>NW_027256881.1:148278351-150953351 GCF_029215685.1 Pituophis catenifer annectens | reverse complement strand
TGTCCACAAGCAGATTCTTGGAACCCTCCTCTTCATTGATCTAATCCAGCCCTCTTATTATATTCTTTTAGCACACAGCTTCCCTCTACTTTGTAACTCTGGTGAGAAGTCAAATGTTTGCTCTTTTATTCTACATTCCCACCCTAAGGCAACAAACAGCTGGATGTTTGCCATGTGAAATTTTGCACATAAAACTCAGCACCAAGTATGACACCAAGCTTCACATTATTAGGGATCTTCTGTACAGGATATTAACCATGGCAGGAAGCTACCTTGATGACATTGTCTTCATCACAGATGAGAAAGGCAGCCTCTGGTCATCTTTTTCTCTTCCTCTTTTAAAGTAGTGTTTTCCATCTTCTGTCAACACCAATCTTGCAATTTACACATCTCCAGTACCTCTTAGTGAGATGACAGGCAGGTGACCTTCCCATATCTATTGGTTACCTACCTTGTCCTCTAGTGCAGGGATGAAATCTACTTATCTTCCCTACCGATTCGGAAGTGCGTGCACCATCTTCACGTCCGATTTTAAACCTTCTGTGCATGCGCAAAGCCTCCTGCGCATGTGCAGAGGCTCAAAAACAGGTTACTTCCTGGTGTGTGGCAGAGCCTCGTGCTGCCGCCACTACTGGTTCACTGAACCATGCACCGCTGCCTCTATTGGATTGCCCGAACCGGAGCGAACCGGTAGCATTTCACCCCTGCTCTAGTGTCTAGCTATTGTTTTCCAGGATTATATCAGACCCCTATTGGCAGCGGGAGAGCCATATATTTCCATTCTCCTGCCAGCTATAAAGGATTATAGATCTACTTTTCTTCAAGGATGGAATGCAAGAATAGTTAGGTAAACATCAGCTTAGCCCTTGGAAAGGAGAAGGGGTGAGAAAGAAACTCAAGAAAACCATGACTTGAACCAGTCATTATAAGAGGGGTTGAAGAAAACTTTGACAGGCTTTCAATAATCAATATATTAATTTTACAGTACTATATGCCACAACAATAAAGTTCCAGTAGTTCTTGTGGAGTCTCTTTCCTGACCTGCCCCACCTCAAAAGGCTCTTCTTTTAGGGAGGGGCTTCAAAAATGCAGATTAGTCTCTGCAGTGTTTAATTATTGGGAGGACCGGTTTTACTGGAGGAAAGAAGAGAAGGAGTGACTCTTCTAATATCCATTCTCAAATATTATTGATAGATACCCCTGAGTGTCAGAAGAAGATGGGAACAAATGGGGGAAGAGAAGAGAAGCAGGGCAGAATAGCTCCTATTGTACCAGTTCACTAAACCCTTTGAGGGATTATTTTGTGGGATTAAAACCAGGGTTGGCATTCAGTCACTTCTCTCCAGATTGTGCAAACCAGTAGCGGCGACTGTGGAAGGCTCCTCCCACCTGCCCAGATGTAATGTGCAACTATTGCGCATGCGCAGAAGGCCATGCACATGAGTAGAGGTGGCACGTACGCGCTCACATTTGGGAACCGGTAGGGAAGGTAAGTGAATCCCACCTCTGATTAAAACACTAAGAGCAGAAGTATTGCGGTTAAGTGGCACCAAAGGAGGCGTTTCTCACCTTATCCTTCTCTTCACCCACATGCTGTGGAGTGAACCCCTGTTCTATTTCCTGTTGTGCTGAGGCTGAAAAACTGTGGGAAATGTGGTCAGCACATTTAAGCTGGCTCACAGTACAGACTGCAGAAAACCATGTGAAATCTGCAGCTCGGATATGCTTTAAACAACCAAGTGGTTCTACGTTGCTTCTAAAGCCACTGACTCTCTCCGTGGGTTGCGTTTTTACAGGTTTAACTGGTGGTTAAGTAATTTAGCTCCTGCCTTTGTTTTGCAAATACTATAAACACAAAGCTGCTTACCATTAAAAATCAAGAAAATACATCAAATGCCAAGAATATTCACTCATAGACTAAAAAAAGCAAATGCGTTTTCCTCTAGCATATTTTTTTTGAGAGTTCTAAAACAGTATGCTCCCTTTCTAGGGAATTTGTTTACTCAGATTTTCTCTCTCTCTCTCTCTCTCTCTCTTTTAACAAAAAACTAAATTCATTTTCACCATTCATTATCTGGTGGTTAAAACATCAGGCTAGAAACTGGGATACCGTGAGTTCTAGTCCTGTTTTAGGCATGAAAACCAGCTGGGTGATTTGCTCACCTCACCTCACAGGCTGTTGCTGTGGGGAAAACAGGAGAAGGAAGGAATATTAGATATGTTTGCTGCTTTGAGCTGTTTGTAAAAGTAATAAAGGTGGAATATAAATAAACAAACAAAAAATAGACAAATATAAGAATAAGATAAATATCTCAAAGTAAACAAAATGCATTCATTAATATAAACAAGTACAGTAATTGTCTTATTAGAGACAAAGCATGCTTATAATACTAAAAATCATTTGACAGTTGCCATGTTAACTACCTAGAAAAATATCAAGCTGTGATCAAACTGAAAATACTCCTCTCCCATGGTCTATAGCAAACTTGCGTCGTCACGGCAGCATTATGTGACGTATCAGGACTCCCCCCCGCTTCGCTAAACCAGATGTGGACGTGGTCAGTGCATGATGCATCCGGGCTGCGGGACGTGAGTTTGACAGCCCTGGTCTAGAGAGATTGTATTTGATTGTGTTTGATTGTATCTTGTTAAGAAACTGAGTTTTATATCTTATGAAATCAACTTGAGTTGATCACAACAGGAAGAGGCCAAAGCTGCTTTCTTGTGTGGTTGCCTGATCATGACTGATTTTACTACCTCCATCTCTTACCTATCTCAGTATAACATTTTCATACAATGGTTTGCTTCCCTTTCTGCTGCCTCTTTCAAATCTAGCCTGTTTTCAGCATAGACTCCTGGTTTCCCCTTCCTCTTGTTAAGTAATTATTTGTGGCTACCTGTTGAAATTTGGCACCCTCCGGATATCTATCTTCTAACCTTGCTTTCCAGTTTCAGTTTGATTAAATGCAAGCTTGGAAAGATAATTGCTACTTTAGCAAATGATGCACTGCTAAAACACACCTGGCTTACTTAGGAGTTTATAATTTGACTTTTTTTCCTAGCTTGATGTGTTTTGCATTAACAGAATGGAATGCCACATTAACATGAAACAATTCAAAAGAACAAAGAGTGTTAATATTCATGGCTGTTTAAAAACAAAGCAAAATAAGAGTGCAATAATTTTGTCCTGTAAGAACTAAGTTAATTGGTTATTGGCAAATTATCCACTCAGAGAAATAGATAAGGTAGGATGGAGCAGCATTCTAATGTTATTTAGCATACTGTGCAAACTAACATTATCTCTGAAATTGAATGTTACATATCTCCCCAGCAGAAATCAATACCCTCATTAAAATAACATACCCACACACTTCTCAAATTGCCATAATCCAGTATTTTCCAACAAGGAACATGACCCTGAATTTAATATGACTTCCCTCCCCAAAAGAATACTAGAAATGTGGGGGGGGGAATTACAAATACAGACAAAATTTTGTTCAGTGCTCCATTTCCCCAAAAGGACAGGCCCAGTTCAAAAACTAAATTACACTAATAAAATAGAATAGAATTAATGCTATTGATTAAAATTAATTGCCTATAAAATAAAGTACCTGTTGATAAAAATTAATTGAGAAGTTGCACTGACAAGAAATGAGGGCTAAATGCAATCATGGGGTGAAGTGGGAAAGCCTCCAGGGGAATAGACGCCTGCTTAGAACATAGAATAGCAGGGTGGGAAAGGATCTTAGAGGTCTTCTAGTCCTCCAAGGTCCCTACCAACCCTATTATTCTATGTTCTAAGCAGGAGCCTATTCCCCTGGACACTTTTCCACTTCACTTCATGAGTGCTTCTATAACCAGACAGCTAAGCCATGCTTTAGTCATGGGTTTAGATCCCAGACTCTGATCATGCCATCACTAACATCATTAAGCTCAAAACTCATTACTGGCACTGTTAGAAACTATTGTTTCACTGTTGTCTTGGCAGGATCTTGTTAATTGCCTTTGGGCGTTAAAGACTGCAAGACAAAAAGGATGATGTCAAGAAGGAACATAAATCCAAGCCTCATTTTCATGTTGCTACTATAGGCAGGGATGTTATTCACTTACCTTTGCTACCGTGTTACTAGTTTAATTTTTCTGTTCAGGCCCAATATAAGGGACTGAAGCCTTTCTTATAACAAAGGTATTTATTTCTTGTCTTCCTCAGGAATACATTTGGACAGCAGCGGTTCTGACAGGAGCAACGGCTTATATACAGAGGAGGCGGAGCAAAAGGTAAGTAGGGACCAATGGCAAGGAACATAATGACATCACATAATAACATATATACAAATACACATATTTACAGAGAACAAGTTAGGTATTTTCAACTGTAACAAATCCCCCTCTAAAATACCTAACCAATAGTGAATTATTAATATTATATATGTACATTAAGTTTAGAAGTTAAATATACATGTTGTTTGGTTGCTAATGGTTTAGTGAGAATGTCAGCAATTTGTTCACTAGTATCGCAATGAACAGCTTTAATAAATCCTATACTCGATAATTGTCTCACATGTTTGTATTTGATATCGATATGTCGAGATCTTTGGCCTATTGTCTCAGAAGCTGATATATCTATTGCTGCTTTATTATCTTCATTGATGATAATTGGATAAATAGGTTCATCCCATATATTAGATAACAAATCATCGAACCAGGTTAGGTTATTGACTGCTTTAGATAGGCAAACGTACTCGGCTTCTGCTGTAGAGGTGGCAATTAAATTTTGTTTGCCAGTGTACCAATGCACCGTACAACCATTTATAAGAAAAACATATCCAGAGGTGCTTTTTCGGCTTTTTGGATCACCAGCCCAGTCTGCATCAGCGTAGCAGGTCAAAGTTGGCTTTTCAGAAATGAATAGTTCTAAATATAGACATACATCAACGCTAGATTTCAGATATCTCAAAATTCTCTTGATTCCTTCCCAATGGTATAAGTTAGGATTGCTTACATGTCTTGACAACAAATTAACGGCAAGGGTGATATCAGGTCTGGTCCAATTAGATGTGTATAATAATGACCCAATAATTGATCGATATAAAGTGTTATCTTTGAATGGCTCGTGTTCATTGTGCATGTTTCTTTGAAAGTCGGTTGACATGGGAGTTTCACAAATTTTTGAGTTAATCATATTGCACTTTTGTATGAGTTCTATAATTTTATCTTTTTGGGACAATTTGAAACCTTTATCGGTTTTATCAATTTGGACTCCTAAATATTTGTTTACCTTTCCTAATATTTTTAAGTTGAAATGTTTACCCAATTGTTCAGCAAAATCATCACATTTAATTTTATCATGTCCAAAATATAATATGTCATCAACATAAATCAAAACATATTCAATAGAATTATTATTTCTTTTAGTGAAAAAACATAAATCAGATGAAGTAGCTATAAAACCTATATCATTAAGTATTTTTGATAAACATTCATACCACTGTTTGCCAGACTGTTTCAATCCATAAAGACTCTTATTCAATAGCCAAATCTCTCCCTTTTTTGTATTCTTTCCTGGGGGTGCTTTTACATAAATTTCTTTATCAAGATCAGCATGTAGATAAGCAGTTTGTACATCAAACTGATATACGTCTAAATTTAAGATGGAAGCTAATACCAATGCTGTCTTCACACTTTCTGATCTAACAGTTGGAGAGTATGTGTCCTCATAGTCATCAGGAAATCTTTGGGCAAAACCTTGAGCTACTAACCTAGCTTTATATAGGAATTTACCATCTTCTAGCTCTTTGATTTTAAAAATCCATTTAGTGCCAATGGGGGACTTTTCTGTGGGTAGATCTGTTGGTGAGTATACATTTAGTTCCTTCAAACTATCCATCTCCTTTTTCATTGCTTCCTCCCACTTAATTTTTTCTTCTAGTATTTGAGTATGTCATCATATGTATTGGGAGTCAGATATTTAGTTTGGATAGACAGTACGTAATCATCTAATCTTTTAGGAATTGTACCCCTATTAGATCTAATGGGTCTATTCGGGGGTTGTTCATTGCTATGCATATATTTAGTTTCTTTTTCAGTTAATTGGTCTACTTTCAATGTGGGATGTCCTTTCTTCCATTCATCATTAATTATTTTTGGATATTTGAGTTTGTTTGTTGTTATAATTTTGGGGTTGGTATCTGTTGAATAATGTTCTGTGTGTGTGTGTATAGTGTTTTTTGATTCCGGATATATCTCGTTGAGGTGTATTTTTGACCAATTCGCGTGTTCATGAAACACGGCAGATCTGGATACAATGAAATGGTTATTTTTATCAATGAAGCGATATCCCTTGGTTCCTGATTCGTACCCCATAAATATTAGTCTTTTGGATACTTTCTCTCCTTTGCGCCTCAATTGTGTGGGTACATATACATCAGCAGTTACACCAAATACGTGTAAATGTCCAATTTTTGGTTTTTTGCTATACATGAGTTCATATGGGGTTTTGTTGAGTGTACTTGACCATAAGCGGTTTAGAGTATAATTGGAATAAGTAAGGGCTTCAGCCCAGAATGATTGGCTTAAACCAGCATCGTCTAACACACATTTAACCATGGTTTGTAGCAAACCGTTTTTTCTCTCTGATACTCCATTTTGAAAGGGGGAGAAGGGACAAGATTTAAAGTGCAATATTCCTTGTAATTTTAGCCAATTTGAAAATTCGTTGGATAAAAATTCCGACCCTCTGTCGGTCATTATTTGTTTAATTTTAATATTATGTTGGGTTTCTACCATTTTAAAGAATTCCTTAAATTTTTTTGAAAACTTCACTTTTATGATTAAGGGTGTACACAAACCCAAACCTACTGTAGTCATCGACTATGGTTAGAAAGTATCTTTTCCTATATTTAATTGAAGGTTTCATTGGGCCTAGAACATCCATGTGAACTAGCTGAAAAATTGAATGTGTGGTGCGAGTGGCCTTTTTGGGCTTAGGTTTATTTTTGAGTTGGATGAATTGCACACGGAGCATTCCACAAAATTTTTACAATTTTTTATTTTTAAGTCTTCGGAACATTCTAACATTTTCCGTATGACAGGGAAACTTGTGTGTCCTAGCTTTCTGTGGAGTAAATGGGTACAGTTGTCGTGTATAGGTTTTCCATTGTGTAAATTTTCTGATATATTAGTATCAGCAGTTGGTATATTATTATTACCCCCTTCATGACTATCTGGCTTTGCCTCTTTGTTTTTTAATTGATAGTTTGCGTAGATTAATTCGTTATTTTGTGGTAGTAGATATGTTAGTCCTTCATTTGTGAACAGTTTGCCAATGTTTCTGTTGTTTTTAGTCATAAATACTTTTCCACCTTTGAATGTGGTCTCTACTTCATTTTCTATGCTTAATTTTAGAGTTGCCAATATATTATTTGGAATTTTGGGTATAAATAGCACCCCCTCTATTTTTCCTATACCTTTTATATGCGTGTCACCTACTCCTCTTACTAGGACTTCATTTTGGTTTGCTACTTTTATGTAATATTCCTTTTCTGTGAAGTTGTTTAATATTTTTCTATTGTGAGTTGTGTGACATGTGGCTCCAGAATCGATGAGCCAAGTGTTGAGTGAATCTGATGTTGATGTATCACTGTCTTTTATTCCATATAGTGATCCTTTTTTGTTTTCCCTAGGGTTGTTTCTGTACATTTGTTTTTCTTTAGAATGTGGTGATTCCCTGCGTTTATATCTGTAGTCAGGGAAGTTCTATCTAAGAAATGTATTCTTCTATCTTTGTGATGATATGTATCACTATATCCTGCGTTCTTGGGGCAGTCACTTTTTTGATGTCTTTCAGATCCACATATTGAGCATTCATGTGGGTATCTGTCTCTGACTCTAAAATCTGTCCTTTTTTGATTTCTACCTTCCCTTTGTTGTGCATATCATTCCTTTCTAAGTCTGTCTTCAGCAATAAGTTTATTGGTAAGGTTTTCTAAGGTAATTTGTTCTAAACTTAAGTTATCAATTAAAGTAATATAGTTATCCCAGCTGTGGTCTAATGAATTGATTATAATGCTTTTCATAGTGTTATCAGAAATATTTTCCCCCCTTTGGATGAGATCTGCTCTGGTTGCATTCAGATTCAGGATATGTTCACTCATAGATGTATCATGTTTTAGTCTGGCAGAATAGAAATCTCTTGAAATTTTAGTGGTTGCAGCTACACTTTTGCTATAAAACAAATTAAATAATTTTTGGTATGTTTCAGATACGGTTAGATTATGTTCAATACTAGGAAGGATACTTGGGGAAATAGAAGCAATTAATATATAATAAGCCTTATGATGGAGGCAGTCTATTTCATAAGTCCAAGGTTTGTCTGGTGGATTATCAATAAAAAAATAAAACATTTTCTCTCAAATATATAATTTGTAAACACTGGCTCCATTCCATTAAGTTGCTTCCATCTAATTTTAATTTTATAAAGTCTATAGATAGTGTTCCTGAGTGTTGTGAGATGTTATTTATGTTCAGGAGCTGTCCATGGTTTAAGACCTTAGCATACTTGCAATAAGGCTTAGGTATGGTAGATGCATGTCTGTATTTACTTATCTCTATGTTCTGGTTGGTTCTGTGCTGACTTGTATTTATGTCTTCTTCTTTTTTCTTTGCAGGTTCGTTCTGTGCATGCTCAGTCCTCATTCTTCCCCAGCAGTCGACGAGGGAGGATCCTGTGCCTGCAGCTCCCGGGATGAAGTCCCAGTTGGCCTTCTGTTCTTCGGCTTTGTTTCCGGAGGGCCTCTGGTGACTGAAGAATGCCCGGGATGCTGTCCTGCTTGTCGGGGAGTTTCCGAAGTTGCGGCGATCGAAGAAAAAGCCACCGGAGGCTTGTCGGCCATGTTCTTCAAAGCGGTCAGGAAGCGGAGCTCGATGCGGGCCGTCATTGGCGATGAAGTCGGGTCGCTCAGTAAGGTGTTCTTCGGCAGGTAAGTATGGTTGCCAGTGCGTCTTTTCTCTGGTGACTAGGTCTTCTTTTAGATAGTTTATTTCCTTTTGACTTTTGATAGGTGTTAGTTTAGAATTTTCTTTTTCATTTTCTGATTGTTTGTTAGGTATTTTTAGTTTAGTCCCGAATGCTGCAGTTAACACCTGTATGGCATTATCTATTTCAAGTTCAGTAGGTTGAGTGCTGTATTGTTTAAATAGTTGTTTTTTATTTATTTCTGGACTCGGGTAGGCATCTTCTTGGTAGGTTTTGTTTCCCGCTTTGTAGTTTAAGATTTGGGATTCCTTTAGTAATTGGTCGGCCATTTTGGGAGTATTAGATAGATAAGATGGCCGCCATGAAAAAGGCGGGAAACTATCGCCATCTTCAGTGTTGTTTTTATAGTCAGGGCTTGACTTTCTTACCTTGGATTTTTCTTGTTTATTATGTTCGTTATCTGCTGCTGTTCCGTGGTTGTTTATCATGCTGCGGATTTTCACAAGCAGATTTGATTCAACTGTAGTTGTTTCTATTAATGCTAGTATTTTTCTTTTTACTTCACCTTCTTTGTTTGAGGTTGAGGGGGTGTCTTCTGTTCCAGCTAGTGGTTGTTTGTTTTGTGTTAGCAGTTCATTTTCTTGTAATTGTATGTGTTTCTTCATGTCTTCAATTAGTGTGTTTTTGTCAGGAGTCAGCTGGGCTGCCATTCTTTTTGTTATATATCTAGTGGCAGGTCTTCTTTTGTCTTTTTGTGATTCTTGCATTTTTATGTTTGGTTGGGCCTACCAAACCATCCTCTTGCTACCAATTTGTTACTAGTTTAATTTTTCTGTTCAGGCCCAATATAAGAGACTGAAGCCTTTCTTATAACAAAGGTATTTATTTCTTGTCTTCCTCAGGAATACATTTGGACAGCAGCGGTTCTGACAGGAGCAACGGCTTATATACAGAGGAGGCGGAGCAAAAGGTAAGTAGGGACCAATGGCAAGGAACATAATGACATCACATAATAACAGATATACAAATACACATATTTACAGAGAACAAGTTAGGTATTTTCAACTGTAACATACCGGTTCGCAGGATCTTCTGCACATGCACAGACTGTCAAAAACGGGATGTGATTACATCTGGGTGGGTAGGCGGAGCCTCCTGCCGCCACCACTACCGGTTCCCCAGAACCGGATATAACCAGCTGAATACCACCACTGACTATAGGATAACTCCATCTTGAAAATGGGGTTCTTCTAGTTCCAAAACAGCAAAATGTAGGATTAACAATGGATGGATGTTTTATGTCAATCATTAAAATATTCCATGCATTGTAAAAAACAATATGGCTTTTAAATTAAAACATCTTTTAAATTTACAGTTGGACCTGAGGGACTAGCAGTGTCTGAAACTCCCAAACTATTAATATGATTTGTAGGATCCCAAATTAATTTTCAAATACAACTGACCAGTAGTAAGATACATATAGAAACTGTGAGTAATTTGAAATAAACGTTTGGAATAGTCTTTTTAAAAAGCTAGAGGACTATGGTATTAAAGGAAACTAAATTAACATTAAATTGATATCCTCTAATCTTAAGAGACAATTACTTCAAGTAAACAGAATGTTCATGTTTATTGGACTCTCTAGGCTTCAACTCTGCATGCCGGAAATGTAACCCTGGAGGGGGAAAAAAAAACCTGACATGTTTTTGTGGTTTTATCTTTTTGGTTAACTATTCATGAGGTTGTTGATAACTTTTGGAAAGAAAAGTAAGGATTAAAGGATTAAAGAAGTGAATGTTTTGCTCCTTTTCTAGATTCTATTGCTTCTGATTTGAAAGCTGAACTGACAACACAGATGATGTTACTTGGTTTGGGTGATGAAGTATTTGGGTAATGAAACCATTCAAGCTCAGAGATCACCAAGGTCCCCTCATAAAAGTAAGTGAATCCTGATTGGGTGATGATTACCTCACTTATCACCTAGATAGAATTGGCACTGATTGGATGATGGTTCTTTACAACTATAGACTAACTTATAATAGTACTTGAGATCTAAGTACATCTGCAGTCTTCCTGGGTCAATCTCAGATTCATTTTAAACTGTTTTGAAAACAGTTGGAAGATAGAAAGACTTCTTGTGTCTGGAAGAACTTTCATTATGCACTATGTGTACATAAGAGAGAGAAGGGAGATAATGTTGACTGAATATTTTTTATTAGAAAATCAACTGGCAGAAAATCTAGAAAGAGCAGACTGAGGACGTTCCTAACCAATGAAGAATAAAGAAAAAGTATCTAAATCAAAAAGCAAGCTCCAAGTCCTAGAAAAATCTGTTTTAAATTGAGTCTGGCCAGCGGCAGAAGCAGTAATGTGTATGCTCTGTTCATTGTAGCCTGATACTGAAACATTCCTCCAAAGAAATATCCGTAAACATTATCTTTGAAATTTTATTTTTTCAGTTTTCTCATCATAGTATTAGCTCAGGGATTCCATAATATAATGGAATGTTGGAATAATAATAATAATAATAATAATAATAATAATAATAATAATAATAATATCCATGTTGGAACATGGCAAAGTCTTTCCTTTTTGATTTTAGGCCCTTTGTGTAACAACGATGAAAGGAAGATTGGGAGAACAGTCACTAGCCCTCAGGACTGTCCATCTATTATGATCATTGCACATGATCTACATTCTTCTTATTTGTGTTTTCTTGCTTTTGAAATTGTAAGATGCACAGTATATTGTGGAGTTGGATCCCCTCTAAATTGAATGAATGAATGAATGAATAAAAACCAATCTAAAATATCAGGAGATAAAAGAGGGTATTGACCACATACTTGCTCAGTAGACTACTCTGTGTCAAGGTTCCAAGTGACACCTCCAACGAAAGAAAACTCTGAGGCTTGAGTTTCCTCAAAGTTACATTTTATTACATATTGGCACATCTGGGAAAACCCGAATCGGAAAGTTTCCAGGTTTTCCCCACCCACAGAAAAGTTCAAGTCCCTGCCCAATACCCACAAGTCCGTCACATGGTCCAATCAAAGCACTGTCCCAATTGGAGATGCCTCCCAGTTCCAACCCTCCAGGTGCAGGGCAAGATGTCCTTGACTCTCTGAGAAAAGAATGTTATTATGACTATATATCACCCATACTCCATACAATCCCCCCTTCCAGTTTCCCACAGTAGGAAACGTGGCAGGCCTGATGGCCCAATGCAAAAGATGGCTTCCAGGCCTGACACTGTGCTTGTATGTAGGATGGTGGTAGAAATTGGTGCTGTCTGCCATTCGAGCACAGAGGTAGTCCTCAACTTATGACCACAATTGAGTCCAAATATATGTTGCTAAGTGAGACATTTGTTACATGACTTTTGCCCCATTTTACTACCTTTCTTTCCACAGTTGTTAAGTGAATCACTGCAGTTGTTAAGTTAGTAACACAGCTGTTAAGTGAATCTGGCTTCCGCACTGACTTTGCTTGTCAGAAGGTTGCAAAAAAGGGATCACATAACCCTGTCATTCAACTGTCATAAATATGAACCAATTGCCAACTGTCTGAATTTTGATCATGTGATCATGGGGATGCTGCAATGGTCGTAAATGTGAAAAATGGTCATAAGTCACTTTTTTTCAGTGACATTGTAACTTTGAAGAGTCACTAAATGAACTGTTGTAAGTCATGGACTACCTGCATGTCCTGATACCATCCTATCCTAAACCTGCATTTACTCACCTCGAGACAGTGACCTACTTGGAAGGTAATGTGGATTGAAAAGTGATGAAAAGGCCAGTTTGGCTCCTTCCAAAAAAATCAGATATGAAATGCATATACAATCCATTGAACCAGAAATTATTCTTAACTTCAGTTAAGTGACAGAGGAACTGAACTGCAGGCTCAAGTGTTCTTACTGTCACTGCCAGGGAAGGAGACAGAATCAAACAGAGCATTAGCTGGCTGTGTCTGATGTTGGCCACTCTTGGTCCCAGTGGACATCAATCATTGGTGCTGTGAGACAACATCAGCATATGGTGATACGTGGGTATTTTTCTAAGTGCTGAGAAACTTGAAGTGACAGTGTGATTGTGTGACTTTCTTTAGAGAAGAAATCACAGTAAACTTAAAAAGCCAACTTGATTCATGATATGATGGGGATTCTAAAATCTATATGAGATGCTGCAAAACAACGTTCCACTCATTGCCTCTTGTAGCGTACTTCATCAGGCAAGAAGCCACTAAGACAAACAAAGAAAAAACAAACAAACAAAAACTACGGTATGGGAAGAAACAGAAAAGTTAAAAGAAATTGACCCAACTGTAAAGACTGTAAGTCCCAAAACAGAAATTATGGACTGAATTCATATTGATTGATTGATCGATTGATTGATTGATTTGTTGAGTATGTATTAGATAATATATATAAATATAAGCATGAATTGAATACATAAAATGAATACAAATAAAGGGAACATTAGGACAGGGATGGTAGGCACGCTGGAGCTCTTATGCACGGCCCTTACAGACCTCTTAGGAATGGGGTGAGGTCAACAGTAGCCAGTCTTAGGTTAAAATTTTGGGGGTTTGGGGATGAAACCACAGAGTCAGGTAGTGCATTCCAAGCATTGACCACTCTGTTGCTGAAGTCATATTTTCTGCAATCGAGTTTGGAGCGGTTCACTTTAAGTTTGTATCTATTGTGTGCTCGTGTATTGTTGTGGTTGAAGTTGAAGTAGTCATTGACAGGTAGGACATTGTAGCAGATGATTTTATGAGCTATGCTTGGGTCATACCAAAGGCGGTGTAGTTCTAAGTTTTCTAAGCCCAGAATTTCAAGTCTGATGGCATAAGGTATTTATTGTGAGCAGAGGAGTGGAGGACTCTTCTTGTGAAATATTTCTGGACAAGCTCAATTGTATTAATGTCCAATATGCAGTGTGGGCTCCAGACAGATGAGCTGTATTCGAGAATTGGTCTAGCAAATGTTTTGTATGCTCTGGTTAGTAATATTACTGGACAAGAAGCTACACAAGATTAGGTTTACAACCTTTAATGTCTTTTTGGCGATGTTGTTACAATGGGCTTTGGCACTTAGATCATTAGATATGAATGTTCCAAGGTCCTTGACAGAGTGAGGGTCATCTACAAGCTTGTATCCACTCAGCTTGTATTTTGTGTTCTGATTCTTTTTGCCAGTGTGTAAGACAGAGCATTTGTTGGTTGAGATTTGGAGTTGCCAATTGTTTGACCATTCTGACACAAAGTCTGGGTCTTTTTGAAGGGTAGCAGCATTGTTGGTGGTATTAAATAGTTTAACATCATTGGTGAAGAGAACACAGTTGTTTATAATATGATCGCAAAGGTCATTTATGTATAGTATGAGTGTTGGTCCTAGAACACTGCCTTGGGGGACACCGCTATTAACAGGTGCAGGATTTGATAGGGTGCTCCCTATTTTGACCACTTGTTGTCTGTTTGACAGAAATGCGGTTATCCAATTATATAGAGGTCTGGAGATGCCATAGGATTTTAGTTTTAGGAGTAGTTTATCATGTACCACTGAATCAAAGGCTTTACAGAAGTCTATCAGGGTGAAATCCAGCAGATTCTGGCAGGTTCTGGAGAACCAGTAATGGAAATTTTGAGTAGTTCAGAGACCTGGCAAATACCATCTCTGGCTGGCCCAGAGTTGGGTGGGAATGGAGATTTTGTAGTATCCTTCCCCTGCCATGTGCACCAAGCCATGCCCACAAGCCAAACCATGCCCACCAAGCCACGCCCACAGAACTGGTAGTAAAAAAATTGGGATTTCACCACTGAAGTCTATGTAAATTGCATCTATTGCTTTGCCCTGATCAAGATTTGTAGTCCATACGTTTTTGCAGTGTAGAAGTTGTAGATTACAGGATAATTTTTTTCTGAAACCAAATTGTTTATTAGAGAGTAGGTTGTTTGTTTCTAGGTGGAGGGTAAAGGATAGGTGGAGGGTAATGGATTGGTTGATGATTGTTTCCAGGACTTTGCAGGTGATGCAGCATAAAGAGATTGGTCTGTAATTTTCGACTAGGCTGGGCTCTCCCTTTTTGAAGATAGGGATGACCATGGCTAGTGACCATAGTTTGGGTAGGGAGCTGGTCCTGAAAGATTCTTCAAAGATTATGCTTAGGGGTTCTGCTATAGCAGTGGAAAGCTTTTTTAAGAAGTATGCACATAGTCCATCAGGTCCAATAGATAGAGATGGTTTTAGTGTACGTCGTGCCTTTTCAACGTTATCTTCTGTGAAATCTATTTGTGTTAGATCGTTGTAGTTATTAGTGATATGACTATGGAATGTTGGGCATGAGCCATTTCTGTTTACAAAGACTGAGCCAAAGAATGTGTTAAAGAGATTTGCTTTAACTGCTTCATCATTGCATTCTTTACCATTATATTCTTTTAGGGGTGGGATGGATCTCAAGTCTTTAAGTTCGTTGTTTACAAAATTATAGAAGATGCGGTTGGGTTCTGTGCGCAGAAGGTTTTCTTCTTGTTTCATGTGGTAATTGGTTCATTCAGTCTTTATTTGGTGGCATATATTTTTGTAGCAGCTTTTAAAGTTAGCTACATGGTCAGTTTTGTTTTTTCCCCAGAGGGATTTTTTGGGGGGATTGGAGCTTTCTTATTGATATGGGTAATTTGTTTTTCCTGGTTTTGGTGGTGATTAGTGGTACATATAGTTTAATAACTCTATTGATTTTGAGCAAGAAAATGTTATAATGGTCTTCAACAGTGTTACAGTCAGAGAATAGAATTTGCCAATCAAGAAATGAGAGGTCAGTGTCTATGAGATCATAGTTGGCTTTTTTGAAATTGTAGTTGGTTATGGATTAGGTTTTAGTTCTTAAAACTTATAACTTAGTTCTTAAGTTCTTTAGAACTTAGTTCTCTTATAAGTTATAAAGCCAAAGATAGAAAGATAAAGGAAATGGCTGCTTTCCCAGCTTGAAAAAGTACAGTACACACATTCCTCAACTTAGAACCATTCATTTAGAGGCCATTTGAAGTTACAATGGCACTGAAAAAGTGGTTTATGACCAGTCCTTCCACTTAGGATCTCCGCAGCATCCCCATGGTCACATGAGAAAAATTTGGTTGCTTGGCAATGGGCATGTATTTACAACAATTGCAGCAGCATGGGGTCATGTGATCACCATTTGCAATCTTCTCAGCCTGCTTCCAACAAGCAAAGTCAATTATACTTATATAAATGTCAAATGAAGTCATAAGCAGATTTAAGATTGGGGTAAAAGAGAGAGAATTAAAAACAGTACATTCCACTATTGGAAAGATGATTGGGAGAGAATTTGCAAAAGAAGATTGGGGAAGTTCAGTCTAATGTGCTAAAGAATCAGATAAATCAGAAGACACCCAAAAGAGGTTACAGATCCTCAGAGAGAGGCTTGTCCATTTTCTAACCAAAGATTGAACCTCTTTCTGCTATAAATTCTTTTTTTGCCTTTATTATAGCTCCAATTTATTCTTCCTTAAATCCACCCCTCCCCCACTTCCCAAGCATTTGTCTTGGAAATCATCTGCAATCAGTAGGAAACAATGATGTTCTATTGTCAGGTCTTATTCACGTTTTTGAAAAAAAAACAACAATTTGAAATTCTTCAGTCACCAGTGCCTTATTACTTGTTTCCCTCCTCCTGGTTCAATTTCTCACAAAAATGGTTCACTACACCAGAGTTCTTTTCATAGGCCATTGTTATTATCTGGAGAGATTTGCTACCACCTAGCCAGTTTATTACTGGCAAATTGTTTAATAACAAAGAAATAAATGACAGAAGAGATACCCTCAGCTGAAGCTGAACCATTGTAATAGTCGGCTAGGGAAAGTAAGGGGGCACTTTGTTGCAATCACAGGCTGCAGTTTAATTTTGTGTTTGTGAGGGGATTTTTTCCCCCCCGCTGTTGAGAGTTGCACTAGGCAGGATGGTAACCAAATTATATAAACAACCTAAACGTAAACAGAAACTGGGATTTCTGGGTACTTTTTATTTGGGAAGAATTGAATTTTTTAAGAGTACGTATATATCTTAAGTGTAAAGTAATGCCACCTTATTTTCAACATTTGTTTCACACCTAGCGATGGCAGGAAATTGTAACTCCCGACTACTGACTAGCAACTGTGACCCCATTGCCATTTTACAGTCCAATTTATGGTTAGTCTGCAGAGAAAATGGGGAGGAGAAAAAAAAATCACATCTGGCCCTTCGAGCAACTTGGGATATAAATATAATTGACAAAAGTGATAACATGAAACAAAGAACAAGTGGGAGAAAATTTGAAAGAGGGAAAATTGCCCTGTGTAAGGGGCAAGGGGAAAGATCATGAAGGCACAGATTTTCATCTAAAGTAGTTTCAGTGTATAATTGGTGAAATGATGGCTATCCCTTTTGAAATAAATTGTGGTCAAGCCCATGAAAGGGATTTAAGGCAGCACAGCTAGTACCTTGTCCTTGAACAGAACAACCAATTCATTAACCGGAATAGAAGAAAATAGTGTTCTCAAACCAGGATGGGCTGGGTTATAATTCCCAGCTCCCAACTATATGGCTGGCATGGTATGTCATGTAAATCTACTTGAAGGGCATTAGGTTGGAAAAGTCTAAAATAATTCATCCCCTATAATCTTTCCTGAAAGTTTTCTATTTGGAGGATTAGGTACTAATTAGGTACTTAATGAACTCCCTCTACAAATGCATGGTCCAAATGGAGTTAAACACCTGAGCCAGTTCTTGTGCCAAGCACCAATTTGAATTTTTTTTTTAATAAACTTGCCTACATTGATATATTGAAAACTGGAAGTACAGTATATAACCCAAAGCAGTGGTGAGTTTCAAATTTTTTTACTATTGGTTCTGTGGGTGTGGCTTGGTGGGACTGCCTTGGTTGGCATGGCAGGGGAAGGATACTGTAAAATCTCCATTCCCTCCCCAATCCAGGGGAAGGTTACTGCAAAATCCCCATTTCCTCCCGATCAGCTGAGACTTGGGAGGCAGAGAATAGATGGGGGCGGGGCCAGTCAGAATTTTTACTACCAGTTCTCCGAACTTCTCAAAATTTCCGCTACCGGTTCTCTAGAACTGGTCAGAACCTGCTAAAACCCACCTCGGACCCAAAGAGGTTATATAAATAGTTGTGTAAGTAGCTAATGAGATTATAACATCTATAACATCTTGAGTGCTGATGATGTTATCTAGCTGGATGATAAAACGTCTAGCACATCTAGCAAATTTGGATTATTGGAATGTGCTCTACATGGGGCTGCCCTTGAAGAATATTTGGAAGCTACAATTGGTTCAGAATGCAGAAATGTGGATAGTTTTGGAGACCTCTAGGGAGGCACATGTAACACTACTGTTATGTGAATTGTACTTATTGAGGCAGGGAGGAAGACTCAAGCAGGGAATTAGCCTTTAATCATTGCACATCCACAAGAGATCCAGGACTGACCTCCCATTCCCCCAAGCTCCCTGGAACCTTATTTTTCTGTTCCCAAGGGAAGGCAAGAAATCCAGGCAGAAAGGGCCTACTGTGGACCCTATCAGCCAAGGAAGTTTGGCTGGTGGGGCCCAGGGGAAGACCCTTTTCTGCCATGGCTGCTGCCCTCTGGAACATCTTTCTACCAGAGGTGAATTCCACCCTCCCTATCTTCTGGCCTTCAGGAAAAGCTTTAAAACTAGGCTGGCTGGCCTTCAGCTTCTCTCTGAAGGAGAAGCTATTGGCTGGGGATGGTTGATGCACTCAGAGAAGGCACCCCTATCTCTCCCTCCAAATCCATGTTTTTAGTCTGTTTTAATTAATGTAATGTTAATCTGTTGTCATATTTATAGTTGTTTTGATATGTGTATGTTTTATTACATTGTAGTTGTTCGGACCTGTTTCAAACTGCAAGAGGGGTGGCATATAAATTTAATAAAAATAGTAAACAACCAAGCTCAGAGAGAACTACTCTATATCGGGATGATATATACAATGGAGGTGCCAAAGCAAAATGCCACTGAGTGGCTCCACCATGAACCTATCCCAAGGTGGTTTGCCCATTACCATGAATTTACTAAAAGTAATATTGTCATGGATGTCGGACGTGGTGGTTCAGTGGCTAAGATGTTGAGCTTGTCGATTGAAAGGTCAGCAGTTCAGCAGTTCGAACCCCTATGCCACGTAATGGGGTGAGCTCCCATTACTTGTCCCAGCTTCTGTCAACCTAGCAGTTCGAAAGCACATAAAAAATGCAAGTAGAAAAATAGGGACCACCTTTGGTGGGAAGGTAACAGCATTCCGTGCACCTTTGCTGTTTAGTCTTGACGGCCACATGACCATGGAGACATCTTTGGACCAGCGCTGGCTCCTCAGCTTTGAAACGGAGATGAGTACCGCCCCCTAGAGTTGGGAATGACTAGCACATATGTATGAGGGGAACCTTTACCTTTACCTCTTTAATACTGTCATAACAAGAATCCAGCCTGGGATAACCAGAGCAGCATATAATGGAAATAAAACTTAGTGTGGCCCTTCCCATTATCTTTGGCTCACTTAGTTAACATTGCTAAGGAGCATTGATAGATTAATGTCATTTGAGCACTTGAAAATAACTCAGTTAGAAAGTTGAATCAACAATTCTATTAAGTTACTAGGGTGCTGGGACCAGAGGTGTGGTTGGAAATTTTTCTCCAGGAACTGAAAATTGGACACTTTCAAAGTTTCCAACAATGTCTCCTTCTCAAATGACAGTTCTAAAAATTGAAAGGCAGGGATTTCATGGCTCTCTCTGATTGTTCCTGTGGCTGGGAGAGAAGAAGAGAAGGGTGACCACAGCTAGAGAAGCCATTGAGAAATGAGACAAGCATCTCTTGTTCTTCTCTGTACCCTTCATGAAGCTACAATTAAATTACCACATGGGAGTCTTCCTGCATTCTTCTCAGAAGTAGGTAAAGTCTCTGTCTAATATCAATTGATCAGCTGTAGACATTCAGATCACCTCTACCCAAAAGACAAGAATAAGAAGAAAAAGTACTACATCAACTCTTTCAATTTCTTTAACTATCTTGTTCTGTCCTCACCGAAAGAGGTCACATTTAATGCTCCCCCCACCCCGCTTCAAATAATATAGTCTAAATGCTTGGTTCGACTATGATGTTGAGATGAATTTGTCAATTGGAATCATGCTCCTTTTCATAAGGAAAAAAAAAATCCTCTTCAAAATTTTCCAGAAAATCCACAACCTTGGCTGAGAGAGCTGGAAACTTCTGAAGTTTCCTCCTATCCCTTTACAAAAATGAAGTGTCATTAAGCCTATATAAAATGCTGAATTTTTAACATGGTATTAGCTGCATAAACAACATTTGCGTATACAACATATCCCAACAGATTGTACATGAAGGATGAAATGTTTTCCATACAAGCTATCAAACAAATGGATGAATGAGAAGAAAATGTTTATGGAGCGGTAACCATTCTATTATTAACTACTGGTTTGCATACATGCCTCCAATTAATGATAGAAAATGGGATGCAAGTCAGTTGAATCCTAATTACCATCATAACACTTTGTTGATTATGAACACTGTAACAGTAAATTGAGTCTGCTTTATTTGCATAACAACTCAGTAGGGTGTCAGTCATTGCTCTGTCACACAGAGGTTTTTTCCCCCACAGCAGTAACTTTGGGTAAATATGCTCAATGCTTCTTGTCACTCACAATTTCTTCTCTCTCCCTCTCTCTTTTTCTCTTTCCCTCCCCTCCCCTCCCCTCCCTCCCCTCCCCTTTCCTCTCCTCTCCTCTCCTCTCCTCTCCTCCCCTCCCCTCCCCTCCCCTCCCCTTCCTTCCTTCCTTCCTTCCTTCCTTCCTTCCTTCCTTCCTTCCTTCCTTCCTTCCCTCCCTCCCTCCCTGCCTGCCTGCTTGCCTGCCTGCCTGCCTGCCTGCCTTCCTGTTTAAGACTGTGATGGAAGTTACTGGCTAAGTAAGGGTAAAAAACCAAGTATACCAAGCTAGCAGGAACAACAGCTAATGCATGTGAAATATTGTGACTACTGGATGCTACTGAATTTGTAAATGGCTTTGTTTCATGAAGTTAGGAGGAAATGAAATATTTGCAATTCATTCAAAGCCAGGAAGTTTGACTTGCTCTATGAGGCTTGAATCAAAATATAAAACCTGCCCTTCAATTTTATGTTTCCTTGGGGGCATTTCACTATGATAGTCTAGCATAGTGATCGAATTTAGCGTGTTGGGGTTTGTTTCCTGAAGACTGCATAGGCTTGGCTGATTGGTGATGGACCTTCAGTGACATCAGGTAGGGGAGGTTGAAGCCTCTGAATTGATCAGGAAATCAGCAGAGACAACGAGAGTAATATGAGAACCCAAGAGCCAGTTGGGTCATCTCTCCAGGCTGGGGTTATTTACATCCTGATGGGGAAGTGGGTGGAAAAAGTTGGTGAGAGGAAAAAATAGCCATAGACAATGCAAATGTGAAAGAAAAGTATGTGTGTCGAGAAGTGACAACAGCAGGACATGAGGAGTGAAATAGGAGAAGAGGATAATATAATCCGGATTTACAAGTGTTAAGGAGAAACACAGGGTGACAACTAGTAATCCAGTTGTGATTGTATAAATGGCCCAGTATGGGAGCTTTGAAGTTCATACTGCATCTTCCAATATATTGTCTAATATAGTGCCTTGTATAGTGTCCTCTGCAGATGTTGGACTATAATCTAGTGCATGGGGTGTCATACTCATGTCGTCATGGCGGTGTCACATGACATATCAGGACTTTTTTCCCCTTCGCTAAACTGGGCGTGTAAAGTCACGTGACACAGCCATGATAATGCGAGTTTGACACCCCTGCTCTAGGTATATCCATCCCCAAATTTTCATTTCTTGCCATGTGAAAGAACAGCACCACAAAATGTATTTTTGTATTTTTGAATCCAACACTTGTCAAATGGCACCTGCTATTATGTCTTGCTCTTGCTGAAGGATTTTTGAACTCGCGCTGTGCTCGCTACACCCCATGTTTTGCAGAAAGCTCACGGATGTTGCTGAGTTGAATGAAATCATCTGAGAATAGAAAGGCTCCTTGCTGGATATAGCTTATGAACTTGTCCGTGTTACATAGAGGCAATCATTTCCAATTTCATAACTGCGTTAGCAGTCCTGGTGTTTGTGAATCTGTTCTTTTTCATCTGTCTCTATGTATCTAGAAATCCAGATGAAGTTTTGTGAGGAATTCATGATGCTTTTTGTAGGAGGAGTGAATATAACACACTTTCCAGTGTTACAAGGATTTTCTCCCACCGGGGAGATTTCTAAATGTCATGAAATTAGATTTGAGGGAGCAAAACAGGTGCAGGCTCACAAGGAAAATGCACAGCTGTGTTGAGCTACATACAGTACTCTGTAATTCAAAGCATTTTCTCAAAAACAAGACCTCTTGGAAAAGATTTATTCCCATCGCCACAAAAGACCAGCTGAGGTGTTTGTGATTGATACTTCAGGTAGCAGATGACAGTGAGGTTTGAGTATCCATATGTGCATGTAAGAATACTTTCTATTCTTTGATATAGAAAAGTAGCACAAGGGTTAGGCAGAGCCCTTTTGTCATTGGCGTTTTTTCTTGTGTAGAAAAATGACTAAAATGTATTTTAGCATAGGAAGTTGTTAAGAAGTCATCAGTTAAGGTTGGGAACCCTTCAAAAATGCTTTGGAAGAATGCTTTGGACCTTGTGTAGCCTAGCACTTCTACAGCCAAGGTTCCTTCAGACTTCTGCCTGAGCCTGAAGGAAAAAATAAATTGCTGCTGCGAATTAACTATAATGATTGGATTCCTTCAAGCAGCAATTTTCAATGCTGGGGTGATGTATTTTGTGATGTACGATCTCCTAAAATTAGAAATAAACTTGTACAAACCTGCATGAAATAATACTGTTAATGATTTCACTGGGGTTACAATTGGGCAAGAAATAAATGTGCCCAATGGCAACTCAAGGGTATATGGCACCCCCTAAGCCAGGGGACTGCAACCTTAAACACTCAAAGAGCCATTTGGACCCGTGTCCCACAGAAAAAAAAACACTGGGAGCCACAAAACCCTTCTCGTGCCTGACTATTTCTTGAGCGGCCACAAAACTAGCATATGTAGTTGAATTAAATGTTCTGTTTTTTCTGAAACTTTTCTTTTCTTGGATTTATCCATGGTTGGCCTACCGGGAGTTGAAAAGCTCAATAAATCGCATCAGTGGCGGGTGTCACATATTGGCGGTTTGATGCATATTTTGAGTGACGGAGCCGCAGCAGAGGGGTGAAAGAGCCACATGCGGCTCCAGAGCTGCAGGTTGCTGACCCCTGCCCTAAGCCATATTTATTTATTTATTAAATTGATATAGTTGCCCTTCTTACCTGCATGTAATTCTGGGAATCATACATAGTCAAAACCAAAGCTGAACAATATATTCATTAAACCAGTTAAAAATAATTAAAAGCTATAATAACAATAAGGCAGGGAAGAATGTTGGTAAATGTTTATCAGCCATTTAATGGGCTCCATGCTTCCATGGGCTTCACAGACCCAGTGGCAAAATCAAGTTCTGAGGTCTTCCATAAGGCCAACAGGGTGAGGGCCAACCTCACCTTGGGGGCAAAGATGTTCCAAAGAGCAAGCAACAGAAAAGGCTGTTCACCTGAGTCCTATTAAATGAAGCTCCTTGGCTGATGGCCCTCCTGTTGGAACTGATGAGATGTGTGAATGTAATATTGACTAATGGTCCAGTGATGGAGTTCTAATTTTTTTACTATCGGTTCTGTGGGCGTGGCTTGGTGGGCGTGGCAGGGGAAGGATACTGCAAAATCTCCATTCCCTCCCCACTCCAGGGGAAAGATACTGCAAAATCACCATCTCCCCCCACTCCTGGGGGAAGGATATTGCAAAATCTCCATTCCCACCCCACTCTGGGGCCAGCCAGAGGTGGTATTTGCCGGTTCTCCAAACTACTCAAAATTTCCACTACCGGTTTTCCATAACCTGTCAGAACCTGCTGAATAGCACCCCTGTAATGGTCCCACCTAACACCCATGCGAAGATTTTGCATTTTTAGAATGATCTAGTAGAAGGATGGCCTTGGTGCCCATTAAGCTTTGATGCCTTAAGCCAGTGCCTATTTGGCCTTGACTGAAAGCTGATCCTGAATATACCACTTAGTATAATTATTAAATTTTGATCTATATAACAAATGCTATAAAACAGTGACAGAAAGTTGTGGCTGTAGAGCAGGGGTATCAAACTCATGGCCAGCGGACCAGATGTGTCAAGAGCTCGCCACACCCACACCCAGTTTAGCAAAGGGGAAAAAAGTTGCGATATGTCACGTGATGACATCATGACGACGTGAGTTTGACACCCCTGCTGTAGGTGTTGTCATTGTTTCCAGATGTTGTTTTAATTTATTTGGCTTCATACACTCGGTAGATAGCATGTTAGTACAAAAAACACATCATTTCTCAGTAACAACATACTTGTGAAACCAACGTGTGTACAATTTTTGCCAAACTTCAGTGGCATCTGTTGGGTGGTGTTAAAATATTCAAGATGGGAAGGGTATGGTCACAATTAAAGCCCTTTTGTATCTGTAGAATATGTATACGAGTACTTGGTTTTTGTAGGTTTCTTTTCTGTTTGGGGAGCAGTTGGATGAATCTTAGAAGGTTTCATTTGTTACAAAGCTGAACTTTGCTCCTGTAGAGCAGAGCAGAATGGCAGCAAGTAGATGCCCTTCAAAGGAAAAGGAGGAACGGGTTGATGGCCTTCCAGTGTTGGAGAGACCAACCCTTGCGTAGATGATTTAGCTACACCTACCACATTTCCACTCAGAAAAGGAGGTGTAGATGTGACTTGTTTTAGTGTTTGGATGCCTATTCAAAAAACTGCTGCTTTGGATGGTGCAGCTGACTGAAAGGAGTCATTTTAGCAGGAAGGTGGTATCTGGAACGGTCCATTTCCAACGGTGGGGAGAGATTGTGAATTTCTTCAATTTCTAGGTTCCCTAGCTGAGAGATAAGGCTGAAATGTCTATCTGTTCCTCTGTTCATTTGCCGTATTATGAACAACTTACTTTTTTCTCCCAAATTCCAAGAATTTGCTTATAGTAGGTATCCTTTATTAATCCTTTCTGAAACAAAAGTTTGGTTCACTTCAGCTGCCTTAAAAACTCCAGCTCATGAAAGACATATGTTTTAAAAGCAATTTACAAATCTTTGCTGACACTTTTGACAGGATTGATTTAAATAGACGTACTTTTTAATATTAAAAAGTACACTTCAAAATGTTAAAGTCCTATCCCCTCCCCACTCAATGTGGAATACCTGAATCCAGAATGCTGCAGTCATAATTTCAAATTATTCCCTCATCTTTTAAAGACAGTGGTGGAAGGACAAAGGGATATGTGGGAGATGAGAGTTACAGTAAACTTGGTTTCTAACATAGGAAATACAGTGCAGCCAAGAAACCTCTAGAGGTCTGCAGTGAATAATAAAGTCCACATTTCTAGCGTTATGAGATGAGGGAGAGCAGTTGGTTATGAATAATTCATCCTTTGATAAATGTAATGTCACTTTGCGATATATGCATAAACGGCACACTACCAGGGTTCTTTTGTGCATCTCACCACTAAACAAGCCAAAGGTCAGTTTGTGTCAATGGCATTTACAGCCCACAACTTAATGAGAAGGAAGGATGTAAGAGGATATTTATGGAAAAGATGTATATTTAAGAAAATTAGAGCAAACATTTCAGCTGGGAACCTGGATATTGCTAACAGCCTACATATTAGAAACCTTTCGTTAAGAGGGGCTATTTTAGGTCCCTAATGTAAACATAAATGCATTTAATACTCAATACTTTATTAGGCAATGTCTCACACAGGGAATAGGAAAGATTTTCAAGGTGGGATTACCGGTATCACCTGAAAAGAGGATTCTTTCTAGAGAAAGGGTATAAGGGTTTCAAAAAGTACAAAGGCACAGACATACACAAAGAGATTGCAATCATATTTTAGAAATGTTTTGGAAGTAAAAGTCAATTAAGTTATTGGAGAAGACTCAACATTTTCTCACTACTTTCCTACTTTCTTTTGTTAATAAATTGAGAAGCACTCAGGAAAGATCTTGAGATGTTATAGCTATATTCACTACACTTGTCATGTTATTTTTCTTCTCAGAGATACAAAATTTATCCTATCAGTTATCAGTACTTTTCTATGAGTAGCCATCAGTGGTGGTTAACAACTGGTTTGGTGAGCATGCACTTTGTGTGCGTGCTTGCCTAACACGCTTTTGCGCAGCGTTCAAAATACAGCAATTTGAAGCTCAGCTGCTTACCTTCTAAGGCAGCCCTGGTAAGCAGAACAACGGAGGTGCAGAAATCAGCTGTGCCGCATGAATCAGCTAAGCCAGAAAGAAGGAAATATAGGACAGGATAGGGTGGAGGCGGGTAGGCAGGGCCAGCTGATCATTGGAAGTATCAGTTCGCCTGAGCCGGACTGAACTGGTAGCAGTCCACCACTGGTAGCCATATCAATACTATTACAGAGTCTGACAAAAGATGTCCTTTCTTTTTCATATTCAGGTAATGTGTTTTTGTGGGAACTAAGATGGCCAAAGAGGACAAAAGTAATTTGATGCAGATGACTCTTCCTTGTTCCTTACCTTGGGGTCAAATACCAGCATATGGCTGCAGTTTCAGATAGGAGGCTAGTTACATATTACTTTAATAATGTAACTGGTAAGTAGGCCATGCAAAATGAAACCTGGTTTCCAGATAGGACTATTCCCAGAACACGTAGTCCACTTTACATTTGGAATAGCCTGGGTTGAGATTGGAATGACCTGTTCTGGGGCTGGAGAATTTCCAAAACAGTGGGAAGAGACCATTTGAGGTCAGAACATTTTATGACTGTATATTTGCTATACTAACAATCAAAGTTCTCTAAGGCATTATACAGAGTACAGTTTGACTAGAAGGAAATTTTACTTTTATAAATGAAATTCAGTTCTCCATATCTCAAAGGATGTACAGTTATGTCCATTCAATAATTTGTTAATCTTGGATTCCAAGAAACTGTCAAAACCCAAATGAGCATTCTGTTTCAAGCCTCCTTCCTCTTAGGAGGAAGGTAATCTTTCCTACTTAAAATACTCATCCTAGTAGCTAACTCCATACTGACCTTATTTTTCTAAAATATATGTTCCCAGAGGTCAGCATTAGGTTATATATTATTGTTCGCATTATTTTTGCTGTAAGCCGCCCAGAGCCCCTTGGGAGTTGGGCGGCATAGAAATGCGATAAATAAAATAAAATAAAATTAATTGTTTGTGTGCGTGTGTGTGTGCGTGCACGCCCTTCAAGTCTATGTTGTATTCTGGCCATTGCTTGGACTAGACTCTGCAGTTTTCTTGACAAGGTTCTTCGGAAGTAGTTTGCTGTAGCTTTCTTCCTCTTAGGGCTAAGAGAGAATGACTGGACCAAGGTCACACAGCTGACCACATATCTAAAGAGGGACTAGAACTCACATACTCTGGTTTCTATCCTTATGCCTTAATCGCTACACTAAACTTTATACATTCCTTAAGTTCTTTTTATTGGTTTAATTATCACACATACTGTATGCTGACAATATATGATACGGGTAGTCCTTGACAAGACTGGCTGCTTAGGCACTGTTCAAAGTTATGATGGGTCCCCATAAACTACTTGCAACCTGTTTTCGATGTTACAGATGCTGCAGCACCCCCTTGCCTATCTTGCCCGCATCCACATTGAGGAGAGGAGGGGTGGAGTCATGTAGTTGCCTTGCTTAATGTCTATCATGACTTATGGTTGTAAAAGGCTGGCTCCAGTACTGTCATGAGTTGACTATCTGTACATAGTCTTCATTTATCATAAGATGATAGATGCACTCTTCTGTCCTTTTTCCTGATGTTATGCTATGGGCATCCCTTTCCAAGTGGCTTAGTGGGGATTGGATGTGTTCCTATTGTCTGAGACTGGCAAGATAGATCATTGTGCGTTCTTCATTCTAATCATTCTATTGAGCCACGGCGCAGTGGTTGGAGTGCAGTACTGCAGGCTACTTCTGCTGACTGCCAGCAGTTCAAATCTCACCAGGCTCAAGGTTGACTCAGCCTTACATCCTTCCGAGGTGGGTAAAATGAGGACCCAGATTGTTGGGGGCAATATGCTGACTCTGTAAACCACATAGAGAGAGCTGTAAAGCACTGTAAAGTGGAATATAAGTACTATTACTATTGCTATTGCTTCTTTTTCTATCTCCTCTTTCTGTATTTAGGGATGACAGCCATGGCCCACTTCGGAAGGATGGAAGGCTGAGTCAACCTTGAGCCTGGTGGGATTCAATCTGCCAAACTCCTGGCAGCCACTGATCAGCAGAAGTAGCCTGCAGTACTGCACTCTATCCACTGCGCCACCGTGGCTCTCTCTTATAAATCTTTTTTCACCAATTATGGTTTAGATCACATTCTGTTTTGGTCTAGCAGACCTCTAAGCTCCCTTCCAACTCTGTTATTCTGTTATTCTATTAACTCCTGAGTGATAGTTTCTCACCACACATACAAACCCAGCTGTTCAGTTCTTGTGGCCATTTTCTCTGAAGTATGTCCATAGGGCTATTACTTATCTCATCCTCACCAAAAAATATGCAAATAGGGTGCTTTTGGGATGTTGGCTGACCCAGATAATGGTGAGATCCAAACATAAACTATACAACCTAAATGACTCAGGTTGAGATTTTGCTGGCACATCTGGCTTTGCTTATGCCATTTCCTCCACCTTTCTCCAAACTGGGAAGAAAACAAATTGCCATGTGGCCTTTTTTCCTCTAAGTTTGTTTGTTTTTTTGGTTTGGTTTAGGGTTTTTTTTTTTTCCTAAAAGGGAAATAACTGGGCAAATGATTTTTCTCTCCTTTGTAGTTTTGCTAAAATTGGATCTTGCTGTGATTTAAGCTTTGGATGGAAGACAAAGCAGGAGGTGCAAATTGAAACTTCTGCAGCTGATGAGGAAGGTTTCAAAGACGATTTGCTCATCATCTTTGCATCTCTGAAATTGGCAGCCTCAAATGTGTTGGTTTAAGGAGTTTCAAGGATTATTAGAAGCTCTAATTATTCCCATTCCAATTAAAGGCTGAACTCCCACTGGGTTAATTTTAAAGTTTTTATCTGTGAATTTCAGAAAGTGCATAAATCACAATGTGAAAGAATCATACTGAGAGGTACAATAATTGTTTGTGATTATCAGGCAGCTCCTGATCTAATGGAAAAGTTATTGCAAAAAGCTTGTGCCTTGTTGTTATTATTTTAGATCTACAATATCTGGCTTGCAATAATCTAGACAAGTAATGGTGACAAAGAATTGGAGTTTTCTGTATCACTTTGCATTCATCCTGATATTTGCAACCAAGATATGACAGACTTATTTATTTGATAAATCAGCAAATGGATTAAAATCAAAAGCTGTAGTCCTATGCATTTTATTTATATATATCAGGATGTGAAGCCGGTCCCATAAAACATTTCTTGTCTGCCTTATCATCTCACTTTGTTTCCTTTGTTTTTAGTGTTGGTATTGCTTCAAGTAAACAAAGTCTTTTGCATTCTGAGCAAGAATCAGTCATTCTACAATGCTGAATATCCACTATTTTGACTTTTTTTTTCAGAAGTTCAGAGCACAGATTTACATTGACTCATATTGCCAATACCTTGCATACTGGGTAATTAAAGAACAAATAGATGTTGCTTAATAGGAGAAGGAAATTTGAAGAGAACCCATATTAGACAAAGGAAATGTCTTCTCAATGAAAAGTGGTCTAAGAACAACCCATTCAAAATTTATTTTAATTATTAGTCTTCATAAAGAGAGATGGATCACAAGAATAAATTTAGAGAAAGAGGTTTTGGGTTGATGATGAGTTGATAATTATAACTGCACTGCTATAGATCATACACAATAAATATATAGTCTTGCAAAGATTTAAGGAAAACAGGGTATTACAAAAAGAGATAATTTACTATTTAGTCTGTAATACTTATAATATTCAGATAATGTATTTGAAAAGGCTCCAGCAATAATTTGATTCCATGCTGTATGTAGAGTATATCTCTCTTAGACAATGCATTCTTCACTAGGATGAAATTTATCTATGAAACTTTGATGGAATTCAGATTGTCATGATGTCCCTTAATTCTATCTTTGATAGAGTATTTTATCGTCCTTTATGGATTAAGGAAGTGACATAATTTCCATTTTTTTTTCTTTTTGTTTCTTTGTGTCTGCAGTTCTTTTGGCAAGATTTTCAGTGTTGGTTTGCTCTTGTCTTCTTTTTACCAGGTCTGGATGAGAGGGACTGGCCCAAGGTCACCCAGCTAGGGAAGGAGTAAAACGCATGAACTCCTGGTTTCTAGACTGATGCCTTAACCACTATATCAAAAAATACATCACTTAATTTTTATCAGTTTAATTATCACACACATGCTATTATCACATAATGCTACAGCACTAATTCTCACACATACTATATATACTCTTTCCAATGGTACCTTGGTACTTGGGCTTCATTTGTTCTGGAGGGCGCGATGAGTACTAAAAAGGATGAGTAGTAAACAAACCATGTGACTTACTACGTGGCCCTTTATTTTGTCTGGGAAGGACTTCCTATCTGTCCCTTTTTCTATGTAAGAGACCTTCCCAGCATGGCAAACTTCCTGTCTGCCCTCTGTGTCTGTCTCCCACTTCCTTTTGCAGCATGTTGGGTACCAAACAAAGATGAGTACCGAGACATTGACATTTTCTTGTCAAAATATGTTGAGTACCAAATTTGATGAGTTTTGAGGCAGTGGAGTATCGAAGTACCACTGTATTTTCCATAAAAGGATAGAGGCACTCTTCTGTCCTTATTCTGGATGTCACACTACAGGCATCCCTTTCCCAATGCCTTGATGGAGTCATAGACATCATATATTCCCACTGTCTCAGATTGTACATGGCAAGACAGTAAGCTGGCTTTCTGTCTATGGTGGGACTAGACCTTGTGGTCTCTTAATTTCTGGCCTGGTGCCTTAACCATGACACTAACTGGTTTTCTACTTCTAGCTTCTCATATCTTATTTTAAATAACATTATATGAATTATATGCTTCCAGGTAAATCAAGCAATTTGTCTCCATTTCCACACTAAAAGGAAATCTGAATTAACCCTGTGGGGGGCGGGTCTTGTCTTTACAGAATTATTGGAATCCAGCTATTGCATCTTATTGCTTATGAAGGATATGCAAGGCAGTGCAACAGCCATCTTAAGTGAGTGACATTTTACATATGCAGTGGGACTCCCATCTATGCAGTCTCCCAAATAGTTTGGAAGAGTCTTCCAGTCCCCTCAAGCAGATCTGTGCACAAAGTGAGGCAGAGGAAACTGCTGTGCTAGAGCAGGGATAAGCAACAATCATTTTTTCCCCCAAGTCATACTTCTAAGGAGTGATCTGTTGGGAAACAATTAGAGAAGAGATGAAGCAAACGGGTAGGGCAGAGGTCGGCAATCTTAAACATTCAGAGAGCTATTTGGACCTGTTTCCCACAGAAAAGAAAACACTGGGAGCCACAAAACTCTTTCCATGCCTGACTATTTCCTGAGCGGCCAGAAAACTAGCATATATAGTTGAATTAAAGATTCTGTTTTCTTCTGAAACTTTTCTATTCTTGGATTTATCCATGGTTGGCCTACCGGGGGTCGAAAACCTTAATAAATTGCATATTGGTGGGTGTCGCACATTGGCAGTTGTGACACATATTTTGAGCGACAGGGAGCCGCAGCAGAGGGATGAAAGAGCATGCGGCTCCAGACCCATGGGTTGCTGACCTCTGGGGTAGGGCCACTACCCTGTATTAGATGTACAGGGGACAGGAAATGGCCTTGAAGGACAGGAAGAAGAGCTGCCCCTGAGGTCAGATAAGCAGGACTTGAGGCGGTTCCAGAAAAGTAATTGGAGAAAACTGACAAGACCCTCCCTATTTCACACAAAGATAAAGAGAGGGAGGAGTAACGCACTCTCAGACTTGAAAGATTCTGTTACCCTGTTTTCCCCAAAATAAGACATCCCCTGATAATAACCCCAATCAGGCTTTTGAGTGTATGGCAATAAGACCAAGCGCTTATTTCAGGTTTCAAAAAATATAAGACAGGGTCTTATTTTCGGGGAAATACGGTATTATAACTGTTACAATAAAAGTAGTCCCAATTTTTATGAACAGAGGCCATTTAAGGAAACAATGGTTGGGACCAGAGGTGGGTTTCAGCAGGTTCTGACCAATGAATGTTGATGTTTCATTTCAATGGCAACTAGTGATGAAACTCCTGACTCACAAAAATGCACAATAAAAGATGGATTCAGAGCTCCTACAGCTTTCTCTGCCAGACACGGACCACCAGGAGGTAGTACAGATTGGTCTAATCCTTGTTAGGCATGTACCTCATATAGGAAAATTTGGCTGGTGTAGAAGTTAAGCACCAGTTTTGAAACTGTGTGTCTGTGAGTTCTAGTCCCACTTTAGGCATTAGCCAGCTAGATGATTGGAGCCAGTCTGTTTGTCTCAGCCCTAGGAAGAAGCAGAGGTGGCTTTCAGCAGGTTCTGACCAGTTCTGGAGAACCGGTAGTGGACATTTTGAGTAGTTCGGAGAACCGGTAGTAAAAATTCTGACTGGCCCTGCCCCCATCTATTCTCTGCCTCCCAAGTCCCAGCTGATCGGGAGGAAATGGGGATTTTGCAGTAACCTTCCCCTGGATTGGGGTGGGAATGGAGATTTTATAGTATCCTTCCCCTGCCATGTCCACCAAGCCATGCCCACCAAGCCATGCCACGCCCACCAAGCCACACCCACCAAGCCACACCCACAGAACCGGTAGTAAAAGTTTTTGAAACCCACCACTGGTTGGGACCAATTACCACTGGGACCCTCAACTCTTAGAATTGTTCCCTGAAGTAGCTTTTCCATTTAAAATTATCCAAATTTGCTACAAATAACATTAATGAGTAGTAATTCCTGAAATATCCACACATTTTTCCTTCCTGTAAATTATGCCGTCTGGATAACGGCATATAAATATGGCCTATTTATAAAGGCCGTATTTTAGTTTGTTGCAGCAAAAACAACATTTTGTAATACCTTAAAGACTAACACGTTTATTACAATGTAAGCTTTTGTGCAACATCCACTTCATCGTAATTGTAACATGTAAATTATATTGAGAGCTTTGGCAGAAAAGCAATATACACATGTAGTAAATCAGTGCACAAATATTGAGTAAATTATATGAAATAATAATAATCTCAAATCCTCTCTCCCATTCCAATGGATGACCTTTATTGTAAAACTTAACTCTGGCCGTTGATTGTGATGATATTTTGAAAGTGTCATGTGCTTTTCCTCTTTGCAAACTATTTCTCATTTCTATTTACATTTACCCTAGTGACAATAAAACAAGAATGGGTAAATATAATGTAGCATAATCCCATCAATACTTATTCAGAAGTGTGCTGCAGTGAATTAGTTGGAGATGTAAAGACCAATGCCATTGTACTCTGCCTCCAGAATATACTGCACTTATTTTCTCTCAGGAAATCCCATTTTCCTCCAGGAGATGGGCTGGTCTGAATGTTCCAATGATGATTTTGTGTATGTCTAGGATTCTCTATGGGGACGTGGTGGCTCAGTGGCTAAGAAGCTGAGCTTGTCAATCAGAAAGGTGGGCAGTTCGGCGGTTCGAATCCCTAGCACCGCATAAAGGAGTGAGCTCCCGTTACTTGCCAACCTAGCAGATCGAAAGCATGTAAAAATGCAAGTAGAAAAATAGGGACCACTTTGGTGGGAAGGTAACAGCTCTCCGTGCACCTTCGGCGTTTAGTCATGCCGGCCACATGACCACGGAGACGTCATCAGATAGTGCTGGCTCTTTGGCTTAGAAACGGAGATGAGCACTGCCCCCTAGAGTCGGGAACAACTAATATGTATGTGTGAGGGGAACCTTTACCTTTATTTAGGATTCTATAGAAGGGTAAATATTCATGGTATTCTGGTTATAGACACAAACTGGTTCCAGCTCTGGAGAATTCATGTCCAAAGGACATAAAGCACCACTGCAATGATTTGATTGGCCTGCTTCCCAGGAAAAAAATGGGCACTATAGGAGAAAACGAACTGTTTCAGAACTAGAATATACACTTCACACAGCTCTAGAAATAGTCCTTTTGGAGTAACGATGGCAGAGGGAGCACTTAAGACTAAGAGGCCTAAACATATGCAATAAAGGGTCATATATAATGCAGGCTCAATTCATATTGTTTAGCAGCTGAGCAGGAATGAAGTTTGTTGTTCAACATGGAGTTCCATTATAGGATTCCCCCCCCCCATCTTTCTGCACCAAATCTGTCTTACTCTGCACTGTTGGACTTTCAGAGAACTGAGGCTTTAAAAAACAGAATAGAACAAAAGTTATCCTTTTTAAGTCTCTTGACTATGAAGTTTTAAGCCAAGTTTAAGAGAATCCAAGGTGTTTAAGCAGAGACATTATACTATGTTCTGGGCTTGTGCGGATCAGTGACATTTGCATATTTTCCTACTATATGGAACATTTGTACGTAATTGTTAAGATATATTTCCCCAGATTTTTTAATTGCATATCTTTGTATTGTTTTACTCATGTCTGGGGGAAAATGGAAAGAACTTAATGATAAACCCTTATAATTATTAAAGATAATTTTGGCAGGGTGACTGTTTCCCCACATTAAAATGCAAATGTAAATGCCTTCCAGGGCTAATATCCATGAGAGATTTCCCAGAAAAAGAAGCTGTGATCATCACACGTTTTATTAAAAATAAATACTTACAGGAGTAAACTTGTAATTCTCCCTGGGATGGACACAGGGTATGTATACAACGTTCCACCATGGCATGTCAGTATCAGCAGATGGGCTTGTAAAGCTTTTATACACAACACACTGAGCATTCATTAATCATGGGTTCAACACAGACTGTCAATTAAAAATGTGTGAGAAACTAACTTTTCAGCCTTTCCTATAAATTCCTCAGTGTTTCTCCACCTGGCATTACCTTCCTGTATATTCCTATTTTTGCTGACAAAAATAGGATTGCCAACATGATCGTCAACGTCTGATGATGGATATGGCACAATAATAATAATAATATTCCTAGGCTGTGGTATGCATCTATAGTTTTTTTATACTAGAAGCTCATGCAGTAGTTAAATATGGTACGAGCTTGGCCCAGCATATAGAGTGTCCTCAGCAAAGAGCCTTGATAGTACAGTGGTCTAAGCACCCTATTATTAACACAGCTGCCTGCAATTACTGCTGGTTCGAATCTCTCCAAGGCTCAAGGTTGACTCAGCCTTCCATCCTTTCTAAGGTAGGTGAAATGAGGACCCAGTTTGTGGGGGCAATAAGCTGACTTTGTATAAATATACAAAAGTATGAAGGCTATTGCTTAACACATTGTAAGCCGCCCTGAGTCTCCGGAGAAGGGCGGCATATAAATCAAATTAAAAAAAAAAAAAGAAAATTCAAGAGGAAATGAAAAATTACTGGAATTAGAGAGAGAAGTTAAGTGTCCATGAAAATTCAGTTTTGAAAAATGAGAGAATGAAAAATCTTGGAGAGGTGAGACCTTGGGGGGGGGGGGGAATATACGAAGGTGATTTATGTTCTGAATAGTATAAGAGAAGAATCAAAGTTGTTTTAGCCAGGTATGAAAATGTAAATAGAGTCACTGATACAAGCATGCAAGATAGTCAAATCCTGGCTGATATGTAAAATGACTTGGGTGATTGAGATGACTCTTAAACCCACCTCTTCTTTTTAGCAAATTTCATTTAGTCCCTTGATTTGCAAAGACTTGAGTCTAAACAGAGAATGTCTTTGCGGATCAAATAGTTATTGGGGCCCATTTGAGATTTTTAAACCATGGCAGTCTGTTGCTATGACAGATCACTTCCTTGACAGATAAAATAAATGGGGGGTGGCGTGTAGCTTGGCTTGGATTCCATTGTACAGGCTGATCACAAGAAAGCAACTTTAGAATGGCTTATCCTATTCATGTGGATTCTTTTGAACTTGTACATTAGAGACAGATAGGATATGTGGTGACTTATAACCACCAGACAGGATCTGTAGCAGTGGTGGGATTCAAATTTTTTTTGCTACTGGTTCTGTGGGCGTGGCTTGGGGGCCATGGCATGGCTTGGTGGGCATGGCAGGGGAAGGTTACTGCAAAATCCCCATTTCCTCCCGGTCAGCTGGGACTCGGGAGGCAGAGAATAGATGGGGGTGGGGCCAGTCAGAGGCGGTATTTACGGGTTCTCCGAACTACTAAAAATTTCTGCTACCGGTTCTCCAGAACTGGTCAGAACCTGCTGATTGCCATCTTTGGTCTGGGCGTGACTGATAACTACCACCTGCTTGCTGGCTGAGTACCCTTTTAGAGGATTAAATCAGGTGGGACAGGAATGACCCCATGATTAGGGAAGGTAGGTAACACCATTAAGGAAGGATGTGGTAGATCTCTGCTTGATTAAAGGAGGCAATTATACAACCTTTTTTTTAAAAAAAAAAAACTCTCCCTTTACCTGAATGTTCTTTATGATTACAGGTCAGACTGAAATATTCCCTCTGTAAATTGGAATGCGATGGCTTTGTGCCAGATGCTTTGGATAATTAATTAATTAATTAATTAATTAATTAATTAATTAATTAATTAATTTTATTGGTTCGGTTTATATGCTGCCCTTCTCCGGAGACTCAGGGTGGTTTACAATGCGTTAAGCAATAGCCTTCATACTTTTGTATATACCTGCTTAGTAAGGCTTACCCGGACTCATTTTCATCAGGTGTTTTAGAATATAGAATATAGCACTGAAACTACTTTGGTCACCTTGATGAATGAAACTAAATGGAGGGAATGCAGTGCTGCTAATGAACTGGACCTTTCAGGCAGCTTTTGAAAGACCTTTTGTTGCCATTAGAGGTTAAGTTGTCTACTGCAAGAGAAGGGGTCTTCTCCTTACTTGTCTGACTATGGAAGGCTCTCCCAATGTTTGAGTTCACCTCTCCCAAGGTTTAGGACAAAGGCTGATTCATTAAATTTTTGATTGCTTTTAATTTGATTGCTTTTAAAGTTATACGTGGAGTGCTTTATTTTCATTGTGATATACACTGTTTGCATGTTCATATGAATAGAAAAAAACCAGAGCATAAATGAAAAATATGCACAGGTTTGTAGTGTTATTCCCCCCCCCCTGCAAAATAAAGGGGTTGGGACATTTAAGTGATCTCAACAGTTCTGACATATTCCTGAGTGTTATCGTGTCTTATAAAAATAATATACCATTAAGGTTTTGAAATTGTACTACCGTTTGGTATAAAAAATGAACACAACAGATAGTTGTATTAATTTATATAATATAGATGCCTAAAGCTTTATACTCGCATTGAGAGAAGCAAGAAGTAGATTTAGTGTATTCTGGGGAAAAAAACCTCTACCACCTTTAATCTAATTTATGTACATTCTTTATTTTATAAGTCATTCATATATCTGGCTATACATCTGAACTTCAGGTTTCCAGGTCCATTTTTTCCATAAATTGCCTCCTAGCTAAAGGCTCTTCATGGTCTCTAAAATAGTTTTCACCATTAATCTATTCCTTCGTGCTAATGGAATTTCTGCAAAGGACCTAATTTAAAAAAGCAGGTTGAAAGCTTTGGGTATTTTAAAATTTTAGAGACAGCACGTTTGTCATCATTTGTCACTGGGCAAAAAAAAAAAAAAAAAAAAAAAAACACCATCTCTCTCTCTCTCTCTCTCTCTCTGTATGTGTGTGTGTGTGTGCACATATGTGTCTGTGTGATTTTATTATTGTCAATATGGGATTTCAACCAACTTGTAAGAAAAAATATATCCGAAACTGCTGAAGAAAGTCGTTTAGAATTAGTTGAGAAGGTGGCATATAAATAATTACGATCAATCACTCAATCAATTGCATTGAATATGTAGCCATGTTCCACCTTAGCAAGAGGTATGTAAATTACCAGTTTTCAGTGAAATTCTGGAACTGAATGCAATAACTCTCTGAAGTATTTGGAAATAACACTGGACAGACCATTAACCTTCTGACAACACCTGGAAAAAACAGCTGCAAAATTGAAAAGCCTCAACTATTTACTGAACAGACTGGCTGCTAACACCCTACAAACAACAGCCTTGGCTTTGGTTTATTCCACAGTTGAATATTGTGCCAGTGTGTGGCTTAACAATGCCCACACCCAAATTGTTAGTGTCCAGCTTTATCAGACAATGCATATCATCTCTGGCACAATGCATCCCACTCCTGTGCATTGGTTACTAGTACTTAAGCAATATCATATTATCCCACATTAGAAGACAACAACCTCTCGTTCAGCTATGGTCAAGAATGCTGAACAACAAGGCCCTTCACCAGGACATGGCACAGTCCATCACAAGATTAAAATCATGTAGGTCAGCTTGGAAAACAGCTCTTCAATTAACATCTACCCAGTTTAACTCTGAGAGTACGCAATTGATGTTGCTAGTTTCTGGGCAAGATTTGTTTAATTTGTACATATTTTTAATCTTGTATTTTATATTTTAAATGTTAAGTTGTACAGTATGCCTCGTTTTAATTGTGATGCTTATGACATGAATAAATAAACCCTGAGAATGCCTGTGGTGCAAGGTAACTTATTGTAACCTGACCATTAGTAATCCTTCTACCAAACCACCTGGTTTTGACCTGCCTCTCTTTGTCTGGTTGAAATTGAACAGAATTAGGTATGTTACTGAAAGAAATGCCTCTGCTCAGTATCAGTGGGGATGGAAAGATTCCCCTTGTTGCGATTGTGGTGCTGATATGCAAACTATTAAACACATTGTACATGATTGCCCAATGAGCAATGCCCATGAGGTGCATTCTCTGGTTCCCTACAATATCAGGATGAAGCAATGCCAGAGGTAGCAATAGCAATAACACTTAGACTTATATACCACTTCATGGTGCTTTACAGCCCTGTCTAAGCAGTTTACAGAGTTGGCATATTGCCCTCAAAATCTGAGTCCTCATTTTACCAACCTCGGAAGGATGGAAGGCTGAGTCAACCTTGAGCCGGTCAGGATCAAACTTCTGGCAGTCAGCAGAATTAGCCTGCAATACTGCATTCTAACCACTGCACCACCACGTCTCTTAATCATCTGTATAGCTGAATTGGACCACCCACTTATGAGACCACTGCCATACCCCCATAGAAGTTTTACTTATAATTACATGGATTGTGTATATAGGCTTACTACTCTTCTGTCATATTTACATCATATGCTAAATAATAATAGTCAATTGCTTTTAGAGCTAAAAATGTAATGCTTTTATTTAGGGTCATCCTTGTTAACAAACTCATGGCCATGGTAGCATATAGCCCTCCAGGCTTTAAGCTTTAGCAGAAAAATATGACAGCATAAATTGCGCTGGCTATATGATTTGGCAATAGTTTGGTTCTGTAATGATGATGATTGTGAGTGGCCTTGTCCTTAAAGTTGGTGACTTCCTTTGGCTTCATTTCCCCACTCACCAAAAGTCACCCACTAGCAGAAAAAACATCCACTCACCCACTTTTGTTAATAGAGAGGAGGAGAGTTCTGTCACATGGCTAGGCTGGTGGGTTTAGCCATCTGTCAAAACTTGTTCTGATTTTGCACAAGCGATCTGTGTGGGTGATTTAAAAGGAGCTATCAGGACTTATTATAGGGATACGGTAGCTCAGTGGCTAAGACGCTAGCTTGTCGATCGAAAGATCAGCAGTTCAGCAGTTTGAATCCCTAGTGCCGTGTAACGGGGTGAGCTCCTGTTACTTGTCCCAGCTTCTGCCAACCTAGCAGTTCGAAAGCACGTAAAAAATTCAAGTAGAAAAATAGGGACCACCTTTGGTGGGAAGGTAACAGCGTTCCGTGCGCCTTTGGCATTTAGTCATGCCGACCACATGATCACGGAGACGTCTTTGGACAATGCTGGCTCTTCAGTTTTGAAACAGAGATGAGCACTGCCCGCTAGAGTCGGGAACGACTAGCACATATGTGCGAGGGGAACCTTTACCTTATCAGGACTTATTAGATGGGAATTGTGGCTAGTTTGTGGAAGAGCACTTTTCTGAAATGTTAAAAAAAAAAACCTCTACAAGCTGACAGGTGGTCCTGAAATGAAAGGGAAGAAATTTATCGCACCTGCCCCTTCCACCTCTCTGTACTTCTGTGAGCATGGGACAATGTACATACTCTAAGAGATACTTTAAATATATGTACAGTATCTCTTTGCACAACTGTATATATGTGTTGATATGTTTCTTCCATTTTTTGCTTTGTTGATTGCAGAATAATTTCAAATGTTAGAAGCAGCAGCTGAAAATTTAAAGGATTGCTCTGAAGGTTTTTATCAATTTCTATTTGATCAGTAGTTTCCCATCTGAATCTCAATTCAAAGATGTTGGGAATGTTAGAAATATATCTCCCAGTTGGATCACCTCAAAGATGCTATCCTAGGAACTAAATCTAATTTGCTATAAAGTTATATATTGGCCTGAAATATTATTCACTTAATTCAGAATATGTCGCAGGGTACTACTATGATTTTGCTCCAGGTACCACAATAGCGAGCACTATTAAAGTGTGTTTTTTGTAAGGATGCCACTGAGAAATTAATGTACAGATTTGTAAACTCTACTAAACAACCCATAATTATTGTGCCATCATTTCAGAGAAATTCCCCAAATTTCATTCCCAAGGGTCCTGGCATTCTGTAAGTTAGTCTATTTGAGATACATTGGTTCAATGATTGTTGCCCCATTGATGCACCATTTTGCTCAAATGAAAGTTAGAGCAGACACAGAGTTTTAGTAGTATATAGATATATGTCTTTAGTAAATCTTGTGCTTGGTCAACTTAGTTAGCAGATCTATCCAATGGTATATCTCCTCTATAATTGCCACTAAACATGGAGATGCCAGGGTGATCTACAACTTAGTTATATCTGAGACAACTGTAATGCATTCTAAAAAGGACTGCCTTGTATTACTGCTTAAGAACTTTAATTGGTCTAAAATGGTGCATCCACCAACTTTTAAATAAACTAATTGTGGAAAGTGTTTATTAAGATTCCCTTAATAAAGGAAATCTCCTAGGTATCTATGTTTCTAGATAAAATTGAGAAGCCTGTTTATGCTTCATATAAGTGCTGCATGTCCTAGGATCAGGCTAAGTTATAATGGAGTTTTCTGAGCCCTCCCAGGGGTTTAAGAAATCCAGGAGAGGGTCTTCTTTCAGTTGGCCACTATCAAAGACACATTTGGTAGAATGGGAGAAAAGTCTTGTCAGAAGCTCCTACCAAAGGAACTTGCGCGCGCTCTCTCCCTCTCCCTCTCCCTCCCCCTCTCCCCCCTCTCCCCCTCTCTCCTGCTTTATTTTTCAGCTTTGTATTTAATATTTGCTTGCAGAAGGTAGTTGGTGGTGTTTTTTTTTGCAAGATATGTGCATGGGAATAAAATGTTCAGGCCAACCCCAAAACATTCTGTTCCTTCTGCTGACTACATTGATCCAATTGTTTCGGGGGTGGACCAAAACCTGGTTGGAAGTTCATTCTCCAAATAGGGAACTGCTTATAATGTTTTAAATGAAATGTTGATTCAGTTTACATGTTATCTCTAGGCTTTGTCTCGTATGTCACACAGAATAGATTTTGTTATCTTTACATGAAAAAAAATACTAATTTCTGAGTACGTATGCTAAAAGGAGATATGTGCATCACAATCAACCTCAGTTCTTTCAATTCTGCCTCATCATGACCATTTTGCTATGTTACCAAGAGACAGTAACATTCTCTTTGGGAGAATTGTTTTCCTATGTTGTCACCGCCATGTGTGACAAAGTGCTTGATTACTTTGGAGGTGAGCATAGTTCAGTGTGGTTACTATTCCTCTTTTTGCAATGTATGTATATGATAATGATGAGTTTCATCAGCATGAATGTATAAGGTCAATGCTAAATGTATGGAACTCAGGAAAATGATTTTTTAAAAATAAGTAAGGACTTAAAAATACTAGGAAGTTGTCATTTGCTCCTAACTAATCACAGCCATTTCAAAAGCCTTTTGTAATCAATACCCACTTTGGAATTTTAAAAAGACTTTTGAAAACTTCTTCAGTTCAGAAAAAAATAAAACAAGAACTTTCTTCCCTAGGTGATGATCGCTCATTGGCTAAAACTATTGGAAAGTAGGAACAAATTTTCTGTGACTCTTCTCATGAGGTTCTTCAAAACTTTAACAAATCTCTTTTGCAAGTCCAATATAGAAAAAATATATAGGTTAGATAATTAAACAATAATTAGATAATTAAACAATAGGGTTATTGTTTGTATGTCCCTTTTAGTTATAAAACATTAGCCAGTTTCTTCTGTATGTCCAGTATGTCCATCTTTTCCACACCATTCTTGTAGCTTGTCATTGGGAAGTCAACTTTCAACCCAGTCTTGCCTTGTTACATAAAGCTTGCTTCTTTTCCATAACGTCTTTTAGATGCAGTCTATCCATAAAGACAGATATTGCTATTGACATGGTTAATATTAACTTCCGACTCCAATTTTTCAAAAGTATCCTTCAATATTTCCAGTTTTAGACTATTTTGTGTCATATAGTAGCCAGTAAAATTTATTTATGCTTCTCCTTTAATTGGATTTAACTGAATTCCAAAACCATATCTCAAATTTATCTGGACAATAGTTTATCTGTAGCTTTTTAAAATTAAAGTCTTATTTTTTTTAAAAAAAGTTTTTAAGTTTGTAGCTAAGAATTTCTTTTGTTAATGATTGTAGGTTTTCTTTTTCTGTAGGTTTTTGAATAGCTGAAAAGTAGTTAACTAGCAATTTCTGCAAAGGGAGAAATAGTATGTGAACTTTGTTATTTTTTAAAGGGATCAATCACAGTTTGAGCAAGGTGACAATTCTCTTGTCTCCCAGTGCTCAAAGCCTACCATAGACTGCTTTCTTGGATTCTCCTTATGAGTAGAAATGTCTGGAGCACTTATGGACAATCTCCAATTCTCTCTTGGTCTTGAGAGGTCAAAGATCCAAATTATTCACCAGCTCTTCAGTCTTTGCCATGATCATTAGCTCTGCTTTTCATGGAGTGTTATTGTCTGCCATTTTTTGAAACTTGTTAAACCTTTGAAGACTCTTGAAGGGACAAAGAAGAAATGAAATCAAGTTATATGACATTATTTGAAAGCACTAAAGATTATTATTATTATTATTATTATTATTATTATTATTATTATTATTATATACCGCCCTTCTCCCGAAGGACTCGGGGTGGTGAACAGCCAGCGGATAAAATACAGAAAATACAAAAATTAAAACAATATTAAAAAACCAATTAAATTAATTTGGCCCACAGTTAAAACACCCCCATATTAAAACCCCATAATTTAGCAATTTAAAATTAAAGCAATTTAAAAAATATGGTCAGGTCAGCCCAGCTTGATGAAACAAAAACGTCTTTAAGGCATGGTGGAAAGTGTGCAGATCCAGGATCCGCTGTATCTCCGGGGGCAACTCGTTCCAGAGGGTCGGTGCCCCCACAGAGAAGGCTCTCCCCCTGGGGGCCGCCAGCCAACATTGTTTGGCCGACGGAACCCTGAGGAGCCCCTCTCTGTGGGAGCGTACTGGTCAATGGGAGGCTACTGGTGGCAGAAGGCAGTCTCGTAAATACCCAGGCCCTAAGCCATGGAGCGCTCTAAAGGTGGCAACCAATACCTTGAAGCGCACCCGGAAGACCACTGGGAGCCAGTGCAGCTCGCGCAGGAGAGGTGTTACATGGAAGTGCCAAGTCGCCCCCATCACCACCCATGTGGCCGCATTCTGGACCAGTTGGAGCCTCCGGGTGTTCCTCAAGGGGAGCCCCATGTAGAGAGCATTACAGTAGTCCAAGCGGGACATGACGAGGGCATGAGTGACCGTGCGTAAGGCATCCCGATCCAGAAAGGTAGGCAACTGGTGGATCAGGCGAACCTGATAAAAAGCCCCCCTGGCCACAGCCATCATATGCTCTTTCAAAGACAGCTGTGTATCCAGGAGGACACCCAAGTTGCGAGCCCTCTCTGTGGGGGCCAACGACTCACCCCCAAAAGTCAGTGATGGTACCAACTGACTATATCGGGATGCTGGAAGCCACATCCACTCGGTCTTGGACGGGTTGAGCCTGAGCCTGTTTCTCCCCATCCAGATCCGCACGGCCTCCAGGCACCGGGACATCACATCAAGGGCATCGTTGGGATGGTCCGGGTGGAGATGTACAGCTGAGTATCATCAGCGTACAGGTGACACTTCACCCCAAAACCACGGATGATCTCACCCAGCGGCTTCACATAAATGTTGAACAGAAGGGGCGAGAGGACCGATCCCTGCGGCACTCCACAGATGAGAGGCTTCGAGGTCGACCTCTGCCCCCCTGCCAACACAAACTGCGACTGGTCAGAGAGGAAGGAGGAGAACCACCACAACACGGTGCCCCTATCCCCAACCCCTCCAGTCGGTGCAGCATGATACCATGGTCGATGGTATCAAAAGCCGCCGAGAGATCTAATAGGAGCAGGACAGAGGAACAACCCCTGTCCCGAACCCTCCAGAGATCATCCACCAATGTGACCAATGCCGTTTCCGTGCTGTGCCCAGGCCTGAAACCTGACTGGAATGGATCTAGATAAACCGTTTCCTCCAGGAACTGGGGAAACTGCCGCACCATCACACTCTCAACAGCCTTCGCCACAAAGCGAAGGTTGGAGACAGGACGATAATTTGCTAATACATCTGGGTCCAGGGAAGGCTTCTTAAGGAGGGGCCTCACCACCGCCTCCTTCAAGGTGGCGGGGAAGTTACCCTCACTCAGAGAAGCATTGATAATCCCTTGGAGCCAGCCTCGTGTAACCTCTCGGGAGGCCAGTACCAACCAGGAGGGACACGGGTCCAGTAAACATGTGGCCGCGCTAAGCCTGCCCAGAATCCTGTTCACATCCTCGGGAGCCACAGGGTCAAACTCCTCCCAAATGACATTCTCAAGGCCCACCTCCATCACCCCTCCTGAAACTACCCAGTCAGAGTCCAATCCTTCCCGAATATGAGCGATTAAGTTTGTTAAAAGTAAAAGGAAGGAACATAAAGTTGGTTTGCTTGGTCAAGTTTAAAATACATTATTTCTTGTAACCCTTAATAGACTTTTGCTGACTGAAGTGATGATGCTTTATGGATTTGATTATAGATAAGAGAGATGATATGGGAATAAGAGATCATTGTTGTAATTTAAGAGGAAATGAAAAGTTACTAAAATTGTTTATATGTGTGATGAAGGGTGGGAGTTATTTTAATTATTTCTTTTCTTTTTTACTGTAATTTTACTTTTCTTTTTTTTCTTTCTACTCATTATATCCTTTTTTCTCTTTGCATCTTTGGTTCTTTCGGTTCTCCTATCTTTATTTAAGTTTTTACTATTGTGATTGTAATTCTTAATAAAATTATTTGAATAAAGAAATGTAGGAACAAACCTTGCTCCACAAAACTCATGACCAGAACAGTAGCCACAGATTTTGCACCATACCTTGGCTTCTAGATGGCCTGAAGGTCAATTTGGTGTAGTAGTTAAGGCACCAGAATAGAAACCAGGAGACTGAATTCTAGTCCCACCTTTGGCATGAAAGCCTGATGAGTGACTTACCAGTCATTCTGTCTCAGCCCAACCCACCTCACAGGATTGTTGCTGTGAAGGAAAAAGAGGAGGAGCAAGGAGCATTAGGTATGTTTATCACCTTGAGTTATTTATAAAATAATAAAGGAGGGATACAAATCTAATAGATAAAGACATGCTCTTTTTATAAAATGAAAGTTAGGATTCTAAGAATTATAGTTTATTGAAGGTAGCAAGAGGTTGAAAGTTGTATTATTTGCTTCCCCTCTGTGGGCATCTTTATACCTTCCAAATAATAAATCTCAATAACAGTGAGATATTCCTGTGAAATAGCAACTTGAATCAATATATTAATTGCAAAAACATAGCCAGGAGAAATGCATAAGGGACTCCAAAAACATAAGAATGATATATGTTCTTGTAAACGAGAATATGTTGTGCAATGACAGTAGAGAAATGGCAAAATGCCAACCCAACTGAACTGAGTCATCATGCAGTAATAAAAAAGTTGGCTGTCAAAAAAAAGTATGTGAGACAAAAAAAGAACCTTAAGTGAAATATTGTGATTATCCTTAAAACAGACTAAAGAAAAACATGGAAATTCTATTGTCAAAGAGGAAATAATGACAACTGACAGGATCTAAAGGAATTACAATAGTGGAGATAAGATCAAGCAGTACTAATGTTAAAATGGTGGGGAAAATGCCATAAAGTATACATTAACAACAAAATATAGTTGGGAAAGCAGATTATAGAGACAAAAATGAAGAAATGTATTGAACAGATATGTGTTGATGGGATAAGAAAGAGAAATGGGGAAAAGAACACAATGACAGAGCTGGAAACTAAATGGAGCATTACCTCAAAACTCAATCTAGTTTGTTGAGACATTAACATGGCCTGAAATAACAAACAAATCAGAAAGGTTTTATGAGATTTAGGATTTGGATTATAGTATGCTTTATGAGGAGACCAGCTGAATAACGACAACAAAATTGTTTTTGAAGGCAAAAGTATTAGGGTTAATGTAAGTTCAGAAGAAAGTTTTCAAACATTCAAAGAAAGATGTTGGAAAAAAAAAGATAAAGCTAGAAAAATTAAAAGGGATAAATAAAAATGTAAAAGCTAAGAGACTGGCATAGTCTTTAGATGTCCTATTCTTGTTCGTATTGCATAGCTATCCTCAAGACAAGAAAGAAGCTAGGAAACAGAAGGGAAAAACTTGCATTAAAATAACTATAAATAGAAAGGGAAAGTATGTACTTTCTGCTCCATAAATCCCAGTACAAACATTGACAAAAGTTGCCTTGCTCTCCAACAGCACAATAAATTAAGGCTTACACTATGCGAAGAATAGCAATGAAGGATGGAAAAGCTACCCCAAACATTTACAGAGCCAAATGAAAGAACTCCAAATGCTACTGATGTGGTATTCTTCCATTAAACTGGAAAAACTACAGAGTGATGTTTTTCCTAGCAGGACAGAGTTTCTGACAAAAATCACAGCAGAGGTTTGATGGGGTTGTATTCAACCACAATTTTGCCTTAAACAACAACAACAAAACTTTCACTTGTGCAAGATGGCAATATCGTGATGGTTACCAGACCTTCTACTTACCGATTCTTGAAAATGTACTGTTTTTTTTTTATTCTGCACAAATCTGACAGCAGCTGAGAACCTTCAGAGGGTGACATGGATTAGGGTCTCAATCCTTGTCACAGGTCTTATTATACGCCCTGCAGTGTTTCGACTCTCAGGTAAGTCTCATGTGATCAGTGGTGCATACTTCCAGGAAACGAGATTAGGATTTTTATTGGAAAGTTTTCTATCAAGTTTAATATCATTTAATTCTTTTTTCCCCCTCCAGTGATATTAATGCAAACAGGGAAATGTCACCTAAAAAAGAAAAGCACCAAATTGTATATGTTGAGGCTGAAAGCAACTTCAAGGCTGAAGAACCTGAAAATAAGCATTCTGCTGCCATTGTCAGATATGTAATTTCAGCCCCAGAAAAAAATGATATTAGTCCTAAAATAAAGACAATATAAACACAACCTTTGAAGGAATTGGAAGAAAAGAGCAATGCTGAGATAAAATATCACATTTGCTTGTTTGGGATATATATTGCACAACACAGATTAGACTGCAGTGCAGTGAACATCAAACTTCAGACAATATGTCCCACTTAAAATATATAGTTATCTTTCTGTGCTGTATATAATGTTAGAGTTCAACTGAAAGGTATTCTGTGAATTTATTAATCACCACAATTTTAAAAAGTCATTATAAAACTAAATGCTAGCTTTTCCACTGGTATAAAGAGCTTTCTAATGTTTGAAAAACTGAAATCACTTATTTCTCAACATGAATATCCTGAAAGGATCAATTCTGTTTTGAACATCCATTTGATTACCTGCCGTCAAATCAGTTATGACTATTATTGATCACATAGACAGATTTTCTTCATGATTAGCTATCCTTAACTTGATCTTGCAGGTCTTCGGAAGGTAAACTCATTGCCACTGTAAGTGTTCACCTTCCTTATTGCTGATCACCTTCTTTTCTTTCCTTCTAACTTTCCCATAAATTAGTGGCGCAGTGGTTAGAGTGCAGTACTGCAGGCTACTTCTGCTGCCTGCCGGCTGCCTGCAATTTGGCAGTTCAAATCTCACCAGGCTCAAGGTTGACTCAGACTTCCATCCTTCCGAGGTGGGTAAAATGAGGACCCAAACTGTTGGGGGCAATATGCTGACTCTGTAAACCACTTAGAGAGGGCTGTAAAGAACTGTAAAGCGGTTATAAGTCTAAGTGCTATTGTTATTGCTAATTAGAATCTTCTCCAGAAACTTACTGGAAGTCTTTCTATAATGTGTCTGAAGTAGGATCTCTTGTGGCTCAGGGGATAACTCTGGGTTGATTTGTTTGATGACCTATTTGCTTGATTTTCTTGTTTCTTCATAGAGTTCTTGGGAGTCTCCTCCAACATCAAAGTTCAAAAGTGTCAATACTCTTCATATCCTGCTTCTTCAGTGTCTACTTTCGCTTTCACAAAGTGCCATAGGGAATCACATGATTTGCATGATTCTGATATTTGTGTGTGGGTATAACACCACACCATTTGAATGTTTCTTCCAGAGCCTTCATGACTGTTTTATGAACTCCGAATCTGTGGTATATTTCTTTATTGTATTCTTTATTGTTTGTAGTTGATTATAAAAAGCAGAAGCTATCAATTTAGCATCTTCATTTGTGAATTCTAAGGCTGGATGTTGTACTTGTCATTAGTTTGGTCTTACTTATGTCTAATTTTACTCTCTTTTCTACACTGCACCTTGACTTTTATTGCTACAGCTTGCAGATCCATTGCATTTGTGGCTAGTGTCATCAGCATAGGACATGTTACTGATGTTTCTTCCTTCACTTTTAAAGTCATTCTCATCTTCTTCCAATCCAGCTTCCCATCATATAAAATTCACAATAAGGAGGGAACCTACAGCTTTATCTCACTCCTTTGCCAATCTGCATCCAGTCTGTTTTGTCATATTCAGTTCATATTATGGCCTCCTGACCTGTATATATTGTGGGTTTCATATGAGGGCACTGAGATGTTTTGGGGTTTGGGGGATTTTTCTAACTACATTCCACTATTTGATGTTTTACATTATCAAAAGTCTTTGTATAAAAATGAAGCACATATTGACTTCTTTTTGATAGTCTTTATCTTTCTTAATTATCTAGTGTTCATCAGCAATAATGCCTCTTGTTCCTCAACCTTTTCTAAGGCCAGTTTAAACTTCTGGCATCTCATTTCCATGCAGATTCTAATCTGCATTAGATGATCCTAAACATTTTTTTTTGCTAGCATGTAAAATTAAGGATAGAATAATATACAGTAGTACTTTTTAATTTAATATTTTTATGTTGTTTTTTTTAAATCTATACCTATATATAGAGAGAAAAATGATAAATATTTAAAATGCGTTTAAAACTAAAAATGGACAGGTGTTCAATTCTCAAAATAGAACTTTAATTGCACTAATTAAATGTTTTCATCTATTTCTACAGTTGTTGTGATGGTATTAAATTTTGCTGAATTGCTTTGGTATTGTTAACATGAAAAAGTCAAAATGCAAATTAGATTAATTTGCATATTGGTTTAGCATGTGTAATATGTAAGTTAAGATGCCCAGTTTTGAGGTTTGGAATATGACAGTCCTATATATATGGAGAGGGGGCAGTCATAGTTATTTCCACAACAAAACAAAAAAGTACTAGGAGTTAAGTCTTTGCTTTATAGTGTGGTTTTTCATCTCTTGTGTGTATGTGTGTGTGTGTATTCGTGTGTGTGTGTGTGTGTGTGTGTGTGAGAGAGAGAGAGAGAGAGAGAATCACAGATGAATCTAATGAAAACAGATGAATCTAAAAAAAAACCTCCCTTGAAAAATGAATATAAATATACAGAAGACAAATTTTTGCAAACAATTTATTTTATGGTATTACATTACAAATATCCTTTATGTAGACAAAGCATCAAAGCAGCCTTTACAAAGAATTATGGTTTCTTTTCTTGTTCTTTTCATGAAAAATTAATAGCCATTTCCTGAAAAAATATGAGAAAAAAGGTGTGCAAATATTTTTTTTTTTTTTTAAAAAATAATTTTTACTTTGGCTCAACAATAATTTCAGTTGAAATTGTGCATGGTCTTTGACCAGGCAATTCACATGTCATCTTTGACATCCAATCAGTGTTGATGTTTCATTTCAATGACAACTAGTGATGAAACTCCTGACTCACAAAAGTACACAATAACAGATGGATTCAGAGCTCCTACAGCTTTCTCTGCCAGACAAGGACCACTAGGAGGTAGTACAAATTGGCTTAATCCTTGTTAGGCATGTACCTCATATAGGAAAGCCTGGCTGGTGTAGAGTTTAAGCACCAGTCTTGAAACCAGGCATCTGTGAGTTCTAGTCCCACTTTAGGCATGAAACCAGCTAGATGACTGGAGCCAGTCTGTCTGTCTCAGTCCTAGGAAGAAGCAGAGGTGGGTTTCAGCAGGTTCTGACCAGTTCTGGAGAACCGGTAGTGGACATTTTGAGTAGTTCGGAGAACCGGTAGTAAAAATTCTGACTGGTTCCACCCCCATCTATTCTCTGCCTCCCAAGTCCCAGCTGATCGGGAGGAAATGGGGATTTTGCAGTAACCTTCCCCTGGATTAGGGTGGGAATGGAGATTTTACAGTATCCTTCCCCTGCCATGCCCACCAAGCCATGCCCACAAGCCATGCCATGCCCACAAAGCCACAACCACAGAATCAGTAGTAAAATTTTTTGAAACCCACCACTGGGAAGAAGGCAATGGCAACTGTTTCTGAAATCTTGCCAAAAAAACTGCAGGAACCTGTCCAGCCAATCATCAGGAGTCATTACTGACTCAAAGATATGGGAAAAAATTCCATATGTGACAGCATGACATAATGTAATTTCTGTACTTCTCTGTCTTTGGGAATTTAGGAGAAGGTGGAGTGTACATAGCATTCAGAAGGATTTGATAGCTTGCCAGCCAAGGCCTACTAGTCTTCTGCCAAGGAGAGTTAGAATTCTTCATGATTCTTTAGTTGAATGTGTTTCATCATTTATTTTCTTAAAATAAGTCACTGAGGACATTTTTGACAAGGTCTGCATTATTAACGCTGTCCATATACACAAGGGAAACCCATGCTTCCATTTTAAGGTCATGGATAACCTTGAAAAGAGTTATACAGTGTTTCCATCTGTCTGCCGATATCTGCCTGGAGAGAAATGCTTTCTCACTCTCATTGCAGTTTGCAGAAGTCTAGCATTGGAAAGTTTACATAGTTGTCCCTCTTCAGTCTCTACTTCTAGAGTTGCAGCTAGGCCAAAAGATCCAGCCATTTTCCAGCAACAACATCCATAAAGGTGGCGGGCAAGGTCCTGAAAGATTTACCTCATTCATTGGCCAGAATAACTGCTGAGTAAGGCCAGCTATTAATGGATTTCTCTTTCAAATTATTGCAAGGATTTCTTTTTGTCTCTCTCGCTCTCTCTCAAAAAAAGTAAAAGTTCTGCCTGAAGTTCAGTGAATCACCTAAAGATTTGTCTTCTGGAAAGCCAGTGAGGTAAGAGAAGGATTAAAGATTGTACTCCCCTGCCTTAACAGACACTTCTTGCCAAAACAGAGATTCAAGGCCCTGTATTTGATGGAACTGATTTTCATGGCAATAGATTAGACTTATTTCAGGATGGTTGACACCAATACATGCCCCCATAGAGTGCAGTGAATCACTATGATATAGGGAGCTGCTTTTTCACCGAAACAGTAAAACCAGATGTGTTGCTAAGCATCGCAAGGGTGTTATCTGTGCACAGAATAGTGAATTTTCTTTCTCTTGATCAAAATTAGGTTTGCCAATACACCTTTCACCCTTTCAAAGAGACGGATGGTCTTGATCATTTCCAAAAGTTGCTCACAAGATGGGAGTTATTTAATAGGATTGGCAAGCATGCAGTGAATGAAACTCAGAAGTTTGCTGCACTGAGAAGCATCAATAGTTTCATCTAATTTCATGCTGAAGGGAAATGATGCAAGTGTCAGTTCATCCATAAATATTTGCAAAATTTTGGAAGACATGCCAGTGAGTCTGGAGTTGGTTGATATCGTTTGTCAAAGGCACATCTTTGATTTTTTTTAAAAAAAATATTCCCCCAAGCCTCAGACTAGTTTGAGGTGGTATCAACATTCTACACAACTTTTTTTAAAATTTGGCAATAGTAAACAATTTTAAGATGCTTCAAGATAAAACTTTTGGTTGAAGCAAAAAATGTTTAGCCTTTTCAAATCTTCTCATGAAACAGAGCTACACTGTATTTTCAGGATAAACAGTCTTCAATTTGTACAACAAAAGATGGATGTCCGTAACCATACAATTTTAATTTCTATCAAATGAAACCTATTCTAGACATCTTAGCATTGTGACAATAATTCTACACTACCTGACCATGGATAGTATCTTCTTATGCTGCCTTACAATATCATAATATCTTATTTGACTTTTGTTTTCATTTAACAAAGACAAACTAACAGGCAGGAAATCAAACACCCCCTCTTTTTTTTTTTTACTAGTTCATAGATCTCTGAAGCCTATCTGTGGATTATATGTCCAATATTTGATCTAAAGTTTTCTTTCAGTTTCTGTATTTTATTTTCTTTCTCTTTGAAGACCAGTAATTTACACTGTTTTAAGAAACAGAAAAGGACCCTGTGATTGGGATAATGTTCTGATTGTTAGATGAAACAAAGTCATTAATGCAATTAAAGTGTATGTAATTTTTTTTCATTGACTGCTTCCTAAAAGTAATAGTAGAGTCTGGTGGAATAAATTAGGTAATTGCAGCTCTTCTGATATCCCTTTTGTAGAAGCCACATTCTTTTTCTTTTCCCTCCATGTTAAGAAAATTCACACCAGTCCTTCAAACATAGATTAAAATAATTTGTTAAATGAGATCTCCTCTTTTGTGATTATTTAAAGCTGAAAATGATTTTATCCTTAGCTGAAAAGGGTCACAAATTCAATATGTACAGTAATTTATTACTAAAATATAATTTAAATACTGCAGTTGATGCATAAAGAACTTTGTACTTCTTTTCTCATTTAGCCATTTAAAAATCTATACGAAGGAGGTAAGTATAATTTCAGTACAATTTCATTCTCAAAAGAAGAGCTGAAAGTGTATGACTTTCTAAATCACTGAATACATTATTATTTTCTCCTTTAAGGTTTAAGGCAGTTGTAAGTACATTTCAGAATGTGTCTTGATGGGGAAAGGCTGTTCTTACTTGTTTAGGAACTACATGGAATGTCCATGTCTGTCTCTTTCAGTCCTTAACCCATATTGTAAGAGCTGGTTCATCCTCACCCAGTCTGTGTCCAAACTGGGTGAGGACAGCAGATAATGGGTGACAACAGCAGATGATGTAGTCTAATCACATGCATTGGTGTGTTGGCACTAAGAAGTATGGTGGTATCTTGCTTCAGGAGATAATGATGAATGGTTTCAAGTCTATCATTTATTGCTGGTCAACATGGTTGTACAGACTATTTTTAAAGTCTCAGTCAACTAGCTAATACTGAAGTAAATTATGTGTGTGACTGTAATACACCACAACTTTCCATCTTCTTCCATTGGCCATACTGGCTGTAGGCCCAAACGTAAAACACATTAATTTGGGAAAGACTGTAGTAGCAGACAATATGAAGAAATTGTGAAGAGCCATTAGCAATACTATTGAACCAAGTTATAAATAAACTTGGTTTATAACCAAGTTATAAATACATATCATATATTGAGATGAAGAGTTTTAGTGGTGTGGCATATTAGCCCTGTAAAAATAAATACACACATACACACTCACATATACACACACACTCATAGATACATACTCATGCATGGAATAGTAGTCAGTTACTGAGTTGCCAAATAAACACAGTTCTCTGGAGTGAAAGCTGGCATATAACACATTGGAGATGATTAAGATGAATAGATTTGATTTGTAAACCAACCATTTTCAAGCTTTGATAGCATTCATAGTCTTTATCATTTGGATATTTTCAATATTAATTTTATTAATATTGAATTACAGTAATGCAAAATAGTAACACAAAATAACTTGCATTATTGATGCATGCACATAGAGAGAAGCAGCTGGAAGATGGACAAAGATGTTTTTGTAATAGCCTGAGAAATGTATCTTGGAAGGACTTCTCAACTGCTCATGCTTCTCAAATTCAGACATCAGAATATTTACATAGTTCAAAGATCTTTGGCTGCTTTCACACAACTGCACAGATGAGTTTGGTTATTGCCCGGTCACTGATTTCCAAAACTCACACAAAAGTATAACCCCAATTTGCATCGTTATTCTGACTGCAGATAATAAAAGGGCCATCGCATAGAGTGAGCTGGATTTGTGGCACTCATATCTGACAGCTTAGAACAATTGATAAGTAAATGAAGCATTTTGCAGGCCAATCTATCGCAGCTGGAATCATCAAAACAAATAAACATGGACACTCTGACTCGGTAAACAACAATAAAAAGCTTTTGTCATTTGATGGCTCATTGAGGACCAACTGAATATTTCATAGAAGGACAGAAGAGGATCTGGGAGCTCATCGCTTTATGCCTTGCTCTTGAAAGGAAGGCAGCAATTATGCACACAGTTGGCATGCTGAAATCCGACTGATTTCTCTCATTCCATTCCATGATGGAATTTACATATAATTTACATACATTATATAATTAATCTTATTTTCATACCATATGGTTGCTAATAGAACCTGACTCCTTTTAAGGGGAGAAACGTTTAGCCCAAGAACAATACAAAGAGAGATGCAAAATGAATCTCCAATTTGAGTTGCCCTTAAACTTATCTACTGCAAATGTAATGGTCATCAGTGATGCCCAATGATACTTATGTGGCAATCAATCTCTAATACAGATAATGCATCAAGGGATGATATTTCAGGAGGACTTTTTGGAATCAGGAACAAAGTTCTAAAAAAAAAGAATTGAAGTAGTCTCCATCAATGTTTATACTAAGACAGAAACACTACACGGTATTATTTCTTGTGGGAATTGTTAAGAGCAAAAGAGTTGAGCATTGTTACCCATACCTGGGATTTTTAAGCCCTATGGATCAGTGATGACATTCATTTTTTTTCACTACCAGTTCTGTGGGCGTGGCTTAGTGGTGATGGGTCCTGTGACTGAGTGGGCGTAGCCAACTCAATGTCACTCACGCCCACTCAGTCACATGACCCCCCCCCCAAGCCATGGCCACAGAACCCAGTAGGAGAAAAATGTGTGTATGAGCTCATAGTGAATGCTCATAGTGAATGCTATGGCAGAGAGAATCCGAACTTTTCTCCCTCCATTCACAGCGGAGCTGCTGTTCCCTTTATGGTCCCCCTGGCCCCTCCCTCCTGGGGACTACCTTAAAGGGACAGGCTGCAGCAGCTCTGCTGTGAATGGAGGGAGAAAAGTTCAGATTTTCTCTGCTGCACTTAACGTTGAATTCTGTGGCAGAGAGAATCAAACTTTTCTCCCTCCATTCACAGCAGAGCTGCTGCTCCCTTTATGGTCCCCCGGCCCCCTCCCTCCCAGGGACTACCTTAAAGGGACAGGCTGCAGTGGTTGGAAGAAGTGAGTGGCAACTGGGCAACTGGGCGGGCATGGGCGTGGCCAACCAGGGGTGATTTTTACTGGTTCGGCGAACTGATTCAAATCGTCCTTACCGGTTTGTCTGATCCAATATGGTCAAATTTCACCCCTGCTATAGATCCACTCACAAATATTCAGTACACTTGCACAGTATCATACATGGTATAAAATCATACATGCCTTTTGGATATTGTATTTAGCACCCAGGAACCCTGGTGGCACAGTGGTTAGAACACACACACACACACACACACACACACACACACACACACGTATAGTGAGGTGCACACTTGAATGCTTTCAGGTTTTCTTCACACTAAGTCTAAAACTGAAAGAGAGCCTCACTGATTGATTGATTTAAGTGAGTCTATTTCAATTAGTTTGAGTTTTGTGTAATTTTACTGCTATTTTGTACAGTGTGGAGAGACATTGTGGCATGAAGACCTGAATTCAGTACACTGTAAGATAGTAGTGTGGATGACTAGACAAAAATGCAGCTAGATTTTCTTCCTTACTGTGTATAAGGATCTCCTTAAAGCTCCAGCAATTTTGGCTTCAACTTAAGCAGGTAAGGCATCAAAGGGCATCAATGGCTCCTCTTTGTAATTGAGATCCTGATAAAGGGATTTTTTCCCGCCTAGCTCTCTCAGAATCAAAGGGGAAGAGTAAATGTCTGTAGCGCTATTGCTTATAAAAGGAATTAACTCAATTTCCTCCCTTTACCGATCTCTCATTTTTAGATGATAATGAAAATTGCTGTAGTTTGCCACCAAAATGGAAGAAACGGTTTTTTCCCCCACTATTCTCCAGAAAGATTGAGGGTAAACAATATTGCTGTGTTGATGACACGATTTGTCCTTGCCGACTCCTTGGAAGTGTCTCTTTTCATAGCATGGATTGTGAGAGGAAGAGGGAGAGTCTCTCGAAAGCCATTTCACTTTATTATCTAATCCATTTAAGAATCCGGAAGGTTTCCAGGGAGGATTAAATAATTTACAGAGAAATGGAGTGAGGTTAGGGGTGGGGGGTGGGGAAGGAACCCTTCAAAAGGGGGAAGGAACCCTTCAAAAAAAAATCCCATCATTTAAAGGAGCTTTAAATTGAAATTTTCCTACTAATAACTAGCCATGTCATGAGCCATCCATATCAGAGACAAAGAAAGAGTCAGAATGTTTTTTAGTCATAGCCATCAGATTAGCCCCAGGGATCTTATGGGATAGTTTTTAAAGAGCATGTCAAGTAAAAAGAAGAGAAAAGAAAGAATCCTAAGCACAAGTCCGAAAGTGATTGGTGATAAAGTCATGTGACTTAAAAGCTATCTCCTTCTTCTCGTTCTCGCTGAATGCTACCTAGATAAAAATATAATTGGGACAGATTGCCACTAAAGAGGATGTTGCTTCCAGCTGGAGGGAGCTAATGAATATTTCAAAAAAAAAAAAAAAGTGTCAAAATCTCTCAAATTGTATCTGCAGGTCCTTTTCTTTTCTTTTCTTTTAACAACTGAGTGGCTCAGAAATCACAGAGCTGTCAGGAAACATTGAAAAGTATTGAGCACAATCAGTGTCAAAGATAAGCAAGAAGAGAGAAAATAGCACGAAACTATCAATTAAACATAACAGTCAAGAGTATCCAATTTCCTTCAGTAGAATAGATTTCTCACACAGATTTCTCTCACAGATTTGCCCTTAGATATTTACAATGGATAATTTTACACTTTCTTGTTATAACTGTATGCATTCATTTCTACAACTATATGTATGCTTCTGCACACTGTGATACTTTCCTTTGGTTTAGAAATTTAATTGGCATATTCTTGAAAATGTGAATCAGAGTAGTGCATTGACAAGTATGACAAGCAGCAGAAGTATCCTGTCATTTCAGCTCTGCTGAAAACAAAACAAGTCAATGTTTATGTAACTGATGTGAAGTACTTAGTTTTGGATGTTCATTGGATTATTAAAATATCTATTAGCTGCTTGAAATACACTGCTAGGCAAAGGCAAGGAAAGGACAGGCCAGGTTCCCTTCAGAGCTCCTACCTTAAAACCCTCTCCAAATGCAGGGTGAATAAATGTCTATGGAGATTCTCAGTCATCCAGATCATGGTTGTCCCAAAGGTGCTTTTTCAAGAGGCAACTGGACTTCCTGATTTTTCTTTGAAGACATTTCGCTTCTCATCTAAGAAGCTTCTTCTGCTCAGGAGACTTTTTGGTTTTTCTTTGAAGACTGATTTTCTCAGGAGAGCTGAAGAAGCTTCTTGGATGAGAAGCAAAACGTCTTCAAAGAAAAACCAGAAAGTCCAGTTGCCTCTTGAAAAAAGCACCTTTGGGGCGGGATTGAGTAGTAAGAAGAGTAGGAGGAACTTCACATTAAGAAGGCTAGAAGTCTCCCAACCTGCTACTTTAAAGAAAGGATGACAAGCTGTTCTTCCTCTTGCTTCTGAAATGTATCTGGATTTGATTTACTGGAGGAACCACTATTGAGCATGTAATTAATTGATTAATTAATTCATGAACTGTGGTGGTGCATTGGTTAGAATGTAGTATTGCAGACTGATTGTGTCCACTGCCAGGAGTTCAATTCTTACCGGCTCAAGGTTAACTCAGCTTTCCATCCTTCCAAGGTCGGTAAAATCAAGACCCAGATTGTTGGGGGCAATAGGCTGACTCTGTAAACCACTTAGAGAGGACTGTAAAGCACAGTGAAGTGGCATATAAGTTTAATGCTATTGTTATTGCCATTCATTCATTCATTCATTCATTCATTCATTCATAGGAATCAGTAGTTTAATTCCACTTTCAGCCAAGTCTTTTCCTCTTCAGTTACAGCTTGCCATGGTTGCTGTGAATTAAGGAGATGCAGGGTGGTATTTAGTGTGTAGAGAGTGAGGCACAGAGCAGCTAATGGATAACTCATCTCTATTTATCTTACAGGAAGTTTTTGCCACTCAAGCTATTTTACTGTGGATGTTTCCCTTTGTTTTGGGCTTTTGTGCATTTGGGTTTATTTTCTATAAATGTTATGAGACTTCGGGCTGCATGTTAAGGACAAGATTGTGATAAGACTGCTAGCCAGCAAATGGAGCAATGGTCATCATTTATACTAAAGAAACAGCTTGCCTTGTCTCTTGACACAATAAGAAACATTTCTTGATAATAACACCACCTAAGGCGAGCAATTACATTTTTCAATTGTATTATTAGATAGTTTTCCTGGAATCAAAAATTGTTACAAAGTTTCTGGTGCTCTATAGATAATTGGTATTATTGAGAGAAGAAAAGGGAAAATACAATATAGAATTCCAGATGCATCATAGGAGAAATAAAGAACTGTAATCAAGTGGTATTTCTTGCAGGAAAAAAAAAGTCTGCAAGAGGATTCCATATTAGACAAAATTATTTAGGAAAGCTGCATCTTTTATTATTGTAAATGCGAACTGCCCAGAGTCCAAATGATTATCGTGGATGAAAATTGGATTGATGGATGGATAGATGAATAATTAGAAAGATGAATAGACAGACAACTCAGAGCTGTCTTTCTGCTAAGCTTATTTTTCTGGAACTTTGAATTTGCAGTCTGATTGTTTATTATGTGATAAAAATCCATTATTCAATAGTACTTGTAGCCTGTAGCCATCCCAGATCATGATCCCCAGATCTTCATTGTATAATCTTCTTTTTCATAGGAATAAAACTACTGAATGTCACATGTAAAGACCCAAAGGTGCCTTTTTTCTAAAGGCAACTGAACTTTTTTTTCTTTGACAAAGTTTCGCTTCTCATCCAACAAGTTTCTTTAGTTCTAACTGAATAGTGAGGAATGGAAGGATTTGTATTCTAAATAGTCATCTGATCATTAGCACCCTGAGGGTTGGTTATTAGCTCTCTGAGAGTCATTGAGGCCACTTGGGGCTTTATCTGTATCCTCGGAGCAGGGGTGAAATGCTCTGAAGTCTGCTACCAGTTTGCTTCGGGCACACAGGCGCACTTCACACGCAGGCGCACCACAGGCGCTAAGAAACCTTTTCTGAGTCTGCAAAGGTAAGTAGAACACGGGGGGGGGGGAGATGGTGGTGGAACAGCTGTGCCGTGCGATTTAGATTAGCACGGCACAGCTGATTGTTGCACAGCTGATCATCACAACTTTTTAAAAAACTTTTTTTAAGCATTTTTTTACTACCAGTTCTGGCGAACCGATAATAAAAAAATGCTTAAAATGTAAAAAAAAAAAAAAAAAAGTTCCGATGATCAGCTGTGCAACAATCAGCTGTGCTGCACTTGGTCAGAACTTTTTTAAAAAAATTTTAAAGCATTTTTTTACTACTGATTCTGTGAATCGGTAGCATTTTTTACTACCAGTTCGGGTGAACCGGCCCGAACCAGTAGCATTTCAGCTCTGCCTTGGAGTCACCTGAATCAGAGTGTAAACAGGTGTGGAACTTTCTTGGGACTGCATTGTAAGGACCAAACAATAATTTTACTGGACACATTTATTGTAGTCTTATTCATGTATTACATTTATTGTAATCATCAGACTTTTAGTGATCCAGTGTTAAAGTAAAACAATTAATGAGCCATTAGAATAGACTGGAAGAAAGGTACTAAAAATAGATGTCCTCCTTTTAAAAGCTTCCTCTATTGTCTAGTTTGTGTATCAGGTGCATAGTTATTTGGGGAAATGCTGAATGAAAGACCATTGCCCTCAGGGATAATTCTATGCACTTTGGCAATAGTACACAGCAGGACTCAAAAAGGCTTCATTTTAATTTCATGAATATATGAAAAAGACAGAAAAAATAAATGGTTAACAAATAATAAAATGAAATAAACTTGCTTCTGAACTACCAAAAAGTAAAGTAAAATAGAATGGAGTGGAATAAAATAGTAAAATAAAATCTATCAAGCTAGTTCTAACATCTTTTGCTGATGGACTATTGGAATTCTATGGAAGATGTTTAATTGCATGGAATGCCTATGTGATACTCCCAAGTAAGCAGGATCTAGTTCCAAGAATCCAATTCTATGCAGGACAGAGCACCATTTGTCTTATTTTGCACGATTCAGACTGAAGCTCCACCTTTCTAGGTCCTGCTGTCAAAATCAATTCATACCTTCATTCATTGTGCTTGGGGGATGAATGGATGCAGTTTTCATGTCAGACATCCGTAATAGTCGCTCCCATTATTTTCCTTTCCCATTGAAATAAGCCTAATGCAACTGATTTTCTACACAAGACCTGGATCACAGGTGGCTTACACTGGAGTAGACTTGTGAAAGGAAAAAGGGTGTTTTATCAGTGAATGGCTTTTTCTGATTACAATTACACTCCAAGAGACACAATAAGAGACCATCGTGAGACGGAAAGATAAGCAAAGGGCAAGGTGAGCCTCTATATAGAAGAAGAATTTGCAGTAGCAGGCTGACAAGTATCTGCAAAGGAAGAGTGAACTTAGATTGGTAGGTCTTTTTCAAGGAATCCTATCCTATCATATATTTTTTATTTGTACAGTATTTCAGTGTAGCAAAAAGAGACAGAGGTAAAATGGTAGAAATGTTTTCCTTATGTTTTTAATGGATTTTTTTTTAAAGATTTTTGACTCATCCCTGCATCCCATCCCTGTTAATTTAATATGAATTGGGAGGTTACTGGCAAACATAGAGTTTAAGGAAAACTTACATGCAAGATTTGAATGTGGGGGAAGGGGAAAGAATGTGGAGGACCTACTGAATGGCTGCTATACAAAAAAAAAAAAAGCAGCTTTGAGGGAAGGAGGGGAAGAGGTTGGGTTGTTAGAGAGGAAGGTTGTTTTGTTGATGCCTTAATCCGTTTTCTCCTCCTTTCTTGCTCAGTTTGGCACTTGACATTTGGGGCTGTCCTTCAACATTAATATCACCTCCTCACTGCTAGATCCCACATTTTTACACTTTGTGAATCTCCTGGTCCTACTGAAATATTAGATATCAATATCAAGAGGGATATTGGAAGTATTTGCATTGCTCTGCAAAGATTGGTTAGGCTGAACTTCACCCCAGGGTGTAGGAATATTTTTAGACTTATAGATATATGTATCAATAAGTGCCTTCATCTATATATTAATACATATCTAGAGAAGTCATCCCTTACCTTATGTAATATAAATAGTTCATAAGCACAGATAAATGTAGGAACTCAATGTTAACTTCTAACCGGGAGATCTTGTTTGTTAGGCTGAACTAAGCTGATTATGCTAGGTTTTTCTAGAAATTCAAGGAACAGAAAACTAGAGAGCATTTTGCTTGGCAGTTATTACAATTCAAAATAGATCATACTTCAGCCATAGACTTTTGCTGAGATAGTTGACCAGACCAGACAGACAACAATAGTTGTAGACTCTAGGAACAGTTAAAAAAAATAGACATTGCTTAAATGGCAGATGAAAAAGGGATGAATGCTGAGTGATATTAAATCCAGTGGACCATAACAAAATGGCATATGGTTCCTTTGACATTTGAAATTAGAGAACAAGAAGTTAAACAATACTATAAGATATGGGACCTATTTTATCAATGGTTAGATAAAAAAATATGGGAATGAAATATGGTAGAGACTCTCACAATACAAGAATTCTAGAACTATGTGAATTATAACATATAGATGTATTATTATTGGATAAATTTAGGAGGATGAAATGAATGTTATAATAAAAATTAACTCAAATTTTAGAATATTTTGAATGATAATGAGGGAAGAAATAGCCATAGTTAAATAAATGATTAATGAGAATAACAATATATAGATATATATTAGATCGATGATATGAGAAGCTAGGTAAACTGTAAATTGTAAGCTATGAATTTGGTGAATGATGCACAAAAGACTTATAACCAACTGACACACTGTTTGCAATTGAAGATGGTTTATGTATGTTTGTTTAAAAAAATTAAAAAAAATCTTTTTTTAAAAAAGGGACATGGTTCCATGGTTATAAATATGGTGGGAGTTCACCGCGTCCAAGGCCATTCAACTTAGCATAGAGAGAATATCACATAATGTAAAATAAATATTGAACATCACAAAAATACCTCATGTTTGAGAGGACAAAAAAATGCTTCAAGAGTTTACAGGCTTTCTTTAGTTTTTGAAAGGAACTTCTTTGGATTTGATGGGAAGTTTTGATTCTAAAATATGAGCTTGATTGTTGATATTCTTAAGGATCTAGACCATATGGCTACTGTCATTATGTTTCACAAATCATATGACTCCTAACCCTACCTCTCTATTCCTTTTCACTCCCTGAAATTCCCAGCATATGTGCTGGTGCCCTTTCTACAGATGTCAGATCCATTACAAGATCTCCAAATTCTGTGGACTGTCATCTGTGGATACGGTTGTTTTCTGAGGCTATCAAGATGAGATGAAATCAGGATGTTCTTTCTTTAAAATTCTCTTCTCCCTCATTCCATCTGAATTTTAAAGAAAGTATTAAAAATGGTTTTAACAATCTCTTTAATTTTATTTGGGTGAATCTGCAGCCATTTTTCTGGATTACAAAGATAAATGACTATATGGATTGTGTGAAGTTTACAAGAAACCTACTTCAGTCCAGTTGCTAAAGGAGACATATACCAGCTTGTTTCAGTCTAAAGCATCCAGATGGAGAATCTTGAGAAAACTACCATCAGAATGGATCAAGGTCATGGTGACTTGAGATAAAGAAAACTATAGGCATAGGCCTAGAGAGTGTAATTTGCTCATGTGTTTTCGCAATATTCTAACACTTCTTTATTTTTTTATGTATCTTGCTAATTGATATCTTACACAGTACAGAAGCTATAAGAGTGAATTGGATATTTTCTGGAAACACCATATTTGCTATAATTGTGACACATATTGCCAGAAAAGTGTTGGTACATGTTTATGTGCATGATGAGCTGCTTTATACTGAATCAATGTAGAGAGTAAAAGGGATGGCCTTGATGGAGAGAGGGGAGATCTGTTACCAAAGGAAAAAGAGGGAAAACGTTGCTTAATCCAAAGTTCAATGTCAGCCCTAAAATGGAGATAAGCCCAAGAAATCAAGTCCATACTAAGACCAAAACTACTTTAAATAAATGTGATTATGTATTACCTTCTCCCTGCCCTTTCTATTATATGAATTAGGGAATCCCTAGAACAGGTCTCCTGCGTGAGCAGGGGGTTGGACTAGATGACCTCCAAGGTCCCTTCCAACTCTGTTATTGTTACTGTTACATTTCTGCATTCTGCTTTCATTTGTTGGACTTAAGCAATATTTTCTTTTTCATTGCTATGCTGAGGGATTTCCCTCTCTTTGTCAAAGTCATTTCCTTTACACTCTTCACTTTCAGACCCTAAGATTATTTAGCACAATTTTGTCTATATTTGTTGGTCTCGGTCTTAATATTAAGACATGGTTTGTTTTTTAAAAATGGTTTATTTTTTAAAAAAACATAGCTCACAGGAGTCGAACTTGTGGTATGTTCTGCCCCTGCTATGGACCCCAAAGAACGCAGCACACACAAAGTCTGTACAAAATTTAATTTACTAAAATAACTCATCTTTCTCAAACAAAGGCTGTTAATAAACTTTTTTAACAGCCTACAAGAAACCAAAAATAAATTAATCACAATCTTATTATGGTTGGCAGAAAGCCCAGAAGCAATTTTGCAGAGAATCCAGATGCGAAGGAGAGTGAACTAAAGTTGTTCCCTACAAATTGCTTCAGTTGGCGTTCCTCCTTAAATAGGCTAAGGGAGTGGCTAATTAGCTCCAAGCCTTACTCTCGAGGAGACCTCCTCCTGAGGAGCCACTCCTGCCTTTTGGCAGCTCTGCGCACCTGTGCATCGAGAAGAGGCTCCTCCTCTTCGTCCTCTTCACTTAAAGGAGCTTCTGGAGGTTCTGAAGGCCCTGGCTGAATCCCTGCCTCTGGCACCACATCTTCTCCAGCCTCCTCATTGTCCAACTTGCCAGCTGCACAGGCTGCTAGCGCAGCACCACACCAGCCTCCTCGTTGTCAGAATCAGCTACAATCTGCACAGGCCGCTGACGGGCCACAACATGGCGTCACGTTGCTGTCATGTGATGTTTTACGACGTTTTTTCCCTTTGCAGAGCTGGGGTGGGCGTGGCCTGCATGTGAACATCTGGCCCAAGGGCTGCCAGTTTGACACCCCTGCAGCTGTTGGGTATAATCCAATTAAAATCTAAAACATGATTTCTAAACCAGAATGCCTAGATCAGTGATCAGCAACCTGCGGCTCTGGAGCCACATGTGGCTCTTTCACCTCTCTGCTGCATCTCTCTGTCACTCAAAATATGTGTCATAACCGCCAATGTGCGACACCTGCTGGCACATGATTTATTGAGCTTTTCAACCCCTGGTAGGCCAACCATGGATAAATCTAAGAAATGAAAAGTTTCAGAAGAAAACAGAACATTTAATTCAACTACGTATGCTAGTTTTGTGGCCGTTCAAGAAATAGTCAGGCACAGGAAGGGTTTTGTGGCTCCCGGTGTTTTCTTTTATGCGGGAAATGGGTCCAAATGGCTCTTTGAGTGTTTAAGGTTGCAGACCCCTGGCCTAGATTCACACGAGTCAAACACAAGCAAAGTATGTTATAGCTTGCTGGGGTATGTGTATCCAACTATAGACTAGCGGCAGCTTTCTCAAGTCTCCTGGAACGTGAGAGTAGTTCCTCTTATGGTGCCTTTATTCAATCAGCTTTCTGACATTTTCAGTTTGTCTGCTGCTTCAATAATGATTTCTTTAATTATCATATTCTATTGAATTTTTTTTGGGGGGGGGTCTGGGATTAGGGAGACACAGGTTCAAATCAAAACTAACCCAAAGGATTGTTTTTGGGAGAGGGGGATTAAGCTAATGAAATGAATTTATGTTATGCTTAGAATCTGAATCCCACATTTGAATCTTTTCCTCCATATTTTCTTTTCCCTGTTTGCTATTTTTGAGAATATATTCTTTTTTCTAAAGATAGAAAGAGAGCTAATTGTGAAAAAATAGTTGTTTTTAAAGAAAAGAATAAAGATAAATTTCAGGTAGTAGCATCCTTCTGACATTTTACTCATTTCTCTTTTATTTCTCCATGCAAGAAATCAGTGCCATTCAGACTCCTGAAATAAATTAGACTTGATAATTTCCTTCTAGCTTGCCATTAAAGACACCCAGAATGCTGCAGGCTAGCAATGGCCTTACTGTTGATGAAATGACCCTGGCAAATTTTAATTACAATGTGATCTGGAGATGGGGGTTAGATCACAATAGTTTCCTTTTCAGTACCATTTGTTTGAGCTTTCCTGCAAGGTTAGATAAGGAGACAGTCCTTTTCCCCTTGCAGGTTATGACTGCTGAAAATCTAGATGCTAATGACATTTCATTGCTGTCACCAAGAGGTTGTGATAGATTGGCTCTGCTTGGGAAAAAAAGTAAAACTTTGGGATCTTCAGCTCGCTTTGGGTATTTTTAGGATAATTAAGGTTGAGAGCAGTGGTGAAATCCAATTTTTTTTTTTACTACCGGTTCTGTGGGCATGGCTTGATGGGCATGGCGTGGCTTGGTGGGCATGGCAGGGGAAAGATACTGCAAAATCTCCATTCCCACCCTACACCAGGGGAAGGATATTGCAAAATCTCCATTCCCACCCCACTCTGGGGCCAGCTAGAGGTGGTATTTGCCGGTTCTCCGAACTACTCAAAATCTCCACTACCGGTTCTCCGAACTGCTCAAAATTTCTGCTACCAGTTCTCCAGAACCTGTCAGAACCTGCTGGATTTCACCCCTGGTTAAGAGCATCCAAATGTAGCTCGGTTCCTATTTTGTTGGCTTTAAATAATAAAAAAAAAGAATCTGCTGTCTCAGGAAATTCTAAAATCCATTATGGTGATTCCAACTATACTACTGTATGAGTTCCCCTTATTCAGTATTGCTCCTGTAAGCAGCAATATAAATTGGCCGTGGCATCAAACAAGGATTACTCATGCAGGTTATTGATTATTGGATTTCCATAGTTCAGCTTTGCATAATTCCGTAGCTGGCACAACATTTGGTACTGAAACTCTCAGTATTCTCAACCAGCCATGATCTTTGCAATTCTACCAGTAGGGTCAAAACATCCCAAGAGCATGAAGTAGGCAATTGCTGCCTTTTCAAAAACAGATCAACATAAGTGGAAGGTGTTAATTCAATAGTGAATTCCCTTAATTACATTTGCAGAAATTTGTTACATAAATGTTCCTATGGCTGTTATTATGAGTACTGCTGCTGCTGCTGCTATTACTACTACTGACTGCTAATCTGAAGAATCAAGATCTTGCACTACTGATATTCAACCTGCTAGATTATCTCCTTCGTAGACCACTTGACAGACCAATATGGTTGATCCAAGACATTTTACAGCTGAAACACTTAAGACAGGAGGCTAAATGCAAGGATGGCTGGTGTATGGACAGAACAGATAAGATTATTTCAGAGAACATCTGGGGAGTTTCTGAGAGCTGCCAATACTGTGCTTCAGAGTCTACTTCTTGAGACAGATGCCCTGTCTAATGATAGGGTCATTAACACATCTTTGGTAGTTTTTGGAGAAAGAATTATGCATCTTGTCTCCTCAAACATAAATAAATATGAAAGGTTTCTAGTTTTCACAAATGACACTTATGGGTGATAAGACCATGAATTATGCTGAAAATTCTATGGGATGTTTATAATTTATTAGTACTAAAATAGGAAGGTATGTAAGGAAGCGTATGAATATGAATGTAAGAGACTAGAAATACAATGCACACACATACAAAAAAAACCTGAGGAATGAGAATATACTGACTGGAACTGAAACAGCAGTATCTCTAGGGCCATGTAGAAATCTGATGCATATTCTTTAGATGTAAAAGTGCCATGTTTTGAATTTCTGCAAAATTACAGGCAATCTAAATCATGCCTTGTCTATTCAGAGAGAGAGAAAAAAAGAGACCATTTTAGGAATTCCACAGCTCTTTATATGCAGTATGTTCAAATAAGTCAGGGAGCAAGCTATGCATAGGGTGTGAGCGTGGGTGTATGGGGGGTGTCTTTTGTATCTTCCCATGTAATCTCTCTTTTAGGAAATCTGCGGTTTCCCCTGTGCTATATTCTTTAGACATGTTGCAAATTCTAGCTTAAATTCACATTCTTTCTTGTACCTTATGTAGATCCAGGACTGCCATTCAAGGACAGGGCACATCTGTCAAGGACTTGTCAATCGAGTATGACAAATCTTCTTGTGTTAAATGCCCACTGTGGTGCCTCATTACAGCTAATACCCCAAGAGCTAAGCTGAAACTTGAATTTGGTGATGTATTTCCATCCCTCCCTCCTTTTCACTCTCCCTTACATCTTTTGAAGGAAGTGGATACAATTTCTTTCTTAGCTGGAAGGATGAAACTTTCATTTTTATCACAATAACATTAGCAGATGCTCTGAATATCCTCTGACCCCCCAGCAGGGCAGTAGGTGTCCCTGAGTACCACTGAGAAGAAGCTGGGAGGAGGCAGATTTTACACAATATGACTTCTTTTCTTGAGAGCCTGGAATCCTTAATGAACTGGCATGAATTATGTATTACTCAAGGACTGTAATTAGACACCGTGTGACAAATGAAGAGCCCTCCGTTGAAGAACCTCTTGATTTTATTGGAAGTAGTTAGAAAGTAAGATTGAATGTGTTATATTTGTTATTAATCAGTCCTGCAGCAGTTTAGTATAATGCCCTAATATTCTGCCCTTGTGTTTTGTTTGCATATGAAATGGGATTCTCCATCCCACTCCATCTCCTGAATATGTCAGTCCCCCCCCAACTCTTCTCACCTTTAGCAAAGCCACCAAGACTGATTCGTCCCCAGGCCTTAGGAGCCAGTTGAATAGTAGCCCTCATCCCTGCCCCCATGGTTATTTTGTTGTGTACTTGGTCACTATTTTATATTATGTATTCCATGTTTATGCTGTATATCACCCAGACTCCCTGAATTGGCCAGCCTTATAAATCTTGAAAATAAATAAATAAATAAATCTAGATGGGATGTTTTCAGTAGGATAGGTAATGCTGAAAGGCTAATAGATGCTTACTTGCTATTCTATATGCTATGACTATATTTTCCCTTGTTTTTAGCTTAGGGCAGGGGTCTGCAACCTTAAACACTCAAAGAGCCATTTGGACCCATTTCCCACAGAAAAGAAAACACCAGAAGCCACAAAACCCTTCCCGTGCCTGACTATTTCTTAAGCGGCCACAAAACTAGCATATGTAGTTGAATTAAGCATTCTGTTTTCTTCTGAAACTTTTCTTTTCTTGGATTTATCCATGGTTGGCCTACCGGGGGTTGAAAAGCTCAATAAATGGTGTGTCGGTGGGTGTCGCACATTGGCAGTTGTGACACATATTTTGAGTGACAGGGATCCGCAGCAGAGGGGTGAAAGAGCCACATGCGGCTCCAGAGCCACAGGTTGCTGACCCCTGGCTTAGGGTTTTTGTTTAATTGGGTAATACCAATACAATCCTTCTTTTGGTTTCTCATCTGCAATGTTTGTCAAGAAATCAGAAAGACATTGGCAAAGATATTTGAAAGCTAATTTGCCCTATTGTACATGCAGTTGCCAGCTGATGGAGCCACCGTCAGATTCAAAAGAAAGAATAAAGACAATTAGCAATGCTTCAATCATTAATTCTATATATTCACATGGGAGAAACGTTTTCACCATCAATTGTGGACGGTACAAAGATCACATGTATTGGGCTGCCTTTTGGATGCATTTTATAGACCTTCAATGTCTTCCCCATCTCTGGAATTGCTTAGATTGCTTTTGGGGAAATAAATCAGGAAAGGGCAGCAGACTTGGCATCAGCAAGGAAAAGTTACATATTTGTGGGGTAGAGTTAAGCATTTAACAAGGAGTGGATGCCTAATTAAGGCAAAGGTGGGAAATAATTATCTAATTGGAGTCAGAGGAGAACTTGTTATCTTCTGGCTTACAAAGTGAGTACATATGTCTTTATGGAGAAAACAAGACGCTAACTTGAATAAAGAAAGTTTCATGTACAGGTCAAAAATGTCATTCATTCACAGTTCAGTTGCATACAAATACATTGAAATGAATAATCAGTTTACGGGACCAGCATTCCTAGCAATTCATTATTCCCTTGGGATCAGGAAGCACAAAATAAGAAACATTTGCTATCCATTTCAAATACAATGTTATTATCAGGAGGAAAACAAGAGATTTGCAATGTAATATTGCATATTTAATAATCCATTTATGCAGTTTACATCCTACATTTTAAAACATTTCTTCCATTTTATTTAATTTCAAAATATTAAAGTTTTATATGTCTTCAAAATATTTAATTCTCTCTCTCTCTCTCTCTCTCTCTCTCTCTCTCTCTCTCTCTCTCTCTCTCTCTCTCTCTCTCTCTGTGTGTGTGTGTGTGTGTGTGTGTGTGTGTGAAAGCCAAAGGAACACAATTTGGGATAAAGCTAAATTCATAGCAACTAAGTCCTTTGTGTTTGTTGTGGTCCGCCGGCGGCCTGCGGAGGTGGCAGCAGAATCGGACAGTGAGGAGGTTGGGGAGGAACATAGGCCAGTCCTGGAGTCTGGGGAAGGCTTGGATGAGGGCTCTGCATTGAAGGCAGAGAAAGGGCCATCTGGGAGGTACGTGCTGCCTCTGAAGTCTCCAGAGTCGGACCTCAGCAAGGCAGAGGAACAGGGGGAGCCTGTTCCCAGTGCGTGCATGCACAGAGCTGCCAGAAGGCAAGAACAGTTAAAACAAAAGGGACGACTCGGGAGTAGGGCTTGGAGATGATTGGCCCCTCCCATAAGACTTTAAAGAGGAGCAAAGGCACATGGGCCTTTGCAGGAAGCAATTCTGTGCAGTTTAAAGTCTGAAGCTCTGTTTGATTCTGGACTCCATGTGGCTTTGCTAATTAGGTCTTTGGCAGTGTGTCAAGGGAGATAAAGGTGGGTGATTATCAGCCTTATCCCAAAGGACTCTTTACAACTATTTGGGACTCATCTGTGAATGAACAGAATTCACAGCCATTGAAATTAAAGAGATTAATTTAAATTAATTTTGGGACTCGTGTTTTACTGACTCAGGAAGCCTAGGTCAGAACAGTGTTTCTGAGTATCTTTACACATATAAAAATGTTTTTGAAGACTAGCTTTCCTGCATTTTTCTATTTGAAAAGCACAGTCAAATGACTATTCCACTTTTCTAAGACCAGCCAAAATTTATTTCCTGACCAGAAACTGGATGATTACCTTCTATAGTACTCAAATATTTAAATGATTTAAAAATGAATAGAAATAAAGAATAATGAGGGAGATACCAAATAGTTCACAGAGAGACAAAAAGTTGAGCGCTACCTCCTAGACAATATTCAAAGAATGCACCTAAGAATGCAGTATTGCAGACTAACTCTGCCGATTGCCAGCAGTTCGATCCTGACCAGGTCAAGGTTGACTCAGTCTTCCAACCTTCTGAGATTGATAAAATGAGGACCCAGATTACTGGGGGCAATATGCTGACATTGTAAACTGCCCAAGAGAGTGCTGTAAAGCACAATGAAGTGGTATATACCATATTTTTTGAAGTATAAGACACACCTTCCCCCCCAAAAGGGGGTGAAAATTTAGGTGTGTCTTATACACCGAATGTAGCCCTGCCTACCCACTGGCCCCCACCCTTTGGCCTCAGCCTCCTAACAGTTACTTCCTTGTAGCTAGCAGCAAGAAGAAACAGTGTGCTTCAGTTCAGCACAGCCTAATTAGCACAAGCTAATCAAACTATGCTGAAAACGAAAATGAAAATAAAGCAGGCTGTTTGCTGTTTGCTGCAATGAGGCAAAATTGCTGGGAGGCAGAGGCAGATTTCTTTTTCTTATTTTCCTCGCCAAAAAAGGTAGGTGCGTCTTATAGTTCAGTGCATCTTATACTCCGAAAAATACGGTAAGTCTAAGTGCTATTGCTAATCAGTAATTCTAACTAAAACATCTCAGATTCATAGTCTTCCCAAAGTTGAGGATCAATGATGTGAGATGGCTATGGCTTTGTCAAATCATCCTAGGATCATTTTTTTGGGGGGGGGGTAGGAGGTTATAATATAAAAGAATATCCTTTGAATTTATTTTTTTAACAAGTAATACCAGCTGAATATCTAAATTAAATTAAGCAGATGGCATTTATTCTATCAGGAGATATTTACACTGATGATTTTAATGCCTCTTTAAACATGTTCCTTGAGATTTTTGACCAATTGTTGCAGCAACAACTCCTCTCCCATCTGTTACTACTTATATCTGAACAGTTCAAAACAAATCAGAACATGAAGAACAGTTGTGGGAAATGGGTATGTCTAGTCTAGTGAAGAATAGGACTAGAGGAAACATGTTGGCAGTGTTTCAATATTTGAAGGGCTGCCACAAAGAAGAACGGGTCAACCTATTCTCCAAAGTACATGAAAGCAGGACAAGAATCAATGGATGGAAACTAACCAAGGAGAGAAGCAACCTAGAACTAAGGAGAAATTTCCTGACAGTTAGAACAGTTAATCAGTGGAATGACTTGCCTCCAGAAGTTGTGAATGCTCCAACACTGGAAGTTTTTAAGAACCGACTGGGCAGCCACTACCAGGCTGTGGCCTATTTGGAACTGGACCACGTGAGCAGCTCACCTTGTACAACCCTACCACTCGCACAGTTCGGTTTCCCTTAACCCCACCCCCCCAGGCTGCCAAGCTGCAAAGATTGAGGACTGCTGGAAATAGGATCTCCTGTTCGAGCAGTGGGTTGGACTAGGAGACATCCAAGGTCCCTTCCAGCACTGTTAATCTGTTATAAACAGAGTTGTGGAATGTTTTTTTTCTGTTTACACATTTTAGAAAAGCAGACTTGGACTGTAACAACTGCAGCCTTCTAATATTTTTCTCTTATGTGGCAGTTTCTGTGTGTTCATGAAATGGAATTTCTGCTGATATTTCTTCTCTCTTCATTGCAAATCCATTTTAGCATAATGCCTATTACCCAGAGTGAAAGCTAATGCTTCTATACCAATTCTTTTTTTGGTCTCTTTTCAAGCTATGTTTGGGATTATGCTTGAACTAAAATCACATCCATCAGTCAGAAGAAAAAGAAAATCAGCACTAAGTTTTGCTGTTACACTGGGGAGGGAGGATTTATGCAACTTATTGCAAAAAAGATACATTTCATTTTTTCCTCATTGTTAAATTATAGTTAGACTTCGCTTGCTCTAGTTTTTATGAATAAGAATACAGCAGAATAGATACCACTAAATACCCTGCACACTAATAAGATGTAGTTTCCATTGCAAATAATCATAATCCACAGAAGGCAAAGCACAGAGCAATATATTACATATATCCAAGGTTTTTTCTTTTAAATAAGGTACATTGTGAAAAGCAAACACAGATTTGCAGAATTACAAACATTCAACCACTTTTGATATTTTGTCATGTAGTGCTGATGATATGCATTTTAGCAGTTTATAATAACAGCAATAGACCAGTGTTAACAATCTGAATACATAGAACTATTCCCATTCAATCATTATTTTGAACAACCCACCAGGTTTCTGAAAGGCTAAATATTTGTTTTAAGGAATCAGAAAGGTGCTGGACTAGAAACCAAGAGATTGCGAGTTCTAGTCCTGTTTTAGGCGTGAAAGCCAACTGAGTGACTTTGGTCAGTCAATTCTCTCTCAGCCCAACTCTCTTCACATGGTTGTTGTTGGTGTGAAAATAGGATGAGGAAGGAGGATTAGATATGTTCGCCCCCTTGAATTATTTATTAACGATAATGAAGGTGGGATGAAACTCTAATAAATAAATTAAAATAAGCATGCAAAGTGAGACAAAAATTGAAATGGTTAGAATATTTATAATGGTGAAAAGAAGAAAGAGCAGCATTATATTTCTGAGTCTGGATCACCCTGGACATACCAGAGAGCTCTTTTTTTTATATAGCTTCAAGGCTCTGCAGGGGTCTTCAAAAAGTGCTTCTGGAAACTTCCCTGCCTCATTATTTTTCAAATGTTTTACATATCCATTGAATTTTTTTAAAAATTGGGACGCTTGGATGTTTCGAAGCAAAGCACTACCCTCTGGCGTGATCTATGTTACCAAGAATCACTGTGAATCCTCAAAGACCCACTAGGCCTGTTTCCAAACCTGGAAACATCTGAGCAGTGCCTGAAATTGCCTGATGATATTAGATACTCCTACAGCAGTGAGAACTCCCAGGTGCAACCAAGAAGAAGAGCTTAGTTTAGATGGAAGAATATAAGGGTTTTTTTTTCCCCCAAAAGAAGAGAGTATCTGTAGTTTACGGTTAAACTGTAGAGTTCTTGCACTCTTTGAGCATAATTGTTTTCATGCAGGTATTTCATTATCCAACTAGGTAACACGATCAGTGCAAGTCAGTGTGAAGTCTGCTACCTGTATATGTGTAATAAGTTGCCTTGTCAGTTTTGGAAGGGATTTGGTTTTCTCTTTGGGGGTTCCTTAACTGGAGTACAGGTAATCCTCAAATTACACCTCTTGTAATTGTTAAACAGTGTTCAAAGTTACAATGGTGCTGAACAGATGATACTTATGATGAGTCCTCCAAGTTCTGTCCATCACAGCAATCCTGCAGTTGTATGGTTGCAGTTTGGGCACTTTTGGGATCCAGTTCACTTTTATGATGGAGGCAACATCCCATGGTCACATGAGTGCTATTTGTCAGCTTCCCTGTCAGCTTCCCACAAGTGATTCCTGGGAGCGCATACTCCATAGCATCCACTCATTCACCTGCACTGTGTAGCATGCACCTGCCTGCAACACCCCTCATCCACCTATATTACCCAGTAATTTGCCTGTGGTCCTTGCTGGTCTGCTACATTCCCTAGTGCCTGGCTGCAGCCTTTGCCAACCTACCTAGCACAAGCCAACAGACTTCAGTGGCCGGCCTGCCTTCAGCCCCTGCCTGCCATCTGTACTCCCAAATGCCACTCACAGCATCCCCATCCATCTGTAATACCCATGCACCTCTCATATTCTTTGCCTGGGACTCCTACCTGTCTTTGCTTGACAACCTGTATAGTCCTGGGAGTATGATGCAAGCAGGACTTGCCATTGCTAAGCAATGCAATGTGACATCATGCTTTATGACCATATCACTCAGCAATGGAAATTCTGGTCATAGTTGCCATCATAATCCAAAGAATACTTTATTATTTTCCACCAGGCAGAAAAGGAAACAATAAAGAGGAAACCATAACAACCCAATCAAAACTGGCAGGACAAGCTATTATATATGAAATCTTTATTGTAGTTGCTTCTTAAATATATAGAGGGCAAGAATATAAGGCACGTAAGAATTACAACAAACAGATCTGCAGAGAAATTTAAGACTGCTAACCTTAAAAGTTATGGGACATGGTGGTTCAGTGGCTAAGATGCTGAACTTGTCGATTGAAAGGTCGGCAGTTCAGCGGTTCGAATCCCAAGTGCTGCATAACAGGGTAAGCTCCCATTACTTCTCCCAGCTTCTGCCAACTTAGCAGTTCGAAAGCACGTAAAAAATGCAAGTAGAGAAATAGGGACCACCTTTGATGGGAAGATAACAGTGTTCCGTGAGCCTTTGGTGTTTAGTCATGCCAGCCACATGACCATGGAGACGTCTTTGGACAGCACTGGCTCTTCGGCTTTGTAACATAGATGAGCACCGCCCCCTAGAGTCAAGAAGAACTAGCACATATGTGCGAGGGGAACCTTTACCTTTACCTTTATTTAACCTTAAAGGCTACAATCATTGTCTCAGGTAAATCCTGCTAGAATTATCTCTCTGTCTCCCCCTTGCTGTCTCTGTCCATTCATTCAATTCTGTTATTCTGTTCAGTATCAGAACAATCATCTGACTTATCAATTTCCAGTCAACTCTCATCCCTTCAGCAGAGCATTTGTTTCAGATGCTACACTAAGTGGTGAATTGCTTTTTCAGAATATTGTAAAATTGTTAAGATATGTTAACATTTTGTCAAGGTCCAAGGCTCTTACCTTCAGTGATCAAATATTTTTTGAAGTGTAAATGAGATTGGTGAGAGAATTATAAACTTTCTTTAGCCTAGATTCTGCAGTCTGTATTTTCTATCTTCCTGCTTCTATATAACCATCACACATCCAAACTTCAGAATCTCTACCCTCTTTTTTTTCCCATCAGCCTCTCTTTCAAGACAGCTATTATTAAATATGCATGTTCAAAATTCAGTGAATTCTTCATTATTTAAATGGCAGAATGTTAATAAGATTTGGACACATTGAGGGCAAACAAAAAGTTTTGTACTTTCTAGGGTGGCAAGCTCCTGTTTTCTTGAGATGCAAAATGTTTATAATCTTTCTCTAAGAGTCCTATGATGTCCACAGAACACTACAAACAACAAAAAGTTCATATAACCTGAGAAGCAATAGTGAAAACAGCAGATGACCTGGTCAGCTAAAACACTGTTTAAAATAACTTTTAAACTAATTTTGCTATATGAAAAAAGTTGGATGTTATGACTATGTTTTTTCAGATGTTTTGGACTATACAGCTTTTGCTTTTCATTTTTTAAAATGACCGAGGGATCCTTCTTAGCTATTCCAATGGCTTAAAAAAAAAAAAAACACCACCTATCCCTTTGGGAAATGGAAATCCAGCATTGCTTCACGAAGTTGCCCTCCAAAAAAGAATTCTGTTTTCATGCTCTGATCCTTCCTGTAAAATGATTTCAGAGGGAGTTGAAATGAAAGAAAGATGCATGAGAAAAGGTCTGTAGAACATTGGACATTGGTAGCAAAACTGCTTACGGCAGACAATATCTGAATGATCTTGTTGCAATATTTTCAGGATCAGACTCAATAAGATTAGTGAGAGTTAGAGGTTTGAATATATTTTCTTTTATTTACAGCAGGCATTCTATATTCACTGAATATTCACAGATAGAAGCAAGGAAAAAGATGCAGACAGCTCCTTATATATACAATGGGAGGAGCTAGATGTGGGAGTGGTGAATTATGAATACATTAAGGAGTGAAGAATAAATTAACCCCTGATACCCCGTTCATATACTATTTACACATTGGAGAATAAGGCATTTACATCTGACAAATCCCCCTCTAAATGCCGATTCGTTATGCAACACCAATTACATTCAGATTCAGGACAATACAAAACATACAATTTAGAAGTTAAATATTTGTGCTACTTAGAAGGTAAAGGCTTTGTCAATATGTCAGCTAATTGTTCTGAAGTATCACAATGCACTGCTTTAATAAATCCATCCTGAGATAATTGTCTCACATGTTTAAATTTTATATCTATGTGTCTGGACCTTTGTCCAATGGCGTCAGATCTAGATATTTCAATGGCTGCTTTGTTGTCTTCATGCATAACAAAAGGCAAAGCAGGTTTTTTCCAAACATCTGAAATTAAATCATTAAACCATACAAGGTTATTTGCAGCTTTGGATAAACAAACATATTCTGCTTCTGTCGTTGAAGTGGCCACTAGTTCTTGTTTACCAGTGTACCAGTAAACTGGACAGTCATTTAAGAGGAATATATAGCCAGATGTGCTTTTTCTACATGAGGTGTCTCCAGCCCAGTCCGCATCTGCGTAACATGTAAGCTTTGGTTCTTTATTATCGTTAGGTTCTAACATTAAACAAAAGTCTAGTGTACTTTTCAGATATCTTAAAATTCTTTTAACAGCTTCCCAGTGATACATTGTTGGCTTGCTGACATGTCTGGATAATAAATTGAGTGGTAAAGCGATATCTGGTCTTGTCCAATTAGATATATAAAGAAGTGAACCTATGATTGATCTATAAAATGTGTTATCTTTGAATTCGGGAGAAGATTCATCAGTATTTCTTAGAAAGTCAGTTTGCATAGGAGTATCACAAGGTTTGGCATTATTTAGATTGCATTTATTTAAAAGTTCTATGATCTTATCTCTCTGAGTAAGTTTGAATCCTCTTTTAGTCTTATTAATTTGAACACCAAGATATTTGTTTACTTTGCCTAGAGATTTTAACGAGAAATGTTCATTTAGCTTAGTTACAAAAGTTTCTCTTCTCTCTTTATGTTTTCCTATGTATAAAATGTCATCCACATAAATCAATACAAATTCTATGTAATCATCACCCTTTTTGACAAAGAAACAGTTATCAGCAGTGGTAGCATTGAAGTCCATGGTTTTAAGTACTTTTACTAAACAATCATACCATTGTTTACCAGATTGTTTTAACCCGTATAAACTCTTGTTTAACAACCAAATCTCATTTTTGTTTGTGTATTGACTGTGAGGTGCTCTTACATATATTTCCTTATCTAGTTTTGCGTGTAGATACGCAGTCTGTATGTCATATTGGAATACATCAAGATTGAGTGCTGATGCTACCACTAGAGCTGTTTTGACACTCTCTGTTCTTACTGTGGGGGAATACGTGTCAGTATAGTCCTCCGGATATTTCTGTGCATAACCTTGTGCAACTAGTCTAGCTTTGTATAGGGTATTGCCTCCCTCTAAGTTCTTAATTTTATATATCCACCTGGTACCAATAATTGTTTTATCTTTAGGTGCAACTGCAGGTGTAAATACATTTAGTCCTTGTAAACTTTCCATCTCTTTTTTCATCGCTAATTCCCATTTTTCTTTTTCTTTACTAGGGAGTTTTAACACTTCCTCATATGTATTAGGTGTTGTTGGCTCACCATCCATATGCATTATATAATCCTTGTATTTATTTGGTATTTGATTTCTGGTGTTTCTAATAGTTTTTTTAGGTTTACTATCGTTATCATGCAAATATCTTGCTTCTTTTTTTGTTAGTGTATCTGTTTTTATTTTGTGTTGGCTATTTGTCCATGTTTTGGTTTTGTTTTTATATTTGTTGATATCTTGCTTTTCTATAGTCTCTTTCTCATGAGATTTTGTATCTTTGTTGTTATTTGGAAATATTTCATTAAGATGTATTTTAGACCAGTTGGCCTGTTCATGGAACACAGCTGTTCTGGAGACTATAAATTTGTTATTATTATCAATGAATCTGTATCCTTTAGTGCCTGTCTCGTAACCCATAAATCTGAGTCTTCTGGATACGTTTTCTCCCTTTCTTCTTAATTGCTTAGGTATGTGTATGTCTGCAGTGACTCCAAATATGTGCATGTGTGCTAATTTTGGTTTCCTATTATACATCACTTCATATGGTGTCTTATTTACAATGCTGGACCAGGTTCTATTCTGTGTGTAATTTGAATAATGTAAGGCTTCTGACCAGAATTGTTTGCTTAAGCCAGCATCTTCCAATGTGCATCTAATCATGGTTTGTAATGTTGAGTTCTTCCTCTCCGCAATCCCGTTCTGGAACGCAGAAAATGGGCTAGATGTGTAATGTAACATTCCTTTGTCTTTTAACCATTGGGAGAATTCTTTAGACATGAATTCACATCCCCTATCTGTCATAATTTGTTTTATTTTGATATTGTGTTGTGTTTCTATGCGTTTGTAAAATTCTTTAAATTTTTGAAAGGTTTCATCTTTGTGTTTTAATGTATAAACAAATCCATAGCGGCTATAATCGTCTACTATTGTCAAGAAGTAACGTTTTCTATAAGTGATTGATGGAGTTAATGGACCAACTAAGTCCATGTGTACTAAATCAAAAATTTTGTTGGTTGATCTAGTAGATTTTCTTGGTCTGGGACTAGTTTTTAGTTTTGTAGATTTACATACTGAGCATTCCAAATAGTTTTCACAATTTTTTATTTTAACACCTTCTGCGTGTTCAGTCATTTTTTGTACTACAGGAAAACTGGCATGTCCTAACTTCCTATGTAAGATGTGAGCACACTCATCATGAATTGGCTTACCTATTTTTGGTTTTTTTTCATTGTGTGTATCTATGTGATCATGAGATATTTTACATTCATCATTGTCACTGTTGCTAATATTTTCATTATCTACTTCTATACAATCTTCCATATTTGAATCAATGTTATGCAACCATTTTTCCTTTGTTATCAGATAAGGTAGGCCTCCTTTAATTATCACAGTGCCTATATTTATTTTATTCTTCTCCAAAGTCACTTTTCCTTTAGAAAAAACAATGTTAATGTCATAATCTCTACTTAGTTTTATGGCACTTAGTATGTTATGAGGTATTTCAGGTATTAACAATACCCCCTCTATTTTTCCTAGACCAGGCAGGGTTACATTCCCTCTACCTAATACTTGAACCTTTTCTTGGTTAGCTACCTTTATTACAAATTTATCTTCTATAAATGAAAACAATATATTTTTGTTATTAGTGGTGTGATTAGTTGCTCCAGAATCAATAAGCCAATTATTGTTCTCATTTTGCTGTATGTTAGTGTTGTCTTGTTTATTTAATCCATTTAGTGAACCAGATTTTCTATCCTTTGAATTATCTCTGCCCCCTCTATTCTCTTTGTAATTTGGTGGGCTTCTATATCTATGTCTATCTATGGAAGACTGTCTATAATTGTATTTGTTTCTATATTCTGACCTATGTCTTTCTTTTGAAATTTTGGGGCAATCTCTCCTATTGTGTTCCCTGGATCCACAGTTATGACATTTAAATGTTTCATTATATTTTTCTTGGAAAGCTACTTTCCTATATGGTTTGTGTTCTATGTGATTGTTAGAACGATTCCTTCTTGAATTGTCTTCTGCTATTAATTTATTGGATAGACTTTCTATGGATAAGTATCCTAGATTGATTGTGTCTAAATGTGTTATATAATTGTCCCATGATGGATCAAGTGAGTTGATAATAACACTTTTCATTGTTTGGTCTGAAATCACCTCCCCCCTCAAATGCAGCTCAGCTCTTATTTTGTTTAAAGATATTAAGTGCTCACTTATGGAAACCCCTGGTTTTATCCTAGATGAAAAGAAATCTTTAGACATCCTTGTGGTGGTAGCTACACTGTCACTGTGAAACAAATTAAACATGCATTGAATAATTTCTGAAACAGTCAGATTTGGCTTAATGCTGTGATACATTGCAGGAGACACACTAGATATTAATAAGAAAAATGCTCTATGGTGTAAACAATCTATTTTTAGAGTCCAAGGTCTTTTTGGGGGACTAATGATAAAAAATAGTAAGTTTTCCTTCATAAAGACAACCTGGAGCTGTTGATACCATTCTTGCAAATTAATGCCATCTACCCTTAGCTTTGGGAAGTCACTGGGTAAATTTCCGACATTATTAGGTCCATTACTTACAACCTGAGGTAGTCCGTGGTCTCGTAAATGCAGAAAGTTACAAAACGGCATGGGGATGCTCGCAACGAGCCTGCACGGTCTCCTCGCCAGTTCATGTCTTCCCGGGCCGTCTGCGTAGTCTTGCGCATGCGCGTTGTCCATTTCTTCCTTGAAGTCGTCGTGAAAGGTTCTCCTCACCGCGGCTCGCTCGTTCCGCTCCTCCTCAGATGAATCGGTCTCTGGTTCGATTTTGGGAGTCCTGACGGCGGCGGCTGTTCTTCCTTTTCTTCTGAGGGCGTTGGTGCTTGCTTCGGTCTGTGGCGTGGGGCGGTATCGGCAGGGCTCTCTGGGTTCGGGCGTCGGCGCTCTCGTAGTCAGGATGGGAGCGGGCAGGTCTTGAGGCATTGGCTTGCTCGCTCGTTTCTTCGTTAGCTTTTTAGTAATTTTTAGTTTTGGCCCAAATGCAGCAAAAAGCATTTTCATTGCTGATTTTATTTGGTAGTTTGTTGAATCACCTTCACTTTCTGATTCTGATTCTTCTGAGGAGTTTGAATCTTCTTTTTCATTTTCATTGTCTGATAACGTTTTTCGCGCCAGAAATTTTGAATTGAGCTTTTTGATTGGCTCTGCTTCGCTCACCTTGGAGGCCTGTTGAAACCAAGATGGCTGCCATTCAAAATTTCGCGCTGGATCACCGTTTTTCTTCTTCACAATATTTTTTTCTGCAGTCATATCACTCACTGTTTTTGGGTCTTTAGACTTTTCATTAGTGATGTTTTTCTCTCTCGCTGCTCCGCTGTTCTTCAGCATATCTTGGAGGTTCGCGATGAGGCTTTCATCGTTCTTCTGGCTCTTTAATAGTTTTAATATTTCTGACCTGAGTTCGTTATTCTCTATTTCGATTTCCTCCTGGTCATCATTTTCATCTATAATTTCTTCGTCTTCAGTGGTGTATTCTTCGGAATCTCTCGAAATTGCGTTTGTGGATTCGTTGAATATTTCTTGTTCTGTTTCCATTTCTTTGCTGTATGCCCTGGTGTTGGGCCTATCTTTCTTAGACATTTTTAAGTTTTTATTGAGTCAATTAACCATCCTCTGCTACCAGCTTGTTGCAATATTTTCAGGATCAGACTCAATAAGATTAGTGAGAGTTAGAGGTTTGAATATATTTTCTTTTATTTACAGCAGGCATTCTATATTCACTGAATATTCACAGATAGAAGCAAGGAAAAAGATGCAGACAGCTCCTTATATATACAATGGGAGGAGCTAGATGTGGGAGTGGTGAATTATGAATACATTAAGGAGTGAAGAATAAATTAACCCCTGATACCCCGTTCATATACTATTTACACATTGGAGAATAAGGCATTTACATCTGACAGATCTAATTAATTAATTACCTAAAGCTGACCATCTTCAGCCATAATTCAATATAGGTAATTGTTATTAGCACTCTAGTTAAGGAAATTTCTTTTTATCAAAATGTGTTTGATTATACAATTACAAGATATTGAAGGCAGTTGCCAAGTCGATATTCTTTGAAAATGAAAGTGGACATTGTAAAGAAGGCATTTCTTTGTAATTGGCTGCATTTTTTCTTTGTGTGTGTGTGTGTGTGTGTGTGTGTGTGAGAGAGAGAGAGAGAGAGAGAGAGAGAGAGAGAGAGAGAGAGAGAGCGCGCTTTGGAAAACAAGATGATCTTACTATGGGCTATTTGGGAATTGGGAGAATTTATTTTTGCCTTGGGGACTAGAAAAGTGCTAGAATAGTGTATCACGGCACTTATTTTAGAAAAGAAAAAAAGACAGAGGGAGGAATAGAAAGCTTGGAAAGAAAAATAGTAATTAACCTCCTTCCTGATATTTCCTGAATTTTAAACCAGCAACCTTCTATTCACAAGAGTTATAATGACTACTGTACTATTAACAGTCATGATAAAATAAATAAATAAATAAATAAATAAATAAATAATTTTATTTCTAAACCGCCCTTCTCCTGAAGGACTCAGGGCGGTGTACAACCTATTAAAAACACAAAGACAGACATCAGTTAAAAATAATTAAAATTATTACATAATTTCTGCTCAGCTTTAAAACCCCCAAAATTTAAAACACCCAATTTAAAAATCATTACATTGATAGCCCGGCTTGGTGGAACAGTAGGGTTTTGAGGGCACAGCAAAATACACGGAGGTCGGAGATCTTACGCATTTCCGGGGGCAGTTCATTCCACAGGGCAGGGGCTCCCACAGAGAAGGCCCTCCCCCTGGGTGTCGCCAGCTGACATAACTTGGCTGATGGCACCCTAAGGAGACCCTCTCTGTGGGAGCGAACTGGACGTCGGGAGGCTGTTGGTGGCAGAAGTCGGTCTCAAAGGTACCCGGGTCCTATGCCATGGAGCGCTTTAAAGGTGGTGACCAACACCTTGAATCGCACCCAGGAGACCACTTGGAGCCAGTGCAGCTCGCGCAGGAGGGGTGTCATGTGGGCACAACGGGTTGCGCCCATAACTACCCGCGCGGCCGCATTCTGGACCAGCTAGAGCCTCCGAGTGCTCTTCAAGGGGAGCCCCATGTAGAGAGCATTACAATAGTCCAGCTGGGAGGTGACAAGGGTGTGAGTGACTGTGTGCAAGGCGTCCCGGTCCAGAAAGGGCTGCAACTGCTGAATCAGGCGAACCTGATAAAAAGCCCCCCTGGCCACGGCCGTCATATGCTCTTCTAAAGACAGCCATGCCTCCAGGAGGACGTCCAGATTGCGAGCCCTCTCTGTGGGGGACAGAGATTCACCCCCAATAGTCAGCGATGGCACCAGCTGACTATATTGGGACACCGGAAGCCACAGCCACTCGGTCTTGGAAGGGTTGAGTCTGAGCCTATTTCTCCCCATCCAGACCCGCACGCCTCCAGGCAGTGAAACATCACATCAAGGGCATCGTTGGGGTGGTCTGGGGTGGAGATGTACAGCTGAGTGTCATCAGCGTACTGATGGACTCTCACCCCAAAACCATGGATGATCTCACCCAGCGGCTTCACATAAATGTTGAACAGAAGGGGCAAGAGGACCGACCCTTGCGGCACTCCCCATGCGAGGCGCCTCGAGGTCGACTTCTGCCCCCCTGCCAACACAAACTGCGAACGGTCAGAGAGGAAGGAGGAGAACCACTGCAGAACTGTGTCCCCTATTCCTAACCCCCTCAACCGCTGCAGCATGATACCATGATCGATGGTATCAAAAGCCACTGAGAGATCTAATAGGACCAGGACAGAGGAGCAACCCCTGTCTTGAGCCCTCCAGAGATCATCCACCAACACGGCCAATGCCATTTCTGTGCTGTACCCCTGCCTGAAGCCTGATTGGTATGGGTCCAGATAGATAGCTTCATCCAGGTGCCGGGGAAGCTGTCGTGCCACCACACTCTCAACAACCTTCGCCACAAAACGAAGGTTGGAGACCGGACGGTAGTTAGCCAATTCAGCCGGGTCCAGGGAAGGCTTCTTGAGGAGGGACCTCACCACCGCCTCTTTCAAGGCGGCAGGAAAGGCACCCTCACTCAAAGAAGCACTTATAATCCCCTGGAGCCAGCCTCGTGTAACCTCCCGGGAGGCCAGTACCAACCAGGAGGGACACAGGTCCAATAAACACGTGGCGGCACTAATCTTACCCAGAACCCTGTCCACATCCTCGGGAGCCACAGGATCAAACTCCTTCCAGATAACATTCTCAAGACCTACCCTCGTCTCCTCCCCTGGACTCATCCAGTTGGAGTCCAAGCCTTCCCGAATCTGAGCGACTTTATCATGCAGGAATTGCACAAAATCCTCAGCTTGACCCTGCAAAGGACCTTCCCACACTCCCCCCCGAAGAAGGGGGTAGGTCAACCTAAATAGAGCAGCTGGGCGGTTCTCTGCAGATGCGATAAGAGCAGAAAAATGGTTAGATTCTGCCACTTTTATCGCCACTAGGTAGGTCTTGATATAAGACCTCACCAGTGTTTGGTCAGAATCGGATTGACTAGTCCTCCAGATGCTCTCTAGGCGTCTTTTCCAACGCTTCATCTCTCTCAGCTCCTCGGAGAACCAAGGAGCCAATTGAGATAGGCATCGGGTCAGAGGCCCCAAAGGCACGACACGGTCCAAAGCTCTGGTGGCCGCACTCTCCCAGGCGGCCACCAGGTCTTCGGTCGAGTCATGTGCTAGGGTCTCAGGAAATGGCCCAAGCTCCGTCAGGAACCTTTTGGGATCCATCAGGCGCCTGGGACGGAACCATCTGGTCGTTCCGTCTCCCTGCGGCAGGGGGAAGCGGCTGGAAAGTCCAAGTGAAGGAGCGAATGATCTGTCCATGACAAGGGTTTAATGTCTAGATCCCCTCTACCAAGATCATTCAACCACTGACCAGAGACCAAAATCAAGTCCAGAGTGTGTCCCCCTATGTGAGTGGGGCCTTGGACTAACTGGGTCAGGTCCATGGCCGCCATGGAAGCCATGAATTCCCGAGCCACCTCTGATGCCTCACATGTGGATGGTAGGTTGAAATCCCCCATGACAATAAGTCTGGGGGTATCAACCGCCACCCCGGCAATAACATCGAGCAGCTCGGGCAGGGTTGCCGCCACATGGCAGGATGCCAGGTACATAGTCAGCAGACCCATCTGCACCCCATGGCCCCACTTCACAAAAAGGGACTCACATCCGGCTATCTGAGGAACAGTGGTCTCCCTCAGATAAAGACTTTCCCCAATAATCGCTGCCACTCCCCCACCCCTCCCTTGAGCCCTTGGCTGATAAAATGCACGGAAACCTGATGGGCACATTTCAATGAGGGGGACCCCCCTCCTGGCCCAACTAGGTCTCTGTAATACCTGCCAGGTCCGCACCCCCCTCCAAAATAAGATCACAAATGAGGGGGGCTTTGTTAACAACTGACCTGGCATTACATAACATCAGCCGTGGACCCAGGGCCTGAGGCTCTGTGCAACCCCGGACACGAGTCGCACATTGGGGGCCGGAGTGCGCAATCACTCGTAAACAGCATATGCGCACCCCCGGAACATGATATGGCCCCTGCGCCCGTCATAACTGCCCCTCCCACTCATTAAAAGAAGTACAATTGATGTTAGAACTTATAATAAGCATCGGCATACTCGCAGAGGTATTTCTTTCCATTTTTTCCTCCTTCCATTCAATTGTGTCCAGTTCTCAGAGACTGCCTGGATAAGAACTGCAGTTTTCTTAGCAAGTTTTTGCAGAAGTGGCTTGTCATTGTCTACTTCCTGGGGTTGAGAGAAAGTGACTAACCCAAGGTGACCCAGCTGGCTTTCATTCCTAAGGCTGGACTAGAACTGACAGTCTCCTAGTTTCTAGCATGATGCCTTAATCACTACATCAAGTGGCTCTTAAATTTCTTCCATTAGAAAGTATCAAATAGATTGCTAGTGCTAGTCTGCAGGGAAGATAAGCGCTCCATCCTAAACAGACAAGAGTACTGAAATTGTCATAAGATGAAAATAAGTTTGAAATACAGCAGGCAAATACATCTGGATACTGGTTGAATTGTGTTGCAGGGGAGTGAATAAAAGCTCATCTTATGTCTCCAAAATATTGTCCCTCCCTCATTCTGGCCATGACAACCAGGCAGGCAGATAAATCCTATACCTCATGAATCAGTTAACAAATTAATTTTACTATTATGTAGTTAATGTATTTTTTTTAAAAAAATGTGGACAGTAAACTTAGAATTTAGTGTTTATAATCTGCAAGTAATTAAGCGTTTGAACTAACATTCTAAGTATTCATGCATAAATATTATTGAAGATAAACTGATTTACCTTAAACGGCATTTGATTGTTGTGTAAGCATATTATTCATTCAGTTGGATTAGTGTGCTATTTGGAAAGGATGCATTTAGTCTAACTGGATGGCTCAAGAAGCACAGTACCTATAAAAAATAGCTTGTTTGCATATTCTATAATTTTCAAATGACATATGAAGAAGTACCTTGAACAAATTTAATGATCTATAGGAAGCCTTTAATTAGTCAAGTCAAATTTATTTATATACTCTTCTGCTGTAATTACTATACTCAAAGCAAATTCATCATGGATACAGATACATAACAATTACATTCATTGCAAAAATGAATAAATCATCAACATTAACAAACATAAATCAGTGATAAATGTAATTTCTAATAATTGGGCCGGCCTTACCTATTATATATAAAGGCTACTTTTCCTCACCCAGGGCACAGTATTGAAGTCTAACTAACAAAGCACAATGTTCTTAAAATTCCTTTCCTACTTTATAAAAAAAATAGTCCTTTATAATGGTTTATCTGGAAGGATGATCTGTTAGCTTTTGCAAACGTCACAGATTTGCTCTAATGTCACTTACAATTTATCCCCCAGCTTTTAATTACTTATGGCTGTTATTGTAGCTTCTGAACAATTTTAATCACCTAGTCACTTGACTGTTAATATCAATGTATGTATGTCATAGAAGAAGCATAAGGACAGAAAGTTCGCCAAGTGCACTTGAAATGCTTATTTCCTATATGGCACTTGTGCAGCATAGGTTAAGGTAAGTTCAGAAGGACAATTTGCCAGGCAAAATCCAAGCGCTGACAAGGTAACAACACTCTAATTACTGCAAATGCCATGAGAGGCGATGTGTGCAGAATGCAGCAGCAAGAATAAACTTGGTTCCTTTATGACATGCTGAGCTCTCTGCAAATGCTGGAAAAAGGGCATGTCTTCCAATGGCCGTTTTACAGGATAAAGAGCCTGGAAATGAGGATGTTCAAACAACTCTTGTCTTCTTTCTAATTGGGAATTCTGTTTTGGCTCAAGGCTATTAGTGCAAAAGCAATTATTGCACTCACACATATTTTCCTGTCTTCCTTTATTTAAAGAATTGAATGATGACACGATGCCCATTCTTAAGAGTATCCAGGACACCGACCAATTCCTTCTTCAGATAGTATAGAGCAAAAAATAATTGCCAACTAAATTCTTTGTATATAGTTGGAGGCAAACATTACTCCTCAATGCAGTGTTGGCTAACAGAAAGCTAAATAGTTATTGTGGGAACAGGATAGACACAGCACCAGAAATATGTTCTATCACAGCCACAAACATTGGGAGAATAATCAGCAGACTCTAGAAGGCTGCTATGGAATGTTCTCCTATGCTGAGCATCACTAAAAGAGACCAAATTATTTCAGGATGAAGTCTTTGTTTTACTACATAATTCAAAGTAAAATGAAAATAAAATCTGGGCTGCATCATGTCTTTCTGGTCCTAATAGGAACACTTGAAAAAGGCCAACAATTTTCCGCCTGCTGAGAAGTATTGTTAGGCTTCTACATCACCTCCATATAAATCGATTCATACAATTTTTCCTAGACTCAACTTTGCTATCCCCACTGGAAGATTAATTCCAGGCAGATTTGGAATGTTGACTTAGGTCAAAGTGAGCTCCAACTTGAAGGATTTTTATTTGTTCACTGTTCAGCCCATGCTTTTTCCTGCAAGAAGACAGATAGAAATGGCATTGCTGCTTTTACGTTCTACTGTCTTGTAATCTGGCTGCCAAATGTTTACCCAATGTTTATAAGGCTTACCCAGGTATGGACAAAAGGCTGAGTGTATAGGAATTATGGTGGATCCAATTCATATTACTCATGAAAATCCTATGATCTTCCATTCTTTTTGATGAATGAGAGTTGACAGGTGTTGACTTGATTCTGTCTCACAATGATGCATCTGTTCCAGAAGCAAACCTTTTAGAATCTCAATTAGCATGCCTTCATCTGTCTACAGATCTACAGGATCTATTCAGGACACAATGAAGAGGAAGTGAAAGTTGTCCTCCTATTTCTGCTGGATGTCTGACTCTCTGCAACAAAAATTGCCATTGGTGGACATTTATGAGGCCTAGAGCCAACATGAACCCATCACTAATCACTTCTTAATGCTGCCTTTTCACTTGTCAGTCATGCTACAGGAGTAAGTAAATCATAGGAGGAGCAAAGAAAAGAGCCATAATATTCCCCTCTATTGACTATAGATGTAGGAACAAAAGGAAGCTCTTCACAAACTTCTACTATGAACTTATTACCATTCCATGCATGAAGGTTGAAAGGGAATTGAAGTGCCATAGAATTTAAGGAGCAAGTACCCAAAGGTGCTTTTTCAAGAGGCAACAGGACTTTCTGATTTTTCTTTGAAGAAGTTTCGTTTCTCATCCAAAAAGTTTATTCAGCTGAAGAAAGCTGAAAGTCCAGTTGCCTCTTGAAAAAGCACCTTTGGGACAACTATGACCTGGATGACTGAGAATCTCCATAGACATTAAGGAGCAAGCATAAGAGTGCAGCCCATAACTTCTTGCAGAGATACCTTCATTTGATTTACATGTAAAAGAGGCTTGATATATTACTCTGTGGAGCATTTAAATGTTTATCTTTCCTTTTCAGATCACATTAGTCAGATTGCTTCTGGAATACAATATTGAGCTTTGAGCACCAAATTTAAAGTAGACAACAACACTGGAGCTTGTCCAATGGAAATCTATTAGGAAATAAGAGAAATGGAAAAGGTCCACAACTGGACTGTAGATAAATTTCAGAAACAACATTGGAATATATTCACATTAAACAGGAAATTGGAATGCCATGTGGGACCCACATCCAACCTACCAAACAATAATAGTTTAGAAGTAGAGAAGGGAGTTTCTGCTTCTGCTAAATTGCTTTTAAATGTCAAATATTACTGGTGTGAAAAGGTGCTAACATGGTTTTTATTTTCAAATTATGAGTAATATTATACAATGACAACAAAGGCATATACTGAATGTGCACTGGTGGGTACGTAAACACACACACACATAAGAGAGAGAGAGAGAGAGAGAGAGAGAGAGAGAGAGAGACAGACAGACAGACAGACAGAGAGAAAGAGAGAGAGAGAGAGAGAGAGGGAGGGAAGGAAGGAGAGGGAGAGAGGGAGAGTGTCAGATTCAATTGTCCATATTCTGACATAATAGATATGGATAAAAGTATAAATAAAACAGATTTGTTCCGAGATGTCAGAGTTTGTCTTATTGGTTTTAATTAGAAAACAAATTTTCCAAACAAGTATACATATATATTTCATTTATGCATGTGTGCACTTATAACCCCCCCCCCAAAAAAGTTATAGTATAATTTTATTCATTCTAGTAGGTATTCTTGATTTTTTTTTTTCAGAAATAATAGCAATTTTGTTTCTCAGTAAATTGATTGGTTCATGTTCTTCCATTGTTATTATCAGTTTTATCTAGCATCCTCCCGAGTACAGCCTCCACCAATGGCCCTCTCCCCTAGATGGTGTGGGGGGAGACATTGTTTCTCCATCAAAGAGACTGCCTTTGATCTCTTGGAGTAAGGATGGGATGGCAGCAAGATCTCCTTTCACTGGCTTTCCTAGAATTTTCTTTGGACTTTCCCCAATTTAGAACTCTATCATGCAGAGCTCAGTCAACCTAGTTGTACTGTCAGTTTAATGTATTTCAATCTCATACATACCCAATCTCATTTAGTGAGGCCTAATGTTGATTTGTTCCTGTGCTTATAGTGTTCAAAGTCATTCGATCTTGGGTCTCTATATTATCACATTGTTCACCGCAGAGCAGTATATTAAATTCCAGATAGCTATATAGATTCATTTTAGAATACCCTCATGCTGTGGATCTCTAAGTTTAATTTTGTTGACTGGTAATCAGATGCTATAAAATGACATTGAAAATGCTGCACCAATGACCTTTTGTAATTTTCTATCATGCCCCAATGAATGATTCAACGTCATTTTTTAAATATTCTGTTTAGGGCTGGTGTGAAGGGTTGCAAGTCCTCATGTTGTAATTTAGGAAATATAGGGGCTGTGAATTTATTTTTTGAAGTTCCCGGGGACTATGAACTCTCTGAAAATGATCCTGGAGATCAATGTTTTTAAACAACACTCTTGCTAATTTACATGGAGGTAACATACCTGGTCTCTGAATGCAAATCAGCAAGTAATTAACACACCAAGATTTGGGAAGATTTCCCCCTCCTTGTTACTAAATAATCTCTAAAGACGCTGATGAGAGTTAATTAAATCAATCAGCTTCTTCATCTTCTCAAACAATGTTGCAATATTGGTATCAGTCTGGTGGAATACTGATGCCATGTTTTTTTAAATCAGGTGTCTCCAACCCCCAGGATGCAGCCCACTACAGGGCCGTGGCCTATCTGCAACCAGGCCACATGAGCGGTGGGCTGGTGCACATGTGCATGCAGTTCAGTGGTGGGTTACCCCTGGTTCACAACGGTTCTATAGAACCGGTAGTAAAACTGGCAGGAGGCTCCGCCCACCAACCCTGACGTCATCAAAACGCTTCTGCGCATGCGCAGAAGAGCGTGTGTGCAGCCCTGCTGCAAACCGGTAGTAAAGATAAGAAGAACCCACCCCTGATGCAGTTCAACCCGTCCGAGTGGCAGGCTGATGTGCATGCACATACATGTGCGGCTCCACTTGCAGTCAAACTGTCTGTATGCTGGCCCACGGCTCGTGTAACTTGAGTTGCATGCACTCATGTGTGTCCATTCTGGCCCACCACTCCCATGGCCCGGTTCCCCCCTCCAACTGGGCCTCCAAGCTGCAAAGTTTGGTTAAATAGAGACCCAAAGTCATGATACCTGATTATCTTGCTGCCCTTCCAGGTTGCATCTGTTGCTCTTCAGCTTTGCTTTCAATTGTCATCCGTTGTCACTATATGAACTCCCACCACATCTGCATGCCAATCCATCAGGTCCCTATATCCCTATATGGTTCCCAAGCCATGGACTGATTAATATGGATTCTAAAGCATTCCAACTGCTCCTCTTAAAGAAAAAAATAATGATGCTTAGATCTATCTTCTGTATTACAAATGTCACTATTTTCTGTCTGCTTCCATATTGCACACGATTAAATGTTTTCCTTTAAAGCACTAGAGAACACCTAGCAGTGTATTTGACAGATATAGGTAAAATTATGATGGGGAAGCTGTTCTATTTGGAAGGTCCCTAAGCATCCAATAATTTCCCTCCTGTTTGTTACTTGATGCTTTCCCTGGGAATAAACCTGACAACTAACATGCTTTTTTAAGGGCCAGTGGGGGCCTCTCATTTTGATAAGCATCTGCATAGCATCTCTAACCTACCTTTATTAGGACATGACTGCCTGGGCTGGTAATGTGATTTCTGTTCTCATAACATCTAAGTCTTCACAATATATTCTTGTCTCCAATAAAAACTTTTCACCTTAAATTGGTAAGCATCTAATATTTGGGACAATTAAGAGACTATGGTTATGGCTTTAGAATACACACACACACACACACACACACAAAGGAGAGGGGAGGGAAGGAGGTAGGGAAGGAAGGGAGAGAGAAAGAGGGGGGGGAGAGAGAAAATAATTTCCAACAGGCTTATATGGAGTATTTTAGAGACTTAGAATACGTCTTCCATAAAATAAGAAAAAAAAAAAAAGAGCAGATGAAAATTAATTGGCTTCATTAAACCTTATGAAAGTTTACCCTTCACATTGGTTTTGATGATGAAAACTCAATCAGCTTGGCACTTTATGGCTGCAGTTTACACATAATGAACAATGTACATAATTGTTATATGGTGTTAAGTTCTGGGCAGCAACATCATATGGTAAAATCCATTACACATTTAGGCCACACTTGATGTCTCAGGGGTGACCTGCAGAGAGAATTTTGTGGAATGTAATTAAAATAATCTACATATAATTTACAAGAACATGGTGAAGGATTTTAAAATGAATCTAGTGGGCTGCATGTATTCTATGCAATTAAATCTGAATAAAAGCCTAAAGCTATGATTTGCTTCTTATTTTAAGCCAGAGTAAAATCATCCTTAATTCAGGACTACTTACCTTTTGATACTCTTGCTTTCCCTCTCAGTTTTTCTTCTCTCTGAAGAGTTTGGTCCTTTCCTTCTACTCTGGTGTCTTTGAACTTTCTTTCAGATTTATCCATTGAGTTAAATCCACAATGATGGTCACTTGGCTTCAAACTGGCAAGCTTGACTAGCTGATCAAAACTGTACTCCATTATGTGTGTGCCAGGTGTGTGATGCACATTAAAATTGAGTGGAACTTTGCTAACCTGGTTGCACCTGCCATTTGAAAGCCAGTGACTGTGGGTGCAAACCTGGTGTTAAGTCAGGTTTTGTTCAATTGCAGTTCTCCCATTTTCTTGCAAGTCCTGTCCCCTAAGGGACCCAGAAAAAGAGCATGCTCTGTGGTGGTTCCTTCTCTCTGGAACATCATTCCCCCCCCCCACCCCGGATCTTAGACTGGCTCCTACTCAAACACTCATTCAGAAAGCTCTGAAGACATGGTTGTGGGCCTAGGGAACCCAGAGTGCGATGGAGCCCATGAAAAGGCTAATATGAATGTGTGTTGTCGCTGGGGTGGGGTGGGGGTGATGGATTATTATTTTATTATTTTTCTTTTCATTTCTTTTATATTGTGTTTTTATGTCTTTGTAAGCCGCCTTGAGTCACCATGTGTGAGTAGGCGGCAATATAAATTTTCTAAATAAATAAAAAAATCTCTATACATCATGCTAAACTATAAATATATACCTTTTTTCTCTTTCTTTATGTTTACAAATGATAGGGGCTTGATTCCTACAAAATCCTTATATAGAGCAATTTCTTAAAATTGTTCATTGTGAAGCTTTTCTGTTTGTCTCTTCTAGTTCACTAAAATTCGGCCAACTCTGTAGCAGTAGAGATCAGGTGTCATACAGTGGAAACTTCCAACTGATCCAGAATGCAACATGCATGCACAGTGATGGGTGCCCCTAGGTTTGCTCATATAACCCGCTCTCTTGTGCAAACCACAATATTGCTTAGCACATTGTAAGCCGCCCTGAGTCTCCGGAGAAGGGCGGCATATAAATCAAATTAAAAAAAAACAAAAAACCGCATTGGCTTCCAGATTCTTTCTAAGTGCAATTCAAGGTGTTGGTCATTACCCTTAAAGCCTTATATGGCACAAAGCCAGGATATCTGCAGGACCATTTTCTCCTAAAGACATTTACCTGTCCCACCAAGTCAAATAGGGCGGGGCATGCTCCTCGTCCCTTCTGCTAAATATTTCCATCTGATGGGAGCTAGGAAGCATGCTTTTCCCCTGGCAATCCCTGCCTTATGGAAAACTCTGCTCCAGCAAGCCTCTACCTTCCATAAGGCATTGGAGGTCTATTTTTTCCCCCAAGCACTGGGCAAAGACTAGATAATCACACTTTAAAAGTTTGATTGGGCATTATTTTTGCTATTTTTGCTATTTTTATTGATATGGTTTTATCATTATGATGTGATATTATGTGTTTTTTAGTCTTTGATTGGGAGCTGCCCAGAGTTAGGTTGAAGGATGGGGTGGCTATATAAATGTTTTAAATAAATACAGTAAATATACACAATACAGAAGATACAACTCCCTATTCTGTCCTCATTCCTCCATGATAGACAGCTGATCATGTGTGAATTTGTTTCAGAAGGACAAAAAAGTTCTCATCACTTTTGGATTTAGATGTATTGTATTCCCCTTCACCTCTCCTACATGCATTTCTTTTTAAATAGGGAAGGGAATTGGATCTGTTTCATATGTTATTTCAGATATGTAGCTGTCATTAGGGATCTGAGATTAATAAAAAAATTGAGAGTGTTTTAACTTTCAGATTTTTTAAAACATAAATTTCTCATTTCCAAATTTCTTTTGTTATTCCTTCAAAGACACCAGTGTACTTTTTAGATAGTTAACTAGAGTAATTTTGTATTCCAAACACTTAAAAAAAAACTGACAATCTCTCTGGGCCATTAATAATCATTTTATACTTTTAAAATGCAACTCACAGCAATGGCATAAGTTTATTATACAGCAAAACCACAATAATTTATCACTGAGTGCTTTTCTTTTTCCATAATTATGAATCAACAAGTTTTGTATCATATTCCTTCAATTCAGCAATTCAAGCATAAGGACTATATATACTGATTTTTTTTTAAAAAAAAAACTGCTGTAAAAGATTAGATGATATATATATATACCCATGATTTGGGCCAAGAATGAATAAGAAGTTAGGTTAAAAGATCTACTCTTTCAGAATATTTAAACATAAATAGGCCAACTAATTTTGCAGTACAGTGCAGTATTTTTCCTCCAGAGACATGGATTATACTTGGCTGCCTCCAGAGTCAAAGCAGACTTTTTAGAAAGATTCAGGTAATAGGTAAACCATCAGTCAAGACGGAAATGACTTCACTCTTATCATAAATCGTCAAGCAGAAGCTGAATAACCCTCTATTCATGATGCTTTCATCTTCTACTAAATTTCTTGCATTAATTCTGGGGCTTAGGTTAGATTGCCACTTAAACTAGATGGCTTACAAGCATGAAAATCTTTATGAGAATCTTATGTTGCTATAGGATAAAATGTCTACTTTGACAGGTAGACTGACAGATCATAACTGATGGCTAGCTTGGCTGCTGCATTTTGCCAAGCTCATCTAAGGAGTAGTACCTCACGTTTTGGAATTCACTTGAAGCAAAAGTACAAAAAGAATTTGTCTATCACTGTTGACAACCCTTTTTTGAAAGTTTCTTGAAATTTTCTCTTTCTTGAAAGCTCCTGCTTTTTTTATGGAGTCATACTTGGATTTCTGCTCTGTTCAACTAATTTATTTCTTCTAGGAACATTGAACTTTTAAAATGTAAATTCGCCATAATTACCTCTTGCATCATTCTTCTTATTGTTATTTAAATGGCTAATCCTCATTTGGTTTGGTTGCATTTCTCCATCATTGTCAAAAAATATTATTCCATCAATACTTTTGGTGGACAACTTCTCTCTAAAGGTTTTCTTCAACCACAATGCCACACAAGGAAGGTGCATTGATGATGTTCAAGGAGTCTCCTGGGCAAATCAGCTGGATTTAACTCCTGCACTAAATCTTTTTGGACAATTACCTAACTAAGAGCTGTGATGGCGCAGTGGTTAGAATGCAGTATTGCAGGCAAATTCTGCTGACTGCTGGTTGCCAGCAGTTCAATTCTTACTGGCTCAAGGTTGACTCAGCCTTCCATCCTTCCGAGGTCAGTAAAATGAGGACTCAGATTGTTGGGGACAATATGCTGACTCTGCAAACTGCTTAGTATATAAATCTAAGTGCTATTGCTATTGCTACCAAATTATGCTATAATATCCTTGTACCAGTGGTGGGTTGCCCCCGGTTTGCACCGGTTCTATATAACCGGTAGTAAAACCGGCAGAAGGCTCCACCCACCGACCCTGACGTCATCAAAACGCTTCTGTGCATGCGCAGAAGAGTGCACATGCGTGCTCGCTTCGCTCGTGCGCACATGCAGCCCCACTGCAAACCGGTAGTAAAGGTAAGTAGAACCCACCCCTGCCTTGTATTCATCTCTGTGGTGTCCAGTGGTGGTTGAAATATAACTTCCAAGTTTTCAAACTAATATGGTAGATCAAATGAGCATTGGTTTCCCTATTCTCTTAATGCACTTTGCTTTTCACCTAACTAAAGAGTGGAAATGGCAATATTGCCTTGCTTGATATAAATCTATGGGAAGCAGGAAGTAATCCATTGTGTACCTTTGGCTGACTTGGTGTTTAAGTTAAAAATATATATTTATAGGAAATGTATTTGTGTCTTAAATGGGAACCCCTTTTAAAACTAATAAGAAATATATCAATAGATTCAACAATGCACTGCCTACATATTTAGATTTATCTAAATAAATCTAAAGTATATAGTATCCATCCTGTGGAACAGCAGGCTGGTTGAGAAAAGTACAGGCATCTGTGCTCCTTACTTTCTCTCCCATTCAAGCCTTTCCCCCGTGTCACCACGGCAAAGTTGCCAATAAAGCAGCAATCTTGACACAGGTGTGGGAGAAGATAGGAATCGAAGGGAGGAGAGGGGTATTTTTTGGAGTCCTATCCAAAAATATCAGTGAATGGAGAAGTGGAGCAGCTAAAAGAAAGAAGGTAGTTTTCTTTCAGAGGAAGTGGATGGTCCAGAGAAAAATGTAGTATCAAGTCCTAGGAAGGGGAAGCACAATATGGAAAAGTTCAAGAAGAGTAGAAGAAATCTGAAAGAAATGAGATAGATAGATAGATAGATAGATAGATAGATAGATAGATAGATAGATAGATAGAGAGAGAGAGAGAGACAGAGAGAGAGAGACAGAGAGAGAGAGACAGACAGACAGACAGACACACACACAGACACACACACACACACACACACAGAGACAGACAGATAGACAGACAGAGACAGAGACAGAGACAGAGACAGAGACAGAGAGAGGCAGAACAGGCTCTGTAAGAAAATATTGATGTATAATAGTAATAGTACAGAGCATAGTATACAGGCAATCCTAATAGTAATAGTAATTTGTAGCATAAATTGTCATGTAATAAAATAGAGGTAATAGTAATAAGATATGATAGAGACCACAGGAAGCACTCGCACATACACTTCTAAGTTTTACACATCCCTTTTATTAAAAATCTAGTATATCAGACAAGCCAATTGTTTGCAATAAGAGTGCACCCCCACCACCCCCAAGTGTTCATTTGTACTTAGGATCATACTATCAGTACAATTTTGGCCGGCTTTGTCTCTTTAAAGCTAGTAACTGCAATGCACAAATAACTTTTTCTTATCTGTCAATATCAGTTTTTAAGAGGTTTTTACCTGGGTTGGAACATGGTGCCTTGGAAAGGCTGGGGGACTCTGAAGCCTTGTTTATTAAATAAGCATGTCTGCTGGATAAAATGGCTTCCTGTAGCTTTGACAAACATGATCAATGAAGCTCATTTCCTAGTGCAGCAAGTTCTGATGAAATTCTCAGTCTAATCCACCTAATATCATTTACTCAACTGAAATTCATGCGCCTTAAACCACTCTGTCAATTAAATGTATTTCATCAAAGGACTGTGTGCGTTTCTGGTGACAAAGTGATTTGCTCAACACATCTTGGCACATGTGCAAAAAAAAAAGATTACTTAGAGGAGAATTGGAGAACGAACCTCTCTGAAGCAGATGTTAGCAAACACAAATTATACAGTTACCAAAGGGGGAGGGGGTGAGGAAAGAAAAACAAGGAGGCATAGAGGTGGGCAAGGAGGAAGAAGGTGAAGCATTACATTTTGCAGAAGATTCTATGGTGGGCAATAATCTTCTCTATGTAACCATAAGACACAAAAGCATAAAGTCGAGACAACAGATGTTTCTGGTCCATTTGTCTGTACAAGCTATGAGTTATTTATAGGCCAAAACGAATGCCTAGAACACAATGGAAGTGATCTGGGAGACTCAAGAGGTGATTGGCAAAAAGCTAGTAGTGGGGCACCTGTCACTTGTGCCCCCAGGGAGCTGTGCTGGGGAATCATGCTGACCTTGATCCATACAATACCACTTTTGTAGCATGCATTGCTATGAAAGTAGGTTTGGGAATCCAAGGGCTAATTGTCTTTAAAAAAAAAAATCAGTATCAATTCTCCCAGTCTGGAAAGAATTTACCAAGTTGCTTTGATCTTATTTTATAGGCATGCTTTATATTTTACTGAGTTTGATAACACTGTTGGGGCAACCACAGTCCCTAGAATACTTCCTATCTGCTCCTCCTTGTGTCTTCCTCAGGATTGGGTGCTGCTGAAGCTGCTACTCCTCCTTCTTTCATTCCCCTGCTTTATCATCCTGGATGGGAGATCGCCTGGGTTTGCAGCCCAGGTTAGTCATACCCAATGGGAGGGAAAGGCAAACATATCCCCTTCTTTTTCTTTTTAAGCAGATGGTGCAATGCAGCAAAGCATCTGCTTCTGAGGATCCAGCTGCATCGGTCTCTCATCACACACTGTTTACAACTCAGACAGTTCTGCAGTCATTGGGAAACAGACTTTTTTTTCTTTCTGGGTGCAGAATAGAAAAGACTTGTGTGCATACCTCTACTATTTTTCCATTTCTGTTTGGTAGAAAAACTGTTTCTGCATCTCAGCAGGCTCCTGAAAACTCCCCAGATCAAACTAAAGGAAATCCCCCCTCCCTTACGTTGACTTTTAATGGTCAAAAGCAGAGGTGTCAAACTCAAGGCCCACGGGCCAGATCTGGCCCAGAGGGAGCTTAGATCTGGCCCGCAGGCCACCCTGGAAATAGCAAAGGCCTGGCCCACAGTGCCTCTGCCAGCAAAAATGGAGGTTGGGAGGGCCATGTGCGGCTCTCCTGGGCCCCATTTTTGGCCGGGATGGCCTCCTGCAGCCCTCTGCCAGTGAAAACAGAGCTCATTTCACTGGCAGAGGATTGCAGGAGGCCGTCCCAGCTGAAAATGGGGCCCAGAAGGGCTGCACATGGCCCTCTCGAGCTCTGTTTTTGCTGGCAGAGGGGTAGCAAAACAAACTAAAAACAAAACAAATGGAGAAATGTTTCCCCTTTTGCATTTGAGCATGCAAGAAGGGACAGGAAAGAAGAAAGGGAAAGAAAAAGAAAAAGAAGGGCCGATGCGAAGAGAGCAAGGAAGGAAAAATAAGGAAAGAGGGGAAGGAAGAAGAAAGGCGAATGAAGAGGGAAGGAAAAAGAAAAAAGGAAGGAAGGAAGGAAGGAAGGAAGGAAGGAAGGAAGGAAGGAAGGAAGGAAGGAAGGAAGGAGATTATAATGAGAGTGAGGGAGGGTCTGAGGGAAGCCCTGCCTTAGCACTTGGCCACCACAGGTGCCCTTGACACGAGTGATGTCGAGATGGCCACACCTATCATGGCCACCCCTACCCCAGCCCCCCAAGGCCAAACAACACTCTGATGTGGCTTTCAATGAACTTGAGTTTGATACCCCACCCCTGGTCTAAATGCACTATAGGTTTGGTTGTAGCAAGTTCAGTGTTTTGAACATTCAGGATTTGGTCTAGTCAATCAGATCTAATCTACTTTAGTTTGGTCTTAGACCAGATGACAACCAGAAATGCAGACAATAAAAAATAAATAAAATCAAATAAAAATAGTCATGACTTAAGTTCTGCTGAATAGTTTCGTCCTGGTTCCCATGAATCCTCCTTACTCAACAGCAAGATTTTGTAACTTAATCACTTTGTCTGCTCTTCCAGTAAAAAAAATTAGACTGAATTCACCAGGCTGATCTTGTTAATTTTTAAAAATAAGAATCGAATAAAAATTATCAGGGTAAATTTATGCTGTAAAGGATTTAATTGACTCAACTTCTGAATATAATCTTTGGAATGGTAGAATATTAATATATCTATCTTCTGGAATAGGACTTACACGATGTTTTGATAGGAGAAAGCTTGGGTACCCCTTCTATTCTGCCTTGCCATGGTGGCGCAGTGGTTAGAGTGCAGTACTGCAGGCTATTTCTGCTGACTGCTGGCTGCCTGCAATTTGGTAGATCGAATCTCACCAGGCTGAAGGTTGACTCAGCCTTCCATCCTTCTGCGGTGGGTAAAATGAGGACCTAGATTGTTGGGGGCAATATGCTGACTCTGTAAAGCATTGTAAAGTGGTATATAAGTCTAAGTGCTATTGCTATTGCCTCCTGGACCAATCCTGCTTCAGTCCTATACATCTTTCCAAGTACAGTGTACAAGTATCTCTCAGTAACAAATTCACAGATTGTTTCAGAGAGTTTTTAGTATTCTGGGAACAGTTTCATCAAAGTGGTAATATCTGGCTGATCTTATCTGAGCTCAGAGACTAAAGGAGACTTAGTTCTGGCTAGTACTTGCCTGAGAGACCATTAGGAAATTCAATGTCTATCAGCTAGACTGGGAAGTGAAAAAATCTTTGAAGACTCCAGTGGCAAGCCACATACCAGAAAATCTAATTGGAAGTTTCCATTAAGTCACTAGGAGCTGAATGCAACTGAAGAAGAATTTTCTATCTATGTTAGGAATAATGACTTGGAACTGATTTGTTTGGCTGGTTCTTGCCATTACCTAGTGCAGAATTTGTACTTTCCCCTAACTTATTTAGGAAATTGTATAATTTTAAAAAGAATGGCTACCATCTCTTATGGCAATCCTTCTCCCTCCCCCCAAGCTAATTCTGTAGTAGGTTCTTAACTTCCATTGAAATTCAAAACCTTTGAATTATGCTTCCTTTTAGGGGTTTGGCACAAGCATCGTAAATCGCACTTTGTCAGAAAGACAAGGAAAACAGGAAGTTGTCCTCTGTTTAGCTTGCACTTTGTCCAGAGTGCATTTGGTAAACAGGGTTTGTGTGTATTTAAGTAATGATTGTCCAGGAGTGAAATTAAATCATTTTCACTTCTCCTTGCTCTGAGACACATGAATTGGAACGGTAATAAAAGAAAAATCTCATCAGCTAACCACTGGCCACCAAAGTCATTTGTTTGCTATTGATCCACAGTGTAATTTAATGGTGTGGAAAGCAGCTACAAGCAGTCTTTTGTTCCTCTCTCTGGATTAGTAAAGCCTTTGTATATACTTGGGAAGGGAGAAGAGGGGAGGAGACGGAAGGTTAAATTATTTCTCTATAATATTGAACACTAGACTTCCTGCATCCCTTGAAGGAGTAGAGTTTGCACTGGGAATGCAAGACGCTGCCATTCCTTGCTTTGTGTAAACTAGTCATTAGTCATGACTCAGTTCTCTAACTTACATTTCTTCTGCCTTATTTTCTCCCTTTTTGTATTGACTGAATATTTCATCCCAGTGGTAATGGATTACTATAAATTTTAGATCAGGACTAGCATAGAGGAGAGTGGAGGTGGATGAGAGTGGGAAATGAAGGACCTCATCAAAAGCTACTTTGAGATACATCGTTGTAAGTATAAGGTAAGGAATTCTAACCAACTGAGGAGGTGATTATTTGATTTTTTTTGCATTTTTATTTCCTTTTAAATTGATACCTCTTATTCATTATAAAAAATTTCTGAAACTTTTCTCCTCGTTAGGACTTTGCTGAATCCAGGAATTAAAAAATAATAAGCAAGAATTGCTCAGCAAACACAGGCTACAATCCATTAACTCTGCTTATTGGTCCTAAAAAAGATCCTAAAAAAGAAAGCTCCTGTGTTAGAGGAATTCAGGAATATTGTTAAGCCTAGTCTAGAAAATACTTCTTTGAAGAATAGAATAGAATAACAGAGTTGGAAGGGACCTTGGAGGTCTTCTAGTCCAACCCCCTGCCTAGCAGGAAACCCTATACCACTTCAGAACAGAGCAATAAGATGATTTGGAATACATATTTATGAGGCTAAGATTACATCCAATGTTATTTGAGTGGACTTCCTCTGCCCACAATAAGATTTATTTAGTTTTATTTTATTAGCAAATTTATATAGTCACCCATCCTACTTCCCCCTTTTCTGCTTTCCATATGAAGACCCAAGTCTTCTCTTATTCCAGAAAGGATATGGGACTTGGATTGCACAGCCATTTTTAACTCTCTTGAGCATCCCTCTGGGTGCCCTTGCCTGCTGGGGGTAGGTGCTCAAAAGAGAGACCAATTGTGTTTGATTCAAGAAATATTTAAGGTTGTACCAGCAGCAAAAGGAGGGTTTATGTCAATTTATTAAGTCCTTTATAGTTAACTTGATCTCCTGCTATTCATGCTAAAAATCATTAGCTTTATAGCTTTAAGTCTTGGGGGCACAAAAAAGACAGGAAGTGATTAATTCAACTATGCCTCTTTGAGGATTACTACCACGTTGTCCAATTCCCATGACATTTTGCTTTTGAGAATAAAAGGCATCCTGTCCTTAAAAATAGATTAATTAAAAACAATCCATGTAACCATTTTGGATCACATCTATCTGATTGGCACAGCAGTTTAGTGATGGTTGTTCTCAAAGCACTTAGTTTCTCTGTTAGGAAAACTCTAAACACTCAAGTTCAACTAGGTACTCAGGGATGACTGCTTTTAAAAATAATAATAATAATAATAATAAACTTGAAAAATGTGTGTTATATTACAAGATTCCCCCAAAGGCAAGCTATGAAATTTATGCCTAGGGCTCAACATTTAGAGGTAGGGAATTAAAAACAAAAGAGAGAGAAGAGAAATAATTCACCTGTGTTACTGCAGATAAATCTAACGGTCTGAGGTAAAAGACTGCATTACCAATCAAAGGCAATCTGCCTGCATAACAGGGAAGTGCAAATCCGAGCTGGTTGCAATTCACAGGAAAAGAATGGGTTAAATGTTGTGTAGATCCATGGGGGCCTCTGGGGTTATGTGGTAGGGAGAGATCTTGCAGAACAAGTACAATCAGAAATAGAAAACTCTCACTGGATGGTTTTAAGCAGCAGAGCATGGCGGAAACCTGTAGCTGGGGCAACTTGAATGACGCACAGGGAGTTTTGATTGAAAATGGGCTATGAATGGATACAATTAAGGCCCCATTTCAGTTTAAAGATGAACTGGCCATAGAGCAACAAATTGTGGAGCATTTATCCTGCTGAGCCATGTAATCAGTGAAGGCAGCTGTAATTGGGACTCTCCTTGGTTTGCTTCTACTGGAGAGGAGGGTACACGATTCAATTTAATAAACAATTTGCCACATGGTTCACTCCTGCTGAGTGGCAAAGAGAAGCTTTCTCACATCATTTTTTCCCTTTTCTTCACATCTCTACAGTTTCCAAACCCAGTTACATACAGTGACTAAAGGAAGACAAAACCTGAGTTTTATTTGCCAGCAGGTTGTCCTCTCTCATGATTCCACCTGCTGCCCCTTGTTAGTTCATCTCTGTGATTACTCTAGAACAAATGGTTCTGGCAAAACAATTATATTATACCTGGAAAATTCTTCTTCTTTAAATGTTGAAGCTCTATATTTATCATTTCTGGATTTTTTGGATGAGACTTTTCTCGGTTTTCGGAAACTTACTCTAAATCACAGTGTCAGGGTTCCAAGTAACACCCCCAATGAAAGAAGACTCCGAGGCTTGAAGTTCCTCCATTTTATTAGAGATGTCATATTGGCACATCTGGGAAAACCCGAATCTGAAAGCTTCCAGGTTTTCCACACCCAAAGGAAAGTCCAAGTTCCTGCCCAGCACCCACATGTCCATCACATGGTCCAATCAAAGCACCGTCCCAACTAGAGATGACTCCCAGTCACACCCCTCCAGGTGCAGGGCAAGATGTCCTTGACTCTCTGAGAAAGGAATGTTATTATGACTATATATCAATACCAGTTTCCCATAACAGTAAATGTAGCAGACCTAAGGCCAATGCAAAAGATGGCTTCCAGGCCTGACACACAGGTCTCTAAACACTTCATAAATCTCTTTATGGAGTTTCAGAAAATTCATCAACTTCCAAACATTTATTGTATGGAAATAATTTAATAAATATTACTTTAATAATAGTAGGAGTCATCATCATCATCATCCCTTGATAGTTCCATCAACTCTTGGGGGTCGATACTTGCCCAGTTACTTGAAGCTTGTGCTGTCTACAAAAAAAGAGAAAAGGCCTGCCAGTCAATTTAACTGTCAAACTCAAGGCCCGGGGGCTGGATCTAGCTGGTGGGGTGCTTAGATCTGGCCTGTAAATTGCCCTGGAAACAGCAAAGGACAGGCCTGTGGTGTCTCTGCCAGCAAAAACGGAGCTCCATTTTTGCTGGCAGAGGGTTGCAGGATGCCATTTTAGCTGAAAATGGAGCTCAGGAGCCCATTTTCACTGGCAGAGCACTTGGACCACCACAGACGCCCCCAACACGAATGACATCGATCTGACCACACCCACCACGGCCCCCTGAGGCCAAACACAACCTTGATGTGGCCCTCAATGAAATCGAGTTTGACACCCCTGACCTAGATGGTCTGTTTGTGATAATCTGGACTGAAATGTCCCCTAACCAGTTTCTTTTTAACCTCTAGCTATCTCTTGATCAAGAGGAATTGTAAAGGTAATTAGATTGTAAATTTAATTGAGTATTAGCTCAAGGTAAGCGTGGGAGGATATAATGGCCTAATTGCCATTGATTTTTCCATGGAATTTAGTTTCTCTGTGGCAGTTTTCAGCCTATTAGGGTGTCATACATGCATACAAACCATAAATTACTAAGGAGCATCTATGCAACTAATGATACAGGAAGGCCTGTATGAAAGAAGCGAACAAGCAAAAAAGCTGTGAGAACCATCTCATTCAAGTGTATTGTAATAACGGTGCTGAACAGTCTCCTGTGCGGCTGCTGAAAATGACTTTGGCCTGTTTTGATGGAAGCCTATGAGCATCTCTTGATGTATTTTGCTTATTATAAAGTCCTTACTGCATTTGATGCATTCCTGAAGCAAACTCTCTGCAGGAAAAATAATGCTGCTATTGTGAATCACAATGATTTTACGATCATCTTTTTTTTTTTTTTTTAAAGAGGCCAACATCTGTTCTGCCTCCAAATCGAAGCCACAAAAAGTCCTCACACACATTTTGGGTTTTATCACTAGCCAACAAAGCAAAGCATCACTTTTTTTTTTCTTACCAGTGTTTCACTGATAAGATGAACTGAATCAAAGTCTAGTAGAAGCATCTTGCCAAAGATGTTGCATCTGGATAGGATAAAACTGTTCCCATCTCACCTGATAAGGTTCTCCTGGCATGTTCTTGAATCATAAAGGCTGATGGTCCTTTAATGGGTAACCTGTAGTTTATTAAATTATGCACATTTGTAGTATTTATGAAATATGTCATTCAAGGAGACTTACAATAAGTAGATGGTGATGATGATTAGATAAAACATTAATTCAGCAGGTGAACTTTCACATCACTGGGGGAAAGCCAAACAGAGAGGATGAAAGATGGACCTACCTTAATAAACTGTTCCACAGAAATAAAAGCTCTTTTTCTTATTTATAGCTAACCTTTATCAGTAGTGCATTGGTTAGTTTAATTAAGGTAAGTCTATTAATATTGCGAGAGATTCAGGAATTAAGACTGAACAACTTGTAGGCACTATCATCTGCAGCCCCGATTCTGCATAGGTTTTCATCCAGCTTAAACTGAACTATGCATTTTGCTCTAATTGGTTCCCTCTGTAAACCTCTAATGCAAGCTCTGTTCTCTTACCACCTTTGCATATGTGTCTCTGCTCTGTTGCAATGACAACAAAGGGAAGGAAGGAAGGAAGGAAGGAAGGAAGGAAGGAAGGAAGGAAGGAAGGAAGGAAGGATTGATTTATGTTTCCTGGCAACTTTAGCAGATATTCCAGGATTAAAATGGTGAGGACTGTGGCTAGAGCTTGATAGTGGTTAACTATTAGCATCTTGGATTTTAACAAAGGTATATACTGTCTGTGGACTAGTCTTGCTTCCATCGGCACTAGGAAATGAAAAAATCTGAGAGAAAACCTTTTTTCGTACTTGGGTGTTTAAAGTCCCCAACCTCATCAATGGGGCTCAGCGGTTAAGACACCGGACTTATCAGCTGGAAAGCTGGCAGCCCAGGTTCAAAACTTGAGTTCCATGTGATGGGGTAAGCTCCTGCCCTCGCCCCAGTTCCTGCCAACCTAGCAGTTCAAAAGCATGCAAATGAGAGTAGATAAATAGGTACCATTCTGTGATGTCTGCTGGCCACATGACTGCAGAAATGTCTTTGGACAGCACTGGCTCAATGGCTTTGAAGCAGAGATGAGCGCTATACTTGACAATGACTTCTAGAGTAAAATCTGCAGGGACTTCTTTACTTTATTTCATCAATAGAAAGTTAATATTTATCTAAATTAGGAAGCTTTTTCATATGTTATTTTTAATCCCCTATATCAGTGATGGCTAACCTTTTTGCCATCACGTGCCAAAAGCGGGGGGAGTGGGGGGGGTCGCTTACATGCATACCCACACCTATAATTCAATGCCCCCTCCCCCCGTGCATGTGCGCACAACCCCCCCGTGCTCCCCTTATGGTACGGTGAGCCCGGTAAGCCTGTTTTTTGCCCTCCCCAGGCTCCAGAGGCTTTCTAGGCGCCTGGGGAGGGCAAAAACAGCCTCCCCCCCAGAGGCCCTCCGGAGGCCGGAAACAGCCCGTTTTCTGACTTCTGGTGGGCCCAGAAGGCCCGAAAATCAGCTAGCCAGTGCACGCATGATGAGCTAGGGCAACGCTCGCGTGCCCACAGATATGGCTCCACGTGCCACCTGTGGCACGCGTGCCATAGGTTCACCATGAGGACCCTATATCTAGTCTTTCAGTGAGTTTGGAGGGCACATCAGCAACAGAGGTAGCTGCTATGATTGCTGCAACAATATTCATTACTTCTGTATAAGCTAAAATCTTCACAGTATAATTCATACTTACCTTGTCAGTAGCCTGGATTACTGCAGGTACATAACTGCAAAACTGCAATTTGTGCAAATGCACTGGATCACTCTAACCATGCGCACTGATTTTGCAGCTGCAACGTACGTTTCTGATAGGGTTCCTGGTACAATTCAAAGTGCTCATTTGAACACAGCCCTTCATAGCTTGACTGTCAAATATCTCAAGAACTATCTGAGAAATGATCCATTCCATATTCTTGGCCCACGAATCTTTCACTCAGTTGAGAGCTTGGGGAGCAGAAGCAACATCTTTCTATTACAGCCCCTGTCACTTTGGAATAGCTGCCCCTTCCCCTCAGTGCTTCATAACACAATGTCCCAATGTCCTTTAAGGAAGGCCGTACAATAGGGTAGTGTAGAAAGCCTTTGAATCAATTGCACAGTCATTATTATTATTATTATTATTATTATTATTATTATTATTATTATTATTATTATCAATGGGAATCAATCAGGAAAATGGTAGGATAAAAATATTGCAAACAAACAGAAAAGAAATATGACAGCCTCACCCCCCTCTTGTCTTTTTTTTCTGTGGAACTGTTTACTAAGGTAGGTCCATCTTTCATCCTCTCCCTTTGGCTTTCCCCCAGTTAAATGAAAGTTTCCTTTTTTAGAAGGCGTTTCACCTGCTGAATTAATGTTTTATATCATCGTCATCATCATCGTCATCATCATCATCATCACCATCATCATCTACTTATTGTTGGGCTCCTTGAATGACATATTTCATAAACACTACAACTATAAATGTAAACTGTTCCAAACTTGATTGCAGAAAATACGACTTCAGCAATAGAGTGGTCAATGCCTGGAATGCTCTACCTGACTCCATTGTTACTTCCTCAAACCCCCATAGCTTTAACCTTTAACTGTCTACCATGGACCTCACACTATTCCTAAGAGGTCTGTAAGGGGATGTGCATAAGGCGCACCAGGTTGCCTACCATCCCTGTCCTACTGTCCCCATTTATTTGTACTCATTTCATGTGCTCATGTCCATGTTTATACTTATACCTGTTATCTCGTACATGTTTGACAAATTAAATAAATAAAATAAAATAAAATAAATATGCCTATTTTAATAAACTACAGGTTACCCATTAAAGGACCATTAGCCTTTTATCTATGCTTTCCCCTCAAAGAGTTCCCAACTTTTAGTAGCTAGCTTTTAGTCTTGCCAAGACTTGAAGCTAGCTTAAGTCATTGGCTTCTTTCTCAGGGTGTGAGTGAGAGATAAGAGATCCCATGGGTTACATTGTTTTCTGCTTTGCTATTAACCCTGTCCTTATGCTTATCAAACTTCACAATGAGCTTCTAGGCACTAGTTTGCCTGGGAGGTTTTCAACTTATGTCAGACAGAGGTTTCACCCTTCCCTCCAGGATCAGTATTTGGACTTTAAGCATTTCCTTTTGCTTTCAGATTCCATCACTTTGTAAGGTCAGAAACTTTAGACTCTGCATGGATTTTTCCATAGTTTATAACAGTCAGTGGAAAAGTCAGTAACTGTGGACTGAAGTGAGAAGGAACAGGATTGAAATTTCTCATTACATCATGTTCATTTGGCATGTTATCATGATGATTACAGAAAAATCAAAACTGCTTTCACAGTTTTGAGTTCTGCTGCAGAGCTTTGATGTGTGTTATCTAACTGTGCTTGCACCAAAATGTATATCTAAAGGGTTTGGTACAGTGGTGAAATCAATTTTTTTTTACTACCGGTTCTGTGGGTGTGGCTTGGTGGTTGTGGTGTGGCTTGGTGGGCGTGGCTTGGTGGGCATAGCAGGGGAAGGATACTGCAAAATTTCCATTCCCAGCCCATTCCAGGGAGCCTGCGGAACTGGCAGCGGATTCGGACAGCGATGAGGCTGAGGAAGAACATGGGCCAGTCCTCGAGGCTGGGGAAGGCCTGGATGAGGGTTCTGCGTCGGAGGCACAGATGGGGCCAGGGCCATCAGGGAATGATGCACGGACTTCGGAGCCTCCAGAGGCTGACAGTAGAGAGGCAGAGGAACAGGAGGAGCCTGTTCCTAGTGCACGTATGAGAAGAGCTGACAGAAGGCAGGAGCAGCTAAAGCAAAGAGGACAATTCGGGAGTAGGTCCAAGAGATGATTTGCTTCGTGTTTGGATGTATTTCTTTCTTTTCATCGTCTTCTGTTCCTGAATTATTGCCAAGAAAAGCCTTTGGCAGTTTGCCTAATTATTCCAAGGTCAGAGATAACTGAAGAATGGTGTTCTGAGAACTTTGCTTTCATTTAATTGGGAATACCCTGAGAATGAGTTAATTCTCAGCTGTTCTAATAAAATCTGTTTGTTTTTGGAACTGTTTTGTATTTAATACTTATTATTAGTATTAGTATTGAATATTTAATACAGCACAGGGGAAGGTTACTGCAAAATCCCTGTTCCCTCCCCACTCCTGGGGGAAGGATATTGCAAAATCTCCATTCCCACCAGAGGTGGTATTTGCCGGTTCTCCGAACTGCTCAAAATTTCCGCTACCAGTTCTCCAGAACCTGTCAGAACCTGCTGGATTTCACCCCTGGTTTGGTAGTCTACAGTTACCAGATTGGGGCTGCAAGGATCCCTTTGACTACTGCATGGTGGCAAAGAGATGCAAAAACTCTCTATTTGGTGCCATCTAATGGTTGTCCAGATTCCAGCTCTGGACAACCAGCTGCTCCTGGAATTCCTGGAATTCATAAAATCCAGTTTCACATGTTCATCATGATGCTCAAATGTCTATACTATGTAATATATGTTGAATATGCAATAAAATAGGACAGCACATTATAGCTTTTTCTCAAAGCTTCACTAAAACACATACACACCCATAAATACACACACACACACATTAATGTGTGTGTTTGTCTGTGTGTAACCTAATCGTTTAATTCCTAAGAATAAAGATCTGGTCAAAGAAATGTTCTAGCAGCTGCAAAAGAAAGAAACTGAAGAAAATAAAAATCCAAAGCTGTCATTTTATACATAAATATTTGGGAATAAACCTCATGGAATATACTGGAGCAGCTGATTACGCATGCATAAGATTATGCTGCAGATTACTTGACTATTAGACATATTTAGGTCTTTTTATGTACATGTGTTTCACATAGCTTTAAATTATAGATGTCAGGCAGTAGAAATAAGGGATTTAAGAATCAGTATTTGGCTGAGGGGGACTGTCATTCAAATCCATGGGGCTTAATTCTGAGTTGATACTTAGAGGTCTCCACTTTAAGACAGATTTTCTGATGTCTTTGGACCACAAATCCCATCACTTCAAGAAGGATTGGCATGATTTGGAGGGTGGGGGGGGTTGAGAAATGAAGTCTCCTTCTTGGAAAAGGTCCAGTTTGTATAAACGTTTCCATAATAGCTTACTTTCCATCCCATCAATCATTTTAACAATAATAGTTCTGCTTAAATATTCTTTTGTAAGTTTGTGTCTAATCTTGAATTCTAGGCAGTTGGAGGAGACACAGCTGCAGCAAAATGCTCTCTTCAGGAAATTATTTCCAGCTCCCTGTTAGCAGCCACAGCGAGATGTCCCTCCTCTCTGATTTTGTCAATAACTCAAGGACCTTCAGAGCCAATCGAAAAGAATTGCCTCATATTATTTCCCCAACCTTTTTCTTTCTTTTTTTTACTCTGACTTTGTTCCTCTGTGATCTGGAGGTTAAAACTGATTTTTAGCTGTAAGAAAGAAATGGGCAATTTCAGGTCTAGTAAAGTCTGAAAAGTTAAGTTCACCAGAACACAGCAATGGACCACACAATTTAAGATCCAGACTCAGTTTGAAAACTGAAATGTCTGCCTAAATCAGGCATGTCCAAAGTCCGGCCCGGGGGCCAATTGCGGCCTGTGTTCAAATTTCAAATGGCCCGCAGCCTCTTCTCCCCACTGGCTCAGCCTGTCACTCATCCCTGTCGGCCGGCATTTTTCCCTTCACCACACAGCGGTTTCCGCAGCTGTCCCCTGCTGCCTCCTGCTCCACAGAGCATCTCAGTCATATTTTTCACCAGAAGATGGCAATAGACTTAAGTCAGCACTCTCACCGCAAGAACCTTGTGAGCTTGTATGCCCATTTCTAAAATGGCGACTGTAACTAAAAAAAAGGAAAGTTGACAGTGAGGGCCGCCACTTCCAGGACAAGTGAAAATTGGAATATTTTTTCACTGAAATATGAAACAACTGTGTCTGCCTAATTTGCTAAGAGACTATGGCTGTTTTCAAGGAATTCAATATCAAGAGGCACTACCAGATGAAACATGCTAACTACAACAAGCTAACTGGAACGAATGCGGCGAAAAATGGAAGGAACTGGAAGCTGCTTTAAAGGCACATGGTTAATGGTTCAAAGAATGTCAGTCTCAGTGGTCGGCCCACAGACATTTTCACCTCACCAAATCTGGCCCTCTTTGCAAAATGTTTGGACACCCCTGGCCTAAATGGTGACCCAACAGAAATTATTTGCTTCCCAAGTCAAATCTCTATACCTAGGTCATTTTTCCTAATACAGGATTTTGCTTTAATCCCCTAATCCCATTCTTTATCACAATGGTTAAATAGGCTACAGTATATATTTGTAACTAGTCCTTTCTCTAATAGGTGCCTTTCTCTCGTGATAACATCTCTCTTTTTTTTTTATGAATGTTCTCTTTCTTATTGTCATTCCAGGAACAAACTTCAGTATGTATATAAGCCTATAAAAAGCCTGTGATGGATTTCATATAGTAACAGTGGATCCTCTATAAGAAATCCAGGATTTCCTTTCCTTTCATGAAGCCTTAACAAATGCTAAACATTTAACGTAAGAGCTGATTAATTGATGGATTTGTATACTACTTACTCCAAAGATTCAAGGTGGTTTACATTTCGAAGCAATAAAATTTGAATGAAACAATTCAGCACAAAAATACAAATTTCATGAAACCAGATCCTTATCCTCCTGCCTATATATATATATATATATATATATATATATATATATATATATATATATATATATATATATATATTGCATTCAGAAAGCATTCAGACCCTATTCACTTTTGTCAATTTTGTTATGCTGAACCTTGATTCTACAGTTACTGAAATTCATTTTTTTTCTCATTAATCTACATTCACTACCCCATAATGACAAAGTGAAAACAGAATTTTAGAAATGTCTGTAAATTTATTAAAGAGAAAAAAACTGAAACATCACATAGGCGTACGTATTCAGACCCTTTGCAACAACATGTGAAATTAAGCTCTGGTGCCTCCCATTTCTCTTGATCATTGCTGACAAGTTTCTACACCTTCAAGGCACTTAACCTGTGATAAATTAAATTGATTGGACATGATTTGGAAAGGCACACATCTCTCTATAGAAGGCGTCAGAGCTGATAATGCATACTGTAGCAGAGCAAAAGCCATGAGGTCGAAGAAACTGCCTGCAGAGCTCAGAGACAGGATTATTGCAAGGCACAGTATCTGGGGAAAGCTACAATAACATTTCTGCTGTACTGAAGGTTCCTAAGAGCACAGTGGCCTCCATAATTCTCAAATGGAAGAAGTTTGAACCAGGACTCTTCCAAGAGCTGGTTGCCTAGTCAAACTGAGCAATTGAGGGAGAAGGACCTTAGTAAGAGAGGTGACCAAGAACCTGATGATCACTCTGACTGAGCTCCAGAGTTTCTATGTGGAGATAGGACAGAGTTCCAGAAGGACAACCATCACTGTAGCCCTCCACCAATCTGGGCTTTATGGCAGAGTGGCTAGATGGAAGCCTGTCCACAGTGGATTAATCCTGCTCACTACTGAAAAAATAATCCGAATGAATTTGAGAATATCTTTTTACTCTTGATCTGGGTCAATATGGTAATATGAAATTTTGATCTGATACCTTATTTATGGAAATTTAAAGCCTGTAAAATCCAGCCATGTGCAATGGAGAGATTGCTGCAACAATTTTTAAGTGTCATCTCCCCTTCTGAGATAACTTGGTTAGATTATCAATATTAAAAAATGTATTGGTAAACTTGATCCTCTGCTTTAATCATTCTGATTTCCATTACAAAATTGCTAGCCAAGATAAGATCAGTGATGATATAATGTTAGTGGGATAGAGAAATTTATTTCCAGGACTGCTGAAATTACAACCTAGAAGGGATTATCGGAGTGTCAATGAACAATGTAGTAGTATCTCACAAAACACCTTCACATCTGCATAAATAGATATTTAAAAAAATAACATGTGATGTGTTTGTGATTTAGATCCAGATCACAGCACTGAAGGGAAGTTATTAATGATGTGGCTGTGATTCTGATGAAAATCCTGTCCAGCTTGCTGTTTACCACAGGTGAGAAATTGTTATTAGTTACCAATATTAATAACTTGCCCCCAGGGACAAATGACAGTTTACAGCATTGGGATAAGATAGGAAGATTGATAGCTTGGTTGCTAAGTAATTATACTCATCTTTCAAAATTCTTCCATGAGTAGGAATGGTTGAAATATATTACTTTTCTATATGCTCCTTGTTTCCACTTTTGACATTCTGTCTAGAATTGCACGTTATGCATAATAGTAAGTTAACCTATTTTACTCTGAATATTTCTAGCATATAGTGCTTAACTCTATTTTACATATATACATTTGTATATTTATGCTGTGGACATTTATTTCTAATAGATATCTTAATAAACTAAATACATGGGATATACAGATGTACCACATGGATATCAATTTCAGGCTATAAACTCTGCAGCTTAAGCTCAATAATGTATATTATTCCATATCATCACCAATACTGAACTCATATTGGGTAACATTACAACCCAATCTAGACTGTGTTGTTTCTCTGTGCCATATAATATACAGTATGTGGGTATATGCATAATTTTGTATTATCTATCTATCTATCTATCTATCTATCTATCTATCTATCTATCTATCTATCTATCTATCTACTTACTTATTTATTTAGTCATGTTTATATAGTATATATTGGAGTTGGTGACCCTTTGAGAGCTGTATGCAATGAAATTTCATTTTAATGTATGCCGATAGTATAGTATATATTCAAAGTGACAATAAAGTTATTCTAAGTCAAAGTCTAAGTCTAACCCACTATTGTATGCTACTTAATTATGAATAAACTTCTGTAAAACATATCCATATATGTGATTTTGCTGGGGAGTATTCTCTCTCTTTCTCTTTGAGGTCTCTCTTTTTGTGTGTTTCACTCAAACCTTCCTTGGGTGATGTTGCCTGCAGATCAACTAGATCTCTGAAAATGCTGAAGGAATTAGAACACCTATGAAATAAATTCTGTTTCATCTTATTTTATTTTTTTTGAGTAGCGTCAATTCCTCTGATCCTATAGCAGCCTGTCTTCCAACAAGCCATGAACAGGTTCTGTCTTCCAAAATGTGTGCCCTGAGTCTTCGGAGAGGGGCGGCATACAAATTGAATAAATAAATAAATAAATAAATAAATAAATAAATAAATAAATAAATAAATAAATAAATAAATAATAAATAAATAAATAATTGGCTGTGATCTCTTTCATTAAAATGTTATATGGGTTGTGGGGGGGGATGGAATAACTACCTCGGGATGTATTGCAGTGGATGATGATCTTCACTGTCAAAAATATTATTAAGCCCACACAAAAACAGGATGGAATAAAATATATAACTACCTAGAGAATTGGATAAAGTACAAGAGAGGAAAAATGCCAGTAGAGTTCCCTTTCACCCTGGAGGAAATCAGATATTTAAAAAGCCCATTAAACTATGCTCTAGTTAATCAACTCTGTTCCTTGCCAAAGGCTATGATCAATGCCAGGTAATTCTAATGCATCCAGTGAAATGCCCCTCCCCAGCACTAAGAAGCATATGGGGTCTCAGGTGAGGAATATGTATGTGCAGATGAAATCCCCGGCCAGCTTAATGCACTGAAATTCAGCCTTCCTTTGCACATTTACTCTCATTTTCAAGGAGCTAAATTAATCAGATCCAATTATGGAAATAAATTATTGACACAGCAGATGTTATTGAAGATTAAAAAGTATCGACGAACAGCTTATTCAATAAGATGGATACGTTTTCAGGGAGGAAAGGAGCCTTCCAATATCATGTAGGTAGAATTTTGCAACAGGATTTGCTCTTTTTTTTTCCTTCCCTGCTAACAACTGCGTGTTTCTAAATTTGGTGGCATCAAGGGAGGTGGAGCCCTTTCTTTGGGAAGGAGTTCTTCCATCACTGGAAGAAGACAATAAAATGCAATGCACAGTATACAAAATGTAATTGCCACTTCTCTAAACTGAAGGCAAAGTGTGCCTTCTTCTCCTCTGCCCTTTTATGCTCTCTGTCCTTTCTATGAATGTCTGTGCATCAATCATGTAAACAAGTTGAAAACAAGGCACCTCGATCTTGGAGTACTCATCTCAAACAATCTAAGCCCCAGAGCTCACTGTAACAGCATTGCCAAAAAGGCATTAAGAGTTGTAAACCTAATTTTGCGAAGCTTCTTCTCTGGTAACGTTGTACAACAAACTAGAGCATACAAAACCTTTGCTAGACCAATTCTCAAATACAGCTCATCTGCCTGGAACCCACACTGTATATCGGACATTAATACAATTGAGCAAGTTCAGAGGTATTTCACGAGAAGAGCACTCCACTCCTCTGCTCACAACAGAATACCTTATGCCACCAGGCTTGAAATTTTAGGCTTGGACAACCTAGAACTACGCTGCCTACGGTCTGACCTAAGCGTAGTACACAAAATTATCCACTACAACATCCTACCCGTTAATGACTACTTCAGTTTCAACCATAATACATGAGCACACAATAGATACAAACTTAAGGTAAACCGCTCCAAACTCGATTGCAGAAAATACGACTTCAGCAACAGAGTGATCAATGCCTGGAATGCACTACCTGACTCTGTTGTTACATCCTCAAACCTCCAAAACTTTAACCTTAAACTGTCTACTGTGGACCTCACCCCATTCCTAAGAGGTCTGTAAGGGGCATGCATAAGTGCACCAGAGTGCCTACCATCCCTGTCCTACTGTCCCCATTTATTCATACCCAATTCCTGTGTTCATATCCATGTTTATACTTATACCTGTTATCTCGTACATGTTTGACAAACTAAATAAATAAAATAAATAAATAAATATAAAAGCCATGCTTCTGGCTCTTCTTCTTCCATCAGAAAGGGCGAAGATCTTAAATCCAATGAGAAAAATGCAAATGTCATCTGCCTCCGATGGCAATTAATCCCTAATACAAGACTGCCCAAAAGCAACCATCAAGTAAATATTTAGAAAAGGAATGCCTGATATAAAGTGCAGATGAGTAATGAGTGAAACTTTTCTGAGCTTTGGTGATAAACCTTTGGGAACAATTGGGCATTTTGTTGTTGTTGTTTGTTTGTTTAATGCTTTCAAAAAAGCTAAGCCAAATTGGGCACAAGAGAGACCTTTTGCACCCCGCTGCTATCACCAGTTTTTTCTGCTGCTGCTGCTTTCTACTTTTCCCCATTTCTCAAACTTGTCCTGAGAGCAGAGGGCAAAAAGGAAAGCACTGAAAGGCTTTCAGTGACATTACAAAAGTCTTAGAAAAATATTAAGCCATTTGTTGTTGTTCCCCCTCCCCCCACACCCTCTTAGAGTAAGCAAGAAGAATAAGATAATAAAGGACATTAACAAACCTCTGTCTCAGTAGTGGGTTTCACTTACCTTCACTACCGGTTCGAAACTGTGAGTGCGCAGAGCGTCTGTGATGACATCTGGGCAGGTGAGCAGAGCCTCCTGCCACTGCCACTACCAGTTTGCCAGAACCGGGGTGAACTGGTAGAATCCCATCACTGCTCTGTCTCCTTTGTGGCATGAAAGAGAACTTTTCTCATAAGAAGACATGCCTCAGATTCAATCCCTCTCAAATATAGGAGGGTAAGGGGTGGGCAGCTGATGAAATATGTACCAGGACATTGTGATGAAAATTCTGCTCCTTATATACTTGCATGTAACACATCACAATGCAACTATGCAAGTATACTCACAAAGGTCACTTTGGCTTTACAACTGATGCCAAGACTTTCATCAATCTTTATGACATCACCGTGGCTGGTCTTCCTTAGGGCCACTATATCTGGGTTTCTGAAAGCCTGCTAAGTAGCAGTGAAGAGATACCCTCATTCTTGGCTCCCATCTAGTGATTGTCCAGATTTTTTGCAGCCCATGAGATAGTCATATTTTTCCTCTCTCGGAAGTGAAGAAACATCAAAACAGAGCCTGAAAGGACACTCAGTAAGAAATAACTGTAGCTAGTTTTTTTTTCTTTTTCTCAGAGCAGCATTATTGGAACGTGGGGGAAAGAGGGGGGAGCTGTCATTTATTTCTTTAAAAGGTTGTTTTTACTCCCAGCTGTCTTGTTTTGATTTGGTCTAAGTTTTAAATTGTTTTAATTTAGCATTATATTTGTAAGCCACCCGGAGTCCACTGGAGTAAGCAGTTTTATAATAAATGTAATGAAAGAAAGGAAGGATATGTGAAGCCCATTCTATGCTCGCAGATGATTCGAAGCTGTAATAGATCTTGTGGGCAAAATGATTCCCAGTTTCTTTCTCCCCCCCCTCCCTCCCGCCCGAGAAACATATGACAGCATGTGGACAAATAAGCAGAGAAAGCTTTGAGGAGCAAAGTTGGATTTGGGTTTCTGCTTGTACAGATCCTTGTGCTAGAGCAGGGGTGTCAAACACAAGGCCCACAGGCCGAATTTGGTCTGCAATATGGTCGGATCTGGCCTGTGGGGCCATCCTGGAAAATGTAAGGGGCCAGCCCATGTGGCCTAAACCCAATCTACCCAATGTGAAGAGTGGGCCAGTGTGGCTTCAGCCCAGTCTACCCACTACAAAGAAGAAACATGCCAGCAGTTTGGGGAGTGGTGTCAATCTGGTCATGCTCACCTGGTTGGCTACACCCACCCAGTCAGCCACACCTGCCCGGCCCTCCGAGGTCAACCACTGCCTTGATGTGGCCCTCAATGAAATTTAGTTTGACACCCCTGTGCTAGAGAGAAAGGAAGTTGGAACATATACAATGGCAACAAGCCAGAGCCAGAGCTTGCAGGTTGGTATTAAAGAAGCCCAGCCATTCTCCAACATTTCAGATCAAGAAAGCTTCCACTTTCCTCATGGAATGACAACTTAGTAGAGGATGAAAAGGACCCGATTGTCCTAGCCAGCCACTTTCCTTCAGACATGAGATTATCTTCCTATGACCCTCAGATCTCAAGCGGGACAGGCCTAAAATTATCCTTACTTGCACCCATATTCAAGTTGCTCTTCTTCCCGCAATATAAAAAGGCACTCCAAAATGTCTAAAATATTTTAGCCTTTGTCAGACATTTACCTTGTAGGGAATGGTGGCAACTGCTATGACTTAAAGCCAAGGCGATAGAGGCAGGATAAGGATCAACAGAAGGGGAGAGTTATGTTGTGGATAGAATTTTTTGCTGATTCAGACATGGCTAACAGGTCTTTTATGACAAAAAAAAAATTTTTTTTTTACTTTTACAAAAAAATATTTTTATTTACTTACTTTACTTATATTTACTTTTTTACTTACTTATTGTTATTATTTTTTTTTTACTTATAGTAAGGCTAGCCTGCTATAATATAAAGCAAAGCTGAAAGGGAAGACCGGACATAACTGCAAGGCGTTGCAAGCCCTCCCAGAATAATACAGAGAAACCTGGAAGTTATTACTGGGTGGAACAAGCAGCTGTCACTGACATCCTTTCTCACAAGTGCCCCTCCAAAACAGATGAGGAAGGAATGAGGCATGGATTAGGACAGGGGTCTCTAACCTTGGCAACTTTAAGCTTGGAGGACTTCAACTCCCAGAATTCCCCAAAAGCTGGCTGGGGAATTCTGGGAGTTGCAGTCCACCAGGCTTAAAGTTGTGAAGGTTGGAGACCCTGCATTAGGATATGGACAGAGGGGTGGAACGTTCATGCAACTGTTGCGTTGCACACCAGGACCAGAGGCTTCATCTTGTAGGTGGGCCTAAAGGGAGAGGGAGAAGGAGGGATGCAGTGACTTGTGGGTGCAGGAACTCTAGAATCAGAAAGAGGGAAGCTGGAATCAGACTCAGTGTGGGAGGAGAGAAAGAGGACTGCAATTGTTCATGCAGGTGTCGGCAATAAGCCACTCCAGGTATCAACAGCCTTTAGGGAAAAAGAACAATTGAGAAGGACTGACTCAGAAGCAGCCTATGACAGGAAAGTTCAATGAGTAAAGCCGTAGGAGCCATATAAACGAAACCTGAAAGCAGTAAACCTAAGAAGAAAAGCTGAAACTAAGTGCAACAATAAGTGGGTTTAGAATCAGATTCTAGTTAAGGAAGCAAATATTAGAGGAAAACAAATGAAATCTACGGAATTAATTATTCAAAGCAATTAAAGGCTTCCCACTGCCCTTCCCCCACATCTTATTGCCTGGATTTTTTGTTTTGTTTTGTTTTGTTTTGTGTCGTCTACACCACCGTGCTTCTTGAAGAGAGGAATTCAAATGCCATCTTTGGGTTTTTTTTAAATGCAAGCATTCCCAGGTTTGTCAGTTTCTGTAGCCATGGGATGGAAAGGTGGAAAGTCAGGGAGGAGAATCTGGAAAAAACCAAATGAGAAAAATCACCCAGATAGAGAATTTCAAAGCATGAAAGATGGGTTTGAATCCTTGCATTGTGCCCTGTGTATTGTACAGTTGCACTTTGCTTCTTTTTTTCAGTCAGGCCTTCCTCTTTGCTCTAGGTCTAGGTCAGGGGTCAGCAACCTGTGGCTCTGGAGCTGCATGTGGCTCTTTCACCCTTCTGTTGCGGCTCCCTGTCACTCAAAATATGTGTCACAACCGCCAATGTGCGACACCCGCCGGCACGTGATTTATTGAGTTTTTCAATCCCCGGTAAGCCAACCATGGATAAATCCAAGAAAAGAAAAGTTTCAGAAGAAAACAGAATGTTTAATTCAACTACAGATGCTAGTTTTTTGGCCACTCAATAAATAGTCAGGCACGGGAAGGGTTTTGTGGCTCCCGGTGTTTTTTTTTCTGTGGGAAACAAGTCCAAATGGCTCTTTGAGTGTTTAAGGTTGCAGACCCCTGGTCTAGGATGACAACCTGGTTTTTGTTATGTCAGGATGTGCCCTCACAAGACTAGCATACAGACCAAGGGACTACAGCATTACTGTGTTCACTTTTGGTCTTAATAAGAAGTCTGTGGTATTGAAGATTGCTTTGAGTGAGTTTTCTGTGAACAGAAGGCTTCCGTGCTTCCAGAAAGGTACCACATTAAAATAAATCAAATTTAGATTTCACTCAGGTTTTTCAACAAACAGCCATTAATACTATTAATTTTTCCCCTTCAAGTCAGCCTTGATTCCTAGTGCTTCTCTGGACTAGTCCCAGCTGTTGTTTGGCAGTTTCTTTTGGAAGTAGCTTTCTAGTGTCTTCTTCCTAAGGCTGGGAAAAGTGACTGATTCAAAGTAAGCTAGATGGTTTATTCCTGGGAAAGGCTCCTTTTTTTTTTTAGCTTGTTGCCTTACCCACTACATCAGGGGTGTCAAACTCGCCGTTGTCATGAGGCATATCACGACTTTTCTAGCCTTTGCTAAACTGGGGTGAGCGTGGCCATTTCATGATGCATCCCATCTACGGGCTGCAAGTTTGACACCCCTGCTCTACATCGAGGTGGCTCTCATGGCTATGTTAATGTGAATGTTAAAAGAATTAGATTTAAAATATTCTTAGTTAATTACAACACTATGTAAATAATTTGATTTGATTAGGTGCCATTGGCACTGACATAAATTAATCTTCCTTGAGTTGATCTGCACCAACCTAGCCCTTTTGTGATTCTAAATAAATTCGTCCACTTTTATCAGCATTATAGAGCCATAGAAGTGCAGTGGCTAGAATGTATTATTGCAGGCTAACTCACTGCTCACTCCAGGAGTTTGATTCTGAACAGCTCAGAATTGACTCAGTCTTCCACTCTTCTGAGGTTGGTAAAATGAGGAGTCAAATTGTTGGGACCAATATGCTGACTCTGTAAACCACTTAGAGACAGCTGTAAAGCACTGTGAAGTGGTATATAAGTCTTAAGTGCTATTGACTTTTCAAGAGAGCTAGATTTTGCATAACATGTCTAAAATATAACTCAGTGAGAACTATGGATTTGTTTTATGATCCATTTATATCTTTTCTTGGCTATCCTTGGCAATCTCAGGAGTCTTTTCCAACACAATATTTTTTTTGTATTCTGGTTTCCCCCCCACCCCTCAAAGTCCAAGTTTCACTTCCATTGAATGTCACAGGGGGGAACCATAGCATGCACCATTCTGATCTTTGTAAGTATAGGCATGTCTGTAAGTATTTCAATATCTTTTCAAAACCTTCATTGCCACCCTACCAATTGCCACACTATACTATTTTTTTTTCTTGACTGCTGGTTCTTTTACTGTTGAAATGGTATGTGGGAATGACTTTGAGGCATGAGGGAAAGAAATGCTGCTTAGAGAATGATCAGACAAAGAGAGGGAGGAGCCCACAGTTACTTAAGGATCAGAGAGAAAAAATGAGGAAGGATCTGCCTTAGTTGATCAGGCTGTTATAGGTGACAGCTGGAAATCTGTACTTCAAGACTTGCAAGATTCTGTTAATGTAACATTAAATAAAGTAGAATTGGCATATCTGGTTATGTTTCTTTTTGATTTCCCTGGGAGGGCTGGCAACTATCCACCACTCCAGTATCTTCACAGTTCTAAGGCTGGTTGCTGCACCTGTTTCATTATTTGATTTTTTTTATTTTTAATCTTAGTCCTATTTTTTTTCACTGTGCTCTTTGACTTTCACTGCTAGAGCTTGCAAATCATTTACATTTTCAGCTACCCAAATATTGTCATCAGCATACAAGTAAAGGTAAAGGCTAATTGTTCCCAACTCTAGGGGGCGGTACTCATCTCCGTTTCAAAGCCGAAGAGCCAGCAATGTCCGAAGACGTCTCCGTGGTCATGTGGCTGGCATGACTAAATGTCAAAGGCGCATGGAACACTGTTACCTTCCCACCAAAGGTTGTCCCTATTTTTCTACTTGCATTTTTTATGTGTTTTCAAACTGCTAGGTTGGTTTAAAACCACACTCATCTTCTTCCAATTCTGACTCACTCAATATATTTTCAACATATAGGTTGAATAAATGAGAGAGTATATAAATCATATATACATTATAGTAAAAATTCCATCTAATCATAGTTTAAAATGCTTCTTTAAATTAAGCTCTTTATACTCTCTCCTTGTTTAGCAACCACAATCCATTCCTTAAATTGAAAGTGAAATGGTTATTAAATGAAATGATTGCTAAGTGAAGAGAGAGAGAGAGAGAGGGAGGAAGGGAGAGAGAGACATGTTGTGAAAATCATCGATTGCGTCCATCTCATTCAGTGGTTCCAAGTTTCCCCCAGGAGGGTCATCTAAGCTGTCCCTATACTTTTGACCTTTACTTCAATGATCTGATTCACTGATTTTGCCAGCATACTGCTTCTTTGGTAGTACAGTAATACAGTTTCACCCATAAATTAATATATTATCTAAACCTGTGAACTATGTTCTCAGAATGTCATCCTTGCAACTTTAATTTACTGGCATCCCTCCAATTTGTAACCAGTTCAATACAAAGTGCCAGCACCTTTACAGGCCTGTCTGATTAATCTTATTTCTCATATTAGGAGAATCAGAGCTCGGTATCATTAAGTGAAAACACTGGGGAAGATATTGTTAAAGCAAATCCTCCCCACCTTACTTGTTCCATTACTAACTGTACTCTCCCACAATGATTTTTAATTTTGTTATGAAACAAAAAAGAAATCCAGATGGTTGCACAAACTTCTGCTTGTTGCTTAGTTTGACCTCAGAACTATTCCACTGAAATCAAGGCAGTAAATCACTTAAGATCAGTGTAATTTTTAAATGTATTGTCCAGATCTTCATAGAAATGTATAATCTTACCTTTGTTACAAAATAAATTATTGTGAGGAAACTTCAGACAACTGCATAGTTAAATTATCAATGTATTAAATATTTGACTGGAAAACCACATATACAGTATTTTAGCAGAAGGTAGGAAAAGAGCTGGAACAAAATTCCTCTTGGCTGAACAAACATTTGACAATGTGCTGTGGAAAAACCCATCTGCCTTGGAGGTATCAAACTTATGAGATTTTGTTAATGCTATAAATACCTTCCTGATCACTTCAATTAAAAATCTGCATATTTTGTTTTTTTATTTTAAAAAAAACCAATACAGAGAATGCTTTGTTGTTAGGGAAAGGCATATAAGACAAAATCTAGCCGAAGTTAAGCCTTTTCAAGTCTTATTAATTCAATGACCATACATCCATTAATATCAATAGGACCTAAAAAGATTTTATTCCTGTTCAGAGAAAGATCAAAAAAGAAGATAATAAAAGAGTGGAGTACAAGGAGACCCAGAGGTTAAAAAAAACATCAAGCTCATGGTTATAGCAGCATCTGTACATGTACATATGTGCAACATTGACAAACATGTCTTAGATCATTTATGCTTCCATGACTGATATTGACTTTTTTGGTTCTCTTCTAGATGCTGCTAAACCAGTCTTCAGTGTGAACATTCCATAATTCAAGCCTACACAAATTATTACACAATTTTTCTATATCCACAAATATGCAATATCCTTTCTTGGTTACATTCATATGATTTTTAATGGCCCACTAATCACACACCCACACACATGCACAAAATTGATCTCTGTATCTGAGTGTAGAGATGCATTAGACTTCTCAGATTTTACTTGTGGCTGCCTCTCATACACTTTTGCATCTGAACAGTTTCTCTGGCATAAAACTAATCTCCCCTTAGTTTTTGCATTTATTTCTGCTATCTTTCTCTTGGTGTACGGAAATAACAATGACATTTTAGAAAATGTCAGACTCAAGTGTAGTCAGTCAATCAGTCAGTCTGTCTGTCTGTCTATCTATCTATCTATCTATCTATCTATCTATCTATCTATCTATCTATCTATCATCAATCTATCATCTATCATATATACACCATCGGTATCTACAGTCTTATTAATTTCATATTCTCAAAACAATTTTCATTAATCTTTTCTCTCATACTAATATTTATAGCATTCCTTTCGATCCCACTCTTCAATATTTCATTTCTATCCCTCTACTAATCCCATACAAAATATTCACTTTAGTTTCACAATAACATTTCATCATTTTTACTATTAATTCCACCACTCTGCTGGAAATTTCTTCTTTACCTTTTCCAGTTTTTATTTCCTTCAAAATCACTTGGCATTTCTCTGCCTCTTAATTTCAACCATTCTCTGCTCTTTCAGTACATGTTTTGCAATTTTTTTCTCTCACTGTGTCTTTCATCCTCATTTTTGCAGAATTTTCTTATATCGGTGGTTCTCATCCACAGTCCTTTTCACTTCATTATTCTACCAAACATCATACATTTTCATACATTCCCTCCGTGTAACCCAACACACATCTGTTCCAAGAAGCCATTCAATTTACTGGGGGATTAATCACTCTTCAAATACATTTTTCTAAAAATGACTTATATTTTCTCTTCCTGTACTTCTTCCATGTCCATTTTCCCCAAGTATGAATATTGACCAATTAAAATTATATTATATCCCATATTTAGAAGTTCTCTTTACTCTTGTATAATTCACTAAGAACACTGTAGCTTTGAGCTGCTCCATACAGGCTTAATGCTAAAGTTTAAGATAAATCTATCTGAACCGAGCTGCTTGGCAGCAGCTTGCAAAAAATTGACTCTAAATGACTGGTTCCACTGTCTTCTCACTGGCTAGATGCCTGGCTGCTATACCTTCCCAACTTTCCATTCCAGTAAAGTAGTGTTCAATAATTTTATTTTCTCTGGGTAGGGTTTTATTGCATACATGCATGCATGCATGCATACATATGTGTGTGTGCATGTATGGGTGTGGGTGGGTGTATATGTATGTCCCTTGTTACCAAATTTAGACATCCATGGATGCAAAGGAATACCTATTCCCAGTTCTCCCTTTTAGAACTGTCAGATTAAAAAGCAGCTAGAATTTTTGCAGTGCATGTCTAGCATTCTGAATTCCGGCAATAATAAAGCTTTGTTGATTTGAAATGTTAAATGTCCACCCACTCACACAGATTCTCACCCATGTGTCACAGCATATGTCGGCCTGAGAAAAGTGGGGGGAATCCTGCCCGGAACAAATATCTTCTGCCAGGGCTTTGTTTTTGAATTTTTTTTTAATGGCTTGCTGAATGCTAGGCAGGTATTTGCCACACACTGTGCTAATTAATTTATTTTCACTAGTTTGTTTATTTCTTCTGTCAGTTTCCTTCTTTCACAGGTATTTGCTGCTTCTCTCCATTTCTCCTGGGAATGCATATGTGGATTGCTCCCATTCAGATAATAGGGTTTTTAAGCATTTTATTGCTTTTCTCTTAAAAATCTGGCACAAGCCATTTTAGAGAAATCTGTTTTTAACACAAATACATACATAAAGTTAAATTGTGTGTGTGTGCAGTGAAATTATGTGTGTTTCACAGAGCAAAATTCCTGCCACTGTGCAGCATCCAATCAAACAGCAGGGATTTGGCAGGAACGAAATGAACTGCACCGTGCAAATAGGTCGGGGTTTGAATTAATACAAGTCAGAAAACACTTCCAACTCATAGCAGAAGAAGCTAATAGGTCAGAGCTGGGTAGATTACACTGTCTTTTCTTATCCACCAGAAACTATTGGTGGCTCATATGCTTGGAGGAGCAACATAGTAGTGCACGTATGACCTAATTTTCTTGCTTTCATAAAAAAAAAAATCCAATCATTATATAAGATCAGACCCCTTATATTCAGATCTATCTCACTGTTCTCCGTTTCCTTAGACACAGATATTTATTTTCTCCTTTATTTTGGCTAATTAATTATCTTTACTTTTTATTCCTTTTATATTCCAAGTTGCAATCTTCCATATGCCAGGATTATCACCAAATAATTTTAATTGACCTCAGGCCTTCAGTGGTGAATTTCCGCTTCTCTACAGTGTTTTAATTAAGATAGAGAAGGAATAGACTACACCCACAGCTGTGTCACAATCCATCTAACAAGTACAATCAGGCCCAATTAATTCTGGCACATTTTGACCAGTATGTCCAAAATAAAAATGATATCCAGTGTTGTCTTTAGCATGTTCAGGCTATTCAATACAAGCTAGGATTTCATCTAGGCAACAACTTTACAATATTACATCATCCTGCAGTGGTCTAATGCACTCAGGATGTATTTCTTTAAAAGGAGTATATTGTACCTTTCAGATTTTTTCATTGCTCGAAGATGCGATCAATCTCCTCATTGTCTCAGCAACCTGTAGACCTGGCTCCTGAGTTCCCATTTTAGGAGGGAGGTTAACTGCTTGTCTCAGGGGATTAACCTAAATACATTGAAAGCAGTACTATTACATTATGGCTTGTTCATTATGCTTTCCTGCAAAGGTCAGAGGAGCGAAAGATCATTTAAATGTCACTGTGAATTAGAGAAACCGAGATGACTGAAACTGGTAGGAATTGTTGACAGAGAGATCGATGGATGACTGTAAACTTCAAAGAAAAATTCTCCTGCATTTTTTCTGTCAGTACCCATTCAACTTGGTAGAGGTAAATTTGCTTCTGATCTTTTCTTCCCCAAGGTGGGGGGAAATAGAATTTTGGATAAATTCTTATGAGTGGAATGTGATGCTCTTGCCTTATTTAATTGTGTGTTACCATGAAGAAACATTATTATCCTTTCTTTATTTTAAAATAATCTCTCCAATTGTCATCAACCTCTATGACTTTCTTGTGTTTCGGTTAAATAGGAGGAAATATATTTCATTACGGACTCTTTTGAATCTAATAAATATAATGGTAAAATATGGGTTGGCCAATACATCTGTTAGGTGGATACATATTTGGCTGAATTATTGTATTTTTACATGGTTTTACTTCAGCTTGGACAGTTTTAGCATGTGGAACATGATATCTGGTGCCCAATATTTTTTATTAATAAAGTGGTGGGAAGAGCTTGAGCAGATGATTACCAAGTTTTTATGATACAGAACTACAAGTTATGGCTAACATTTTAAAAGAAAGAAAAGGTAAATGCTATTTTGGGCTCTTTTAAAAGGAACATTGAGTGCAGACTAGAGTGAATAATTGTTCCACTCTCATCAACCTCAGTCCAATTGTGTCTAATTCCATTGACAGATAAAATGAGTTCAGAAGAGGGCTATTGAAAGTGCTGAAAACTTTGTCCTATATAGAATAGTTAAAGGACTAGGGTTTGTTTAGATAGAACTGAAGAGTGGGAGGACTGACGATAGTGGTCTATTTAGATATTTAAATAGCTACCATATAGAGGAGTGAGACGGCTAACAAAGAGTGAAAAACAAAGGAAGGAGATTCAGATGAAATATTACGAAAAATTTCCTGATGGTAAAAGCTGTTAACTAATAGAATAGTGGCCTCATGGAGTAGTATGTTCTCCTTCTTTGGTGATCTTCAAACAAAGGCTGGGTAACATCTATTTGAAATAGTTTAGCAGATCCTGTATTAAGCAAAGAGTAAACTAAATAACCTAAAAAAGAGAATTTCAAATGTTCAGGTTTGAGCTTTTGTGACTTTCTTCCAGGTCATTTTTTTCTTAGAACTGGAAATGTGGATATTCAGGAATCTTTGGGATGATGAAATAGAACAATAACAGAAAACTAACAATACAGTAAGCTCAACCATCCAGGCAAGACAAACTGGCAAAGAGTTTTCCAGAAACCTGGGAAAAAGAGAAAAATGGACAGCTCTTTCTTAGGGGAAGAAAAATTGGGGAAAAGGGCAAAGTAGATTTCCTTACTGTATTAATTTAAATGGTCACCTTTCTTTCCCATCACAGAAGTGCAAGCAAAGCTGAGATTAAATAATCCTTTTAATAAATGACTTCATTTATTTATTTTCATTGGGAAACAGGGAAACATTTGTCAGAATATTTTATTGCCTAGTGATAAAGAGGTGGTGGATCCACACACTGGTTCTTTCTTTCCTGACAGTTGCATCTGGAATTTACAGGGAACACTCAAGAAAATTTGCTTTCTAACACCACATTTTCATCTTCCCCACCATTGTTGCTTAGACACCCCCACATAACCCTAACCCCTCTATGTCATATGAGTGCAACTTCTATTTTCTCCATTTCAAGGACATATTTTATGGGAGAATAATTTTCTTGCTGCTGTGGTTAAATAATTGTGAGTCTCTTTGGCTAATCTTTATGGATCTCTGGAGATCTGGTTGACCCCAAATTGTAAACCAGGCATTTGAAAGAAGGAAAGTAAAGTCTGGGATTGAACAAGGATTTTTCCATGTTGAAAGATTTTAGGGAACCATGTGCTTATGGGCCAACAGAACTGTCCTTCATGCAGCCTGAAAGAAAACCAGCCATAGCTAGTTCTAGACTTACTTCTCTTTCTGTCTTTCATCCAATCTTGTTAACCTCATTCTCAATTATTTGTGATGTTATGAATTAGGTGTTGGAAAGAGGCTAAGAAGATCTAGGTCTGATCCTCACAAAACTGTGGAAGAAATGGGATGGCACCATCTCTCAGTATAACCTGCCTCACATTCCTTATTCTTGTGAGAATAAAAACAAGGGAGAAGACTTATACTCTGTGACTTTAGCAGAGAAGGAGATTTCTATAACGAATATATCAACAATTCATTTCCTATGTGCTTCTACCTCATCTTACAGGTAGAACAAAAACAAGGATTGGGGGAAGGATTTGTAGGGGGGAATAAGGAAAAGAAAGATTATTGAGAGATGGGAGTGTGAGAAAAAAAAAAGGAAAGAAAAAGAGCACTGAGAAACGAGATGAAAGGACTTGATGTACAATGAAGCAAAAAAGAGGGTAGAAATAACATGTTCTCCCTGAAGGTTGATAATTCGATGGCCTGAACAAAAAAGAAGGGTTACTTGAGATAAAAGTTCAGCAAGGCCAGCAGCAAGGCAGAGCAAAAGGCACCATTAAGTCCTAGTAGGGATTGTGAAAGAACAGGTTGAAAAGAAAGCAGCTTAAGCTTCCAACATGCAGCAGTTAATACTGATATACAGAGCCCTCAATCAAAAATTCAGCATTAGCTCTTCCTGGCATTTCACCTGTGTGGCTTTTTACAAATGTAGTGAAGGGGAAGGAAGGTCAAAGCAGCTCATGTGAACATGCCCTGTTATATAGCTGTCATTTGCCATATTGTGGATTTCACATAAGAACAGACATGCAAAGTGTTTCTGCCAGGCAAAATTTGCATAATCCCAATCGTCTAGAAAACATATTAAATCTGATGTAGTTAATTCCAGAAGATAACAACAGTCTCTTCAAACATCTCATGGGAGCCTGTGATAAATTGCTAAATCTGGGATGGGGATTAACTATTTCTGTCCTCTCAAAACAGCAATATTTTACAGCATATATTTTCTCATGAAAGAAAATATCATTCGAGAAGGGACCATATCTCAGCGGGAAAACCCCTATCTTTGCATTTGGGAAAGAGGCAGAATATTAGGAACTGAAACAGCACAAGAGCAGAAACATCTTGTGTTTGTTGTCAGGCAGATTAAAAAAGAATTTGCTTGAGAAATTATTTCAGAAGTGAAGAGAATTTCTGAGATATTTTAATGCATGGAATGTTTTTGTACAGTTATTTACTTTGGATGTGCCCCAAGGAGATGTACTTGTGAATGCCCTGACTTTTATTGTATAACCATTTCCTCATTTATTTGCATATCTATGTCTTATAAATCCCTAGAGAAGCCATAATGAGGGTATTCTTTCAATGGGCCTTTTTTGAAGAAGGAATGTTTGAAGAAGTTGGCAAAATAATCTACCCAATTTACAGATTTACAGATTAACAGAGTTGGAAGGGACCTTGTCGGTCATCTAGTCCAACCCCCCGCCCAAGCATTTCTGAGCCCACAAATTGGGTATAGAATTTTGAAGTCATTTGTGCTAAGCTCTAATGAAATTTGAGATTCACTTCAAACCAGAATAGTCTAAACTTCCCCTAATAGTTATCTTACAGATGAAGTGGTATTTCATTTCCCAAAATTCTTAGCCAATATTTTGGAAGCTGGAGAGCATCAGACTGGATAAGATGATATGATGCTAGGAAATAGGTAGCTTGGCCAGGTGGATGGTCCCTCATCTTCTATTCAATTCAATTTTATTTATTGATTAGCCCTTTGGGCCATATCAAGTACAGAATTACAAAGACAAATCATTACAAAGGTTTGGTAAAACAAATTAAGTAAGATTGGAATAACTCACAATTAAAATACAATTAGAATAAAATACGATCTAAAATAAAATCGGGATAAAGTACAATAATTTAAAGTACCAGTTAAATATAATTAAAATTATATTATAATGTCGCCCTTGCATCTACCCAATCAGTGTTAACTGCTATTAAAATTACATTGTTAGATCAAGTGGTCATTCTTACAATCTACCGCATTTTGCTGCACCAACTTTGTCCTCCTTCCCATCAACTTTACCACAAATTTAGCAATCCATTTTACCAACTGCAAGTTGGAACCTAACAAACAATATCGCAAAAAGTGCTCTTTAGACTTAGGGGTGCTGGTATAAAAGATCCTGCCCAGTTGATGTTCCCTCAGGTCTGAATATAGGGGGCAATCAAAAATTATGTGGGACGTTGTTTCGACTTCCCCCGTCCCACATAGACAGACCCTTTCCCTTACAGGAATACCCTTATATCTACCCCAGAGCATATTTGTTCCAAGTTGGTCCAAGTTGTACTATATAATGCTGCAGACAAGGATCCACATACGACTAAATCTGTTTCTGCATAAAATATTTCATTTGTATAGATATAGTGAAAAGTGTTTCTAAAGTTCCAAACATTTAGATTTGCTGAAAAATAAGCTCTACTGAACATGGTGGGACTTAATTTGAGTATTCACAGGATTGCACTAGAAAGAAGATTTCCTCTAATTTTATACATTTATATGGATGTATTTTTTATGTTGCTGAAGCAACCAATTATACATAGGCTAAATACATGTTATTTAAACTGTTAGGTATATTTCTTACAGTTATGCTCAGTCTGTATATGATTGAATACTTCATCTATATCAAAAGCAACAACTACAGCAACAATCACAGCAACCCTCCATATAGAAAGTACCCAAGGAGAAATCTCATGTTTTATTCCGTCCCATAAATACTTATTCAGAATATTCAGATTACTTTCCACTTTAACTGGCCCCACACATTTGCATTCTTCATAATGTCCCTTTTCAGGTCAAGGCTGCAGTTAATTCTAACTTCTAAAAAAAAATTGTTTTGATAACTCCAAGTAGGGAGTTTATTGGGCCAGCCAGAATGGATAAAGCTTTCTTCTCTGATGCTGTTGTTTTATAATGGTTTTGATTATGATGGTTGTTGAATTTTTTTTTTAAAAGTATCCTGAAGTGTTTTTCAGAGGTGAGAGATGCCGATTACATGTTAATACGGTATACGGTAAGAATGTATAAAGGCTGCTAATAAAAATTTGATAATAAAAAAAGCTGAGGTCAATTAGGACATGTGGTGGATTCTGAAAAAGCAGAATTATTTGTAGCTCAGGGTTGAAATGAGGGGTCCTTGGTGCTTGGTTGTTTTCTTGCAGATGTTTCATTACCCAAACTAGGTATCAGTGTGCTAGTCACTGATAATGTTACCTAATGTGAGTAATGAAATGTCTGCAAAAAAACAACCAAGCTCAGATAGCTCCAAAGACCCCTCAAAGTATAATTTCAAGTGACTACTATAATGTTTGGAAAGGTCTTCTCTCTTTCTCTCCCTCTCCCTCCCCCTCCCCTCCCCTCCCCCTCCCCTCCCCCTCCCTCTCCCCCTCCCTCCTTCCCTCCCTCCCTCCCTTTCCTCCCTCCCTCCCTCCCTCCCTCCTTCCTTCCTTCCTTCCTTCCTTCCTTCCTTCCTTCCTTCCTTCCTTCCTTCCTTCCTTCCTTCTTATCAGCAATGGAATTGTTACCCACAGATGCCTAAGGGCATCATACTGGAAAATAGAATAGAATTACAGAATCAGTGCTGATTATGGGGATGAACAAACAAACATCTGCTCAAGCTGCAGAGAACCCTGGATACAGCTGGTAATTCTATTTTTGCCATTATGTTTGGCACTTTGACTTTGCTTGAAGCCAGTTAATTGTCCTAGGGACAATTAGGGAGCCTGATTCCTTTTCTTGCTTAGTGCTTCTATTCCTTGTCCTTGCTCCTGTATAGAACAATAAACTTGTTCTTTGTGATCTGGTAAATGCCCATATTTTATTTCTTTCAGGCTTCTCTTCCTTGTTTTGATTCATATTTATGAACCTGGAAGAGTTTTGTTTTCTGTTCTTCATGTGGTTGGCAACCTCAAGCCTAACAATTTAAAGTACATAGGATATATCGTCAATACCTACGTGTTCTTGGGTAAAGCAGATCCTGGTTTTGTTTGGCACTTACTTTGAATGTTATTCCTTTCATTAGCTTTCTATAGTCCATTCAAGTTCTAATGAAATTAGCCTTCACTTTTAGATATATTTGATCATAATTCACATGAATCTATATCTAATAAAACTAAAGCCACCCCACCCCCCACCCCCATTTTATAAATTGTTCCTTTGCTTTTCTTGAAAATGAGCCAGTTTGGTGATGTGGTTATAGCATCAAGCTAGAAACCAGGTGACAATAGCTTCTAGTCCCACCTTAGGCATTATGCCAGCTGGCTGACCTTGACCAGTCATTCTGTCTCAGCCTTAGGAAGGAGACAATTGATGCCACTTATGAAATCTTGTCAAAATAATTACAGAAGTTTGACCAAAGAGTCAACAGCATATAAATCGAACAAACAAACAAACAAACAAACAAATAAATAAACTGGACTCAACACTGACTCAAAGGTAGCGACAACAACAACAAAATTGAATACTAATCCACTTTTACAGTATAATTATACTTCTGCATTTCCCTTTGCCAGCAAACTCCTGGATAGGTTGTAAATAATATGGAGCTTTTGTTCCTGTGTTTGCACCAAGTTCATCTTAATCAGGATTAAACTTGACCTCCTGCTGCACATTGACACATCTCATCATGTCCAACAGAAAAAGGGAAAGCTCTTATCAGTAAATGTTTTGTTCACATGCATTGCGGGGAGGATTCATTTTGGAGTTTGTAGGTTATTGTTTGGTATATAAGCATTCATTTCAGAGTCATTGATCCTAATCCCTAGTTGAAGGAGATATCCTAAAGGACATTGTCTGAGCATGGTTGCTAACTCTCTGTAAAATGGTATTGTAGCTCTCATTTTGCAAGGAGTATTATGACCTTTGCATACGTTTTGCTGTATTCCTAGTGTGGTTTTAAAGAAGCAACCCCTTATTGTTTTATTTGTGTATCTGGGTTTTGTTAAGGATATCGGTATTATTGTATGAATTTTAATAGAATTGCTTAAGTTAATGTGTTGTTTTTAATTCTATTTTATTTATATAGACAGTGATTCATTAAGAGGAATGTGATATACATTTTATTTAAAAATAAGTGAACAAAATTTTATTGTTTGAACTATAGAAACTGTAGGTAGGTTTAACTTTATCCAGTGAACATTTATTTCTTACCGTGTCTAATTTAGATGCAGGCTATAAAGTTCCAGCCTAACAGAGCTTTCAGAAAATTGGCTTCTTCCTATAATAACTATTCTCTAAAGTAAACATTCTCATCTTTGTTGTCAAGAAATCTTTTCCAAGTTTCTTAGATCTACTGACTGAGCATAATCACAGGCATATTCCCTGTAGCTACATATTAATGTATTGGAGAAGTTGGATAAAAGGTCAACAAGTTTCATTCCTGAAGGACTGGGAAAAATGTAAATTCTAGCAGAGGATACTTTACTGAGGTATTGGTTGGAAACATGAACACCACTCTCTTCCTTTCCAGCTCACAATGTCATGAGATTTTAGTCTGTCCAACCTAGACCTGGGCTCTCTGCCACCAGTCCTCTGGCTATTTTCTTTCATGGTTCTTTTGGCTGTGGCCATCTATGTATCAGAGCTAGCTCTAAAAGATTAAGAAGAGAGCCTCAGCAAGACATTGGCATAGTAATCAAAATCAAAAAGATTTGAAGAAAGCTTTTTTTTAAAAAAATAGTACATTCCAAACCAAGTCTGAGTGTTAATTTTATTTTGGGAAGGAAGGAAGGAAGGAAGGAAGGAAGGAAAGAAGGAAGGAAGGAAGGAAGAAAGGAAGGAAGGAAGGAAGGAAGGAAGGAAGGAAGGAAAGAAGGGAGGGAGGGAGGGAGGGAGAATAAGGGTGATGAGTAATCTTGATGATGCTTTTATTTTAATTCCTTCATGGAGCAGAGAGTGGAAACTCATGACTCGAATGGACTCATCCAGTTCTAAGGCACAGAGCGGAAAGTTGCATGAAAACAATACCCATGACAAAAAAGAATAGGCCTAAACAATTCTTTTGTAAATGTTCTTAAGGGATTTGATAGAAAATTAAAGCTGTTGAGTTTTAAATGGGTTTCTTTAAAATGTATGTTTCTAAAGGAAACTAAAATCACATGACATTCCCATGGGTGACATGTAGAAGCCTTGTTCTTTTCTTAGTTGTGTGATTGCCTAGATGTGTACTTGAATGTTACATGTTTCAGATCTGCAGCACAGGTGGTACTCAGCAGGTTCTGACCAGTTCTGGAGAACCAGTAGCGGAAATTTTGAGTAGTTTGGAGAACCGGTAAATACCACCTCTGACTGGCTCCACCCCCATCTATTCTCTGTCTCCCGAGTCCCAGCTGATCGGAAGGAAATGGGGATTTTGCAGTAACCTTCCCCTGCCATGTCCACCAAGCCACGCCCACAGAACCAGTAGTAAAAATTTTTGAATCCCACCACTGATCTGCAGCTTCTTTAACTGCCCATCTTCAGTTCAATCCCAATGGGGAAAGATAAATGGGGGGGGGAGCTCTTTAAACATGAAAATTCTGACCAGGAAGTGGTGTAAGTAGCCAAGAATACTGCAGGTAATGAAGAGAAGTTTATTGGGGTACAGAGTGGGGAGGCAGGGAACAGAAAAAATAAGAATGCCTTCTCTTACAACATCCAAGCTCCCAAACTCCAGTTTTGAAAATAAATCAAAACTATTTTAAGAATGAAGATGTGGCTGGAGGGGGGAAGAAACTGCTTTCAAAAGGGAAGAAAACTTTTGGGAAAGTGGAGGATACATTTCTGCACAGTATTAAAAAGGATGGTTTGAAATGAACATTGAACCTCCTGGCCTCTCAGAGTCTTTAAAAAGTTCTGCTACATCTTGCTCAAAACAAAATCCTCTTTAGTTAATCCATGACAAAGCTGACAAACCTCACTCTTAATTTAAGCTACATTTCAAAACCTTAAATCCATCTGGATGTCACAGATAGAGGTGGAGGAGAATCACACTTTTCAGAAACTTATGATGTGGCTTGCAAGTAACTAATACTGCCAGTAATATATATATAATAAAGAAAAAATACACATAAAAAAGATTATTTTGAGAGATACCGTATTAAGTAAAAATTTATTCAAAATTCATACATGTTAGGAAAAATATATCAAAACGGACATTAGGAGAATACACACTACTTCTGGGGGTGGGTGAGCAGATTCACAAACTAATGCCGAAGCTAAACGATGAGCAAAGTAAGAAATGGAATGAAACTAAAATAAAGTTTCAGCCACTTTTAGAGCAGTCCTAACAAACAGGACAAATGTTAACTTTGTGTCACAGACTCCCCAAATGTGAATATATCAACTACAGATGGCACAAACAAGCCTTGTTTCCCAAAAACTTTTCCTTTCCTATCAAATATTATTTTATGGAATGAACTAGAAATAAGTCTCCATTAATAGTTTATTCCTTTGGTCACCTTTTTCCTCTACCTTTTTCCTCCTTTCCCTTTCCTTGATCTGTTTTCATATTTTTAATATAAAATTTAAAATGGTTGAAAAAAATCCTTAGCAAATAAATACAACTATACCACCAACTGTTATTTGTAATTCTTTCTTCAACCAAGTGAATTGGCACCATTGTTTTTTATGCCTTCAAGTCTGTGTCGATTCCTGGTGACTGTCTGAATCCATCCTTGCAGTTTTCTTGGCATTCTTTCAGAAATAGTTCGCTATTCCTTTCTAGAATTGAGTGACTGGCTCAAGATCACCAAGCTGGCTTCATGGCTATGATGGCTGTAGCATTCATAGCACTGGTGGGTTTCTACCGGTTCACCCCAGTTCGGTGAACCGGTAGTGGCTGTGGTGGAAGGCTCCGCCCACCCACCCGGATGTCATCACGGACACTCTGCGCATGTGCAAGTGGTTCAGTTCACGCACGGGCTCATAGTTCCAAACCAGTAGCAAAGGTAAGAGGAACCCACTACTGATTCATAGTCTTCTGATTTTTAGCCTGGTGCCTTAACCGCTACACCAAACTGGCTATCTTAATTAGCACCATTAGACTGCACAAAGCACTGAAAGGAGTTTCACAAAAGATATTCAGAGAAGTGAAGCATTGTTTCAAATCACCAAAACAGCTGTGTCCTCTAGAAACTGCCTAAGGATTTTCCAAAGTTGTAACATTTGCAGGAATTGGGCTTCATTTTCCTAGCAGAAACACCGTTGGTGCATGCGCACAGATGCAGAGACAACCTTGAAGCACCAATTGCCAACTCTGCATTATCATTTCAAGAAGAGGTCTTATTTCCTAACACTGTCAAACTATTCACTAAGGCTGCATTACTATTACTATTAGTCTTACCGTTCCTATCACCCATCTCCTCCCACTTATGACTCTATGACTGTAACTTTGTTGCTTGTATCCTTACGATTTATATTTATATTGATTGTTTCCTGATTGCTTATTTGTACCCTATGACTATCATTAAGTGTTGTACCTTATGGTTCTTGGTGAACGTATTTTTCTTTTTATGTACACTGAGAGCATATGCACCAAAGAAAAATTCCTTGTGTGTCCAATCACACTTGGCCAATAAAGAATTATGTCTGTCTGTCTGTCTGTCTGTCTGTCTGTCTGTCTGTCTGTCTGTCTGTCTTCTGTATATCTATCTATCTATCTATCTTCCCAAATTTCCACAAATAACCTATAACTGACCCAATGATAGCAGTCTTGGTGTGATTTTTACAGATTTTTTAATCGATAGAGAAAAGTCCAGTCTATCCTGTTCCAATTCCCATCTTTAAATTCTTTAGAACTACCAAAGAGTCCCTTAATTCATCTGAAATTTTCAAGTCCTACTGATGTTAGCTTTGGTTCTTTGAAAAGGCAGGGGACTAAATAGTCCCCCATGACCCCTCCAATAGTAGCTTGTAGACTGCTTTTTTTGCTTAGTATGTTGTGTGACATTGGTCAATTGTGGCTTGTTCAACAAAACATTGTTAAATCATAGCTTATTATGTGATGAGAAACTAGACCCTTTGTATACAGCAGCAAAGAGTTAATTTTGTCTTGATAAAGCTGCCGGGGGGGGGGGTGGGGGACCAGAGTATGACATTCAGTTGCAGTCATGTGGAATAGATGTGGATGTTTTGAAATGGACTTATACCCCGAATGTTCCAAAATGGTCAATTGTTTGAAGGGTTGCTCTTTTGGGGCTGCACTGACACTAATCCACGATGCAAAACCAGTGAATGATCACTCAACCCATCAAGCCAAGAATTTCCTAAATATTTTTTTTTACCGGAGCTAAACATTCCAGAATGAACATTTCGTGTCATTCTATTTTGAAACGCTTCAAGATAATGTGACACACTGAAATAGCTTGAGTAAAAATAGTGTCATCCTATAGATGACAGAACAATAAAACATTCTGTTTCTTGATGTACAGCCTAAATTACACTTCTCCCGCCCTCCCCCCAAAAGGCATTGCTTTCAAAGTGCCAAATACCAAAAATGTTCTGCCGCACAAAAGATAAAACGGTACTTCAAGAGATCTTTTTAATTAATTAAAACGAATATAATATTTTATTGTTATTCCCACTTTTAAAACCCACCTACATATTTCAAAGGTTTATAGAATGCTTTCACATCAACCAGAACAAAGTCATCATATTCTCTTTCTGAGACATACGGGGTGTCAGGCAGCTTTTCATTTAAGCATTTTGTACCTCCTTCCTGCTCCTCCCCTAACCTTGGTTTAAAATGTTCATTGTGTGCATCCTTCCCAAATGTTCATAATTTCATATTAGACTATTGAAGTTTGTGTTTTCAGGACTTGTCACTATCATCAACCCAACTGAAATAGAACTCAGTGATGAATGGGGGGGCTGGTGTTTAATACACAGAAACACAGAGACAAAGGTCTCCTATTTGTAAGATACAACTGTAAAATGGAGCTGTTTTAAAAGAATTAGAATGCAAAGCCAAGCTAAGTTTATCCAAGTTTTAAGGTAAAGCCTGGAAAACCTCCGTTCCGAATCCCATTCCACTTGTTCCCCCCCACCCTCATTTTCTATTATTTTCCACTTTCAAGAGTCAGTTGGTAGTCTGGGCATTGGGCTCCTTAGGTTTTGTTCACATACTTTTCTTCTAATGTGAAATATACGGTACATGCTAAAGTGATATACAGCATACCATCATCTGTCAGCAATGCCCTTCTGGATTCTATGTAGGAGAAACAAGCCAAACTTTGCAAAAGTATTAATAGACACAAGTGCAAAAATAAGGATAAAGTAATACCAGTGCATTTCAATATTCCCAAAACACTCAATTATGGATGTCATCTTCCAAGATTTCATCTTCGAAAAACAAAATTGGACAAGAATTGGCTAAACTCATATCAAAAGGTTTCGGGCAATTTCGCAAAGCCTCAACAAACACAATGGATTTTTAATACATTGTAATTGTTAATGAATAAAAGACTTGTAATCTGCCTGATGCAAAACCTCTATGTGTATAAGTATCCTATCCTCCTTTTCGTTTCCCCTCATTTAATCGTCAGACCTGGAAGACATCTTTTACAGTTGGGCCTTCAGGCCTGCCAAATTTTCTACTGTGGGAAATTGGGAAGGGAGATTGTATAGAGCATGGGTGATATATAGTCAAAATAATATTCTTTTCTCAGAGAGTCAAGGCCAAGGTGCCCTGCAGCTGCATGAGGTGACTGGGAGGTATATTCAGTTTTGGACTGTGCCTGATTGGATCATGTGATGGACATGTGGGTGCTGGGCAGGGACTTGAACTTTATTTTGGGTAGGGAAAACCTGGAAGCTTTCAGATTCAGGTTTTCCCAGATGTGCCAATATAATATCTTCAATAAAATGGAACTTTGAGGAAATTCAAGTCTCAGAGTTTTCTTTCGTTGGGGGCATTACTTGGAACCCTGACATTAATCTCATCACAATTTAAATCCTATATTGGTTCAACAATTCCACGTATTTGATGAAGTTAGCTAATGCCTCACAAAAATATGTCTTTTAATAAAATTGACTAGTCTAAAAAAGTGCTACCAGGCTCCTCCTACTAGATGGATAACCCCTAATCCAAGAATTGCAGCTGGTTCCAAAATGGCATCTTCTTGTGCGATGGCATTATCTGGCTCTATATCAAAAGGCCATGGGGTGGATCAGTTTGTTCTCCTTCCCAAAGGTGATCTTCAGAAAAGTTAAGTGAAGTGAGGCATGATGGGAGGAAAGAGGTTGTGGGGCCCAAGCCCAAGGCCTGTGTGGTCCCAGCTGGTTAGGTGGGAGTCAAGCCCAAGGCCTGTGGGGTCCCAGCTGGTGAGAGGTAGGCCCAAAGGACCCAGCAGAGTGGGATGGGGGGAAAGATAGGCTGGGGGTGATGGCTGTAGCATCCCTTAAATCAGTCATAAGGGGTGGGCAGAGAACCAAGGGCCAGAATTTTGTTCATGTGACCGTGGGGGAACTGCAGTGGCCATGTCTTTGGGTAGAAGTCATAAGTGCCTTTTTCATTTTGAATTGTTGCTGAATGAATAAGCGATATCTAGGTCCAAGTTAAATATGTGATGGATAACACAGGCTGACTTGGGAAGGAGTTTGTCTAAGACACAGAAGAAAGTTTCTTTACTCAATGCCTCCATCTGTTACACACTAGGCTTGACAGAGCCTTCAATGAATATGGCAAGGAATGGCAATACTGGCAGCAACCAGAAATATCTTTGTTGGGTACTGGTGCTTCCCCTCAAAGTAATAAAATATAGAAAGCATAACAATATAAAACTGCCATTTCTGGTGTTCTGTGGCACCCAACTCTACTCTGCTTCTGGTAACACATGCTTTTGAAATGGTAACAACAACATATAACTGATATATGTAGCACTGTTTCCCAATTTAAATCAATGTTATGCATACATAGCAGTGGTGAAATCCAATTTTTTTACTACCGGTTCTGTGGGCTTGGCTTGGTGGGCATGGTGTGGCTTGGTGGGCATGGCTTGGTGGGCGTGGCAGGGGAAGGATATTGCAAAATCCCCATTCCCTCCCCACTTCTGGGGGAAGGATATTGCAAAATCTCCATTTCCACCCCACTCTGGGGCCAGCCAGAGGTGGCATTTGCTGGTTCTCCAAACTACTCAAAATTTCTGCTACCAGTTCTCCAGAAGCTGTCAGAAGCTGCTGGATTTCACCCCTGATACATAGGAATGAACCAGGGATTTCACCCCTGATACATAGGAATGATGTATCCTCCAGAGCCTTCTTTAAAAAAACAACAACAGCACTCTTTCAAAAGACCACTAAAGAAATGTTGAGAAAAAGAGCTCTGGTAGTTTTCTAGAATAGCCATATTTCCATGTAAAGAAAGAGACTGCCTAATGCTTGACTAACTCTTTCCAAAGCACCAGTCATGCATTATGTAGGCACCTGCCTGTGCAGAAAGTATATGTTTCCAATCTCTCCTGTAGCCCAAGCAAAACGGCACCTGAGGATAGTGCTCAAGGAACAGAAGCTGCCCACAGCATCTTTACGTTGAAAGACAGCAGGGCAGTATCCACCCCTGATCATATGATGACTGATAGCATTACTGAAACACTGTAGATCACTCAAATGGCTAGACTTTGGTTGAAGGTTTTTGCTTTGGGGGGGTGGGGTCCATGTTTTTAAGACAGATAAGTTGTAGCAATGGAAGAAATCGATTTCATTCCCATGGCTTGTTATGCCCAAGTTTGTTATCCCCAAACACTGAAAAATTTAAAAAGAAAAAAAACCATCGAATAACTGGCATTTAAAAGTGTGAGAAGTTGTTCTAGGACACAGCAAAGAAAGATGGGCAAGTGTACTATGCACGTGCACTGCACAAAAATTACAATCCTGTCCTATATTGCACATTTCCTCTTACAGAAAAAAATGGGTGTGGCTTCCTAGGCAAGCAGCAGATTTTCGCAAAAATACAGCAATGTTTCCAGAAATACTGTAGTAGATGAATTGGAAACAGTGGTGGTATTCTACCGGTTTGGACGGGTTCGGGCGAACTGTTCGCTCTGACTTTCAGCCGTGAGAAAACCGGTTCGCTCCATTTTGAAGTGGGCCCACCCCTGCGTTATACTCACCTATAATTCTGTTTCCGAAGCCCAGCTGATCAGCACGGCAGAATGGATTGTTGTGCCTCAGCTGTTATCCTTGCTGGCAGCAATGCGGAAGGTGAGTTTTCTTCAAACTGCACATACGCGCGAGAGTGTTAAACCGGTAGGATCCTACCCCTGATTGGAAATTTTCCACATACCAACACATTGAGCCTATCTTTGGTATCGAAAACACCAAATTTGCTGTAGAATATTTGAGCTTATTTAAATATGCTCTGTTGCTATTTTTTGCCTTTTCATTTGCAAACAGAATACTCAAGCTGACATACACACACCACAAAATACAATAAAATTGTATTTCCATGATATATGTGTGTATCAGCTTGAGCCTTCTACAAATGCATTCTACAAATCTCTTTGTCTAAAGATAAAAACAATGCAATGAATATCACATTAGAGTGTATCATTTCTGAACTCTAGAAGCACACTTGGATACTACTCCCATAGAGGAGCAAACAGTGTATAACTTTTAAAGACTGTTCGAATCAGTGGGAAAGATCATGATAAAAATCAATAAATAAGTCAAGCGTCAAAAGTGTGTTGTTGTTTTTTAAAAAAAAAACATTGCTGGTGAAAAAGGATTATGATATATATGTCAAAAAAGAATCCTTGTACAGCCTTCTTGCATATGAAGCTGAATGAAACGATCAAATATTTTAACATCTGAAATCAGAAACCATTTCAGGATTTTTGTTTGTGCTTGATCTCTAAAAGCAAGCAAGAGACTAGAATCGCTTTTAATATTTAAAAAAAAACATTTTGCTAGATGAAACTGTCTTACCATTGGAACATGATTAGAAAACATGTATGCATAAACATCTTCAAGTCATTTTTCTCCTGCATTTACATTTTTCTTTTTCGTGTTCCTCAAACCTGTGGGAATATTCTTGGAATGTTTTGAGACAGTTCAATTTCTTAATGGCTATAATATGATCCATAGTTTTGATTTTCTGTAGTGCAATATGAACATGGTTGTTAGCTGCCAGGCCTCAAGTTTTTCTAAAAAAGATTGGACAACCATTTGTCCTGGATAGTAGATGGTTGGATTAGATGACCTCCAAGGTACCTTCCAGTTCTGTAATCTACAGTATGATTCTGTGATTGATTCCATGATTCTGAATAAAAGAAAAATCTCTCTTCTGCAGAGTTTTCTGGTTCCTATGACCATAGAAATGTTTTTAAAAAGTACAAAATCTCAAAATTCGAATAGTATTTCCAAAAGGTCTTGAAACAAATTACAGCGTTGTACAATCTACAATATCGTACAACACTGTAATTTGAAAATAATTTCAGGAAGACCATTGGCCCATTAGGCAATACATTAACAACCAACACTGCAAGCACTCTAAGACCATAAATTTATACAAAGGAATATACATAATTTAATAAAGATATAGCAAATTGGACTTAACTGGTATTGTTGCTACTGAAATCCCCAAGGAGGTTGGGATAAAATTGACTATCTCCCAAGAGTTCCAAGTAAGAAAACTGATTTGAAAGGTTCTATTTAGTTTTTAAATTGCTTAATAGAGAGTAAGATAGAGAGCAATAAAGGCAACAACAACAACAATTTCAAATGTTTAGATGATGTATTTTCCAGAATGACTGGCAAAGTTTGATTTTGAATCATTCATCTCATCTTATAGCCTAGAAAGAGTCTCATTGGCTTTTCTGAGAAAACAGAAAAATCAAGAGACCCCTCCCACCTTCTGTTATATTTTATAGTATTTTTATATTATTTTTATTGAAAGTTTTAAAAAGGAAGATAAGAACTAGTACAAAGTGATATAAAGTAAGGAAGAAAAAAGCAAAGGGAAAACAAAAAGTGCAAGAAAATAAACAAACGTTGAAGAAAAATAGAAAAGAAAGAAATATTCTTCATTGCAGTTATACATACATTTATATTTTAATCTCTGTCTCTTTAAACTAACATCATAATACTGTTCTTTATATAATCTATCCTGTGTAATTGTCAAAGCCATAAATTATAAGCTCCTTTTTTTTCATTTTTATGCAAAAAATCTGTAAGAAGTTTCCAGTTACCAATAAATGTAGTGTCTTTTCTCTAATCAAAAAAGTAATTTGATCTGTTTCAGCAAGATCTCTCAATTTCATCTATCATTCCTCCATAGTGGGTAGTCCAATCTTTCCATCTCTGTGCATATAATGAATCATATACTGAAGTAATCTTCTGTAACTTTTTTCCTGTTATCCATCAGTCACAGAAAGGAAAGTTCTGGCTTCAGTTGAATATTAATTCTGAAAATCTTCGGTATCAGAACATGCATTTGAAGTCAATATATTTTTTACCTGTTTAATTATCACTGTCCTTTAAAATAAACAATTAGTATTCCCACAAAAATCCAGGTTGTTAATCTAATTATTTTTGCTTATTTACAAAGGCACTTTTGTCAGCAAAAATGATTTCTTCTGTTTGTTTGTTTGTTTTAAAAAAAACATTCTCCCCTTTACCCATTTAACATTTTCTTGGATCACAATCTTGTTAAGCTTTTTGCTTTTAAATTAAAATATTTTAAAACAGGGGTGAAATCCAGCAGGTTCTGACAGGTTCTGGAGAACCAGTAGCCGAAATTTTGAGCAGTTTGCAGAACCCGTAGCAGAAATTTTCTGTAGTTCAGCGAACTGGCAAATACCACCTCTGGCTGTTCCCAGAGTGGGGTGGGAATGGAGATTTTGCAATATCCTTCCCCCAAGAGTTGGGAGACAATGGGGATTTTGCAGTAACCTTCCCCTGGAGCGGGGTGGGAATGGAGATTTTGCAGTATCCTTCCCCTGCAACGCCCACTAGGTCACACCCTCCAGGTCACACCACGCCCACCAAACCACACCCATAGAACTGGTAGTAAAAAAATTTGGATTTCACCACTGCTTTAAAATAATGTTTCCTCCCCCCACACACACACTTTTGAATTTTAAAAAGAAGCATTCACCAAGAATCTTTGATCTTCTGTTTGGAGTACTTCTCCTAGGTTGTAAAGTAATTAAGTAATTAAGTCTAAAAATGTTTTTTAAAATGAGGTTTTTACTGGTCAAATGTCCGTTAAAGCAGTTGATGTTTACACAGCAGTTACACACACCAGTCTACACAGCAGTTAAGGGCATATTGTAAATCCCTCAGCTCTTAAGATGCTCAACTGGCAATCATAATCGACCACAAGAAACTCAGTTCTTGTGGTGCCCTTATGAGGAACAGCTCTTCTAAAGCTCAAATGGGTGATCCCTAAAATCTCTCCTTATCGCCAGAGAGATTTTTGTCAGCCAGAAAATGTTATATTTTATAGCATTAATAGTTGACATAGAATATCACAGTGGTTTACAAACTTCTAGCATGAGAGGAATTGATCACCTTGTCTTGAATTCAAGATCAATTTTACAGAACAAGAAGATAAGAAGAGCCTTGCTGAATCAGATCAGATCTTAATAAAGCTCAGCTTCTTGCATCACAGAGGGCTCATTATTTCTGGAACTTCCACCACCACAAAGTAAAAGCTTTCTTGCTGTGGGTTCTCTGGGACTGGAATTCTAAGGCAATCACAAAAGTCTCTGTGGGATACTTACAACTTAGGGTTGTAAGTATCTGCAGGTAGAGTAGTTTGCCTTCTGGTAAAAAGTGTGTTTTTTGTCTAGCTAGTTCCACAATGGCAACTATTTTTCAAACTGCCCTGTTAAATCCAATTTATTTTTTTCTTTTTTGTGCTCCTCAAGCCTGCTGGAATATTCTTGGGATATTTTGAGACAGTTCAATTTCTTAAGGACTATAATATGATCCATAGTTTTGATTTCCTGTAGTGCAATATGAATATTGTTGTTAGCTATCATGCCTCCAAATTATATATGTATCCTAACCCTAAAGCAGGGGTCAATAACCTGTGGCTCTGGAGCCACATGTCGCTCTTTCAACCCTCTGCTGCGGCTCCCTGTCATTCAAAATATGCGTCACAACCGCCAATGTGCGACACCTGCCGGCATGCGATTTATTGAGCTTTTCAACCCCCGGTAGGCCAACCATGGATAAATCCAAGAAAAGAAAAGTTTCAGAAGAAAACAGAATGTTTAATTTGACTGCATATGCTAGTTTTGTGGCCGCTCCAGAAATAGTCCGGCACAGGAAGGGTTTTGTGACTCCCAGTGTTTTCTTTTGGGTGGGGAACAGGCCCAAATAGCTCTTTGAGTCTTTAAGGTTGCAGACCCCTGCCCTAAAGGGATGCATATATTTAGTGCAAAGTGTGCCCTTTGTACATTGGAACAACAGCTAGTGAGGAAGCCAAAATATGTGCTAACTGAAAAAGAAAAAAAATTAGCAAAATAAAACAATGGCTCTGAGACCAATTGTCAAGTGACATCTTCTGAAAGTCCACAGAAAAAATAGAGGCATCTAAAAAAATTCAGAGTGCAGGTGTTGTTTGGAAAGAATGAAAAGAAAGTAGAATTCCCTTTAGGAACCAGCAAATACTGATCTCAGGCCTCCCATGCTTTCTTCCATCTTTTTTCTCTTCAAGAAATATGCTTTTTTCCCCTACTCAGAAAATATGGGTAGACAGAGAGGCTGTGGAATCTGAGAGAAAGAAAAGAATGCCGTTACTGATTCCCTTCCAGTCCAGACTGAAAAATTTTGCTGAAATTCTTCTCCATTGGAAAGAACAATGAACAAAACTTATTTCTGAAATTCTGAAAAAAAGGAATAAAAAGTGTATAGGTTGAGTCCTGCAGAAAGAAGTATTTTGGTTTGGTTTGTTATCCTAAATCTCCCCACAGGGCAGTTTCTGGGTTCTGTCCAAGTTGTGACTGAGAAAGAACATACCAAGAAAGAACCAGTGGTGGAATTCAATTTTTTTTACTACGGGTTCTGTTGGCGTAACTTGGTGGGCATGGCAAGGGAAGGATACTACAAAATCTCCATTCCCACCCCACTCTGGGGCTAGCCTGGTATTTGCCGGTTCTCTGAACTACTCAAAATTTCCACTACTGGTTCTCCAGAACCTGTCAGAACCTGCTGAATAGCACCCCTGCCTTGAGCCCACTGGATAGATTTATTTTAATTTTTTTAGATTTACACTTAATAGATAACAGATAGGGACTATTATTTCAATTTTAAATGAAGAAAAGAGAAAACTTTCTTTAAGAATTTTTTTTGGAGTTAAATGCTCATATTCAAAGTGTGCTGTTAAATTTTTAAGCCAGAGGTTTTGAAAATTTTGGATGGCGAATTGGGATAATTAACTAGATTACGTTTATTTTTTCCTGCTCATTTCAGTAACAGTAATTTTAAGAGAAAATTTAGACAAAAACACTTGGCAAAAAATGTGATTCAATTCCAATAATTTGAGAACATTCTCATATTAGTTTTGCAAATGAATTATAGAATGTTTCTCTTCCCTGAGAAAATACCTCACTATTTGAAATCTAAATTAAACAGTTAATGTTTAATTATTATGGTGTTTAAAATACAATAGTGTAATGAACAGATAATTAATAGTAGTGTAATATAAAAGATAATGTCTTAGTATATATATATGTATTTACATGCCATCCCCACAATGAGTGCAGAATGGAATAGGTTGTAAGTTGAGAGATGAATTTTATGTCAAATAGATTTTAGGAGTTACATTATTATATCTTTGTACATATTGGGTAAGTAAGTAATTAACGTATGCAATTCACTGCAGCAAAATGCAATCATAATCACCATGGCTTATGGAAGAATGGGAAAAATCAAAAGAAGATTAGCCCTATCAAAACTTTTAGTCATACAGCCAAAAATAAATAACTAAATAAAGCATACTTTACATTTAGAAGCAACGTACCTCAGAGTGACAGATGCTGTGAATAATCAGAAGAACATGATTGTATCAAGACAGAATATGCCCAGTTTAGAAACTTGTTCATCCTTACCAGTGGGGTCTGGGCAGATCCCACAAAGCAATTTGCTTAATTAGCACAGCAACCTGCATTTGTTCCAAATTATGGTCATGTCTGGCTGAAAATCTAAAAGAAAAGTCATTGCAAGAAAGAAAGAGAACTTTACTGAGATGGATATGGCCAACCTAATTATGATGGGGATCAAATGGGAATGCACAAGTATTCATGCCCTAAAGTGCCAGCTGAAATAAGGCTACAACCCTGCTTGTTGTAGCTACAAGCTGGTTGATCTTTTGGGAAATTGTATGCTGGACTAGCTGGGCTTGTGGTTTGTTCTAAGAGAGCTCTTACTTCATTCCTATAAGTATTCTAGGGACACTTTAAAAATGAATTGGGACCACTTTTCTGTGAACAGTTCTTACAGCGCTGAGTTATAAATTGCACTTCCCAAGGATATAGGTCTGTGATGGTGAACCAGAGGTGGCACGCAGCACCCTCTCTGATGGCATGTGAGCCATCACCCCAGTTCAGCTCTGCTATGCATGCGTGCACACCTCCCACTGGCCAGTTCGTCTTTGGGTCTCTGCCACGCATCCGCAGGGGTGTGGTGCATGCGAGGGGGCTGCGCATGCATGCATGGGGGTGTGTGGTGCATGTGGGGGGGGGTTGTGCATGCATGCACGGGAACAGGGTACATGCATGGGGTATGTGTGCATGTGTGGGGGTGGAGCGCATGTACAGGGGCTGGATTTTGCGGGTTCGGGTGCGTGCTTTGGGCCCTCGGTCCGGAAAAGGTTAGCTATCACTGATATAGGTTATCATCCTGACCTCACCTATGGAATTATTAGGCATCTGCATTGAATGTTTGAATCCAACCGCCAACAGAGAACTGCCTGATGTACAAGCCAGATTTCCTAAAGGAAGAGGAAAGTGTGATCATATTGCCAATCTATGTTGGATGATGGAAAAGTAAAGGAATGCCAAAAAGACCTCTATATGTGCTTCAGTGATTACACAAAAGCCTTTGACTGTGTTGACAACGTCAAGAACTGACACGAAGAACTGGGAATATCACCACACCACATCCAGCTCATTCAATCATTGTACTCTGATCAGGAAGCCATTGTAAGGATGGAATATGGAGACACAAATTGGTTCAGAATTGGAAAAGGCACTGGGCAAGGTTGCCTCCTGTCATTGTACACAGAAATAGTTAGGAGAAATGCACAATTGGAGGAATCTACCATTGGGGTTAAAATCGGTGATAGGAATACCAACAACCTCCAATATGCAGATGATACAGCAAAGAAGATTGGGAGTGGTTAATCCTGAGAGTCAAAGATGAAAGTGAAAAATTTGGACTGCACCTTAACGTCAAGAAAACAAAGATAATGTCAACTGCAGTGAACACACAGTGCAAATCAACAATGAGATCATCGAAAGAATAAAGGAATTCCTGGGCACTAAAACTGACCAAAATGGAGATTGCAGATTGGAGATATATGATCAGAAAGCATATAGCACTTGAAGGAACTGCAATATCCAGCATGAATAACATCTGGAAAAGTAAACACATTAGCTTCACAACCAAATGCAGATTAAGTTAACACAATTTTTTTCCCCCAGTTGATACTTATGGTTGTGAAACTTGGACTCTTCTCAAAAAGGCAGGTAGTAGAAGGCTGGATGCCTTTGAACTGTGGTGCTGGAGGTGATTGTTACTCATCCCATGGGCTGCAAAAATAACAAACAAAGAGGTCCTAGACCAGGGATGTCAAACTCGTGGCTCACAGGCTGGATGCATCACCTGCTGGCCACACCCACGTCCAGTTTAGCAAAGGGGGGAAAAGTCATGATATGTCATGTGATGATGCTGTGACGACGTGAGTTTGACACCTCTGACCTAGACCAAATCTCATCAAAAATATAATTTGGAGCCAAGATAGCCAAACAGAGGCTGTCATACTTTGGTCATGTCACTTGACTCACTCAAAAAGTCAATCATGCTAGGAGTGATAAGTGGAAAAAGGAGAAGGGGCCGTCCTAGTACCTGCTGGCTGGATACTATAAAAGGATGACCCTGGGATGACCATAGTGGATCTGAAGGAGGCAGTGCAAGAAAGAGGAGACTGCTGATCCATAGAGTGGCCAAGGGTTGGACGTGACTGAATGGCTGATGACAACAACGATGCTGATACTGTAGTAAAATTCATGGTTTGGGAATATGGCTTGGCTGCAGTATTAGAAAAGAAAAATGATGCAACTAAATTAAAATTTGTTCTCAAACTCTTGCGCTAGTACCTAAGAGATAAATCAACTTGTCAGAGCATTATTGTTACAGTTCCATTTTTATTTTACTTTTTGTCTTTTGGGTCTAAGCAATTTAAGATTCTCATTTGATTCCAGACTTTTTTTTTTAAAAAAAGAAAGAACTCAGATTTAGTATTAGGAATGGTGCTTGCCAATTGATTAAAATTGTATGGTCTTTGTTTTATTTCATGCGGTAAAGGAAATATTCCCATATCCACTCTCCCAAATGAAGTTTTTTTAAAAAAACCTATTAAATCTTACTTTACATATTGATGTGCCACATTTAGAAACTATTTTGTAACTTAGAAGCCGAATTACTAATGCAGTGGTTGCTATGGTAAGAACAAATTTCTTACTGAACAGAAGAACAAACAGTTTCCTCACACAAATCTGTTGGATAGATGTGTAAAGATTTCACTTATAAGGGCTGGGGGGATTTCTCCCTGCCTAACTGTTTAGGTACCTGGCTATTTATTCACAATATAAAGTACACAGCCATTTCTCATATGGTATATGACACAGAATTCACACACACGCACACAAAAACACACCATACTGATTTGTACCTCCCAATTTACATATAAGGATAGCTAAGAATTTTATATTCATATTCTGCTAGGAATATGATTTAGGTGATACATTTCCAGTATATCCATAGCAGGACAAAATCTAGCCAGCTGCATTCAGATTTAAAAAAACAACAACAATCTCTTCTTTATTTTTCAGTGTGTGCATAAAATGAGTGCATGCGCATATAGATTTATATGTCACATCTTGCAATTACTTTGTATGAGACGGTGAGGGTTTGTTTATACATTTCTTTTTCTTTAATGGTAAAAATGCTCTTTATGCTACTAGCATCTGGGGATCTAAGTGTTCCCATAATCATTCCAGGAAGTGTTTTATGAAAAGAGAGAGACAGAGCGAAGAGGGTGGGAGGAGGAAAAAGAATACACCACAGAAATTTGCTGCCAAAATTGAGCAAATAAATGGAATCTAATTATGTTGGTCCACATATCCTAACTTGTACACTCCAGAGATAATAGATAACTTATTCATTGGCACATAACAGAAAGGTCTCCTTTGCTTCATGGTGGAGTTGGGTCTAGAAATGATATGCAACTGATTCCACAATAGCGATTTGGTTTTTTTTTTTAGAATAAAAATTATAGTGAATACTGTATATACTGTTATGTGCCCAATTAGACAGTGATTATGTGGCACTCTTGAAATCTTGGCAATGACTTGGTTCCAATTATAGAAAAAAAAAATACTGTGGTATTTCCCACATTCAAGGCATCCAGATGTATTTGGGCATTACCTGAACTTGGACAGAGAGGTTTTTCCAAATTGTATTAATAGTCTGGGGAAGGGAGAGAGCATTCATGGGAAGGATTAGGGCTATGAAATTAGCCCAGCCCAATTTGCTGTATAGCTTTTTATTCTATCCTTATTGGAAATAGTGGTGTTACGGTAATATCACTGCCCGTTAAGAATGTGTCAAAGACATCTTGTAAACCAATAGAAGAGAATCTGAACTGTGGTGCCGTCTGAGTTATTGTTTTCCTGCAGACATGTCATTATTCAACTAGGTAACATCATCAGTGCTGGAAAGAAGTGTAAGAGCTCTCTGTTTATACAGTATATGTATAAACCCCACTCCTTCCAGTACTGATATTGTCACCTAGTTGGGTAAAGCCAATAGTTTGACTGCGATTTGTATTGTTCGTTATGCATATTTAAATGAATTAACAATATAATCACACATATTCCACCAATCTGGGGAGGGAGGGAGGGAGGGAGGGAGGGAGGGAGGAAGGAAGGAAGGAAGGAAGGAAGGAAGGAAGGAAGGAAGGAAGGAAGGAAGGAAGGAAGGAAGGAAGGAAATTCACCATTAGCCATTCTGAAAAACCTGATGGATCAGGCTTGGTCTCTGCCATATTATTTTGCTATTCCACAAAGCTGGAAGATAGAAGGAAAGACACATATGGCTGTTCCTTTAGCTCAAGTGACAGACTTGTAATTCGGGAGTTCTGTCTGAGCTGTTTAATCTGAAAGGTCCTGGAAACAGGAGCTGTAATTTGTAACCCATGTTTTCATCACTTCAGCATCGTATCTGGATTATACTTGATTATTATAAAATTATGGTAATGAAAGAATTACAGTACTATTATGGTAATGAAATTACTTTTGGAGTAATTGTTTTCCTTCTCCTGTGTTGCTCCCTTCACTTCCTCTACCCATTGTGTGCCTAGGGACCAGGTATTTTTGTCATCTATAAATCACTCAGTAGCTGTTGGGTCCAGTGTGGAGATATAAATAAATAACCATTCAGAGAGTGCGAAAGTTGGAGGCGGTTCTGAAAGTATTGGTTTAGCTTCCTGTCTGGCCAAGATGTGCGACAAACCTGATCTGTTGGAGGTTGAGAAAAAGCTGAAGAAAATGAATACAGAAGAGAAGAACATGCTTCCTTCCAAGGAGATCATTGAACAGGACAAAGAGTGTGCCAAGTCATCATAGACCAGGGGCATGTAGCTCTGATGTTGTTTCTCAGTTGTTTCTCTAAAACAACTTATATATAAACTTAAATCTCAATGTATGTTGCAGTAGCCCATCCATGGGCCTTCCCCCACCCCTTTTCTGGGCTTGGCCATGCCCTTTGCTTCTGTCACAGAAGAAAACATGATTCACAGGAAATTTCTGGGGCTTGACCAGCGTGATTCTCATCGTTTGCCTTTCTTGTCAAATGGGGCAATTTCATCAGTTAAATCCTAATTGGTAAAATTCTTTGTGATTGTTTTTGCAGCTTTACTTTAATTTCCAAAAAATGGAAAGAAAAATCTATTAAAATTTTAAAAATGAAAAAAAAAAACCACCCAAAACCCACTATTCACTGGATGTTAGTGAAGCTTTTTCCTCAAGTATAACTGCTGGTAATGCAAATGTGGATAGACATGCCTCTTCCTCTCTCAGTTCTCACTTTATATATGTGTGTTTCAAGGGTGGGTTCTACTTACCTTTACTACCGGTTCGCAACGGGATTGCACGCGCACACTCGCTTCGCTCGCCCGCATGCCTTCTGTGCATGCACAGATCGCTGATGATGACATCTGGAGCAGTGGGTGGGGCCTCCCGCCGGTTTTACTACCGGTTCTTGTGAACCGGTCCGAACTGGGGGCAACCCACCACTGGTGTGTTTGTGTGTGTGTGTGTGTGTGTGTGTGTGTGTGTGTGTGTGTGTGTGTGCCTTTACATCAGCATTGACTCCTAATACCTTCCTGGACATGTCCCTGCAGTTTTCTTGGCAAAATAGCAGAAGCGTTTTGCCATTGCCTCTTTCCTGGACCTGAGAGAGAGTGATTGCCTCAAGGTCAGCCAGCTGATTTTGTGCCTGAAGCAGAACTAGAACTCTAGCTGGTGCTTTTACCACTATGCCAAACTGGCTCTCCAGCTTTGGTTTCCCCTTCCCAAATAGTCATTGGTAGGCAACTAGGCTTGAGGAAGTCTTTCCAGAGAGGTGTCAATGAAGGCTTCTTTTCATGGTGAGTCTAGGACAACTCATCATGGTCAACTCCCCATGCGACAATTTGCCGCAGAACAATTCAATGCTGTATTAAATGTTTCATTCAATTACTTTTATTATCGGTGACCACATTTTCATCTAAATTATTGCAACTCTTATATATCTGAATTAATTTTATTATTATTGGCCATGGTTCTGTTGAAATTAACTTCACTTTTGTATTTGTTGAATTCTCCTATGGCAAATTGTCCTGCGGCGAGTTGGCCATGGCGAGTTGGCTCATTCTGTTCTTTTCAAACCTCAGGGCTGTGGTGACAGGCTGGTGATGCAATACACATAGAAACTGGGTGACCCACTCAGCTTGTTTAAGGCCCAAACCCAAAAGCCTTCCATTTACATTCATTGCCATTTGTGTGCAAGAAACCCATGGACCAGGGCATCACTCTGTTCAATGTGCTTGTGATAAATTATATTAAAAAGAGGCAAGTGCAGTTTAGGTCTGGCTCAAATATAACATTCCAATGCTAGAAGAACCAAGCAGGTTTTTGTGATGGAAAGTCACTGATGAGAAAAAGGCAAGCGTAGCATTTATTTTGCAGCTTAAGGAAAGCTGATGAAAGAATGGGTTGGTTTGGCTTGGATTTCTTTTTGGGGTGGGCCTTACTTCTTACGTTTATTCAAATTCAGTTTGAAAGAGGGGGGAAAAAAGCCTTAAGTTGTGAAGCTTTGCAGTGAGCTTCATTTTCAGTCAGCTCTGAACTCATCAAAGAAGGCTCAGCGCAGATAGTACTTTAAGTCCCCGATACTACTATGAAACCAGATCTGTAGTAAAACAAACCCCTTTGACATCAAAGTCAGTTCCGCAAGTGTCTTTATACATTAAATATAAAAATTTTGCTCCAAAGTGGAAAAATAGGGGCAACTAAGATTCATTATTCAATTTATTACTGTCATGAGTCTCTGTGGCTTGATGCGCCTTCAAAAGCTTCATTTGATCCTAAGAGGCTTAAAGCTTATCCTGTGAAATTTTCTCCATAAATCCCAAGCTAGCTATGGAAAATCTGACATGTAAGAACTAATTCTCCTAACCTTTACTGACAGGCAGGCATATTTCTTTCAAAAATAAATTGTGGTTAACATTGTAATTAATCTTCTATTTTTATTTTGCCCATATTGTAGAAGAGTCTAGTAGGCTAGCCCAGTGCTTAATCAGAAAATGTGAGAACTGGAGTAATGCGTGATGCAGTAGCCCAGTCTTCTACCATGATTTTTTTTAAAAAATAAATACAGCCTGTATGTAATTTATTGTCATATGAGTATAATTAATCAAAAGCTTAAATTCATGCTAAATGTTAAAGAGAGTCAGGGGAAACAGCAAGAGTTTCAGGCACAGGTGAAAAGACATGTTTTGAACTGTCTAAATATTTGATTGACAGCAGGTCGCTCTACTCAGTAATAATCTGGAATAACCCTGGGATGCTAATTTCTTGGAGATCAAGTTTGCATAGTTCAGGAACTGTTGTGACAAGTTTAGCAGAACGGAGTGTCTGCTTTTTGCACAGATGTTGCAGAATGACATACCCTATATAAAATAAAATGTGTTCTTATGGGGGAGGGAGGCAGGGAAAGGAGGACTATTTGGGCAGAAATGAGTGTGCAGAATAGCATTTGTGCAGTTCAACAAGTCATGAAAAAGTAGTTTTATGCGAAAGGGAAGCATGCAGGAGCATAGAGGAAAAGCATCTCTTTGAATCATTAAAACAACCACATCTTTTCCAAGATTCACAAGAGTGCTTCAGCAGCTTTTTCCTGGCTGTGACAGCAAATATATGTGAAAACCCACTTTCCTTCATTTTCTGGTCACTCCTACCCTAGAAAGTTTCAATCCGCAAAATAGCTAGCTTAATGTCCCCTTTAAACTCCCTCCTCGTAAACTTCCAAATGAAAAATGGAGCACAAATATTTGGTTCTCCCCTCTCCACCCCGTCCCAGTCTTTGGAGCCTCCCAGACAGGCAAGAATAGGAAATGCATTCCCCAAATTGGAAAAAGAGGCTCAAAAGAATCAACTGAACTCAAGAATCTTCCTCTTTAGAAAGGCTTTCTAGGTCTTGAAATTTAAATACATGTGTTAAATATAGGACTATACGATACTTAGCAGTGCAATGAGATATTATTCATGCGTATGGCTATTTTAATGACATTTTGCCTCCTTGAGAACTAAGGAACAATGCAAATGGGCAAATGAAATAAATAAATTAAAATTCAGTTTTGTTCCTCCTGAGGACAGGAATTTGTCCTTAAGGATTTCATTCCGTTTTACATTTTCTAATGTTTATAAATGTTTAAATGTTGTTATATTGCCCATTCAAGTGCAGAGGCGCACTTTAAATTATTTAGAAGATGCCGTGAAGGTATGAAGCAGTTCATTGATTCACCATTCGCTATTCTCTTATCTCCTGGATATGTCTGGGAGATTTGATTCTTTTGCTATTATTAAGCAGCAGCTGCCCCCCTCCCCCACGGTTTGAAACCTGCCTCCTGCCAGATGCCAATAATGATTAAATCTATAATTCAGGGAAGCTTTCGCCCTAATATCTGGAAAACATTTATCTACCACAGTGCAATAAAAGAATGTGCAAAACCTGGAGGCCACATAGTTTAAAGCACACTTCAGCCTTAGAATCCCAAAGAAGTTGCCACAATTTAATTTTTCCAGATATCCACCATTTTAACTCATAAAAGCAAGGTTTTCTCTTGCTTATGGCCAAATTCTTAGATTGTAAATAAATGAGGATCTTCCTTATACAACCAGAAAACAAGTAGCAGAAGAGAGCAGAGGTCCCAGAATACCTTGTTCCACACTTAAATAACAGGGGCAGTAGTGCTTTTAGTAAATAAATAAAAAAAGTTGCACTTTACTGTGAGGAAGGGCTGCAGTCCAGGTTTGGTGACCTGTGAAAAATCACGAAGCAATCAATAATAGTAGCATTGCTAACTGAGTTAGTGCTTAAGAGTACAGAAAAATAGCAATAGCACTTAGATTTATATGCCACTTCACAGTGCTTTACAGCCCTCTCTAAGCGGTTTACAGAGTCAGCCTATTGCCTCCAACAAACTGGGTCCTCATTTTACCGACCTTGGAAGGATGGAAGGCTGAATCAGTCTTGAGCCAATGAGACTTGAACTGCTGAATTGCAGTCAGCCGGCAGTCAGCAGACATAGCCTGCAGTACTGCACTCTAATCACTGCGCCACCGTGGCTCTTGATAGGCAGTGAGAATCCTGTCCCATTGGTGGGCAAGTCTCAGAATGGCTTATCAAAGGGCCCAGGTTATATCTGGTAGATCCAAAGATCAATCTGGTAGAACTAACCCGTCCTAGAAGAGATGTGCTATTTTCCTATCCTAACTTTACCAACTGGTTTGTGTAAAGATTAGGATTACTCTATTAATTACAACAAAACTTTTTTAAAAAACGAATGGATAGGTCACCTTCTCCTTTGATTTAAGGTCAGCGGTTTTCTCAGATCCGCATATTGTTTTATACAGTTTTGTGAAGGATGAATACATGGTCCTTGCAGTGATTTTATTTTCGATTATGGTAATGTTTTTATTTTTTTGTTTTAGAAAATGGAATGGTTTCTAAGCAGGTATCAAGGGTGCTTTTCTCACATATGGAGAGCAGAGCTTGTCTTGGTGTGCAATTAGAACAGCTTCTTAGAAAGATATCAAATGAGGGTAGCTGATTAAACAAGAACTAATGAATTCCTGCTGAGAGAGGGGGGAAAAAATCATTAAAACGCTTGGCTTCAATCTATAGCAAGCTCATTTAATTCAAAGTATGGTAACAAATAGCTGATCGTATTTCTTAGCAGATTCCGAAGGAAATTAAATTGAAGTTAGATGGAATTTGGAGCCCTGCATCCAAAGTCAAACTCAGTACCTGTTGCTTAGTTTGATGAGCTACCAGGACACAAGCATGGTCATAATTGCCTGTCTATTGCCAAATGGGGAAAAATAATTTATGGCAAACTTGACTGGCTTAAAGTTTCACTTTAGCATTCTTTAGCATTTATATAGCAGATTTAAAATTCAGAACATTTCATCCTCCTTCCTCTCACAATGTGGTGTGATAGATTTATATTGGTTTTTTTCTTGTTTCGGAGAATAATTGAGTTTGGGAGAAAAAGAGCTTGTGAGTGAGAGCTTTTCACACACTACAGTGTGCTATGCTATGGCAAAGGGAGAAGAAGGATGACATGCTGTGATTCTCTTTTCCCTTACATAGTCCTGGGGCAACTTGGCTGTGGTGAATTGGCCATGGTGAATTGCCATGGTGAGTTGGTTGTGGCGAGTTGGTTGTTGCGAATTTTCTTATCCCAGACTGGAGCACAGCCTGTTCTTAATGGAATGGAATGGAATAGAATGGAATGGAATTTAATGGGACAGGTTATCTCATGGATGCCATTTTAAGGCCTGAAGGAATGGAAGAGACTTCAAAAACTTTCACATGATAATTTGTGATATTTGGAAATTGGCTTGGGATCTGGAGATTGTTGACTGATTTTGAGAATTGAACCAGTTTTTTTTTCCCTGGCCAGGGTTTGATATCTTTAAAAAAAGCAGCAGAGCTACAATTTTGATATCCCATCCTACTCCTCACACACACACACACACACACACACACACACACACACACACACACACACAGAGCAATGCAGCCCTGCTCCTTCATTTTCACATTTACAGAAATTCTTGTCTGACTGCAGCTCCCAGATCTTGGGCTACTGTAAATATCTGTCTTTTACAGAAACAGGCAGTCACCTAGGAATAGATGACAAAAGTGGATGGGATTCCTGACCATCTAAACTGGACAAGACACTCTTGAAAAACACAAGCAAATTGTGTGTCAAACACAGGCTGAAAGGGGTATGTGAATCATTTATCTTCATAGTTAAATGGAAAGCCAAATCTCCCAGCAAATCAAATACTGCTTCAGGATCAGGCTATACATCTTCTTCTTCTCTGCTGATTGTCTTCCTTGAACAGTGCTGCCTCAGCCTCTTGCTAACCCCCAGGAGGAAGATAAATACCGAATCCTCCAGGAAAGATGGATAACTGTCTGCTACTGTACAACTAATCAATATGATTCTTTTACACCCATATAAACATTAAGATAATTAATCACAGGCCTGTAAGGTTCATGTCTCTTTACTGCTTTCTTTGTCTGCTTCTTGCTTCCTTTCCCTATGCTCATTTAAGGATAAAAGTTCATGAAGTGGGGATGAAATGCAACTCAACCCATAATACTATAATTAGTATATCAACCATCTTCTGGCAGAAATGACTTAGTTCTTAGTTTCAATACACCAAACCTTCTACCCCACTGTGTCCTCTCCCTCCCTCCCTCCCCTTCTACATCTTTACTCCGTTTGTTTCAAACTGCACACTCTATATCTGCTCTCAGCGACAGAGGTGACAACCTCAAGTTCAAAGGGATCTCTAATTTAATCAAACAGTTTCTGCAGCCTTTCTCCAAAAGACTAACTTTCCAAACTTAGCTCTCGCATTGAGGACTTAAGTTTAGGGGTTAATAACTAGTAATCAGTCTGAGAAAGGAAGTTGTTATAAACCTTGTTCACCACTTTGCCCTCTAGGAGTAATTATGCACATTTTTGCCTCCTGCTTTCCAAGTATCTCATCATGTTTGAGTTCAAGGTTCAGTAATTATGCCCATTAGTGAATTGCTATCACATCATGTCAACTGAAGTAATGAGTAGACAAAGATCATTTCAAATGAGAAGCTTATCATCTTAACGCTCTCCATACGGTGAATACCTTAATACACTTGTCAGAATAGAAACCACCAAACAGTTACCAATTCTACTCATTTCTATACTATTCACCTAATAAGTATTTGATCCAAGAGCAGTTCAATGAAAGGTCATTCTAAAGTAGAATCAGGCCATCAGGCCATAAGCTCAGGAAAAAGAGCAATGGTCGAGCTTCTTGCTTGTGTGGGGATCTGTGTATACAGGTACTCCTCGACTTACAACCATTTGTTTATTGACTGTTCAAAGTTGCAACGGCACTGAAAAGAGTGACTTATGATTGTTTTTCATACTTACAACATTGCAGCATCACACCTTGCAGCATTCCCTTTGGATGCTTGGCAACTGGCATGTATTTATGATGACTGAAGTATCCTGGAGTCATAAAATCAACTTTAGCGACCGTCTGACAAGCAAAGTCAATGGGGAGGCCAGATTCACTTCATAACCCTGTAAACTAACTTAACAACTGCAGAGATTCGCTTAACTTCTGTGGCAAGAAAGTTTGTAAAGCAAAATTACAGTAATTTAAGAATTGTCTTACTTAGCAATGGAAATTTTGGGCTCCATTGTGGCTGTAAGTCGAGGGCTACCTACATACCCTGTTTCCCCACAAATAAGACATCCCCTGATAATAAGCCCAATTGGGCTTTTGAGCGCATGGCAATAAGGCCAAGTGCTTATTTCAGGGTTCAAAAAAAAAATAAGACAGGGTCTTATTTTCAGGGAAACACAGTACCTATGTATATGCTTAGCACTCTAATTCTGGATGTGAGTCCTGGAAGCAAAGCGGCAGATATGTTGGCAAATCCATTTCTTTTTCTGTGGAGAGGGAGGCTTGAGTCAATCTTCTGTGAAATAATTTAATGTGAAACCATTTGGGAACCTCTAACTTTGTTGCCTGTTTCCATTGACCACATGCTCCATATAGGTAATGCCTTTTTTTTTTTAAGCTAAGTACTTTTAGCTCTTAAGGGAATTATGGATTGACTGTGGAGTCCTATGTAGTGTTGAATGCGTGCCTGTGAAGTGATTGGTCATTCATCATTTGTCATTGGATAGAAGGCAGAAAGTACTACTGTAACTTGCTTTTCTTTTACCTCAGCTGTTGTTCAATTTCTTCTGCATTGTTTTCAGGGGAACAGGCAATGAACCCAGGGCTTGTCTGCTAAAGAAAGAGCCTTTTGGTCCTGTAGGTCAAACTTTTGCCTTTCTTTTATTCCTGATTTGAAATGCCAGGAACGACTTTTAATAGAATTACAGCCGCAGACTTTTCAATGGGTGTAACTGGAAACACCAAGGAAAAGATGTTTCTACATCACGCAGTCCCACTGTATTTATGCCTGGCACTGTTGGTAAGGGTCACAGCAGGTTTAGGTATTCCTAATATTTAGTAGTGACATATTCAAATACAAAGCAATATGTTGGTGATATAGTTGATAAAATTCAAAATAGTAGAAGTTTCAACATCGAACTGAACCTGGCAGAATCCATTTTTCCTGTTTGTCGTTGCCACACACTGTGGGAGGGGAGAGATGGAAGGAATGCCCTACTAAAGACAACATAAAGCTTTCCTGTGTGAACCAAGGTCATCTCCCAGATCAGTGGTGGGTTGCTCCCGGTTCGCACCAGTTCAGGAGAACTGGTAGTAGCAGTAGTGGGAGGCTTTGCCCACCCACCCGGAAGTCACCAAATACTCTCTGTGCATGTGCAGAAGCTTCTGTGTATGTGCAGAAGTGGCATGCGCATGAGCGAACCGGTAGCAAAGGTAAGTAAAACCAACCACTGTCCCAGATGATGGAAGAAGGAGGAGAAGAGTGCCTGAGAAGCCCGACAATTAACCTAATTGGCCAACATGACAAGTGACACTTGGGGGAAGGGGTTGTTGCTTGTTTGAACTATGCTGAAACCATGGGAAAGAGTCAGAGTTGGTTTTACACAAATTGTTCTGATATGATGTGTTCAATAAAGGAATTTTTTGAGGAAAGCGAAAGCCTCAGAGTACTGATTTGTTTGGGTTTATTAGTCGGAACTTCGACAAGAAGAGATGAAAATATATTAGAAGAATGTAATGACTTGAGCTATCCAGGTACTACAGTATGAACTGTAATTTAACCAATTGTAGTGAGTCAATTGTAGGGGATGTAGTGGCTCAGTGGCTAAGACGCTGAGCTTGTCGATTGAAAGGTCAGTTGCTCAGTGGCTTGAATTCCCTAGTGCTGTGTAACGGGGTGAGCTCCTGTTACTTGTCCCAGCTTCTGCCAACCTAGCAGTTCGAAAGCACGTAAAAAATGCAAGTAGAAAAATAGGAACCACCTTTGGTGGGAAAGTAACAGTGTTCCGTGTGCCTTTGGCATTTAGTCATGCTGGCCACATGATCATGGAGATGTCTTCGGACAGTGCTGGCTCTTCGGCTTTGAAATGGAGATGAGCACCGCCCCCTAGAATCGGGAATGACTAGCACATATGTGCAAGGGGAATCGTTACTTTTACCTTTTTAGTGGTCTGAAAATATGTAATCCCAAATTATATGTTGTTATTTTTGGGAGGTAATATGGAGTTAAAGAGAGCCAGTTTGGTCTAGTGGTTAAAGCATCAAGCTAGAAACCAGGAGACTGTAAATTCTAGTCCCATGACTTAGGCATGAAAACTAGCTGAGTAACTCTCTGAGCCCATGACGTCAGGCTCTGGTAACAAGCCAATTGATCAATGTGGGTTGCAATCAATGGATTAAAATTCAACAACAACAACAAAAATGAGCAGATCTTGCACTTGTAGGAAAATGCTAGGAATAAAATAAAAATATGGAGCTGTCAGCCCCACCAAAGCTAACTTTTATTGAGACTGGCTATAATAACAGAGTCCTGAAGTAGCTCCTCCTTTTTATACTTCAGTGAATTAGGGAGGCATCTATCTGAGCTGCTTCTGAATGGTATGTTTCTAGATTTTTTTAAAAAAATCAACCCCTGTTGCCTAAGTAACAGTTTTTGCATATTTCCATCAAGGTTCTTTTGCTCATTTTGTGCATTGAGTGAGAACTCTGGAATGATTTGTTTGATAATCCATTTTGTGTGTGTATGTTCTTGGCTATCCATGGAATTTTTTTTATTTTTTTTATTTTTTTTTTTATTGCAAAAGTTTTACAATTACATTTTCACCCCTTTTTTTTTCACCCCCCCACCTCCCTCCCCAAACTTCCCATCCTCCCTAACCCTCCCTAACCCTCCCTCCCCCAGACTTCCCTATTATGTACTCATAACTAATAACACTGATATATAAACTTGAACCCATCCCTCCCCTTATATAATTTTTCCTCTTTGTCTCTTTACCTTAAGATATTTCTAATACATTATTTTCAAGTAAAAGCTATTTGATACTTTCTAGTTTGATATTTGTTCTGAACATATTCTATCCACCTTTTCCATTCCCATTCATAAGTCTCTTGTGAACAATCCTTTAAATATGCTGAAATCTTCGCCATCTCTGCAAAACTAGCCATCTTCAAAGTCCATTCCTCGATAGTAGGCAAAGCTTCATTCTTCCAATATTTACCTATCAACAATCTTGCTGCTATTATCATATGCAATATTAGTTTTATTTCACCCCGTGTAAAACCCTTAACTATACCCAATAAAAACAGTTGTGGAGAGAATTGAATTTTTTTCTTCAAAACATTCTGCATGACCCACCATATTTTTATCCAAAAAGCCTTAACTTTCCTACAGGTCCACCAAACATGATAATACGTAGCATCCAAACATTCACATCTCCAACATTTTGGCTGAACATTAGGGTACATACATGACAACTTTTTAGGATCTAAATGCCATCTATAAAACATTTTATAAAAATTTTCCCTCAGGTTCTGCGACTGTGTAAATTTAACATTCTGAACCCAAATTTTTTCCCATGTTTCCAACGTCACTGGTTCTTCAAAATTTTGTGCCCACTTAATCATACAATCTTTAACTAATTCAGTTTCTGAATCCCTTTCTAGCAAAACATTATAAAGCCTTTTAATATGCATTGGACCTTTCTCTCTTATATGTCTAACCAATTCTTCCTCATGCAACATAATACCAGTTTTTTGGTCCTCTTTCCATCTCAATTGTAGTTGATTATATTGTAGCCAAGTTAAATTAATTCCTTCATCCAACAGTATCTGTAGTGTCTTCAACTGCCATCTGCCCGCATCTGTGAAAAGAACCTCTTTATATAAAAACCCCCCAAGTGACATTATATTTGTATTCCACATAGTATGACCAAGATCCAGCCATAACGGTATTTTGTAATCCCATTTGAGTCGGTGCTTCTTCCAAACTCTCATCAAAGAGTCTCTAAGTATATGACTTTTAAATACTTTATCTACTTTGTCGTCATAAAATAAATAAGCATGCCATCCAAATTCAAGATCAAAACTTTCTGCATTCAGTATTCCAGTCTTTTTACTTCCAAACCAATCACTTGTTAAAGTTAAAGCTGCTGCATCATAATATAACTGTAGGTTTGGGAGTTTAAGGCCTCCTCTTTCTGGAACATCTTGCATAATTTTCAATTTCACTCTCGGCTTCTTCTCGTTCCAGACAAACTTATTCACACCCGACTGCCAAACTTTCAGTTGTTTATCACTTTTAAGCACCGGAATCATTTGAAACAAAAACAGAAATCTTGGCAAAATGTTCATCTTAACTGCTGCTATTCTTCCAAGTAAAGACAGTTGCAGCTTTTTCCAAGTCTCCATGTCTTTCTGGACCTCTCGCCACAACACCTCATAATTATTTTGAAACAATTTCATGTTTGATTCTGCAACCTGAACTCCAAGATATTTTACCTTAGGTACAATTTCAAAACCTGCCCTCCTTTCAAGCTCATGTTTACGATCTTGTGTCATATTTTTAACTATCATTTTAGTCTTTTTTGAATTCAGTCTAAAACCTGAAACTCTACCATAGTCTTGTATAATGTCGTTCATCAGGATTGTTGATTCCATTGGTTGTGATAGGGTAACAACCAGATCATCTGCAAATGCCTTTATTCTATAATCCTCTTGCCTTATCATTATGCCTTTCAAAATTTTAGAGTCCCGTATTGTATTTAGCAAGACTTCCAATGTTAAAATAAATAAAAGTGGGGACAACGGACATCCCTGTCTTGTTCCTTTTCCAATTTTAAACTCTGTCGTCAAACTTCCATTAATAATAATCTGTGCTTTTTGCTCTTGATAAATTGCTGAGATCGCCTGTATAAATTGGTCCCCAAAGCCCATCTTTTTTAAAGTCTTTAGTAGAAAATTCCAATCCACTCTATCAAAGGCCTTCTCTGCATCCAAAAAAACCAGCACTGCAGGAATCTGTTTATTCTTATCAAGATATTCCAATAAGTCTATTACTTGCCTTACATTGTCCTTCATATATCTGCCCTCAATAAATCCCGCTTGGTCCTCATGAATCACCTTTTGGATTACTGGCATCAACCTGTTGGCTAATACCTTCGCATAAATTTTATAGTCTGTGTTCAAAAGAGATATTGGTCTATAATTCTCTGGTTTTTTAGGACCAACTTGTTCTTTTGGTATCAAAGATATATAAGCAGTTGTCCAAGATGGGGGTATTTTACCCCCTTGTTGAATATTGCAAAATAAATCTCTAAGTTGTCCCACCATTTCAGCTTGTAAAATTTTGTAATACACTGCAGTCAGACCATCCGTGCCAGGAGCTTTGACTGTTTTTAGCTGTTTAATTACTGCTGTTATCTCCTCCTCTGTTATAGGATAATTCATTCTTTCCTTTTGTTGATCAGTAATTTTTGTAACTCTCTTATCATTTAAATATTTTTCTATAAGTCCATTCTGCACCTCTTCTTTGGCATATAGTTTAGTATAATAGTCCACAAAAGCTTCTTTAATTAATTTTTGTTGAAAGATTTCTTTCCCTCCAATATCAATACTATCAATAATCCGTGCACTTTGTTTTTTCCTCAATGTGTAAGCCAACCATCTGCCCGGTTTATTAGCGTTGCAAAATGTGTTATGCTTCGCGTATTGTAGGCTTGTTGCAACTTGTTCCGCCATAAGCATTTGAAATTGGTCTTTCAAAAGTTTTATAGCACTTCGTATTCTTTCATCTGTTGGGTTTTTAATAAGTAACTGTTCTTTATTCTTTATTTCCATTTCCAACTCAGATCTTTTCTTTTGTCGGAGCAGTCTATGTTTAGAATTCATATAGATAAGTACCCCTCTCATATAAGCTTTACTTGCGTCCCAAACAATTTCAATTGGGGTACCTTTATTCAAATTTATTTCAAAAAATTCTTTCAAATGCTTTTTAAGTTGTATTGTATTTTTTTCATATCTAAACAAGTTCTCATTTAATCTCCAAGAACGTCTCTCAACCTTATCCATCTCAATTTCTATCCATACAGGGCTATGGTCAGTCAAAGTTCTTGGAAAAATCTTTGTTCTTTTTGTCTTAACAAGTAGATCATTTGACAACAGGATAAAATCAATCCTAGAAAAGGATCTATGTCTATCAGAAAAGAAAGTGTAATCCAATTCATTTGGATTATGTATTCTCCAAACATCTTTTAGTTCCATATCTTCTTTCATATCAAAAAAAGTCTGTGGTAGTCTAATTCTAGACTTTGCCAAGCTCTTTTTATCTAGTTTAGAATCAATTACTCCATTCCAGTCTCCCATAATTAAAATAGATCTATAGTCCCATTGCAATATTTTAGTATGTAACATCTTATAAAAATAGTCCTGTTGTTGGTTGGGAGCATAAATTCCAATCAAAAGAATTTGGCCATTTGCTGTGAGCAATTCAATTGCTACAAACCTACCATCTTGATCTGCTTCTATAACTTTCGCTGTTAATTTTTTATTTACATAAATAACCACACCATTCTTTTTCTGTGAAGTTGAAGATATATAATGTGCTCCTAGTTTTGGGTTTATCAAATATTTTTGATCTTGAGTTGTGATATGTGTTTCTTGTAAACATATTATATCATTATTAAATTGTTTCAAATATGTAAATAATTTCTTCCTTTTCTGTGCTGAATTCAACCCATTAACATTCCAAGATAGACACTTAAAGGTCATCAGCCTCTTTCTGGAGCACAGAGCAAAATATTTGAAGTTCATCCAAGAGCTTCGATCTCGCTCCTCCCATAGCGCCACTCTCTTGTACGGTACTCTTAACTGCCTTCTTGTCTTGTCTTTCCTGTTGTTGTTGTTGCTTTTGTTTAAGTAGCTTGGATTGAGCTCTAGTTATACGTTGATCTTTAACTTCAGTCAACTGAATCAAATCCAAAATTGGAGAAGAATCCAACAAGGGCTCACTCAGAAAACCTCCTTCTGCACCTTGCACTATTTCTAATTCCTGCTTAGACTGTTCTTTCAATTGCCTCTCTTCACTCTCCTTAATCTCCAAAACTGTAGATGTACGTGGAGATGGTGTTCTTTCCTTAAGAATAGTACTGTAAAAGTGTTGTGCCTTCTCCACGGTATTCAACCGATATCCTTCTCCCTTATATCTAAAAATTATCCCAGCTGGTGCGTCCCACCGGAAGGGTATCTGTAAATTTTTCAATTCCTTAACAAGAAAACCAAATTCTTTTCTAGCTTTCAACATTTTAGGAGGTAATTCTTTAAAAATTTCAAGTCGTGAACCCCCCACTTGTACAGAAGTATGAAAAGATTTTTGCAGGATATCATTTCTAATTTCTCTGTCAGTAAAGTATATGACCACATCTCTGGGCAGTTGTCTTTGTCTGGCCACCCAAGAGTTCACTCTGTAAATTTTATCTATTTTATGAAATACCAAATCAGGATTAGCTTGTAAAATCTTAGCCAAGGCTTCAGAGCAAACTTGTCTCAAATCCTGTCTCTCCTCCTCTCGAATTCCCCGAAGCCGTATGGCGAATTCCATCGCCCGGAATTGTATCATAACAATCTCATCTTCAATTCTCTGCATTTTATTGTCAACTTCATCAGTTTTATAATCATTGTCTTTCATCTTAACATTAACTTCTGATTTAAATTCTTCAACTTTAAAATCAACTTTCCCAATAAATTCTGCCAGGCCAGACGCCACTTCTGATATTTTTTTGGTCACCTTATTTTGATTCTGTTTCACCATGTCTTTAACTTCATTAATTTCCTGCATAAATTCCTGATGTGATTTTTGAAGTTTATCATCTATCTCCTGTTGAGATTTTTGAAATTTATCATCCAAAGTTTTAGAAATAAATTCTTTTAAATCTCCCACATCAAATTCTTTTTTCTGAGTTTGTAGCTGTTGAGCAGGGGGAAGTTGTGTTTCATGTTTGTGTGTGGGGGATCCCCCCCCTAATGCCTTCCCTTCCTGCTTCTTTGAAGCCATCCTGGCTCGTGATCTAGTTTTTCTAAAGAGGGAAGTTCCTTTTCCTTTCCCTCCTGCACAAAGACTTCTAAAAAAGTCCCCCAGATTTGATCAAATAAGGGTTAAAATAAAGCAAAGTCCAATATTGAAAAGGGAAAAATTTCCCAGTTATTTCTCTTATAACAAGCAAGGCAACTTTGTAGCAACTTGGAAACTTTGTAACAAAGCAAAGTAACTTCACCAATCCACACTCGCTGGCTCGTTAACTCTGAGGCTAGGCGCCATGTTTTTTCAAAGCACTTTCACTCACTCGCATTTTCTCAGATTGAAAAGTCAACAAAGTGCTAATACTTGCGTTTCCAAATTTCAGGATTCAGTAGTTTCGCTGTTTATTAAAGCTGGTTCTTTCGCTTTAAGTTACCTGCAGCCGGCTTGTTCTGCAAAAGCAGAATCGTCCCACGTCGCCCGGAGTTTCAGCAGGTTGGGAGGGAGCCACGCCTGTTCTCTCCCCAGAAACTTCCCTGGGGGGTTACAGGGGCTCAACCTGTGCCCTGCGATCTCTCCTTCTTCAATCCTGTGGATTTAGAAGTTTTCGAGCCGCTTCTTCGTCTCGAAGCGGCTCTACAGGCGGCGGGGCTGGCGGAGCTTCAAAGAGCGCCGCCGTCGCCGAAGACAAGGAAACCGGAAGTCCCATGGAATTTTTGAATGTCTTCTCCAACACCAAAGTTCAAAAGTGGCAATGCCCTTTCCATCCTGCTTCTTCAAAGTTCAATGTCCAAGGAATACCACGGTTTGCATTATTCAGATTTTTGTAGATGGACACACATCATGACATCTGAATATCTTTTCCAAGATCTTCCTGACTATTTCATCTGCAGTGTATTACTACAGTGTATTACAGTGCTTACCAGTTTCTTTATTGTTAATATGGCAGAAACAATTCATCACTTCACAGTCAATTCTAAGGCTGGTTGCTCTACTTGTTGCCATTAGCTTGGTCTTCTTTATATTTAATCTTAGGTTTTTTTTCCCCACTGCACTCCTTGACTTTTAATCCTCAAGCTTGCAGATCCTTTGTATTTCCAGCTAATGCTTCTCTTTAAAACTCTTTAACTTTCCCTCCATTTCCATTGCCTGGTGAGAGATGGGGATGGCAGTGAGGCAACTATAGAAAAGATGATTATGATGATTATGATGATTATGAAGAAAGAAAGAGAGTGGAACTACATGGCATAATGGAAATGGACTTGGGAGCAGTATAAAGAATGAAGGTTAATGTCAGACTAGTTTCTGGAATGATTTATTTATCTTTAATCTCATCACTTTGCATTTATATGACTTTCATATTGCATGACTAGACATTCCAATCCTGGCATCTGTTGTATCCATGACATTTTTGAAGTCCATGAAATATTCCCAATATAGGCACCAGCCTCAAGTTCTCTAAGTAATGTTATTAATTAGTTATTAAATAGCATTATAACATATTTAGGAGGTACATAAGGAGTGCATTTCTATATCTGCTTGTGTTTTTGAAACATTTAGATTCAAAATAAACTGTGGTGTAATGATACTAAGGAGCTAATTTGTATTTGAAAAGAACCTGAAAGGCAAGGCACCAATTTAGGGTTTACCTCAAATATCTGGAGAAACCTGTACTGAAAATGAGTAATTGAATTGTCTGACTATATTTTGACTGTAATCAGGGGTGGGTTCTACTTACCTTTACTAGCGGTTTGCATCATGCCCACGCATGCGCAGATCACTTCTGATGACGTCCGGGTCAGTGGGCAGAGCCTCCCACCGGTTTTACTACCGGTTCTTGTGAACCGATCCGAACTGGGGGCAACCCACCACTGGTTGTAATCCAACATGAAGTCATGGTGAAGGGGGCGGGGAATGAAGAAGTTCAGAAACTTGGGGACAGATTTTTAATATTATTACAAATACTTGAATCTGATTTATTACAGGGTTGCCTATTGATACACAATGAATTTCTGCAATTTATTTAGTGCTACAGCCACCATTTCTGATGGTGGCTAAACCAGGACATCTCCATATCCGACTGATGAAGTGGGTAGAACATTTCAAACAGTTTTTGCGTGGTAGTTCATCTGGGTTTCGTCCGAAATTATGTGAGATGGGTAGCAAACAAGTCCAAAACAAACAAACAAACAAATGCTCTTTTTTCACATAGATCCAATATTTTGAGCAGCAGAGAACAGGTGAAAATCAAAAGTGATCCTTTTCCAAGCACAATTCTCATAGAGACTCCAGAAAGAAGGGATAGGGTTACAAAAATTCCAGCAACTGAACTGTTTCATATTTAGAATAAATGTATCCCTATATACATTAGGGGGAAGATTTTTTTCCCCTAATTTTCTTGTGATCCATTGAGAAAGCAGGACATAATCATATCAAGAATGTGATCCCTGATGGTTGGGATAATTTAAGAAGAAATGAAGTGGCACAGTGTAGGGAAGCATCAAAACAACAATCTGTTTCAAAAAGTCTAAAAAGTGTTCAAATAAATCCCCACACTCCGGTCAGCAGTTTCACTCAGTGTAAGCACAGAGGAGGTATTAGCTTGGCTAAGCATTCTTAATAATACTGATAATTATAAAGAATCTATTATAGATACAGATAATTATAATCTGTTTTATAGAAAACTGCCTTATAGTCCCTTTGAAACTCAGTCTTCTATCCTCTTCCTTTAGTGGTATATACAATTGAATCTACATAATAAAGAGCAACGTCATAATCTTATGATGATGCATTGGTTGGTTGTCATTATTTCCAAGTATGAACAACTTGTCTCATAGAAGTTGGCCAGAAGGCGATAACCCAAAGAACATATGGGGATAAGGTTCCCAACCTACCCCCCCCCCCCAAAAAAAAAAGAGAGAACAATTTCTCATCTTTAAGTTTTTACCTGGAACTTTCATACAAGTGAAAAAGTTATTTTATTTAAAAGAAGAGAGCTTGAAAAGCACTCTATGCTGCTATTGTATTTCCATTGACTCCCCTGGTACACTACTTGATGTATGGAAGGGTTTTAATCTGCACCAGATGGCTGAATTACACGTTTTATTTCTACAGAACAAAGCTCTCCGGAAGACCCAGTTGGGATACTTTAGAAGAAACACTGTGTTGTGATTCAGTACTGCAGCTGCAACAACACACCAAGGAAATATTTTGACCTAGAGAACATTGACTGTTCTTTGGAACTTAATGTTCTGACTAACTTTGAACTTCAAAGACATAAAGTGTCCCATATCTGAAGCCCCAAGGTTAGTGTGGCACTCAACACACATGTTACATAGAACAAATTATTGCCATCGCATGAAAAATAGCTCACCTGCACATTTGAGAGTAAAAGTAAGCATGCCATGCATTCCTTGCTTATTTAATTTCCAAATCACTTTTATTATTTTTTTTCTTTTTTTTTTTGAGTATAGGTATTTTATATTTAAGTGGGCAATAAAAGTAGTAGACAGTAAAGAAACCATTGAACCATTTCATTGCTAACTACTGACGCTCACAACTGTCAACTCCCCATCTCACCCTACCATACATATGTATAGAAGGATGCTTTTCTCACTAAAGAGGTAACATTCTGTCCATTGTGGTCAGAAAGTTGATCTGAAATATTTGTTATTCTGCCACAAGATAACTGATTTTGAACTCTATGACTGTTTCTACTGTTAGGTGACTACATATGCTATTTCCTATAGCGAGGATACTGATATTATTCCATATCACCTTTTGATTTTTCTTGGTTGGTATCCATATTTTAACTTCTGAATAAGTTATCTTATATATTGTATATTGAATGTATTCAATCTTTCCTCATCCTGCAACACCCAGATATGTTTGGTTTCAACTTCCAGAACTCCCAAGCCTATGACTGGAAGCCATAATTTTTTTTGTCTTATCATAAATCCTGGATATCAACTTAAATACTCAAATAGAAGTTACTTACACCTACAAATCGACACTAGAATCCTCTTTCCCATAAATCGATAAGCAAAATGGAAATCCCAAATTATCTGCAGATGTGTTCGTGAAACATCAGGATTGTGCAAGTCATGCGCAACTATTTATGTTTGGATTTCAAAATGATGATCCAACCATAGCTGGAAATAATGTACTTATTTTGCTACAGGTTCATTTGTATCTGTGTTCTGATATTCAGAAGTGTTTCTGTAATCCAAGTTCCATAAAAGTGTATCACCAAAAGGTGCAAAGTCTGTGCTTGCACCAAATGTTGAATTAATGTGACAGATTAAGAGTCTCAAAGGGAATATTAAGCAGGATCAACTTCCAACATAATCATGGAATAGGAATAGAATAACTTGTGTCCATTCTAATTATTAAAACAAAGACAGATGACAATATCTGGGTGAAAGAGTGCCTCTCATTTTTAGTGACAAGCTGTTGGATGCCTTTCATAAAGTACATGGGCCATGGTCAAATGATGAACAGGGACATAGCAAAATGAAATTGTAAACTAATGAATTAGATACAGCTAATATAATCACTTTAAATGTAACTACCCCACTTTTGTTAGACTGCAACTACAACTCAGGGGCAACTTTTTGAGACGGTTTGAAGTCTTCCTTTAAACATCCTAGGCCAGGACTCCCCAACCTTTTGGACCTCAAGGACCACTAAATTCATAATTTTAAATCCCACTGACCACTAATATAATCTGCCTAATGACTGGCTAGGTGGGCGTGGCTAGGTGGTCATGTGACAAGGTAGGCGTAGCCAACTCGATGTCACTCACATCAAGCGGCACCTCTCCGGCCAGTCCTCGCCCCTCCCCTCCCAACCACTCCTCGCCTCCCCACCCGGGCTCCTTAGGGTCCCAACAGGAAGCAGTTGTTGGAGCTAAGCAGCCACCACGAGAAAGAGTTGGCAAAACAGCTGGCTCAGTTCAAATTGGATCTGACCAAGAAGGAGGCTCAGCAGAAGCACCTCACTGCGGACTATGAGCATAGGCTTTCCAAGCAGAGGGAAGACCTGCGGGAGTGCAAGGCCAGGTACCAGTGTGTGGAGGCTCAGTGGGCTGAGATGATCAGACAGTTCCAGGCCATGATGCAGTCCCACTGGAACAAGGCCCTCTGGCTCTTTGCCACCAGTGGCACTTCCCTCCAGCCTTCGCCTAAAGCCCTGCACCAGGAGGCTGAAGCAGACCCCAAATCGGAATTTCTGCCCTCCTCCGACACACACAAAAAGACCCTGAAGAGGGAGACTCTCTGCAGCAACACAAACGTTCATTGCAAGTATCTGGCCCAGGGGCCATAGTTTGAGAACCCTTGATTTAGTGCAATATAAAAAATGCAAATGTTTTTTGGTGGACCACCAAAATTTTCTCATGGACCACCAGTGGTCCATGGACCACCAGTTGATGACCACTGTCCTAGGCATTACAAGCTTCTGCTTTTTCTATAGTAGGAAAGGAATGCAAGTCATGCTGAAATAATCACAGAACTCGCAAAGCTGGATATTACACTACTTCTAAGCCCTTAATCCACTCTCCACACCCCACATCAGTGCCCTTCAAGGATGTTGCAATATGACTTCCAGTAGCCATCCTGGGCTTTGACAGGAATTATGGTTCAACACATTTGGACTTCAGTATGCAGATTCCTTTAGGTGAGGACGATTGCTTTGGTGAGGCAAAGGCCTGGCTTCGGCAAGGCAGTGTTAGCCAGTATAGTTTTTCTCTCTCTCATAGTTCCCCAAGAACAATGTGGATAGCCTTAGCAAAGTTTATTCATATCTTTGCCTGGTTATAAACATTTCTGTCAGCTTGGCTTTGTCAAAGGGGGATTGATTCAGTGGTGGGATTTGTTTTCTTTTTACTACCGGTTCTGTGGGCATGGCTTGGTGGGCGTGGCTTAGTGGGCATGGCAGGGGAAGGATAGTGTAAAATCTCCATTCCCTCCCCACTCCAGGGGAAGGTTACTGCAAAATCCCCATTTCCTCCTGATCAGCTGGGACTCGGGAGGCAGAGAATAGATGGGAGGCGGTGGTAATCAGAGGTGGTATTTACTGGTTCTCTGAACTACTCAAAATTTCTGCTACCGGTTCTCCAGAACTGGTCAGAACCTGCTGAATACCACCTCTGGATTGATTCAATAGGAGCAATTATAGTGAATAATACTTTTTGCTCCTATGTTATGGCTCTGCCTAATCTTGGAGTATTTTTTCTAAAACCAGAAGAAACCAGCATCATTACTCCCACTGATGTAATTGTTTGTGAACACACTGCCTCCACCATCACCACCCAACTCTCCGGCAGATTCCAAACACTTCTAAATGGATCAGATGAGAAGGCAGTTTGGAGAGCCATCTGGGCCTTGTATATTTTAGCATCTTCAGTCCTCCTACACATCTGAAATATATCAGGTGCTTTGTAAGCAAGGCAGACTACTGAACGGAGCAGCAGACTGACACAGTATTTGTCAAGGGCAATGGAGAGCAGAATATTTATTTCCTTGCTCAAGGGCTGCAATCTTTCCTCGGCTACTCCCTTTCCTTTCCCACCCCATAGCTGATAGTTTTGTGCCATGAAATGACCAAATCACAGCTCTTGGTTTACATCTCTTTCATAGTTGCCCTCTGTTATGCAGACACTGACAGTCCTTTTACAGCTTATTTGCTAAGACATGAGAGGATAGAGCTGCTTGAGGCTAAAGAGCTGCTAATGATCAGCATCTCTTTGCAGGGGATAATAGTATTTGCATTGCCGAAAACATTGAAACAAAAGTTGTGTCATGCTTGGAAGCCATATTACCTGTGTGCCTTGAGGATCCAGGCCTGCCACAATCATACCATGGGAAGTTGGGAGTGGGATTGCATGAGTGAGGTAGAGATAGCCATAACAAACTTCTCTAAGAGAAGTTCAAGGCCATGGTGTCCGGCAGCTGTGCAAAGAAGAAATTGGAGGATGTCTTCTGTTTGGGAAAGACATGATTGGAGCTGTGTGGACATGTGGGAGATGTGGGCAAGGTCTTGAACTTTCTTGTGGGTGAGGAAAACCTGGAAGCTTACATATTCAGGTTTTCCCAGATGTGCCAATATGACATCTCTAATAAAAGTTAGCTTTGAGGAACTTCAAGCCTCGGAGTTTGATTTCATTGGGGGTGTTATTTGGAACCCTGTCTGCTCTAGAGCATTGTCTGAAAGTGAGGATTTTTCAAAAGCAAACAAAAGGTCCCTTACCAAAGAGTAGGGAAACTGAGTTAATTTTCTACAGATGCATAAAGTTCTCATTGCTACCCTCCAATCCTCAACCTATAAATTTAAAACTTTCATTCCGCTGCCAAAAAATCCATGGGAAGTCCATGAGAGGAGTCTCAAAAATTTGCCACATCATTGGGTTTGTATCCTACAGCAATGAAGCAAAATTACCTGCCCATGTTGTTGTTGTTTTTACCTCTAGATGACCTGCACATTTCTCCTGCATGTGAAACACTAAAAAAGGAGTACATATGTTCAAGGGATACAACACTCCCTTTCAAGGGAGTTTTGTTGCCTGCCCTTGATTGCAGAAATAAACGAGAGACGGCATGGTGTAGGAGTAAAGGAATTGACAAGGAGCAGGAAGCCCAAAGATTCTAGTCCCCCATCAGAACTTTGGTGATTTTAGAGCAGTCACTCTCAGCTTAATCTACTTTACAGGGTTGAGATGATAGAAAAATAAGACACTACATATACTGTTTTGACCTGCTCAGTGACAAGCAGGATATAAATATAATAAATAATAAATAATAATAATAATTATTATTATTGCTTTAATTTATATGCCGCCCTTCTCCGGAGACTCAGGGCAGCTTACAATGTGTTAAGCAATAGCCTTCATACTTTTGTATATTTATACAAAGTCAGCTATATTTGTATATTTATACAAAATCAGCTTATTGCCCCCACAATCTGGGTCCTAATTAAGTTAGGCAGCCATCCCACTAGGGAACCTCTAGCAACAACTTTTATATTGTTATATTTTCAGAACATTGTGCACATGACCATTCATCCTTTAAGCTGGTCTGCTGGATGACTGCTGTTACAAGATGGTACCTTGGTTGCATTCAAATATATCTTTTCACTAATGGAAAATGTTCATGCTTATTGTGGTGTTGGAAGTGTTGGAAGAAATGTCCATCTGAGTGCAGTTCCAAGCGGGGAGAAAGATACTGGAAACATGGAGGCTGTTTGGAAAGATAGATTAATGGTGGAGAAGACCACATGGTTTGAGGTCCTGGGCAACTGAGCACATAGAAGAGAGATATAGATAGATTTATACACTCTCTTGGGCACTGCCATAGAGTTACTGTTCCTGTGTAAGGGCAAGTATCCCACTGGTTGCTGTAGGGGTCATGTGCAAATCCTAGGAGTTTCTCTGTGATAAGTCTGGTTGAACTGATGTAATGTCCCTAGGTGATTTCTCAATGCAGTGAGCCCTGCTGTTAGATGTGTAGAGGGTTAATCCTATCATGTCCTGAGGCCAAGCTCCATCACCCTGGAGCTAAAGTGGGGGGCGGCAGGGAGCTGCAGGGAGCTGCTTTGTCTTTAAAAACATGTTTCTCCTTTTCTCATCCAGGGAAATATAGTATTCTGCCCTTTTCATATTTCCTAGAACATGTCATTCTTCTAAGAGGGATGGGTGCTAACTTTCTTCAGAAGAAATATCCATCTGGTTCCGTTCCAAGTGGAGAGAAAGACACTGGAAACATGGAGGCTGATTGGAAAGATGGTTTATTGGGGAACAGGACCACATGGATTTTAGGTCCTGGGCAGCTGAGCACATGGAGTGGAGAGTGAGAGGTATTTATACAGTCTCTTGGGCCTTGCCCTTGAGCTGCCTGTTCCTGTGCAAGAAATGTATTCTATTGGTTGTCAGACTCCCAGGGGGCTATGCAGGGGTCATGGCTAACCTTTTAGTTTGTCTGAATTAAGTTTGAAACTTGGAGGGTGATGATGTAATGAAGAGGCTTGTGTTCTGTGGGCAATTACTATTGTGCCTTAATGGCTTTGTCCTGTGTTGGATCTTGAGTGAGGGCTAATCTTACCATTCTACCTGTGTTCAAAATATCTTGTCTTGAATGGATTACCAAATCTGCATTTCTAAAAACTGCCCTCAATTTAGTATCTGCTTGGGGGGCAGGGAACTGTGACTCTGAATTTCTGTCTTTAGAAACATGTTTTTCCTTTAGGGAAAATATAATATTCTGCCTTTTTAATATTTCCTAAAATATTTCATTCTTCTAGGAGAGGGGTGAGTGCTATCCTGTTTTCCCCAAAATAAGACATCCACTGTTAATAAGCCTAATCAGGCTTTTGGGCGCATGGCAATAAGGCCAAGCGCTTATTTCAGGGTTCAAAAAAATAAATAAAAATAAGACAGGGTCTTATTTTCGGGAAAACACGGTAACTTTCTACAGTGGCCTTTAATGTTATTTGATCCTCAATTCTTGGGAAATCCTTTTTGCCATATCCTATACAGTTCTGGTGTGTACAAAGCTTAAGAGTCATTTTAGTTCCAGGAAATGCATGAAGAAAAAGGCAACACTTGAGTATCCCCCTTGAGAAAATGGACTTTCCTTTGCTCCCAAACCCAGGAGTGGCTACAATCTGTTTTAATAGCTGCTTTCTACTTTTGCACCCAGTTGTCTTTAGTAATGATGTTCTACTTTATCTGGTTTTTCATTCTTATAGCTTGATTACTACCAAAAGGTAGTGTTTTGCGTTAACAAACTATCCAACCCAAAGGTTCCTCCTTTCCTTTGCTGGGGACCATGAACACTACTATTAGATTATGATATTTGTCTTCACATTTATCATGGTCAAACCAAAGTTTGCCAATTGTTGATAGGGGCAAACCTCCAGCCAAGTACACAAGGTAGCAAGAGCAGGCATTAGCACCCTTACATCAGGGGTGAAATGCTCTCAGTTCGGACCGGATCTCCCGATCTGATAGTGATGGCATCGGGTGGTTCAGAGAACCGGTAGCAAAAATCTCTGCTCCCCCAATGCCCAGCTGAGCCGCGCAATCATCAGAGGCTTTTTTAAAAAAAACTTTTAAAAGCATTTTTTCTTCAGTTGAAGAGGTTGTAGAAAAAATGCTTTTAAAATGCTCTGACGATCCCCGCTGAGTTGCCTGATCGTCAGAGCCTTTTAAAAGCATTTTTTTACAATCTCTTCGGCCAAAGAGGTTGTAGAAAAAATACTTTTTAAAAGTAAAAGAAAAAAAAAGTTGGCCACGCCCACCCAGTCACATTACCACCACCACCACCACCAAGCCATGCCCACAGAACCGGTAGTAACAAATTTTACATTTCACCACTGCCTAACATGCTCTATCAGTGATACATTTTTAAAAAAATATATTTGCATTGTGTGTCTTGAATAGAATGCTATCCATGTGGACAGGGCCAGAACAAAAACTACATTAATTTTTAATTAAAATTTTAAATGTGTAACATATTGTTATTTTGATTATTGCTGCCCATTAATTTATTTACCTTCCCCTTTTGTAAAATTAAAAATCACACCAGCAGCAATTTCATATGGGTTTGGCAGCGGTGGGAGGCATTTATGACTGTAGAATTTCAGTTTGTGCTCCCTGGATTATATTACTATTGTGCAACAGAGTGGTTTCTTTCCCAAAGAAAGAGCAAACAAAGCAACAATAAAACTTACACTCGAGGGAACTGTGTTTTGTATACTCTGTGCTCTCCTCTAGATAACTACGGAAATATTTTTCCCAAGGCTATGAAAGATTGAGTCAAAAGAAGCCTGTCTAATAATAATAACGCATCTATTCCTGCCCTGAAAACCAAGAGGAGTTTCTGTTTCTTAGCTTGAAAAAAAAATCAGGGGTGTTATTATTTTTTCTGATTAGCTCAATACAGATCATACATTTTGTACACAAGGATCCACCATGTTCAATCCTTGTTATTATCAAGGCATAGTAACTGGGAATGGCTGAGAATAAACCCAGTCAGGGTTTTTGTAGAGCTGTTATTGCACTGGGCAGGGAGTGGTGGAGTAACGAGATTCCGTAAGTTAGCTTCAGGTTTTCAACCTGTGCCTAAACACCTATTTACATATTTGTGCACTCAGTGCAAATGAATACGATGTACATTTATCATTTGTGCGAAGCTATTTTGGTAGAACTCATCTTATGCCTTATGGTTTTGAAGGGATTGCAGACTATTTTTTTTCTTTGCATGGTACTCTGGGTGATTTATGCAGGTAATTCCATTAACATTTCTCACATAAATCCAGAGAGCATAAATTGGAGGAAACAGAAGGTTGGTACTATATGCCGAGCATGCAAATTCACTCTAATGTATAGTTGATGCAACCAAGATAAGGTGATTTGCTCAGGAAAAACTTCTGAAATAGTTATCCAGGTACAGTTTCATATAATTTCTCCTGTGAGCATGGAAAAAGGATTGAAGTCTCTTTTGGAGGGCGGAGGGCGGGAGGATTAGGTATCAGTAGCTGCATTATGTAGCCAGAAGAGAACAGAACAAAGAATTATTGAGGTGGGGGGGGGGAATGAGAGGGCACAAAACAGGGAACCAAAGTCTATAGATTCAGCAATGAAGAAGGATATTATTATTTAGCTCATATTTATCAAACTTGGGGATTTTAAGATAGCAATAGCACTTAGACTTATATACTGCTTTACAATGCTTTACAAGTCTCTCTAAGCGGTTTACAGAGTCAGCCTATTGCCCCCAACACTTTGGGTCCTCATTTTACCCACCTTAGAAGGATGGAAGGCTGAGCCAACCTTGAGCCTGGTGGGATTTGAACTGCCAAATTGCAGGCAGCCAGCAGTCAGTAGAAGTAGCCTGCAGTACTGCACTCTAACCACTGCGCCACCGAGGATCTAAATGTCTTCAACTCCCATAATTCCCCAAGTCAGCATCTTGTGTGTGAGGTCCTTGGTGCTCTCTGAGCTTGGTGGTTTTCTTGCAGAGTTTTAATTACCTAATAAGGTAACATCATCAGTGCATCTTACATTTTCCAAGTTTGAAACATGCTGATCTTCAAGAATGCTAGTAAGTAATTCTATTGAGCCCATTTTAGTGTAGGGCAGCCTCTCCTTCCTGGATGTATCAGCAAAGTTAATACTTTCCTTGAAAATATACAGTACAGTGTCTATAAGTAAAAAGAAGATAGCAATTCTGCCTTGGTATATTTTGCAAATGAAAAATGGCTAATGATATGCATCTGTGTTCTGCCCTAATCTTACGTATTCTGTTGATCTAGCTAAGACATCTGTCACCGCATTGATTGCCAGGATTGATTCAGCTGTTATCTCTATCTGCACACAAACTGCGATTCGGGAAAAAGCTGCCTGGACTAGCAGTGACTAATCCTGTTAGCTAGGCAGGGATAGTTAATCTCTCAAGTGGAGAATAAAATAAAACTCTTTGCGCAATTGTATCTGTCAGGTTGAAACTCCTACAAGTGGCCTCTTTAGGGACCTCACTTTTTCTATATATTTAATAGAGAAAAAAGTGTCAGCATTCAAGAGGAGCGAGATGTTTCCAGCATCAGGTAATATTTGAGCCAATCCCAAAGAACTATTTTTGACAATGTGATTCGAACAAAAATATTATCCTTGATGGGACCAAAAAGGTAAAAAGAAAGGTGGATTGAGATTTCTGCAGCGTTCTGTCTTCAGGCATAGGCAATGATCAAACTGGCTAGTAATGAATGGCCTTCTACACACAGATGTAGTCATTCCCAACACCAGCAAGTAGACTAGGAAGGATAAAATTACTTTAGTATAGTAACAGAGGCTATAGTAACAGAGTCTTGCAAGCATGGTTATACTGTAATTTCTCCTTATACTTCAGGCAATTAGGGAAGTGGAACTGATCCACTTCTGAATGTTATCTCATTGTTCTTGACTTAAAAAATGCTTTAGCCCCTTTTGCTTAGGTAATGGTCCTGAATATTTTTGTCAAGGAGATCTCCTTTACTCTCTACAGCAGAACCTTTGTTGACTTGGAAAAATAAGAAGACTGGTTTTAACAGTCTTGAACTCACACAGAATACAATAGAGGGGATATTACTATTTACATTCATTAAAAAAAATGTGAAATCACAGCTGTCAGTTCTTTAGCCGATGTTGGCCTACAAATGCATTGAATTCATCCCAAGAATTTAGGATATCATAATGCGTCAGTGTAGTACATGTATGGATCCAAGTGATGTGGCCTTTTGCAATTGACAGATGTAAATTTTGTCAGTATGCAGATGTTTAAAGTGTCATCCAATTTTTTTTGGAATGGCACTCAGTGTGTTGATAACTACTGTGATCATCATGGCTGGTTTATGCAATAACCTTTCCATTTCAATTTTCTGAATTTGATACTTTGTGATTTTCTCCAATTCTTTGTCTTCTACTCTACTATCCCTCATATCGCCACATTACAGGGACATGAAAGGAGCCCCTTTGAATGTCCCCTGGGCAACAGTGATGTCATCAGCTAATCCTTTAACATGGAAGAGTCTTGGTAGGTGCTTCTGACATGAATGAAGCAGCCACCACATCAATTATCCACACTTTTTTCTTTTCAACCACACTGAAATATGGTGTGTTATGAGCAAAAATTTTATCAGTTTGTATTCAGAAATCCCACAATATTTTAACCTGCATTTTAATTTCAATTATTTTTTCAGTTCAATGTTCCCACTATTTTTTTATTCCTAGCACAGGGTAATTTTTATGGGTGTTCCAGTAAATCATTCTGGCAAATCTGTTATGTCATTGTTTATAATCAGTTTATGCATCTTCTGGCATAAACTGAGTATATGATCTACTGTTTCTTCTGACACTCTGCACTTTGAATCATTTGAAATTTTCAGTTCTGGCCTTGATTGCACTAGCTTGAAGAGCTTGCTGTTGAGCAGCCAAAATCAAGCCTTCAGTTTCTTTTTCCTTTCTTTATTTAAAACATTTATATAGCCACCCAGATTATAACAACTCTGGTCAGCTCCCAATCAAGAGTTAAAACAGCACAAAAGCCACATTAAAACTATAAAAATCTATGCATATTAAAAACAAAAGCCTAGCATCAATTCAGATTTCTGATGTGCAATCACCTCAGTGCTTGAGGGGTAGGTGTGAGAGGGAAAGGTTCAAAGCTTTTTAGAAGTCTAGGGTGTCAGAGGCCTGCTGAACTTCAGGGGGACAAGTGTTCCATGGGACGGGGGCTGCCACAGAAATAGCGCATTTACTAGCTCCAGTAAGAAAGCAATATTTAGAGGTAGGGACTAGGAACATGCCCGTTCTATCTGATCTGGTAGGACAGGTAGATCTATTTAGGGAAAGGTGATCCCACAGATAACATGATCCTGTATTATATAGGGCTTTAAAGGTGATGACATCTTGAAATGAACCAAGGAAAGAAACTGGAAGCTAGTGCAATCCATGCAGCAGAGACATTATATGCCGATGATACCAGACCCCATATTGATGGATGATCTCCCCTAGAGGTTTCATGTAGGTGTTAAAAAGGAGCATCAAAAGGCTCAAGCCCTGGGACACACAACATTGTAGGGTTCAACCTCTTCTCTCTTACTAATACTAACTGCAACTGACAATGGAGAAGGAGGACAACCGCCGTAATACAGTGCTTCCCATTCTCAACCCCAAAATTGATCCAAAAAGATATCATGGTCAATAGTACTGAAGGCTGCTGAGAGGTCAAAGAGGACCAGAATGATTGCACTGCTTCCATACCAAGCCTTCCAAAGGTAACTGACATGTGCAACCAATTCTCTATCACTGCTGTGCCTCAGACTGAACCCAGACTGAAAAGGGTCCACATAATCCATAATTATTGAGAGTCATTTGTAACTGTGTACCAACCACTCTGTCAATAACCTTCCTTAAAAAGGAGATTGGGAAAAGTTGTTCAATACTGCGGGCCCCAAGAATAGTCTATTGACTAGGGGGTGCACCACTGCCGCCTTCAGGGCAGGCAGTACCAGCTCCTCTTGCAAAGAAAGATTAATTAACACTTGGACTCAACCACATGTCACCTTCTGGAGGCCTTAACCAGCCAGTAAGGACATGGATCTAGAACACAGGTGGCCAAGTTTACAGTCCCAAGGTACCAGTCCACTTCCTCAAGAGCAACCAGCTTAAACTCCTCCCAGATAACAAGGCTCAGACATGTATCCAACACCTCCAAAGGGTCTACCCATCCAGAGCCCAATTCCATGAGTGACTTCATCTGACAGATACTGAGAATATTCCCTCATAGCAACTCTACAAGGGCTCCTCCTTACCCAGGAGGGGCCTGGTTATCTGAAACAGGGCTGCTGTTCAGCTATCTGCTGATGCAATAAGAGAAGTAATTATACTTCTCCACCCTTATTGCCACATGGGACAACCTAATATAGGTTTTTACCTGTGCTCGGTCAGCTTCACTCTTTATCTTCCTTCAGCAGTGCTGTAGGTGCCTCTGATCTCTCTGAGTTGCTTGTTAAAACTTTTTAATGTTCCAACTGTAATCCATTGCCAGGTTTTATTTTTATCTACTTTCTCCTCAATCTTTTGTAGAAATTGACCATGTAATGCTTTTCACTGCCAGCATTTTTATGAATCTGTTATGTTCTGATATTATGATTCATCACATAATCAGCCAGATGTTTAGACTGGATTTGCATTGCATTTATATCCATTGATTGAATCTTTTCCAATGATCTGAGATAGGCAGATGTTGTTGTTTGATGGTGTTAAAGGTATTATTGCAGGATGTTAGCTGTTCCAAGTATAGCTGCCTTTTGCAATTGACTGATGGTAATTTTGTCAATGCTGATGATGTTCAAATGTTGCTCTAGATATTCTGGGATTGCACCAAGGTGCTTATCACTATTGCTTTCATTAGCCACTGTTGTTCTACTTTTATTTGCAGATCTTTGTATTTTGTGATTTTTCTACAGCTCTTTCTCTTCTCTTCTTCTGTCTCCATAGTGCCACACCCACTATCCAGACCTCTTTGTCTTTGTCTTTCTTATCAATGGTTGTTAAGTCTGGGGACTTATGTGGTAGATCTGTTTGAATTCTAAAGTCCAGAGCACTTGAATGGAGCTTGGACTGATTACAAGAAAGCATTCAATTCCTTGCCACATGATTGTATAACCAAATGCCTAGAAATAACAGGAGTCAGCAGATACATCAGAAGTAAAACATTACACCCATGGCACAATGGAAGACACAGTTTCTGGTCAAAGATGATAGACATTGGGAGTCAATTAACCTGTAAGAGGTTAATATCGAGAGAATCAAGGGAATGTATTATCAACACTACTGTTTTTATTGTGCTGATTCCTTTGTCAACAATTATTATTATTATTTCTCTCATTTGATAATCTTAATATATTTATTGATTTAAAGAACAACTGAATTATCCAGCCTAAGGAACGTTCACAATTTATGACTACTTTTTGTCCTTCCAAGTGTCCATTAAGTGGGGATAGCAAATCAATTTGGAGAAATAGGAATTTAATAGCAAAAGAGATGAGGAAAGTTGCTTGCATAGCAAGTACACAAAGCACATTTTGCAAGAACACTTTCTCCCTAGGTGAGCTGAGTCTATGCCTACATCTGAGCTTTTCTTATCTCTCTGCTGAAAGCTTTCTATCTGTTGCATTACTTTTACAGATGTCATCTTGAGTTTTTCACACTCAAGGGTAGCTCAGATGGGAGAAAGGAAATTTCCACCCTGTGGTTCTCTATTGTGATTCTGAACAGTCTTTCTGGTTTCACAAACAATGGAATAGGAAGACTCTGCTGTTTTGAAGCAATAAAGCTAGGAGTGGCAGCAGCAGGAGGCTGGCAGGAGTTTTGTATTTTAAAATCATTTTATTCCATTCCTAGTAGTACCACATACAATGTAACCTTCAGTTGCCCTCGCAAAGACTTTTAATAAACCTTAGCTTCCAAATTGGTCAGAAAGACAGGAAGGTTTCAATTTATCTTATTTGCCAGTTTCTGAGAAATAATATTGATATTTGTTTAAGGGTCAAATCTATATCTTTACTCATTGAAGAACGATGTCAGTAGATTTCTTGTTGGAATTTTGTACAGAAAGGAATATATTTCTGAGTGTCCTGAATAACTAGTAACTAATGACAACAACTAATATTGTTGTCATGATCACATTCACCTAATTATCAGCATTTTTGGTTATAACCTAAAAAGGGGGGCCTTGGAATCCTTTGAAAACTTATGGCAATTGGCACTTGCTCTGAGAAGGATGGAATTAATTCTTGGCTATTTTGGGATGGCATTTCTTTATCCCAAATCTCATACTTTTTCCAATAATTCTCAGGGAGGTACCATTACTTTCACATTCTGAGGGATGGCTTCAGCCTATTTCTAATTAAAATCAATACTCCTCAGAAACCCACACCGCAGAGAAGCAAGAAATGACAACGAACTCCTTTAAGAAGGAGAATTTGAAGAGGTAGAAATCCTCCGGAAAACTCTGCTCATCCTACTCAATCGTGGAGTAATTTGTTGCTGGATTACTCTCCATGGTCCTAAACCTGAACCCTTTTGGCTCATTGAGAGTGCTATCCAAGGTTCTGAAATGCATGCTGCAGCTTCCTTGCTTTTCAAGGATTGATTTTGTTTTCTACTTTTACCTGAGCATCCATCTGATGGGCAAGCTCACTTGATTTCTTTCTCCCAAATCGCACAGGCAGTGCCTAGTATAAGTGCACTGAAAACATAGGAGAATGCCATCAATTAAAGCTAAGGCTCTGAGCACACATCATTGGAGCATTGTTAAGAAGAAAAACCCATTCCTACTGCTCGGCAACATTGACGGAGTGACTAGAGGACTTTGTCAGTTTTTGAAGCCCAGAAAAATCATTGGAACTGAGGTCTTTTATACCTATTCTTAACTCTCAGACATTAATTTGGTTCACATAGAGTGACACCAAGATAATAGATACACTGTCTACCCAATAAAATATCTCGTAATCTAAGGTGAACAACAATAATAATGGGAGACTTCCGGTTGGTGCTGTGGGGAAAGAGACGGGGAAATGGCGAGCTCCGCTGAGCCCTGCCAAATCCCCTCTGCCGCCGATAAGTCTGCGGACCTCCCCTGTCTTGTAGGGACAGGGGGACAAGAAGGAATGCCTTGGGCAGCTGAGAGGAATGGGCAGGTTCCTCGGGGCTGGAGGCTTCTCCTTCATGTCGGCAGCAGCGGAAGGGCAGTCATGGTGGCTGCCCTGAAACCACGGCAACCGGGAACAAGGATTGTGCTGGAGGAAGAAGATGAAGAAAGAGCAAAGATCAAGAAGCCGGGTGAGTGACACCAACCCAGGCAATATAACGTACCTATTTGGAATTACTGGAAAATAAGACCCCAAATTTAAAAGCGGCTGCTGGACTGTGGGGCTTAAAGATTGAAAAGAAAAAAAAATGGGTAAAAGACCCGAATTGAATTTGGTTGCAGTAAACTTAAATTGGATGGTTTGGCATTAATAAATTTCTGAAATTTGACTGTGCCTTTAACTGGAGTGGATAGGAGAAATGGATATTCCTGAGAATTAATGCCTCTAAAAGAAAATGAAGCTAATGAAGATAGACAGATGGATGGCTACAAAATAGTCATGGAGTCTGCAGTGACTAAGCAGGGAAGTGGATTGAAGAGATTTCCCTTTCTGGGTGGAAAAGAAACATGTTAATTGGCTTTTTACTTGGATTACTTGAAATTAATATTGGATATAAGGATTTTGGAGATTCCTACTCTGTCCCAGATGATTTTAAGAAAGAAGAAAGAAAGAACATTTTGGATTTTAACAATGGAGACTGACAAAACTGTAAACAAAAGCTAGGTGTGGCGTAGTTAACAAAGACAGGAAGCTGATGCACTACGCTTGGAACAGACATTTTAAAAGTTTTAAAGGGACATACAGAAATTCTTTACTTTGAACTGATGAACATTGAAATAGAGCACTTTGGACAGAGAGGAAAAGGAAGAAAAGGAAGAATTAAAGTGGATAAATTTAAATGTGACTAACTGAAATGTAAAGTTTAAAAGCCTATGTATATATGATAAAGTTTAAAAGTCTAGGTATATATGATTTTTGGATAAAAACAGGAAGGGTTGTGAAATAATAAAAATAGAAAATAAGAGGTGGCTATTAAAATAGTGGATGATATCAAGGAGATAAAAATAATAAAGAATAATATATTTTGAGGCAGGAAAATTTTAAGAAAATGTACTGTTTGATGTAATATGTTTTAATTTTAATTTGCAAACAAATGTTAAACTGATGAATAAGGATTGATTGAACAAAATACAAGATACACAGATGCTAGTGATTAGTCTTGAATTAAGGTAATACATGTTGGAAATGATGACTATTATGAAATATACTGAGATTTAAATTGAAAGAGTAGGATGGAAAAATGATATAAAACAGATAATTATATTACAGTTAAAATGTGTGGGATGGATACCAACTAGATAAGAGTTTGAGACTCGGTGGAAATACGTTGGAATTTAATTAGAAGTGCTGGAAATCAGCTAAATAAATAGGAGGAGTGCTGGAGGGAATTATGCTGAACACCAGCCAAATAATGGAGGGAGATTAGAGGAGGTTATGCTGGAAATCAACCCATAAAATGCTGGAAACAGCCAAACAAATAGGAGGAGAGTTGGAGGAGACTATGCTGGAAATCAGCCAAACAATGGAGGGAGTTATGGAGGAGACTATGCTGGAAATCAGCCCACAAAATGCTGGAAACAGCCAAACAAATAGGAGGAGAGATGGAGGAGATTGAGGAACTATTCTGAAACTAACTAAATAGTTGGTGTTTTGGAGGGGATCAAGCTGAGAATTAATCAAATAGAATAAGATGGAAGATAGTTAAATATTAGAGGGAGATATAGTGGAAAATATATTAGAAATTGGAGTAAATAAAATATGTCTTTGTGAGAAATCTGTGTAATATGTAAACTGGGAGAAAAAAAAACTAAGGTAAACTGATTTGAGGATAAGGGTCAAAGGATTAAAATTAGACAAAATGTTGTTTTATAAAATATAATAAAAAATGGAGTGGTATTGAATTGAAATTAAGAATAAATGGTGATAAAATTGTAAGGTAAACACTTAACAAGAGGTTAGAATATTGTAAAAATTATTTTGATATGACTTGTATAAGATATAAGGTAAAGAAGAATAAAGATATGTTTAGAATTGTTATGCAGATGTAAAAATGAGTGAAAGTGAATTTGAAACTAATTTTGGATAGATATAATGGATTTATATAGATGAAAATGTTAAATTTGAGGTAAAATTGGTTTTTTTTTAAGTTTTGATTCTTTTTTTATCTTCTTTTCTTTTCTTTTTTGTTTACTTATAAAAGATGTAATGGAAATTGTGAATTGAGCTTGTGAAAGGAATGTAAGTGTGGTAACCACCTATGTCCGGATCGAGATTTTTGCTCTTGAAAGCTATGTTTTATGTTTAAATTTGGAAAAAATAAATAAAAAATATTTACAAAAAAAAAAAAAAAAACAATAATAACAGTACAAAACCATCACAGGTGTGAAAGAAAATAACATATCTAAACAGAGGCCAGTTTCATGTCTTCCCATCAGCTCTATTGGGGGGAAGATTTCATGGGACTTCTTATTTGCAGAAAATGTTCCCTTGTGAATACCAGGGTTGTAGAAACTTTGGTCATGTTCTCATACAGTGTCCTTTTTATGATGCTCCAAGACCTGCTCCAATCTTCCCAATCATTTCCAAATATGAGGGCCACACTAATAATTTTTATATGTATTACTTTCTAAGGAAGTCTAGCCTCACAGTCACATGTCAGGTGGCCAAATAACTTCACCAATTTATACAACTGCACAAAACTTTTAATTCGCTATGACATATTATTGTCCTATTTTTTCCCTTCCCCAATAGTGAACTGTTGTGTCAAATTCATTCTTTCTTTCTTTCTTTCTTTCTTTCTTTCTTTCTTTCTTTCTTTCTTTCTTTCTTTCTTTCTTTCTTTCTTTCTTTCTTCGTAAAGGCTGATCAAAGACCATAGTAAAGAAATTTGAGTTAATCACCATTCCTAAATATGTTTTGGCAGTTGGCTTAGAAAAAAAAACACAAATAAATTGGGCATACTTATTCTTTTCCCTTGCCACAAATCATTTGAGAAATCTAAATGCACTACAAAATCTAAATTGCTTGCTTGAGAAATTTAGAACTTCCAGCAATCCTTTATTTTCAGGCTCTTGTCTGGGCACATTGTGGAAAGCCTAGACTGGTAAGGGATCTCTTTCATACTCAAACTCACAAACAGACATATAATGAAGTAATTAGAAATCTAGACATGAAAATTTGTGGCTTAGCTCCTACTTCTAATGGAACCAAAAAGAAAAAAAGAATCCTTCAAGGAAAAAGAAAGAAATTGTATATACTTGAATAGCTCATGATTACTGGAGATATTTTTGGAGAATCTATCTTATAGATAACAAAACGAAAGAGCTGGTTAAATCTGTATTTGTATGAATACAGGTAATGACTTATAAATAATACTGCATGGAACTGGGGCAGACTAATACAACAAAATAATGCTTTGCATCTGCATTAGGTGCGAGTTTATTTTTATACTCATTTCAAAATGAGCCTTTAGAGCACTAAAGTAACATACAAAGCCCCAGCCCCCCTTTTTATACCTTTAACAGCCCACGACTGTGCTTCAAAAATTTGGCAGCGCATTAACAATTTGATGCTGTGCAATTTTTTAAACCTTTTCACACATAAAATCCAAAATGAGGGCTTAATAAACCAGTGCAAAATTGGGAAACCTAACTGTCCTGTTATAAAGGATTAGAATTTTGGTCTCACTGTAGGTCTCATCATGATGCTGTCTATGGCCTGCCTTTCTTTCTTTCTTTCTTTCTTTCTTTCTTTCTTTCTTTCTTTCTTTCTTTCTTTCTTTCTTTCTTTCTTTCTTTCTTTCTTTCTTTCTTTCTTTCTTTCTGCACCTCCTATCAAGAATAAAATTTTTCCACTCCCATTTTAAACATCTTAGGATCGGGTCATTTGAAAAAGTGCCTTGTCCCATAGCTACCTATGGCCCATCTCAAGCCCTTCTCCAAATGTCCTACTGGATGAGTTAACCTGGTAGCAGGGATGAAATGCTACCGGTTCACATCGGTTTGGGTGAACCGATAGCCGCGGCGGGCGGTTCGGAGAACTGGTAGCAGTGGCAGCACGAGGCTCCGCCCACCTACACAGATGTTGTTACTTCCTAGTTTTAACCAGGAAGTAACTTGTTTTTTACCCTCTGTGCATGCGCAGAAGGCTTTGCGCATGCACAGAGGGTCCAAAATGTGTATGTGACGCATACATGTGCACTTCCGAACCGGTAGGGAAGGTAAGTAGATTTTACCCCTTCCTGGTAGCCACTGGAATCTCTGTCTCATGTCCTCCACATCTTAGCCTCTTGAAATCTACAGTACAATTGTTTTGATGGCAAATGAAGAACGGCATTTTGAAAAACACATCTTTTTTATTTAATAACTGTACATAGCCATCCATCTCATTAATATGACTCTGGGTGGTTAACAATTACAGCAGAATAAAAATACAGCCAATGATTAAAAACATAAATAATATTGCACAGCATAAAATAGCAGCCAGTCAAACACCTTAGTCAATATAAAGAAACAGTGGGCTCATTCCCATTATCAGGACCCAGGCTTCACAGCAAAGCCAAGTTTTTAACACCTTGAGCATGGCCAGCAAGTTTGGAACAAGTCTGATCCCTAAATTGTGGGGTGCCTCAGGGGTTGGTTCTCTCCCCCCTGCTCTTTAACATCTATATGAAGCTGCTAGGTGAGATCATTCGTGGCTTCGGGGTGAGATATCATCAATATGCTGATGATACCCAGTTATACATCTCCACCCCAGACCACCCCAGAGATGCCCTTTCAGTGATGTCCTGTTGCCTGGAGGTAGTGCGGGCCTGGATGGGTAGAAACAGACTCAGACTCAACCCCTCCAAAACTGAGTGGCTGTGGATGCCGGCATCTCGGGTTTCAGAGACCCCATCACTTTTGATGGGTGGGGAAAAACTTGCCCTCGTTGATAGGGTTCGCAACTTGGGTGTCCTTCTGGATGCTCGGCTGTCCCTAGAAGACCACCTGACGGCCGTGACCAGGGGGGCCTTCGCACAGTTTCGCCTGGTGTGCCAGTTGCACCCTTTCCTGGACCGAGATGACCTTCGCACTGTCACTCATGCCTTGGTTACTTCCCACTTGGATTACTGCAATTCCCTCTACATGGGCCTGCCCCTGAGATGCACCCGGAGACTCCAGCTGATCCAGAATGCAGCCGCACGGGTTGTTACGGGAGCCCCTTGTTACTCCCATATAACACCTCTCCTGCATGAGCTGCACTGGTTACTAGTGGTTCTCCGGGTCCGCTTCAAGGTGCTGGTTCTCACCTATAAGGCCCTACATGACTTAGATCCGGGATATTTGCAGGACCTTCTCCTGCCTGCCTCTCACCATCCTGTTCGCTCACATAGGGCTGCTCTCCTCAGGGTTCTGACAGCGAGCCAATGTCGTCTGGCGGCGCCCAGGGGTAGGGCGTTCTCTGTGGGTGCTCCCACCCTCTGGAATGAGTTGCCTACTGAGCTCTGGACGGCTCCTGATCTCCACTCCTTCCGTCGGGACCTGAAGGCTTGGCTGTTCAAGCAAATAGGCTGACTCTGATTCTGGGTTTTATTATTTATTATTTATTAGTTAATTTGGTTTAAAATGGGATTTTGTTGTACATGTTTTTAACTTGTGTTCGCCACACTGAGTCCTTCTGGAGAAGGGCGGCATATAAATACATTAAATAAATAAATAAATAAATAAATAAATAAATAAATAAATAAAATCTCAGGAGGTATGGCGGCAGCAATACAGATATAGAGTTAATGGTCCATCGTTATGAAAGTTACTCAGTTACTCGGTTTTATTCCTTCTTAATTTGGACAAAGTTTCCAAATGCAGAATGAGTTGTAACGCTTCAATTCAGTAGAATAATAAAAGCCTGCATTTACAAGATATTTTGGTCTGCAAATCACTATGCCTGTCAAGCTGAGACATGCCAGTGATGATAACTCAAATTTTCAGAATAAAATTGCCTTTTTTTTATTTTTAGGTTTATGGGCCATGAATCTCTGAGAACTTTCATTATGGTCAGATTCCTCTGGTTCCTCAGATTATTAGAGCAACTCCCAGAATTTCTGTTGGCAGGAAATTCTAGGTTCTGCAGGCAATCACTAGATGCACACTGAAATAAATAAATACAAATTTATGTACTAATGCTTGCCTGGCCTAATAATCTACCAACTCTGCTTCTTGGTAATTTGTCTTCCCATTTGTTTTTATTGTAGATACGGCAGGCCTTTGTCTAGTTTTATGCTAAACTTCCCATCACAAAGACACTTGTGCTATAAAGTTATATCTAGACCTTTCTCTAATAACACTGTGAATAAAACCATACTTCTGTCTTTGTCCTAAGTGTAATAGTCTGCTTATCTTATATCGTTTCTTTGTTTTGTAGGTTCAAACAAGTAACTGACTAAAGGTATAAGCAAGCCTAATATTTTGAGAAGAACAAAATTAACTCCCTACATTCCCAGAGTCTACCATAAGGGCATCTTGCCTTTCTGGCTAATATTTGTAAAAATCCATGGAAGAGGATGGAAGGTTTTACTTTCTACTCCCAAGTTTCTAAAATTGATTTATGCTTTGCCTCGTGGATAGGCATGTAAAGTCTACAAATTGTGGAGATATAGGGATGGGTCCATGCTTCTTGAGAAGCCCTACTCTTTTCCACAGATGCCAGTCGATTCCCATGGACGAATTATTTTGGGGTTCAAGGAGCATCACTGACATTATTCCTATGTGATTTCCTCCAAACCACTGCTTTCCTTCTAGGGAAGTGACTTCTCCCAGGAAAACAAATGATTTATATGGGAAAAGAGACTTTTGAACCAGTGGTGGGTTTCAAATTTTTTTACTACCGGTTCTGTGGGTGTAGCTTGGTGGGCGTGGCATGACTTGGTGGGTGTGGCTTGGTGGGCGTGGCAGGGGAAAGTTACTGCAAAATCCCCATTTCCTCCCGATCAGCTGGGACTTGGGAGGCAGAGAATAGATGGGGGTGGGGCCAGTCAGAATTTTTACTATCGGTTCTCCGAACTATTCAAAATTTCTGCTGCCGGTTGTTGTTTTTTTTAATTTGATTTATATGCCGCCTTTCTCCGGAGACTCAGGGCGGCTTACAATGCATTAAGCAATAGCCTTCATACTTTTGTATATTTATACAAAGTCAGCTTATTGCCCCCACAACTGGGTCCTCATTTTACCTACCTTAGAAAGGATGGAAGGCTGAGTCAACCTTGAGCCTGGTGAGATTCAAACTTACAGTAATTGCAGACAACTGGTGTTAATCAGAATGCTTTTAGTCTGCTGAGCCACCAGGTTCTCCAGAACTGGTCAGAACCTGCTGAAACCTGCCTCTGTTTTGAACCTTCTACATCAGGGCTGTCAAACTCCTGGCCCATGGGCTGGATGTGTCATGTTCTGGCCACGCCCATGCCTGGTTAGTGAAGGGGGAAAAGTCCCGATAGGTCACGTGATGCCACCATGATGACATGAGTTTGACACCCCTGTTCTACATGATATCACCTGATCTAAAGGACAGGATCAAGGCTCTATCAGGCTGAAACATTTGAAATATGACTGGCCTCACTACTGCTTCTTTAATTCTAGACTGGAACAGAAGGACTGTTCTGGTTGCTAAACAAAGAAAGGAATGAAAGTCACCAGAATCTTCACATTTGATTTAAAAACAATTATCCAAAATTTGTAAGAGTTTAAACTAGCCCTCTGCCTGAGATGGTTTATCCTGGAAGGAAAATGTGATGAGGAATGGATGAGTTTTGTTCCACATGAATTTTTAAATGAATTGGCTGAAATTGACCAGTCAGATTGGCTGATCTGACTAGTAAAGAGGAGTGCATGGATGCTTTCAAATTCAGACATTCATTTAATGCACCTTATAAGAAAAACTGCAGAAATTGCATTTCAGAGTACAAGCTTAAGGAACCTTGGTTTCAATATTCAGCATTTTCAGTTCAAAGTGTCTGGGATACACATCTGTTTGGAGACAGATGCTGTTAAAGTAGAAGTAATGGAATAAACTAGGCAGACCATTGATCTGACTAAATATATGACAGCTTCATTATGTTTCATGTGTATGCATAGTGTGCATATCCCTTACAAGCTATATTCTAACATTTTTTTTCCTTTGGCCATTTTGGAAGAAATAAATTAATTCTTAATGACATGCTGAAAGGAATCGCCTGTTACTTTCAGTGCTACAAAGATTAATAGACTAAGTTTGTGGACCCTTACATTTCATTAAGGTCATAGTAAATTACCTTACAAATAATTTAATCCCGAATCACCTGTCTCTAAACTGACAGATTACACAGCAATTAATCAATGCAGGATTTGGCCTTTGATTCTAGTTTTCAGGAACAAACCGTTATCTTGCTTTCAATTGTCCTTGCATGGGAAAATGGCATACATCAGTAAGTTCTGATTATTTTCCTCACAGCATGAAAGATTAAAAACACTTATAAAATTATTTGTACTACATGGACCTTCTTTGCTCCAGGCCGGGGGAAACCAATTTCACTTTGAAGGGGACATGAAATATGATTTTGTCAGTTAAACTTTGGGCTGGTAAATTAGCTCCCATATCATAAATTCTGCAGATAGGAATTGTCTATTTTTGTAGAAAGGCCCTGGGAAAATATAGATAAGTCTGGAGTGAAAGCCTTGTAGTAAGGTAAACTTTCATATAAAGATGGAAGGAAAGAAGGACCTTCATTTCTCTGGTCAAAATAAATCATTGTGTGTATTTTGGGAATTGACAAATAAAGGGATAATAATTTTTAAACTTTTCACCAGTTTTCCCTTCTGATCTAAGAACGGAATATATAGAATCTAGATACCAGACCAGGGGTGAAATGCTCCCGATCTGGTAGCGATGGAGGCAGGTGGTTCGGAGAACCGGTAGCAAAAATCCCTACCCACCCCCCATTGCCCAGCTGAGCCGCGCAATCATCAGAGGCTTTTTTTAATTATTTTTCTACAACCTCTTTGGCCGACAAAATGCTTTTAAAAGTTAAAAAAAAGCCTCTGATGATCGCGTGGCTCAGCTGGGATCATCAGAGGCTTTTAAAAGATTTTTTCTACAACCTCTTCGGCTGAAGAGGTTACAGAAAAAATATTTTTAAAAGGAAAGAAAGCCTCTGCCAATCAGGCAAGTCAGCTGGGATCGTCAGAGGCTTTAAAAGCATTTTTTAACAACCTCTTCAACTGACGAGGTTGTAGAAAAAATGGTTTTAAAACCGGTTTGCTGCTGGCCGCCGCCAGATGTTCCTTCGGGATCGTCAGCTTCCACTGCCTGTTAGAGCCGCCTTCACAATGGAATGGCGGCTCGAAAAAACTCCGTTTCCATGAGGAAACGGAGATAGAGCCGGCTGGGGTGGGTAGAACTCTCTGCATAGTCCCAAAAGTTTTTCTTTTACTTTTGGGACGGAGCGGATGAGCTTCCCCATATCCCCAGCCGCTGCTGGGGATATTGGGAGACCTCTGCTTTATGCAGAGCCAGGCGACAAGAGCAAGCCTGCGAATTTAACAGATTGATTAAAGAAAATGTGAGCTGGACCTGTGATACAGAATCGCAAGTATTTTACTTATTTTATAAAAACTATTCAAGAGAAAAAGGGAAAGGAAAGAGGAAAAAAAAAGGACTTTTAAAATGGCGTCTGCCGAGGCTTGAGAAGAGGCTGAAAGGGAAAGTCCTTCCGTTCTCTATTATTACAATGTAGCGGATTAAATACCACTGGCTACAATTGTAGACAAAACTTCGCTCCCGTGTTCTTTTTCTCTCTCTTTTTTTCCTGGGGATCGGATATTGCTTCTGGTTGGAAAGAAGTCTTTTTTTTTTTTTTTTTACAAAGCTTGCCTGGGCGGAAACATGGCACTGAGACTTATAAAGTCAGACAAACAAGTAGTGTGGGGGGGGATTCCCCCACTAACAAGCTAAAGGAACAAGTTTTAAGTCTCCAGTCTCAGAAACCTGATTTTAATATAATAGAATTTCTCTTAGAGGAGATTGTAAGAAGGGATGAGATTGTGAATCAGCACCTTGAAAAATTTAAGCAGGAAATTAAAGAATTGGTGAAATCTAAGTTTGATTTTTTGGAGCGAAAAATTTTAAAAATGGCTAATGGCTTTTCAGAATTTATGATACAGTTGGATGCAAATACTAAGTTACTAGAGTCTAAAATGGAAGAAACTCAAGATAATTTGGACAATAGAATTCAAAAAATTGAAAATGATTTGATAAATATTCAAGATAATAGCTCAGAAGAAAAACCTAAAATGGAGGCTGATCAAAAGACTGGCAATGTAGAAAATTTGCAACAGAGGATTGAAAGAGAGGTTTTAATGGTACAATATAATTTCACTGAATATGCGATAAGACTGAGAGGTTTGCAGGAAAATAACAGAGATGATTTAAGGAAAATATCTTCTGAAATTCTAGCTGGGATTTTAAAGGTTCAACCTGAGGAAGTGTTTTGTAGGATTGACAGAGTTTACAGAATAAACTCCTGGATTGCAAAGCAAAGGCAATTTGCCTAGAGATGTGGTGATTTATTTTACAGATAAAGAAATTAGGAATAACATTGTGCAAAATTCCTTCAATTCTAATTTGCAATTGTATGGAAGAAAGATTTGGATTTACAAAGAACATCCACCTAAGATATTAACGGAAAGGAAGAAATTTGGTTTTTTGGTGACTGAGTTAAAAAAAAGAAATATTCCATTTAGGTGGGACGTCCCAGTTGGTATTATATTGAGATATCATGGAGAAAGATACCAGTTAAATACTGTTGAAAGAGCGGAAGAATTTTATCAAAACATTTTGAAAATGAATTTAACATCTTTAGGCACAATACAGGATAAGCAGAAGGAGTTGGAAATAAAGGGAAAATATCGAATTACAGAGACTGTACCAGATAAATTGCCTTTGGATTTTTTGGATACCCCAGCCGGATTATTTACAAATTTGAGAGAAGTGCCATCTGACTCTAACGTGATGACTTATCAAGTCAAAGACAAGTATGGATACCAACCAGATGATATACAAGGGGCAAAAAAGAAACACGAGATACAAAAACAAAACCAACAAGATCAACCTATAAAGCAGAATGAAAACCGATTAGTTGATATACAATCTGTAGAAAGGAAACCAGGATGGAAATTAAACCCACAAAAAGAAAAGAAAAAAAGATATAGGTCGTACAAAAATAGAAATTTCTAAACCAAGCAACAGTGAAGCCAGTAACTTTAAAAAATGTATGAATATGTGAAAAGATAGTGGAGGCGAAGTATTGGTTAATATTATCCTGAGGACAGTGACAGACCTCTGCATTGCCGTAATTCTGGGATGTGAAAAGAGCCTTAAACTGTTGGATTTGAATCATCTACTTTGGATTTTTTTTTTTTTTGTACTGATAAATATATTATAACTATCTTGAGTTACAAGGCAAGAGAGTTACGCTGGGGCATGCAGAAGATCTGGTTGTTACCCACTAGGATGATGGGAATCAATAATCCTGATGAAAGCCACAATTACAACTATATGGAATATAACTATAATGTCACTCGGGTGGTTGCTTTTACTTTTATATATATATGAGGATATTTACTACTGATGGGGGCAGATATGATTGAAGATTTTGAACAAACTGTTGCATCAGGAAGCTATGTTACCCTATTATGGATGATGGTCTTAATAATCCAGCGGAAAGACTTCAAAGAAGATATTATATGGACTATAAACTTAAAGTCATTGTCTTTTCTTTTCTATCTAGATATATTGGAATATATACGTATATATATATATATATATATATTTAAGCAGAGTGGGTAGTGATTCAAAGATATTAAGAATTGTTGTGTATGGCAATTTTGCAGGAAAGTGGGTGAATAAGCTAGTTTACAGACTGATTAGTTTAAGAAAAGGGATGTTTAAGTGATATATTTAGGGGAGTGGAGGAAATGGACAGAGTTGAATAAATGTTAAATTAGGATTTATGGGGCAGGCCGCTTTAAAATGTTATATTAATATACACAAAAGATTAAATGTTAAAGCAGGATTTATTATATATTTTTAAAGCGGAAGGTGGTTTTGAAATGTTGTAAAATAATATATAGATAAAAGTTTGAAAGAGGAGAAAAAGGGCAGATTATTGTTAAATTGGGGGTTATAAAAATATGTTAAATTAGAAGTCATCATATAATGTCATAGTAGAATTTTTTCTCTTTCTCTTTTTCTTTTTTTTTTCTTTTTTTTTTTTCTTTTTTGAAATGTATGGTTAAAAGGGGATGTTATAATATTAATAATATTTCTAGTAAGTAAAGGTCAGTATTTAGAGGAGGGAGTAAGTAATCTGTTATGAATTAGGTTTTTTGTTATGAAGAAGTCACAGGGGGGAAGGGGGGCAGGGGGGGTTAGGGAGGGGGAGGGGGAAAAAAAGGGGGAAAAAACTTGTATTTGAAAACTTTTTCAATAAAAAAAAACTAAAAAAAAAGGTTGGCCACGCCCACTCAGTCATATTACCCCTACCACCAAGCCACGCCCACAGAACCGGTAGAAACAATTTTTACATTTCACCACTGTACCAGACCTGTTGTGGCCCTGCCCTCTGAGCCTATCCCATCGGAGGAAGAAAGCTCCGAGCATGAGGAAGAGGAGTCAGCCAGGCCTCCCTCTCCAGGCCCCTCCCCTCTGGCACTGTCTCAGGAGCCGGCCGAGGGAGAGGAGATTAGCCGGGAAACAGGTGTCTCGGATGAGAGTGAAGGAGAGACATCATTCCTGGACGCACGCCACTGAAGGCGTGATAAACGATTGCAGCAGCTCAGGAGGCGTGCTAGGGATTAGAACGAGTCACTGGACCACACCCCAGAGACTATATAATAGAGGGTGGTGGCCAGTGATCCCTGTGACGAACAAAAATAAACCTTGGATAGTCACTAGAGCATGGTCCGAAACGGCTGAGAGGAATATTATTTCAGTCAGACTCTTGTACGCTGAGTATATTATCTTTCTGTTTCTGTGGAAATAAAAGCACTTGGCAGACGGTGTGTATATCGCTGCCAAGTTGGAGATAAAGACCTGGGTGTGTGCCAAGTGCTTCCTTAACCCTCGGCTGGCTGTGTTTGTGTGTGTGTGTGTGGACGGGGACAGATCACAGACCCCTCCTGGAAACTGATAGTTTATCAGTGTCATTCCAAAAAGGAATCATAAGAGAGAACCTCCTCACATCAGCTGACAGTGAAAACAAAACTATTGCAGCAGGATCCATTTCTTAATGTTCAAGGGAGAGAGAGAAATTAAACCTCTCATGTAACTATGATCTCCTTCTGACAATTCATCTACATTCCCAAAATAAAAAGCCACCCAGATTCACCATATGCAAATGAGACAGTATATTGGGTTTAATTTAAACTCGGCCTACTCAACTGCATGTATTTAGCCTCTTCTAAGGGTCTCTATGGAAATACAAACTCTCATGTGCTATGTGAAAATTCTATTCCCTGCTCAAAAGTTTCACACTGTCTCCTATTGGGATTTCTTTGAGGTTCATGATGTTACTATGAGACTATAACAGTTTCCCCCAGTTTGTATTTTCTCTAGATCTATACATTTCAATCTTGTGATATGAAGCCCATTCATTTGTAGAGTCCCAGGCTGGGAAAATGTACAATATAACAGAAATAATCTACTACTAGTGGTACTAGATGTACTGTAAGATACTCTGCCCTGAAGAACCACCAATGACACCATGAATGCATGTTCTATTTGGTGGTCCTCATATCATTAACAATAAAGGAACAGTGTTAGCCAGCAGTAACCTACCTGTAAGTCGTCCTTTCAGTTGAAACTTTGCATCCTTGGCAAATAATACTTACTAATTTTAGTTAATGGTGACATTCTGAAAGATATATTTTATTTATTATTATTATTTGATTTATTTGATTTATATGCCGCCCTTCTCCGGAGACTCAGGGCGGCTTACAGTGCGTTAAGCAATAGCCTTCATACTTTTGTATATTTATACAAAGTCAGCTTATTGCCCCCACAAACTGGGTCCTCAATTTACCTACCTTAGAAAGGATGGAAGGCTGAGTCAACCTTGAGCCTGGCGAGATTCGATCTTACTTTAATTGCAGACAGCTGGTGTTAAATTACAGTGCTTCTGTCTGTTGAGCTAAACCAGGCTCCTATGTGATTATCATATGTGATAATTCTTTATCAGTCAGACCTGGTGTTTGCTTGTACAAGCAATCCTTGAAAAAATGTCACCCTCAAGAAATCCCAAGCTTCTGGGGAAGAAATGGTGGACTGAAGATGCCATGAAAAACAGAGCTCACAGCTAATAAAGGTGAATATTTGTCGCTCAGGATTGTCATAAGGGGTCCTTGGTGCTCTCTGAGCTTGCTTGTTTTCTTGCAGATGTTTCATTCCCCATGTTGGGTACCTACCCACCTAAGTAACATCATCAGTGCTAGTAAGGAATGTAGTTTGCTGTCATTTTTTATTCTGGTGGCTTGCCTGTCAGTGTTGATGGGGTTGGTCAGAGATCCTTTGGTTAGGCTGTTTGCTGTTGGCTTCTTTGGCAGTTTTTTGTTTGGGGTATTGTTTGCTTGATTGTTGGTCTGATGTTAACCTTGGAGTTAATCTATATTGTTCTGGGTGCTGATTGCTGGTGGACAGGTGCTTGGATATTTTTGTTCCTTTTTGGGATGGCTCTTTGAAAGTTCTTTGGACAAGGAGAGAATATGAGATCAGCCACAGGTTCTCCAGATAGCTGCTCCTCAGGAGGAGACCAGCACTGTTTAGACTTCTGAGAGATGAGGGAATAGCCATCTTGCTCAAACTGCAGTCGGTGCCTGTGAAAGGATGTTAAATTTGCATTTAACAGGAAGCAGTAAGGCTCAATATAATCTATTGGTTCAGGAAAATTCTACTGAGGCAAGGAATAGATTTCTGCCCAAGAAAATTCAGGTGGCTGTTATAACTGCAATCATACTTGAAGTTTCTTTACTGGGAAACTGTAATGAAAATGTGTTGGTGATTCAGCATATTGGAAAGAAATTGCCTACTGGGTACAGTATTGGATCTTCTACATGGAGGCACTTGCAAGAAAACCTAAAGAACAAGGAACATGAGAAAGATGCTACAATCCTCCAGATGCTTTCTGAAAGCCTTAAATCCAAATTAATCATTCATACTATCACTCCATATTTCAGGTTAGCACCAGTTTAACCCAAGTGAGCCAGAATGATCATATTGTTTGAGTGAGAGTGTGGTAACAATATTTAACAATGGAAATGTTCAGAATAAAAGTTATGACCACCTTTAAGATCCTGTATTTATTTTCCATTCTAAACTTTAACTCATCCTCATTTGGGAAATGAATATTAGGTTTGCCATCATTTGACATCTCAAGCCAGGCCTGTCTTCTCAGGAGAGCTTTACAAATTAGGCTACAAGTTGAAAGAGATTTTGAAGAAGCATTCCAAATTTTCTTGTGTTTCAAATTATCTGGCATATAACCTAAATCCTTGATTATCGAAACAACATGTACTGTATACTATGTTATTCTACTACTATAGGCAGATTCTTCTTCTTTAACATAGCACAGGTATGTCCATTTTTATTTGCTAGTATTGAGGAAAATGTGAGATGGGGAGGGTGCACTTTTTCAGGTTCACAATATATCTGTTTAATGTATATAAATAAGATTCCAATCCCCAGTGCTGTCAGTCAAACACCTTTCATGAGCTCTGTACTCACCAGATGAAATGAGAAAATTAATTCTCATTTCCTGGATCAACAAATCAATGTGAGGAAAATTACATTCGGTCTTCTCAATCCTTTAATTACACAGCCTTTCCACTGTAGCCTGCATGAAACGCTCACCTGCCTTCTTTATGTACCACTCCTTACACATTGAGGAGTATGAAGACAATCTGAATAGCCTGGCCAGAAAAGCTTAAATTTCCATTATTCAAATCCCCTATTTGAAATGCAAGTGAGAAAGTTCAGCCTCCTTTTCATTACTCTACTCTACACTACTCTACCAAATCTATTGTCTGTCTGTCTGTCTGTCTGTCTGTCTACCATTATCTCTCTCTCTCTCTCTCTCTCTCTCATCTATCCATACAATACATACATGCATACATGCATGCATGCATACATACATACATACATACATACATACATACATACATATTTACAAACCTACATAGGACTACAGCTTTGGTGTATAAAATCTCCTTGATGAAGCAGTTTGATCTAGTGGTTAAGGCACCAAGCTAGAAAACAGAGACCATGAGTTCAATTCCGGCCTTAGCCATGAAAGCCAGATGAGTGACTTTGGGTCAGTCACTCTCACTCAGCTCAACTTTCAGGGTTATTGTTCTGGGGGAAATAGGAGGAGGAAGGTGTGTTGGATACGTTCACTGTTTTGAGCTGCTTATAAAAAAAATAACAAAGACAGGATGTAAAATAAATAACTTGGAGGGATATCAGGTGACTGCAGTAACTTGAGAAAGAGGTAGAGATCAGCAAGTTTCATGCCAGTATTCCTTTTTTATACCGACCCATGGGTTCAGTTCAACGGTGGGGAAAGGTGTACGTTTTCTTTGCATGGTTTTCCATCTGCAGGTAGAATCTCCATCTAACACCTCAAAGACCCATTGGTTCAACAGAAATTCCAAACCTCATACAACCCAGGATCTGATTCACCATAAAGTGATTTTTATCCATAGATGGGATTCATTGAAAGTCGTGACTTTAGAAATACTGCATGCATTCTTTCTGCAGAAATAGAGTCAATGTTCTTTTAAGTATGATTGCATCTGTAGTCCATATAAACAGACATCTGGTGTTTGTGTGCTGGTGTGTGTGTGTGTGTGTGTGTGTGTGTGTGTGTGTGTGTGTGTGCCTCTGTGTGTTTATATGTATTTTTATTTGTTTGTGTGTGTACATATACATAGTAAGCTACAATCATGCATTTTTTTCCCCTCTCCCCATGCATATTTATCAGGTTATGTGTTGTTGATTCCTTTTTGCAGAAGGAAGTACAGTAGGGATTCAGGCACACACTTATACACCTAAACCTGTAGGTGAGAAGAGAAAGGGAGAGAACAGATTGCATGTATAGGAAAAGTGTTTCCAGATTACTCATTCGTGGAGATTGTGCCAAACTGTTTATTTATATGCTGGGTAACTGTGTATATACTAATAGCAATAGCAATAGCACTTAGACTTATATACTGCTTCACAGTTCTTTACAGCCCTCTCTAAGCAGTTTTTACAAAGTCAGCCTATTGCCCCCAACAATCTGGGTCCTCATTTTACCCACCTCAGAAGGATGGAAGGCTGAGTCAACCTTGAGCCTGGTGAGATTCGATCTGCCAAACTGCTGGGAGCTGGTGATCAGCAGAAGTAGCCTGCAGTACTGTAGTAGCTTGCAATACTGCACTCTAACCAGAGGTGGGTTTCAGCAGGTTCTGACCAGTTCTGGAGAACTGGTAGTGGAAATTTTGAGGAGTTCTGAGAACCGGTAAATGCCACCTCTGACTGGCCCCGCCCCCATCTATTCTCTGCCTCCCGTCCCAGCTGATTGGAAGGAAATGGGGATTTTGCAGTAACCTTTCCCTGGAGTGGGAAGGGAATGGAAATTTTACAGTATCCTTTCCCTGCCACACCCACTAAACCACACCCACCAAACCATGCCACGGCCACCAAGCCACACCCACAGAACTGGTAGTAAAACATTTTGAAACCCACCACTGACTCTAACCACTGCCCAGAGAATACTGATCACTTTCTGTGATATCACTGACAGTAAGAAAAAGTTTAAGCAGATTCTATAGCTCAAGTTCTCATGGAATAAATTACATCCAGATTAAGATTTTGAATCTTGTAACTGAGATGGTTAATAGTACGGTCAAAAGATTATTGCCCAGGGACCATTGGCTCCTGCAAGTCCAAATGTATAATGTGGGCTAATCCAAACTGATTTATAATGTACTCCTATTCTGTCTACTGAGGTAAGTAGATTATTTTTTAATTATTATTTTACCATGTTTCCCTGAAAATAAGACCCTGTCTTATATTTTTTTGAACCCTGAAATAAGCGCTTGGCCTTATTGCCATGCACTCAAAAGCCCAATTGGGCTTATTATCAGGGGATGTCTTATTTTTGGGGAAACAGGGTAATAGTGAAATGAAAAGGAAAATGTATAAAAGGAATACTGATAATAGAGTGAGAAAACTTCCTAAAATTTATATTTAAATGAATTAAGCATACAACTTACATACAAACACACCCACATGTGAATGCCCCCCAAATCTGTATGATGAGTATAAAAATATGTAAGCAAGTAATTGTCATTAAGCTTATTAAATCTAGATCATAATTTGACAAGTCATTTTTAGTGCTGAGACTTTCAAATATAGATAACAAAATCGTATCCTGGATCTATTCCTTAAAATAGGAATAGCTTTCTTTTCAATTACGACATATAAAATTATCCTCTTTGCTGTAACCCAAGCTCAGTAAAGCCAATCTCTTCATAAAATGATAAATTCCATATTTTAGGGAAATGATTCATACTAAGATCTTTAAAATATTTCTTCCCAAAGTTATGTTAACATATGTATTAATTTGAAACCAGACTGAATGCTATACCAGAACAAGACTAAACCATGTGAGTTAAAAACAGAGGTGAAATGCTCCCTGTTCGGACTGGCTCGGGCGAGTAGGTAGCGATAGTGTTGGGCAGTTCGGAGAACTGGTAACAAAAATCCCTGCCCCCGCCCCCCATGCCTAGCTGAGCCGTGCGATCATCAGAGCCTTTTTTTTTGTTTTAAATGGCTCTGACGAGCCAAGCTCTGACGATCCCAGCTGAGTTGCCTGCTAATCAGGCAACTCAGCTTGGATCGCCAGAGCCATGTAAAAGAAAAAAAACTTTTTTCCTTTTAAATGGCTCTGATGATCCAAGCTCTGACGACCCCAGCTGAGTTGCCTGCTAATCGGTAGCAAAAATCCCTCCCCCTCCCCCCCCTCAGCTTGCTTACTTTAGCTGCTGGTTGCAATGCCTTGCTGTAATCTCTGCAATCCACTGCATCAGCAAGCAACTGAATCTCCCTGCCTGCAATCAAGCAGGCAGGGAGTTGTGGACTTCAACTCCCAGAATTCCTCAGCCAGCAAGCAAAGCTGGCTGAGGAATTCTGGGTGTTGAAGTCTACAAGTCTTAAAGTTGCCAAGGTTGGAGACCCCTGTTCTATTGGGTAAGTTTTTTTTCCCCTTTGGGAGCTTTAAAAAAATAGTTAATTAGGTTTTTTTTAGTTGTTCTTTTTTTAGACCTAGCCATTTAAAGTTTAGGAAGTTTTAAATTTAGCTGCTTTTACATAAAAATAAAAATAAATTAAAATAATATTTGTGCAGCTTTCTGAGATTTAGTGTGTTTCTGTAGTGTTTCACTCTAACTACACAAACACACAAAATCTCACAAAGCTGTATGTGGAATTTTGTGTGTGTAAAGTGTGAAAGTTGGCTTTTTGGGTTTTTTATGGCTTTGTGAGGTTCCTGTTTGTTGCAGGGACCATTTTGAGTCTAGCACAGCTCCTTTTACATTGTGGGTGAGCCTGTCGTGTTGTGTTGTGTTGTGTTGTGTGTGTGTAAAGTGTGAAAGTTGTTTTTTTGGGCTTTTTGTGGCTGTATGAGGTTCCTGCTTGTTGCAGGGGCCATTTTGGATCTAGCACAGCTGCTTTTATATTGTGGGTGAGCCAGTTGTGTTGTGTTGTGTTTTGTAGGTTAAAAAAGGGCAAAGAAGTGACACTGACTTGGCCACGCTCACCTTACCACCAAGCCACGCCCACTAATTAAGCCACGCCCACAGAACCGGTAGCAAAAATTTTAGATTTCAACCCTGGTTGAAAAGCTTCAAAGTTTGTAGCGTTGCCAACATAAAAAGCCAAATATCTATCACCTTTAAAACACTCTTTGAGGAGTTCCAATAGATCCAAAATGATATTTTCTGATGAATTAGTTTCATTTTTAAATCTTAAAAACATGTTTCATATTTGTAAATGTCTAGACCCATTGATTTTCCAAAACTGGATATTCCAATTCTTTCACAAATATATTACCAATACTAACTTTCATTTCACTTTTTAATGCCTGATAAAACTGAATGTTATTTCTGTTCAAGATAGCTTTAAAATGCTAAAAATTGCTGGTACCTTGGAGGCAGCCAGACCATACTGTTTAATTAATACATAGGGTACTTTAGCTATAAGGAAGGTGGTCCCACTATTATCAATGACATAACAAAGTTCATGTAGTTGGCACTGCAAGCTAATAGTTACTATTGAATGTAATATTGTAAAATTAATTTCTTTTCTTCATTCTTCTTGTGCCTTTGGAAAACATCATTTTCCACATTAAAAGAAAACCTGGGATAACTTCTATTATTTTTTCAGCTCCAGGTAAAAACATATTATTTTCAGAACTGTTGCTATTTTAACATTCTATAACTACTTGTTCTTGATGTATTGCATTATTTTATTCCTTACTTTATTGGATTATATTTTATAATGGTTTAAAGTAAGCTTTTAATTGTTGTGGATTGTTTTACTAGTTCATTTTGCATGTGAACAAATAAATGGTATAGAAATACATCAAATAAATAACTAGCAAGTATTGGCTGTTTACAGACTGGTGCTGGCCACATAAAGACCACTTGGAAAATTACTCTAAGTCAATAAGGTAAATGTAAAGGTTCTCCTTGCACATATGTGCTAGTTGTTCCTGACTCTAGGGGGCGGTGCTCATCTCCGTTTCAAAGCCAAAGAGCCAGAGCTGTCCAAAGACATCTCTGTGGTCATGTGGCCGGCATGACTAAATGCCAAAGGTGCACAGAACGCTGTTACCTTACCACCAAAGGTGGTCCCTATTTTTCTAGTTGCATTTTTTTACGTGCTTTCAAACTGCTAGTTTGGCAGAAGTGGGGACCAGAAACGGGAGCTCACCCTGTTATGCGGCACTAGGGATTCGAACCACTGAACTGCCGACCTTCCGATCGACAAGCTCAGCATCTTAGCCTCTGAGCCACCACATCCCTGTAAGCCAATTCAGTGATACAAAAGGAGCTTCATCTGAAAGGATGAACATCAATGAAAAGGGTCTACCAGTTTCCTCATTAAAACCTTTTCACTGTAAGTAGTTGCCATTGTAAATGGTACAGTAGAAGGAAAGATACTTGGACAATTCCCTTTATGGCTTGCAAGATTCAGCTCAATGTGTGCTACAGAAAAAAGAAACCAAATTAGGTAAGTTTACAATGTCAGCCATTGTTTCAGAGAGTTCACCACTTTGACTCCAGGGTTAAAATTGGATATGGAAACTTATTTCCCTGCCACTGATTTATGATATTGTCTTAGGACATGGTCACATGTCCAAAGAAACACACATGGAACATTGACTACACATTCCAGTTACCCTTGCAATTAATCTAGGTACCAGTGTGAAAGCCAGCCCAAGATGAATATTAAGGAGAACTTCAGTTCTGCTAAAGAGTAATCAAAATGTTAATAGCCTTGAAGCTTAATTTATTTGGTAGACATAGCATTTATAAAAGTGATAATACTGCTAATATTAGCATGAATAATATTATTGTATAGCACATTGTAATAGGATAATTAGCTGCAAAATTAGGAATAGAAAATTATCCCGGCACCGGGACTTATGCCAAGAGGGAAGAAAATGAGAGGATTGGGAACATTTCAATTGGAAAAAAAAAATGGACTGGGGACTTTTTTCGTAGCAATAACAATTTATATTCTTCTTCTGCACATTGCCTTCATGTGTTGCCTACGCAACTACATGATTGTCCTTTGTTTTTTTCAGTCATGTGTTAAATTTTATTCCTATCTCAGAAAAAGGGCACTTACAGAGATAGTCTTTTATATTTTTTGACATTTTAAATTTGCTAGGATGGAATACTGGTCACTTTCTTCCTTCTGAAGCCTCTTCCAGTTGTACTTCGTCAACTGGTCAAGCTTTCTTTGATTACTTTGTATTTGAGCCTGAGGTGCTTTACCTCCTGTATTTTCTATATTTTCTTTCCATGCATCATACTTGCAGTGCTACTTCTCTTTACGATCCAATCTAATCTTTAATTTACTTCATCAGTTCTAGTATTATTCAACAACATTTGCATGGATGATTCTCTTAATACTTAGAAAATAGCAAATATTCAATAGCAATGTATCTGTTTAGACAGTGTGTAGAGAAGTTAGTGCTGACCTCAAGGTCAGTGCTGACCACTGATAATATTCACTCATTGCCAGATTTTGCAGCTTCCATAGCTTTTTGCATATGGTTGGCTATCTTGGTGGCTACCACAACTGTCCCAAAGAACTGGCTAATAAGAACAGCACTCACACTCCTACCCCTAGTCAATGAAATGAGCAATGAAAATCGAAACAGAAAAATGATAAATTAATTTTAAGGGGTTCCAGTGAGAGCTTTTTATTCCTGGCTGATGAAAAATCTAGCATTGGCACTAGCCCAAGGTTACTCACTATCCTATTACTATGTTTATCATCTTCATCATCCGTATCATTTTAATTCTGGTACTTCTTTAGATTTATATCTAATATTTCCTGCAGGAGCTACAGCGTAAGTGGAGCGCTTCCAATTCCCTCCATTTTTCCCCCCACCCAAACCCTTTAAAATAAATTGGGCTGAGCAGGAGTGATTAGCTCAAAGTCACCAAATGAGTTTGTGTGGCTGAAGGTAGACTAGAACCTGGATCTTCTCACTCTGTCCTACCGCTTAACCACTCACCCACATGAGCTAGTTACAGAATGTCAAGCTGTGCATTGCTTTCTTTCAAAGGAAAATAAGTGCTTAAGGAGCACAGAGGTATTATGTAGTAGTCATTGGCAACTCCTTAAACCAAACCAGTATTTCCCCTGGATCTTATGGCAGCTGTGAAAACCTGGGAAAGATGTGACTGCTTTAATGAGTTCCTAACTGGTGTTCTGAGTGGGACCATTTTCTCTTTGAATTGGATGTGCTGCACTGCCTAATTAATTAGTACCTAATAAATCAGATAATCTGGTTTGAAATGAGCTAATGATTTTAAAGGAATCTTGCAGCATTGCTGAAACACCAGTTCTGAGTTGCAGTGATTATTTTAGGGCTCCCATGTTGCCACTGAAGCAGACTGTTTCTCTCCGCTAACTACATGGCTGTGCCAACTCTGAATAGATGGAATTATAGTATATCCCTGTTTTGATTACAGGGTTTTTCTTTTAAAATTGCATAAAACTATGAATTATTTATTGTAATACAGCACACTGAAAACTAATTAAGCAAATGCATATCCCCTGAGTGCATTTTCTTTTGGAATTTTGGAATAAAAACAGGATTGTGGACAGAAATTGTGGACAGAAAATAATCAAACAAAAGGAGGGAGCATATTAAAATTCTGTACAGTAGGGATGTTAACATCCAAAATAGTATAGAAAATATTCTCTACTTACCATAACCTCTAGTATTAAAAATGAAGTAGGAGCAACACTCACATAACTGGAAGAGATCTATCTATATATCAATAACAAGAAAGAAGACTTATCAAACTGTGCAAACTATGGTATAATATTCTTAAATTAACATTCTTAAATTCATCCAACATAAATCAGATCCCTTCATGGAAAGGGAGATGTTGGGTGTTCACATTGGTTTTAAGAAAAGACCAAGGAAAAAATATATGTTATTGCTGATGCATACGGGATAATTTAGAAAGCTAAAGAACACCAGAAAGGAGGCAAGATATATTTTATTGATTATAGAAAGGTCTTCAGTTGTGCAAACTCTTTCAAGCTGTGGAATGTCCTTAACAAAATGAGAATTCCAGAACATTTCATTGTCCTCATGAGGAAATTACCCATAAGATAAAAGGCCACAATCTAGGTGGAACATGACTTTGTGTCAATAAAGGAGTGAGATAATGCTTCAACTTATATATTGAGGGAGTCCTGACTGGAAGAAAGTGACTGTGGTTTTAGAATGGGAGGAGGAAATATTAATAAAGGTTTCCTATGTTGATGATTCTGCTCTAATAGTTGAAAATGCAAATGATCTACAAGCTGTAGTAACAAGACAGACACAGACTTCAGAGGATAATTAGAACTGCAGGAAAAAACAATTGCTACCAACCTGACTTCCATTGAGGACCTGTATACTGCATGAGTCAAAAAGAGGGCTGTGTTGTGGCTCCGTTACCTGAGCCTGTGTCATCGGCAGGAGAGGACTCCGAGTGTGAAGGAGAGGAGTTGGCAAGGCCTCCCTCTCCAGGACCCTCCTCTTTGGCAATGCCTTCGGTGTCCGCCGAAGGGCAAGAGATAGGGCCGGGACCAAGCACGTCCACGCAGCCACAGGTGGACAGTGATGAAAGTAATGAGTCTTGGCTGGATCCACACCAACATCGCAGAGATAAGTGCGCGCAACAGAAGAAAAGGCGTGCCCGAGATTAGGCTGAGTCACTGGACCACACCCCACAGGGTATAAAAGGGAGCGTGGTGGCCAGTCAAGCCTTGTGACGAACAAAGCTGAAAGCTTCCACGCCATTCTGCATTGCCGGACTTTTACTATAGACTTTGCTGATTATCTTTGGACTTAATTCACTCTGTAATTATTGAACATTTTACTTTGATGTACCAGAAGCGGAGAGAAGTTATCTCTTCCCTTCGTGAGTAATAAACTCTTGGCAGGCAGCTACTAGGTTGCTGCCAAGTTCCGTTATCATAAGGAAAAGGATTTTGTCGGCTGGTTTGGTTTTTAACTCTTGGACTTCTGTTGGTGTGTGTGCGTGTGGGACGGGGACAGAACAGGCTGTGATTTACATTTGCAGACTCCTCGCATCCTGGACACAAACTGTTTCAACTCCTACCCTCAATACGATGTTATAGAGCACTGCACACCAGAACAACTAGACACAAGGACAGTTTTTTCCCGAACGCCATCACTCTGCTAAACAAATAATTCCCTCAACACTGTCAAACTATTTACTAAGTCTGACCTACTATTAATCTTCTCATTGTTCCCACCACCCATCTCCTTCCACTTATGACTGTATAACTGTAACTTTGTTGCTTGTATCCTTACAATTTATATTGATATTGTTTCCTGATTGCTTATTTGTACCCTATGACTATTATTAAGTGTTGTACCTTATGATTCTTGATGAACACATCTTTTCTTTTATGTACACTGAGAGCTTATGCACCAAGACAAATTTCTTGTGTGTCCAATCATACTTGGCCAATAAGAATTCTATTCTATTCTATTCTATTCTATTCTATTCTATTCTATTCTATTCTATTCTATTCTATTCTATTCTATTCCATTCCATTCCATTCCATTCCATTCCATTCTAGTAACAAAAGCCAAGGAGCACAGTGGAAAAAATATATCTAGAATTAAATATAAAAAAGTCCAAAATAATGACAATAAGTTGAGCAACCCTGCTTTACAACAGACAATGAAGATATTAGTAGTGTACAGCTTCTGTCATCTTGACTGATATCAACAGTAAAGGAACCAGAAGTCAAAGAAAAACATCACAGATTGGGAAAAGGGTGGCAATGAAAGCTTTGGAAAATGAATTCAGATGCTGAAGTGTGTCTATATTTACAATGTTCAGAGTTGTGCAGCCAATGGTTTTTCCTGTGATACTTGATGGAAGTGAAGGTTGGACTGAGGCAGGATAGAAAGAATCCAGACAAGAAGGTCAGACAGGGAATAATGGATGGAAACTGATCAAGGAGAGATTCAACCTAGAAATAAGGAGACATTTTCTGACAGGGAGAACAATCAACTAATGGAACAGCTTGCCCTTAAAAATTGTGGGAACTTCATCACTGGAAGCTTTCAAGAAGCGACTGGACTGCCATCTGTCAGAAATGGTGTAGGGCAGTGATGGCTAACCTTTTTGCCATTGAGTGCCAAAAGCGGGGGGAATGCAGGGTGGTCGCACGTGCCCATACCCATAATTCTATGTGCCCTGCCCCCCCTATGCATGTGCGCGTGACCACCCCGTGCTCCCATCGCTTTTGGCATGTGATGGCACGGTGGACCCGATAGGCCCATTTTTTGCCCTCCCCAGGCTCCAGAGGCTTTCTGGGAGCCTGGGGAGGGTGAAAACAGCCTTCCCCACCTCACCGGAGGCCAGAAACAGCCCATTTGCTGACTTCCGTTGGGCCCAGAAGGCCCGAAAATCAGCTGGCCAGCACGTGCATGCGTGCTGGAGCTCAGCTAGGGCAATGCTCGCGTGCCCACCAATATGGCTCCACGTGCCATCTGTGGCACGCGTGCCATAGGTTCGCCATCACGGGTGTAGGGTCTCCTGCTTGGGTGGCAAGTTGGACTAGATAATCTACAAGGTCTCTTCCAACTCTGTTATTCTGTTATTTCTACCACATAGCTCCCAGCGACCAGTAAGATCCCACAGAGTTGGTTTCCTCTGGGTCCCGTCAGCTAAACAATGTCGGCTAGCAGGCCTGCGTGGGAGGGCCTTCTCTGTGGCTGCCCCAGCTCTCTGGAACCAGTTACCTCCTGAGGTCTGGACCATCCCCACCCTATTGGCCTTCCGAAAAGCGGTGAAGACCTGGCTTTTCCGGCAGGCCTGGGGCCGTTGATCTCGCTTTGTGATCTGACAAGATCCGGCCATGAATGGTGTGAATGGGTTTTAATGTCTTTAATGTTTTTAATTTTTAAGTGTTTTTAAGTGTTTTTATAGTGATTTTTTGAGTGTATTGTGAGCCGCCCTGGATCTTCGGAGAGGGGCGGCATATAAATTGAATAAATAAAATAAATAAATAAATAAATAAAATATTCTGAATACTGATGTTTTTGAATTTTGGTGTCAGAGAAAATTCTTGAGCATACTGTGGATAGCCAAGAAAATAAACAAAAGGATCATAGAACAAATAAATAAAGAGTTCACATTTAAGGCACATGTGATCAGGCTTAAACTATCACATCTTGGACATATTGTTTAAGATCTATTTCTCTTGAGAAGTCTATAATCCTGGAAAAGGTGGAAGGAAAGATGATGATTAGCAACAAGGTAGATGTACTCAATTATAGCAGTGGTAGCTGCACCACCAAGAACACTCCCATCAACACTGACAGGGCAAGCCACTAATATATAAAAAGAGAGCAAACTCAATGATTTCTATCAATGATGAAGTTACCTATTTGGGTAATGAAATGTCTGCAAGAAAACAACCAAGCTCAGAGAGCACCAAGGAGCACCAAGGACCCCATAATTATAATGTCCCTGAATTTTTTTAAAAAAATGAAGATAGAAGGATAGGGAGGAAAAAGTTAACAGGGACAAATCATTTCCCCCCTCCTTCTCCATGAAGAGATGGTTGGTCTCTCATTTATAGAATAATGGTTCCTAGTGGAGGACATACTGTAGCTGATCACAACAGTGAAAAAAAAAATCACAGGACTTTTCCAATGGCTTCTGTAAGGAAGGAATATCTTAGTAAAATGTATCAGCTTTATACTGTCATCTGCACATACATCATTTCCCACTGAGCTTCTAGTGAATAACAGCATACAGTAAACAAGGAACGAATCATGATGCTTGGATTTGGCATAGATTTACTGGCTTTGAAAAATCAAATGTGATATTAATATTAATTTTATTATGGCAAATACATTCCTTATTAATGCATATGAATTATTGTGATTTTAAAATTTGATTTATGATATTGCTCTGTAAATATATTTAACGAGTAAAGAGTAAGTTCCCATGATGATGTCTCATTATGAGCAACATTTCTTTAGCATGTTTATTACTGTTTTCTGAAATACTGTTCAGGAGAAAAATCCTTTTGTCCCATTATAAAATCTATTTTTTTAAAATGTAGAAGCTTGGATAATTTTCTGTATATACCATTTTGTTGCACTGTTGATTGCAGCAGCTGAAGAGCATACAAGCTGTGTTTATAACGAAGTGTTTTAATATCATGAAATGCTTTTTATTAAATCCAAGGTTCACAGGGCATAATTTCATGTAATGCAACTGGATTTAATAATGTGAGTGTTATTATGAAGATGAATATGGCCCAATAAATAATATTTCTCAGAGGATTATTAGCTCATTCTTTTTTTATGAGAAAGGCAACTAGTTTTTACCATTTGATAACTCAAGAGATCCGTAGTTGCTCTTTGTTCATCATTTGGGGTATATAATGCACTTTTCATTAATTAATATTAATAATTTCTATTCCAATTTCACTATGTAAGTTGCTTGTAGAGACTATCCCATTCATCTCCATAACTACCAGAAGGCATTTCTTATTAATATTTGAATTTTGAATACAAGGAACTGCAAGCTTGAGTGATTTCACTGAGGTCATCCTGGACTTTCATTGCTAAACATCAATTACAATTTGGGAACTGTGAGTGCCGTGTCTCGTGTTTTTGGTACAAACAGACAAGAGGGATGCAATAAAAGTTCAGAATTGTATTTACTAAGTATTGTTTCTGATGTTGATTTAATGTCCAGGTTGAAAAAAACCTGATTGGAGCTCCAGGACTCATAAAATATCTCTGAGAAAGAAGGCCTGAGCTGCTTCCTCTCCTACCAAGCCCTTGTGATCTTCGTGTCAAAGAGGGTAACATGAATTTTCTGTTATCTCTCCTGCACACATATGGATCTCCAGAAGGACAGGTTTCAGTCTTTCAGTGTTGCCCCAGATTTTCTAAAAATCTGACCTCCAGAAATAAGGAGTTTGACCCTTTTTACAACAGTGCTTCTCTGTGGAATGCTCTACCTGGAGAACATATCAGCCATCAAGTCAGAATCAGAAACTGAGAAGAAATGCAAGATTTGCTGTTATTATTATTATTATTTTTTTTGCAATCTTTTTTTTTTAAAACACACACAAATAAATATACAATACATCTTTTCAGAACAGAGCATTAATCCGGCCTTAAATTTATACAACTTTTTGTTCATCTTTAACAGAATTTTATATATTCTATTTTTGCCATAACACTTATCACATATCTCAACTATTACCATCTTATAGAAAGCTAACTCATATTAACTTAATCAAAGCAATTACCCTTCTATTAATCCACTTTAAATCTTGATTCAATTAATACCTCATGATACCTTACATAATTCTTACCTTAAGTACTCACTATTAACAATACAGTTCAAACATGATTATATTTCTAAATCTTATTTCCATTTCTAGAACTTCCTTACATTTTATTATTACTTCATATAATATTCGTTAAATCTTTATTTAATTATTACTTCATCGAATTTGAATCTTATCTCTAGTCTTGAAAATATACCAATTTAACATTTAAACAGAGTTTTTAGTTCAAATAACACAACATAACACAATTCACGATTATTTCCCTAAATTCTGTCTATTTAACAATACCATTTATATAAAAACCAATTTGAATGAGTCTTATTTAGTAAATCATAATCCTATATCATTTCAATTTTCTTTTCTTTTTGCTTAAATAAATGTATTATTAAAAATCTTCAAATTATTACAATTGTTATAGGTATTTAAACAATATCCCAATTATTATAGCCATCAATTTTCTCAAATAATACCATCCAACACCTCAATAAAAATTAATTCATTATGTCCATTGATATATTTTCTTTTTACATAATCTAATTTTCATATATTTTAGCTTCAATTCATATTTCAATTCTAGATATCTATAACATATTCTTCTCTCATTTCTATCTTTCTTTCTCTCTCCCCTATTTTGCCCTATCTGTCCCATTGTTTCCCCTCTCTTTTCTCTTTCTCTTATTTTCCCATTGTTAATCGCAATACAATCATTAAATCAAAGTCCTGGACTCTTCTATTTTGCTCTATATTCCCTAGTATTTTCCAACCTTTTCTTTTATCATTCCACTGTTAATCCCAATGTAATCATCTTTATTTTTTTCATTGTTAATCCCAGTGTAATCTCTAAAAACCTCCTTTTTATTATTACTATATTTTCCAACCTTTTTCTTTTGTCATTCCACTGTTAATCCCAGCATAATCATCTTTATTTTTTTCATTGTTAATCCCAATGTAATCTCTAAAAACCTTCTTTTTATTATTATTATCCACATGTTCAATAACTTCTTCATATTTAATCATATTGTCTTCATCTTCTCTATTTTCAATCTCTTCTCCGTCTTCATTTTCTTGTCTGCTTGCGTATGCTCCATTTCATCTTTTATGTCCTCAGATTTTAGTCTTCCGTGTAACATTATAATTATTTCTCTTATTTCCATTTTCCATGGCAAGTACATCAATTTAATCATTTCTCTAATTTCCTGCACCATTTTATTCTTTTTGAGTTAATATTATTCCAATTATAGAAGTTCTGTTGTTTCCCCCCACTTTTTTTTCTCCAAAGTTGAGCTGCTTGCAGACAAAGAAATCCTCCCCCAAAAGTTCTCACAGCTTTTATCTGTAAAGTTCACAATTTTCCAAAACAAAGACCAGGTTGCAATTATTCCTTTTTACTCCTGAAGGTGTCTCTCTGCAATCCACAATTACCAATTGTTAAACAAGTATCCATTTTGTTTCAATCTGCATCAACAATATTATTTAGCTTCTCTTTTTCTTTTTAGCTTTTAAAAATATCAAATCAGTTTTATAGTCCAGTCCAAATTTACACAGCTCTTCTCACTTCTTTTTTCCTTTTTTCTATCATTTATATGACACTTCTGTTTTAAAGTTCATTATCCATTCTCTTTGTTTTTCTTGAAGTTCGAAAAAGAAAGGAAAAAAAAAAGATCCGATCCTTTAACCAATCTTGGGGCAATTTCTCTAGTTATTTAAAATTTCCAAATAGTTTTGTTCAAAAATCAATTTTCCATCAGTTTTTTATCCCTTTAAAATTGCACTTCAGAATCTTCTTTTCTCCCCCCCGTCCCCCGTCCCCCTGCTCATTAGTTGCTGTTTCATTGCTAGGGGTCTTAAAATTACAAAGATGTTTTCTTTATTGTTGTTTCAAACCATGGGTTGGCTGTCACTCACCCAACTTCCAAAAACTCCATTCCATTCATCACTCCTGCTCAATGCTTAATCCGGTTGCCCCAGCTTTGTGGCAGCCGCAATAGCTGCCGTCCCCCGCCGCCGAGTCATAGAGAGTTTCCTCTGACCTTTGAGGAACTTGCCTGTTTCTCTTGGTCTTCCAAGGTGCCTCTCCTTCTTCCCCGTCCCTACAGGACGATTCTGGTCCAAAGACCCATTGGCAGCGGTTTGTCAGTCCGGGTTTTCGCGGAGCTCATCAGAGCCCGCTAATTCCCCAACTGTCTCGCCGCAATGCCAAACCAGAAGTCCCCAAGATTTGTTGTTATTTGTTGTTGTTCCTTCCTTCCAATATCCTTTTTGTCTCCCAGACCTTAGATAAATATGCCCCGGAAACTTTTTGGTATCCTTTAAACCATCCTATTTTCATGCTTATATGTGAGTTTGAAATAAATATGTCACTGCTTTAAGGCATTCAGTATATACAGTTCTTAAAGCATTGTAGGTACAGGGATTGGGGAAAAGTGATTCTACAATTGGTAATTCCAGCTCAATTGATGAGTTGCTCCTTGGCTATGTTTCTTTCACTCTGCAGTGAAGAAAATACAACATATACATACAGGTACAAAATCTTTATTAATGTCAGATAAGTTGTCAGAAAAATCAAAGCTTTAGAAAAGGGGTTGGTGTTGCTGATTTTTCACTGAAAATCGAACAGGATTTGCTGCAGTTATTATGGGATTTTTTTCATTAATGCCATTGGTGGTGGCCCTTTGAAGAGCTCAAATAGCATTTTAGTTTCTTAACAATCCAACACAAAACAGAATTGCAATTGAGAAAAAATAAAATTTCCTCCCTTATCAAAGCTATTTCATTGTGTTATTTTTCCCCAAAGAAAGCTGTGAGTGTGTGGTGTTGGGGAGAATGGATCATTGAGATGACATGAATTAAATCTGGCTATATAAGTTTTGCACTAAATGCTTTCAAATATGAAAGTGTTGGATTTGGAAAGTTTTCCTGCTTTGTTGTTTTCAGCTGGGTTTTAGTTATCTTCCACAGCTGCCCATTCTTTGAGCAGAAGGACAAATATTAATTCCTACTGAATCAATAATGAATTGAAGCACTCAGGATATTGAATGTCTGCTTTTGCTTGTTTGCTAAAATTGTATTCCAAAGAGATATTTTCTCCTAAATTCATAAACCAATAAGGAGATTCATGGGATTCCCTACACCTGCATCATTTTGTGAAAACCTGTATTCTAGGCTGAGCCATATCTCCACTCTCTTCCAATAAGAAATTAAGATATTTAAGTTCAAAGGTGAATTTTGAATTTTGAACCATGTTTCCCCGATATATTTTTCCAACCATATCCCTAGTTCACCTTCAAACTTAAATATCTTTTGTGTTTCCCCTGTCTTATATTTTTTTGAACCCTGAAATAAGCACTTAGCCTTATTGCCATGTGCTCAAAAGCCCGATTGGGTTTATTATCAGGGGATGTCTTATTTTGGGGGGAAACAGGGTACATTCCTGTTTAAGCCAAGAATACACTCAAATAAAATATATTTGAATATCTTCAAAGGAAGAAGGTAAATTTAGGACTACTTGATCTGGTCTGCAAAAATCCAGTAGATAGGAGATTGTCATGTACGCATCATCTGGATCTGATAGTCTTGCTTAAGCACATTCCCAATCTGTTGTGAAAGGATCAAGGAAGGACCCAATAACATACAAAGACACTATTCTGGATTGAATCAGATCATCCTTTATTTACAGATATTTCTCTTTACAGGTATCAGCAACAACAACAACGGGAGCGACTTGGGGCGACCTTATGTACCCTAGGGGTGGAGCTTCAGGTAAGGAGTGCCCAGGGGAAGAGGAGGGGACCAGAGGTGCTTGAGTTAACCCTTGGGGTGCCAGGCTAGGGGGAGTATATTGAGCAGGTATGACATTTATATGTGACACGATCTTTTGTTAAAATTGGCAAGCCTCTTCAGTACAATCTCATATGTGTTTACTTAGAAGTAAATCTAGTTGACTTCAATGAAACTTATTTCAAGAAAAATTGACATAGTAAGGCAGCTGAGAGCAGTTAATCTTGCTCAGTCTCATCCTGCATATCTAAATTTTAAAGAAAATAGTGTGGCAGCAATTAATTGTAAACTACTAGGCACAACCCAATGAATATTTGGAATGTAAAAAATAATTTTAAGGAGAAATTTGTATATTGCCAAAGCCAGAAACTCAGTCATTCCATCTGAGCCACATTTCTTAGAAATATTTAGATTTGCTTATCTCAGTTTATAATATCCATCACCAAGAACTGTGAAATAAGCTTCATTCTGGATGAGCACCCTGGAGAAAGTTAGTCTGCATCCCTCTAGGTTCCACCAGTTCCAGTATAGAGAGAAAAAGCAAAGCCCAATTATTTTCCTTAATTACTAAAATGCTGATTTCATTGTTGTCTTCATAATTATATTGAACTGTTTTTCAAAGATCAAGTTAACAGTCCAATCCTGACTACTCAGAAGTGAGTCCCATAACGTTCAATGGGATTTAGAAGTGGGTATTGTTCTGTTTCCAATTAAAAAACGGAAAAGCTTCAAAATGTTTGTTTCAGAGATAACCTCTCCTCCTGCCAATCTTTTTTAAGATGTTTATTTGTGGCAATTAAATTTTCATAATTTAATTTTGGGCACCCTTCACATTATTTAGAATGGTGGCATTTTTGTTCGGGATATCAAATTAACTTCTTGGAAAGAAACATCCTTCTGCATAATTAGTTTGCATCTCCCAAGAGAAGTTCATTGGTGATTATTTCTTAAGAAGTTGCCAAAAACTTGCTGCTTCTTTAAACTTTTAATGGGTTTGAACTGATGAACTTTGCTGTTTACATTTTGATGTTTGTTGTAATTGTTTTATTGTTCCCACTGCATAAGATAATGTTTTTGCTATTATATACGGTTGTAGGATCCTTCTGTTTTCTGCTAGGTTAACAAAATACATGAATGAGAATTGGTGTGGCAGTGGTTAAAGTGTTAGACTGAGATTAGAGAGACAGAAACTCAAGCCTCCATTTTATTATAGATAATTCACTTTGCTTAATTATTTACGTAGAAATACCAATAGCACTTATACTTATATACCATTCCATAGTGCTTTACAGCACTCTCTAAGTGGTTTACAGAGTCTGCACATTGCCCCCAACAATCTGAGTCCTCATTTTACCGACCTCAGAAGAGTGGAAGGCTGAGTCAACCTTGAGCTACATCAGGATCGAATTCCAGGCTTTGGGCAGAGTTTGCCTGCAATAGTGCTATCATAGATTTGAAGACACCTATTACCCACTGGTGGTCATTTACACTAAAAAAAATATAGAACATGAAAGAACAAAGAGATGTGCATCCAAAACTATGCTAAACAAAACCACATCTTCAATACCATCCTACTCCAAGGCCTAGGGAAATAACTAGGTTTTCAACCCTTTATGGAATGTCAGATTGGACAGCCTTTTGCCTGGAATGGTATAGGATCTCTTGCTTGAGCAGGAGTTTGGATTAGAAGGCTGCCAAGGTTCCTTCCATCTCTGTTATTTTGTCATCAGTGTGGGAATTATACAGATCTCTAGGTCCCACTAGATGACACTGTTTAATTGAGAGGATTTGAAGCACATGCACTATGCCAGGTCTTATCAGACAGGCAGATGTTATGGGAGACAAACAGTCCCCCAAGTAACCAGGCTCTAAGCCATTAAGGGCTTTATACATGATAACCATCACCTAGAATGACTGGCAATCAGTGCAGCTCAGACAGCTATGGAATCCCATGGGTGTACAATGGCATGCCCACTACCGCCTGAACCACCACATTCTTAACTTGCTTAAACTAGTTACTTTCTCAACTCAGGCCACAGAGTTTTTGAGGGTAAAGTGAAGGGTGACATTATGTAAAGCAACTTTTACACCAGCATGGACAATTTGGGTGATAAGAGACTATTTGTTTTTGTTTGGTTTGTTTTTAGGAGAGAAAGCTGCATTGTGTGAGTTAATTAGGCATATTATACATAATTGGTGGTTCATTTTTTTTTTAAAAAAAATATATTTTCAACCTATTTTAGAGCTCACTCAATAATATATACATATGTCCGATTTTAAAATGAGGAACTGCCAATTTTCTGAAGTGGAATTGTCGAAAATTGTTAGTGCTTTTGGAGAAAATTCTGGGGGCACAAGATAGAGCTCTACTGACTATGAACATCCCTGGATACAATTACTAGTTCTGGGTTGCAAAAATCTGTATGATCATTAGATGGCAAGGAAGAGATACAGATAGCTTTTTCTTCGTCTAGTAGTCATCTGGAATTCTGCAAGCTAGAGTCATATTATTGTATGTGATATTCTTAAATTCTGGGCGAAGAATGGAGACGAGGCTGGAGTGATTTCTAACAGTTCTTTATTCAATACTGCCTGTGAGGCAATCTGGCTCCCTGGCTGACACACTCCTTTTATATGAAACTGATCAGCCAAGCAACCAATTAGGAGAGAGTATTTTCCCGCTCCAACAGAGGACCAGAATGAGAACTTCAACTGACAACTATACACTATATACAATACATAAGAAATATATTCAAAGCTTGGTTGTAAGTGTTGGCTACAATATTGCATAATGCGCTTCCATTGCTGAACTGTAATTTAGAAGTTACAGGAATCACAGAGCAAAAGCATTTTATCTAAAATGAAATACCAAGGATGAATGGGAGCATGAACAGAAGGAGCTTAGAGCCAAATGTAAAAGGCTTCATATTTCCACAAAGAACAATGGTAGTTAGAAAATGACAGGAGGGAAAAGATGAAAAGGTTGGAGAAAGAACACCTACATATTTCTCTGTGAAGATGATTTGGTTATGTCCTTCATTTATATAGTTTGCCTTAGTTTCCTGCTCAGGATAATGCCAGAGGGACTGAGTATAAGCTGATCCATGTAATAATACCAAGAAGAACTTTGTAGAATGAAGGTGTTCTTATTTTAGTGGGAGTACATTCACATTCCAACATTAACAAGCAAGGATGCAAATCATTATAAAGCAAAATTTGGTAAACAGCTAGCAGCTTAGTAGCTTTGGTGTAATGACAGCTCAGCCGAGTGAGTAACTCTCTTGTTACTGTTGGACAATGGAGGAGTCTGTTAGCCCTCAACTAACAAGAAAGACTGTGCCCATAGGCCTCCAGAGAGGGCGGGCTCTTAAAAAAAAATTATTACATTTCCATTTCATCAATTCCCTGGAGATTTGTTGCATACCAGAGTATTCAATTGCATAAGACATTTAACCAGTCACTATTCTGACATGATTTGAGAATTCTGCAATGCATTTAGTGGTATTTATAGTGCGGGTGGGGGGGGGGAAAGAAAGCGCTTCCTTCTAGTGATCATTAGATATGTTCTGTATAGTCTTTTTTAAATGTGAACGTCAAAGATAAAGCAGATTCAAGAGTAATTTTACATCTGCATAATTATTTTCCGGACTGTATTTGCCCAAATTGCTACCTAAATGGCACTAATGGACATTATTTCCTCATTCAGAGCTGATTGTCATAGTTAGGGGAAACATCATTGCAGGCTAGATTATTTGTTCAGTCTTCCTTTTCTTCTCTCTTTGGGTACGATGGTAGCGGCTTCCAAACCTTTTAGTTAGCTGTTGGTAATTGAGCATATAACCCCCAAAGCCTCAAGCTCACCTCTATGCCTAAATGCATTAGTCACCCTCAGTCTAGTCATTTAATTCCCCTCTCCAGTTTATGTCACTCTTTTTGTAGCTGGGATGATAAGGGAAAGGTGAGATGTAGTCTGTGGCCTGTAACCATCTCCTAGGACTTCTAATGAGAAAATAAGTAAGGATGGCTTGGGAGAGTAACCATTATAAGATATTTTACAGTTCTCTTCTCCTAGTGCTTTATGGCCTTTGAAGATATGAGCCTTCAGGTCTGATGTCATAGAAAATAGCTCCCTCATTTTTTTTTTCCTTAGATGACAAGAAAATGCCTTGCCACAAGCACTGCTTTGCTTTTTTTTTGGATGAGTAGTTTGCTGGGTTCAACGAAATAGCATTATGGGAAACCCTATCAACAGAAATGGGGAAGGGATGTCTGTTGAGGGGCAGGATTGGGTTTTCCTCTCACCTACCATGTTTTCTCTGTTAGTATTAGTAGTGTCCCCGCACTAACAAGACATTTTTTGTAATGCAATTAAGGAGACTTCATTCCTGGTTTTACTTGCGGTAAGCATTATTTGTAACACTGTGGTGTTCTTTGACTTATTAAGATATTCTAACATGAAAAATAAAATCATGTTTAGAAGTTAAGTGGCACCAGTTTCTTAATATGGGGATGATGCTCCATTAAATAACCATTTTCAATCATAAACTAATCTTGAAAATATTCATATGTGATGAATTATAACGGGTTGAAAAGTATTTTCTTAATTGTGATTAAGATTGTAAAACGTTGAACTAATTTTGTTTCGTAAAGAAGAGGTTTCATGTTAATTTAGGCATCATTAACCATTTCAAAATAAATGTTAATAGTAAATAGCAATTAGCTATTTTGACTTTTTAAATTAATATTCTCTCTATCCCAAAAGTATTTTGCTGTACATAAAATCACTTTTAATATTAGCTAATACAAGCATTTCTCGGCATTTGAAGACTAGATTGTGGATTTTTCCTCCCTCATTTTTCATTACTGAAAAGCTTTAGCGATGCATGCATAACTTTCAGAGCTGTGATGAGGATTTCTTAATTTGACAGAGTTACGGGCACTGCGGTATATGTAGAATTAAAAGACAAAATAATCAGCTGAATATCCTTTAGCCGTTCATGTATGTGAAGTTATATTTTGTGGCCTATAATTAAAACAGAAATAGTACAGCACCTATAACTCTAGACCTAATTTCTCATGTCTGTTGGCTTAATTTCAGAAATTGTTTGCAAGCGGGTGCTTCAGATATCTCTCCTAGAATGGGGTCACTAGCCCTCTGTCCTAGATGGCAAAAACAGTGAAAAAATAAATGGGAGTGGCCTAACTATTTTTGGTCTTGTACTTTTCTTTCTTAAGTTCCATCCACTTCAGAGGTGGTATTCAGCAGGTTCTGACCAGTTCTGGAGAACCAGTAGTGGAAATTTTGAGTAGTTCGGAGAAATACCATCTCTGACTGGCCCTGCCCCCATCTATTCTCTGCCTCCCAAGTCCCAGCTGATCAGGAGGAAATGGGGATTTTGCAGTAACCTTCCCCTGGAGTGAAGAAGGAATAGAGATTTTACAGTATCCTTCCCCTGCCATGCCCACCAAGCCACGCCCACCAAGCCATGCCACGGCCACCAAGTCACACCCACAGAACCGGTAGTAAAAAAATATGAATTGCACCACTGATCCACTTCTGATAAATAACTTTTCTAAAACAACATACTCTCCTTCATTAAAATCACTGCAAAAGAAAATATTTATGCCAACCTGGCAAACTTAAAAGGCCTACTCTTGGGATTTGGCATGCTGGTGGATGTTTTTAAATTTAGTATTTGTTACATTGCAACATCCCATTCCAGCACTTACCCATAGTTTCAATTTCTAAAGGAGCTTTGGATGGATTCTGAGCAGGGGTGAAATCCAAAATTTTTCCCTACCAGTTCTATGGACATGGCTTTGTGGGCATAGCAGGGAAGGATATTGCAAAATCTCCATTCCCTCCCATCCTGGGGGAAGGATATTGCAAAATCCCCATTCCCACCACACTCTGGGGCCAGCCAGAAGTGGTATTTGCGGTTCTCCGAACTACTCAAAATTTCCGCTACAGGTTCTCCAGAACCTGTTAGAACCTGCTGGATTTCACCCTGATTCTGAGTATTTGAGTTGTTCTGTCCAATAATCTTGTAATTTTCTTTCTGAAAAATGAACCAACATTCCTGAAAGTACAGAAAACATTAGGTGTAGCCGGTTATGGTTGCCAAGAAACATCATAGATGGAGCTCTGTATCTCTTAAGAGTTGAGCTCATTTTTAGGGAGAGGAGACTTGATTAAACTTCAAGGGTTTTTGTTTCTTTGGTTATTGTTCCATGATTTTTAATTTGCATTAATGAGTTTGGGGAGAAGGCAAATGCTAATGCCTTGATATTATCCTCCTATTGCCAAGATTCAAAAATCACATATGAAATGAAAGAAATGATTATACATAAAGGTGTCATAATATTGGCCATGCTTATGGAGACTTGATGCACACTGTTGCTAACTTATATGTGCCGGGGAGAGATAACTCTATATTCATTACATCAGTCATAATGTTTTCTTTATGCTGATGCTGCACTAAACATCCAAGCCAACATTCCAGGTGTTTGAAATAAAAAACACTAAGCACTCCTGAGAATCTGTAAAAAAAAAATCAATTGTTTTAAAGAAAGACTACTTAGGAAACAATGGGAAATGGAAATAGTGGGAAGCTCAAATAAAAGTCGAATGAAGGATTACCCTTAATATAGGAACCAACATTTAAAATGCATACATATGCGAGAAGAAACGGACAGAGAAAAATGTAGCCACAAAGCAGAGACAGGATAGCCTGCAAACGTAATGTAAGATGGTTAGGGACTTTTAAAATGTCAGCTTTCTTCTGTAAATTTTTTGACACATGTTGCTGTTATGATTTATTGAATGGCTCTTTGGTGGACCTTTTAAGAGATTATTTTGATCGGGAAACAGCAGTTGCTCTGTTCTCCAGAGGGTTTGCAGCCAACGCTTCAGATCAATATGAAAAGTTCAGCTTTCCTTGACACTGCAACATATATGGCTTTATAATCTATATCTCTTATGTGGTTCTTTCTCCAACATTTGTTCTCCTCTCAGGCTGTGCCCTATGATTTGTCTTCCTTTCTTCTGGAATATCTCATGTTGAAATCCTCCTATCCAAGCTAATGGCGCGTTTTCCTTTCCTTCCCCTCTCTCCTTTTAAATCTTCCTACTCTGTCAAGGCCAATGGTAAACAACATTTTCGAGCCAGAAGCACATTTGCAATATTAACAGCATATAATGGGCACACTCGCAAAATAGCTGCTGTGGGAGATTACCTTATTTACAAAATGGCTTTGCTGGTGAATATAGTGAGTCAAAAACTCACTATACCAGAAAGTAAGCTAGTTCTCCAAGGTGCTTTTTTCAATCTCCACCAGTGAGATCTTTTGTGACCTCCCACGTAGTCCTGTAATGATACAAGTAATGTGTGCTTTGCGGAATAGGTCAGGTCACACAGGTGTGTGGGTCAGGTCACACAGGCCTGATCAGCACCAAGGGAGGTGTCTAGAGGCACATTGAAGACCACAACCACATTTATTTATCTCTGGCTTAGGTCCCTCTGTATGATTTTCTAGAATATTAAAACATAGCTTCAATGGTACAATATTATCTTATATAGTAATGGCACTTAGACTTACATAACTGCTTCACAGTGTGTTACAGCCATCTCTAAGTGGTTTACCAAGTCAGCATATTTTCCCCAAGAATCTGGGTCCACATTTTACTGACCTTGGAAGGATGGAAGGCTGAGTCAACCTTGAGCCGCTGTTCTGCCCCAGCTATGGACCCCAAAGAACGCAGCACATACAAAATCTATACAAAGCTTACTTTACTCAAATAACTCAGTCTTTTTCAACGAAAGGCTGTTAATAAACTTTCAAACAGCCTACAAGAATTCTAAGATAAGGTAATCACAGTCTTACTAGGATTGGCAGAAAGTCCAGAAGCAATTTTGCAGAGAATCCAAACGCAAAGGAGAGTGAACTAAAGTTGTTCCCTACAGCTTGCTGCAATCGGCGTTCCTCCTTAAATAGGCTAAGGGAGTGACCAATTAGCCCCAAGCCTTACTCTCAAGGAGACCTCTTCCTGAGGAGCCACTCCTGCCTTTTGGCAGCTCTGCGCGCCCATGCATTGAGAAGAGGCATCTTCTCTTCATCCTCTTCACTTAAAGGAGCTTCTGGCGGTTCTGAAGGTCCTGGCTGAATCCCTGTCTCTGGCACCACATCTTCTCCAGCCTCCTCACTGTCCGACTCGAATGCCAGCTGCACAGGCTGCTGGCACAGCACCACACCAGCCTCCTTGTTGTGTCAGAATCAGCTACAATCTTCACAGGCCACTGACGGGCCACAACAGCCGCTCAGAATCAAACTCCTGGAGTGAGCAGTGAGTTAGTCCTGCAGTACTGCATTCTAACCACTGCACTACCACATCTCTTAGATAGTGCTACTTTTGTCACATACATGACCAAAACTGAAACTAAAATAAATATGCCATCTGTAACTGAAAGTGCCCATGTTCTTGGTTGTACTATTTGTGTTACTTATTTATTGATTGATTTAGAACATTTATTTGATGCCCATATCATATCCATCTCTGGGTAGCTTACAGCATACTTTTTGCAAACGTATCACTTAGATATTTTAAGAATTGGTGAGGATTTTCAATTATAAATAATTATTTGCATTGAACAGAAACAGAATCATTTCCATGGGCTAATTGATTTTTTTTTTTCTATCGTAAGGAACTTTCTTTGAAGGTCCCATTGCAAGTGACTGACAACTCCTGTTTGATAGCCTAAGAAACAATTTTATATTTAAGTTTTTATCATCAGTGTCTGTTTAAGGGGCAGGCAGCAGAAAATGTTAGTTCTTGAGTAACTACAAGTTTAGGGGGAAAAACAATACATTTGATAGGTTATTGAGTACCATTCTTTTTAAAAAGTATTTCCTGAGGAACTAGAAGCCTTAGAGGTCAGTGAAGGTCCAGAATTTTAGTGTATAAACCATTTGTTTAAAAAACCCTGATGACTTAAATTAATTACATTTTTACCTCCATGTGCATCATCCCTTAAAGAACCCATAAAACCTAGTAATTGCAAGTGAGGAATTATAAAATGGTAATGTATGACATGTGGGGGAATGGCAAGGCCACCTCTTAGAGGGAGGATGGCGAGATAGCGGCAAGATGTCATAATGCCTTATCTGCAGAAGGGAAAAGGAAAATTCCACGAGCCAGATGATAGGACAAGGAGGAAGTCCTACCCTACAGCTTGCCATACAGCTCCAGAGGAAGCCATTTCTTCTAAAGATGCAGCTCATAGTGCTAATGTCTCTGGAAGCCAGATCAGCATAGGCCAGGGGTGTCAAACTCATGGCCTGCAGGCCAGATGTGTCACACGCTGGCCACGCCCGTTTTAGCAAAGGTAAAAAAACTCACGATACATCAGTGGTGGGTTGCTCCCGGTTCGCACTGGTTCGCAAGAACCGATAGTAAAAAATTGTAGTAGTTTGGAGAACTCGTAATAACATTGGCTGGCCATGCCCCCGAACCGGTCCCAGGCCCGGTCGCCGCTCGCTTACCCCGCCCACCTCATCAAAGGCTTTTTTTTTTTTTACTTTTAAAAGCATTTTTTCTACAACCTCTTCAGCTGAAAAAATGCTTTTAAAAGTACAAAAAAAAAGCCTCTGATGATCACACGGCTCAGCTGGGATTGTCAGAGGCTTCTAAAAGCATTTTTTTCTGCAACCTTTTAAGGTTGTAGAAAAAATGCTTTTAAAAGTTAAAAAAAAGTTGGCCACATTACCCCCCCCCCCACAAAGCCACACCCACAAAATAAGCCACGCCCACAGAACCGGTAGTAAAAAAATTTAGAACCCACCCCTGCGATACGTCATGTGATGCCACTATGCTGACATGAGTTTGACACCCCTGGAATAACCCATAGATAGGTCCTAATAAACAATGGGCTTCCATAATTAAGGTAGAGACTTCATTTGGGGTCTTTTATTATTTAATCCCTACGTTTTCTGATCTAGAAATATATCCCAATATTGCTGGCAATTGCAGGATCTATACGACTATACAGCAGTGATGAAATGTAAAATTTGTTACTACCGGTTCTATGGGCGTGGCTTGGGGGGGGGGTAATATGACTGGGTGAGCGTGGCCAACTGTTTTTTTTTTTTTTACTTTTAAAACCATTTTTTCTACAACCTCTTCGGCCAAAGCGGTTGTAAAAAAAAATGCTTTTAAAAGCCTCTGACGATCCCAGCTGAGTTGCCTGATCGTGAATGGCTTTTTTTTTTTTACTTTTAAAAGCATTTTTTCAGCCAAAGAGATTGTAGAAAAAATGCTTTTAAAAATTAAAAAAAAGCCTCTGATGATTGCGCAGCTCAGCTGGGCATGGGGGGGGCAGGGATTTTTGCTACCGGTTCTCCGAACCACCTGCCACCATCGCTACCGGATCGGGCGATCCAGTCTGAACCGGGAGCATTTCACCCCTGCTATACAGGTAATCCTTGATTTATGACCACAATGGAGCCCAAAATTTCTGTGGCTAACCACAACAGCTGTTAAGTGAATTTTGTCCCATTTTATGACCTTTTCTGCCACAGTTGTTAAGTGAATCACTGCAGTTGTTAAGTTAGTAACATTGTTGTTAAGTGAACCTGGCTTCCCTATTGAATTTGCTTGTCAGAAGATTGCAAAAGCTGATGATCATATGATCCCGGGACCCTGTAACCATCATTAAATACATGCCTGTTGCTAAGTCTCTAAATTTTGATGATGTGACCATGGGGATGCTGCAAAGGTCATAAGTATGAAACAGTCCTAAGCATTTTTTTTTTGTGCCTTTGCCATTTTGAATGGTCATTAAACAAATGATTGTAAGTCAAGGATCACTTATAGTTATGCTAGATGATGGACAGCATAAATAGCAAGAGTAAAGGAAAGGGCAATAATGACTCTTGACTGAGCAGGTCTGGGTTTTCAGATGGAAATTGGAGTCTTCGGAGAAAAGCGGCATACAAGTTGAATAAATAAATAAACAAACAAACAAACAAACAAACAAACTTGCAGTGTTTAATTGATTAAGTGATTAATTGAATGCAAGCCCCCATTTCAAAATTAGTGAATCAGTCAGTCAAATGCTTCTAGCTGGAGAAGAGTTGATCATAGAACAGCATAGCTTTCCTTTTTACACACTTTAAATAAGTTTACTTTATATCATTTCATCTTTCCTCTTCAAATGGGAATTGGATACATTTCCTTATTGGATAAATTTCTCATAAACTTCTGCACAAATTACAGTGGAAACAACCACAGTTAGATCATTTGAGTATTGTCGGTATATTATAATTTAGATGATATAATATCAAACCGTTTGAAGTACTATTGCTAGAATTAGTGAATCTGATGGGTAGCAGAGTGTCAAATCTTGCATAGTTTACTACAAGGAAGTCTTCTTTATGCGCAAAAATGTTGGCTTATTACTGATTCATTTCCTCAAGACATTTCACACTAAAATTGTCATGTCCCTTTTAGTTTAAACTATAATTTATCTATTCTACTAGCTGCCAGAGTCCATGACTGGCACTCAAGTAATCAGAGTGCTATTAAACTCATCTAGCTACAGTAGATGGGGGGGGGGGGAAATATAAAACCATCATTTTTGTTCTATTATCGACATGCCTTTTTAATGCATTCTTATTAAAGCAGGTAATATGCCCAATGAATATTTAAAGATATTGATTATCTTAAATTACAAACCACATGGGCAGAAAATTTCAGGAAGTATCAGTTTCCTTCGTGGATTCATGGACCATGGATTGCTTGCAGTGAAATGCTGAATTCCATTTAACTTTGGATAGATAAAATAGTTACCAAGGTTATATCACTTTATCATGTATTGCATTTGTAAATTAAAACAAGATGAGAGCCCAAATTATTCAGTAGATCATTACTGGTTCTTAGTTTGCTCCTTGTAATGATTACAGTTTTGAGTATCTACAACCTAGCCACACAATAAAAAGAATGGATAATTATCTCAGAACATCAGTTTATGCATATTGCTTTCTCCATTACTGTAGTAAACTGGGCATCTGGCAGAAGATGTTCTCAGAGATAAAATGAGCATGGGTAGAATAAATAAGTCTGTCCTATCAGGAGTTGTCCACTCTGATGGCTGGTGTTAGGAAGTACCAGAAAGGTATTACAAAACAAAACTGGGTTGTATTTGATCCATCCTTTAGTCTAGGGATCTCCAAACTTGGCAACTTTAAGACTTGTGGACTTCAGCTCCCAGAATTCTCCATGCAGGAGCATGGCTGACTGAGGAATTCTGGGAGCTGAAGTCCACAAGTCTTAAAATTGCCAAGTTTGGAGACCCCTGCTGTAGTCAATAAGCTGACTTGTTCCTTTGAGATGCAGTGAAGAATATTGTGCCAGGAGCAATTCTGAAAATGCTAATACTTCACTGCTTTTAATATAAAAATATTCACCAGCAGCTGAGCTTTAATAAGTGGAGTATAAGGGACTCCCTTTTGTCTTTTACTTCATTATGTTAAAATATCTTGGGATAAGAACAAATGGATGGAGGAAGAATCCTTGAATTCAAAGTTAAATATGTGATGTTTCAACAACATCCTTACGCACGGTCACTCAGGCACTCGTCACTTCCTGCCTGGACTACTGTAATGCTCTCTACATGGGGCTCCCCTTGAGGAGCATCTGGAGGCTCCAACTGGTGCAGAATGAGGCCACGCGGGGGATTATGGGAGCGATGGGGCATTCCCATGTGACACCCCTCCTGCGCAAGCTGCATTGGCTTTCAGTGGTCTTCCGGGTACACTTCAAGGTGTTGGTTACCACCTTTAAAGCGCTCCATGGCTTAGGGCCTGGGTATTTACGGGACCACTTTCTGCCACCGATAGCCTCCCACCGGCCAGTACGCTCCCACAGAGAGGGACTCCTCAGGGTGCCATCGGCCAGACAATGTCAGCTGGCGACCCCCAGCGGGAGGGCCTTCTCTGTGGCAGCACCTGCCCTCTGGAACGACCTGTCCCTGGAGATATGTAGGATACCAGATCTCCGTGCTTTTCACCGTGCCCTTAAAACTTTTTTATTTCATCAAGCTGGGCTGGCGTAACCCCCCCTTAGATATTTTTAGATATTTTTAACTGTAAATTGATTTTAGTTGGGGTGTTTTAAATTTATTGGGCCAAAATTTGTTTAATTCTTTTAAAAATTTTAAATTTTGTATGTGATGTTTTTATTCTTGGCTGTTCACCACCCTGAGTCCAGCAGGAGAAGGGCGGTATAAAAATTTAATAAAATAAATAAATAAACAAAACTAGATATAGATATCCTGAGAAATGGCTTGTATAGAATTGATGGACTCTCAAAATACACAATGAGTTGTGGGTGTTAGATAAATAGTATTTTCTGCCTAATACTATGATGTTTTGAGAAAGAGACTTGGCAGCATATGACGGCGTATTTCTTACCTTTAATATGAGTGACACAGGTTGTGTGGAGAAGACCAATTGAATGTAAACCATTGGGCACTGTGAGAAGCCTGCACTGATGATATACATTCAATAACTTTAAATAAGAGTTTTATATAGCAAGAAGAAGATTGTTATTGGGTATACAGAAGAGAAAGCACAGGCACAGCATTTGATATGGCTAGATAGGGAGAATCATTACATCATCCAGTTAAAACCGTAACTAGCAGCCAATTGGTTTAGCCCAACCAATTTGCAGAATGTGAAATTAGACAAAATTATCTAAAATGTGCAGCTTGCATGGCTGTAAGTTTTAGGAACAGAAATAGATGACAATATGCAAAGAAAGGAAAGAATAAGTTGATAAAAGTTTGAGGAAAGCTTAGGATAAAATCAGTAGAAGAGAATATATGTACCAGTATCTCATCATTGAAGTCTTTGGTGCTCTCTGAGCTTGATTGTTTTTTGCAGATATTTCATTACCAAAGTAGATAATATCTTCAGTGCATGAAGTTAGGACAAATAAACAGATCACTAAAAAGTAAACATTGCTTCGATATGTAGTCATTTTAGTTTAAGGTACACTCTCCCCCACCCCAATTGACAGATGAAAGGCAAAAGATCATATGGGGCAGCCCTTATGCAAGTGTGAAAAAATGAAAAAAAAAAGTTTTAAAAAAGTTTTTTTTAAAAAAAAATTGAGAATAATATTTCAGATGCTGAAGTCTCACTATAGTTCAGTGAGATAAAGCCAAACAAAACAAAATATTTTTTTTTAAAAAAAATCATATTCAGTATTAGAAATACACCCAGTATTCAGAAAAGAAATATTTTAAAACCTATTTGTTTGCTAAAAAAAGAGGCCAAGCAATGCATTCTGGAACTGTTTCAAATTATACCATGAGTGGGCAGAAATAGAATATAACAGGCAAGGTATTTAAAATAGGAGGGTAGCTATAAAAATGTGGACTGTGGGAATTTAAACAAGGAAAAAACCCTGAAGCAACTATAAAAATAGAAAAAAATATTGACAGCAATGCAAGCATTCCAAAAAGTTTATATAATATATTTACTCAGAGATAATAATTGAAAGCTCTAGTAAATCAGAATTACAACAACAATAATAAACTCCTATATCACTAAGGGGGCGTGCAGGAGGGCATATATCGGTAGATGTAATTACCTTCAGACGTAGAGCATTTTATATAACTGTATCAAAGATTGTGAGTGCTGAGCTTTAGGCCTGTTCAGTTGGCTGTCCATGGGCAACTTCGAGACTATCTGCTCTCCAGAAAAGACCAGAGCAGGGGTGTTAAACTCAAGGCCCGGGGGCTGGATCTAGCCCGCAGGACCACCCTGGAAACAGCAACGGACTGGCCTGCAGTGCCTCTGCCAGTGAAAACAGAGCTTGGGAGGGCTGCACGTGGCCCTCCCAAGCTCCGTTTTCACTGGCAGGGCATTGCAGGAGGCCATCGCGGTCAAAAACGGAGCTCAGGAGCCCATTTTCTCTGGCAGAGCACTTGGGCCGTCACAGGCGCCCCCGACACAAGTGACATCGAGCTGGCCATGCCTACCTTGGCCCCACCCACTCTGCCCCCCCCCCGAGGTCAAACACAACCCTGATGCAGCCCTCAATAAAATCGAGTTTGACACCCCTGGACCAGAGAGAGACAAGGAAAGGCCACTTTTTCATCAGAGCAGATACCTTTCTTGCTGTCCTTGAGTATTCTTAGTATTTAAATTGGATATGACTGACTGCCCTTCAAAGAGATGGAAGTGGGAGGCTGCAACCAGAGGACTTTATTGTGAAGGAAGTCACATAGCTATTATAATATTTACATCTTTCTCTCCAGAAACTGAAACCACATAAGAAAAGAAATGATACTGAAAACTACTCAATTCAAGGGATAGGCCTGCACGCTGACAGCAAAAGAGATTGAGATATATGTATGGTGAAAACGATAAACGAGGGAAGGTGGAAACTGTGGGCAAGGAAAAAAAATCAAATAAATTTGATATTACATTTACCCAGCATGCATGTATTATCTTTTAAGATCTATAAATAACTTCACAGGTTTGATGTGCTATAAAATGGTGCAAACCACCGTTAGGGGAAAGTTTCATTGGCAAAATTAAAAGAGAGCAAGAGAGGAGAGAGGAGGAGATGAAAGATGTTTATATGCACAACCCTGTCACACATCTTGCTGATTTAGAGCAGGCATTTTGCTTAAAGCAAATAGACTTGAATTATGGGACATTTTTGCCAGAGAAAGGAGCTGAAGGTTGGTTGCTGAATGTGAAAATGGAAATAGAAATACTGGAAATACATGATGGAAGGAAAACAGGCATGAGAATAAAGGGAAGGGTTAGGGAATGTCTCAACATTAAGTAGGGAATAAGAAAGTCACCTTGATCGTTGAAAGTATTGGGTTGCAGGAGATGCCTTCCCATCCGATGTACTTTTGCCTGTGATAGTGCTGTAGTGCTTGTTGTGAACCGGCATAATTTGCAGCTAGCATTTGATTGATTATATGATGAATGAGGGACATGGCACTGAAAATGAATGTATCGAAGATCATGATACTGTAGCTGTGTTTGACAGGAAAAAATGGAGAGAATCATTCCAGGTTATATATCAGTAATGGAACACTAATGCAAGGGAATACATTTCCATTCACTGGCAGAAACTTTATTCTAGGTGGGGAAATGGATAGAGAAATTTTTAAATCTACCAATGCTGGTAAATCAATAGCTTATGATCTGTTGCACGGAATTAACGTCAAAAAATAGCAAGCGCCTACTGACTTTATCATACGAAAGGAGGGTTCAGTGCAATGGGGTTAGGAAATTTAAGTCTGTGTGGTCAAACTTGAAGAGAGAAGGTCAAGAATAAACAGCTGAACAGCAGATATCTATGGAGATTCTCAATCATCCAGGTCATGGTTGTCCCAAAAGGTACTTTTTCAAGTGGCAACTGGACTTTCTGTTTTTTCTTTGAAGACATTTCTCTTCTCATCCAGGAAGCTTCTTCACAGCTGAAGAAAGTCCAGTTGCCTCTTGAAAAAGCACCTTTTGGAGCTGAACAGCAGATTTATAAATGGACTAGAATTCTTCAAAAATTAAAAAGAAAGCAGTGATAATATTTATAGATGTGGGGAAAGCTTTGGCACTTCCGAATTGACTTTTTATTACAGGAATTATACAAAATGAATGTTTTTGGACAAGGATTCGGATTCTTGGTGTAGAGATACATGAACCCAAACAGCAAATATGATAGTGAACAGGACATTCTCTGCAAACTTTTCAGTTAACAAAGGCACAAAGCAAAATTGTCCACTCTTCCTTTACATTTTGTAATTGCTCTGGAAATTTTGGCTAACAAAGTTATAAAAGATAGATAGATAATTGGGATTAAAATTCAAGAAGAGGAACGCAAGATGAAATGTTACGTAGATGATGAAGAATTAACAATTATCAAATCACAAAAATCCATATGAAAGTTGATGAAAGTAATCAAATTGTTTTCCTGTATACAAAATCAATGGAAAGAAAATAAAGATAACAATGAGGCAAATAATTTCTAAGTAAGAAATGTTGTGGGGGAAAAAAGAAATTGGCTATAAGATAATAAAAGATTCATGAAATATTCAGGACCTTACATGAAAAGTTGCATTAAAGACATATTTCAAACAAATTATTGAAAAAAATAAAATCAATCTTTGAAAGATGGGAAAGCTTAAAATTTTATTGACTACGATTTGTGACAATAGAATTGAATGGATTGCCCAAAATAAATTTCTTTCAAATGGCACTAATTCAAATCCCAGGTAAAGAATTGCAGGATTGGCAAAGAACAATTAATAGATTTATATGAAATGGAGAAAAACCAAGAGTAAGATTTAAAACTTTACAAATCTTAAATGAGAATTGTGGACTAGTTTTTCCAGCTTTTCCCAATGATTATATTGTATTGTGTTGTGTTGTGTTGTGTTGTGTTGTGTTGTGTTGTGTTGTAGTGTAGTGTAGTAAGTGTAGTGCAGTGTAGTGTAGTGTATGTACTGTACTGTACTATACTATACTATACTATACTATACTATACTATACTATACTATACTATACTATATTTATATATTATCTAGAGAAATATGTCTGTCAAAATGAATAACATTTCCTAACAGAAGAGTTTCAACAATAGAGAAAGCAGAAGTAGCCAATGGTCTTAAAAGATATTTATGGTATAAGAAAGCCAAAGAAGATGCAAATCTGAAGGGATATAAGAGAAAACTTGTTAAAAATTGGAATTCTTTTAAAGCACAGATGAATCCAATGATTTCATCACTAGCACAACCATCAAATGCTTTTTCTTGAATTGATTATATATACCAACATCTGGACTCAAAAAATATACTACTCTACAGAGAGAAGAATTGTTTAATGAAGGAATGAATCTACCACAATAAATGTGTGTAGAAATAACTGAAAAAAATAAAAACTGATCTTAAACAAGAAGAAAAAACCCTGAGAAAGATGACAGAACTTGAAGTACTTGATCATGTACTAGGACATATTTACAAATTGGAATGCCATGGAGAAAGAACAAAAAAAAAAATGGTACAATAAAATAGTTGTAAAATTTCACAAAGCAATATTTAACAATGGGAAGATTTACAAAAAAAAAAAAAACCCTTTACACCAAGTTACAATTTGAAATAAACCTGGTTCAAAATGTTTTATAAATGGTATGTAACTTCAATGATAGCCAAGATGGAAAAATTATAGAATAATGCATGTTGGAAAAGTCACAACAAAGAAGAAACATTTTATCAGATATGATTATTATGCAAAAAGATTCAAAAGTGGTGAAAGGAAATACACCAAGTCATTCTGAAAATAAAGTTCAAATTAAAGTGATGAGCACTTCACTTAACTATGATTGCAGAGACTATAAATGAAAAGCACAATGCTTTATTAAGATGCATAGTGACAGAGGTAACAATCAATTTAGCATTATATATATATATATATATATATATATATATATATATATATATATATATATATATATATATATATAAATTTGATTTATATGCCGCCCTTCTCCGGAGACTCAGGGCGGCTTACAATGTGTTAAGCAATATTGGACAAGAGAGACCTTACTGTCATTATAGAACTGGGAGATTAAAATTGGTGAATGCCAATTTTATTGGTAGTGGAAAAATTGACTAATTACAACAGGTGTATAACCAAATTCAAATAGGAATGGCTTCCGTATACAAGATATATCACACAGCAAGGCAAGTTAAGGCACTGTGATGACCCGGAGCATGGCACGAAAGCAACACAACCAGAGAGCAGATCTAACTCCCCTTTATTGCTCCAACTGTGCCCCAAATGTTCCCACATTCACTACAAGTCCTGGAGCAAAGCTCTCACACACACCTTCAGAAGCCTCTGGCTGCAAGTAGTCCAGTAAACTAGATTAATCAAATAGCAACCAGGGCCAGCAATCCAATAAACCAGGTTAGCCCAAACATTAACCAGGGCCAGCAGTCCAATAAATCAGGTTAGCTAAACAGTAACCAGAGCAAGAAGTTCAGTGAAGCAGGCAAACTGGGAAGCCCCACAAGACAGAATACAGCAATCTCCAGGCTTTGGCAAGTGCATAAGAGGCTCCACAGATTCAATTCTTGTTCCCAATAAATCAGTGGTGGGTTGCTACTGGTTCGCCCTGGTTCGGGCAAACCAGTAGTAGCAGCGGCAGGAGGCTCCGTCCACCCACCCAGACATCATCAAATACTCTCTGCACATGCGTAGAAGCTTCTGCGAGCGAACCGGTAGCAAAGGTAAGTGAAACTCACTACTGCAACAAATGCCCCTCCCACCGGCACCTCCTTACATCTCAGTCCCAGGTGTGCCTTGTGAAAGGGGGTGGGGCACTCTCCTCCCTCATAGCCGGCTCAATCTGCGTTGATCTCACCATCTCTCTTCCCTCCTTGCTCTTGGATCAGGAAGGGGTAGTCCTTGCTCTTCTCCTGAGCTTTCCCTGTCTGCGGGCCTTACTAATACAGAAAAGCCTTGCTTGGACTGACTCTGCCCTTCCCCAGTTTCCTCCAAGGCCAACGGAACCAACCTCACAGATTCAGACTCCGACAGGGGCATGACAGGCATGTAGAACATGGTCTTTGAAGAAAAACAGATACCGTTTTTTTAAAAAAATCAAAATGATCCAAACGGGAATGACCAATAATATCCAAAAGTGAAAATATTCTTCTAAAATTTTCTTCTATTGAAAATTTTTTTCCTATCATGAGGATATTGGCTCTAATAATTGATTGTGGGCAGGGGTGAAATGCTCCTGGTTCGGACCGGATCCCCTGATCCGGTAGCGATGGCGGCGGATGGTTCGGAGAACCGATAGCAAAAATCTCTGCCCCCCCCCCATGCCCAGCTGAGCTGCACGATCATCAGAGGCTTTTTTTTTTTTTTTTTTACTTTTAAAAGCATTTTTTCTACAACCTCTTCGGCCGAAAAAATGCTTTTAAAAGTAAAAAAAAAAAAAGCCTCTGATGATCATGCGGCTCATCTGGGATTGTCAGAGGCTTTTAAAAGCATTTTTTTCTGCAACCTCTTAAGGTTGTAGAAAAAATGCTTTTAAAAGTAAAAAAAAAAAGTTAGCCACGCCCCCCCCAGTCACATTACCCCACCACCACCAAGCCACGCCCACAGAACAGGTAGTAAGAAATTTTACATTTCACCCCTGATTGTGGGGCACTTATTTTACTATATTCCAATGTTATGCTTCCTCTGTCCTCTTCCACAGCCTGACCTTATCACAGTTCCTTGCATTGTTATATTGTATACAGGGTAGTCCTCGACTTACAACATTTCACTTAGTGATCGTTCACAGATATAACGGCATTGAAAAAAGTGACTTATGGCTATTTTTCACAGTTACGACCTTTGCAGCATCCCCAGGGTCATGTGATCCAAATTCAGAGGCTTGGCAACTGGTTCATACTTATGACCGTTGCTGTGTCCCAAGGTCATGTGTTCCTCTTTTGTGACCTTCTGACCATCAATGGGGAAGCCAGGTTCACTTAACCACCGGGTTACTAACCTATCAACCGCAGTGATTCACTTAACAACTGTGAAAGGTCATAAAGTGGAGCAAAACCCACTTAACAACAGAAATTTTTATCTCAATTGCGGTCGTAAGTCAAGGACTACCTGTATTGTCCAGACGCTCAAACTTGGGGCAGTTTATAATCCTGTAAATAAATAAATAAATGACCAAACCGTCATATTTGCTTGCCTTTCCTTATTCCTAGATAATTATCATGAACAAGGTGGTCAGGGAAAGGTAACAGTCTCATTTATTTCTAATATTCTGTATACCAGAACATGTTTTTCTGAACAGAAATTAAATGAGGACTAAAATGTATATCTGTTCTAGGGAAAAAACTGTTTTCTAGCAGGAATCTTGGGTAGATATGGGGTGGTTTTAGTGAGAAAAGACGCTTTCAGCAGTGGGATGAGTTCAGTAGTGAAATCCATTTTTTTTACTACCCGTTCTGTGGGCGTGGCTTGGTGGGGGTGGTGTGGCTTGGTGGGCATGGTGTGGCTTGGTGGGCATGGCTTGGTGGGCGTGGCAGGGAAAGGATACTGCAAAATCCCCATTCCTTCCCCACTCCTGGGAGAAAGATATTGCAAACTCTCCATTCCCACCCCTCTTTGGGGCCAGCCAGAGGTGGTATTTGCCAGTTCTCCAAACTGTTCAAAATTTCCAGTACCGGTTCTCTGAACTACTCAAAATTTCCGCTACCAGTTCTCCAGAATTGCCAGAACCTGCTGGATCCAGGGAGTGGACCCTGGATGAGGTCCACTCCCATAGTAAGTTACTGGGAAAGTATGTAACAGAGGAAAGGGGATGGCAGATGCAGCCCCTAGAAAAAGGGGGAACAGCCTGCTTAGACCAAGACGTTAGCCCTGCTAACAATGGTTTTATATCCAGCATTGGCATTTTTGTAACATATTTTTCTAGCCTGCTGCTATTTTGTCGGTGCTTCAGTGCTTCTTTCGAGAAATCAATGATAGCACTATTAAATGCTATTATTATTTACTTTGCTTATTCTAGGACAATGAATGGTTAGGGATAAAGCATTATTGCATCCACTCAAAGTTATTCTGTGGTTGTATTACTTTTGATTATTTTTGGAATCAAACGGGATTGTTAAGAGATGCTGCTGCACTGATATCCGATAACCCACATTGAGTGCCGTCATTATAGGAAAAGGCTATATATACAAACATGACTTGATGGAAAAATTAATAATAATCGGTAATGGAAAATAGGAAAGAGAAAATAACCCAAATTGGGGGTGGGGAATCGATTCTACCACATACAACATTGTATAAATAATACCCCTGATTTGAAATCAGGAAGACTTCAAAAGCAGGTTGCTGGATCACACCCAGCAAAGATACATGAAAGTTTGGGACTGTTTGATCATCTTGGCTCTGCAAAGCTTCAAAGGAAGGATTCAATATGATGAAGCTTCCATCAAATCTCCCCACTGCAGCAAAGTTATGAATCAAAGGAGAGACCTTCTTTGAAGGAGCAAATCCAATCAGTGGCACTTCACAGATTCAGCAGCATTTCTACTGCTTCTGGGATTGTTATGGAAAATCTACCCTGTTGTAACTTTAGTTCCTTTTCAGGAAAATGCTAGTGGGGTGGAGAGGAGGAGGAAGTTGAGGGGTGGGATGGTCTGTATGAGATTGACACGGGAAGGCAGTTTATCAGTTTAATGCCTCATTAAACTCTCTATTAAAGTCTTTGCGGATGGCAATGCTAACAATACTTTGGGTGTCATTCGCTTTTCCAGCTGTCAGTTCTTTAGTGTTCCAATCTCAAGCTTTTCACTCTCTCTCCTTCTCCCTCTCCCTTCCCCCCTCCTCTCTCTTGCTAATGCAATGTTACCCCTACAACTTGGATCTCAGCTTGGCAGATCTCATCACATGGGCTCAAGGCTGCTCTTGCAAATTTTGTTTGATTGAAGTAGGTTGAAGAGTAAATGGGTGAAAAGATAACCCCTTATAGGATAGACCAAACTTTTACTGCTTTAAAAATGGGCTAGGGTGGCAGTGCATATTTCATTGACTGTTAAGGTTGGATTTTACCTATCCTTGCCTCTGTTTTAAATTTTTATATTCAGTTTTTATGTTTTTAACATTGTATTTGTACACCTCCCAGAGTTCCTTTTTGAGGGAGATGGGTGGTTTCTAAATTTGATCAATAAATAAATACTGTAACTAAAAAACAAATATTGCCAGCAAGCTACAATCTTGTCATAATGGATATTAGGAATATGACTATTACCTAACTTGTTGGGTTGGCAATATATAAACCATCAATGTATGTTTGTAGTGTATTATATTGTATTGTATAGCTTTAAGACTGCTGTATTGTATCAAACTGTGTCCTGATTGGTTAGCTCTGTTGCCAATGTCCTTAAGAGGGAGCTAGAAACATGGCTTGCTCTTTTTGTTGTTCTTGCTCTCTGATATCTCTGTCTGATACTGTTTGTAAGTCCAGAAGAACTGATTACTGTGAATGACTAATATGATTGGTATGAAGACTTTATTATTGGATTATCCCTGGACTGTTGTTTTGGCTATTTCCTGATTTATATGTGTATGACCTGGACTGTTTATTGGACTATGCTTTATTTTCTCCTGAAAGTAAACTATAACACAACTCAGTGTGTCTGTGTGGTGACTGTGCTTATTCATAACTACTCTCAACCGGTTTTATGTGTACACCCTTGCTACAGAAGGGTTACTCTGCAAACTACTTAATAATGGAGTCATTCCAGTGATGACCAGGTCCTTTCTAAAAGAGACCTACTTTCCAACTTTCTATGTCAGAGCTCCTGAGAGTTCCCCCCAAAACAGTAGGAAACCCACATCATTCCATGAAGAAAGATCATCTTAAGGTTGGATCCTGGAAAGATAAGACCTCAGTTTTTTAAGACAGGTTTTGAAAGTTTGTATTGGAATAGGACACTTCCTATACTGTACCCAAGTACTTTATAGGCCAGATGTGTCTAATTCTAGCAACTTTAAGATCTGTGAACTTTAACTCCCAAATTCCTCAGCCAGCCAATTATGGAAGTCCACAAGTCTTAAAATTGCCAAGGTTGGACATCTCTTCTATGGATTTTTTTGTGAAACATTTTTTTCCTCATAACCACTTTCTCGGACATAAAGGACATAAAGGAGGGGGAATAAAAATATTGTTAAAAACTTGCTAAATTGAATATTTTCTGCAGATTCTATTATCCTCCCTCTTTTCATCCATACTATTTAACCTGAAGGAACATTAATGTTTATATATTATAGAATATGAACATTTTCCCCCACCATCATATCTCAGACTTCAAAATGTCTTGAATCAACTTGCTCTGAAAAATTTGAACCATCAATGTGATCTGAACATGTTTTTTTCAGTCCTGAATCTCTAGTTTGAATCAATGATGATTGATTTGTATAGGCCTATTTGAATATATATTCAATTGAATATATACTAAGAAATCCTTGGGAAGAGTCAAAGTATTAGAACTGGGGTGGGTTCCCCCCACCTCCTTGAAAGCTATTTTAAAACACAATAAAATGAAACTCCTTCCTCCAAAGACTTCCCTGGTGAAGCCAATAAGTAAAAAGAGGAAAGGAGATGTTTGGTGAGATAGAAATGCTTTAGGGATGAAACAGAAAGAAAGAGAAAATGGCATCATTTCCAAAGATTTAAAGTTGGCTTAGGAAACAACTTGTGATTTTCTGATTGGAAGAGGCGCAGAACATCTGATTAAGTTCAGGCAAGTTGAGAAGAAGTTGCCTTGTGCTTTATAACTTAATGTTTCTTTTTGGAATTCAAGAAAGCTTTCAAGGTTAGGCAATCTGCCATCCAGGCATTAACCAAACCCTTGTTCTCATGATGTGCTTACCTTTGCACAGGCTAAGCCAAGAGCATGCACCCTCTATTGTAAAGTACTACATTTGCTGTGTGTGTGTGTGTGTGTTAAAAAGTGGGTTAAGATAGGAGAGGGAAATGAATGAGACTAGGACCAAATCTAGATATGATTCATTTTTAATTTAATTTAATTAAAATAATAAATACATGTATTTAATTATTACATTAATAATTATATCCCCATCTATTGAACTATTTTTCCCTTTTGTTATAGTCAATAAAATTCAAAATTTGCCGAGATGGCCATGGATTAATGAACACTTTTTTTAAAAAAAAAATGTGCCACTTTCACAGTAATGTTTAAATTAGATCCACTCATGCAGATGATTCATTCTAGTCATGAGAATAACCTCAGCTTGATTTCAGCGAGGACAGCAATAAACAACACAAATTGGGGCGAGGGATTGCTGCCACTTCAAAAAAGACACTAAGGGGCCAAAAGAATCTTGATAGACCTGAACGTTGGATTCTTGCCAATAAAATGCAGTTTAATGGTGAGGACTGTAAGGTTCTACACTTAAGTACTAAAGAACAAATGCACAGATATAAGGTACGTGCTAACAGCTTCAGCAAAAGTGCTTGTGAGAAGGATCTGGGTGTCCTGTTAAATGACCAATTAAGCATAAGTCAGCAATGTGCTGCAGCTGTCAGAACAGCCAATGCAATACTGCAATAGAGGTACATTGTTGAGGTCATATAGTTCCATTCTATGATGGACAGGTCAGAACACACTGGAATCATATGTCCAGTTTTTGTTTCCACAGTACTGAGAGGAACTGGAAAGAGTGCAGAGAACAGCAGTAAAAGCATTGAGGGGGATTGGAGATTCTCAGCTTCATCACCAGATGGTTTTCCAGCACCACCACCTTCACAGTGCAGTTCCATCAATTTGCCCAATTCAAACTTGGGCTTCTTGAGCATTTTAACTTTGTGAACATAGACATCATGAAGGGGGTAGATTGATTGGCATGCCTTTTCTATGTCTTTACCAATGCTGTCTGGAATCAGTTTATTGACAACTTCTTTCAAGTCATTTGTTTGTACTTCACGTGTCATGATTTCCACCATTTTTTTGTGGATTTGGCAGACCTGTTGGTGCTAAGCATAGGAAGTCTTACGAATCTGGTTGGTTCTTTTCTTGATGAAACCAACACAGAAAAGGCATAGAAGATACCCATCTGTTGTTTTGACATCGATGTGGGCTTCAATCATAGTCTGCCATTTCTTAACCATTGAACAACTTTTATCCCATGTGAGATCCATGCCATGAAAGTTTGTCAGGCAGTTTTTCCCCTGGACATCCTCTGTAATCAGCTTGAATTTACGGAAGGCAACTTCATCATTCTGTAGGTCAGCAAGGCTTACTTCAAATACATGGCCTTTCAGTCCATCAGAGGTAATTTTTGTTTCCTGAGTCCTGGTAACTAATGTCTTTCCAATGTTTCGAATATTGAACATTGCTGGAGCCTTGAATTCATACCAGTCTTTCTTTGAGAAGGGGTCCACCACTTTCTTCTTGGCACCTTTCTTGCCTCCTTTGATGAGGCCTTTGTTCTTCCCTACCGCCATAGCACCTTTAAAAGAACTTGGTAAGTTTAGCTTTAAAAAGATTAAAGGGAGATGCGATAGCTATCTTCCAATACCTGAAGGATTGTCAAATGAAAAGAATCAATTCTCTTTCATTAATTAATTCTATGTAGTACTTGAAGGTAGGGCAAGAACGGGTTGAAGAGAATATATGTAGCTCAGGATTAAAATGTGAAATTAAAATCCTTAGAACAATGTGAGCTTGGTTGTTTTCATGCAGAGTTTTACCCAGTGGTGAAATCCATTTTTTTTTCCTTCTGGTTCTGTGGGTGTGGCTTGGTGGGCATGTCAGGGGAAGGAAACTGCAAAATCCCCATTCCCATCCCACTCCAGAGGAAGAATACTGCAAAATCTCCATTCCCACCCCACACTGGGGCCAGCCAAAGGTGGTATTTCCGGTTCTCCGAATTACTCAAAATTTCTGCTACCGGTTCTCCAGAACCTGCCAGAACCTGCTGGATTTCACCCCTGGTTTTACCCAGCTAGTGCACTGAAGATGTTAGCATTGAAGGTGTTAACTACCCTGGTAATGAAACATTTGCATGAAAACAACCAAGCTCAACCAAGGACTCCACAAGAACAAATGGATGGAAACTTTACAGAGACAGATCCAGATTCATAAAAAGGAGCAATTTTCTGACAGTGAGAATTACTAAACAGTGGAACGGCTAGCCTTCTGGAATCATGGGTATATCATCATTGGAAGTTTTCAAACGAAGAGTGAACAGCCATTTTTCTGAGGTGGTCTGAGGACTCCAATCCTGGGCAAGAAGTTGAACCAAAAGACTTCCATCTCTGTGATTTAATGAAACTCTCTGCTGGCTCTTTCATAAATGTTGTGACCAGTGGTGGGATTCAAATAATTTAACAACCGGTTCTCTGCCCTAATGATTTCTTCCAGCAGTTTGCCAAACTGCTTAGAAAGTTAACAACTGGTTCTCCCGAAGTGGTGCGAACTGGCTGAATCCCACCACTGGTTGTGACCCTTTGTCATATTCAACACAACAACTGGGTAACAACTTTTAGAAGTATTTAAGGGCAGACCAAGGTTCCAGAGGGCCACATGAGGCCTGTGGCTGTGATTTAGACATCTTTAGGTGAATGCATGTGAGAGGAGATAAACCACGTTAAAAACAAGAGAGTGAAATAATAGCAGCTTTTGAGTAAAATATTTATGTTAAAGAGAACCTCAGAGCTTCAAAGAGGACAGCATATGTAGCATGCAATAATGGATGAATACAGCATAAGGTAATTACTCCATCAGTCTTAAGTCCATATGGGATACTTTTGCAAAACAACAACAACAACAACAACCAGCTAGCAGATCAGAAGCAGTAACTGTCTGTGTTTTCCCATTCAGATTAATATATTCAGCTCAGCCTTGGCTCATCAGCAGTGTATTTCTTTGTCTCTCTTTCCATTATTTATGAGCAAGTATAAAGCTTAGCAAAGCACTTTATTGCTTCTTTGTCATACCCCACAGCTCAGCTTCCCAGCAGAACGGCAGCTCAAAGGAATTTCAGGAAGACGTAGACGCTGAGTTGGCTTCAAGAACGACAACAATAGTAATAATCAACTAGCTCGTCAGCTTCAAACAAATCCAGGTGGAAAACTAAGATTCCATTCTTAATTCACACTCTTATTTGTAAGCCTGTGCTGTCAGCCAAAATAACATGTCACAACGCAACACCCCTCTTTCCCCTCTATTTGTATTTGCGCTCCAATGTTAGATGCAAGAATGTAAGTCACAGAGTTTGCCTTGTGAGGCCATAAGCTAAGCCTCTTCACTTTCTCCTGGAAAACAACTGTTCTTTGCTGCACGACTTTATTCTGCCATCATGCCAGTACATAAGTGAATGAATTAGACTAATGATTTTCTCTCACAGTGAATGCTGGGCTAAAGCCTCCATAGAAAAAGATGAATAGAATGCAAAGGATTAGCATGAGCGTTCTTTTGAAGTAAGTCATAAAATCAGAGTTGATATAACTCTATGTCCTAATGAGTAGTATTGCACTCCCCTAAGTCAAATACAAACAAGTCTAATTAAAGGTTATTACCTTTCATTTGTTCAATTTATGGACATAGACTAAAATACAGAAGGAAAAAGAAAAAAATATGGTTTGTTTTGTTTAAAAGCTGATTAAAAGGAAAGGATTATTATTATTTTTTGTTCCGAGGCAGAGTAGTTTTCTTGCTGCATGGGTGTCAAACTCGCGAAGTCACGTTGCCGTCACGTGATGTTTCATGATGTTTTTCCCATTTGCGGAGCTGGGGTGGGCAGGGCCGGATTTAGATGAAAAGAGGCCCTAGGCTATTCCACTTATGAGGCCCTTTCACCTATAGTGAAAGTGTAATTTTAATTTTAATTTTGCTAACAATTTGAACGTAGGCCCCTCTTGATTTTGAGGCCCCTCTTGATCTTGAGGCCCTAGGCTGAAGCCTAGTTAGCCTATAGGAAAATCCGGCCCTGGGGGTGGGAGTGGCCTGAGCATGATGCATCCAGCCCGCAGACCGCCAGTTTGACACCCCTGTACTTACTGGATCAGAATTTGGCTTCTGATCTTAAAGGCAGCAAAGCAGAATTTGCTTGAGATATACCGATCAGTCAGTACTATGGAATGTAGAAAAAAAAGTCCCAGGTATATCCCCGGAATTCCACTAAAAAGAGGTACAATGTACCTGCCCCTAATATCTCTATAGAAGAGATTTATTTGTCTAATAAAACATGGCTTAGAGATTTCACTGCATTTTATGCAAGGAACATAATCAGTCATTGTAAAGGACTTCTTAGAATGTCCTTTCCACTGGAGAATAGGTAAAACATCACAATGGGACACCTTCTAAATGTAGGCGGTGTTACATAGTTCAGGTAACATGGCAGAGCTGCTTAAGATGTTTAGATGAGAGGGACTAGTTTGTCATTCTCTGTCCAATATATGTGATATTATCATTTTGACTGTCTGATTACAAGTTAGCACATGAAGGTCTCCCCAAAATAATCCTAATGAATGGATTTCCTTTTCCATTATTACTCTTTGTTGTACTCTTTGTTTTTTTATTGCTTAGCACATGTGGAACCAGTCCGACTTGACAAAATATATATTTTAGACCAAAAACAGAAAAACAAACAAATACATCTAATTAAGCATTAATATAGTGTATTTATCAGGCCTTTGGTTTAGAGTAGGGGTCAGCAACCTGCGGCTCTGGAGCCATATGTGGCTCTTTCACCCCTTTGCTGCAGCTCCCTGTCACTCAAAATATGCATGACAACTGCCAATGTGCGACACCCGCCAGCACATGATTTATTAAGCTTTTCAACCCCCAGTAGGCCAACCATGGATAAATCCAAGAAAAGAAAAGTTTCAGAAGAAAACAGAATGCTTAATTCAACTACATATGCTAGTTTTGTGGTTGCTCAAGAAATAGTCAGGCACGGGAAGGGTTTTGTGGCTCCTGGTGTTTTCTTTTCTGTGGGAAACGGGTGCAAATGGCTCTTTGAGTGTTTAAGGTTGCAGACCCCTGGTTTAGAGCCATCACATTTGGGTATCTGCATAAGCACTAAATAGGAACAAAGGGAAAAAGACTTCTAACTTTTTGTTGATATCTAGTTTTTTCCCACTCTGGATGTAGTAGCTACTCCATCACAGTGTCCTGTGCTGGCTAATACAAAACAGAAAACTGGGCAAATGCAAATTTTGAAAGGCTTCATTGGCACGTAAAATTCTGAGCATAGTCAGAAATTGGGTAATTAGCCAAAGAACACTTAAGAGTTAGAAAGCTCAAAATGTCAGTAACCTGCTTTATACCCTGAGTCATCATAATTTGCTAGCAGGAAGAAGGAAGAGCCACTTGAGTCAGTGCCAAGGGAATTTGGTCTGGATGCCAATCCTAAGATCCAAAAAAACAGCAAGGAAAAAAAGCAACAGGAATGCAAGTCAGAAGTTGAAGGGTAAGGGTATTATTTGTTTTGAGTGTTCTGTGTTTTCTGTTTCAAAATAATGGAAGCAGTAGGATTTGCCCTGTCCAATATAGAAGGTTACAGCTTTAGACCTATCTGAAGGGAAGCCTGATAGTGTTGTGAATGAAGTGCAAACTACTACTAACTTATAAACCATGCTGACATTTCCTTAAACTTTGCATCTATACCCCTTATGAACTGAATTCACCTTCACACCTTATTTTTCACCGATTACCTGTCCTTCATGCATAGATCGGCATTGGGTAAAAAATCCCTCCTGTGGCATAAGAATCTTCAACTCGCATTAGAATGCTGTTAAAGTTTAATTATAAACATTTACTTGTGGAAATATACTGTATCCTGGGTGATATGCCCAACAAATTAAAAAAAAAGCTGCTATAATGGCTTGTGGAGGTTAAAGAAATCCACAGGGATTGGGCTTTGGAGAATTGGTGAATAGCTGGCAGGCTGGCCTGGCTGGCTTTGTTTGTTGGTTATAACCCTTCTATTTCTTTTGGGATGAGTGTTCAGAGCTATTATCCTGGTAGAAAAGAAATGAAAAGGAAAAAAAAAATCATAGTTATATGTCCAGGGTGGCTCAAATGTTCCAATCCCCACCTTTCTGGAAATGACAGCTACACAGCAGTAATAAATTTATCTTGATATATTTGAGGTCAATAAAAGAAATTTCTCAAGTGATTGCCATGGCTACTCAGACTAGTAGAAGATAAATTCACCCCTTCGTGCCAATTCTTATTATTCGTTCCCAAATATTTTTCCCCCCCAAGCTGTTCTAAAAAGATACATAATAGGGCCATTTGCTGTACTTTTCCATCTTCATTAACAGATTAGTTCTCGCTGTGAGTAATAGAGAGCATCCTTTCCCTTTTCTGTTTGCTTTGTATTAAACCTCCTGGTAATTTTCGATTTGGGAGGTTAAAAATAAATATTAGGTGGATGTTTGTAAGCATTCTCTCTCTCTCTCCTCTTTCTCTTCTATATTATAAAACAGCACAAGCATCTAATGTGGATAGTTAGAGACATTAATTTTATATCACCTCAACTTAAGCTAAATGATAAACACTTGAGGTACAGCAGCTTTGTCTTATGTATGTGGCTGTGGTTCTGTTTACCAGTCCATGGGAAGAATTCCTATTGAAAATTGTAGAAAAAAGCTTCTCAGTAGACAGAGAGAGATGACGCAAGATGGGAGACTGCTTAATTGGATTGTAACAATCTGTCGGGAAAACTAAAAACAATACCCTTGCCATATTTTCCTGACTGTATTGAATTGTAGAATTTTCCTCACATTAATATTCATTTGCAGAGATAGATAGCACATAGCAAACTATAGCCTGTGTGCAGTTCACTCACACAGTGATTTAAGTTAAATTGGGGTAGGAATGCAAAGGCCTACTTACTTGTTGTTCTGATTGTTACAAGTGATCTAAGCTCATCATATAAGGCGTTCTGAATCTTCAAATAAATCCATGAATATCTACACAATAATGAAGAGGGCAGAGATATCAAGGCACAGACTTAGCAAATGCTTCCCCCCTCACCCTTCCCCATTTTAGTTCCTTTCATGTGTAAGTGAATTACCTCCCTAGGGCTTAACTGTCTAGCTATTTTATAGTTCAGTAGTATTGCTTCTCCAATATCTAATGCCGAGAAACCTGGATCATCAGGAATGGGATGACTAGGACAGAAGAAGGATTATTTTTTATTATACACCACCTGTTCCTTCAGAAAATGATGAATCCAAGGCTTGTATTAAAGCCTTCTACTTACAAAGCATGTGGGGGCATCACTGATCTGTGGTTTCTTGTTTTGCCCATGGGGAAATTTCTAGGTTCATTTCAAATTTCACTTTAAGTGAAGTCTGATATCAGCCTGGTATTGAGTAGAGTAACCTCATAACATTGTATTCATTGTAGCGGAACCTTCCTCAAAATCCTTAGTTGTGGAATACGAGACTGAAATTTAACGTTACAGAATAGTTCTATGACAGCTCTTGAATATTTCAGTTTTCAGGAAGACAGAGATTAGTTCTTAATCTGTTGATCACCTTTATGTCAGCTTTGGAAGCCACATTAGGCCGGAAGCTTCCATGCTGCCACCTCCTCATGTGTGGGAAAGTAGGAGGTGGGATTTAGTAGAGGGGTCATCTTTAGACATAATAGCATTCTTCCTGTCAGTCAAGGTCAGGCCGATCCAGCATCTGGAGAAGGAGTGGTCGGAGTGATGTCTCGAGATGGGACGGATGGTGATTGGAGCATGTAATCAACTGAGGAGTGAGGGGATGGTTTTGGGGGTTTTGATTTCCTGAGGGAAAACCTGGACCTCTCAGATTCGGGTTTTCCCAGATGTGCCAGTTTACCTATCCTAGTAAATAGAACTTTGAAAATACTTGCTTCAGAGTCTTTACTTGGAGCTGGGGGGTTTTCTGGAACGCTGACACTTTATCAATCTATTTTCATCAATTGGGTTGGGGTGTTTGAGAGGAGGAGGGCATTAGTCTGAGTAGCGAAGCGGACAATGGCCTCCCAGACTTCTATATCTTTTCACACCTACTCATACACACACACACACACACAAAGACACACACATATATGCACATCAATATCATCACTCATCCTAGCCTGCTTCTAGCACTACTTTTTTCTCAACCTTAATGTTTTTAATTAACACTAGGGAATTCTCAACAGCATGTTATCGTGTTCATTATAGGTGTTAATTGCAGTCTTGGACAAAGAGGAGGAATAAACCTAGGTAAACATAAAAAAGGAACATAACTCTGCAGGGTGTACAAGGGAACAATTAGCTGAACTGTTGTTTTAGCACATTTTGCATTACAGTTTGTCATTTTTTTTCTTTCTCAGGTATATCTGAGTGTGTGTGTGTGTGTGTGTTTGTGCATGTGTGTGTATTTGTAAAAGAAAACTAATTTCTTCTGCATCTGTATTATGAAGAGTTATAGAACTGGCTATCTTGCCTGTTTATTCTGAAATCAAATAGAAATAGCCCCCTCCCTTTTTATTATTATTATTCAAACACAAAATTGACATGCCTCTTTATTCAGTGAGGGAAACTTCTGATTTTCCCGAACTGACATCTTCATGAGGAACAAATATTCTGTACCATAGAGATATAGAGAGGTGTCCCAGTTAGATCCCCTGCTAACTGGGGAGAGAAATGTTTGACCTCTTTTCAAACTAAAGCAAAAAGGGCACCAAACTTCATGTCATCGGCAACCATTAAAACCATAATCAATATTTGCTTACCTTCTGATACTAATGGAATTTCTTTCCCTTTTCAGGGTAAAACGGGCTGCCTTACAAAGAAATGGGGCATTCCTATAATTGGTGGAGTTCAACTTGGTATAAGTTGAATGGTTTAAAGTGGATTTTCTCAGGGGTGAAATTTACTTACCTTCGTTACTGGTTCGCTACCGCACACGCACAATACCTCTGCATGTGCAGGACCTTTTGCGCATACGTAGAGGGTCAAAATTGGGACATGACATCCAGGTAGGTGGGCGGAGCCTCCTGCCACAGGTGCTACTGGTTCACCTGGTCTGGATAGAACCGGCTCAATTTTACCACTGGATTTTCTACTGATAATCTTTCACCAGTGGAAAGACCTGAAATGGAGTCTTCAGCAGGAGGTGGTGTGGTGCTCAAATTGGATACAGACCAGTGGTGGGTTGCCCCTGGTTCGCATCGGTTCTATAGAACCGGTAGTAAAACCAGTAGGAGGCTCCGCCCACCGACCCTGAGGTCATCAAAATGCTTCTGCGCATGCGCAGAAGAGCATGCACGCAAGCAAAGCAAGCATGCACGTGGCCCCGTTGCGAACCGGTAGTAAAGGTAAGTAGAACCCACCCCTGATACAGACCTGCTAGATCTGATACATACCCTTCCCTTTCTTTTATTGGTGGTATAGAACATTTATCATTGTGATCCTCAGAAGAGAATATTTTCTCTTAAAACAGCTCTAGGGCTGATGGATTGGGTAGATCTACTTTTTTTCAGGACACAATTGGTATGTCTTAATGAGCCAGGATCAAACCCACATTTCATTTCAATGTTATTCAGTTGAAAGCAAATTAATTAAATGTAGTTAATATGATTGCTCCTTATGTATTAAAGAATTCCACCCTCGAATAAAGTTAAAAATAATGCAAGATATACGTGAAAGAGGAGGTCTTAAAATGCCTAATTTAAGATTATACTATGAATCAGCTGTCCTATCAATAATCAGTGACTGGACTAATTCAACAGAAGAAAGAATATTGAACAATGAAGGATATGATTTGTTATATGGTTGGCATGCTTATTTATTATATGATAAGAAGGTGGATAAGACCTTTAAGAGCCATATATTAAGGAATGCCTTGTTACGAGTTTGGAAAAAGTATCAATATAAGTTAAATTATAAGATACCTATATGGGCAATACCCAGACATGTGATAGAGAATATAAGTGTAGAACAAAAGCAGGAGGTGATTACCTATAAAGAGCTTCTTAAAATGGAAGGGGGTATATTGAGTTAAAGTCCTTAAATGCATTAAAAGAAGAAAGGATAATTCAAACTTAATTTCAGTATGGACAGCTGCAAGCTAGATGGAAAGAAGATCAGAGAATTGGTATCATGCAGAACGAGGAAAAATTGGTAAAACAAATTAGAGATCAAAGCCAAATGCATATAAAAAGATTATATAATATATTGATAGAAATAGATTCAGAAACGGAATTAGTTAAGGATTGTATGATAAAATAGGCACAAAATATTCAGGAACCAATAATGATGGAAACTTGGGAAAAAATATGGGTTAGAAATGTGAAATTTACACAAGCGCAAAATTTAAGAGAAAATTTTTATAAAATGTTTTATAGATGGTATTTAGATCCTAAAAAGTTAGCCTGTATGTATCCGAATTTGCAAGCTAAGTGTTGGAGATGCGATTGTGATGATTCCACCTATTATCATATATGGTGGACTTGTAAAAAAGTTAAAGCATTTTGGATTAATATATGGTGGATTATCCAAAATATTCTTAAAAAGAAGATAAGGTTTACTCCACAGTTGTTGTTGTTGTTGTTTTTTTAAATTTGATTTATATGCCGCCCTTCTCCGGAGACTCAGGGCGGCTTACAATGCACTAAGCAATAGCCTTCATCCTTTTGTATATTTATACAAAGTCAGCTTATTGCCCCCACAAACTGGGTCCTCAATTTACCTACCTTAGAAAGGATTGAAGGCTGAGTCAACCTTGAGCCTGGCGAGATTCGAACCTGCAGTAATTGTTTTTGTTGGGTATAATCACAGATTGTACGGTTATACAGACTAAATTGATTTTAAATTTAATAACTGCAGCTAAACTCTTGGTGGCGCAATATTGGAAGAAGGAAGATCTGCCTACTATTGAAGAATGGACATTAAAAGTAGCGAATTTAGCAGAAATGGCAAAAATTTCAGCATATTTGAAAGATTATTCACAAGAAAGCTATATATTGGAATGGAGAAGATGGATTGATTATATTCAAAACAAATATTGGACTAAAAAGTATCAAATAGCTTATGAATGAATAGAAAAATTAAGAGTATTCATATTTAGTTAAGTAAAAGGGGAGTTAAAGTGTGAAGCAGGGGATAGGAGTCCATAGATAGTTAGCTTAGTTTAGTATATGATTGTTAATTGTTATACCCTGTATTTTGTTCCGAGAAGTTTGGGGTGGGGGCTGGGGGGGTAGGAAGAGAGGGGGGGATGGGGAAATATTTGTAAAAATTTTTGTAAAACTCTTTAATAAAAAAAAAAAGAATTCTACCCTTAACACCTACTTGCAATATTAAACATAATAATTTGATACCAACATTTTAGGAGCTTCTGGGGAAATATCCAAGGTTTTGAGGATTGTAACCAGTCCTAGATTGTATCCTTTTGCAGCAGAAAAAAAATCACAGCTCTTTCGTATGTTCTCCCTAAATAAATGAATTAGGAAGGGTAGTTAATCTAATCTCACACTTTTGGTTTCCTTTCCTGGATCAGCAGTCCCTTGCAGAGATAAAGTATGCATAGATGTATGTACGCATGGATCCATTCATTTATTTAACAAATGCAGATATCCATTTGTCTAAAAATGGAATGAATTCAAAGGATGAGGGCATATTTTGACATAAAAGATGAGATACCAGCCTTCTCCAAACTGCTGCCTTCCATAGGTGCAGGCCATTCTGGCCGGGGGATGATGGGAGTTGTAATCCAAGGGAATATCTGGAGATATGGGCTGAATTTCAGAGTAGAACGGAGAAGATGGAGTGTTCTGTTTTCTGGTAATAGCTTCTGGCCTCTTGTTTAAAGCTTTGTTCTTCCTTGAAAACAGTATTTTCAGAGTTGAATACAGTTACAGCTGTGTTCATATATGCCACTCTGCCATAATTTCCTATTTAAATCTATATTCCTTTCCGGCACAGGTGTCTCTTGCTACTGTAAAATATGTTTTCAATAATTAGGCCGCTTGGGCACACACACACTCACAAAATAAATGGCCTCAATAAGGATTCATAAACATGGAAAAGAAAGATAGGGAAAGAATGATATACCTTTGAATGTTTGTTTCTGGCCTGTCACTAACAGTGAAGATAGATATACATTTCAAATGCAATCAAGTAATGTCTGACACACATTTTCTGTGCTATAGAAAATGTTTGAAAATGCAGCAAAGCTTTGTCCAGGTGGTAGGTAACTGCCTTACGTCAATCGTGTCCATAAAGGATGTGTCAAATGTTCTAGGTTGGTGTTATCTGGCTATGGAACATTCCATTTCTTTCTAGAACAGGGCAGTCTGATGAACCAATCTAGGGCCTGGTTCAGGGCAGTTCTAGAAGTGAACTGTCCTAAACCAAAAACAGCTTGTGATATTGTGAACATATTCTTGCTTTGAAATGAGCTTCTAGACTTGAAGCACACCAACACAGAACTTTTGTCTGTCCTATCTTTCTCTCCTTTTATCTATTTCTATTTTTCTAACTGGGCCATTAATACCCACTGCAGTCACACGACTCGTTGATGGTTTACAGTAGTTATAAGAACTTATAAGAACTATAAGAACAAAGACATCTAAAGAAACATCTAGAGTAGAATCCAAACTATATTATTCAAAAATCATAAAACCATGTGCCTCATAAAATCAATCAATCAAACTGGGCATAGCTTGATTCACCATAGGTCCACAGGCACAATATGACAAGAGCTTCTGGAAGGCTATGACAGTGGAAACAATCTAACATCTATAGGGAGGGTGTTTCATATTATCTTCTTTGACAGGAAAAGGTTTCCAGTCCTATATTAAGATATCTGAGGTTGAACTCTTGATTTCTTTTCCTGGCAAATAGTTTTTTTTTTTATAGCACTTTGGACAGCCTGTTGAAATCATGATGACAACTAAGTTCAGTTGCATCCACTCTGCTTCATGGGAATGCCATAAAAGCACACAGCTGCAACCAATTTTAGTTGCCAAGTCATCGTACGTATTACACAGTGAAAATTAAGGACTGCCAAGAATCAGTGAAAAAGAATGACATACTGTATGTATTGCAGGAACATGAAGAGAAAAATGCATGGCTGTCCTTATAAAGGCTCTATATGTTGTAACTTGCTTATCTGTATGGATGGTCATTTATTCTCTGAGGAATTCCTTAACTTGGAACCCTGGGTTTCAGAGGACATATGTGGATGTGAAGTTGTCTTTTCTTGGGTCAAAATATTAATCCATCAAGCTCAATGTTGTCTGGTAGGAAATCTCTCGGTTTCTGGAAGGTTTTCTTAGCTTCCCTCGAAATGCTGTCATTTGAATTTGGAATTTCGGTCTAGAAATCATATGCACTGAACAGCAAAGAAAAGTGCAGAACCTGCAAACAAATATGTAAGTTGAGTTGGATCAAATTTTCCTTGCTTATTCTGAAGTTAAGCATATTTAGGGCTGCACCCAGTGGTATCAAGCACATATTAGAATGCAGAGAGTTATTACTTCTCAGAACTGAGAAATAAAACCTCCCTGTTTTATTTACTACAAAATCCCCATTTTATTTCCTGGGTCTGGTCTCAGTTCAAAACACTGCTATAAATTTTATTATGGCACTGATGCAAACATATACAAAACAGCTCCTTGCAACATGTCTTGATTTGCATAATCAAACATGGCAGCTTTCCATCCATGCCTTTGAAATTGTGGATAGAGGATGATCATTAATTATTTTTAGATTTCTGTGGGCCAGCAAAAGGAAGAATCAAGTTTTTAATTAGCGCTTTAAAAAAAGGAGAAGAAGAAGAAAAAAATGGAATAAACAGGATAACTACCAGGAGATAAAGTTTCTCCTATCCACCTATCCCCACTTCATAAATATTTCTGTTGGGACCACATTTAAAAAAAGGTTTCATCCAAACAGGATAATAATATCAAACATAGTTGTGATTGCAATGCTATGGCTGTTTAGGCAATATGAATGCATTAACACTCAGAGATGAAAGAAAATTAATTACTTGCCCCACTTGTAGGAAGCAAGGGAACAAATTATGTAGCACTTTGTGCATGCTTTTTAAATTTGCTGGTGATCTCTGAACAGTAGGAAATAAATGTTATTGGATTTTATACTTTGTAAGAAATAACTTTTAATAGGTTGCTCCATTAACTGGCATTTGGAGAGAAAGCTTCATCTCACAGTTTTCCCCAAATATCAAAAGTTAGAAGCTATGAAAGTCATCCAGTTTTTCAATATGAATTAATTATTCACGGGGGTGGGGTGGAGATGCACAAGAAATATAATCAATCCATTCAGGTATATTATTTATTTTTTATGCAATGAACTATAAATGATTGAGTGTTGACAGTCATATATAAACTTGCAGCCAGTTCTATTTCCTTAGTTCCAGGCAATGGATTTCTGAAAGAAAAATGGTGATAAATGTTTGCAGTTTGCTTGCTTCTATGTAAATCTGTTTTCTTCTGCTAAGCTAGGATAGTGCATATATGATTTTTATTTTATTTTGCTGTGATAATTTGTTGCTAGCCGAAATACAGCATTTTTAACTCTTGTCCAGAGATAGGCAATCTGTTAGGTCATCCAAAAGTTTTGGATTTCAACTCCCATCACTTCCAGTTGGCATGAGGATGATAAGGAGTAATGACCTATTCTCCAAAATGTCTAAGAGAACCAGTTGGTTATCCTTGAATTAAAAAAATAGGAATAATATATGTAACCCATTGGTATCTTTAAATGGTTTTTAGGGATACATTCCCATTTACTGGGAAAGAAGCTCAATGGCAGTAGTGGGTTGCTCCTGATTCACCCAGGTTCAGGCGAACCGGTAGTGACGGTGGCAGGAGGCTCCGCCCACCCACCCAGAAGTCATAAAAAACACTCTGCGCATGCGCAGAAGTGCCACGCGCACTACCGATAGCAAACCAATAGCGCCGGGATTTGAAACCAACTACTCCTCAATGGGATTTTTAAAGTAGAAATATATACTATTGCCTTGCAAAAGAATTATGTTCACCTGCCTTACGCTATCATATCTCAGAAATGAATGCATGGTTTATTCAAAACGCTGCATATGATGCAGAAAACAAAAATGTATTTATTAATTGTTAGTTCTTTACCTCGTTTACCACATTTTCTTTCACAATGGAACCCAAAATGATGTATAATATTTGAAATTGAGGTATTGTTCCCCAATGAAGAAGTCTTCTCCTACACCCAACCGCCCCACCCCCCAAACAAGTCCAAATGATGAATGAAGTAATGGCCTATCAGTTTGCTAAATATGCTTTCATTGCCATTTTATTGGACAATTTTATTTGTTGCCTCGTTCTTGTAGCAGTGAGGCAAAATTAGGCCACATCATGATTGTTTTATGGTTCATCAGAAGTCCTTTTTTAAGGATAGATGGTTGGATCTGCTGAGTTTACTTTGCTCCCCACTTTCAATTTCATTTTGATCTTTCATTTATCTGTCTTTGCAGAAAACAGGGCTCACATATGTACTGTTGGACTCATTCTTTTAATGTATGCAATTGCATTGCATTGTTTCGTAATGTGCACATTTTTGCAAGCAATTTTTGAAATCTGTTTTATTGCACTTAAACGAAAACATTTTTTGTACAAATTTTCCTCTTAAAAAGGCTAATTTGTGTACACAATTTGACTGGAAAACTGTATTTCAAAATACGGGAAAATAAAGAGTTTAAAATTCAGAGCATTCCAATTTATGCATCAGTCCAGGATTTTTGACGTTGTGGTATAATACATTCAAGTAAATGTCTCCCTCCCCCTGACCTTCACCTGCAGTTGTCGGTTTTGGTTTTTAGACCTTAATCTTTTAAGCTTCACATAATGGGTTTTTTTCGCATTCTAAAGCATCTATGTGACAATATTTTGAGCAAAGCAAACCGAGGCCTGCAAAGATCTTAACCATTAATACAACAGATGGTGGGATTTTTGATTTGATATTATGTTGCTTGTTTGTTTGTTTATTTGCCTCATCACTCATCCTCTTGCCAACATTTTCAAGGCACGAATGTGTTTGGGATTTCTGCCTCATGCCAGGGTTTTTCACTTGTCTGCTGCCAAAAGACATAAATGCAACATGATTGGGTTTTGAATCAATAATGCTTGATCCGACACCCAATTCTACCAGCACTGGGTTGACCTTGATTGCTTAGGGCCATTTGCATAACTTGAGATGATGATCATTCCCACACTTTTCAGAAGTATTTTTAAAAATCTATTTTGCTCTTTTTTCCCCATTCATCTTGAACAGTAGGAAGAAAAGAAAATATTGTCTCTGGGTCCCAATTGCGGGCAAAAAAAAAAAAAAAAGTTGCTCCTTGTATTTCATCCTTTCTTCAGGAACTGTGGGACAAATAGAAATTCTCAGGATACTACTTTGGGCAGTGGAGGCCCCAAGACATGAAATGTGAAGAAATATCCCTAGGCATTGCTCCTCCCCCCCACCGTTTCTGTGTGAAAATATATTTCTAAACTACAGAAGTATCCCATCACTTATTTTAGTTTCAAACTGAATGTTTTGCTAAAACATATATTGCTGTGGCAAAAAGAAAGGGGGGGGGAATCATGAATGGTTTGCTATGGCTCATCATTTTTAGTGAGGAAAGCTTGTATAAGCCCATTTATATTTGGGATGCAGTGTAGGAAAGAAATACGTTAGAGCCAACTTGCATTTAATTAAAATGTATACGCGGTGAACTGAGCAGGGAAGAAGTGGATCTTATGGCTGTGTACAAAAAAGTATGTTTTTGAGTATACTTTTCTATACAACAGCAAACGTTTAAATTACTTGAAAAATCTGCATGTTACACAAAAGCATACAAAAATATCTTTTGAATGAAAGCTAATATATGTATCCGGGGTGAAATCCAGCAGGTTCTGACAGGTTCTGGAGAACCGGTATCGGAAATTTTGAGTAGTTCGGAGAACCGATAATGGAAATTTTGAGTAGTTTGGAGAACTGGCAAATACCACTTCTGGCTGGCCCCAGAATGGGATGGGAATGGAAATTTTGCAGTATCCTTCCCCCAGGAGTGGGGTGGGAATGGAGATTTTGCAGTATCCTTCCCCTGGAGTGGGGTGGGAATAGGGATTTTGCAGTATCCTTCCCCTGCCACGCCCACCAAGCCATGCCCACAGAACCGGTAGTAAAAAAATTTGGATTTCACCACTGTATGTGTCCCAGGATAATGTTGCAAGATCCAATCAGTCAGTCACAAGGACCAGAGTTTAAGTCTTTGAAGCTTTCGGATTCATGCTGGAGCCCATCCTCAGGAAACCTCTTTCTCTCCAGACACACATTCTGGAAAGAGAGCGAAAAAATCCCTGCGGAAGGGTTCCAGAATGTGACTGAAAGCTTGGAACTAAAATTCTGGTCCTGGTGACCAATTCAGATTGGATCCTCCAAAAATCCTTTTATTGATTTTCTGATTTTTTTCTGATTTTTTTTTTCAGTGATTCATTGAGAAATGAAATAGAGTAACATAATACATAATATGTTAACCCACTCCAAAGGGCGGCCCTTTGAAGCCCCACGGCAAGAGGTTAAACAGTTTTTTTCCCTCTAGCCATCATCTGGGACTCAGGAGGCAGCAATAGATTGGGGGTGGGGCCAAATAAAAGGTAAGAATAATGTGGGGGGCACGGGGCACGGGGGGGCGCAGGGAGGGCATGGGAGGCACGGGGGGGCGGGGAGCAGAACGGTTCAGTGACGTCATATCATCACCGCTACCGGCTCGGGACAACCGGGCCGAACCGGGAGGAACCCACCACTGCACCAAGCCATGCCCACCAAACCACACCACACCCACCAAGCCATGCCCACAGAACCGATAGTAAAAAAAATTGGATTTCACCACTGGCTCAATACCAATGATCCATCTTGATTATGTAAAAGTTCTGGCGAAACCTGTTTTGAAATGGAATAAGGATGATGATTGCATAAATTCAATGCCTCCATCCAAATTGTGGTCAACTTTAGGGAATGCTACATAAAATTTCTCTTACATCTTTACACAGTTTCACTGTTGGTAAAAAAAAAAAACGTGTTGTTTCATGCAAGCCATTGAACAGTCTATTTCTGGTTGAGAGGTAGACAAATATAGATACATATACATTTATTTCATGTTGGCAAGGAATGTAGTGGAGCATGCACATACCAATTGCTAAGAATCAGAATTGCAATCTCCTGGCTACCTAAGCTAAACTTGAGAACAAATGTGCAAGTTTCTATAGCTTGAAAGCACTACATTTTTAAACTGGTTTGTCACAGGGGAAAAAAATATTCCCGATTTGTGATTCCAGCTTGACTATTTTGGAAAACAGAATCATATTTCAATTCCATTCCATTCAAGTTAAACCTTCTTTTCAGTTAGCATAATGGATAGACCGTGGGTGGGACTTTTCTACTACAGTGCCAAGATTCCTTTTATCAAAGGATGGGACAACTTGGATAGGGTCTGCATTTTTGTTTTCTGCCACATAAAAAACTCAGTATTGGAATGTAGCTTTAAATGTTGAAGATCTCAGATGCATGTTTCAAAGCGTGTTCAATGAAAATGGATCGTATGTGAGCCAAAGTATAAAAACATCTAAATTCCCTCTGTTTAGAACCTTACAGAACCAATTCAAACAGCAATAACCTCCGCTATTCCTGAGATACCAATGAATTCTAATGGGAAAGAAGAAAAAATTACTGATAAAAGAACCCAATACAAGCTTATACTATGCTGCATTTTTTCTACAGTGCATACATTTAAAGGAAGGTCAAGAAGAAATAATATATTAAAATACAGTTTCCTTTCCCATTCTTTCTGCTAGTTCTCCCAACTATAATGATTTTCCCCCTCCTTTTTTTTTTTTTGTTTGATCCTTGGACTGAAGCTGCTTTAACTGTTGTGAAAGATCTACTTTCTGGCTCCCATGCTGATTCAAGGGAGGATTTTATAGAAGAACATTATGCTCAACTCTACTGTTTCAGGATCACTCACTCCTCCACCCTCCTCACTTTTCAAATCCCCATGGGGCTAGACTATCCCAAGATAAAAAGACTGCAGCTGTGTCGGAGAAAGTGAGTCATGCATCAGCAATTTATGGACAATTTCTCATTAATAAGAGATAATGGAGTGTACTTTAGTAGACTTGTGTTGGAAGGCTTGCTCCATTTGCAAAGCCATAAATAAAGCTGACAACAGAAACAGCACCATATTCACGGACTTAAATGGTTCCCTCACAAGGACCATTTCTAAGTATTTTCCACTGGGCAATAGATTAGCAAATCTAAACATATGTGGTCTTTGAAGCCAAGTCCAATAATTGAATATGTCCAGTATCTAAACCCAAATAGAGTTTAAGCCAGGGGTCCTCAAACTTTTTAAACAGAGAGCCAATTCATGGTCTCTCAGACTATTCAGGGGCCGGACCAGCTAGGTGGGCATGGCTAGGTGGTCATGTGACTGGGTGGGTGTGGCCAATTTAGCAGTCCAAACAATACACACAAATTAAACTTAAAGTAGGCGGGGTGATGTGGGGGGCAGTCTCTACAGTGCATATATTTAAAGGAAGGTTAAGAAGAAATAATATATTAAAATACAGTTTCCTTTCCCATTCTTTCTGCTAGTTGTCCCATCTATAATGATTTTCCCCCTCCTTTTTTTTGTTTGATCCTTGGACTGAAGCTACTTTAACTGTGTGAAAGATCCTGCATAGGCCAGATTAATGGCTTCAGCGGGCCGTATCCGGCCTGCGGGCCATAGTTTGAGGACCCCTGGTTTAAGCTTTGTAAGTACAGCTTGTTGCCTATACTTACTGTACCTAGCTAGAAGGCTACTGAAACTAATGAACTGGCTTTCATGTAAACTTGGTTCAAGTGACTACATCCAAGATTTGCATCTGCTGGAAAAGAGTTCACTAATTAAAATAAATAATGCATCCAAGCTTTTCCCAAGGAGAATTATAGAGGGCATAATAAGGAAGAAACAGGATAGAAAATTAATGAAAGTAAAATGTGGCGAAAGTTCAGAGATAATCCCCTTAAATGGCTTAAAATAACTACCATTTCTGTGTTAATTGCTCATCCTCCTCCCTCTTTCTGTAGGTGGTTCAGCTCACAGAAGGTAAGCATAGGCTGTGGGGGAAAACAATAAGGGAATAGACTGGGAGGGATACCAGTGCATTTCAAGGTGAACGTCAACCTGCAAAATGACTTCAGCTGGAGCCGTACTTCTTTCTGCTTCATTTCTTGGTTGCCATTGAAGGGGGAGGGGGAGAGTATGGGGGGAGGGATTCAGGAATGTGGTGCCTCAGCCTGCTAGCTGTAACATCTACCAGCTGGCGTGAGAACCAAAGTCATGTCAACAGACACCTGTTGAAGTTGAGTGGGAACCTACATCTAAACCAGGGATGGGTTCTACTTACCTTTACTACCTGTTCGCAACAGGAGCACATGCGTGTGCTCGCTTTGCTCGTGCGTGCATGCACAGATCACCCATGATGACATCGTGGCGGGTGGGTGGAGCCTCCCACTGGTTTTACTACCGGTTCTATAGAATCAGACCGAACCAGGAGCAACCCACCACTGATCTGAACTAATTGGCCCATGTGACCTGAGAGACAAAGGGGGGCTGTCTTATTCTTTTAACTATCCCTAAGCATGAGAATAATTTAGAGTTAGCTTCGCCTTTCTAAGTGCCAATATGATGTACTCAATAAAAGATCTCTTGAACCTGAACGAAGTGTCAGAATTCTGACATTCCATGAGTTCATTACTCGGAACGATGACAGCGAAATGGAGAAAGTGTATCTTGCAAGATGTTATAGCTCCATCCTATTGGCCAAGGCAGGTGAGGAAAGAGACCATTCTGAAGTCTACATGTCTCATTTAAAGTGTCAGGGGAATATCTGAGCTGCATTTGGACAACACATCCGGTAAATGCCTTTCTACTAGGAAGTTCCTACTTTCACATGTAGCAGTGTAAAAGGTATTCTCATTAAAGAACCATGCAATAACCAGACACCCATAAATCAGGGGTGAAATGCTCCCAGTTCGGACCGGATCGGGTGATCCGATAGCTATTGTGGCAGGTGGTTCAGAGAACCGGTAGAGATGGCGATGCGAGGCTCCACCCACCTACCCAGGTGTCATTATTTCCTGTTTTTAACCAGGAAGTAATGTGTTTTTTACCCTCTGCACATACGCAGAAGGTTTTGCGCATGCGCAGAGGGTGTGCGCGCATGTGACTTCCTGGTAAGGAAAGTAAGTAGATTTCACCCCTGCCATAAATACCATTATTTTCATTCAGGTGAGAGTGTGCATCAGGTAGAGGAGGCATAAAAACCCACCTGTAGTAAAAACCCACCTGTTTCATCTGTGTACCCCATTCAGGAGAGAAACCATTCTATCATCATCCTGTGCTTATCACTAGGAATGTTCATTCCATCAGTTAATTGCTGTCTCAGTCACAAAAAGAGCACACAGCTGGGTTACTGCTGGATGGCTATGATGAGTCGCTTGTCCTTGAAGAGGTATCAGGATTTAATTGACTATATGCTTTTAGCAAAAGCAATAAAGATGCATAATCAATGGAAAGTTGGAGCTTATTAATAGGATTTCGGAAGATGCTGAAGATAAAACTCTAAAGCCTCATTAACCAGTATCCTTTTGTGGGAGAAGGACACACATATTTGTGCTCCTGGGAAATGAAATATTAGCTTGTAAAACAGGGTGGGGTGGGGTGAAGGGAAAAACACATCTCTCAAAGTATTAGGCTTCAGATGAGAATAAATAAATCTCAGCACGCTGGCATAATTGTCTGACTACGTTAACTTAATGCCACTCTGACATTTAGACCATAAGTAACTTGCATGCCATTTACAGCAGCTACTCAATACAGACATCAAGTTTTCTATAGTAGATTCTCGTTTCCATTGCATAGGTATTGTGTAAATTCCAATCTTTGAAGTTTCCCAGAGCAAAAGGAATGATTTGACAAAAAAGGAAGTGATGTAGATATACGTATCTCGTTATATAAGGTCCCCTAGCAGAGTTTTGAAACCAAAGTTCTCTCTGTCTCTTTCTCTCACCCCAGAATTTACACTCTGCACAATCTGCAATCAAGAATAGGAAAAAGAAGGTTAGAAAAGAACAAATTGTTTAGAGATTAGGTACAACACATTGAACAACAAGCTGCTCATTGGTATTTTCATTTAGTATGTTGTCTGAACCAAATTATGTATCTTAGTAACCTTTGTGAAACCAGAAAACATTCCCTCCCTAATTATATTTACCAAGAAGTAATGTGTCATATCAAAATAGACTGACTTAGAGAAAATAAAAATGTGGGAGAACGTAAGTATGAATGAATTACCTACAATAACAAAAAAAATGATCTTTTAATATGGTCACAATGTCTGAAAATAATTTTTCTACCAATTGAGGAGCACACGGGTATCTCCAAGAGTGGGAAACCAGTGACCTTCTAAATATTGCCAAACAACAACTTTCAACAATAACACAACCAACGTGTCAATGAAATTACCGTATTTTTCGGAGTATAAGACACACCTGACTATAAGACGCACCTAGGTTTTAGAGGAGGAAAACAAGGGAAAAAAATATTCTGAACCAAATGGTGTAGTAATATAGTATTTAATAAAATATAGCAGAATAATTTTTACAACCATGTAAAGTCAACAGTGGTATTAAGAACCATCATCGCTGTCATTAACAAATGAGGAAAGACTTTAAAGTTCAAGCACTCTTCTAATTTTCTGGAAACTCCAAGAACTCATCATTGCTAGTGTCAGAACTGAGGAAACTCAGTTGTTCACAATCACTGATATCACTTTCTTCACTACCTTCATAAGTGATACCATCTTCAGTTCCATCTAAAGCATTGCTAAGGCCACATTTTTTGAATGACCGTGTAACAATTTCGTCCTTCACTGAGTGCCATGATGTTTTCACCCATTCACAAACTTGAGTGATAGTGGGCCTCCTCATTCGTCCAGTAGGTGTCAGATCATCATTACCAGCAGCCATCCATTTGTTCCACTCCTCTCGCATGTAGATTTTGAATGGTTTGTTGATGGAAACATCAAGAGGTTGCAACTGGCTGGTAAAACCTGCAGGAATTACAGCTAGATGAGTCTTCACTTCTTTGAATCTTTTCTTTGTGGTTTCACTAATATGTGCTCTAAACTGGTCGAACATTAATAAAGCAGGTTTTTTCAGAAGCCCTCCAGGACGTTTGGACCACACTTTTTCAATCCATACTCTCATTCCATTTTCGTCCATCCATCTTTCTCATGGACATGCACAACAATTCCTTTTGGAATCACTTCTTTTGGGAAGGTTTTCCTTTTGAATATTAACATCGGTGGCAATTTGATGCCATCTGCACAGCAGGACAACACAACCGTGTAATGTGTTTTCTCATGTCCTGAAGTTTTCACGGTTATGCTTTTGGCACCTTTCACATCAACAGTCTTATAAGATGGCACATCAAAGGTTAGCGGGACTTCATCCATATTCCCGATCTGGCCAATTTCAAAATTATTTTATAATCTGAAGGGGAAAATGTAAATATATGAACACCGGATTACTTTATATTGTGTACTTAATAGGTGCAGTTTATCACAAGTCTTGGAACCTTTATATAAGAAAATGGTATCAAATACTACAATCATCAAACATTTTGATTCAAGGTCTGTCTTGGTGAGGAGGAGGAGAATGTTAACTGCAGAATATAAAATTCTACTGACCACCAAATAAAACCCTGAACTGAAATGTTTCATGATAGTGGATGTTATAATTAATCCCATTTTCTTACATAAAGCTTCAAAGCTGGGGAACTATAATTCAGGAATAGTTGAACACTACAATTTCCCCATGTCCTTATTATTCAAACAGCAGATTATTGAAATAGAGTAGGGCTAAATAAGAAAGGGTTAAAAATAACTATCCTTTTGAATGTCCAACCATGTTAAAAAAAAGTTGTTCCACAATAAAAGTTATTTTTGCAAATAATCAACCTAGCCTATACTAGCATGGAAAATATTATGGTTCAGTTTTCTGTTCACAGTGTCTCCTCCATTTTACTAACATTCTGTCAAACAAGTTTGAGTAGCTCAGAGTCAGTTTTTTTGACTAGTTCAGCTTTCAAGAAGGATTCCTGATTTCTGGGTCCCAGCATATATTTAAACTTGCCGTATTCAGGCTAAGTTTTACTTAGTCTTCACACTTGATAAGCTTCTAGAAATGACCCAAAGCTTCATACTAAGTTTCATATTCCTAAAATGCCTTCTTTCTTATGTTATGATTTTTTTTTTCACCTTCTCTGGTTGTTTTCTACAATACCTAGGAATCAAATTATTTGCTCCAGTAAGTGGAAAGAGTTATATTTTTTTTTGAATCTGTTGTTTGTACAACCATGGGACAATAATATTGTCTGTCTCTCAGCCACATGAGCTCTTCGAGTGCTCACTAAGGACAGGATGATATTTAGTGGCTTGTTTGGAGGCAAACCTCCCACCTCTCCAAAATAAGCAGATTGAAGATACACTTGAAAGCTACAAAATGTCTGAACAAAAATACTGAGCATAGGCTGTTTTGCAGACCAGAAAATTGCAGTCAAGCATAGACACTTCAGTACTGCAAGATACATTTGGGAGGAAAGAAGGAGGAGTAGAGAATAATTCTATATATTTCTGCATGTGGGTTTATTTCCTGGATTAGCATGCTTTTATTATCTAATAAGCCTTGCTTTAATGTTTGCATTTTCTTCTCTTTGCATTTGTAAATATTGTTGCCTCCTACTAGGGCACCAAAATGCCTTCTCTCTTTAATCATAAGTCGTGTCATTCATTTCTTTTTTCTTCCTGAAAACCGTATTGCTCATAACATAAAAAAAGAAGGCATTTTAGGAATAAGAAACTTAGTATGAAGCCTTGGGTCATTTCTAGAAGCTTAACAAGTATGGAAAAGACTAGGTGAAATTTAGCCCGAATATGGTGAGTTTAAATATATAATATTCTGGGACCCAGAAATTAGGAATCCTCCTTGAAAGCTGAGCTAATCAAGAAACCAACTCTGAGCTAACGCAAACTTCCATTAAATATCCAAAGAACTGTTCAACCAAATGCCATGGTAAAAATCAAAACTCATGCAACATAGGGCTATTATTATTTATTTGGCACACATACACATACACACATACACACACACACACACACACACACACACCTCATAATGAATTTTGCAGCATTTTGAAATAACTTCTAACCTCTTCTAATGGCTGGGTAATTGAAACAGAACACTGAGTTAATGGCTCAGCTGCAGTTCAGCACAAATGGCAGAGTTATAAGGCTCGGATTCTTGATGCTGCAGTACCAGATCTTTGTCTATTTTTGTATTTGCAGGAACATTTACCTTCACTCCCCCCACCCCAATTCTGATTTCTCAAGTCGATGATGATCAGTGAACTCCATTATAATCCTAGTCAGCTCCTGATCAAGATCATAATCCCTATAAAAACATCTGGGCTTGATTTGATTTGCTTATATGCAGTGGTGGGATTCAGCCAGTTCGGGACAGTTCAGGGAAACCGGTTGTTAAATTGCTGGCTGGCCTCTCCTCTCCCTGCCCCTCCCCTTCCAAGAGTCCTCACAAGTCCAGTTTTCGCTCCCGGGTAAGTGCAGGGAGGCCTACTAGGCTCAAAACAGGGCTCAGGGGGATGCAGCACAGCCCCCCATGCCCTGTCTTTGCTCCCAGGAGGCTGCAGGGAGGCCTACTAGGCCCAAAACGGGGTGCAGGGTGTGTGGTCCCCCCCATTTTTGTTCCAGGGGGGTGCAGGAAGCCGAGTGCCACACCCACCCAGCCAGTCATTAGGGCAGAGAACTGGTTGTTAAATTATTTGAATCCCACCACTGCTTTTATGGCAGAAGCAGTGAATATTCAAGTCTTGAATCCTGTTTCTCTAAAACGCCTGGGTTCAGACAAGTGGTTCCTCTCTCCTGTTTCTCAACCACAGAAGCTATGTCCTTCAAAGTGGACTCATGACATCACTGCTTGCTTTCAGCACAGGGGTGTCTGCAAGGAAGGAGGAAAAAAATGTCAGGATGACAGTCCTGACTGTATGTTCAAAGCCCCATCCCATTTATGTGTGCCCACACAAATGAGAAGGGGCTTTGATCATATAGCTATTACTGCCATATTGATTTTTTTTTTTACCTTCCCCTGTGGATGCCTCCTGTTTTAGAGGGAATTTACATAAGGGAAGAATGTTGAATTGATAGACCAACAATTATTATTTTTTTAATTTTCTTTTGAATAAAAAACAGATATGCAAAAGTTGTGTTGAAAACAGAAAAAGAAGAGGAAGCCAGGTATTTTTCCTCTTTTTACATGGAGGAGAATAAGAGCACTGTTGGTATCCAAGCAACTATTACAGTTCACAAGACAAGACCCTGACTCAGTGATAATTTTTGCTTTCTCTTAATGGTCAACTGGAAGAAAATGATGACTGCAAACTTCTTTAGAGGAGTGGAAACAGTATTCCTGACTCTTGCAGCCATACCACTTCTTTAACTTCTGGGGTGTGCTCTAGAAACCTCCTGGACAACTGCTATTGTTGACTTCTTCAAAGCTGGGAGAAATGCTTGCTTTCTTCTCCATCTGCTCTAGTGAAACAATAACTAAGCACCAAAGACTCCAGATGATATCTTCAGTCTTTCAGGCTCTACTTTGGATGCAAACTAGAATAGAATAGGTTGACAAACTTTTCTAGTGAAATTATTCTTGGCTACCTGGCTAAAATAATGGAGGGAATCTACACTTTCAAGCCAATGAAACCCAATAATAGAAGAAGTGTTGTTTCTAAATCCATAAAAGCATCTTAGCCTCAGCAAAGTCTTTATTTATTTATTTATTTATTTATTTATTTATTTATTTATTTATTTATTTATTTATTTATTTATTAGATTTCTATACTGCCCTACTCCCGAAGGACTCAGGGCGGTGCACAGCCAAACAATAAAAACACATGCAATACAAAATTTAAAAAATAGAATAAAATCAAATTAAATAATTTTGGCCCTGACAAATTTAAAACCCCAAACTTTTAAAACCAATTTAAAATTGAATATATAAATACTAAAAGATATTTAAAATTTTAAAAATCTTTTATAAAAGAGGGGGAAAATTAGGCCGGGCCGGCCTGGTGAAATAGTAAGGTCTTTAAGGCGCGGCGGAAGGTGCGCAGATCCGGGATTTTGCTGCTTATGTTGCATAGTTATTAAGCACTTAGTTTCTTGTTTGTTGGATTTTTGATGGATGTGTGGGAATTGGAATGAGTGTAATACCTGCATCTTAAATCAGTGTATTTTATTTTCTATTATTATTTTGGAATACACAGCATATAATAGGATATAAAATGTGCTTTTGGTATGCATTTTCTTCATTCAAAAGTAATAAATACAATGGGTTATTGCACTATAAAATGGCCTCCCAATGGTTTACACAGAATGTCATTGTTGTATCATCTGTTATTCTGTAGGAAAGTTTAAAAAAATGTCTTCATTTAAACACTGTTTAGAAATTCTGGACTGTACTGATTTTAAGTGTTCATAACCTTGATATACCAATATTGGTACTGGTTATTATTTCTAATAGCTCATCAGTGATTGTAGAATTAGATGGTTCAATGGCTAAAGACTTGCTTAAGGGAGAACACAATCTGAAATGTAGTGAGGTTTAATGATCCTCCATAATAATATCCATATCATACAATTTAGTAGGCTGAGATTAATCAGAAATTTCTCTGTAGCTATTGTCATTTGATATGTTCTTCTTGCCTTCCTGAAGCCTCTATATTCAATCTCTCCATACTATAAAATAGACTTAAGCAATACTTTTACTGTCCAGCTTGCAGCTAATTTAAACTTCCACTTAGAAAGCTCCTTTCTTATAGGGATATTTCATTTTTTGCAAAATATTCAATTGCACAGTGTATTAATTTTTTCCATTAATTTTATATAGAATTATTTCCATGTACAAAGTATGCATATGAGTGTGTGGGATCAAGAGTAAGAAGTTATTATTTCTGAACATCTTGTCCTCTAAATTTGCCAAGTACAGAATATTTCTGAACATCTATCGAGCTCCCTATGAACAAGTGATTAAATATTACAGATTATATTTGGAATAAGCTTGAAGTTGCCCAACACAGGCAATGGGTCGAATGATGGCTTCCTTGAATTTGGTAGCAAATGTGCCTGTACTAAGTTTGGAAAAGTTTTTTTTTAAAAAAAAAACTTTAAAAAAAGCTGAAAAACTGAAGAAGAGCACTGTAGATTAAGGCACAGTGTACCAGCCTATAAGTAAACTCATTAACTCCTTCTGCAGAAATATATTCCAGTGTTTTTGATTTGATCTTCTTTATTTGTGTAGTATTTATATTCATTCATTTTCCTATTTGCTTTTAAGGGTCTATTATCTGATCAAAGACCAGGTAGGACTGAAAAATCATTGGGCTGAATACTTTTCCAATGTACTCAATAGGCCATCCACAAAGGGGCTTTCTTTTTTTTCAAGAGACAACTGGATTTTCTTGTTTTTCTTAGAAAAAAAATTGCTTCTCATCCAAGAAGCTTCTTCAAGTAAAACAACTTCAAAGAAAAACAAGAAAGTCCAGTTGCCCCTTGAAAAAAAGCATCTTTGGGATAATCATATTCTGGATGCTAAGAATCTCCATAGACATTTAGACCACCCACAACTGATCATGATAACTAAGAGCAGATGCCTCAGCTGCCAATGTTGGATAGCCTAGACCTCCCTCCCTCCACTGATGAAATCAAAAAATCAATCTCACAGATGAACTCAAATAAAGCAACAGGGCATGATGGCATTCCTGCTGAGGTCTTCAAAGCACTAGACTCAAGTCCCTTGCAGGCATTCCAAGATTTCTTGGAAGACATTTGGTCCACCAAGGAGATGCCTGATGAGTTCCATGAGGCCCTCACAGTAACTCTTTACAAAAATAAGAAAAGCATACCAGACTGCAGAAATTACAGAAGTATCTCACTACTGTCCATCACAGGGAAGATCTTTGCCCGTGTTCTCCTGAGTAGACTTGTCACTGTTTCCAAAAAGGACCTACAAGAAGCCTGTTGTTTGGTCTGGCTGAAAAAAAATGGATGTTGTTAAAAAACAAGAGAATTTTACAGTTAGAAATTCATGACCTAAAGTTTGGATGGCATAGGTATTTATAGCATGATAAAATTAAAGTTAATGTGGTTTTCAAATATCATCCAATTAGATATGCCATATAGAGAATATGGAATAGATATAAACCCAGGATATGTCCAAAAAGACCTTTATGGATCTCAGTGCAAGAAACATTACAGAAGAGAAATGACAGATAAAGATAAATGATTGATATATTGGAACCAATTGGAAAATTATCAATAACATCAAATCAAATCAAGAGAATAATTAAAGTAGAATGATATTGTTGTCAATGGTTCTCCAGTTTACAGTTAACTGAAAGATTTAACATGGATAAAAAGATATGACATGGAGCAAAGTAAGTCAGAATTTGAAATACAATTCTGCAAATGGAATTCTAGCTGTACTGACAGAGGTATAGTGTTAAGAGCAAGAAAAGTCATGATAAATTGGTTGTATTCTACTGAGAATTTTCATTCAGTTGTGGACACTGCATTGGAGAAAGAATTAATACTGGAGCATCAAAAGTGCCAAGGAGTGGTGTGGGTGGAAAAAATGGTGACATTTTTGTGAAGAGACAGGTCAACTTATTTTCCAAAGCACCAGAAGGCAAGACAAGAAACAATGGATAGAAACTAATCAAGGAGAGAAGCAACCTGGAATTAAGGAGAAACTTCCTAACAGTGAGGACAATTAACCAGTGGAACAGCTTTCCCACAGAAATTGTGAGAGCTCCATTACTAGAGGTTTTTAAGAAGAGACTAGACAGCCACTGTCTGAAATGATATAGGGTCTCCTGCTTGAGCAGAGGGTTGGACTAAAAGACCTCCAAGGTCCCTTTCCAGCTCTATTCTGATTGGTTAGAGGTGGTCAGTATGTTTTGCCTGGTGTTGTGGCCCGCCAGTGGCCTGCGCGGATCGTGGCTGATGCCGACGAAGAGGAGGCTGGTGTGGGGTTGCGCCAGCAGCCTGCGCAGCTGGCACTCATGTTCGACAGTGAGGAGGCTGAAGAGGATGTGGTGCCAGAGGCAGAGACTCAGCCTGGGTCTTCAGAACCTCCAGAGGCTCCTTCAAGTGGAGAGAGCGAAGTGGAGGAGCCTCTCCTCAATGCTCGAGCACACAGGGCTGCCAAAAGGCAGGAGTGGCTACTCAGGAGGAGAAGGTCTCCTCGAAAGTAAGGTTTGAGGATAATTGGCCATTCCCTTAGCCTATTTAAGTCGCACACAGTTAGTAATTTCTTGCTGGAAACAACTTGTAATTATCATCAGAGCATTTTTGGAAAAGTCTTATCATATTTTCTTTTCTGGGCTTTGCCGGACTTTGGTTTATTCTTGCTACTTAATAAATTTGATAAGGACCGTTGGTGTGTATCAATATCCTCGGAAATCCAGAGCTGGGGCAGAACACCTGGAGAAGAAAAGCCTGCAGGGAGACATAATAGCTATCAAAGTATCTAAAGGACTACCATATGGAAGATGGAACAGAAATGTTCAGAGTTGTTCCAAAAATTGAACAAGAAACAATGGCCTTAAATTACCTGGTTGGACATCAGGAAAAAAATGCCAGCATTAACAAATATTCAACAATGAGGCAAACTGCTTCAGGAAGGAGCGCACTCTCTTGCTGAAAATATTTTGACAGAAGCTAGTTAGCCATCTTTCAGAGAGGCAGTTTTAGTGCATTCCTTTGCTGGATTAGATGATCTTCAAGATTTCTTTTCGGCCTTATATTCTATTATTTCATAACTCTACGATCCCTCTACTTAATAGGATATGATACTTCTCCAGATGTCAGTGGTAGGAAGATGGAGAGTTCTGTATCTCATCTAAAGCCATTGAAATATTTCTGCTTTGATCAGGTAGCAAATGAAGTCAGAGCCTTGGTGTCTCATTGAGAGACCTTCCTCTGTAATATAAAGCTCTAGATTAATCCACTCAAACAGGACTCCCTTGTAAACAGTGATATGTGTGTTTTTTCCATTTCCTGATAACTAATAGCTGACAAGTCTGTGTTGCATTTTATTTAAAATAAATAATGGTTTCTGAATTTCTAAAATTGGACCTGATTTAGTCTAAGGCTAGGCAATCTAATACCCACCAGTTGCTTTGGACCTCAAAGTGGCCAATGATAGGAAGCTGTGATCTAAAGCAGTGATTCTCAACCTTTTCTTCACCACAGTCCCCCTTTAAATATCTTTTTTGGCCACAAAACCATGCCAGAAGACTGAACCCAAGAATTAAATCATAACATTTCTTCAAGCCTTTTTAGACCCCCTGTGATGACATTGTGTCCACCCGAGGAATCCGTGGACCACAGGTTGAGAACCAATATATCCAGTGGATGTTTCCTAACATTAATTTAGATTTGAGAATTAAAGGGAAGCCTTACTTGTTTCTCAGGCTGCTGGCACACCAGGTTTAAGGAATCACAGGCTATTAAATATATGACAATAATCTTACAATTTAGTATATTGAGGTCAAGAGTTGTTACAAGTTATGCAGATGATGACAGCTCAGCTTCTGCAACAGAAGCAGTGGCGAGTTCCTCCCGGTTCAGCCCGATTCCGACAATATGATGTCACCGAACTGGTTCTGCCCCCCTCACCCCCACACCCCCTTTTATTTGCCCCACCCCCCAATCTATTGCTGTCTCCTGAGTCCCAGCTGATCGGCTAGAAGGAAAAAAACTGTTTAAACTCTTGCTGCAGGGCTTCAAAGGGCCACCCTACAGCTGATCAGTGTTAAAAGGCAGTGTGGTGGTAGACCGGTGCCTCCAAAAACAAATGAGTAGACCGGTGCCTGCAAAAATAAATGGGAAAACCAGTGCCTCCAAAAACAAATGAGTAGACAGGTGCCTGCAAAAATAAACGGGTAGATCAGTGCCTCCAAAAACAAATGAGTAGACCGGTGCCTGCAAAAATAAATGGGTAGACCAGTGCCTCCAAAAATAAATGGGTAGACCAGTGCCTCCAAAAACAAATGAGTAGACCAGTGCCTGCAAAAACAAATGGGTAGACCAGTGCCTCCAAAAACAAATGAGTAGACCAGTACAGCTCTGCAAATAGTTAAAAGCCTGGTAGACCAGTACCTCTGCTAAATCCTTAAGAATTGTCACATGACCATCAAGTCACACCCACAAAATAAGCCACGCCCACAGAACCAGTAGTAAAAAAATTTAGAACCCACCCCTGAACAGAAGTCATGATAAGTTGTTGGCAAGTTGGTGGTGTTGTCTTTGGTAAGAAAGTGATTATACTGGTCTACAAATTTTGGGAAATTATTGACCTCCGAGATAAAATGTGTTAATTTTACATATTTTGATTAGATGAATTAGAAAACAGGTGATAAAGATGCCAGTTGGCTAAAGTTTTCAAGAAATTTCACAATAAAGATTTATACACAGATGAGTATATTTACCTACAAGGGAAGGAGGTGTCTAATGATCATGAGGCCTCGTAACCTCTCGACAAAGTATGGTAGAATGATGAGAATGGTACCACATGGAAATGTATAAATTTATCTTCACTTTGAGAACAGCAAGGCAGATGACCATGAAAAACACATGGAAAATTTGCTTAGGTACAAATTTGCTTAAAGCGCTTGGTGCAAGCATGTTACTGAAAATTCACTTCTTACACTTGCATTTAGACTATTTCCCTTTGAACAGTGGGGCAATGAGTGATGAGCATGGGCAGTGATTCCACCAGGATATCGCAGACATGGAGAAAAGATACCAAGGGAAATGGAGTCCGTCCAGGCTTGCCGATTACTGCTGGAATCTCCCCAGGGATGATCCTACTGCAGTTCACAAGAGAAAAGCCAAAAAGGGCAGTTTAGATACTGAATAAAGATGGAATCTTGTTGTTTAATCTGATGTTAGAGCTTGTCCGTTTTTCATGCAAAAAGCACGAAAATGTTACATGAAAAACCAATAAATGAATGGAAAGTTATTGGTATCAATACATTGTTATTGGTATCAATAAAAAGTTAAATTTATAATGATTGGTGTACCACCATTCTCATTGCTACCGTGTTTCCCTGAAAATAAGACCTCCCTGGATAATATCCAATCGGGCTTTTGAGTGCATGCGCTAAAATAAGCCCTCCACGAAAATAAGCCCTCCACAAAAATATTTAAATGCATGCACAGCCAGTCCCCGCCATTTCCTCTGGTTAGGGTTAGGGAGACAGAGCTGGAAATCAAGTAGGATGGCAAGAGGAGCCCCGTCTTGCTCCATGCACCCCAAAATAATAAGACCTCCCCGAAAATAAGGCCAAGTGCTTATTTCAGGGTTCAAAAAAATATAAGACAGGGTCTTATTTTCTGGGAAACACAGTATATCACATTTTGCAGAAACATTACGCAGCATAATTGCACATCCCCCTCATAATTTTTGAATTATTTTGATGCAATTTTGACCTGAAGCTGTATCTTGGAAACTGGAGCCAATTAATACTCAGGACTTAATTTTCCTTTATTAGTGACCCAATTTTGGTAAAATTAAGTTACGTTCATTTCCGAGGCTTTCTCCTTGTAAACCAGTGTTACATGTTATGAAATTATGCAGTTTGGCAAAATTGCTCTCAGTTACTTTTTGGAATATCACCAATTCCCACCTGCCTTGTAAAACAGCAGTACACCGTGTAACTATAACTACATGGTAGTGGCAGAAATGCTTTTCAGACATACAGGATTCCCCAAGGCAAAAGAGCTGTGTGGAAGCCTTACTGATTTGCAACTAAAATTCTTTCCAACCACACAGATCGTTCAGAGGGTTAAATGGATGTTCAGAGGAGGATTGCAAAGTTGTCATTTCAGGCTGCTGTGCTTCTGTATACGAATAACTGATGCTCTGAAATAGCTTATGTCCTAATTGTCAAGAGAGATGTGAATTTTTAGCAGAAAAATGCTTATATTCTTACATAATGGCTTTCTCCACTAAAATGGAAGCAAACTCTCAATAGACAAAAACATTCTATTCAGTGTATTCAAATAATAGTGAAGAGGCCATTGTAAAATATGATTTATTTTTTTTCTCCAGCAGATATAAGTACTGGAATTTTCCTCATATTTTACATCTTACTTTTGTTTCTAAATAATATAACTTCCTGATGGATCTGGGGATTTCCTTTCAATATAGCTGGTAATCCTATTGTCTCTTCCTTCCTTCCTTCCTTCCTTCCTTCCTTCCTTCCTTCCTTCCTTCCTTCCTTCCTTCCTTCCTTCTTTCTATCATTAACATATAACAAGTTAATTTTCTAATTCACTCTCTTCTTTAATATGACTACATCTCTCTTAGTAGTGGGATGCAAATTCTGGCGCTACCATTTTGCTATCGGTAGCACACGGCGCTTCTGCAAATGCACAGAAGCTTCTGCACATGCATAGAGTGTTTTTGATGATGTCCGGGTGGGTGGGCGCCTGAACCGGGGCAAACCGGAAGCAACCCACCACTAATCTCTCTGTCTTTATAATGTTTCCAACCAATGAAAAATTTCAAAAGTTGCAGTGCTTTCCTAGACAACCTGATGATATACAGTTCTCGTATAACACATGTTCTGCTCCAGCTCCGCACTCCCAAGGATTGTGATACACACCAATGGTCCTTATCAACGTTATAATGTACCAAGAATAAACAAAGTCCGGCAAAGGTTGGCAACCAGCCCAGAAAACAAGATACGATAAGACATTCATTCTCCAAAATGCTCTGTAATAATTACATGTTGTTTCCAGCAAGAAATTACTAACTGCGTGTAGTAACTTAGCCTTAAATAGGCTAAGGGAGTGGCCAATTATCCTCAAACCTTACTCTCAAGGAGACCTCCTCCTCCTGAGTAACCACTCCTGCCTTTTGGTAGCCCTACGTGCTCGAGCATTGAGGAGAGGCTCCTCCACTTCGCTCTCTCCACTTGAAGAAGCCTCTGGAGGTTCTGAAGGCCCTGGCTGAGTCTCTGCCTCTGGCACTACATCCTCTTCAGCCTCCTCATTGTCTGACGCAAGCACCAGCTGCGCCGGCTGCTGGCGCGACCCCACACCAACTCCTCGTCGTCGGGATCAGCCACGATCCGCGCAGGCTGCTGGCGGGCCACAACAACACAAGACATACAGATACAAACACAGAGTGAGAGAGAGAGGGAAGGAGGGAGAGGGAGAGGGGAACATAAGATGATGATTGACAGCAAAACTATCCAACAGTCTTCTGTTTTCATTTTGATCTTCTAAGTTAGTGGTCTCCAACCTTTCTGGCTTTGTGGACTGGAATGGGGGAGAGGGGATAGTTCCTTGTGAGTGGCAAACACAAATGGATTGGCTTGTGCACGCTTGCCCACCTGCCCGCTGCATAAATGGAGCTGTGCGTGCAAACGTGTTCACCCACCACTTCCACAGCCCAGTTCCAAATGCAGCCCTGTAGTGGGCCATGGCCCAGGGGTTGGGGACCCCTGTTCTAACTGAACACAGAACTACAGAACCTTCCACAGAAAACAAATCTAGCTCTCAACATCTTTTCCGATTCCAGAATTCACTTACTGTATTATCTGTGATAGACACAACATACTTGACTCCCTGACCTGAGTAGTGTTGAGAGTAGTGTTGAGAGAAGGACATCCTAATTTCCCATGAAATACTGTTAGAAACTTTCAGAAGATTCAAATTCAAGCTCTTTCATTTTTGTTCAATTGGTTGGGAAATTGGTTGGTTCACCTGATACGCCAGTTGCGCCCCTTTCTGGATCGGGACTCCCTACGCACGGTCACTCAAGCACTCGTCACTTCCCGCCTGGACTACTGCAATGCTCTCTACATGGGGCTCCCCTTGGGGTGCACCCAGAGGCTACAGTTAGTCCAGAATGCGGCCGCGCGGGGGATTATGGGAGTGACGGGGCACTCACATATGACACCTCTCCTGCGCGAGCTGCACTGGCTTCCTGTGGTCTTCTGGGTGCGCTTCAAGGTGTTGGTGACCACCTTTAAAGCGCTCCATGGCTTAGGGCCAGGGTATCTGCGAGACCGCCTTCTGCTGCCAATAGCCTCCCACCGACCGGTTCGCTCACACAGAGAGGGCCTCCTCAGGGTGCTGTCAGCCAGACAGTGCTGGCTGGTGACCCCCAGGGGGAGAGCCTTCTCTGTGGCAGCACCTGCCCTCTGGAACGACCTACCCCCTGAGATACGCATGATATCAGACCTCCGGACTTTTCGTCGGGCCCTGAAAACACACCTATTCCATCTAGCTGGGCTGGCTTGATCCCATCCTCTCAGTTTTAATTGAATTTGGTTTTAATTGGGTTGTTTTAAATTTTGGGCCAAAATTATTTAATTTTTTTTTTTAATTTGATTTATATGCCGCCCTTCTCCGGAGACTCAGGGCGGCTTACAATGCGTTAAGCAATAGCCTTCATTCTTTTGTATATTTTTATACAAAGTCAGCTTATTGCCCCCACAAACTGGGTCCTCATTTCACCTACCTTAGAAAGGATGGAAGGCTGAGTCAACCTTGAGCCTTGGAGAGATTCGAACCAGCAGAAATTGCAGGCAGCTGTGTTAATAACAGGGTGCACTAAACCACTGTACTATCAAGGCTCTTTATTTTTTTTTAAACTGTTGTTAAATTTTATATGCAATGTTTTATCTCGGCTGTACACCGCCCTGAGTCCCGCAGGAGAAGGGCGGTATAGAAATAAAATAAAATGAAATAAAATGAAATGAAATGAAATGAAATAATTAACTGAAGCTAATTTGGAAAGACAATGAGTTCATCTCCATATCCTAGTTGCTACAATGCAAATATGTGACTCTTAACTATTTTTTCCCAAGACATGTCCTCACCATGAAGTCTCCATTCCAGGGGTGAAATCCAGCAGGTTCTGGAGAACTGGTAGCGGAAATTTTGAGTAGTTCAGAGAACTGGCAAATGCCACCTCTGGCGGCCCCAGAGTGGGGTAGGAATGGAGATTTTGCAAAATCCTTCTCCCAGGAGTGAGGAGAGAATGGGGATTTTGCAGTATCCTTTCCCTGCCACACCCACCAAGCCACGCCCACCAAGCCACACCATGCCCACCAAGCCACACCCACAGAACCAGTAGTAAAAAAAATTGAATTTCACCACTGCTCCATTCCATTGCCAGCCTGCTACTGTGGCCACTATGTTACTCTAGTTTTAAACTAGTGTTTGTCCTTCTACTGTTGGCACAAAGTCTCCCATTCTAGGTCAATGCAGGAGGAGCCTTCATTGGTTGGCAATCTGCTGGGATTCCAACTAGCCTGCTGCAGCTCTGCCCCTTTGGCTGATGTACTTTGCAGCTCCATCATTACTATGGTTTCCAAAGGAACCAGACATCTCACTTGCCCATCTTGTTTCTTCTATTGTTTTTTTGCTCAACTTCTGTGATAACAACTTCATGGAATGAGAAAAAGTTTTGCATCATTGACAGATGGAAAAAGCCTATAGAGAAAGTAGAACCCAGTCCTGACCTTGTTGCTATGCTAGGGTGATGATACATGGTTGGGGCAGTGTTTCTTCTACCAGCCTGCTTTTCCCCATCCCAAGCACAGGATGAATGTTCTGTGAGAAATGTTCTCCCTCTCCCCCCCTCTCTCCCTCCCTCCCTCCCTCCCTCCCTCCCTCTCTCCTTCTCTCTCTCTCTCTCTCTCTCCTTTTAGATGCTTAGGTGGGTGGAGAAACACTTTTTTTTTTTGCATTAGGAAGAAAAGCTTTGAATAAATCTTGACTTGATTAGGTTTGCATCCAAAGATAATTTTAGATATCTTACTGTTATTGTGGCATAGCTATAAGATAAACGAATGGCCCAATAATTATCCTATTTAATCTGAATAAATTGTATTTTTCTGTCCGAAGGGTTACAAGTCATTATATCATGGAGCATATAGTTACACTCAAAAGTTGAATGCATTTATAAAAATGTGCACAATTTATTCCACTATATGCTGTCTGTTTCTATACTCATTGTAATTGCTTGCATGTTTCAGGCAAGAGGTATTGATGGAACATGGGCGGAAATCTGAAATATAAATAAATGTGTATATCGCATACTGCAAATTATTTAAAAAAGTTATACAGATAACTTCATAGTTTGGAGATAGGGAATAGAAATCTAATCTTTAGTACTACTATAACATTCCCAAACCAAGTGGAATGGAGGAGCTGCTTGTTAAATAACTAGGTTACAAAATAAGTAGCTGCTTGTTAAAATAACTAGGTTACAAATAAAAGTAGCCATAGATAACATTCATAATATCATCTCCAACATTAGTTTTGTTGGTCATCTAGTTTATTTTTTTTAGTCTGAACATCTGCCCAAACATGTATCACTTTAAAGAGATAGAAATGTAACACACAGCTATGAAATAACCAAAAATAATCAATGTCACAGGATTTTATTTGATCCACAGTTAGAGCTTCCCAGGGTATTTTCATGCAGCCTCAGAGCATTAATAAACAGTGGCACTATTCCTCATCTGTTGATAGCCATCATATTGCTTTCAGCAGCAAGCAAAATTAAACTTTAAGCATTACTCTCATGTGCATGGACTATAAAGTGAATTTAAATTAAAGTACTACATTACCTAGAAAGTAATGTAGTACTGGATGAGACTTTGCTACCTATTAAAGTGTGTTCTACATTTACAACACTTTCTGACACACAGTCTGTTATTTGGTGTGTGGGTGGGTGGGTGGAGGGGTGGAGGAGAGAAGATTTTCGAAACCTTATATACAAGTTTGGATTATAGGAGAATGGACTTGTAGTTGCTTTTTAATATTGGTCCAAAAATTTGGAATGTTGGATAGAGGGAAGTCTTAGCTACTGGTGCTAGGAGACAGTTGCTAGGGAAATCGTGCAGTTAGAGAAAGCAAATTGGGGAAGGAAAAGGAGGGGAGGGAAGAGGAGGAAGAGTAAACAGTTTGGAAAGGATAGCAGGTGGCCTTTCTAGAATAGGAGGTGAGAATTCATTTGAACTAAAAAGACTCAACCATTTGTAGGACTGAACAGACATGGGAAGTAGGAAGGATTGGAAGACGAGCTATATTAAGAACTGCAAACACCAGGCATTGGCTGGTGTTGGCAAGCTACTACTATTCCTTTAATATTTACTCCTGTCAATATCTGTTGGTCCTTGGTCTATTGAGAGCTAGTGCCTTAATATGATAATAGAAGTTCAATATAGTTTCTCATGACGATCAAGGTAACTTACAAAAATAGGGTCTAAACAGGAAATCCTTCACGTTTCAGCAAGTTATGTATAAATAGTCTGTCCAGCTCCATAAAGTTTTCTCTTTGGCCTGCTTTGGTACTTTGTCTTCCATAATATTGGAAGAAATATAGTCTGTTTGCTATTGTTATATCTTTACCCTTATGACTTATCCTTACCCTTATAACTTAGAGCAGGGGTGGATTCTACTTACCTTTACTACCAGTTTGCAATGGGGCCGCACGTGCATGCGCAGAAGCATTTTGATGACGTCAGGGTCGGTGGGCAGAGCCTCCCGCTAGTTTTACTATCGGTTCTATAGAACTGGTGCGAACCGGGGGCAACCCACCACTAACTTAGAGGAATCTGACTCTAACTCATGTGGTCCTTTAATATTTTTTCTATAGCAATGCATTTCCTACCTTCAAAGCTCCACTTATCATCAGAGGTTCTACCTATTTGGAGGATAATTTTATTTGTTTTAGACTATAAGACTGGAACCTGAATATAATCAGAAGTCTTCCAAAATATTTTACAGCTGCCATAGCTATATATAGGGAAATAGCATCTTCATTCTAGAATTTATAACTGTGTCTAAAAAGTTATAATTTGATGTTGTTAATGTCATTTTGTCCCATGCGAATGGTTACTTACTCCCAAAAGGATGTATATCTTGCTTAGAAGTGTGTGTGTGTGTGTGTGTGTGTTTATTTGTGTGCATGAGTTTATGAGAAGTGTATGAGAAGTCAGCTGGTGCCTTTGGACCAATCATTCTCTCTCAGTCCTAAACCAGTGGTGGGTTTCAAAATTTTTTACTACCGGTTCTGTGGGTGTGGCTTGGTGGGCGTGGCATGGCTTGGTGGGAATGGCTTGGTGGGCGTGGCAGGGGAAGGATACTATAAAATCTCCATTCCCTTCCTACTCCAGGGGAAGGATACTGTAAAATCTCCATTCTTTCCCCACTCCTGGGGGAAGGATATTGCAAAATCTCCAATTCTGCCCACTCTGGGGCCAACCAGAACCGGTTCTCCAAACTATTCAAAATTTCCACTACCGGTTCTCCAGAACTGGTCAGAACCTGCTGAAACCCACCTCTGTCCTAAACCCAGCAACCTATATAGGACAAGCTTGGTAGATTATGGTTCACAACTTTAATGAAGAAGTCTCCATCCTGTATATACTGTATATACTGTATATACAATAGATACATACTGTGGAGGTTTAATTACACATATGATGTTGGATGTGACTTAAGCATGATTAAAATTGTAACAGTACACACAAACACAGACATATACACATCACTGCAAGTTAAGAAGAGCCTGTAGTACAGTGGACTAAAACACTGTTATTAACATCTACTGCTTGCAATTACTGCAAGTTCAAATCTCACCAGGCTCAAGGTTGACTCAGCCTTCCATCCTTTCAAAGGTAAGTGAAATGAGGACCCGGATTGTGGGGGCAATAAGCTGACTTTGTATAAATATACAAAAGTAAGAAGGCTATTGCTTAACGCATTGTAAGCCGCTCTGAGTCTCCGGAGAAGGGCGGCATATAAATTAAAGCCAAAAAAAAAAAAAAGTACTCCTGCAAACAAAGAGGGAAATATTCTTGATGAAAAATGGCAGAAAACATGTTGTGCTTATCTTAGAGTTTCAGTGAATATAAACCTAATTGGTTGCTTTCCAATTTTATATCAGGAGTAGGCAGCTTCACAATACAGATGCCTTAAATCTATAAAGATCTTAAAACATGATATTTGCAACCCTTTCACATACCAGCAAAATCTCTTCTTCTAGTTATAACATCCTTAGCCAGGCACTTGACACAGTCAAAGGATCAATAGCCTCTGGGCTGAAAAGGTTTCCCCCCTCCTCCTGTTTCAGTTATCTGACAGCTTTAGATAAATCAATATCTTTTTCAAATCTTTATTTAAACTTATGCCTGACATGTACTATGTATTTACGGTACTTTACTACAATAAATTATATATTGTATTGTATAATGTAATATCCCACTAGAAAGCATCTGGAGATTTTTTAACAGGAATGGTTATCTAAATGCTTTAAATAAATAAAGCATGACAATGAGACAAAAGGCTGGTATTCTGAAGCCAAACCCTCTCAAGTTTTTTTCCTCCTCCTTTAGAAAATCTGATACAAATAAGAAAGGGCAAAACATCAGGACATTCTTGAACCTTTCAGGATGAAATGTCCCCAAACAGTAGCCTTTGTTATAGAAGGGGTGGGGGGTCTCAGATGTAATTCCCCCACTCTCCGGCCATTTTGTATTAAGGTGTCATATCCACAAGTTTTGCTCTGCTTGTGAGGTTGTTGTATCAGATGCCATCTGTTGCAATAAATGGCAAATGAAATAAGCCGTGATTATCCAAAGGATCTTGCAGCTGGTTGTTCTAATTTGAGGGCAGAAAGTCAAGATAGGAGAGTTATGATTCCTAACAGATTTCTGGCTACAAAATCATGTCCATATAGTTAATTGCTGTTGTTCGACTTAATATGATGCCGTGGACATTTATGTTTATAGTAATTTCACTGAAGGGCCTGGAAATGCTGCTTTTTTTTTCATATGGTAATTTCTACAGCACAAAAAAAAAGGACTGATGGGATTTACAACTCTCCTCGCTTGGAAAAATACATTTTAAGGCTGAATGTTCATTCAATCAAGAACAATCTTTGGCAACATAATATTCATTGATACCTCTTAGCAGGTCCTTTGGTGAGCAGTGCCACCCCCCCCACCCCCGTTTCAATTTAAGGATAAAATTTTAATGGACGGGATTAAGTTTTAAAAAATGAGAAGCCACGTGTTTCGTTCTCTTTATTGATAAGAATGTTTTTAGGCCCCACATAGGGCTCAGAAAATGAAATGGTGGTTGTTTGAAGATAATGGTTGTCCAGTTAAGCTGGCATTTGGGAAAGTTAGAATAATTTCATCCATTTTTCTTCTAATAAAGGGGTGTTTCATGACTAATCTTTCTCAGCAGGACAGTTACTTTCTAAACAAGCAACACTATGGCATCTATTAAGTTTCCCTCAACATGAGTTTAAAAGACCAGGTGTGCCTACTGGACTAAAAGGGTGCTTTTACCTGAGCTACATTCTATCTAGAATCTAGGGCAAACCTTAATATTTCCTTTTTCAGTGGATATAGAGTGAACCAGATCAAATTCTAGCAAAGACTAATTTCTGGCTCATTCCTATCCTTCCCCATAAATAATCTGCAGTGGGATTTCGTGGGGTCCTTACTTAATATTTAAATAATGAGATTCAGTCTGTCTCTTAAACATATTATGATTATAAAACAGGGTGAATTTAGAGTGTTTCAGTAACCCCTCCTTGGATTAAGAATATGTGACTTTTGAAGGGCACTCTCCTGAATGTACTTTCAGATTGAAAAACAAATACCGTGTTATCTTACCCTTCCTCTTATCTCTCTGATGTTATCTTTTAGGCCTGATTTAACAGACAGTTGAAAAGTGCCAGCTATATCACTGAGCTTTGGTTATGTGCATTATTAGTAATTCCTATTCTGGTAACCTTGTTTATGTTATATATTCTGAACATGCTGGGCTTCTTTAAATATTTGAATTATCAAATGCCAGAGAACAGTCAGTCCAAGAGAAGGCTCAGTAAGGTTTTGTTGGGATGTTTACCTAATTGTTCTAAGTAGCTTGACAGAATTGAAATAAGTATTTAAATATCACTGCTTCCCCAGACCTTCTGCATTAAGCTCCTGATCTATAGTATGTCCTCCATATAAGAGAAAAGAACAAGCATTGCTGTCTTCTGAATATTAGTCTGTTTTATGATTCCTGGTGACTACATGGGCTAGTCACTGCAGTTTTCTTGGCAAAATTTTGGAACTGCTTTGCCATTGCCTGCTTCCTAGAGCTGAGAGAGAACAACCGGTCCAAGGTCACCCATCTAGCTTTCTGCCTAAAGTGAGACTTGAATTTACGGCCTCCCAGTTTCTAGACTAGTGCCTTAGCCAGCACACTGAAGTGGCTCTGTGATTGTATATTAAAGGTAATACAGGTAATCCTCAACTTACAACAGTTCATTTAGTGACTGTTCAAAGTTACAATGGCATTGAAAAAGGAACTTATGGCCATTTTTCACAGTTACAACTTTTGTAGCATCCCCATCAGAGGTGGGTTTCAGCAGGTTCTGACCAGTACTGGAGAATTGGTAGTGGAAATTTTGAATAGTTTGGAGAACCGATAGTAAAAATGCCTCACCCCCATCTATTCTCTGCCTCCCAAGTCCCAGCTGATCAGGAGGAAATGGGGATTTTGCAGTAACCTTCCCCTGCCACTCCCACAAAGCCACGCCCACCAAGCCACACCACACCCACCAAGCCACACCCACAGAACCAATAGTAAAATATTTTGAAACCCACCACTGATCCCCATGATCATGTGATGAACATTCAGATGCTTGGCAACTAGTTCATATTTCTGACCATGCTGTGTCCCAAGATCACATGATCACCTTTTGCAACCTTCTGACAAGTAAAGTCAATGGGGAAGCCAGATTCACTTAACAACTGTCTTATCAGCTGCAGTGATTCACTTAACAACTGTGGCAAGAAAAGTAGTAAAATGGGGCAAAAGTCACTTAACAAATGGTTCACTTAGCAAAGAGAAATGCTGGGCTCAGTTGTGGTTGTATGTTGTATTTAATTTGGGTTCAGACAAGAGTCAGTTTGTGGATTTCATTTTCCGGGGGGGGGGATTTAAACCTGGATCTCCTCTGCTCGAACTCTGCATTGCCTCTTACATAAGCAAAGGCAATCCTGGTGCTCTTACAAGCTTTCCATATTAATGTGGTGAACTATTCATGTTTTAAACCAAAATGTCAATTTGGATTGCCTCCCAACATTAGACCGCCTGAAACTGGGGCTATTGAAAAGAATTCAGTACTTCATTATTGCTCTATGCTGAGTACACTTGGCAATAAACACACTTCCTCCGAAGCATCTGCTTCTAGCTACTATTGGGGACAGGATAATAATAAGCCTAGCAGAGAAAGCAATTTTCGATGGACTAGAGCATTGCGTAGAATGAGTTAGCACTGATAAGAGCACTCTGTTCCACTGAAAGGAGGTACTGAAATCAGCCCTTTAAAGCTATTGCAAGGGTCTCTTAAGGGTGATATTTAATACTGCAATCCTATATATACCTAGTAGGATGTAAATCCCAGAATTTAATGGGAAGCCTGTTCAGGATAGGTTACCCTGAAGAACTGTTACTGTTATTTTTAATCTCTACTAGGAAATGGACTGCGGCATTCTAGCTTCTGCTACTTACACTCTAGTGGTTAGATCAAGAGCAAGCTGATTTAATACACTTGGGAACAATCCAGTGTCAGGTCAATAGCTATGCGCTGTCAGACAAAGACGCTAAAAGTGCTGAAGCAATTGCTCAGCAGTCATCCAACAATCCACTTCTGTGAGGAGAAAAAAAATATTCAGAGATGTAAATTGATATGAAAGTTGGGTCAAGTCATACGCAGGATGGAACTGGGAAGAAATGCAACGTTCTAAATAAGAAGAGGCAGAATGACCACAAAGCCACTTCCTAGTAGGAGAGAGATGGTTTTCCACCTCCTGGCAGAAGATACAGGCTCCCTGACAGGTAACACTGTCCAATAGGAAGTCAAGACTGAGAGAAGTAGCAAAGAAACTGAGAGCCATATAACTGTGTTACTGGAGCAGGCATGTAGTTCAGTCAGTAGATTCTGGAAGATATAGATATGCAAACAAGGTAGGAACAGAAGAATAATGATAGCAGTGAACCATAAGAGGACAGGTCTGTTGCAATGACATAGGATGCACCAGTGGTGGGTTGCCCCCAGTTCGGACCAGTTATATAGAACTGGTAGTAAAACAGGTGGGAGGCTCCGCCCACTGACCCTGACATCATTAGAAGCAATCTGTGCATGCGATCCCATTGCGAACCGGTAGTAAAGGTAAGTAGAACCTACCCCTGAGATGCACCTATGGGATTTCTGTAAAAAGTCCCAGTTCCTTGCAAGTATCTTAAATGCCACACTGGCCTCAAAAACCCTGAGGAATGTGGTTCTGCAGAATCTCCAGTTTCTTGGTTGAGACATAAAAACATCATGGAAAACACATTATGGAAATCAGATATTCAGGCTTTGTCATTCTTATAGTGATTGAGACTGAAATCTGTAGGAAGAGTTCAGAGGTTTTCTTTGTGTCGTTTTGTTTTTACTCTTTGGGGGAAATGAATATACTTTTCTGAGTCTGTTCTGAATTGAGCCAAGAAATCTTTTGACACAAGGGAGGCAAGTATTTCTGAATGAAGAGAAGCCATTTTGTATTCTTATGTAGGAAATATAAGCCTGCTATATCCAAGAGACTTTTTATGTAGCTCAGTCAGAGGTGGGTTTCAGCAGGTTCTGACCAGTTCTGGAGAACCGGTAGTGGAAATTTTGAGTAGTTCGGAGAACCAGTAGTAAAAATTCTGACTGGCCCCGCCCCCATCTATTCTCTGCCTCCCAAGTCCCAGCTGATTGGGAGGAAATGAGGATTTTGCAGTAACCTTCCCTGGAGTGGGGTGGGAATGGAGATTTTACAGTATCCTTCTCCTGCCACGCCCACCAAGCCATTCCACATCCACCAAGCCACACCCACAGAACTGGTGGTAAAAAAATTTGAAACCCACCACTGAGCTCAGTATTTTCAACTCTGATTCTAGGGTCTCAGAACCAGGCTGAGCCTTTCACTTGGAGATGCTGTTGATTGAATCTGACACCTCTGAATACACAACAGAAGCTGTCCCATTAAATTGTGGCCTCGCAAGCCCTGCTCATAGTTGGGACAAGCAAAAAAGCACTTATGATCTAAAGGAGAATCAAGTATCGGTTGCTATCCTACTAAAATAACGCACTTAAGAGGAATCTAGCCAAGGTTATATACAAAACTGATCAAGTTATATATGAAGGTAAGAGTTATTCTCTATGGGAATAGAGAACCAGAATTGCTGGCAGCGCTGAAAATAAGATGCAGGTTTAAATACTGCTGTGCATGTGTGGGTGGGTGTAGGTGTCCCTAGAAGCCCAGGTGCTACTAATTGCCTGAATTAATTAGTACTAATTGCCTGATAGTGTGAGGAATCTCTTCATCCTGCAACACAACTGTCTTGGATGCTCACATCACCTTGCTTTCTGTACTATCATTCTTCTGTGTTTGCTAAGACCTAGAAAAGAAAGATGGGAAGAGCCTCCCCCCCCAATTCTTTTTCATCTGTTTTCATTCTGGGGTTTGTTTGTGGGTTTTTTTTTTGTTTTTTTTTTTTTTTGACAAAATTGCTTGGTCCAGCCTCATTTCTGTTTACAAGTTGCATAGTGAAGCTCTATAGTAAATCATGGCTAGAAGCTTAACCCTAAAGTCATCTCTCAAAGGTTTCCAGAAAAAGAATCTTTACTGCAGATGAGAATGAAACTTTAAACACAACAATTGATTGCTTACTGCAATGCCAAGAGATCAGAGACATTATATTGTATGTGCTTCACTAGTAGTCCTACATTTATAGCCTTGCTCAGAAACTACAGGCCATTATCCTTTAACTGGGATAAGTGCCAAAACGGAGATGTCCATCTGAATGTCAAGGAGATTTAGTAACCATGGAATTTTCCAAGACTAGAATTAAGTTTAATAACAAAGAAAGAGGTGCTGAGCCTGAAAGACACAGGGCTTGTTTCAAAAGTGATAGAAGATCTGGGACCATGTCATAAATGCAGTTTTGTGGCAAAATGTTTCAATAGTAATATTAGAATAGAACAGAATAGATTTTTTTTATTGGCCAAGTGTGATTGGACACACAAGGAATTTGTCTTGGTGCATACGCTCTCATTGTACATAAAAAGAAAAGATTCATTTGTCAAGAATCATAAGGTATAACACTTAATGATAGTCGTAGGGTACAAATAAGCAATCAGGAAACAATGTCAATATAAATCATAAGGATACAAGCAACAAAATTACAGTCATACAGTCATAAGTGGAAGGAGATGGGTGGTGGGAATGATGAGAAGATTAATAGGAGTGCAGACTTAGTGAATAGTTTGACAGTGTTGAGGGAATTATTTGTTTAGCAGAGTGATGGCATTCGGGGGGGGAAACTCTTCTTGTGTCTAGTTGTTTTGGTGTGCAGTGCTCTATAGCGTCGTTTTGAGGGTAGAAGTGGAAACAGTTTATGTCCACGATGAGAGGGGTCTGTAAATATTTTCACAGCCCTCTTTTAAATTAAAATGATTGAGTGATGGATTAACTGATTATGTGACTCTAAGCACACCCATAGATTTTCCCCGTGACGATCTCTTAAAATAACAGTGACGTATTACATTATACTGTTTATACAGTGCAAGATAAAATACCTTAAACATATCCTTCCATTTTAAAATAATATTAAATTGGAAGGAATGATCAAAGGCAGTCAAGGGACACGAAAATCACATTTAAAACTAACAGTAAAAAGTAATGGGGAAAAAAAAGGTTGTTGAGAGAAGTTTCCATTAAATCATTCATAATGCAGGTCAAATTCTGAAAAAAAATAAAAATCCAATAGTTTTCTAGTTTTCACTCCCTAAGTAGGTCTCCAAATTATCATTATATAATTACCATTACATAGTAAATCCCAAAAGGATAAGAGCAGCCTAGAAAAGTAAAAGGAACAGGGTTGCTGAATGAATTAGGCTGCTAATGCGCCAGGGAGTTTTCTCTGGGAAGAAAATAGGGTTCCTCTGTTACTTTCCTTCCTCGCCCTGGAGTATTTTTGCCCAAACCAATTTATCTGGAAAGTTGGGGAGGAGAAGGATGGGGATCGATACAATGAAATACTAGACACAGTAGATACAATTTTATTTCCTCACTTTGTTGCAAAAATTAATCCACATGATTCAGTAAACCTGTTCTGACCATCAGCCATTCTACAGAATATCAATCACAATTTTTTTTCTTAGTTCTTCTCTTCAGGTTCCTTTACCAGTCACTGTCAGGGACTAAAGTTGAGATTTCTATCCTTCCCAGCGTTATTTTTTTAAGAATGCATTTCATTCACTTTCGATTCAACACAAAAAAATGTCTTAGAATTGTGGTATATTTTGAGTGTTGGCACACTTTCATCCTGGTATATAATAAGCTCTCAGCTGCGAAACCACCTGTTGTTATTTATCAAATCTCTCTGCTGTCTCTCAAATGCAATTCTATAAAAAACATCACAGCATTTATCAATACTATTGCATGTTAAATATTATTGCATGCCAATTGTAGATATGGTCATAAATGATGCACTGATGGCTTCTCATATTTTTTCAAGTTATTTTCTGACCAGTATTATAGACTGAAGGATGACTGTGTTGTACTTAAGGATATCTTTATAATTCATAACCATATAAAGTGAAGTCTAACATCGCCTTGTGGGGATACTCCATAATGCAGAAGGTTTTCTGGAAGACTTACAAAAATTCTTGGCAGACATCAAGACTGACAGTGAAGATTAACATTTAAAAATTACTTTGATATTGCATGGAATACCAGGCATCAGTACATCTAGCAATGAATATCACTGGTTAGTAACTATCAAATAAAATGAAATAGAAACTTTTTAATAGCAAATATTAAACATTAAATATGGTTAGGTACCAAATTAAACCACATACGGATTTTAATATTAAAACTGTCAAGCCTGCAGATGATTCCTACAGAATCCGGAACGCCAACATCTGCAAGAGATAATTTTTTTAAAAAAATTAAAAATCCACAGCTCAAACTAGGTGATTCCAGCTTCCGAATTATCTTCAAGGGACAAACAGACATTTTTAGAAGATTAATTACCAAAGCATGAAACTTTGTGAAGGTTCATCAGTTACAATCTGAAACTCAAAATGAAATATTCCCATATTTCCAAAGTGCAAGGCTTTGTTAGATGTACCGTACTTTGCTACAATGATAAAGACTGGGGAAATGTGCAGGGGAAATATGTTGTACATTATATCCAATTACTCCAACACATGTAACAAAGCACTCTGACTGCAGGATGCTGGTGAACTGAATTAGGGGATTTATCATTTCACTATTTTTTTCACGTTCAGATCATTCTTTGTTGAACCTTCTTTATTCTACAGTGATAGGAGACTTTATTAAATTGGTCCACACACCATAATGGACTTATGCCAGGGGAGAAATCCAACAGGTTCTGACAGGTTCTGGAGAACCGGTAGCAGAAATTTTGAGTAGTTCGGAGGACCAGCAAATACCACCTCTGGCTGGCCCCCGAGTGGGGTGGGAATGGAGATTTTGCAATATCCTTCCCCTGGAGTGGGGTGGGAATGGAGATTTTACAGTATCCTTCCCCTGCCACACCCACCAAGCCATGCCCACCAAGCTACACCACACCCACCAAGCCACGCCCACAGAAGCAGTAGTAAAAAAAATTGGATATCACCACTGACTTATGCTAATGGAGGGCTGTGGAGAATTCTCTCTTTTTTATTATTATTGAAAAGTTTTACAAAAAAGAAAAAAAAATTCAAATATTTTCCCTTCCCCCAAAGGGCTGTGGAGAATTCACTTGTTGGTACGATTATTGCTCCTGTCAAAGCCCTGGCCACTGTTTGGAATACAATATCATGCTTATATGCCCTCTCGCATAGTTGTAGTTATATTCTAGAACAGAGGTGTCAGATGTGCATCATCATCATGTGACGTATCAGGACTTTTCCACCCTTCGCTAAACTGGGCGTGGGCATGGCCAGCGAGTGACGCATCTAGCTTGTGGGCCGCGCGTTTGACAGCCCTGCTCTAGAACCATGAAGTGGGATGATACTTCAAGTGGAGAACACTAATTCCAAGTCTGATTGAATCCAGATAGGAGTTTATTCTTGAGCCTCTTTTGTGATTCTGAGGATGGCAAAGAAATCTCCTTCCCGTCTCCTTGGTACCTTGTTCAGCAGGGTTATTCTAATGGGGAGACAGTCAAGAGAAAGAAATGGGTATACCCGTGCAGAGACTTTTGACTCATTTGGAAGTCATTTTGATATTAATCATTTTGACAGTCATGAGTTAGAGTCTGTGGTTAATATAATACTGATAATGGAACTGCCATCAACCACCTTCTCTGCATGGATGACATCAAGGTGTATGCAATGAATGAACAAGATTTCAACTCGCTGATCCATCTGACAAAGATTTACAGTGAGGACATCAGGATGTCACTGTTGGACTAAAGAAATGTATATAGATGGTAGTCAAGAGAGGCAAAGCAGTTAAGACTGATGGGATGGAACTACCAGAGGGTCACATAGTGGACATACAGACCAGTTACAAGTACCTTGGTATCCCACAGTCACATCGGAACCATGAGGAGGAGGCAAAGAAAACAGCAACATCCAAGTACCACCAAAGGATTTGACAGGTCCTGAAGAGCCAAGTCAATAGATCAAGATCCATGTCATCAACATGTTTGCTCTGCCAGTCATCAGATGCCCTGCTGAACTAGTGAGTTGGCCAAAGACGGACATGAAATCTGCCAATGTGAAGACCCTGAATAAGTCCTCACAATGTATGGAGGTTTCCACCCCAAGCCCTGAGACTGTACACCAGCTGGAAAGAGGGCTGTTGGGGTCATCCAAGTACTCCTAGATGCTCTGGGTTTCATCCACAACAGTAGCTTTGATGTGGATGAAATCCAGAGCATCCAGGAGTACTTCAGTAATATGGCATCCAAAGATGAGCTGCTGAGAGAATACCTGAGGCAGCAGCAGAAGTGGGAGAAAGATCAAGCAGAAGAAGTGCCATGACAAGACATTGAGAAATTCTACCAGTGGTTGGAAAGGGCTTACTGACTAAAATGTCAGCAATGAGGCACTGGTTGTAGCAGCACAAGAGCAAGCACTAAGCACCAGATTCATAAAAGCAGGGGTCTACCATACTAGACAGAACCTGAAGTGCATACCATGCAGAGAAGCCTCAGAGATAGTCCAATACACAGTGGTAGAATAAGAGTGAAAATGAGTTTTTTATTTCATTTTATACATATATCCTGAAGATATATGCTGACTTAATTGTGTGTTTGATCCCTGCTCTTCGTGGTTAATTACTTATGGGAATGGGATATCTGCTCAGAAAGTTACAAAGTCCTCCTTTAAAAAGGGGTGAAATCAGCCTTTTTAAGAAGGACATAATTGACCCATTCCTGAAAAAATCCTAACCAATATTTGGAAGGTGAAACAACACTGTAAATCAATTATTAGCATTCCCCTTATTAAACAAGGCAAATGATTATGTGGTTTTCTTTCCTTGGTCAATTTCAATTCATTTTATAGGTATGCCTTTGGAAACATCTTACGGGATGAGCTATTGCAGGAGACGGATGGGTGATGGGACTACTCTTCTCTTCTCTTCTCTTCTCTTCTCTTCTCTTCTCTTCTCTTCTCTTCTCTTCTCTTCTCTTCTCTTCTCTTCTCCTCTCCTCTCCTCTCCTCTCCTCTCCTCTCCTCTCCTCTCCTCTCCTCTCTTCTCTTCTCCTGAAACTCTCAGGGACTTTCATATTCCAGATGGATCAATGTACATTTCTTAAGTCTGTTTGTCTTGAAATACTGGGGTATATAACTTTAGCAGCTTGTCTTTTACACAGCTGATCCCAGAGGGTGGCACTGGCATTTTTTTTCTTTTCTGCTCCATCATAGTTGTGCTGTGGAGTTCTTCAGGGCTCTATGTATTTCATTAAGCACATGAAACCACTGGGGGATAGTATCAGGTGAGATGGGGCTGAGATGCCACAAAATGCAGATGACAGCCGGCTTTATCTGCCTTTTGATATAAGATTGAAATTCTGTGGATAGAAAGAGCTGTGCGTACCTATGCTGACTGGAAAGAATGATGAGTTATCAAAGAAATAAATAAAATGAAAACAGATTTCTAAGCTTCTCTGTTACCGCTCTCCTGGCTGCATCTGGAGCTCACAAACAGCATACGCAAGAAGTGAAAGCTTTATTCCCTGATATTAGCCTTTTCCCCTTAGTGCTTCTAGGTGGAATGTAGAACACTTAGGCGTGTTTGAAATTCTGACTTTAATTATAGTGCAATCTTGCTGTGATGGGGAAAAGAACTAGACAGTGATGCCCTGATCTTTCTCCTCTTTTTGAAGGCTGCCTACCTAAGTTTGGAATGTAATGTCACTACTGACAATACCTCTGCATTTCTAAGTTCCTTTTTTTTCTGATAGCTTCAAAATACCAACAAAAGAAACTTGCCTGTCATGAAATGTGAATGTTCTGCAAGATGCAGAAGACACAGGCGTAATAGAAGAAGGCACGCCGGATTTATTTCTGCCGTGTCACTTCTGTGGATTCAGTTCAGGCAATTTCTTGTAGGTTGCTTTGTCCTTCTTTCCTACTCTTCATTATATTGTTTCTCTTCTGTATGCTTTCTCCCCCACCCCCTCCTCCCTCGAGTCTCTTCTTGCACTTTGCTAAAATGAAATCTTCTTTGTCATTCTTATGGCACTCTCTGTCCCCAATGTGTTTGCTGAAATTTTCACTGAAATTGCAGCTGAGGATGAAAAAAAAAACACCCTTCCACCCCTCTTTTAGATGGAGACTATATGTGCATGTACAATACGTATGTACAAACATTCGGGAGACAAATCTGTAATATCCTGATTATTCTTTTCCTGTTCCCATCTTCCTTCATTCACCTGTGGAAAAGGTTAGGGAGGCACTGTCTCCCTCTCAATGAAGATGCAAAAAAACCCAACAAACTGTCTTCTGTTACTCTGCAGAGCATCCTTTGGATAAAGATTGAAAGATAGATGTATGAGGGAAATTAACTTCAAAACTAAAAGACCAACTGACCCGATTCCATATTCTTATGATTCAAGACTTCCATTCATCTATTAATGTTGCTTGACTTGGAAATCATTTCGCACACCCTGTAGAAACATAATGGGGAATATGAATAGTTTGGAATGATTAAAAAAAACATGAACTTTCAGTCTCTTTCACCCTCTTTGTAATTTTTGCAAAGGAGAAGCTGAGTTTTGGATTAACAGTACAGTATTTGAGTTATGGACTAACCTGGGAGAAGAACTGTCCATTGAGCCAGAATCGTTGTTAAATCTGAATAGGATTTTATATGTGTATCAAATACTCAATTAAAACATATAAAATGCAGATGCATATAAACTTATTCACCATTTTACAAAGGTATAATGGTGAACAAGATTGCATGCAACTGCATTTTATATATTTTACACAAGTATTTTATTCACATATAAATGGTGAATAGGATAAAACTCAGACCACATGTTTTCTGAATAGTTTTTATCCCAGAGCTATAATTGCACTCAACAATGAATTAAAGGGCCACCATCAGTGAGATGTTGGACAGCATTACTTGGTCTGTTGTGTGGATGTTTGGGTGGTTTAGGTGTGGGGAATTTGTGGTGGGTGGGAGTGTGTTTCAGGATTGTTATGTGTGTTGGGCCTGGTCTTTGGGTGTTAAGTGAATTTCGTTGTATGGGTATACTGTGTATACACATACAATGACAATAAAGTTGCTTTGTTGTTGTTGTTGTTATTTACACAAAAATGACAGTATACATAGCAAACGAGATAACCATGCTGGGTTTCGTATCACAAATCACTAGTCGAACACTTCCCAAGGGTTTAAGACTGTGTGATGTATCAGCGGATTATGCGAGCAGATCCCAGTAAGGTGGCCTTCTGCAGCTGACCAATGGTGATCTTGTCAGCGCCAATTGTTTTTAAGTGTTTGCCTAAGTCTTTAGGCACAGCATCCAGTGTGCTGAGTACCACTGGGACCACTTGCACTGGTTTATGCCAGAGTCTCTGCAGTTCGATTCTCAAGTCCTGATATCTGGTGACTTTTTCAAATTGTTTCTTGTCGATTCTGCTGTCACCAGGTATGGTAATGTCGATGATCCATACTTTTTTCTTCTCCACAATTGTGATATCCAGGGTATTGTGTTCTAAAACTTTGTCAGTCTGTATTTGGAAGTCCCACAGCAGTTTTGCATGCTCATTTTCGACCACTTTTTCAGGCTTATGATCCCACCAGTTCTTTGCTACAGGCAGATGGTAGTTGTGACACAAGTTCCAGTGGACCATCTGAGCAACTGTGTTGTGATGTTGTTTGTAGTCAGTCTGAGCTATTGTCTTGCAACAGCTCAGTATGTGGTCAATGGTTTCATCCGCTTCTTTGCAGAGTCTGCATTTGGGGTCATCAGCAGATTTTTCTATTCTGGCTTTGATTACATTTGTTCTGATGGCTTGTTCTTGGGCTGCAAGAATCAGGCCTTCTGTCTCTTTCTTCAATGTTCCGTTGGTCAGCCATAACCAGGTCTTTTCCTTATCTACTTTTCCTTGGATCTTTTCAAGGAACTGTCCATGCTTTATTACACCAGCTGTCAGCCCGAGTTTGCATCACTGTTTTCCTATATTGATTCTTGGTTTGCTGCACTTTGAGCAGCTTCCTCTTGTTGACCTCCATCAAAGCTGGTTCAACACTGTCTTTCACATAATCTGCCAGAGCATGCTTCTCTTCTTTGACTGTCTGCTTCACTTGCAGAAGTCCTCTGCCGCCTGCTTTTCTGGGCAAATATAGCCTGTCAACATCACTACGCGGGTGCAATGCATAGTGTATAGTCATCAGTTTTCTTGTTTTCCTATCCAGGCTGTCCAGCTCTGCCTGTGTCCAGTTCACTATCCCAGCAGTATATCTGATGATGGGTAAGGCCCAAGTATTTATAGCCTTGATGGTGTTACCGCCATTCAGTTTGCTTTTTAGAAGTTTCCTGGCCCTTTGTGTGTATTCTTTGCTGACCACATTTTTCACTTGCCCGTGTTTGATGTTGTCCAGCTGCAGTATGCCCAGGTATTTGTAGGCTTCGGGTTGCTGGCACTTGATGGTTTGTCCATTGGACATTTCAATTCCATCACTGTCTATGATCTTCCCTTTCTTCAGTGCCACTGTGGCGCATTTGTTTAGGCCGAACTCCATGCTGATGTCAGTGCTGAAAATTTGAACTATTGGTCAGTGACTGGATCTCAATTTCCAATTTTCCATATAGCTTCAGGTCATCCATGTACAGCAGGTAAGAGATTTTCTGTGAGTTTTTAGCAGTTTGATAACCCAGGTTAGTTTTCTGTAAAATTGTTGACAGGGGGGTCATGGCGAGGATGAACAACAGAGGTGACAAAGAATCATGCTGGAAAATCCCTCTTTTGATGTTAACCAGTCCGTAGCTTTCACTTCCAATAAACAGTTCTGTTTTCCAGGACTTCATCACATTTGCAATGAAAGTACCAATGCACTTGCATATTCCGATGATGTCCAGGCACTTGATGATCCAGCTGTGCGGTAGTGAATCAAATGCTTTCTTGTAATCAATCCAAGTTGTATGTAGATTTGTTTTTTGGCTTTTGCAGTTCTCTAGAATCTGTTTGTCAATTAGGAGCTGATCCTTTGTGCCTCTGCTTCCTCGTTTGTTTCCTTTCTGCTCTACTTGCAAGATGTTATTCGCTTCTAGGTAGTCCTGGATCCTGTCAGCTATAATGCTGGTCAGCAGCTTGAACATGGTTGGCAGACACGTTATTGGCCTGTAGTTTGCAAATATTGCCCTTTTTGCTGGATCCTTCTGTATCAAATAGGTTTTTCCAGCTGTTAACCATTCACTGATGTTTCCTGTCTGCAGCATCTCATTGAATTGTTCGGCCATTTTTCCATGCAGGCTGGTCAGGTATTTGAGCCAAAAGTCATGCAGTTGATCATTGCCAGGCGATGTCCAGTTCTTGACTTTTTTCACTCTGTTGCTTATCATTTCAGTAGTTATTTTCAGTTGGTCCATTTTGTTCTTGGAGAATTTTGTCTCAAAATCTCTGATCCACCCAGCATTTTTGTTGTAACATTTCTCAGTCTCCCACAGGTCTTTCCAAAACTGAGTAGTTGCCGTTTTCTCAGGTTTTTCAATTTTTGTATCCCCTGTTTGATTCAGACTCTGATAGAACCGTCTTTGGTCTGATTGGAACAATTGATTTTGTTTGTACTGGATGACTCTGGCTTCGTATCTTTCAATTTTTCTTGCTGTCGCTGTTATCTGCTGCTTCACAATTTCCAATGCTTCAACAATTTTTCTTGTGCTGAGTCCGTATTTTTTTATCAGATGTTTCCTGATCTTGCTGTTTTTCAGCTTTTTCTCCTGCAAATTCTTCAAGTTGCTTGCATCTGGTCTCAGACTCTTGATTTTCAGCTCCAACCTGATTTTCCACTGCGGTTTTCCAATCAATTTTCTAGGGGGCTGTGGCTGTTGAATCCCCAGTTCTTCTGTTACTATGACTGCTGTACTATAGGCAAGCTGATTTGTTTGTTCAACTGATGTTATCTGGACTACTGCAAGTGCATAGTTCACATCTATCATCAATGGCACCAAATGTTTTCTAGGCACAGTCTTCAATGTTGGAAGCCTTCTTCTTTCCGCATTTGTTGCAGCATGTGCCAAGATTTTAGCTTTCAGTTCTTGCTGCCTCGCATTGAGTACTCCTGGTGTGTCAATGATGACTTCAAACCCTTGCTTATCCTGATCTTGCAAAATATCCACATTTTCTTCAAATTCAGACTGTTCAGTTGCTCCAGATGTTGTTGGAGTATTTTCTGCTGCCAATTCAGCAGACTGCTGTGTTCCCATTTCACAATTTTTCCGTTGTTGTTGTTGTTATTGTTATTGTTGTTATTGTTGTTGTTGTTGTTGTTGTTATTGTTATTGTTGTTGTTATTATTATTATTATTATTATTATTATTATTATTATTATTATTATTCATAGAAGCTTGTGATATTCAGACAGATTTTTATCCTTTGCTCCAGAGACCATTAAATAATGTTCCATTAAATCAAAAGTAAATAGCAGTGAACCTCTAAAATTATGTAATGTAACATGTTTCAGTTTTTCTTCTTGGAAATCTGGTGATCTTGCATTATCATAATGTTACCAAAGCATAATGTTACATCCCTACTTCACTGGCCTGGGAGTTAAGTGAAGCTATTATTCTGACAGGTTCTATTTATCTTTTCCTACAACCATTGAACACCAAGAACTGGGTGGTTCCAAAAGCTAATGCATAGAACATAGTGAACTAAAATGCAAAGATCCATGAGGTCAATTTCCAGTAGATGACTTGAACCTATAGAATAGCATTGGACTACCTATGTCTGACGAATCCCAAATAAAGTGAAGCCAATCATGCAGCATCTGCCTTCTGTGGGTTTATGTAAGTCCACTTAATAAGTCATTGGGACATGCTAGGGGCAAGAATGAGTCTGAAATGATATTTTACCTGCAAGCATCTGGATTTACTAAACAACAGTCCCAGTGCTTTTGAGCCCACATAAGAAGTTTGTTAGTAAAATAGGTTTGAGACAGATTCACAGATATACCGTGTCATAATAACTTGCTTGTCCATCTCTGACATTTCTCTATCTTTTCCTCTGCCTTAAAATCTCAAACTTAATTTGATAGTTGATGGAAGCCCTTGGAAGAATTCATTCTTATGATGACTTATTAGTTCTTACTGTCACTGATTATTACATTGCTTATTTCTTCTTCTTGCTGCCAAATATGGCTGGTTTCTCAGAAATGCCACCAATTTGCCTCAGGTCATGGGATGTTTTGCTAATGACTATGCCCAGCAGCTATTTCTGAAACTGACTGTGACATGCTTTTGAAATTCCAGATGTGCTCATAGGGCTTTTGGACACTGCTTGCCCAGCAGTTCAGTGTTCAAAATGTTTGGAACTGGGTTTACCAAACAGATTCTGTTTACTCTATTTTCTGTTGATTCCATATACATTTATTCAATGGCCCTGGAAGATATAAATTCCATGGATTAATTTTTAAAGTTGTGTTTTAATCTCCTTTGAAAAATGTATGGATGCATTATTTAGTAGGCTGCAACAAGCAGCTGTGCCAGGTGCAAGCATCATAGATTACAACAGAACTACTCTTCTGTGTACACTTTCAAGAACTTTTCCCAAATAAGTATTTCTTTACAACTTGGAGCCAACATTAGTGTAAGCAGCATTTCAATGTAATTAAATTCAAGAGATGATTGTTGCATTGCTTGCTTTTTGCAGGTTTGCCTTTTAAGTACGGTTTATAACAGGGGATCTACTCTTGACTAAAGAGAGATTTATGTCTATTGAGATTTAATAGGAGAATGCTGCTTTTTGGACCAAGAGTTACATTTCGCTGGCGTGCTGGAGACTAGGTTCCAAAATATATCCAGGAACAGGAACAAAACGTGAATGGAACCAATACAAAAAAACCCTAAATTGGATTTAATGAAAAGCAGAGCTGTTAGTGGACCTAACAAACCTTGGCTGATCTCAAAAAAAGCAAAGCAGGGTTGATCCTGTTAATACAGTACTTGGCTAGGAACCACTAGATATCCCAGGGTATCCTAGGCTAGACAAGGAATACAATAATAAAATAGAACGATAGGGCTGGAAGAGAGTTTAGTAAGGTAAAGGTTCCCCTCGTACATATGAGCTAGTCATTCCTGACTCTAGGGGCTCATCTCCGTTTCAAAGCCGAAGAGCTAGCGCTGTCCGAAGACGTCTCCGTGGTCATGTGGCCAGCATGACTAAACTCCAAAGGCGCACAGAACACTGTTACCTTCCCATCAAAGGTGGTCCCGATTTTTCTACTTGCATTTTTTATGTGCTTTCGAACTGCTAGGTTGGCAGAAGCTGGGACAAGTAATGGGAGTTCACCCTGTTACGCGGCACTAGGGATTCGAACCGCTGAACTGCTGACCTTTCGATCAACAAACTCAAAATCTTAACCACTGAGCCACCGTGTCCCTGGAAGAGAGTTTAGAGATCTTTTAATTCAACTGCCTGGCCATAGTAAGAATCCACACACCAGCCCAAAGAAATGGCTCTCCAGTCCTTCCTTAAAAACCTTTAGAAATGGAGTGCTCACAACTCTAGGAGACAGGCTGAGCCACTTTTTAACAGCTCTCACCATCATGAAATTCTTGGGAGCTATGGAGAATCAATCCACAGATGACATCCGGGAAGGCAAAGGCATTCTACTTCCATGTTATTGCCAAGAAACTAGCACAAATATGAACATGTCACCAGGAATTGAACATAGTGCTATATATTTAATATTACTCTGAGTGTATGTAATAATTAATTTTTACTATGATAAATGTTGACCACTTTTGGAGGCCAAGGCATTCAAAATCACTTTTGATGATTACATCAGGCATTGGAAATTGCAAATGGTAAATCCTCTTGTTTTGTTTATTTATTTTGTTTGTGCCTTTTAGTCAGTCTTGATTCCTGGAGACTCCCTGGACAAGTCTCAGTTTTCTAGTCAAGATTTCAGAAGTGGTTTGCCATTGCCTCCTTTCTATGGCTGAGAGAGTGCGACTGCCCCAAGATCACAGAGCTGGCATTATGCCTCAGATAGGACAAGAACTCAGAGTCTCCCAGCTTTTAGCTTGGCGCCTTAACCATTACTGGCTCTCTTCTGATTATAATTTTATGTTTATGTGTATCTACAGGAATGAGCAGGAGAGTTCCTGTGAGTGGAAGAAAAGGCAGCATAGTCCAGAGTTAGAGGCTCTGGGAAGGAAGGAAGAAAACATTTCAAAGAGATTCTGCCTTAATTGGTTTGCTATAAGTCTGCCTAAAACTTAATTTACAGATTTCAAGATTATGGTATTATTCTGATTCGCATTAAAGATCCCTTTCTGAAATCTGTCTGGTTCTTACTTCTTGCTAGATGGGGCTTGGAAATGTTACAGGAAGACAGTTCATCAAATTATGATAACAGAAAATAAGAAGCAATTATACCATTATCCGTTGTGCAGTGATGGAGGATTTATACCAAAGGACAGCACAAATATTCTGCAGATCACTAGCTAAAGAACAAGAAGCAGAGGACAGGAATAAATGTGCAGCTTTCAGAATGCGAAGAAGGGAATACGTTGCCACTAGCAGGATCCTGCTGTTATGTGAAATATCCAGCATCTTGAAAATCCTCTTTGGTGCTCTCATGACATTTTAAAATGCTACTTTAAATCCTCACTATAATTTATGTTTGGGTATCGGTTGGCATTTGTGGAATTTAGAGATAAATGTGACTTTTCACAATGCGACTTTCTTTCTTTTTTAAAACATTCTGAATAAGCTGCTGTCTATTAAAGCCTGCTTCACTCACAAGAAGGACAAGGTATAAACAAAACAAAACTCATCATAATGTAAGTGTCCCGACGATCCTTTCTAAATCCAGTTAATACAATTGCACATAAATGATGGTGTTAAGAGGAGAGATTGGTGCAATTCCATTTCCCAAATTCTGGTTTTTGTTTTAGTTGTTGAGGGTTGAGTTAACTGCTAGTGATTCTATAAAGAGATCTCCCTATGACCTCTGGGAATGAAGAGGTTTGCACCAGTTCAGCTCTGGCATCACCTTTGGTTAGTACTTTGGTTAAGTAAGTGGAATTCTACTAAGCAAAATGCCAGCTAAATACCATTAAGAGAAGCGCATTACCAGGAAATGTATTAGTGTGATTGAAATACCCTTCCACAACTGTGTAGAAGGTTCTTATTTTCTGCCTAGTCGTATTAGAAATCCATCTCAAGCGTTAGAATCAGAGGTGGGTTTCAGAAGGTTCTGACCAGTTCTGGAGAACCGGTAGCGGAAATTTTGAGTAGTTCAGAGAACTGGTAAATACCACCTCTGACTGGCCCCACCCACATCTATTCTCTGCTTCCCGAGTCTTAGCTGATCGGGAGGAAATGGGGATTTTGCAATAACCTTCCCCTGGAGTGGGGAGGGAATGGAGATTTTACAGTAGCCTTCCCCTGCCACGCACACCAAGCCACGCCCACAGAACCGGTAGTAAAAAAATTTGAAACCCACCACTGGTTGGAATCATCGTTGTACTTCACTGGAGATTGGTGGCCAATAAATTTGAATGAATGAATGAACGAACGAATGAATGAATGCCCTTCTTTTTCCAGAATGCTAAAACAGCATTTCTCAAACTTCTGGCAACTGTAGGTTGCCAAATAAGTGTACAGAAAGTGCAGAGTCCATTGAGTTAAATATCTCCAATGTTTCATCCATTAGAGGATGGAATTTCACATGTTGAGTAAATAAGAAAGTTATATTGTATTTGTACATGCCTCTCCTTCATCCCCACTTCCATTTTAAAAGAAGTTCAGAACTAAATTTTATATCCAAAAAAATTAATCCAGAATTATTTATTGAATTTTGTATGTGTCCTGTACCATTAAGTAGCATAAATTTACAATTCTACAAATTTCTTCAGCAGAAATATCTGAGTCCTAAGGGTAGGACAATCTCTAGCCCACATGTTCAGATACTCATCACTGTATTTCCTGTTCATATTTTTTCTTTCTCAGTTGCTTGGACAAGAATAGAATTTGCTTATTCATATCTGCTAGGTGAAATTTTCAGTAGATTGATATATTCTTTTTTCCTACACTAAGATTCCTTGCTTTCCTACTCACTACCATCTCAGGACCCATTACAGCATATACAAAATTGGGATTTATTGTCCCAGTATTTACCAGTTTGTTTAATTTCATCCATGTACTTCATAATGGGGGTGGTAGTGATGGTGGAAATATTCGTGTATAATTTTTTGCTATTTAATTTGACTAAATAAATATTTTTCTTAACATTCGGTATCATAAGTACTTTGATCTTGAGTTAGAGGCTCACCTCTAACTCCAGGTGACTTATAGACAAATTTAAGGGCACATTTTATAGAACCTTAGATGAATCTGTTATTTATTTCTTCATTGTGGGATTTTTCTCAGTTGGTTCAATAGTCTTTCAATTTTCTCAAAGCATAAATTAAGGTAAGTGTAATTTTGGAAATGACTTTCTAAAAATCTATTTTACACTGGCTGCCTTCCAGTCCTCTGGCACAGATGCAAAATTTAGGAATATATGTTGTACATTTTTGGTTGGAAATTAGCCATTGAACATGTGAATAACTTAAGAACTTTTGGATAGATGTTCTTTCACTTCTGATTTCTCTGCAAACAAAATTTAGACCTTCACCTCTTTTTACCACTATTTGATTAATTCCTTTCAATTCTGAATCTACCATATGTCTTCTTTAGTGAGGACAGATGCAAATAATTAATTATGCTTCATTGCAGTTTTCTAATCTTGCACACTTTTAACTTCCATAGTCAATAGTTCAGCTCTATCCCTATTATGAAATGATACTTAACGCATACTACTAAAGCAAATAAAGGATTAAGTACCCTGTTTTCCCCAAAATAAGACATTCTCTGATAATAAGCCCAATTGGGCTTTTGAGCACATGGCAATAAGACCAAGCACTTATTTCAGGGTTCAAAAAAATATAAGACAGGGTCCTATTTTTGGGGAAACACAATAGATATTTACAAGGATAATAGAAAGTAGGGGAACATGCAGAGATAGTGTAAGCACCTAGATCCGTGATGGCGAACCTATGGCATGCGTGCCACAGGTGGTACGTGGAGCCATATTAGTGGGCACGCCAGCTCAGCTCTGGGGTGCATGCGCACGTCGGCCAGCTAATTTTCAGGCCTTCTGGGCCCACCAGAAGTAGGGAAACAGGCTGTTTCCTGCCTCTGGAGGGCCTGGGGGGGTGGGGAAGGCCCGTTTTTCTTTCTTACCTGGCTCCAGATCCTCTCTATGCATCTGGGAAGGGCGAAAACAGCCTTTTCCACTCCCTTGGAGGCCCTACGGAGGCTGAAAGGGCCCATTTCCTGACTCCCGGTGGGACAGGAAGTGACATTTTTTCCTGTCCCCAGCCTCCAGAGACTTCTAGAGAGGCTCCTAGAGACTCCTAGAGAGGTTCTGGAGGCTGGGGACAGCAAAAAATGTCACTTCCTGTCCCAGCGAGAGTTGGGAAATGGGCCCTTTCAGCCTCCGTAGGGCCTCCAAGGGAGTGGGAAAGGCTGTTTTCGCCCTTCCCAGATGCATAGAGAGGATCTGGAACCAGGTAAGAAAGAAAAACGGGCCTACGAGGCCATCATGTGCCAAGAGCGGGGGTGGGTGGGGTTGCGTGCGCATGCACGTGGGCACATGCGCACGTGACCCTCCCCGCCCCCCCTCTCCTGGCACCTGATGGTAAAAAGGTTAGCCATCACTGACCTAGAGTCATGGTGGCACAGTGATTAGAATGCAGTATTGCAAGCCAACTCTGGCAGTTCGATCCTGACTGGCTCAAGATTGACTCAGCCTTTCATCCTTCCAAGGTCAGTTAATTGAGGATCCAAATTGTTGGGGAAAATATGCCAACTATGTAAACTGTATAGAGAGGGCTGTAAAACACTGTGAAGCGGTATATAAGTCTAAGTGCTATTGCTATCTGATATCACTATGAATTCAACTTCTGTTCACATTTTATTTATTTACTCTTATATTTCTATCCTGATTTTATTTGTACAATTAAAAATGGCCAACATTACCCAGTTGGCATTGATGCTAGGGAGGACTAGAACTCATGATGTCCTAGTTTCTAGTACAGTAGTTTAACCACTACACAAAACTGGAAATGTTACTCTCCTATACCACATACTCAAGTGGAGGGATGGGAGAATTAAAACATCAGAAGCAAGAATACATGGTTAAAGAAAAGGAAATGGATGGATGGATGGATGGATGGATAATAGTTAAACCTTAAATAAGTAAGTTTAAAAGAGAGGAGTTAACATCAATATAAGAATTTGGGGGGTTTACATTTATCATTAGTATAGTGGCAATGAACATTTAAACAGTATTTATTTATCTCAATATAATTTCAGAAGGAATTATGCACTCCTGACCAAATAAACCTCTCCAGGTTCTTGTTTCTGGTTTGGTGAACCAGGGTTTTGGGTTGTTGTTGTTTTTTGCCTCTCTTGGGGCACTTGTACTTGAATCTTTGTGGTGTTTGTTCCTTATTCTGTCATCTTTCTAATAGTTCCTTGATGTTGCTTATTAGCTACAGGTTTTACAGCTTTGATTTGATTGTACTTTTGCTGACAAATGATTTTTAAAAATCAGTTTCTAAAATTAGTGTATTGAGTGACCCCCAATCTCAACTTTAGAAGAGATTTGACAGTTCAGTTATGCAGTGCCTAGGAATGCCAAACTGATCTGATGATAGCAGAGAAACATTTTAATTTGATTTTGATATGACATGTTTAGTTCCTAAGCTATACGTACATAAAATCAAACTATAGCTTTCACAGATCTTAATTTAAACGGGAAAGGAACATCTGAAAAAAGGTGATGTATGTTTTCTCCTTTTTTTTTCACACACACACAAAAAGATTTGGCTTCACATTGGTATAATTGGAGAGCGTTGAAATTTTATATTTACTCATTTTGGCAGCTTCTTTTAAAAATGAATCCCGCTTCATGATCTAACCAGTGACAAATGGCACAGAAGTTTCACTTGCAATGCTAAAGCAAAATTATCTCGCTTCCTAGGGTGTGATGGCAAAGAACTGTTTCTCTCTCTCTCTCCCTCTCTCCCCTCCTCTCTCTCTCTCTCACACACACACACAATGATTTTTTTCACAAGAGCAATGAGGACTGATAGGGGCTCTACCAGCTGAGCTTTTGACCTAAATAGTTTCAGCAGCATAACACTTACTGAATTTTCCATTCGTGGTTGCACATTGGAAGCCAATTAAATTAGATGGCGATCTGTTTCAGAATATTTGTCTCGGAGCTGCTTAAACAGAAATGCAAACAATTGCTATTTGGAGAGTTCTCCGCACAGAGAAATGGATACTATCCTGCTGGTTTGCAGAAACCCCCGCCAAAGGCCAATTTGTTATAATTTAGAGGATGCATCATTTCCTCACCAATTTCCCCTCTAAAAAAAACAACAACCACAACCTATTATTCCCCAATTTCTCTGCTGTCAGCTTCTCTGAATTTGGCATATACTAAGTAGTGTATTTTGCAGTATTTGCTTTCCTATCACAAAGAGTATATTTCTATTATTAGTAATATTATATTATATAACAGTATGTTATACAACAGTAATAAATGTTTGTCACTACTTAATATCTTGTACAAATTGCTCATGCATAGTTATCATCTCCCTAAATTATCCCTGCTCCAACTGAATAGCAGAGATTAACATTGCACTCTTATATTTTCATGGCACTTTCTCCATCTTCTCCTTGCCATCCTTCCAGTTCAGGCAACAATTCACCAGGCCAAGAACTTGTCAAGGTATCCACAGATCTTTTTGTGGCCCGCCAGTGGCCTGCGCGGATCGTGACTGATCCCGACGACGAGGAGGCTGATGTGGTGTCGCGCCAGCAGCCTGCGTAGCCGGCGCTCGCGTCGGACAGCGAGGAGGCCAAAGAGGATGTGGTGCCAGAGGCAGAGACTCAGCCAGGGCCTTCAGAACCTCCAGAGATCCTTCCAGTGGAGAGAGCAAAGTGGAGGAGCCTCTCCTCAATGCTCAGGCACGCAGTGCTGCCAAAAGGCAGGAGTGGCTACTCAGGAGGAGGAGGTCTACTCGAGAGTAGGGCTTGAGGATAATTGATCACTCTCTTAGCCTATTTAAGTTGCATGCAGCTAGTGCTTTCTTGCTAGAAACAACGTCTCATTACTACAGAGCATCTTGGAGAGCGAGTGACTTCTCATATCTGGTTTTCTGGGCTGGTTGCCAACCTTTGTCGGACTTTGTTTTTAATAACTTTGATAAGGACCCTTTGCATGGGAAGCCTGCATTCTTGAAAGGGGTTTGTTCGGAATTAAACAGTGTTTGCGAAGCTTGGTCTGTGTCACATTCTCTGGGAATCTGAAGCTGGGACAGAACAAGACCTATGAGAATGGTTGTTCACACAGCTCCCTCCCTGTGCTTCATATACAAATGTGGTTAACACAGAAATGCAAAAGTGGGCTTAGCATCGCTGTGCTACATGTGTATGAGCCACATTTTGCAAGTGAAATTAAGTGCAAAATGGATCAGTACTACATGTTAGGTTGAATGTACAGTATGAAAGAAAACTGATGCATATCCATTGTTTCATTATGCATATTTAATATTTAACCAGGATAATGTATATTGTCTTGACTTTAAAGCAAATCCTAGCTATTTCTTCTCCTAGCCCAGGGGTGTCAAACTCAAGACCCATGGTCGGATCCGGCCTGCTGGGCCATCCTGGTCTACCCAATGCAGAGAGGAAAGATCAGGCTAGCATGGCTTCGGCCCAGTTTACCCAATGCGAAGAGAAACATGCCAGCAGTTTGGGGAGTGGTGTCAAGCTGGCCATGCCCACCCAGTTGGCCACGCCCTCACGGCCCTCCCAAGGTCCACCACAGCCCTAATGAGACCCTCAATGAAATTGAGTTTGACACCCCTGTCCTAGCCCTTCCTTTATTTGGCAGAGTGGTGAGGCAAGGAGTAAATATTGCCAATCAGATGCTCAATTTTGCCCCTTGCCTTTGGGGCTTAAGATAGACATCTGGAGAACAGATCAAGATTTGGGGAGAGAGGGACAAGTGGGACTTTGAAAAGAAGGAAACATATTCCTAAGGGTTTGAGGCCTGCATTGGCCCTTTTTGAGGGGTGGGTTCAGCCTGTGATCTGTGCTTTGCAGATTTCCCTTAGATAGCAGATTTTCCACTATTGCCTTGAAAAACAAGGGATTAAAAGTATCCCAAACTAAAAACGGCCCTACTGTTTGAGTCTTTTATCCATCTGTCAAAAAAAAAGAGAGAGAGGGTTATGTTTTTAATATACAGGGAAGAATTATTTGCTGCTTAGATATACATCCACGTCCAGTGATTATGGATGGAAACATGCAGCTTTTGAAATCAAATGGAAGCAGATCTATAACTCTATATCTTTACTCTAGTTGGACTGAGCGTAGTGTTTTGTACAGAGATAAATGAAATACTTTGCCAAATGACAAGTGTCTGAATAAATGCTCCAAAATTCCAGGGGTTATTTGTTATATTTCAGTGTTGCTCTTTAAAGTTTAATTTCTGCTTCAAGGGAATGACCTTCATACTGGTCCTCTAAGTCGGGGGGAAAGGGAGAAGGCTTATGATGTGCCTTTTGGAGATCAGTTCTGCTGCCTGGCAAGCACAAATTAAAGTCTTCTGTCATCAGTGGTGGATCAAGTTTTAAGGCTGTCCATAATGGTCATGCTTTTGAAAGGTTGTTGCTAGAGAAGATGAGGTTTAGAATAGCGGAAGCCACCTTCATTACCGTTTATCTGGACATAGCTGGCAGGATGTAATAAACTGAATGAGACAGAAATGACAAGTCTCTGGGCTAGAGATTTCCAGACAAAAAAATGGCATTTTAGACAAAATTGATATACACAACTCTATTTTCAGCAGGGGGTAGGGAAGCACTGCAGAGTAAGAATCAGGTTGAAGTGGTTGAATTTCATTTCTCATTTCCAGGGCAATAATGAAAAGTAATGGTTATTTGTAAGCCACTGAGAGAATTAGCAGTGATAAAGATTTAAAATCTATTTATGTGTCTGTTGTGCTTTTGAAATGCTTAAAGAAACACACCTGTTTCTGCTTCAGAGCTCCATAAATGCGGGTTGCTATCTACATGGATGCCTCCGAATTTATTTTAATGCATTGTGATGACTCTATTTCTTTATGTCTGTGTTAAAGAAAACTTCAGAAGTAAAATTGAAGTAAATGAAAAACAAATATGAGACAGTACATTAAAATTACTTTGGGAATGGGTTGAAAGTGTAATAGTATATAAGTTCGCTGAAACCAAGCACATTTCAGTAATGGGATGAGACGGTGCCTGAGAATCATACATAATATCACTACTTTGAATCTGATTATGTCAAATAAACCAGTGATGAAATCCATTTTTTTTACTACCGGTTCTGTGGGGGTGGCTTGGTAGGTGTGGCTTGGTGGGGGTGGCTTGGTGGGCGTGGCAGGGAAAGGATACTGCAAAATTTCCATTCCCATCCCACTCTGGGGCCAGCCAGAGGTGATATTTGCTGGTTCTCTCTACCAGTTCTCTGAACTCATCAAAATTTCTGCTACCGGTTTTCCAGAACCTGTCAGAACCTGCTAGATTTCACTCCTGCGAATAAACATATTCAATTAGAGGATGACAATATCAAATCCCGCCGATCTCAATTGGCTCCTTGGTTTACCAAGGAGCTGAGGGAGTTGAAGTGCTGGAAAAGATGCCTAGAGAGTAGTTGGAGGGCCAGTCTTTCTGAATCTGACCGGACGCTAGTAAGATCCCACATTAGGAATTACTTAGTGGCGATAAAAGCAGCGAAATGTAGCTATTTTGCTGCTCTTATTGCGTCATCAGATAATCGCTTGGCCGCCCTCTTTAGGGTGACCCTCTCCCTGCTCCATCAGGAAGCGCGGGAGGACCCCTTGGAGGGTAGAGCCAAGGATTTTGTTCAGTATCTGTATGACAAAATCACTCAGATTCGGGAAGATTTGGACTCCGACTGGGTAGTCTCAGGGGGAGAGACAGGGGCAGGTCTTGAGAATGTTATCTGGGATGAGTTTGATCCTGTGACCCCTGAGGACGTGGACAGGATTCTGGGTAGACTGACCTGTGTTAGTACTAGCTTCCTGGGAAGTGACACGAGGCTGGCTCCAGGGGATTATAAACGCTTCGCTGGGTGAGGGTGACTGTCCCGCCGCCTTGAAAGAGGCGGTGGTGAGGCCTCTCCTCAAGAAGCCTTCCCTGGACCCGGCAATGTTGGTAAATTATCGTCCGGTCTCCAACCTTCGCTTTGTGGTGAAGGTTGTTGAGAGTGTGGTCGCGCAACAGCTCCCCCAGCACCTGGATGAAACGACGTATCTGGATCCGTTCCAGTCGGGCTTCAGGCCCGGATACAGCACAGAAACGGCATTGGTCGCGTTGGTTGATGATCTCTGGAGGGCTCGGGACAGGGGGTGCTCCTCTGTCCTGGTCCTGTTAGATCTCTCAGCGGCTTTTGATACCATCGACCATGGTATCATGCTGCACCAGTTGGAAGGGTTGGGAGTGGGAGGCACTGTCTTACGGTGGTTCTCCTCCTTTCTCTCTGACCGGTTGCAGTCTGTGTTGACAGGGGGACAGCGGTCGACCCCGAGGCCCCTCATATGTGGGGTGCCACAAGGGTCGGTCCTCTTGCCTCTCCTGTTCAACATTTATGTGAAACCGCTGGGTGAGATCATCCGTGGTTTCGGGGTGGAGTACCATCAGTACGCTGACGACACCCAGCTGTACATCTCCACCCCGGATCACCCCGACGATGCCCTTGAAGTGATGTCCCGGTGCCTGGAGGCCGTACAGATCTGGATGGGGAGGAACAGGCTCAGGCTCAACCCATCCAAGACCAAGTGGCTGTGGTTTCCGATGTCCCGATATAGTCAGTTGACGCCATCACTGACTATTGGGGGCGAATCATTGGCCCCCACGGAGAGGGCTCGCAACTTGGGCGTCCTCCTGGATTCACGGCTGTCTTTAGAAGAGCACTTGACAGCCGTGACCGGGAGGATTTTTCATCAGGTTCGCCTGATTCGCCAGTTGCGTCCCTTTCTGGATCGGGACTCGTTACGCATGGTCACTCATGCCCTTGTCACCTCCCGCCTGGACTATTGCAACGCTCTCTACATGGGGCTCCCCTTGAGGAGCACCCGGAGGCTCCAACTGGCGCAGAGTGCGGCCGCGCGGGTAGTAATGGGAGTGACATGGCATTCCCATGTAACACCCCTCCTGCGCAAGCTACACTGGCTCCCGGTGGTCTTCCGGGTGCGCTTCAAGGTTTTGGTTACCACCTTTAAAGTGCTCCATGGCTTAGTACCTGGGTACTTGCGGGACCGCCTACTACCACCAATAGCCTCCCGCTGGCCGGTACGCTCCCATAGAGAGGGGCTCCTCCGGGTGCCATCAGCCAAACAATGCCGACTGGCGGCCCCCAGGGGGAGAGCCTTCTCTGTGGGGGCACCTACTAACTGGGATGAGCTCCCCCCAGAGATACGGAGGATCCCGGATCTGCGCACCTTCCGCCGCGCTTTAAAGACCTTACTATTTCACCAGGCGGGCCTGGCCTAATTTTCTCCCTCTTTTATAAAAGATTTTTAATTTTTAAATATCTTTTAGTATTTTATACATTCAATTCTAAATTGGTTTTAAAAGTTTGGGGTTTTAAATTTGTCGGAGCCAAAATTATTTAATTTGATTTTATTCTACTTTTAAATTTTGTATGTATGTGTTTTATTGTTTGGCTGTGCACCGTCCTGAGTCTTTCGGGAGTAGGGCAGTATAGAAATCAAATCAAATAAATAAATAAATAAATAAATAAATAAATAAATAAATAAATAAATACTAACACCCAAATTCACCTGTTTCTGCTGTCTGTGATTCATTAAAGCAGCTATGCTTAACGCATTATACAATGCTTAACGCATTGTAAGCCGCCCTGAGTCTCCAGAAAAGGGTGGCATATAAATTGAACCAATAAATAAAATAAATATGGCTGAGCCCAGAGGTGGCCTTCACATAATTTAACAACCAGTTCACCTAGTGCAGAACCGAAAATGTGAGCTTGTGTGCAGCTTCAAACACACGGCGATTTCATGCGAGTGGCTTCCAGCACACCTTCTTGAGCAGCCGCGGTGAGTAGAGCAGTTGAGTTGCAGCAATCAGCTGGGCTGTGTGGGTGGGGCGAGTGAGCCAGAGAATTAGATATATAGGACGGGATAGCGCCGGGGTGGGTGGGTGGGGCCCAGCCAGTGGTTGGGAACTACCGGTTCGCCAGAATTGGTCCAAGCTGGCAGCAGCCCATCTCTGGCTGTAGCACAAACCGGGAAAGACACAAATGCTTTAATGAGTCACAGATAGATGTTGGGTTTGCATTCATAAGCATTCAGAAGTTAAGCGAATTAATTTCCTATTTTTGATTTTCTTTGTATTTTATACATTGATAAAACAATAAAAGAGTATATATATCTCATTCTGAAGCACCGCTTCTAAATCACATTTTAAACATTGCACAGCCCTTTTATATTCTTATAAAATTCCATCTGACAGTGTGTTATGATAATGTACTGAATATAATTGAGGAATCAAATGAAAAAAGGGGCACACTTTGTAAACATCTCTGTTACAATACTAATAAATTTATCAGGAGAAATTAGAATGACCAATCTGTTGGAGCGGAAAATTGTTTTTAATCACTTAATCATTGTATTAAGCCACAATGCAGATTCAATTTTATTCACACAAGTTTCCAACCAGTGAACAACCTTTGGGATACATCATAAGACCTAAAAAGTGTTTCTCAGTAATTTAAATAGTATTAAGGACTCTATCAATGACATGTTTTTAAAGAGTTCTCTCAGTCACTAAACATCAATTGTTCTTGGTCTTTAGTATTACATCATTTAATTGCTGCTGCCTCCGATCTATAAAAGGCTTGAGTAGACAACATTGATCTCTCTACATTCTGGAGGGCATGCTTCAAATGTGCATTCTTGTAGTTTGGAAAACTATTTCCAAATCTGTAGATGGAAGCTAAGCAGAGCAGGAGCCAAAGTAGGTCCAATTATTAAATAGCAATAGCACTTAGACTCATATACCGCTACACAGTGCTTTACAGCCCTCTCTAAGCGATTTATAGAGTCAGCCTATTGCCCCTCAACAATCTGGGTCCTCATTTTACCCACCTCAGAAGGATGGAAGGCTGAGTCAATCCTGAGCCTGATGAGATTCGAACTGCCAAATTGCAGGCAGCCGGCACTCAGCAGAAGTAGCCTGTAGTAATCACTCTAACCACTGCACCACCGTGGCATCAGTCATGCCAGCCACATGACTGTAGAAGATCTTCAGATAATGCTGGGTCTTCGGCTGTGAATTAGGGGTGAGTACCGCCCTCTAGAATCAGGCATGATTAGCAGGGGAAACCTTTCCCTTTCCCTTTTTAGTAATTCTCAGGTATGATTCAGGCTCAACCCATCCAAGACTGAGTGGCTGTGGTTTCCGATGTCCCGATATAGTCAGCTGATGCCATCGCTGACTATTGGGGGCGAATCATTGGCCCCCACGGAAAGGGCTCGCAACTTGGGCGTCCTCCTGGATTCACGGCTGTCTTTAGAAGAGCACTTGACGGCCGTGACCGGGAGGATTTTTCATCAGGTCCGCCTGATCCGCCAGTTGCGTCCCTTTCTAGATTGGGACTCCCTACACACAGTCACTCATGCCCTCGTCACCTCTTGTCTGGACTATTGTAACACTCTCTACATGGGGCTCCCCTTGAGGTGCACTCGGAGGCTCCAACTGGCGCAGAATGCAGCCGCGCGGGTGGTTATGGGAGCAAAGTGGAGCTCCCATGTAACACCTCTCCTGCGCGAGCTGCACTGGCTCCCGGTGGTCTTCCGAGTGCGCTTCAAGGTTCTGGTTATCACCTTTAAAGTGCTCCATGGCTTAGGACCTGGTTATCTACGGGACCGCCTGCTACCACCAATAGCCTCCCACCGACCAGTATGCTCCCATAGAGAGGGGCTCCTCCGGGTGCCGTCGGCCAAACAATGTCGATTGGTGGCCCCTAGGGGGAGAGCCTTCTCTGTGGGGGCACCTATGATCTGGAACGAGCTCCCCCTGGAGATACGGAGGATCCCGGATCTGTGCACCTTCCGTCGCGCGCTTAAAATGTTTTTATTTCATCAAGCTGGCCTGGCCTAAATCTTCTCCCCTTTTAAATATAAATTTTAAATACAAATTTTAATCTGTTTAAATTATGGGGCATTTTAAATTCAGCCAAATTATTTAATTCATTTTTAATCTATTTTAAATTTTTGTATATCTGTGTTTTATCTTCTGGCTATTCACCGCCCTGAGTCCTTCAGGAGAAGGGCAGTATAGAAATTTAATAAAATAAAATAAATAAAATAAAAATGATTCAACCTGGGTTTTGCCTTGATATGGCAAAAGGTATTACTGGTACCCCTTTTGTTCTGTAATCTAAATCAAACCATGATTTGGTGTTGCCTTTCTTCCTGAACTTGTGCCAGTTTACCTTGCTTAACATTGGTTGTGAGGGGAGGTGGAATCTGATTCATTCTGATGCATTCCTCCCCCTTCTCCAGCTAAAAGGTGAGAGGTGCTGTACATTATCACCAAGTTTAATTAAGGCACATAAGCAGAAAATAATAAAGGCTCCTTATGTTATCTAAGTCAGAGTTATTTATTACAACAGAAGATAGATAAACCAGTTGTAGGACTGAACAACAGCAGTATTTCTGTTCTGTTTCAGGCTTTATGGTATTTATCTTTGGGCAGAAAAAGAGAGAATAAACACGAAGGAAATCTTCTAAAAAGAGGAGGCTCTAGTGGTGCAGAAGCATAAGAGTAAATATAAACTGACAACGCTGAAAGTTAAGCACTGTTAAGATGAATCCCGTATTTTTAAAGGCGACATGGAATGTTCAACTAGCTCGTATTTCTGCATTTCTCCAATCATCCTCTCTCGAAGAAACAATCACATGATGCCTTTTATGATTTATAACCATTAACAGTATTTAATGCACAAAGTGAAGATCATGATAAGGGGAACCAGGTCAAGGATTGTAGTGGCATATGTTGTGGGCTTTCAAGGAAAAGCATATCTAGTTAAATTCAAAGACATACATAGTATGTATACGGTATGGGCTGAGAACCTGCCACCCTATCTTTAAATCAGTGTTTCTCAACTTTAAGATATGCAAACTCCAACTCCCAGAATTCCCCAGGCAGCATGATGTGGCAGGTGAAGTCTACACACTGTTTGTAAAGTTAAGAACACTGCTTTAAATTAATGCAGCCTGCATGAGTGGCTGTACGTGCTCTCACATACATGTGTGGATGGGCACTCAGACAGAGTTATAGAAATAGAATACAATAACAGACTTGGAAGGGACTTTGGAGGTCTTCTACCCTACATCACTTCAGACAAATGGTTATCCAACATCTTAAAAACTTCCATTGTTGGAGCATTCGCAACTTCTGGAGGCAAGTTGTTCCACTGATCAATTGTTCTAACTGTCAGGAAATTTCTCCTTAGTTCTAGGCTGCTTCTCTCTTTGATTAGTTTCCACCCATTGCTTCTTGTCCTGCCCTCAGGTACTTTGGAGAATAGCTTGACTCCCTCTTCTTTGTGGCAACCCCTGAGATATTGGAACACTGCTAAGTCATCTTCGGCCTTTCAGATTCTCATAGAAAAAATTCCCATGCCTGCGTACATGAATTGATTATGGCCCTTTGTGAGGCATTAAAGACCTGGATGTTCTCCCAGGCAAGGCACCAGGAGATTACAGTACATCAGCCCTATTAGTGAGTTTATTATTTGGTCCCTATGGATTAAGATTGAATGTTTAAATTGAGGTTCTGTTATGGATGATTATTATTATCTTTAAATTAGGTTTTTCCTTTCTTATTTTATGTTTTGTGGATTTTAATCCTTTGTGTGCTGCTCAGAATCAATACCATGAGGTGGGTGGCTATATAAATTGCTTATATAAATAAAAATAAATCTTTGTTGCCTGTCTTGGAAAAAATATGACTTTGTTCTGTAAGTGTCCTGAAACTATCTTGCAGGACCAATTTGCTTGCACAAAGCCTTGCAGTTTATACCAAACAACTGCAATGATTGTTGTCTTTTGGTCTGCTTTATTATTTTGCCAGGTGAATTGTTCCTCTACCACAGCTTTAACTCAAGTTTGTTAGAGAATCATCAAACCTAAATTGCTGTGTATCTTATTTTTGGATTATATTCTTTTGTTAGGAGGGCACCGAGTAAAAGAAAAGTTAAAAATTATGAACTTAATTTAAATTGCATCTCTGTCACTAATCACAGATTGGTTCCCTTTGAGAATTAACATAATCCCAAAGAAAGGCACATAGCTTAGTTTACAAGTTATTTGAGAGAGCCATATTTAATCATGTAAAATTAATGTAACTTATCTAAGAACATAGATTAAACCATCAGGCAGATGTATAAAGAAGCAACCATGTACTATAGCTAGCGAGTAGATCAAGAAATGGGGACTTTAATTTTCAAAGACCAATTGTCAAATGAATTCATCTTTAAAAAAAAAAAAAACTTCACTGCTTGTAATTTAAATGATATTTGCAATCATTCAAAAAGCAACACAAACTATCTTACAATCAGAAAACGGGGAGTTTAAACCATGGCCCTCCTTTGCGCAGGCTTCTCAACATAAACTTAGGACTATATCCCGTAAGACTTTATCTTTGGTTGTAATTATTGCTTCATTATTTCTCATTTATGGTCTTGAAACAAGCCTTGCCACTGTTACTTGTTTTCAAATAAAAGAGACATGTAGTTGGATTTCATACCATTCAAAGAGGATCACACTTTTTTAGTAACATTATGGAATAGACGTATATGTGATATGTGTGTATATAAATATATGTACTGTATACATGAGTGTATACATATACATGTAATCACATACATACAGACACATATTCACACAAACACACAAGTTAAGATGTTGAGATTTTGGAAAGAGCGCAGAGAAGAGAAGCAAAGATGATTAGGGAGCTGGAGGCTAAAATGTATGATGAACAGTTGCAGGAACTGGCTATGTCCAGTCTAACGAAGAAAAGAAGTAATGAAGAGGGGTGACATGATACCAATCTTCCAATATCTGAGAGGATGTCGAAGAGAAGAGGGGTTAACCTATTCTCCAAAGCATATAAAGGCAGGACAGGAAGTAACAGATAGAAACTTATCAAGAAGAAATCCAATCTAAAATTTCTTCACAGTGAGAACAATTAATTTTATTTATTTATTTATTTATTTTATTAAATTTCTATACCGCCCTTCTCCCGAAGGACTCAGGGCGGTGTACAGCCAGAAATAAAACCATGACAGTATAAAAATTAAAAACAATTTAAAACAATTAAATCAATTGGCCGAAAATTCTAATAAAACAACCCATTAAAATAGTAAAAATGTTGTTGTTGTTGTTGTTGTTGTTGTTGTTGTTGTTGTTATTATTATTATTATTATTATTATTATTATTATCATTTATTGGTTAATCTTTAGTGAGATTCACAGCCTTTGAGGCTGGTTAATAGCTCAGCAGCTCGAGTCCTAACCAAGGACCTAGGAACTGTTAAGGTATCGTCGGAGGATGTAAGCTGTTCCGAGTAAGGTGGTTTTTTGTAGAGTCAAAATGTTCAAGTCCGGCAAATTTAGAATTTCTAAATAGTGGGGTAGCCCTTTGGGTATTGCTCCGAGGGCTCCAATTACAATCGGGACAACACACGATTTCTTTTTCCGCAGTCGCTCAACTTCAATTTGTAAGTCCCGGTACTTTGTGATTTTTTCTTGCTGCTTATCTTCTATTATTATTATTATTATTATTATTATTATTATTATTATTATTATTATTATTATTATTATTATTATTGAACGGTGCTAGGAAGATTAGTTAGGGTTACTGCATCTGGGCTGCTAAACTCCAGACTGTGAAAATCCAGATCACTACATGTCGGAATAGCTGCTACCTAAGGGTCAACTAGGGACTCAAAGGCTCAGTGGCTAAGACACTGAGCTTGTTGATCGAAAGGTCAGCAGTTCAGCGGTTCGAATCCCTAGTGCCGCATAATGGGGTGAGCGCCTGTTACTTGTCCCAGCTTCTGCCAACCTAGCAGTTTGAAAGCACATAAAAAATGCAAGTAGAAAAATAGGGACCACCTTTGGTGGGAAGGTAACTATGTTCCATGCACCTTTGGCATTTAGTCATGACGGCCGCATGACCACGGAGACGTCTTCAGACAGCGCTGGCTCTTCGGCTTTGAAACGGAGATGAGCACTGCCCCTTAGAGTTGGGAACAACTAGCACATATGTGCAAGGAGAACCTTTACCTTTAGGGGTCAACTCAATTTTTGTAGCTCAAATATAGTAGCCCAATTAAATGACAAAACTAGAAGATTCTTCATTTCTGGAGTTAGGCTAGAGGAATTTACAGTTGTTGAGAAATGAAACCATGCAATAATTTTAAGGCTTTTCAACTCTCCTTCAGTAATCAAAGCTTTCCTGTGGCTGAGAAGAAAAAACAATGGATGGTTCTCCCTCTCCTGCCCGGTATCTAATGAAGAGCCATTCTTGAGGGTGACAAATGCTGGAGATAAGAGTTGGGGGATCTAATAATAATAAGTCAGAGATTTTTGGGGAGGGGCTGGAATTTAGCAGCTTTCACTGAATATATGTATAAAATAATGTGCATATGGGGGAAACCATATGTCCTTCCTCTGTATGGGTTATTAAATGAGTTGATTAAATATGCTTAAAAATCTTTCCTATATTGGACCTCCTGTATAAGCTGATTTCTTTGGAAAAAGGTTTGGGACTCTCTGGAGTTACCTGCAAGTTGCCCTTCTGGTCATCAGTTTTGGCAGTATGAATTCCAAAGATCTGTTGCATTTTGAGTTCATGTTCTCTAGAACAGGGGTCTCCAACCTCCAGTTCGTGGATCGACACCAGTCCCTGGGTTGCAGGAACTGGGTCACGCAAACAAGCAAAGCCCATTCCACGGGATGCAAGCAGTACAGAAAACCATGTCCCCTTAGGTCCATGGAAAAAACTCTCTCCCTGGTCCCTGGTGCCCAACAGGTTGGGGGCCACTGCTCTAGAATCTATTACACTGATGGTGTAGAGACTACATTCCCCCGCTCAATATAAATCTCTTAGAATTTCTATAACTGTTCTGTGATGATTCATAGATGATGTGAAGATTTCAACCCTGGTTGAAATACTTCAGTCTTGTTTTATATCGTTTGTTCTACACAAAATTACTTTTCACCATTCATTCTTATCAAGCCACCCATAGTTTGGCCCTGCAAAAATGAAGCAAGACACCATCTGTTAGTCACCAGTGACAGTGTAGTGATAACATACCATATTATCTCAAGCATCCATCATTTTCTCCACAACTATCAAAAGAATGAACTTAGAGTTGCATATTTGCAAAGAATACCAGTTCCTATTACAGTATATCCGTATATTTTTAATGTTGTGACAAAGAAACAAGACAGAAAGACAGAACCTTACAATGCATTGGCATGGAGCATCTCATTCCATAATCTGGGGAGAAAATCACAATAGCAGCAGCAACAACAACAACAACAAAAACCCTATTATGTCCAGTTATCCGAAGATGGCTGAATATAAATCTATTCTTTCTTTAAAGGATTTGGCAAGCAGGCTTCTTAAAACGGTCCAATGGAGAGCCAATTCAGCACTTGGAATCTCAGAACTGCATCGGAAATGTTGCTGTGTAGCCTTAATGTGAATTCTGAGGCTGAACAAACTGTTTTAAGGTGATAAATGCAGAAATTGTGCTTTCTAACCATAAAGAAGCAACCATATCTCTGTAATCAGACTTCTTGGCTGATCATCATTTTTCAACATTATTTCTATCATAAAAAACCCTGCTAGTAGCTTAAGAGTAGCTCCTGGAACTCAAGGCTTTAATATTCTGGCAAATAGTTTTGCTTTCCTCTCTGAAAAGAACTCTGTAAATCATTTCCCAAGAAGTCTTGGTGCGGAGGATATTGGTTAGCAAGACGGGTGAGCAGAAGTCAGGGGAGATTTTAAAAACTATTTAAAAGGGAATTTTACATTTCCACATTCCAAACCGTAGGTGATTCCTCAGGGAAATTGCGAGTAATATGCACAAAATGGAAAGTGAGCTTTTCTTTGGAAAGGGAAAGCAAATTGAACTCTGGAATTTTCATGTAACGTTTGAGATTACTCACAGTACAGCAGAATCAAAACTCAATACAATCAGAATGTTTCATATTTTGGCAGAAACCAAATCCCAGCTAGTTTTAGGTGCGTGGCCTAGGGAACCACCTCTTGCACTGCAAAAATCTGAACACCACTATATAGCAGCATAGAAGTCCTGAAGATGATGATGACTGCTCCAAGGTGATGGTCAGTTGGATTTCTGCAACCCAAATCAGATCACCTTAGTCTTCCCCTTCCTTTAGAGCCATCATTTATCCTAGAGGGTCTTAAGTATGTTAATTGATGGAAAAGAAAGTAGAGAGAGATTTTTTTTCATCTCTCACATAAGACATAAACGTTTATCATAGCCTGGTACCCTTATACAAAATAAAATTTATTTCCTTGTTTGGCTGCCAGAATTTATTTAGCAAATATAATTTGGAATTAGTAGTGCAGTAGCTCACATGGTTAGGATGCTGGTTTGATGATTGGTTGGCTCGCGTTTGAGACCTGGTTGCTGTCATGTGGCAGGATGAGCTCCTGCCACTCTGCCAACCTAGCAGTTTGAAAGCAGGCCACTGTGAGTAAATAGATGGGTACCACTTCGGTGGGCAATTTAACAGGGACACAAAGGAAACTCCCAACTGGTTTTCCCCTGGGCAACAATGTTGTCATTATTTGATCCTTTCACCACAGAAGGGCTTTAGTGCTTCTGACCCAGTTGCAGTAGTACTTGGAAGTGGAAATTGCACCCAAATTACACATCTCAGGCTGAGGTGGATGCTGCTTTCTGATGATTCACTCAAAAAGCAGATGAAGTGTGTGTGGCCATGAACAATTAATTTCTGGAAGGCAAATCTCAGCTATGTCTTCATAGTCTGGATAGTAGACCCAGCATGCAAAGGGCCACTTGTCAAGTGCCGTTTGTTGGCATCAGTTGCTCACAAACGGCATCCGATTATGTGAGATAATCTTGGCCTGGAGAAGGCCAGCATCAGGAACATTCAAGTTGGCATCAAGGTTGCCATCTCTCGTCTTACTGACAAATGATCACTGGTTATTTCCATCAATAGTCTAGAGTCTAGAGGAGGCAAAAGATAGACCACCTCCAAGTTCCAACTTACCCAACCAACCCCATCCCATTCACTGGCATTCCCTCTGTCTGTTTTTAAGTAACTGGTTGAATGATAGAGGTCACACTGAACAATGAATGAACATGGCAAGACATTTAACTGCATCATCAATTCCCTGGACTAGATACTTATGACTGAACCCGTTTCTTTCCTCCTCCTCCTCCTCCCCCCTCCTCTCCTCCTCCTCCTCCTCCTCCTCCTCCTCCTCCTCCTCCTCCTCCAAACAAGGTTTACCCTTGATTCTTAGAAAAGTCCATGGGTGATCTTCAAGAGAAGCTCGGCTGTGAGGAGTCAACAGACCAAATAGCGCAGTATAGCAGTTGAAGGCCTTATGTTCCAAACAAGATTATTGTTGGCAGCCTGCATGAGTTAATGGTGAGAGGCAAATTGTCCATACTGATGATCTCCCCATACTGAGAGAATTCCTATTTGTGAGAGTAGAGGAGAGAAAATGTGGAAGAAGAGTTTGAATGCATCTGCATGAAATTATATGGCATGTTATTCCCACAAACTGCTGTTTTAGTTGTGCTATTTCGCAGGGCTTTTATAACACTGAACAAGATTAATCAAGGAACAAGGAAAAATTACAATTTTAAATTCCTTTGGTCCTGAGAAATTCAGAGAGAATACATTTAAACTTTTCTTCAGTTATGAATCCAGTTCAGGTCATTGAAACATTCATACTGTATAGTGAGTGATGTTAGATTTATTTTCTTACCTTGATTATTAAATTCATTTCTTCAATTGAGGTACACAGGAATCCTTGGTATGCATTTATTTTGCTCTCTTGTGTCTGTTTCTAGATCATTGGTTATACAGACCATTGTCAACACACCGGTTGTGAACCAAGCAGGATGGTAGCAACAATGGTAAACACTACATATTCTTCCCTATCAGGCATTGTCAGCAGGAATGAAAGCTTGTAGAGACTCCTTGAAGACCAGTGAGGATAATCCATAAGGAAAGAAATATAGCTCATATTTTGTTCATGAAAAAAACATAAGCTATCTGCTTTTAGATGATAAATATTTTTACTTCATAGATTGTAATTTTTTTTTAAAGCGGACCCTGCCATAGTGCCGGAATAACATTAGGAAGAAGAAGATTATAATATTTTAGATTTATACTTACATAAGTAATTAACACACCATCATGGTTACATGTTACATTTTTATATGCCAATATTTTGCCTCATCCATTTGATTTCACTTTTATGCTGTACATTTTCAAATCTTTTTGGTCTTTGACCAAATAAAAGCATTTCATTTCATTTCAAAAAAGCAGGGGAAATTTTCTCATTGTGTTTAACTTTGTAGACATTTTATTTAAGGCACTTGGGATCAAGAGATGAAAAGAGATACAGTATACAATTATAATAAATACATGAATAAATAATAAGAGAAAGATGTATAACTCCTATTTGCATTTTGGATCAAAGAGAGCAATGTGAAAATCCTGCCTTGCTGAAACAGATGGAGAATAGCTACCAAATCTGCATTTTTTTCCCCACTATTGAAGACTTTTAACTGATTATGAAAATTGCTCAAGTACGAATTCCTTCCCTTGGCCGTTGTGGGCCAGAAGGAGTAGAATTGATGTGCCATATCCAATCTACAAAATGGTCAAATATGCATAGATGAAATATGTACTCTTTTGAAAATTTACTCTGTTTTATTTATTTGTTTAACAGGGACATGGTGGCTCAGTGGCTAAGATGCTGAGTTTGTCGATAGAAAGGTCGACAGTTCAGCGGTTCGAATCCCTAGTGCCGCGTAACAGGGTGAGCGCCTGTTACTTGTCCCAGCTTCTACCAACCTAGCAGTTCAAAAGCACATAAAAATGCAAGTAGAAAATAGGGACCACCTTTGGTGGGAAGGTAACAGCGTTCCATGCGCCTCTGGCATTTAGTCATGCTGGCCACATGACCACAGAGACATCTTCGGACAGCGCTGGCTCTTTGGCTTAGAAATGGAGATGAGCACTGCCCCCTAGAGTCGGGAACGACTAGCACATATGTGCGAGGGGAGCCTTTACCTTTACTTTTATTTTTATTTGTCAAGCATATATAAGATAATAGGTAAAAGTATAAATATAATTTGCATACATGAAAAGAGTAAGAGTAAAAAGGAATATTAGGACAGGGACGGTAGCCAGAACATCAAGTAACTCTAAGAAATTCTTTAATTCCAGTCTCATATCTGGTTAAGCAGAAATCCTTTAGTATGAGACACATAGGTGCAACTTAATTTGTGAGGTTATACTTAATTTAACAAAACATAGAATAATAGAGCTGGAAGGGAACTTGGAGGTCTTCTAGTCCAACCCTGTGCTCAAGCAGGAGACCCTATACCATGTCTGACAAATGGTTGTCCAGTCTCTCTTTGAAAGCCTCCAGTGATGGCCCACCCAAATGTTTAAGGCAAGCTGTTCCACTGGTTGATTGCTCTCAAATCACCCATTTGGTGAGATGGGGTGCTTCCTGTTGAAACAGGGTCCAAAAGTTGGTTATGGATGCTTGTATAATGGCGTTTGGAATTACTGACTTAAATCTGAATACAGGCCATCATGTTTCTGTATAGCTTACTTTTCTGAAAATAATCAAGGCCATAGGCCTATCATCCTCAAGTTAGAAAGAAATGTCATTTAACAGACAATTAAATCCTAACACTAAAAGAAACTTCTCTTTCCTTTTCTTTTTGCCTGTTTTTTTTTTTCCAGACTAGCATCCTATTGATTCATTTCTGTATCTTACTATAAAATTGGGTCTCTATTCAAATATTTTACTGGTGTGACAGGCCAATGCATTTTGTTTGATTTCTGCAGGCTTCCCATGCCCCCCCCCGTTACCATAGCAACAGTGTCTCAATGTGTAATTCATCTTCAACATATACCCCGATGAAGGAGAAATGAGCTTTGGTTTTAATTATCTCCTTTCGGAATACAAAGAGAAACTAAAAGTGCCTATCTCTAGATAATAAGAAAAGATAAGAATGAATGAACGCTAATGACCTACAGTCAGGAAGAGAAGTTAGCATAAGACAAAGTTTAAAAAAAATGTCCTTGACTGTTTTAAAAAGATAGAAAGGCATCTAATGTCACTGACCCATAAATGGTAATGAAATTTACCCTAATATCAACCCTTAGTTGTCATTTGCTTTAAGGGCAGGGCTACAGTCAAGCTCTGTCTATAGGTACTCCTTGACTTACAATCAGTGGTGGGTTCCTCCCGGTTCAGCCCGGTTCGGCTGAGCCGGTAGCGGTGACGATATGATGTCACCGAACCGGTTCTCTTTGTTCGGGAGCTGCCCACCCCCGTGTTATTTTTACCTTTTATTTGGCCCCGCCCCCAATCTATTCGCTGCCTCCTGAGTCCCAACTGATCGGCTAGAAGGAAAAAAACTCTTGCCGTGGGGCTTCAAAGGGCCGCCCTACAGCTGATCAGTGTTAAAAGGCAATGTGGTGGTAGACCAATGCGCTCCAAAAACAAATGGGTAGACAGTTGCCTCCAAAAACAAATGGGTAGACCAGAACGCTCCAAGAACAAATGGGTAGACCAGTACAGCTCTGCAAGCAGTTAAAAACCTGGTAGACCAGTACCTCTGCTAAATCCTAAAGAATTGTCACATGACCATTAAACCATGCCCACAAAATAAGCCATGCCCACAGAACCGGTAGTAAAAATTGTAACCCCTGCTTACAATCATTCATTTAACAAAGTGAAAATGGCACTGAAAAAACAGACTTGTGACCAGTCCTCACAGTTATGACCTTTGTGGCATCCCTTTGGTCATATGATCAAATTTCAGGGACTTGGCAATGAGAATGTGTTTATGACAGTCGCAGTGTCCTGGGGCCACGTAATTGCCATCTGTGACCTTCCCATTCTGGCTTATGACAAGCAAAATCAATCAGGGGAAGCCAGATTCACATAATAACCTCATCATTCACTTAACAACTGCCATGATTTTCAGTTAGGCTGTTTGTGGTTCCTTGTCCTGATCTTACGGAGGTTGAACCAAGAGCCAATATGAATTCAACAGATCTCATGGAGATATACAAGGGCTGTTAAATGCCCATCAATGACTAGTTCTGAGGATCTTAAAGACCTGGTTCTTCTCCCAGGATTTGGTCTAGGATGCTCTTCTTGGGTGTAAGCAGTGGTGGGATTCAGCCAGTTCGGGCCAGTTTGGGTGAACCGGTTGTTAAATTGCTGGCTGGCCCCTCCACTCCCCACCCCTTCTAGGAGTCCCCATGTACCCCGTTTTGGCTCCCAGGTAAGTGCAGGGAGGCCTACTAGGCCCAAAATGGGGCACAGGGGTGTGTGGGTGGGGCGGCCCCTTGTGGCCCATTTTTGCTCCCAGAAGGCTGCAGGAAAGCCTACTAGGCCCAAAACAGGGCATAGGAGTGGTGGGGGTGGCCCCATGTGGCCCATTTTTGCTCCCAGAAGGCTGCAGGAAGGCCTACTAGATCCAAAATGGGGCACAGGGGGCAGTGTGCCCCCCCACAGCCAATTTTTGCTCCCAGGGAGGTGCAGGAGGCCGAGTCACCCCCCCTCCCGACCATGCCCATCATAGCCACCCCCACCCAGCCAGTCATTAGGGCAGAGAACCAGTTGTTAAATTATTTGAATCCCACCACTGGGTGTAGAGCATGTTTGCTGTTGCTGTTGACCAAATTCATCATCCTATTACTGTTATATGTTCTTCTTCTTATTATTTATATATATTGACCATTAGAAGGTGACATCTAAGGTGAATAAAATAAATAAAATATATTTTAGACCTTGAGCTTGTTTGGAGGTTCTAGCAGGGGAGCGCAGCTATCATATACCCTTGACCGAAGATCGGTACACTCCTTCTATCTGGGATGGTCGTCCTCTTCCACCGAGCGCGCAGCTTCGGGAGGCACAACCTTCTGTAGAGAAGAACGGATTTTCTACAGATAGTAGAGCATAAGTCCTACTGAATCAGAAAACAATGTGCCTATCCTCATTAATGTTATATTAGTACAATTATAGTCAGACGACCTCAAAAGGATTCCAAATTTTTTTACGATCACTCCTCCTATTAAACACACCTCCCCTGAAAAACTGAACACCAAAATAAACACAAATGAAAACTAAAACTATAGCTTTTATAAAGACACTAAAATGCAAAAGCAAATGTTCTTTACACCTCCTTTTGGACTCTGCCCACTCTCTCCCAAATGGGATCTATCTCTATTTGGGACACCCTGTTCTAGAAGATACCATGAGCAGAGGAGCTGAAAGACGAAAGGGAAGCAGTATGCTCCCTCCAATATTGGGGTAGACCAGGTGCTTCGACAGAAACACACACACACACACATATATATTTGTTTTCATAGATTTTATGTGTGTGTGTGTGTGTGTGTGTGTGTGTGTGAGAGAGAGAGAGAGAGAGAGAGAGAGAGAGAGAGAGAGAGAGAGACAGACAGACAGACAGACAGACAGACAGACAATGTAGCAGATACACCTTGTGTACCTCAAGTTCCACTCCTTTTTAATGCACTGTCATGCCCCTGTCAGAGTCTGAATCTGAAATGGAAGATGAACAGCTGAAAGGGCCTTGTGGCTCTACAGACTGATAGCATTGTGATTAACACCAGCTGTCTGCAATTACTGTAAGTTCGAATCTCACCAGGCTCAAGGTTGACTCAGCCTTCCATCCTTTCTAAGGTAGATAAATTGAGGAACCAGTTTGTGGGGGCAATAAGCTGACTTTGTATAAATATACAAAAGTATGAAGGCTATTGCTTAACGCATTGTAAGCCGCTCTGAGTCTCCGGAGAAGGGCGGCATATAAATCAAATAATTAAAAAAAAAACCAGCTGAGAGAGAATGGGAGAGTGGCTCTGTTGGCTGTGGAGGAAACTGGGGAAGGACAAACTCAGGCTGGGCAGAGCAGGGGAGAGGTAGAACAAGGGAGAGGGGGTTCAGATGAACACCAAGGCCCACACTCTCCTTATCCTAGGCATGCAGGGAAGAATGCAGAAGAGAGCAACGTGGATTACATGGTTTACAAAGAAGAAGAGGGCCCTGATTCCCCTCACAAGGCACACCTGGGGATGGACTTTAAAGGAGAGGCAGTTGGGAGGGGCATTTGTCTGGAACAAACACTGAATTCATCTAGTGTTGAGAGTTGTGGCCTGCATTCCTGGAATTCCTCATGTTTGAATTATTGCAGTGCTTCTATGTGCTTATCTTGTCTTGCTGGAATTATTCTTTGCTTCTGGGACTCATTATCTTGCCCTGCTGGAGTGATTGATTGCAGTCATTCTGCTTACAGTGTTTGGACTGGAGTATCTGCAGCCAGAAACTGCTGCAGGTTTGTGGAAGAGTTTTTCTCCAGGCTGGAGAGCAAACGGGATATTGGGGGCAAAGTTGGTGCCAATAAAGGGACTCATACCAATTCTCTGGCTGTGTTGCCTTTGTGCCACACCCAGGGTCATCACATGCACATTGCCCATGTGACACATGTAAAACTACTATCTTTTTAAATACCCTTCCTCCCCTCACTTCTGTGGACTGTCCTTGACTGATTAAAGCTTATTAGTAGGAAAATAGTTCAGCTAGGCATGTACTTGAAATGGATTAAGTTTGGTTTCAAGCTTAGAACAAAATAGTTACACTCAAACAATTCTATTGAAAAAAGTAATTGGCTCCCACTGGAAATACATTTAACATGGTGTAGATGTTTTATTTCAATCCAGAAACAACATTCTTGCAACAAGAGAGCTGGAAAGGCTCAAATAACCTGTTGGGATATTTTATTTCAAGGTTCTAGGAGAAGAGTAACCAAAACAGACAAGGTTCTGAGTTTAGACAAGCATTTGTCTAAGGATGAAACTTTTTGAATTTGATTTTTCCCAAAATCATTCCATATAGCCCTCATGACTAGTAATCTTAATCTTATTTTCAATTAAGCTATCAAATAAATCTTTAAATTACTTTCACTCACTACAGAAGATCCCTATCTACAGACCACCCATCTTTTTGGGTTTTGGGTTTTTTTTAAAGCTTTTTTGTATTTAATTTCCTTAATTTTCATTGATTTGTAGGACTTTTTTCTTCTTTTTATGCTATTGCCAGCCACTCTGAATCTATGTATCAGTGAGATGCTCAGCATAAAAATTTAATAAATAAACAACATTTTGTGGCAATGAGTTCTGAGAAAAAGTGCTTACTTTAGTTTATTCTGCATTTCCTGATAAACCATCTTATTGGACCATTTATTGATTCGATTTATTTATTGGTTCGATTTATATGCCGCCCTTCTCTGGAGACTCGGGGTGGCTTACAATGCGTTAAGCAATAGCCTTCATACTTTTTGTATATACCTGCTTAGTAGGGCTTTCGCCCCCCCCCCCCCCCAAGTGGTGTTCTTTTTTATACAAAGTCAGCTTATTGCCCCCACAATCCGGGTCCTCATTTTACCTAATCTCTCTTTCTTACTGTCACACAATATTTCTCAGCAATGATTCAGAGATGATTTGTTACTGAGTGCTTCCTATAGAAAGCTGAAATACAATTACAATCTTTAAAAGTGAACCGGAATGAGAAGTATGTACAAATGGACTCTTAGCATGGATGAGGGAAAAATGTAAATGCACTCTCTTTTTTCCTTTTCAGGTCTTCTTTGAGCAAACCTTTCTAGTTAAGTAATTTGGCAAATGAGTGACATTTTTACTTGCAATTATAAAGTGGCTGCAAGGCATTCCTGTCAGCAGGAATGCCAGCCAGAAGTCTTGTGGCTGTAAAAATGCACAAACAGCAAACTTTCTTCTAACAAACGTCATTTTACCAAGCTTGTAGACTTTAACATTTTTATTTATCAGAGTGAAGAGCAGTAGAAAACATTAGACCTGCTAAAGTTCTTAAGCTTTTAGCGCGTTCTGTTCTCATACTTGAGACACTTACTTGGTCTTTCCTAAAGAACTCTTTTAATTTACTTTAAACAAACATTCAGCATAAAAATAATTTGTCCTTTTTTGTACCTTCCATACATTTTCTGGGTTTTTTTTCTGATGACTGTCCTTTTGTAGAATACAATAGGAGTCAGAAGCTTAAATTATTTTGCTGTTGAGTGACTAGTTGTATGTATACATACCCATCATGTTAGTCCCTTTTTGGAATAAGCAATCATATGTAAAGCATGGGAAAGGAGTAAGAAAGAGGGAGGGAAGGAGGGAGGGAGGGAGGGAGGGAGGGAAGGAGGGAGGGAAGGAAGGAAGGAAGGAAGGAAGAGTAGTTTTCACACACCATTTAATGTACAGGTAGTACTTATTTACAAACTGCCTTGTTTAGCATTTAGGACTTTTGCAGATCTGTAAAGCAAAGAAAAGCTGAAACAAGCTCATACGTACAGTTATTGTTTCACTTAGCAACCGCTTCACTTAACCGAGTTGCAGGTCCCAAATGTGGTTGCTAAACAAGGACTACATGTATTTCCTCCATATCTTTCTGCTTTATCTGCTTCATCAATTGATTTTTAACTGTATTGGTGCTTTTACTTTTATTGTTTTTATGAACCTTTTCTCACTTGCGCCTACTGTAACACAGATATATCCCAGTAATGTTTTTGCTGTGCTCCAGATTATTTGGCCCCTGACCCACACCAAAGGCAGACTTTAATTATCCTTAGCTGTTTCAGTTCTAAAGTAATGTATTTTTTACATTGTCCCTTTTGTTCTGGCCAGTGTTCTCTATATATTGATCAATTTTCCCATATATATTATTTATCTTACAGTGATACCTTGGTACTCGTCATTAATTGGTTCTGGGAGGCACAAGAGTACTAAAAATGAAGAGTGCCAAACAAATCAGCTGATTTACCACATGATTCTTTGTTTTGGCCAGGAAGGACTTTCTATGTCAGTGACCTTCCCAGCATGGCCAACTTCCTGTCCATTCTCTGAGGCCATCCCCCTCTTCCTATCGCAGCACGTCAAGTACTGAACAAATAATGAGTATCAGGACAACATGTTCACATCAAAAATGCATCGAGTACCCGAATTAGACAAATTTTGAAGTCATTGAGTACCAAGGTACCACTGTACTTTATCAACTATTCTGCCAATTATGAAGTCAGGTGACTTCTTGGGATAAACAAAACTCATACTGGCCACTTTAAATTAGGCAATATGTCTCCTCTCCTTTGTTCTTTGGGTACTGTCCTCCATGGGCAATCTGTTTTGAGCAACAAGACAAGTCTGTTTCTTTCTAAATCTCCAACTTGGAGATCTGGATCAGATTGAACAGCAGCTCAACAGCAGCGGTGGCAGTATGGGAAGGGGAAGCATGAGGTGATGCAGGTGGAAATAAGAGATGGAAATCTGGCTATCATTCTGCCATTTCATAGAACCTTGCTAAATCTTGCCAAATCTGCCAACTGTTCTTTGAGCTGCTTTGGAACATGGGCTTTAGGGCTCTTCTGGAGTAGTGCTAAGCACATGTTCAGCTTTTTAGTTCTCTTGTGGAAGAATACTCAATGTTTTTCCCCAAAATCCTTATCATCAGCTGATACATGAATTTTGACAAGGGGCTAAGCCTGTGAATACTGCCATCTATTAAGATGTCCTCCTCCCCTGCCCTATTCCATTGTAAGGCAAGTGATTGGTACACGTTTTCTTCGTCATCGATGGTGTTTTATGAGAAGGAAACAAAGTAATCCTTGTCCTTAACACACCCTGTACACCATAAAGAAGAGTGACACCATTTGTGGGCATTATGTGGAGCACCATGGTGTCATCATATTTTATATACCAACATTGTTATCTGCTGGCTCAAAGACAAATGGTTTAACTTAATCATAAAGAAGGCCTCTAAATCAGTGATTTACTTGTATGCTGATTTACTTCACTACAAATGCTATCATAAAATGCCAGTAATTATAAACACAAGCCTCTCAAAATCAGTGGCAGATGGAACGGCATAAAAGTCTAATAAAATAATGAAAAAAGATATCCTAAGAATAAATAATTCTTAAAATAATCTCCAGTTTTATTGCTATAAATGCTACACCATGTCTCTATCTCCATTTTTCAGCTATTAAAGGCACAGTAGTACTAAGTGTTAATGTTTTAACCATTGGCCTAACAAAATTAAAATAAACTTAACTTCAAGTAACTTTCAGGCAGTTTTTTCAGCATTTTTTCAGAAGTGGCTTCCTACAGCCTCCTGCTAAGCTATATTTCATTTCTCAATCTATGTTACAGTACTGGACCTGTGACCCAGCTAACAGATTTATAAGTGACCAGAAAAAGAATCAAATACAAAACATTAAATATAATGATTAAATCGCTGAGTTTACTAAGCCAATCCAGAAAGCATAACAATCATTTTTATTAGTCTACTTTCCTCACCTCACACACCCACCAACTCAATTCTTGACAATAACCTTGACAATAAGTTGGCAATAAATACAATTTTTTGAGCAAATCTAACCAAAGAAGCAGGCAGAAAATGTATTGGTTGGATGGATCAACCTTGTTTGCCTTTTAGGATAAAGGGTAAATATTTTATACCGGCTCTTGAAAGCATTGGACAATATTTATTTCCAAAAAGAGAGAAAGACATATAGTCTATATTTCTCTTAGTTTGTGGCACAAGCAAAACATATAAGGAATTTCCAGTAACAGCACTCAAGTACTGCTATCAAGGCATGTGCTATTGGGGTCTGATTGAAGGTATTAGTTATCAACTTTAAATCCCTTCACCTAATGGGACCAGGTTATCTATGGAACCATGTCACTCCAATGGGATTGTCGTCGTCATCCCCTTGCAGCAGCAGAAGAGCCCTGCGGTGGACCCATTGGTCAAAGAGTTTTGGCTGTTGGAGTCTAGGAAGAGAACCTTTTCTGCCATTGGCCCTTGTCTCTGGAATATCTTGCTGCCTGAGGTGAGGTCTGCTCCCAGACTTCAGGCCTTCCAGATGGGTATTAAAGCTTCACTCTGCAAGATGGTTTGGGATCCTGACAAGGGTAGTCTATGTTGAGGGTTTTTGATGGACTATGTAATACTGAAGATGCCACTTCCATCCTTGCCTTTAGTTTTTTAGTTTTGTATTTATTGTTGCTAATATTTTAATATTTATGATTTTAATTTTAAGCCACTCAGAGTTGCTTTGCAGAGTGAGGTGGGCAGCCTATACATTTAATAAATAAATAAATGTGCTATATCTTTAACTGTATCATGAGATGGTTGCTGAAAAACAAAATAGTCTGCTTCAAATAATTTTCAGATTCAAAAGCATTTATCATAATAGAGTACTATGGAGCTGTATTTTTATTGGACACCATAACAGGTCAAGATGGATGGCTACATTATGCACATTAGTTTCTATTTGTCTTGACATAAAACCTTTTAAAATGGGCAAAAACTTTAATTTAAAAAAAAAACTAATGGAATAATCCAAAAGTAGGGATAAAGTAATACTTCTCATTTTACATATTTTAATTGAAAATAAGGATGTGTGTGGAAGCTAGAAATAAGGAGTTGAATAAAAACAATATAATTTACCCCCCAAAAAAGTAGCGACTATAATGGTATAGCCTTGTTTAACTTCAAGTGGCATTAAAATTTCATTAGCGTGTAATAATTTGCATATAACATTTTTATCCAAAACAGATCAAAAGAAGCCAGTCAGTATTGAAGATGGCGAACTTAATCCAAAACCTAGTCCTAGCCATCAAGTTAAATGCAGGGAAGAAGGAGAGGTCAGCTAAAGCAATTGTGTAATATTTCATATCCTGTTCTAAAACCATCTTGTTCTCTCCAAATATTGTTTGAGGCACCTAGCCAACTTTTTCTGGGCTTGAAAGGTGAACTGAGTCAATCCTGGTTATTACTTGGCTAGGACACCAGTAGAGAATTCCAGCTAGCCGGCTAAACTATAGAGCAGAAAGGCATCCTAAAACAAAGAAATGGCCAGCCACTTCTACACTGTTGCCATGAAAATAATATGATGATGTTCAAGGAGTGACTAAGATTTAACTTGAGCACATTGTTTAATTCTCCAATTTATTCAATTAATAATTTTATTTATTTTATTTTATTATTAAATATATGCTGCCCATGTCGCCACAGGTGACTGTTTTGAGGCCAATTTAGTAAATATATTTACAAGACTGTAATTAGGTTGATAAATATAATCTTTCTTGAAAACAGGGGCAATGGTATTTAGGAAGTGAATTGTGTGTGTTGATAATTGTTAAGGTAGCTAGTGTTTCAGTGTGTTAGGGACAGATGTTGCATCTGGATTTTACAAGTTTTAAAATGCGGGTACAACATGAATGTTTGTGGACTCCTATTTTCCTTCTTAATATTCTGATCATGTCGATTTCAGGACTTTGGAGAGCTATAAAGGCATTTCTTTGTACTTTTCTCTGTAGCTTTCACTTGATGAAGGAGATCTGCAGAGGCTGCATATTGCTGATCTTTGAACACGCTCAAGAAAGTTTGACTGCATTTCCTTTTTAGGCAACATCAGATAATTTATTGTATCTATTCTAAGGTATAATATTCTATGGCTTCTTGGTATTATAATAAATGAGGGAGGGAGGGAGGGAGGGAGGGAAGGAAGGAAGGAAGGAAGGAAGGAAGGAAGGAAGGAAGGAAGGAAGGAAGGAAGGAAGGAAGGAAGGAAGGAAGGAAGGAAGGAAGGAAGACTTTTGGCCAATTCTGATTTATCTCATAGGGTACCTCAATATTAGAAGTTCCAAATTGTCCTCTTCTTCCTGGCAATGAATGGAAAAGCAACAATGGAAGTGGAATTTCCACACTCTTCAGAATCTACATTTGCTGTTAAAAGTGTTGAAAAACATGCAAAAGAATAAGTTTACAAATAACATCTGTTATTTATATACTGAATTTAATTTCCTAATAAATTGCATGACCAAAACTTTGGGAGAAACTGTGATTAGTGAACTTTCTCTTTCAAAAACATTAGCTGGTAAGTGTCATTGATGGCCAAGAAACCCCTACCCAAGTGACACAGCAGCATCTTGGCTTTTTTACAAATTAATTTTCCTCCAATCCCAATGGCAAAATTGGAAAAGAATGGTCTACTGATCACATTTTGTGGGGTGATTCAGACAATGGAAAGAGTATTTGGGGACAGTCTGTAAAACCAATCAAACAAAAAATTCAACAGCTACATTAGTCAGACAGTTTTGTGAATTGTTTGCCATTTGAAGTTAAGAGATTGAAATGACTTTGCAATCTTCAGTTGACACACGGGGGTCTCTCTTTGAGCTTTTATCTCTGGCAGCAACAATGATAACTGAAAAGTAAACCTGAAGATGTCTAAAATCTCTCTCTCTCTCTCTCTCTCTCTCTCTCTCTCACACACACACACACACACACACACACACACACACACACATTAACTATAGCGTGTCTGGTATATCATCTTTGCATGACAGAAGATAGAAATGTACATTAGATGATTTTAAAACAATTGGTTGGAATTAGTTAATAAACTCTGGTGTTGGGGTACAATAAAGGAAGGACCTCGGTTTACTCTGATTCACTAAAATGTTACCGATTCCTTCTCTTTTCTGATAACAGTCTGGTGCTATTAGCAACTGATTGAGTGTTGAAGGATATCTGGGAATGTGCTTATATGTGGCCTGTCTGCTGACTAGGGAAATCACATTGCCAGAACTGTAAATAATGCAGAAGTCTCACTAATAGTTAGCAATAAGATAAGCTTCACCCTGACATCTCCCCCTCCCCTCCTCCCAAAACTAAATGGGATTTTTGGTGAGACAGAAGTCTCTGTGTTTTCAAAGGTTCCTGGCTTAGTTAAAATGAAACAAATTGCTTTTCCAGTTACTTCTCTCCAGAGGATGAAAGAGGCTGAAACTGAAGAAATATGAGTCTAAGGAGATTGTATGCTCAAATATCTATCTACCGATCTATCTAAATGTATGTCATTTAAATGGATGGCCTTTTAAAACAGAATCTTACATGCTAAAGAGATTCATTCATGTATATATGAATATATTGATATACTGCATATCTGTATCAAGACATTTATGAGTTCATTACAGACACAGAAGGAAAATAATAGAGTTGTTTTGACAGATGTCCCATGAGATGTCCTTCCATTCTGATTTTTCTTAACTGCCAGTATGTTCCACTGAGGGTGTCCTTGTATAATGAAGATCTGAGGGATAGAATATTTGATGGTTTGCTACTGTAGTGACAGATATGACAGAAGAGTGACTGAACAGCATCATTGGTTGCTCTATCAACATCCTCAAACAACTTTCCTCACGTAACCATTGTTGAGTTGCCAGTTCTCCAGAATATCAGGATGAAGGAAAGAGAAATTAAGAGATAGAAGAAATCAAAAAGATCCTAGTAATACAGGCATAATTTATAGACTTCTGATTTCATTTAAATCCAGACTACAGAAATAATCTTCTCAGCCAGCCAGCCAGCCACTGTGAAAGAACCAGTAGAAAACAGACAGATTTAAATCTTTCTATTATTTTTTTTTCCATGGCCTTTCTGTCCACCTCATCTACTTCCCAGCTCATGAAAATAAAGTTTTCTTAAAGATGATGCTGGTCACACATGAGTGATTATGACCTTCCAACTTTCCAAGGTCCCTCCCAGTTCTGTTATTCTCACCTAGTGGTTAAATTTATTAGCTTTACCTAGAGGAGATTTGCGTTCAAGACTCTTACAACCATGGAAATTCACTTGGTGTCTTTGACCAATCAATTGTGTTTCCTCATTCCAACCTACCTCACAAATGAAAGGAATTCTCTGTGGAATCCATCTTGAGCTCCTGGAAAAGAGCCAGCATATAAGCCTAAAATGAGGAGGAAGAAGGACAGAAGCTGTGGCTATTTTGTGTTCATTATGTATTTGTTTATTAAATTTGTATGCTGTCCATCTTGCCAAGTAACAACTCTAGGCTGCCTACAACCATTTCTATTTCTAGTGCCACTGAAATTATAGTCATAATAGGAGCAATTGTCACAAGTGGGTTTTGGGAGGGGGAAAACAATTATAAAGCATAACAAGCAAAATGCCATTAGTTTTTATAATCCACTATTATTTGGGCAAACCTATTCTTTTCCATAAGTATGAATGCTACTTATGACCTCTTGCTTAGCAACCCATGTTCCTTCTCTAACACTTTGCTATCAGTACCTGTATTAATTGATTATATTTCTCTTTGCTCCTTGGGACCTGTACAGACCAGGATGTCCTTCTTCCTTCCCAACTTTCTAGTAAAATGATACTGCGCAATTAAAAGTGAAACCCTACAAGCAATATCTTGTCCTAGGAACTGACAATCTACAATTAAATTACTTTGGTGAATTAAAATGGATATTCACCCCAAGTGGACAGAAACTCATCATAGTATATATTATTATGAACAAAGTTAATCTGAAGAAGTGTACATCCAACCAATCGCTACCCTGCTCAGCTTCTGAGTGAAGCTGGTCTCAGCCAGTTTGTCATCTGCTGAATTGTCTAAAGCTCTGATCTATTCCAAAATAACATGATCTGAAACCATGATCAAATTATAGTCAAAATACAGTAATTTTAAAACACCAACAGCTACAGCGAATGTTTTATGGAATAAGGAAGACTATTAATCAACATTCCAGAGTAAAATTTAAGATCACAAAATTAAAGGTCTGTTCCAGAGATCTATGTACTACAGATATCAGGTAACATTAGATACTACATACTCCATGTTTGGCATTCAAAATATTGTAGAACCTTCAGGTAATTTAAAAAAAAGTTTCCGGGAAAGAAACGGGAAATGTTTACAGTAGAATTTCCTTTACTATCATTCTCAAATACCTGGTTAAGTAGCCCTGTTAGAAGATGCTCCATAGATGTACCCATATTCCACAGGTGAACCCATAGATGTTACCCATATACTTTCTCACAAAATTCTGAGCTCACTGTCAGTTCTGAAGCTTGCCCAGCCAACACATCCTATCCAGACAGGCATCATCTGTCTCCTTCAGCCTTCGCTAGTATTAAAGATAAAGCAGATTCATCCTGCCTTCAGTGGGGGATAAATCAAAGTGACTTCTGAGATGAGCCATAGAAAAATGGTTAGGGAAGGAGTTTGAGAATATGCTTCATAAACTTGTTTTGTAGCATCTCTAAATCTTGTTTTATCTCATCCTCCATATTTCTGCAGCACAGAGCATTTGAGTGTGATACCTTGTGGTGAAAGCTTTAGTAAGATTTATTAACTAGCCTCCCCTAAAATAAAAGAACTGTGAGATGCCTCTACCACTTACAAAGCTGAGGCTTAATAGGATCCAAACTATTGCTCATTCCAAGTATCTTTTCCCCAGCATCAACTGTTTGGCTAGGAAAGATGCCTTTCTGAAGACCTATGAAATTCAGATAGATAAGTATGGACTCAAAGAATCAAAAACCTGATTCACTATAAGGTAATTTTGCCACTGGTCTGCATGGACACAGCATCTCTCACCCATTCATCCTGAAAGTGAAAGAAATAAGAGCATACCTCTTGCTTAGTGTCTGGCACTAAGATGATTAAGAAAAAGATTTAGATACCATCCCCTGTTCTACTTTGGCTTCACAACAGGATCATATTATAAAATCTGCTTCATTCTGCCACCACAAAAGCTCAGAGTTGACTTTAATGGCCAAGGCAGGATGCCAGCATTTGTAAGAAGCCTACTAATCTAAAGGGGAGCATCAGCAAGTGGTTTTGTATGAATTTTTTTGTCTCATACACTACCTGTGGTTTCTATGGTTTCATCCCCAAACCCCCATAACTTTAACCTTAGGCTGTCTACTGTTGACCTCACCCATTCCTAAGAGGTCTGTAAGGAGTGTGCATAAGCGCACCAATGTGCCTACAGTCCCTGTCCTACTGTCCTCATTTATTTGTATCTATTTCCTGTATTTTATGTTTATATCTTTCCTTTACTCAGGAGCTATTCTGTAATCTGCTTAACAGTTTTTGCCAAGTTGGTACATTCTCAATGGAATTTCCACTGCCCACTCAGCATAAAAAGAACAATGGACTTTAAACAAAGAACAATGGAATCAGATCTTGGAGAAGAGAGAAGCCGTTGCTCTACAGATATTGTTGAAATACAGCTTTGCACAGCCCTAGACAGTATGATCAATGGTATGTAATGCCGGAGTATAGAAATCGATATACTGGGGATAAAATCTCTTCACCTACTCTAAGGATCAGATTTTCTGCCTATGTTCATTATACGGTTCCATGTTGAAAATGTAGCATCACATGAAAAGTTATAGATCCCTCCCACATCTGTGTTTGTTAAGATTGCTAGAAATATTAATATATCAGAAGGAACCATGGCTGCCTAAAATATTATAAATAGCTTGAAAGAAAAGAAATTTGGCCCAGAGTAGCTTTCAGATGAACTGTTCACATTTAGAGTAATACCTCTGCTATCTATGAGAGACAAACAGGTTTTCCCATTCCCCACCCTCCCTTTTAATGCTGGTTTGAAAGTGAGTGATTTGTTAGAAACGTGACACATTTAATGCATCCACTTGGGACTAGGCCCAAATGACAAAACAGCAAGAAGCAGTTAAAAGCTTCCCGTCTGTTGTCAAAGCCCTGTAATTTGCTGCCTTTCTCCAATCAAGGACTTCATTGACAAGGCCGGTTCCACTAATGACCTCGGAAAGAGCTTTTCATTCTGCCCCTTCCTTGGCTAATCTGCTTGGGTCTTAGCAGGAGCTTCCAAAGAGCAGGTGTCACCTGCCCACTTTTTCCAGAAGGAGGGCAAACAGATCTGTTTTGTTACCTCATACAGAGGCTTTGTTGGGCTGGCTAATTTCTCTTTTTTATTTATGCACATGTCCTTATCAGCCAGTGAGCATGTTCTTCTCCCTACCCTGCAAATGTTTATCTTCTCTCATCCAGTCTATTGGAACACCGAAATTAGAGGTGTAGAAAAGCTATTAATCCATCATTTCTACCCCATTTCAACATTGTTCCCCCAGGTATCTTTTTCTAATAGATTTCACTTTTAGTTCTCTGGGTGCAATTACTACTAGCTCCTTTCCCAGATCAAATTACTCTCTTTCTCTCTCTCTCTCTCTCTCACACACACACACACACCTTCATTTGATGCTTCATTTCAGTAAATTTGATTCCAAAAGGTGTGCTGGAAACAAGGCTGAAGCTGGTTAGCAATTTTGTTACTCTATATAATTCCTTTTCCACCTCACTGACATAGAGTGCTAGATGGAAGAGATTGTTCCTAGCAGGAAGCATTACTCTCTTCCTTCTCTGGCATGATTGCCCTTGCTTTCCAACACCAAGGTGCCTTGTATAAAGGTGAAATTTGTTTCCTTTAGCAAGTACTTCCCTACCTGAGCCTAAACTGAAATAAATCAAAACAGGGGACCTGATTGGTATAGCAACTTTCTCCTGCCTGTGAAATAAAGCATGATATACAGCCTCTCTGTTATCCTCTTCTTCTATGGCCTCTTTCTCAATAGTAGATTAGTGATATCATTCGTCCAAGGGCTGAGGTGTCTAAAATTTATGTCAACATAAATGGCTCTTTTCTGACATCAGATCTCCAGTCAGTGATAAGGCTGGGAATGATCTCTAGACAGTGATGAAGTGTCAGTGATAAGGCCAGTGACCGGTCCAGTCCTTTCACTTTTAATCTGGGATACAGTAAGGGTAATAATCAGAGGTGGGTTTCAGCAGGTTCTGACCAGTTCTGGAGAACCGGTAGTGGAAATTTTGAGTGGTTTGGAGAACCGTTTGGTAGTAAAAATTCTGATTGGCCCCGCCCCCATCTATTCTCTGCCTCCCAAGTCCCAGCTGATCGGGAGGAAATGGGGATTTGCAGTAACTTTCCCCTGGATTGGGGAGGGAATGGAGATTTTACAGTATCCTTCTCCTGGAGTGGGAATGGAGATGTTACAGTATCCTTCTCCTGCTGCGCCCATCAAACCACGCCCACCAAGCCATGCCACACCCACCAAGCCACACCCACAGAACTGGTAGTAAAAAAATTTGAAACCCACCACTGGTAATAATGTGTGTAGATTCCCTTGGCTGTGTTTCCCTCCCCATCAAGCATCACCCCTGATATGGAAACAAAATAGCTTTACTTGGTGAAATGGGTTGGAATTGCTATGGTAGCATGCTTAGCTGATGTGGTGGAATATAGTCTGGCTTCCTAGGAAAGAGAGGCTGCTTTCCAGAGGGCCAAAAGATAGTGGAGCTTGGAAAGTTTGGCCAGCAGAAAGAGGGTAAAATGGCTCCTTCCTAGCTTTTTCCAAAATGTATCTGCAGTTATTCAAACAGTTGCTTTAGTCAGGCAAGATTCTGTCTATAGTGAAAAAACAACAAAAGGAAACTACTCGTAAGTCACTCCACTGTCGTTCTTAGTCCTGACATCCTTAGTCCTGACATCCTTAGTCCTGAAAGGAGGTTTTAACCACCTTTCAAATTTCCTGAGTAGCTGGCATCAGCATGGATTCTGCTTCCCGCTGCACACTTTCTCCACTCCATTAGCCTGTCAGCTGGGCTATTTTAGGACATAATCTTTCAAATGATCACCATACCTCCCCCCACAATCACTAGAATGGTAGAAAGGCTGTGGTGTGAAACAGCAGGTGAACTTTCTTCTGTTTCACCCCGTGTCTCTCCACTAGGATGTTCCAATATCCTTGCCTACCAAAAATTCTCCTCTTGGGGAGGCTTCTTGTAATGAAAGATTTGATCACTAAAAAAATTGGTTTGGACAGGTATGTAGACTTTATGGCAACAGCTTGTCTGTCTGGTGCAAAGGCTATGGACATCACAAGTCATCTAGGTATGTTTGTAGTGTAGAGTACTGGGGGAGGACAATTGTGGTGCACATTGTCACCACTGATATTAAGTCTAAGATTTCTTAAGTAGTATTCTCAAAAATGCTTTTCTGTTTATCAGAAAAGTCAGGTATGGGAGAAACAGGGTTGTCAATTCTTGGATGAAATGGTGGTACCAGCAGAGATGGGTTTCAGCAGGTTCTGATCAGTTCTGGAGAACTGGTAGCGGAAATTTTGAGTAGTTCGGAGAACCGGTAGTAAAGATTTTCACTGGCCCCACCCCTATCTATTCTCTACCTCCCAAGTCCCAGCTGATCGGGAGGAAATGGGGATTTTACAGTATCCTTCTCCTGGAGTGGGAATGGAGATGTTACAGTATCCTTCTCCTGCCGCGCCCATCAAACCACGCCCACCAAGCCATGCCATGCCCACCAAGCCACACCCACAGAACCAGTAGTAAAAAATGTTGAAACCCACCACTGGGTACCAGGATGGGGGTTCAAGTTTATTAGAAAAACATTCCAGGGCATGCCAGCTCTGTAGGCCTCTGGTGCTTAACAATAAAAAGGTTACAAAGCAGCTTTTATACTGAACTTGGTGAGACAGTCAATCAGAAGTTTCAACTAGTACTTCCTATATGAATATTCCTCTGGTTTGGGAATACTCATCCCTTAAAGATAAAGGGAAAAGATTTGGGAGAGTGGGTCCTAAAGGAAATAAATATATCCATAATGACCAGTGCATGGTAGGAAAGTAATACTGGACTAAGGGAATAACAGATGGGTTAGCAGAAGGAACTGTAGGAATGGAATTATATACTAGTGCCTGTATATTAATGATAGAAATCTGAGTAAAAATGAGAATATTTATTAAGAATAGTGAAAGTTTTCTAGATACAAGCTACAGAAAGGATAGGGATGAGTCCACGGGGTAGCATTCTGTTACAGAGGAGATCCAATCAAATGGAAGGTATGGAAAAACAAGGCAACTGATAAGATTGGAAGACAGAATGGAACAGTTGAGTTTATTTAGATGAAAGATGTTTAGGAAGCAACTTGAATTTATAAGTATGCATAGTAAAGAAAGTGGTAGTTTTCTCCATCTCCCCTAATAATAGAACACCCAAGGATTAAATAATTGGCCACCCAATGAAATTAACTAGTAGAAGATTTAGCACTTATAAGAGGAAATATTTTTTTCATATGGCAAATAATCAACCTGTGGCATATAATGCCCAAAAAATAAGTTCCAAGAGAATTTTATCAATGACTGAGGTTGATGACTCAGAGTTAGGGGGCTCTCTATAATAGGAATACTGATGCCACAATGTAACAGCTGCTTTGTTGTCTTATTTGTGGGTTTCCTACATGCAACTGGTAAACTACTGTAGCCTCAGCCTGTTTGAATGGGGCTGTTCTCATGGTTTTGTCACAGGTATTGTGGTTCATTCATATAAGTGTTGTGTCAAGAATAATATTCTTTTAAAACAATCCATATAAAGGTAAACTTAAATTGGTCCCAGAGCAGGTTGGTGATGGGATAAAGGAAACATCAGCAGGACATGTCTGTTAAAAAAGTTAGTATGAAACTTTTGGGTTGTCAGTTAGCAGTGTCAGGATGAAACACCCTCCTTTTTTCCCCGTTTGAGGACATTTTCCATAATGAAACTTTATGTTGTTATTTGTCCTAGTGCCTCAATAAAACTTCCTCTGAAGAGATCTTAATGCATTTCTGTTATTCCCTTGAGTAACTTATAAAAGCACTTCTAGTCCCAAATTTTGACAATTTTGTAAACCGTATTCTTCATTGCTTTGATTAGAAGAGCTACTTTCTGCACCATCGTTGGAAACAAGCAAATAAAGCAGCAATAAACCATGTCGTGTCTAACATCCCCAAATCACTGATATTTTAGCAACAAAGTAGTAGAATTTTGGTAATGTAATTTTTGTGTCAAGATAGAAAAATGGAAATGTGAAACATCTGGACTGTGAAATACTTCAGCTTCCATCTTTAAATCCTGATTCTTTCACGTTCATCAAGAGGCCAAAATGTGGCGGTGCCAGTTTCCAGAAACGCTACCAAATAACTGGAAGTTGTTCAGTGATCTGCTAATAGTCAAGAGACTAAGTCACAAATCCCAACTTTTATAGTAAAGGGTGAACAATAGGGGGTAGATCTATTAGGCTTGTGATGGGCAAAAATAGTAAATTATTTTGGCAGGAAAGCAAGGACTGCAGTCAGTTTTGTGATGATGCAAAATGGATTGAAAATTGTGTTTCTGGGCAGCACTTGGAATTTCTGGGGCTTGGTAAGAATGTCTTCTTTAAAAAATAAAAACACCATTCCTACCCCAATCCCCGTATTATCACAAGTTTTCAGTTTCATGCTTGCTTCCTGTCTCAATATGATAGGAAAGCGACATTCAGTGGAGTAGTTATAAAATGGGCCAGGGTTTGCAGATTGCTCATTTCTACTGTGATATGTTGAATTTAAAATGTCCCCAAGCATTTTCTCAGAAAGGGAAAAACATGCAAACCTGAAAATTTCAAAAAAAAAAAAAAAAAAAAACCCTTAAGATCTGGTGCATATTCAATGCCAAATATAATATGGATGAAAATACCTTGAAAAAATTAAAGATGCTGAAGCTTTTTTCTATGATACAAATATTGAAAGTGACATTATTGTAAATTAAAACAGTACATTTTAAAATGAGGTTTGAACTTGTTTCTTCCCTTCTCGTGAGGTCAAACAATCTACAAAATCCCTATACTTTTCTACTAACAGATGGACTAAACTTTGTTAACAGATACAACCAGTTTCTTTGTCAGAAGCAGAATGCCACTGACTTCAAATTGTTGCTGTACTTAAAACAGCCCAAAGATGCATCCCGAAGATATGCAAGTGAGAGCTGCTAAGGTGTGCATGTGTTGAAGGTTGACTCTGCCTTCTATCCTTCTGAGGTCGGTAAAATGAGGGCCCAGATTGTTGGGGGCAAAATGCTGACTCCGTAAACTGCTTAGAGAGGGCTATAAAACACTGTGAAGTGGTATATAAGTCTAAGTGCTATTGCTATTATCATCCTCTGCTCCTACATATAAGTTTTTCTTTCCTTGGGCTGTTCATCAAATGGATCTTGTGTAGAAAATTTGTAATCTACCACATCAGTAAGTGTTTTAGTGTTTCTTGAACCTGAAATGTCCCCTTGTGTACCCCTCATAAAGAAGGAATTCAAAACCAAACCAAAAGAAAAACTGGAGGGTGGGGGGAGTTTTCCCTATTCAAAATTCCATTTATTCATTTAAGAAGGTTCAGAAGCATGCTGAAAACAGTGTAAGAACCAGTTTCATTTTTATTTTTCTCTCAAATGTGATTATACACATTCATGTGTCTACTAAAATTCTGCACTGTTACATTAAAGATACAGTACGGTTAACATTCGATTTGAGGTACTTAGAATTTATAAACGTCCTTCATAAATAATGCCATCAGTTGCTATAGACAAGCACTGTTCCAAACACAACTAGAACCAATCATATCTGAAATAATGGAGTTTAAATTTTTCATTTTTAGAAAATAAACAACGGTGCAATAGGTACTGTAAAAATTAGAATTATTAGTTTAAATTATATGCAGATCAGCTCAAAATATATTACACTAGAAATCCAGTAATAACTTTCTTTCCCCGTTCAGTTCAGCTCTGCAAGATGATATTCAGAATGATTTCAATATTGTTTATATTTTTTCTCGATCTCTGGCTCTTTATAGATAAATATACTGGATGGCTCCAGAAGACTAAAGCAATATACAGGTAGTCCATGACTTACAACCATTTAATGATTATTTTAAGTTACAACAGCACTGAAAAAAGTGACTTATAATCAGTCCCGGTACTTATGACCGTGGTAGCATCCCTGTAGTCACATGACCAGAATTCAGGCACTTGGCAACCAGCATGTCTTTTAAGTGTGTCCCAGGATCATATGATCCCCATTTGTGGCCTTACCAGGGACATCCAACAAGCAAAATCAATGGGGAAAGCCAAATTCACATAATGCAATTCACTTAATAATTGTGATTCGCTTAACAACCATGGCAAAAGAGATCATAAAATTGGCATGGCTCACCTAACAAACACTTTGCTTAAGGACAGAAGTTCCATCCCCGATTCTGATTGTAAGTTGAAGACTACCTGTATTATAAATATATTATCCTAACAATTTAGGATATGAACTTTCTGTTAAGGGACAAAGCCCTAATTTGGGGACAATTCTGTAAATCTATGGAGTTATTTCTGCTTTACAGTTTGATGCTGCAAATCTTCTCATTCTGTCCACAATCTACATAAGGTAACATAATTTGAGTTTACTGAATGCAATTTAGCTTGGATGTTAACAGAGTAGAGGGTCAAAGTTAATACGCCAGATCCATTGCTGCTAGCAAAAACCAGATGATGGAAACATATTAAAGACCATTCAGTTCAATAATAATGAAAAAAAAAACCTCTCTAGTTCAGAAACGTATCCTGCATTCAAAAGAATACTAAATTGAGTGAAGTACAGGTAACTATATTTGTTTTATTCTATTTGGCAAGGAAAATGTAAGTACTCAAAGCTCTTTCCAAGTTGCTCCCTGGAAGGGAACAACAGACCAAAGGCTAGATAAATACAGTCCTAAAAGTCATATATCACCTTCGTAATAACATTGCTATTTAAATAATTGAATCGTCTTTTAAATTTCACTGTATAACTACAGAACAAAATTTGAAAGTTTCTTCATTTGTAACATGCAAAGAAAATGTTGGCTTCCATCTGCTTTTTATGTGTTCAAGAGCCAACACACACACACACACACAGACAGAGAGAGAGACACACACACACACACAGCTCATTCCAGGTAGCTTTTTCCTGATCAATATATTAGTACTCAGACTCTTCGTTCTGATTTGACAGATACTTCAAGTAGTCATTTATCTTAACAGCCTCCCAAAGGAGATCTGCTCGGCCCTATTATGCCTTGCTATTAGACTAGTAGTGAAGTCAATTTTTATTCCAAGCTTTTACAAAATACCTCTTTAAAGCTGTCATTAACTGCAGCTACTACCTCTTAGTTTTTTAATTCTGATTTTCTCAATATTTTCTAATATTTAATATGTGCTCTTTTAGAATTTAGAAAGACAGGTTATATATGCTGAAAATAATGAGCTAACATTAGTTGTTCCAGATTCAACTAAAAGGAGTTATAACTGCAAAAACAACCCTCATGCAATACACACTATATAGTTGACTGCTTAAAGTTGCAGCTCAGCACACTTACCAAGGAATTATTCCTAGGGAAGCCAGCAAAATTGATGCTTGAACAGACATATGTAGTATTGCATACAGGGGCACTGAACATCAGGAAAAAAATGCAAATATTTGGTGGTATAGATATGGTCACACACTACTGCAGAGATTTCTTATCTTATTCAAGGATCTTGTGAAATTCATTGTTTTTAGTTTTCATAGTTGTAGAGAAAAAGTATAAATACCTTTCCAGTATTCATCCTTGAAAATAAGTCATTTCAAAACAAAAAGCATCGTGAGAATTGGAAATCAAATTCAATACATTTAAAATTCTGAACCCATATCATTTTCCCCAAATTTCGGAAATCTTACTTGGAGATCTGCCCGCTGTTCCATCTATTTCTCAGGAGTAACTATTTGATTTTACTGCGAAGTAGGACATGCATGTGGCTACCATTTTTGACACCCGATGATACATTTTGGTTTCACCGGCATTGCGTTTGTGGAAAAGAGGAAACAATATATTGAAATGTAGGGAAGAACTTAAAGAGAATTTAGGATCACACTATTATATGAGAACTATTTATAAAGGTAAGTTAGATATTTACCCATATTTATTCTGGCAAACTGTCTACTTGTAATCCATTATGGAAAAAAAAAAGAAGGAAAAATTCAATACATGGGTCTGTGGCCCTAAAAAAAGGAAGCTGAGCAATCTGGTGCCAGAGACAATTCATTTCTCTCTTCAGGAATGATTGTGATTATACTAATTCCAGTTCCATTGTTCATCATCTACAAATATTTACCATCAATACATATTTTCCAGAATATAACTGAGACCTTTGAAACACCATGTGCTTCAGAGGGGTAAAGCTAAAAGTAGCAGTGTACATCTGCCATCTAGAGGCCGAAAGGGCACAGGGCAACTGATGTGACCTATGTCTGGAAACTGGATTAATTTCACCTTAAGGTAATGCCATCAGTCTTCCTTAAATCATGTCATTCATGGTGTTTTTATTTGGCATATCTGAAACATGTAAAATTAATCGGGTTAGGAAAAAAAAATAACTTAAAGAGAGGAGCATTTTCTCCCAAACAAATTATCCAGATGCTTTTATCTAGCACTTCCTACAAGGACCTCGGGCAATATGTATGGTTTACCCAACTATAGCCTCATGTTGATGTTATGATGAGAGTTAGATTGAGACTAGCTTTTTCCATAAGAAATCAGGAATATGGAGCAAATTTTATGATTGAAAAGAGCTTTGACCTCTGCTCACTCTAGTCTAAATCCAGTGCTTGATTCATACTTAAAAGTTGTGAGAATGTAATCCTTTACATTTCTTTGAAAAGCAACTCCATACCTCTGAGAAATGTAAATAAGTGTTTTTTTTAAATACTATTATTTGTGATGGTAAAAATGTAGGAGACACAGGAGTAGCATTTGCTCTTAAGGACAGCTTCTGTTTTGTGGGTATATTTTTAATATGCTGCACTGCTGAGAAACTGTTACTGCTAAATGTTCTTGTGTTCAAGTATTATTTGGGGCACCACAGATATTTAACGAAACCAGGAATCAGGATTTCAAGTCCCAAAATGTTTTAGGACTCCCAATGGTTGTGCTGGCCAGAGAATTTTGGACATTGTGGTTTGAATTCAATAAGAAACCACAAATTAGGAAAAGCTGTTGGAGACTGGAGGCATCCACAAAGATATTTGGTGGCATGGGACACGGGGGCAGAATGATGAAAGCAGTGTTGAATCATCATGATGGAAGCCCCACATGTTGTTATCTATACAAAAGCAGGAAAACTTGCAATGCGATCAAATAACAATGTTTTTGTTATTTTACTGAAAACTTCAGATTCTCTGGATGCCTCAGAGTTAAAGCCACTATTCTAATAACTAGGACAATAAAATGTTGTGCTAAGGAGCTACACTGTAGCGAGATGCACTTATATTTACTTGTAAACAGAAAACTGGGACAAATCTATTTCAGACTATTTTCTAGACTGAAACACATAGAGGTTGCTTTTTTGAGGCAGTGTCTCCTATTTCACAAACATGGTATTCACCTATACTTTTATCATCTCTCTTTTTTTTTAAAGCTACCTGCCAACCTGAACCTTTTCTTGTTAGAAATGCAGATATTCCAACCAATTTTTAAAAAAATCTGGAAAAGGAAAGCTTTGACTGACAATTGAGAAATCTCCAAAAGTTAGGCAAGGAATATTTGTCACAAATATTCCAGATTCTGCAGGGTTCCCAGTTCCAGGTTGCAAAAATCTCACTTGGTATTTTTGTTTGCTGCATTTGCATGGCATTTTGCAGCCCAAATTTGATAGTCTTATTGTGATCTGTATATAACAAAGCAGTAATTTATACTTGTGCTAAAAAGTATACTTCTGTAGTCAAAGAGAAAACTACAAGCAGATTCACAAGCAATCTTAATGGTCACATTTATACTTAACGATAAGCTAAAAAAAAATAGTTTGTTGAAGTCATAGGGTCTGATAAGTTAAACAAATATTATTTTGTATGAGCCTGGCAAATTTCAAATCCCTTCAATAATTCTGCTGCAACCTGTGTTAAATTACAAATACCAGGAATCCCTGGCTGGAGATAGTGAAAACTATAGGATGTGGAGGAAAATTAAAAAAAATTAACATCTAGAAATTTGGGATATGTTTCAAAATTTATAATTGGGTGAATATTCATATTCTAACCAAACTGCATAATGTCCAGTCTACTTGTTCATTCAAAAACAGAGCTTTCAAACCTACTTGCTTCTACTGTTTAAATGCCCCACTAGTTAGTTTAATATGTGAAGCATTAAATAATATCTGTATTTTTACTACTTGGAAAAAAACCACGTATCTTTAAAATGGTATGTGGGCAAATAAAATTCACAAAATTCATTATTTGCTTTTTTGCTACACATTTTCTGACACTGGAAATCTAATAGACTTTATTAAATAAAATGTAGTTACTTTCCCTTGAAAAGAAAAGTAACTATCAGAGAGATTTTGTAATAGTGTAAATGCCATTATATAATACTTCAGAGTAGGTTCCCCTTGTATGAAAGGCTTTAGTTGCCATCATTCCCGTCCTGAATGTACTCTGACGATAGTAGGAACTTCACTAATACATCTGGAAGGCTACCAACTAGGGAAGGCTTCCCAGAAGTAATCCTTGGCAATCAAAAATGCATGAATGTATTTTAAATATCAACAGTTTCCTTGAAAAAGAGCTTTCTAAAAAAAAAAAAAAAAAAAGGTTAAGGTTAATTAAAAAGCAACTGTCCCCAAAAACCTGAGTTTTTGCTGTTGTCTTCCATAACATAAGCTAAATACGAAATGCCAGTATTTGCAAAGCAATTCAGGGCAAATCACATTTTATATATTTTCCAATCAGTTGCTATGGCCTTCAAATGGTTGGCATTTGAAGACCTCCTATGTTCCCTCTAGAAAACCTCAGCCCAGGCGTGGTGATGCTGCAGCTAAACCAGCCTCAATTCTAAGTTTGAGTCGCATCCAAATGGCAAAAGACTAAAGACACTTTTAATTCTGAGGTGTTGAAGAAGCCTACAGTATGGAGGAGCAAAAATAAATAAATCATAAATCAAAATGACAGGAAATAGCAGCAAAGTAGAGACCAGACAAGTTATGTCCCTTGACACACACTGCATGGGGAAAAAAATGACAACTTTCTTCACTAATAAGGCATTCCATCTGTGCTAAAGCCGAAAATCTTTAACACTTAATTTGTTAGTTTGATCTTGGGAGCATGTAGTAGAAGAAATACATGTAGACAATAAAAAGTACAGCAAGAGTTAAAACTGTTCACTGCATTTAGGAGTGTCCTAATTGAACTGACCATATATATCTGCAGACAACAAGCTAAGCATGAAATTGGCCTGAACCAGACACAATACATCATAAAATCAGAGTGTTCTGCGAACCCACCTTTCCTTCAAGCATAAAAAATAAGTTCTGGAATTTGCCCTCCCTGAACCCCAGTGCCATTGGTGCTGTCTGAAGAACACTGGAATTGCACAGTCACTTTGCCACATTGGACTTCTGTCATTCCTTCTTGCCCAAAATAGCTGAGTTCATTACCATCCAAAATCACACTAGCCGTATAAAAGGTATCTGGTTCGATTTGCACTGGATACTCAAACCACACGGGGAAAGTATTGCTAGATCCATCTGAGAAATACTTGCTTAAGTTTTGTCCAAGGATAACGCCTTGCCGCTTGAGTTCAATCTTAGCACTGTATTCTGCTGATCCGCAGCTGGAGCCATAGAGTCCAAACCCAGCAATGAAAACTCTCTTGTCAACAGCAAACTGGATGCTGTCGCACCGGCCCCTGTAGCGCCACTGGTTGCTGCGGTAGGCACATGACTGGAAGCGATGACAGCGCTGAGGGACCAGGCCTTTGCGGGCATTGCTCACAAACTGCAGCTCTGGTTTCTTGGCAGCTGTGTACCAAAGGAAGATATCGTTTGTTTCACTGAGGGTCAGAAGACCAGACTGAGCAGCCCCATTGGCGAAGTCATCTAGGGCCATGGTGGGTATGCGAATGAGATAGAGCGCCTTCCCAAGCACTTTGCGCTTATTTTCAATGCTAGGAGGTAATTCTTGCCGTTGACACTCCATTTCAGCCCAATTGAGGGCAGCTTCAAAAACCACAATCTCTTTGGCGTTCAGGGTCTCCCTTTGGAGAATGCTTTCAAGGGTTTGGAAGTCAATGTCACAGAAGCCTTCCGATTTCAGAGCCAGCTCGGCCTGTGCATCAATCACCTCCCAGCAACGCTCAGTCAAGTCTGGTTCCTCAAATAAGCAGCTCTGGGAAAGCAACACACAAGCGTTTTTTGCACTCAGGCTTGTCTCTAGGAAATTCACACAGGCCCGGGCGAGATGAGGAACAATGTACTTCTTGGCGGCATAAAGAGTTGCTAGAACCGTATCAGCAGCCAGGTCAATTTCATCACAATATATGTATCTGTAATAAATAAATATACACATTATTCTAATATTTTAGCAGATGGGAGGGGGGATAACATTTTCCTACAATACTGAAAATAGAACACTAATGTATTCTGGGAAACACTTCCCTCAATCGCAACTTGTACACAACAATTTAGGTTGCTGACCAAATAACATCCGTATTTAACAAATTCTTTATCCTCAAAACTTGTATGTAAGTGTAGGATAATTTACAATCTATGCTACAAATCACCAGTAGAAGGCAAACTTTAAACTTTTCTTTTTTTCTTCCACAATACTGTCATACATTGTTGGCTTGCATACATTTGAGTGATGATTCTTTTATATGGTTAAACTCATTTAGGCAGCAGCCATGACTTGCTTTAAAAAATGACATAATGAATTTAAATTATGATGTCGTTTCACAAATCGAAGTGTGAGTTAACAGGAGCTTCTAATTACATCCTTAGCCACAATCTGATCCTGCTTTCTTTGCACCTCACCCTCGCATTGTGCTTAGGCACAGAGGAATGAAACAAATGCAGTTGGAAAACGAAACTAATCTCCTGTTTAATTCTGACTGAGCTAACCAAGTTTATTTAACAAGCCCATCTCCCTAGCGTCAAATGGTGGAAAATTTAAAGGGAACACCTAATTGGTCTATTTACTGCATATATATAACTTGATCCACCATAGCAGCTATTATTTTTCGTGAAATAGTTTGGCAGTGTCCACAATGTTAAATTGTCATTGTGGCCAGTTATATCATATACAGCAGATTTTGCAGAGCATATTTTATATGCCTTACAAATGAGCATATAATTCTCAGGATAGTTAAGAACCTGTCAGATTTAAAAAACAGAAACAAAAAACCCACAAGCGTTTATAGTGTTGCACGCCTACATGGATGCACTAGCTAATAGTAAAAAAGAGAGGATTTATGGTGATTTAGGTGGGATGTTTTTTTTTTTTAATAACATGTAAGATTTATAAATTCTGATATGAACAACATGTTTTAAGATGTTGTTCACAAATCTTCCCATGCACGGCTTCTTTTGTATGTCAGCCAATAAAGGTGGTTGTGAGCCAACCATCTGAAGACCATAGCAACTGACTAAAAAAAAGGATTCTCCCATTTAATATTACAAATCTTTTGTATCAATTTGGTGAACAATGCCATAGTTCTGTAACTTGCTCTGTGTAAATCTCTATATAATAGTTCATGGTTATAGTAATACACTATTTGACCCCCCAAAAATGACAATATGGGTTTAAGAAAATCCCCTACCTATCTAACAATAAACAACTATTTAGATGGTTTTAAAAAAAGAACTTTTGCAGTGCTGAATTTCTCCCTTTGTTAACCTTAGTTGCCAATTCCAGTTGAAACCAATCCCTCTGCCATAAGTCTGTGCACGTGATACTCTTATATACACATATGTATGTATGGAAGTATACGTGCCCAAATCCAAATAACCTAAATAGGATAAAAAAATAAAATTGTATTAAATGAACTACAGGTGGGTTTGGGATTGCCATCACTAAGAAATGTGGATGTAAAGCACATCAAGTGACTGCATCACTTAGTGACAATCCCAGTAGTCCCAGTTGCTATCGCAAGTCCAAGATGCGTGGGGGTTCATTCAGTGGGAAGCAGTGCTACAGGGAGTGGAGAAGCCCTGGAAAGCCCAGTAGGGGGAGGAGGAGGAGGATGTTGTGGCACCCTGCAAGTGCAGGAAGAAAATAGGTTAGAGGGCGCAGCACAAGTGCAGAAAGGCTACGGGATGGAAGGCATAGTGCAGCAGAGTGCAGGAGATAGGATGTGCAAGTATAAAAAGGCCATGGGGTGGAGGGCATGATGTAGCATGAATGCAGGAAAACCCAGAGAAACTTACCAGAATGACTTGGGACTTTTCCTACCAGCTTCCCCATTGACTTTGCTTGTGGGGAAGCCAGCAGGGATGGTTGCAAATGGCGATAACCATGATTCCTATAAGGTTGTAATTGTGAGCCAGGCAGCCAAGTGCCCAGATTGCAATCATGTGACTGCAAGAGTGCAGAAAACCCCAGAGAATTCAGAGGAACAGTCATACATCATTTTTTTCCAGTACCGCTGTAATTTTGAATAATCGTCAAACTAATGGATGTTAGCCAAGGACTACTTGTAAAAACTAATTAAGCTCAATTGCCTGTCAAATAAGACGCGCCATTTCCAAAATCTGCCTATATGAACTTTTCTCACGCAAACTGTTCTCACAAAAGGACATACACAAATTCCTCCAAAGAGGAAAATTCAGGATGGAGATCAGGTGAGAAGAAAAAGTCATTGTAGTGAAAAGGGATGGAGAAAGAAAGCAACAAAACTGGATGGAAAGAAATGTGGGAAGAGGTATTTAATCAGGAAAGGAAGGAAGCCTTGTCTAATTGTTCCAAAATGGCTAAATTCACTAAGGAAACAATCTTTCCAAAGCAGCACCTCCAGGTGATGTCTTGGATTACTTGTACCTCATACTAATTATTTTGTTTTCAGTATATTTTTATATTCTTAATATGTATCCCAATTCACAGATTTAATTATTTGAAAGGAAAAAAAATGACAAATCTGCTTGGATGGTACAAAGTCCATCAGAGAAACATTCCACTGCCTTTTTGCTTCTCAATTAAGTTGCCGCTGGACATCCCAAGGAGGGGAAGAAGAGGAGAAAAAGGTTTTGTTTTTACTTGCCACCAAAACCTCTGAGGACAGCACACTGATACACAGACCCATCTTTGCAATTTGCTAGTGGTAAAAGAGCTAAACAGCAAATGGTAATACAGCAAAGTTATGCCAGTCCGGGTTATAAGGATCAATCCTGTCAAAGGACAATACAAATCAAGATTGGACTTGGTTTTGCTCTTGACAAAGACTGATTTGGCTTCTTCGGTGGATCACAGTTAATAGAAACACAGAGTTAACTTTCTTATGAATGCAGCCACCATGACAGAAACAACCTAATAAAAACTACAGCTTTAATTCCCTGCTCAACCAATTAATAAACTAAAGCTCTGGCAGCTCCATAAATTTTCCACTATGGTAAATTACTGTGAAAGTTACACTGGGGGAAGGTGGTGGTGAAGGGAATTGATAACAATGTTCACCACCAACAAAAGATACTTCAGCCACTCAGTCATATGGATTGTTCTGCCACAAGACAATGCAAAGACCTCTGGCTTAGGTGGCTTTAAAAAGAATAAACAGGTATTCAATGCCTTTCTGTATTCTTAGTTGATTTAGTGGAAGCTTACTCGATTAATATTTCTGAATTCCAGGAGGAGTGGGAAGACAACAATAATTTCCTGAGTGACTGTCAAAATTGGCAAGACACTCAATTAATTTCTTCTCCTCCCCCATTAGATGTTTAATCTAGTAGAGTTCTTATAGCCCTTATCAAAATTTTAGAACACTCAAGAAACAGTATTGGGCTATCTCTGTCTTAACTGGCTTTTCTTCCTTGTAAATAAGTGCTTCAGGGACCTTGTTCTATCACTGTCTACATGCACATTTATGAGAAATGCTCCAATTTGCCCCCTCAGGGGGAAGTAGCTAGACTTGAAGAGATGGGGGGGGGAGTGTATTCCCTAGTGAGCTGTGCTTCAAAGTACTTTGCTGTAAAGTACACTTTTTCTGGTGCTTGTCATTTTCTGACTTCCAAATCCAGCCATGGAGCTAAAAGGAACATGGCAATTTATTTGGAAGATATGAACAGACAGGGGATTCTTCTCTTTGCTATAGTTTTGATCTTAGCTTCGCACAATCTTCGCACAACGCAATCCATCGTTGAAGTGAAACATGGCCAGGTTGCATATGTTTAAAATTGGCATTCAATAGACGTTCTGCCGATTAGAATGGATAAATTCCTTGTGTGTCCAATCACACTTGGCCAATAAAGAATTCTGTTCTATTTCTATTTCTATTTCTATTTCTATTCTATTCTAATAGTTACAGAAAAAGATGGGAGAATCTGGTGTTGAAATTTGCTTGAGCACTACTGATTTCCTAGTGGGAGAAAATGAAGACAACTATGCAACCTTTTAAACATTACTTGCTATCTGGAAGTGGGAAAAGTTTCAAAGTGCAGCGGAAATGCCAATTTCAGGTAAGCTCTTATTAAAAAGAGTTCCACTCTTTTTTTTCCTGCTACTGGGCACTGATTGTTTATTCCTAAGGCAGTCCTAAATTCCATTGAATACTGATGCTGCTGTAACCTATACCACCAACCTAAGACTTTTCCAGAACACAGTCAATGAAGTAAAAGCCTTTAAGGAAAGAGATTCACCTGAGTAGAAAGTGGAGGTTTCAGTTGAACATTCTTAAACATGGATTGTTATCTGCTAAAGATAATTAGAATGTGGTGAAGATGCCTCTTTGCTAGCTTTTGTTGATGGGGAGAGGTCTGCTGCTGGGAAGTCTCCCATTGCATCTGCAGAAAGAACCCACTGTAGCAAGCATAAGACCATGAAATGAGGCATTCAGCATCTCTTTCTCCAAGACAGACTTGATTCAGGCCCCTCAGTTATGCCTGTAAAGAGCTGAGATTCCCTCTCTGTTACCCCCAATGACTGGGAAAATAGTAATAGTAATAGTAGTAGTAGTAGTAGTAGTAGTAGTAGTAGTAATAATAATAATAATAATAATAATAATAATAATAATAATAATAATAATAATAATAATAATAATAAGCCTGCCAAGCTGAAGCCTAGCAAAACTGCTCCTATACAAAATCAGTCTCATGATGGCTAGGAATTTTGAAAGTTGTAGTTCCCTAATGTATTTGCAGGGGCCCTGGTTTGGAAAAGCTGTTAACGTGCAATTCCGACTCGTGGAATTGTGTTTTATTGGACGAAAAAATGTATAAACCGTAGGTTTTTAGTACAGTACACATAAGAAATATAATCAAGAGCACTGTTGAAGATTCCTGAACAATCCTGAAATCTGCTATAGAAGTACAGTACACTAGGCACATATTAATGGTATTTCACCAAATACATTTCCTAATACTTGCAACATAGAGCATTATGGGGTTTTTGAAGTGAATCAAGCAGTACTCCAGTTTTACTGAAAACATAACTATCAAAAAGTTTACCTAAAGATATTTAGCTAAAGTTCATGCTTAATATCTAAATATATGATAATGCTGGCAATCTTAGTAATTAAAATCTAACACTTATATTTAAATATTACAATCACAATCAACTTTGAGAATTCTCAACGTCGAGCCACATGTCATGACACAATGACATCTTATTGCTGGATATCCTGTTTTGTATAACTTCCTTTCATATTCCTCACACACTGTGTGGTAATGTTTTATTATCATCCAGACAATTTAATTAAGACAGTAATAGTTAAGAGATAGCTATCCAAAGTTGGGGGGCGGGGGGAATCCAACTCCCACATTATTAAGATGTAATATGGTTTTTTAAAAAATGAACCATAGCACAAATCGATAAATGTTTCTAAATAATAATAAATCTTTTCAGATACACCTTCTACTTGAATTTATGGAAAGCACAGTAAGAAAGCAACTTGTTTTTCTTTACATCCCACTCATTGCACAAGAGAAGCAAGCCAGATGGAGTGAAGAATCGCTAAAAAAAGAAAAATGCATGTTCTATCTTCAGTTCCATATTAAAATGCCTCAAATATATTTGGAGAAACCAATTGTTGTTAACATTTTAGATTTTATGCAGCCGTTAGGAAAAAATGCTATCATGATGAATTCATTTGACAGATTTATGAAATGACAATTGCACTGAAGAGGAATGGGAAAACACTGTGGGCTTTACTTAAAGTCGTAATGCAAACATTTTTATCAGGATATATATGAAATTATTGATTTGGATTTTCTTTTCATGTTTTTAAACTTACCATATATCTTCTTTTGTGTATAATATATTAATAGTTTGCCCCAAAGTTGTAAGTGACATGCAAAATGTAGTGGGAGAAAGTGGGGGAGGCAGGGAAAATATAAATTTTGCATATTAAAAGTTTTAAAACTAACACAGGGACCATTTTTGGAGCGAAGATGGAGATATTTCTTTTTATAATGATACACAACTTTTTAACACTGACATTTCTAGAGCAAACTAATTCATTTCTAATTCATTTCCAGCAACTGAAGGAAGATGCTTGCTTACTTTAGCATAGCGAGGAAAGCAGGAGGCTCCACATCTGGGATACGGATTTCATCTTTATCCTCAGCAAGCTCTCCGTAAAACATTGCGTGGAACACAGAGCTTCCAACGGCTAAGACATACTGGTTTTTTTTTTCAACAAAAAGAAAATATCAGTTCATGCTATTAAAAAAAAAGATATACTAGAGTGACATGTGTATTAAAAAAGAAGGCCTAGTTGAAGGCAATGAAGGTTTTCACCATTCAAAACTAAGTAGGGGAATGCTGGGTTTTTCTTTTCATCTTAAGAAATAGTTCTTCAATATATCTATTGCTTTCCTAAAAGAGCTTAAGAAATTCATGCTGAGAGCCAAGCAGCTGTAGCATTTTGGAACAGGCTTCTGCATCTTGTGCCCTCCTTATCTGATGGGCTATGATTTCACTTACCTCTAGCTCCCATTATGAATTACTATTATTAGAATTGAAGTCTATTTTACAGCACTTAGAAGGTGCTTGGGCAAAGTAGGCTTATCAAACCCCACTCTTGCAGCAACCTTGGGTAAGACTATATCTCAGACTTTATCATAGGATTTTTGTAAGAATTAGAACTAGTTGTGAGGGAAAAGATGGTAGCAATCTGGAAGAACATCGGGATAGTGTCACAAATCACACATAAAATTCTGCAACAGATCTTCTACCAGTATTGCAAAAATGTGTTAACTAGAAAGGAAATTATTAGAACATTTCACAGGCAAAGTTATTTAACAGTATTTCTAAGTATACCAGTTCCAGGATTCAAGCCATTTATATGAATTTAAAGTAGGAATTATAGATATTCCCCTCACACTCCCATGTCAGACCTGCTACTGCAGTTCTTGCTTACTTTGTGTCCTGGTAATCGCTGGGTCCCACCTGGTGGCCCAACCACAAAATGAACATCTGCCATCAAGTCGTTGTTGAACATCACTGCATTTCTATAAACAGAAGCAATATATTAATTGGGAGTGTTTAGCATCAAGCTTTATCTCCGAACACACGCAATTCATTTTGTTGGAAGCTCTTTAAAGGATTTCATTAAAAATCAAACTGAGAAAATTAAAAACAGAAAGCAATGATAATTAAATATTCCAAGGTTTAGTGTTTTTAAAATAAGGATTCCATTACAAAAAACTTTGGAAAAAACTTTCCTCAAAGTGAAAGTGCCAAGCTGTGCAAACATCTGAAAGTTAATACATAAAAAATACATTTTTTATGAGCACAAACAATTATGAGGTTAAAATGGCTTGCATGAGAATGTAATTTTCATTATCAAAAGACAAGAACTACACTGTTGGAAAGGAGAAACATTTCCCCTTTTCTCAGTTTTAATGAACGATCCTGTGCTAATAAAACATTTCATTGCATGCTGCTCCAGGACTTGTAAACCCAAGAAAGAAACAGAGCCAAACTTCCTTACCTTTCTCGGATGGTGGGATACAGCCCTTGCCAGTTGGGAGCTGGAATAATATTGTTGTTATTGATATTTTGCTGGTGATACTGCTGGACAGCAGTTGTGTTACTATTAGCCGGTTTCTTTCGGGGGAAAATATCAGCAGCCATCTTTTTCTTCTTTTTAGTCTTCAAGGTAATGATTTCATAGCACACTGGAGGTAATTTGCTGTTGCTGCTGCTGCTGCCGCTGCCTCCGCCGCCACTGCTGCTGCTGCTACTGCTGCTGCTGCTGCTACTACTGTTTACCTTCTTCGAGCTTTTCTTGGACCTGTTCTTAACTGTCTCTGGAAGCATCAAGAAGAAGGTGAGACATTTCATGTTCTTTCCCTTGTCATCTACCATGAGTATCTCTGTCTGTGTAAGCAGAGAGCCTTACTTGGTAAACAGAGGGAACAGAAGGTACAAATAAAAGAGCAGCAAAGCTGAGTGTGTGCTTCTTCTTCTTTTTTTTTTTTTTCCTCAGCAAAGACAAGGTGACCTTTTCCAGGGTGCTGAATAAGAGATCGGCTTTTAAGTTTGATCCAGGGCTTGACTGGTTAAACGTCTCCCCATTGTGATTCCCTTTTTCATTTGCTCGCCAGAGCTTTTTTTTTTCCCCCTTCTCTCTCTCCCCCCCCCTCTTCCAAAGGTCTGGAGGCAGAATCACCTGAAACCGCTAGGCTGTGGCAAAGCAAGTAGAAGAGCAAAGATGTGTGCTGCCTGCTCGTCAGCTGCCTCAACTTGTGTGCTGAAGGGATCTGCACACAGGAGGCATTAGAGCCCTGCAGATGGAGCCAGACGAGCAGCATCCTAGCCCAATCGCTGAAGTCACCAATAACAATTGGACTAGCAGCACAGTGACACCTATTGTAGACGTACAGTGCCCAAATATTAAAGAGCCAGCTATCACAGTCGCACTTCGCATCGTTTTGAAAAGTAAGAAGCGACAGCACATGCAAATGCATGTGCGTTTTTATGTAATTGCTAAGCTAATGAATGTGACTTAATGCCTCGCGTGTGAGCAGGGAGGAAAATAATTTCAGAGAACAGCAGGATTCCGTGGTTTTTTTTAAAAAAACAAACAAACACTAGAAAAATATTTTCAAGTAGATGCGATAAGCCAAATAATGCAGTGCTGATCCCCCCGCGTTTCCCCCATAATTAAAATGGTTAAATGAAATTGGTATCCATGTGAAAGCCAATTAACTTGCAGCATAAAATGGACTGATACAATTTCAACGCTCTTTCTTCAAACGTAGTTTGTATTCCAGAGCCTTACCAAACAGAGATGAGGTCATCACATTAGTTTTTAACTCACTATGTTTTCTGCTAACAGTCTTTGACAGACATCTCAAATCACTAAGTACAGGCTAATTAGACAAAACTATGCCAAAGATAATTGCAAAGCTTCCATTGAAAAGTATCTACAAGTGTAGACCGAATACAAATAAATCAAATTATTTATATACAAATTGTTTAGAGAAAAAAAAATATTTCGTATACATGCAAACAGACCATATTTTTGAACTAATATAATTACACTTCCATTGGAATGTAATTGCTAAAGTGGTCCAGAACACAGAGAGTAGTAAGGAAATTATATAACCACTGAACAAATTACAGAATCTGCACAGATGGCCCACACTTTTAATCATTTCGCTTCCCTCAAATAACAGCAGCTTAACACTGTAAGATTTGGACTGCAGAAAGAGCTACTGTGCGTATTCAAGCCGAGGCAGAAGGACAGCATCTCCACATATAACAGGATGTCACGCAATCAGACCAAAGGAAGCCGCCATGTGGCTAAGTTAAGGACAGGTTCTGTTCCTGCAGTCAATGAGTCCTAGACACAGGAGATGGATTCTCATTGCAGCATATGCTTCATTGTATTTTAATTTCTCTCTGTAATGTATCACTGAATGGAGAAAGCATACAAAGAGATAAAACGCTATTGTTAAATAATAAGCTTTGCTGTATGGAATTAAAACTAGAAGAGGGGAAAAACTAGATGGAGGAATGGCATTTGAACAAACAGCCCCTTGGTTTCCATTAAGGGCTAGTTACTTTTAGCATCTTAATGCTACAGTATTTATTTACATAAATACAATACCTTACATTTCAAGTATGAACCTGTACAGGTAGTCCTCGACTTACAACAGTTCGTTTAGTGACCATCCAAAGTTACAACGGCAGTGAAAAAAGTGACTTCTGACTGTTTTTCAAACCTAGCACCATTGCAGCATCTTCATGATCATGTGGTCAAACTTCAGACGCTTGGCAACTGACTCTTATTTCTGATAGTTGCAGTGTCCCGAGGTCATGCGATAACTTTTTGCGACCTTCTGACCAAAACAATTCAGTGGGGAAGTCAGATTCACTTAACAATTGTGTTACGAACTTAACAACTCCAATGATTCACTTAACATCCGTGGCAAGTATAGACATAAAATGGGGCAAAACTCACTTAACAACTGTCTCACTTAGTAACAAATTTTGGGCTCAGTTGTGGTCATAAGTCGAGGACTACCTGCATTATGTGCTTGGACAATCCTATAAGCCATCTTGGTCATGAGCTGTAACTACCTAGTTAATGTAATGATCTACTTGGATACATGATGGTCAACTCAATATCAAAATATCATACAAATTAAATGGAAAAAGTACCTTTTTGTTTGCTAGTTATAATGTCAAGCAACAAGAAAAAATGTTTTGCCTATTACTGCTGTTGTGTTTTTTTTAATATGTATTTCATTAATCACTTCAAGAATTTAAATTAGAGAACAAAAGCAAGGACATAATGCATCACTACATATAGATTGCAAATACAATTATCCATAATCCTACAGATCTACATAATATTAGAATGCAAACCTACCTTCCTGCTATAGCAGAAAAGTGCAGAATATACTAAGCAATGGGTAATAGGATGTCTGTTTTCATTAAGACTACTCTTAACTATAGAGTTCAAGATTTTGGACAATGTCCTTATATTCTTAAAAGATCAGTTATATTATGAGAGTGAGCAATGATGATATTCACAGTCCTGTACATACTGGTTGCCAAGTGCCTGAATTCTGATCACATGACGAGAATGTGAAAAATGATCATAAGTCACTTTTTTCAGTGCTGTTGTAACTTCAAATAGTCAATAAACAAATAGTTGTCAGTTGAAGACTACCTGTACCACATTTAGAAGAGAATATAGATTGGGCATATTTTGTTAGCAATCGATATCACTATCCATTCCATAAATATAAAATGTTAATTTATTAAATTAAATCCTTTTTAGGGTGATAGATGGAATATTAAGAAAATGTACATCTGTTGTGTTTATAATATTGTTGTTGTGGGGAAAATAGGAGGAGGAAGGGTACGTTCACCACCTTGAGTTATTTATAAAGTAAAAAAGATGGGATAAAACTCTAATAAATAAATAAGATTACAAACAGTGAATGGAATCACAACAGTGTCTCTCTTCTAAACTGAAATTTAATCCTGCTAAAATAAGAAATTCTTCCAGTTAGCAGAGTAACCAATCTAGAAATAATAAGAGGATATTCCCCTTGAGAACATGGATTTTTCACTTGGGATACTCTTGGATTCAGCTTTGACACTTAGGTGACACCCAATGTCAAAAACGCTTCAGTCATTACAGATATAGGGCAGATCTTGCTATGGTAGAACATACACAAGCTACATGTCAACGTTGTACACACTACATTGATTTACTCTAAAATTCAGTTCAATGTGTTTTATTGATTGGCGTGGGGTCTCAGGAACATGTCAGTAACATGTTCCCAGGCCCAATTCAAAGTGCTAGTTATGACCTTTGAAACCTCATGTTTTAAGATGAAGGATCTTGAAGTCATCTCATAAATGACTCTGCCAAATATTAAGAGGATTTCATGTTGCAACAAAAAAAGTGCTTTTTGTTGGTACTGTCAAAACTCTACAATTCCGTATCTGAAAGTCTGTCCTTCCTTTTTTGAATTTCTGCCATCATAGCCTATGATCTTTTCGTTCAGAATTTATTTTCTTTTGGAAGCAGGGAGTGAATATTTTTAAAATAAATTTGTTTTCCCATTAGTACTAGATTTAAGATTCACTAAATGTGTTTTATTGATCCCCCTATTTTTTCAATCATTTAACTTCAACTACTTTCAGAACTTTCATCTTATATATATTCTTCTACATTAAAAAGATGATGTATTTCTAAAAGGCTTTGCATACTAAGTGTAAAATAAGTACCTACTGATTTCTCTAATCAATATCTTTTGATGTGTTTCTACTCTTTATAAGTTTCCAGCCAGTACGGATGCTTTTTTTCTTCATTCTCCCAAAGGTGCTTTTTCCAGAGGCAACTGGACTTTCTTCTTTTTCTTAGAAGATGTTCTGCTTCTCATCCAAGAAGCTTCTTCAGCTCTGACTGGATGGTGGAGAATGGAAGGATTTATATTCTTTGCAGACAGCTGGTCATTTGCATCAGCTGTTTGCAAGGTATATAAATCCTTCCATTCTCCACCATTCAGTCAGAGCTGAAGAAGCTTCTTGGATGGGAAGCAAAATGCCTTCTAAGAAAAAGAAAGTCCAGTTGCCTCTGGAAAAAGCACCTTTGGGACAACCATGACCTGAATAACTGAGAATCTCATCAACATTTTTCTTAATTCTGTATTTCAGTCTGACATCTAAAATAATCTGAGTTTATATGATAGGTTAGAATTTCCTCTATTCATCCTGACTATTCATCAAGTGTTGTTCTGTATTAGTTCCCACACTGTTCCCTTTTTTTTCTGAACAGGTCCATGCCTCTCTTTTTTTTTTTTTTTTTAATTTGATTTATATGCCGCCCTTCTCCGGAGACTCAGGGTGGCTTATAATGCGTTAAGCAATAGCCTTCATACTTTTGTATATTTATACAAAGTCAGCTTATTGCCCCCACAAACTGAGTCCTCAATTTACCTACCTTAGAAAGGATGGAAGGCTGAGTCAAACTTGAGCCTGGTGAGATTCGAACTTACAGTAATTGCAGACAGCTGGTGTTAATCACAATGCTATCAGTCTGCTGAGCCACCATTAGTAATTGTCTGGGGAGCCTCCTTTAGAAATATCCATGTCACACTTGGAAAACTTGAGTGGCACAAATATGAAACTTTCAGAATTGAAACTGCTCATAGACTAATTAGCTTGCAATCATCCTGTTCCACAAGACAGCGCCAACTGGAATAGAATAATATTTTTAAGTCTCATTATTATGCTGCATGATTCTACCAGAATAAGAATGTACTTATCTTTCCATTGTGTATTTGACAAAATTGCCAGAAAACACTTATAGTGCTAGTTATGCATAATTTGTTTCCTGACAATACAATTAAGGGGAAAGACAAGTATTAATTTCAGAAACAAATACTGGAACAAAAGAGATTTAGCACTATATAACTCAAGAATTATTTTCATTAAAGTCCATAGACATTTTAAAGCAGCCGCAGTCATCTCCCTCAATTCAGGTATGTTAAGATACAACAAATTCCATGGAATTAGCTTCTCAGTAGGTGTACATAGGATTGCACTGTTAGATAAAAGAGTCATTTTTCAAGCCACAAACCATTACACTACATTACAATCAATTGAATTTATCATATTCAAAATAATATCCATGTATTGTTTTAGGAAAAGACTGTTCAGAAATGCTACTTTTACATCTTAACTGGTGCAAAATATCAATTAAATTTGAAAGTATCCTTATGACACTAAAGATACCTAAAATCCTTGACCTATGACCATTTATTTAGCGGTTGTTCAAAATTATGATAGCCGTGAAAAAAGCGACTAACATCACTTTTAAGTCCTGACTTAAGATGTGCCTTAAACCCTTGCATTTATGACCGTTGCAACATCATGTGACTGCAATCTGGGTACTTTTCAACTGGCTGACACTTATGAACAGCTGCAGCATTCTGCAGCAATGTGATCACCATTTGCAACCTTTCCAGCCAATTTCCAACATGCAAAGCTGGCAAGTGGTCACAAGTTGCAGTCGCACGATGTTTCGTTTAACAACTGTAAGACTTAGAGCTAGAATAACTTTATTGTCACTTTGAATGTATACTAAACATCAAAATGAAATTTCGTTGCATACAGCTCTCAACGGGTCTCCACCTCTAATATAAACATAAACATGACAAGATAAATAGATAAATAAATAAATAAATACAAAATTATGCATGTACCCACATATATTCTGTGACACAGACAAACAACACAGTCTAGTTCGGATGTATACATGTACATGGCAAGAAAAACAAATCTTGCGAGTTTACCAGACAGATGGCATAGGAAACAAAGCTGTTACAGAATCAGGTAGTCCTGCTAGAAATACTTCGAAATCTCCTCCCACAGGGGAGCAACAGAAACAGAAACAGACAGTAAATTGAGTGTGGGTTCTCTAACAGTGCTTTGAGCTCTAAGCACATGTGGGTGATTCACTTAATGATGGTGGCAAAAAGATTGTAAAATCTTTTTTTGTTTCACTTAATGACTGCTTAACAATGAATTTTTTGATCCCTATCAGAAGTTGAGGACCAGTTGATTAAATGTAATACAATGCACAGTATTGAAATTAAGTGTGGGAGGTCTTATTCTGTTGTGAGCCTAAGTTCAGTGAGGGTAGTGGTAGTAAAGAACTGCATATAGCCCAAGCTAGTGAGAGCAATGAGTGGGATAATCTTCCCAAAATCCTCAAAATGTTACCCTTTTTGCCTTTATAGATAGCTTTCATACATAGCCCCTGCCATTATTATTTTGATCAATAACATCAAAATGTTATGGTCATTTCCAACAGAATATTGCAATGTAACAGAATCCAGATCTGGATGAGAAAAAGGAATTGTATATTTATTAAGCCATAAATTTATACAGAAACGTTTAGAAATTAATCACAAAATTGCCAGTGCTAATTTTAAGTTTCAGACAATGCTTAGCTGGCATGCATAATACACAACTAACCAGATTACTAAAGGGATATTATCAGGTATTACCATGCTAAAATTAGGTCTACTATTTCAGAACTAAACATTGGCTGAAAGCTTCTAACTATGACTCTTATTGTGCCCTGTCGTATTTTTAACTCCTTTGGATAAGCAAATATACCAATACTTCTAATGAGAAATCCCTGTGATAAGATGGATGTAGTCCCCTTGTTAGAATTGTTTTCTATGTTTAATGCATTACCTATATGGATGTTTACTTTTTTGTATACATTATACTTTTTAAAATTGTGAACCACGCAGTCATTTTGGAGTCTGAATGAATGGCAACTGTTCTTCCTTCAGGCTCCAGCAGAGGGAGGAGAAATGCACTATTCTATTAGTTCTGCTGAAATACCAATCAATTCTGTCTGGTTTTTCTTTTTCTGAACTCAGTTCCCTCTGGGTTTGTATTTTTGATTATAAAGAAGAGAGAGTGGTTTTCGAAGCCATTTTGGGAGCTTTTCAGATGGAGAATGGGTTCACGATGCTATTTGCTTGTAACTGCACAAACATTAGGATTTCTTCTTTTGCATCACCCTAGCTGTTATCCCTAGCAAAATTAAGGTCGCACTAAAACTAAGATCACAGCACTAGATTCAGTTTACACTTTTATCTAAACTTTCAAATAATGATGGCATGTTAAAAAAAGGCTTATGAGAAAATATCAGTAGGGAAACAAAGTTCATCCTGAAATTCATGGGAAAAATGAAAGAGTCCAGAGTTAAGACACTTAGGTAAAAGTTTGCACCAAAAAACAGCAGGATAACATATATCCTCTGTGCTAGATATAAACTAGGCAACTACTATACACATAAGGTATTTCTATACAAATCTATATTTGTGTTTCTTTAGTTAAAGAAAATAGACAATCTGAGAAATTCTAAATGTCTTTTGCAGTCATAGAAAACTTTAGCCTATTTGATCTTGAATTTTAATCATGAAAATTCTCACAAAACTAGCTTTAAAATGCCATACTGCAACATAAAGGAATCAATTTGCCATCTATGAAATGCACTTAAATTGTTTGTTTAATATTAATTTCCTAATTTCAGGAAATTATCAAGATTCCAATTTGCATAAATCTTCTCTGTTCATACTTTGTTCTCACTGAATACTTCCAAGCAACACAGAATACTGTATCAAACAGAATTTTAACCTGAAATGGAAAAAAATAGCCTATTATTGTACATGTTAATGTTTTAGTCACAATCTTTTCTATTAATGCACTTATTATCCAACATTTTTATTACAATATCTCTTCGCATCATAGAACTGTTCACTCCTTATTCACAATTTACCAAAGATAAGTACAGTTTTCTTAACACAATGTTTCGAAGTATGTGAACATTGCTGTAGAAGTAATAAAGCCCTTATAAATACAGTCTTTACGGAAAATCAACACATGACAGTTTATAAAAAAAAAACAAATTTCAGAGATGGATGGGAAGATTATATTTTACATAGTGACCAGGTTCCTATAGCTATCTAATGACCAACAAAAATAGGTTCACAAGATTCCTAAATGATACAACAGCTTTATCTTACTAACTGCCTTATTGATGTAGTAAGTTGTAAATTTCCCAATACAGTACATCATATGTTAAAACTCTCTTTTTGATGTAGTAAATTGTAAATTTCCCAATACAGTACATAATATGTTAAAACTCTCTTTTTCATGGGAATTCTGCAAGCTGCACTCCAGGGTAATGGTTAATCACCAATTTGGGGAAGTTGTTTTAGGGGAAGCAGGACAATATTAAATGATCAAAGGTTCTCTTACATTCAACAAATCATTCCTTGACACAAAACCCACTTAAAGAACCTGCCATACACATGGGGACTCCACTCTTTCTCATTATGCAAGGAAATATCATCTCTGAGGAAGATAGAAACTCCACTTTTATTTAAGATTTCAGTCCTAGTATACATTTACTTCCAACCCACTGGACCTTATAGTATGTCCAGTATTGTAGATTTTAATTTACATAAATTAGAGGATTGTTCATTCCCTGCACTAATACTTATATTCTTATTAGCATTGCAATAGATGCAAAAAAAAAAAATGCTAATATTTTTCAGGAGGCATTTAGAACACAGTAAAATATAGTGTATTTAATATTTTTAACCAAATAAGGGTGTGTAGTCAAATTAACCGAGCCAGTTTGGTGTGGTACTTAAAGCTTCAGTCTAGAAAATGGGAGACTATGAACTTAAACTTCCCTGAGGCCAAAAGTTGAGTAATTTTGGGCAAATCACTCTTTCCCAGCATTAAGAAGAGAAGGACAAACCACTGTTGAAATCTATCATAAAAACTGCAGGCAGTCTTGGTAGTCACTAGGAGTCAACACTAACTCGAAGGCATAAACACAAAAGTGTTTTCAAACTATCCCAAGACTGTTGTGCTGCTATTTTAATTAAAGCTTTGTACAGTGGAATTCTTTTACTTTCTGATGCTGTAGATCTTTATGCAACCCTAAATCTAGGAGTAAATCATTGAGCTCGATGTAATTTCTTCTGATCAGACAAGCCTACAATGCATCATTGTTAGAGAAATATTTGTTGTTTTTCTTGGTGTGTTTTGAAGGTGATTCAGCAAATTTGTCTTCCCTGTATACTAATGTGACTGCCCCTTTATTATCATAATTCTTAATATTTTGTTGAATATCATTATCTTGATATTCTGTGTGTCTTGAGCTCTAATATGCACTAAAAATACAAAGGCTGATAGCGTGGGCTAGTTTGTTGAATTCTACTGTATGCATATTGTTATATGCATGTATATGTTGTTGTGTCTTATTATTGTAATGTTAAAATTCAAGACTAAGTCATCCCTCCCTTTTTGCAGCTCTGCACCTGTAGGTTAGAACAGCAAATAAATCCCAAAGGGAAATACACTTGTGTCTGTTTACAAGCTTAAAAAAAAAGTATTGTTTGTTGTTGCTAGACAAGGTAGTGGCAATTCCTAGAGAAAAAATAAAGAAATTTGAACAACAAAGATAACCGCATAGAAATGGAAGATAGTACATCATGAACCCAATTGTTTTGTTTATCTTCAGGTTTGGGAGAGGTGTTAATTGAAAGGGATGTGAATGAGATTGCCACCTGCTCTGTTAATTTACTGGATCAACACCTCAAAAGTATTTTTTAAAAGTGCCAAAGATATGTTTCCAATGACACATTCTAATTTAAATTGACTAATTTTAGTAGGTGAGAGCAGAGCTGGTTTCCCATTGTTTTTTATTATAATTTCTTTAATGTTTTAAAAATAAATATTGTTGCCCATTTTTATGCAAGTCAGCATGTAGTTGTAGTAAATGCAGACTATCAATCTACACATTCTTATGGTATTCAAGAAAAAACAAGGAAACAATGGGCACAGGGTATCTATGGGATTCACTGCTTTCATCATTTGTCCCCTTTTTGGGCCTCCCCAACATTTCCAGCAATGGGTTGCTTTCAAGATCTCTTTTTTTCTGCTTCTATCACATGTGTTGATGCTTTCTTCGATGCTTGAGTTATTTCAAGTTTGGTTGTTTTGGAATACTGCTAACTCAAAAGCTCTACAAAAAGTTGTTTTTCACTGTGTATCCACCCCAAGGTTAAATATTACTTGTGTCTCTTCTGGTTAGTCACTTTATTAACTTCAAATTTTATGGGATATTTTTTTCTTAACTAGCATACAGAATCATAATTTCAGTATAAGCATTTGTATCTTTTCTATAATTTTAAAATCCTAAGTATATTTAATATAAAATTAATTTTATTTCTTTGATTCTGCCATTATTGTTTTTATAAATAACTCAAGGCAGCGAACATGCCTAATATTCTTTCCTCATAGACACAGAGAAGCCAACATTATGACTTAATGTATAGTGGAACCTGGAAAGAAAGTGAGCATGTAGTATAGAGGAATTAAGAAGGATGACTAGGGGTGACATGATAGCCGTATTCCAATATCTCAGGGGTTGCCACAAAGAAGAGAGAGTCAAGCTATTTTCTAATAGCTTGTCCTGAAGGCAGGACAAGAAGTAATGGATGGAAACTAATCAAGGAGAGAAGCAACCTAGAATTAAGGAGAAATTTCCTGACAATTAGAACAATTAATCAGTGGAACAACTTGCCTCCAGAAGTTGTGGGTGCTCCAACACTGGAAGTTTTTAAGAAGAGAATGGACAATAATTTGTCTGAAATGGTATAGGTCCATGATGGCGAACATATGGTACGTGTACCACAGATGGCACACAGAGCCCTCTCTGCGGGCACGCGAACCAACACCCCAACTCAGTTCAGCTGCGCATGCGTGCACACTTCCTGCCGGCCAGCTGGTTTTCGGGTCTCTGCCGTGCATGCGCAGGGGGCAGGGGGCACACGGGGTCGCGTGTGCATGTCGGGGGGTTGGGGCAGGCAGGGGGGGTGTCACGCACGCATTGCATTATGGGTGGGTGGATGTGTGCTTGCGATTTGGGCACTCAGTGCCAAAAAGGTTAGCCATAATTGGTATAGGGCAGTGATGGCTAACCTTTTTGCCATCATGTGCCAAAAGCGGGGGGCATACGTGCGTGACCCCCCTGCGCGACCCCCGCTTTTGGCACGCAATGACCCAGTGGGCCTGTTTTTCACCCTCCCCAGGCTCCAGAGGCTTCCTTAGAGCCTGGGGAGGATGAAAACTGCCTTCCCCACCCATCCAGAGGCAACCCGGAGGCCGGAAACGGCTTGTTTCCCAACTCCCAGTGGGACCGGAAGGCCCAAAAATCAGCTGGCCGGCGCACGCATGCGCGCTGGAGCTGAGCTAGGGCAATGCTCGCGTGCCCACAGATATGGCTCTGCATGCCACTTGTGGCACATGTGCCATAGGTTCACCATCACAGGTATAGGGTTTCCTGCCTGAGCAGGGGGTTGGACTAGACAACCTTGAAGGTCCCTTCCCACTCTTCCTTATTCTGCAATCTTTTCTTTAAAAACCTCTAGTGATACAGCACCCACATCTTTGGTTATTTGTTCTCATTGTCAGGAAATTTCTCCTTAGTTCTGGGTTGCATCTCTCCTTGATAAGTTTCCATTCATTACTTCCTGTTCTGTCCTTAGGTATTTTGAAGACTAGGTTGACCCTCTCTTCTCTGGGACAGACCCTCAAATATTGGAAGACCTTCTCTCTCTCAGACTAAATATACCCAGTTGAAGTCCACAGCCCCTTAATAATCTTTTTTGCACTTTTCTTCATCCTTTCTAGAGCTCCAACATCTTTTTTGTATTGTGGTAAGCAAAACTAGATGCATTATTCCAAGTGTGGTCTTACCAAAACAGTATAAAGAGGTATTAACACTTCACATGACCTTAATACTATCCCTCTGTTGATGCAGCTAGAGCAGCATTGGCTTTTTTTGGCGGCTACAGCACACTGCTAGCTCATGTTTCAGCATTCACCACTAGGACTCCTAGATCCCTCTCACAGTTACTGCTGTTGAGCCATGTTATCACCTATTCTACACCTCTGCATTTGTTTTTGTTTTTTTTGTCTTCATGAATTACCCTTTAATATGATAATTATTCAAGTTTGTTGTTTAGCCTCTAATGCAGAAGAAGAGAAAGTTGCTGAATCTTATGATACAGTTCAATTTGAAATCAACAGAACATGCAAATAAGATGTGCTTCTTGCGGCTGGAAATCAAAATACAATGTTGGAAGTAATATGGAAAAAAAACTGTTAGATTGCATGGCTAGGAAATTGAAATGAAGTAGAAGAATGACTTCACAATTTTTGACAAGCCAATGATGGATTTTAAAGTCTTTCAAAAACTAAATGATATCTAATATGCATGGACATCACCAGATACAATACAAAGAAATCAAGGTGACTGTAATTATCAGTACAAAGAAATGGGAAAGCTCACTTATAACAATTGTAGACCAATCACGCCCTGGTCATGGGTCAAGCTAAAGCAGCAGAAGAAAGCCCACCAATTTCCATGACATTCAACTATTTTCAGAGAAAACACCAGGAATCACATTGGAAGTCCTGAACTTAATTGATAGGGAAATTGTAGAATGAAATCAATGAAATAAGGATGAACGTGAAGAGAGACGGCCAAAGATCAAAAAACAGAAGAATGCAAACTGGATTTCAAAACTAACTAGAAACTGCCAAGAAGAAAAGCCGAAGTCAAGAAATATAAAGATCTCTGGAACAAATATAACAAAGAGCCTCAAAGAGTTGTTTAAAAAGACAAAAAAACGGTATTACAATATCTGAAAAGATACTGAAAATGCAAACAAGACATGGAAAGAAAAAAGGGGGAGGGGGAATCTTCAAACTGATATATTGAAGGATGCCAATGGACAGATAATAACTGATTGATTCTAAAAAGATCAAACAAAGATGGCAGTGGTACACTGAAATTCTGCATGTAAGAGATGTCAGCGTCTAAGATATCTCAAGATATTTCTTGCTTACAATAAACTTCAGTATGGAAAGATACATCTCATTATCCTCATCTTAAATCTATACATAGGCCAGGAAGTCACAGTACAAAGGAAACATTATAAAATGGACTGACTGTAGGTTGGCAAAGGAGGGAGACAAGGCTACATACTCTTTCTGGTGACATATAATCAATATATATATATATATTGCAGAAAGGAGAAAACATTGACCCTACAATAGTTGCTGAATTATAATGCCCAGAACATGTGACAATGCCAATATAATTCCATTCTGATTAGTGCTGCCACATCTGGATTACCCAACACTGGAAAAAATACCACATGGCAGAAAAGAGATATAGAAAACTCATAACCCTTAGTGATCCACCTGGGTTTTTGCAGCCCAATGCTAGTAGGATTGACCTAGCTTTCCCCTAACATATTAATTTTCATGGCCTAGCCTTCACGAATATGTTCAACCCATACTGGAGCTGAAAATGGTGTGTCAATTACTACTGCTCCTAATAATTATAACTACATACCAAATAACCAAATACCAATATGAGAAAAGGATTTTATGGTATCTTTTTCCTTAACATGCTGGCTTTTATGTGCAGGAATGATGAAAGTAAGTCACTACTGATACATAAGTTTTCCTTGCTTCATGTGAAAAAAGATGCTGGTATGAGATTTGTGCTGTCATACTGCAGTTAATTTGCATCAAAGGTCTGGAAACATGCTAAGATTTCTTCCCACCATAAGTGCATGAAAATTTTCTGGCCAACCTCCTTTATGCTCTCATACTTACTGTACAGTTTGTACAGTTATTCTAGTTGTGCATCCTATCTTCCACTTATTACTGTACTTGCAATAGCCATTACTCTTGGTCAAAGTTATCATTAACTATTGCCCAATTCCCTTACCCAAAATAAATAGGAATAAAGTTGGGCATATAAAACTGCACTAAAACTGGTGAACAATCCTCATCCCTAGGGCAAGGTTTAAATTTGGGTGTATCTATTGTGGCCAATATCATAAAAATGCTAGTATATAAATGGTAGCCATTTCCTGGACTAGTCCCTGCAGGTTTTTTGGCAAGGTTTTGGAAGTGGTTTGCAATGCACTCCTTCCTAGGGCTAAAAAAGAATGACAGGTCCAAGCCACCAAAGGTAGGACAAGAACTCACAGTCTCCCAGTTTCTGGCTCAGTGCCTTAAGCACTATATCAAACAGGCTTTCATACTAGAAATACAACTGTGAAAAAGATTGAGAAACTGCTTTTAATGAAAACAGAAAACGAGGCAAAAAAAACATGTTTATCAGACTAGTGCTTAAAATAAGGCTCTAAAAATTTATGAACACATGTCAATGCACTTGAATAACAAATGATGCCACACCTTGCAACATCATTTTTTTTCACTAGTTTTGTGTCTCGCTTTATGAAAAGTTATGGGAGAAATGTATATATACCCCGATGATATTACTGGTTATACAGGTAGTCCTCATTGAACACACCATTATTCAGCAACCATTCAGTTACGATGGAGCTAAACTGAGATGATTTTATAACTGGTCGTCATAACTGCAGCAGACGCAGCATCCCCGCAGTTGCCAGCTTGTAACTGCAACAGTTGAGGCAACCCATGGTCACGTGATCACCATTTGCCATCTTCATTGCCAACTTCTGAAAAGCAAAATCAATGGGGAAGCCAGGAGGTCGCAAATAGCGACAGTGTGACTGGGGGATGCTGGGCTGTGCAGGATTCACTTAACGATGGCCGCTGGAATGGCTGCAGCTGCCACTATACACTGGCAGGGTCACATGATGTTGTGCTTTACAATAGACTTACAATAGCCCTAATCACCACTATTAATAGCAATAGCATTTAGACTCATATACCGCTTCACAGTGTTTTGCAGCCCTCTCTAAGCGGTGTTTGGGGATGCAATTAGTGGCTAAGATGCTGAGCTTGTCGATCGAAAGATCGACAGTTCAGCAGTTCGAATCCCTAGTGCCACATAACAGGGTGAGCTCCTGTTACTTGTCCCAGCTTCTGCCAACCTAGCAGTTCGAAAGCGTGTAAAAAATGCAAGTAGAAAAATAGGGACCACCTTTGGTGGAAAGATAAGTGTTTCTTGCGCCTTTGGCATTTAGTCATGCCGGCCACATGACCACAGAGCCGTCTTCGGACAGTGCTGGCTCTTAAGCTTTGAAACGGAGATGAGCACCGCTCCCTAGAGTTGGGAACGACTAGCACATATGTGCGAGGGGAACCTTTACCTTTACTAAGCGGCTTTAGAGGGACAGCCTATTGCCCCCCAACAATCTGTGTCGGAAGGACAGAAGGCTGAGTCAACTTTGAGCAGGTGAGGATCGAATTGCTGACAGTCGGGCGGAATTAGTCTGCAACACTGCATTCCAACCACTGTGCCACCAGAGCTCCAGGGTTAAGCCAGGGCTACCTGCAATGCCCAGAAAGCATAGCCAGGGGCAGTGCATACTGGGAGCTGCAGGTTATATCCATCAGTATTTCAGGCTACTTCCCACGCACTTATTTTTATTTTTTTAAAAATCTGGTCTCATTCAGACTCCCACAACTGATGTGCACACACACACACACACACACACAAACGCAGCAGCTTTTGCTTGCCCTCTTGTCCCTCTTGAGTAAGACCTGCAGCCTTGCAGACTTCCCACCTGCAGCCTCACCAAAGAGGAGTCTAGGCCCTTTGTGGGGGGACAAAAAAAAAAAAAAGATCCCCAAAGGGAAAGCAGCGAGGCCTCCTGCTCCACAGAGGAGCTGTCCTTCAAGCCTTCACTCCCCTTTACTCCGTCCTGTCCGGATCGATCTGCCTCCACTCCGCCGAGGCATCCCAGGACCCGCCATTTTCCGGCCGAGCCAAGGCCTCGCCTCCTCGCTCTTCTCCACACGCTACTGCAGCCGCCGCCGCCCGACACTTCCCCGAAGCCAACGGTGAGCAAGGGAGGGAGGGGGGAGAGAGAAACCGCGGCGCACGCCTGCCCGCCTCCGCAACCTACCATCTCGCTGCCCCGCCGTCCTCCTCCTCTTTTCCCGCAGACGGCGGCGGGTGCCTTCCCCGGGAGGGGGTGGGGGTGGGGAAGGGCTGGCTGGCTTCGGCCGCGGGAGCGCGCCCGCCATCTGCACGTGCCCGCTCCCGTTGCTGGAAGTGTGTGGGGAAGGAAAGCGGGACGGAGCGAGGGAGAGTTTTTTACGAGGCGATTTAGGACGTGGAGAACCTTGCGAAGCCACGGCGGGTTTTTGGGTTTTTTTTGCCGTGGCCGCTGACCTAATCTGAGGGTTGGTGGTGGTAGTGGGGGAAACACTAATGCACATGCCATCCCCGCCTTTCCTTTGCTCTCCAGCGGGCTCTTGGCGGCAGAGCAAACGCTCTCGGTCCTTCAAGGTGCCTGCGGGTGTCTTGTCCCGCAGACGCGATTTCGCTTCATTTTTATTTTTTTTTTAGGTTAATGTTTCCCGCTGCCGCTTCTTTTCGAGCACCGTTCCCGTTCTGATCAGCCCTAGGCGATTCCCTTTGGCAAAGAGGCCCGCTGACTGTATGGACGCACCGCCTGCGGTTCTGTAACGTTGTTGGTTCCCTGAATAAAGGTGGCCCTTGGCTTACAACAGTTCATTTAATGACCGTTCAAAGTTACAACGACACTGGGGGGAAAAAAAGGACACTCATGGCCGTTTTTCACGCTTAACGACCGTTGAGTCATTTTTCCCCCCTGGTCACATGATCCAAACTTGGGCAACTGGATCGTATTTAGGATGGTTACAGTGTCCTGGGATCAGGTGATCGCCTTTTGTAACCTGACAAGCAAAATCAATGGGGAAGTCAGATTCCCTTTACATTTAAGGAGTGCAGTGATTCACTTAACAATGGTGTCAGAGTGTTTACAGCGTGGCTACTATTTTGAGACCACCAGGAGCACTCTGACAAATGGTGACAAGAAAAGTCGTAAAATGGGGCAAAATCCTTAACAAATGTCTCATTGATCAACAGAAACGTTGGGCTCACTTATGGCCGTAAATCAAGGACTACCTGCATGCCAGTGTGGTTTATAAGGCAACTAAACTCGTAGATGAAACCATCATAATTAGGTATGAAAGATGCTTTAAAGGAAAAAGTGCAAAATGCATGTTCATAAATCAGGCTGTCTAAAAATCAGCCCAAGTTTGACGTTAATCCTACACAACTTCTAGAACAAAAAAAAAAAAAAGCTACCTAAGAAATGGTGGTGAAATCATCAGTGGAAATTTAATAAAGTAAATCTTTAAAGTGTAATACAAAAAGAGGCATGTGCAATAGGAATAGAAAATGTGCATCAACAAGAAAATGTTGCAGGTAACGCTCCTCACAGTTCCAGTCAACAATCCTGTTTCTTCTTCAACTTGGGCTCCTGGCTTCCCACAATCACTTTTCTGAGTTCAGGATGAAATATACTTGTTGCTTCCGAAGATTTAGCCTCTGGCACATTATAGGACTCTCTGTGCTTGCTGGGACTTGTATACATGCACCTGAGTCTCCGGAGAGGGGCAGCATATACATTTAATAAATAACAATAATAATGGTGTTAGTTGGGATACAAAAGCATCAGCACTCATGTCTAAGCAATAATAGTTGTTATTATTAATGTGTGAAGTTTGCAAAGCTTTCAAGTTGCCATAATGATTATTTCAACCTAAGTTTTGACAGTTACTGTTACAGTGTAATAGAAGTAGGATTGGGGAGACCCAGGATCATATCCCCACAGTTATGCACTGGAGGATTTGAGATCTCTCAGTACATCATAACCTATTTATTTCACCTGTTTACAGTGGAGGTAATACAGAACAGGTCAGATAGGAAAAAGAGAACCTTGTGAGTTATGAACTCAAAAGTAAGAGTTGCTGAGATTGATCTGGAAATTGTACATCCACATGATTAAACCACTCCAGATGTTCCAGCTGTAGTAGTAAAGACAAATCTTCATTAGCAATCTCTCAGTGGAGAGTGTGATATAGATTGGATCCATCTATCCACTGATGGATTAGCATCTGGTAGTACTGTAATATGGTTTCTCTTTACCCCTCTTTACTTGCAACTCTCCCAAAAGCTGTGGTATTTGCAGAAAGACTCAATTTGGGGCATACGTATGGAAGAGCTGAAAAACACAGAAGAGAATAAGAAAAAAATCCCATTGTAAGTGAAGGCTTGCTTACATAATGGTGAATGCAACTGTGTATTTAAAATACCATACAGGTAGTCAGGTTTGGAAATAGGCATTTTTAAAGAATGAAATATCCATTATTTACCCAAAGGTGCTGTTCAAAAGACAACTGGACTTTCTTGGGGTTTTTTTCCCTTGAAAATGTTTCACTTGTCATCCTTGAAACTTCTTCAGTTGTACCTGAAGAAGCTTCTTGGATGACAAGCTAAAAATTTTCAAGGGAAAAAAAAATCAGTTGCCTTTTGAATGCACTTTTGCGACAACCATGACCTGGATGACTGGGAATATCCGTAGGCATCCATTATTTACAGACCACAGTTAAGATTACAATTGAAATCAAAGCAACTTCAATTCCTATGCTGTATGCGTATGATATAAACACTAGAATAAATATAAGTTTCCCCTTTGCACCAAAATGTCAGGGACTTTTTAAAAACAAAACACTATTTTTTTCTTGAAAATATGTTGTCTTCAATTTCAGTATATATGCTGTTGCTAAACAAAACTACTTATTTATTTATTTTATTTCGGGAAATTAGATATAGTAAAAAAAAAAAAGAATAGCTTTTCACCTACTGAAATATCAAAACCCATTTTCAGCCTACTAAAATATCAAGACCCATTTTTCAATAACCAGGATTCAGTTCCTGGTTTATTCACTTTTTTTAAAAAAAACTCCAATTTTTAAAATTGCTGATGCTGTCTAAACACAAGGGAAATTAAAACATTCTGTTGGCAACTTATGTTGAAACACATGGCAAAATGATTGGCTTGTGGATTCATTTTGGAGAAGCATTTATTTCTACAATGAATAGCCCTCTTAATTTAAATTACAATTGGCAGTCATTCACCCATATTACACATAAAATATTAGTGGATAGTTTTACTATTGTAGAATCATACCGTACTGTGTTGAATTAATAGGTTAGGGTTTTTTTGTTTTATCTTGTCAGTTTTATTTAGAATCAAGTTACGTTAAACAGAAACCATCAAAACTATACCACCACACACTCAAATTTTATAGCTAACCTGTTTCCCCCAAAATAAGACATCCCCTGATAATAAGCCCAATCGAGCTTTTGAGTGCATGGCAATAAGGCCAAGTGCTTATTTTAGGGTTCAAAAAAATATAAGACATGGTCTTATTTTCAGGGAAACACGGTATTAAGCCTCCTTACAAGACAAGTACATGTTTTGAATTACAGAGTGAAAATGATAGTTTAATTGAAGGCTAGCTAGCCAACAAAATATTCATTGAAGTGAATTTAAACTGCTTGTTTAAGATAACTACTGCAATTTTGTCTTATTTTCTTATTGAAATTTAAAGCATTATTTTAAAAGCTGAAATCACAGCAGGAGTGTCTTGTTAATAGTAGATGCCAGATGAATTTCTTATTAAATCATAGGATATACATACATCTGAAATATTAAATGCTTACTTTTTTATTAGGCTATATCATGGACATAATTTTAACAGGATTGCTTCTTGAGCCTTTAATTGCTTCTCTCAACTATCCCACAGCCATATGCACAGAATATGTTCCAGGTGGGTCTCCAGATTTTGGGGAAGGGGGGAGGCACTGGACAGGAGAGGGAAACCACATATATGCCGTTTTGTCAACAGCTGAACAAATTGATTTTCAAGCCTATGAACTACAGGATACCTACACATGAGGTACTGTATGTTTAGCTGTATTCTAAGCATTTGTAATCATCTTATTCTTACTTATCTTCCTGCAGCATTAACTCTGCACTGCTGATTTGTATTCCAGTGAAGATCTGATGATTGTGTGGGAGGAATCAGAGAATGTAGAATAGCAAGTGAAATAGCTTAGTATTTCTTCTGCCATTTCAATATAAGTGTAAAAGTCCAAGTTGGGTAATATCATTATAGGTGTTTGGATTGCCTTTGTCAAGGCCTGTAGGAACCCAGCCAGGTGGGAAATACACCCAAGGAACCCAGTGGGGTAGAATGCTGAGGAAAGATGGCTGGGGAGAGTTGCAACATCCCTACAGTCAATCATAGGGTGGGCGGTTGCCAAGCACCCAAATTGTGATCACATGACCATGGAGGTGATACAGGTGCCATAACTTCGGGCACAGAACATGGGTTCCTTGCTGAACAAATGGTCATAAGTCAAGGACTACCTATAGCAATAGCACTTAGACTTGTATACTGCTTCACAATGCTTTACAGCCCTCTCTAAGCGGTTTACAGAGTCAGCATATTGCCCCCAACAGTCTGGGTCCTCATTTTACTGACCTCGGAAGGATGGAAGCAGTGGTGGGATTCAAATAATTTAACAACCGGTTCTCTGGCTGTATAGGCATGGCCGGGTGGTCATGTGACTGGGTGGTCATGGCCAAATTGACGTCACACCCAGCCCTGCCTCCCAGCCAGAGGTGAGATTCAGCTGGTTCAAACCGCTTCAGGCTAATCCCACCACTGGCTGACTCCACCCCCATCCATTTTTCGGCCCATTTTAAAGTCCATAAGTCTTAAAGTTGCCAGGGTTGGATACCCCTGAGCAAGAGCCAAGGTGGCGCAGTGGTTAGAGTGCAGTACTGCAGCTACTTCAGCTGACTGCTAGTTCAGCAGATCAGCGGATCAAATCTCAGCGGCTCAAGGTTGACTCAGCCTTCCATCCTTCCGAGGTGGGTAAAAGGAGGACCCAGATTGTTAGGGGGCAATATGCTATTTAGTATACTGTCTTTGGTGTAAGCCGCCCAGAGTCCTCGGAGAGTGGCGGCATAGAAATATGACTAATAAATAAATAAATAGTTGTTCTGATAGATCAGTGTTTTTCAAATTTGGCAACTTGTAAGATTTGTAGATTTCAACTTCCAGAATGCTGTCTGGGCAATTCTGGAACTCCACTCATTTTAGGATTGCAAGTTTGAAAAACCCTGTCAAAAATGTGCAAATTAAGATCCTTTTTAGGGATCTGTGCTTTGGTCTCCTTTAAAAAAAAAAAAACATATTACAGATTATCCTGAGCAGCGTATCTATGAAGTAAGGCTCTAATAGAAACATGCTTTATGCATAAAAATGCATCTAAGGATCACTAGTCTCCCCACCTTCATGAACCATAATTTATGAAAAGAAGTTCACAATGATCTCAACAGAAGTTTTCCTCAGCTCTGCTTTGCCTGAATAAGCAATGTCTATGCTCTGTCATTGAGCATTGATTCTTGATGAACCTATCTTTTATTTTATGTACACTGAGACCATACACACCAAGGACAAATTCCTTGTGTGTCCAATCACACTTGGCCAATAAAAATTCTGTTCTGTTCTGTTCTGTTCTGTTCTGTTCTGTTCTGTTCTGTTCTGTTCTGTTCTATTCTATTCTATTCTATTCTATTCTATTCTATTCTATTCTATTCTATTCAACAATCACAATACTCCCTTTTAGGCAAGTGAATGCCAGCATTTTCGAATCCCCTGGGCTTTGCATTTTTTTCTGTGTGAAAGAAGCTGTGTGTCTGATTTATTCCTGCAGCATAAAGACACATCCTCATTAGTATTTCAAAGCCTACAAATGAGAGTTGCGGATAACCTGCACAGATCAATTCAGGATTGCCTTGTCTCTGTCAGGCTGTAATCCTAAACTACTTATTAGGCAGAGGCTGCAAGCGTAACTGAACTAATTAGGATACATTTCCCAATAAACATGTTTAAAACTGAGCTGTAACGTCTGAAGATAACCATAGAATGTGAATGCTCAATGGTTTCTCTGACACCCCATCCATTTATGTTCAACAGCCTGAAGATCATTCCCTTATATCTTATTGTAGTGCCTACCAGAGCTTAATTTCTTAAGATATAGAAAATAGAGTGACACACCTCCAGCCTTCTCCTGGTTTTCTTATACTTCTAGTCCTTTTCCAAACTCAGTGCCAATCAAGACTGTTGTCCTTCAAAGTGGTACAACAGCATCCATAGCAGTGGTGGGATTCAAATTTTTTTTACTACAGGTTCTGTGGGCGTGGCTTGGTGGACATGGCTTGGCTTAATGGGCAGGGCTTGGTGGGCGTGGCAGAGGAAGGATATTGTAAAATCTCCATTCCCACCCCACTCCAGGGGAAGAATACTGTAAAATCTCCATTCCCTCCTCAATCCAAGGGAAGGTTACTGCAAAATCCCCATTTCCTCCCGATCAGCTGGGATTCGGGAGGCAGAGAATAGATGGGGGCAGGGGCAGTCAGAGGTGATATTTACCAGTTCTCCGAACTACTCAAAATTTCCTTTACCGGTTCTCCAGAACTGATCAGAATCTGCTGAATACCACCTCTGATCCATAGAGCCTTGCAGTGTGATACAGCAAGCCACCTTTTTGAGTATGCAGGTGATGACACAATTTCCATAGAAAAAGGGTGGGGGATTGTATTGTGACACTGCAATATTATTTAAATCTTTTGGGTAGCCCCTTAACACCGCCATCACCCACAGAAAATGCGAATAGGTTGCCACCATCAGGGAAATATTCTCTAAATAAAAGTTCTTCCAGGAATGACCTGAGCTATAGTAATCGATAGAGGAAGGAAGTAGAGACAAGATGCTGGAGATTATGCTTACTAGAACAGAGGGTCTTCTTGCTTAAATGAGGTCAGGTCTAAGGATCAAAGGATAAAGTTTAAGAGTTGTGTCATCAGTGGCTTTATTCTTAAACAACAGAGAGCATTGGAAATTGAAAACATTTTTGTAAGATTTCACTTAACTATAAAGGCTTTACATACAGAGATATATCTCTAGACATTAACGCTCAGCAAGGACTGTATTTCATAATCATAATCAATCATAAGTTTATTTGTCAAGCATATATAAGATAACAGGTAACAGTATAAACATAATTTGAATACATGAAAAGAGTAAGTAAAAAGGAATATTAGGACAGGGATGGTAGGCACGCTGGTGCACTTATGCACGCCCCTTACAGACCTCTTAGGAATGGGGTGAGGTCAACAGTAGACAGTTTAAGGTTAAAGTTTTGGGGGTTTGGGGAAGAAACTACAGAGTCAGGTAGTGCATTCTAGGCACTGACCACTCTGTTACCGAAGTCATCTTTTCTGCAATCGAGTTTGGAATGGTTTACCTTGCGTTTGTATCTATTATTTGCTTGTGTATTGTTGTGGTTGAAGCTGAAGTAGTCATTGACAGGAAGGACATTGTGGCAGATAATTTTATGTATTATGCTTAGGTCAGACTGAAGTTGGTGTAGTTCTAAGTTGTCTAAGCCTAAAATTTGGAGTCTGGTGGCATAAGGTATTTTATTGCGGTTAGAGGAATGGAGGACTCTTCTCGTAAAATATCTCTGGACTCTCTCGATTGTATTTATGTCCGATATACAGTGCGGCAGGGGTGGGTTCTAACCAGCTTTACTACCGGTTCTCATTGTGCGCGCGCTTTGCACACGATTGCCTCTTCGGTCATGCGCTTTGCACGTGATCACCGTGCGCATGCTCGGTTTGCTTGCCTGCACGCCAAATGTGCGCTTTGCGCAAGCGCATTGCAAATCTGCCCAGCTGAGATGTGGCAATCCGCTCTGCCGCACCTCTCAGCTGGGCGAAAAAAGAAGAAATATAAGGTCGGCATAACGCTGGGGCGGGCGGGAGGGCCCAGCTCCCGAAGACAGAGAACTGGTTCGGTGACGTCATATTGTCACCACTACCGGCTCTCGCAAACCGGAGCGAACCGGGAGGAACCCACCACTGCAGTGCGGGTTCCAGACAGATGAGCTGTATTCAAGAATTGGTCTAGCAAATATTTTGTATGCTCTAGTTAGTAGTACATTACCAGAGAAGAAGTTACGCAAGATTAGGTTAACAACTCTTAATGCCTTTTTGGCAATGTTGTTACAGTGGGCTCTGGCACTTAGATCTTTAGAAATGAGTACTCCAAGGTCCTTGACCTTTATTTACCCCCAATTTACCCCCAATTGCAGTTGACCTTTCCCCTCAAAAAGATTAAGACAGATTTGTCTAAGTTGAGAGAGTCTTTCTTAGCTGGACTTTTCCCTCAAGCACCCCGGGCGTTTATGATCATACTATAATAATTAATAAATACTGTAATAGTAATGCTCTGTGAAAAGAATCCTAGAATATTGTTTAAAAATAACATTGTGAACATTAAATCATTACTTGTACAGGTACTCCTTGACTTGTGATAGTTCATTTAGTGACTGTTCAAAGTTACAACGGCACTGAAAAAATGACTTATGACCATTTTTCAACTTATGACCATTGAAGCAACCCCATGATCACATGATCAAAATTCAGCAGCTTGGCAACTGGCACGTCTTTATGATGGTTACAGTGTCCCGGTGTCATGTGATCTCCTTTTGCAACATTCATGTTGTGACCCAGGCAAGTAAGTAGTAGGGAAATCTTTATTCAAACTTTATTCAAACAGCTGAGAATTACTTAATTCCCAGCGTTGTTCAAATAAAATAAAGCAAATTCCTCCCAACACAAATTCCTCAGTCCTATCACAAACCTTGGTCCAATTAGACAAATTGCCAAAGGCCTTTCTTGGCAAAGGTTCAGAAGTCGCAGATACAAAAATAAATACAAGATGTAGACGAAGAAGATGAAGTTACCAACATTGTTTTCCGGCAAAGCCCAAACGCCGTTGCTGGTCTGTTTTAAGCCTTATGGGAGGGGCAATCATCACTTGGCCCTACTCCCGAGTTGTCATCTTTGCTTGAGCTGCTCTTGCCTTCTGGCAACTCTTCTCATGCGTGCATTAAGAACAGGCTCCTCCTGTTCCTCTGCCTCACTCCTATCAGGCTCTGGAGGCTTTGGAGTCCGTACCTCACTCCCCAATGGCCCTGGCCCCCATCTCTGCCTCTGACGCAGAGCCCTCATCTGGGCCTTCCCCAACCTCCAGGACTGGCCCATGTTCTTCCTCAGCCTCATCGCTGACCGACTCCGCTGCCAGCTCCGCAGGCTGCTGGCGGACCACAACACTTCAGACATGCAAAGTTTTTTTTAAAAAAGAAGTTTTTTATTTTTAAACAAAAACAACATAAAAAACATAATCTTTCCATATACTTACAGACAGTGATTCGATCAGTTAAAATCATTTCATACTCTCAACATTTTCAAAATTTCAATTGTGACAAATGTTCTTTCATCTAACTAAAAACAAATGTTTACACATTTTATCCAAATTTCATATCATATGTAATATTTCCTCTCTATTCTTTATTATCTCCCCATTGATAAAATAGCTCCCATATCAAATAATATTGTTTATCTTCCTGTTCTCTTATTTCAAATGTCAATCTACTCATTTCAGCACAGTCTAATATTTTTTTAATAATTTCTTCATCAGCAATTGTCTTCTCTCCTTTCCAGTTTTTTGCAAATATAATTCTAGCCACTGTTAAAATATTCACAATTAAATATTGCAGTTCTTTATTAAATGTCTCTGGTAAGATCCCTAATAAAAATATCTCTGGTTTAAAGTCAATATGTCTCTTTGTCATTTTTTCCAACCACGTGTGTATCTTAGTCCAAAATCTCCTTGCTTCTATGCATGTCCACCACATATGGTAATAGGATAGTCATGCAAAGTTGATGGGAGAGACAGATTCACTTAAAACCCCCATTACTACCTTAATAATTGCAGTGATTCACTTAACAACCATGGCAAGAAAGGTCGTAAAATGGAGCAAACTTCACTTAGCAAATCTCATACTTAGCAACAGGAATTTGGGGATTGATTGTGATCATACATTAAGGACTACCTGTGCTGTTTTTTGAAAGGTGAGGTATAAATATACATATAGTGCTGGCCAACATGCCACAATGAGAAACATAGCTTGTTCAATTTTTTTTTTACTTTTTTATTCTGAATATTACACACAACTGATCCGTTCAGTCTCTCACACTCATATATATTGCTGGTAGATAAAATAAAACAGCATGCATCCTAATTTTTGCCAATATTTTCTTCTGTTTGCTAACCATTATTGAGGCATTGTCTGAGGCAAAACATACAATTATTTAAGATGAGTCCTGAAGCTGACAGACGTTTCTAAATGCATTTGCAATATTATCATCATCTGCGTAGTTTTCTGTGGAATACAATAGGAGTTTCTATGACATTGCCCTGGAAATCAAAGGTTTTCTTTCTTTATTTTTAAATAATCACTTTGGATATAGCCTGCCTGCCAAACCAAAGTAGTATGCTCTGATAATCATACGTATCCCCACAATTTTCTGTTTTTTTTTGTCACATACACAAAGTCAGATTATTGCAGCCCATATGGGGGAAAAAACTAAAGGGCCACATTAGAGCGAAATACAGAAATTCATAGACAAAAGCTGAGTGTGATTTATTATCTCCCCAGCAGCCTTTAATTAAAGTGGAATCTTCCTCCCTAGCTGGCAGAAGCCCAGATATATGAAGCACACACAAAACAACTGTTTCAGAAGGTTTTGTATTTCTGTAGACAAAAGCCAAATGTTCAGCCAGGTATTTCCACCAGTCTCATTTTCTGTATCTCTCTGTAAATGTTAAAGAAACGGGTGTTTAATATTCAACTTTCATCCATCCTCTGGGCTATTTCATTAAATTATTATTTCTGTATTATCTTCCAAAATCTGAAATATCAATTTGAAACTTATCCAGTATCTTTTCACAGATTCCATCAGATAAATCTTCATTTGCATCAGACCACTGCCGTCTTGTACTGTAGTCTATCCAAGGCTTTATGTTTTCTTTTGGTTTCATTTAACTAATTTGCAACTTCTGTATGCTATGATTTGAGCAGCTCTGTAATTCATCTCCCTCAAGATTAAATTTTTCGCTTTTTAATAATTAAAATATAATTTGCATTTCCTTTTCGAACATTAATTATTTATTTTGTTTCTTTCTTGTAAGATTGGTCTATCTCTTAAGAAGAAGAAGGTCTGAATCATCTAGAGGGCCTTGCTTCAATGTTTACCATTACAGTATTTCACTGTTTGATATTTAATCAGCAGAAAGACAGCACATGGTACGAGAGTCTCATCTCTCTCACACAGCGGAGTTAGGATGTAGAATAGATGCAGAGTTGGAAGGGACCTTGGAGGTCTTCTAGTCCAACCCCCAGCTCAGGCAGAAAACCTATACCCTTTCAGAAAATAGTTGTCCAATTTCTTTTTAAAGACTTCCAATGTTGGAGCACCCACAACTTCTGGAGGCAAGTCGTTCCACTGATTAATTGTTCTAACTCTCAGTTCTAGGTTGCTTCTCTCCTTGATTAGTTTCTATACATTGTTTCTTGTCTTGTGTTCAGGTGCTTTGGAGAATAGCTTGACTCCCTCTTCTTTATGGCAATCCCTTAGATATTGGAACACTGCTATTATGTTACCCCTAGTCCTTCTTGTTATTAAACTAGACATACTCAATTCCAGCAACTGTTCTTTATAAGTTTTAGCCTACAGTCCCCTAACCATCTTTGTTGCTCTTCTCTGTGCTCTTTCTAGAGTCTCAACATCTTTTTTACATTGTGGCAACCAAAACTGGATGCAGTATTCCAAGTGTGGCCTTACCAAAGCATTATAAAGTGGTATTAACACTTCACATGATCCAGGGGTGGGTTCTATTTTACTACTGGTTTGCAATGGGGCTGCGTGCACGCACGCTCTTCTGCGCATGCGCAGAAGCATTTTGATGACGTCAGGGTCAGTGGGCAGAGCCTCCCGCTGGTTTTACTACCAGTTCTATAGAACCAGTGCGAACTGGGGGCAACCCACCACTGACATGATCCTGATTCTATCCCTCTGTTAATGCAGCCTAGAATTGTGTCGGCTTTTTTGGTGGCTGCAGCACACTGCTAGTTAATAATTGGTAACCAAGCCCCAAGCTCAGGAAAAAAAAAAAAAAACAGGTCAGGGAATGAAGACCCAGGGGGTTTCCAAGAGAAGAAATTATATTCCTCCATCTTTCTACCTATAGGCTCAGATATCCTATATATCTGTATACCTGCATAACTACTAACTAAATTTATTACATAATTTTAAAGATAGTAAGAGAATATAGTTAAGATAAGACTGAATCTTTTTTGTGGATTTCCTTTGAGATCTTCAATGAAAGTTGATGTTGAAGGCTTTTCAACTGCCAAAAGGCCTTGACTTGTTTAAGTATATGAAAAAACAAAGCACACAGAAGACCAACTGATAACCAGTTTCTAGTATCAAGGTATGTGTTAGCTCTTCCAGGTAAGCCAGACAGGAAACAGACCAAATGAGTTTTATTGTTTTTTGTTAGACTATAAGCCTCAAGATACAAACTTCCTACCGTCACTTTTAACCACTGGAAAAATTAGGACATGTTCTGCCTAAATTTCTTGCTCTGGCTATTAGTCCATTGGGGGCTCCTGCCTCATTTGTCTGATAGTTCCTAATCAACATCTCCTCCCCTCTTCCACCCAAGATTACCCACTCATTCCATTACAGTATGAAACTAATGATAGAAGGAACATATAAAAGAATAGCACTGTACTTTTTGTGATGTTGGATCTGTGTACTGAGATAATATGAATGTGAATTAATCAAAACAAACCTTAAATTTAAAAATAGAAGATACCTTTTTCACCTCATTTTTACAAACCAGCAGATACAGTCTTTGATTTCATGAGGATTAAAAATGGAAAACAGCCCCAGTGTACTTGGTGATTTCAAAAGCAGTAGTTATAAACAGAATTACGATTTCCCAAATATGGATGGTGACTTGGAATATAACTTCCCAAATGTAAATGGTGACAACTTGGGACAAAAATGAACTAGCAGAATTTGATCCATGCCCCTAAATTTCTTTAATTAAGGGCAATAAAAAAAGACTTGTCATGATTTTGTCAGCCATAGTGTATCATCAAACAGTAAAGTGGTTTTAGCACAATGCCATTCTCCTTGCATCACCTTTTGCATTTCAAATTTATTCAGTGATTATACCTTTGTGATGTTTGTTCATTTTAAACCAGCTAGCAAATTTCATAGTTTATCTCAATGCAGAGGGAATGGATATGAAAGTAAGCCATACAACTATGAAAATATTTTCAAAGGTATCCAATGTTCTGTTAGGCTACATACATGAAGAAGTTATCTCCCTAGTCATACACTGTAATAATTTTTCCTGGTAGTATTCAGTACTGTATCATCACATTTATTTATTTTGTCTCTATAGGCAAAGAGTTTAATCTTTGCTGGTTAAAGAACAACATAAAATATGTGTTGTGGTCCACCAGCAGCCTGCGGAGCTGGCAGCGGAGTCAACAGCAATGAGGCTGAGGAAGAACAGGGGCCAGTCCTGGAGGCTGGGGTAGGCCCAGATGAGGGCTCTGTGTCGGAGGCAGAGATGGGGCCAGGGCCATCGGGAGTGATGTGCGGACTCCGGAGCCTCCAGAGGCTGACAGTAGAGAGGCAGAGGAACAGGAGAAGCCTGTTCCTAGTGCACGTATGAGAAGCCAGAAGGCAAAAGCAGCTAAAGCAAAGAGGATGACTCAGGAGTAGGGCTAAGTAGTGATTGGCCCCTCCTATAAGGCTTAAAAGACCAGCAACGGCTCTTGGGCTCTTTGTCGGAAAACAACGTTGATAGACTTGTTCTTGTCTTGCTGCACGCGTCTTCTGCTTCTGAACTGTTGCCAAGAGAAGCCTTTGGCAGTTTGCCTAATTATACCAAGGTTGGTGATTAGACTGAAGAATTTGTGTTATGAAGAGTTTGTTTTAATTTAATCTGGACTATGCTGAGAATGAGTTAATTCTCAGCTGTTCTAATAAAGTCTGTTTGTTTGCGTCTGTTGCGGAACTGTTTGCGTCTAAAACTACCTACTTGGGCCTGGGTCACAACAATATGATGGGAATTGATTGAGAGAATGGAACCACAACAACCCAGCACATCTCCTTCAAGCTGTCAGAGTCAGGTTGTCAGCCCTGGAGGCCATCTTTTTCTTTGGATCTCAGGGCTGCCACACTTAGTGTTGTGGGAAACTGGGAGGGGGGATTGCATGGAGTTGTAGAGATATCTTGGCCGAGGTCACAGGGGAGGGGCGGGGGGGAGCGGTTATCATTAAGGAAGGTCTGAAACCGAGGGAGGCCACTGTCCCTCAGACGACTGGCTGTGAATCCCTCCTTGTGAAATGGGGCCATGGGGTTCAGATGGGTTTGCTGATCACGTACCTGGCTCCCTGCCACGTGGCAGCAGCCCTGCCCGAGCTACTCAACGTCATTGCCGTGGTGGCGATTGATATCCCCAGGCTTATGGTCATGGGGGATTTCAACCTACCGTCCGTGGGCGAGGCGTCTGAGGTGGCTCAGGAGTTCATGGCTTCCATGACAGCTATGGACCTGACCCAGTTAATTCATGGCCCTACCCACACGGGGGGAAACACGCTGGATCTGGTTTTTGTCTCTGAACAGTGGTTGAGTGATCTCGAGATAGGGGATATAGTCACCGAGCCCTTGTCATGGTCTGATCACTCTCTCCTACGTCTCGACCTTCGAACCGCTACACCCTGCCGCAGGGAGGCAGAGCCGGTAAGATGGTTCCGCCCCAGGTGCCTGATGGAACCTGATAGGTTCCAGATGGAGCTTGGGCCATTCCCTGAGGCTCTGGCACATGCCTCGACTGGAGACCTAGTGGCCGCCTGGGATAGGGCGGCCGCTGGAGCTCTGGACTGGGTCGTGCCTTTGCGGCCTCTGACCCAGCGCCGATCTCATTTAGCTCCTTGGTTTACTGAGGAGCTGAGGGAGTTGAAGCGCCGGAAAAGACGCCTAGAGAGTAGTTGGAGGGCCAGTCGCTCTGAATCTGACCGGACACTGGTAAGATCTCATATTAGGAATTACCTAGTGGCAATAAAAGCAACGAAATGTAGTTATTTTGCTGCTCTTATTGCGTCATCAGATAATCGCCCGGCCACCCTGTTTAGGGTGACCCGCTCCCTGCTCCACCAGGAAGCGCGGGAGGACCCCTTGGAGGGTAGAGCCGAGGATTTTGTTCAATATCTGTATGACAAAATCACCCAGATTCGGGAAGATCTGGACTCTGACTGGGTAGTCTCAAGGGGAGGGACTGGGGCAGGTCTTGAGAATGTTATCTGGGATGAGTTTGATCCTGTGACCCCTGAGGACGTGGACAGGATTCTGGGTAGACTGAACGCGACCACTTGTTTATTGGACCCGTGTCCCTCCTGGTTAGTGCTGGCTTCTCGGGAGGTGACACGAGGCTGGTTCCAGGGGATTATAAATGCTTCGTTGGGTGAGGGTGTCTTTCCTGCTGCCTTGAAAGAGGCGGTGGTGAGGCCTCTCCTCAAGAAGCCTTCCCTGGACCCGGCAATGTTGGTAAATTATCGTCCGGTCTCCAACCTTCGTTTTGTGGCGAAAGTTGTTGAGAGTGTGGTCGCGCAACAGCTCCCCCAGCACCTGGATGAAATGACGTATCTGGATCCGTTCCAGTCGGGCTTCAGGCCCGGGTACAGCACGGAAACGGCATTGGTCACATTGGTTGATGATCTCTGGAGGGCTCGGGACAGGGGGTGCTCCTCTGTCCTGGTCCTGTTAGATCTCTCAGCGGCTTTTGATACCATCGACCATGGTATCATGCTGCACCGGTTAGAAGAGTTAGGGGTGGGAGGCACTGTGTTGCGGTGGTTCTCCTCCTTTCTCTCTGACCGGTCGCAGTCTGTGTTGACAGGGGGACAGAGGTCGACCCCGAGGCCCCTCATATGTGGGGTGCCGCAGGGGTCGGTCCTCTCGCCTCTCCTGTTCAACATTTATGTGAAGCCGCTGGGTGAGATCATCCGTGGTTTCGGGGTGGAGTACCATCAGTACGCTGACGACACCCAGCTGTACATCTCCATCCCGGATCACCCCAACGATGCCCTTGAAGTGATGTCCCGGTGCCTGGAGGCCGTACGGATCTGGATGGGGAGGAACAGGCTCAGACTCAACCCATCCAAGACCGAGTGGCTGTGGTTTCCGACGTCCCGATATAGTCAGTTGACACCATCACTGACTATTGGGGGCGAATCACTGGCCCCCACGGAGAGGGCTCGCAACTTGGGCATCCTCCTGGATTCACGGCTGTCTTTAGAAGAGCACCTGACGGCCGTGACCGGGAGAATTTTTTATCAGGTTCGCCTGATTCGCCAGTTGCGTCCCTTTCTGGATCAGGACTCCTTACGCACGGTCACTCATGTCCTCGTCACCTCCCGCCTGGACTATTGTAATGCTCTCTACATGGGGCTCCCCTTGAGGAGCACCCGGAGGCTCCAACTGGCGCAGAGTGCGGCCGCGCGGGTGGTAATGGGAGCGTCATGGCGCTCCCATGTGACACCTCTCCTGCGCGAGCTGCACTGGCTCCCGGTGGTCTTCCGGGTGCGCTTCAAGGTTTTGGTTACCCCCTTCAAAGCGCTCCATGGCTTAGGACCTGGTTATCTACGGGACCGCCTACTACCACCAATAGCCTCCCACCGGCCAGTATGCTCTCATAGAGAGGGACTCCTCCGGGTGCCGTCAGCCAAACAGTGTCGGCTGGCGACCCCTAGGGGGAGAGCCTTCTCTGTGGGGGCACCTACCGTCTGGAATGAGCTCCCCCCAGAGATACGGAGGATTCCGGATCTGCGCACCTTCCGCCGCGCTGTGAAGACTTTTTTATTCCATCAAGCGGGCTTGGCCTAATCTCCTCCCTCTTTTAATATGTAAATTTTAATCTGTTTTTAAATTATTGGGGTGTTTTAATCTGTCTGGGCCAAAATGATTTAATTTGATTTTATCTGGTTTTAAATTTTGTGTATTTATGTATTTTATTGCGTGGCTGTTCACCGCCCTGAGTCCTTCGGGAGTAGGGCGGTATACAAATCAAAAAATAAAAAATAAAATAATAATAATAAAATAAATAATAACATTCTTTTCTCTGGGAGTCAAGGACATTCAGCCTGCACCTGGAGTGGCGTGACTAGGAGACATCTCCAGTTGGGATGGTGCATTGATTGGACCATGTGTTGGACATATAGGTACAGGGGAAGGGACTTGGACTTTCTTTTGGGTGGGGAAAACCTGGAAACTTTCAGATTCGGGTTTTCCCAGATGTGCCAATATGACATCTCTAATAAAATGGAACTTTGAGGAACTTCTAGCCTCGGAGTCTTCTTTCGTTGGGGGTGTACTTGGAACCCTGACACAGATCTGCCCTAACATCTCAACAGCTGAGCAGAATCCAGGCCATACAATTCCTGAATCCCAGGAGGAAGGTGATAGAGACTGCAAATCCGATCACTGAACCATGTGGTTGGTCAAGTGGAATTCACAGGACACAGGTTGGCCATTCGTTTAATAACCATTTAAGGTTACAACAGTGCTGAAAAAAAAGCAATTTTCAATTAATCCTCACACTTATGACTGTCATACTATCCCTGTGGTCATGAGATCAAAATTCAAGTGCTTCGCAACCGGCATATTTTTACAATGGTTGCAATGTCATGGGGTCACGTGATTGTCATTTGCAACTTTCTCAATTGGTTTCCAACAAGCAAAGTTGCCACGATCCATTTCGGTGACACCTAACATGCTACGTTAATAGCTACAGCAAAAAAGGTCTTTAAATCAAGTGTGATTCACTTAGCAACTACTTAACTTAGTGATGGAAGTTCTAGGAGCAATTGTAGTTGTTAAGTTGTTAACTTGTACACATCTTCTCACTAGACTATCCCCTCCAGGCATCTAGACAACTGTAGCCAATCAGAATGAGGGAAGAAAATTGATGAACACTAGATACTTCTATGTAAGTATATCATTTGAGACATTTGAAATTATACAGAAGTTTTTTCATGGCTACAAAAGAATCAACTGCAAGACTTGATTTTTTTTCCCAAGAAAATATTCTACCATACATGACTAAAAAAGCCTACAGAGGATGACATTGGCATTGATGGAAAAGAGCAGTTTTCTATTGAAATAGATCTTGATAATTGGAAGTCTCTAAATAGATTTCAAAGCAATGTCACTGAGTCTAGAATCAAAAAGGTTACATCGGATCAGTGGTGGGTTGCCCCCAGTTCGCACCGGTTCTATAGAACCGGTAGTAAAACTGGCGGGAGGCTCCGCCCACTGATCCCGATGTCATCAAAATGTTTCTGCGCATGCGCAGAAGAGCACACACCCACAAAGCAAGCACACACCCGCGTCCCCGCTGCGAACTGGTAGTAAAGGTAAGTAGAACCCACGCCTGCATTGAACCAGAGACCTGTCATTGTACCATCCAAAGTATCCTCTTGTACTTTCATTAATAAATAAACATTAGAAGAAGAATGTAGACTTTGCTGAATTCTAATTGAACCTAAGAAAGTTCAAAGATAATAAGCTGTTACCAAAACTGCCAACTTTTTCTCAGAGAAAAGGTTCTAGGATTTTGTGAAATTTTAGAATGTGTTTTGCTATTCCTTCCAAAACGATGACTGTTTCTTGTGTCTCACCATCCATTTTTCCTAGCTATTATCTGACACATACTACATAGCTCATTGAGTTAAAAAGAACATAAAAATTACATTTTGCCATCTTGTATTGGATCCTTCTTCCAAAAGAATCCAATCTGAAATAGAGTATTGGGTCTTTCATTTCATTTCCACTATCCAAGCATCCTGGAATAAAACAGAATGCATGTTTAATTTGATTGATATTTTGCCTTTTTTGCTCAGGAGCTGACAACAAGCATACATAATGCTCCCACTATCTATTTTCTCCAATAACAACAAAGTAGGTTCAGTGTAAGAGTGGGATTTGCCCAAAGTCACTTCAATGAGATTCTGTGGCTAAGGATGGACTAAATTCTGCCTTTTGCTGATTTCCAGCACTTTAACCTCTACTCCATACTGGCTATATTAAAAGGGAGACAGGATTGCCAGTCTTTACAAAATCAGCAAACAACTTCATAGAATCTTAAAAAGATTAATGCACATAATGCAAAGTTCCTTGGCTCAAGACACCCTCCAGTGGGCAAACTGACACCCTGGATATGCTGGTTGCCAGCCTAGGAAAATAAAATTCTTGAGGCCACTGATTCAGTCAGACATATGAACTTTGAAATCCTGCATGCTTCCAATAGGAAGGCATGTGCTTCAAATCCAGTGGTGGGATTCAGCCAGTTCGCACCAATTCAGGAGAACTGGTTGTTAACTTTCTGAGCAGTTTGGTGAACTGGTTGTTGGAAGAAATCATTAGGGCAGAGAACCAGTTGTTAAATTATTTGAATCCCACCACTGTTCAAATCCATTGGTATCTCAAGAAGATACTTTGATTATCATTGAAATAGTTAATGAACCTTAAAAAAACAAACAAACTAGATTTGGTAGGCTGAAATTCAACTTGGCACAATCTCATAAATGCTTAGAGTGCTGACTCAAAGATAGTAACTTTCCTTTGAAAATGAATTGTAGGTGTACTAACCTTAAGTGATCCTTTAAGGAGTTTTTCCCCCAGGGCAAAATTTCCAATTGGAAAAGAACTAGCGATGAGAGAAAGAAAAAAAAAAGGGATTCACTCCATATGGAACATTATTTTAGGCTTCCAATGCTGCTACTAAATTAGAGGAAGGATCAAAGACGTGAATGTTCTATTTGGCTCATAAAGTGATGGGAAATTACTCTTGTTGACATGAAAAGAAACAAAAGTTTCCTCTGCCTGAAGCTTAATAGCTGTAAGTGAAGGCTGGATGAACCATTTAGTGCCAAGTCAATCAGCAGGGGTTGTCTTGTCAGTAAATGGCATTTTCTGAAGATTTGCACAACAATGGTTGCATCTTTACACATGGAGCAAGCTCCACAGGTGGAGAACATGTGTAAATATATTGCCTGTCCCTTGGAAACCCAGCACAGGTGAAACTGCAGACAGGCTACTGACTGACTGAACTGATTGGTGAGGATTGCTGATGAGAGGAACTTCAACTTTTTAGCCACAGTCAACCAAGTGGGAGATTGAAAGAGGGCTGGTGGCTAGGAATGACTCCATTTTCTCCTTTCACTTCTCCAAGGCATGTTGAAGGAAAGGAAAAGAAAGGAAAGGAAAGGAAAGGAAAGGAAAGGAAAGGAAAGGAAAGGAAAGGAAAGGAAAGGAAAGGAAAGGAAAGGAAAGGAAAGGAAAGGAAAAAGAACAGGACAGGACAAGGGAAGGGAAGGGAAGGGAAGGGAAGGGAAGCCTACTCTTGTTTTCTAGCAAATACAAGATGTCACTTGATGGAGATAATGTCTACAGTAGGATTTATCACATTTTTAAAAATATGACTGCCTAACTTTTTAGTTAGATGATTCATGTTTTAGTGTAGTAAACATTTTTTCCCATTTCTATATATTTAAAAAATTTAAAGTATTCTTGATCTTTTTGACTGGACTTTCAACATTGTACTTAGGCCTGCCTTCCTCAACATAGTGCCTTCCCAAAGTGTTGGGACTATAACTGCCAGAATTTTCAGTCAGCATTTTCAACTGTATTTCTGAGAATTTTAAATTTTCAAAAAATTTTGAAGACCATCATATTAAGGTAGACTACCTGTTGACCATAAGCTACCATATTTTTTGGTGTATAAGACGCATGGGAATATAAGACGCACCTTAATTTTAAGGAAAAAAGTATTTTACCTCTGCCTACCAGCATTTAAGGTGGCGCTGCCCTCCTCCTCCTCCTGCAAGCGAGAGGTGCAGGGACTACTCGCTTTCCCCCAAAGAGACGTCTCGCATGCTCTGGGGGGAAGGGACAAACCTCCCTGAGGAACAAACCTCTTCGGGACGGTCGGGAGGGGGGGAAATCTGCCCAGCAGCTTCGGGAAACAAGGCGGGTGCCACAATTTGTGGCTGGTCACCCCTCTGGCCGCACTGACTTCACTCCCCAGCAATGTGAGGAGCCACCGCCGCCGCTGCCTAAGCCCTCTCTGTGCCCAGGAGCCAAGCCGAGCTGAATGGGAGCCCCTAAAGGGAAACATTCCTCCTTTCCAGCCATCGCTGCCCGGATTCCCCAATGCAATTCTCAAGAGTCGCACTTCAGGTAGCGGCCAGTTCCCCTGCAATGCATGGGTTTGGGCAGCAGACCTGCGATCCCCTTCCTGATTCCAAACATGGGGTGTGCAGAGACAAAAAAAAGTGCACCGTGTTTCAGGCGGTGGATCTGGCCAGGAGGAAAGAGAAGTTGAGTCTGCTGAGAAGGAGGACGGGGGCGCGCAGCTCTGAAATGTGCAGAAAAACACTTTCAGGTGGCAGCGCTACAATCTCCTCCCCAAATCCAAAACACTTCCCAGTTCCCCACTACACATTGCAGGGGAACTGGCCGCCATCTGAAGCGTGACTCTTGAGAATTGCATTGGGGAATCTGGGCAGCGATGGCTAGAAAGGAGGAACGTTTCCCTTTAGGGACTCCCATTCAGCTCAGCTTGGCTCCTGGGCGCAGAGAGGGCTTAGGCAGTGGCGGCGGTGGCTCCTCACATTGCTGGGGAGTGAAGTCAGTGTGGCCAGAGGGGTGACCAGCCGCAAATCATGGCACCTGTCTTATTCCCCGAAGCTGCTGGGCAAATTTCCCCCCCCCCAACTATCCCAAAGAGTGAGGGTTGTTCCTCAGGCTATGCCCCGACCCAGATCCCTGCCGCCTGGAACTGGCCGAAAATGGCCGAAGGGTGAGGGCCGGTGGGTGGGGAGGGCTACATTCGGCGTTTAAGATGCACCCAGACTTTCACCCCCTTTTTGGGGGTAAAAAGATGCGTCTTATACACCGAAAAATACGGTACATTGTTCTCTATCCTGAAAAAGTTTTGAAAAAGTTTGTTTTATGCAAGAGTTTCCATTGCTTTACTTCATTATACCTCCATATATATGCAGTTTAGTTTTACTAACACTTTTTTTGAGAATTTTAATTTTTATCTTGATGTTTTTGTGTAGTCTACAAAGTCAATAGATAAGCAATAGCAGAGCTAGAGATTATCAGGCTTTAGAAATTCTATTTTAATTACTTCTTTGTTTGTGATGCAGTGTGCATACTCATGAAGTTCATTATTTCAGAATAATATTAACTGCATCTCTTTTTTCACTTGGAACTCGCTATATTTAAAAAAAAAAAAACCCAAAACTTTGGTTGATGATAATGTTGGCATCCTAGAAAGGTTATTGACCTTATAATGTCCTAAGCCTAATAGGAGGAAAAGACACCACAAAGCTTTATTGTAAAATACTGCTATTACAAGAACAGTTACTAAATAGAAATAACTATCTTCTAAAGAATGTAAGGATTATCTGTCTGAGTCAAATGTCTGACCTGTGACTCTGTTTTATATAGCTACTGTTCTTTCTCTTTCTGTGTTGTTGAGGCATTGCAAATGCAACTTGCTGCCATGTCGAATTCACTCCCAAACACATACATACCTTAAGTGGAGAAGCAAACATTGGATTCTTTCCCACAGGCTAAAGATGCTAGCAATTTGCATCAAATTGAGCAGACTGCAATAATGGCAAAGCAGGAATCAATGAAAAATTGTTAGGATATACATCTACAACCAGACATATTGTGACATCTAGCAATCTAACACTGACATCTCTTCCAGCGATAATGGCAGTTCTTCTAGCACCATTAAATCCAGCAATAGCAGTGGTCTATTTTATAAATGATGGGTAGGTTTCAGCTGATATGCAGCTGATGGGATAATGTCCATCAATTTGCATGATGGCATAGACAGCCAGAATTAATTGTGCATGTTTTGCGAACTAAGTAGCTGAGGATAGTTCAGCAGTTGAGCTAAGTAACTTGATTTCATGATTTTTTTAAAAAAGCTTTTGTTCCTGGGGAAATAAATTGTGACAAGCAATCCAGGCTCAAAGTAAATTTTGAGTGTGGATTGATCAAATGGAAGCAAAAAGAGGCAGGCACTTCAGAGTATGTTTGGAAAAGACCAAAGTTAGAATACTACATTTTTTAAAAAAAACAACTCAAATTATGGGAGATATGAATTTAAGCAGATTTGACCTTAAGGAAATTTTGATTTGCTCAAAATTTGCAGTTTTGTTATAGAAAAATGTCAGATTAGTTCATTTCTCATGGTAATTAATACTTCCCACTTTATTCATAGGGTCAAATCCTTCCATTTGTAGCCATCTGTTTTTTACTCTTTGTTTTGTCTATATCTTCTAACAAGTAGAAAAAATATTTTTTTCCCAAATGACCAGTTGGAGTGTTTAATCCACAGATTGCACTTTTCGAAAAGTTCAGGAAACTATATGCCACCTGCAAAGTTCAAGGTTTTTTTAAATTCGCTATTAAAAGAATTCAACACCTAGTTATATTGTCAGCTGTTCACTGCAGAATTCAGAGTGGTTAAAATGTTAAGACAGGAGAAAAATCAACTTTGGGATTTGAAGATTAGATTGAAATGGACTAGAGAAATATGGTAGCTTTTTAAATATAAGGTTATCAACATCAGATAGTTTACTATATCTTAGATAAAAATTTTAAGCAGGCCTTCAATTCAATATCCAGGAACACCCTATGGGAGAAATTAAAATGCACCACAATTGATAAATGCCTCCTTTTCCTCATACAAAAATTGTATACTAATTCCACCTTGAAAGTGAGGAGTAATCCTCAAGGGACTTTAACTGACCCAGTAAGGGTTCAAAAAGGTTGCATCCTGTCCCCCCCTCCCTTTTTAACTTCTATATTAACCCCCTGATTGATCTCTTACAGAACCCTGATCTACATCCTCCTAACCTAGTACAACGCAAAATTCTGATTCTCCTATATGCTGACAATGTTGCTATTATTTCACAAACTCCCATAGGACTGAAGAGAACAAATAGGGCAACACTTGGCTATTGTAGACAGAACAAATTGGTCCTTAACTTTGATAAATCAAAAATTTTAGTTTTTGTTAAAAGACCCAGCCAATACTCCTGGAAAATTGAAGGACATAGATTGGAACAGGTTAGGACATTTAGATACCTTGGGGTAGTCTTCCACTCGCAAGGGACATGGAAGGCACACCTGGAGCAGACATTGCAAGCAGCCAATAGGTCCTCAAATGCAATTAAACATTTCTTTTCCCAGGCGGAGGTCAATTAGTACCTGGTGCCTTAAAACTTTTTGAGGCCAAAACATTGGCGCAAATTCTTTATGGGGCACAAACAGGAATCCTTGCAAAGAAAGACTTGCAAGAAACCATACAAACCAAATTCCTGTGAGCCATCTTAGCTGCACCCAAAAGAACTTCAAATGCCCAGTTAAGAATCGAGACAGGTATGCCTCAAATTCAGGTAAGAGCCTGGAAGATGATGATCATTTATTGGCTAAAAATGCATTTCTTTCCAGAGGGACTGTCCCCGATAGTGTTGACTGACAACTTCCTTTCCTCCTGGAAACAGGCGATAGTCCACAAGCTGGGCTCTTATGGGCTCTCACCGGTATTCTTAATGTCCCTAGGCTTTGACAAAGCAAAGCAAGTAGTAATTGAATGAAGGACATGGAGTTCCAAGAAGAACTAAATAGGTTTTCTCTCCACAGTAGGGACAGAATCAAACAGGGTCTGTGGGAATCGGCAAGATATGTAAATGATCTGATCTTCCCAAAATAAAGAATAGCTTTATTCAGAGCCAGATTTAATATTCTCCCCTCAGCACTTCTCCAGGATAGGTATAAGAGAACACGAATAGCAGAATGGGTATGTATATGTGGTAAAGGAGAAGTTGAAGATATCTCACATATTTTATTGTACTGTGAGTTATAGAGAGTTTATAGCTCAGGAATTATTCTCCCCTTATTAGAGAGATTGCCAGGGAGGGCAGACGACTTTTATGTAGGCTTTCTTCTCCAGGACTCAAACCCGGCTACCACGTGTGCAGTGGCAAAATTCTGTGTCGCTGCAATGTCCACAAGATAAAAATTGGTTACAGAATTATAGCTGTCAACTTGTGCCAATTTTGATGAAGGGAGGAGAACTTGTGGCTCAGAGGTTAATACAACTGCCCAACGTGCAGGCAACCCAAGTTTGAATCCAAGTAAGGCTAGTTGATAAGAGCTAAATAGCTTGAAATAGATCTATACTAGTTTCCCTTTATTTCTTTATCAACAAAATATAAATTTGAGATATATATATCTCAAATTATCTTTAATGATAATTATATATATATATATATGATATATGTACATATTCACATATTTATCAGCTCTCCACTCATGTAAATTAGTGAGTGACCCTAACGGTGTGAGATCATGTATTTTCTTAACAGCGATGTTATTATCCACTATTAATGTCAGTATTATTTTTTTAATATATTGTATGTCTATTGCTGGTCGATGACCGTAATAAAGTTATATTCTAGTCAACACCTAGTTATATTGTCAGATGTTTACTGCAGAATTCAGAATGGTTAAAATGTTAAGACAGGAGAAAAATCAATTTTGAGATTTGAAGATTAGACTGAAATGGACTAGAGAAATATTGTAGCTTTTTAAATATAAGGTTATCAACATCAGATAATTTACTATATCTTAGATAAAATTAAGAGAAGAATATTTTATGAATATGGGTTTTAGTATGTTGATTATTAATTTTTTATGTTAATGTAAATTGATGATATTTGTACAAATTTAGAGGTGATTTTGTTATTATCCCTGTATTAAAAAAAGTTGGTCATTTTTATTATAAATTTGTGTGATGTATAATTTTTTTGTCACTTTTAATTTGTTTTAATAAAGATGTTATTTTTAAAATGTGTTAATTTTTTAAAAGGACTAATTGCTAAAATAGGAGAAGTTCCTAATCAGCCTCACAGTTATAGGACCTGTTTTTTGTTTTTTTCCAGGATCTCTTGGCTTCCAGCATCTCTATTGGAAGAAGAATTTTCCATAATGCATGATAGTTGTTTTGGAATTACTAGATATGATGAAAACATTTCATGGAAATGATTAAGTCCTGCACATAAACTACAGGTTTTGCATCATCTCTATATTATGTTTGTTTACTATAACACCTTTCTCCCAGATATAGCACTCAATGTCATGCTAAACTCACTTTAATTAATAAAATTAATAAATATGTTTAAGATTAAATTATTAGTTCTCTGCCTTTTTAGGTTGTCAGTTCACTTGCAACCATAAATTTTCAATTGCATTCTGAATCAAAGGAAAAATGCTAGTAAAGTAAATCCCAGTAAAATACCCAAACAGCGTATGAGATTTATCACACATAAAATTTAATGTTCCTTGAGACCCCAAACTAACAAAATTTTGTAGCTTTGTAAATACTAACAAAAAATGATTATGGCTGATGAACTAGGCTGTGATTTATGAAATGTATGCTAGAATAACTCTATTAGTCACAAGAATATGTCATTCTTCTTCAAAGACTGACTTGGCTAAGACAATGGGGTTCTCATTTTCTCTATTAAATCAGATGTGTCATTGTCTAAAGTGTGTATGTAGACACACATGAGAGAGCACAGCATCACCTCCACTCCTCTTAGGGATTATGGAATAATTTTAGAAAAGCACAACTTTAAAATGCACACAAAAATTAGGACAATGTGTTAAAATTTAGTGGCAAAAATAGTTTGGTATTTTACACAGAAAATTAGAAAGGAAAATTATTCCATTATAATACACCTCTGTCCACCCAGCCTAGAACAAGCATTAAACATTTAATGAAATTAAACTGGCAGTAAGAAAGAGCAAGATGTTAATAGTAGCAGAATTTTCATAATTTACAGTAGAATGACTGCACACTAATTCTCAAATGTCAGTTTACATATCTCAGAAGCGAGAATGATTAGGTGCATTTTTAGGTGCAATATAATTAAAAAACAAATCAATGAAAGACTGATATCAGGTATTAGTTAATATCATCCAGCTGCATGAGAGTGAAAGCTAAGCATAAAACATGAATTTTTTAGATTTGTTTACTTATTATATAATTTTCCAGTTATTCTTTTTTCTTTCCAGAAGTTTGCTATCATATCATAATATTAATACTAAATATTTACAGTCTTTTTGTTAGCTTGATGTGTATTTAAACATATTCAGTAGGCCCTTAACCAAAAATATAACCTAATGTGATTTCTATCTCGTCCTTTCTTTACAATTATTTTTATGAATATTTTTATGGTTTTTTTCTATTAAACCTCTCACAAGGCAGAACTATCTGCTCTGCTTTTAACTTTCACCACTCATTCTCCTCTTGGACTATTTCTCTATCCCAGTGGTGAAATCCGAACTGGTTTGCTACTGGTTCGCTGGCCACACATGCGCAGTGCGCCCAAACGTGTGCCATGTGCACATGCGTAGTGCACATCAAATGCATGCTTTGCATGCGCGCATACACAGTGCACACCAAATGCACATGCACAGTATGTGCCAAAAGGAGGCTTGGGAAGGTAACTGGAAGCAAGGGGGGATCAGCTGTGGCGCGCAGTTTAGCTTCGCTTGAAAGCAGGATTCCCTGCTTTCTAGCAAAGCTGAACCCCGCTGCACAGCTGATCGTCGGAAATACCGGTTCAGAGGAACCAGTAGCTTTTTTTAACTACCGGTTCACCCGAACCGATAGCTAACTACTGGTTCATCTGAACTAGTAGCGGTTTTTTTACTACCGGTTCGCCTGAACTGGTAGTTTTTATCACTACCAGTTTGCCCGAACCGGAGCGAACTGGTAGCATTTCACCCCTGCTCTTTCCCCTTCTTGCTAAAGTGAAAGGTGAAACTTTTGGCCACTGCAGACTTGTCAAAAGTACCTAAGAATATATATGGAGTGACAATAATTGGAGTATTTTGTTACAATTTTGTAAGTAAGTTTTCACTGCTTTTTGTAAGACTTATATTTTTAATATCATGCAAAGATTATTGCAATTTCCAAATTCTCTATTCCTCCATAAATGTTGGACAACAGTTGCCAATACTTCTTAACTAGACATATTCTTGTTCAATACATGTAGAAGACAGTTTTTAAAAAATTATACATGAAAGAGAGACTATTTTAATTAAAATGTGTAGAGAGATATTAATGTGGAATTCTTTTTCTTTGATGTACTAAAATTCATACTTGAAAACTAAAACTACCATGCCCTGGTAGTGATTGCTTTAAAAAACTGAATCTTATTAACATTTTGAAAGCAGTATCACAAATCCTGAAAGCAATCAAATGACTCTGTTAACTATTAAAATCTGCTGATCCTGTTTAATTATTGGGTTGATAATCTTAAAATTAAATATGTGGGGCTAAACACCGGAGAAGAAAACAGGAAAAAAGGACATTTTTTTCAAGTCTGTAGCCCTATCAGAGGGATTATTACAGCAGAAAGCACACATTCTGAAAACAAGTCACTGATACACTATTTTATAGACTAGAATCTTGAGTTTGTGTATCTAACTAAACCAGGATTATTTCAACTGTGTTCACTAAATTAGCCATCAGAATAAAAAATATTACATTGATTATGATGAGCCACCCTAACCCCAGCCCTTCTTCATCTGCCTTCCTATTTGCTTTGCCCTCCCCTCCCCCCATGCTGCCACCTGCTCCTAAAGCAGGAGCTGTGAGTAGGAAGATCCCCATATTGGATATGTTTCCCAAATATATCAAAGTTCTTTGGCTGTTTCTCTCTTCTTCTCCTCCTTTACACTTCCCATCATGTTAGTTTTATGTTGTCTCTTTTGTTTTTTTCCTACTTGGAAAAAAAATTTCTGCTGGTCTGAGTCTGGTTCTGTGTTTCCAAAAATCAACAATGTCTGGCTACTTCCAAATAAACTCGCTCTCGTCTAACCCATTCTTTTTCTTCTTCTTTGGCATTAATTGGAACATTAAGGTCTGAAAGAATCTGCTTTCTGCCACTGCATAAGAATTAATACAGTTTGTGTTATCTAAAGGAACAGGACTGTCAAATGCATAGAAATTACGGAACATGAATATATAATATTTAAAAACAGCATTAATGTGAAAAGTGCTAGGCAAAATCAGGAACAAGAAAGTAAGGCGGTTATAAATTAAACTAAAATTTAGTTGCATCTAATGAAATGAATTTGATTTTAATTTTTTAAGCTTAATTTTACTAATACTATTTGGCCTTAGTCTATATTCATTCACGGCACAGTAGCCCATCTCCTAATTTCAGTTCCAGAGGAAACCATTTATTTAAAACTGTACAAAACAACCATAAAAAGGAGGCATATTTTTTTATTCACTAAAGCATAAATTGGAAGCACTCCCAGCGTACGGTCTTCCCTAACATGTTAATATAATTTGCACTTAGAACATTTTCATTTTTTCAGTCATTTCTGAAATGCTGTCATCAGCAGACTACTCATAGATTTGCTATGTTAAACAGTCACGTGCAGCTCATTTAGCATATTTCTTCAAGCTGCACTTTTCTATCAGATACACATTTTTGTACAAGGCACTTTTTCTACAAAGTTGTTATTTTAGGACATTTGAAAACGACCCTTGCTTTCTGAAATATGGAAACTGATTCCAAAGCATGTATGTCAAGCTTCAAAAGACTTCTTCGGTTGTAACTATTATCATATCTCAGCTTGCCAATGAACTATGAGGGGAGGGAGAGGGAGATAAAACATGGCACAGACATCAAGATGTTGGTGTGAGAACCAAGGACATTTCGGCAGGTGTTTACAGAAGCCACAAAAGACTTTCCCATAACAATACCCAGAGACTGCATTGGACAATGACCTGAGCTAATTGGGGGGTGGTAGAATATGAACATTGTCCAAGATGGCGCCGCCAACGGCTGCCTCAGTGAAATGCTCTCTAATGATTTCTTTATTTTTTATTATTCTCTGTGATTCTTTAAGTGTTGTACCTATGATTCTTGACGAATGTATCCTGTCTTTTTATGTACACTGATGTACATAATGATGTACTCAATAAAGTTTTTCATAAAGAGATTGGAGCATCTCGATCATGCTTGCTTTGGTTGGGTTCGTCTGTCAGAACCTTGACAATGTACTTATTTAATGAACAAATCTTGTTATGATTAAAAACAATGGGCTGTCAAACAATTGCTAATGATTAATTTATCATCATTAACTCATAATATAAAAGAAAAATGGTATTGGGCACAGATGAAATGGAGATAGAAACATTGAGGTGAAGGGACATTCTTCCCTATGTAACTTCGACATCTGGATTCCTGGGTAACCTGAGTAAACCAGCACTTTTCATGTATTGCAGTTCATTGACATATTTACTTAACATGAAATATTATGTTGGTAGGGAGGTAATCCTCCATCTCTTAATTAGTTGAGCCGATACACCCATTCAGCTCCACAGAGTTGGTGAAACAGATCAGACAGTTATCTGACCATATATATGCCCGTGCTTTAGAGCTCTAATGTTAGAGTCCAGTTTAAGACAACCTGGTCTCCATTCTTGTTATTTTACAGACTACAAGGAAGGAAGCTTTGTCCCCATGAATCATTTTCATATGCACCACCACAGAATTAGAGCATAAATTCAATCTGACATGTCTTCCTCATTGACATGTACGTGAAATCACTCCCTCTTGGGAGCTGCTTTGTCTGTATAGGAGATTCATAGCATAATAGCTTCTACTCAGGTTATTCCAGAGAAACTTAAGAGGATGGTAGTTCCATTATAACAAACAGTTAGAAACCAATTATACTTTTGGTTTCTCTGTTACCCTGTTGGTAACAGGACATGTCAACTTTTAGATACAGAGTGAAAAGATCTGAATACAATGCTGCAGAATGTACTTGTGAAACAACAGAATCCATGTCTTCCCATCACCTTTGTTGGTTAAGTTCCTTGTTTGCAATTCTGTGTAGTGAAGATGTTCCTGTTTTATTTTTGTGCCTGCTACAGTACCTCCACTCAACTTTTTACTCCACTGATCTGGATTAAAAATACTGCCATCAGGGTTGTTATGTTCATTTCATGGGTCTGGTAGAGGATGTTTTATTTGTGTAGGGTATTTTGTAAGTTGCCTTCTGAAAAAAACATGCTGCTTTATAATATTTTGTTCTGTTTAGAATAGCTCCAGATATTGGCCAGGAGTTCCTTTTGGATCATCGGGGAGAACATGTACAGGGGACTTCGTAGTACTGTAACTCTATTCCTTTCTCTTACTAATTTGTATCTCAAAGCTTGTAACTGTATCACCTGTTGTTCTGCTCTTTGAAACAGGTGGCATTGTATACTGTTTCTCAGGTCTCAGTCTGGTCTCTGGTGCTTTCTAATAACTATATGAAGCCACTGGGGGAAATCATCAGGAGACCTGGAAAGAAATCTGATAACAATATGCTGATGACATCCAAATCTGTTTCTCTGTAATATCACCACGTAATAGGCTGACTCTCTTACATGCCTGCCAGGAGTCACAGTGAGTTGGATGAGAGATAATGAATTGAATATAAACCCAAAATGAAAATACTTGTGAGTGTGTATATATGTGCCTGCCAGTTCACAATGGAAGCAGTTGATTCAGAGCATGGGGTTATATCAGAGGTGTCAAACTTGCATCGTCACAACAGTGTCATGTGACGTATCAGGAATTTTTCCCCCTTCGCTAAACTGGGCAAGGGCATGGCCAGCGCGTGACGCATCTGGTCCACGCATCTGGTGTGGGCCAGATGCGTCAGTTTGACAGACCTGAGTTATATTCTCCACCATACAAGGAGCCTGATTCTCAAGAGCCCCCATTCAGTGAAGAGGAGGTTTTCTCTTGTAGATTCTCATCCTTGAGAGCAGAGGTATCCAACTTTGGCAACTTTAAGGTTTGTGGACTTCAACTGCCAGAATTCTTCAGCTGGTCCACGAGTCTTAAAGTTAACAAGGTTGAACATCCCAGCTCTAGACTTAGAAAATGAAAAAGGAGGGCAGGTCCTTTTTTAGCAGTTTACTTTTAAGGTTCCCTCCTCTGTCAATTTACTTGCTTTCAACACCAGCTCCTTTGAAGCCTGTATTCCCAGGGAATGCATGACAATTCTTCTTCCTTCACTCCTATCACTCTTGGGAATGAATAAGGGAGTTCAGAAATGAGAGGCAAGGCTGAATCTCTGGAAGAACTAATAGAGACCATAGAGACACCTGCACTGAAGTTTTTATATTGGCTGCCATTTTGTTTCCAGATGAGATGCAAAGTCATAGATGTGAGGCACTAGGAGAGATCAAATAATTTATCATTGTGGAATGCTGAAATGGAAGTAATTGAAACAAACCTGGTACTTAACTTAACTTAAATATTCTATGCAATGAACTCTAGTGGTCTTCTTTCCAAAGCTTTTAATAATTTATTATAAATTTGCATAGGTTTCTTTTCATTTTCTGTTTTCAAAAATACTTTGTACACACATATCTTGGGAATCCTTTAAAAGTAATCTCACCCCATTCCCAACCTCTTAAGAAATCATTAGTTGTCTGATGCAAGGGTTCCCAACCCCCGGTCCATGTACTGGCACCAGTCCGTAGCAAGCTGGAAACTGGGCCACACAAACAAGTGAAGCCGCTTCTGAGGGATGCATGCAGCATACAAAACCCTGCCTCCTCTGGTCCACAGAAAAACCTCTCTCCACAGAACTGGTCACTGGTACCCAAAGGTTGGGGGCAGTGGTGGGATTCAAAAATTTCTACTATTGGTTCTGTGGGTGTGGCTTGGTGGGCATGGCATGGCTTGGTGGGCGTGGCTTGGTGGGTGTGGCAGGGGAAGGATACTGTAAAATCTCCATTCCCTCCTCACTCTAGGGGAAGGTTACTGCAAAATCCCCATTTCCTCCCGATCAGCTGAGACTCAGGAGGCAGAGAATAGATGGGGGTGGGGACAGTCAGAGGTGGTATTTACTGGCTTTCTGAACTACTCAAAATTTCCACTTCTCCAGAACTGGTCAGAATCTGCTGAATACCACCTCTAGTTGGGGGCCACTGGTCCAATGAGCTGGTTGGGAGAAGAGCTATGGGGAACCTTATGAGGGTTGCTCACTTCAAGTGAGCCTTGGTGGTGCAGCGGATTAAGTGCTGTTATGTAGCACTTAGCTGCCAGCTGCCTGCAATTAGTGCAAGTTCAAATCTCACCAGGCTCAACGTTGACTCAGCCTTCCATCCTTCCGAGGTAGGTAAATTGAGGACCCAGATTGTGGGGGCAATAAGCTGACTTTGTAGAAACACCGCTTATGGGGGGCCAAAAGCCCTAAAAAGCAGGTATATACAAAAAAGAATGAAGGCTATTGCTGTAAGTGCATTGTAAGCCACCCTAAGTCTACGGAGAAGGGTGGCATATAAATTGAATAAATAAATAAACAAATAAATAAACAAACAAACAAACAAACAAACAAACAAATAAATAAATAAATAAGTGAATCCTTGTTCTTTTTTTCGGTATGACTTTCTTGGTGGGCTAAATTAGTTCTGATCACAGTAACACCGTGCACACCCTTTCAAAATCGGGTCAATAGCTTCATGACTTTTGCTTTTTTTTTTCCCCCTAGAGAACATTCAGTATCTCTAATTATTCCTGTGCAGTTAAACTTTCTAGCTTGTTATGTCTGCACCATCTTTTCCTGGCTAATTTAGTTATTATTTTTCTGAGGCACAGGACAAATAATTTGTATGCTGAAAATAAGGAAATTTGAGAGAATTGTTTGGTTCAAAAACCCAACTTCTTGGCTAGGCAATAAGCACGAAACAGTTTGTCATTATAAATTCATGATAACTATTTTGGAATAAGTGGGGATTTTTTTTTCCTCAGCAAAGCAGCATCGTTTTTCCTCAAGCCATTGCGAGTAAATAATACATAGTTTAGCCTAATTAGTGTAGGGTTTATTCAGATTATCTGCCAAGTTATAGCTTTAATAGCACAAATGTTAAATTCTTTTTAATTTTATTCTTTAATTTTATAGAGATTAGCTACAAAGTAATCAATATTGCAGGGGTGTGTGTGGGGGGGAAGTGCTATGAGCAATTGGTACTTTTGGGAAATTCCTTTTAAAATGTGTGTAGAAACTTTTATAACTTTAAAATATGCAGTTTTCCCCTACACTTTCACTTCCCATGCTAAAAAAGAGGTAGGATGGGGTTGGGTTGTGTGTGTGTGTGTGTGTGTGTGTGTGTGTGTGTGTGTGTGTGTGTCAAAATTGTTAACCATGATGGAATAAGCTTAATCTTTTACAATTGCAGTAAATATGGGAAAGTGTTGGGATGGGAGAACTTTAGCATAGTATTTACAGAAACTTCCCTATTTCTATTCTGTGGTTTGGGATAATTAGCCAAATATTGTTTATACAGTTGAAGTTGCCAAATCAGGGGAAAAACAGGTTATATATAGTATTGCCAGTACTCTATATAACATATGTGAAGGATCCAAACATTTTTATCATCTTTAAATGAACAATTTGAATACAACTTGACAGTAAACCAACTTTCCCAAATGTGCTGGTTTTCTTCCCAATTTTTTGGCTTTCACAACTTTGAAGAGATTTGAATGAATGTCATATAAAATATTTATATTTGATTTCATTTTATTTATTATCTCAATCTCTTTTTCCATGAATATTCTTAATGCTGAGTTTTATAACTAAAGGATGTAGAATCCTAGAGATGAAAGGGGCCCTGGAGGTCTTCTAGTAGACCCCTCCTACCATCCAGGGCTGAATCTTCATTACCGTCTCAGACAAATGGCTATTCTGCTTTTGTTTGAAAAGCAACAATGAGGACGTATCCACAATTCCAGGAAGCAGATAGTTCCATTGTTAGAGCAACAAAGATGATTAGGTGACTGGAGGCTAAAACATATAAAAATGGTTACTGGAATTGGGTATGTCTAGTCTAGTGAAAAGAAGGAGCAGGGGAGACATGATAGCAGTGTTCCAATATTTGAGGGGCTGCTACAAAGAAGAGGAAGTCAACCTATTCTCTAAAGCACCTGAAGGCAGAATAAGAAGCAATGGATGGAAACTAATCGAGGAGAGAAGCAACCTGGAATTAAGGAGAAATTTCCTGACAGTGAGAACAATTAATCAGTGGAATGACTTGTCTCCAGAAGTTGTGGATGCTCCATTAGTGAAGGATTTTAAGAAAAGATTGGATAGCCATTTGTCCAGAATGGTTTAGGCATGGGTGTCAAACTCATCCTATAACGTTGCTGTCACATGACATTTTGCAATGTTTTTCCCATTCACAGAGCTCGGGTAGGCGTGACTACCAGTTTGACTCCCCCTGGTATAGGGTCTCCTTTTCGAGCAGGGAATTGAACTAGAAGACCTCCAAGGTCCCTTCCAAACTCTTTTATTCTGTATTTTGAGTTCCTATTTGTTTGCATCAGAAAACACATAAAAGACATTTCTCATTTGTATGTATTTCTCTCTAATCCAACAGCAGCAAAGAAACAACCTCTTACAAAGAACCAAAGGGAAAGAGAGAAGGTACTTTAAATTCCAGCCAGAAGTGCCATATAGCATGTTACTGTTTTCAAAGGAAGATGATGCAAATAGAAAAGGTTTTCCTATCAAATCTGGAATCTTTTTCTTTTTTGCCTACCCCCAGTTGTAAAACTTTATTTTTGAAAAGCTTTTATCCCCCCTGCAAACATAACTGATTGGTGTAATATCCTCGTGGCTACAGCACAAATATATATATATATATATATATATATAAATAATCAGAAGTAACTGTCAACCCTCAATTGATAATCCTAACACTAACCTGGGAGATGGGAGGGATTGCAAAACAGCAGCAATAAGTGGTGTGCAAAGCTGTCAGTCTCCTAAGTAACCAGACAGGAAACACAAAAGAATGAACTAATTCTACTTTATTACAAGGCTACCTTAATACAATCTTGCAAATCTGAAAGAACAAATGTCCCACTGTTTCTTTTTACTGACTTATAATCATTGACGGATCCTTTCTAAGGTTCCTTCTCTGCCCTTTACTCAGGTTCAGGCTCTTTCCCCTTTTATCTGAATCCTTCCTAGGAAGCATCTCTTCCCTCACTTCCCCTTCCAAAAATCTTCCTCACATTCCATCAACTCAATTACAAGATGGGGAGAAAACCAACCCAGGATCCTAGAAAATGTTCTAGAAGAGGTTTTGTTTTTTTTTTTGAAATTGGGTTTCACAGAATCCTAGGGTTCTGTGAAAATTTGATAAGGGTCTATTAGAGACCAGGTGCCACAACAAACCAACCAACCTTCATTTGAATGCAGCCAATTGTCTATTACAAGAATTTGGTAGTTTGATCAGAGTTTCTGGGATTCTTTTTTTTTTTTAACTAAGAAATTTCAAGGCATGAAAGAGTTGGAAAACCCCTGATCAAAGAAGATTCAGAAGTATTCAACAAACAACACTCTTCTAATATTGTTTGCTGCATTCTGGGGGCATGCAAATTTTAATAATTTGAACATATAAATTTTAAATTTAAGCCACTATCTATATTTGTAAGAGCTAGCTTCTTTGTATAGTAGTTAAAGGATCAGGCTAGAAACTGGGAGAGTTCTAGTGCTATGTTAGGCACAAAGCCAACTCTCTCTTTCTCTCTCTCTCTCTCTCTCTCTCTCTCTCTCTCTCTCTCTCTCTCTCTCTCTCTAGCCTAGGAAGCAGGCAATAGCAAACCACTTCTGAAATCTTGCTAGGAAAATGAAGAGACTTGTCCAGGCAATCATCAGGAGGCAGCAATGATTCAAACACACAAACATACATACAGTGTTTATAGAGATTTTTTTTTACTAGCAGTTGCATAGCATTTTGTTATATCCTTATTCTTCATCCTTGACTAATTTTACTGCCTCTAAAAGATTCCAGAGGGACCCAATGCAGCCAATTATGGAAGCAGCAATTTTTTCCCCAGACTTATATGAAAGACTGAAAAATGTAGGGCTGTTTTAATAACTAGCTGAGAGATGTTGTGCTCGCATCTGCATTGGTCCAGAGATGCTCTTCGGGAGCATTTTTATATTTTATATATTTATATTTTATTAAATTTCTATACTGCCCTTCTCCCGAAGGACTCAGGGTGGTGAACAGCCACAAGATAAAACACAAAAATACAAAAAAATTTAAAATGAATTAAAAACGAATTAAATAATTTGGCTGAATAATTTTTGACGTATGCATAGTCCTAATACATGATGCTATGTGGCTGAATGCTTAGATATGTTCAATGTTAATTTTAGACCATGGTGTGAGTTTAGGACTACAGAGTTCACAGACTCCATGTTTATAATCAATTCTACAACTTCCACGACTTTATGCAGAAATGGATTGCGGGAATCTGTCAGCATCCTCTGAGGAAATGCTATTAGGAGGATACAATCAACAGCTGCTAAGACAGGAAGCTGTTGTTTCATCACACATGATTGCATTGTTCTCATCTCAGGTTACCTTAGAACATAACCAAGTGAGACCAAGAGACATCGTTGAATAGTACAGATCATCCAGTGATCTAATAACAGACATCCTCTTCCACAACCAAATGCCAGTATATTCTGAGAGCTACAGAATCTCCTCTCCAAATACTGCAGTATATAAAGGCTGGCTAAGAAACATCATGGATTGTCTTTGCTTTTGGACTGTCATCTACAGAATTTGATCAAGTTCAGTGTGACAATTGCTACTTGACACTAAATTATAGATATGGAAGGAGTTATTTATGCCACTGAATCCAACCCTTAGATCGGGGATTGGAATCCAGAAGGACAAATTCCTGACAAATAGTCATTCTCTGCTTCAACACATTCAGACTTTGCAAGGGAAGGGCTCAAAAAAATCAAGATGTTGGTTGCAGCAGTACATTCAAAGCCTCACCCTTTGAGTATGTGATATCTAAGATTAAGACACATGAAAGTGCCCAGAATTATTCAGGCCAAAAGAATGTTTGAAGAGGATTTAAAGTTATCATTTAAAAAACAGATTAGGCTAACAAAAATCATTTTTTCAGGTTTACTAGGCCAGGGCTCTCCAACCTTGGCAACTTTAAGACTTGTGGACTTCAACTCCCAGAGTTCCTCAGTCAGCAACTGGGAGATGAAGTCCACAAGTCTTAAAGTTGTTAAGGTTGGAGAGCCCTGTACTAGACTATTCCACAAATGTTTTTAAAAGACCGGTTTTTGTCCTATTAATGCTGGAGATGTAATAATGGAGCCAAGTATGTCTTCAGGGGGAAAGTGTTTCATAGCAGGGTGATTGAGAATTTCTGCTGCCTAGCCTGCTTCTCATGTAGTTCATGAGGAAGCCTTCACTAGATGTTTGGATTGGATGGGCAGATTTATCCCAGAGATGCTTTTCTCCAAACAACTGGACTTTCTTGATTTTCTTGAATCTGTTTCACTTCACATCCAAGAACTTCTTCAGTTCTAATTAAGTGGTGGGGAAAGGAAAGGATGTATACTCTTTTCAGTTTGTAGTCATTAACACTCAGAGTTGTTGAAACCACCTGGGGGTTAATCTGTGTCCTCAGATCACCTGAATCAGAGTGCAAATGAGTGTGGAACCTCATTGGGACTGCTAAAAATAAAAGAAAGTCCAGTTGATGTTTGGAGACAAATACCTTTGGGACAACCATGACATGGATGACTGAGAATCTTCATAGACAGAGGCAGATTTAGTTTTGACAAGGCAATGCCTAACATGCCCTGGAACTGTACCACATAAGGCTTTAAAGGAAATGACCAAATCTTTCAACTGGACATGGAAACCTACCAGAATCCATGCAATAATTAAAAAAAAGCAATGTCATTGTAATTTGGCAAAGTTGTATCAGCAATAATCTGGCCATATTCCGAGGTCAGTCTGATGTAGAGTGTGCTACAGTAGTCTAGGGAAGGGGCAATCAGAGCATAAGTTATTTTTGTCAGAATAATTTAGTACAGGTAGGGTTGTAACTCAGACAGCAATCTGAATGAGGGCAAAAGTCCATGCTAGCTATGCCTTCCTTCTTCTGCTTAAGCAGGAGCCTATGAGTCTTCAAGGATTCCCAAATTATGAGAGTCATATCTTTTAGGGGGAGTCTAATCCTGTCCAGGTTAACCACTGGGATCAATGTTATTGTATGCTTACCAATGAATAGCAACTCAAAGATGACACTTACTAACTGGCGGTCTGTTAAATGCGATGTTGAAATCAAGGTGTATTGTCTCAAGCATTTGCACAATTTCCTAAAGAAAATTACTTAAATAAAAAAAAGTATCCAAGGCTTGTCTGGCAAGACTTGTTCTTGACAAATCCCCACTGATCTCTACTAATTGTTACAGAAAGTCCTCGACTTATGACCATAATTGAGCCCAAAACGTCGGTTGTTACGAGAGATATTTGTTAAGTGTGTTTTGCTCCATTGTACGAGCTTTCTTGCCTCAGTTGTTAAGTGAATCGGTGCAGTTGATAAATTAATAACCCGATTGTTAAGTGAATTTGTTTTCCCCCATTGACTTTGCTTGTCAGAAGGTTTCAAAATGGGATCAGATGACCTTGGGACACTGCAACCGTCATAAATATGAACCATCTGCCAAGCATCCAAATGTTGATCCCATGATCATGGAGATGCTGCAAAGGTCGTAACTGTGAAAAATGGTCATAAGTCACTTTTTTCAGTGCGATTGTAACTTTGGTGACTAAACGAACTGTTGTAAGTCGAAGGCTAACTGTAAATTGTTTTCAAGGTGCTTACAGATCAATTGCCTTACGATCTGCTTGATAATAGTTCTTGATGCCTATCTCAGGCCGATTGCAGTTTCCTACTTTCCCCCCTTTTAGAAGATAGGAACAACATTTATGCTCCTCTGGTAGCCCAGCCTTTACCATTCTTCAGTATTCCTCAAAGTTAATATACAAGGTTTAGCCAGTTCATTAAGTTTCGTGACCCCCCTAGGATAGAAGCAAATAAATGACAAGTCTTCCGAACTCTCCCATCCTTTTGAGTTTATAATAACACTGCTATTTCCATGTATATTCCACATTTTCACCCGTATGTAATTGTGCATTAGACCCAGTTTCTATTGGAACGTGGTGGGAAAATATGAAATGTGCAGATGTCCAAACCTTTTTCAGCACTGAGCGCTGCTTTGGAGATTCAAGGTTATTTGAAGTGCCAGCATCATCTTGACAGAAATGGAAGTTGTCAAGAAGCATTAAGAGTAGGGAAGTTGAGGATAAGCACTTTCTTTAATAACAGCATTAGGTTGTCATTCAGACCACAGTGGGAATGCAGAACTCTTGCTTTTGAATTACCAGGATGTCAGTAGCTTGCTTACCACATGCTGCTTTGAGTGAAGGAGAAGGGGAAAAAAACACTAATCGAAGCATGTCTTTCTGTTAAAAGTAAAGAGCCCTTTTAAAGGCAATAGACACCTGAGAAAGTCATTTGTGCAGCCAATTCTGGCACTTCTTCTGTTTTGGTGCTATCTATGTTAATAAGAGCATCAATGTATCTTACATGGATGGAAGTATTTGCTCTTCCTACCAAACAATCTGATTTATCTGCCTGACTTGTGACAGGTGTTTTATTTTTATTTTTTTATTGCAAAAGTTTTACAATTACATTTTCACCCCTTTTTTTTTCACCCCCCCACCTCCCTCCCCAAACTTCCCATCCTCCCTAACCCTCCCTAACCCTCCCCCCCCAGACTTCCCTATTATGTACTCATAACTAATAACACTGATATATAAACTTGAACCCATCCCTCCCCTTATATAATTTTTCCTCTTTGTCTCTTTACATTAAGATATTTCTAATACATTATTTTCAAATAAAAGCTATTTGATACTTTCTAGTTTGATATTTGTTCTGAACATATTCTATCCACCTTTTCCATTCCCATTCATAAGTCTCTTGTGAACAATCCTTTAAATATGCTGAAATCTTCGCCATCTCTGCAAAACTAGCCATCTTCAAAGTCCATTCCTCGATAGTAGGCAAAGCTTCATTCTTCCAATATTTACCTATCAACAATCTTGCTGCTGTTATCATATGCAATATTAGTTTTATTTCACCCCGTGTAAAACCCTTAACTATACCCAATAAAAACAGTTGTGGAGAGAATTGAATTTTTTTCTTCAAAACATTCTGCATGACCCACCATATTTTTATCCAAAAAGCCTTAACTTTCCTACAGGTCCACCAAACATGATAATACGTAGCATCCAAACATTCGCATCTCCAACATTTTGGCTGAACATTAGGGTACATACACGACAACTTTTTAGGATCTAAATGCCATCTATAAAACATTTTATAAAAATTTTCCCTCAGGTTCTGCGACTGTGTAAATTTAACATTCTGAACCCAAATTTTTTCCCATGTTTCCAACATCACTGGTTCTTCAAAATTTTGTGCCCACTTAATCATACAATCTTTAACTAATTCAGTTTCTGAATCCCTTTCTAGCAAAACATTATAAAGCCTTTTAATATGCATTGGACCTTTCTCTCTTATATGTCTAACCAATTCTTCCTCATGCAACATAATACCAGTTTTTTGGTCCTCTTTCCATCTCAATTGTAGTTGATTATATTGTAGCCAAGTTAAATTAATTCCTTCATCCAACAGTATCTGTAGTGTCTTCAACTGCCATCTGCCCGCATCTGTGAAAAGAACCTCTTTATATAAAAACCCCCCGAGTGACATTATATTTGTATTCCACATAGTATGACCAAGATCCAGCCATAACGGTATTTTGTAATCCCATTTGAGTCGGTGCTTCTTCCAAACTCTCATCAAAGAGTCTCTAAGTATATGACTTTTAAATACTTTATCTACTTTGTCGTCATAAAATAAATAAGCATGCCATCCAAATTCAAGATCAAAACTTTCTGCATTCAGTATTCCAGTCTTTTTACTTCCAAACCAATCACTTGTTAAAGTTAAAGCTGCTGCATCATAATATAACTGTAGGTTTGGGAGTTTAAGGCCTCCTCTTTCTGGAACATCTTGCATAATTTTCAATTTCACTCTCGGCTTCTTCTCGTTCCAGACAAACTTATTCACACCCGACTGCCAAACTTTCAGTTGTTTATCACTTTTAAGCACCGGAATCATTTGAAACAAAAACAGAAATCTTGGCAAAATGTTCATCTTAACTGCTGCTATTCTTCCAAGTAAAGACAGTTGCAGCTTTTTCCAAGTCTCCATGTCTTTCTGGACCTCTCGCCACAACACCTCATAATTATTTTGAAACAATTTCATGTTTGATTCTGCAACCTGAACTCCAAGATATTTTACCTTAGGTACAATTTCAAAACCTGCCCTCCTTTCAAGCTCATGTTTACGATCTTGTGTCATATTTTTAACTATCATTTTAGTCTTTTTTGAATTCAGTCTAAAACCTGAAACTCTACCATAGTCTTGTATAATGTCGTTCATCAGGATTGTTGATTCCATTGGTTGTGATAGGGTAACAACCAGATCATCTGCAAATGCCTTTATTCTATAATCCTCTTGCCTTATCATTATACCTTTCAAAATTTTAGAGTCCCGTATTGTATTTAGCAAGACTTCCAATGTTAAAATAAATAAAAGTGGGGACAACGGACATCCCTGTCTTGTTCCTTTTTCAATTTTAAACTCTGTCGTCAAACTTCCATTAATAATAATCTGTGCTTTTTGCTCTTGATAAATTGCTGAGATCGCCTGTATAAATTGGTCCCCAAAGCCCATCTTTTTTAAAGTCTTTAGTAGAAAATTCCAATCCACTCTATCAAAGGCCTTCTCTGCATCCAAAAAAACCAGCACTGCAGGAATCTGTTTATTCTTATCAAGATATTCCAATAAGTCTATTACTTGCCTTACATTGTCCTTCATATATCTGCCCTCAATAAATCCCGCTTGGTCCTCATGAATCACCTTTTGGATTACTGGCATCAACCTGTTGGCTAATACCTTCGCATAAATTTTATAGTCTGTGTTCAAAAGAGATATTGGTCTATAATTCTCTGGTTTTTTAGGACCAACTTGTTCTTTTGGTATCAAAGATATATAAGCAGTTGTCCAAGATGGGGGTATTTTACCCCCTTGTTGAATATTGCAAAATAAATCTCTAAGTTGTCCCACCATTTCAGCTTGTAAAGTTTTGTAATACACTGCAGTCAGACCATCCGTGCCAGGAGCTTTGACTGTTTTTAGCTGTTTAATTGCTGCTGTTATCTCCTCCTCTGTTATAGGATAATTCATTCTTTCCTTTTGTTGATCAGTAATTTTTGTAACTCTCTTATCATTTAAATATTTTTCTATAAGTCCATTCTGCACCTCTTCTTTGGCATATAGTTTAGTATAATAGTCCACAAAAGCTTCTTTAATTAATTTTTGTTGAAAGATTTCTTTCCCTCCAATATCAATACTATCAATAATCCGTGCACTTTGTTTTTTCCTCAATGTGTAAGCCAACCATCTGCCCGGTTTATTAGCGTTGCAAAATGTGTTATGCTTCGCATATTGTAGGCTTGTTGCAACTTGTTCCGCCATAAGCATTTGAAATTGGTCTTTCAAAAGTTTTATAGCACTTCGTATTCTTTCATCTGTTGGGTTTTTAATAAGTAACTGTTCTTTATTCTTTATTTCCATTTCCAACTCAAATCTTTTCTTTTGTCGGAGCAGTCTATGTTTAGAATTCATATAGATAAGTACCCCTCTCATATAAGCTTTACTTGCGTCCCAAACAATTTCAATTGGGGTACCTTTATTCAAATTTATTTCAAAAAATTCTTTCAAATGCTTTTTAAGTTCTATTGTATTTTTTTCATATCTAAACAAGTTCTCATTTAATCTCCAAGAACGTCTCTCAACCTTATCCATCTCAATTTCTATCCATACAGGGCTATGGTCAGTCAAAGTTCTTGGAAAAATCTTTGTTCTTTTTGTCTTAACAAGTAGATCATTTGACAACAGGATAAAATCAATCCTAGAAAAGGATCTATGTCTATCAGAAAAGAAAGTGTAATCCAATTCATTTGGATTATGTATTCTCCAAACATCTTTTAGTTCCATATCTTCTTTCATATCAAAAAAAGTCTGTGGTAGTCTAATTCTAGACTTTGCCAAGCTCTTTTTATCTAGTTTAGAATCAATTACTCCATTCCAGTCTCCCATAATTAAAATAGATCTATAGTCCCATTGCAATATTTTAGTATGTAACATCTTATAAAAATAGTCCTGTTGTTGGTTGGGAGCATAAATTCCAATCAAAAGAATTTGGCCATTTGCTGTGAGCAATTCAATTGCTACAAACCTACCATCTTGATCTGCTTCTATAACTTTCGCTGTTAATTTTTTATTTACATAAATAACCACACCATTCTTTTTCTGCGAAGTTGAAGATATATAATGTGCTCCTAGTTTTGGGTTTATCAAATATTTTTGATCTTGAGTTGTGATATGCGTTTCTTGTAAACATATTATATCATTATTAAATTGTTTCAAATATGTAAATAATTTCTTCCTTTTCTGTGCTGAATTCAACCCATTAACATTCCAAGATAGACACTTAAAGGTCATCAGCCTCTTTCTGGAGCGCAGAGCAAAATATTTGAAGTTCATCCGAGAGCTTCGATCTCGCTCCTCCCATAGCGCCACTCTCTTGTACGGTACTCTTAACTGCCTTCTTGTCTTGTCTTTCCTGTTGTTGTTGTTGCTTTTGTTTAAGTAGCTTGGATTGAGCTCTAGTTATACGTTGATCTTTAACTTCAGTCAACTGAATCAAATCCAAAATTGGAGAAGAATCCAACAAGGGCTCACTCAGAAAACCTCCTTCTGCACCTTGCACTATTTCTAATTCCTGCTTAGACTGTTCTTTCAATTGCCTCTCTTCACTCTCCTTAATCTCCAAAACTGTAGATGTACGTGGAGATGGTGTTCTTTCCTTAAGAATAGTACTGTAAAAGTGTTGTGCCTTCTCCACGGTATTCAACCGATATCCTTCTCCCTTATATCTAAAAATTATCCCAGCTGGTGCGTCCCACCGGAAGGGTATCTGTAAATTTTTCAATTCCTTAACAAGAAAACCAAATTCTTTTCTAGCTTTCAACATTTTAGGAGGTAATTCTTTAAAAATTTCAAGTCGTGAACCCCCCACTTGTACAGAAGTATGAAAAGATTTTTGCAGGATATCATTTCTAATTTCTCTGTCAGTAAAGTATATGACCACATCTCTGGGCAGTTGTCTTTGTCTGGCCACCCAAGAGTTCACTCTGTAAATTTTATCTATTTTATGAAATACCAAATCAGGATTAGCTTGTAAAATCTTAGCCAAGGCTTCAGAGCAAACTTGTCTCAAATCCTGTCTCTCCTCCTCTCGAATTCCCCGAAGCCGTATGGCGAATTCCATCGCCCGGAATTGTATCATAACAATCTCATCTTCAATTCTCTGCATTTTATTGTCAACTTCATCAGTTTTATAATCATTGTCTTTCATCTTAACATTAACTTCTGATTTAAATTCTTCAACTTTAAAATCAACTTTCCCAATAAATTCTGCCAGGCCAGACGCCACTTCTGATATTTTTTTGGTCACCTTATTTTGATTCTGTTTCACCATGTCTTTAACTTCATTAATTTCCTGCATAAATTCCTGCTGTGATTTTTGAAGTTTATCATCTATCTCCTGTTGAGATTTTTGAAATTTATCATCCAAAGTTTTAGAAATAAATTCTTTTAAATCTCCCACATCAAATTCTTTTTTCTGAGTTTGTAGCTGTTGAGCAGGGGGAAGTTGCGTTTCATGTTTGTGTGTGGGGGATCCCCCCCCAATGCCTTCCCTTCCTGCTTCTTTGAGGCCATCCTGGCTCGTGATCTAGTTTTTCTAAAGAGGGAAGTTCCTTTTCCTTTCCCTCCTGCACAAAGACTTCTAAAAAAGTCCCCCAGATTTGATCAAATAAGGGTTAAAATAAAGCAAAGTCCAATATTGAAAAGGGAAAAATTTCCCAGTTGTTTCTCTTATAACAAGCAAGGCAACTTTGTAGCAACTTGGAAACTTTGTAACAAAGCAAAGTAACTTCACCAATCCACACTCGCTGGCTCATTAACTCTGAGGCTAGGCGCCATGTTTTTTCAAAGCACTTTCACTCACTCGCATTTTCTCAGATTGAAAAGTCAACAAAGTGCTAATACTTGCGTTTCCAAATTTCAGGATTCAGTAGTTTCGCTGTTTATTAAAACTGGTTCTTTCACTTTAAGTTTCCTGCAGCCGGCTTGTTCTGCAAAAGCAGAATCGTCCCACGTCGCCCGGAGTTTCAGCAGGTTGGGAGGGAGCCACACCTGTTCTCTCCCCAGAAACTTCCCTGGGGGGTTACAGGGGCTCAACCTGTGCCCTGCGATCTCTCCTTCTTCAATCCTGTGGATTTAGAAGTTTTCGAGCCGCTTCTTCGTCTCGAAGCGGCTCTACAGGCGGCGGGGCTGGCGGAGCTTCAAAGAGCGCCGCCGTCGCCGAAGACAAGGAAACCGGAACCAGGTGTTTTATTTTTGAATAAATCTCAATTCCCTCAATTCTTCAAACTGGGGAAGTTTGAAAGTTTTGTGTTGTTTTTTTTTTTTCAAAATATGCTGAGCCAACAAGATTTTTCTTTTTTAACTTTCAACTTGGAAGCTCCCTTAGATGGCCATGTATTACTTCTTTGTGTAGCACATCACTATCCTGGAAGCCGCCCTGAGTCTTTGGAGTGGGATGGCATATAAATTGAATTAAATTGAAATTGAAATTGAAGTCAGCCACATTTGTAGAAAGTTTACTGGGGCACAATCATTTGTGGTCATGTACATGTGAGCCAGCCAAACGGAAGTATAAAAAAATATTTCAAGAATAAGAAAGAAAAATGCTGCAGTAACCAAGACTGGACTCCGTAATCTGCTGTAATGTGTTTCCTGCTGACACATTATCTACCATTCTCTGTTCACCCATGGTTTCTTTGAATTGTGAAGCTGTAGACGTTACACCTGAAATGCACTGCTAATATTCTGTGGTGTCAAATAATTCTGAGGGAAGCCACTGGTTCTTGTTGCAAATTCCACATATAAGACCTTGTGCACCAACAAAGGCAATTTTTCTTATCTTTATTTTTATAGCGACAAAGCCCTCTGATTTATAACTCCATATTAGTCCTTGAAGGCTTCCTGGAACAAACAAGGCTCAATTGCCTTCCTAAGGGTTGGATTTGCCTTAATCACAGGGTCAGTAGCGTTTATTGGGGTAGCATCATTTAAGAGTTAAACAGTCCAAACTTTTGGGGGACCTTTGAAGGCCATGGGCATCTTCAAACAAGGTGTCACTAGTCAATCACCTAATTTCTGACAGCACTTTTGATTTGTGATTGAGGATGGATCCTCTTTTTATCATTGATGATGACAGAATGCTCATTGCCAATGTAAGTCTGCATTGTTTATCACACACACACACACACCAGTAGTGGGTTCTACTTACCTTTGCTACCAGTTCGGAATTGTGAGCGTGCACGTGCGTGCGCTCACTTTGCTCATGCATGGCACTTCTGTGCATGCGCAGAACCTTGAAATCAGTGGAGCATCCATGATGACATCTGGGTGGATGGGCGGAGCCTCCCACCACCACAACTACAGGTTTGCCCGAACCGGGGTGAACTGGTAGAAATCCACCACTGACACACACACACAGACACACACACACATAAACTTTCGCGTCTTTAAAATCTGTGCAAGTCACAGTTATAGTTAGTCAATCCACAAGGCTGCTGATGGGATCTTATAATGAAGTATCAAACACCGGGGACATATCAAAATTATGATATGTGAACCTTCAGTGTATGTTTGATTCATCCCTACAAATTTTGCCTGAATCTAGTTGGTTCTTTATAAAGTAATTCATTTGCAGCGATGCACATGGTACTTTGGGGAAGAAAAAAATTCTATATGATTTGGCCAAACATACCTAAGAGATTCTTTTCTTCCTTCTTTTGAATAAATGCAGTACATAATTTTCAAATTTCAAAATACTATTAATCACTATAAATGTTTAAACCAAAATATCACTGTGAAAATTTTTTTATGAGCCTCTAGTTGTTTTGTATTCTTACCTTTGGCTTTATTTTGTGATATATTCATTTCTGTTTAAAAGCTTAGAATTCTCAGTAAGAATTTAACTCATATCATATTTAGAGGAGTTAATTTATTTTGCAGATTTTTCCTTGCACTATATCTAAGACGAAGTGACTTTTCTTGCCACTTCATATATGTACTGGAATAAATTACCTGTAGCTAACCCCAAACCTTTCTGTACTCCTGACTCAAATCTAGGAATGCATATGCCACCAAAGTTACACTATTTTGTAAATTTAATCCCTTTTCCGTAACCCTCAAAGAAATGTGCTGAGATGTGACATGCATTTTCTACCGTTTCCCCCAAAATAAGACATCCCCTGATAATAAGCCCAATCAGGCTTTTGAGCACATGTGCTATAGTAAGCCCACCCTGAAAATATTTAATGGTGGTCCCCACCATTTCCTCTGGTTAGGGTTAGGAAGACAGAGCTGGAAATCAGGTAAGATAGCAAGAGGAGCCCCATCTTGCTCCAAGTGCCCCAAAATAATAAGACCTACCCAAAAATAAGGCCAAGCACTTATTTTGGGGTTCAAAAAAAATATAAGACAGGGTCTTATTTTCAGGGAAACACAGTACTTCTGTTAAAATGCTCAGGTCCTCCATATGAGCGATCACTCTTGAAATGTGTTTCCTTTGATTGGAGTTTATGTATTTCTGTTACTGTTACTTTTTGTTATTGTTATAGTTCAAAAAGCTTATAACTTATAACCTCCTCAAAAACAACCATTGCTTTCAATCCATGCATCACACACTTTATCTCCTGTAGACAACACCTCCTACAGACAGTACTTTGCCTCTGAGCTAGCAAACTCTTGGCTACTGAAAATTTTTAAAACACATCGAGACTGCATTATTATTACAATTATTGCAATAATGTTGTTGCTATTGCAGTCTAACTGAACTTGATAATTCCAAGTAATGTCAACCTACCTGACTTTAAATGCTTGAGCTTGTTTGTCCTGCATTTAATTTCTTCAGCATTATGTGTATTTCTTATATTATAGAAGCGAATTTTAATTTTTTTTTTTTTTTTTTTTTTTTTTAATTTGATTTATATGCCGCCCTTCTCCGGAGACTCAGGGCGGCTTACAATGTGCTCAGCAATAGCCTTCATACTTTTGTATATTTTATACAAAGTCAGCTTATTGCCCCCATAAACTGGGTCCTCATTTAACCTACCTTAGAAAGGATGGAAGGCTGAGTCAACCTTGAGCCTTGGAGAGATTCGAACCAGCAGTAAATTGCAGGCAGCTGTGTTAATAACAGGGTGCTTTAAACCACTGTAGTACCAAGGCTCTTTTGAAGTCAAAGTGAAAGTACTTTTGCTCCAATAAGTCTACAGAGTACATACAGAACAACGGGGAAAAGTTAAACTGTAATCAAGTTCACTTTCCCTTTCTTGAATCAATAAAATATAATTACCTTCGATTGATCTAAATTAGTACTTTGTAGAGTAAGCAAGTTCTAGTATTTTGTTTATTTTTACCATTCCTATAAATCCTGAATCTTTAAAAAGTCCAAAAGTTTGTGATTTTCATTAACAGATGAACACCTATATACTGTACATCTATAGATATATATACACATCTTTATAGCAGAAGTATACTTCTATAAAGTGCCATAATATTTTTTTTAACTTCTTGAAAAATTCTGAAGGCATGATTCATAGAAAAGGTCTTTGTTCTTAGAAGAATGTAACTGATTAGAATATTTTATTTTTTGATAGCTAGCTGGCATAAAAGCTCAAGATCTACTTAATTTAATAGCTCAGCAGAATAAGTTTTTAGAGGACACCAGTTGTTAATTAAGGGATACGCCAGAATCATTTGTCACATAAGTATTTGTTCAAATAATCAGAAGCAGCATTTATTTGTCAGTCTATAATGTAGTTGTAATAAGGGAGCAATTGTTAGTAATTTAAACCAATTGGTGTGACTGCATTTAACCTTCATATCTGCTGCAATTCTTTAGCTAATACAGAATGATAATGAGGGAAAATAAGCATTTCAGCTCTCAGTAAGGGTGTGTGTAGAGCTTCAGAACTCTAGAATAGGGGTGTCAAACTCGTGGCATCATGGTGGCATGACGTATCGGGACTTTTCCCCCTTTCACTAAGCTGGGCGTGCGCGTGGCCAGTGCGTGACGCATCTGGCCCGCAGGCCACAAGTATGACAGTCCGGCTCTAGAACAATGGCCCCCAATCTTTTGGGTACCAGGGATTGGTTCAGTAGAGAGGTTTTTCTGGGGGCTGGAAGGGGTGTGGTTTCATGTGCTGCCTGCATCCCACGGATGGAGCGTCACTTGTTTACACAGCCTGGTTTTTGGCATATCACAGCCTAGTGCCGGTTCATGGACCAGGGGTTGGGGACCACTGCTCTAGAGGTTCCTGTGAAAGTGGGCGGTGCCCATGATGGGGAAGGGGAAGGAATTCCAAGGATGTCAATATTATGACTGGGAGGAGGTGGAGGAGGAGGAAGAGAAGGAGACATTTTTATTATCTTCTGCTTTTAACAATAGAAACTACAGATAGTAGAACTCAAACCTGAAAATGTAGGAGGAGGGAACCAGCTGGTAGGAAAAAGGAAAGAGGGAACATCTCTCTCTGAGCTGATTTTTGAAATATCATGTGAATTATTATAAGCTTAAATTACATTTAATTTCTTTCCGCAAACGTGTCATGTATTTGAGATGGGTAGCCAAAGAAACCTACAAAATCAATCAAATAACTAAATAAATTGTGTTAAATATAACTGCAACATAAGTAGGCAAGGCTGATTATCTGGATATGAATGAAGCATGTTGTGATATTCAGTCTCTCATTATAAAAATAATAGATAACGTGTCTTATTGATTACACTAAAGGACATTCTTACATGACCTAAAATTCTTGAAAAGATATGTATTTCTTTTAAAAATAGAAGATTCACAAATGGTGCATTCACTTTTCCAATTGTATCTCTTTCACACAAGTCTATTAAAATATATTTTAGTCATGGATCATAATATATAAATTGGCAACATCTGCTAGCAATTAGAAATGAAATTGTACCCCAAAATAGAAAAAGTAGTAAATTGTATAATTTGAATTCCTGTCAATCTGACAACTAATAAAATAATGCACTATGTAAGTCAGAACAGGGAACCAAGAAAAAATTTGAGTGTGAAGATAGTTATTACAAAAAAATTTTGTGAGCAAATGAAGTATCTTGCAGGAGTTCTTAATTCATTAAAGAACATACATTTTCTTATTTTCTTGCTTGGAACTGATGCAATGTTATTGTCACAAGTTTATTTTGTTTTCCTTATTCTTAAATGTTGGCCTGAGGGCAACAGAAATTAATATGCATGGCACAAAAACAAAACTGTTGACTAGGAAAAAAAAAGCAGTACATTTTAGCCCCTACAGAGCTCCTTATTTATTTATACAAATATTGGAATAGCTTTATTTGGACCAACTTATTTAAAAGAGTCTTGCACAAAACCAAATTATTTTTTGATTGTTAATTATTTTAAGTGCTGATTTTCATTTTGATTTAAATTATTTTAATTTTCTGTTATACTTAATGTTTTTATTGTTGCATATCATTGCTAGTGTGGGCACAGAAAGACGAGAAGTATAAAAATAAATAAAGCCATTTTTATTTCATTATTCAATTAGTATATACAATTACAGACAGAGATACATATAGAAAGCATTCAAAACCCATATTTTAAAATGCATATACTGTAAATAAGAGATGAACAGATGTGGATACTTTTTGTCAACTCACCAAAACTAATTTATATTTTAATTTGTCAACTCACTGAAACTAATTTATACTTTAATTTTTATTTGATTACACAGATCTTTCATTAATCAGTCATCAGCCTTTCAAAAAGTCAATTATTTTTCACACAAAATTTCCCCTTAATTATGGAAATTTTCACAGCAAATGAAACCAACCAACCAGGAAGAGAAAGCTTGCAGTGCTACTAATCAGTCCTGGCAGGAGTGCATACATACAGTATGTGCTTGGGTCTACGCAAGTTATTAAGCTATAATTAAAAGTTTTTGTGTTAGTTTTGTTTGTTGTATCCATAAATCATAACTGAGTAGGCCAAAGTTTAGTGCAGTGTAGTGCATATCCAGTCAGTATGGAGAAGTATGAGGAACAGGGGAAATACAAATGTCCTCTTGCTGTATTATGTCCATTATGATCTTTAAACTGCAAACCTGAGCATTTATTGCAATAGAGAATACGGAACGATGATGAAGGCTGGTAAAACTCTAAGTATGGACCTAATATGTAGCAGCTTGCCACTTCTCGTACATCCAGTTCCTTTAGGTAATTTTGACAAAATTGTTCATGGCATTCTATTAAGCTCCCACATTCTTAACTGGCAGGTAAGTACTTACTTGTAGCCTTTGATAAAGGATATTCTCAAAAACCTTTGAAATTCAACTATCGTATAAAATGCTGACATTCACCTAAGTCGCGAGGGTATTCTAAATCAAGAAACTGCCAATTTCTGAACTGCAGAGAATGGGGTTAGTAGAATCCATGACAGCTTCCTGAAGGGGGTCGGGTAGCCTCTGCTCCCATTTGAATCTTTGGGTGATGGTGCCCGGGCTTTTGAATTATTTCTGCTGCTTCTGGGTTAGCATTACAAAGCACCTTCAGCAGGGCCATTTCACTGATTTTTCTAACAACATAAAGACCAAATGCAGAACTACCATATCTTTGCACAGCACCAGTGGTGGGATTCAGCCACTTTGCACCTCTTCGGGAGAACCGGTTGTTAACTTTCTGAGCAGTTTGGCAAACTGGTTGTTGGAAGAAATCATTAGGGCAGAGAACCGGTTGTTAAATTACTTGAATCCCACCACTGCACAGCACCCAGTTCTGGGCCTAGCCAGTTTCTGCTTGTAGGCATTGAAAAATGGTGGTTCATTGCCATCTTCAATAGAGTACTTGGGGGGAAAGAGCAACAACCGGTTCACAAGAATTGGATCCAAGCATCTAGAAAGCATTCCTTTCAAAGTGGAATGCTTTTACGGGCAAAATTAATCTGAGAAAATAAACTGTACCCTCCCCCCACAATGAAAGATATAAAATGTGACTTGACCAATTTCAGTCTCTTCTCTAACTATTGTCACAGTCCTTTCTCTTAGTGGGAATGAATGGGCAGGTCTCTGCGTTGGGAAGGTATGTCCCTACTCCTATGTTTTTCTTCTCCCTTCAGCCATCACCACCTTCAGCAGCTCTTAACTCCCTTTGCTTCAAATGTTTCTCTTGTCCTGCCAGGAAGAAAGTTAAATCCTTAATTACTGTTTCTGACTCCAAGAGGACACTCCTGACATTAATGCCAATGCATTTTTCCAAATTATTTCCAGGGAAGAGGTTCTTGGGTGCTCTCTGAGCTTGGTTGTTTTCTTGCAGACATTTCATTATCAAACTAGGTAACATCAGCAGTGCTAGACTAGTTCTGATGATGTTACCCATTCTGGGTAATGAAACGGCTGCAAGAAAACAACCAAGCTCAGAGAGCACCAAGGATCCCTAATTTCAACCCTGAGCTACATATGTTCTCCTTTATTAGAGTGCATTCTGTCCCATCCCGTCCATCCGTCCCATCCCATCTTCCATTGTTCCATTAACTCCTAAGAGGTATGGGCTATACTTTTAAGGCAGAAAATTAGAAAATAAACCCTATACACATCAATGGAACCTCCTATGCATGCTTAGAATTGCATTATTCATGAATAACATTAGCTTGGCAAGTGAGGTAGACCTTGAAGGCAATGGCTCAAAGTGAAAGCACTGCAGCTGTAAAGTGCCCTTGTGGGAGTAAGCTTTCATGAATACATTTTAGTTACCGGCACAGTTATAGACTTCAATGCTGCATTCCCATACAAACTTACTTGAGAATAGTTTGGGCTTATCTTATTTTTTTTCTTCTTCTGTTCAATTGGGTCTAATTCTCAGTCACAAGTTCCTATAGTTTTTTTGGTAAGGTTTTTCAGAAGTGGTTTGCCAAAAGCCTCATTCTGAAGGCTATGAAAAAGTGACTGGCCCAAGGACATCCAGCTGACTTCATGCTCAAGGTGGGACTAGAACTGTTTCCCAGTTTCTGGCCTGATGCCTTAACCAGTGCACCAAATTGCCTCTGTACCTTAGAATAAACATGTTTTAAAATTGGTTTCTGTTTTGTTCCCCTCAAGTAGTCAGTCTGTTGTACAGTTGTAATATACCAGGATGTTTTTGTTATGGCTTTGGATTGATGGACCTTATGGCGCTAGAATAGTTTCTGAAGTGATTTGAGACTCAATGAAGGTTTTTGACATTTAAGCTATATGTTTGGTATATGTACTACTAATTTCTTCTTCCTTCCTATATCCCCCAATGCCAGCTTCCATGCAGTTCCACAAGATATCCCTATTCCCAATATTCCATAAAAGAATTTGGGAAGATACTGAGAGCAGAGGAGAGGGAGGAAAGTGATGGACCTGTTTTTATTCCATTTCTACTTATAAATAAACAAACACAACACCCTCTCTCGCAAACCAACAAACAAAAAAGACACCCCAGAAAATAATTTGCAGAACAAGTTGCAATCCCTTCTTTTAAGCTTTTATTGTATCATGGTAACTTCAAACGTTGTAAAACAGTTTTCTACGATCTTAAGTTTCTCCTCCGAAAGGAGATTGTCTTGCTTTAGTTTTGCAATAAGTGTTTCTATAGCTTTAAGTCTGCTTAGGGTTTTTCTCTCCTGGACTTCTAAAAGGGCTATTTTTGAGTGCAGCTTTGTAATTTTTTGCCAGAGTTGTTCCCGGTCTGTGTCTTGCCTACAGTATGAATGTTCAGTTTGTAGCATTTCAAGGCTGCTGCAGCTGCCGATGACAACAGAGTTTTCTGCTTCGAGATGGGTTAATACCTCTTCTGCTGATATAAAGGAGCCCTCTAATAGCAAGGGAATTCTTGAGTCTTCTGAAGGAACGATAATGGTGATGACAGACTCCTTATTTCCACTGAGCTGTTCCAAAACTTGTGACATGGACTGAAGCAATACAGAACTTTCATCCGTTTGTACTTCTATTGAGCAGTTTGCAATGTGCGAATCAAACTGATCAGATTTAAGTTCGCTCATGGGTATGGGGACCTTAGTGAATTCCAGAGATGAATCTCCATGTTCCGGATGTGTGGCCTGCAAAACTGTGGCTTTAGAATCTGAGCCATGCTCAAAACATGACTGGAGGTCACGCACTGAAACTTGTAAATCTGTAGCAGCAGCATTAAAAATGTTTTTGATGGCCCGACTATTTCCTGGAATATTGGAATGGATGGCTCCTGTGTTTTCCGTATCAGATGTTGTTATTATTTGGTTTGCTTGCTGCTTATTTTGTTTGACACAGTTACCTGAATATGCAGTGCCATCTTTCACAATATTCTGTGTGAGTCCTTCCACTTTTGCTGAGCAGTCTGGATTTGTTTCAAGAGTTTTTCGATATAGGCCTCCTTCAGGTAAGATATTTCTCTTTGGTGAACAAGATTTAAGAGACGATGTTGTTATGCATGTGCTCATTTCTTTGATACCTTCTATTCTTTCCACTTGCGTTTTCTTCTGGGATGTTCCTTTTTCCTTAAGAAGAAAAAACATCCCTCTTGATTCAGTTGTTATTGATTATGAAATACCACACAATGATTCCTTTTCTTATGGTTCTTTATAGTGTCATGCTGGGCCTATTCATTAAGAAGCAAGTCCTACCATGATCAGTGGCCTTATTCCCTAACAAAAGAACACAGGATTTCAGTCGTATACAGGCAGTCCTCGACTTACAACCCAACTGAGCCCAAAAATTCTGTTGCTAAGCGAGACAGTAGTTAAGGGAGTTTTACCCCATTTTACGAACTTCCTTGCCACAGCTGTTAAGCGGATCACTGCAGTTGTTAAGTTAGTAACACAGTTGTTAAGTGAATCTGGCTTCCCCATTGACTTTGCTCATGAGAAGGTCGCAAAAGGGGACAACATGCCAGCGAGATACTGCAACTGTCATAAATACGAATCAGCTGCTAAGCATCCGAATTTTGACCACATGACCATGAGGATGCTGCAACAATCGTAAGTGTGAAAAATGGTCGTAAGTCACTTTTTTCAGTGCCCTTGTAACGTCCATCAGTCACTAAACAAACTATTGTAAGTCAAGGACTACCTGTATTTATTCTTTTTAATATTGGTCTTCAAAAAGAGTGCAAATAATGCCAATAAACAGCCTCTTCTCTGCCATGATTTACTAAAGAAATTAGATACCAGTCTTGAATTATTTTATTAAAACTGTTAATGAATACACATTGCAATAAAAAAAGGAAATGCAAATGAGATTAGCTCAAATGTAGCCTGGATTCACATAGCTTTAACATTTTTGAAAGCTCACTTTAGAATTAACAACTGTTACAATACACAAAGACTGAGGGCCATTCCTGATAGAGCTGATCAAATTACTGCTTCATGTTAATGACCCCTTTCCTGGACTGTGATTTCCAAGCAAAGAAGTTTCTTAAAGAGCAGGACATTTTGTCTAGATATGCTTTCTATGATAGGCAGACTCTGGGTGATGAGGGTATTTCAGTGCTATCTGATCTCTAGGAAAACATGAGCAACTCCTTAAAAAAAATAGACCTTAAGTCCAGGTAAGTGAATGAAAAATTGTAGCCCTAGCTTCGGAAAGAGTTTTTTTTTCTCAGTTAACACACACTATCACAATAGAGAAGTCACAACAAGCACTGTTGCTCTTTCCTACACAAAGATTCATGGGACAAAGGCAGTAATGCAATGATTGTCATCAGTTATGTTAACATGTGTCTTTCCTGAGTGGTGACTACAGATAAGATGCTGTGTATAAGCATGTTTGAAAACGATATTGTGAATGTCAGAGGAATTGAACCGTTGCTATGAGGGTATGTGAATGTGTCACGCTTTAAACTTTGTACCATGAAGGAGAAGGTCAGCTAAGTGAGTGTGAGATCCAGATGGTTTTTGCAAACAATGCTGCATGATAGAAAAGTTTCCAAGATGCTTTTTTTTTTCTATTCACAACAAAATTTGCCAGTTCTGCTGCATGGTTTTTTTCCCATATCATTGAGCATTATGCAAAATAGATCTGGATGGCAAAAAGTATGAAGACTTTTAAAGAGGCGTTTTGCTTCAACGAAGTCTGGACTAAAACTTCTCTTTGAAGTGTCACAGACCTGGGCAGTTGCACCTAGACCAGGGGTGGACAAATGTGGCTCTTTTACAACCTGTGGACTTCAACTCCCAGAATTTCTGAGACAGCTTGGCCACCCCTGACCCAAACCAATCAGATACTTTTGTGAATTGTAAGTTGTCCCTCTACCATAGGAAATGAAGCATCAAGTGAGCAACTCAGCACATCGGTAACATATTATCAATCAAATTTGAAATTGTAATTTAGTTTTCCAGATGCCAATGTACAAAGGGCCCATTTGTTTAGCCACCTCTACTGGTATGCTAAGATTAGCACATAAATAGCTTTCATTTCAGTGAACTATATGCTATTTTTTAGTAGTCATGTCTTAATGGTTAGATATATTCTAAAGAAAATGATGTTTAAATTAAATTTTGAATGTAAAAATAGCAACATTTTAAACCAGGCTAGGTATTTTTATTGATTTTTCTCTTATTCAGATCAACTAATAGAAAAACTGTGGGTTTTTGTACAACATACTATACAATTTGTTTGTCTAATGGAAATGAAGCATATTATGGTTTATGTTCCACAAACTTATAGTGGAGGGTTTTTTTTTTAACCCATGGTTGATCAGTAGAAAACTAAATTTAATTGCATGAGTAGACTGTAGAGGTTTCAAACAATCATAATGGCATGCCATAAATCCTTCTTCTTAATAGTAAACAGAAAAACTACAAGCAAATTAAGAATCTGGACAATATTAAAATAGAAGATGTATTCTAATTGCCACTGACAAGTTATGTTCTGCTTTCTTTTTTGGTTTAGCACTGTTTATTTTACTTACAACTCAAACTAATTGCGTTTACTCATCCTTTGTCTTATTTTTCACACGCAACTTAACATTTTACCTGGTTTTCAGAGGATGAAAAAATAGTTGGCACTGCAGTTGTCTTCAAGTATCGAATACCCCATCGCACATCTAGAGAATCTGACGTAAAGTGGTCACTGCAGAGGACCTGATGCTTACTAGGAGTCCAAGTGTCACGTTTCATATTCCGTAACCATTTCTCTAATCTTTCTTTATCATGAAGAGGAAACCTGCTTCAAAGAATATGCAAGAGAGAGAGAGAGAGAGAGAGAGAGAGAGAGAGGGAGAGAGAGAGCTTCAATTAAGTGATATCTTTTATTGAAGCTCTTAAAAAGCCTGTCATACTTAGCAATAAAGCCCTGGGAAAGAGCACATGACAAACATGTGGTTCAAAACAAAGCAGCCCTTAAAACAGCCATGTCCTCTGGAAGGCTTCATGCTTGGTTTGAAGGCTTGGTTTGAAGACTTTCCCCATTGTCAATTATGAACACATACAGCTGCTTCATTGCCACTATCACCTGAAAACGATTCCTATAACAGATATGTTTTGATGAACAAAAGAATCACTTAAAATTTCAATCTTATATACATTGAGATTATTACCAGAACTCAAAGGCATCAAATCTGATTCATTCCAATTTACAGAAGATTAGAGAAAACAAACTTATGTATTCAAAATGCAAGAACATTCTCCTCTGAAATTCACAGGTTAGCCATTCTAACTAAAAAAAATATTGCGGCCTCTCAAGCCTTTATATCTTTTTCTAGGCTAGAAAAAGGCTTTTCTAGGCTAGGCTCATTGTGGGGAAATCAATCAAAATCTATAAAGCCTCAGTTGTTTTATACACACACACATATGTAGATATACCTACCTACCTACCTACCAACCTACCAACATATATAGTTAAATCAGAAAATTCCATTCCTTATTTCATTTCACTATATGACAGAGTAGCATCCTGCCTGGTTGCTCATAAATTGGAATAAGTCAGATGCCACTGGGCCTCATCAATATTTTTAACATATTTAGTGACTGGGGGTCAATCCCAAAGGCATTTTTTTTCAAGAGGCATCTCTCTCTCTCTCTCTCTCTCTTTTCTGAAGTATGATACAGCTCAAGGGGTTTTTTTTGCTCATAATAAACTACTCTGTTAGCTTTCTTAACTAATTTTAACCTGTCTTAGCTAGTTCATTTTTTCCCCACAAGAAATTAATTTCAATGACACAGCTATGAATTAATGTGCCTTGTTTGTTTACTGAACAAAATAAATATGTTAAATAGATATATCTATGGTAATTATTGGTTACAGTTATTATTTGATTTATATACAATTAAGTTTATATAATCTATGACAGTAATTTACAAGCTTCTATCTGCTGATATAAATATATTTAATATTATCTTACAATTGACTGCTTATTGCACTTAATTATTGTGATGGGGAGGACTCTTTCAGACTGCCAGCCCTTGCAACTGCTTCTCTATATCCTCTCTTGCTCCACTACCTGCTAAACATGTTACATAAGCAGACATGTCTGTCATATGATGCAATTAAGGCACTGTTTTCTCTTGTGCAAGAAATGCATTGCTAGAATTTATTTTGCATTCTTATTGTAAGCAGAACAAATATAAATAAGTCTGGAAGCAAGTATTCCAAGTAGAGGCATCTATAGGATCCAATGCTGTTTCAAAGTGGAAACAACATTGTACCATAAACTCCACTTCTTTTGATTGGCATACGGTGTCAAGTACACATGTATGAAATCCAGAAAGTGGATCCTGTGAGGTTGCAAAGTTGCTTTTGTATTCCCCTCTCCCCCATCCCAATGGATGGCTCTGGTTCAAGTAACGGGTGATAGCTCTTTTAATATTTCTAGAGTTGTGATTACATATTTCTTCTACATTAGATGAGCTGTCCCAATTAAGAATACTTAGTTGAGTGTTTTCTCAGTTTGTATTTGCTTTACCAAGTAGAACAGATTCTTTTCCTGTTTTATACACAATAAATAAGCTTATGACTCTTCCAATCATTTATGTGAAAATTCTGCAACATCAGATAGTGAGCTGCATCTGAAAACATCTTATTTCAACTCATCCTAATTCATTCCTAATTCAACTGTGATAACAGCCTTGTCTTCCCATCTGTAGCCTAACACTGATACTGGATATAGTGGAACACAAAAGGATATATTACATTATACTATTTTAAACCATAGTTCTTTTAAAGAGTGCAAAACATGTTTGCTTTTCACTAGAAAAGATAACATCTACAGACAACCAGAGCTTGAGCAGGGAAATTAAGTATGCCAAATTTCATAATGCAGTTTTGAAGTCTTATGGTTATCTGACTAGTTGTTATTGTAGTTCTGACTGTAACTGTTAGACACTTCAAATATCTTTAAAAAGCTTGTAGGAATTCTTCATAAGCGCAATTTGGCTGAGATCCTGTTTGTTCATGCTCAATCTATGACATTAGCAAACAGTAACAAAATCTATCAAAATAAATCTTGGACAATGGGGAGACAAATAAAGGGAGACAAATAAGGCTTGCCAAGATAAAAGAGAGACCTGCACAACTACATCACTTACAATTATCTGATGCAATAAACCAAATGAATGATTTGTAGCAGGGATAAATAAACAAGGGAGGAAGGCTAAGTAATTAACTAGTCCAACTGAAAAATGGTTTTTATATAAACTGAAAGATTTTGTGAAAGGAAAGGAAGGGACAAAGAAGCAGAATGAAAAGTTGGTTAAACAAATAATAAGAGGATGCTGCCATGCAAAAAAAAAAAAAACAAAAAAAAAACCCCAAATGTGAAGCTGCAACAACAAAATCATAGTGGAAAGATGGAAAATAAGAAACAAGACATGGGAAATCTCAGCTGAAGGATGAAATGAATCAATTACAGGTAGTCCTCGACTTACAACTGTTGATTTAGTGACTATTCAAAGTTACAACAGCACTGAAAAAAGTGACTTATGACCATTTTTTACACTCATAACCATTGCAGCATCCCCATGGTCACATGATCAAAATTTGAAAGCTTGGCAACTGATTCATATTTATGACTGTTGCAGTATCCTTGGGTCTTGTGATCATTTTTGCAACCTTCTGACAAGCAAAGTCAATGGGGAAACCAAATTCACTCAACAACTGTGATACTAACTTAAAAACCGCAGTGATTCACTTAACAACTGTGGCAACAAAGGTTGTAAAATGGGGTATAATTCACTTAACAAATGTTTCGGTTAGTAACAGAAATTTTGGGCTCAATTGTGACCATAAGTCAAGGACTACTTGTACACACGGATATCTAAGACACTGCTGAATTGAAATGGGTGGAATTGGACATTAGCATTTTGGAGAGCAGCAATGGCAGCCTTGGAAAAAATATTCATTTGCCATGTCTATACCTACAAATAATTGTACAGCGAATGGTTCTCCCTGTGAAAAGAAAGTTAGTCAATGAAGAAGCGAGAAACAGTAATGACACATTTTAATGTTGGTTGTGGATAAGACTGCTGAGACTATTGTGGATAGTTAAGAAAACAAACAAATGGATGATCCCAGAGTTCTCATTCAAGCTCAGCGTCTTAGCCACTGAGCCACCGTGTCCCTAGATGAATTTGGATACATTACATGAATATGAGCTCTTTGGAAAAGGCTCCAACCCTGGAAAAGATGGAAAGAAAAAAAAAAGGAAGATGACCAGCAGCAAAGTGGAGGGATTCAGAGGCAATGGAGAAACTATTGGAAGATCTTGAAGGACAGGTTGGGGACAGATTCTCCTACAGAAAATTTACATGGTCACTAACCAGTCAGCACCAATTTGATGGCACATAATCAAGCTCCCAAATTAAATATCAGAGGTGGAACTTTGTAGGGGATTTTGAATTAGAAACAGGGTGAATTAGAGAAGTTCTGCCCTCCTACAGTTAGTTGACGCTTCAATTGAATACTCTTGCCCCATATCCCAAAGAACGTAAGTTTGCTAATTCAGTGTATATTTTGAACATGTCTGCTAGGGAGTTACAGAAATTATAAGGCATTTGGAAGCCATCAGATGGGTATAAAGATAAAGGTTCCCCTCGCACATATGTGCTAGTCGTTCCTGACTCTAGGGGGTGGTGCTCATCTCCGTTTCAAAGCCGAAGAGGCAGCGCTGTCCGAAGACGTCTCCATGGTCATGTGGCCGGCATGACTAAACGTCAAAGGCTCACAGAACGCTGTTACCTTCCCACCAAAGGCGGTCCCTATTTTTCTACTTGCATTTTTTACGTGCTTTCGAACTGCTACGTTGGCAGAAGCTGGGACAAATAACGGAAGCTCACCCTATTATGCGGCACTAGGGATTTGAACCGATGAACTGCCAACCTTTCGATCAACAAGCTCAGTGTCTTAGCCACTTAGCCACCGCGTCCCTAGATGGGTATAGGAAATAATAATTAAAAAACCAAATATAACCTTACTGGCGCTATGGGTAGATGTTGACAGTAACTATTTTAAGGAACTATTAAAGGAATTTGCCTTTTGGCAAATTTCTATCAAGTTGCACACGCTGTACTGCTGTGTCTTCCCGCCAACAATTGCTACGATGCCACCCACACTCCCTAAATTAATAAGCGTTACTTCCAAGGAAACAACATTGAAAAACGGCCCTCCATCTTATTCGTGGAACCTATTTCCATGCCAACATGGGAGTATTTATGTCGGGGATGCGAGAGATTCCCTCTATTCTCCCTGGCCGCGGCACTCACGGGTAAAAGCTGAGCTTTCGCTGATCTCGGGCGCTCTGTCCCGCTCGGTTCCTGCAACAAGTGGCCGCACAGTACCGAGGCATGGCAATGACTCCGCGGCGGCCACCAATTCCCCGTCCCAGACGGTCCCCGCTGACGGTGCCTCCTGCGATTGCTCACTCTCTCTTAGAGAGTGCCACTCTCTTGCACTTCCGCTTCCGGGAATTTTTATGGCCCTCCTCCTTCCATTTTGTGTCCCTTTCTCTTTCCAGCCGGAAAGGGCGAGCGTTCGGCGAGGAGGAGGGGGGGGGGGGGGAAGAAATCCGTCAGTTGCGCGAGGCCACAACAGCCTTCCACGTGCACCAAAGCGGGCGGGCCACGTGACGGGCGGCGGCCAATCGGGAAGCGCTTCGTGTAGGACTGTCGTTCTTGGCTTGGCGCGCCGAGGTTATAAGGCAGCCCGGACGGGTTTGACTCAGGGATTGCAGGGCGAGACCGGCGGCCGGTGAGTTGAAGGGATGACTGGGCAGTCGGGAGTGGGGGGGGGAGGGCAACTTACTGGGGTTACCGTCCCAGAGAGCAAGCGGTGGGTTTGGGGGCTTCTTCATCTTTCGCCCCTCGCAGCGGGCCAAACAGCGGAAAGCCGCTTGCTAAATGGGGATTTGAACCCGAGTTTTCCCACCTCTGGGCTCATTTCGGCAGCCTTCGCGTCACAGTACCTCTTCTTGATGTGTCCTTTGTCTTTCTCATTATAAATGCGCGAGGATGGGAGACGCCGTCAGTGCTTAGGGGTTGAGGTAAAGGAACTCAGTATGTGCTCAGAGTCCACTGCCTATATTGCTAGTCATACTCCAGCCATCAGTCCTATCTATCTATCTATCTATCTATCTATCTATCTATCTATCTATCTATCTATCTATCTATCTATCTATCTATCTATCTACCTATCTATCTATCTATCTATCTATCTATCTATCTATCTACCTACCTAACTACCTAACTACCTAACTACCTAACTACCTAACTACCTAACTACCTAATTAATCTATCAATCTATCATCTATCCTCTATCTCCTACCTACTTCGGGACTGATGGCTGGAGTTAAGTATATATAATTAAGTATATACATAAGCTTCTCTTGGTCGGGTATGGAGTTTTAGTCTAGGTCTCGAGATAACATTTTTCCTTTTTATTCCTTATTTTTCCTTTTTATTCCTTATTAAGGCACTAAGGTTAAAGGGAAAAATGATGTTACCAAGAGAGCTAGGCTAAAACTCCATACCCGACCAAGAGAAGCTATCGAAACTAGCTTTCTCTCTGGCAGAAAATGCTTTGGGTTTCAGTCTCAGTTTCGGTTTCTTTTCTTTTTGGTGGGGAGGAAAAAATAGTGTTTTGGTCTCTCAAATCAAGCTTTCCCACATATTCTATCTATGGGGACAGATGATGGCTAACTAGTTAAAGCTAGTTAAAGGTAAGAGGAAAATGCTTTCTTTTAAAATATTACTTTAAAAGTTCACAGGTAATGTAATGCATCACATCAAATAAATGTAATTAATCAGTAGTTTGTTTAAGCCACAGGTTGAGCCAGTAGTAAAAATAATAATAATGAGATCAGTGATTTGGAATGTAGAAGGTTTTCAGCTTGTATAACATGCCACATGTATTTTCATCTATTACATGATGTATATACATTGTCCTTTGAATTTTTCTGTTCATTATGAGCCTTTATGACCTAGGAAGGCTGGAGTGATAGCACTCCAGCCTTCCTACTCATTTGTCTGCCAGCTCCAAATTATATATGGATTTCTGGAAGTTCATAGATACACTAAACTGTCCAGTGAGTTCCTGTTTCTGTTATAAATAAGACTGGGAAAGCTTTCCTGCAACTTCAGTTGCTCTAATATTCTGTTTTTTAAAAAATAAAATGCTGTATAGGTTTTAAATTTGAACTATGGTATGAAACACCCTTTTCAGGATAGTGTATGATCTTTATTTGATTCAATGAAAAATTTTGATAGTTTGAGTTTTATAGATAACACAATTAAAATAGTGATTCAGTTTATGTATATCCTGTGAATTTTGCATTATATTTAAAATATTGAAGTCTATATTCTGATTCTTGCTTGCTCTGTCAGTCCTCAAAGATATCTAGTTCCATTATGCTTTCACTGATTAAACTGTTTTTAGATGAATCACACTATCCTAGTCTTCCATTGGTGGAAGTGAATGGATGCTGTGTATTTTGCCTAGATTACTAAAGTGTAATGTGCAACAGCATTGTACCGTAGGCCCTGCCCCTTTGGGGCATGTATTCAGTGTTGTGATGTGAAAAAAAGGTAGGACATGTGTTACAACACTGCTTGCATCATTCAGCCCTCCCCTGGCTTCTCTCTGCAGATGCCAGTTTCCATATGTGTATGTATACTATCCTATATTTGTTAACATTCCCACGATTTGAAACTTTAAAAAGTTCTTGAATCTGCTTGTTTTTTTCTCTTTCCTTGTGATCCTCTTTTTCTTTGGTAACAAAGATACTTTTTCAAGAGGCAACTGGACTTTCTGGTTTTTCTTTGAAGATGTTTTGCTTCAGAGCTGAAGAAGCTTCTTGGATGAGAAGCAAAACGTATTCAAAGAAAAACCAGAAAGTCCAGTTGCCTCTTGAAATAACACCTTTGGGACAACTATGACCTGGATGACTGAGAATCTCCATAGACACAAAGCTTTAGGTTGTTTTAGAACATTTTAAGAATCTCATGTCTAACAAATAATTGCAGACAAAAATGCATAAATATGTCCCCACAAATCCTTTGATAGAAAGATCCTGTATAGAAGCAGTATAGAAGCTCCTCCATAAAGTGTATAAAATTAGAATGCTTGATCTTTTGAAATAAAAAACATGCAGGGTTTTACTTATGTATGTTTTAATGTTTTAAAATCAGACCTTTAATATTCTTGCTTTGAAAGTGCTCTTTTTTGTGATTTGCTTCAAATATGACCTTGTTGTATCTGAAAACAATTTTATAGCATCTTTTAGCTTTATTGAAAACTATTAGTTCCTTATGATTTGCTCCCAACATGGCATTGTTGTATCTGATAATATCATTATAGCATCTTTTTTTGAAAACCATTAAGAGCAATTAGAATTGCAAAATGTTTGATACAAAATGTATTAAGAAGTGGATAAAACACAATTTTTAACAAGCAAGACTTAAACTTACTAAAACCTGATTGAATAAAAAGCAAATTTGACTTATACCCCTGGGGGGGACCCAAAATTTATGAGGGGTGTTACATTCAAGTAGCAAGAGTCAAATATTACATGTCTGGAACTATCCAACTAAGTGGGAATAGAACAACGATACCTTAGGTAAAGGTTCCCCTCACACATATGTGCTAGTCGTTCCTGACTCTAGGGGGCGGTATTCATCTCCGTTTCAAAACTGAAAAACCAGCGCTGTCCGAAGACGTCTCCATGGTCATGTGGCCGGCATGACTAAATGCCAAAGGCGCACGGAACGCTGTTACCTTCCCACCAAAGGCAGTCCCTATTTTTCTACTTGCATTTTTTATGTGCTTTCAAATTGCTAGGTTGGCAGAAGCTGGGACAAATAACAGGAGGTTACCCCGTTATGCGGCACTAGGGATTCAAACCGCTGAACTGTTGACCTTTCGATCAACAAGTTCAGTGTTTTAGCCATTGACCCACCGCGTCCCCGAATGATACTTTACCAAGCCCCTTATTAGTTGAAGTACTTAATGGCTGAGAGCATTAACAATTGCTTAGAAATATGGCAGAGCTGTGATAGGCTCCAACATGAAATTCAGAAGTGGATGAACACAGACTGTATGCAGTTTCTGATCTCTTCAAACTTGTAGCATCAAATAGAACAGTTTGGGGGTTTTCTTTGTATGTTTGCTTGCTTTTTAAAGGGCTGCAGTGGGTGCTTTAAATCTTTGGTTAGTTCAACACACACATTTTGTTTTAAACCTCTCAAAGGAAGAGCAGAAAATTGCAGCCCTTCCTTAGACATAATGTCAATGCCATTGTATTGCTGTAGGGTATAGATGACAAAAAAAAGTTATCTCTCATCACAAACAATCCCCAACCCTAACTTTGCTGTAATGATAATCATTACTCAAAACCATTGCAACCTCAACATTGGATTGAACCTGATTGGAATATTAAGACAATCTACAACTGAGCTGTTATCACTCATTTCTAAATCCAAGCAGATTTTTTGTTATATTTAACTGAAACAGGTTGCCTGCTTTCATTATTACTCAGTGTAGAGTAATCACATGGATACTCAAGGAAATCACAGTCTAAATTCATGTTTTATATGAATAAGATCTTCAGTAGTTCTGTCTACTATTAGGTTGGCATCATCCGTTCACATTAAATGGTAGAACATTAACAATGGAAAAGTGTGAACAGAGTTTCAGTAGGCATGGTATCTTTATAACTAGAGTTCTTCTCTAGTTTGTTGCGTTCAGTACTTTGTCTCAAGAGGGCCCTGGTAGAAAGGAGGAGGGAAACATTGATAAAGAGGCAACTTGTTTGCTTCAATCTTGCCAACTGAGGTCTCCTTACTGGCAACAAAATAAAAAAACAGACATGTGTAGGCATATACAGTAATTTGCATGTATTGTAAATAAGCAAGATATGTGCCTGTGTACAGATTAAAGTTGTAATTAACCAGTCTTTACTTCAAAGCATGTTGACGATTCTAAAGAACAAAACAGTTAAAATGGCTTCGTTTTTATTATCAGTGATTTATTTCATTGTTCTGCTTTATTCTATAAGCTCGGATTAATTGTATGGCAATTCAAAAATATGCTGCTTTGATAAGGGAGTCAAGATATTTCCTCTATTTCGATAAGAAAGCAAAACATAATACTTGGAGGAAAAAAACTATTTTTTTTCTTAAAATTAAATTCAATTTAGCAGTATTTGAGAACTTCTAATCTGTAGATTAGAAATAAATGACTAAAAAGCAAAATTCTAGAATTCCCCCTTTAAACTTTTACAAGTTTAATTCTGTTAATTTAAGGAAAAAGATGCTGCTGGAATATCATAGAGTGAATATAGAGAGAGGTAAAGATAATTGTAAAAGTAGTTAACTCACTTTTCTATTGGAGTAGCAGCATTTCTTCTTACAACAAAGCCAGAAGATTGATAATAACTTTTATCAGCGTTTTTGTCTCTGATTTTGTATGTATAATCAAAGTAGTGTTACAGGTTCTATGCTGAAGTCATACAATATTTCTTTGACCCTGCTTCTTATGTGAAAATACTTTTAAGATAATTGTTTTTAGTAGGAATGGAAAAATTATAGGAAATATGGAATTTTAGTTATTGAGAAACTATTATAGACATTAAAAAAGGTAAAATATGTTCATTCCAATGTGTTTAGACTATAAATAAAATAATCCTCTCAAAGTGAAAGTTGACTTATTTTAATGGCAATGTTTGGGAAATAATTATTTTTTAATTATTAAATACAATTTTTAAAAATCATTCTGAAATTTGAATTTGAGTTTATGAGAAGTAAGTATGATGATGAAAAGGCTATATTTGCGAAAACAAATATGTCATCCTTTGAACTCCATAATGTCTAAGATATTAGCAGAAAATAAGGAATGAATTCCTTCCAACACATGATAGAGAAATAGCTGGATAAAAAGTTAAAACAGAAGAATCATTCTGATATTTTCTTTTTCTTTAGGAGTCCTACAATGGCTACTACACAATCAATGTTCTTATTTGCACTCTGCATTTTAATGATAACAGAAATAATACTGGCTGTGGAGAGTTATTATGACATTCTAGGAGTTCCGAAAAGTGCATCTGAGCGCCAGATTAAAAAAGCATTTCATAAACTAGCAATGAAATACCATCCAGACAAAAATAAAAGTCCTGGAGCAGAAGCAAAATTCCGAGAAATTGCAGAAGGTAAGTTAAGTTCTGCTAAAAATTAACTATCATTTTCTTCTATGGAGTAGAAGAATAGGATTAGATATATTTATTCCATTTTATTTGTAGAAATTCCCTCGTTTAGATAGTGTTGCTACTTATGCAGGATCTGCATCCTTTTCCAATTCAAAGGTAGTAATAGATGAATATAAATCTTAATTTCCTCTTTTAGGAATAAAGGTACTTCACACCATCATTATCACTAATTATCTTTGGAATATACTTTGCATATGTTTTTATTGTGGATATTCTTTTTAGAAATATTTCCACAAATTGTGATAACCATAGATAAAAACCATTGCAATAAAAATATGTATGTAAAATGAGAATTGTCACAGAGAGTTAAACATAAACATTTAGAGAAGCTTTGAATATTTTGAAAACTCAAGAGTAGTATTAGCATTATTTTATTGTTTGCTTAGACACAAATGCAGTACAAGGCCTATTTTTTCCCATAGCAACAATCCTCTGAAGTAAATTGGATTGGGAGAATATGACGGTGTAAACTAAAGTTGTGTTTGAACCTAGCTGTCACCACTCCTAATACCTTAACCACTAAGGTTACAAGAAGAGTTTAGCCATTCCAGTTTTATTTCATAGAAAAATTCTGCAAGTAGTATGGAAAAAATATATTCTGTAATATTCCTTGCTAGCTAATAGAAATTACTGAAAAGGTAGACCAATTGATCTGATTCTGGCTCTTTGATAATTCTGACATTATTGATGAGCATGCAGTATAGCAACTATCCAATCCATCCTTTCTTATTCTTTTTTTACCCTGGAGGAACCATGGAAATAAAGCCTCAGATCTCAGAAAATGTCTGCATAAGAAGATTATATCTATAGTTCATAGAAATAGGGCAGCTAAGTTTCAGCACATAAGAATTCCCACCGCTGCAAGGGTTAGCATCCCGCAGCAAAAGAAGCTAAAAAGAAATTTCAGTCATGATCTGTCACATATTTCGAATTGATTTATTCTTTCAAATTCTAAGCGCTGCCTCTTTTACCTGAGAATTTTTAAAGTTGAATTGACCAAGGCACCATTATGTATGTAAAGACCTGTCTTTACATGATTTTAAAACAACTTCTTGCTTTATTTTTATAGCATATGAAGTTTTATCTGATGAAAATAAACGCAGAGAATATGACCAGTTTGGAAATACAGATGGACGACGGATGAATGGAAACCCCTTTCAGCACTCATTTAACTTTGACTTTGATCGCTTCCTTAAAGACTTTGATTTCTTTGGTGAAAGCTCCAATGCAAAGAAAGATTTTGAAAATCATTTTCATAGTCAACAGGAGGCTGAGAGCAGACAAAGACATGCTTTTCCAGAATTTAATTTCGGAGGGGGACTGTTTGATGACATGTTTGAAGATATGGAAAAGATGTTTTCATTTAATGGGTTTGATAATACACAGCGGCAAACAATGCAGACTGGAAACCAATTCCATGGCTCTAGTAAGCACTGCAGAACTGTGACACAGCGTCGAGGAAACATGGTGACCACATTCACAGATTGTTCTGGACAATAGTTACTTTGCAGTTCCTTTTGCTGTATGCTGTCCTTAATTTCCTTTTGGCTCTATTCTTTGCTGCTGAAGCACAGAGGTTCTGCAAACCATGAATTGTAGCTTAATCACTTTAAGTGCTGAAAATATGTTGTAGCTAAACTGATAAATATTACAAGTGCAACAAAACAAGATGGAATGACTACCTTATTCCTTCAGCTGCATAGAATGTGCATGTGGAGAAAATTTCCATATGACAGTGTTAGATTGTAATAACAGAAGCAAGGTAACCGAATTACCTCACTGTTCACTTTATATTTTACACTCAGCAAAGTGTTGTATACTAGATAATATTGTCAGCCTTCTATTTCTAGAAGTGTTAACTGGTGAGTGCTGGTGTGATTCTGTTCTTTATCGGCACAGAATTTACTATGTAATTCTGTGTTGCATTGACGGTAATGACTTACAAATACAGTAATATATTTAAATATGGTATATTTTGAATGGCATTTGATTTAGCAAAACTGACATTTCAGGTGTAAAAGAGCTTTGAATTGTACAGGTTTGTATACAAACATGTATTTAAAATGTGTATATAAATACTCCTGAAACACCTTTAACCTTCAGATTGTTTGAAAGTTCAGATATTGGGGTGAGTGGGAGGTTGAATTTTTGGTAATAAATGTGCCTTGTGAACAAGGTACTGTTCTATTTATTGCATTCAATTGCACAAAATGCTACAATGCTGAAGAATGAAACTATCCCATGCTGGATTAGAGACAGTACTATGTAATCGTACAAAATATTTCAAATTTACAATAGTTTCTTCGCAAGAAGTATTCTGGTATTGTTTCTATCATACACTACTGGAAATATTTCAAGCTTAACACAAATTGAGACCAAAATGGTGGCTTTTAGTTTGGAACACTTTTGGAGTAACCAGAACATCATCAAAAATAGTTCCTGTAATGTTGAAACAGCTTATTTCAAATTTGAAGTAGCTATTTTAAACTTAAAATGAGATGTTTCACATTTGAAGAAGTTTAAATTCATAATGTTTTGTAAACTTTTGCAATCTAAGTATCTAGCTGAAGTGATTATATTGACGTAGTGAAAGTTGAATTATCTCTTTTAATCATGGCACTAGAGAGGTGCGTTTGCTCAGTGGCTTAATGATACTGGAGAAGGTCTGCAGTCTGATGGTTCGAGTTCTAGCTCTGCATGGCAGAGTGAGCTCCTGTTACTTGCCTCAACTTCTGCCAACCCAACAGTTTGAAAGCGTGCTACATGCAAGTAGATAAATAGGTATCTTCGGTGGGAAAAAAATGGCACTTTAAATAGCAGTATGAGTTCAACTGGTACTGGACCTGCCCGAATGCGATGCCCAAATGTGAAGTGACATTGGTGGTGGAAAAGCCCCAGATGACGCTGCAGAATGCCATCACGTCTTATGAATGTGGAGCTAGTCTGCCCCCTGTGGGGCACTCTGGATAGCGCTTGAGCTTGAACAGAACGAACTGGCAATTGGCAGCCAAACAACTACTTTGTAATAGCACCGTAGTCTCCTGGCTAATGTAACATTGCCATATGCTAAATAAATAAATATGCCACTTGATTAAAAATGCCACCTGCTCCGAATTTCGAGCCTTCTGCATGACTGCATATTATAGAAATCTAAAGAAAAATAAATTACTTGACCACAAGCTAAATTTTTAAAAGAGGTGAGAAAATGGTCCTCTCATATACACGTTACCATTCATTGATTCTTATCAGCATGAAAGAAAGCTGCTCTATTAATATGGATGCTAGGAAAAGCCTTCATGGATTAGTGCTTCATTCTTGGCTGGTAGTTGAGTTTTCTGCAATATGCTGTAAAAATCTAGTAAGACTTCAAAAATCATTTTTGGTTTATCTTTGCTATATATAAAAAAATATTTTTCCTTGAGAATAATGGATAACTCCAGTTTCCTTCTCCACCTTGGTAAATGATGAGTATGCTATTATAAATAGTAAAGCACCATTGATATAAAAGGTTATCTTTTACTGTTGTAAGTCAATCCTTTCATAATGTTCTTATTGGAGAAAATAAGAGATGCTGAACATAAATTTCAATGTTTCTTTATTCTGTAGAGTTTCAACATTTTTCTGTTGCAATTGCTTAATTAGTCCAGTTTTAAGAACTCAGTAAGATTCTGCAGCTAATTATAGAATTATAAACAGTCTATTTGGGATAGGAAATTAGAACGCTTCACATCTAAGGTTCAGCCAACGACAAAGCAGGCACTTTAATTGCAGCCAATACATTTTTAATGAAGTTTTGTACTGCCATGTTGTTGACTTTGGAACTAATTGTAGTGATCTTTCTTTTCAAAACAAAATTACAGAAGGCGAATTGACAATAGTTGTGTTCCAAGTATTTGGTAAAACAAAAACTACTAGATCTTTAGAAAAGTTCAGTATGAATAAATGAATTCTAGCTTGTGTTCCATATTAAGAGCACTTAATTCCCCCCTTTTATGTATTTATTTAATGCCTTGCTCTATACAGGTAGACCTCAACTTCCAACAATTCGTTTAGCCACTGTATGAAGTTATAGTAACACTGAAAAATGTGAATTACAACCAGTCCTTGCACTTACAACTGTCACAGCTTCCACATGGTCATGTGATCAAAATTTGGGTTCTTGGCAACCAGAAATTCTGGTCCGAATTGCGATCATAAGTCAAGGACTACCTGTACTAGGAGGTTTAATGGAAGTAAACTGCTTTTTGGAAGTTAAGCTTTGGAAGGAGAAGGAAGTGGTGAGAATGAAAGGAGATGTGTTAATTATGTGTCAAGTGGGTGATGTTCACAGATGAATCTTCATGTTCTGCATTAACAACAAGTGGTGCACCTGCAGAATTCCCTTATATACCCAGACTTCCTTAAATCTGGCTCACTTAAGTATTTGGAGATTGTGTTCTTATGTGGCAGTAACACAGAGGTGGTATTCAGCTGGTTTGGACCGGTTCAGGTGAACCGGTAGAAATTTTAACTGGTTCGTCGAACCTGCAAATACCACTACTGGCTGGCTCCACCCCTGTCCATCCGCTCACCTCGCCCCACCCACCCACCCCTGCCCCAACCTGCCCAGCCGCCTTGATGCGGTGGGGAGGGGGGACCATAAGGCGACAGGCTGCAGGAAATTGCCGGTTCTGTGGGTGTAGTTTGGTGGGGGTCATGTGACTGAGTGGGCATGGTCAACTCAATGTCACAGCAGGGTGCCACCCCCGCATGACCCCCCCCCCCAAGCTATGCTCACAGAACTGGTAGTAGAAAAATTTGAATCCCACCACTGCAGTAACATAATTGGATCTCCAAATATATGAATAATTCCATTTCAAAGTGTGGCTGGAGAAATAACTGTTTAGATACGTTTGTTAGTCTCTCTTCTGTTCATTCGAAGCAGGAATCTGACCACTTTATAATTTTTCCCCTATGACTGCAGTCCATTGAATTGTGCCCTTTAGGGTATGTCAAACTTTTCAACTTTCAATTTCCAAACAGGTGCTCAAAATTTGTAACATGCCTTGGGGATTGTAAAAGTATTTTGGTTACTTTAATATAATTTAGATACACTTGGTAATTGTTGGAAGAAATATCCATCTGGTTCAGTTCTAAACTGGGAGAAAGACACTGGAAACATGGAGGCTGATTGGAATGATGGTTTAAGAATGAACAGAACCATCAGCGTTTATGGTTCTGGTGCAGCTGACCAATTGATTTGATGATTAACCAATTGGATTTTTTAAGTTTCAGAGAGGCTGTTGGGGTTGTGCAATGTTTGAAATGCCCTTAGGAGATTGTGCCTTCTGCTAAATGGTAGTGGGTTAATCCTATTTTGACCTGAAGGATCATGTCCTGCTGTTCTTAATCCCATCACCCTGAAGCTGAAGGTTTTTTGTTTTGTAGATAGGCTGGCCCAGTCTTTCTTAATGGGCACAAAATATCTGCTGGGGGCTATTAAAGATTGAGTCTGCTTCCTGCCTCTAAAAAAACATGTTTCTCCATTTCTCATTTAGAGAAATACAATATTCTGCCTTTTTAAAATATTCCTCAAAATATTTCATTCTTCTAGGAGGGGGGTGCTGGGAGTGCTTCCCACGGTAAATAGCTACATAAATATAACATTTTGTTTATTAGGTGTAACAAAATATATTTAAGGAAAAAGAGTATTATGGATGACACTACTAATTAACCTCAACTAAACCTACCACTGCTAACTGAAACTTTTATCTTTTCCAGTACTAGAAACTCTCATTTTTTTATTTAACTCAATAGTAGTGTTGTTTGCTGCTTATATTTGACATATTCACACTGAGTGCTACTTTGGAAATTCAAGATTATTGAAATGTCAATAACATCTTGGGAGAGATGCAACTTGTCATAAAGGATAAATCATGGAAAACTTGAGGATAAGCACTTTTTAAAATAACAGCTTTAGGTGGTCACTCAGATTACAGTGGGAATGCCGAACTCTACTTCTGAATCACCATGATAGCTTGCTTACCACATGCAGCTGTGACTGAAGGAGGGGTGGGGGGACATTGCCCATCAATGGAAATAGAGTTTTTATATTTATTGGCATTGGCATTGGGTCATTATTTGTGCAATTATATTTGCTGCTAACTTTAGTTCAAGTCTGATCTTTTTCAGTAACAACCTGAATGCCTTTTGCAAAGATGAAAAGTACAGTATCAGCATTGCTGTTTACCACACCTAGTAAACTGCAATGGATGTTTATTTTTTATACACAGTTCTACTGGAGAAAAAAGTTTGACACCTGCTGTACTTCTTAAATACCGTATTTTTCGGAGTATAAGACGCACCTACCTTTTTGGGTGGTTGTTTTTTTTAAAGGGTTTTTTTTTTAAGACAAACACACATACAAACATACAATGTATTTTCTTTGAACAGAGTATTTGGCTGGTTCACAAATTTAAACAGTGTTTAGTCATTTCAATTAAATTTACAATTTCTATATTTCCTTTTTGCCATATTTATTCCTAATCTATTTTTTTAAAAAAACCAATATTACCCTTCATTCTCATCTCTAATCTTAATCAAATTCAATTTTTCCCTTCTATCTTTATTTGATTTGTATACCACCCTACTCCTGAAGGACTTAGGGCGGTTAACAGACAAACAGTAAAATACATAAATACAAAATTTAAAAACAGGATAAAATCGAATTAAACAATTTGGCCCAGACAAATTAAAACACCCCAATCATTTAAAAAACAGATTAAAATTTGCATATTAAAAAGAAAAGAGGGAAAAGATTAGGCCAGGCCCGCCTGGTGGAATAGAAAGGTTTTCAAAGCACAGCGGAAGGTGCGCAGATCCGGGATCCTCCATATCTCCGGGAGGAGCTCATTCCAGATAGTAGGTGCCCCCACAGAGAAGGCTATCCCCCTAGGGGCCGCCAGTTGACATTGTTTGGCTGACGGCACCTGGAGGAGCCCCTCTCTATGAGAGCGTACCGGCCGGTGGGAGGCTATTGGTGGTAGTAGGCGGTCCCGTAAGTAACCAGGTCCTAAGCCATGGAGTGCTCTAAAGGTGGTAACCAAAATCTTGAAGCGCACCCAGAAGACCACCGGGAGCCAGTGCAGCTCGCGCAGGAGAGGTGTTACATGGGAACGCCGTGTCGCTCCCATTACCACCTGCGCAGCTGCACTCTGCGCCAGTTGGAGCCTCCGGGTGCTCCTCAAGGGGAGCCCCATGTAGAGAGCGTTACAATAGTCGAGGCGGGAAGTGATGAGGGCATGAGTGACCGTGCATAAGGAGTCCCGATCCAGAAAGGGATGCAACTGGCAAATCAGGTGAACCTGATGAAAAATCCTCCCGGTCACAGCCGTCAAATGGTCTTCTAAAGACAGCCGTGAATCCAGGAGGACGCCCAAGTTGCGAACCCTCTCCGTGGGGGCCAATGATTTACCCCCAATAGTCAGTGATGGCGCCAACTGATTATATCGGGACGTTGGAAACCACAGCCACTCGGTCTTGGATGGGTTGAGCCTGAGCCTATTTCTCCCCATCCAGATCCGCATGGCCCCTAGGCACTAGGACATCACTTCAAGGGCATTGTTGGGGTGATCCGGGGTGGAGATGTACAGCTGGGTGTCATCAGCGTACTGGTGGTAATTCACCCCGAAATCACGGATGATCTCGCCCAGCGGCTTCACATAAATGTTGAATAGGAGGGGCGAGAGGACCGACCCTTGCGGCACCCCACATATGAGGGGCCTCGGGGTCGACCTCTGCCCCCCTGTCAACACAGACTGCGACCGGTCAAAGAGAAAGGAGGAGAACCACCGCAACACAGTGCCTCCCACCCCTAACTCTTCCAACCGGTGCAGCATGATACCATGGTCAATGGTATCAAAAGCCGCTGAAACGTCTAACAGGACCAGGACAGAGGAGCACCCCCTGTCCCGAGCCCTCCAGAGATTATCTACCAACGCGACCAATGCCATTTCCGTGCTGTACCCGGGCCTGAAGCCCGACTGGAACGGATCCAGATATGTTGTTTCATCCAGGTGCTGGGGGAGCTGTTGTGCAACCACACTCTCAACAACCTTCACCACAAAGTGAAGGTTGGAGACCGGACGATAATTAACCAACATTGCCGGGTCCAGGGAAGGATTCTTGAGGAGAGGCCTCACCACCGCCTCTTTCAAGGCGGTGGGAAAGTCACCCTCACCCAACAAAGCATTTATAATCCCCTGGAGCCAGCCTCGTGTCACCTCCCGGGAAGCCAGCACTAACAAGGAGGGACACAGGTCCAATAAACAAGTGGTCGCGTTCAGTCTGCCCAGAATCCTGTCCATGTCCTCAGGGGTCACAGGATCAAAATCATCCTAGATAACATTCTCAAGACCTGCCCCAGTCCCTCCCCCTGAGACTACCCAGTCGGAGTCCATATATTCATCCAAACCACAACTTAACCATTTCTGCTTTCAACACAATACACAATTAATAGTATCTCAATTATTACAATTCCCTAGTTAAATAGAGCTTTTTTTCTTTTGTGTTTTAAAATCTTGAACTCTCCTCTTTTTCCCTAAATTTCCCATTGTTTGCACCTACCTTTTTTGGTGAGGGGAAAAAAAAAGAAATCTCTCTCTGCCTCATTTTGTCACGTTGCAGCAGAGCCTGCTTTACTTTCAGTTTTGTTTTTTCAGCATAGCTAGGGGAAAAAAAATCTGCTCCAGCACTCTTTTCAGCAAGCAGGAGAGCCCTGCGCAAAACAGCTGAGAGCAAATCAGCTGAGAGTCAGGAGGCCGATCTAATCAATTTGTGCTGAAGCTGAAAGAGGCTGTTTTTTCTTGCTGTTTGCTTGCAAGGAGGTAAGTGCTGCGAGGCACAGGCCAAAGGGTGGGGGCCAGTGGGTGGGCAGGGCTACATTCGGTGTATAAAACGCACCTAAATTTTCACCCCCTTTTGGGGGGTAAAAAGGTGCGTCTTATACTCCGAAAAATATGGTATGTGCTTAAGAGTTTATGCTATCAAATTCCCTCTGTTGTAATTTATTTTTTATACTGTATTGGTAATAACAATTTTACATGTTTTTCTTGGAATGGTGAAGACATGGTTGCTTCTTGAAACTACTAGAACACTACAGGCCAAAGAATAGTATATTACAAAAGTGATATGACCATAACGTGCAATTCTGTCACCAGCTCTTCTCTTGATTTAATTTTGTATTGCCCTTGACAGAATTCTAATATCCCATGATAAATTAGCCATTTGCATTTGCCTAGTATTTCTCATCTATAAAATGCTTCTTTGGCTGAGAGCCATAAAGGTGTTTTTAGGCACAAGCTGGATTTGTATCACTTCCATATTCTTCATAAGTCATGCCGAACATAATGTTTTGTAAAATCTTTTTTAACTTTGACTTAGTCATACCACAAATATCCATGCCATCCACATCTCAGGTCATGTTCTTACTGCAAAAGCCTATTTCTCAGCAGCCTCCACTTTTTCATGCAAGCTGCAAAATACAATTTCAAATCAGATGAACCCAATTCTGTTTGTCCTCCTATAACAATGAAGTAAGAATTTTGGTAGTTCTTGCTGTACTTATTTCCTGAGCTGGTTTACCTCAAAGGGCTGGGTAACTCCCAAGCCACTACATGAAGTAGTGATTCCTTCATGTAGATGGGATCTAAACTGCCTAGGGATTGATTATGGAATAATAACCACCATGAATTTGGAGACAATGCTGTTCAGACAGAACGGGTGTTGCTGACAGCCAAAGGCTTGATCAGCCCACTTAAAAAAGAAAAAAAAAATGCTTCTGTGCCATGGCAAGCATCACTTCTCAAACTGATCCCTCACCTCTGGATACAATCTATAAGGAAAAAAAAATTCAGCTTTTCCCCCTGATGTGTAACAAATCCCATTATTTTACACTTGAAAAAAAATTGATGCCTCTCTGACTTTGCTTCTGGCACACAATCAGCAGGGATGTTCTAAAATACAATCTGTTCAGAACCAGATGAAAATAGACTGAATGCTGAGCTGATATACTAGTTCAATTCATTTGTTCTGATTTAATAGTTTAGGCCGAGACCAAAAAGACAGCTAAGGGAAATGTGGCCTGGACTTCTCCTTCAGTGCTGTTTATTTGGAATTGAGCAAAACGTGCCTTGTATTTTTCCATTATATTTATGAAGAGAAATTGAACTCTGAACATGCAGTAGTTTCTTAAACCATATTCAGTCATTCTTGGACAGCTAGTAGTGCCCAGCAGTAATTTTATTCTAGGAGAGACTATCTTACAAAATGGCAGTTGATGACACAAAGCTGCCATTGATGTAACAGATATAGAGTAGCGCTGATGGGAAATCTACTGAATCTGATGAAAATCACATTGCTGAAGAACTGTGAAAGGTTAGTATTTATTGCAATACTTCGGTTATAGTTCAGATGAAGTCAGTTATAAATATGATTTTTAACAATTTAGATGGATTTAACATGGATATTAATTATCAGGATATCAGTTATCAACCTTAAAACTTGTGGTAGTTTGTTATTTAAAATATGAAATAACCCACCATAACTCAGATGCTGTATGCATATATCCTGTTTCCCCCAAAATAAGACCTCCCTGGATAATAAGCCCAATTGGGCTTTTGAGCGCATTCGCTAAAAAAGCCACCCTTGAAAATAAGCCCTCCCCAAAAATAAGCCCTCCCCAAAAATATTTAAACGCATGCGCAGCCAAAGAAGAGGGAGTCAAGCTATTCTCCAAAGCACCTGAGGGTAGAACAAGAAGCAATGGGTGGAAACTAATCAAGGAGAGAAGCCACTTAGAACTAAGGAGAAATTTCCTGACAGTTAGAACAATTAATCAGTGGAACAACTTGCCTGCAGAAGTTATGAATGCTCCAACACTGGAAATTTTTAAGAAGATGTTGGATAACCATTTGTCTGAAGTGGTGTAGGATTTCCTGCCTGGGCAGGGGGTTGGACTAGAAGACCTCCAAGGTCCCTTCCAACTCTGTTATTCTATTCTATTTCCTCTAACCAGTTAGGGAGTTAGGGAGTTAGGGAGACAGAGCTAGAAATCAGGTAAAATGGCAAGAGGAGCCCTGTCTTGCTCCACACGCCCCAAAATAATAAGACCTTCTCAAAATTAAGGCCAAGCGCTTATTTCAGGGTTCAAAAAATATAAGACAGGGTCTTATTTTTGGGGAAACACGGTATATCAGAACTGGGACAGCCAGGAGTGTTGGTGTTGATGTTGGTGACAGATCATTAAAAATCTTCAGTTTATGCTTTCTTATCCTACTGTTGCATTTTGTTGTATAATTGCCCTTAGTATGCCACTGAAATCATTTTTTTTTAAAAAAAATTGAAATCCTCCCAATTTCACTATTAACATCTCCCTTAATTCTCTAACCCCATAGAAAAATAGGGTAGAAGGAATCTTGGGTTCAGCCATCCTGTGAGCTGACACTTATTTACAGCTCTAGACTAAAAAGGTTGCCAATTCCTGATATATGGTTTGCAGCTTTGGTTTATTCAGTATAATGAAGTTAACCATGGTTTCATGTGCTTCCAGTTGCCCTTTCTCTGGTTAGCCCACCTTACAGAACGGTTATTGTGAAGAGAAGTCATCCTTACCAACAACTATCTTGAATTCCTAAAGAAAGATAGGATGTAAATAGAAGTAAATAAATATTTCCATCCTTTTTTTAGCACTAAAGCAATTAGAGGAAAAGTGCGAATTTACTCTGCTTTTCTCATTTACTAATTTACAACAGAAGATATATTTCCTGGAAAAATTCCAAAAATTGTTGGAGATTGAGATGACTCTGCTATCACAGACAATTCTGATCTACTTCAAATCTTTCCACTTTATAAATAACTTTTTATAAAGATATTCATATCTTTGTTCTGTACATTCTGGTTCCCAACCTGTGTTGTGAGCATCTTGCAGATCTGTTTCTGCTGCAATGAATTTTGACCGCAGAAATCCCTGGTGTGATTTTTTTTTGGGTGCTTTTAATGAGATATTTCCAAAATATATAGAATAAAACCCAAATGCACTGAGATGCTATAGTCTCCAATAGCTTTGCAATTGAAAAGCAATCAATAAAGATGTCTATCTGGACATCACAAGAGGAGCAGTATGTCTATTGATAGCGGGGAGGGAGGGAGGGAGAGAGAGAGAGAGAGAGAGAGAGAGAGAGAGAGAGAGAGAGAGAGAGAGAGAGAGAGAGAGAGAGGAAGTCTGCTACTTTTTCCACCTTAAAAAGCATAATCTTTTGTGAACTGCAGTTCACTTCATAGGATGCCTGGAGCGGGCTATACTAACCTAGGACTTAAATTAGGGTTAATGAAGAGGGAAGAGAGGTGGCTATGAACATATAGGTTACATGCATATTTTATCAGATTACAAGTATGTTATCAGTTCACAATTGCAATGTCATATAGTGTCCTGTCTTGATAGGCTACTTAACAATAAAAATTAAAAAGAAAAAAAAAGGCTATTGTAGTAATATTACAGATTGGAAGGTATTTATTTAGCGCTTCAATGTAAATTATAGCCCTCATCTCTTAACAGACATCCATCCATCCATCCAAATAAGAATATGCCTTTATTGCTATATTTCTTCTGGGGGAAAAGGTGATGCATCACTGTACTTACATCCAAATGAGAGAATGACCAGTTCATGGATCAGCAGATTCTGTAAAGCTGATTTAAAAACAAAAGAAGAGCAGTGCCAGCAAAAGATGGGGAGATAACAATCTTTATTGCACTAAGGTGATGTTTAAATAGTTGAATATGCTCTGCCAATATTTCTTACATATTTATATAAACTTACATTTCTTTTATTGGTCTTTCCCACAGCTTATCAGAAGCTTTGTTTTGAGCACCAAATGGCAGGTACTTGTTGATTCCTGATTTGGGAAATTCCAGCTTTCAATAGAATCCTTTGCTTTGTAGGAGGAGAAATGTATTACCTGATGGGGGCAAAAAAAATCAGAAGGTGTCTTGCAGCTCCTTTTCTGACTAACACATTTTTATTAAAAAGCATAATTTTTCATAAGCTGCAGCTGACTTCATTGGATTTTTGAAGTGAAAGATGTAATTTGCCCAAATATATTGACAAGTGGGTCCACTTTGTTTTTCCAAATCAATGAAGTGTTGCTTCATGGGATGTGACAGGATTTGATCCAAGCCTGACATGCCTGGTTGAGAGAGAGAGTCTGGCCCAAAGTCACCCAGCCAGCTTTTATGACTAAAGTGGAATTACAATTCACAATCTCCAGGTTTAGCCTAGTGCCTAGTACAGTGATGGCTCCCTTTAATGGACCGAATGCCCAATGCGTGTGCATACGCCCAAATCCCCCAAATGCAATGTACATGCAGCCCCATGCATGCCCCGTGGCCCTGTGCATGCCCTGCAGCCCCGCACATGTGCATGTGCCCCCGAATGTGCATGCACCCCATCCCCAAGCATGCTTCCCCCCACCCCCCACGCATACGTGGCAGAGACCCGAAGACCAGCTGGCCAGCAGGAGGCACGTGTACATGCGTGGTGGAGCTGAACTTGGGTGACAGCTTGCATGCCATCAGAGAGGGTGCTGCATGCCATCTCTGGCACATGTGCCATAGGTTTGTTATCATAGGCCTAGGATAAACTGGCTGTCAACCTTTCTGGATTTATATTGCCTTCAAACAGGTCATCCAATGACATTGTACACCCTCTGACCTTTTAATCAGTCAATATTAATAAGCTCTTTCCCTTTTATTCATACTGTTGAGCTGGTCATTCAGTAATTCCATGTGTACATGGCATTTGATTTTCCTTTCCCTTTCCAATAGCTCTGAATATTGAAAAAAAAAATTTCTTCAAACTTTATTGTTGTAACTCCTTTTCATTTAAATTGAATGTGCATATGGCACAAAACATACTCTGTACAAAATGAGCTGTATTCTTGCAGCAAAAACATTCTATGCCTTGTTTACAAACAAACAGATATATTTTTAAAGTTTAACGAATATTTTCTTTGAACAGTTGTTAATTTTAGAGTAAGGAGCACTATGGTATCTTTCCTCCAAACTGTAATAATGGAGCAGAAAATGCTAATTTCTTATACACACAGAGGCATAATAAAAACAAATCAATTCTTTGTGCCACTCATTTGGGTGATTTACAATAAAAAGAAGTCATTCCCATTGAAATCCTTGAATTCATACTGTATGTTAGATTAAGTGGCCTGTTTTTAATTCTGAACTAACAGATATCCACTCTCCACCTGGTGGTAGAGCATTAGAACTGCAACAGGTGCCTGCTCAAATTGTTCCCTAATCCCTGAATGTTATTTTAAACATTTCATCACAAGCCAACATCCTGTAGGCTAAAACTTGAGCTTCCTCCCATCTGTAGGGGATTTTTTTTCATCAGAGACTTCTGGCATCTTTTCTCTTCTTCCATTATAAATGGAATATTTGGGTAGATATTATGCAATATATACCGGAGACAAATTCCTTGTGTGTCCAATCACACTTGGCCAATAAAAAATTCTATTCTATTCTATTCTATTCTATTCTATTCTATTCTATTCTATTCTATTCTATTCTATTCTATGCTATGCTATGCTATGCTATGCTATTCTATTCTATTCTATTCTATTCTATTCTATTCTATTCTATTCTATTCTATTCTATTCTATTCTATTCTACTCTAGTCTACCCTACCCTACCCTACCCTACCCTATTCTATTCTATTCTATTCTATTCACTTAGTTTATTGAGTTCTTTTTACACAAACCAAGTAGATGCTTTAAGGAAACAGTGTGCAGTGGACAGCATTGGCTGGTATATATTGGAACCACAAATCAAACATTACCCAAGTGATCACCTCACATGCAATCCTCTCATAGATGATCTTTCCAAGGAATACATGGGTTGTTAAGTGGAGCATTCTGTACTTAACTCCCCACCTCCTGAGTCCCTTCATGTCTTGGGCCTGCTTCCCGCTCCACACCCTGCTCCTCACCCTGCATCACCCATTACACACCTTTCAAATATTTTCTAAGCTCCAGAGCTTGGATTAGGGAAGCAAAGCATACTACTTTGTTGTTGGGCTGTGTGGTGGGAACCTGGAAGTGGCCATCATTTCTCTGAGCAGCCACAATTCAATGACGCCACTTAGAAAATGGCAACCACTTCCAGAATAATGCTACACAGCTTTGGTTCCCTAAGATGAGCTTTGGATCTCTAGATATCTTCAAAGGGTAAGTGCACTATGGGTGACCTGGAGTGACGAGGAGGGGGTGGGGCATGGTGAGGTGGGAAGCAAGCTCCAAATCCTGTAGCGACTGAGGGGGAGGGATGGGGGGGATAGGCAGGGGGTGGGTGGGTGTTGCAGCACCTCTGCAGCCAGTTGTAAGGGCAAACATCCATGGGGATGATGCAGCAGTTATAATTTTGGGACTGCATAGTAAGTACCCATGTTTTCCTGAAAATAAGACCGAGTCTTATATTAATTTTAAAAGATGCATTAGGGCTTATTTTCTGATTAGGTCTTATTTTCAGGGAAATACGGTACTAAATGCGTCCATCTGGCTGACAATCTTAACTGGGGCTTATTTTTGGGATAGGGTTTATATTACGAACTTCCTGAAAAATCATGCTAGGGCTTATTTTCCGGTTGGGTCTTATTTTTGGGGAAACAGGGTAGATTTAGGGAATAGGGGCTCTCTATCTTTGAAGAGTTGCTATGTAACCGGTTGTAAGTTGAGGACTACCTGTAAACTATACAAATGTTGCTAGAGAGGCTGCATAACAAGAATTGCAAATATTTTTCCAGGATGCTTTAGGATTAAAATATGAAGTTTGTTGATCCCCTCATTGTTGTCAGCTCCCTCTCTCCATTAGATGGGAAAATATGATATTTTGATTCATATGATTTTGACATTGGACTAAAGCAGAAAAATTAATCATTTGGCAAGTGGTTAATGCAATTTAATTAATTTGTTTTAATACTATGACTGCAGTTCATTGCGTGTAGAATGCCCACTTGTGATTAATAACCAAGCAACTGGAAATAAGCTGCTTTATTTGCAATATGTTTATAGAAGCTACACAAAGATCTGCTTGTGGGTTATTTGAAACTATTGTGAGGTTTCCAGCAGAGGGCAACAGCAGATCACATTTCTTTGAGACTTTATGCGGATTAGCCCTTTGTATACATCTTCTTCTGTACTATTTTGTGACTTGAATATCCCCTTTCTATTCATTTATCTATCCATTGAATATCCCCTATCAAAGTCATTGAGATGAATGAAACAACTATTTCAGGTAACTATTCTGGATCTGGATGAAATGTTCTTGGTGACTAATCATCAGCTATTTAACAGGAATTCCAAGTAGAATTTAATTGCTTGCTTTCATTTTCTTTGCACATTTTCAACAGCCATATTTTTCCTAAATAAAAATGTTTTCATCAATGGAAGTATAGTTAGGAGAGCTTATTTATTGGCTCCAAGGCCGGATTTTCCTATAGGCTAACTAGGCTTCAGCCTAGGGCCTCAAGATCAAGAGGGGCCTACACAGTGGTGGGATTCTGGGGGTTCTAGGGGGTTCGGCCGAGCCCTTTGTTAAATTGCTGGCTCGCCCGCCCCTCACCTCCCACCCGTGAGGCGCCAGCCTACCGTAGCCAGGGGTAGGCAATTGTGGCTCTTTTACAACCTGTGGACTTCAACTTCCAGAATTCCTAATGCAGCTTGGCTGTCTCAGGAATTCGGGGAGTTGAAGGCCACAGGTTGTAAAAGAGCCACAATTGCCCACCCCTTCCCTAGCCTGAGTTCCGCTGCCTGGGATCCACGTGGGCTCCAGACGCAAGAGAGCAGGATGGAGAAAGCAGCTTCCACGCCTTCACTCACTCACCCTCACTCTCTGCTCTGTTGGATCGCCGGCCGTTCACTTACCCCGCCCACTCCCCATCTATTGCTGCCTCCCATGGCTAGAGGAAAAAAAAACTTCAAATTCTTGCCGCGGGGCTTCAAAGGGCTGCCCTAGAGCCAGTGGTGCAGCCGAACCCTTTGTTAAATTGCTGGCTTGCCCCGCCCCTCCGCACCACTATTTATTGCCAATCAATAGTGGTGGGCGAGGGGCGGGGGAGCCAGCAATTTAACAAAGGATTCGGTGGTTTTTTTGTAATTTTATTGGCCCCCGGAGCTTCAGCATAGGCTAATTGGCCTCCCGGCTCTCAGCTGATTTGTCTCAGCTGTTTTGCTCAGGGCTCTTCTGCTTCCTTGCAAAGAGTGCTGATTTTTTTCCCCCTACCTATGCTGAGAAACGAAACTGAAACTGCTTTGCTGTTGCTGCAAGGTTGGAAAATTAGGCAGGCAGAATTCTTTTCTTTTTCCTCACCAAAAAAGGTAGGTGCAAACAATGGGAAATTTAGGGGAAAAGAGGAGAGTTCAGGATTTTAAAACACAAAAGAAAAAAAGCTCTATTTAACTAGGGAATGGTAATAATTGAGATACTATTAATTGTATATTTCTGAAAGCAGAAATGGTTAAGTTGTGGTTTGGAGGAATATATGGGGGAAATTATTTGGTTTATTATTATTGGTAAATATAATTAATTGATTTGTAAGAAATTGGATTGCATGGAAATAATTGGAATATTCATGTTCATATTAATATACAAAAAAGGTAGTTATATAACTAATTGATTTATATTAAAATGTTGAATTTATATTAAACAACTGTAATATTACATAATTAACCAATGTGAGGATGGATATAAAAATAGATGACAATGGGAAGGGGTATAATATAGAATAGAAGGGAAAAATTGAATTTGATTAAGATTAGAGATGAGGATGAAGGGTAATATTGGTTTTTTACAAAAATAGATGAGGAATAAATATGGCAAAAAGGAAATATAGAAATTGTAAATTTAACTGAAATGACTAAACACTGTTTAAATTTGTGAACCGGCCAAATACTCTGTTCAAAGAAAATACATTGTATGTTTGTATGTGTGTTTCTAATTATTGCTATTTATTCATATTTGTTCTCTTTTATTCTTTAAAGTTTAACAATTCATTCTTTATCTTAATATCTTTATATTTGTTTGGGGTTGGCTTTCTTCCCTTTCATCTTTTTTATTGTACAGCAATCTTTCTCCTCAAACCTACCACCTCTCTCTTTTCTTTCCTTCTTACTTTCTCTTCCTCCCCCTCTTCTTCTCCTCCCTACTTCCTCTTCCTTTCTCCTTCTCCTCCTCTCTTCCTCCCTCTCTTACCCTCACTCCTACTCTAATTTCCCTTCCCTTCCTTCATCCCTCTCTATTGCTGTATCCTTTTATGCATATGGACTACTCAGAGGGCTGAAAAAGTTATTTTTTACTGGTTCTCGCACTTTTGACCAGTCCTCGAACTTACGACTGTCCTCACATTTTACGTTTTTGCCCTATCTTGTCACCATGGTGAAGAGAAGTAGTTGTGAAATGAGTGACATGGTAGTTAAGAATGCTACAATGGGCATAAATGATGACCAGTCATAAGTGCGAAGACTGGTCAAAAGTGCGAGGACCTGTCAGAAATCACTTTTTTCAGCCCTCTGGGTAGTCCTTTTGTGCATATGGACTACTCAGAGGGCTGAAAAAGTTATTTTTGACTGGTCCTCGCTCTTTTGACCAGTCCTCGAACTTACGACTGTCCTCACATTTTACGTTTTTGCCCTATCTTGTCACCATGGTGAAGAGAAGTAGTTGTGAAATGAGTGACATGGTAGTTAAGAATGCTACAATGGGCATAAATGATGACCAGTCATAAGTGCGAAGACTGGTCAAAAGTGCGAGGACCTGTCAGAAATCACTTTTTTCAGCCCTCTGGGTAGTCCTTTTGTGCATATGGACTACTCAGAGGGCTGAAAAAGTTATTTTTGACTGGTCCTCGCTCTTTTGACCAGTCCTCGAACTTACGACTGTCCTCACATTTTACGTTTTTGCCCTATCTTGTCACCATGGTGAAGAGAAGCAGTTGTGAAATGAGTGACATGGTTGTTAAGAAAGCTGCACGGGCATAAATGTGAGGATGGTCATAAGTGTGAGGACCAGTCAAAAGTGCGAGGCCCAGTCAGAAATGACTTTTTTCAGCCCTCTGAGTAGTCCCTATGCACATAGCCACGCCCACCCGGTCACATGACGAGCTACCCACGCCTACAGTCACATGATTGCCAAGCCACACCCCCAACTAAGCCACGCCCACAGAACCTGTTGTTAAAAAAATTGAATCCCACCACTGGTGAAAGGGCCTCATAAGTGGAATAGCCTAGGGCCTCTTTTCATCTAAATCCGGCCCTGATTGGCTCCAAACGAATAAAACTCTATTCAGAGACAGACTTGGGGCCAGTCATTCTCCCACAGCCCAACCCACCTCACAGGATTGAGTTTGTGGGGGAAACAGGAAAAGGAAGGAGTATTAGATATGTTCACCACTTAGAGTTGTTTTATTGATTTTATAAAGGTGGAATATTAAATAATAATAAATATCTAAGGGGAAAGCTAGTAAATTCTCATAAGTTGCACTCAGAAAGTCTAGGTAAACAGAGATCTTAGAATTTGTTACTTAAGGTGACGCTAACAGTGACCTGTTCATTAGAAGAGTGGGGACTTATTTCATCTCTGGAGGTAACATGTTCCAAAGGAAAGAGGCAACAGCAGAGAAGGCCTTCCTAGATCCTACCACTTGAAAACTTTTAACTAATGGAATCTACAGCATGCCCTCCCTCCCCAATCGGGTGGGATGGGTCAGTGTAATGAGTCACTTCCTTAAGCAACCTAGTCCTATGCCATGAAGGCTTTAAAAGTAATAATCCAAAGCTTGAATAGGACCCAGAAGCAAACTAGCACCCAGTGCCAGTTACTTAGCAGAGGTGTTACATGCACCATCCTAGTGGCAACCAAGACTGCTTGTGCCACTGTATTCTGCACCAGTTTCTGCTTCCAGAAAGCTCTCTTCAAAGATAGTGTCATTCGAGAGATGATTACAGCATGAATGACTGAAAGGAGGGCTTCTCAAGCCAGGAAGGGGCTTAACTGGCACACAACCCAAAGTTGAGCAAAAGCCCTCCTGGCAACATCTGCCACCTGCTCCTCAAGCAGGAGTTGTGAGTCTGGGAGGACACCCAGATTATGCACCACCCCATCCAGGACCAAATATGGTAAATCCCCAGATGCAGATGAGCTTCCTGCCCACAGCCACTCCATTTTAACATAGTTCAGTTGAAGCTTGTTGCCCCCCATCTAGTCCTTCACAGCCTCGAAGCACTGAAAGAGGACATCCATAGCATCCCTTACTTCACCCAGGATGGAGATATACCCCTGGTTATCATGTGCATACTGATGATACCTCATTCCGTAGTGATGGATGATTCTACTCAGTGGCTTCATGTAGATATTAAAAAGAATTGGAGAGAGAACCAAGCATTGTGGCATCTCCCAATCAATGCCAATTGCACCAGTCCTAGAGGAAGATGAACCAGCATAAGACTGTGCTACCATTCCCAGCTCCTGGAACCATCCCCCAAATATACCATGATTGATGATATTGAAAGCTGCTGAGAAGTCAAGAAGAGCCAGGATGGGCACATTATTCCCATTCTGCTCCCACCAGAGGTAATCCAAGTCTATGAGCCTGGGGAACTCCATGGCCAACCTTGAAATGGCCTTCAGCATCTTAGGCAGGGAGGTTCCTACCCAGCAGGGAGCATAGAGCTAGGAGCAGGAACACAACAGTGGTATTAAACACTTGGGTGTTTCCCCAGAAATGGTCTGCTCTCTATCTCCCATTGAAATGTCCCATGCCCATCACCACCTGAATATACTGACCTGGCCTAAACCCACCAATATGCATCCTCCCCAACTCTGGCCTCCTGGGTCCCCTGACTAGGGACCCTTCCATCCTTTTGTATCACTTAGCCACCCTTCTACCAACCCCAAGGATAGCAGCAAGCCCACAGTGCTTTAACTCCTTCTTCCAGCACCATCAGGAAGTCCTAAGCTGCTAACCCTGTACCACCTTAAACTGGCCTCTCTCACTAACTGGCCAGAGAGGCCCAACCCATTTTTCCCAAATTCCCAACATTCACTCAAGAAGTAGAACCCAGTCAAACACAGTCACTCCACACACACATCCAACAATCACAAAACTCACAACACAGTCACACCGTCCAGGAATGACACCCCTCTCGCCTCTCACCCTTGGGAAGACACCAGGGGTGAAATCTACTTACCTTCCCAACCGGTTTGGAAGTGCACGCAGCGTGTGCACGCGGACCATCTGCACATGCACAAACCCTTCTGTGCATGCGCAGAGGGTAAAAAACAGGTTACTTCCTGGTTAAAACCAGGTTAAAATCAGGAAGTAATGATGACCGGGTGGGTGGGCAGAGCCTCGTGCCACTATTGCTATCGGTTCTCCGAACCACCAGCCGCCATCGCTACCAGTTCAGCCGAACCAGTCCGAACCGGGAGCATTTCACCCCTGGAAGACACAGTCCCTCTTGTCTTCTTGGGGTTCCCCAGGATACTTTCATTTGGATGTGGGGTTCTCTACTTAACCAGTCTCAGAGGGCTCTCACAACCTCATGAGAAAGTCTCTGCTGCTCACTTGTCTGGGCCTACTCACCACTTGCCTGCTCACCAATCGGCACCCACTGCTACTGCTGGCTTACTCGCTGCACAGCTATCTGCTATTGCAGTTTTTTTTTTGTTTGCTTGCCAGTGACCGGCTTGCATTCCCATGTTATTCTGCTTGATCTAAGGCATCCTCAATGTAGAACTTTTGAGAGATGGGTTTTTCTATTAGTAGTTCTGATGATGCTACATATTGTTTTACCTTAACAGGTAACAGAAAATGTACTGAGTTATTTTCAACTGCAATTCTTTGGTAACAATAAAAACTTTCAAATTAGGAAATAATTAAGAAAAACCCCACAGCTTCATCAATTCATAAATAAAACTTTGTCATTAAGTAATAGTCTTATCTGAAGTTGAAGAAAGAACAAAATCAAATACATTACTTGGCTATGGAGATTTATAACAGTCTAATTTATAACAGCTATTAGATATAACTATAGAAAGTTTCAGTTTTAAACAAAGGTTTACTTCACAGAAATAGAGAAATGTTTTGACTGATTACTGATTGATTATAGGTCATCAAATTGGTGTCAGCTCTTAGTGATCACATAGGTTTGTCTACAATCTGGCCTTCAGGTCTTCACAATCTGATGGCAACAAACTGATTGTTGCCATCTTGCTTGCCACCAGTCACACATCTTCTGTTTTGTCCCACTTTTCCAGCATTAGTAACTTATGATGGGCCCAAACTGTGTTTACATACAGGTTTGGTGTTGAGCAGTGTTGTATGTATAATATCCATTCACTTAGCATAACTAATGGCTAGGCTTCCCCTCATCCCCATCCCATGAAGAAGTACTGCATAGCAATAGAATATGCATCTTTACTAAATAGTTAAGATAGTAAATAAATTAACTAGAAGAGTTGTTAGATTTCATTTATTAGGTTCAAAGACTTTTCTTGATACGTTCAGACTGCTTCTAGAAACAGCTCCTAACTTTACCAGTTAAAGGAAAAAAGGGTAGAGGTCCACTTGTTTTATTTTTTCTCACTTAATGGATTACACATGGAATGCAATGTCCATACCCTATCATAAAATACTGTGAGTAAGATAAGAAAATGTATACAATAAATCTTCATCTATGAATTTTTATATATGCTGTCAGATTTCTTAACGAATGCTTGGAAATTCTACTACCATAAACCATAATACTAACTAGTTATTATTATTTTTAATTAATTAGTTTGGACTGTGTAGTAAAATGCATCTCATTAGACTTTCTTTTTCAACTGCTTTGAATGTGCTATATAACAATTCATTGTATCATTTCTGGTGGGAGCTTGTCTTGACGTATGCCTCCTTCTTTCTGAATATAGATTACACTCTGATCTTTGCTCCTTTAAAATTAAATTTGTGAGTGTTTAGATTGGATAGGTTGTGCAGTGGGGAAAGAATATAAAGACATCAATTAATGAATAACAGATATCAGGGTTTAGGGAAAACGTATACTTAATTATCCTGGAGACCTTCTACTTTAATTACCCTTTTTCTTTGCCTTTGCTTACATTCAAGGAGGTTGTGCCATCTAACAATTATCCAGATAATTTTAGCAATGTACGGCAATATATCTCAAATTATTTGTTGCATCACTCACAGTACCCCATGCTTATAGGTTTTCTGGTGCTCTGTGTGTGTGTGTGTGTGTGTGTGTGTGTGTGTGTGTGTGTGAGAGAGAGAGAGAGAGAGAGAGAGAGAGAGAGAGAGAGAGAGAGAGAGAGAGATGGTGATTGTCATCAAAAAGGAAAAGAAATTGTGGCCTTTATTTTTTAGGACTGTTGAGAGAAACAACATTTTATGAATTCATCTAAAAAAAATAATCTTATAAGAAATTTTACCACATTTTTCTTACCTGTGTATGATATCATTAATGCTTCAGGCAACATTACTAGAGGAGTATGGAGCAGTGGTGAAATCCACATTTTTTTTACTACCAGTTCTGTGGGCGTGGCTTGGTGGGTGTGGTGTGGCTTGGTGGGCATAGCAGGGGATACAGCAAAATCCCCATTCCTTACCCACTCCAGGGGAAGGATAATGCAAAATCCCCATTCCCTCCCACACGGTGGTATTTGCCGGTTCTCCAAACTGCTCAAAATGTCTGCTACCAGTTCTCCAGAACCTGTCAGAACCTGCTGGATTTCACCCCTGGTATGAAGATAGCCTTGAAGAAGGAATGTGATTTTTTAAAAAAATCAACCCAGAAATAGAAGAGAAGGTGAGGAAGAAATTAAAGAACTCCCTACCTTTATTCTCTTTGTATAGGGAGAGAGGAAATGTCAGGCTTTCAAGATTCTGTTATTATATCCTAAAGGAGAATTATAGTAATTTTTATATTATCTGTTTCCTAGCTAGTCTACCTCAAAGGACTGACAGTTACAGAATGCTTTTAGATACTATTATAAACCCATAAAAACAGGAATTGGATTTTTCATGAGAGTATTTCAAGGAGTATGCCATTCTTCGAAGAATGGATTTCACTATATATATATATATTGCATGAAATTCTTTGTGAACTGTGGATTTTCTCATTAACATATTAACTTTCCTAAGGATTGTATTTGAGCCTACTTGAGAGTTTCATTTCTTAGTCCTGCAATGAAATTGGAAGGTCTTTCTACTGCAGGCACACTACTACTTGCAGCAAGCATCCCAGTGTGGGAAGAAATATCCATCTGGTTCAGTTCCAAGCTGGGAGAAAGACACTGGAAACAACATGGAGGCTGATTGGTAAGAAAGTTTAATGATGAACAGAACCAACAGCAGTCCTGGGTCAGCTGAACAATTGGTTTGATGAGTACATGGGTTTTTATAAGTTTCAAAGATGCTGCTAGGGAGATTGTGCAATGTCTGAAATTTCTTTAGGAGATTGTGCAATGTAGTGAGCTCTGTGTCTTCTGCTAAATGGTAGTGGGTAAATCCTATTATGTCCTGAAGGGTCATGTCCTGTTCTTCTTAATCCCATCACCCTGGAGCTGAAGGTCTTTTGTTTTGTAGATAGGCTGGCCCAATCTTTCTTAATGGGAACAAAATATCTGCTGGGGGCTATTAAGAAAGACTGAGTCTGCTCCTTGCTGCTAAAAAAAAACATGTTTCTCCATTTCTCATTTAGGGTAATATAATATTCTGCCTTTTAAAAAAATGTTCCTCAAAATATTTCATTCTTCTAGGAGGGAAGGGGGCCTTCCCACACCAGGTTTGTGCGTTTTATGTAGGATCTATTGCTGGAGTAACTATTGTGTCAAAAATGAATTGTAGATCACTGCCATCTATCTTAACGTTATACAAGGATATGTCTTGCAAAGCCTTTCAGATTATGCTGGCAACTGAATACAGAACAGGGGGAAAATAATGTCCTGTTAATCTGTGATAGATGATTTCTGCTTTCCTTCCAATATCAGCAAGACAAATGGCTTTTTGATTGAAACCATATTTCCAACCTTGTAAATCTAAGGAAATGGCAACATCATGATTTCCACTTTCATCATTTCTAACCTCTATCCCCACCCTTTATATGGGCATAGGAATCCCCTTCAGATTTCTTTCCAAGAGAAAAATACATACTTTCCCCTCCCAACAATGCATTCTGCTCCTTCTATATGAACACCTTTTTTTAGGGTGGGGGGAAAATCTTCCTTAACATTTTACGTTCCTTTTTTTTGGTAATGCCTTTACATGTGTAATGGATTTAAAAAAAAAAAATAGAACATGGGCCACAAAATTCAGAATATGTTGAATACATTTCAGATCATGCATTATTCTGGGAGATGTTGGCTAATATTAAGATGTTAAAAGAATTTTGTCTCCATTTCTATTCTTGCTATCCTGGTTATTTTGAAATGGTCATTGACTGTAACAAAGGATTGACTGACTATCTCGGCTTCAGTATTCTTTCCAACATTCCCTTTTCTTCAGAATGCCAGAACTTCAGGTGCAGATTTGTTTTTAATTCATTTTGGACAATGTCAAGAGACAACATAATATTCATTATCACATATGTCCAGCCGCTTGGGCACAAAGTGGATGTTACATACAGATTAATGAGGACCTAAACTCATACATTTATTGAATAGGGGGAAAAAAATAACATTAACTGTAAAGAGCTTAAGTGATGATTGTCACTTTCTTATCTCCAACAAAGGAGTTTGCAAATCAAAAGTACAAGAGGTAGACTTCTCCTATGAAACCTATATCGGAGAGTGAGACTAAAAACATCATTCAAGAAGAAATAAATCTGCTGCAGTTTGAATTTAGTGGGAAATATTCTCCATATATGTAAGTATTCAGTGTAAAGTTGTACCTTATATTTATTTATTTATTTATTTATTTATTTATTTATTTATTTATTTATTTATAATGCAATTTATATGCCGCCCTATCTCCAAGGACTCAGGACGGCTCACAATGGTAAAGATGCATAGTTCCTCATTAAAAGACAATATAAAATTAAAATTCCAATTTAAAACAATTTAAAATTCATTAAGAAACCCCCCCATCAGTCCAGGCTGCGGAACAACCAGGTCTTCCAAATCGCGGCGGAACGAGTGAAGGTCAGGGGCCATCTGGAGCTCCAAAGGAAGTTGGTTCCAGAGGGTGGGTGCGACCACAGAGAAAGCTCTCCCCCTGGGGGTCGCCAGCCGACACTATCTGGCCGACGGCACCCTGAGGAGGCCGTCTGTGGGAACGCACCGGGCGATTGGGAATTATCGCTGGCTGCAGGGGGTCTGACAAATATCCCGGGCCTAGGCCATGAAGGGTTTAGGCTTATATAAGGTAGATGAAACCTTTTAAAGGTTTTCCTGAGACTGTTGATCTGATATATATTATATAAATTCAAATCCAAGTAAGGGTATGGCTAGCTGATGAGAGCTAAACAGCTTGGAATAGATCTATACTAGTCTCCCTTTATTTCTTTATCAGCAAAATATAATTTTTTCTATATAATTTTTGCATATAAATATAAAATGGTTTGTCATGAATGTGCGCTGCTTGAGGGCTCCTGGATTGGAGCTGAAAAGCGAAAGGGAGCAGAATGTCCCCTCCCACATATTGGGGAAGACCAGGTGTCTCGATAGAAAAACACTTAATCTTTCCCTTGGCTCAAGCTGATGAAGGGAGGAGAACTTGTGGCTCAGAGGTTAATTCAACTGCCTAACATGCAGGAAGCCCAAGTTTGAATCTGAGTAAGGGTATGGCTAGCTGATGAGAGCTAAATAGTTTGAAATAGATCTATACTAGTCTCCCTTTATTTCTTTATCAGCAAAATATAAATTTGGTAGATATAGATATAGAGATAGAGATAGAGATAGAGAGAGAGAGAGAGAGAGAGAGTACAGTACATTATCTGTGGTATCTCTGATTTAATATTATTATTTTGTTGTTGATCTTTACTCATATCGTACATCGCCTCTGAAAGATTTTGTCTTGACATCTAGATTACAAGTGAATAAAATAAGATGGTGAAATCTAAGTCACATGGCATGCTAAAACATAGTTAATTTAATCACAGTTTATGAAACTGTTCCGTTTTTCTCGGTTTCTGTAGCCTATCCAGAAGTACTGGAACCTTGGACTTATGATCTTGGTTGCTCAGCTATAAATATGGTTTATTTGTCAATTAATGTGTGTGTGTGAAACACCCCCCCCCCAAAAAAAACCAACCAAAAGTTAAGGAGCCTAGGACAAATAGTTGACTAAAGAGCAGAATGCAAGGAAGTATTGGAGATGACATCCTGCAATACTGTACAGAAGAGAGAATAAACTATCATGACTCAGGACTGTCCCCCAATATTTTGTTGGCCAGAGAGAAAAGAAATCATACTATGAGGGGATCCTTGGTGCTCTCTGAGCTTGTTTTCTTGCAGATGTTTCATTACACATCTGCAAGAAAAAAACCAAGCTCAGAGTACACTAAAGACCACTCATTTCAACCCTGAACTACAAATATGCTCCTTTATCGAAATCATATTATCCCTGTTAAATGGCTGGTGTGCATTTAGACTGCATTCTTCTCTATGTTTTTATTGTTATTGTTTTTTTTAACAAAATATATTTTCAATTTGTTTTATGGATAAATTATGTGGAATGTGTAGTTTTTGTTTTAATTATGTATGTCACTCAGAGTTATATTCAAATGAGATGGGCAGCTTTATAAAGTCAAGGAAGGAAGGAAGGAAAGGAAGGAAGGAAGGAAGGAAAGAAGGAAGGAAGTAGTAGTCTGTCATTCTGGCTAAAGATACTTCATAAACAGTAGCCAAGAACAAGATATCCATATTCTTGCTGCGTGACAGCTTTGGGAATGGCAATTGCATATCTGAAAGTGAAAATACTGATAAACAAAAGCAGAACGTCTTAGTGGAAGTGAAACAATAAGTGTCAGGGTTATAAAATGATCAGTCCGGCTTTAAGTTACTGCAGTAGCTGTGGGAGACACCATGTTGAATAGTAAATATGCCCCGCTACTTACTATTGTCTTCAAAGTTTTCCTTTGGATTGTATTTAGAGGGCTATGCACTCTGTCAGCGGTCATTGGAATTAAAAACAGAGTGGATTATTTCAGCAGTAAAGATGAAGGCAAAAGGTATTTCCTAAGAATTAATGACCAGCTGGGAAACTTGAAGGTTTAAAATTAAAAGCAATTTGTGCATCAAGGTCTGTATTTTGACCATTTTATTTGAGGTTATAATCGAGGCACACTTCCCAGGGCCCTCCAGAGAGATCTTTCATTTAGAGTTTATTAGGCAAACAGTCACTGATTTGATTCATTCCCCGTATTCCCTTTTCAAGGACTTTTATGGCCTGCTGAACTTGCATTGGCCCAGAATTCAAATATGTGCTATCCCTTGGGTAGCTAAGGACATTCCTAATACTATTTTTGTTTTTCAAGCTGTTCCTTTTATGCCAGTCTCCTGAGTGCTCATAGATAAAGATAGAAATCTTCCTCCTTTTCTTCCTCCTTTAAGCCAAAAGAAAAAAAAAAAAAACCCGAGGGGAGTTGGGAATGGAGGTGAAAATGAGCACTAGGTTCCAGCAAATAGACGGCACTTATTTTGAATTGCTTCAGTGAAAATAACGTGTGGGCAAGCAGGCTGAGATTAAGTCACTAAATTAAGAAAATTGATGGACCCAATCCTAAAGCCTCTTTGGGAACCATGAAACTTTGAATCCAACAATCCAAGATCTCTTATGCTTAGAACACACTCCATTTGGAGGATTACCACCAACAGAAATGTCATTGGCTAATAAATGTCCAGGCTTCAGCAAACTCTTTTGGCACGGTAGGACTGCACTGAGAAACATAAAAATATACTTTTTTATTGGTGAAGAACAGAGAAACAATAATGATTGCATAAACCATGGTTGACATTCCATCTTTTTCAACAAAGAACTGCATTAATCGCTCTGTAGTTTTTGTATGATCTTTCTTTTCTTAAAAGGAAGCAATATTTTTTCCAGTCATCAGTCACAAATCCAGTTTTTAGACTCATGTTAATAAACAGTCACCCTGTAAGCAGACCTCTGCCATTGTCCCATTGTTCCATCTATACCTGTTATTCTGTCCTCACTACACGTCAGTCTGTGTGTAACTCGACATGCAGCTAAACCCACCTATCCTCCAATAAAACAGGCCATGTGGGTAGATCTGGATACTTTATTGAAAGAACAGGATATGGTGAAACTGGAGAAAGTAGGAATACATACAATGAGAATCAAATACAAGACAGACAGTACTGAGTTACTGCTGAACATAACAATTAATAAATACAAGCAATTTAAATCTCACCAGCAATGCTCTGTGTGTGGGATGTGGGTTTGTCCTTGAATGACTATGTGCCACAGATTAAGATGGATTCTTCTTGTGCTTCTGCCTTTTCCAAATGCTAAAGTAAATGGAGCCTGGCTTCCCAGCGTGCACTTGGTTTGAGAGTGCGGGCTGATGGTAAAATGAGTTGGGTCAGCTTCAAACAATATACTTGGTATTTTGTCTCTCTGGCCACTAGATGGGGTTAGAGTGGAACAACAGTATATAAAAATAGTATGTTGGGGCATATTTGTCCCTCCGGCCACGAGATGGGGCTAGAGAGCAAAAACAGTATATAAAAGTTATATGCTGGGGCATGACACCTTACTGTTGTTAAATAATCTCACGTTTGTTATTTTCCATCATTTTTCTCTTGAACATTAACGTTTTATAGCATTTGTTTCAATTTCAATCATTGCCATATCCCCACACAAATCTCTACAATACCCTCATGATTAGAAGTCATTAGAAATGTTTATGGTACCTGTTCCCATCACATTCTTATTTTGGCATTATTATTCTCCTGGTTCCTTTTAGATTGGGGAAAAATACACAATCTCTCTTCCTTTCAATACTACATGAAGCCTGCTAACTCTATACAACACAACATTCAATAGAAGAGCAGGCTGTGAGCTGCAAGTTTCAATAACTAGATGGCACAGTGGTGGGTTGCTCCCGGTTCTGTCCGGTTCTATAGAACCGGTAGTAAAACCGGCGGGAGGCTCCACCCACCTGCCACGACATCATCATGGCTGATCTGTGCATGCGCAGAAGCTTTGTGCTCCCACCGCGAACCGGTAGTAAAAGTATGTAGAACCCACCCCTGAGATGGCAGAAAGATATTTATAAATTTCTTTCCTCTCTCTCCCCCATGATCCTTAGTGGTCATGTTGATTGTTTTCAGCCCCATCTGACATATCTACTATACATATGATTGAATAGGAGATTCTGAATAGAAAATGTTAGCTTGAGCAAGAAATATCAATTCAAAGTGGGAAACTCATGTGTAATTATTGTGATGCATGTACCTAGCATATAATGTAAATATATATCTAACATTCCTGCTTTGTAATCAACTAGGTCCTATCAGGCATGATCAGGTATTCTAAATTAAAATTTAAGTTTCTCTAATGGCTCTCATTTTAAAAAGCTAGCAAGAATGATGCATATGTTGTGCTGATACGAGTAAGGTAGATAATCTAGTCTTTTATCTTCCTCCATCTTATTTAAAACCGTGACATGAAAGCCTCACTTAACCATTATGGGGAGTAGAGGTCAATAGCCACCAAGAGACGTATGAATCAGAAGATGTATGATAGGCCTGTGTAAATCAGCCCCCAACTAAATAAAATAGAAGATAGGAGAGTATCTGATTCAATTTGAACTTGCAGTTCTAGATTTGCAAATTGATGTGGGAAGTGGTCCGGGGTTCACAGTTCTGTGATAAAACTAAGTCACATCGGAGGCTCATAGCTCTCTGAAGCTGCCGCATACTGAGGTTAGCAGGTCAGGTTGGGGCATAGAAACATGGGGGTGCCTGCAAGGTAGCAATTCAAATGCTACTTAAGAATTCCACTTCTATTGGAGCCATACATAACTACTAAGTTCTAACTTCTGGCAGGAAGCAGGTCATTGTTGTCTCTGTACAAGCTGGAATGTACATGACAGGCAATATGTATTCATGGCAGGATGAAGAATAGGTAATTCACTAGTACCTTTTTGTTTTTTGCATTAAAATCAATAAGAGTTTTGCTAAATTATATAAAGGATATTTGAAAATGTTTTTAGAATTTGGAGGAAGGACAGAGTGCGAAAACTAAGTTTGAGAAATGCAGCACATCATTATTTTAATCAGTATATATTAGAAAAATTAAAGTTTTACATATTTCAATTGATAGATTGATTATATGACATCATGTTGGTTTAATCTCTTAGCAACAAACAGATTTTGTCTAGGAGGATATGCTCCTAGTTTAACATTTCAGCTCTTCCAACTGTGCACACATCAGAACTGTAATGTGTGTACTGTAAGTCATATTTCAGTATCAATATTTTAAACCAATATTTTAGCACCAATTAAAATACTTAAAAAAAAAAAACAAATATGATCTTCAGCCTGATCATACCTAGATACAATAGCCTGAGGTAGAATGAATGCCCTGGATGAGAAAAAAAAGATTTGTTTTTCTAGTTCATGTATCAACATACTTTAGCAATGTGATTTATTTATTTATTTATTTATTTATTTATTTATTTATTTATTTATTTATTTATTTATTTATTTATTTGTTCAATTTATAGGCCACCCTTCTCCGGAAACTCAGGGCGGCTTACAATGTGTTAAGCAATAGCCTTCATACTTTTGTATATACCTGCTTAGTAGGGCTTTTCGGCCCCCCCAAGCGGTGTTCTTTTTTTATACAAAGTCATCGTATTGCCCCCACAATCCGGGTCCTCATTTTACCTACCTCGAAAGGATGGAAGGCTGAGTCAACCTTGAGCCTGGTGAGATTCAAACTTGCAGTAATTGCAGGCAGCTGGTGCTACTTAACAGCACTTTAGTCTGCTGCGCCACCAAGATTATTATACATCAAAAGTTACAAACTGAAATGGCTGAAAGGGCGTATCAGGAATAATTCATTAGCCTGAGGGTTGCAATGCTGAAGTCTTTTCATTACATTGATATATCAGTTTCTAGTGAGTGAAATTTGAAGAAAACAAAGAATAGCACAAGATGCCATTAGATATAAATGTATTAAATGTCTCTCTCCCTCTCCCTCTACCCCCCTCTCTCCTGTGATAGTGGTACCTTCCATGACCTTTTTATGGAAGAATGAAGTACCAGTAATGCACCATTTGTTTAGTTATTCCTTTCCATAGAATGACCTACAGAAGTGAATCACAACCTGTTCTCTCAGTATCCTCGGAAATAATGTTAAATTCCCACGTTAACATCAAATGGTAATTTCTTATAAGAGTATTGTTAAGGATAAAGTTAGTGAGAGTATGCAATGATGTACCTTGGGGGGAAATGATAGTGAAGACAATTAACTAATGGAATGGCTTGCCTTCAGATGTCATGGGTGCTTCATCACTGGAAGTTTTTAAGAAGAGACTGGACAGTCACTTATCTGAAATGGTATAGGGTCTCCTGCTTGAGCAGGTAGTTGGTCTAGAAGACCTCCAAGATCCCTTCCATCTTCTGTTCTGTTCTGTTCCATTTTGTTCCGTTCCGTTCCGTTCCGTCCCGTCCCGTTCCGTCCCGTCCCGTCCCGTCCCGTCCCGTCCCGTCCCGTCCCGTCCCGTCCCGTCCCGTCCCATTCCATTCCATTCCATTCTAGAAAGTATCTGCAGTTTTCTTGGCTAGATTTCAGGAGTGAGTTGCTATTACCTTCTTCCCAAGCTTGATAGAGTGTAACTGGCTAAAGGTGACCCAGCTGGCTTTGTGTCTAAGGCAGGGCTAAAATATAGAGTCTCTTAGCTTGTAGCATACTTTAATCATGACACCAAACTGGCTCTCTAGCCAAATACTCTGTGAATGAAATCTAAATTTAAACTAGCTAGTTCCCCCACCACTACCTCTCCACCATTCATTTAAATTTTGCATACTGACAAATGTTCACATTCAAAAACATATTTATTTACACTATATCTTTATTTAATGCACTATGCAATGCAACATTTCTGTGACTAAATGAACAAAAATGGGATTAGGGAAGATACAATCCTATCCTAGCCTAAACATGAATGGATTTTGCTATACACTTTTGCATTTCATTCTTTTTTTTTTTCTTACTGATTTAAAATAGGATTGTTTGGAAGGATTATCCTTTATTTTTGAGAGGTTTTGAAAGGGGAGAAACAAACTCTTTTCTCAACCAATTTCTTTTGCCCAAACGATTATTATTTAAAATAGAATAGAACTGTCAAACTAGGTCCTAAGTCTGCATTACTATTAATCTTCTCATCGTTCCTATCACCCATCTCCTCCCACTTATGACTGTATAACTGTAACCTTGCTTCTGGTATCCTTAGGATTTATATTGACTGTTTCCCTATGACTATCATTAAGTGTTGTACCTTGACGAGTGTATCTTTTCTTTTATGTACTCCAAGAGCGTATGCACCAAGACAAATTCCTTGAGTGTCCAATCACACTTGGCCAATAAAGAATTCTATTCCATTCTATAAAGAATTCTATGATTATTATTTATTTGTGTTCCATGCTTAAATGTATTATCTCCATCATAATCTATTCTTCCTGAAAAATAATTAAGCGTAGAAAGTCCGGGAGATGAACTTGAAGCAAATAGTTAGAAGCTGTTATGTAAATAAAAAGAGAAATGTCTTAAGTCCTGGGAAGTGAGATAGTATTAAGAAGTGTCAGCCCTTTGAAGTAGTCCAGACAAAATAGCACAAAACCTGAATACTAACACTATTGTAAAGTTACAGTAACAGAATCTTGCAAGTCTGAAAACACCTTTCTCCTATCTTATTTTTACTCTCCCTAAAACTAGGGAAGGTTCCTTCTGAGACACTTCTCATACCCTTTTCCTTCTGTGGGCTGAGATACCTTTTACATGATGGTTATCTAGGCTGTTTTTCCTACTATTTCCCAAGGTTACTTCCACAGACTATTGCAAGAAGAATTAGCTCCTCTCTGACTCACTGTGGTATATCAGGGAGACCAGGTAAAGCATAATCAGATTTGCAAGATTCTGTTCTTATATTCTAACTCAGGGGTGTCAAACTGGATTTCTTAAAGGGCTGGATCAGCATTGTAGTTCTCTTCCGCGGGCCAGCCGGGAGGGGAGGGAGGTAGATGGGACGGACGCTTCCTACAGCACCCTGCCAGCCAAAATGGGTTCAGGGGCCCCCATGTGTGGCCCCCCCATGGCCCCATGCAACCCCCCCCCCCGTGGCCCATTTTTGGCATGGATGGCCTCCTGCAGCACTTTGCTGGCCAAAACAGATGGCATAAATCTATGTAGAAATCTCATCATTCTTCACCACCATCATTTTAGCCATGGTTTATCCACTGCAGGATGAAGGCCTCTTCTGCATGTTTCCAACCAATATGGTCCTGAGCTTTCTTTTGCCAAATGTCATCAATCCATCTTGTTTTAGGTCTCTTTCGTGGATGCTTTTTATCAAGTGGGATCCATTCTATGGCTGCCTTGGTCCACCTGCCATCAGTTCTTGCTATGTGACCAGCCCATTTCCATTTCAATTCTTTTACTCTCTTGGTGATAATGTATACTTTTGTTTGTTCTCTAATCCATGTGCAGGTCTTTCTATCTTGTCTTGTAATGCCAAGCATGTATCTTTTCATGGCTCTTTGCTCCACTCTTAGCTTTTGTATTGATTGTGTGGTTAGTATCCATATTTCACCGGCATATGTTAGAATGTTGTGGCCCGTACACGGCCTATGCAGCTAGTAGCTGATTCAGACAGTGAGGAGGCTGGTGTGGTGCTGCGCCAGCAGCCTGTGCAGCTGGCACTCGAGTCAGACAATGAGGAGGCTGGAGAAGATGTGGTGCCAGAGGCAGAGATTCAGCCAGGGCCTTCAGAACCTCCAGAAGATCCCTTAAGTGAAGAGGATGAAGAGGAGGAGCCTCTTCTCAATGCATGGGCACACAGAGTTGCCAAAAGGCAGGAGTGGCTCCTCAGAAGGAGGTCTCCTCGAGAGTAAGGCTTGGGGCTAATTGGCCACTCCCTTAGCCTATTTAAGGAGGAATGCCAACTGAAGCAATTTGCAGGGAACAACTTAGTTCACATACCTTCGTGTCTTGTCTTGCTTATCTTATCAGTTTCCTGCAAATTGTTTCTCGGCATTCTGCCAACCATAGTAAGCTTTCAATTATTATTTTTTGAATTCTTGGCGGCTGTTAATGCAATTAATTAGCAGCTATTGTTGTAAAAGACTGGTTTATTTAGTAAACTAAGGTTTGAACGGACTTTGTGTGTGCTGTGTTCTTTGGGGTCCATAGCTGGGGCAGAACATAGAGCAGGTAACACACACGGATTGAAAATTTTTCTCTTCAGGCATAGGGGGAGGTTGTTCTTGAAAATTATGCTTAGCTTGCCAAATGCGTGCCAACTACATTTAACATGCCATTCAATTTCATTTATTGTATTACCTTCCATTGAGATCCATTGGCCAAGATATATGTAGTGGTCTACTACATCTAGTTTTTCTCCAGATATTTTTTTTCCTTTGGTGAATTTATTAAACATAACCTGACTCTTTTAAATCTATCTATATAGAAATAGGTTTCCTTCCTTCCTTCCTTCCTTCCTTCCTTCCTTCCTTCCTTCCTTCCTTCCTTCCTTCCCTCCCTCCCTCCTTCCTTCCTTCCTTCCTTCGACAGAAAGCTTAAAGGAAAAAGGAATAAATTCAAGAAGCAAACATATTCTTCCTGACATTCGCTTACTGTGAAAAAGGCATAACAACTGGATTGGGTTTTTTTTTCAGTTGGAGAGATTTCGTACATTTTAAATATCAGTGATCCAAACTATTTACTTTTTCAGTGTTTTGCAGGAACAAATTAAATCCATTTCTCATGTTGCATTGATCTTAGAAAGAAAAAAAAAGCATGTAAACCAATTGTAGATTTTATTGTCAAAGGTTGTTGGGTGATTTCATTGATTTCTTCCAAAACTTTGACAACAGTGAATGATTGATTGGGCATTGCTAGAAATGATGATAATGTTACAGATTTGCAGATAATGCCACCAACACAGCCTAGGAAGATTACAACTCATACAATGTCATTTTAGCAGTGTAGAGATATATTATGGATGATGTTTATGGTTGACTTTTGAAGGCTCGCTAAAATGTACTTAAAAGAAATTCTATATTTCATGTTCAAAATTATCTTATGTTTAAGAAAGCCTGTTGCATTTGATAGAAGAAAAGTATGTAATGTTGATCGACTAAGATTAGTTGAAAAAGCACAACAAATGTCAGAGCTGACTCACTTTCTTCATTGCCTGCATCAATTTTCAGCTCGCAGTTTGCTAAACAGAAACGGGAGAGGTTTGGTAAATTCCTAGGGGTGAGGCTAAGGAATGCATGAGAGCCTTTTGCTGCCAAAGATACCCACCAAGGCCAAGTTCTCAGAGCTACCATCTGGCGCAGAATGTTTTCCCAAAACAAAAGTATTGAGTGTAATTGGTGAACAATGAACTGTGGGTAGCCCAGGGGTGAAAAGGGGTTTTTACCTATGTGGGTTTTCACAGGTAAACCTCAGAGCCGACTTTGCTTCTTCTGTGTCTAAATCAATAGTGGGTGCCACTTACCTTCGCTACTGGTTCGGAACTGGGAACTTCACTTGCATGCGGTGCTTCTGCACATCTGTAGAACCTGAACGTGCGCAGAGGGTCCATAATGATGTCCGGGGAATGGGTGGGCGGAACCTCCCGCCGCTGCCACTACTGGTTCACCCGAACCGGGGCGAACCAGTAGAAACCCACCACTGGTCTAAATGGATCTTTCAATAAAGTTTTATTCTTGGTAGCTCCTACATGCCAGGAATTTCTTTTTTGGGGGGGATGTGCCAAATGGGACTGTTGACAACTACTCTGTCTTATTCTAGGCAATTAAGCCATAATCCATGGTTTACAAAATACAAAATCATGACGTGGTTTGTTTGATTTGCCTTAGTGCAGTCTATGAATGCTGTTTTCATTTCCTGCCCTTGTCTTTTCCTCCCTTCCTAAACTTATAAACATGGCAAATTATTTTTGTGAAAATATTCAGAATAAGGTTTAGTATCTTATTTTCTGTGTGTAAATTGATTTGCCTTGTTTTGCAGGAGTCTTTGAGAGAAACAAATTCTGTGTCTTTTTCTTAGGATCCCTACACAGGACCCCTCTCTTAGCCACACCCCAAATATCTGGACAGCATGAAATTAAATTGAGCCAGTCTAATTCCACCCTAAACTGCAAGGCAGAATTAAACACTCTTATGGCAAAATAAGAAATACAGTATATCCCTGAAATACCCTTCATTAACACTAATAGTAAATATCCATTGAGTCAAACATAGTACATCTTCACTGAAACTGATAACATGTGGAATATATCAACAAGATTTCCATTACAGTAGATTCAATTAGAATGACACACAATTATACTTACCTTTGTTCCTGAATGCTTTAGTATTTAAATAATAAATATGGGCAATAAATGGACCGTACAATTTTAGCATTTTATTGGGGTTATCTTCTTTTTTCTTTTGATACTACCTTAATAAGGATGGGGAAGAAAGTAAACACATATTCTCTTCCAAGAATTCACGAAAAGAAAAATAAATCACCTCCAGATGTTTCTTTAGAACCCAACAGTTTAAAGACTGCTTTGGGGATCTGTTAAATATTTTAATCACTTGTCAGAAAGTATGTAATAGAAATCTTAAGAGACTTTATAGAAAAAGTTACATAAATGTCTTATAGGGGTATAAAATTAAAAGAGGTAAAACACCTTGATTTATATATTAAACATCCTTCTATCTCTCTGCAATCAAAACTTACTCTTGGTGACTTACATAGGCCTAAATCAGTGTTTTTCATCTTTGACAATTTAAGGACATGTGGACTTCCACTCCTAGAATTGGGGAGTCTGGAAGTTGGAGTCCACACATCTTAAAGTTGCCAAGCTTGAAAAAACCCAGGGAAAACATTTTAGCTCTTAAAGCAACTAGGCAAAGCAACTCTTTTGCCCTGACATGTGAAATCTTGCTTTGTCGTTTTCTCTGTAGTGTTTAATCAGTCTAAACAAACCTGTTAAACATTCACCTTAACTGTACCAGTGGTGGGTTGCTTCCGGTTCAGACTAGTTCAAAAGAACCGGTAGTAAAAGCAGGAGGCCCCACCCACCACCCCGGATGTCATCATCAGTGATCTGTGCATGCACAGAAGCGATCCCATTGCAAACCAGTAATAAAGGTAAGTAGAACCCACCCCTGAACTGTACCCTATATCCGTTGGATTTGATAGTGAAAAAAAACCACAGTGTGGCACCTGAGAGACTCAACACATCTATTATTGTGTAAAAAAAAAAGGGGGGGGTGGGAGGAATAATGAAAGAAACAGAACTACTTTAGAAGTTACAAAACATCAAAGAGGAGTTAGGTGTGGCATAGGCATTCTTGCCTTTTATACACCATTAGCCTGTGCGATGTGATAAAACCTGATCTTTATTTATTCCATGAAAAATGATGTTACATCTTCTCCTAAATTCCTGCTCGGTGTTTTGCAATGACCTCAATAATTTTATTTGAAGTAAAGGCCAAACACCTTAAAACAACAGTGCTCCTAATTATGCAAGCCAAAAACTGGAATTGTCACTGGATGTCATTTTCATCATATAGTAATAAAAAAAGAACTGCAATAATTAACAACACCTTTCATGGAATCAAACTGACAAAAGGTGAAGAGAATAATAAAAGATTATCCTTCTTGAGCGTCCACATCAGCAGAGAAAACAATGGCCAACTGCAAATCCAAGTGCATCATAAAACAGCCCACCAAGCCCACTAACCAAGTACTCAAACTACTATAACAATCCCAAAACATATAAACTAAGCTGCATAGGAATACAACTAAAGACACAGCAGTATTCCTGAAACCAGGAAAAAAAAAAACTATAATTTTTTCCAATGCAACAGATAACTATAATCTAAATTTAAAAAAAAAGAAATTCTGCCAATCAATCAATCAATCAACCAATCACAGCACAAGAATCACAACTCACAAAAAAGACAACTGTTCCATACAGGAAAAGTATATCTGAAACTACAACAGGTCACTCTAACGGCTTGGCATCTCCATAGCACATTAAGCAACAATAAAAGAGAATATAGAAGAGTTGAACTGTGGAGTTCTGAGCTTGGATGTTTGCTTGCAGGCACCTCATTATCCAACTAGGTAAAATTAAGCAACAAAATGTCTTTAAGAGATCCTGAGCAAACCCAAAGACCCAGTAGTCAAAGAAAACCAAACAGGACTTATTTGTAGTATATAAGGACTCTGAAATATTTCTTATCCTTATATTACCTATTGTAAATGATTTCTGTGGGGTCCTTTTTGACTATTCAGTCTTTGGGTTTTCTTAGGGAAAATATTGGTAGATGCCATCCATGAACATCTATTGCCAGTCAGAAGACATCCTGAAAATTCTTTACTTTCATAAACATCTAAGTTCAAATACAACTTCACCTGGGAAACTATGTATTTTAGATCAGGGGTCCCCAAACTTGGCTGGCTGGAGAATTCTGGGAGTTGAAGTCCACAAGTCTTAAAGTTGCCAAGTTTGAAGACCTCTGATTTAGATCAAGCCAGGTCTAAAGAGTAGAAGCAAATTACATTGATTCTTTGACAAAGATTCTTTGACAATTAGCCATCTACAGGCATACAGAACTAAGCCACATTTATAAACCACTCAAAAAGATCAACTAAGGGTCAAAGGAAGAGGCAAACAGCTGAGCACATCCTGCTTACATCACATCAGTTAATCAGCAATAAGCAAGAACAATCTTAATGGGGGGAAAAAGATTCTTGCCAAGGCTGTTAAGGCAAAATGTGATAAACAAACAGCCACCCAACCCTATTTCCCACATGAGAGCACTACTGGTGTTACAGGTAGTCCTTGACTTACAACCACAATTCAGCCCCAAATTTCGGTTGCCAAGCAAGATAAGTTGTTAAGAGACTTTTACCCCCATTTTATGACTTTCCTTGCCACAATTGTTAGATGAATCATTGCAGTTGTTAAGTTAGTAATGGGTGTTAAGTGAATCTGACTTCCCCACTGACTTTGCTTGTCTGAAAATCACAGCAGTGGTCACATGACCTCAGGACACTGCAACTAAATAATTGCTAAGCATCCAAATTTTGATTACATGACCATGGGGATGTTGCCACAATTGTAGGCGTGAAAAACAATCATGTCACTTTTTTCAATGCTGTTGTAACTTCAAACAGTTACTAAATGAATGGTTGTAAATTGAGAATCACCGGCACTGAGTATGATAATGAAATGGTTGCAAAAAGGAAGCCAAGAACTCAACATTTCTACATGATACTATTTCCAAGTTCCCACCTAGTTTGAAGATGACCTGATGCCGTTTGCCAATCATGCGTGTTTTCAAATCATAACTCATGAGCTTGTCTAGCATTTTGCAAAAAACCTTTAAAAAGCAAAATCAGAGTAATTGCTATAAGGAAGGCCTTCAAAACCACAAAATCACCATTCCTCATTAGTATTAAAAGATGCTTGGCATTTTTGATGGTGAAAAGACAATATGCTGGTTATTTTGAAAGGGGACTCTATTCCCTATTGCTGTAAGTGTAACCAAAGGATATGGAGAATTACTTTCTAAACAATACTTACAGATAGGCAGTAAGAATAGGTTGCTTTGTGGGTGGGGAAGACAATCTTGGAGCAAGACAGCCTTCTCATTCTCATTCAAACAGAGAAGCACTTTGCAATCAGATGGAAGAAAAAGAGAAAACAGAACTCTTGTCAATTTCAGCACCATTTGCCTGGACCACTGTGCTGGTGAGAAAAATTGCATTCTATAATTAGAACAGCCCTGATCCATCAAAAGTATGTTTTATGATTCAGCATGATATTTGTCTGAACATCTGAAAAACAAACAAACAAACAAACAAACAAATAGAGAAGTTACCTTCAGGGGAGCCAAAAATCTGTCAAACCATCTTATAATTCCAAGTCTTATGAGAAAAATGTTAATGCAGCTCAAGCAAAGAAGTGAGGTAAGGCCATAGCCTACAGATTCTACAAGGCTTTAGCACTACAAGCTGGATGATGGATGATGATGATGATGATGATGATGATGATGATGATGATGATGATGTTTTTCCACTTGGGTTATATCTTGATTGAGCCAGAAATAAATCTGTTCAGCTTCTTCAGGTTTGGTACAAAATTGATTTAAAATGACCAAGTTAATAATGTATACATCCCAACAATAAACTTAACAAATTCAATTCAATATATGACACAGTGACATATAGCAAAAAAAAAAAAAAAAAGCCCTTCAGGCCCTAAACACAAAGAGTCACTGTAGAGATTAAACACACGTTCAGTACTGCAGGGCTAAAATAACAAACTGAAGGAGATCTGATGTTCTTCCCTTGTTTTTAATTTAAAGTCTCCTTCACAAAAAGTCAGTAAGTCTGCATAAATCAAACCAAGTTTGTGTGGCTATCATTTTTCTTCTTGGGCTGACAACCATAAAACAGTTGTGGGAAGTTAATCTTGGTCTATATCTATTCCAAACCTTCAGTGACTTTGAGAAACAGGAAGTTATTGGAGTTGGAAGGACATGATTTGAGATTTGGGTGGCATGGCATGCCCATCTTTGGCATGACAAACTTAAGGTTAATAGAGATTTAAGGAAACCTAATGGAATAGTGTTTATCCATCACCAAAGGGCAACAATATGCATTCCTGTCATGAGAACAAAAACATATATACCAGCAGCTGACTTTTTGGAGTGGTAGGGGATATTATGATGCCCAGACAATCCTTACCCATTCTATTTTTTAATAAAAACAACCCAAGGGATGGACAAAGATGGTGAATCATACAAGAAATATCAATTCTCACTTCAGAATCTCATGCAAGATCTTAGCAAGAGACATGTCAAATTTTTCAACTTTCGATTTCCAAACATTAGGGGTGCTCAAAAGTTGTGACATGCCTTGGGGATTTTAAAGATATTTTGGTTACTTTAATATAATTTAAATGTGCTTGGTGAGTAACTACATAAATATCATAACTTTTTAACATTTTGTTCTTTCATTTGAACAGGTAGTCCTCGATTTATCGCAATTGAGCCTAAAATGTCTGTTTCTAAGTGAGATATTTGAGTTCTGCCCCATTTTACAACCTTTCTTGCCACAGCTGTTAAGTGAATCACTGCCATTGTTTAGTTAGGAACATGGTTGTTAAGTGAATTTATTTATTTATTGGTTCGATGTATATGCTGCTCTTCTCCGGAGACTCAGGGCAGCTTACAATGCATTAAGCAATAGCCTTCATACTTTTGTATATACCTGCTTAGTAGGGCTTTCGGGCCACCCCCTAAATGGTGTTCTTTTTTTATACAAAGTCAGCTTATTGCCCCCACAATCTGGGTCCTCATTTTACCTACCTCAGAAGGATGGAAGGCTTAGTCAACCTTGAGCCTGGTGAGATTTGAACTTGCAGTAATTGCAGGCAGCTGGCAGCTAAGTGTTACTTAACAGCACTTTAGTCCACTGCGCCACCAAGGCTCCTAATGGGGAATTTGGCTTCCCCATTGACTTTGCTTGTCAAAAGGTTGCAAAACATGAACATATAAGCCTGGGACACTGCAACCATCATAAGTACATGCCAGTTGCCAAGCATCCAAAGTTCAATCACGTGACCATGGGCATTCTGGAACAGTCGTTAAGTGTGAAAAATGGTCATAAGTCTCTTTCTTCAGTGCCATTGTAGCTTTGAACGGCCACTAAATGAATTGTTGTAAATTGAGGACGATCTGTATTTAACATATGATTTAATGTGTTTAACAGTAACAGAATTGGAAGGGACCTTGGAGGTCATCTAGTCCAACCCCCTGCTCATACAGGAGACCTGTACTAGGGATTTGAACCGTCAAACTGCCGACCTTCCTCTATTGACAAACTCAGTGTCTTAGCCACTGAGGGTGATCTGCAGACATTTGAGCACTGTGCTCAGACAGTGCTCTGTCTGTTGAGCCTGGATAGCTCAACAGACAGAGCACTGTAATTTAACACCAGCTGTCTGCAATTAAAGTAAGATCGAATCTCACCAGGCTCAAGGTTGACTCAGCCTTCCATCCTTTCTAAGGTAGGTAAATTGAGGACCCAGTTTGTGGGGGCAATAAGCTGACTTTGTATAAAATATACAAAAGTATGAAGGCCATTGCTTAATGCACTGTAAGCCTCCCTGAGTCTCCGGAGAAGGGCGGCATATAAATCAAATTAAAATAAATAAAAATAAATAAATTTTGGGGAACTCACAGAAGCATTGGCATGTGGGGAGGATGCGCTGCCAATTCCCGATACATATCATATTCTGAGGGAAAAGATGTCTGAAAGGAGACTGATGTAGTTTAAGAGTTGTTACATAGCCTTTCCTTCCTTGTAACCTTTGCTCAGTCAAGCAAAAGCAAGGAGGGAAAAATTGCACCCTTATCTTCAGAGTTAGGAAGAGATTAGCCGAGTTCAGTTATCAGCTCTGTTTGCTCTGCTTTATGGGTGGATATGATAAATGCTGAGTGTTTGTAAGATCTATTTACAGACTGATCAGAAAGATAAATGGGTTGAGGAGTAAGCTGTTAAAATCTGGGATCCTTCACTGCACTACATGAAGCATGAACTCTATTATATGAAAAAGATGAACAGAGCAAAGGTCTTAAGATGTTCCTCTCCTAAAAAGGAGCTGTAATGTTTATATATATATATATTTCCCATTAGGAGTTTAGTACAGTTAACTCTCGCTGAAAAGTGAAGCACCATGTTGAGCCATAAAACAGCTTACCAAATCAGGATGGCTCAGTTTTAATAACTAAAAAATTGGAACTGACTCCCCAACGTACCCCCAACCTGTAGGAGAAATGGGCTGGTAATTTCCACCCACTGGGCAAAGTTATGAAAGCTGTAAATAGATCAGTCTGGCAAACTCATAATAAGAGGATGTTTCTTTACAATTTAAAGTCTCAAAACAATTTTAACATATTTGGAGGCATTTAAAAGTGGGGGAAGCAGCTTCTGTGGAATCTCCAAAAGCAAAAATCACTTTCCCTTTTAAATACAACACTCTCCCTTCAAAAATGCCTGTCTCCTCAAGCCATTTTTATCAACGAGTCTTTGCTGGTTAAAATTCCTGCCTACTGGAGAAATAAACATCTTCCTCAGATTACTAAAATTAAAGTTCTGTTTTCCACACTTCATCAATGATTGCTTGCCCATTTTAATTTTTCCAGCACTGAAGAAGCATTTTAAATGATTGCTGCAATCTTTCTGAAGTGCCTCTGTTTTAGAGGGATAAACAAAGCATTTTTATCTCTTTCCTTCATATAATGCAAAGTTTCCCTTTGCTATACTGAATGAATGTTCAGTAAAATGAGCCTAATGAATCTAGCCCATGCACCATCTGGCCACCTCATCTGAATCACCTCATGACATAAATGAGGATCATAATTCTTTTATTGCTATACATCCAGGGGTGCCCACAAAGCAGCCCACAGAATCAAGGTGGCAACCAAAAACATGCAAAATCCTGACACTTTTTTTTTACAATGTGTGTAAAAATGGGGCCTTGATACCTATGCTGTGACTACTATCTTGACACCCTCATTGCTCTTGTTAATATACCTGCAGAAACCATAGCAGATGCCCTTGCTGTTGAAATAGCAGTGCTCTAAATGTCTGCAGTAATGCCACAAAAATTTATATCCTTTCCAGCACTGACATTACCAAAGCTCTCTCATTTTTTAATTTAAATTTAGATGGAAATTCCCAGGATTGGCTAGCTAAAAAATATACCCAGAGATGCATATACACAGTCACAGAAGAAAAACATGCAGAAAGCAAGCAATGAGAAATAATTAGAGGAAAATATTTGTATGCTCAGGGCTGAAATGAGATTCCTCTCTATCCCCTTGTCTAAATCATTGATAAAGATATTGAAGAGTACTGTGCCTAAGACAAAGTCTTGAGGTACCTCACTGCCTACTTCCCGCCATGTAGATGCAGTTCTATTAAGGCCTAAGGTTGAGTGTGGTTGGTCAGTCAATTTCAAATCCATCTGGTGGTGATGCTGTCTAACCCACATTTTTCTATCTTATCAAGTAGTAGATTGTGATCTACTTTATCAAATGCTTAACTGAAGTCCAAGTAAATTATATTCACAGCGTTTCGCTTGTCCACTAATTTTGTCACTTTGTCAAAGACTGTAATAAAATTTGTCTGGCATGATCACCCAAAGTAGCATCATCAGTGCTGGTAGGGAGTGAAGTTTTGCTCTTAATTTGTATTCTAGTGGCTTGTCAGTGTTGTTGGGAATGATCTTGGTGGTTCTTTGGCTGGCTTGTTTACTCTTAGCTTGTTTGACAGTTCCTTGATTGGGGTATTATTTACTTCTTGATTGTTGGTCTGATGCAGAGGTGGGTTTCAGCAGGTTCTGAGCAGTTCTAGAGAACTGGTAGAGGAAATTTTGAGTAGTTTGGAGAACCGGTAAATACTACCTCTGACTGGCCCTGCCCCCATCATCTCTGCCTCCCGAGTCCCAGCTGATCGGGAGGAAATGGGGATTTTGCAGTATCCTTCCCCTGCCACGCCCACCAAGCCATGCCATGCCATGCCACACCACTAAGCCACACCCACAGAACCAGTAGTAAAAATTTTTGAATCCCACCATTGGTCGGATGTTAATCTTAGTGTTAACCTCTGCTCCTCTGGGTGTTGATTTCTGGTGGGGAGGTGTTTGGGGGTTTTTGTTCCCTTTTTGGCTTGTTGACTGTTTCTTTTGAATGGTATGTAGATGTTGTTTATGTCTATACATGTTGTCCAAAGTGAGGACAAAGCTTAAAAATGAGCGTCCTGTGTGAGACTTAAACAACAGGACTAGTTCCTTCACTGGGTCCTCACCTCTATCAACATGCCATAGTTGGCTACAATGGCTACCATAGCAGTGTTCCAAATACCATCATGCAGCTGTCTCTAACTACTTTTTTCTTTCCCTTAATACCAATGCAAAGTGGGGAAATTAAAATGGCGGCTTGCTTCAGCTGCCTAATGATAACAAGAACAGCAATAATAGAAGGAGCAGGTAGCATCATTAACGGACTCTACAAAGGTTAAGAAGCCTTTTCAATTTTGTGCAAAAATTTTGTGTTTAGGAATTGGATTTTCTTTCAGCTTTGGTGTTGGGTTTGCATCCTCTCCTCTACTTTAGGTAGCAGACTAGTTGAGGGGAAGTGACATATACAACTCTGTGCTCCAAGATATGGACCAGCAGAATTGTATAGCATGAACAGCAAGGATGCTGCCACTGTGGAATGAACAGTTTCATTGCCAATGAATCAATCCCTTTCTATTTAATAAGTAGAAGACAGCAGAGAACATCTTCCGATGTCCTTAGGGCTATCCCTAGGATAAGGAATAAAGTAACTTTATCATGGAGAGAAGACACTAATGCATACCAGTAAAACAGTGAGAATGTTATTAAACAGCATATAAACTGTTCCACTTATTTGTGTACATACACTAATAAACAGTTTTCATACTCCATAGTTTGTCACTAAGGACACTGATTTTATTTCTTCATGGATATTAAATTTGTTATTACAATATGATATCTGAGAACAAGAATTGCACTGCTTATGGGAAATATGGATGGAAGAAAATTATGTTGCTTTTAAGTTTATAATTATTTAGTTTGTGGTTTCTGAAGCAAATTGTCCTCTCTCTTTCTCTCTCCCTTCCATCCTTCCTTTCTCACTCTCTCTTTCCATTCATCCACCCATGCATCCATCCATGCATCCATCCATCCATCCACCCATCCATCCATCCACCCATCCATAACTATATACAAACTAAAGCACGGTTAGCTTCCAAAGATACTTTTCCAAATTTGGCAAGGTAGTTCTCCAATCAGAAATGTTAAAATGGTCAGAACATGGAGAGGAATATTCATGAAAATAAAGATGCAGTATATTACATTAGATAAATTCTGATGCCATAATATACATATATTATACATATACATATCATCATCAACATCATCATCATCATCATCATCATCATCATCATCATAGCCTAATCTAATCTTCTGCATGTTTCCAACCAATAAGGTTCTAAGCTTTCTTTTGCCAATTGGGCCCACAATACTTGCTGATGTCATCAGTCCATCTTGTTTTAGGTCTCTCTTGTGGATGGTTTTTATCAAGTGGGATCCATTCTGGGACTGCCTTGGTCCACCTGCCATCGGTTCTTCTTGCTATGTCACCCTTTTACTGTCTTGATAATACCATACACTTTTGTTTGCTCTCTAATCCATGTGCAGGTCTTTCTATCTTGTCTTGTAATACCAAGCATGTATCTTTCCATGGCCACTCGTAGTTTTTGTATTGATTGTGAGATTAGTATCCATGTTTCACGGGCATATGTTAGAACAGGTAGCATACACTGATGGAAAACTTTGCTATTCAGGCATAGGGGAAAGTTGTTCTTGAAAATTATGCTTAGCTTGCCGAATGCCTGCCTGGTTACACTTAACACATATACATATACATATACATATACATATACATATACATATACATATACATATACATATACATATACATATACACATACATATACATATACAAGTCTATCCCATTTATCAAAGCCTATCTTTTTTCAGAACCACATCGCTTATTTATTTACTGGGCGGGAGCTTTTGCAAACAGATGCTGAAAGTGGATGAACTAATTTCAGGCTAGAAAACTGAGATAAATCAAAACTTGATGGATTCATCCAGGCCTTATGGGAATCCTGCAAGGACTGCTACTATGGAGTGCAGCTGCCTTGGCGAGGAAGGAGGAAATGCTTCTGGAAGCCTTCTTTGGCAGGAGCTCCTTCCTTGTTTGCACACATGGGTGTAACCTTTGGCTCCAAGACGACTAGTTAATTTTGTAATAAGGCTTAAAATATACATGCTTAAAACAATAGAAAACTTCTTTCTTATTGGCATGTCACACATACACCCAAGCACACACACACTCAAACGCTTAGTGAAAGAAAGCCTTCTTTGATAATTTCCAGAAGAAAAATAATTGGCTTATAATGTTGGAGGGGTTGGTAGATCTTTGGTCTTTTTTCTTTTCATAGACATAGGAAGGTATAAGGTTGACTGATGTCTGCAAATTTGGCTTTGAGCCAACTTGGAATAAGATAATTCCAAGATAATAAGATGTGTCTTCCAGAAATATTTTTCGTGGCTTCTAGTTCCTACTTGTTCTTCCATACAGGAACATTATTTTTCTCTGAAAGCGGTGACATTTGAAAAGAAAAAAAAATGTGGACAAAATAGGATGTTAGTGTTCTTGTCAAAGAATTTAAAGTTCTTATCCTTAACATCTTGCTAATTGTTGACAACCAATTTTAAGCAATGAGGTGGAAAAAGCTTTTGAAAGTTACTAGCAACTCAAGAGAGATGCAGAGGGCATCTTTCTCTCTCTCCCTCCCTCCCTCCCCCTCCCTCTCTCCCTCCCTCCCTTCCTCTCTCTCTCTCTCTCTCTCTCTCTCTCTCTCTCTCTCTCTCTCTCTCTCTCACATACACACATGATAGAGAAAATATCCAAAAGTTCCTGAAGCCATATTTTAAAAATCTCCTAAGCTAGGCAAGGAGACCACTCATGTGTAACTGACAGTAAAGAGATATCCCAGAGGAAGGAGGTAGGCCTAATCTCTATTAGATCTGTATTCAGTTGATATAATTTGAGGTGTATTAACTTCCATGTTATGCAGAATTGTCCTTGACAGTTTGTTTTTTTAAAAATTGAAAGCAGCCTGGGGATATTGTAAAAGGAGAGAGGGAAGAATATAGAGAGAGGAGCTGTGGAATTTTATTTTATTTTTACTTCTGCGCCTTTTTCAGGTTCAGTTCAGCTTCTTGTCCCTAAGGTGTGTTTTCACCCACAGAAAAGAACCTCTCCACTCCGCTATTAAGAGAAGAGATTTGCAGTTGAAAAAAGTTTTTTCCCCTTTTTCCTTAGATGCAACTGGCCAAGGCATGTTGTTGTTTTTGTTTGTTGTTGCCGTCTTCCTCTTTCTTCATCTCCATTGGATGACTCAGCCAGTTCGTGCAAATGAAACAAACAAGAAACAAATCCAGCATCAAGATTTTATTGTACTCCATCTTCTATGAGAGGGCCAGCCAGATAAATTTGATTGATAAATAAATAAGTAAATATCAAATATGTTTGAATTTCAATAGATGATGGATGGTGGGGAGGGAAGTTAATAAACTGAGGCTCCTGTCTTATATGTAGCCTCTGCAAACAGTAGATTGTGTTTTGCAGTGGGTCATTGTTATATTTATGGGAAGTGGTCATATTAATCCAATGTAATCAATTTAAAATAAGTTTACATGTAACCAGAATTATTTTGTCTTGACCCGGCTTTCTTTTTGCAGAATTGCTCCTCGGATCTCTTTCTCAGACGAGATGCTGCCCTCAGTCCAGAACACATGCCCTCTGAACTATAGAGTGAATCTATTTACTATCTTGGCTTTTGTAGGTAGTAAAGTACAAACCAATTACTCATAGCATTTTCTATGGTGTGAATAAAAAGGAACAGAAAGCAGGGATTATAACAGAAGACCAGGAGATACATTTTTTGTTAACAAACAAACAAACCCAAAATGATATGTATGAGTGTGGTGAGAAGCATCCATGCTTAGTCAATGAGATGCGTAGATGAGGAAAGCAATTTTAGATATATAATTAGGTAGGCTGTTTTTTTTTCCCCTTAAGAACATGTGCCATGAATGACATTTCCTCATGGCAACGATACAGCCGTGCTGGGAAATTGTAGAGATTCTTGTCAAGTTTGAGAATGTCAGCACTCAAAAAGGCAAACAGATATTTTTATAGTCTATATTCAGATCTGCAAATTTATACCACAGCAGGATACTATATGGGAATAGGTGAGGTTATAACTGTGTTTAAATACTGTATCTTGTCTTGATTTCTTCAGAGACTAAGCTTATTGCTTCTTTGGCAGTAACTCTCTTTGACTTCAATGCACCTGAGAAAAGTTGAGTAGGATTGAATACTGGACAATGTTTCAGTGACAAGGGCTGAAAATCATAAATATCAAGATGATGTCCACAACCACACAAGCAAAATCCTGTCTTTCTTTTAATATATACCCATACATATGACATATGTAAAAAAAGGGGATAGAATTTTGATCGCTCATTTGTAATCACCCCTTTAACGTTTTGGATACTTCTGCCAAGGCTGCAGTTAAAATTGAGAAGGTGGAAGATTGTCTCAGAAGGTAGAAGAAGGTTGCTGAATAGGGTAGAAAATGCCATGCAGATCAATAGGAACTAAAATTTTCAATTTTTTAAAATTAGACTTGGGATGCATCTTTTTGTTGTTAATCTTTTTACCATTTCTATCTATTTCCTTCCTCAAAAAATCATACTGCTGATCAGTGGTGAAATCCAATTTTTTTTACTACCGGTTCTGTGGGCGTGACTTGCTGGGCGTGGTGTGGCTTGGTGGGTGTGGCAGGGGAAGAATATTGCAAAATCTCCATTCCTACCCCACTCTGGGGCCAGCCAGAGGTGGTATTTGCCGGTTCTCCAGACTACTCAAAATTTCCGCTACCGGTTCTCCAGAACCTGTCAGAACCTGCTGGATTTCACCCCTGCTGCTGATCATAGTAGAATTCATGAACCAGAGAAACAGAACTTGGAAGCCCCAAATGAGTCTATGATGGCAAATTGCTGAATTTACCATTATGTATTAGCTAGGTTTATATCCGTCCTTTCCTTCAGGAGGTCAAGGCAGCGTGGCACATCATTCTCCAATTTTTGTCACACAGCAATAACCCAAAAATCACCCAGTCACCCACTGACTTTAGCAAATCAGCAAACGTGGGTTACCTCACTCCTTATCCAACACCCTAACTGTTTTGTTATATCACACAGGGTATAACAACAGTGGGGGAGGGTAGTGGGGTCTATTAAACCTTTATTTCTTTGACATATTTGGTTTTTTTATTGTTAAATTCTGCAGCAACATTTCTTCTTTTTAAAAAACATTTCTTGATTTATATTCTGAAGACTTTTTTTTGCTGTTCCCTAACACTAGAATCGAAAGTTTCAGCTATTTAAGTAGAAGTTATTGCACTAAAAGTGAGTTACTTTTTTCTGGGTACCTGAATAAGTAACATTGTAAATCATTCTGAGCATACTGCACTGAATAAATCTTTATCCTAGAACACTCTGCATGTTGTTATCCTTGTAGTGGGTATATTAGGTTAAGAAGCCTCTGTGTACTGTGTGTAAATCAGCCAAAGGTAGACACTTATTTGAATTTCATTTGAATGAAATGAATTTCAGAGAATTAAAACACGGGCTGTTTGCTCCTTACTATATTTGCTATGGATTGAATATGAGACTGAGTCATAAAGAACATTTTAATAGAAATGGTCTTGGGTTAATAACCCCTTGTTCACGGACCATTCAAAATTACAACAATGGTAAAGGAGTGATAGTTCTAACTAGTTCTGGCCATTGCAGCACTTCCATGGTCACATGATCACAATCCAGGCATTCGGCAACTGGCTCACATTTCTGACTGTCGCGACTTCTTACTGTCATGTGATCATAATTTCAACCTTCCCTGCCAGCTTTCCACAAATAATGAGTAAGCCAGAAATCAGAATCACACGAAATCTTCATCTGGGTGTAGCTGTTCCCTGTTGAGAAAATTCCATCTGGGGGAGACCACGTAGTTGCTAGTGCTTGTTGTTAAACGTGGAGATGCCTCGATTCATTTTAAATCTGAATGGAGCGGAGCAGAACATTCTCCTTTCCCAGGAATAAGCATTTAAATAAATGCCTCCACTTTTCCCTTATTTTAATTACCCAGTGCTGAAGTAACATCACATGCAGGTGATGTTATCTTAAGAAGGTTAACCGTACTTGGGAAATGAGACACTTGATTCAAATAATCTGAGGCTAGATCTACACATAAGAGGTATTCGGGCAACCATATGAGTCATCATGATGTCCTGTGCACAACAGACATAATTTGTACAGGTAGTTCTTGACTTATAACCACAGTTGGGACTAGAACCTCTACTGCTAAGCATTAGTCATTAAGTGAGTTGCACCTGCTTTTTCAATGTTTTTGCTGTGGCTTTCAATTGAATTATGTGGTTGTTAAAGGAATCCAGTTTTCCCCACTGATTTTGCTTGTCAGAAGAAAGTTAGGAAGGTCGCAAATGTGCAATGTCACTAAAACGTCACAAATGTGAACAGAGGTCACACATCACAAATGACATGATCCCTGGACACTGCAATTATTTTAAATACATGCCAGTTGCCATTCACCTGAATTTTCCCCATGTGACTCTGTAGTCATAAGTGCAAGGGCTGGTTATAAACCACTTTTTTCAGTGTTGTCATAACTTTGAACAGTCACTAAAAGAACGGTCATAGCTTGAGGATTACCATTTGTCTTCCTTGGTTCTTGCCTCCATTGGCTGACAATCATTAAAGAGTAAAAATAAAAATAAATAAAAAAATTCAACCCCACAGGAAGTATGAACTAGCTGAGTTAAGAACCTCTAAATCCACTGCCCTGAAATACATTTCTTAGCTTTAAAAATTTTTTGGAACTAGCGTGATTCTCCTTTTCTTTTATGTTTCCTTGTTTGTGAAAATATATCTAACAATATAGAATTGTGTGGAGGGCTTTTTAAAGTAATCAGCTGCCCTTTCATATGTTAATTCTATGATAATTGCATCCATATGATGTAAGTTCAAACAGCTTCTGCAATATTGGAGGAAACCATTGCTTGGGGCATAATTTATATGATGTCTTTTTTTTTTTTCTTCTTCACACAAAAACTGCCCATTCTCAGTGTCACATTACAAGATAAGCATTCCATACCAGAACTGAAAAACCACAGATGTCCATTAGATGGAAGCAGAGAGCTAGAATGGTATGATTTTGCTTCCAAAATGGTCCCCCAGGTCTTGCAACCCAAATATGACAACAATTGTTAGAGAAGACGCATGTATCTTATCCATACTCTTGCCTTATTAATTAATCCCTACTATATATCATAAGGAAGTGGCTCGTGGAGTCTTGCATCATTGCTTTATTTATTTTATCTATTTTTTAATCTTTTCGTTTGAATATTGCAGGATGGCATAGACATGTTTCCCAGGAGAGGGAGGGACCCATTCATTCCAAGAACATACATACTACCAAGAATGTGATCTTATTTATTTATTAGTCATATTTCTATGCCGCCCACTCTCCGAGGACTCTGGGCGGCTTACACCAAAGTCAGTATACTAAATAGCATATTGCCCCCAACAATCTGGGTCCTCATTTTACCCACCTCAGAAGATGGAAGGCTGAGTCAACCTTGAGCTGGTGAGATTTGATCCGCTGATCTGCTGAACTAGCAGTCAGCTGAAGTAGCTGCAGTACTGCACTCTAACCACTGCGCCACCTCGGCTCTTATCACATATCCTGTGTTCTTATCTTAGAACACAGGATATGATAAATTGAGACCTGTCCATGTTCAACATGGTTGCTGCATAATACATGTTCACAATGTGCTCTTGGCATCTAGCCCAAACTACTGACCATTGATCCATCTTGTGAGAATGAATTCCATATGACGGGTGCAGACTGCATGATTTAAACATTCCCTCATTTGGTTTTGAAGCTGTCCGATCAATCTTGAGATTAACACAAACTTCTAATTACATGTGAGACAGAGAGAAAGTTCTCTTTCCGAAGACCATCTGGTGTAGAGAAAATCTTTAAGTTTTTAATGAAAGAGAAAAAAAACACTGTTAAATGGAATCACCATAAATATATTTTCCCAGCCTAATTACAAACAGTAGAGAACACTGCACACAGAATTGGCTGTAAAAACTCTGTCCACATTTTATTAGGTAGTTATGGATTGTTTAACCATTCTTGTGAGACTTCTGCTTTCCAGCATGGTTTCCAATGTTTTTCAGTATTTTCTTAAAACAATGAAGTCAATACATTTCATTAAAATTACTCACTTCTACCCCTACTCTCCACGTCCATTAACAGTAACATTGTACACATTATAATTTCTCAAAAAAAGTCCCATCTTTCATCACCTACCTAAATCAGAGTTCTCCAACCTTTCCAGGTTGGCAGCCCGGAGTAGGGCCGATGAGAAAAAAGAGGGGATGATTTTGTGTGAGAGGCAGGCACAAGTGTGTGGGCGCATGTGTGAGCCCCTGTGTTGTTCACAACGACATTTGCGTGAGTGGGGCTGCAAGTGCCCACAACAAGGCTCACATGAGTGGGGCTGCAAACGCCCGCAACAAGGCTCATACGAGTGGGACTCAAGCACCTGCAAGGAGGCTTGCATGAGTTGGACTGCAAATGCCTGCGATGATGCTCCAATGAGTGGGGCTGTGACCGCACACGATGACACTCAGCTTGTGGTGACACTTATCAGTGGTGGGATTCAAATTTTTTACTACCGGTTCTGTGGGTGTGGCTTCGTGGGTGTGGCAGGGGAAGGATACTGTAAAATCTCCATTCCCTCCCCACTCCAGGAGAAGGTTATTGCAAAATCCCCATTTCCTCCCGATCAGCTGGGACTCGGGAGGTAGAAAATAGATGAGGGCGGGGTCAGTCAGAGGTGGTATTTACTGGTTCTCCAAACTACTCAAAATTTCCTCTATCGGTTCTCCAGAACTGGTCAGAACCTGCTGAATACCACCTCTGACACTCATGCAAGTGGAGCTATGGCTGCCCGTGATACGGTGATACTCATGTGAGTGGGGTCATACGCACAGATGTGCATGAACCAGCCAGCCACTCACGCGGACCGGTGGCGATTAGGCCTTGGCCCAGTAGTGGGTCGCGACCCACAGGTTGGGGACCCCTGTTCTAAATGACAAAAGGAAGGGCATATCTAAAATCTGGCTCAAGATTTCCATACACAAAGGGCAGACTTACAAAAACATTATAAAACAAATGAAAAATATTCTTCCAGTAAAACTTAACAGCAAGTGGAATTGTGAAGATAATGTGCTAATTTATATTTAACATCACGAATGCCTTCTGGCAAATGATGTATTTCCAGTGTCAGCTTTTTGAACAAATGGCCAGACCTTGAATTTGAAAGTCTGGGATCATATAAATGAGTTCCTCTTTACAAACACAGAAATGTACCATTGCTAACTTCTTAGCAGCATTTGAAACAAATTTGTCACCTATTGACCTAGTGAGAGAAAGACTACCTATAAATTTTCACAGGAAAGGCCTGCAGAGCTGGTTTGGCCATAGGAACTCCCAAAGTAATATTAAAAGAACTGACATTCGATAAGGTTAGCATTGATTCAAGGTAGCCACTGTCTTGTTCTTGTTAAAAAAAAATTCTCAAGTAGAATGTTAGTATGAAGCTATAAAACAGGAATGCCACTTTTAACAAATGGTAGCATGAGCCAACGTTTCGATCCATGTCCTGGGGGGTGTAGGAGAATTATATAAACCTTGAAACAATTATTTAAATTGTCTTCATTTTGTGAATTCCAAAAGACATTATTAATTGAACTGATGGTCTCCATTACAGGGCTAAACTATTCAAGAATCCAGTCAACATGTCTGAAGACATTTCTAATATAATAAACTCAACCAAATATGCCAAGCCGGTATTTACCAAACTGAGTTTATTGCAAAAGGCAGATTTAACTTTCTACACGTGCTTAATATTGATCATTTACGGGAAAAACAGAACATCAAAGAATTGAGGGCATAACTTTAGGGAAAACAACAGATAATAGAGGTTTCTGGAGATTAAATAATTATACTGTAGGATAGATAGGAATAGTGAAATGATGTGATTAAATGTTTAAAAAATAATTAAAAATGCCAGAAGACAAAGTTCAAATCCTTCATTTTCCATTTTAGTTTTTAATACGTAGTTTTCTCCTTCCTTCCTTCCTTCCTTCCTTCCTTCCTTCCTTCCTTCCTTCCTTCCTTCCTTCCTTCCTTCCTCATTCATTCATTCATCCATTCATTCATTCTACTGAGAGTAGAGAGGATGATCTTGACAGAGCAAGGGAAGATCTGCTATCAAGGCAATGAACCCATAGTGTAAACAAGGCTGAAGCCCACATGGAGAAATTTATGAAAACATCTCAAACTGGCACTCCTCTAATTCTCAGGTAGATTAAAGGGAGGGGATGAGGGGAATTCAGACTTGTAAGATTCTGTTAATATGCAGTAGCCATTCTTAGGCCAGTTTTAGGCCTATCTTGCATTTTTTACTTTGCCTGGTATATTTTGGAAAACTTATAGTTACTATTCAGAGTCAAGTCCTCAGAGATGGTGACATACATAAAATAGATCACTATTAGGCAGAAATATCAATCTATTGATTTCTTTATTTTGTTCACTAAAGCTTATAAGCCGCTCCAACTGAAAACAGTTCTGAGCCCTTGCACCTCCAGGATACATTTAAAAAAAAAAAGATTAAAAACATAGGCCTGCAAATGCAATATAACGAAATTAGTACCGAAGGTAGATTAGCTACAATCAGTTCAAACCCCAGTTTCCAGAAGGGAAAGAACACATGTGATCCATAATGATCTTCCTAAATTTTAGCACAGTCAGAGCCATTTTGATGTCTGGAGTAAATCTTTTTCAAAAAAGGAGAACAGCTACAGTAATTATTTCTTCCTCCGCTCCTTCCCCCCAATCAAAACCTGTTGGCCCTCTTCCCATAACATGCTTAACGGGATCAATTGATTTAGTCAATTTAGCCTTAAAGGGTTAAATATAATTCAAACACCTCAGTCATGCATGGAGTTAGGCAGAGCCATGAAATCTGTGGTATTATTGGAACCCAGCAAATTAACCCATTACTATAGTTAGAATTGGAAGGACAACGTAACTGAAAAGTCAGCTTCTATATTACAGAATCAAATGTAATCCAGTTTACATTTTTATAGAAGTATAATACTTTTTTTGATCAAGGTATCTTGGATTTTAGTCAACTTTTCAAGAAGCTAAGAATATATTATGAGAGTCAGTGGTGGGTTTCAAATTTTTTTACTACCGGTTCTGTGGGTGTGGCTTGGTGAGCATGGCATGGCTTGGTGGGCGTGGCAGGGGAAGGACACTGTAAAATCTCCATTCCCTCCCCAATCCAGGGGAAGGATACTGCAAAATCCCCATTTCTTCCCAATCAGCTGGGACTTGGGAGGCAGAGAATAGATGGGGGCAGGGCCAGTCAAAATTTTCTCCAAACTACTTAAAATTTCCGCTACCGGTTCTCCAGAACTGATCAGAACCTGCTGAAACCCACCTCTGGTGAGAGTCCATATAATTCTGTAGTGCTTCAAGATGAGCACCAAAAGTGCTTTTCCAAGTGGTGCAGCAATTAGAATGCAGTATTGCAGGCAAACTCTGCCCACAGCCAGGCGTTCGATCCTGACCGGCTCAAGGTTGATTCAGCCTTCCATCCTTCCAAAGTCAGTAAAATGAGGACCCAGATTGTTGAGGACAGTATGCGAATTCTGTAAACCACTTAGAGAATTCTGTAAAGCACTATGAAGTAGTATATAAGTCTAACTGCTATTGCTATTGTTATTCCAGAAGGCAACTGGACTTCGTTGGTTTTTTTCTTTGAAAATGTTTCACTTCTCATCCAAGAAGCTTCTTCAGTTCCAACTGACTGGTGGTGAATGGAAGGAAGAAACTACTTGGATGAGAAATGAAATGTAATCAAAGAAAAAAGAATGAAGAAAGTCCACTCAATTTGGAAAAAGCACATTTAGGACAACCATGACCTGGACAAGTGAGAATCTCCATAGACTTCAATATCAGCAAAAATCATAACTTTATCTTATGGCAAAGACCCTGAAAATCTTGAATACAGCCTTCAAAGTTCTTCCAGAAATTACCACCAAATTAGAAATTATAATGCAGAATAATACAAAGTTATTAAAACAGGTACAGATAAGTCTCAATGAGTGCAGATTATGGAAAGTTGCATTATTCCAATTTTCACTATTCAAAGTGTTATTTTTATGAAAAACAGGGTGACAGCTTTAAACTCAACAAAAATAGGCAATGATTTTTTTAAAAAAGTTTTAAACTTGTTAGCCATTAACATGTTTGTTAATGAAATATGACGGTAAAATATTAAAAGTATACTTGCAACTTAAATTTAACATTGTGGTTATAGAAAGCAAAATAAAAACAACAAAAAATAAATCTAAATTTCGTTCCTTTCTATCTTCTAGATAGTTAGAGTCAGGGGTGGGTTCTACTTACCTTTACTACCAGTTCACAACGGGATCATGCAGATCGCTTCTGATGACGTCAAGGTCAGTGGGCGGAGCCTCCCACCAGTTTTACTACCAGTTCTATAGAGCCGGTCTGAACCGGGGGCAACCTACCACTGGTTAGAGCTCATAAACATTTAAAATAAATAAATTAAGTGAACAAAGGACAAGGCAAAGTAGATCTGCTATTTCCTGTATTCTGCTGTAATTCTTCAAAATGAGTCTCTTTTTTTAAAACTATTTTCAGACAAAACCTTCCCTTTTTTGCATCTTGCACACATGAAAATTAGCATCTAAAACCCAATGGCAACTGTGTGTGCACTAACCTCAACAATGTGGTAGCACTAGCCTTTCATTAATTTAATTTTCACTCACATTAAACACGAGCTGGTATGAATTCATAATTCACACGAAATCGAATATTGTGCTATTTTGAATTTGCACTAACCGCGACCTACCTGTAGTCATATTAATGTTTTAAGTAAGATAAATTTGACTTTTCTCCTTATCTGTCCACTTTTTGATTTATGAAAAATTCCTCTGATAAGCTAAAACCTTCAAAAAGCTTACAGAAATGGAAAGGTTACTGCAAAAGAGAAATTAATCAAAGTAGTTACATTGCTACCATGGAGACAGTGCCCTTTGGTGAATATATTTACTTCTGATTGATTTCATCTGTGTGCTTGGCTCATTAAGTAGGTAAGAGATCTATGTTATTTTTCTGGAATGTTGGGAGTCGAGCATTCATGGTAACAGGGTTTTTAATATTTTATTTTCTATGTAATTATTGAAGCCCCATCTCCAAGAGCATTGGCTCTTGCCCTCTGTTCAAGCAAGGAGAGCAACGGCTTTCACATATGCCCACTGGGGCTCTTCAGATGTTTTTTCCATAGATGCAAATCTCTGCTTTGCTGCTGTTGCTTCATCATGAACTGTTGTGCAGATGGGCAATGACCACGAATACTGTACGGCAGAGTGTGCTGGCGAACACACAGCTCCCTTTACAAAAGCTTCCAACTTTCATAGAAAAAGCCACGTTTGTTCAACAGAAATCTGTTGATCGGATGGGAAGGGAAACTTCAGTGCACAGCTGCTCAGCATTGGAGTCAAGGCCATTCTACATAGGCAGTGTAAACAAACACTGCAGAAGCCAATCTTTATTCCCAGGAGTCTGTCCCAGGTACTCAGCTAGCCTTTTTAATATGTTAAAACAGTAGGGTTCTTCATGCCCTTAAGAATATTTTACCTACAGTAATTAACACATACATTACATGATAGCTCCATCCCTTCATCATTTTGGAAGTCTCTCAAGAGCTGTTTATGCCACCAGATCGGGGAGCTCCAAGGAAGCAGATAGAGGCATTCTTAGACTGCTCCAGTAGTGGTTGTATATTTTACATTTTTATACTGTTTTTCATTTTTAATAATGTGAAAAATATTTTAATATTCTTATAATGATTGTTTTGTATAGCCGTGGTGGCGCATTGGTTAGAATGCTGTATTGCAGGCTAATTCTCCTGACTCCCGGGCAGTTCGATTCTCACCAGCTTCAGGTTGACTCAGCCTTCCATCCTTCCTAGGTTGGTAAAATGAGGACTCCGGATTGTTGGGGGAAATATGCTGACTCTGTAAACCATTTAGAGTGGGCTATAAAGCACTGTGAAGCAGTATATATGTCTAAATCAGGGGTCTGCAACCTTAAACACTCAAAGAGCCATTTGGACCTGTTTCCCACAGAAAAGAAAACACCGGGAGCCACAAAACCCTTCCGGTGCCTGACTCTTTCTCAAGCAGCCACAAAACTAGCATATGTAGTTGAATTAAACGTTCTGTTTTCTTCTGAAATCTTCCTTTTCTTGGATTTATCCATGGTTGGCCTACTGGAGATTGAAAAGCTCAATAAATCGCATGCCAGCGGGTATCACACATTGGCAGTTGTGACACATATTTTGAGTGACAGGGAGCCGCAGCAGAGGGGTGAAAGAGCCACATGCGGCTCCAGAGCCGCAGGTTGCTGACCCCTAGTCTAAATGGTATTGCTATGTATTTATTGTTTTATTGATGGTTGTACACTGCTCAGTTGCTCCTTTGTGAGATGGGCGACCATATAAATATGATTAATAAATAATGAATATGCATATCCCCACACAAAGAAAGTATATTCTTAAGGGCATGATGAAACCTACTGCTCTAATTTGTCATGCATAGTCACTATCGTACTTTGGAAACCTTCCAAGCAATTCATGTGACATCTGCTACTTCATTGAGAAGATCAATAAATTGAAAAGCCTATCTCCGGATCATCCAAACACATATACATAATGGAAGAAGAGATATGGCTGAAGCAAATGGAGAATGCTTTGTGATCAATCTGTAATGCAAATAGGAGCCTCCCCAAACACCTATTAAAGTGGTCTATAGTCCACACACTTGTCAGAGTTTTCATGTTTCACTTGTGAATATCATCCACAAATCATCTATATCTTACCTAAGGCCTTTAAAGACAAAGAAATTTTTCACTGAGGGCTAAAACCAAGAGTTTGAGAAACTGCATCAAGTACTTGGCTTCTTTTCCTATTCCACATCAAGTATAAAAATGGCTAATGACTAGGGGAAATTCTATGCATACATAAAACAATCCACCATTTTTTAAGGAAACTGTGCTGCAAAATATCCTAGACATTGGAATCAATGAGAATGGCCATAAGCAAAACAAAATGGCCTCAGTATTGGATATAGGACTTTAAATACTGTATAATAAATCCTGTCTACTCTCAGTAGTATATTAATAATAATTTCCAGTGACTTCCTATTAATGTTCTCACTTTCTTTCTCTCCAGAATGTAATAAACTCACAAATAAACTAGTTAAAATGACTAAAATGAGGACCCGGATTGTGGGGGCAATAAGCTGACTTTGTATAAAAAAGAACACCGCTTAGGGCCCCCCAAAAGCCCTACTAAGCAGGTATATACAAATGTATGAAGGCTATTGCTTAATGCATTGTAAGCCGCCCTGACTCTCCGGAGAAGGGCGGCATATAAATCAAACTAATAAAATAAAATAAATAAATAAATATCTCTGAACATGTGATGAAAGTATTTAATGATTTGGTGTCTCAACAGTGTGATGAATTAGAGCAGTGGTTCCCAACCTTTTTTTGGCCATGCTCCACCTAAGCATCTCTAAAATCCTGATGCCTCCCGCCCCCATGATATATAATTCTTACTATTCAAAAAGTGAATTACTCACATGGAGGAAGCCTAAAAGGCCATTAACTTGGTTTAAACAAGGTTCCAATTGCCCCCACAATTAAAAATCAAATTTTCCCCCTGTGGGACATGGGCCCCACATTGGGAACAACTGCATTAGTGCCTTTCCTAAAACAGATGTAAGCAAATGCCCATTTTTTCCTGCAATATGATACACATTAATAACATAGGATTCCATATTGAGTTGATTTTTTTTCCCCTTGAAATATTCCATTTGTTGTAGGTTTATCAAATTGTTCAGCTTTCTCTTGCTGATTAGCATGACACACAAAACTGACTGCAGCAGAATTATTCCTCACACAAATAGGACAGCACTGTTTCATGAATGGCACTTGTTCTAGTGTTAGATCCTCCTCCTATAAATATTTGTCACAGAATGCCTTGGGAATACATTTTCCTTCAACCTGAGCCCAATTACTTCAGCTTCTATACCTCAGTCTTCCCACAACTTAGGAAATTCCCAAAATGCAGTGATGTAGGCGTGTGGCTTGCAATTTGCATCCGTCACTACCTTTCCTGAAGAATTAGAAATGGATATTTAGAGACACTTCGGCTTGTAAAAAAAGTACCACCTTCTCCTAGCAGATTGGAAAGGATCTGCCGTACAGATGATCCAACTGTACAACTGTAGCAGAATTTCACTTCTAATAGAAACATGTTCTTGTGCTCTTTGATGACAATTTCACATAATGTGCAGAAATATAAATAAAATAAATATAAAACTCAATAGACCAATTTTAAGCATGCATATTTAAGGCTATGGAGCAGATGTTATAATGATCTTCTATGAATATGCCATATATAATCTTCTGAGAATCTATCTTTAGAGGTGATTCTTTGTGTTTTTTTCATGAGGTCTCAAATAGCAACTAAAAATAGTAAATGCTAATGTAACTCTTTTGCTGGATAGCATCTTATACATTTCTACCTTTCTACCTGGCTAGCTTTCTCTTATCTCTAACTCCTTTAATTTTTTCTCCGTTTTGCAAAACTTACTAGAAGCTGCTGAAATCTGAATTGTCTCAAAGAGCTTTTAGAAAATAAGGGGAAAACAGTGGTTTTGGCTTGGTGGGTCAAGATGTCGTGAAACTGTTCGGAGGATATTTATTGTACAATTTTATTCTGCTTTATGTTTATATTGTAAGTACTTGGGAGTCTATCATATTATTATGATAGTCCATCATATAATTAAGAAAATACAAATTTGATCAATCAACCAATGTATAAATATACAGTTTGTAAGAGTCTGTATAAAACATTTTTGTTAAAAAAAAGAAAGCTGTATTTCAATTCTCAATATTGAACAGTCTAGTACACGGAACAGCCCAGAGTGTAGGTTTCTATCAAATTCATCCTAAAATGTTGTATCAGATGCCAAGAAAGAAATAATCTTAGCAATGAAAGCAGTTACTGATAGTTCTAACATATGATGATCCTGGTATAAGAAAATGGTAATATAGTCTTGAATAAACCAGCATATAATATTTGAATTTCTCTTATAGTAAGTATGTAGATTACATAAAATATAGTTTAATTTTATGATTATTCAGGCAAACCTGGCACTTTTTAAAAATTTATTTATTTTGATTTATATGCCACCCTTCTCCGGAGACTCAGGGCGGCTTACAATGCATTAAGCAATAGCCTTCATCCTTTTGTATATTTATACAAATTCAGCTTATTGCCCCCACAAACCGGGTCCTCATTTTATCTACCTTAGAAAGGATGGAAGGCTGAGTCAACCTTGAGCCTGGTGAGAATTGAACTCGCAGTAATTGCAGGCAGCTGGAAGCTAAATACTACCTTTAACAGTAGCATTAGTCTGCTGCACCACTCAGACTCATTAAATCTCTTTATAACTAATACGTAATCTTCCTGCATATTTATTCTACACAAAAATCTCTTAGGCTGCTCCCAATCATTCCTGGATCTTTGAATTCAAGTTGCAAGTCCTCAGCTACCCAAATCATCCTGCGCTTTGTGAAACCTGAAGATCTTCACCTGCATCCTTCTCAGTTTGCTTATGTTTGTCGAGATAAAAAGAAAAAAAAAACCTTTTGAACATGATATACAGATGAAAAACAGAGAGAACCAATCTGAATTTAACGTAACTCTCCTAGTTACTCCCAGTCAAACTGGGTGTGTGCGCTGCCAAAGAACCAGCTTTGGCATCAAAAACAGTTGCTTGTTGGCAGGGATAAAAAGTGCCCCATCTTCAGTGCACCCTTTTCTAGGACTCTCTGTATTTAGTGTAGCTTTGTGAAATTTAATTTAATTATTTCAATTTCAATTTCAATTTACATGCCACCTTTCTCCGAAGACTCAAATAGAAACATCTGTTTAACCCACATGCTATGCAAAGATCAAATTAGCTTATACCTCAACTAATTTGCTTTTGTCAGAGGAAAGGTTTCTCACAGATCATCTATCTTTAGTGGCAAACGCAGTGGATTATATTTTCCAGCTACTTTTCAGGCACAATCAGTCCCTGGTTCATGCAGATATGATCTGGCATTCTTCAGGATTTATGCCATAATTCCCACTCTCTAAAATGGGGAAAATGGACAACATCTAAGCATTATCTTTTTAAAATACCTTTTATCCTTACTTTCAGATTTGTTGGAATTAGAAAATGCATGGCTAGGAAGGCAACATTCCCTTTCTTTGTTGTTAAGAATAAAGGAAATGAAATATTGGATGCAGAGCTGTAAATCTAATATTCTTTGATCTTTGGGCCAAAGAACTAAATAAAAGTGTTCCATAAGAAAAAAAATCAATCACCTTCCACACAGAATTTCTCAGGTATTTGGATGATTAAGCACCTTCTATTTCAAAGGAATTTCAATCACACTTTAGCAAAAAAAAGCTGCAAGCCGGTATGTTTTCTGTGCTCTAAATGCAAAATGATAGGAGGCAGCAGATCTCTAAAATTGTGGGATAACATTAATAAGATGGGATATAGGATAGCATAATAGAACATAATGTTACCATGTGGTTCTACCATAAGAGCTTATTTTTGGCGAAACTGTGAAATCTATATTTGTCTACATAAAAGTTTCAAATTTCAACTCTGGGTAAAGACCTTTGGCTCCTAGGGACAACACGGGCACGCCCATCTAATATTTTTGGCCACAACAGGAAAATGGTTTGCTGTTATCTTCTTCTGGGATTTTTATTAATTTCCAAATCTAGTCTATATTCCTGGGAGTTCCTAGGAGTCTCTATCCACTTCCTAATTAGCCGAAACCCTGCTTAGCATTTTTCAGATTACCATAATCAAATTCAGCAAGGTGATGCTATCTACTGTAGTTTGAATTAATATGCAGCCATAGACACTTTATACAGAAGAATGAAAAATATTTGGGGGAGATAGGAACTATAAAATGAAAACAATAGATTTTCTAAAGGACAAAAGCAACATTAATAACACTAAAAATAAAATATATTCACTGGAGACAGAAATAATAGCTATAATAAAGTCCCTCACAATAATGCAGCATAAATGTGGGATTTTATACTATGAAGAATTGTGAATAAAGAATTATCTGATTTTGCAGAAAGTACTTCATGGGTTTAGAAGTCCCTAATCTTTTGATAGGATTATGTATTTATTAAGCATGGTTGCTTTATTTTAATGATTGCTAATACTCCTCTAATTACAACATAAACTGTAAATTATCTTGGGGATTTTTGATATTTCCACAACATGAAAAATTACAAGATTTTGATAGCACCTTCAAGTGGATCTGATGTAGGATTGATGACGGAGACCATAGTGCAAAGCCTCATTCAGTCAGGAGCTCATCTTGAGCCAATCACATCCACTGTATTTCACAACCTTGGTTGCCTGCTAGAAGTTGCAGAAGTCAGACTTCATTTAACTGAGGTCCAGATGAAGAACTTTCCACTCTTCAGGATTAAGGCATATTTATCTTATTAGCCTTGGGAGATGGTTGAGATAAGTTCATATAATGACCCTATCTAACCTGTGAACTGCTGATTCTTGTCTTGCTGATCGCATCTTTTAGAGGCTGGTTTGATTTTTGCCTCATCACAAGAAGGAAATGATTGTGCAAGTAATTATATTCTTTTATGTTATGAGGAAATAAGTTCATTCTGTTTCTAAAGCTTTTAGTTTTGCTGACAGGGTGACAAACATTCATATTAGAGCAGCTGTGTGAGATGTGAGGAGAGTTAGCGTCTGAAGGGCAGGTCAAGCAATGGATGCCAGAAAGAAAGAAGCAGCAGAACTAGACTCAGGGCCAAGGGAACCTGTTTAAATTTACTTCCATAATATCATTTAATAAGATTAACTAACTCAGTGCAGAAATATCATATTATCATCCACATATTTAATTATTTTTCCCCGGGTATGGATACCTTTGGAGTTTAGGAGCTATGGAACAATTTAATCTTGGGTCATCAGGTTAAATACTTAATTTGCTAATCCTTGATACATCTGGCTCACTCAACAAGACAGAAGGGCCTGTCTTCAGCCAAAGAACAAGTGCTACTGTATGTGATCCTAAAGGGATGGATAAAAGAAACTGGTAAGAGGAAGGAAGCTGTTTATTTATTGAGGCATTATTTAGCTGGTAACAACTTTATTACATATCATATAAAAGAACTATACTTAGGACTGTAATCTGTAGAAGGAAGAGGGAATGGCTTTGAGGGGCAGGGTGGGCGAGGAAGGAGGGAAAGGGAAAACTGCTACCAAGGTAAGAGGTAAAAGGGGCCTAAATTTAGATGAAAAATATGTGAGTAAACATTTCAGACAAGCCCCTACCTAGTATACATGAAGATAAAGGGAGGGAGGAGGAAAGCACATCCAGATTTGAAAGATTCTGTCAGTGCCTGGAATGCACTACCTGACTCTGTCGTTTCTTCCCCAAATCCCCAAAACTTTAACCTTAGACTGTCTACTGTAGACCTCACCCCATTCCTAAGAGGTCTTTAAGGGGCGTGCATAAGCGCACCAGCATGCCTACCATCCCTGTCCTAATATTTTCTTTTATTCGTATCCTTTTCATGTATTTATAATTAAGTTTACACTTGTATCTGCCATAAAATACATGCTTGACGAAATAAATAAATAAATAAATAAATAAATAAAATAAATAAAATACTATAGCTGTTACAATAAAAGTAGCAATGTCCTACATCAGGGGTGTCAAACTCATATCGTTACAGCAGCGTCACATGACATATCAGGACTTTTCCCCCCCCCTTCGCTAAACCAGGCGTGGGTGTGGCCAGCGCATGATGCATCCGGCCTCTGGGCCGGGAGTTTGACAGTCCTGGCCTATATGATAGTGGTTTCCTGGTCTGATCTTCCTTTAAGGGCTGACAACATCTAAGCAATTCATTCTTCAGGTAAAAGGTGTTGCTTTATTCCCTTAACCACATCGTATTTGAACTACTTTGAACCACATTTATAATTTCTTTCAGCCAGTTTCTAGGATGCCCCGAAGCTTACTCAGCTCACCAGATTTAAAATTGGGCAGCAAAATAGCTATCTTTAGTGCCATATTCTTCTAAAAAAGCTCTTTAATTAAATACATTAGAAAAAGAGATGACTTTTTCAAAACTTAGACTCTGAAGTCCAGATCCCCCTCTCAAGCCCAGATTTGGTGATGGCACTGAATTATTGCCATGACTTCAGTGGGCTTTGAAGATAAGAAAGGAGTAACTATTCTCATGTGACTGCAGAATTTTGGGAATTCTTAGTTGATGAATTTGAAAAACACTGCTCTAGGGCAGTGGTTCTGAACCTTTTCTTCACTAAATATCTTTTGTGGCCATGGATCATGACCACAGACCACCAAGACTTAACTCAAAATTTAAAACATAACATTTCTTGAAGCCTTTACGGATCCCCGTGATGGCATCAGGGCTCCCACAGGAGTCCATGGACCCAGTAGTGAAATGTAAAATTTGTTACTACCAGTTCTGTGGGTGTGGCTTGGTGGTGGTGGGGTAATGTGACTGGGTGGGCATGGCCAACTTTTTTTTTTTTACTTTTAAAATCATTTTTTCTACAACCTCTTCAGCCGAAGAGGTTGTAAAAAAAATGCTTTTTAAGCTTCTGACGATCCCAGCTGAGCTGCACGATCATCAGAGGCTTTTTTTTTTTTTACTTTTAAAAGCATTTTTTCGGCCGAAGAGGTTATAGAAAAAATGCTTTTAAAAATAATTTAAAAAAGCCTCTGATGATTGGGCGGCTCAGCTGGGCAAGGGGGTGGGCAGGGATTTTTGCTACTGGTTCTCCGAACCACCCGCCGCCATCGCTACCTGATCGGGCAATCCGGTCCAAACAGGGAGCATTTCACTTCTGCATGGACCACAGGTTGAGAGCCACTGCTTTAGGGTATCCATCGATCAAAGCAATTAAACTCTTGATTCCTGTAATCATTATCCCTACTCCTAAATTCACTGGGAGTTATTTCTGAGCAAAACTGCCTATGTTCGCAATATAAAAATGGAATTTAATAGCATTCATGCTGATATAAATTCTTTTAAGCTTTTTTTTTAATTTAAAAAATGCCCACTTTTGCTATTTTGTTTCACATCTTTCTGTTTCACAAGCTCAGAAGAACATATACTGAAAATTAGCAAAGAAAGAGAGGCAAAAGTATTTCTTAATTTGACTGTGAATGGGAACATATAAAATTTAGAATGCTAGAACGAGTAAAGACTGAATTTGTGCACAGTTCTACAAATGCTTGCAAATATAGCATGAGTCTTTGTATAAGTGTGTGTGTAAGGTGAGTGTTGTGTTTCTGAATGTAAAGATAACATATAAATTAAAACTATTTAAGTATGTGTTTATTGAAAATGTCCCGAATGGTGATTTATGAGGTGGATGATATAGCAAACATGCTGTTCCAACATATGACAACTTTTATCTAAAGCCATTCAATAAATCTACCCAGAAACATTCCAGACTCTTCATTTACAAAAAATTCCCAAATAATAATAATAGCTATCATATCATTATAATATGATAGCTATTTTTGTGACATCTTCTGTCTTGAGGGTTGGAGGCCAGCAATGTCACTTTACAACTTATCCTCAAAGTCTTTTGGATATTTTAGAATACAATTTAGTGTAAATTGTCATGATTTATTTTGGGAAAAACAGAATAACAGTTGGAAGGGACCTTGGAGGCCTTCTAGTCCAACCCCCTGCTTAGGCAGGAAACCCTACACCACTTCAGACAAATAGTTATCCAATATCTTCTTAAAAACTTCCAGTGTTGAAGCATTCACAATTTCAAGAGGCAAATCGTTCCACTGATTAATTGTTCTAACTGTCAGGAAATTTCTCCTTAGTTCTAGGATGGTTCTCTCTTTGATTAGTTTCCATCCATTGCTTCTTGTCCTGCCTTCAGGTACTTTGGAGAATAGCTTGACTCCGTCTTCTTTGTGGCAGTCCCTGAGATATCAGAACATTGCTATCATGTCACCCCTAGTCCTTCTTTTTGTCAGACTAGACATACCCAGTTCCAGCAACTGTCTTTATACGTTTTAGCCTCCAGTTCCCTAATCATCATTGTTGCTCTTCTCTGCACTCTTTCTAGAGTCTCCACATCTTTTTTACATTGTGGCGACCAAAATTGGATGCAGTATTCCAAGTGTGGCCTTACCAAGGCACTATAAAGTGGTATTAACACTTCACGTGATCTTGATTCTATCCCTCTGTTTATGCAGCCTAGAACCGTGTTGACTTTTTTGGCAACTGCTGCACACTGCTAGCTCATATTTAATGGTTGTCCACTAGGACTCCAAGATCCCTCTCACAGTTACTACTATTGAGTGAGGTACCACATATATGGTACCTGTACATTTTGTTTTTCTTGCCTAAATGTAGAACCTTACTTTTTTCACCATTGAATTTCATTTTGTTAGATAGCGCCCAATGTTCAAGTCCTTCTATCAAGATCCTTCTGTATCTTAAGCCTATCTTCTGGAGTGTTGGCTATTCCTGCTAGCTTGGTGTCATTTGCAAATTTGATGAGTTCCCCATCTATCCCCTCATCCAAATCATTGATGAAGATGTTGAAGAGTACTGCGCCTAAAACAGAGCCTTGGGGTACCCTACTGCATACTTCCCTCCATGTAGATGCAGTTCTATTGAGGACTACATGTTGAGTGCTGTTGGTCAGCCAGTTACAAATTTTAAATTGCAAAATGAAAATCAAGACAATCCCCCAATTAAAGTAATTCAAATAGCCAAATATATGTTAAATAAGCAACAAACTGAGAGCCTAGCTAGATACAAAATAGTTATCTGCAAAATAAACCTTCAAATGGGTTTATTTTCACATTCATCTAAATTAAGCCAAACCACTAAATATTTTATTAAAACCTAATCAACCTTCCCTTTTTATGAAAATGAATGTAAGTCATATAAAACATAGCTAGGTCTGACTATTAAAACAATCCTTTAAAGAGACATCTCTCAGTGTAAATGCTTACCTTGGCTTTTCAGATCTTCAGCTTTAGCTAAATCTCAGGAGAACAGGGATTTTATTGTTGTAGGCCGTACTTTAGAGAATACTCCCTTTTTATGACCTTGTAATCCTATAAGTCAGGGTAGAGTTTGGGCAATTGGATGGAGCAGCGCATTTACTGGCCGGATGCCCTTCCTAATGCCATGTGGAGTACCTCCTACTTTTGGGAATACTTACATAATATCTAGTTTTAGGGGTTGTGTAAAGAATAGATCATCCTGTAGCTCACATTTATGCAGAAATATTGAAAATTCAAAAGGGTTCACAAACCTTTAAGCACTACTGCAAAGCTAACATTCTCTGCCTTTAGAAAATTGTGTTGGGTTTTATACTTCAGGAGGACCACATTGGAGTCCACTTGCTTAAATTGAGTTTTCAATAACTCTTCCTAAGCAGGCAAGGAGGCAGGCAGGCAAGCAAGCAAGCAAACAACAAACTCAGATTGTATTATTGGTGGTGAACGCCTCAGTTATGATATGCATGTAATGCAGCTCTTTTACCTCAAGTTTTCTTCCTGCTACAATTTAGCAGATCATAAAGCATTATTATGGGGGTCGGGGGGGTTCATTGGTTTGAGAAATATACTGATGAAATAGCATCATAGATGGCCACACTCCCAATGGCAACAGAGAACTCGTTTTGTGCAGACTAGAAACTGGGAGACACTGAATTCTAGTCCAGCCTTGGACATAAAAGCCAGCTAGGTGACTTTGGGCCAATCATTCTCTCTCTCAGCTTCTAGGAGGAAGGCACTTCCAAAATCTGAAAACTTGTCCAGGCAGTTGCTAGAAGTCGAAAATAGATTTGAATACTCAACTAAATAGAGAATGGTGTTTTAAAGCATGAATCAGCATTCCTGAAATAATACAAGGAGAGTATCAATTGTTCAAGAATAGCTGCAAAGACAGTTTGTCTGCAAAGAAGACACCCTTCTAACCCTGTTGATAATGGGGTTGAATCAACCCTAGTGCTATTTCTGGTAGGTATTTCAGCACCCCATACAACTAAAATCTTTTAAGGCACCAGGCTCTGCTCTTATTGTTTTCCTTTCTAGCTTGTATTCCCATGGAGGAGCGGCAATGGTATTTCTAGGACATCTGCATTCTTTTGACACTGTTTGAAATTATTTGAAAACACTGTACAAGATTGTGGAGAAGAGAGGAAGGAGGAGGCAAAAACAGGTCACTATGTTCAAAAGGAAAGCAAATGACCCTGGACTCTCCAGCAAGGGAATCAATTAATTTGTTTCCCAATGCCTTATTTGTGTAACCTTTTAATTACAGCCCAGCTGTATGACTTGAACAACACCGTGGGAAAATGGAAAGTGGTTATGCAACTTGAAATGCCACTCCACCCTGGGTAGACAGTGAACAGCTACTGTAAGCAATTGAAAGCATGTTATGACAATTCTCTATCTTATTTTATTTCATTCTTGTGTTTCTTTATTAAAATGACAGCTCCCGTTCTTTTCTCATTTTGATATCAGGCCTTACTTGATTTGCACCAATACAAAGTTAGCATCTCCCCAAGCTGATATATCTGGGACTTATTTGGATATTTATAAGAAATCTAAGTAGGTGTTCCCAGATATTGGGTTACTATTTCTAACACAAATGTTAGAACTGATGCCTTCATTTTCTTGTACGTAAATCTTGCTGAATGCCCTTTATTGAAAAATTCCAGCATTAAGGTACAGTGTAAATACGATTTTTATGGCACAAAGCCATAATTACAATTTAATTCTAAATCCTAACACATACTTAATTACAGAAAATCAAAAGAAATGAGAATTTTTAAAAGAATGAGAAGGAAGGAAGGAAGGAAGGAAGGAAGGAAGGAAGGAAGGAAGGAAGGAAGGAAGGAAGGAAGGAAGAAAGATCTTTATTTGGTATAGAAGGTTGATTAATATCAGGACCAGACAGACCATTTTATGTTAGCCCTTTGAGGTAATTCAGACCAGGAAACCAAAGTTATGAATGCTAATATTATTTTTATTATAAGAAAGATCAGAATTGTGCAAATCATGATATTTCCTGTGAAAGTCTATAGAAGTGAAATATGGACTTTGAGGAAACAGGATAGGAAGAATATTTGTACTTTTGAACTTTGGTGTTGGAGAAGACTCCTGAGAATATATAGACAGTCAAACAACAACAACAACAACAAATTGATAATTGAACTGTCAGATGTAAATGCCTTATTCTCTAATGTGTAAATAATGTATATATGGAACATCAGGGGTTAACTTATTCTTTGGACTTTAATGTATTCATAATTTACCACTCCCATTCCTGGCTCCACCCCTTGTATATATAAGGAGCCATCCTCCCTTTTTTCATTGCTTCTATCTTGAATATTCAGCGAATATAGAATGCCTATTATGATTAAAGAGAAATATATTTAAATCTCTAACTTCTATTATCTTTATTGAGTCTGATCCTGAAAATATTGCAACAAGCTGGTAGCAGAGGATGGTTAATTGACTCAATAAGTAATTAAAAATGTCCAAGAAAGATAGGCCCAACACCAGGGCCTACAGCAAAGAAATAGAAACTGATCAAGAGACAATCAACGAATCCACTAATGCGATTTCGAGAGAATCCGAAGAATACACCACTGAAGAAGAAGAACTGATGAGTGAAAATAACGACCAGGAAGAAATCGAGATAGAAAATAACGAACTCAGGTCAGAGATATTAAAGATACTAAAAAGCCAAAAGAATGATGAAAGCCTCATCGCGGACCTCCAGGAGATGCTGAGAAACAGCGGAGCAGCGAGAGAGAAAAACGTCATTAAAGAAAAACCCAAAGACCAAAAAACTGTGAGTGAAATGACTACTGAGAAAATAGTTGTAAAAAAGAAAAGATGTGACATCGCGCGAAATTTTGAATGGCAGCCATCTTGGTTTCAACGAACTTCAAAAGAGAGTGAAGCAGAGCCAATCAAAACGCTCAGTTCAAAATTTCTGGCGCGAAAAACGCTATCAGACGAAGAAAGTGAAAAAGAAGTCACAAACTCTTCAGATGAACCAAAATCAGAAAGTGAAGACGATTTAACAAAGTCTCAAGTAAAGTCAGCAATGAAAACGCTTTTTGCTGCTTTTGGGCCAAGATTGAAAATTTCCAAGACATCAACAAAGAAGCAAGAAATCAAACCGACAACTCAAGACCTGCACGCTCCCATCCTGACTTCGAAAACGACGACACCCGAGCCCAGAGAGCCATGCCGATTCCGTCCTACACCGCAGACAGAATCGAGTGCCAGCGCACACAAGAGAAAGAGAAGAACCGTCGCCATCACCAAAACCCCAAAAACCGAGCCAGAGACCGACTCATCTGAAGAGGAGCGGATCGAGAGAGCTGAAATGGAGAGAACCTTCCACAACGGCGCCAAAGAAGAAATGAGCAACGCGCATGTGCAAAACTACATAGACGGCCCCGAAAGACTTGAACTGGCCAGAGAACCGCGCAGACTCGTTACAAGCATCCCAATGCCGTTCTGTAATTTCCTGCACTTGAGAGACCACGGACTGCCTCAGGTTGTAAGTAATGGACAGAATAATGTAGGGAATTTACCCAGTGACTTCCCAAAACTTAGAGTTGATGGCATTAATTTACAAGAGTGGTACCAACAGCTTCAGGTTATTTTTATGAAAGAAAATTTACTATTCTTTATAACTAGTCCTCCAAGAAGACCTTGGACTTTAAAAATAGATTGTTTACATCATAGAGCATTTTTCATAATAATTTCTAGCGTGTCTCCTGCAATGTATCATAGCATCAAACCAAACCTAACTGTATCAGAAATAATTCAATGCATGTTTAATCTATTTCACAGCGATAGCGTAGCCACAACCACAAGAATGTCTAAGGATTTCTTTTCTTCTAGAGTGAAACCAGGGGTTTCTATAAGTGAGCATTTGATAAATCTAAACAAAATAAGAGCTGAGCTGCAATTGAGGGGGGAAGTGATTTCAGATCAAACAATGAAAAGTGTTATTATCAATTCACTTGATCCATCATGGGATAGCTTTATGTCACACTTAGATACCATTAATTTGGGATATTTATCAATAGAAAGTCTATCTAACAAATTGATAGCAGAAGACAATTCAAGAAAAAATCGTTTCAGTAACCAAACAGAACACAAATCTTTTAGGAAAGTAGTCTTCCAAGATAAATATAATGAGGCCTTTAGATGCCACAATTGTGGATCCAGGGAACACAGTAGAAGAGATTGTCACAAAGTCCCAAGAGAGAGACATAGACCAGAATATAGGAGCAAATACAATTACAGACAATCTTCCACAGATAGACACAAATATAGAAGTCCACCAAATTACAGAGAAAGTAGAGGGGGTAGAGAAAATTCAAAAGAGAGAAAATCTGGGTCACTAAATGGGCTAAATAAACAAGACAGCACCAGAACACAACAAGATGAGAACAATAATTGGCTTATTGATTCTGGTGCAACAAATCACACCACTAACAACAAAAGTATATTATCTTCATTTACAGAAGATAAGTTTGTGATAAAGGTAGCTAATCAAGAAAAGGTTCAAGTATTAGGCAGAGGAAATGTGAACTTGCCTGGTTTAGGGAAAATAGAGGGGGTATTATTAATCCCAGAAATACCTCACAACATACTGAGTGCTATAAAACTAAGCAGAGAATCTGACATCAATATAGTTTTCTCAAAGGGGAAAGCAACTATAGAAAAGAACAAAACAAATGTAGGCACTGTGATGATAAAAGGAGGTCTACCCTATCTGATAACCAAAGAAAGATGGTTACATAACATTGATTCAAATATGGAAGATTGTATTGAAGCAGATGATGAAAATGTCAGTAACAGTGACAATGATGAATGTAAAATAACTCATGATAACAAAAATACACACAATGAGAAGAAACCAAAAATAGGTAAACCAATTCATGATGAGTGTGCTCACATCTTACATAGGAAGTTAGGACATGCAAGCTTTCCTGTAGTACAAAAAATGACTGAACACGCAGAAGGTGTCAAAATAAAAAATTGTGAAAATTATTTGGAATGCTCAGTATGTAAATCCACCAAACTAAAAACCAGTCCCAGACCAAAAAAATCTAACAGATCAACCAACAATATTTTTGATTTGGTACATATGGACTTAGTTGGTCCATTAACTCCATCAATTACCTATAGAAAACGTTACTTCCTAACAATAGTGGATGATTACAGTCGCTATGGTTTTGTTTACACATTAAAGCACAAGGATGAAACCTTTCAGAAATTTAAGGAATTCTACAAACGCATAGAAACACAACATAATATTAGAATAAAACAAATTATGACAGATAGGGGATGTGAATTCATGTCTAAAGAATTCTCCCAATGGTTAAAGGATAGAGGGATGCTACATTTCACGTCCAATCCATTTTCTGCATTTCAAAATGGGATTGCAGAGAGAAAGAATTCCACACTACAAACCATGATTAGATGCACATTAGAGGATGCTGGTTTAGGCAAACAATTTTGGTCAGAAGCCTTACATTATTCAAATTACACTCAAAATAGGACATGGTCCAGTATTGTGAATAAGACACCATATGAGGTGATGTACAATAGAAAACCCAAATTAGCACACATGCACATATTTGGAGTTACTGCAGACGTACACATACCTAAACAATTGAGGAGAAAGGGAGAAAACGTATCCAGGAGATTAAGATTCATGGGATACGAAACTGGAACCAAAGGGTACAGATTCATTGATAATAATAACAAATTTATAGTATCCAGAACAGCTGTGTTCCATGAGCAGGCCAATTGGTCTAAATTGCACCTTAATGAAATATTTCCTAATAAAAGCAAAGATAATATATCTTGCGAGGAAGGAACAACAGAAATTCAAAGTATTAACAAAAGTAAGAACAAAACCAAAACTTGGACAAATAGTCAGCATAAAATAAAGACAGACACATTAACAAAAAAGGAAGCTAGATTTTTGCATGACAACCATAGCAAACCTGAAAGAAATATTAGAAACAATAGAAACCAAATACCAAATAAATACAAAGATTACATAATGCATATGGATAGAGAACAAATAACACCTAATACATATGAGGAAGTATTGAAACTTCCCCGTGAAGAAAGAGAAAAATGGGAACTAGCTATGGAAAAAGAGATGGAAAGTTTACAAGGATTAAATGTATTCACACCTGCGATCGCACCTAAGGATAAAACAATTATAGGTACCAGGTGGATTTATAAAATTAAGAATTTAGAAGGAGGTAATACCTTATACAAGGCCAGACTAGTTGCACAAGGTTATGCACAAAAATATCCAGAAGACTATACTGACACATATTCACCAACAGTGAGAACAGAGAGTGTCAAAACAGCTCTTGTAGTAGCATCTGCACTCAATCTGGACGTGTTTCAATATGACATACAGACTGCATACTTACATGCAAAATTAGATAAGGAAATATATGTAAGAGCACCACACAGTCAATACACTAATAAGAACGAAATTTGGTTATTAAATAAGAGTCTGTATGGATTGAAGCAATCTGGAAAAAGATGGTACGATTGTTTGGTAAAAGTACTTAAAACCATGGATTTCAACGCCACCACTGCTGATAACTGTTTCTTTGTAAAAAAGAGTAATGATCATATTGAATTTGTATTAATTTATGTGGATGATATTTTATATATTGGAAAGCATAAAGAGAGCAGGGAAATCTTTGTAAATAAGTTAAACGAACACTTCTCATTGAAATCACTAGGTAGAGTGAACAAATACCTTGGTGTACAAATTAACAAAACAAAAAGGGGATTCAAACTTACTCAGAAAGATAAAATCATTGAACTCCTAAACAAATGTAACTTAAATAATGCCAAAACATGTGACACACCTATGCAAACTGATTTTCTCAGAAACATTGATGAATCTTCCCCTGAGTTTAAAGACAACACATTTTACAGATCAGTTATAGGTTCACTCCTTTATATATCCAATTGGACTAGGCCAGATATTGCATTACCTCTCAATTTATTGTCAAGATATGTTAGCAGACCAACCTTGTATCATTGGGAAGCTGTCAAAAGAATTTTAAGATATCTAAAAAGTACATTAGATTTTTGTTTAATATTGGAACCCAATAATGACAAAGAACCAAAAATTACTTGTTATGCTGATGCAGATTGGGCTGGTGATACATCATGCAGAAAGAGTACCTCTGGTTATGTTTTTCTATTGAACGATTGTCCAGTTTACTGGTATACTGGTAAACAAGAACTGGTAGCCACTTCTACCACAGAAGCGGAATATGTTTGCTTGTCTAAAGCTGCAAATAACCTTGTATGGTTCAATGATTTGATCACAGATATTTGGAAGAAACCTACTTTACCATTTATTATGCATGAAGACAATAAAGCGGCCATTGAAATATCTAGATCCGATGCAATTGGACAAAGGTCCAGGCATATTGATATAAAATTTAAGCACGTGAGACAACTATCTCAAGACGGATTCATCAAAGCAATACATTGTGATACTTCTGAACAATTAGCTGACATATTAACAAAACCCTTACCTTCTAAACAACACAAATATTTAACTTCTAAATTATATGTATTATATTGTCCTGAATCTGAATGTAACTGGTGTTGTATAACGAACCGGCATTTAGAGGGGGATTTGTCAGATGTAAATGCCTTATTCTCTAATGTGTAAATAATGTATATATGGAACATCAGGGGTTAACTTATTCTTTGGACTTTAATGTATTCATAATTTACCACTCCCATTCCTGGCTCCACCCCTTGTATATATAAGGAGCCATCCTCCCTTTTTTCATTGCTTCTATCTTGAATATTCAGCGAATATAGAATGCCTATTATGATTAAAGAGAAATATATTTAAATCTCTAACTTCTATTATCTTTATTGAGTCTGATCCTGAAAATATTGCAACATGAACAAATCAATTTCTTCAGAATTCTCACTCAAGGCACAAATGCACAGGGACAAATTATTTACTTCATATCAGTGGTGAAATCCATTTTTTTTTTAACTACCGGTTCTGTGGGCGTGGCTTGGTGGGCTTGGTGTGGCTTGGTGGGCATGGCAGGGGAAGGATACTGCAAAATCTCCATTCCCACCCCACTCCAGAGGAAGAATACTGCGAAATCTCCATTCCCACCCCACTCCAGGGGAAGGATACCGAAAAATCCCCATTCCCTCCTTACTCTGGGGCCAGCCAGAGGTGGTATTTGCTGGTTCTCTGAACTACTCAAAATTTCTATTACTGGTTCTCCAAAACCTGTCAGAACCTGCTGGATTTCACCCCTGCTTCACATACCTTATGTGAAGACCCAGCTCTCTGGAAAAATCTCTAATCTTGGGTGAAAGGAAAAAGGGAAAGAGATTGACTAGCTGCAAGTTGGACATACCTAGTTACAGTAGTAAAGGGTGCATCTTTGGAAGGCCTCAAGGATCAGGTTAGAGATAGATTATCATGGAGAAAATCTGTCTTTGTGGTTGCTAGGAGCTGGAAATGGCTTGATAGCATATATAATCACTCCTCATTGAGTCTCTCCCCTCCCTGCCTTTATATTCAGGAGAACTAGATAGGGTCAAATCTGAGATACTTTCTCAAATTACATTCCTGTTTTGGATTCAGATTTCTTTTATCTGACTATTGTCTTGGTTGCAGCTATTCTTCCTTTCCTTAAGGTTATTCTCATGGCTTATTAGACTTTAGAGATCACCTTCCAGAGTTGGCCATGCCCAAATTCCACCCCCCCCCAGTCTTTTATAAATAAGATCAGTTCACTAAAGGGGAATTCATAAAAGGCTGCCTATATATTTTAAAATAAGGGAAAACTAGTTTAAAAAAGAAGAAATTTCCTCAGATATTTGTGAGATATTTATCAGAACTGTGAATTATTCTATACTATATTTCTAAGAGAATGGAATTGCCAGATCTGACAAAATGGGCTTGACTGTATCGCATGTGCCACCACTGAATTAAGTCAACTGTTGTCCCATCTTTTTCCAGTCAAAATATCAACACTAAAGACCACTTTTTGAAAATATCACTCAATCTTCCCTCTCAAAAAAAAGAAAAAAAAGAAATGCATTTCTGATTCTACATAGAAAAACACTGAGATTATTGAAGTTCTCTGATGTGAACCCTTCTTTAAAATGTCATATTTAAGAAGCACACACTGGAGAAACTTATATTAAAAATAACAGCATCGAAGAAATTTCAGTGTTTTAAAAAAATGCATGCCTCCAAACTAACCACATCAGGAATATTGTGAAGGAAAATGGATAGAGCTATTTATTATATTTATATGAGCCACGGTGGCACAGTGGTTAGAATGCAGCACTGCAGCTACTTCAGCTGCCTGCCGGCTGCCTGCAATTTGGCAGTTCAAATCTCACCAGGCTCAAGGTTGACTCAGCCTTCCATCCTTCCGAGATGGGTAAAATGAGGAGCCAAATTGTTGGGGGCAATAGGCTGACTCCGTAAACAGCTTAGAGAGGGCTGTAACGCACTGTAAAGCGGTATATAAGTCTTATTGCTATTGCTATAGACACATCTTTGAAGACAATTATTAGAACAATTCTAATCGACTAGTTTTCACTTCGCATGTTTACAATTTAGTAGTCTGAAGAAATGCCTACTCACTTGAATTGCTACATTAGAAAATTTTCCAAGTAAGATTTCTTTCGCTTTTGTGCAATGGCTTGATCCATTACTCTTGCAGGAGATGACCAGGCTGAGCCCAAGAGAGGGATCATCTCATCATGGGTTTGGATTTACATTTGCATAAGAACCTATGTCCAGACCCCCTTGAAGTCTGTTGTCTCTTATCTGGTGCCAATTCACCTTGACCATTAGTAGTTCAGATTCTTGTTTATGGGTAATATGAAATAATAGTACTTTTGAACTCTATCCTGGCTCCTGGCTTCTTATAGCTGACACCACTTTACACAGGCGCATCATTTATTACATGTCTTCATTCTCTCTGAAGACCATGGCCTTACTAAATTGCTCTGCAAAATAAAAAAAGTAAAATTCCATATTGAATCATGATGTGGCACAGCAAAAATATCTTCAAGTAGAAACTGTAAAATCCATGTTCACATTCATATTAAGGCATAAAAACCATAATGTGCCTAATTGCTTCCATCAGGCTGGTTTAAGGTCAACCGATGCTCTAAGAACAGCCCTTCCGTTGCTTAACTGACAAAACTTAATAAGGGTAGAAAACGACAGCTGAATGTGTCAGTGAAGGAATTAAGGGCATGACAGATAGGGAAAAAGACTCTATGGTATTCCCCTACCTTTGGTGCTCTAAGTGCATGCTTATTTTTCTTAATGGTTTGTTTTTCTTAATGGTTAATCCAGTGCTTCTATCTACATCCATTGAAGCTGCTGGTCTCCTTATGTGCACTTCTGGCCAATGGGGTTTCTGTCAGGCCTGGAAGCCATCTTTTGCATTGGGCCTTCAGGCCTGACACATTTCCTACTGTGGGAAACTGGGAGGGGGGATTGTTTGGAGCATGGGTGATATATAGTCATAATAACATTCTTTTCTCAGAGAGTCAAGTACATCTTGCCCTGCACCTGGGAGGCTTTTCCAGTTGGGATAGTGCTTTGATTGGGCCATGCGATGGATTTGTGGGTGCTTGACAGGGACTTGGACTTTCTATTGGGTGGGGAAAACCTGGAAGTTTTCAGATTCAGGTTTTCCCAGATGTGCCAATATGACATCTCTAATAAAATGGAACTTTGAGGAACTTCAAGCCTCAGAGTCTTCTTTCGTTGGGTCGTGGCGTCACAGCGGCATCACATGATGTATTGGGACTTTCCCCCCCCTTCACTAAACCGGGCGTGAGCGTGGCCAGCACGTGACGCATCCAGCCCATGGGCCGGGAGTTTGACAGCCCTGCTCTACAACCTTTATTTAAAATAAAAATAAAATAATTGACATTTGAATGCCATTTTGCCACAGACAGGATGTTAAGTTTTGTTTTGGCATTTTTCTTTTTCTTGATCGAAAACACTTTTTTTTCTTTGTTGTTTTATCTTTTCATAACACATCCTGAGTTATTGGGAACTGGATGTATTTTAAAATTTATATATACATTAAATAAGTAAAAAGCAAATATACTTTTAGTGGTCACATTCAGTCTACGTATCAGGGTTTACCTACTCCTTGTTTATGACTTAGTACAGTTCACTATGATTTATTCAACAAATCATGTTAGAACAAGCCATAATTTGGTGTGGTATACGAACCCAGAAGTCTTATTTTTATTATAGGGAAATTCTTTCAGCACATAATACTAAACCACAGTGAATGGCTTCAGAGGTCATGCTTGGGTGATATGAAATCCTGTGCAAATTTCTTGAATTTTTTTCAACTGAAATACTTCCATAGAAGAACAGGGTATATGATGTAGCCAATCCCTTAACAGCTTAGAATTGCATAAAAGACAGACAGCTGCAATCCAGGTCTCTCAGAGAGTTTCTAATAGAATATCCAATCTCTGTAATTTAAGGACCTGTGCCTATGTCTTATAGATAAAATTTAGGATGTGAAGAAGTGTGTCAGCCCTGGAGGCCATCTTTTTCTTTGGATCTTCAGGGCTGCCACACTTAGCGGATGGCCATGCTGTGGGAATTGGGAGGGGGTTGGATGGCGACAGGTGTTGTGGTCCATCAGCAGCCTGTGGAGCTGGCAGCGGAGTCAGACAGTGAGAAGTCTGGGGAGGAACATGGGCCAGTCCTGGAGTCTGGGGAAGGCCTGGACGAGGGCTCTGCGTTGGAGGCAGAGATGGGGCCAGGGCGATGTGGGAGTGATGCACGAACTCCGGAGCCCCCAGAGTCGGACAACAGAGAGTCAGAGGAACAGGAGGAGCCTGTTCCTAGTGCACATACATGCAGAGCTGCCAGAAGGCAAGAGCAGCTAAAGCAAAAGGGACGACTCAGGAGTAAGGCCAGGAGATGATTGGCCCCTCCCATAAGGCTTAAAAGAGAAACAAAGGCACTTTGGGCCTTTTTGCAGGAAAGCAACATTGCTAACTCTGTGTCCAATCGGCATCTCTTGTTTGTTTCTGAACTTTGTGGGACTTTGCCAAGTAAGGCTTTGGCAGGGTGTCAAAGAAGATAAAGGTTGGTGATTATCCCGAAGGACTTCTTCTGAAGGACTTGTTTTGCAACTAATTGGGACTCAGCTGGGAATGAACGTAATTCTCAGCTGTTAAAATAAAATAGGTTTGTTTGGGACTAATTGTGTCTTGTAATGACTCAGTAAGCCTAGGTCACAACTACGGGATGAGATGTATAGCCATAACAACAACACATTCTTTCACTGGGAGTCAAGGACATTCAACCTGCACCTGGAGAGGCATGACTGGGAAGCTACTCTGATTGGAATGGTGGTCTAATTGGACCATGTGATGGACCTGTGGGTGCAGGGGAAGGGACTTGGATTTCCTTTGGGGTGGGGAAAACCTGGGAGACTTCAGATTTGGGTTTCCCCAGATGTGCCAATATAACATCTCTAATAAAATGGAATTTTGAGGAAATGCCTGCCTCGGAGTCTTACTTAGTTGGGGGTGTTACTTGGAACCCTGACATTATGCCTTTCACCTAGGAAATCTGAATTTTTGGCAGCATAGTCCTAGATGTTTAATATCAGGTATAACTTTTGAAATAGTAGGGATGTGTCTATAACAAGGGTGTCAAAATGGCAGCCTGTGAGCCGGATGTGTCATGTGCCGGCCAACCCACCCCGGCTCTGCAAAGGCAAAAAAGTCACGATGCATCACATGACTTGATCAAGTTTGACACCTGTGATCTATAATATAAAGAGCCCTAAGAGGTTGCCACAAGGAAGAGCGGGTCAACCTATCCTCCAAAGCACCCAAAGGCAGAACAAGAAGCAATGGATGGAAACTAATCAAGGAAAGGGCCAACAGAAATTTCCTGATAGTTAGAACAATTTATTGGTAGAACAACTTGCCTTTAGAAATTGAGGATGGTGCATCACTGGAAGTGTTTAAGAAGAGATTGGACAGCCATTTGTCTGAAATGGTATAGGGTCTCCTGCTCGAGCAGGGGATTGGACTAGAAGGTCTCCACATTCCCTTCCAACTTTTTATTCTGTTATTCTGAGCACATATAAGGAACATATTATATCTATGCATGTATACACATACACACTGTCAGGGTTCCAAGTAACATCATGAATATATAAGGAGCATAGCTATTGATAAACATGTAAATGCCCTGTTATAAGTCCCTATAAAGTAGCAATCGCAAATTAAAACAGGACCAAGATTTACATGGAGAATAGATAGAAGTGATGTAGGAGATCCCTGTTAATTCCTCTTCCTTTTTAAAGCATGAAAAACAACAGTGGGATGGCAAGGCTGGTTGAGATATACGGTAGCAGAGCAACACTACCGTGTTCCTCTGAAAATAAGACCCTGTCTTATATTTTTTTTTAATCCTGAAATAAGCGCTTGGCCTTATTGCCATGCGCTCAAAAGCCTGATTGGGCTGATTATCAGGGGATGTCTTATTTGGGGGGAAACAGGGTAGAATTAAATTTAAGGAGGAGTCAGGCCTTGCCTTTGTTTATAGCTGTCTCTGAGAAAGAAGTAAATGCTCCAGCCAGAAGTGCTTGCTGCAACTGTTTTGATGCTATTTTATACATACACCTCAGTGGTGGGTTTCAAATTTTTTTACTACCGGTTCTGTGGGTGTGGCTTGATGGGCATGGCATGGCTTGGTGGGCGTGGCTTGGTGGGCGTGGCAGGGGAAGGATACTGCAAAATCCCCATTTCCTCCCGATCAGCTGGGACTTGGGAGGCAGAGAATAGATGGGGGCGGGGGTGGGGGCCAGTCAGAATTTTTACTACGGTTCTCCGAATTACTCAAAATTTCCACTACCGGTTCTCCAGAACTGGTCAGAACCTGCTGAAACCCACCTCTGATATACCTGTGCTTGAGAAAGCAGTTTCCCCCCACAATAAATTCAGCTATCCATTATAAGAGAGATTTTTCTCCATAGGAGAAACAATGATTGTATAAAGGCAGAGGGAAAGCTTGAAATAAGGATGGGAAATAAGTTAATCGTTCCAAGGCTGAGTCTTATTGTTAAAACTTATTAAGCTTTTCTAAAAACCCAAAAGTTCAAGTCCTTATTTCTCCCTGCCTTGTTTTAAAGTTTGGGTGTGGTTGAGGAGCATAATGTCATGAACTGCAATGAATCAATTGCAGAATTAGCCCTTTTGTGACAGGATAAATAACAGGCACCAGAGGCTAAAAAACAAAACAAAAAACCCACTCTTGTGGTCACCACATGTTTATGTGAATGCACTTATATCCCTTTACACTTTTCCAAGTGGTTAACCTTCCAACTGAGTCTATCCTTGAACTTTAGTCCTGGCGTTTTCTTTTTCTATTCCTTTTTCACGTTATCTCAGACTGGTGATGGAGATTATTGCTGTTGTGTTGAAATGCTCAAGCAGGTGCCACCCACCTTCCCCTTTAAAGAATCCCTTTAATTTGTCATGAATGGCCAAGTGTGGGCCTCCTTTGTTTGTTAGCAGGACTTAAATTTCAGGGCTCAAAGGAGTGAACACCTCAAGGGAGGGGCATGAGAAGTGTGTGTGTGTAAGGTGGGGGGAGAAGATTGGGAAATCAAAGTCAATATAGCCAAGCAATTATGAGATGTTCAGCATTGACCAGGCCTGTCTACAAAGAAGGACAGAGAATTTGTCTCTCTCTGTTTCCCCCCTCCCCACAGTTCTTGGTCAAAGGGGAGCGAAATGAATATTTGTCGTTTGAGGAACTGGAAAGCTGTTGCCCAGGTAGAATAAAAGAAGCTTTTTAGGATGTGGCAGCTGCTCCAGCCCCCAAGCCATGGTACCTGATACTACAATCTCACTTCTTTGTGGGGTTTTGGCCATCTTTTGAGAATCACAGGAAAGGTATTCAAGGTAGAGACAATAAGAAATGTCAAAGAGAGAGGAAATTCAGCATTTAAAAGACCACTGAGTGACATGCAGGTCAGATCAAAGGGAGAAATTTTCCAGGTATTTATAATTGCGGTGCTAATAGGAATTAATAAAAGAAGCCTAGACTGAAGGACTGATGTTGGAATCCTTTACTTTAAAAAAAAAAACACTTTATGTTTTAAAGTAGAGAAAAATAGCCAGCCATTCATTCAGTTCATCATTCATTCAAGCTTCCCCTTCTGTATTCATCAATGGGGAAAAAGCTCCTTTGTCGATTGTACTTGAAGTCCTTTGCTTTCAAAACAGAATGATTGAGGGTAGTTTGAAGGTGAAACACAAGATGGGGCTCAAGGGTAATCATCTGAGATTTGGCAGAGTTGGGGAAAAAAAAAAAAAGAAATCCTCTTTTGCCAGATCAGATTCCTGGATCCTAAGCAAGTAGTTTAACCCTGTAATTTCCATATGATTGACATTCTTCCTGCTGTTTTCAGTCTCTTGGGATTAATATTTCACAACAATGCATTGGTAGGCATGTTTCCAGATAATGTTTTTCCCCGAAAATAAGATCTCCCCAATCGGGCTCTTGAGCATATGAGCTAAAATAAGCCCCCTGAAAATAAACCCTCCCCAAAAATATTTAAATGCATGCACAGTCGGTCCCTGCCATTTCCTCTGGTTAGGATTAGGGAGACAGAGCTGGAAATCAGGTAAGATGGCAAGAGGAATCCTGTCATGCTCCACGCGCCTCAAAATAATAAGACCTCCCCGAAAATAAGGCCAAGTGCTTATTACGGGGTTCAGAAAAATATAAGACAGGGTCTTATTTTCGGGGAAACATGGTAGTTTGAAATTGACATTTCTCCTCAATCTTGTGCCATTTCAGGCATGCAAATCTTAAAGCTTTACAAAGGGATCCTGGAAAGGAACCAAGATTTCTTAGTCTTCCTCAACTCTTTTGGAGTACTTGGCAATTTGTTGTCCACATCCTAACTCTCTAGTCATGATCCTGACTGAGGAGACACTTTAGATTCTTTTTTTTTCTCCCTGATTAGAAAAATCAGCACCTTCATCCATCATCAAGTCCCAAATTCTCAGAATCTTCTTAAAGCCACTTTCTAGTTTTGTTGTGACCCAGGCCCAAGTAGTTAGTATTAAATACAAACAGTTCGAAAACAAACAGACTTTATTAGAACAGCTGAGAATTAACTCATTCTTAGCATAGTCCAAACTAAATTAAAGCAAATTCTTCACCAACCTTGGTATAAATTAGGCAAACTGCCAAAGGCTTTTCTTGGCAAAAGTTCAGAAGCAGAAGATTCCGACAAGAAATGAATACAGTGAAACATGAAGCAAATCTCTCAATGTTGTTTTCCGGCAAAGAGGCCAAGAGCTGTGCTGGTCTTTTAAGCCTTATGGGAGGGGCCAATCATCTCTTGGCCCTACTCCCGAGTCATTCTCTCTGCTTTATCTGCTCCTGCCTTCTGACAGCTCTTCTCATATGTGCACTAGGAACAGGCTCCTCCTGTTCCTCTGCCTCTCTACTGTCAGCCTCTGGAGGCTCTGAAGTCCGCACATCACTCCCTGATGGCCCTGGCCCCATCTCTGTCTCCGACGCAGAGCCCTCATCCAGCCTTCCCCAGCCTCCAGGACTGGCCCATTTTCTTACTCAGCCTCATCGCTGGCAGACCACAACAAGTTTACAGCAAGTTCCTACAAACTTATGTCACTGAAAACATAGGGAGGAATATTGGCCACCGGATTTTTTTTTTTTTTTAAAAAAAAGATAAAGCACTGCTGAGTTGAGCTGAACTCTTGGTGATCAGATAGATTCACATGTTCTTTTCTTGGCTATAATAACAAAGTAGCTGCCAAATCCTTATTTCAGGCTGTTTTGTTTGTTTTGACTTCCCAGGCTACACCACAATTCATGTATCTGTGAGGGTCTCCCATCTAAATACTACTCCTCTGTGATCCCACGTAGCTTAACAAACAAGACTAAATAAAGGGGAATCTTGGCATTTGAGGTAAGTCTGGTATAGAATAGTTCATAAGCAGTTCTAATAATTTGCCTTTACAGACAGGTTTTGATACAATCCTGATTGCAGCTGGAGAACTGATTATTTATTACAAAGAACTGAAGTTCTAGTTTCAAACCACCAGAAATAATGTCCATGGGAATTCTATGGCCACAGCTTTGCTGAGTTATGAAATTATATTTGCAGTTACCCAGATGATAACCCATTAATTGGAACAAAGCCAGTCTCAGATTTAAAACCATTTCATTTTCAACATAATAACTTCAGATTAAAGAGACAAAAAGCAATTGCCACTCTTTATTTTGTCACTTGCTTATGCAAATAAGAGTTATTACTCTGCTTATTATCTATTCATTGCATCCTAAATATGATTAATAATGATAAGAGGGCTTATTTATGTCTTTTTTCTTTTCTTCCCACCATCCCAAAATTCTTCTTCCTTTGGAGGGATGACTATTCTTCAGCCAAATCATCATTTCTCATCATCAAACAAATCCATCTGTAACAGAGCTCATAATTTTAAAACACATGAGAACAAATGTTTTGTATTCATACTGTATCTGTGCATGGGAAATGGGCTATGCTTTCTTTTTGTCATTTGGTGCTTGAGACCGAAATTGCCTTTCCCAAAAGCCAACGAAACTAAGCAAACTTGGTTCTCAAATGCATCTGCTCCCAAATGGGGATCCATATGTTCACCTTTTCAAAATTAAGAAAAGCAATCCACAGACATACAGTAATTCATTCAAATTTTTCCAGCTGTTTCCAGGATTCCATTATTATACTCTCTTGTTAGTAAAGGATGGTTCTATTTATTTCTGTTTGATCTACAACGTAACCTGACAAGGATTGGGGGGGGGAGTGAAAAACGTGCATTGTGATGTCACAAGGCAATATCTATGACTCACATTCTTAGATCCAACATTGGGATGCAGCTTTTTAAGTGTCATCTACCTTTTCTTTGTCTCACTGGTGTTCGCTGATGGACATGTCAAATTGCCTGATTGTTTCAAATTGGTGACCTCCTGTTTTACAAGCCAAATTTGCTATTTCAACAACAGTCACTGCTCATATATTTACAACTATCTAATTGCTGGCCAATCATTAAATTATATAGGAGCTTATATTTTTAATTCTAGGGTGAACCATGGTTACTGTGTGGTAGCCAATGTTTCTGTTATCCTGCAGCAGTCCCTACAAAGTATTTTTGGCTGTCAAGATCTCTTACCTTTCTCCCTCCAAGTGATCAGTTGTAATAAAGAGAATTGGATGGTTCTTTCTCCTTCTCCTTCTCCTTCTCCTTCTCCTTCTCCTTCTCCTTCTCCTTCTCCTTCTCCTTCTCCTTCTCTTTCTCCTTCTCCTTCTTCTTTTCTCCCCCCCCTTTCTCTCTCTCTCATACACATAGTTTCTGAAGAATTAAATTCTCTACCAGTTGCAAATATGGCCACTGCTTCCTTGGTAGTTGCAATAACATCTACCAGGGTTTAGGCCAGGAATGTGCAGCTTCTGGCAGGAAAAAAAAATGCTACACTTAACTTTTGAGTGATGTGCCAAGGAGCTGCATTCCCAAAAGTAGTGGGTAGGGCATAATATTTGAATTTATTTAATTTACAATTAAACATAATTAAACTGCACATAAATATGATTGATTCCTCCCCACACATTTAATAATCCCCTCCTTATATCATATTAAGAATTGTAATTGAACAATTTTGGAGATCTCCAAAGTCCTCACCAGAGGTTTTCATGGGTTTATAACATGCTGGGGGCCATAGATTGTACCCTGTTGGTCTAAATTCTAATAAATTTTTGAGTGGTCCTTAAGCACAAATCATGATAGGAACATTATTCCCGCTGCAGAACAATCAGTAATTTCAGCCTACCAGTTGGATTACACAGCACACCAAACCACAATGTATTTCATTTGGTTTTGGCCTAATGTGTTGTATGAATCCAGCCTTTGTAGGTTTGTATATGTCCAGTGTGAGATCCTAAAAAGCTGTTGCCTAGCCAAAAACAAAACATGGCTGCTATGTAATTCCAACTGATATCTCTAGCTTTAATGTTTTTAAAATACGTTATTTCTGACATCAAGGCTGTAAAGTAGCATTATTGCCAGAATTATAACTGTAAACCTTCATTTTTTAATTAACTGGTATCCTGTTCTTTCCTCATACATGATAGGACACACACACACACACACACACACACACACACACACACACAGAGAGAGAGAGAGAGAGAGAGAGAGAGAGAGGGAGAGGGAAATTTTATGACTGATACTCAATAGCTGCTTTCATCAGATATGAGGAGAGTCAAATTCAAATTAAAACAATGCATCCATGATCTAAATTTCGGAGAGATTGGCAGGCGTCTCCAAGTCTCTTTCCTATATTGTGGTACCTCTTCTAGCCAATTTGGTATCTTGTCCTAAGAATCCTTCTGCTAGATCTTTGTCTCCTGCCCAAAGATCTAGCAGAGGGAATCATGAATCAAGAATCTTCCTATTAGAAACCAGGGTTTTTGTTTGATTGTGATAGCTTTAAGAAGGTTACTGGTTTGTTTCATTCTGATTGCTTACTGTGGAAGATATTGTGTCAGGCATTAATATAGTGGCATGACCAACCTCATTGCTGATTATTAATTTCTAACTATACTTTTTTTTATTTCTGTTTTCTTTTCCCCTTGTATTCTACGTGCATTAACTGAAATGTACTTTCTATGCCTGATTTCTCTCTCTCTTGTGCACAGGTAAACACTATATATTATCCGAACAACAGTAGAAATTCATGACTAAGGTAAAGGTTGCACGATTACATTAAAGCAATTTTGCAATTCTTCCTTAAAATGGCTGTTTTCCCAGCTATTGTTCTACTGGAAAGCAGAAACCCATGTGCTCACACAGGAACCAGACTTGATCTGTTTCCCTGGAAGGAGACTTCACTCAAAAGAGCACCCAAGATACATTGCTTTGTCCAACTCATCTAATCAGAAGCTTCTATCTAAAGGTGGGCAACTCATGGCTCCCAATAGCCTGCATATCATGACTGATAATAATAAAAGATACTTGTTAGTTGTGAAGTTGTGTCCGATCTATCGCGAACCCATGGACAACGTTCTTCCAGGCCTTCCTGTCCTCTACCATCCTCTGGAGTCCATTTAAGCTCACGCCTACTGCTTCAGTGACTCCATCCAGCCGCCTCATTCTCTGTCGTCCCCTTCTTCTTTTGCCCTCAATCTTTCCCAGCATTAGGCTCTTCTCCAGTGAGTCTTTCCTTCTCATTAGATGGCCAAAGTATTTGAGTTTCATCTTCAGGACCTGGCCTTCTAAAGAGCAGTCAGGGTTGATCTCCTCTAGGACTGACCGGTTTGATCGCCTTGCAGTCCAAGGGACTCACAGGAGTCTTCTCCAGCACCATAGTTCAAAGCTAGCACAACTGTATTTCAGCAAGAAGCAAGTCATAGATTCCCTCCTCGTGGTTTACAGGAGCCAAATTAGGAATCATGGCATTTTTCTAAAGTATCTTTTTTCTGCAAAAGTCACAAAATGGTACTTTTCTCTTAGCTGTTCCTTTGACTTCAAAGGGATATATCAAGATGTATAAAAGACTAAGATGGCAAAGCTAAAATGGCTCAGAATTAATATACAGGGTATTTTAGAACTCCTGTGTGAATTGGACTTTGCTGGGGAAATTTGGTTCTTCAATATGAACATTTAAGATGAGTTTCAGAGATGATGAGAAGAAAGAAAAGAGAAGATGAGAATGGTATATTAAAATAAAAACCAACAGAGAATTAAGGGAGAGTGTGATAAATGCAGATACAATACATACACCAAACTTTTCCAGATGACCTTGCTTTCTTTCTCCCACCCATTCTGAATCTAATTTAAAATGCACCTAGATTGAACTGAGCTACTTGGGCTATTTTAAGATTACATCAAACCTGTACAATTTTGAATGTACTGAAATATTAGAGTTGCTCATAACTGCAAGACCCTGGTAATGATACTGTTGGAACAAGGAGGGATCACATCCCACTCCGTTCACAAGGCCACATGTTTGTAAGAACTTAGTGAATAGAAAGGTCCCTGATGCTTCAACACTTGTTGCTCTTTTAAATATGCTTCATCAAGCTTGGCAAAAACATTGCAACCCAGCTTGCCTTGAAAATCAAGCTCTAGAATCCAAGTTCCAGGGGCAAAGTGAGAACAAAGTTTCCTTTACACAAGCCAGGCTATACCGAACATTTAGAGAGGGTGTAGCTTTGCAAGTGAAGCAATCACTGGAATAAGTACAAATAAAATCAGCAGCCAATCTTCTGTCATTTTTAGGTTATTCCAGTAGATTGGATTTCTTTCTAGTATTTACTAGCAGATGGTTGTAGTTCGGCATCATGAGCTGAAGATTCTTCTTGTTTTTCCTTGCACATCTGAAGTTTCATCGAGTGCCAAAAAGGTCGCGCGGAAACATCGTGCGCATGTGCTCGTCGGGGCTGCGCTCTGGAAAAGCTGAAATTCTGTGTTCTAGTGTACATGTGCGCCTGACAATCAGCTGGCCGGCTTTCAGCACTGCCGTGCACACAAATGGATCGCGCTCTGGAAAAGCCAAACTCCCGGGTTCTGGTGCGCATGCGCACCCAACAATCAGCTGGCTGGCACGCATGTGCACACAGGTTTTCGGCACTGCTGCATGTGCAAAGGACAGCTGCTGGTCATGCGCCCATGCATGCCAGAAACCTGGGAATCAAACAGGCAAGGCTGTGTGTGCTGGGCAACATGGCTTTGCATGCCACTTTGGGCACATGTGCCATAGGTTCGCCATCATGGGTCTAGCATATATTTTGGGTGAGGTATAGATTGGACATTTGCATAGGAGAAATACCAGCAGTACAATACAAAAACTGGCCAAACTGGGAGGGGACGACGACAAAGAATGGGATTCTTAAAACCTGAGTATGTCACTCTCCCAACATTTAGGAAACAGAAGGAACTAGGTTGTGATTTTATTTGGCTATGGGTTAGCTTAAGTGGGGTTTTGTGGGCCTAAATTCCTAACTGAAAAAGATTCTTCTATGAAAGGGGAGAATACAATGGCATTTCAGCTTTCAATGTCCTACCGATTGTCAATATTTATTTGGAAGGCTTTTGGTCTAGACAACCACTGAAGAGGCTGCCAAACAAGTTTATGCAAAATCAATAAAAATAAGATTGTTTCAGATCCCCCATTAAAGAGACATGTCAGAAAAAGAAAGTGGGGAGAGCAAGATAAGTGAAGTCCCCTGTTTTGATGTTAGAGAACGTGGTGGACATCTCTAAGGGCAATAGTTTAAGGCCATTCAGTACAGCCAACTGTGACATTCTGCTTCTCCTCTCCTCTCCTCTCCTCTCCTCAATCCCTTTGTGGAATGATTATTGCCAAGTGAGGTTGATGGAACTAGAGTGAACTAGTTCCTTTTTGTGGAATTGGGATCGTAGAAACACCCAGGAGCATAGAAGAGTTCAGAGGCAGATGCATAAATAAATGTCTTAAATGTATTTATTCATATGATAAATCATATTAACTATGTACAGCAGAGATCAAATCTCATGAGGAACAAACATGAAAAGTGAGAGAGATGGAGAGAGCAAGGTGGAAAAGGTTGGAGGGGTTTTTATACTCAGGGTAAGCCCCTCCTTTCCACATAGGGGTGGAGACACTCTCTGCCTCCACTGGTGTCTATATGACACATGTGCCAATGGCTTGCAAATACTTGACACTTTTTGATGTAGCCCTGCTTCCCATCTTTCTGCCTCCTGCATCCAAGCATCAAGATTTTATTTATCTATTTAACAAATTTATATAGCTATCCTTCTCACAAAAAGTGACTCTAGCTTACGTGCATTTAATAAACATTAAAACAACTCTTTTTTGACCACTTTAGCAGGGAAGGCTCACCACCTTTATTCTTCCTGCCAATGGAAATGGCAGCACAACAGTAATCAACTGGCCAACCTGACTCAATACATCACATGACTGGGGACTGCTAATTCAGCCCTTGTCTGCCACTCTCTTAGGCATGGATCTGGGAGGTGAGTCAAAATCCATGCAGGATCCTTTTGCATGACACAATAGTGGAAGAGGTAAATATCACAATAAATATCACAATAATGGCAATGGGGAGGAATCATACTGTTGTTAAATAGTCAATACTCCGTTTATTTCAATTAAGTTAGAGGAATATATTCCATGGTGCATCAACATTCTGGGAATAACAGACCTTCTGAATTCCAAAATGTGCTGATCACAAGGGCAAATCTCAAGGAATCACTCCTCAGACCGGGGACTCCGCTTGCCTTGCAGGACTCCCAAACTTTTACCTTAGCTGCAACCAAGTGACCATCCTCAGGCAAGTATGATATTACCACATTTAAGACTCACTAGCTTGAATTATTTATTTCTGTAGTTATTTATTTGATGTAGCTTATTCTCCACTCAATTCAGAAGAAGTAAAAGCAAAAGTTTACAGATATTTTAAAATAAATACCACAATAATTATAACCGTTATAAACAACACAGCATCTTCTTTTAAGTTAATTCAATGAACTAATACTAAAAAGCAGAGATACCACCCTGCCAACAAAAGTGCGTATAGTCAAGGCTATGGTTTCCCCAGTTGCAATGTATGGCTGTGAAAGCTGGACCATAAGAAAGGCTGAGTGCCAAAGAATTGAGGCCTTTGATCTATGGTGCTGTATAAGACTCCTGCGAGTCCCTTGGACTGCAAGGCAATCAAAGCAGTCAGTCCTAGAGATCAACCCTGACTGCTCTTTAGAAGGCCAGATCCTGAAGATGAAATTCAAATACTTTGGCCACCTAATGAGAAGGAAGGACTCACTGGAGAAGAGCCTAATGCTGGGAATGATTGAGGGCAAAAGAAAAAGGGGACAACAGAGAATGAGGTGGCTGGATGGAGTCACTGAAGCAATCGGTGTGAGCTTAAATGGACTCCAGAGGATGGTCGAGGACAGGAAGGCTTGGAGGAATGTTGTCCATGGGGTCGTGATGGGTCAGACATGACTTCGCAACTAACAACAAAAATGTTGATGCTAATGGCTTCAGAACTAATCTCAAGGGACCCTTTGGAAAAGCCAGATTTTTGCCAACTTCTAGAAGATCATGAGAAGGGGGACCATCTTCACATCAAGAGGCAGGCTGTTCCATGGTGGGGGAGTTCCTGTTGGCTCCTTCCTGCCACTCCTCCTGGCGGGTGTGTGTGTGTGTGTGTGTGTGTGTGTGTGTGTGTGTGTGTGTGTGTGTGTGTTGGTCTTTTGTAAGGGTTCAGTGGCTATTTGGATCAGAGTTTTGAATCTGGGAAAGGCGGTCTCTTAGATACCCAACCCCTGAGCCATGCAAGACTTTGAAGATAGCAATCAGCATTTCACATTGCATTTGGAAATGCATCACAGCTCTCACAGCAAGTGTCTCAAATGTCAATGCCCTGACTGGAGAGTAAACAGATTGACTGTTGCATTCTGAGCCTGATGAAGTTTCCAGTTGGTCTTCAAGGGCAGCCCCAAATATACCCTTGTTTGTAGTAGACTTTGGCTAGCTCTTCAGCATGACTGCAAACTTTGGTTGCTTGCTATTCTTTACAATGTTCATTTTGGCCGGTGGCTGGAGGCATAATCAGAGGACAAAAGCCAGAGCTTTAATCTGGCCATAACATTCCCTTTACAAGCCACACATGTCCAGGTATAATGTCAGGTTTTAGCGTTAGCAGTCATGCTTTTCTGTTAGGCAAAAAAAAAAAAAAAAGTTTTCACTCTCTCTCTCTCTTTTTTTTTAAAAGGTTGTCATTCCATGATCTTATGGAATTTAAGAACCACTACCAAGAAATCTATGAGATTCTGGTTTATGTTTTACACTGGTATGTGCAAGACTGTGGCTTTGAAAACCATAGAATAAAATACTGCAATAGATCAACTTTTGGGGTTAATCATCATGCCAACTCAAATCTTTGAGTGAATAAACAGCACATCTGGGAGGGTGTTTTATAGTATAGTTTTCCTCTACTTCATATTTGTAATTTTTGCTCTGTGCCAAGATATTGCCTCCATAAAGAACCTTCTGCATTCAATTTTTCTCAGGCAAAACATGCAGCTAAAATCTACGGATGGCTCTTCAACCAGCGTGGATGTGCTTTTTTTCCTTACTTGGCCACTCCTCTCTTGTCCTCTCTACAACAATCACATTACTTCTTTCACAAGTACCGTATTTTTCGGAGTATAAGATGCACCTTTCCCCCCCACTAAAAGGGGGTGAAAATTTAGGTGCGCCTTATACACCGAATGTAGCCCCGCCCACCCACTGGCCCCCACTCTTTGGCCTCTGCCTCCCAGCAGTTTATCTCCTTGCAGCAAGCAGCAAGAAGAAACAGCTTGTTTCAGCTTCAGCACAGCCTAATTAGCAGAAGTTGATTGTCCGTTGGATTGGCCTCCTGACTCTCAGCTGTTTCGCGCGGGCCTCTGCTGCTTGCTGCAAGGAGGTAAATTGCTGGGAGCAGATTTTTTTTCTTTTGCTAATCAAGCTAGGCTGAAAATGAAAATGAAAATAAAGCAGGCTGTTTGCTGCTTGCTGCAACGAGGCAAAATTGCTGGGAGGCAGAGGCAGATTTCTTTTTCTTGTTTTCCTCACCAAAAAAGGTAGGTGTGTCTTATAGTCTGGAGCGACTTATACTCCGAAAAATATGGTACACTTTGCTGAGTCTCTGAGCTTGCCTACATTTGTCTCCATGATCCACTCGGTGTCAGCATTCATAGACTTTTCCTAATTCAAACAGACTGACTCTAAAGAAGAATGATGCCTCCTGAAACAGTAACAGTAACAGAGTTGGAAGGGACCTTGGAGGTCATATAGTCTAACCCCCTGCTCATGCAGGAGACGTATACTAGGGATTCGAACCACTGAACTTTTTAACCCTTTCTGATTGACAAGCTCAGCGTCTTAGCCACTGAGCCATAAATTAATCAATAAAAGACCCTGGTTTGCAAAGAGAGAGCAAGACTTGGGCTTCATGCATGCATTAATTTCAGTTCCGTTCTGAGTAAACAAATTTCTTTATCTCAGGTTGTGAGCATTTCACTGTCCCAAGCAAGAAAGGGCAAAGCATCAGCTTCTAATCTCTCCCCCACCCCAACCATTTTAAAGCAACCATTACAAAATGTTGACCCAGTTGCCAAAAGTTGTCAAGATGCTTTCTTATTAAGTATGTGGATGGATGGATGGATAAATAGATTTCCCATTCCCAGCGCTTATTCATTCAATATAGATTTAAGGTAACATGGTGAAAGAAAAAGAAACCCTGCCAATCTACTACCCAACTGCACAAATGTGAAGGGAAAAATAGCAAATTTGGCCGTGCTTAAATATTTGAAGAAACCCTCCCACTTTCATCATCATCATCATCATCATCATCATCATCATCATCATCATCATCCACCACTATTGCATACTACACCGCTCAGGTGCCTGAACCCCCAGCCAGAAATGTTTAGTTTGGCCCCTGGTAACTGCATAGTTGCCCTCCCTTCAGATTAAGCCAGTGTTTCTACATCTTGGCAACCTTAAAAAATGTGGACTTCAGCTCCCAAAATTCCATAGCCAGTATGGTTGAGAAATGTTGGATTAGGCAGAAATAGAATTGCTGAAATTCTAAATGCACATGGACACTGTCTCTCATGTTGAAAATGCCAGTTACAAGCATACATTTGAGTGTTGGAGCAAGCTAGCGTTTGAAATAATGGTGCTGGATCTAGCCTTGACCTGTACTGGTTTTCAAAGATAATCTTTAATTTGAGTGTTGAAATGTTAGTTGGATCCAAAGCTTTTGCTAGAGAGCTATTTGATGTGGCTTGGCTGGGGCATTTGTCTGCCACCCTCTCCTCCCCTTGCAACTAGCTTGGAATGCATACACCGGGTGAGTCAAATCTGATGAGAAACACCGCTCCCTCGCTTGAAAAAAGATGGCTCCAATTCCCCCTTTCTTGTCTGTATCTCTGAAAGCCGGCCCAGATTCTTGAATTTGACATAACAAGAGCCCGATCAAGAGCCAAAACATGGGCTGGATTTCAAACAGGTAGGGGATACGTTGGCAACAGTTATGACATTGGGGCTTGCAAGTCCTGCCAGCTGGCTCCAGTTGTGAAGCTGTGCTTGAGCAGCGTTGTTTCCTCAACCTCATAGGCCTTGGTGCCATCTCCTCAGCTGACTGATGAATGAGCAAGCAGTTTTGGAGACTCTTCTATTTGGAGTCACCCAGCCCTTTTGCCAGACAGAGAGAAATGCATCGTGCCAGCTGCACAAAAGAAACATTTCCAACCCCCCCCAACCCAATCACTGTCCTCTTTGGTTGCCCACTACCTTGCAGGCTCCCTCTTTCTGATTAGAGCATCCTCACTTTCAAGATGCAAGGGATATTTCACCAATGAAAAAGAATAGTTCAGAAGAACCCAGGAAGGAAGCAAAGCTTTATTCAGATCCATTTCTCTTTGTAGTGTGCAGAAACAGATGGGCGCTGAAGTGAGCCTATTAAGATAGAGATATGAAGCTTACCACAACTACTTTATATAGCAGGGGTCTCCAACCTTGGCAATTTTAAGACTTGTGGATTTCAATTCCCAGAATTCCTCAGCCAGCAAAGCAAAGCTGAAGTTGCTACCAAATTCTGTAGTGGGATTTTGAGGAGGGGTGCAGGGCCTGTCCCAAATAGAAAGTGTTGTTACATGCTAGGCCCTGGTTTAATGTATATACCAAAATACCTATCCTCCTGATCTATTTTTTTTTATCACCCCTTCAGTCCACCCAAACAGTTTTTCCAGAACCATCTTTGAATTTCCAATGTTGGTTTACATTACAGGAAGCCAAGATTTGTTATGTACATATATTTCTTTTCAAATAGTTCTTATAAAATCTACTTGTTGTCAGGTTTCGATGCTATCTTAAATAAGCTTCATTTTCAAGCGCAAAGTCTCTAATGAATCACTTTTATTTAAGAACAGAAAAAACCGACATTCCTGATTCAAGTTGCAGCCAAACTGGCTCCTCCTTCCAACCCCCTCCTCTTCCGCTCTCCAACCCCAATGTCCCATTGGCCATCATGCAAATCCATCTCTACGTCCCAGCACGTTCTTTTCACAGGAATGTGGCCCCCACCCTCGTCCCCCAGGAAACACTATCTGTTGCATACAAAAAACTAGGTAAAAGTTCATCTCAGCAATAAATCAACGCTTCTGGTCTTTGCTTCATCTCGTTCATGTCAGAGCTGGAAGAGAGCCTAATTTGGAACGCTGACACTTGTCAGCTGTGCATCCAAAATCTAGGATGTGGGTTTGTGTTTTTTGTTTTACAGTGAGTAATGATATATTTTTCATTTTTGCTTTGTTTCCATGTCACATTATTGTGTAGTAGTAATATTTTCTTTTCCTCCTTCTGTCCCATTTCTTTTCTCCTTTGGTTTTGTACCGATTACAGTGATGCAATAATACTTCAAACACCTGCTTGATTTGCTTAAGCAAAGGTTAGTTCTGTTATTAGTACTACATTGATTTTAAAAATAAACATCTTAATAGAAACTACAACCATTAATAATAGAAATTAACTAATTTTGAAAATCAAAATTAAATTTTCCTCCTCCATTTATTTGGCAGGGTAAAAATCTAAATCTTAATCTGCTATTACCAGCATTGTCCCTATCTGAGCAATTTTCCACTTGGTCTGTTTAGATCTTCTATGCAGTATTTGTACATTATATGGCTGTAAGCAAATATATAAGCAGTGCAAAACTTGAACCTATCAGCTGGCCCTGTTCCTTACCCTTCCTAATCACCATACATTCAAAATTGGACAAATCACCATGTGACTGTTGATATATGGATTGATCATTTAATGCTTCCGTGTGTTGAGTTGTCTATAGGTGTAGTCTATAACTGTATAGCCAACATGAAGACAAACTGAGTGATATTCCATGGAAAAACTAGGCAGTTATGTTTTATGATGTGTGTGTATATGATAGGATCTGATGTGTTTCTGGACCTTTATTTAATTATTCAAAAGATTTGTATAGCTGCCCATCTTATAAGCAGCTCTGGGTGACTTCCAATCAAAAGTAAAAGCAATATAGAAGACATAATAAAACTATAAAACTAAACACATTAGAAGCATTAAATACAAGAAAAACTTGGTGCCATGTCATTTAGTCTCTTATCACAGCACTTGGGGGAAAGACGGGTCTTTAAAGATTTAGATAAGGCTAGGAGGGTAGATGCCTGCAGAACTGGGGGAAGAAAGTTCTAAAGGGCAGGGGCAGCCACAGAAAAGGCACTCTTCCCAGCTCCCATCAGACAGCAATATTTAGGGAAAGGAACTAGGAGTGTGTCCATCCTATTTGATTTGATTTAGCCACATAGAGCAGGTAGATTGGCAGACCAGCATCCAGAGATTTCAGACACTAAGAAATGAATGAGCAGGAAATTCTAAAGAATCACTTCTCAACGTTGTTATTCAATTTAGTCTATCAACTTCTTAATTTAAAAAAATATATGAAAACAATTTACTACAGAATATAATAGAGCTGGAAGGGACCTTGGAGGTCTTCTAGCACAGCTCCCTGCTCAAGCAGGAGAACCTATACTATTTCAGATAAAAGCTCTTCTTAAAAACCTCCAGTGATGGAGCGCCCATAATTTCTGAAGGCAAGCTATTCCACTGGTTAATTGCCCTTACTGTTAGGAGGTTTCTCCTTAATTCCAAGTTGCTTCTCTCTTTGATCAGTTTCCAATCATTATTTCTCGTCCTGCCCTTTGGTGCTTTGGAGAATAATTTGACCCCCTCTTCTTTGTGGCAGTCCCTCAAATACTGAAATACTGCTATCATGTCACCCCTAATTCTTTTCTTCAGATTAGCCAGACCCAAAATCTGCAGCCATTCTTCACATGGTTTAGCCTCCAGGCCTTTGATCATCTTAGTTGCTCTTCTCTGAACTTTTTCCAAAGTCTCAACATCTTTTTTGTAGTATGGTGACCAAAAATTGGTTGCAGTATTCCAGGTGTGGTCTTACTAGGGTTTTGTAAAGCGGCACTAATACTTCACGTGATCTTGATTCTATGCCTCTATGTATACAACCCAGGATTGTATTAGTTTTTTTGGCTGCTGCTGCTGCACATTGCTGGCTTTAATGGACTTTCTTTCTGTAGAATGGATTGTGACTGAAAGCTGATGGTGGCTAACTTCCTGACAGTTGCCATCCAGTTCCCTGAAGCAAGCCAAGACTCAGAAAGATACTCTTGTCCATGCTTGCTAGGATTTAGCCCAGTGGTGAAATCCAATTTTTTTTTTACTACTGGTTCTGTGGGTGTGGCTTGGTGGGCATGGCAGGGGAAGGATACTTCAAAGTCTCCATTCCCACCACACTCCAGGGGGAAGGATATTGCAAAATCTCCATCCCCACCCCATTCTGGGGCCAGCCAGAGGTGGTATTTGCCGGTTCTCTGAACTACTCAAAATTTCCACTACCGGTTCTTCAAACTGCTCAAAATTTCCGCTACCGGTTCTCCAGAACCTGTCAGAACCTGCTGGATTTAACCCCTGATTTAGCCTTGAAATTATCACAAGACAACCACAAACCATCCAGGCAATGATAGATTAAGAGGAGACTACTTGCCCAATATCATAGGCTGTAACACCTTTGTGCCAAGCTTCTCAGATTGCCAACCCTGAGCTTCAGAGTTCATCCAGTTCAGCTCATGCTCAGCAATCTTCTCTGTAAGAGATTGAGTGATTCTGAGACTCTGGAGTTATGGCACAGGCTTGCTTTCTCCTCCACCAGATTGAGGAGCCACGGTCTAATTGTTAGTTGTGATGTGCCAGCACAGGGTCATCATCCTTTGCTTTGGAGCATCAAATTAGATTAACTCAGAAAGTCTGACAAGTGGGAAGGGTGGGCATCCAGCCAACGATTACACTAATGGGATTGTGTTTTCTCCAGCGACAGGATGAAAACACTGATATAACTTCCTTCAGGATTTGTGCCCACAAACATTGTATGGATTAATACTAAGATGAAACCACTTCTCCAGTTTCCTGGGTATTTTTTTTCCCTTTGTCAAAAAGCCTTCTGTTTTTCTACTTCATTCTCTGGGAACTTTTTTTTTTTTTTTAATATCTATTTCTAGTATTTTTGAGCCTCATTGGGCTGAGTTTCCATGGGACAGTTTCATTTGTGGCTTAACTGAAGTATGGGCAAATCAGTGAGGCCGCCTTTCATTGGAGAAATGATTGCGTAGGTATAACATACTGCTCAGCTATCTTGTAGGTAAGACAAGTAGAAGAGAACCACACCCATTCTACAAGAAATTCTCCAAAATATTTCTGTCCTTTGAGCTAACTTTTCAAAGGTATTATTCTTCCATCAAACAGAATATGAATGGCCCACATGGTGGAGAATATACTTTTATCCTTAGGTCTAAAAAGGGCCCTTCAGAAGAAGACTGGAAAGGACAGTCCTTTTCTCTCTGGTAACGCTATACTTCAAACTAGAGTATACAAAACCTTTGTCAGACCTATCCTTGATTACTGCTCACCTGCCTGAAACCCTCACTGTATTTCAGACATCAATACACTAAAGGTCCAGAAATATTTTACTAGAAGAGTACTCAAATCATCTGCTCGAAATAAAATTCCCTATCCCACCAGCTTGAAATTTTAGGCCTGGATAGCCTTTAACTATGCCGTCTACATTCTGACCTAAACTTGGTACATGAGATTATTTACCATAATGTCCTACCTGTTAATGAGTACTTTAACTTCAACCGTAATAACACAAGGGCTAGCAATAGATTCAAATTCAATGTAATTCGCTCTAATCTTGATTGTAGGAAATATGACTTCTGCAATACAGTAGTAAATGTCTGGAACACTCTACCTGATCCTGTTGTTAGTTTCTCTAATCCCCATACCTTTTACCTTAAACTGTCTACCATGGACCTTTCACGTTTCTTAAGAGGTCCCTAAGGGGGCGTGTATAAGCGCACCAGTGGGCCTACTGTCTCTGCCCTACTGTCCCCATTTATATGTACTCATTTTATGTGTTTATGCCTATGTTTTGCTTATTTATATCCTTTTATTTGTGCCAAATTCTTTTCATGCGTCCATATCTATGTCTATACTGTTACTTGTTTCCTTGTACTTATTGACAAAAACAAACAAACAAACAAAAAAACAAAAAAACAAACAAACAATATATGGAATCAGAGACCAGACACCTTGGATAATATACCTAATCCATATCTAGGAAAGATCCAATGCCCGGCCCAGCAACTTATTGTTAAAAAATTGTCCAAGATTGTCCCTTATGCAGGTAATATGTAGGATCTACTTCTGAACTGCAGCCTCTCTTAGGAAATAAAGATAAATGTAATTTCTAGTTTCTCAAGATCAACAGGGCAAATCTCTGATCATAAAACAACTTCTCTGCGCAAAAATCCATATTCCTAATTCCTTCTGTAACATAAACTTGATCAACCATCTATATGTTTTGGACAGCAGTAAAATGCTTCTCTTTGACAAACAATCAAGCAAAAGACTGGGGAAAGAGAAAAAAAATGTGCTAGTCCCAGAGGAAATCTAACATGGCCTGCTTTTTTTCACAGCCCTGCCTAATGACAGTTAATAGTGTTGTGGCACGTGAATTATTCAGAAGTTGGAAGAGGAAAGCTGGATTTTCCTATGAAATGGCATTTTCCATTTTAGTTCAGCAGCTCTCTAAATAAAAGATTTGCAGAAAGCAAATGTTTAAAAAAATCTATATTTCTAGGAAGGGCTTGCTTGTTTATTAAAAGATAAAGCCTTCATTCCCACCCTTCTGATAGTTTTTAATCAATCAAATTAATGAAATAGCTTAATATTGGCCCGAAAGATAGCTCTGACCTCAAAGCCAGCTCTAGGTATTAACAGCACAGGTTGGTTACTAAAGCTAATATTAAAAATAGCCCACTTAAGGAATACTTCTACTAACACTGTCAGGGCAAGCCACTACTATACAAAAGGAGAGCAAACCCTACTCGCTTACTACCACTCATGATGTTAGTCAGTTCAGAAATGAAACATATGCAAGAAAATAACCAAGCTCGGAGAGCACCAAGGACCCCGCAGTTCAAATCTGAGCTACAAATATTCTCTTCTATAGGTTGCTTATTTTTTGCACAGAGGTGTCCATCCTTTAGTTTTTGAAGATGAACATCACTCTTTCTCGTGTTTGTGTTGGAAGCACCAAGGTGATTGCAGGTTGAAAGGATTAGCCGATGAGATCATCATTACCCAGGGGACTCCGAGTTGGGGGCTCCTTTCATGTCCCTGTTAACGTGCCCACCAAAGTGGAACTTACCTAGCTACTTGTGATTCCTCACTTTTGAACTGCTAGGTCAGAAGGAGCTGGAGCAAATGATGGGAGCTCGCCCCATCACACAGTAGCACTTGGCTCTCAAACCCTTGCTGAGCATCCTAACCACGTGAGCCACCATGCTCCTATAACACTATTTAAAAGTACATCAGTATATTGATCTTTTTTTAAAAGATCAATAAAGTATAGAAAACAATACAGTAGAACAATAGACATTTCAAATAAAGATCCAATGCCAATCATTATCCTGTTGTGACCTAGGTTTCCTGAATCATTAAAACACATGAGTAGTCCCAAAAACCTCTTTTATTGCAACAGCTGTGAATTACGTTTCTTCACAGCTGAATCCCAATTAGTTGCAAAAAGTCCTTCGGGAGAAGTCCTTCAGGATAATCACCAACCTTTATCTCCCTTGACACTCTGCCAAAGACCTACTTGGCAAAGCCACACAGATTCCAGAATCAAACTTAGATGTCGACTGGGAACAGAATTAACAACTTTGCTTTCCTGCAAAGTGACCACGTGGAGGATGATGGGAGTGGCCAATCATCTCCAGGCCTTTCTCCCGAGTCGTCCCTTTTGTTTTAACTGTTTGTTCCTTCTGGCAGCTCTGTGCATGTGCGCACTAGGAACAGGCTCCTCCTGGTCCTCTGCCTCTCTGCTGTCTGACTCTGGAGGACCTGGAGTCTGCGCATCACTCCCAGATGGCCCTGGCCCCACCTCTGCCTCTGACGCAGAGCCCTCATCCGGGCCTTCCCCAGACTCCAGGACTGGCCCATGTTCCTCTCCAGCCTCCTCACTGTCCGATTCCGCTGCCACCTCTGCAGGCTGCTGGCGGACCACAACATATCCACAGCTACTACCCTATGGTAGAGTCATTGGGCATTCAGCTAATAGTATCAACTCCACCTCTTGCTTTTAAAAGGTTTGAGATGAGGGTTTTCTTCTAGTGGAAAAGGATCAATATTATTCTCACCCCACAGTGGCTCAATGCACACATCTGATCCTATAGCATTGAACTGTGACATATTGTAAGGCTATCTCATGGTAGCCATAAACCAACAAAGATAAGGTAACCCAGGGAAGGTAAGTTCAAGTCTTTCAGCATCAAAAGCTTGGGCCATTTCAACTCCAGTTCCACAGTGAAGTTCAGCAGTTCCACAGTGTTCAGGAACAATCATTAGCATTAAATCATAAAACCTTAGGATAAATTCATTATTCTTGAATTTCCACTGGGTTTTTGAAATCTTTAAATTCTGCAACCGGAATTCTACATTCCACGTCAATGTCCATGGGAAATTGTTATGGAATAAATTGGAATAACCCAGAGAGAATTAATTGCCAAAACAATAGTAACGATGACTATTATTCACAGCTTGAATAATATTCAGAACATTTTACATGTGCGTGTTTATATGTAGAGGGAGGTCTGAAGATGGATGAGCAAACTTTGCATCTGTAATGGTATGTGAGAAAGACCTTGGGAAACGGGGGGTGGGGGGGAGAGCTGCAGCCATGTCAACCATTGGGTAAGAGGCAGTTTAACCACAGCAAGACTGTGGACATAGCAAACTTCTCAAAAAGAATCTTCTTTAGTTTCTTGAGGTTTAAAGGTGATGGGGGAGAAATGTACTTTCAGATTTGCAAGATTGAGGTCAGCCTTGGAAGATAATTCAGACAGAAATGCACCCAGATGAATTCTCCTTTATTGTAAGGTTATATTAACAGAATCTTGAAGTTCTGAATTTACATTCCTCCCAGTGCTGTTTTAGATTTTCTTCTCGCATCAAAGCCTTGGGATATAATCCTCGGAGACTTTCCAAACTGTCATCTTTAATGGAACTATACAGAAAAAAAAAGTTTAAATAGATGGCTGTAGAGGAATTACATTAACTACATTTAAATTTAATTTAAGTTACATATCAATGGATGAAATTAAATTATTATTTTTTTCCTGAGTTAACCACCTTCATTTCATAAAGTTGCATATCCTTGATCTAATGTTAAATTGGATGAAATCCTATGGTGTCTATGTACCAATGAAATGAACACTATTAATTAAATAGATTTTTTATTCTGTACAATATGACCTGGAGAGGCAGGGGATCTTATGTCATAGACTTGGGAAATATCCTGGGAGGGAAGTAGAAGACCAAGTATTGACACATATATGGACCTACTTACATGATTGATGTTAGATGTACCGAAGCCCGTAACTAAAGTCAAGCTAATCATGAAATTATCTTGTAGCACGAATTGCAATGTTTTTTTCTTGAGCACCTTTATAAAAACTGCAGTGCAACAATGTATTTATCACGGGTTCAACACTGCCAGACCTAGCAAGACATAGTATAAAGTATCTTCATTATGCTCTTTTTATGTACACTGAGAGCATATGCACCAAGACAAATTCCTTGTGTGTCCAATCACACTTGGCCAATAAAAAATTCTATTATTCTATTCTATTCTATTCTATTCTATTCTATTCTATTCTATTCTATTCTATTCTATTCTATTCTATTCTATTCTATTCTACTCTATTCTCTTAGAACCACTGAAGATATGGCAATGTGGCATTAACTTGGCCTATTACAAAGTTGTTCTAGATTTTGCTAATGAAAAAAAAAACTCAGTCTCATTTCCTTCGAAAACTCAAAGCAAGACACAGTGTAAACAAGTTCTAAAAGACTGGCCTAATAAACATTGGCTATCTATATCCTGGGATCTTCAGTTGAACATAAAACCTGAGCTGTCAGCATCAGATTCCACTACAAGTACAGGAGTTGGGGAAAGCATAAGGATTAAAGTTTTCTTCCCTGGGGAAGTAAACCAACTGATTAAAAACACTATCATGGGTTAAAAAATAGATTGCTAAAAGGGGCTGTGCTTTTTTTCCTTACACAATATGTCCATTCAAGAAGGCACCAGAGAGAAGATTCTTAGATGCCTTTTGTTGGGAAAGCTTTTTAAATCCCTTTGCGACCAGTGATGGTGCAGTCAGGATAAACACATTTCTTTTGCACTGTTTTAATGCTGCTCACAGCAGAAACCACGTATACATCTGAGAAATGGCTCCTTGCCAAGCAGACTTAAAAACTTTAGAGAAGTGGCACCAAGGAGTTAAGTAATAAACCTTCAGGCTAGTGGTCTGGCTTTGCCAGGATTAATGAAGATGAAACAATATATCTTAATATTGCTACAGGGATGGCAAAAGGGGGGAAATTAAGAAGCAAAGTAGTTCGATTTGCAGGTCCCAATTTGCCATCTAAGGCTTATGGGAATTGGGTTTTGTATTCTGGCAAAAAAGATTTTTAGCTGGAATCTCAACATAATTGATTTTTTTAGCGCTTTCAAGAAGGAACAAGCGAATGAACAAAGCTGCTCTTATTCTGCCTTTTTCTTTCCTCCAAAAATATATCCTGCGCGGAATACACCATTATCCACAAGGGATGGTCACTTTTATTGAAAACAGCTGCCTGAAAATGAGCAGCATTTGGTCATTAACAAATGAAGCACTTTGTGTTAGTATTAAAACAGTTGCTTCTCATGACAGAAAGCAATTGAGTTGATTTGGTGAATATGGCTTCTTGTAGCGCTAAATTGATTTCAGTATTTTAGAGGCCCTCAGGGCCGTAAAGATAAATGGCATGAAAAGTATCTGATACCTGTGCAATTCAACTTTGTCAGATTTTAGTTCATGGGAATACTGGGGAAAGTTTGACTAACAAAACATGTGGCTGCCATACATTATAGCATACATGTAAATGAATTTAATATAATAACAATAGAGTTGGAAGGGACCTTGGAGATCTTCTAGTCCAACCCCCTGCGCAAACAGGAGAACCTATACCTGTGATGGCGAACCTATGGCATGCATGCCACAGGTGGCACGCGGAGCCATATCTGTGGGCACGCAAGTGTTACCCTAGCTCAGTTCCAGCATGCATGCGTACGCCAGCCAGCTGATTTTCGGGCCTTTCGGGCCCACTGGAAATCGGGAAATGGGCCGTTTCTGGCCTCCAGGGGGGTCGGGAAGACCATTTTTGCCCTCCCCAGGCTCCTAGAAAGCATCTGGAGCCTGGGGAGGGCAAAAAAAACAGGCCTACCGAGCCCACCGGGCCATCACATGCCAAAAGTGGGGGTTGCGTGAGGGGAGGGTCGCATGTGCATGCATGGGGGGCAGGGCACATTGAATTGTGTGTGTGGGCACATGCGCGCATGACCCCCCATGCTCCCCCCTGCTTTTGGCACACGACGGCAAAAAGGTTAGCCATCACTGACCTATACCATTTCAGACAAATTACTGACCAGTCTCTTAAAAGCTTCCAGTGATGGAGCACCCACAATTTCTGAAGGTAAGCCATTCCACTCGTTAATTATTCTCACCGTTAGAAAGTTTCTCCTTAATCCCAGGTTGCTTCTCTCCTTGTTTAGTTTTCATACATTGCTTCTTGTGTTGCCTTCTGGTACTTTGGAAAATAGGCTGATTCCCTCTTCTTTGTGGCAGCTCCTCAAATACTGGAACATTGCTATCATGTCAACCCTACTCCTTCTTTTCTCTAGACTAGACATATCCAGTTCTTGCAACTGTTCTTCATATGTTTTAGCCTCCAGCCCTCTAATCATCTTTGTTGCTGCTTACCTCCATGCACCTATTGCCAGTATGCAAAAGCTTCCTAGCTGGGCCATCTACTTCTGAGACCAAAAGTCCACAGATTTAGAAGGCACCCAAGTCAAGGAAGGGGTTAAATTCTTTAAAAACACTACATGTACTTTAAGACCTGCTACATGCTACAGACCTCCAGATTAGTCCATTTGATAATGTCTTTTGTGATTTTAGTACTGATAATCACTTTGAACGTAAGAAATCTATTTCAACAGACCACAAAAAATATGTAAAATAAATACAAGGGGTCGGGGGAGCTGATGTTTAGCTTGGTAGGAATGTAATCTCTTTTAGATTCATCTAATCTCCAAAATAATTATGAAACAATTTCATTAAGTGATCCTATTATTGTAGTTAATAAAAGCACTTATGTGGAGCCAAGAATTCAGGCAGCACTCATACTACATCCACAAAGGAAGGTACTTCTCACTTCAATTATGCCTTAAAGGAGGATTGTTTAATAAATATCTTTTTATATATTTAAAGTTATTTTGGAGAAAAATCTAATATAAATCCATATGCTTACATTTTTTAATAGCCCAGTGGGTAGAATGCACACTCAGCAATGTTATGGCTAATGGGCAATATGAACTGTTAAATTTTATTGCATTTTCTAGGAAGCCTATCTAGTTTACTGGTTAAGGGACTGAAGTAACATAAGGTGATCCAGGTTCCAATCCTTACCATAGGGACAAAGTGGATGAGTCTGAATCACTTACTATTTTTCAGCCAATCCTACCTCAAACCGGTCATTCAAAAAAATAAATAAATAAATAAATGAGAGGAAATTTAGCTCTGTTCTGCTTTTACCTCCTAGAAGAAATATGGGATATAAATATATTATTAAACTGATAATATTGTAATTGTTTTATAGATGAGAGGTTTTATTCTATCTCCTAGGAGAGGAGCAATAATTCACCTCCTCAAAGCAGTTGCCCTATGCTTTAATCCCAACTGCCTGGGCGTATACCAGGTTCTCTGGCCTCTGCCTCTTTTTTGGGTCCTTCTATAGCATCTTCCCCTTGTTTAGTCTATGAATATTTTTGTGGAGGTCTAATAAGCAATTATTTTTTTATCAACTCTTTAAATTTAATCTGCCAATCAGAACTCATTTGTGATTATGAGACTAAACATTATTTGTGACTTCATTCATTTTCTCATCTGTGAATGAAGAGCCATGGTGGCACGATAGTTAGAATGTAATATTGCAGGCTAATTCTGCTGATTGCAGAGTTCAATTCTCATTGGCTCAAGGTTGACTCAGCCTTCCATCCTTCTGAGGTCAGTAAAATGAGGATTGTTGGGGGAAATATGCTGACAATGTAAACTACTTAGGGAGGGCTGCAAAGCACTATGAAGTGGTATATAAGTCTAAGTAATATTGCTATCTCTCAACTTCTTTCATGTGCTACATAGCTACATGCCAGAACTTCACTCCTTCTTTTGCTAATGGTTGTTATATATCTGCATCGATCCCACCAACTGTCCTGATAGCAACTCGGATCTCAGCTATTGGGCTATTAATGCCTTTAACTAATTGCATATGGAAGGGAAGTTGGATTTTATTTTATTTTGTCAGTAGACCTAAAAGACAAACCCAAGAAACAGATGAATAACCAATTGAATCAGTAATGTAGTTTAAGTACAGTATCTGGGTAGCATTCTACTCTTGTGTCAGGAAAATGCATACAGCATATAGCCCACTGGTGAAATCTGAACCAGTTTGCTACTGGTTGGCTGGCCGTGAATGTGTGCTGTGCACCAAAGGAGGCTTCGCAAGGTAAGTAGAACAACGAGGGGGGGGAATCAGCTGTGCTGCACGATTTAGTTTGGCTAGAAAGCAGGATTTCCTGCTTTCTAGCAAAGCTAAACCCCGCTGCACAGCTGATCGTCGGAAATACCAGTTCGGAGGAACCAGTAGCTTTTTTAAACTACTGGTTTGCCCGAACTGGTAGCTTTTTTTTTAACTCCCGGGTCAACTGAACTGGTAGCTTTTTTTTTTTACTACTGGTCCGCCCGAACTGGTAGTTTTTTATCACTACTGGTTCGCTGGAACCAGAGTGAACCGGTAGCATTTCACCCCTGATACAGCCCCCAAAATTCTAATTGCCATCCTTTAAATATTTAAGATCTTAAGCCTTAAGCTATTGTAAAGGAATATGTTAGTGTACATGTTTTATGAGACTTAATCAGGTCCCTTTCTTAATTTCAAACTTCTAGAATGCATATGTCCTAAAAGGTTAAGGTCAACCATGCAGGTCCCCACAGTATGTTCCTAATAGTGCAGGAAGGCATGGTGAGTCAAGGTTAGAGTTAGATCATTATTTTTAAACACTGGCTAAAGGTGTTCTATTATAAGAAAGCAATGGAAGAACTTAGTCACCTCAGTTCTTCACATTGGTTTCCAGTCTACATGGTAAAATATATTAATCTTGAAATTTAGCTGAAATAAAACCAAGGAGCGCTTATCTTTTCTCTTGGGGATGTGTAGTGTGCTACAGCAATGAACCAATTCATGCAATCAGACATCCCAATGTATGCACTGGTTTACACATTGATGCCTTTGAGTGCTTTGAGTCCTCTAAGGTCTCAGAAGGGAGATATAAGATCCTATACAAGGAAAGACTTTGCCAGAAATGAGCAAGCTGAAACTTCTGAGCAATCCACTGTATCCATAATACTTTTATTTCTCCAAGACTGTCAAAGCACACCAATCAAACCTATTTGCAAATGTCCTTGATGGCTTACAATCCTTCAATAACACACTATTGCTTTCTTATAAAATTCACCAGGAACTGATTATGAGTGAGTAAACTCTAAAATGTTTGCAATAAATTTACACAGCCTCATTACATTGCATAAATTTGAGCTCAACTGATATTGAATATTCAATGAGGGTTTGGACATACAGTTCATGAACTCTAATGATTGGTTTTATATTTGTAGAGAATTGAAATACAGGTAATCTTTGTTTAATGACAGTTTGAAGTTCTGATGGACACCCAAAAAGTTAGTTATGACCTGCCCTCAAAGTTACAATAGCTGCATCCCCTCATCCATGGTCACCCATGATGGCATTTGAGGCACTTAGCAACCAGCTAGCATTTACCACCTGTTGCAACAATCGGAGTCACATGAGCACGATTTGTAATGCTTTTGCCATGATCATATGGTTTTCTTAATGACCATGAGATTTGCTTATTGGCCACAGTGGCTTGCCTTATGACCTCCATAAAAATACGGTGACCTGCTTAACAACCACAATGACTTATGACAGAAAATCTGGATTCAGTTATGGTTGTAAAGTTACTACTACCTGTAAGAATTTAACAAGATCTGCTTATGCCTTTCTATAGATTCCTTTTATATATACTGTACACTCTTATTCATGCCTTTGTGTATTTTACATTATATTTTTATATATTTTATTTATTTCATTTCTTTATTAGATTTTTACTACTTTATAAGTAACTCAAGGCAGTGAATATACATAACACTCCTTCCTCCTCCTATTTGCTTTTTTAAGTGTGGAATTTTACTACTGCTGTGTGTGTTTTGTGGTTCAAGGGCTTATAGTAAATGCTAAGCAGCAGATTCAAGGAGAGGTGGTGTAGTCCTATTATTTCTTTCCTCCTTCTGCAGTAAATACAGAGAGAGCTTGACAGAATAATAGAGACTTGGTACCTCTCATTTATCATATATGTCACCTTTCAAGGATTATACAGTATCTCTAGTGTCTTCACAGTCTCAATGAAACCAATTTTTCCAGTTTTGTTATCTTACTACCTTATCAGTTGGAAACCTATTCTCTCCATATTTTGGGTCTGCAAGGATTTTTTTTTTTTTTTTGCAAGTACGAGCTCATGTTCATATTGTCTTTATGATATCAATATTCTACACAAAACCCATGTAAGTTTGAAGTTCTTGCCCTTGACTTGCTTAAATGCATGAGACCATGACTCACTAACCTGGAACTTTAGAACTAATAAAATGATTTTTAAAAAATTTGATTTATATGCCGCCCTTCTCCGGAGACTCAGGGCGGCTTACAATGCGTTAAGAATTAATGAGTGAGAATTGAACTCGCAGTAATTGCAGGCAGCTGGATGTTAAATGCTGCCTTAGGAGGCATTAGCCTCCTACGCCACTCAGGCTCCTAAAAATAGAGATTGTTGGATAATCTCTATTTTTTACATTCCTTAAAGTAAGTTTTTACCACAACATTACATGGTGTGTATATATGTGTTATGTGTGTATAAAATCTCCATTTATATATCTATACCTTTCTGTTCAGAATTTTAGGAGCTGTGGTGGCGCAGTGGTTAGAATGCAGTACTGCAGGCTACTTCTGCTGATTGCTGACTGCCTGCAGTTTGGCAGTTCGAGTCTCACCAGGCTCAAGGTTGACTCAGCCTTCCATCTTTCCGAAGTGTATAAAATGAGGACCCAGATTGTTGGGGCAATATGCTGACTCTGTAAACCGCTTAGAGAGGGCTGTAAAAGTACTGTGAAGTGATATATAGCATAAGTCTAAATGCTATTGCCATTACTATAATCAGTAATACAACTTCATTTGCTTGGTTTTTCCTTTGAAAGTCCAGTTGCCTTTTGAAAAAGCATCTTTGGGACAACCATGACCTGGATCTCTGAGAATCTTCATAGACACAACTTCATTCACAAAACCTGGAGCCAAAGGCAGCTGAGAGGAGTCAAATATGTTAAAACAATGAACATCAAAACAATGCATTCTAACATGCAACTCACATGCACATAAAAAGAGGAGAGCTCTGATCCTCTGGTTGTGGCTACCATTTTGATAGTATAAACCCACAGAGGTCTCTGTTTGAGCTGAAATATTTTATAGTGAGTTCTTGTTTAACAACCACAACTGGGACAAGGAACCTGGTCACTAAGCAAAACTATAAACAGGTGAAACCATGACTGCACTTATGATCTTACTCCAGCATTCCTTTGTTTTACAGACCTGCAAGGTTCATAAATTGGTGGATTGGTTGTAAATTTACTTTTCATCATTGTAACTGCAAATGGTTGCTAAATGATGCAAATGGTTGCTAAATGAAGGAATACCTGTACAGTATTATGTTTGTAAGATTAAATATTTGCAGTGTCTGTTATCTTATATTGGCCTAGGACTGAAATAAAGATTGTTGTTGTTGAACTAGCTTCAGATCTGACAGTCTTGTGCTAATTCTTTGGTCAAACCTTATTTTTCAGATTTGGGTCATTGGACTAGCTTTATATCTTTTACAGCTAATGAGTAGGTGCCAGGTGAATGCTTATAAGTATTGGCCCAAATGTTTACTGTGGGGGGGGGGTTTGGATGGATAGGTAACATTAGGAAGGACATTTTCTATTTGCCAGCCTCTTTTTCGTGGGCATTACAACTCATTCTGCCATTCTGCTTCTGCTGCCTCTGCTCACCAACCATCACAGAGTATTACCAACAAACTACAACTTGACACCATCACTGAATCTGGATTCCTGCTCCAGTTGAACAAAGCTTGCCAGCTAGCTACATACATCATTTTGATACCCTGGAAAAGCTATAATCAGAGGCAACAATGGTACACTATTCTACGAAAACAAGTCAGGGTTCATTCTTTAAGGTTCTGTCTAATCCAGCACCCCGAAAAGGCATGTGGAAAAGTGAGATCATAGATATATCTTATGCTGCTTTCTACTGCATTGCTTCAACTCCACTTGAGCTCTGTATTATCTTTTCCTCATCTTTCTTCCTTAAAAGGGATGCATGGGAAAGTTTATTTTAGTGAATGGCTTTGAAGATAATTCAAGTAAAATTTGGGAAGGTGAACCTTGCTAAAGTGTTTACCATCCTTTCTGCTTTCATAATATTCTGCACTGTCCCTTCCCCATTTAAGATGCTACAGCCAACATAAATTATGAGCTGCAAAAGATGTAGCCCAATTAATTTATCAATGTCAATAACACTTTTAGCCTGTTTTCCTGGTTCTTAAGAAAATCAGTTAATTTACTGTGCAATCCTAGGCACGCTGTCTCAGAATTAAATTCCACTGAGTTCAGAGGAAATGGAACCTCAATTAGTACTATATTCAGTGAACTTATTGGAAAATAAGCTTTCTACTTAAATAAGCTATTAGCAATTTTAGACTTATTAAACTTGCGATTCTAATTCAACTTATATTTAGTTATTTTTCACTTAATTTATTAAATTTATGTGTCAGCCATCTTACTGTCAGGTGATACCGTTTTCTATGTATCCACACAGAATATATTTGTAGACAAAACAGATCTGATGTTACCCATTCTTTTTAGGAATAGTCCTAAGTAACTTAACTTTAATTTAAGCTTAACTTTATGAGAGAGAGAGAGAGAGAGAGAGAGGGAGGGAGGGAGGGAGGGAGGGGCTTTCACAGATATGACAACTCCAACAATTATTTTGATTTTAAAATTATGTTTACTTCTCTAATTTCCTATGGATTATTCCACATCCTTGATTTCATGCAATGCAAAAAGATTATGGTACTCAATGAAAGTGAGAACTGGGCCACCCGAAAAACTCCATTCAGTTGCCATCATTTAGCAATTGTCATTCTAATTGTCATTCTAGGACAATTGGGAATGGGGAGCAGGAGGAGCTTCTGCCATCTCTATTCAATCCTAGATATCCTATTAATATGTAAAAGTGCTCCCAGGTAATTGTATCTTTTTAAATATGAATCCCTTAAGTAATCATTAGGAAATAAGGAACAATGACTTCCCCATTTTTTTAAAAAAATACACTGTTTCATTCTTTGTGAGTTTTCTAACACGAAGCTTCAATGACCTTTGAGCCTCTCATTATTTCTGAATATCAGACTGCTAATTTTGAAGAGTCTCTGAAAAAGAAGCATATAATAAGGGAGCTGAGTATCCTGAAATAGGTGAGTTTTGCAATTATATTACTCTCCAATTGTGTTATGGCCCGTCAGTGGCCTGTGCAGCTAGTAGCTGATTCCGACAGTGAGGAGGCTGGTGTGGTGATGCGCCAGCAGCCTGTGCAGCTAGCACTCGAGTCAGACAATGAGGAGGCTGGAGAAGATGTGGTGCCAGAGGCAGGGATTCAGCCAGGGCCTTCAGAACCTCCAGAAGCTCCCATAAGTGAAGAGGAAGAAGAGAAGGAACGCGCAGAGTTGCCAAAAGGCAGGAGTGGCTCCTCAGGAGGAGGTCTCCTCGAGAGTAAGGCTTGTGGCTAATTGGCCACTCCCCTAGCCTATTTAAGGAAGGATGACGACTGAGGCAATTTGCAGAAAACAACTTCGTTCATATTCCTTTGCATCTTGATTCCACAAACGTCTGATCGGCTCTTGTTCCTTTCTTGTCAGTTTTCCTGCAAATTGCTTCTGGGCATTCTGCCAGCCACAATAAGATTATGGTTATCTGAAATACTGTGCTTCAGAATTGAGTTATTATTCTTTGGATTCTTGTCAGCTGTTAATGAAGTTAAATTAACAGCCCTTGTTCAGAAAAGACTGATTTAAACTGTACTTGTGTTCAAACAACTATTAAGAAAACTCATTAGTAGTCCTTAATTAGTAAACTAAGGTTTGTATGGACTTTGTGTGTGCTGCATTCTTTGTGGTCTGTAGCTGGGGCAGAACAAATTGCCACTTCAGCCTTTATGCATCAAAGCCTCTTGATTTAGTCCCCATTTGTTTTGAACACCACGAAAATCCCATTTTAGATTTATAATCATGTCATAGATTTTAATCTAAGAGGCATCCACCATAATTTTTAATGGATTGATTGATCCCTTAATGAAATGTATTTACTGATGACCTTAAGTGTTCAAGGTATTTTTTTTTTGATACTTGAGTAGATGTCATCATTTTCAAAGAAATCTAGAGTTTTATCTGAAGCTTTGTACATAAGTAACCATATGGTGCTGAAAACTAAAATGGATGAAGATTGAAGAATGCAATGCATAGAGATGAATGGCTGATCTGGTCATTTAACAGTCTGAACTAGAGAGGCATCCCCCCCCCCACATTCTTGTTGTTTCTTCCACTTCCTTTCTTATTGTTACTATTATCCATAAACACGTTTACCAGATTCACTTTGTTCAGCAGGCAAGTGTTAAACCTTTTTTCTAGATTGGGTAGATGAGGGCTACTTTTCTTTGTCTCTTGAAATTCCCAATGTGCTTACACTAATTCAGGAGTCTGTACTGAAATGGGTCTTTTGGGATAGTTATACAATCATCTCATTTCAAGGGTTCCTTTAATTCTTCAAGAAAAGACACGAAACACAGCCACGCTCTTGGACATTTTATATAAAAAACTACAGTGGTACCTTAGTACTCATCATTAATTGCTTCCTGGGAGGCGCAATGAGTACTAAAAACCATGAGTACCAAACTAATTTTTCCCATAAGGAATAATGTAGTCAGTCATAAGGCAGCCAACACCGACAAGTTCTAGCTTGTGCATTGAGTATCAAACAAATGATGAGTACCAGGACAAAAATTTTGCATCAAAATGTGCTGAGTACCAAATCTGATGAGTTTCAAAGCAGTTGAGTACCAAGGTACCACTGTAAATTCAAACCTGGTTCTCCCCACCCTCGAGATTTTGTCCCAGGAAGAATAAAAACTAGCCACACTTTGTTTTGGATAACATCTTCCTTGCTTTGTATCTGCTAACAATAAAATTTACTCCCAGCAGGATCTTGGCATAATTTTTTGACATTTCTCTTGTTAAGGCTAAAAAAAAAAAAAGATCCTCCCCTAATTCTGAATCACCTAAAGCATGCTTTGCTATGGGGATCTTGGCAACCTTAGCAGTGTTTCAGGTAGCAATCTAAGAGGATATTTATCAATATTCATTTTGATAGCTATGAATGTGAGTTATATTTGACTTGAGGGGTAAGAAGTTCAATGCCAGCAAAATATAATTTTACTGCTGTTCGGTTCAGCAAATTTTACCCTGCTTATACACTGACAAATTTACCAATGGAGTTTGATAGCATTTGTTAACATAAAAATGATCACAATAAACAGCGTGTATCAGGAATAGGGTATTAAATAAACCTGAGTCAAATTTATTTCCATCACTTCTTTTCAATCCTGCATTCCTTAAGATTCATCCTCCCAATCTGTTAATGGTAGAATAATGATTCACTGTTCACTGTCCTAAAAGGAGATTTCCTCATGGCATCACTTGTCCATCATGACTCATTTTTGCTGTCCCAGAATTAAAATGGTGTTTTCCTTCTCCCAACACCAGCCTAGATGTACAAATAATCTACAATAGCTCACTGATTACACTGATGGACGGGTGGGATCTACACAGCTTCCATAGATCATTTTAGGCTGGTGCAGGTATCCTGTGTCCTTCCAATTACTGGATCTTGCCTTCCGTGGCCATATTGGCTTGGCCCGAGCCAAACATGAGAAAGCAAAAGCAGGAATAAGTAACTCTTTGCAGGAATAAGTAACTCTTTACAGTAGATGGATAGCTGCTTCTTGCATGCCCTTTAGAAACAGTTAATACACTTTTGAGCTTGGAGATAGGATTGATCTCTTTCAATTAAAAAAAAAAGATATTAAGTAACTGGAGAAGGAGAGAAAATGTACCTATTATGTTGTAAGGGGTCAGTGGGGAAAATTCTTCCCCCGCTTAATCTCTGCAGGCATTGGGCGAACTTAAAAGTTGGGGGTGGCTTTCCTCCTCACTGTTATTCTCTTCTGTTTTGCACCACCATTACAGAGTTAAGAGCTATTCCAGTCCACTTCCTTCTGTTATGAAGGCCTCATCCCTGAGGAGAAAGGATCCCTGTCATAAGATAATGTACTACTGGATCTGGGCAGCTCTGCTCTGAGTGCATTTCAGCTTGGACAATTAGTAATGCATTAAAATGTGACCGAAGGGCTGGTTGTATCAGATTGTCTTAAAATACAAATTTGCTTGAAGTATCCAGAAAAATTATCGGCGGAAAGAAGTAACTCCTCTACCTAGGAGTTTACAAATAGATGTAGAGCAGCTCCCTATGAAGTAACTGCATCCCAAAGTAACTTAGTTATTTCTGAAAGCAAGGTTATCTGAGATTTCCCCCATCTAAGGTTTCATGGAAGGGGACACGGTGGCTCAAAGGGGACTTGGTGGCTCAGTGGCTAAGACACTGAGCTTGTCGATCAAAAGGTCAGCAGTTCAGCAGTTCGAATCCCTAGCACTGTGTAACGGGGTGAGCTCTCCCATTACTTGTCCCAACTTCTGCCAACCTAGCAGTTCGAAAGCACGTGAAAAATGCAAGTAGTAAAATAGGAACCACCTTTGGTGGGAAGGTAACAGTGGCCCATGCACCTTTGGCATTTAGTATGCTTGTCACATGACCATGGAAACGTCTTCGGACAGCGCTGGCTCTTCGGCTTTGAAACAGAGTTGAGCACCACCCCCTAGTGTCAGGAACGACTAGCATATATGTGCGAGGGGAACCTTTACCTTTACCTTTAAGGTTTCATGGAATAATTTGAAAATAATCATACAGGTTTTGTACATCTTGAAAATCACTGTTCGGTATCTTTCTTCCACATATTTGAGGCCTGCCTGCTTATAGTTGGCATGAAATTGATATTGACAATAAGAAATTGGCACCAAGTGGTTGGAACACATCATTTATGTGAGATCAAGCGGCATATATATATTATCTTAAAATGTCAGATGTTTTGCAGGCATCGAATAAAATAGGAAAAAATAGCATCTGTCCTGCTGGATGTGCCAGTATTTGGTCATTTCAATTTTAAAAATAATATAGTCACAATCCGTAAAAAGATTGAGAAGCAAGTGTGGGTTTTGCTTTTGGGAAGAAAAGACTGTCATGGATGCAGAGAGTCTATCACAGCTAGAAGATGTCGAAGAATCTTAAGAAGAGTTTATTAGTGCCTGAATCTTTGTGGTGTCAGCAACTCCCACTTCACATCTCATGAAACTTGTTGATTACCACAGAGGCCCAGAATGAGAAAAAGTAAAAAGGCCCTAGTGTTTCATTCAAATAAAAATAAAAAAGGCAATATTAATAGTTTCCCTAATCATCACAAAAAGCTGTGGACTGTGTCAAAGTGGTTCTCTGGATTAGATCAGTCTGGAGGTCAAATTCTACCTCATCCACAAATATTACTGCAGAAAAACGTTGGCAAACCGAGCTTTGAGACTTCTATTCCTGTTTTCTGTGAAACGAAGATGCTACGAGGGATAAGGAAGAATGATTACAAGTACCTTTCATTCCAAAGGAGCTCTATTATTAAGCATCAGACCTTGAAACTGCAATGCAACGAGGCTGAAAAGTTTGCATTTTTCACTGGATTTCAGACAAAGGGATTTCTTTAAAAATATATATATATATTTTGCAAGCCAATCTCACAATTGAGATGCGGGGAGCGTGGCAGGAGGGAAGATACTTGTTATGATATTGCTCATCATGTGCCCTGGAAATTTCCATAAGTCCCATTTGTGGCGTTTGTCACTAGATGTCACTGCATACACAAGTGTGCAGCTGCAACAAGATCAGCGCACAAACAAGCAAAACCAGAAACAAAAAGGCAGAACGACCAGTCACTGGGCAGCACTTGAGAAGGATATCTAACCTGCTGTAGCCAAAAAAAGAAAAACAAAACAAAAAAACAAACAAACAATGAAGCAAAAGTACTGTGACATCATGAAGATTAACAGTTATAAAGTACTAGCCACTACCTATGAAATCTTGCAAGGTCTACAATTCGTTGGTTAGGGGCAAAAGGCTAGCTGAATGTTAGCTAGCTGAAGCCAACAATGGATATGAGGATTGCCTCCCTCACCCATTTCCTTTTTCTCTCTTTACACAGATTGTGAAAGCAGATGTGACAGTTTATAGAAGGCTTAGATATTAGATGATGGGCCACAAGTACCTAAGTCTAATAAAGGTTCAGAAAAAAAGCTCCTAGACCATCACCAAATTATGAACCAAAAAAGCAGTGCAACCAAACTTTGTTTTGGCTGTTCACCAGAATCAATCTAATTTTATTGTATTATCATTTTAGAAGCAATCTGGCATCATCTGAAAAGTGTAAAGATAACGTCTGTGTGCCAGAATTCTCACAAAAGCCAGTTATTCAGAATGCATATGTCTGGTTTTACTTACTTATTTATACCTCACCTTTATTAGTTTTCAAAAATAACTCAAGGCAGCAAACATATCCAACACACCTTCCTTCTTTTATTTTCCCCACAACAACCCTGTGAAGTGGGTTGAAGAGAGAAAGAGAGACAGAGACAGAGAGACAGACAGATAGACAGACAGAGACAGAGACAGAAGAGAGAGACAGAAAGAGAGACAGGGAGAGACAGAGAGATAGTCAGAGACAGAGACAGACAGAGACAGACAGACAGACACAGAGAGAGAGAGACAGAGAGAGAGACACAGGGAGCGAGAGAGAGAGACAGGAACAGGGACAGAGAGACAGAGAGAGGCAGAGAGAGAGAGACACAGAGACACACAGAGAGAGACACACACAGAGAGATACAGAGACAGGGACAGAGAGACAGAGAGAGACAGAGAGAGAGAGAGAGAGAGAAGCAGAGAGAAAGAGAGAGAGAGATGGTGTGTGTGAGAAAGAAACAGAGAGACAGAGAGAGAGACAGACCCAGACCCCCAAATTTACCCAGCTGGCTTTTATGGCTAAGGCAGGGCTAGAATTCACAGTCTCATTTGCGTCTAAATTTTGTATTAAAAAACAGCCTCTTGGGAGGAATAAAGCTTTCATGCTAAACTATACATGGACTTGTGTGGTAACAGTGAATTATTTGCATTTTATTGGAAAAAATGCTGCTTGCAAAGCTTTAGAGGGAGTATTCTAAGAGGAGCTCATATGTTTCCAGGCTATTCCCTGCCAGCTCACAATATTGGTGCCCGAATGCGAATGGTGCCATACTTATTCAGTCCTTGAACTTGCAATTCCCAGAATCAGCTATGATGGAGAATCATATGGAAATTCAATCCCTTAATACATACCAAAAGAAACAACGTTTGGAAATAAAAGATGACTTTAGATCTGGTTAGGGCCTTCAGTCACATAAAATACCTTTAAGAAATGTATTAAAAATGAGAGAAAATGTTCATAAAAGTAAAGAGAGTAATGGAAAGGCATAAATCCTAACAGCAGTCTTGATATATACGTACTCTGATCGTATCAATGCTCATTTTTGTATTTTTGATTTGCATGAATGTACACTCTGGCGCATTAGGAAATTCCACCCAGAAAGAATCTTGATTAAACTGTACAATCTCAATCATCGAGGCTGGCTTGCAGGTTGGTCCTTGACTTACAACAATTCATTTAGTGAGCATTCAAAATGACAATGGCACTGAAAAAAAGAAACACCCATGACCACCACACTTATTTTTTATTAATTAATTAATTAATTAATTAATTAATTAATTAATTAATTCAACTTATATACCACCCTTCTCCCCAGGGGGACTCAGGGCGGTGGACAGCCAAACTTAAAACACATATAGTACAAAAGTTAAGAAAAAACTAAAATAAATTAAATCATCAGCATTTCCAATTTAAAATCCCAGATCTGCAAAATCGAAAAGTTCCCAATTTAAAACCCAGAATCAATAAAATCAAAAATTTAAAAACCCCATTAAAACCATTTAAGCTAGGCCAGCTTGTTGGAATAAATAAGTCTTCAGGGCCTTTCGGAAAGCGCGGAGGTCTGGGATCAGTCGTATTCCAGGAGGTAGCTCATTCCACAGGTTGGGTGCCCCCACAGAGAAGGCTCTCCCCCTGGGGGCCGCCAGCCGACATTGCTTGGCTGACGGCACCCTGAGGAGGCCCTCTCTGTGCGAGCGTACTGGCCGGTGGGAGGTTATCGGTAGCAGCAGGCGGTCTCGCAGGTATCCCGGCCCTATGTCATGGAGTACTTTAAAGGTGAGAACCAACACCTTGAAGCACACCTGGAAGACCACTGGGAGCCAGTGCAGCTCACGCAGGAGAGGTGTTACATGGGAGCGCCCTGTGGCTCCCATAATCACCCGCGTGGCTGCATTCTGGACCAGTTGGAGCCTCTGGGTGCACCTCAAGGGGAGCCCCATGTAGAGAGCGTTACAGTAGTCCAGGTGAGACATGACGAGGGCATAGGTGACTGTGCATAAGGGCACTTGGCAATTGGCACAGATTTACAATGTAGTTATGATGTAGTTGTAGCATCCTGGGGGTCATGTGGTCACCCTTTGAAACCTTCCCAGCTGGCTTCTGACAAGCAAAGCCGATGGAGGAAGCCAGATTCATTGAACAATTGCAATGATTAATCACTGAACAACTGTGGTGTAAAAGGTCATAAAATTGGGTGTGACTCGCTTAACAACTGCCTTGCTTAAAAAGTCTGGTCCTAATTTTGATCGTAAGTTGAGAACTACTTGTATTTTATCAAAGTAAAGAAGCACATTTCTGTGTCATTTTTTTAAAAAAACTATGCAACTAGGAAGAGCCACAGGTGAAGACTATTAACTTCTTTCTCCTGTAAAATGCTTTCCATGCATTCTGGACAAATAGGTGCCATCAGAATCAGCCTGGGTGGTGGTAGGGACTGTGGTAGGGACACATCTATGGAGAAACAAATTAGGGAATACTGATGTAGACTGACGTGTGTTCTTATGGCACCCTGGATCCAAACCTCAATTTGGGCTTGAAAATTCAAACAACGGCACTTTCCATTGAGATTCCAAGTCAAAAGCCAGCACTCTAAAACTTAGCCACAGACCGCCCAGCTAATGACTCAAAATAATTCCTTTTTTACTTTTCAAAACCAGATTCAATTAAGGGCAAAAATATCTGTGATTCTTGTCACCTTTTCTCCCATTAAAGAAGCAACTGCCAAATTATTTAACCAAATCATGTTCACATGCATTTCTAGAATGTTCTCTTATTTCAAAAGTCGTTGATTATTTATTCAGTCATTCAGCTGGATCCTTGTTAGTATGCCAAACGTTCCTTCACTTGCCTGAGTTTATTAAATCTACATCGGGTCTTTAAGGTCTTTAAAATTGTTTCCCTTCCGAACATCATTAGCCATTATATAAATTATAGAATGCCAGTCTTTGGGAAAAGAAGAAAGGTTTATCTGTCACTCCAGAATAAAATGTGAGGTAAAGCTTTAAACAGCTACTGAGGCAGGTGATGGAACAAGTAGCAGGACCATTTACAGGGATAGATGGCATCCTAATATGATGGGGTTTGAAGTAGGCAATTGAAGAATCCTATGGGGTCCAGAAGATCCAACAGATGTGGTCAAATGTGCATAGGACTGTGGACTATGACTCTGATTGAAGATACTTTTGCTTGATTTGGTAGTATCCAATAAAGGATTATATTTTTATATTTTTGGAAGCCTGAAAGGGGATTTCCTGATGAAGTCATTACTCTGTCCACAAGACCATAAACCCTTATGCAATAGAGATACAAACATGTTGACACTGAAGCACACACACAGAGAGAGACCTTTTTTTTTGCAGAGCTTTGGTATATCTCATTTTCCTCCACCGGATGAGAGACAGAGAGAGACTGGAAATGGCATGATTTCATGCTAGCTGAACAAAAATAGTTTGCTTTCCTGTACATCATTCTGGAATAAAATTGTGGAAATTACAGGACCTTCTCTAAGTATGCAGGGGCATCCATTAAAGGCCATCCACTAAGCTCACACCTGGCTAGAATGGAAATATGATAAAGATGACTTTGCCATAGACTCCCAATAGGGTTGTTTGGCAAGCAGTTACATCCTTAATTGACAGCTTGCGTAGCTGGGCCAACAAGGAAGTTGAACAAGTTCCATCTGGAATATGTAACATACAGTATGTGCTAGCACAACCTACAACCAGTTTCCCATAGTAGCAACTAACCCTGGGCTATATGTGTGGCTGCCAAAGGCTGAATTTGTCTTTAATTGGCATTTAGTTAAATTCAGCCCTTGGCAGTACACATATAATTCCTTCATTATAGCCAGTGATGGCTAGAAATCTGCAGGGCTTAACAGAAAATCTGTTGGTGGAGGAACATTATGGTCTCCAAAACATTTTGTATCCGAAAAACTCCCAGAAGAAGTTAACATGACTAATAGCATCCTTAAGATATTGGAAATCCCATAGCAGAGTAAGGACAAAGGCTGAGCTAGGCTTGCATGATGTCTCCACTGTGGCCAACCAAATGCCCATGGGAAATCCACAAACAGGATATGTACACAATAGCATCCACCCGCTTGTGTTCCCCAGCAACTGGTACTAAAAGGCCTACTGAGATCATAGTATAATTATTTGCTGTAAAAAGCAGTCATTCTTGTCATCCCAAATTCCTCATCACAGGACTATGGATTCTGCTGTTATGAGATATGCAGGGACAAATTTCTGCCATCTATGTTCTTCCCTCCTTACTTAATTGTGTACACCACCATTACTTGCCTTTTTAATTATGTAAAAAGCCCCAGTAACTTCTCCCCAGACAGTTGTTCCAATCCTTTGTTTGCCATTCTCTATACCATCAAATCCTTTTTGAAGCGCAGTGGTTGGAATTATGCAAAACATGCAGTTCCCTCTTCCTTCCTTATCTTGATTTTACAACATATTCATTCACAAAAGTGAAGGAACTGATTCCACTGAGCCCACACTCCTATCCAGTCTGCAGATGACCAAGAAGCCCCTACCACCTTGCTAGCTACAAAATCTACTCTCATTCTTTTTTCTTTACTCTTTGTCTTCTTTACTCAGACCATTAACTGTAAAACAAACTGGAGGCTGGCTGCTTAATCTTTTAACCCTATTTCTAACCCAAGCCCCACCCCACCACTTAGCTCACATATCTTATGACATTAATACGTGGCCACCCAGCTGCTTATAAGACACATGAAGATTGTACAGAGATACACAGGGTTCCTAGCTTCCCAGAACACAATAATTGTGAGCATTTAGAAGAGCATTCTGGAATTCCAAGAATAACAATGTGCCTGGGAACATCATCATCATCATCTCTCACGGGGGACTGCTAGGACTTGATGTCTGCTACATTTTTACATCTTAAAACATTGTTTTCAATAAAAAACCAGAAAGGTACCATGCAGCACCACAAAAGGGCATCATCCCCTGAATGATTTCTAGGCAATGGAGCACAATCCTCAGTGCCCAGCATTTGCAGAAAGAATAAAGCCAGGTTTTTCACTAAGCTGGGAGACTTCGTTTCTTCTTTCTCTGATTTTACTGTCATGCTCTAAAATGTGTTTTTTCTTTTATCACATGATCAGTTCCCTAAGTTTACTCTCTGCAGTAGAGTTGATGTTATATAAAATGTGATGCCAAATGTATTATTTTATGAGTCTTTAAAATAGACTTGATTTTCCAGTATCAGAGATTATAGTTTTCTAGGGACATTTTGTTTTCAAGATTTCCTCTCTGCCTCACCCCATAACAATTCCTCAAGAATTATTGTTAGATTGACAGTAACTTCTGAGTCTCATGCTTAAGGAGCAATAGAGCAACAAGGTTGATTTGATTAGGCTTAATCTATCTACCGACTTAGAGTGGGCTGTAAAGCACTGGGAAGTGGTATATAAATCTAAGTGCTATTGCTATTGCTATCCAAATGCTGTTACTGTAAACCAATGGCTCTATTGCTGAGAGTGGAGTCATTTATACAAAGCAAACCACTGTCAACAAGAGCAATTCCTGGACCTGGAAAGACACTGAAGAGCCCTATTGGAGCCTTCACACAATAAGCCAGAAGAACTTCAAAGGGCTGCTGTATTCTTTGCTGGGAACAATCCACGCACAAAGCAACCTTGTTTATCTAAAAGGCTCAGGTAACACCCCCAAAAAGTCTGATAAATAGAGATTGGGATGAAGGAGTAAACTGGCCACCTGGGTTTGAAAAGGCTGCCCTCTGAAGATTGCTAAGCCTTTTCACTTGTTGAAATCCCAAAGGAGATCCTTTTAAAGCCCTATTGCCATCTGTCTCTCTTTCTCTTCCTCCCTCCTTCTCTCGCTCACTCTTCTTGAATGGAGGCATTCTGGGCCCCTTCTGTGCTTAAAGGAATGCATCATTGCGATTTGCAGAGCTGGGATGTGTTTGAATTAATACAGCAGGCCTCGGCCTGCTCTCAGTTATGCTTCCTCAAGGTAAAGCTAAATAGATTACACTGAGGTATTTTTTAAGCATACATAGCTAAGTGATGAGAGGAAATCATCCCAGCTAGTATAATTGTTCACTTGTTGCTCATGATTTTACATTTCTGTAATTGTTCATGTTTTGCAAAGGGTTGGGCTTTGCACCTTAAAACTGATGCCACTTTTTTAAATCAGAAAAAGTGTTTGTCTTACTTTGGGGTTTGTCTCTTTAACTTTCTAAAAGTTTAAAGACAGACAGACAGACGAACACTGGATACTGCAAAGTCCCCTCTCCCCCAGTGTGTTTTACAGAAAAGAAAAAAAAATGGGTGTGAACCTCATATTTGTCAGGTACAAGAAGTCGGGAGCCAGGAATAGAGTTCAAAAGTACGAGTTTATTTCATGCCACCTGTACACAAGAATCTGAACTACTAAAGGTCAAGGCAAATTGGCGCCAGTTAAGAATCAATGGACTTCAAGGGGGGCTGGACTTTGGTCTCTTATGGGGATGTAGAAACTTCAAACTGATGATGCATTTGACTCCGCCCTCAGGCTCAGCCTGGTCATCTCCTACATCTTTGACAATATATCATGCAGTGATGGGATTCTACTGGTTAGGACCAGTTCAGGCAAACCATTAGCTCCAACTTTCAGCCATGAGCGAACGGGTTCTCTCATTCTTTGAAGTGGGCCCGCCCCCCCGCCCCTGCCTTATACTCACCTATATTTCTGCTTCCGAAGCCCAGCTGATTGGAGCAGCAGAGTGGATTGCCGCTCCTCAGCTCTTTTCCTTGCAATGTGGAAGTTCAATTTTGTGCAAACTGCGAACCGATTGTGAAACCGGTAGGATCCCACCCCTGATATCATGCATGGCAGAAAAAAGAACAATACCTGTCAATTTCCTAGAGAAGCCTCTGTAATATACAGCTCATAGTTTGAGTGATATCAAAGAACAAGCAAACTGAAATTTATAGTGTGCTGATGAAGTTGGGAGCCAAGATGGAATGGCCCACAAAGCACGATTTGGCAGTTCAGAGTTTATTGTGAACTCTCCCAATTTTTCTAATTCAAGAACAGACAACCACAACCACAAAACTTTTAATCTTTGCTTTGGATTTTTTTTTAAAGCATACCAAAAGTGTTTTTTGACTATCTGCACAATTGCCTATCAGAATATTTATACCAGAAAATGTAGTATTCTGGGAGGGGGGTGGGAAATCTCCATATCCTGGGAAAATGATTGCCCAAATGTCACATATTATGGAACACTGCATAAAAGAGTAAGTACAGATTTTTAGAAATGTAAAAAAAATAAATTAATGGAAATGTTACAGAAAGTGAAAGTTATTAGTCTGTCCTAATGATGTTGTAAGACTTTGAGGATTTTGTTCTATGGGAACGGATATGAATGTAGAGTTTGAGATTAGGTCATCTCTGCAGGAAAATAACACTAAGCATTTTCAGTTTGAGTGAAATTATCCCTTTGCCTTTTTTTTTTTTAAAACATACTATCTCTCTGACTTTTTCATAGCCTACTACACTAAGGGGATCCACCTAATGCACTGATAGTAGTAACTGTGAGAGGGATCTTGAAGTCCTAGTGGACAACCATTTAAATATGAGCCAGCAGTGTACAGCAGCTGCCAAAAAAGCCAACACAGTTCTAGGCTGCATAAACAGAGGGATAGAATCAAGATCACGTGAAGTGTTAATATCACTTTATAATGCTTTAGTAAGGCCACACTTGGAATACTGCATCCAATTTTAGTCGCCACAATGTAAAAAAGATGTGGAGACTCTAGAAAGAGTGCAGAGAAGAGCAACAACAATGATTAGGGGACTGGAGGCTAAAACGTATGAAGAATAGTTGCAGGAACTGGGTATGTCTAGTTTAATGAAAAGAAGGACTAGGGGTGACATGATAGCAGTGTTCCGATATCTCAGGGGTTGCCACAAAGAAGAGGGAATCAAGCTATTCTCCAAAGCACCTGAGGGCAGAACAAGAAGCAATGGGCGGAAGCTAATCAAGGAGAGAAGCAACCTAGAACTAAGGAGAAATTTCCTGACAGTTAGAACAATTAATCAGTGGAACAACTTGCCTCCAGAAGTTGTGAATGCTCCAACACTGGAAGTTTTTAAGAAGAGATTGGATAACCCTTTGTCTGAAGTGGTGTAGGGTTTCCTGCCTAAGCAGGGGGTTGGACTAGAAGACCTCCAAGGTCCCTTCCAACTCTGTTATTCTGTTCTATTCTGATATTTCGGAGCTTACAAATCTGAAGAACACACAATCTAGAAAGCAGAGTTTAACTCTGGATGTTGCTTCTCCCGTGGCTTCAAGTTAGACTCGTAGTGTTAATGTAACCTATTTTTTGTGGTTTAATAAATCACATACTTCAGCTTATATAGTGACTCAGAGTGAGTGATTGTGTTCTGTTTTGGCCCAGAGGTGGTGTGTAATCATATCCCAACACTGCAAAGCAATGGAAATCAATGGTTGCAGCTGGACGTTTTTCAGGCAAGCAGGGGGATGTGGAGGTGGCAAGCGCCTGGTTTGACTTGGAAAAGTTTAGTAACTCCAGATGGATTTGTTTACAAAATATAAAGCTTTCTTTAAAAAAAAAAGATCTGCTTAGGACAACATTTCCCTTCCGCACAGAGGTATAAGGAGGACTCATCTGTGGGTTCCTAATGACTGATGTGAAATAACGGAGCTGTGTTTTCTTTTTCTTCATGTGTTCCAAAGACAATTACCTGCCAGAATTCTACTATCCTATAAAGCTCAGGGCTGGATTGTGAAGTCACTCGCTGCCTTATGCCAACATTTACTCTCTGACACACTGAGTCGTGAAATATGAAACTGTTCTCTGCAACGTACACCCCCTTCAATTAAACAGTTTCACCATTGTAGAGAAAGCGCTGTTGGTTGAGTTTGTTGGCAAACAGATTAAGTGAATCATTTTGGAAATCAGTTTTGTTGTTGTAAACGGTACGATTTAACATGATGAACCTGTCCTACTTCTGCTCCTTTCCTTATTGTCCTTTTCTGCTTAGCGCTTAAGCAGTAGGAGCTGAGGAGGGCCTAAATCCCCATCACTAAGATCAAGGGGGAAAAAAAATCTGGAATCAGGCCTGGATTACCTCATTTTATAACATGGACAAGGCGTATGGGAGTCAGATGTGGGCCAGAAAGCAAATTATATATTTTGGGATTGTTTCCAGAAAATGAACTATAGGGAACTTAAGAAGCTTTAATGGTTGGATGTATTCTACATATTCTTCAATGCCATCTAGTGGTACATTATTCTAACTCTTAACATATGTGCAGAGGCTGGTGGTCTCTTTGTGAAAATAAAGAGGAACAACAGACACCAAAGCCATACTGGTATTTTCATTCTGATTTTCTGTGATTAGAAAATGAGTTGATCAAGTTGCACCCCTACAAACACCCCTACACACATTTACAGGGCAAACTTTCACATTTTAGTTACGGTAGTAAGGTGTGAAATGCATCAAAAGCAACTTTTTTTTTTCTTGGCACACAGTGGAATTCATTGATTTCTCAAAAACCCGATTAATTAAAATGCCAAATTGTTCTGGCACTGGTGGGCCAATAACACAGCCTGGGGTGACAATGGCGATTTGACCCATTTACATGGGTAGTAAAGAAAATGGATAAAATCTATACATGAGGTGCTTGGGAAATTCTGTGCTTTGTGGGCATTTATAAAAGTAAAAAAGAAAACAAACAAAGAAGAAAGCAGGAAAGATTTGTTTTTCCATAACATCTTCCCACTATGACCCACAAAAAGAAAATTGCATCCTTGAGGGAGTTAAAGTTCCTGCTCGTGTAACTCAATCTAATTATCCTCCATCAAAAATCACTTTGATGGTACTGCCTTCACAATGATTACTGAGTGTTTTGAATAAGAGCCCTGAGGTGTTCTTAATTATGGATAAGTTGGTTTATGTCCTAGCTTTCCACAGACAAATATTGTGAAGGTAACCCATGCAGCATGAAAACAAGAGGCTTATTCTCTCTCCGTTCCATTCTTCTTTCACAAGAAAGCTGTGATTTGGATGGCTTGTGTGAGTCAGCCAGGTAAGGTTTCCTATTAAGCAAACTGCCCTTTTCATGACGGCTCAGTGATTAGATTTCTTATTCCACAGTCAGATGTCCATCTCAGGGTACTCTGTTGAATTCAAGGTACACAAACACGGGGGAAGCTATCTTAAAAACCCTTCGGTTTTGTGAACACTTCATTTGAGTACTTACTGCCATGGGTATCCAAGGGAGAAAACATGCTCTCACAAAAACAACAACAGATAATTGCCACACTAAGCCTTTTTGGAGCTAGGTTCTTTTTTTTTCTATTTAAATCAACGGAGTTGATTCTCCACTGATTTGAGGTGAAGAATCTCCAGCAGTTGGGATGTTGGTGAATTACGTCTCTTAGCCTCCTCATCCAGGCTGATTAATGACAAGGGCCACTGAGAGTTACGTTTCAGAAGTATCTAGCAAGCCACATCTCTATAATTCCTGAAGTAGAACTAAAAATGCTGTAGTTCTGAAAGGAAACAGAATGGAATATAAACATACCTGTTGTTGAAGATCCAAATAGTATCCAGTGATGGATTAATGTTGTTTTTCTCCAGTCTGGACAGTTTTGAGGCTAGGACACCAGCCCAATATAGCCTTAAGGAAGGGAAACAAGAAACTGATCACTGATAGAAAAGGAACAAGATGGGGAGCCTATATGACTGTCCTGTGCCTTTTCAAAGGATACTTTTTAAATATAACTGTTCCTTTTGTTTATGACTTCCCAATTCATGCAGTCTTAATCTCATGTATTTCCTGCATATTTTTAATTACTGAAGAAGAATCCTTTTGCGCATATTAATAATGCTTCTCTATACACTGCTTAAATTGTTGTGCAAATTACAAATTATGATGTGGCTGCCCAAGCACATTTTATTCCCTTTGCAATGATTTAATCAATGGGCATGTGTACCACTGGGCATCATTTGTTTGTATGAAAATTGAAATGTGAATTGAAAGCTACGGTATGCTACATGCTCCTATAACAAAATGAAAAGCAGAGAACATGGGAAAGAGCAGAGCCAGAGGACAATATTGGAATGGCATGTGGGAAATCCTGCCAAGCCAGTCCCCAGTCTTTCTCAGGCACTGCCTCTGTCACAGAAGCATAAATGAAGTGTTAATTTGATCCATCACATGAGCAGTCTTTAAAAAGATACCTTTCCTGAAACTCATGCTAATCAGAAGAAACATGAGATACTTCTGATACAGAGAAATGTTTGTTCCCATGTGATAGTAGAGTCTTCTGTTTGCACAAGTGAATGGCTATTGATTACGAGGAATTTATGAAGGCAATTTCATCTGTTATGTACTAATCCTCTTCTCTTCTCTTCTCTTCTCTTCTCTTCTCTTCTCTTCTCTTCTCTTCTCTTCTCTTCTCTTCTCTTCTCTTCTCCCCTACCCTACCCTACCCCACCCTACCCTACCCCACCCTACCCTACCCTACCCTACCGTACCCTACCCTACCCCACCCTATTTTTCCACTGCCATAAAAATCTGGGTGGCTTCTAGTCACTTCCTCAAATTTATCTCCCTCATCACTGCTATAAAAGCACAAAAAATGGAAAATCACAAGAGAAAGTGGCAGCAACAGCTTACAGGAAAGGTCTGAAAATAGCAGAAGGGGAGATTTAAAAAAAAAGCAAAGCACAACACAATGGCATTCTCTTCTATAAAACACCTAATTCTCCCATTTGGTATTCATACTGCCAGACTCTTTTGTGGCACTGAATGAGGGCTTTATGTTTAGCCTCATTATCAGCTCAATGACAGAGGGCAGACCATGCAAATGAAGTTCAGGACCAAAGATATGTTGTTCAAATGCTGCAATTTGTCAGCATTTAGATAAACAAATGAGGGGCAAGTTGTATCTGTGAAGTGACCCCTGGAGCACTTTTGGAATCTTTTCTCTCCACTTGTTCACCCAAAACATCTTCAAGGCCTCCTGAGATTTAGGCCTTTGGTTCTTCAGGCAAGTAAAATATTAACAACAGCGTATCATTCTTTTATTTTTAAGATAAACATTGAAAAGGGAGAAAACAAACCCCACATTCTTCTCTCTTCATAATTTTCTTTGGTTGAACTGAATGTATCATGAGGATGTGTTTCTTCTGCAGTTTTTTTGATTTTCATAAAAATAAAAATAATTTTGATCTTCTGCTATTTGTTGATTTTCAAGAAATATACCCCCAACAAATAAAATTTCCCTCTAAATTTCTACCTCATCCTATTGTGGTAGAAATTAAGTTCCAGACTCTCTAAACAAGATGGTGACAATTAGAGCAGGTCATACTAGGTAATCATTACAGGTAGCAAATGTTAGGCATCACTTAAGCTCTTCCCTGTCTCACACTTTCTCCACTAACTAGTTAAATTCAAGGAGAAAGAGCTATCTTATTGCCAACAATGTGCTAAAATATCAATGCTAGCAGGAGTGGGCTGTTGGGGGTTTGCAGGGTTCAGGACAACCTCTAGCTAAGATTTTGTGCAGTTTGGAGAACCCACAAATCCCACTCCTGCCTGGCCCCGCCCCGCCCCGCCCACCCCACCCTGCCCCTCCCATGTATCCCCACGTGACTCGTTTTGGATGCAGGTAAGAGCAGGGCGTGCACGGAGGGTCAGGGAGGGTGAAAAACGAGCCTACTGGAAATTTGGGAAGGCCAGAAATGGGCCCGTTTCTGGCCTCCAGAGGGCCTCCAGAGTCTGGGGAGGTTGTTTTCGCCCTCCCGGAGGCTCGAGGAAAGTCTCCAGAGCTCGGGGAGGGCAAAAACGCCCCCCATGCCATGGTACAGGAGGCCGACTAGGTCATGCCTACCATGTCCATGCCCACCCAGCAACTGGGCAGAGAACCCCTTGCTAAAATTTTTGAAACCCACCCCTGAATGCTAGTCCAGGAAGGAAGAAGAAAATAGCTCGTCCTTTACTTCTAGCCTGCATTTTGCCTCTTAAAATTAATTGATCTATTTGTTATTGTTGAACTGTGCTATAAGAAGACGGGTTTCTCAAAGCAGTATTGTAAGAGTTTCATGTTTCATAATTCTACCGTGCAGAATTATTAAAAAGTCAGATATGGAAGCTAACCTAATGACTCGAAGAAAGCATTCCACAATGGGCAATGTTCTTTTACAAAAGTGATATACTTGCTTCCTTTACACAGTCCAGGATGCAACATTACCTAGAACATCTTTGACACAACAAGACACTGCTGGTGTCTTGTAATGTTCATTTTTTTTCCCCTCATGAATATTGTACCAACTAACAAAATGAAGGACACTTAGGATCACAAGCTAACTCTTGTGTGGCTTGCAGACCTTCTTTCTAACCAGCTCCATTACCACTGATTTGTACCATCATCATTAACTGGCTAGAACTGAAGATAGTTGCAATGGGGACCAACTAACATCATGCTGTTCTGCTTCCAATCTCAATTTGCTGGGCAATGTGATGGAAAGAATCAAGGTATGCTACATATTTCCAAAATTGTTAGTGCTAAGAATCAATTAGAAGCGTGTTGATCATTGCATTACTCCATTGTTTCAATATGCTCTTTGATGTAGGAGATGGCCAGTCTGAGCCCAAGGGAGGAGTCAAATGTATCATCAGTCATGAATTCCTTCATGCCTACAAGAGATTTAAATCCAGCTCACCTTGAATTCCATTAAAACTTTTCTACCACCAATTTGCTTGGACCATCAGTAATATACATTCCTGTAGAGAGCTTAAGCATGCAATAAATCTTAATACCCATTTGAACTGCCTGGATCTTTTGATTTCCCTGGTGCTTGACAATCAACTGGCAATTATTGATGGGACTGGATGAGTGATGGAATTTCCCCACATTGGGAGAAGAGATTTAAAATTTACCATCTCTACATGCTGAGAATTGAGGGCTTTTTGTATGTCTGAAAGTTAATGTGAAATAATATGTTTGTATGTGGGAGAAATGGGGTGAGGGAAGGGAAAGAGAGAGCTTGTATTATGTACATTGTATAATAGAAAATGGAGAGTGGGAGCCCAAGCTTAATTTATGGCTGATGTCATTTATGCTTATTATCACCATATGGTTCTTAATCTACCACCCATTGCTGCATCAACCTAGAAACAAAAGGATTGCCCATCCATATGTTACAGACAAGAGATATCATCTATTGCAAACCTTTATGCTTCAAAGAATACCAAAAAAAAAAAAAAACCAATCTTATTTATTTTTTGACTTTATGTTGGATTGATCTCTAACATACATTTTGGCTTTATTAAGTAATATGTATAATTTTTCATAGTTTCATATCCCTGCTAGGTATCTTGATAAAAAATATTTGTGATATGTACGTATTCATAGGCTATCTGCGCAGAGTCCCATTAAAAGCAGTGGGATGGCTCTTAGCCATGACTAGCTAAAATCCAATTGATTTTTGGTGAATCAGGGACATTTTTTAAAATGCTACTTTCTAATCTTTGATGGGAATCTCCATGGTACCCTATCCAAACGATCAAAAGCCACTTACTGTGTAGATTCAATCTTTCGGCAATGACTAAACTGTTAATTTCTGTGGTTGAATTCAGGTCGAATACTGCCAAAATTCATTTAGGAAACATTCATGTGTGTGCATATTTTTTAAAGTGGGGTATATCACCAAGTGATAAATCTCATTGGTGAAGCAGCAGCTGCTTGGCTGGATTCCACATCGGAGAACTGGAAAAAAGAAGGAGAAGATAGTCTTTCTGTATTTAAAGTTTTTTTTTAAACAAAAGGATTTTGAAATAACAGTTTCTCAGTGTTTTTAATGGGCCATATCAGCCATGAGATGCTGCTAAAGTCACAGTTTATGCTCTTCTTCTAGCTTTTCCGTGTGTATTTCTTGCTTGATTACAACATAAATTAAATGTTCCTTTTTTTCTCCCTACAACTGTAGGTCTGCTATTAAAGTCTCCTCACATACATTTGAAGCCTCTTGAACCTGCTTCAGAATGCAAACAAAGACCATAGAGTCAATCCTCCGGTTTCTTAAAGGGCTTTTAATGAGGCCTTGAAAACAGAGCACCTTATAGAAATCTAAGCAAATGGATTGTAACACTTTCTGAAAAGCAAGATTAGGCCACAAAAGGACTGCAATCACTTCAAGGAGAAGGCTGCTTCCCCCCTTCTTGCGTAGGATTATAAACAGCTGTTGAGCTGTCTAATTCTTTTGCAGCATTTCCCTCTGTGTGGCAGGAAACTATGGTGGCATGGGATGGCTATCCATCTCAATCACTACCCACCCCCCTCAAGCCTCATTTGCAAGCCTTTTCTCTCCCTCTATTGGCCAGCTTGCCCTCTTTTCTGCTCATTTGAAGAGAATTATGTGGGCTTAATTAAGTATATAGTAACTTATTGGTAGCTCTGCACTCCATCAAAGGAAGGTGCAGATGCAGTGTGAAATGAAGGGGGCACTTCTGCTGTGAAGGATACCAATGCGGGTGAGAAAACTGTTTTGTAGGCCCAAAAGGACTTATTTAGGACTCTATTATTCCATTCATGGTGACTGCAGCGCACCAGATGGTTACAATGCAAAAAAAGTCTTTCCATGACCATAACATTATGCTGAACACCTTTTCTTCTTCTCCAATTCACCATGGGACAATTAGTTTTTTATTGGGTGTTTTGTTGAATCGAAGTGCGGGGAGAGGATGTAGGCTTCGTGAACAGATTTAGAGCATCTTGGTATAAGAAAGAAAGGCCTGGTCAAGAATCAAAAGAGGAGATCGCGGCGTGCCTCTGTTGTTTCGAAGAGCCTTGGAATAAGTTGCCCTACAGCTTATCTGGGATCCGACCCCTCCTGGCCCCTCATGCTGCCAGAGATATAAAGAGTTTTGAATCCGACCGGCTGCTGTGCCGTCTGCCAAAATGTTTCCACCCAACTGAGCAAGGCTTCTTTCCCCCCATTTAATTCATTGAGTTGCCCTCAATAAAATTAATTCCTTCTCATCGGCAGCATTCAAGCACACAGTGGGAACAAAAGCAAATGAGGTTGTGAATATAGTGCTGGTCATTAAGTGGAGGTAGCCGACTCTATCTTGTGGTTCATTCTTTTTTTCTCCTTTGTGGCATGTGGAGACTTCCTCTTCCAGGGAAAATGAAAAGTATTCCCCAAAGGTTAGTGATAAAAAGCTGAAGAATGAAGTCTCAGTGGGTCGACGCGAGCATCGGCTAAAAGCTTGAATGAGGAATAAACTTTTTCTCTCTCCAAATCTATAAAGATCTTGACCATTGATGCAAAGAATGCCATCTGTTGCCATGCTTGTGAGATCTAGCCTCTTATCTTCTCCCACTCTCTCTAAAGTGTTTTTGGAAAGGACCAGAATTAGCCTCTGTTCCTCAGCTAAATTCTCTCAATGGATACTTGAAACATTGGTTTACTTCAATTTTCAGGTTTTCAAATGTTTACACAACACATTTCTTCGAAAGCCAATGTCACTTTATCAAGGGAACCACTCTAATGCTCTGACCATATGACATCCTCGATTCATTTTTTTTGTGTGTGTCATTTTAAAACTTTTTTTTTCAATGATCTTTTTGATTGGACAGGCATTTTCTGTTCTTGGTATCAGGCCCAGGACAACAAATTCCATATCCTACTGCATATTGATTTGTTCTTCCATAATGAAATTCGAAGTATCCTGATAAAAAGTGATGGTTTTATAACTCTTATCATACACGGTTTTCTCTAATGATTTTGCCATCTAGCCTCCCTCCTCCCCCAATCAAAATGAGGTGGAATGTGGGTTTTTTTTTCCCTTTCATTGGATGCTGAAAAACAGAACAAAAGTCTTTGCAGAAATTGATGGAACCAGGCAGTTCTTAAAAGAGGAGCGATTTTTCAATTACAAAAATGCCACCCAAAGAGATTTGCCCCGTTTTCTTCGCCAATAATGATTCCCCTGATGTACAGTTAATTTACTAAGGATCACTCTTAATAAATTATCTGGTGGGAGGAGGGGAATCTTTATTGTACCATCTGTCTCTGGGTATTGGGGTATTTCTCTAAACATCCTGAAGCCCTCCCAAATTCAGTGAGGATGAGGATGATAACAAGATCTTATACATGGTTTTATGATGTTCCCCCCCTCATTGTATGATGACAGTCACAGAACATAGATATAACTTAATTGCATCCTTATTTCATTTAAGAAGGATTATTGGAACTTTCTCAGAAGAGGGGGGGGGTTGCTGCATCCGAAATACTGCATTGTGTGGTGTGCAAAATGTATTTACTTCTTTTTCCCCCCTGTCTTCTTCACCGTACTGTAAATAAAATCAGAACTAAAGAAAACAAATGTTGGTTTGTCCCTTCCCCGCAGGCAGTCTGTTTGTCTCTCATGTCCTAAAGGAATGGGATAGATTCAAGGCATGAATAATGGGTAGAAGCCAAGTTGACCACAATCAGAGCACTCTTCCCTAAGCCAAGCCAAGACATATGTTCAAATAATGAGAGAGTCCACCAAAATAGTGTTTCCTAATGTAACTATTGAATTTAGCAACATCAAGGCAGAAGAACCATATTGGGGTTTTTTTTCACTGGGGATGGATTATAACTCCCTAATTAGATCCACAGACATAAAAACCAGCAATAGCTATCACCAATTCTTTTTATTAATTTATATTTTGTTCTGGGTAGTGTAAAAGAATAAGAGCAGCAGTTCCTACCAATAATCATATGTTTGGACTGCTGTTTGTCTGCCTTTGGGGCTGTGATTTATCCTGGTTTGATTTCCAGCAGTCCTCACTGTATTGGGGCTGGGGGGATACTGGGGGGAGATGCAGGGAAAGCCAGCTTTAAGATAAACCTTCTGGCAACAGTGGTGATTGGATGATGGGTGGACTCCTCCCCTTCCTGGAGTCTTGAAGTTCAGACTATGAAGCTTCAGTCTGTGAAAGGCTGTCACAAAGAAGAGGGAGTCAAGCTATTCTCCAAAGCACCTGAGGGCAGAACAAGAAGCAATGAGTGGAAGCTAATCAAGGAGAGAAGCAACCTAGAACTAAGGAGAAAATTCCTGACAGTGAGGACAATTAATCAGTGGAACAACTTGCCTCCAGAAGTTGTGAATGCTCCAACACTGGAAGTTTTTAAGAAGATATTGGATAACCATTTGTCTGAAGTGGTGTAGGGTTTCCTGCCTAGGCAGGGGGTTGGACTAGAAGACCTCCAAGGTCCCTTCCAAGTCTGTTATACTGAAATTCAGATTTTGAAGTCCTGACTTCCACTCACTTCTCCTTAAACACATGAGGGTAACAAATGAGGGATAGTAGGAGAAAGAGAACTTTTTGACTCAACTATTGTAGGCGAGTCCTTGGACAGCAGATAGGTCAACTTTTGGCAGCCCATCTTCTCCCACTGCATACACCAGCATCATGACACCAAATCTTGGTGGCAGCAGCTTTCTCTGATCCAGTGTCTCCTCACTCCTAATGGGTCTTTGAGTTATGGCACAGCAGAATTCTGGATATTTTGAGACATTTCAAACTCTAGCAGGGCAGAACATTTAGGAGAGAGGCTCTGTCTAGCTGTGTGTGGAGAAAACTGGACAACTAATGGCCCTAAAGAAAGCTAATTTAAAATGACTGATTGATGAAAGGAAAGGGTGTTCTGAAATCCTTACACTGTTTTAATTGCTGTATTTGAAGGTAAGAAGCAGTTCACAGGAGCAACACAGTGAAAACTTCTGTTGATTAAAATAAAATTAGCCATTCTCAATTTATCTTAAGCACTACCCAGAATTATATGAATTTAGCCTAGAAAGAAAAGCTGGAAAGCAATGAATCAGTTGCTATGGTGATATTTGTTTGCTGAACATATTGAAATTATGAGAATAATACAGTTATGGCTTTCGTGCTTAAAACAACAACTTAACTCTGGTGGTGTCTCATTGAATTCTGATTGTGTGGCTCCAGAGGCTGGTGACCACATCCTACATTGGGGTTAGCCAAATAAAACTATATTTTGGTTTAAGTGCAGCTAGCTTTGAGGAACTGATGGTTAGAATATTTCGGCCACAGTTTATGTTGACTTTAAAGCTAGCAGCCATGAGACTGAGCTCTTGTTCCCGAATTTAACAGCAACGACAAAACTTTTTTTTTCTAGTGATGTCTTCAGCAATTTATTAAGAAAGCTGCAATCCTCCATGAGCAGACCCATTCAAAAGAATGGGGCTTACTCTATGTAGAGGCTTACGCTGTCAGACATGCTAAGCACCACATTATCTCTAGGTATGCTACCTTTGTTCATTGGGATCATGTATTTGAAATGTTTCTACCAGTCTTATGAAACCAGAGAAATCCACCAATCAAGTTGTTTAACTTGTCCCACCTTAAAACCAGGGGTGAAATGCTTCCAGTTTGGACCGGATCGGGTGATCTGGTAGCGATTGTGGCAGATGGTTCGGAGAACCGGTAGTGATGGCAGCGCGAGGTTCCACCCACCCGTCCGGATGTCGTTACTTCCTGCTTTTAAAAGGTAAAAAGAAGGCTCTGATGATTGCGTGCCACAGCTGTGATTGTTAGAGCCTTTTTTTTACCTTTTAAAAGCATTTTTTTACAACCTGGCCATGCCCACCCAGTCACATTACCCACCACCACCAAGCCACGCCCACAGAACCAATGGTAACAAATTTTACATTTCACCACTGCTTAAAACTATAAAGCCATACCACTCTCCAGCCTTGTTTCTGTGGAAGGAGAGAACTTGAAGGTTGGGCATGACGTACACCATCATAATTTTCTATTGAATCAAGATCTGAAGCTTACCACAGTCATGTCTGTGGAGATTCTCAGTCATCCAGGCCATGTTGGTTGTGCCAAAGGTGCTTTTTTTAAAGAGGCAACTGGACTTTCTGTTTTTTCTTTGAAGACATTTTGCTTCTCATCCAAGAAGCTTCTTCAGCTCTGACTGGATGGTGGGTAATGGAAGGAACCAGTCAGAGTTGAAGAAGCTTCTTGGATGAGAGGTGAAATGTCTTCAAAGAAAAAACAGAAAGTCCAGTTGCCTTTTGAAGAAAAGCACTTTTGGGATTATTACAGTCCTGTGGCCATGAATAAAATTCCCTCAGAACAGAATGGCGTCCACATCTCTGGGGTTCCAGAAAGCCCTTAAGGCCTGGCTCTATTCGCAGGGCTGGGGTTACTGGAACACCTATGCTGTTTTACCAATTGTAAGGGTTGCTCTTTATTCCAGGTTATGTTTTGTTACTAGGTTTTCAACTGTTTTAATTGTATACAGGTGGTGATTTACATTCATTTGGCAACCATTCAAAGTTACAATGGCACTGAAAAAAGTAACTAACAACCAATCTTCGCACTTATGACAGTTGCAGCATCCCCAGAATCACATAGTTAACATTTGGGTGTTTGACAGCTGTCATGTATTTGTGATGGTTGCAGCATTTTGGGGTCATGTGATCGCCATTTGCTTTAGCCTTCCCAGCCAGCTTCCGACAAGCAAAGTCAGTGTGGAAAATTGGATTCACTTCACGATGTTAATAATAGCAGTGATTCGCTTAACAACTGTGACAAAAAAAGACCATGAAATTGGGCACGACTCGCTTAATAACCACCTCGCTTAATAACAGAAATTCTAACCCCAACTGTGATCATAGGTAGAGGACTTCCTGCAGTCAAACCAGAGACCGAGAGTCATAACAAATGTCAGTATGAACAACAACAACAACAATAATCCCTATAACTAAAACTAAAAAAGATTAAATCTGCACCACACTGTATTTGATTTCACACACAAGGGAGACACACAAACAATCATATCTAATTTCAGCCTCATTAGGAGATCTTTTTTTTTTTTTTTTTGAAAAGTAGGTCCAGGAATAATGAAATCATGTCAAGGAATAGGTTTTTCGTCCATTTTATATACACACATATACTTGCATTGCATTGCAATGTTGTGTGTGTGTGTGTGTGTGTGTGTGATATCTCTGCACAATTAAATGTGTGAAAAGATAAAAAACATCAGTAAGAATGGAAGAGCATCAGCACATTTGTGATTTTAGGTAAGTACTAAGGATGATCCTTAAAACTCTTATATTGGATGAGCAACATTTTGCACGTTAACCATTGGGCTTTCAACATTTCTGTGGAAATCAGCGTCTGTAGTAGGTGGACTGATAAGAGAGAGGAGGTTGGACTAACCAAGGCAAGCTACTTAAGCTACTGATGCAATCTGCTTCCTGCCACAGACTGGTGGGAAACTACATTGCTGAATTTTCAGCAACTGAGGTCACAGGGACAATCTAAGGGGCACAGAAGAGGGGTTTGGCAGCTGCCTGCATCCCTGACTGCCTCAGAGTGACCACCCTTGGTTTACCCCAAGAAACTCTTAACAGCATGCCAAGAAAAGCTGTCTTCTCTGGTCTCTCTACATGATGCAAATCAAACATTATTTTGTTCACTATGTTCTATAAAATCCTATGTATACTCAGCCTATAAACTGGATGTGCAAAGAAGGAGACAGAGAGGTAAGGAAGACTTGCTACTTCACCCTTGGCAGGTGAATAAAAGAAGGCAGAAAACAATGGGAGACACCCCCCCCCCCAGTAACACTCAGGAACGTCAAAATAGAATTCACGCAACATCTGTCCATATTATGGAGCAGCCCAGCCCAGCCTAACTCTGCCCTATAGTTGTCATTAAGGGAGAATGCCACAAGTGCTAAAGGATGTTGAGTGGAAGTTCCAGTGTGGTGCTAAACTTTGCAGTTGCATTATCGCAGAATCCTAGGGCTGGAAGGGATCTTCTAGTCCAACCCCCTGCTCAAGGCAGAAGATCCTATACCATTTTGGACAAACGACTATCAAGAAACCTTATACCATCCCCATCAAACGGTTGTCCAGTCTATTTTTGAAAGCCTCCAGTGATGGAACATCTACAACCACTAATTAATGGTTCTTTACTGTCAGAAAATGTCTTATTTCTAGGTTGGATCTCCCTTTAACAAGCTTCCATCCATTACTTCTTCAAGTTCTCCAAGCTTATGGACAAGTAAGAAAAGATAGACCAGGGGTATCAAACTTGCGGCCCATGGCCCGGATGCATCACGCGCTGGCCACCCCCACCCCCGTTTTAGCGAAGGGGGAAAAGTTGCAATACGTCATGTGATAACAACGTTATCCCTGAGATAGACTATTTTCTACTTTGAGCTAAGAATGCATAGTAGGGAAGTATCTTCTTCATATCATTATGGGATGCATAGCTTTGGCACTTGTTAGGAATCAAGTCAGCCTGTCAACCTTTCATGTGTTCTTTCATTGCATGAGCCTTAGTTGTAGACTAGGAGTGTAAGAAATGGGGACCAGCCTTTTAGATTTAGATTAAATTCAAATATCAGATATAGGTTTGAGCTATGTTATGATAGAGAGACAAAGAAGTTCTCTTTCCCTTTCCTTACCCCCAGACCCATTAAGCCACTTTCTGTTACATCATAAATCAGATACTTGAGGATTATGAGCTTTCATAAATTCTGATGTGACTTGGTTATCTCTGAATATTTATGCTTCCTGAAACAAAATCAAAACCGTTATCTTAGTGGTTTTGAAACTCTGCATTTTCTGAGAGGGGGAAAAAAAACTTTCTTGGCTTGTGTTAAGAAGTTTACATTTGCCTTCATGATGTGCTTTATGGAAAGGAGGTGGTGCAGTTCCCTTTGTGGAGAAAAGAAATGATGCTATTTGTCTTGCTGAAATTCCTTCTGTGTCTTAAAACCTCTTCCTCTTCCTTCTGACCCTTGATGTTCTCCATCACAAGTGAAAGCTAGAAGAGGTTTCTTACTAGACATTCACTATCCAGCCCTCCAAATATGAAGAAGATTGCTGCAAAAGCCAGCACAACACTGGATCCTCCTTTTAACATCCTTGAGACTTGCCCAAGATAGATGAAGATAGCAATAGCACTTAGACTTATATACCGCTTCACAATGCTTTACAGTCCTCTCTAAGTGGTTTACAGAGTCAGCATATTGTCCTCAACAATCTGAGTCCTCATTTTACTCACCTTGGAAGGATGGAAAGCTGAGTCAAACTTGAGCCTGGTGAGATTCGATCTGCCAAACTGCTAGCAGCCAGTAATCAGCAGATGTAGCCTGCAGTACTGCACTCTAACCACTGCGCCACCGCAGCTCTTAAGATATTCAGAATCCTCTTCCAACAGTGACCAAGAAAAGTCTCTGAAACAGAATGAAATAAAACAAAGAGGACTAGAGTGTAAACAAGAATCCACACCGGAACAGAACATGGCCCACTCCTGACTCACCTCCCAGTATCTCAGTAAATATGGATAAAGCAATGAATTAAATGCCATCTAAAAATACATGCTATTACAGGACGAGGCAAATAAAAGAGCATCAAGCTAATTTGATATGTAGAAAATTAGAATTATTTGGTTATCGCTAAACTGAGATTATTTCTTTGATGATTAACATTTTAGTTTAATAGACATATGTTACCCAGTAGTTTTGGGCCAGTGGTCTGTGGCAGAAATGATCATTTAGTGATGTTCTTTCCTAAGAGTTCTATTCTCTCAAAAACATAGGCAGATAGCAGGTCCATTAGTTCTATGGATCTATTTTGCTTCATATTAGAAATTCCAATCCAGTGGTGAAATTCAATTTTTTTTTACTACTGGTTCTGTGGGCGTGGCTTGGTGGGCGTGGTTTGGTGGGCATGGCAGGGGAAGGATACTGCAAAATCTCCATTCCCACCCCACTCTGGGATCAGTCAGAGGTGGTATTTGCCGGTTCTCTGAACTACTCAAAATTTCCTCTACTGGTTCTCCAGAACCTGTCAGAACCTGCTGGATTTCACCCCTGTTCCAATCTATTCATAAGAAATGAGTACAAAGAACAGATCCAGAGTACTTATAATTAATGTTGCTTGACTGGAATTGGAGAAGGAATATTTGCTGGAAAATGACAGATTTGGCGGAGAAAGCTGAAAGACCTATGAATCCAACAAATTTAGAGATGACAGAATGAAGTGATGAAATGGACTTGCTTAGGAAAATGTATGGAGTTTTTGAACAACAAATGTGGAGAAACCTACTACAGAGATCTAAGACTCTGGGGAATGAAATGCGATTATATGGAAAGGTCTCAGTTATAATTTTAAGGAAACAGTTTATTATTAAGAATCAGTCAAGGGTAATTGATCCTGGATGGACAAGAAACAATGGCAGTATGGTTAAGGTTGAAATTGAAGCCGTTGCAGACTTTCTGCAAGTAAAACTTAGTAATGGATTATTAACAGAGAGTTTTGAAGGTGGTTTCTTTTGCTAGGCTTACCTGTTAACACTTTCTTTCTACAGTAGATAGATGATTTTGGGTAAATAGAGTTGCAGAAGCTTATATATTGTAGACCTGTTTCACAAGGGGGGAAATCTAATGTTGTAATATATTGTATTTATCAGTATTCAACTAGGAGGAACAATATGTATATTTTCTTTTTTTAAAAAATGCGCTTATTTTTGCTTTTTGCCTGTTTAGTTTATTTTTGTTCTTCTTGTTCTTTTGTGAGTTTGTATTTTAACTCTTGAATAAAAGATTTTAAAAAATGAAAATAAAATTTTGCTTGATTTATATTACGGTACCTTGATGTTTTTCAAACTTGGCATCTTTAAGATGTGTGACTTCAACTCCCAGAATTCTCCAGCTACTTAACATCTACACAGCTCAAAATTGCCAAGTTTGAAAGGTATCAATGATGCCTATTGAAGAGAAATTGGTTGTTTTCAGTGGAAAAGTAGGCCATGATAAGACCGCATCCTAGCATCTTTGCACATATAGCATGACTCCCCTCAGTCTCAGCTGCTTTGCTCTAAGCATTCTGCTTCCCTAAAGCATCTGAGATACCCAGAGAACTCCACAACTTTAGTGTCATGACTCCTGACCTCTGGAACAGCAATCCCTTCAAGATTTGGGCAGCACCCTCCCTCCTAGGATTCTGAAAAGCACTTAAGACTCAGCACGGATCTACAGCCTGGGTTTGTGGTGATTGTAAGTTCCCACATTTAGTTTTATTTGATTATGGTTCCATTGTTTCATGCCACCTGTGGGATTCTGCGTTTTTAATTGTTTTTGTTTTGTTTTGTATAAATTAATAAAAAGTAGTAATAGTAATATCCTGTTTCCCCGAAAATACAAGCTATCCTGAAAGTAAGTCCTAGCTTGATTTTTACATGTACGCCCAATATAAGCCCTATCCCCAAAAGAAGCCCTAAATAAATTCCTGAAGGCCTCTGACAGTGAAAAGGAGACCAGGGGCAGTGGTGGTGACACACATAAGTGAGGTTAGTCAGTGGATAACATCCCTTAAAAATAAGACCTGGTGCCTTTTTTGGTAGCAAAAAAAAATATGAGACAGGGTCTTATTTTCAGGGAAATATGGGTAGTAAATAAATAAATTCTTGAGCCCAGGAATTTGTTATGCATTCCAGAACTGAACTCACTATTTTTCCATACCAAAACACATGATTGGTTATCATTCAACATACATCTTTCCTTAATGCTCATTCTCTCCCTCTCCCTCTCCCTCTCCCTCTCCCTCTGTGTGTGTGTGTGTGTAGGTCAGGTCATCTGCTTTTTACTGTTGTTTAACTGAAAGTCAGAAATCTTTGTCCAATCTATAGCAAGCTGCCTTGAAATGTTATCAGTAGATGCAGACATAATATATACACATTCCTGTTAAAAACAATTGTAATAATGATGTTGGAAGGAAATCCTGATTTACAAAGAGTAAAAGCATTCTGCAAAGTTGAGCAATTACTGCCATTTTAAATGAAATATGATGAGTTCCTCTTATAAACTAAAGAAGAATCTGCATCTTCAAATTTAAAACATTTCCAAGCTCAATATTATTGCACTGTATGGCTTTTTACAGATAACTTTTACATAACTAATTATTGTTCTTGTTTTTATTGATTAAATGCCAAAAAAACCCCACAAATTTTTAAAAAGGGGGGGGGGAGGAAACAAGTTAAAAAAAACATAAAACTATATATCTACATAAGCATTTTAATGAATGATAGTCATATTTTTCAAAATGACTCAGAATAAGTTAAATTTCGCTGAAATGTAAGGAGCAAAACAATAAAAACAGTAGTGACAAGAAAACATATATTTGAAGAGTTTGATCCAACAGTTTTTTTTTTAATTTTTGCTAATTGTAAGATTAAAAAATAAACATCCTATCTACAGGGATACTTAGCTGCTTTCTTATTCCCGTTTAAGGATGGTTACAGTTTTGATGGCTTTCTTTCCCTTGAAACAGTGGCATCATTCATAGCAACAAAGGGATTCACCTCCAGAAGATGCAGTTTCAGATAGCTTGAAAAGACTTAGGTGCAGCTTCCAAAGCCATCCCAAAGTTGTGACTGTTCTGTCCTTACTACACGTTACTGTGTGTGCAGCTTGACATGCAGCTAAACCAGTGGTGGGTTGCCCCCGGTTCGGACCAATTCACAAGAACCGGTAGTAAAACCAGCGGGAGTTCCCGCCCACCACCTCAGATGTCGTCATCGATGATCTGAGCATGTGCAGAAGCAAGGCGCACACGCGCAATCCCATTCTGAACTGGTAGTAAAGGTAAGTAGAACCCATCCTTGAGCTAAACCCACTTATCCTCCAATAAAACAGACAATGTGCATTGATCTGGATGCTTTATTAAAAGAACCGGATGGGTGATACTGGAAAAAATAGAAATACCTAGAACAAAAACCCATATACAAAACAAGCAGTGTTGAGTTGCTGATGAGCATAACAATTAACAAATACAGAAAAATCTAAATCTCACCAGCGATACTGTGTATATGGGATGTGAATTTGTGTCCTCAGATGAACATGTGCCATGGATTAGGCTGGATTCTTCCTGGTGTTTCTGTTTCCTTCCGAATGCTAAAGGAAATGGAGTCTGGCTTCCCGGGATGCCCTTGTTTTGGGAGTGAGGTTAACGAGTAGATCAGAGGTGGTATTCATCAGGTTCTGACCAGTTCTGGAGGACCGGTAGCGGAAATTTTGAGTAGTTTGGAGAACCGGTAAATACCCCCTCTGACTAGCCCCGCCCCCATTTATTCTCTGCCTCCCAAGTCCCAGCTGATCAGGAGGAAATGGAGATTTTACAGTATCCTTCCCCTGCCATGCCCATCTAGCCACGCCTACCTATCCATGCCACGCCCACCAAGCCACACCCACAGAACCATTAGTAAAAAAATTTGAATCCCACCATTGGGGTAGATGACCCTTTAAGGCAGTGGTGAGTTGCTTCTGGTTCTGTCCGGTTCTTCCAAACTGGTAGTAAAAGCGGCAGGAGGCTCCACCCACCTGCCGGATGTCACAAGGTATGATCTGCACATGCACAGAAGCGCATGCACGCTCCCGTTGCGAACCGGTACTAAAGGTAAGTAGAACCCACCCCTGCTTAAAGGGCCGTGTCAGCTTCCAAACAATACAGATTGGTATTTTGCCCCTTCCACTAGATGGGGCCAGAGAACAACAACAGTATATACACAAATTATATCAAGGGCATGACAGTGACCAAATGCTGTTGTTTCATGTAGCAGAGGAAATTATGAAATCACTGGCTATACCCATATTACTGACAATCATTTGGTTAGAATGAAGTGCAGTGAAATGAACCCAGGTAGGAAAAATAATTAATTCTTATTTAATTTTGTCTTACTTCTTTCTTCAAAAGCCTGGACTTTTGTTCCTGGCACATGACTCAAAGGGCAACTATCTTTCTTGACTGGGAAGAGACTGTGCACCCCTCAAATCATTGGATGCACTTTAGGGGTGGTTTCTACTTACTTTTACTACCGGTTCACATCGTGCCTGCGTGTATGCTTCACTCATGTTCGCGCATGCGCAGAAACTTCTGCACATGCGCAGATCACTTCTGATGACGTCCAGGTCAGTGGGCGGAGCCTCCCACTGGTTTTACTACCGGTTCTATAGAACCGGTCCGAACTGGCGGCAACCCACCACTGATGCACTTCCTGTTTCATTGGTTTTCAAAATGGCTGTGAAGGAAATCAAAACAGATCTGGCTTCCAGATTTGTTTCAGTTAAAAAAACCCGAATGAAGTAAAATACAAATAGAAAATACTTAAGTTTCTCTCCAGAGATGAGTCTATTAGTCAGTCCTTTAACCCCAAAGTTGAAAAGTGCATTCTTCAGTATTTAGGAGAATATTTGTCCAGTTCACTGTGTGAATTAGAGGATTTCTGGAGGGTTTTTTTTGGATAATGCGGCTTTTTCATTTTCTGAGTCAGGCACTCTAATTAAAAAGCTAGTTCCTGTTTAACAGTGTCTGCAGTAAATGCATGAATTAGTTGAACCAATTGTTCCATTCCCACGTTCCATTGAGCCCTTATTGTTTGGGATAACTTTTTGTCATTCTTTTTCTAGGACACTGGAAAAATAAAAAATAGAACAACATTCCTGATGTACAATTATTTATGCCATTGCTTATGAAAGCTGGTTCATGCCGGGCTAGTGCTTGTTATTTCATGAGCTCCCAAAGGCTTATTATGCCCTGCACAAAACCCTGGGGAAGTTATTCCTGTTCCCAGTCACCACCTCTTGCTTGCCCTGACCTGTTTACAAAAACATTTGACATTTTTAGAGAAAGGCATTTCCTGAGAGGCTGCAGATACAAGGCTTTAGCAAGGCTTTCACAGGGAATTTACACTGTTTAAATAGGTTTCACCTTATGCTGAGGTTTTTAGGCCTACAATCCTGGCTTTTCCTTCCTGCTTTCTCTCCCCCCCCCCAAAAGCAAATTTGGGGGTAAAGATGGCATGTTGTTACTCTCAGGGCAGGTGAAAAGAAATCTACCAAGAGCCTTGGTGGTGCAGCAGACTAAAGTGCTGTTAAGTATAAGGTGACCAGACGTCCCGCTTTTGGCGGGACAGTCCCGCTTTTGAGCAATTTGTCCCGCGTCCCGCGGCGTTTCAAAAAAGTCCCGATTTTTCTTGAGCCCCAGCTGATGGCTAGAAGAAAAAAAAACTGTTTAAACTCTTGCCCGGGGCTTCAAAGGGCCGCCCTACAGGCAATCAGTGTAAAGCAGTTTTTTTTTCCCCTAGCTAAGCTTCAGAAACAAAACCGAAACCAGGGTCTTTGGTGCAGCGTGACAAAATGAGGCAGAGAGAGATTTATTTTTATTTTTATTTTTCCTCCCCAAAAAAGGTAGGTGAAAAACTGCAAACATTGGGAAATTTAGGAGGAGAGTTCAAGATTTTAAAACACAAAGGAAAAAAAGCTGTATTTAACTAGGGAATTGTAATAATTGAGATACTATTAATTGTATATTGTGTTGAAAGCAGAAATGGTTAAGTTGTGGTTCGGAGGAATATATGGGAGAAATTATTTGGTTTATTATTATTGGTAAATATAATTAATTGATTTGTAAGAAATTGGATTGCATGGAAATAATTGGAATATTCATGTTCATATTGATTAATATACAAAAAAGATAGTTTTATAACTAATTGATTTATATTAAAATGTTGAATTTGTATTAAACAACTGTATTACATAATTACATAATTAAACAATGTGAGGATGGATATAAAAATAGATGACAATGGGAAGGGGTATAATATAGAATAGAAGGGAAAAATTGAATTTGATTAAGATTAGAGATGAGGATGAAGGGTAATATTGGTTTTTTTAAAAAATAGATGAGGAATAAATATGGCAAAAAGGAAATATAGAAATTGTAAATTTAATTGAAATGACTAAACGCTGTTTAAATTTGTGAACCAGCCAAATATTCTGTTCAAAGAAAATACATTGTATGTTTGTATGTGTGTTTCTAATTATTGCTATTTATTCATATTTGTTCTCTTTTATTCTTTAAAGTTTAACAATTCATTCTTTATCTTAATATCTTTATATTTGCTTGGGGTTGGCTTTCTTCCCTTTCATCTTTTTTATTGTACAGCAATCTTTCTCCTCAAACCTACCACCTCTCTCTTTTCTTTCCTTCTTACTTTCTCTTCCCCCCACCCTCTTTTTCTCCTCCCTACTTCCTCTTTCTTTCTCCTTCTCCTCCTCTCTTCCTCCCTCTCTTACCCTCACTCCTACTCTAATTTCCATTCCTTCATCCCTCTCTATTGCTGTAATCCTTTAATGCATATGGACTACTCAGAGGGCTGAAAAAGTTATTTTTGACTGGTCCTCACACTTTTGACCAGTCCTCGAACTTATGACTGTCCTCACATTTTACATTTTTGCCCTATCTTGTCATCATGGTGAAGAGAAGCAGTTGTGAAATGAGTGACATGGTTGTTAAGAATGCTGCATGGGCATAAATGTGAGGATGGTCATAAGTGTGAGGACCAGTCAAAAGTGCGAGGACCTGTCAGAAATGACTTTTTTCAGCTCTCTGGTTAGTCCTTTTGTGCATATGGACTACTCAGAGGGCTGAAAAAGTTATTTTTGACTGGTCCTCGCACTTTTGACCAGTCCTCGAACTTACGACTGTCCTCACATTTTACATTTTTGCCCTATCTTGTCATCATGGTGAAGAGAAGCAGTTGTGAAATGAGTGACATGGTTGTTAAGAATGCTGCATGGGCATAAATATGAGGATGGTCATAAGTGTGAGGACCAGTCAAAAGTGCGAGGACCTGTCAGAAATGACTTTTTTCAGCCCTCTGGTTAGTCCTTTTGTGCATATGGACTACTCAGAGGGCTGAAAAAGTTATTTTTGACTGGTCCTCGCATTTTTGACCAGTCCTCGAACTTACGACTGTCCTCACATTTTACGTTTTTGCCCTATCTTGTCACCATGGTGAAGAGAAGCAGTTGTGAAATGAGTGACATGGTTGTTAAGAATGCTGCACGGGCATAAATGTGAGGATGGTCATAAGTGTGAGGACCAGTCAAAAGTGTGAGGACCTGTCAGAAATGACTTTCCAGCCCTCTGAGTAGTCCCTATACACATAGCCATGGCCACCCGGTCACATGACCAGCTAGCCACGCCCACCCAGTCACATGGCCTCCAAGCCATGCCCACACAATAAGCCACGCCCACAATGGTGTCCCTCTTACCAATGTTAAAATCTGTTCACCTTACCCTATACACATAGCCATGGCCACCCGGTCACATGACCAGCTAGCCATGCCCACCCAGTCACATGACCAGCTAGCCACACGCACAAAATAAGCCACGCCCACAATGTCCCTCTTTACCAATGTTAAAATCTGGTCACCTTAGTTAAGTAGTACTTAGCGGCCAGCTGCCTTGCAATTACTGCAAGTTCAGATCTCACCAGGCTCAAGGTTGACTCAGCTTTCCATCCTTCTGAGGTAGGTAAAATGAGGACCTGGATTGTGGGGGCAATAAGCTGACTTTGTATAAAAAAAGAACACTGCTTAGGGGTGGGCCAAAAGCCCTACTAAGCAGGTATATACAAAAGTATGACGGCTACTGCTTAACGCATTGTAAGCCGCCCTGAGTCTCCGGAGAAATAACCACTCTCTTCCAACACACATACACACACATTCTCAGTGCTAATTAAACATAATAATCAAGGCACCAAGTGTTTCCTAAGGATTTATAACTTGGAGGAGATGATGACCCCCAGGCTGTCTTTAATCCCAGGAAAAGACCTATGTGGAAGTTATTATTGCTAAATAATATCCAATGTGTGTGCACACAAACACGCACAAAAATCATCCTGAATCAGTCCATTTTAGGATGAAGAACTTTTTTAAAAATTTGATTCAGAATAAAGTTAAAATACAAAACTCAATAGAAATCCAGGAAGACATAAAAAGGAAAAAAAACAGAACATTAAAAAAGGTGCATCAGCAAAAAGCCCAACACATTATACATATTATACACATACACATATAGAACTTTTCGTTGAAAGTTATGGATGAGCTTGCTGGCGTGGTGCAGATGGTAGATATATAGTCTGTCTTATGACTTTCCAATCAAGAGTTGAGAGAGAATGACTGGTCCAAAGTCACCCAGTCTAGACATAAGGGAGGACTATAGCTTTGGTCTCCTCTTCTAGAGTTCAGCATCATAACTGCTATACCACATTGCCTCTCTTCTGTTTGCATTGCACTGTGAAATTTCCAGCAGGGGTCATGGTGGATAGAAATAGCAGACTGAAGAAAGGGTCTGGTTTAAATAGTCAATGACTGCGACAAAATGATGACCTAGTGAAAGTGTGAGCTCCTCAGAACTCCTCTTGGGATTAAGGAGAGGACAGGGATCATCCAGAATTTTGATCCATCCAGAATTGTCCTACAAATAGATGGTAAAATCACAATCTCCAGCAGGCTCAACACTGCTGGGAGCCAGGGAAGGGGAGAAAACATCTTGTCCAGAGATGGTATTCAGCAGGTTATGACCAGTTCTGGAGAACTGGTAGCAGACATTTTGAGTAGTTCAGAGAACTAGTAAATACCACCTCTGACTGCTCCCCTCCCCCCCATCTATTCTCTGCCTCCTGAGTCCCAGCTGATCAGGAGGAAATGGGGATTTTGCAGTAACCTTTCCCTGGAGTGGGATGGGAATGGAGATTTTACACTATCCTTCCCCTGCCATGCCCACCAAGCCACACCCACAGAACCGATAGTAAAAAAAAATGAATCCCACCATTGATCTTGTCTAAGATGAGGTTCCACACCTTCAAATTGGACCCTGGTTTGCTCACGTCCTCTCTTACTTTAGGAAGCTACTTGTTACTGATTTTCTAGATATTAAGAACCTTCAGAAATACAGGTTTTAATATACTGGGAGAATTCCTTTCTCTCTTGGGTGAGAGACATTCTATGTAAGTTTACGTTTTAAAATAGGTGACTTTAATTCTTGGAACATAGCAAAAATGGGATTGGTAAATTATTTTGGAAAACTAAGGGGCTAGATGAAAGAATATCACCTGTGGGATGTTTAAAGTTTTATAAAGGAATATATGAAGATTAAAGAACACATAAAGAAATTAATTATAAGAAATATTCCTGTGGGAGAAGTGTTGCTGATTGGAAAGTAAACAGATGATAAGAAGGAACTTTGAAGGTTGACTAGAGGGAACCAGAGAGAACTAAGGATTACAATTAAAGGAGAAGAGACCCATTAAATACAATAGAGTAATACTATTTGACTATAGAATAAATTAAGGTTGCTTGGGAGCAATGTACTCAGAAATTACTTATAAGATTGTCTGATACTATAACAGAGGATATAGAAGAACAACAGATGTTACTGAATAAAACATTGATTGAGGCTGATTTGAATGTGGACTGGGATTTTTTAAAAATGTGAGATTACAAAAGTGATATGGAAAAAGATACTGTGGCTCTGAAAATGTATTTAAAATAGAAGAGTGATATGGAAAAAGATGCCACAATGAATTTACAGATGAAACCAGCTGATGCCTAAATAATTAAAGGGGTCATACAATAGCAAATCAGAAGAGTGACTTGGAAAGTCCTTATCTTAGATTTATAAAAGAGAGTCATTAAATTAATGAAACTATTCATGAGAGGAGACAAAGAGAATCTGATAAGAAATCAGCTTGTAGGACATTATTTGACAGGAATAAAGATCAAGAAAAGTAAACAGAAGGAATTAATCTTATATCAAGCTTAATATATATGTTGTAGCCATTAATGGAATTTCTTTTTGACCAGGATTGGACAACTAGGCTTTATAAATACTGTAGAGCAAAAAAAATAATAAAAAAATCAGTTTATAAATGAGATATTTATTTATTTATTTGCTTTACAGTATTTCTTAGATAAAGTGTTAAGTTAGAATACAAAATGGATTGATTCAAGTTAAAATATACAGTAATATGTGATTGTTTTTTGTAGAATGTTGCTGATTAGGACTGAACAATGAGTTTCTATAATTGGATTATTGATAAGGGGTGAGATATGGCAAGAAGAGATCTTTGTTTTATTGAAATGTTACAGAAAGTATTAAGTTAATGAAGTTGTTTATACTTTTCTGAGTCACATTTATATAACCATTTTCCTTATTTTTTTATTTTCCTTCTTCTACCTGTTTCCACTTCTCCTCTTTACTTTTAATGTTTTTTTTCTTAATTTGTATTAGTCTTTTATTTTTGTATTTGTAATATGTAATAAAAGTATTACAAAAAGATATTGTGGAATTGCAAACACCATGGACATGAACAGTAAATCTCACAAGATTTATTTATTAAAGCATGCATTTATTTATACAATTTCTGAAAAGTACTTTTGATGTTAAAACTGATCTCCTAAGCAAAAATTGATTAAAAATATGTGAAGAACAATTTTAAAACTGATAACTAGAGTCAAACAAATTGTATATATTGGAAGGTATATACAGTCGGTCCAGAAATATTGGGACATCGACACAATTCTAACATCTTTGGCTCTATACACCACCACAATGGAGTTGGAATGAAACAAACACAATGTGCTTTAACTGCAGACTGTCAGCTTTAATTTAAGGGTATGTACATCCAACTCAGGTGAACGGTGTAGGACTTACAGCAGTTTGCATATGTGCCTCCCACTTGTTAAGGGACCAAAAGTAATGGGACAGAATAATAATCATAAATCAAACTTTCCCTTCTTAATACTTGGTTGCAAATCCTTTGCAGTCAATCACAGCCTGAAGTCTGGAACGCATAGACATCACCAGACACTGGGTTTCATATCTGGTGATGCTCTGCCAGGCCTCTACTACAACTGTCTTCAGTTCCTGCTTGTTCTTGGGGCATTTTCCCTTCGGTTTTGTCTTCAGCAAGTGAAATGCATGCTCAATGGGATTCAGGTCAGGTGATTGACTTGGCCATTGCATAACATTCCACTTCTGTCCATTCAAAAACACTTTGGTTGCTTTTGTAGTATGCTTTGGGTCATTGTCCATCTGCACTGTGAAGTGCCGTCCAATGAGTTCTGCAGCATTTGGCTGAATGTGAGCAGATAATATTGTCTGAAACACTTCAGAATTCATCCTGCTGCTTTTGTCAGCAGTCACATCATCAATAAATACAAGAGAACCAGTTCCATTGGCAGCCATACATGCCCACGCCATGACACTACCACCACCATGCTTCACTGATGAGGTGGTATGCTTAGAATCATGAGCAGTTCCTTTCCTTCTCCATACTCTTCTCTTCCCATCACTCTGGTACAAGTTGATCTTGGTCTCATCTGTCCATAGGATCTTGTTCCAGAACTGTGAAGGCTTTGTTAGATGTTGTTTGGCAAACTCTAATCTGGCCTTCCTGTTTTTGAGGCTCACCAATGGTTTACATCTTGTGGTGAACCCTCTGTATTCACTCTGGTGAAGTCTTCTCTTGATTCTTGACTTTGACACACATACACCTACCTCCTGGAGAGTGTTCTTGATCTGGCCAACTGTTGTGAAGGGTGTTTTCTTCACCAGGGAAAGAATTCTTTGGTCATCCACCACACTTGTTTTCTGTGGTCTCCCGGGTCTTTTGGTGTTGCTGAGCTCACCGGTGCATTCCTTATTTTTGAGAATGTTTCAAACAGTTGTTTTGGCCACGCCTAATGTTCTTGCTATCTCTCTGATGGGTTTGTTTTGTTTCTTCAGCCTAATGATGGCTTGCTTCACTGATAGTGACAGCTCTTTGGATCTCATCTTGAGAGTTGACAGCAACAGATTCCAAATGCAAATAGCACACTTGAAATGAACTTTGGGCCTTTTATCTGCACATTGTAAGTGGGGTAATGAGGGAATATCACACACCTGGCCATGGAACAGCTGAGAAGCCAATTGTCCCATTACTTTTGGTCCCTTAACAAATGGGAGGCACATATACAAACTGCTGTAAATCCTACACCGTTCACCTGAGATGGATGTACATACCCTTAAATTAAAGCTGACAGTCTGCAGTTAAAGCACATTGTGTTTGGTTTGTTTCATTCCAACTCCATTGTGGTGGTGTATAGAGCCAAAGATGTTAGAATTGTGTTGATGTCCCAATATTTCTGGACCTGACTGTAATAGCTGAACTAATAATGGGTGGCAAAATAACACAAACCAATTGTGCACAAAAAAAATCATAAACATTAAATTAAAAGCCTGGGAAACTTGTAACCTCCTAAAGAGAGGTAAAAATTTCATAGGGCTCAGACTCAAACCAAACAGAACAGGGAGGAACTTTTATATCTGGGCCACTTGGATCAAGAATGTACTATATTAGCTTATTCTACCACAAATCCCTAGGGAAAAAACCGAACATTTAAAAGGCCATCTCTGCTAGAATTTAGGGACACAAGGAAGCAGTTCATATGGATTGGGATGATCTGTCAATATTTAAAGAAAAGAAACCTGGAAATCCAGGTGGCAACAGCTAGCTGACTTTGTCTTTTCTTGAAAAAAGCTAACCTGGGCAGGTCTGCTTAGGACTTGGGTAGAAAATCACTAAGAAATTCCAGGGCTGAGGACTGAACTGGGAAATTTAAAAAAAACAAAACACCAGGTTGAAGACAATGATGGGAATCTTGATCATGTTGTTACCATGAATATGGATGTTCTAGTCCATGTAAACACCTCAATACGTTTATTTAATCATCCTTGCGGCTGGATTTGTTGAAACAGATTAACCCACTGGATTCTAAACAGCATAATTTATTGACCTCAATGAAAACTCATATCCAAATAAGTATGTAGAATAGAGATCACATTGCCAGCAACATTTTGGTGACCACAAAATTGTTGCATATTGGCCCATATGTGTTGTGATTCCTCCACAGTCATTGGAGTTAGTTCTTCTGGAAGTTCAAGTGAAGCAAGTAGGAGAGACAACAGCTTCTGATTTTTGTCAACAAAAACTGGAAATGGATTCTGCACAAACAGATTCTGCACAAATTTTTCATGTAGATCAGGCTTCACCCTCAGATCTTTCCTCTGAAAGTGCTGATGGTAAAAATTGTGCTAGATGTATTAGTAGGGCTGAAGAAATGCAGTTTTATTTTTATTTTGAATGATAGCATTTCTTTTCTTGGATTAGCAGAATTTGCATCTAGTTTTATTCTGAATAGAGAACTTTTTCTTCCCTGGAGTAGCAAAATTTGAATTTGCACTTGTGGGGGAGATCCAGTGGTGGGTTGCCCCCAGTTCAGACTGGTTTACAAGAACTGGTAGTAAAACTGGCGGGAGGCTCCGGCCACCAACCTGGATGTCATCAGGAAGCTTCTGTGCATGTGCAGAAGTGCACGCGTGCATAAGCAAAGCGAAAGAGCGCATGCGGTCCCGTTGCGAACTGGTAGTAAAGTTAAGTAGATCCCACCCCTGGGGAGATCCATAAAGTAACAAGCATGTTTCTGGACTGCACAATTTGAGCATTTGACATGGTGGGCCAGCAGAAACATTTCCAAAAATAGGAGGGCTAAAACAAAGAGATCAAGCTGGATCAATGTCTAAAACAGATTCATGGAATGTAAACCAATGTATTTTCAATGTATAAGATCCCATCCACCGCATTATAAATTAGGGTGGACAGGATTTTTTAAATAGTTTTTGCAGTCCAACCCAGGACACACCTCTGTTGGAGACCCACATGGTTTATCTTGCTGTTGCATTTCTTGAGTTGATGGAAGCAATCAACCAATATTGAAGGTGAATGGGAAAAAGGAGAACTTGGCAAAGTGTACACAGGAAAAATGACACTACAAGCAGCTTCTTCCTCCATGCATTCCTTTAGGAACCAAGTATATTATTCTTATGCATATGGGGGGGGGGGTCACATTTCTTTTCCAGCTAGCCTTTGGGTTTACATTAGTGGATGTTGCAAATATAATGGAAGAGGAGAGACAACCCATGTCAACTGCACATCTGGTCTCATGCAATACTCTTCCAGTGGAACAGAATATTATTGTGTTCCAGGAGGGAAGGAGGAATGGATTCAGTAAAAAATTAATGATCCTTTCCTGCTCTCTCTTTTTTTCTACCTCCCCACCACCACCAACCTCTTACTATTCCATGCTGCAACAACTGTCTTTCGGTCTAAGGTTTCCCACTGGTCTATGTCTTATTAGCCAGGCTGTGCTGGCATCAAGGAGTGATCGGCTGTTGAAACATCAGCAAGGGGAACAATTGACAAAGCAACCACTTGAGAATGTTGACTAAACGGAACAAAATGAAGTGAAAGAAGTTAATGCGCAACCTGGCATGCGGTGCCAACCCAAAGCCGTGAGAACTACTTATGGGATAATTGGTCCCTCCTAATACCTTCTGCTCTATAAAACACCGCCTTGGGCTTGTCTTTCAGCGCAGGAACTGATCTCTTTGAAATGCACTGAAATGAAAACCTGCCACTCCAATCTCCCATCCTCTCTCAAATAGGGATCCAGGTGGGAAAACCTGCTGCCTATAAGCTATTTGGGAAATTCCAGGTCATTGTAGCATTGGTGGGAAAAGTAGGCTATATCTTGAAAGAAAGAAAAAAAAGAAGAAGAAGTGAATGAATGAATGAGAAATTGTTAGGGATTTAGATCAGATTCCAATATTGTCCGTATGGGACTTATTCTTCCCCTTATCGTGTCCAAGTCTAAAAATAAATGTTATCAGTAAATAAATAAATAAATAGGTTTTATTTATAATAACAACAACAACAATAATAATAATAATACATTGATATTAATATTATTGGCTCCTTTTTTAGATCGTGTCTTTTTTTTCAATAACAAAAACTCATCTAACATTTTACAACTTTCCAAATATTCTACTGTAGAAATTTTTTTTAGTGTTCTTTATGCTTATACTTATGATCTTCCTTTATTTGAATCAAGGAACTCTCTCCAGCAATGTATTCCTTACATATATAGGTAATCCAAAAATATCTAATTATTGGATATTTTTGGATTTTTCCATTTTTCTTATTATAAGTTTTTGCAATCTCTGTTGTTATTAAAGATTAACAATAGAAATAACATTGGTATACTTTGTAAGAAAAGTCCAAGTGAAATCTTGAGATCTAGGTGTATATTGCAGTTATTCTGTGAACTGATACCTTTTTAACCTTGATTCAATATACCAACATAGTTTCTGTGTGCATAATTTACAACAAACACATTACATTTAGAAATATTAGTCCTACGCCTGTGAAGCTTATGTCATATTACATTTATTAGACTAAGATGCTACTGTGGTTTGTTGTGTAGATTGTATTCATTGTATTTGGTTTGTAATAACAACATCAATAATGATAATAACAATAACAATAATACATTGGTGTTAATAGCATTATAATTGTATTGTAATAATAATAATAATAATAATAATAATAATAATAATAATAATATTGTTACAAATTGACAAATTGAAAATGAACACACCAATATCCTGTGGGACTTTTGGATCCAAACAGACAGATATCTGGCCCATAACACACCTGTCATCACTATTATGGAAAAGAAAAAAGTCTGATTCATTGATATTGCAATACCACGTGATGCTCAAATTGAAGAGAAACAGCTAGAAAAAAATAGCAGAATATCATGATTTGCATATTAAAGTTGAGCGACTACGGAGGAAGAAATAAATGGTTGTACCAATAGTAATAGGAGCCCTTCGACCAATACCCAAAGGTCTGCCTAAATACATGGAAATTTTGAATTTATTAGACCTGAATATCCTGATTTTGCAAAAAATAACCCATCCTACTCGGAACTGCCTATATACTCAGATGCTACCTTAATAGCTCTAGGTCTTTGGTTAGGACTTGTTCAGTTTTTACCAGTCCCAGACTGTGAATCGAATAATAATGGTTAGGACTCGAGCTGCTGAGCTATTAACCAGCCTCAAAGACTGTGAATCTCACTAAAGATTAAGTAATAATAATAAAAATACATACATACATCTTAAGAAGGTACTTGGTTGATACCTAGGATGCCGGCAGCAATCTGTATCAACCATTAGCACCAGTCAATGGTATTTGTGATGAATTTTTGAATGTTCAGTTGACTGAGTTTCATGTTTAATGAATAAAGTATATAATAATAATAACAATAACAACAACAATAACAATAACAACAACAACTGTATTTACCTGTATCTGAAAAGTTATGGGAACATAAAGTGGAAAAAGTTGTTGAAAATGAGAAGGTGAAGATCTTGTGGGACTTTCAAATATAGACAGATTGTCATTTGGAACACAACACGCCAGATATCACAGTTGTCAAAAACCAAGGTGTACAATTTATTGATATCGCTGTACCAGGAGACGCCAGAGTCGAAGAAAAAAAACTGGAAAAAAATCATGGAATATCACGACCTGGCCATCGAAACTACACGGCTATGGATGAAACATGTAACAGTGATACCCATTGTCATCGGGGCACTTGATACCATATCCAAGAATTTTACAAAATACATCAAGAAATTGTAGCTTCCTACAATAACATCAGAGGAACTGCAAAAAACTGTGCTACTTGGAACATCGTACATTTTAAGAAGATACTTGGTTGATACCTAGGATGCTGGCAGCAACCCATATCAACCATTAGCACCAATCAATTGTATTTGTGACACATTTTTAAATGTTCAGTTGACTATTTAACAACAATAACAACAACAACAACAACAATTTGCTGGTTTCATGAAAAAGTAAAATCCATGCTGGCTGAAAAATGATTGCATTTAGCTTCGTTTTCAGTTCAATTCTAGCACCTGATCACATTTTGTATTTGCCATGTCAAAATTAGTTATGTGTAATCTCCAATTTTAATTGTTGAAACTCCTGATGTTTTGTAGAAAAAAGCGGAACTTTACCACCTTCAGAGAAAGAACCTCAGTTCAAGTGGGGGAATGGAAATGACAAAGAATGATTCTCCTATGTGAAGGGTTAATTGAAGTGGAAAATAATCCATATGTTGCAACACTTATCTCAAATGTTAAGAGAGCATTACAAAGCCCCCAGTGATTTATATTTTAATAGTTAGATACATGAAACTTGCAGCTTCACTATTTAGAGTGCATAATTCCCCTCAAAGCTTGTGGCTCAGCCCTTTAGCTCCAGTTTCCTACTGGAATTAAATAGTATCTATAACTGAATTGTGAATAAATATTCTTCCCTTTCTTCTCGACTCCATGTTCTTCCCTCTGCCAGTAGCTTCTTCTGTGCTGGAGACTGCAAATCCTTTTTTAAAATGTTATTAATGTTTTAAACAAGAAAGATGGAAACTAACAGAAACCAGTACTTAGAATCAAAGAAAAGAAGGAAAAACCAAAGCCAAAAGCCCAAATAAAATGTATAAAGGGTTTCCAGTCAGCATTAAACTTCATGTCTTTTCTCTGATCAAAGATGTCAAATTGGCTATCTCAGCAACTTCCATCATTGTCACCATTCATTGTGCGAAGTGTCAAGTCTTTTCTGCACATAATATAATCTTGCTGCAATTATCATGTAGACAAACGAAGTTCCCTGACTTTCCCCCCAAGATTTCCTAAAAGAAAATCTTCTGGTTTCAAATGGAGACTGTAAATACCTGGCAGGAGGGAATCTTCTTTTCTTGTTACTCAGGACACAATTTCTGTTTATCAAGTGTTAATGCATCATACAATCAGTAAGAACACTCTGTTTTACTTTCCATTCTACCCAGGAAGTTAGTTTATTCTTTGTGAGTCTGATAATTGACCTTAGATGTTGTTTGAACAGGGCATATTTTCTAAAAAAAAAAAAAAAAAGAGAGAGAGAGACTCTAGTTTATCAATGCTAGAAAGTATTCAGGATGTGTTTGGTTTGGCACACCTAAAGATCTTCAAGACCAAAAAAGACATTCGGATGTATCACATTTCTGTTACTTATCTCTGAAAGTGTGAGAACCAACCATTAGTGAAGCAATTAACATTTCCTTTTTGATTGGAAATTTCCTACAGAATAGACTTTGGCTGCTGTCGAAGTGTGTAATTGCACAATAGGATTTCTTCCCCCTTTGGTTAATAAGTACACTCTCTGACCCCTTGTATGTGGAACTTGATCCCGTCACATCCAATTTAGGAAAGTATCACAAGTGAATTGTGGCAGATTCTTCCTTGACTGTGGGAAGAGTAAGAAGGATGGTTTCTGAACCGGGAAATGGTAGGAACAGTCTCTAGCCAGGAAGAACTTCAATGAGGTTTCCCAAAGTCCGCCAAGAGTATTAAAACTATGACATACAAGTGAAACCCTAGCTCCCGGTCGATGTTGTTCTCACTCAGAATGGCTGAGTTGGGGATTTCCATGATGGCTGGACTCCAATCTGGTGTCTCAGATAGGGCAAATAAAGGCAGCCAGAAAAACAGCAAAAGGGTTATACAGAGATCAGGAAAAACAGAAAAGAGATGAAGATAGCACCCAAAACACAATTGTTAAATGCCATAAAATGCTGGGGCTGGGAATAGACTGCATCCATGAGGACTGGGGTCTTTGCAAATCACTGAAATTTTCTGTGAGTAGGACGTTCTACAGGAAAGCATGCTCTTCCTGTCCAAATATAATCCATTGTTAAAGCCTCGGTGATTGAAAGCTGACTTTAATTTTAAAAAACAACTATCAAGATGTTTATGTTGTTGGCTATCTGTTTACAGACAGATAGACAAGGAAAAGTTATTCAAGTACTATCAGGCTGTAAATCTTGTAACAGTAACAGAGTTGGAAGGGACCTTCGAGGCCATCTAGTCCAATCCCCTGCTTCCGCAGGAGACCTGTACTAGGGATTTGAACCATCGAACTGCTGACACTTCTGATCGACAAGCTCAGTCTCTTAGATATAAGAGGTGATAATTCTTTCCTCCAGGGCCACCCTCTTCTGGTCTGTGTGGAAGAAGAGCCCAGAAGGATATAGGCATCTTTCTCTGGGTATTTCAATCTGCTGATTCTAAATTTTATATACAAGCATTCTGTGGCTACATTCACACAACTATTTCTCTGGTTTTTATTAAATTAAACTATTTGTCAGGGCCATAAACTAAGCCAAAGACTGGGTAGCCACAGAAAACTAACCACAATTAATACTAACCAAGCTTAATACTTTGTGTGAATCTCCTATGGTCTAATTGTGTGAACATAGACTTTATGTGTAAGTGCCTGTGAGTATTTTCTAGGTGGTCCTGAGCTAATTGTTCATTGCTGGGATATTTGTTCATTACTTATGGCCAAACTGTGTAATGTAGCAGCCAATATATAATTATTTAATCATGTCCTTGGTCACCTAAAGCATAAACCAGGAGATGATTATGATGATAATGTTTTTGATGATGATGATTTGCAGGAAAAGGACTATATATAGAAATGGAAAAATTCGTACTCACTTTTCTTTGCTGGAGAGTGACAGATGTTTATTGTGTCTATATTCTTCACATTGAACATTGAACACATAGAACAGTATCAAACTGGCAGTTTGCAGGTTGGATACATCACATGCAGGCCACGCCCACCCCAGCTCCACGAATGGGGAAACATCATGAAATGTCATGTGATGGCAACTTGACATGGCGAGTTTGACACTCTTGACATAGATAAAAAAAAACTCTCCTACAAATTACAGTTCTGAGAAGAAGCTTGCAATTTCTATGGGGATAGAAATGAGGCAGCTGATGAAAACTTTTGGAGAAGAAGCTTTTGATTTCTTGTCTTGACCAATAACATGTAGCAATAGCACGTAGACTTATATACCGCTTCACAGTGCTTTACAGCCCTCCCTAAGCAGTTTACAGAGTCAGCATATTGCCCCCAAAATTTGGGTCCTCTTTTAACCACCTCAGAAGGATGGAAGGCTGAGTCAACCTTGAGCCTGGTGGGATTTGAACTGCCAAATTTCAGGCAGCTGGCAGTCAGCAGAAATAGCCTGCAGTACTGCACTCTAACCACTGCGCCACCGCGGCTCCTTGTAGAAGTCATCACCTTAAGTTTGAATGGAAACAGTGCCTATGTAATGCAAAAGGCCAGGTGAGAAGTTTGTGGAAAGCCACACTTGTAGATTAATAATTCTAACATTTGAACTTCAATGAGCAATTATTATGCTTCAGTGCAAAAAACGAACAAAAAAAGTCAGCATCTGATGTAGTTTCATCAAAAGCTCAAGGAGGTGAAACTTCATTTGTGAACTTTGTCCCAAAGTGCAAGCCTAAATAACTCGGTCTTTATTCTAAATTTCATTCAAAAAGAATCTATGACTTTTAAATATATACTGTAAGTCAACTTTTATATAATTAATTGGGCAGTTTCATCTAATTCCTCCAAGAAAATTGATGTGATTGTTTGGGTATGGATGGCCCGTGTCTCTTTATATAATCTATATGCTCATAATCTATTATCTCCTATTATAGGAGATGGCTCATTTGGCTAAATGAAGCTATAGTGTTCAGCTAGAATAATACATTTGCAGTAGTCCTGCCTAATGCTTAATGTGGGGTTCAGGTCATTTTCTCCAATGAGCATGATATCCTTTTGGGTGGTCTTGTGCGGTCAGTCCTTGGGGCAATGTTTAACAGTGGTTCCAGTTCTTTCTGCTGGAATATTCCAGATGTTGCTGGTGGGTGTGATGGAATGTGTAGCTGTCCCTGGGAAGTTGGGGGGAAGGGATAGGAGGAAAATTGCAAATGAGGCACCTCATCCAAGGGAGAGGGGAAGCATTATGCTAGGTATACGTTGAGTGGCAGAACTGCTTTGATGAGCTTTTGAGCTTCCATTACATTACCTTATTAAGCAGTAAAGATATTTTTGGAGATCCATGTCGTTCACCTTTCCTGAGTTTGCCAGCCTTGCAGGGCTTCACACTGGGAGATCACAGTTTGCCACAGAGGATAGAACTGTGGTATCCCACAGGGTTCTTTATTGCCCTTATGTTGTTTCGCACATCTACATGAAGGAGCATCTCACAGAATAGGAGCCAATTTCAGTAATGGTCCGAATGAAGCAGACAAGCTAAAAGGAAGAGGAAGATGCTATTGGTAAGAAGAAAAAATAGATTCAGGGACTGAACCAAAACCTGTGAACCAGGGATAAAATCTACTTACTTTCCCTACCGGTTCGGAAGTGCAGACGCCGCACGTGTGTTATGTGCGATTTTGGACCCTCTGCACATGCGCAAAGCCTTCTGCACATGCACAGAGTGTAAAAAGCAGGTTACTTCCTGGTTAAAACCAGGAAGTAACAACGTCCAGGCAGGTGGGCGGAGCCTCGCGCTGCTGCCGCTACCAGTTCTCTGAACCACCCACTGCCACCGCTACTGGTTCGCCTGAACCAGTGCGAACCGGTAGCATTTCACCAGGGGTGGATTCTATTTACCTTTACTACCAGTTCGCAACGGGGTCACGCATGCGCGCTTGCTTTGCTCGCACACATGCGTGCTCTTCTGAACATGCACAGAAACGTTCTGATGATATCGGGGGCAGTGGGTGGAACCTCCTGCTGGTTTTACTACCGGTTCTATAGAATTGGTGCGAACCGGGGGCAACCCACCACTGCATTTCACCCCTGCTGTGAACCCAGAAACAATAGATTTGGGGATGCTCCTTGATTCCAAGCTGTCAAAAGATTGTCAGGTGAAAAGTGGGTTGGCATAAATATAACCCTTTCTAGTTGATCAGATTCGGCAAGATCCATCATTGGGTTACAATTCAACTGGATTACTCCAGTGTGCTTTATGTGGAGGTTTCCTTTAAAAGTCTGAAGAAACAGCACCTGATACAAAATATGCTGACCAGGTGCCTATTAGTACAAGGGACAGAAAACAAATGATATCAGTCCTGAAAGATTTTCATCAGCTGCAAACTGTAACAGATTCAATTTCAGATAACTATGCATGTCCTCACTATGTGGTCTCCACATTCCACCTGTCCTCAAAACAAATAGGAAGTTAACTTGTGCTCTAAAGTGACAGGGCTGCTGCCACTGTCACAGCTATTCAAAGCAACTGTACATATTTTCTTTTGTAATTTTCTGGATGCATGATTAAGCTAATATTTATTTTATGTATGTATTTATATCTTATCTTTATTATTTTTATGAATACCTCAAGGTGGAGAACATACCTAATACTACTTCTTCCTCCTATTTACCCCTACAACAACAACCCTGTTGGGCTGAGAGGGAATGACTAGCCCAAAGTCACCCACCATCTTTCAAGCCTAAAGTGGGAATAGAACTCACAGTCTCCTGCTTTCTAGGCTAGCACCTTCTCCACTAGACCAGACTGTATCCTGAGCTGTGTCAGAACAAATCCCTGCAATTTTCTTGATGTCTTTTTCTTTCAGAAGTGGTTTGACATTGTCTTCTTTTTCCTACGATTGAGAATCTGTGACTTAGACCCTAGGTCACTCACTTGACTTTGTGCTTATGATAGGATTAGAACTCATGGACTCCTGGTTTCCAGCCTGGGGTCTCAACCACTACACCAAATTGGTGCATGAAATGACAAGAAACAATGGATTGAAACTAATCAAGGAGAGAACTAAAGAGAAATTTCCTAATAGTGAGAACAATTAACTAGTGGAACGGCTTGCTTTCAGAAGTTGTGGTGCTCAATCACTTTTGTTGTTGTTGTTGTTAGTTGCGGAGTCATGTCCGACCCATCGCGACCCCATGGACAATGTTCCTCCAGGTCTTCCTGTCCTCTACCATCCTCTGGAGTCCATTTAAACTCATGCCTACTGCTTCAGTGACTCTATCCAGCCTCCTCGTTCTCTGCTGTCCTATTCTTCTTTTGCCCTCAATTTTTCCCACCATTAGGCTCTTCTCCAGTGAATCCTTCCTTCTCATTAGGTGGCCAAAGTATTTGAGTTTCATCTGGCCTTCTAAATAGCAGTCAGGGTTGATCTCCTCACTCCATCACTAGAGGCTTTTAAAAGCCACTTGTCTGGAGGGTCTCCTGTTTCAGCACAGAGTTTGACTAGAAGACCTCTAAGGTCCCTTCCAACTTTGTTATTCTGTTATTATTATTAAATGTTGTTAACCTAATTCATTGGGGAATTTCTTTGGGGTTGGTACCGCTTGGCCAATACCTGCACATTTTCCAAATGAACTTGACTTGTCAGCATTTTGAACATTGCTTTGTCAGCATAAATCTCAGACATACAAGCAGTGACTGTCTTGAATAATGCCTGTCTATTGTCTATTTCCAGAAAGAGAGGATAAGAGAGAGCTCTGGGTGGCTTATACCTTGTTCTTGGCCTCTAGCAGATGCATTGCCAGGTCCCAGTCTGGACAGTGGTTTTGTACATCTTCCAGAAGACAATTTGTGTTTCCTTTTGCATTTGCCCTGTTTAGTATTTGCAAAAACTTGAGTCATTTTTGTCCTTGTTCGTTTGCTTATTATATATATTTTTTAAGCCACAACCCCTCTCTGTACGGGATTTTACCCTGCTTTTCCATTAAAGTTTAGGTTTTTTAAAAAATTTCCTAACACATACCACATATACCATGTTTCCCCGAAAATAAGACAGGGTCTTATTTTCTTTTGACCCCTGAAATATAGCCTCGGCCTTATTATCAGGGGTCTTATTATTTTTGAGGTGCAGGACCTCAAAACCTTGGCCCCCGGCAGGGGGACTGGTGCCAGAGCACTGACCAACTGCTCTGCCGGTGCCGCTTAGGCTGCTGCCTCTAGCAATTGTGGCAGCTCCCCAATGCCCAGAAACTTTTCTTTTCTTCCACCCACCCTTCTGGCAAGTCTGTGTGCAAGTAAGCTCTGCGCGATTGGCTCTTGGAGAAAGGATTGTGGGAGATCAGGAGGATGGCAGCTCAGGGAGTGGTCTTGTTTGCAAACTGAAGTAGCATATAAAAAGAGGGCAAGGGGGCAGGAGAAGCGTGGTGGGGCAGCCCGGAGGTCTTTTTGGACCTTCTCTCCCCCCACCCCATTTCCCTGGCTGCCAACCAAGGAGGCTGGCTGGACTGGGCTTGGTTGGGCTTGCACAACTGCCCTCAAAGTGGCCAAAGGGGCCAGGGTGGGGATCTCCACCCTGGGGGTTCCCCAGCTAGCCTTGCCCAAGTTCTCCCAAGCTCCCCCATAGCCAGGGATGGGGTCGGATGGCTCCAGCTTCTGGAGCCAAAGCGGAGAACAAAAGGACGGTCAGGAAGAGTTTAAAAGAGAGAATCCAAGGTGCTAGTTCTCAAGTTACACACCACCCCGGGGGGGGGGAGGAATGGGGAGCAGGAGAAGAAGCGCTGGCTTGGATTGCAAAAGCCATAGACTGGCTCAATCACCTTCCTCTTGAAGAGCCTGCAGGGCAAACAGGAGATCTGGGGTTTGGGCGAGCGGCAGAATTCTTGCTTCTCCGCCACCCCACCCCTCCCCACCTGCCATTCCCTCTTGCCAGCCAAGATCGGCAAGCCATATTCGGGGAGCTGAACGTGCTCCCACCACCTGGAAGGAGAAGAAAGTGAAAAATGGGCACTCTCGCAGCGCCTTCTCTCTCTTCTTCTCCTGACTGGCAGCAGTGTGTCTGGCTCACTGAATCTGGCCTGCTGATCTCGGGTGGCAGCGGCTCTGATGTTCCCACTCCCTTTCCCTCCCTGCACATGTGTCTTAAGTATTTTGGGGGGGGGCTTATTTTTTTGGGGGGGTTTATTTTCGCGCATGTGCTCAAAAGCCCAATTGGGCTTATTATCCGGACATGTCTTAGTTTCGGGGAAACACAGTACATGTTTTGCTATTAGAATATTTGACAAAAATATTGTTGGGCATTCTGTGATTATGATGTCGATTATGTTCCTATCTTTTCTACTTGTAACAATACAATGTACCAGTAAGTAGCTCTTTTGGGGTGGGGGGGTGCGTGCTGTATAAATGCAATTAAATCACAAGAAAGGTTGCTTATTCATATCAACATTTATCAGTATTTTTGCTTCTGTTACTTGCATCTATGTAGTCTTATGCCAGCACATTGCATTTTTGTAAAGACAAATTCTTTATTAGTTTCAACTGCGATCTGAGGTCATTGCATATCTGTGCCAGGAGAGACTTAAAAGCGATGGCAAAGAGGAAGTTTTTCTGCTGTATTGTCCGAGTTTACTGAGTCTGGAGCCAGACAGCATTTGGACCAAGATCAGCATGGTTTAAAGCCGGCATACCTTTCTAGTTGCTCATCACACAACAATGAGTAAATAAACATTGCCCACCATTGGAGTCAGAGCTGTCAGCCCAATTAGGCTCAAGAATATCCCAATGCGCCATATTTCCGATATCTTTGCCTGTGCTTCTCCTTTCATACAGCTGAATGGTGATTTCAAACAGACACAGCTGTAGATCAGGCTCAGTTATATTGGGGGGAGAAGGGGGTGCGGTCAGGCCTGTTGTGTCAACACTAATCCTTCCTGTCTATTATCAGCCGGTTTGACTTTTTTTTTTTCATGTCAAGTTTTTGTGTCCACTGGAAGCAAAATATCTCAGTATGATGATAACTTTTTGCCCTGTTTTCCTCCCATGGCAGAAAGTTGTCTTTTCCTTACTCAGTAGCTCAGACCAGTAAACTAAAATTAAGCTCAGCTTTTTTTAAAAAAAAAGATTTTTGGAGTCGTCTTGTGACTTTAGATACTTTTTCTATGCAAATCTTGCAACTTAAACCAACTCATTTTACACAGTTTGCACAGTTAATAGTTGGAAGGCCACACAAAAGCATTTTCTCTGTCATTTTCTGTCCTGCATACAAAAATGTTTTGGAAGGGCACCGGAGTCTGAGATTTTAGGCACCTCTTGCTGAATTAAAGCACTCTTATCAAATGATAATGTCGATCAAATGTCAATCAGAAGGTCGGCAGTTCAGCGGTTCGAATCCCTAGCACCATGTAACGGGGTGAACTTCCATTACTTGTCCCAGTTCCTGCCAACCTAGCAGTTCGAAAGCACGTAAAAAATACAAATAGAAAAATAGGGACCACCTTTGGTGGGAAGGTAACAGCATTCCGTGCACCTTCAGTGTTTAGTCATGCCGGCCACATGACCATGGAGACGTCTTCAGACAGCGCTGGCTCTTCGGCTTTGAAATGGAGGTGAGCACCGCCCTCTAGAGGCGGGAACGACTAGCACATATGTACGAGGAGAACCTTTACCTTTACCTTTATCAAATGAAAGGATGCCTGCCTCCCTGCCAATTTGTTTCTACAAAATGGTAGGCCGGCCTATTAAAACCCTCTGTTACCAAACAGACTGGGTGAAACTACCACAGCCCTGGTACTTCAAAATGAGCATAACAGATCACCCAGATCATATACTGCATCTGATGTGCATATGGAATATCCCCTTTTGAATATGGAGTATTCGCTATTCTCCTTGATGGAATATTGAATGTTCCCTACCAAATGGATGAAATTATTAACAAATTTTGCATGGAGTGAGGTCATCTTCTTTGCTGGAACCTAGGGAAGATTTTTTTTACAGGCAGGATGGTCTCATGACTTTTGCAACAATTATCCATGTGCTTCGTAATCCAGATGGGAATCCACAATAAATCAATGGTAGGCATAACCATAAGATGTATGATCTGAGTTATCTATTATGGACTACAGCCATTTGCTCATGAAACACAGTGGCTTCACAAGCAGGGATTCTGCCGGTGCCAATTCTTACAGAATGTCCTAAATTTTAAAATGTAGGTATGTGTTTGTGTAGAAATATACCAGAGGTGGCATTCAGCAGGTTCTGACCAGTTCTGGAGAACCAGTAGTGGAAATTTTGAGTAGTTCGGAGAACCAGTAAATATCACCTCTGGCTGGCCCCACCTCCATCTATTCTCTGCCTCCTGAGTCCCAGCTGATCAGGAGGAAATGGGGATTTTGCAATAACCTTCCCCTGGAATGGGGAGGGAATGGAGATTTTACAGTATCCTTCCCCTGCCACGCCCACCAAGCCACGCCCACCAAGCATGCCTACAGAACCGGTAATAAATTTTTTTAAAAATGGTAGTAAAATTTTTTGAATCCCACCACTGAAATATATCTAACATGTCCAAATCCAGATTATCAAATCAATTCTCCTTTTTTCCTAAACTCTTCTTATGACAATAATGGAAATTCTTTAGATGCATCAACAATAATTAGCAGCTGTTAGGGTTTCCCTTTCTGCCGGGGTTTGCTTTTGTTTTATTTTAAACTCGTGGATTGATATTTTAAAAGTTAACTTAAGCAACCTTGGTGCCAATTTTTCCATGCTCATTTCACCTCCCTGGTTTCCACTTACTTGTCCAAAAGATTCCTTCTCGTGTCTCCCCATTTGGACTCCACAATCAGAGGTGGAGAACTTTTTCTCCACAGACACATTACTGCAAGTTTAAAATGGAAAGATTTCAGGAAAATGTGGAATAGGATCTGAGTGAAGAACGGTTGAAGCCACCATTTTCTCTTCTTGGCATTCTTGCTCCCTTTGACACTCCCTAAATTCTCTATCGTTTTCTTTTCCCAGGGCAGATGTAGGCTATGGTTACTGTTCCAACCTGATCTTTTGTAAAGGGTGTTTGCAATTAGAATGGGGTTCAGGCTGTAATGGCTTGTGAGAATAACCTTGTGGTGCAGGAGGAAGAGGTAGAGCCAAAGCAATGGTCAGATAAGAGAAACATGAGTCCAAAGCAGGAGTGTAATTTGAGAAAGCATCTCAAATTTGACCCCCTACCTAATTCTCTTTAGGATAAAGGTGGAGAGAAAGGAAGCACATTCCGACTTGCAAGACTCTAATACTATAATTGTATAATAAAAGTAGTACTAGTGTTCATAACTTTGGTTTCCTAGTCTGATCTACCCTGAAGCACTGACATAGGGACAACATGCGACTAAGCCGAGAACTGTGTGTGGCCTGGGGTCTGCAAATTCAAAAATAACTCACTTACTGTCTCTTAAGGACACGCCCACCTGATGCATCCTTCATCCCATCCCCTGCCCCAGTTGAAGCCATATAACTTCAAGTTATCTGTGCTGATATGCAAATGATGTTTTCCATCTTCCTCCAACACAAGCATTGTTATTTGCAAAATGGATGGTTTGTTAGAAGTACAGTACAGAAGTACAGATTTATAAAGGGACTGGGATCTGCTCACCTCTGGTTGACCCCTTTCCCCAGCAGCACACCTGCCTTCCCACTCTGTGGTCAGTGGGCTGTCCTTTCTCATTCCCCTGGGAAATAGCAGCCTTCAAGATGGGAGAAAGAGGGCTGCAGTCTCAGTATGGGAAAGCCCACATCAAATTCTTTCTCCCAAGGTTTATGAACATTTCTACAGTCTTTTCTTCTATCACAAAGATGTTCCAGTGTCCTCCAGATAGCTCAGAAAAGGAGGCACGGAGGGATCAGGACATGATGTTGAAGTGCAAACTCCAAACCAATCCTGCCGATGTCCTACCACAACCTCAGCCCATGCTACATGGCACTGACTTAAATTATATCCCACCCAGAGCGTGTGTAATGGGTGGGAACATTTTGTTTTTTGCTTTTTAAAAACGTGTCCAGGAAATGGAAAGACAAACATTTGGCATTTTGGTTTTGTCCTGCTGATCTATTACAGAAAGAATATTAGAAATGTCAGCATCTTCAGGGCCAGAGTACTCCAGCCAATGAAGTAGGATTCTCTATCCAGGTTGTATGTCTCCAGATTGCTAGTTGCATGCTCAGAAAATTGTGCAATTATAATTTATTTAGCCATATGTGCACACCTATTTGCGGTAGCTATGGATTTTATTACGGTATTCCAAATACCACATGCTTAATGATCCTGATTTGTTTTGGCCGCAGCAATACCAATCTCTTCCAAAATGAAATGCTTGAATACTAGCATGTATTATGTTAAGAAACCAATTCTGACTTGAATCATAGTATCTGTCAGATTCCTATTGCTTCAATGATGTAACCCAAATTAATACACAAATCTATATCTTGGCCAAGAGTTTGAGAAGCTCTTTGTGTATCTTTGTATTCCCAATAGATTGGTAGTCTAACAGGTTTACGGCTTGCAGCAGATTTTGACTTGTCTGGAGCATCTGAATATGCATATTTAAGTATGCATAATCAAGAAAGTACAGCTGTTGCTACAGAATATCAGGATAACATTTGACAATGATTCTAATTCATCTACAATATTCTCAGACTATCAACCCTCTAGCCCTGCTCTAACGGAGTGCCTTGGGTCTTTATGTAATCTCCTAGGTTCTTTAAATCATTTGAAAAGCTACCCAGGATTTGAGGACTGGAGCTCATTAATAATAACCGGATGATACCTAGATCTGTTTCTGTTTTTAAACCAATACCAAGGAAACAATGGAACACTCACCTAGCTGGAGTGATGGGCTAATAAATGGGTTAATAAGTGGCATGTCCCAAAGGTGCTTTTTCAAGAAGCAACTGGACTTTCTGGTTTTTCTTTGAAGAAGAAAAGCTTCTCTTCTCATCCAAGAAGCTACAGTAGTGGCCAAAATTGTGGAAACCTTTCGGAAAAAGTATACTTTCTAAAAGTAGCTAATAACACCATTATTTTTTTTTTGGAGTAGTACCATGAAATTATATATCAATGGAAAGATAATTTAATCAAGAATGTAATGCAATAACTTTTATGAAGGATTTGCTATTAGAATATCAGTTACAGTATAAAGAAGAAAAGTGAAACACATAGAAAAAATGAGATATACAAAAATTATCACCATAGAAAAGAACGAGATATACAAAAATTATCACCATGTCAGTTAATACTTAGTTGGGTAACATTTAGCATGAATGATGGCCTTACAATGTCTTCCCATGGAGTGAACCAAGTCTTTTAGTTCTGCAGTTGTTATAATGTGAAACCAAGGTTGACGATTGCTTCTATTAACTGGGTTTTATTGCTGGGTCATTTCTAACTAACAAGTTTTTTTAGTCGGCTCCATAATTTTCAATTGGGTTAAAGTCTGGGCTATTCCCAGGCCATTCCAGCAGTGGAATATGATTATCTTGAAACTCCAAAAAAAGTGGTGTTATTAGTCATCAAACCTCAAAAATACACTTTTCTCAAAGGTATCTACAATTTTGGCCACTACTGTACTTCAGCTCTGACTGGATGGTGGGGAATGGAAGGATTTATACTCCTTGCAGACAGCTGATCATTTGCATTCTTTTAGAGAGTTGTTGAGGTCACCTGGAGGTTTATCTGTGTCCTCAATGTCACCTGAGTAGTGCAAATGAGTGTGGAGCCTTCTTGGAACTGCTGAAAGGACTGTGTTGTAGACTGGAGATAGATGATGTCATATCCCTCCCTCTCTGTTGAGGGAGGGCTGTTCAATTTTGACATAGATGGCCTCTTTGACTCCTCTTTCAAACCAGCGGTCCCCTCTGTCCAAAATGTGGACTTTGCTATCTTCAAAAGAGTGGTCTAAATATATATATATACTTTTTTCTTTAACATCATAGGTGCTTGGTGAACAGTGTATGGTCTGGGTCAATTTACTTTATACATAATAATAATACTAATAATATTATTTCCGCATACATAGTAATAATCTTTCAACATCTAATATTTACATATACATAGTAATAATAATGTGTTGTATTATGTAGCAGTATACATAGAGTATTTTCCCAATTTCTAATTTCTACTTCTATTTTCTAACCATTAATAAAACAAATCCCATATTAAGAAATATTCTGTTATCTATCCATCATCTCTTGCCCTTTTTAGTATTTCAACTCTTATTGACTTTTTAACAAATCTCATAGGCTCCTCCCCTGGGACCTTATGTCTAATTCTAATCAGTTCTATAAAATGATAAACTACAGTCAGCTATGCTAAATAAAGTTTTCAAATACTCAATTATCCATAATAGAAGAAGTTGGTTGGTAGATATTTAAATTCAGACCTGGAATGGGAAAACACATACAGTATACCAGATCATCAAAATGCAAGTTGAATAAGCTAGGATCAGCAATCCAGTCTTGATTGATAACTCTTCAGTCTGCTTTTCCAGGGAGGGAATTATATTATATAATTGTATAATTGCTATAACTTGGTTGTGGAGGTAGAATGCAAAGCTACTTTCAATTTCTTATAAATAATATGAAATTATTCCTTTAAAATCCCTGGTTTTTTTCCTTTCTTTTTTCTTTTCAATTATTCTCTCTAAATACTATGTGAAAAATCAATAGATCACCTACTTGCCTCCAAGTTGGACAGATTCCTGCTCAGAGAACTGTAACTTCGTCTTAATAAGCAGTAAATCAATGGATCCATAATTTTTCAGATCAGTGGTTGATCTTTTTCTAAAGATAAGGTAGAGCAGCTGCTCTCTTTGAGGTGGAAAGGATTAAACCAATGCTATTGATTAATGTAAAAAGGGCTTGGGCACCAATTTTGATTTACTTTAATAGGCTCAGCAGGGATTCGCTATGTCCCAGGAGTTTTGGATAACTGAAGATGGTAAACTGTGACAAAGACTTTGTTTTTAACTAACAGATAATCAATTTGTAGCTCTTTCTATAGTTGAGATACAAATCTATTCTCCAGAATGAGAAACAGATACGGATTCCTAAATATAATAACCCCAGAGCCGCACCTGCCACCCAAATCTTCAATAAAGCCACATAACCGCCTCCAAAGTGCATAGCTAAATGTCCATGGAGATTTTCAGTCATCCAAGTCATGGTTGTCCCAAAGTGGATTTTTTTGGGGGGTGGGGGGTGGGGGACAACCACAGTTGCATTTTGAAAAAACACCTTTGGGACCCCTTCAAAAAGTGCTGGCTGATCTGGATTTTTTTTTTAATGGGCTAGAAATGGACAGGTTTTTATTTTATTTTATTTAGGGGAATAATCCTACAGAGCACATTTTAGTTTGTTTCTGTTTCATCAGAGGGTATACATTTAATTGCATTTAAGAACTTGTTAAAATTACATGTTGCATTTTAATGTTTATGTTCTATTTTAAGTTGAATTGCATTTGTCTTGGTTAAAGCTCCATCCATGCTGGGTACAGTTCCCAGCATGCCATTCGGTGCCATGGTTACCCCAATCTGCCTTTACTCAAACCTAGGAAAAAAATATAAACCTGCAAGACCTGAGAGAAAGGCCACTATTACCAACATTTTCTAGAATCGTTTAGAAGAATAGTCATCTCTTGTACATACACTCTCTTGGTTGCTACTGTAACGCCTTCCACTCTCTATGAATCAGACAAGTTCACATGCAGTGCCATCAGTGCAATGCTTTTCTGGATAGGGCGAATTTGTTAAGTCCATTAGACGACTTACCGGAGGAGAAGAAATAGTGAACTGAAGATGGCTATGCTGAGAGAGGATCCAATGTCCATACTGGAAGAAAGAGCCAGCAAATGGACCAGTTCTTCGGAATTCCTCTCCAGACAAGATAATAAGTGTTCTAGACAATTCCTCCTCAAAAGCTTATCACGAGACAGCAGTCTCCAATGGATTTAAAACTCTGGGAGATGAGGAAACACCATCTTCACCCTAGCCATCATCGACATTTTTATGGACACAGGTCACATATTTCCTTTTCTTTGAGAAATTGCTTGTTAACTGCTTTTCAGCTATTCAGAAACTTTGGAATGACAAGTTTTATAGTACCATATAGCTTCCTTCAATGCTTAGCAAAAGAAGTTTTAAGCACAACTTTAAGGATTTTTTGGAATGAATGTTATAAATGGTTAGAGGATAGGTGTAAAAGTTAAGAAAAGATTAAATGAAGAAGATATAGGAGTTAGAAATTAATAACAAATCGGTATAAATAGAAACGAGACAAAATGAATGATTATAATTTAGTATATCACTGTTAATATGTACAAAAAACAATGGAACCACATGTATAGACAAAGGTAAATTGATGTAAGGGGGAGAAATGGATATATAATGGATGTATACCGATGTGGAAATTTTAAAAAACTGTTTAATAAAAACTATTTAAAAAAAATAAATTCTGAGATTAATTACAAAAATCCTTCCCATGGGAAAATATTGTTGTTTTGGATTTTTAAGAGCTACTATAATAAAATGTGACTTTAAAGATTAGACACTAGAGGGAACCAGGAAGAACTAAAGATTACAATTAAAATAGAAAAGCACTTAAACTTTACTTACTAATACAGGATGGGGCAGAATATTTTAATATTGGACATATCAAGGGATATAGTAAACAATGGACCCAGAATTTAATTTTAAGACGTCTACCATTATAGGCAGACTGTTCTTAAAAGATATTATAGAAAAGGAATAGGAACAAGAGGAACAGATAGGACTGAGACTGATCTGAAAGTGGAATTCAAAATGACAGGCTACAAGAATGATATGGAAAAAGATGCTATACTGGCACACAAATAAAACTGGCTGATGCCTTAATACCATAATTAAAAAGGATATACCAATAACACACCAAAAGAGTGACCTGGATAACTTTCCTTTATTAGATTTACAAAGGAGACATTAAAATTTTTGAAGAATTTTATGAGAAGGCACAAAGAAAAAATGAAAAGAAATCAAGTTCTAGATATTATGTGAAACGATTAAAAATCAAGATTGTAAAAGGTAAAGGAATAAAAATTTGGTTTATTTGATCAAAGTTAAAAAAGATATGTTGTTATCTCCTGTAACCTTTAAGAACATTGCTGACCAAGACTAAACAACAAAGTTTTAAGGATTTATTTGTAGATAATTACAGGGAGAGGTGATAGTTTGTTGTATTTTAAGAGAAGGTGATAAATTACTAAAATTGTTTATACTAGTTGTGATGAAGGGAGAAGTCATTTCTTTAGTTTGTTCTTACTACACCCTTGTCCTTTTTTCCTTTTTAATTTTCCTTTCTATTTTTTTCTTTTCTGCAGTTTTTATTTTTCTTAGTTTATATTAGATTTTATCTTTTAAATTATATTAGATTTTATCTTTTAATCTTTAGTAAAATTACTATAAAAAAGAACAGCAGGGCCACCACAACTAGTCACTGAACCCATAACACGTCTGGATAGTTTGGGATTTTAAGTATTAACAGGACTTGTGAAAAAATAATAGTTCATGGATGGGTTTCTTTGTCTATTTTCCCTCAAATTAAATGAATTTATTACTTTGTCAAAAACTAAGAGTTCAGAGGTTATGGTAGATGTTATCCAATAGCGAAGCAGAAAAGTCTCCCATGATTTTAAGTGAAAATTTTCAGAAATTGAAATTAGGAATGGCAAATTGGCTTTACTTTTCCTCTTTTCATCAACACTTTCCCCAACCTATTTGATAAGCTATGCAAACAGGCTATGGAATCATTTGCCATAGGGGAATGGAGGCTAAAATATGAAGAAATGGTTGCTGGAATTGGGTATGTCTAGAAGGAGTAGGGGTGACATGGTAGTAGTGTTCCAATATCTCAGGGGTGGCCACAAAGAAGAGGGAGTCAAGCTATTCTGCAAAGCACCTGAAGGCAAGAAGACAAGAAGCAATGGATGGAAACTAATCAAAGACTGAAGCAACCTAGAACTAAGGAGAAATTTCCTGACAGTTAGAACAATTAATCAGTGGAACAACTTGCCTCCAGAAGTTGTGGATGCTCCAATACTGGAAATTTTTAAGAAGAGATTAGACAACTATTTGTCTGAAATGGTATATGGCAGGGATGGCTAACCTTTTTGCTGTTGTGTGCCAAAAGCAGGGGGAGCACGGGGGGGTCGCACATGTTCGTGCTCACACCCAAAGTTCAATGCCCCCTGCCCCCCCCACGCATGCGCGTGTGACACCCCCCCTTGCTCCCCTTGCTTTAGTCACGCGACGGCAAAAAGATTACTGGTGGGCCTGGTAGGCCCGTTTTTCATCCTCCCCAGGCTCCAGCGACTTTCTTCAAGCCTGGGGAGGGTGAAAACGGCCTCCCCCACCCACCCCAAGGCCCTCCGCAGGCAGGAAATGGCCCATTTCTCAGTGGGCCCAGAAGGCCCGAAAATCAGCTGGCCGGCACGCAGATGTGTGCTGGAGCTGAGCTAGGGCAACGCTTGCGTGCCCATAGATATGGCTCCATGTGCCACCTGTGGCATGCGTGCCATAGGTTCGCCATCACGGGTATAGGGTTTCCTGCCTGGGTTGGACTAGAAGTCCTCCAAGGTCTCTCCCAACTCTGTTATTCTAAATATTGAGATTGGCCTTTAGTACAACATACCTCACAATGTACTTGAGGTCATTAGTGCATAGAGGTTTTCTGAGGACTTTTTTTTTTAAAAAAAGAGCAAATATGAATATTTTCCCCAGAGAAAAGAGGGCAAAAATCCTCATCTGGCATTGCCACTGTTTTCTCTGCAGATTTTTATAGCTTTCTGAAAGTATTCTTGCTCCTCTATCTTTGAGACACACCCCATTAGCTTGTCCCGATGAGATTTTGAGAATCCCATTGTGAGTATCACACAACGCCAATGCTTTGTCTTCTACAATTCCCCCAAAAATTTAGAATAGGAACATTAATGTGAAATGTACATTCCTCCTTTTTTTTTTTTTGTTAAAGTAAATATGTAAACCCAAGTTCATCGTTCCAAAGAAGGGCATAATGTCCATTCCATTATTTTTATGTGACTGCAATTGCAAACCAGATCCATTTTGAGGCTTGTTCGTATCAGCTTTCTAATAAGACTCATGATTTTTCTTTTTCTCAGATGCAGAACAAAGCTAGATGAATCTGATTGATTTCATTTGCTTCATTTACAAGCAATGACACCTCATCAATATTAAATGAAACCCTCATACGAACCATAGGAGATTCTCCTGAAAGGTTTATGAATCTCATTGAAACTCATTGTGGCAAATAAATCCTTTATTTATCATCAAGAATTGATAGTGAAGATAATTCATAAGTGGCAACAGTCTATGTAATTACACTATACAAATTGTACAGTTTCTCGGTTATCCAAATTGTGAGTGGATTGAAACATCTTTGGGGGGCAGGGATTGAAAGTTTGAGACAAAATTGGAAAAATATCTCAACCGTTTCTCACAGTGAGGCCTGCTGTTGCTTCATTATCTGTTTCCTAACAGCACATATGAAATCGATTCAAGTCCCCTGGTTAGTTGCCTGGTTTTGAAGCACGATATATGGAGACACAAAAATACATCTTTTATTGAATTAGTAGTACAGGGAAATCTTGATTTAGTGCACTCATTTAACAGATCGGATGCAGTAGATCAAATCTGTCACAATTACATCAATGGCTCAGACAGACAAGTATGATGTTTCTGAACTCTGTCTGAGCCATTGATGTAATTAGCATTGTTTGTGTCAATGTATATCATTTGTGTAATTAGATAATGAACGGTTTTACATAATTGTAATTATGTCAATTGCTCTGGATGAAATATTAATACTACAACAAACATCTTATACGAAATCCCTATAATGAAGATAAAGTTATTTAGACTTGGTCCTCAGTTACTAATGATATTAACAAAAAGGTTACCTGGAGCTGTACATCTGGGAAATGGTGTAGGAAACGGATGTTTGGAATATTTATATTTCTCTTAAGATTATAAATTTATTCCTGGTTATTTATACATGAATGCACCGGCCTCTATACAGGTAGTCCTCATCTTACAACCGCAATTGAGCCCAAAATTTATGTTACTAAGTGAGACATTTGTTAAATGCGTTTTGCTCCATTTTACAACTTTTCTTGCCACAGTTGTTAAGTCAATCATTGCAATTGTTAAGTTAGTAACATGGTTGTTAAGTGAAACTGGCTTCCCCATTGACTTTGCTGGTGAGAAAGTCACAAAAGGTGATCACATGATCCCGGGACAGTGCAACCATCATAAATATGAACCTGTTGCACGCATCCGAATTTTGATCATGTAACCATGGGATGCTGCAATAGTCATAAGAGGGGTGCGCTCCTGGGGGTTCAGCAGGGTTCAGGCGATCCTCTAGCCAAGGATCGCTGGGGTTCGGTGAACCCCCAAATTCCACCCCTGATTGGCCACACCCATCCTGCCCCTCCCCTCCCATCCTGCCCTGCCCCTCCCAGGAGTCTCCACATGGCCCGTTCATCATTCCAGGTAAGTGCAGGGGCTGTGTGGAAGGTCTGTAAGGGCAAAAAATGGGCCTACCGGAGGTTCTGGAAGTCCAGAAAGGGGCCTGTTTTCGGCCTCCAGAGGGCCTCTGGAGCCCGGGGGAAGTTGCTTTTGCCCTCCCAGAGGCTTGAGAAAAGCCTCCGGAGCCTGGGGAGGGCAAAAGCACACACACACCCCCGCTGTGGTGCAGGCGGCCGACTAGGGGCAGCGAACCCATTGCTAAAGGATTTGAAGCCCACCCTGGTCACAAGTGTGAAAAACTACCACAAATAACTTTTTTCAGTGATGATGTAACCTTGAACGGTCATTAAACGAACTGTTATCAGTCACGGTCTACCTATACTCCCAAGATTTAATTTTTTTTTTAATTCTTCATTTTGTCGTTTGCTTTCTCCCCTATTTTCCCTCCTTTTTTGGTATCTTCAATAAAATAGCCCTTCTTCCCCACTCCTACCCCCACCCCATCCAAAAAACCTTAAACTCTGGTCCATTTGACTCTTTGTGGTAGTAAGGCAACTTTGTGTTCTACGGAATATATTTCCTATGGCCTTTTTTTTGTTTGTTTGTTTGTTTAAATCTAGAAAAATATTGCAACTTTAGAAGCTTCACAAATCTTCCATAACTTCCACTAAGTTATGCAGTTTTAAACATAATTTTCTCTGAGAAAATCTTTTTTAAGCTATTTAATCTAATGTTTGCTTTTTTCCCCCCCCTGCTATATACATTTCCCTTCTCTAAGCTCTTGGTTTAAGCTCATTTACACAACTGTCAGAAACTTACCTTCTTTTTGGATCCATTTTTTATGGATGACTGAGGTTTGTTTTGTGAATTTCTGACTGCGGAGAAAAGGGATAATAGATTCCATCCAGTGCTTGCATTCATGGCATAGCTGATCTCATTTTTACACACCACAATGTTTCAGACAAAAATCCTGGATTTTGTTTATATCCCCAATGCAAAAATAAAAACAACAGTGTTGTATCCATAGAGGAATAGCATTCAGTAGCTAGCTAGTTGTCGCAAAGAAACTTCCATTGCCATTGCCTCCAAAATCACGTTTGCTTGGTGTTTTTTATTTTAATTGCTGCACTGTTTGCAAAAAGTTGCTGATTTTTTTTTTCCTGAAACCACATCCACCCAGTTTGGCTCCCAACTCCAATTACCAACTGAAATTTGTGTAGTGATACTTTCTGGTTCAGCAACTCATTAGATTTCACAAGAAATCTTTTTTATGTCTTTAAACTGAGTATCCCGGGCAAAAAAAATTAATATTGGAAGAATGGTTGTGACTCTGTTTTCCCCCTGGGTGGGAAATGGCAGAGGGAAGAGCAATTTTAATTTTTTATTACTTGTGATCAGGGGTGGGTTCTACTTACCTTTACTACTGGTTTGCAATGGAGCTGTGTGCGCAGAAGCATTTGGTGATGTCGGGATCGGTGGGCGGAGCCTCCCACCGGTTTTACTACCGGTTCTACAGAACCGGGGGCAACCTACCACCGCTTGTGATGTATTATGATTATGATCATGATTTATTACTTGTTTCTTGTATGTACACTGAGAGCTTATGCACTGAAATTTCTTGTGTGTCTAATCACACTTGGCCAATATAGAATTCTCCTCTCCTCTCCTCTCCTCTCCTCTCCTCTCCTCTCCTCTCCTCTCCTCTCCTCTCCTCCTTTTCCTTCCCTTCCCTTCCTTTCCTTTCTCTTCTCCAAATTTATATAGCTGCCCAACTCACATATGGGTGACTTCATGCAGCTTACATCATTTAAAAATCCATCGCATGATAAAAATCCATTAAAAAAATCTACCCCACCCACCATGGCAACAACAATAATGATATCTCTGTCAGATCACTCTTTGTAGGTTGGCTGGAGTGAGTTATTTTTATGGTCCTGATTAGACCCTTGGAAAGTGGATGATGGGTGGTGATACGCATGTGTTGATGTCTGCAATATGAAGATAGCTGATTTTTTTAGGCCTCTAGTATTGAGTGCACAAGAAGTGAGTTAAGATTGGGACAAATCAGCCAGTCTATACGTATCTTGTTAAGGTAGAGTTCACCACTATGAGAACCCAATCACATGTCACCTGTTGAAATCAGGGGTGGTATTCACTTACCTTCACTACCAGTTCACAAATGTGAGTGCACGCATTCTGGCTCGCTTTGCTCATACGCGCCACCTCCATGCATGCTCAGAGCCTTCCGCGCATGGGCAGAGCATAAAAAACAGGACGTGATGATGTCCAGGCAGGTAGGCGGAGCCTCCTGCAGCCGCCGCTACTGGTTTGCCTGAACTGGATAGAACCAGCTGAATACCACCACTGGTTGAAATGCCTTAGCCAACTAGGAAGGACACAACTGTTACCTCAGCCACACAGATGGCTGAGGTAACAGTCATGAGAATCCTGCCCACTGCATCAAAACCCACAGGACCAAAATTCCTTCCAGATAACTGTATAACCCCTCTCTGCAGGAGGATCCTAGAGGAGCCCTGATTTCCAGAGACACTCTGAGAAGACACCCTTGAAACCATTGCTGAAAGAAGATGAAAAGTGAGCCTGGTTAACAGCTTTTATTAAAGATTTTTATTGTGGTGAAAAGAATGGCAAAACATAAGTATTTTTCTTCTTACCGCATCTACAGCTTGCTACTCAGAGGCTCCGTTTGAAGTAATTGGTTCTCTCCTAGGGAGGAGCAGGTTGGAAAATCATTTGAAAAAGCTGCTGTGGTAATATTTTTTTGAGGCATCTAGCAGATTAAATGACTGAGATTTGTTGAGAGCTGGATTCCAGTAGTACAGACTCTGTTTAGTTTGATGAGCACAAGTCTAGTGTGGTAATCTAGGACAGGGGTCTCCAACTTTGGCAACTTTACGACTTGTGGACTTCAACTCCCAGAATTCCTCAGCCAGCATGCGCTGGCTGAGGAATTCTAGGAGTTGAAGTCCACAAGTCGTAAAGTTGCCAAGGTTGGAGACCCTGATCTAGGATGAGTTTGAAGTCCTGTGGACATGGATAGAGACTTTAAGCTGTATCAGGGGTGAAATCCAGCAGGTTCTAACAGGTTCTGGAGAACCAGTAGCAGAAATTTTCAGCAGTTTGGAGAACCGGTAGCAGAAATTTTGAGTAGTTCAGAGAACTGGCAAATACCACCTCTGGCTGGCCCCAGAGTGGGGTAGGAATGGAGATTTTGCAATATCCTTTCCCCAGGAGTGGGAGGGAATGGGAATTTTGCAGTATCCTTCCCCTGGAGTGGGGTGGGAATGGAGATTTTGCAGTATCCTTCCCCTGCCACACCCACCAAGCCACGCCCACAGAACTGGTAGTAAAAAAATTTGGATTTCACCACTGAGCTGTATGTATGATCACATTCATATTCCGCCTGATTGGTCAAGGATGTTTAAGTCTAGATGGTGATGAATTCATTCTTGTGCAAGAAGGTGACTCAGTCTCAGTCTGAATTAAGGTGGGTGTGATATCCTTCTAAAGTGGCTCAGAGGATTGGGAGAGAGAGGCACTGGATTGTCTTTCCTCCAAGTTAATACCAATAAATGTTGATGCAGGGGGGAGAGATCTAGCCCTCAGCTTTTAAATTTGTGTGATACCTTAGAGCTTGCTTCCCATTCCTATTTAATATTTGCATGAGGCTACTGGATGAAATCATTTATCTGCATGGGATTAACTATCACCACTGTGTTTTTGATATGCAATTATACATCTCAGCCCCTGCTTGCTGTGGTTATTCCTGATTACACGTGCCTTGGTCACTTCTTATCTGGAATACTGCAATATTATCTACATTGAGTTATCTTTAAGTACCATCCAGAAGCTACAGCTGATCCAGAATGTAGGAGTGCCTGTAGTTATAGGTGCACTTGACATGCCCCTGTAAAACTGTTACTTTGCAAACTGCTCTGGTTGCCAGTGGATTTCTGTTGCAATTCAAAATGCTTGTTATTATGGCACAGGGCCTGCTTATTTTCAGGTCTACCTGTCTTCAATTATCTCTGCTTATCCAGAAAGATCTAACAGGAATGGTATGTTCCAGTTTTTGTCCCTTCAGCAATGTCATCTTACAGGACCCAGAGATATGTCTTCTCTGTTGCTGTTCCTTCCCCCAATAGTATCCCCCCCAAAAAACTGGATGGCCACAACCCTGCCTGCCCCTTGAAAGGCTTTGAGACCCTGTTTTTTCCTCCTTAATTTTCTAACCCATCTGGTACGATATAGCAATAGTAAGAGTGCTTAGACTTATATACCACTTCATAGTGCTTTTACAGCCCTCTCTAAGCAGTTTACAGAGTCAGCCTATTGCCCCCAACAATCTGGATCCTCATTTTACCCACCTCGGAAGGATGGAAGGCTGAGTCAACCTTGAGCCGGTGAGATTAGAACTGCCAAACTGCAGCTAGCAGTCAGCTGAAATAGCCTGCAGTACTGCAGTCTAACCACTGCGCCACCTCGGCTCTTGTTCAATAGTTGAAATGCCTCTGGGATAATTTACTTTATGCTTTTATTGTATTTTGTGATTTTTCATTTCTATGTGTTTTCATTATTTTTACTCCTATGCCACCCTGAATTGTTTGTCTAGAGGGCAGCTATATAAACCAAGTAAACAAATAAATCACTAGCCAGAATGCTAGCTGATTAGTTTGAGGAGAAACTATTATAACCGAAACCCCTAAATATGGGAGCAATCTTTTATTTTAAATAATGCTTAACAATAATGTTCCCAACAAGCTGCTTTTGATTTTGCTATGCTTTACCAACCCCAGAGATTAGAACACATTCTTATTTACAATGCACATCTGAGCTCCGAAAAATTGTAGATTTCAATAAAGATTCTGGTCACACCTTAGTAAGCTCATCAGTTAGAATACAGACACACAATTTGTGTTGCAAATGGGAGAACTGTCAGCTTGGGGGGGGGGAGGCTGTTGTTAGATATATTGCATAGGGTTAGCTTTGTGCATATCTTTTATTATACATTAATAACTGTTAAGGCAATGAAAATAGTTCCTTGCCCCAATTCTTAAGCACAAATTTCTTTCAATAGAAGAAAATCTGTGTAGCTCAGGTTTGAACTAGAGAGTCCTTGGTGGTGTCTGAGCTTGGTGGTTTGCTTGCAGATGTTTCATTATCTGTCTAGGTAGCATCATCAGTGCTCACTGAGGATGATTACCTGGCACTGAAGATGTTACTTAGTTGGGTAACACAACAGCAACTTAAAAGCAATTGCGTTCTTTTTGCCGACGACATCAAATTATTCAATTCTACGGATAATTCTGTTGTTTTGCAAAGTGATCTTGACTATGTGTCTGAATGGTCATCTATCCGCCAACTTCAAATTTCGATTAATAAATGCTCTGCCTTACATATTGGTAAACGTAATTAGAATGTCAAATATAAGCCAGGTGGCATTGATCTAACAGATGGCCCTCACTTTGTTAAGGACCTAGGTGTACTTATCTCAGACGATTTATGCTCTAAAGTTCACTGTAACAGCATTGCTAAAAAAGCATTAAAAGTTGTAAACTTAATTTCTGCCATTTCTGGAAACACTGTATTGCTAATTAGAGCTTATAAAACTTCTGCTAGACCAATTTTAGAGTATTGTTCAACTGTTTGGAATCCCCACCATATATCTGACATCAGTACAATCGAGCGGGTTCAGAAGTGCTTCACGAGAAAAGTCTTGCACTCTTCTGTACACAATAGAATTCCTTATGCTACTAGGCTCGAAATTCTCACTTTGGATAACTTAGAACTGCTTTGCTTGGGTCTGACCTAGGTATTGCCTACAAAATTATATGTAGTAATGTTTTACCTGTAAATGACTTTTTCTGTTTTAATCGCAATAATAGGCGCGCGAACAACCGCTTTAAACTGAATGTAAATCATTCTAAACTTGACTGTAAAAATACGATTTCTGTAATAGAGTTGTCAAAGTCTGGAATGCCCTACCTGATTCAGTTGTTTCAGCTACAAATTTTCACAGTTGCAGTCACAAATTAACGCCCGTGGACCTTATTTCGTACTTAAGTGGTCAGTAGAGGGGGCGTGCATAGGTGCACTAACATGCCTATCGTCCCTGCCATTGTATTTTTATTCTCTTATTTTTGTTCTCGTTTTTGTTTGACAAATTCCAATGAATGAATGAATGAATGAATGAATATCTGAGCCATTGTGGTGTAGTGGTTAGAGCACAGTACTGCAGGCTACTTCTGCTGCCTGCCGGCTGCTTGCAATTTGGCAGTTCAAATCTCAGCAGGCTCAAGGTTGACTCAGCCTTCCATCCTTCTGAGGTGGGTAAAATGAGGACCCAGATTGTTGGTGGCAATATACTGACTCTCTAAACCATTTAGAGAGGGCTATAAAGCACTGTGAAGAAGTATATACTGTATATCTAAGTGCTATTCCTATTGCTATCTGCAAGTAAACAATCAAGCTCAGAGAGAACCAAGGACTCCACAGAAATAATTTTTTTTTCATGAACTTGGCAATAAGGTTTTCTGCCGAAAGCGAAGACTTTCAATCGAAGAAAAACTGAAGGTGTGGCTTAAATCTTGTTTAAACTTTAGAGGAACGAAAGAGTTTGGAATTGAGTCTTGCAGAGCTATTCTAAGGCTTTGTCAAGGGTTGGGCCGGGTTTTGTTGAGCTATCTTCAAGTTCCCACAAGACCAGCAAACAATTCTGGCAGGAAATAAAAAAGGATATAGACACTTGTTCACAAAATAAAAATTGTAAGATGGTGAACTGGAATAGAGGTTATCTGGAGCTAGATCTTGAATTCTTCTATGTGAAGTACTGCAATAAAATACTGAAGCTTCTCCTCATACATTCAGGTGAACTTAATACCACTGCTAATAAATATCTATTCAGCATAACAGAAGTGAATTTTGGGAGAAGAATGGAATTAGGTCATATACCTGGTTGTGAGAGTGGGTGGGGTGGAACTAAGGATTTTCTTGATGGATTTTATAGGGATGAAGCTATTAGATTCTGTACAGAAGGCTTATACTAATGGTTTAGTGTACCATGTAATGGTGTTTTCATGAGCTTCCCATTTCAAAATAGTAAGAGATTTTGCTGTAATATTTACAAAAGAAGAGAGAGAAAATGATTCACATGTGTAGATTAAGGAAGCCTGCCAAAGAATTCTGATATGACTTAATCTGTATCACATCTGTCTGATTAATGTCAGCCACATCCATATGGTATCTTTAAACTGGTTCAGCTTGATTTTCAAGTGTTTTAAGAATATCTTTCCCAGAGTGACATACTTCAGTAACAGCTTACTAGATATTCAATATGAACCACCAGCCACCATGTCCTCAACCAGACAATTCCCTTGTTGAGCCACGGTGGTGCAGTGGTTAGAATGCAGTATTGCAGGCTACTTCTGCTGACAGCCGGCTGCCTGCAATTTGGCAGTTTGAATCTCACCAGGCTAAGGTGACCAGATTTTAACATTGGTAAAGAGGGACATTGTGGGCGTGGCTTATTTTGTGGGCGTGGCTAGTTGGTCATGTGACTGGGTGGGCGTGGCTAGCTGGTCATGTGACCGGGTGGCCATGGCTATGTGTATAGGGTAAGGTGAACAGATTTTAACATTGGTAAGAGGGACACCATTGTGGGCGTGGCTTATTGTGTGGGCGTGGCTTGGAGGCCATGTGACTGGGTGGGCGTGGCTAGCTGGTCATGTGACCGGGTGGCCATGGCTATGTGTATAGGGACTACTCAGAGGGCTGGAAAGTCATTTCTGACAGGTCCTCACACTTTTGACTGGTCCTCACACTTATGACCATCCTCACATTTATGTCCGTGCAGCATTCTTAACAACCATGTCACTCATTTCACAACTGCTTCTCTTCACCATGGTGACAAGATAGGGCAAAAACGTAAAATGCGAGGACAGTCGTAAGTTCGAGGACTGGTCAAAAATGCGAGGACCAGTCAAAAATAACTTTTTCAGCCCTCTGAGTAGTCCATATGCACAAAAGGACTAACCAGAGGGCTGAAAAAAGTCATTTCTGACAGGTCCTCGCACTTTTGACTGGTCCTCACACTTATGACCATCCTCATATTTATGCCCATGCAGCATTCTTAACAACCATGTCACTCATTTCACAACTGCTTCTCTTCACCATGATGACAAGATAGGGCAAAAATGTAAAATGTGAGGACAGTCGTAAGTTCGAGGACTGGTCAAAAGTGCGAGGACCAGTCAAAAATAACTTTTTCAGCCCTCTGAGTAGTCCATATGCACAAAAGGACTAACCAGAGGGCTGAAAAAAGTCATTTCTGACAGGTCCTCACACTTTTGACTGGTCCTCACACTTATGACCATCCTCACATTTATGCCCATGCAGCATTCTTAACAACCATGTCATTTCACAACTGCTTCTCTTCACCATGATGACAAGATAGGGCAAAAATGTAAAATGTGAGGACAGTCGTAAGTTCGAGGACTGGTCAAAAGTGCGAGGACCAGTCAAAAATAACTTTTTCAGCCCTCTGAGTAGTCCATATGCATAAAAGGATACAGTAATTGAGAGGGATGAAGGAAGGGAAGGGAAATTAAAGTAGGAGTGACGGTTAAGAGAGGGAGGAAGAGAGGAGGAGAAGGAGAAAGGAAGAGGAAGTAGGGAGGAGAAGAAGAGGGGGGGAAGAGAAAGTAAGAAGGAAAGAAAAGAGAGGTGGTAGGTTTGAGGAGAAAGATTGCTGTACAATAAAAAAGATGAAAGGGAAGAAAGCCAACCCCAAACAAATATAAAGATATTAAGATAAAGAATGAATTGTTAAACTTTAAAGAATAAAAGAGAACAAATATGAATAAATAGCAATAATTAGAAACACACATACATACAATGTATTTTCTTTGAACAGAATATTTGGCTGGTTCACAAATTTAAACAGTGTTTAGTCATTTCAATTAAATTTACAATTTTTATATTTCCTTTTTACCATATTTATTCCTCATCTATTTTTTAAAAAACCAATATTACCCTTCATCCTCATCTCTAATCTTAATCAAATTCAATTTTTCCCTTCTATTCTATATTATACCCCTTCCCATTGTCATCTATTTTTATATCCATCCTCACATTGGTTAATTATGTAATACAGTTGTTTAATACAAATTCAACATTTTAATATAAATCAATTAGTTATATAGCTACCTTTTTTGTATATTAATCAATATGAACATGAATATTCCAATTATTTCCATGCAATCCAATTTCTTACAAATCAATTAATTATATTTATCAATAATAATAAACCAAATTATTTCCCCCATATATTCCTCCAAACCACAACTTAACCATTTCTGCTTTCAACACAGTATACAATTAATAATATCTCAATTATTACAATTCCCTAGTTAAAAAGAGCTTTTTTTTCTTTTGTGTTTTAAAATCTTGAACTCTCCTCTTTTGCCCTAAATAATTTTCCATTGTTTGCACTTACCTTTTTTGGTGAGGAAAAGGAAAATAAATCTGCTGCCTAATTTTCCAAAGTTGCAAGCAAACCGCAAAGCCAACAGCCTGTTTTACTTTCACTTTCGTTTTGAGCTTGGTTTGCACAAAGAGAAAAAAAAAACTGCTGAGCAATTTAGCAAGAGCAGAGCCCTGTGCAAATCAGCTGAGAGGGGGAAGCCGAGCTAATTAACGTAGGGCGGCCCTTTGAAGCCCCGCGGCAAGAGTTTAAACAGGTTTTTTCCCTCTAGCCATCAGCGGGGATTCAGGAGGCAGCCGGGAACCAGGAGGCAGAATGAAAAATCGGGACTTTTTTAAAACGCCGCGGGACGCGGGACAAATTGCTCAAAAGCGGGACTGTCCCGCCAAAAGCGGGACGTCTGGTCACCTTACACCAGGCTCAAGGTTGACTCAGCCTTCCATCCTTCCGAGATCGGTGAAATGAGGACCCAGATTGTTGGGGAAAATAGGCTTACTCTGTAAACTGCTTAGAGAGGGCTGTAAAGCACTGTAAAGTGATATATAAATCTGATATTGCTATGACCTCTCTTTTTTCTGTTTCATTGTGGAAGGTCTTCTTAAAGATATTTATTTATTTTTATTTATTTATTCATCAAACAAAAATTGCAAATTCGAACAAACAAAATGAAAAAAAACCTAAAATGTGACTAACGATAGGCATGTTAATGCACACCACTGCAGGAACCTCTAAAATGTGGAATGAGGTTCATAGAAGTTAAGTTGGAATTAAAACTCTGAAAATTAGTAGCTGAGGCAGCTGAACCAGGTAAAATATTCCAGACTAACAAAAATCGGTTACAAAAATAATTTTTTTTAATGTACAGATATATACTTCTCTCTCTCTCTCTCTCTCTCTGTGTCTGTTAGAGAGTATGAGTATGTGTAATTTTTTAATGCCTTTTAGTCTTCTGGCGACTGACAACTTTTCTTTGCAAGATTTTGGAAGTGGTTTGCTATTGCCTTCTTCCTATGGCTGAGAGAGAATGACTGGCTCAAGGTGTCTTAGCTGTCTTTCTGCCTAAGACAGAACAAGAACTTAGGATCTCCGAGTTTCTTGCCTGGTGCCTTAACCACAACACCACCATGGCTCACTGGTGTCTCTGAGATGTATTGTACATTCACATACAAGTATACAAAATTAAATTACATTCCCTGAATTTTGCTTTGAGTTTTTTAGTGCATAAACTGCAACCATATTCATATATATATATAGGGAACTTAAGAAATATATTTAGAAATCTGGCATTGAGGCAAAATGCTTCAATACATGTGAATTTTGGAAGAAAATGTTTATTAATATATATTTTGTATTATATATGCTGACTGATTTGGAAATTGAATTATTTCAATTATTTATTCAAATTGAATTGAGTTATTATTATTGAATTATTTATTTATAACTGACAGTAATGGATGTACATGTGTCCAAATATTTCTATTAGATATATACTTTTTGCTTTTCATGCAAACAAACTTGTAAAAAAAAATCCCACAATTATGTAACAGACACATTTTTGTCATGTCAGAATGCATGCTAGAAATGCAGAATTGGAATACAATCAGTTCAGCACCTCAAGCAGTGGCTCTCCAAACAGTCCCACAGTCACTCTTCTGTCATGTCACATCTTAACTACTACAATGCACTCCACATGGGAGTGATCTTGAAAGCCACTTAATCTTAATCTTCAACTAGTCCAGAATGCAGCACCTCAAACTATAATTGGCCTGCCTTGATATTCCCATGTGACAGCCTTGTGAGTGAGTTCCATTGGGTACAGGGTATATATATCCAAAGGCCACTTAAGGTGCTATTTATCATCCATGAAGTCTGCAGAGTTTGAAGCTACTATTACTTGAGGGATTGCCTATTTTTTGTGAATTCTGCCCAGCCAGTAAGAGACAACAGAGTGGGAACAATCCAAATCCCTTTGATTATATACTGTCAGGTACTAGGTACTATATACCTACAATAGCTCTTTGGGGATCTAGGAAACTCAGCTTCTCCATCGAGGCACCTGTCCTCTGGAATAAGGTCACCGCTGAAACTTGAAATGATTTCTACCCTGAGAGTGTTCCAGAAGGCATTAAAAACGTGACTGTTTTTAATGGATAGAATGGATGGAGACTCCTTGTTACCCTGTTTCCCCCCAAATAAGACATCCCCTGATAATAAGCCCAATCGGGCTTTTGTGTGCATGGCAATAAGGCCAAGCGCTTATTTCAGGGTTCAAAGAAGTATAAGACAGGGTCTTATTTTCGGGGAAACATGGTATATATGTTTGTTGTATGTCAGATATATATATATTCTGATGAAGTAATCTGGATTCGCCATTTCATTCATTAGGCTTTACTATATCTCTATTTATTTTATGGCATTAGCATTGTTTTATATTCGTGATGGTGAACCTATGGCATGCGTGCCACAGATGGCATGCAGCGCCCTCTCTCTGGGCACGTAAGCTGTCACCCTAATTCAGCTCCACCACGCATGCATGCACGCCTCCTGCCGGCCAGCTGGTTGTCAGGTCTCTGCCGCGCATGTGGGGGGGATGGGTCACATGCGGGGGGCTGCATGTGCATGTGGGGGGCTACATGTGCAGGAGTGGGGCACATGCAGGGGGCCATGTGCCATGCCCGGGGGCAGGGCACATGCACAGGGGCCACACGCAAATTGCATTTTGGGGATTCGGGCGCATGTGCACCCATTCACACGTGCACCCACACGCTTTGGGCACTCGGTCCAGAAAAAGTTAGTCATCACTGTTTTATATGGTGATCTGCCAGGAGTTGGACTGCAGTTAGGTACATTCAAAGTCAAAGCACACAAATTATTTAGGTGCACCAGGTTGCTCTATCTCTTTCAAGAAAACTAACTGCACCGTAAGGTAACAGCCAGTATAGCTAATTTACTTCAGCACCTTCTGAAAAACATCTCAGGAACATACCTTCTGCCAAAGATAGTCTGTTTCATTAGTTCAAATGACATTCCTTTGGGCCTCCCACATGCCCTCCAACAGCAGTAACATGACTCAAAACAAGGAACCAATTTAAAAAAGAAACCTGCTTGGTTTGATACCAAGAGCTTGAGAAATTTGGCTTGATGATTCAGTCTGATGTTAATCTTTCTTTATAGCCCGTAGCAGAAAATAATAACAGCAAAAGGCTGACACCCAAATGAATTTTACCTGCTAAAACTATCCAGCTACATTCATAAAGCCAAACCATGCTTTCAAAGCAGCAGTATAAGGGAATACTGGTGTTACTTTGGTGGTATCTGAATATTGCTTACTTCTTTAGGCATTTAATGTATTTTTATCTATCTATCTATCTATCTATCTATCTATCTATCTATCTATCTATCTATCTATCTATCTATCTATCTATCTATCTTATTTAGAAACTGTCCATCTCTATCATAGGGGATCTCTGATCAGTGTCCAAATAAAATGTTTAAAACATAAAACTTGAGTATAAAAATTTAAAATAGAACAAAGATGGTTAAAATTTGGCATTAAAAAATTAATTAAAAGTTGGTGGGAGGGCCTTGAGGATGCTAAACAGCCCCGTAGCTGCATGCTCCTCTGTCAGCTCTAAACAAGATGGCTGAGCCAATTTTTTTAATATTTTCAAAATGAGAATGTATCAGTATGACTAACACAAAGACATTACATTTTTAAAGAAAAATATCTCATCTTTTCCTTCCTTCTTTTGCATTTCTTACATTAATAAATAGGGGATGTAATCATGTATTGCTTTTCTCTCTCCAGTGCTCACTACAGATAGAATTGTTCAAATAAATACCAAAGAGAGTTGTCTCAGGTGCAAGGCAAGGAGAGTTTGATACTGTGAAACTTTTACCAGGCCTCTGGCTTTAGAATAAAAAAGGTGTAAACAACCAATTTGCAAAACTGTGAGACTTAGAGAGAGAAACCCCCTCCCCCCATCCCTAAATTAACCTGGAGTTGGCCATTTAAAGACATGGAAACATAACCTGAACATTTTTGAAAATAAACGTTTTGGAAATTTGGTTTCAGTTCTCCTTCATATAAAATAAGCAAGCACCCATTTTCCCCTTCCATAATTGCTTCTTTTGAGCTGTGAATCATTTTCCTCAATTTCCAAGTGCTCCCTGCAACCCAATTCCCTGGAAACAGAAAGAGACCAGTGAGGCTCACAGAGTCAGACTCCCTGCCAAGTCTTCAGTCCTCTTTTCAGGCATGGATGCTTGACTCCTGCTAATTAAGAGTGGGTGGGGGGGGATCTCATGGGTGGAACAGGAAACAAGTGGACTGCAACAAGTAAATAAAGGTAAAGGTAAAGGCTCCCCTCGCACATATGTGCTAGTCGTTCCCGACTCTAGGGGCCAGTGCTCATCTCCATTTCAAAGCTGAAGAGCCAGCGCTGTCCAAAGACATCTCCGTGGTCATGTGGCTGGCATGACTAAACGCCAAAGACGCACAGAACGCTGTTACCTTCCCACCAAAAGTGGTCCCTATTTTTCTACTTACATTTTTTATGTGCTTTCGAACTGCTAGGTTGGCAGAAGCTGGGACAAGTAACGGGAGCTCACACTGTTACGTGGCACTAGGGATTCGAACCGCTGAACTGCCCGACCTTTTGATCAACAAGCTCAGAATCTTAGCCACTGAGCCACCGCATCCCTTAACAAGTAATTAAAAGACAACTATTTGGAGATGACAAAAACTCAAAAGTGTAAGTGACTGGAGCGTTCTGTAGTCACTGAAGAAGAAGAAAAAGGTAAATAAAACTGATCAGCAAGCACCATGGCCATTGGTGTAAGATATAAGCCCACCATTCCAGGTTCGAACCTAAGCACGGATCCAAAGAAAGATGCATGTCTTCAAATACAGAAGAACATAGCCTGCTCTGGTAAAACCATACTTAGAATACTGTATCCAATTTTTGTCACCATGATATAAAAAAAGATGTTGAGACTCTAGAAAGAGTGCAGAGAATAGCAACAAAGATGATTAGGAGACTGGAGGCTAAAGGGTATGATGATTGGTTACAGGAAGTTGGAAGTTGCTCCATCCCTGGAAGTTTTTAAGAAGAAATGGGACAGCCATATCTGAAATGGTATAGGGTTTCCTGTCTGAGCAGGGAGTTGGACTAGAAGACCTTGAAGATGTCTTCCATTATTCTGTAATTCTGTCTCTCAGAATTCTCTACCAATCCAAAGGTAGGAGAAAACCATCTTCCAACCTATTCTCGGATATGGAGCTCCTCATCAGCCAAATCAGGAACACTTCATGGTTCTTTTTCCTAAATTTATTTTTTGAGGGAGGAGGTTGAGGAGAGTCTTGTTTTTGCTTTTGGCCCTCCAGGAAGAACCAACAAGGGCAACAATGGCAGTCTAAGTAGTATTTTCAATCTCCACAATCCTCTAGCCCTAAGCCTCAATCTGGGAAGGAGTTGAGGGCAGGATAGCCATCAGAATAATGTAATGGATAACAGCTGAAGACATTTCAGCAAAGAGGGTTTCCTTGGGGAAAATGAGAAAAAGAATTTCAGACGTTTTCTCAGGAAAAAATATATATATTTTAAGGAAATTTGGAGTAATTTTTGTTTCACTGGCATCTGTGTTAAGAAGAGGCCTTTTTAAAGTGACCAAAAAACAGGTGGCAGGAGAAGACAATGGATTGATTGAGTCTTCACCTACACTTATTGCTAAAGCAGTTTTCAGATTGTCACCTTATTCCAGGCCAGGGCTCAATGACATTTCAGGAATCTTTCTGCTATATTAATATTTCTGGTACATAACTATTTCTGTTCTACTTGAGATTTTATTATCTCCCCATTGGCCTATCGAAAGCTGAAAAATGGGATAGAAATAATGCCAATAAATTAAACAGATAATGCTGGTCCATCTTGCAGGTTTATAGGTAGTTGTTAAACAACAGCTGCAATATCATTACAATACTCGGAATATTACTTGCCAGCTGTTTTCAAGCAATGGTTTAGGAAATCCCGGTATTTTCTGAAAAATGAGGAGCAGTTCCCATTGAGAATAGCTACAAACTATTAGATAATCTAGAAGAGCTTTCTTGCAAGTGTACACTTAAAACAACTTTAGCATTTCCTATTGCCTTAATGAATGAAGAAACATTCATCCAGCTTGGATTTAATTGGCATTTTTTCCTTCATAAATAAACTGGTGGGATTTTGTGCATTCCTCTAAATATTATTGTCAGCAGCTCTCTTCAGTCAGAGCAAAGTTCTTTTGGATAGCTGTTAGTACTGTGGAAGCAGGTGACATTTTCAGCAATAATCTGACAATGAATGTTGTATTAGTACTATTGTGTTGTCATTTTTCCACATGGTTTTTTTTTTATAGGTGCCTTATCTACTACCTGTTTATTCTTTTGCTGTTTCATGGGCTGGAATCCAATAAAATACATCCTGAGCTATCGAATGTTTTCACTGTTATTGGAACTAAGTTTTATGAGGTAAATGGTCATTTCTAGAAATCCTGGGGCCCTTCCACGTGAAAACACAATGTGAGTGAGGTGAAGTTTCCATTTGTCAAATGACATCATCACTGGGAGTGTGAAACTTCAAAGCATTCTGAGCTTCCTTCATTTTTTCTGAACAGGAAGAAACTTTCAAGCCAGCAGTTGATCCTCTTGAGTCAAGACTATGACACCAACTTTAAAAGAATATCCATCATTGTTCACTTGCTAGCCAATAAATGAGTGCCTTACCTCTAACGCTAATGCCTAAGCATACATTCCTTATTTATTATCATACATTTAAAGGAGAATTGATGCTATTTATTCTGAACTCTGAATTCATCCTGCTGGTAAAGTTTCATTCTCTTTGAATTCTACCATACAAGTAATTTTCTATCTGGGCGCCTGTACCTAATTAAGCCAATAGATTACTATGATAGGGTTTCAAAAGGAGGAGGCAGGGCAAGCCAATGCATTAATACACTCATCAATTGCCCTTTCTGAAGTGACATTTAGTAACTTGAAACAGCTTCTTCTCATCCACAGATATAATACTACCATGTTTCTTGAACATCTCACCAATATAAGTAGTCTTCAACTTACAACAGTAACTGAGTCTGGCAATTATGGCCATACGTTGTGACAGTTGTAAAGTGGGCCATCACATGACCAACCCAACTTTATGACTTTTTTTTTGCAGTGGTTGTTAAGTGAATGGAGCAGTCATTAAGTAAAACCTATTGTTTGCTATAGGGTGATTTTTTTTTTTGCTGGAAACAAGAAGTAAACACCAGTTCTTTGCAAAAACCTTGTGATCATGGGACTGCAGGATGCTGCAAGCATCCGTAGATGTGGGCCAGTTGCCAAATGCCCAAAATGCAGTCATGTGATTGTGGGGGAGGAGGACTGGCTGTCAGAACTTTGGAACAAGGTTGTAGCTTTTGGGGAATCCATCATAACTCTGAACCTTTTCTAAGCGAACAGTTGTAAATCAAGGACTGTGTATGGTTTGCAGTGGAAACTCTTCCTAGTATGACGTAGGATAGACAAATTGGCTTGGGGAGCAAAAACCAAGCAAAGAAAACACATTTGTTACTTATTGTTATATATTGAATTAAACAGTCAACAATAAAAAGTTTATTGATAGTTTCGGTTTTTTCAGGTCAACATTCTAAGGATTGTTGTATCCAAACATTGTGGAATGTTTGAAAAATTGTTTGTCATGAATTGTCTTAAAATGTTCATTTTAATCCTTAGATCACTCTTTAAAAATTTATTTATCTGTATAGTCACCAAATCTTTGTTTTTCTTTATTCTGTTTGCTGTAATAATGCTGGCAATTCTTTCCCTACTTTTCAATCTGGATTACATTTTATTGCAACGATCACGAGCAGCCTGCAATAACAAAGTTTGCCTCTTCCAAATGGACACAAACCAGAATTTTTACAGGTGCACACCCACGGCATGACATTTTATGGGAAGGTTGCGTGGGGTAGCTGGAGGCACTGACAGTAAAGATTTATTAAGTTGGAAATCATCAACTGTATTGAATGATGGTGCTTTTAAGGAAACAATTTATGTTCCCTCATATTACTTTCCTGCCTTACTCCATGGCTAACCTTCATATTACACTATGCAACAGACACATTTGCTGCTCTGGGCCAGGAGTCCATATTCAGACCAGATGGATTCACAGTGTGCATGGAGGAACTCAAGGGAAACTGTGTAAAAAGTTATCCATCTACAATGTAGCCAAAACAATGTAAAAGAGTTTTACAAACCCAAGAGGCAAAATGACCATCTTGTGTTTCTGCTCCCCATTGTTACTTCTAAAATATCACCTGCATCTCATTAAACAAACCTTGTTAAAGTGCCAAAACCTCAGCAACACATAAAATGCATGATAAACTGTCAGAGGTGAGATTATTCTGTTACGGAGTGGAGGCAGGGAAGCTGCATGAGTAATGTGTGATTTTAATGACATACTCCAAAATTTAAACCATTCTCTGCGGTTAAAAGCATGTACGCACAAAGCCCTTTTACCACTTTAGAACAAAGTTAATACTGTAAAGGTTAAGAATGTTATAAAGAATTAATGGTATTTTTAAAAGTACAGTCAGATCGGCATCTGGCATCAATTGGACTTTCTCCTCCAAGCCTATTTTCAGTTGGTACCACTGAGCATGCTGAATGTAATCACAGAATGGGAGAGCCAGTCTGACGTAGTGCTTAAGGCATCAGGCTAGCAACCAGGAGACTCTGAGTTCTAGTCCTGCCTTAGGCATAAAGGCAGCTGGGTGTTCTTGGGCCAGTTACTTTTTCTCAGCCCTGGGAATGAGGCAATACAAAACCACTTCTGAAAAAAATCTTGCCAAGAAAACTACAGGGACTTGTCCAGGCAGAGAATCGGACATGAATGAGCAAAAGCATTGAATACTTTAGCTGTTGCCAGATAGTGTAACTTGCCTGGAATCAGCCATTAAATTTTGGGGCTGATTTTATTAGTTTCCATCAATAGTGTAACACAACCTGCCATATTCTAGTCTCCACTTTCATCATCCCAGCCTCCATGGCTATTGGTTGAAGCTTTTCCCTTTAGGCTTAGTTCCATGACATTAGAGGACATTTCACAGAGGGTAGTAACAAGCAGTTTACAATAAGCTGTCTCTCCTAGGATTTTGCCCCACTTACTCACTATCTCTGGGTTATGAGTAAGCAAAGGCCACACTCAAGCAACGTTTGCTTGACATAATCCAGGGCAGAGGTGGGTTTCAGCAGGTTCTGACCAGTTCTGGAGAACCGGTAGCAGAAATTTTGAGTAGTTCGGAGAACCGGTCAATGCCACCTCTGACTGGCCCTGCCCCCATCTGCCTCCCGAGGCCCAACTGATCAGGAGGAAATGGGGATTTTCCAGTAACCTTCCCCTGCCACGCCCACCACACCACACCCACCAAGCCACACCCACAGAACCAGTAGTAAAAAATTTTGAAACCCACCACTCGACCAGGGGTGTCAAACTCGATTTCATTGAGGGCCGCATCAGGGTTGTGTTTGACCTTGGGGAGGGGGGCGTGGCCAGGGTGGGTGTTGCCAGCTCAACGTCACTTGTGTCGGGGGCACCTAGGATGGCCTGAGCGCTCTGCCAGTGAAAATGGGCTCCAGAACTCCATTTTCAGCTGCCACAGCCTCCTACAACCCTCTGCCAGTAAAAACAGAGTTCGGGAGCCCATTTTTGCTAGCAGAAGCACCGCGGGCCAGTCCTTCGCTGTTTCTAGAGTGGGCCCCACGGGCTGGATCCAGCCCCCGGGCTTTGAGTTTGACACCCCTGACATAGACCATCAAACAGAAGCTGGCAATACCACTCAGTTTCCTGTGGCAGAAAGCCTGAGATATATTATGGCTCCAACTGTGTAACTGTGTTTAAGATCCTGAATCAGAGAAGGTCCTTCACCTTAGTCCGATGTAATGCTCTTCCTTCAACATGTCTGGCTGGAGGAAACAAAACAGATGCCATATCCATTATGAGCTACTTCCCTTTGACCCAAGACAAATCAAAACTGTCAGGCATATTTTTCTTATTGCCAATTTTATACAGAACTTCAAAATGCTCTAATTAACCCCCCCCCCCACTCCTATCCAGCAAGAGAAGTTATATTTTTTGCTCCGGATAATGAAATTTCATTTACCACAATGCAAAATTGTATTTCCACTACTGCTATATATCTACATTCCTAGGGATTCAGCTGCTGCTTTGAATGTTGCCTTCTTAATCTTCTGCAACCATCTAGAATTGAGGGCTTGTGTTCGCATTCACTTAGAGAGTAATCAGAGCAAATTTATGGGGGAGCATAATTGAATGGAAATGCCCCCTTTCCAAATGTTCACAGCTGGGAACCTTCAATTCTCTTGCATGATCCTTCAAGAGTTTCTCAGCAAAAGCTGAGCGAGTTCAAGATAGGAATTGTGCCACTGACAGATAAAAAAAACGTGGTGTCTGCATCTGTAATTCTCATCGGACTGTGGGGATATTGTGGCTATTATTATCATCATCACTGTCATCAGTGTTCTTAGCAAATTTATTAATTATTTTTAAAAACCATATTTACTGCCTTTTCCTTTTCTTAAGAAAGCGCAGGGCAGGGCAAGAATGGGAATTCTGGCAATAAAAGCAGCAATGTACATGAAAGCCCTGGCTGCTAATTAAAAACCTAAAAAAAAATCATATCACAATGACTTTAAATGCGAATGATCTCAGTCTAATCGCATAATACTTTCCTTTGTCCTCTGGGTCATGCAATCACTCAGATGCAATATTCAGGAAGCACATTTCATTAGACTAAATAAAGCTTCAATCATGTGTAAAATTTCCAAGTTGAATAAGCAGCCAGCATATCATTCATCAGTCCGTTCCCCCATTCCCTCCCCCCTCCGTATTTAATGGGCATAATTTCTTCCTCATATTTCTGTGTTTATTGTTTCATTTGCTCTATAGGAATTCAGACACTTTATCGAGATTTCTTGTTGTCAAGGCCAGGCTTGAGTAAATAATGCTGCCAAGGGTGGACTCGCTAATATGTTTCCTCTAGATTGTCAAGGAATGGGGAAAAATTGATTGAACTTAGGCTGACATTAATATAAAGGGATTTGGTTACAGGGGGAGAGAGGGAGAGAGAGAGAGAGAGAGGAAGAAGGAGGGAATGTTACCAAACTTGTATTGTTCACTGTGAAATCTCAACATTTTATTAGAAAGCAACTATGTAGCATTCTTTGATGATGATTTCAAGATTTTGGTCAAAATTAAGAAATTGGAGCAGCTTTCATCCGCTCTAGGGCCTGTGCTCTCCAATAGCAAAACATTTTAGTCAACAAAAATATGTTTATTTTTCCCCCCCAAACCCAGGGGTGAAATGCTCCCAGTTCGGACTGGATCGCCTGATCCGGTAGCGATGGCGGTAGGTGGTTCAGAGAACTGGTAGCAAAAATCCCTCCCCCCCTCATGCCCAGCTGAGTTGCGCGATCATCAGAGGCTTTTTTTTTTACTTTTAAAAGCATTTTTTCTACAACCTCTTCAGCCAAAGAGGTTGTAAAAAAAGCTTCTAAAAATAAAAGAAAAAGCCTCTGATGATCAGCAACTCAGCTGGGATCGTCAGAGCCTTTTAAAAGCATTTTTTTACAACCTCTTCATCCAAAGTGGTTGTAGAAAAAATGCTTTTAAAAGGTTAAAAAAAAGCCTCTGACGATCACAGCTGAGCAGCGCGATCGTCAGAGGCTCTTTTTTTTTACTTTTAAAAGCAATGCTTCTAAAAGTAAAAAAAAAAGATTGCGCGCCACAGCTGATCACCTCCCCTTGCATGCTGTTCTACTTACCGCATGCCTCCTTTTGACGTGCACTGCACGCGCACACCTTGCATTTGGTGCATGGTGCGCAATGCCCATGCGCAGCCAGCGAACTGGTAGTAAACTGGTTCAGATTTCACCACGGCCCAAACCTTATTCTAGCCCTAATCCAGCTGGCATGGGATTGGGGGGGGGTCTAGGACAACTCCGTGTGTCCAACTCACTGTGGGAGAACTTGCTACGGCCAACTCATAGCACAGATAACTCATTGCAGGAGAAGAGTTATACTAATATCAAAGAAATAGTGGAATAGAATCATTAAAGAGGGATGCAAAAGTAGGGACAAAATGAAATGTGAATGACAAAAATTAAAATATTTTAAAAATTATTTTAAATACTTAAATTGAATTGTTGAATTGTCCTGCAGTGAGTTGTCCTGCGGTAAATTGGCCACAGTGAGATATTCTGTGGCGAGTTGGCCACACTGAGTTGACTGAAGCAAGTTGCCCGTGGCAAGTTGACTGTGGTGAGTTGGCCACACTAAGTTCTTCCAAGTTAGGGGTAGGGAGAACCCTGTAATCATAAATCCCTAGTTAGACTTCGCTCTCCATCATATTACCTCTATGAGAATGCTTAATGGTCCTTCCTCAATTTGGATCATAGTATATACAGAAAGTGAAAATTATTAAAAGCATATCAGCGAAATAGTCAAATGTGGATGAGATTAATATTAGCAAGGTTTGGAGCAGTTCAGATTCATACTGATAAATCCTTAATTCTGAACACTTAAAAAAACTTTCTACTGAAATAAATGTTAAACATTTCTAGGAGCAAATCAATATATAACCAGCTCCAATGCATATAAGACCTTTACATATTTTTATTTTCTAGGTATAATTAAATTCTCTGGCTTGATTTTTTTTTTAATTGAAAAAGAATAATGACGTTGATAAACCCGGACACGAGAATAACAACTCCACTTCTGACAAATAAATCAAGATTATTTGTTCATGGATATGACATTTCTCCCTTGTTTTGATTTTTCTTTATGAAATTAAAATCAGATCATTATTAAACATTTTACCTGTGGTAATATTGTTTGGTATTCATTCATAATGCAACAAACATAAATTGTATTTAAATGTCTAATGATAATTAGCTAAACTTTGCAGATATACAGTACTAGAATTTTCATTAAACTGAATATATGCAAATCCATAACTATATCTAGCCAATGTCACATCTGGAATATATATCTTGTTCTTAGTGAACAGCTAGATCTTTTTCTAGTTTCTGCCGTTTTCAGTCTGTGAAAAGGAATTTGGTTCCCTGTAATGTAATGTATCAACATTCCTTTAAAGTAGAAAAAGCTAAGGCTTTAATTTTATGGTCCTTAGAACATTATCCCAAGACCATAGAATCCCTTGATTACTTTTTCCAAAATTGGGAATAGAATTCTAATTTTTTTGCAAAAGTTCTGATTTCAACTTCTCTTATTTTCCTTATTGATTTCCAAATCAATCACCCAAATATAGATGTTCCAGGACAGCAGATAGTTTCAAGCAGGGGTGAAATTCAAAATTTTTCCCTACCTGTTCTGTGGGTGTGGCTTGGTGGCCGTGGCAGGGGAAGGATCCTGCAAAATCTCCATTCCCACCCCACCCCAGGGGAAGGATACTGCAAAATCCCCATTCCCCACACCACCCCAGGGGAAGGATACTGCAAAATCCCCATTCCCCAACACACTCCAGGGAAAGGATACTGTAAAATCTCCATTCCCACCGCACTCCAGGGGAAGGGTACTGAAAAAACCCCATTCCCTCCCCACTCCTGGGAGAAGGATATTGCAAAATCTCCATTCCCACCCCACTCTGGCGCCAGCCAGAGGTGGTATTTGCCAGTTCTCCGAACTACTCAAAATTTCCACTACCAGGTCTCCAGAACCTGTCAGAACCTGCTGAATTTCATCCCTGGTTTCAAGACATAGTGGACTGGAACCAAGGATTTAGGGATTGTCTAAAACTTCCATTCTAGGTTCAGGATGCCTGTGTGACTGAGTGGCCCAAAGACTCAAGAGAACAAGATTGAGGAATTATCCAGCTCCAATGACAAGTCATAACAAGTAGAGAAACACTGTCCTGAGGAAAAAAAAACCCTTGTTAAATAAAAGAGGATTAGGAGTAACACCCTCATTTTGCCAGATGGCTATGATGACCAGTAGCTGTGTCCAGAAATAACCAGCTATAAAATCCTCGGTTTCAAGCAGTCAGTGATGCAACATTGTTTGAACCAATACCAAGCCTTGTTGTGTTGGACCTAAAAGTTCTCCTGGATGACCAGAATCTATTTCTGCAATATTCTTGGAGCTCATTTGGGTTCCAGTTGAACTTTTTATTGGACTTCATAGAATCTCTTTTGAATGAAGCAGTTTCTTAGCTATGATTGTAGATGATTATGAATTTTCTATGGATTGGTTTGACACTCATCAAGCATGCAGGTAGGCAGGAGGTCTGTGGATAGAAAAACTGTAAACTCTCTTTGATAGTTTCCTGGATTTGTGCAAGTATACATATCAGTAACAATAATCCCAATTGCATCCAATTACAGTAACTTTAGATATGTATGAATCAAGACCCAAACACATGTTCTCAAGTGAAAACTAATAATAATTCTGATTCTTAAGCCTGTCCTGTAATGGAAAGTTTCACGCCACTTTCAGAAAACAATCCTTTTTTTTAAAAAAAGCCTAATGTTTACCATTATGTTTAAAAATGTCTTAGCATTGAAATATGATGGAAGCTTATACGGCATTGTTGAAGGATGAATCCATCATATTCCCAGTTATTTTCTTGCTTGCTTTCTTTTGTATAAATAGATTGGGCACGAGGAAGTCAATTTATGAAATATATGTAGGGTGGGCCCTTCCCTGGAAAGAAAAATTCCTAATGGCCCGACTTCAAGGCTAATAAAAAATGCTTTATTGTTTCTTCTGTTGATCCTGCTAACCAGACAGCAAGCCTCATGGGCATACTTAAACCAGCAATCTTAAGCTTGCATATCCAGCGTCTCACACTATTCCAGTTTAGAATTTTAACTGACAAATTAAAAATAGAGTTGTATTCCAAGAGATCCTTCTTCATCTTGGTCCATTTCTATGCATATTTGTGGTGCAAACATCTCCCTTATGAAATAGTGTCATTTTGTAAATTTTAGTTAAGAGTCCTATATGTTACAGGTAGTCCTTGACTTATAACAGTTCACTTGGTGACCATTAGAAGTTACAACAGCACTGAAAAAAGGTGACTTATGACCATTTTGCACACTTATGACTGTTGCAACATCCCCATGGTCATGTGGCAGAGTATATACACTGTATTCATGTTGCATTTGAATTCCTGTTAGCTGCCCAGAGTCACACTGTTGAGATGGGCATCCATTGAAATCAGGGGTGGGTTCCACTTACCTTTACTACCGGTTCATAACTGGAGTGCGCAAATCACCCATGATGACTTCGTTGTGGGTGGGTGGAGCCTTCCGCCGGTTTTACTACCGGTTCTATAGAACCAGACCGAACCAGGAGCAACCCACCACTGATTGAAATCCATATAAATAAAAATACGACAGTCACTCGCATCTCTTCTGGGCAATGTGGCCCTGACTTTCTAATACACTACTTCTTTCTTTTGCTCCTTATTCATACGTAAAAGGATAGAATACAGATAATCCAGCAATTAGAAGAGGCTTTGAATGGTCATACATTGGTGTCCTTGAGCAAGACCTATCAAATGGGTGAACAGCTTGAGCCAAGCCCCAAACCCCTGAATTAGCAGAGGTTTGTGCTGTGTAAAGATGACAAATTCCACCCCTTCAGTTTAAGAAAAAGAAGGGAAAGAAACTTCCGGAAAAGAAAGTTACTTGTGAGGCATTTTAAAATGGTTTTTATTTGTTTTCTGGTTTCATTTGGGATGCCTATGGCTGGCTGGTGTGGGGGGGGGGCGTGAGGGGGGACCAGGGACGTATACAAGTCTTGAGCCTGCTTGACCGTTCTCAAGTCAGAAATTCAGCACCATTTTCCTACAGAATGCTACATTTTTGCAACTTTGAATTACTTCACTCTTGAGAAATGATATGTGAGGACTATGGTGTGGCAAAATGAAAGCGATTATCGTCTCTAAGGGGGGGGGGGGAAATGGGACGGTGGGGGAAGCTTGTACCAACAGGTGACCTGAAATGAATCTTATATCCTCTGAACTGGTCCCAAGAGTGGAAGCTAATAGAAGCATTTCAGTGTCAAATATCACTTTCCCACATATTGTTGTTTCTCATTACTTGAATGAAACAGTAGTAATCATGGAGAAAGTTTCTGTACATGCATCTATGGATCTTTTGTTTCCAAATTGCATCTGAATATACTTTGCCGCTAATCCCTAGCTCTAGCCTGACAGAAGACAGATTAAATGTTTGTTAAATCACATGATTGGCTGTGAGAGTAGAAAGTTTGACAATGTACAATGTTAACTTAAGGACCCCCAAGGCATTAGAGGCTCTTAAAAAGAGATGGGGAATGCATTTCAGGCATGGCAAAAGCTAAAAGCACCAAAGTCCCATTTGTGGCCTTTGCTAGCCTGGGTGTGATTTCAAAACATTTTTCCAGATTGTGTGTATTATTGTGACAGTAACAATAAGCATATTGATCATGTGTGAATGTAAATTTCATCAAACCAGGTTTAACTTTTGCCCTGGCTGCAGCTACTGTTACTAGGAGTAGGGCCCTGGAACGTCTTTCATTGGGCAAATGTAGCCTTTAGTTGGAAATTACAATTAGTCCTTGATTTACGACCACAAATGGGGCCAGAACGTCCGTTGCTAAATGAGCTGGTAGTTAAGTGAGTTATGCCCAATGTTGGGACCATTTTTGCTGCAATTATTAAGGGAATCACTGCAGTTGTTAAGTAAGCACATCTTCCCCCCTTGACTCTGGTTGTCGGAAGCCAGCTGGGAAGGTTGCAAATGGTGATGACATGATCCCGGGATGCTACAACCATTATAAATACATACCAGTTGCCAAGCATCCAGATTTTTGATCACGTGATCAGGGGGATACAGAGGGAACAGTCATAAGTATGAGGAAGTGTAATAAATAACTTTTTTCAGGAACATTGTAACTTTGAATGACCGCTAAATGAATGGTCATAAATTGAGGATTACTTGTAGTTGTGTGTGAAGATAGTAAATCTAAGTCTCAGGGAGATTTGGCTTGGGGGTGGTGTTGCACATAAAACATTGAACAAGTTTTCTTAGGCTTCCAAATGTTTTTTCGTTGCTGTCCTATCTTTGTTTCTATAGTTTTGAAAATAAAATATTTATTTATTTTAGTGATACTGACTTTAAGGACTTCTTCCAAGTCAAACTCATCCATACAGTAAATGTGATATAACTTAATATTATATGAAATTGTATTATATCGTATATTACATGCAATTAAATGACGCTTATCTCTTACAACCATGACCATACTATGTCTACAGGTTGAAGTTTCCTCAGATCTCTGCACAAAGGAGAGAATGTACTTTAGGAAAGTGCATTCCCAATTTTATCTGGAATATAGGGATACTAAAATGATTGCACGAGAGAGATAATGGAGGATAGTGATTAAAGTATTAGACTAGGACCAGAGAAATCCAGGTTAATATCAATCCTGAGCCAAGAAAAAAATTGGATGACTTTAGATCGCCAAGAAGATAAAGCTATGTATATTACCTTGTGCTTCTAGAGGAAAGACATCTAAATTACTATTAATTATAATACAAATTCATGCCTCAAGAATTTTTTTTTCAATTAAACTCTATCTCTTGGCACATTTAGTTTGTTCCAAGTTTAAAAACAAGTAAATGAAAGGTGTCATTTGGCAGGACTTCAAATAGACTTAGAACAAGGAAAGGTTGCTTTCCAGTAACTTTTAAAATTAAATGAGCTATAGCTCATATATTCAACATTGTTCAAGAGGACTTTATAATGGAGTTTTTCCTGCTTGTGTTTTTTCTATATCTGCCCAAACTGTAAAATCAGTTGTAGAGGGTAATCAAACCATCTGGAATAGATCTAAAAGGATGCAGTGGACTTGCTAATAAATACTTGTAAATGAATACATAACTGATAACCATTCTTTTTTTTTAAATGCTAGAATATTTACAGATACTTGTTCTCTAATGGATACTGTACTTCTCTTTTCCTTAGCTCATTTTTTTTTAAAAAAATTCCTAGGCTCAGAAATTCACAGGAATGGTTCCATATCCAACCGTACCCAAAATGCTAAAGCGCTGAGAAACATGCTTACAACTAAGGTACATACTGTCAAGACCGTGAGTTCTTCCGTTGTAATATTTGAGTGTGAAAGGTAGATAATCAGGAAAGCTGATTCTTTTTAAAAAAAATGCCTTTTAATCACATTGCTGCAGAAAATGGTTGAAAATAGTTTGGATCTCAAGGAGAACAAATCATTCTGTTCTAGATGAAATAAAACCAAACTGCTCACTGATAACAAAGCACTGATAACAGAAGTTAATATGATGGACCCTTAATGTTAAAGCAAGGATCATGGGAGAAGATTCTGATGGTTGGAGAAACTGGAAGCAAGATAAATCAGGCAGACAGTATGGCTAGTATGTGCTCACAAGACCTCAAAAAAGCACTTACTGATAATAGCAATAGCATTTAGCACTTAGAGTTATATACCACTTCACAGTGCTTTACAGCCCTCTCTAAGTGGTTTACAGAGTCAGCATATTGCCCCCAACAATCTGGGTCCTCATTTTACCCACCTTGGAAGAATGGAAGGCTGAGTCAATCTTGATCTCCATCAGGATCAAACTCCTGGCAGTGGGCAAAGTTAGCCTGCAATACTGCATTCCAACCACTACACCACCACAGCTCTTTTTCATGCTTAAATGATGTCCATTGGCTCATGAAGACTTAAAAGTGACTAAAGGACTGAACAACAGTGTTTAACTTATGCATATCATAATTCAAACAACAGTTACATGCTTGTGTCATAATGCCTGGTATGTAAATTATGTAAATTATGACATTTGATAATATAGTCATTTGCCTCCTTAATGTCCCTGAAGAAGCTTTGAACTTAAATGAAGAATGGAGCCATATTTCCATGCCTAGAAAGCCAAAGGAAACCAAATTTTAGATATATTGTTTTACATTTCCTTTTACAACTATCATATGTCTTTTTGGCCTCCCATGGGGGCATAAGAACTATTCCTTTTATTACTATAAAAAATGAATTGATAACAAGAAAACAAAATCTTTTTAACCTCTGGTTTCCATATGCCAACAAATTCCAGTTCTTCACTTACAGATTAACTTTTCATTTTTATTTCCTTTTTAGGGAATTTGTGTTCTTTTCTTTGGAGAAAATGAGAAGTAATTGAGATAGAACTGGGAGAGTGGTAGAAATGAACATGTTCTGAATAAAAAACTGTGGGTGTATTAATAATCTGATGTTATTAGCAAACTGAGTTTATTAACAGTTGAGAAAGATGAAGAAACGAGTCTTAAAGTGTTACACACAGTTTAATTTTTAACTGTCAGGCAAATATGCTATTGGTTTTGCATTTTATAACTATTGGATTTCTAGTTATTGTTTTACTCTTGCTTAACCTAAACTTCTACCAGTCTAACTAATTCAATGAAGCATCTTGCAACTTCCAGCTATAGGATTGACCTAAATATTACATTTTTCCAGCTACTGTAGTCAATGAAGGGACTGAGGAAGAGATTATTGTGGGTGAAAGTTTGAAGGGACCCATTCAAAGATGTCAAGAAAGAAAAATGCAATCGGCTTGCTGAGGAGAAAGGTACAAAATAGAAAAGAGAAGACCTTACAAAAGAAGATCTTTTGCAAACTGCAAAAGACTCATCTTTCTACAGTTTGCTCAAGGGTTAAGCATTCAGGCCCAAAGGCTAATTCCAGGATAAAAGGCCAAGAGTAGCTTGAAAGCTATAAAAAGGCCATGTTCAAAATAACTTTAAAACAAAATGTTCTCCAAGAGAATACAAAATTATAGTCCCCAAATATTTTTCCTAAAAACTCCGAGAACAAAAATCAGTCATTAGGAGAATAAGGTGGAAAGAAGAGGAAAATGTCCTTCTATTGGGGTACAGTTGCTTTTTTTTTTTTTTATTCATTGACCTCCTTAAAGGATCCTGATTTCCTGTTGCTTTTACTTTCTTTGCTCAAAATGTGATTCTGGCTTGATGTGGGAAGTATCAGAGGACAGAAAATGGCAAACCGACCAGTTTTTCATTGTTGGGGTGTGATGGCTTCTATGAGTGAAGCTCATCCAGCAGCTGGGCAGAGGGAGGACTTCTTTTCCATCTTCTGTGCTCCATTTGAAATTCACCCTTTAAAATCAGCTTTTACCCCTGACAGTGATTCTGGGGTCTATGTTTCTCATATCCCAGAGCCAACGAAGAATCTTCACTCTTGAGAACAGCAAAAGGCCTTCTTTTTATTACCCTTTTGTAATTTATTTGTTTATTCATTTGTTTAAAAGACTTGTATGGCTGCTTGTCCTAAAGCACAACTTTGGCAGATTCACAATAAAATCCAGAATTATAAAAAGTATAAAGCATAAAAATCATAAAACCAAAACAAAACTCAGTGCTTCCATCATCCATTTGGAATAAAAATAAAAGAGATTCTCAGTCATCTAGGTCATGGTGGTTGTCCATTTGGACTGTCCATCAACCAACTCCAGACATCCTTACTCTGCCCCAGTGGATGAAAAGCAAGTCTTGATGGCCTTCCATAAGACTAAAAGGGTGGAGGCCTTCCGGATCACCAAGGGGAAGGTGTTCCACAAGTAGGGGCAGCCACAGAAAAGGCATGCTTCTGAGATCCTGCTAGAGAGCAACATTTCAGGCAAGGCACCTGGAGCATGCTTACCAGAGGTAGGTTTCAGCAGGTTATGACCAGTTCTGGAGAACCGGAAGCAGAAATTTTGAGTAGTTTGGAGAACCATCAAATACCACCTCTGACTGGCCCTGTCTGTCGAAGCGTGAATCAGCTCCGTTCCCCCCCCCCGGGAAACTAATTAATTAGAGGTAAATGGATCTTGTTTTCCATGGTGTATACTCTCAAAAGAAAGAAAACGCAAAGTATATATTCTAAGAAACATTTTATTATAAAAGTACAAAACTAGCTAACTACATCTTACTGGCAGTTATCTCATACAGACAGACAAAGGAAATAAGAAAAAAAAGAATGTAGACATGCGCAGTAGTCTGATGTCTCACAAGACCAGCCTTATCTCAGCTACAGATACTGTAAGTTCCCCGGCAAACTACTGTACTGCTTAGAATGGAAGCTCAGCTGGCAAACACTTAATGCAATGACACTGTCCCCATCTATTCTCTTCCTCCCGAGTTCCAGCTGATCAGGAGGAAATGTAGATTTTGCAATAACCTTCCCCTGGATTGGGGAGAGAATGGAGATTTTAAGTTTAAGTTTATCGGACTTATATGCCGCCCTTTCTCCACAAGGACTCAGGGCGGCTCACAGCAATAAGCAACAAAAAGTCCAAATTAAAATTCAAACAATAAAAGAATCTAAAATTTCCATTAAAACCCCTTCAGTCCAGGCCAGCCTGGTGAAACAACCATGTTTTAAGGTCACGGCGGAAAGAGCGAAAGTTGGGGGCCACCCAGAGCTCCAAGGGGAGCTGATTCCAGAGGGTAGGTGTGCCTACAGAAAAGGCTTGCTCTCTAGGGGCTGTCAGCTGACATTGCTTGGCCAACGGAACCCCAAGTAGGCCCTCTCTGTGTGAGCGCACCAGGCGATGGGGAGCTGTTGCTGGCTGCAGGTGATCCGCCAGATACCCCGGGCCTAAGCCATGTAGGGCTTTATAGGTAATCACCAACACCTATTTTACAGTATCCTTCCCCTGGAGTGGGGTGGGAATGGAGATCCTTCCCCTGCCACGCCAACCAAGCCACGCCCACCAAGCCATGCCACGCCCGCCAAGCCACACCCACAGAACCTGTAGTAAAAATTTTTGAAACCCACCACTGCTGCCTAAACTATCTGTTCTGATTAAGATGGCCAGATAGTCTTAGGGAGAGACATTCCCACAACTGGTGGTTCTGTTCCATATTATCCACAGGCTGTTTCCAAAATGCCTAGACTTCCCCCACCCCCAACCATAGGACCTGAGTAGCATTCATAGAATTGTCTGATAAGGAGGGAAATCTGCAATAAAAACACCCCTGCGTCCAAATGCAGCCAAGGGGACTGGAAATGCAAAGTTATCCATGTATTTTAAAGCAAGGGCAGGCAGAAGGGAAATCAAGGACTTTTGACTTTCAATTCTTTTATGAAATTGCCGTCTTTCCTGCAAAGAACCAAAAAACTGTTGTGGTACCAGAAGATGGACAATTTTAGTTATATAGAATGAGGCAGGCAACCATTTTACAAGCTCTGCACTTCCTTCCTTCCTTCCTTCCTTCCTTCCTTCCTTCCTTCCTTCCTTCCTTCCTCCCTCCCTCCCTCCCTCCCTCCCTCCCTCCTGCAGTCTGCAACAAGACTAGATTTGGGTGGTACTGTTTTGTTGTTGTTTGTACTGTTAGGGGATTAACGAAGCTAAATGCACCCATGTATCTTTATTTCTTACTCTTATTTTAGTTAAACAAGAAGTCAATTATTCGGACAAAATCCTGGCATGTTTTTAATGCCAAGTTATGGTTGTATGATCTAGGGACATTCTCAGAACTTCAAAGAGAATGTTGATGAGCTACATTTGGCCTGTGAACCACAAATTATCCATCTCTGACCTAGATTTTTTTAATGCAATCTTGCACTTTGTTAAAAGGAAAAAAAAATTAAGGCTTAATGCGTGCGTTGTCTCATTTTCCCGCTTTTGGAAAATAATTTGTAAGTTTGCATTTTATAAATTTGTTATGCTTGCTAGTCAAAAAACCCCATATTTCTGTGTTCCAATGTCCTGCCCTAATAGAAGATGAGCTTCAGCCTGCTGCTGGGGAAATGTGAAGGATATGAGTAACCAAACTGGCAGAGGAGATGGGTATACATTTAATGGGAGGTGTCCCATTAAGTCCTGCTCTGGTGCCAATCACCTTCTGTAGCTGTGGAGTTGCCAGAGGGAAGCAATATTCCCGTTGGGCTACACGGGAGACGCTGATCCATGGACCACCCAGCACTTGGCTGAATGGTCATGAGGACTGTTCCAGGAAAGGCATCAGTGTTGGGAGGAAAGTTTTAAGCTAGGGTGACCAGATGCCAACACCATTGTGCTGTATTCCCAGAGATGGTTTAAATAAAATGAGGCACATTTCTAAAGACATTGAACAAGTGGCATATCAGTGAAGCCTGTACAGTGAAATGAATAAATCTCCTTGTTTTGAACCGAAAACACAATTTCCAAAAATAAACTGGAAAAAAAACATGTGCCAAAAACGATTGTGCTGTTATGTTCCTTCCCCGCCACACCAACATTTTTTCTCCATTCCAAATCTTGCCTGAAATGATTGCTGATCTAATGTGTTAATAAAGTCAAATGTGATGGCTATATCTGGTGACATGTATTACTACTCTTGAGGGGCATATAACTATCCCCTTAATTGGTTCGTTTAATTTTGCCTAGGATGCTCAGTTTCTAAATTACTGAGTGTGTCTGTGTTTCCAGGTGTCGATGGATAGGGAGAGAACCCATTCCATGAAGATTTTTTTTAAAAAAAATTCACTTGAAAATGTCCCCTTCTCCAGACTGTATTAGCATAACAGTACGTGGTTAGAAAAGCTCATCATCAGCTCTCTCCCAAATCAACCAGGCTTGCAGTTGATTAGGCTTTCCGTGAGACAGCAGAGAGATGCTCATACTGGGAGTTGATTCCTTAAAAGACACCTTGAGACACCTTAAGAAACTTAGCCTTTAAGGATAACCAGGGAAGGGAGATGCCTAAAGTTTGCAATTTATGTGTGCATCTATGACCACAGAGTCATCATACCGTGTGACCTAGATTCTGTGTGAATCTCAAACCCATCCATCTCTAGCAGTGGGTTGACCTCCAGCTGCTCTTCTGGGCTACTTGCAATTCAGCACAAGCCGGCATCAGAGGCCAATCAAGGATGTTACCAGAGGCCAGCCAGAAATCAAACCAAAGGCTTAGTGGCCACTGCCAACATCTACATTCCAGTGTCAAGAAGCGTCATCCAGCTGCTGCCTTGTTTGCTTGGAGGGTACCCACATCCGTCTTTGCAAAGCCAAAGCAACTAAAGGCCATTATCTTCTCCTCTGATTACTACTCAGAAAGGGATTCCTGTAACTCTTTGTTGCCCAAACCACTATGGGGTTGCTTTAAAAACAAAAACTTGTAAGTTATACTACAATGTTCTGTAACCTCACTCTGAATTAGAGAAATGCTATATAATATTTTACTATCTATTGAGGTATATTGTCCAATGCAGAAATCTAGAAAAGCAACAATTTGAGAAATAAAAGTCTAAATATCTTAAATTCATACACATACGGTCAGAAGCAGGGGTGAAATGCTTCCGGTTCGGACCGGATCGCCCGATCCAGTAGCGATGGAGGTGGGTGGTTCAGAGAACCGGTAGCAAAAATCCCTGCTCCCCACCCCCATGCCAAGCTGAGCTGCACAATCATCAGAGGCTTTTTTTTCTTTTAAATGCCTCTGACAAACCAGGCTGAGTTGCCTGATCAGCATAGGGTTTTTAAAAAACCCTCTGACGATCAGGCAACTCAACTGGAATCGTCAGAGCCTTTTGAAAGCATTTTTTTACATCCTCTTCGCCGAAGAGATTGTAGAAAAAATGGTTTTAAAAGTAAAAAAAAAAAAAATTGGCCATGCCCACCCAGTCACATTACCCTCACACACCAAGCCACACCCACAGAACCAGTAGTAACAAATTTTAGATTTCACCACTGGTCAGAAGCATGCAAATATTACATATATTACATATGTAAATATACACAGAGACCCTTTTGCATCCACTGAGAGAGTTATAGAAGGACCCCTAATATTTGATTTAAGATATAAAAATATTTGAATCCAGCAAGGTTGCCATGCTTTCTTAAGGGATGGTAGGAACTGTAATCCACATATCTTCATGTATGAAGATTGCAAAAAGCTATCTTATATATTCTTATATATTTTTCATAAGAAAAATTAGAACAAACAAAATAAATGATTTACCTATCTGTCTATTATTATTAGCACGTTCTTATGAAGGTTGGCTATGACATTTAGGAAGGCACTCTTTCTCTCTCACTAAGAGAGACATTACAGTAGTGACCAAAATTGTGGAAACCTTTTGGGAAAAGTGTGTTTTTGAGGTTTAATAGCTAATAACACCACTTTTTTTTTTTTTTTGGAGTTTCAAGATAATCACATTCCACTGCTGGAATGGTCTGGGAATAGTCCAGACCTTCACCCAATTGAAAATCTATGGAGCCGACTAAAGAAACTTGTTAGTCAGAAGCGACCCAGCAATAAAACCCAGTTAATAGAAGCAATCATTCAATCTTAGTTTCACATTAGAATAGATGCAGAACTAAAAGACTTGGTTCACTCCCTGGGAAGACGTTGTAAGGCCGTAATTCATGCTAAACTGATGTGATAATTTTTGTACATCTCGTTTTTTCTATGGTGATAATTTTTGTATATCTCATTTCTTCCACGTGTTTCACTTTTCTTCTTTATACCGTAACTGCTATTCTAATAGCAAATCCTTCATAAAAGTTATTGCATTACATTCTTGATTAAATTTCTTGATATATAATTTTATGGTACCACTGAAAAAAAAAAGTGGTGTTATTAGCTAGTTTTAGAAAATACACTTTTCCCAAAAGGTTTCCACAATTTTGGCCACTACTGTATATTTTTGCATTTATTTAAAATAGTTGACTCTGTCCCAACCACTATGTAGAATGAACTGGAAAAGAAGCATTTATTCTGCAATGTTTCCGGGAGATAGGAGGAGAGTACACTGGACCATAAGATCTGTGAAAAAGAGTCGCTAATGGTGAAGTCTTATACACAAAATGTCTCTGGTTTGCATGCCAATGGAAAGGAAGCAAAAGTCTCTCTCTACTATTATTCCCCAAGAACTGATGCCAATCATAGTGGACTGTGTTAGATCAATTGGATGCAAAACAGTGGTGGGTTTCAAATTTTTTTACTACCGGTTCTGTAGGTGTGGCTTGGTGGGCATGGAATGGCTTGGTGGGCATGGCTTGGTGGGCATGGCAGGGGAAGGATACTATAAAATCTCCATTCCCATTTACTCCAGGGGAAGGATACTGTGAAATCTCCATTCCCTCCCCACTCCAGGGGAAGATTACTGCAAAATCCCATTTCCTCCCGATCAGCTGGGACTTGGGAGGCAAAGAATAGATGGGGGCAGGGCCAGTCAGAATTTCCACTACTGGTTCTCCGAACTACCCAAAATTTCCACTACTGGTTCTCCAGAACTGGTCAGAACCTGCTGAAACCCACCTCTGATGCAAAGTATGTTCATGGGTAGCCTTGTTTTTGTTCCAAAACTCCCATTGCAATGCTTGAATTTTGCCACTGTTTTTTAAGGATGGAAATAGTGCACTTGATGCAGATTTACTGCACTCATTTTGGTATAAAATGACACTGCCTAAAATCAGCAATTCTGCCATTATATTTCGGTGGTGTGATCTGACTGTGCTTTTGAGGACTGCAAATGGATGGTGAATTGCTCACCTTTTCCCTACAGTATGATTTCAGAATCTATGGTCTTCCAGATGTTGAAGTATAGTTCCCGCATCTCCCGACACTGGGCATGTTGGTTGAGGCTTCTGGCAGTTCAGCAGCATCTGGAGATCCAAAAGGATACTTTTCAAGGGAGTTACCCACCCATTTCATCATTTCTTTAGCATTATGGATACCACCTCTATTACTCAGAAGGATGTAGTCCAACCCATGTCTCCATGAAAATAAATATTCTTAGATTTCCTATTTATTGGCTTTATGTACTCTCATAATCTCTAAGGATGCCATCTGTTAATAAAATTAAAACATCCACCTCTCTCTCTCTCTGCTTGCCTATAAGAGAAGACGAGGTTGGAGTAGCTGACCCTGTTTCTGAGCAAATTTAAAGGAAAATATTTTTTTCTTTTTCTTCTATGGGTTTTTTTTTTTTTTAGTCCATGTGTGTATCCTCCAGTTTTGGGAGTTCTTTATAGGGGAGCTCTTGAATAAAAAAATCAAATGCCAACAAGTACACAGAAAATGTGTTATTCCATCCATCTCATCTGGAATAGCCACAAAACTGTACAAGCCTGGGAAGCTTCACAGCTGTCCAAGAATCTTGCCCTATTTTTCAGAATTGACATGAAAGGAAAAAACGAGTGCACCTTACTTGATTGACCAAGAGTTATAGAATGCAATTAGGCACACTACAGGAAATACCAAACTACTTTCTGAAGCAAGACTAAGATTTGATGAAGTTCTCCAAGAGGAGATCTACAGTGGCTTAGGCGAAATTGAAAAAAATGAAATACAGCTCTTGCCAATATCTGAAGTAAAAGCCAAATGCAAGAAGAGGATACAGGAAACTCAGGATTTATTTTATACGATGGGTATATCAGAGTCAAGCAATGTTTATGAGTAAGATTCCATTTTTTAGAAAGATGGACTACTGGCTGAAAGTAAGGTATATTACAGAGAACGTGGCCACATTTGCTCAGGTTAAAAAAAAAAAAAGGAAGATCTCACCACATTCTTTTGGTACTTCCTATTTGCCTTATTTTTGTTGAATTTGTTTTTTTTTTTAAAGTGCTTATGTATTTAAAATGTTTCCTTTCAATTTTTTCCATATAAGTACATTTAAATTTTAACGTGGCCATTACTTAAAGAATGGATAGATGAAAGAGCACCTGTCATTTTTACCGAATTTTGCAAGTAATTTAATTTCAATAGTTTTCTTTTGATTGAACATTACTTTAGACTTCAGATCAAATCTGCTTTTTAGAGACTTTCCTGCTGTTTAGTACATCTGAACCTGGCACACTTTTCCAAAACCTGCGCTATTTAGATGCGGTAGGATAATATTCCCACAATTCCATAGGCAGCAGAGCAAACAATCATATTTGGTGGGGATTTCTGGAAATTATAACTTCAGAATATCTGAGGATACCAAAATATACACATATGTGCGCACACACAAGCACACACACACATATGAAAGTAGCTGTAAGAAATCTAGGGACTAGTAAGAAATGAGTTTCTGTTTTCATTCTGTAAACTCCATTTTAAATATAAGACAGAAAGAACTTGAAACTTTTAAGAATTTCAAATGAGAGAAGAAAACACAAGTGACAGTTTCATCTATCCAGGCAGAATGTAGCTCTTTCAATAGTGTGGACTGAGTTCTTAAATAAATCATTATAGATGTGATGCTGAATTAAACTTAATGATAAAGGTAATGGTTCTCCTTGCACATATGTGCTAGTTGATCCCGATTCTAGGGGGTGGTGCTCATCTCCATTTCAAAGCCGAAGAGCCAGTACTGTCCGAAGACGTCTCTGTGGTCATTTCGCCAGCATGATGAAACGCCAAAGGTGCACAGAAAAAGCTGTTACCTTCCCACCAAAGGTGGTCCCTATTTTGCTACTTGCATTCTTTACGTGCTTTTGAACTGTTAGGTTGGCAGAAGCTGGGACTAGTAACGGGAGCTCACCCCGTTACGCGGCACTAGGGATTCGAACTGCTGAACTGCCAATCTTTCGATTGACAAGCTCAGCGTCTTAGCCACTGAGCCACCGTGTCCCACTGAATTAAACTTACCACTTCCTTTATTTTCCAAAGGGTCCTCATAGTTATAGAACAGGCAGAGACAAAATGGTCTTGATCAGAACAGGCAAATAAGAGAATTCCATTTTGTTATATTTTTTTTCTAAGAACAGCTTTCTTATTTTTATTCATACAATGTACAGTATCTGTTTTTTAATTTTTTAAAAAAGCCCATGAATTTTGGTGAAAACAAAGCTGATGGATTCATCCTTTCTTTAAAGACTCATGCTTTCCCTAAATCTTGCTAAACTGCCACAAATTACAATGATAATGAATGTCGTGCTCCAGGAAGGATTTAATTGGGATTTGAATTGATCGAGTAAGAAATATACCACCAAATTTCAATAATTAATTTTTGATCTCTTTATCAAATGACACAGTGAAATAATCATATAATGTTTTTACATGACTTGTCTCTGGAGAATGTTTTAATCTGCTTGATTTCATATCCTCAGCAGACAACAAACAATATCGTAAATATGTTCTTCCACAGTTCAAAATAACCCCCCAGATTTGTGAAACCAAAAGATATGTAATTCTCAAAATATTTCATTGATTTAAGTTTGTTTTATTAGCGTTAACAGTATATTGGTCATCTCTACATTTTCTCTTACCTCCCAATAGAAAAGATTACATTTTAGGAAACTAGAAATGCAATTTCATTTTGAATTTCACTGATACACACATTTCTACAAATACTCCATAGTCTAAGATGTACAGTAGTGCCACAGGTAGATCTCAATTTACAATCTTCCATTTAGTGACCATTCAAAGTTACAACAGCACTGAAAAAAGTTTCTTCCAACGGTCCTCGCACTTATGATGGTCACAGGATCAAAATTCGGGTGCTTGGCCATGAGCTTATATTTACAATGGTTGCAGCACCCTGGGGTCATGGAATCGCCATTTGAAATCTTCCCAGCCAGTTTCCAACAAGCAAAGTCAATGCGGGAAACTGGATTCATTTAATGACTATCTGATTCACTTAACAAATGCACTGATTTGTTTAACAAGAGCAGCAAAAAAGATTGTAAAATTGGACATGACTCACTTTGCAACTGCCTTGCTTAGTAACAGAAATTCTGGCCCCAATTGGTCATAAATTTACATGAAATACAAGATTCGTTTTGAGAAAAGACAAACCTAGCCATTAGTGGCCAGGGTCAATAAATCATCAATATATGATAATAATCTGTCCTATGATCAACAGATGTCAGTTTTTATGCTCCACAGATATGAGCGTTTTCTCTATTCAACTGAATTCAAAATGCCAATTCGCAAACAAAGCAATGTGAAAACTTTTATCGATGTTTTTGACACAATGAGAGGTTTTTGATGGCTAAGTTTAAACATTCTGTAAAATAAATAAATACATATACAAAAAGAATTTTCAGACTAGCATTCTCTAATAGAAATAATAACAATGTAAGGAATTCAATACTGTTGGTGATTCATGGAGCCCTTGTGTCTCTATTTTAAAAAAAGCAAGCAGATGGAAAACCAATTTACAAGTTTAGTAATAAACCAAAATCCGAGTCTCATAGCAGAGACAAACAGTTTTAAAACTTATAACCTCTCCAGTTGCTCATGATCCCTGAAGTTTGAAAACTATTGCCATAAAGAAATCCGGCTACTGTGTTTTGCTCTGAGCCCTTTGAAAAATTGGCCAACAGGAATGTATTTAACAATATCAGATCTGTTTGGAAAGCAGTCTGAGTCTCATTCAGACAGATTAACAGTAGATAAATAATTATCGTTTAGTAATGTTTTGCAGTAATACCCTCTATGAAATATTATTATTATAGAAGTGAGCCATTAATTATTCAGATTGCTACAATATACCTCAGAAGGAGATGCTATTAGTTTGTTTTTATAACTCTGGTTTGCCACACATTGCTCTTACTGGATCGTTGTTCTTGTGTTCTGGATTCCCTGGAAAAACAAATAGCGTAGAAATAATTATTGTTGAAATACATCAATAATAGAAATGTCTTTTGCCTTCCTAATGTATTCCTACGAGTTGAGGGTCTGCTTTTTTTGACTCAACTGAGCATCGATCCATTGATTGTGACAGGAATTGATCAACTGGCTAGTTGCCTGAGCCTGATGTCATGTGCAGACTGTGAGCGACCAGCCGGTTTTCATGCCTAAAGCAGGACTAGAACTCACAGTTTCCTGGTTTCTAGCCTTGTGCCTTCACCACTAGATCAAACTGGCTTTCCCTGTAATATAATAGAAATGATGGCCGATCATTTTAAAATTACGCAGGGAGAAACACATCCATCTGCCATGGTGGTACAGCAAATCCATTTTGAAAGTTGTCACTTGCAATATGTTTTGCTTAAAGGCAAATGCTTCAGAGGAATTCCTTCAGGTTAGGTGTGGACCAAAATAGCAGTGACAGACCCACAATTCATCCATTTCCTAAGAGAGCTGGCCATGTACAGCCTAAACAATAAGGTCATTGTTTGGACAAGAAAACATATTTTGTTTATGTAAAGGTTAGCAAGTCTTTAAAATCTAGATAAGGCTGCTGTACTTCGGCCTGTTCAGTTTTTGAACCCTGGCAGGTAAAATGTTCATACAATTTCAGGAGTTACTTGGTTGAAGAAAAATCCTGCCAAATACCACAAACACATCACAGACAAGCGGCAAGTCATAAACTATATCTTTATTTTGGTTGCAATCAGGCTGTTGACTTGTTTTGTATTGTTTTCCCAGTAAGATCACATCTAAAAATACTTCAGAATAATTTCTGGTGCATGCTCAGATCTATTTTATCCAATTAGTCTGTTTCTCCACATTCAAGTCCTTCGGTAGGAGTGGATGTGCTGCAAAAATTATTCTGAAAAGTTAACCAAAGCAAACACTGCTAATCTTTAAAGCAACTCTTCTTTATTTCATGTTTTCTTTTCAGCCTGGAAAAGAGGGAGGGAGGGAGGAAGGGAGGGAGAGAGAGAGAGAGAGAGAGAGAGAGAGAGGGAGGGAGGGAGGGAGGAAGGGAGGGAGAGAGAGAGAGAGAGAGAGAGAGAGAGGGAGGGAGGGAGGGAGGGAGGGAGGGAGGGAGAGAGAGAGAGAGAGAGAGAGAGAGAGAGAGAGAGAGAGAGAGAGAGAGAGAGAGAACTATTTGAAAGAATCTACTCATAATCAATGCATCCCTTACATCATCAGCAGAATTTTTAACAGTATGGGCAAGTGTGAAAAGCTCTAAGAGTAAATAGTGGTTTTCAGCCCAAGAAGTTATATGCATTCCTCCTCCACCCCATCCCCACCCCCAACACGGAGACGGACTTCTTTCTCTCTTCTACACACATGCATACACATATGAGTATTTAATGTAATGATTTAATACAATATATTGCAACTACATTATATATACCTGTAATGATTCCAAAATTAGAAAGCAAGAGTGTTTTTGAATCAATGCAAATGATACCACAAGTAACAACAATTAGGAATAAAGGTGAAAAATTGTATTTCATTTCACTTACTGAAGGAGAGAGAGAGAGAGAATTTTCTTTATTTGCACTTTTTTCTATAACATCAAAGCAATAGTATTGTAATTGTATACAGGAAGTCATTATTATTCATTTTAAAAAAATGATTTAAACCTAGGACATACGGAATCATACTCTCTGATCTTGCTTCTTTGCTGATCCAGAGCCACTTTAAAGACTGAGAGCTGACAAATTTGGTTGAGTCAATTTCTAGAATCTATATAGGTTCATCCTTCCAAAGAATGTAGGATCAGCTGTAAATCTTCATGATTCAGCCCATCTTACATCTATAGGAAGATATATCTTCTTATATCTATAGAACTAAGGGGTACTAAATTCTGCGGGTATTTTTTATAATAAATATCTGTATGTAATTCAGGGTTGAAATGTTTAGTTCCCTGGTGCTCTTTAAACTTAGTTGTTTGCTTTCCGATGTTTCATTACCAGACTAGGTGACATCTGTATCAGTTAAATGGATGGCATAGAAAATTAATCAAAACTAATGAATCAATCAATCTTCAATGCTAGAAAGAACTGTTTTGCCTGCATGTCTTCTCAATTTCCCCTCCCCCCTTTCTCCATCCAGAGTTATCCTTTTCAGTGAAATAAATGTTCCAACAGAAGAAAAGGTGATGACCAGTTACTCCTGACTATGTCCACCTCGGTGAGAAATGCACTGTCCACAAATGATGCTGCCTCCTTGCTTTAAGGCTGACAAAGAGAGTTGTGCCAACAATGCTCCAATGAGAGTCAGGAAAAGAGAAGCGCTAAAGCTGCCATTGTGACTTCATGTTGATGCTGCCCAATAGAAGGAAGGAGGCTCACCAGTCAGTCTCTGGCTCTCTGTGCCTCTTTGAAAAGGAGGGACTGGTTGTCATGACAACTGAAGGAGGCTGCCCACAGAAGGAGACAGAAAGACTGGCTGAGGTTACTACATGCTGACAAGGCTTGCCAAAAGGAGATGAGCTGGTCTCTCTGTGATACCATATGTCCAATACACACACAAACACACACACAGAGGGAGAGAGAGAGAGAGAGAGGGAAAGGGAGAGGGAGAGGGAGAGTCATAAATGTGCATGCAAGATTTTTTTCCCACTTAGAGTGACAGCCGTACTTCTAGAATCAGCTTCAGGAATATTGTGGTAAAACGTACTGCATTAAAAATATTTACATTATACAAATATTTTATTTGATTGCATTTTACATTACCATTTTTCTCCCAAATAACCAATGACTTGATCCCATTTTATTTCCCCCCCCCTCCCCTTACCAGAAGAAAAGGTTAATTACTACTGGGCTGGCATCACATCCCTAATCACAATGGTAGAATTGGAAAAGATAGAGTGAGACAATTGCTGTTTGTCCAACAGAGAATGGTAGCAGTGGTAGGATTCAATTTTTTTTTTTTACTACCAGCTCTGTGGGCGTAGCTTGGTGGGTGTAGCAGTGGAAGGATACTGTAAAATCTCCATTCCCACCCCACTCCAGGGGAAGATTACTGCAAAATCCCCATTTCCTCCCGCTCACCTGGGACTCAGGAGGCAGAAAATAGATGGGAACAGGACCAGTCAGAGGTGGTTTTTACAGGTTCTCTGAAGTATTCAAAATTTCCGCTACCGGTTCTCCAGAACTAGTCAGAACCTGCTGAATATCACCTCTGAATGGTAGGTCTACTAAGATCTTGGTGATGCAGGTCTAAAGGCTTAAATGCAGCCAGGAAGACTTTTGTCTCAGTAGCAGAATGTAGAAAGAAAGAGTGGTAGAAGGGACATATTCATAGCAGGAGAAAGAGAAACAGATCAGTTAAAGTCAATGATGTTCTTCAAAGTGAACTTCAGTCTTGATGTCTTCATGGACAGGTTTTCTCTGGAAGTGCCTTTTTCTGGAATGATTGATTTATTTCTCCTTCTTGTCTGCAGCCCTGATGATTTCCCATCCAAAGACTAACCAGATCTAACCCTGCTTAACCTTTTAAGTCAACCAAGTTTATTTATGTGCTGCCATCTGCTGGATCTTTTTTTTTTTAAGAGTCAAGCTCAACTTCTGGTGACCACATCTGGTTGTTTTCTGGACAACATTATGGAAATAACATCTTCTTCCAGGTTGTTGCTTTCAACTTCCCAGTCTAATCCATAGGGCTGGGATTCCCTGATGGTCTCTAATCTAATGACTAATCAGGTTCAAACCTGCTTCTTCAAGGCCTGTGAAAGTTTTCTGGGTGCTTCCTATATGCTGTGATACATCACATAAAGGACAAATCAAATAGGATATGTTCTTGGGTTTTGACAATTGCTTATAAAGTTCTGGAGGGGGTGGTGGAATGGCTCAGGAGTTAAAGATGCTGAACTTGTCAGACAGTCTGGGTTCGAGACCCAAGCAAATGTGGGTCAACTTTAATTGTTCAGGTATTTAAAGAGTACTTTCCAGCTAAAGACAAGAGTTGCAAAGAATATAAAATCTGACAGGCTTCTTACAGTAAATAGTATGGTTAATGGTCCAGGATGAATGAATCCTCCATGTGCTTAATGGCTATTTCCAATTGATGTAGACAGGCAACTTTTCCTTCAGGGCCTTTTTTATTTATTTTATTTTTATTTATTTATTTTGTCAAGCGTGTATTAGATAACAGATATAAATACAAACATGATTATGAATACATGAAATGGATATGAATAAAAGGGGACATTAGGACATGGATGGTAGGCACTTTGGTGGCTTATGCCACCATTTTCTCTGCTTCCCCTCCCCCCCCACCCCAAAAAAGAGAGAAATTGACAGTTTGAATGGTAAAACATGTTGGACTTCCATAGAATCTTCTGCAAGCTCATGAAAAGCTGGTCATCAGTCAGTCACTTTATATAATGCCCTCCCTCCCTCTCTCCCTCTCTAAAGTAAGTGATGCGAAACCAGAATCAGGTATGGATCTGACCAGGGGTGGGCTTCAAAAAATTTAGCAAGGGGTTCTCTGCCCTGTTGCTGTGTGGGCATGGCTATGGTGGGCGTGGCCATGTCAGCCTCCTGTACCATGGTGTGGAGGGGTGTTTTTTCCCTCCCCGGGCTCTGGAGGCTTTCCTCGAGCCTCCGGGAGGGAGGAAAACGACTTTCCAGGCTCTGGAGGCCCTCTGGAGGCCCTCTGGAGGCTGGAAATGGGCCCGTTTTTTGCCTTCCCTGAGCCTCCGTGCACGCGCTGCACTTACCTGCATCCAAACAAGCCACGTGGGGACTCCTGGGAGGGGACAAGAGGGGCTGGGTGAGCCGGGCCAGTCAGGAGTGGGATTTGAGGTTCTCTGAACTGCACAGAATCTTAGCTAGAGGTTCTCCCAAACCCCTGCGAACCCCCAGCATCCCACTGCTGGATATGCCTGTCCAAAGCAAGATCTCCAGCAGAACCTCTGCAGAGACTTGTGAGTCATTCCCTGATGCTTTTTATCCATATATTCTGGAGGTCCTCATTCATTTTGAAAAATAACCGTACCAGTACATGGCATGCAAATGTATTTAGGAAAAACATGTCTAACTCCAATGAGTGTAATTAAATTCCAGCTTAAATTCAGTGAGAATGTTACTGTTGAATGTGATAGGCTTTAATATTTGTGGCTTTCCCCCACTGTTTCACTAATTGGTTGAAAAGTCCTTAACCATAGCAGCAAATTAATCTCCAGACAAGTAATTTTCATTTCTTATTAGCAGCTGTTGAGCTAGTTTTATGAAAAATTTTACCCTTGGTGGCAGAGAAGGATTCAGCTTCACTATCAAGAAATGGAGGAACATCATTACAGAGTCCAAAGGAGACATACTGTGCCCTTTAGAAATATTGCCCTCTGGAGACAGTTGGAACTCCAGTTCCAATCTTTCCTAATCATCATAACAGCAGGTTGGGAACCTATGGATATCATCCACCTCTGCTTTACATTCTCTCATATCAGCTTTTCTGTCCTCAATAGGAGCAGTTGTCCTTTATTGTTTCTTGATCATTGTTTCTTTATTGTTTCTTGTTGAGAAGATGCTCAACAGCATCTTCTCCTTGGTCTCTCTCATTCCATTCTCTGCATGTCCAGCTATATTGTTGGCTTCCTATGCCTTTGCATTTTTTGCGGCGAAGGATGGCAAGGAGGGAGCTACAGCCAACCAAGCCTCTGTTGTGAAGCCTTCCCAACAGGGGAAAAAAAAACCATTCTGGGGAACAATTTCAGACTGCAGCTCAAAATCACAAAGCTCAAGACTGGAGCCCAGAAGTGGGTTTCAGCAGGTTCTGACCAGTTCTGGGTAACTGGTAGCAGAAATTTTGAGTAGTTCGAAGAACCGGTAAATACCACCTGTGACTGGCCCCTCCCCCATCTATTCTCTGACTCCCGAGTCCCAGCTGATTGGGAGGAAATGGGGATTTTGCAGTAATCTTCCCCTGCCATGCCCACCAAGCCATGCCATGCCCACCAAGCCACACCCACAGAACCGGTAGTAAAAATTTTTGAAACCCACCACTGCCCGAGCCCTCTCACAAATTAGACAATGTCATGTCAGGCCTACAAGGTAAGCCAGACTAAATAACCAAAGTCATGTAAGTCATGTAAATAACAACTTCAGCAAAAGAAACTTAAAAGCCTAGATATGCTTCCCCCTCTTCATTTATATTTGTGTGAACTAGGAAGGGGCTTGTCTGAGATGTATTCTCAAATTAGTTTCTTGGCCTGGGCTCAAGCCTTGCTTATCTGACTGTTGCTTCGCTACTGGCTCTTCCTCCTGTTCTACAAGGCCATTCCTTATGGTCTCCACAGGATTCACTAAATAGGATTGATGGCCAGTTTGCATCCTCATCTCTATGAGAATCTTCATTGTCACATGTACTGGTTTATGGTACTAAGAAAGGGGTGGGCAACTGTGGCCCTTTTACAACCTGTGGACTTCAACTCCCAAAATTCCTGAGACAGCCAAGCTGTCTCAGGAATTCTGGGAGTTGAACTCCACAGGTTGTAAAAAGGCCACAGTTGCCCACCCCTGTACTAGGGGAATAAGGACTCTTAGTATCAGCTCTGCCAGGTAAATCAGACAGGAAACAAGACCAAATGAGCTAATTCTACTTCCTGGTAAGGTTCAATTAACAGAATATTGCGAGTCTGAAAGTACAAATCTCTCACTGTCACTTCTAACAGTCTGATCAATTAGGGCAGGTCCTTTCTAAGTTTTTTTGCCTCTGACTGTTAAGCAACTGTGGGCTTGCCCTCTCATGTCTGATTATTTCCTAAGAAGTATCTCTTCCCCTCATACCTCAAGGTGATTCCCACATTCCATTACACTTAGCCATGGCAGCAGTGGTGAAATCCAATTTTTTTTAATACCAGTTCTGTGGGCATGGCTTGATGGGCGTGGCTTGGTGGGCGTGGCTTGGTGGGCATAACAGGGGAAGGATACTGCAAAATCTCCATTCTCACTCCACTCCAGGGGAAGGATATTGCAAAATCTCCATTCCCATTCCACTCCAGGGGAAGGATACTCCAAAATCCCCATTCCCTCCCCACTCCTGGGGGAAGGGTATTGCAAAATCTCCATTTCCAGCCCACTCTGGGGCCAGCGAGTATTTGCTGGTTCTTTGAACTCAAAATTTCCACTACTGGTTCTCCAGAACCTGTTAGATTTCACCCCTTCATGGCAATCATTTAATATCTAGTGTAATGTACCTTAGTTGTATTAGATAAGACAATGAATAAGAGCCGTGGTGGTGCAGTAGTTAGCATGCAGTACTGCAGGCTACTTCTGCTGACTGCTGGCTGTCTGCAGTTTGGCAGTTTGAATCTCACCGGGCTCAAAGTTGACTCAGTCTTCTAACCTTCAGAGGTTGGTAAAATGAGATCCAGATTGTTGGGTGCAATATGCTGACTCTGTAAACCACTTAGAGAGGGGCTGTAAAGCACTGTGAAGCAGTATATAAATGCTATTGCTATTTCATTTGCAATCCAGTCTTAGGTTGTGGCCAAATAAGGGAGACTTTACTATATTTCTCTATTATATTCCATTAATTTCCAAGCCTGCGTGAAGATGAAGAGTGATGCCCCAGCTAAGTCACATAAAAGAAAAACAAATAATTGGACTCCTTTGCATTTCAATAATATCAAGCTGATATTCAGAGGTTAGAAGTGGCAGGAACAACTGGAGTTTAAGAAAGGAATTGAATGCAGGGCAGCTGATAAGAACCAAAGGTATCAACTGGAAGTTGAACAGTGAATGGAGCTGGGATAGAAGAAATATACTCCTGTTCCCTGCATAGCTAATATGTTATCATTTTCAGAGAGAGAATGATGAGGAATAGAAGCAATCATAGCTACTATTGATGGCAGCTTGGATGCCTGATTGGAAGAAAATGCTTCATATTTTGTTTCATACCATAGGTAATTTCTGCAAATAATATCTAGCTGCTTCTGATGTCTCTTCATATCCTTTTTCATCCAGTGTGAGAGTTGAAATTTGTTGCAATATTTTCAGGATCAGACTCAATAATGATAATAAGAGTTAGAGGCTTAAATATATTTCTCTTTAATTATAACAGGCATTCTATATTCACTGAATATTCACAGATAGAAGCAGGGAAAATGGTGAAGGTGGCTCCTTATATACACAAGGGGTGGAGTCAAAGATGGGAGTGGTGAATTATGAATACATTAGGAACCAAAGAATAAGTTAACCCCCGATGTCCCATATATACATTATTTACACAATAGGGAATAAGGCATTTACATCTCACAAATCCCCCTCTAAATGCCGGTTCGCTATACAACACCAATTACATTCAGATTCAGGACAATATAAGACATATAATTTTGATGTTAAATATTTGTGCTGTTTTGAAGGTAAAGGCTTCGTCAATATGTCAGCTAATTGTTCAGAGGTATCACAATGCACTGCTTTGATAAATCCATCTTGAGACAATTGTCTCACATGCTTAAATTTTATATCTATATGCCTGGACCTTTGTCCAATGGCATCGGATCTGGATATTTCAATGGCTGCTTTATTATCTTCATGCATAACAAAAGGCAAAGCAGGTTTTTTCCAAACATCTGAAATCAAGTCATTAAACCATACAAGGTTATTTGCAGCTTTGGACAAACAAACATATTCCGCTTCAGTGGTCGAAGTGGCTACCAGTTCTTGTTTACCAGTGTACCAGTAAACTGGACAGTCATTTAATAGAAAAATATAACCAGAAGTGCTTTTTCTGCATGATGTATCTCCAGCCCAATCCGCATCAGCGTAACATGTAAGTTTTGGTTCTTTATTATTACTAGGTTCTAATACTAAGCAAAAGTCTAATGTACTTTTCAGATATCTTAGAATTCTTTTGACCGCTTCCCAATGATACAATGTAGGTTTGCTAACATATCTTGACAATAAGTTGAGTGGTAATGCAATATCTGGTCTGGTCCAATTAGATATATAAAGAAGTGAACCTATGACTGATCTATAAAATGTATTATCCTTGAATTCAGGGGAAGATTCATCAGTGTTTCTAAGGAAATCAGTTTGCATAGGAGTGTCACAGGGTTTGGCATTGTTTAAATTGCATTTGTTCAGAAGTTCAATGATTTTATCTTTCTGAGTAAGTTTGAATCCCCTTCTAGTTTTGTTAATTTGTACACCAAGGTATTTGTTTACTTTACCTAGAGATTTCAACGAGAAATGTTCGTTTAGCTTGTTTACAAAGGTTTCTCTTCTCTCCTTGTGCTTTCCTATATATAAAATATCATCTACATAAATTAATACAAATTCAATGTGATCATCACTCTTTTTTACAAAGAAACAATTATCAGCAGTGGTAGCGTTGAAATCCATGGTCTTAAGCACTTTTACCAAGCAATCGTACCATCTTTTGCCAGATTGCTTTAATCCGTATAGACTCTTGTTCAATAGCCAAATTTCATTCTTATTAGTGTATTGACTGTGTGGTGCTCTTACATATATTTCCTTATCTAGCTTTGCGTGTAAATACGCAGTCTGTATGTCATATTGAAATACATCAAGGTTGAGTGCAGATGCCACTACTAGAGCTGTTTTAACACTCTCTGTTCTTACTGTGGGGGAGTACGTGTCAGTATAGTCCTCCGGATATTTTTGTGCATAACCTTGTGCAACCAATCTAGCTTTGTATAGAGTATTGCCTCCTTCTAGATTCTTAATTTTATAAATCCACCTGGTACCTATAATTGTTTTATCTTTAGGTGCTATCGCAGGTGTAAACACATTTAATCCTTGCAAACTTTCCATCTCTTTTTTCATAGCTAGTTCCCACTTTTCCTTTTCTTCACGAGGGAGTTTTAATACTTCCTCATATGTATTAGGTGTCATTTGTTCACCATCCATATGCATTATGTAATCTCTGTATTTATTTGGTATTTGATTTCTATTGTTTCTAATAGCTCTTTCAGGTTTGCTATGGTAATCATGCAAATATCTTGCTTCTTTTTTGGTTAATGTGTCTGTCTTTATTTTGTGCTGACTATTTGTCCAAGTTTTGGTTTTGTTTTTATTTTTGTTGATATTTTGATTTTCTATTGTCCCTTCCTCACAAGATTTTGTATCTTTGCATTTATTTGGAAATATTTCATTAAGATGTAATTTAGACCAATTGGCCTGTTCATGGAACACAGCTGTTCTGGAAACTATAAATTTGTTATTATTATCAATGAATCTGTACCCTTTGGTGCCAGTTTCATATCCCATAAATCTTAATCTTCTGGATACGTTTTCTCCCTTTCTCCTCAACTGCTTAGGTATGTGTACGTCTGCAGTGACTCCAAATATGTGCATGTGTGCTAATTTAGGTTTCCTATTATACATCACCTCATATGGTGTTTTATTCACAATACTGGACCAGGTTCTGTTTTGAGTGTAATTTGAATAATGTAAGGCTTCTGACCAAAATTGTTTGCCTAAACCAGCATCCTCTAATGTGCACCTAATCATGGTTTGTAGTGTGGAATTCTTTCTCTCTGCAATCCCGTTTTGGAACGCAGAAAATGGACTAGATGTGAAATGTAGCATTCCTCTATCCTTTAACCATTGGGAGAATTCTTTAGACATGAATTCACATCCCCTATCTGTCATAATTTGTTTTATTCTGACATTATGTTGTGTTTCTATGCGTTTGTAGAATTCTTTAAATTTCTGAAAGGTTTCATCCTTGTGTTTCAATGTGTAAACAAAACCATAGCGACTGTAATCGTCTACTATTGTTAGGAAGTAACGTTTTCTATAAGTGATTGATGGAGTTAATGGACCAACTAAGTCCATATGTACTAAGTCAAAAATTTTGTTAGTTGATCTGTTGGATTTTTTTGGTCTGGGACTAGTTTTTAGTTTAGTGGATTTACATACTGAGCATTCCAAATAATTTTCACAATTTTTTATTTTGACACCTTCTGCGTGTTCAGTCATTTTTTGTACTACAGGAAAACTTGCATGTCCTAACTTCCTATGCAAGATGTGAGCACACTCATCATGAATTGGCTTACCTATTCTTGGTTTCTTCTCATTGTGTGTATTTGCGTGATCATGAGATATTTTACATTCATCATTGTCACTGTTACTAACATTTTCATCATCTGCCTCACTACAATCTTCCATATTTGAATCAATGTTATGTAACCATCTTTCTTTTGTTATTAGATAGGGTAGGCCTCCTTTAATCATCACAGTGCCTACATTTGTTTTGTCCTTCTCTAAAGTTGCTTTCCCCTTTGAGAAAACTATATTGATGTCAGAATCTCTGCTTAGTTTTATAGCACTTAGTATGTTATGAGGTATTTCTGGAATTAACAATACCCCCTCTATTTTTCCTAGGCCAGGCAAGGTCACATTTCCTCTGCCTAATACTTGAACCTTTTCTTGATTAGCTACCTTTATTACAAATTTATCTTCTGTAAATGAAGACAATATATTTTTGTTATTAGTGGTGTGGTTGGTTGCCCCAGAATCAATAAGCCAATTATTGTTCTCATTTTGTTGTGTTTTAGTGCTGTCTTGTTTATTTAGTCCATTCAGTGAACCAGATTTTCTCTCTTTTGAATTTTCTCTACCCCCTCTACTTTCTCTGTAATTTGGTGGGCTTCTATATTTATGTCTATCTGTGGAAGACTGTCTATAATTGTATTTGCTCCTATACTCTGACCTATGTCTCTCCTTTGAGATTTTGGGACAGTCTCTTCTATTGTGTTCCCTGGACCCACAATTATGGCATTTAAAAGCTTCATTGTATTTTTCTTGGAAAGCTACCTTCCTAAAAGATTTGTGTTCTGTGTGATTGCTGGAACGATTTTTTCTTGAATTGTCTTCTGCTATCAATTTGTTAGATAGACTTTCTATGGATAAATATCCTAGATTGATGGTGTCTAAGTGTGACATAAAACTATCCCATGATGAATCAAGTGAATTGATAATAACACTTTTCATTGTTTGATCTGAAATCACTTCCCCCCTCAAATGCAGCTCAGCTCTTATTTTGTTTAGAGATATCAAATGCTCACTTATGGAAACCCCTGGTTTTACTCTGGAAGAAAAGAAATCCTTAGACATTCTTGTAGTGGTAGCTACACTATCGCTGTGAAACAGATTAAACATGCATTGAATTATTTCTGACACAGTTAGGTTTGGTTTGATGCTATGATACATTGCAGGAGACACGCTAGATATTATTAAGAAAAATGCTCTATGATGTAAACAATCTATTTTTAAAGTCCAAGGTCTTCTTGGAGGACTAGTGATAAAGAATAGTAAATTTTCTTTCATAAAGACAACCTGGAGCTGTTGATACCATTCTTGCAAATTAATGCCATCAACTCTAAGTTTTGGGAAGTCACTGGGTAAGTTTCCCACATTATTTTGTCCATTACTTACAACCTGAGGAAGTCCGTGGTCTCGCAAGTGCAGGAAATTGCAAAACGGCATGGGGATGCTCGCAACGAGTCTGCGCGGTTCTCTGGCCAGTTCAAGTCTTTCCGGACCGTCTACGTAGTTTCGCACATGCGCGTTGCTCATTTCTTCTTTGGCGTCGTCGTGGAAGGTTCTCTCCATTGCAGCTCGCTCGCTCCGCTCCTCTTCAGACGAGTCGGTTTCTGGCTCGGTTTTAGGAGTCTTGATGGCGGCGACTGCTCTTCTCTTTCTTTTGTGTGCGTTGGTACTTGATCCGGTCTGCGGTGTAGGGCGGAATCGACATGGCTCTCTGGGCTCGGGCGTCGTCGCTCTCGAAGTCAGGATGGGAGCGTGCAGGTCTTGAGGTATCGGCTTGTTCTCTAGCTTCTTCGTTGTCGCTTTGGAAATTTTTAATTTTGGCCCAAATGCAGCAAGAAGCGTCTTCATTGCTGACTTTACTTGGGATTTCGTCAAGTCGTCTTCGCTTTCTGATTCTGGTTCTTCTGAAGAGTTTGAATCTTCCTTTTCACTTTCGTTGTCTGATAACGTTTTTCGCGCCAGAAATTTTGAACTGAGCATTTTGATTGGCTCTGCTTCGCTCACTTTGGAGGTTTGTTGAAACCAAGATGGCTGCCATTCAAAATTTCGCGCGGGATCACATCTTTTCTTTTTCATAACGACTTTCTCTGTAGTCATATCACTCACAGTTTTTTGGTCTTTGGGTTTCTCTTTAGCGATGTTTCTCTCTCTCGCTGCTCCGCTGTTTTTCAGCATTTCTTGGAGATTCGCGATGAGGCTTTCATCATTCTTCTGGCTTTTTAATAGTTTTAATATCTCTGACCTGAGTTCGTTATTTTCTATTTCGATTTCCTCCTGGTCATTATTTTCATTTATTAATTCTTCTTCTTCAGTGGTGTATTCTTCGGATTCTCTCGAAATCGCGTTTGTGGATTCGTTGATTATTTCTTGTTCAGTTTCTATTTCTTTGCTGTAGGCCCTGGTGTTGGGCCTATCTTTCTTAGACATTTTTAAGTATTTATTGAGTCAATTAACCATCCTCTGCTACCAGCTTGTTGCAATATTTTCAGGATCAGACTCAATAATGATAATAAGAGTTAGAGGCTTAAATATATTTCTCTTTAATTATAACAGGCATTCTATATTCACTGAATATTCACAGATAGAAGCAGGGAAAATGGTGAAGGTGGCTCCTTATATACACAAGGGGTGGAGTCAAAGATGGGAGTGGTGAATTATGAATACATTAGGAACCAAAGAATAAGTTAACCCCCGATGTCCCATATATACATTATTTACACAATAGGGAATAAGGCATTTACATCTCACAAAATTAATATTATCTTGTATTGTTATTGTTAGTGCCAAGCACTAGTGAATTCAGAAATACAGCACCATTTGTGTATACAGTATGTGTGTGTACCTGCACACATTTTTATCTTTAATTCTTTTCCACACGATCCAGCCTACATACCTAATTATACTTCAGTATCTGGAGTCTAAATAAATATTTATATAGATTATTGAATGGCCCTAGCCAATCTAGACTTGCAACCAATTATAGAACAAATGCCCACCTTATATTTTCATAATAATCCTAATAAATAGAAGCTAAAAGGGTGCATTTGGATTCTGGTTCTTTTTATGAAAAGGGGGTTCCCCACTTCAGCTCTAGAAAGTTGAAGAAAAAGAAGGAATTTGTGTAGAAAAATGAAGACAAACAGTGGTGAAATCCAAATTGTTCACCACAGGTTCTGTGGGCGTGGCTTGGTGGGCGTGGTGTGGCTTGGTGGGTGTGGCAGGGGAAGGATACTACAAAATTTCCATTCCCATCCCACTCCTGGGGGAAGGATATTGCAAAATCTCCATTCCCACCCCACTCCTGGGGGGAAGGATATTGCAAAATCTCCATTCCCACCCCACTCTGGGGCCAGCCAGAGGTGGTATTTGCAGGTTCTCCGAACTACTCAAAATTTCCGCTACCAGTCCTCCAAAACCTGTCAGAACCTGCTGGATTTCACCCCTGAATATAACCCAAGAAGATTTAAAAATAGTCTCCAGAAATTGTGTCAGAAGGGTTAAAACTGAAAATGAGCCAAGGCTTGCAAAAGATACCAACAGCAAAAAAGGGTTACTTGAGTGTGATGGAAACAAAAGGAAAGCCAACGAGAGTTAATTGCAACAAGAAAAAGGAAAATTAATAATCAGCAGAACTTCTGTTTTGCTTCTTTCTCTCTTCGCTCAGAAAGGAAATGCAGCCCTGGTTGCCATTGTTCAGCATTGGGAAAATTAGGGAACGGTGGTTTAGGATGGATAAGAAGGGGATAAAGGAGAATTTACATTAATTGAGGTCTCCAGGTTCAGGTGGATTAAATCCTACAGTAATTAAAGAACTTACAAAAGTGAACTCAGAATCACTCTGAATAATAGTTGAAGAAAACTAGAGTAAATCTAATGTGCCCTTATCTTCAAAAACTGGAAGAACGATCTGTTAAACACCAAGCCTATCAGCAGGTTTTCTATATAGGGAAAGATTATCAAACAGATTATTAAACAGCATGTTTGTGAGCACTTAGATGGAGCACAGCAGTCAGAATGGGTTTGTTATAAGCAAACTGTATCAAACTAACCATATCTCTTTCTGTGTTATAGTTTCTTTTTAGATTTTTTAAACTACCTTTATTATTTTTATAAATAACTCAAGGTGGCAAACATACTTAATATTACATCCTGTTCCTATTTTTCCCTAAAACTTATAAATCAAGGGAATGCCATAGAGAATGGGGACATTAGGAAAACCTTTGACAGAGTTTCTCATAATATTCTCCTTGTTAAAACGGTAAAATATGGACATGTAATACTATTGTTAGACAGACTCACCATCAGTTGAATGGCTACATTCAGAAGGTTCTCATTAATGGCTCTACTTTAGCTTGGAGGAAAATATCAAGTGAAGTGCCACCAGGCTCCTTCCTGTGTCCTATGATACTCATTGTTTTTATCAGTGACTTGGACTGAAATAGTTGGGGGGATATGTGTCACAATTGCAAATGTCACAAATCTGGGCAGGCAGCTAATGTTTTTGAGGACAGAGAAAGAGGATTTCAAAAGATCTAGATAGACCTGAACAATGAACTGAAATAAGTAGGATGAGATATAACAAAGAAACATGTAAAATTCTACATCTCTGTTGAAAAAAAGGAAAGGCACAAATAAAGGACATAGGAGACTGGGCTTGCCAGCTGAACATGTGAAAAATATCCAGATGTCTTTATCAACCACATGAATCAACAGTGTGATGCTACTGCTAAAAGGCAAATGTTACCTTGGGTGCATTAATAATAGCAGAGTCTAGGTCATAGGAAGTGATACAGTAGTTCCATTCTATCAGCCAAGTGTCCAGTTCTGGACAATGCAGTTCAAAAAGGACAGTAATAAATTGGAGTGAGTTTGGAAAATGACTACCAAGATGGTAAGGAGCCTGGAAATCAAGCCTTATGAGGAAGAACTAAAGATGCTGAGTATATTTAGCTTATAAAAAAGATGGCTGAGGGAGATATGATGTCACCTAGGGACCATGATTCTATGATGTCCCATAGAAGTAGAATTGAATTTATTTTCTATTGCCCCCAGAGAGCAGGATTAGAACTAGTGGGCAAAAACTACAAGAAAGGAAGTTTAGGCTACACATCAGTAGAAATTTCAGGGCCAAATGAGGTGTCAGCCACTGAAACAAGTTGCCATCTGATATGGTGAGTTCTCATTCATGAGAAGTCTTCAGAAAAATTCTGGATAGTCATCTGTCAGAAATAGTCTAGGTTTTATACTGAACAAAAGATTGGCCTAGATGTAGAGGTGGGATTCACTTAACTTCCCTTCCGGTTCGCAAATGTGAATGCGCGCATGTGCAGTAGTTTCAAATTACATCTGGGCAGGTGGGTGGAGCCTCCTGCAGTCGCCGCTACCGGTTCGTGCAATCTGGACAGAACCGGCTGAATCCCACCACTGCCTAGTTGGTTTCTAAGCTCTTCCTTAATTCTATGACACATCATCACTTCTATCCATTCCTGATATCTTTTTTAATATTACGGTAACTTAATTAGCTCAAGATGTGTAACTTTTACATGGCATATTGCTTCTATCCCTATTTGCCTCTTAGACATATTTTTTTTTAAAAAATATCTAATTTAGGCAACATGATCTCATTTTTAAAATTTATATATGATCATCTGGCAGTAATTTGCAAAGTAGTAATCTATGCAAAGTTACAGACAAATTAGTCCATTGCTCAAAGTATGACAGAATTCTGTTTTGTATTTAGAATTCTTTTAAGAGAAAGAATGAAAACATTAAGCTATATTTCCACAAACTGGAAAAATACATTTATTTGTGTCATAAACATATTTCTTTTCTTGTGAAATTTGTATTGATCTGAAAACCACTAGGACTTTTACTTACCACCTCCAAATCCAAAAAAATACCTCTTTGGCAAAGACATTTGCAAAGGGGAAGGAAAAAAGCAAAAACAATAATTGATTAATTTAAAAACAAGGATGTTCCAAACAGAAGGATTTTAATTGTACTCAAATTCTGGCAGGCAATTTTAAAAATGATTGTTAATCTTTGAAACATTTCTCATGAACAAGTCCTGCTGTTTGACTGATTGTAAGACTATTCTGAAGGGGGGAAAGAAGCAGAGACGTTTCCATCCCCTTGATCTTTTTGATGTCTTTTTGTCTTCCTTCCTAGGATTGCTTATGTGAAGGTGAGATAGAATTTAAGGAATGCTTTGTTGGATCAGGCCAAAAGCTTTTTAATCCAGCATTCATTCTCAGAGATCCATTCAGGTGTCTATGAGAAAGTCTGCAGTTTCTGAGTCTGTAAAGAGAAACTGAAACCAGTGTGTGTGAACTTGTCTCCTGATCTGATCTGAAATGAAACTGTGAATCTGCTGTTGGTATTGTAAATACTTCATCTGTTATTATGTATATAAAGAAGTTAATGAATCCAGCTGAATCAGTTATCTGTGTGTGCTTCTGGATTTGATTTTTGCAAGAAACTCTGACAGATCTGACTGTACTTACTCCTGGTTTTAGCTGGGGACTACACAACTCATGTCCTGTTGGGTCATTGTTTCAGAAATATTTCTTTATGAAATCCCTCAATACCTTCAACAATGACAGAGCTTCTAGTATACTGTCTTCAATGGAAAAGTTGGGATACATTTAGAGGAAATGAAAATGGGCTTGTTTCAGCTCCAACCAGCCACTGGCATGTCACAAAGCACCCCAGATTACTCCTGCAGGAATATACATTACCAAATAGACACAAAAGGCAAAAATAGGTCATTTTAGAAATGTAACATTTGCATAAAATGTGCATGTGTTGATTCATATGTATATAGCAGATTCCCCAACCTCTTGGACTGATTGGAAATCTTTAGAATGTGGACATTCCTAATTCCATGGTGGGCATAGCCAGTCACAAAGATCTCCCCCATACCACCATCCTCTAATTGTTTTGGATAATCCCTACCAAAGGTCCAGCTTTGCTAGAAGTGCAGGTGGATACACCACACACACAGAGAAATTGTGCTGTAGACAAATGCTATTTCTAACTTCTACAAACATTAAATATTGAGGGTGCCATCTTGCTTTACAGTTCAATAGCTCCCCTTCTTTAATTATTCTTGAAAAAATAAGAATTGGCTGATGAAGGGAAACTGCCAAACACTAAGGATCACAGTGAAGGAAAATATATGCAGAGATGCATACTTAAATGTAATTGTTCCAAAGTAAGCTGCTCAGAATAATTTGATTGCAGTGGCATAGAAGTAGATTCATTCATTCAATCAATCAACCAACCAACTAATCAATCAATCAATCAATCAATCAATCCATTTTTTAAAAAATAGACATATTTTTATACTGTACTGACATACTGTACTGTTCTGTACAGTATTCTAAACCATGTATAGTAAACTATGACCAGGTAACCATCTGTAAGCCTGCTTTATCTGGAGTCCATTGGTGAAGCCTTGAATGGTAATAATCAAGCTCTAGATTGTTTTCATTTTCCTGGTCCCTGATGTTCACAGTGGAATGGACTATCCTTTGAACTTGAGGCTGGCTTCAAGCAATGGACTGCCCTAAGTCAAACAGGATATATGGCAAGCCTACTTGTGTTAACTTAAATGGTAGAGTCCTCTTCTAGTTTTTCTTTTGTGTACCTTCACAAGCCTTGCATATCTACTTTAATGATTCCTTCAATGCATGGCTAATGCTTACTGTACTGCCAGAAGAAGATAATGACATAGAAATACAATAGCAGAAGTCTGTAGAAACTGGACTTACTGTCTGAAAAGGAAAATCTCAACTTGCCCTGTTAAAATGGAGTACTGTATTGAATATAATATTTTCTGTTTTAATATGTAAATTTCTACCAAAATAGGGAGGACCCACTGAAATTTATCATCACTATTAATATCACTGCTAATGATCAAATGACACATTTTGCCCTTGTTGACACATCACATGAAATTGAATTCATCTCTTGGAGGGTGAAACCAGCTTATCAATTTACTGATTTTGTACGCAAACAGTAGTGTGTGTGTGTGTGCGTTTAGTTTCCTCCTTCTGATAAGGAGGAAGGTCCACACCTGTATTTAGTTCTCACACTTTTTTCAGATACCTGCTTCCAAAGATATTTGTAAAAGAGATTTGCTGACCCTTCATCCAGTCCTGTTCAAAATAATAAAAAGCATCAAAGGAAAGGGGGGGAAAGCTATAAAGTAAATGGAGCCTTAGAAACCTTTGACAGGAGCCTCATTAACACAGTTATTGTATATTCTTTTGTGTTACCAGAAGTCCCAGGCTAGGGAACTTTTCTAACAAGTCAAATTTTTTTGCCTATCAACAGGGTTCAGATTCTCTCAAAGAAATGGAACACTTTTATTTTGACCTGACCAAGAAGTCAAGTCTTTACAAATGGGAAGCTATTAGGATAGATTAGATGGATGACAGATAGATAGATAGATAGATAGATAGATAGATAGATAGATAGATAGATAGACAGACAGACAGACAGACAGACAGACAGACAGACAGATGTGGATGGATGGGTAGGTAGGTAGATAAATGGATGGATGGATGGATGGACGGACGGACAGACAGACAGACAGATGTGGATGGATGGGTAGGTAGGTAGGTAGGTAGGTAGATAGATGATAGATAGATAGATAGATAGATAGATAGATAGATAGATAGATAGATAAGATAGATAGATAGACAGACAGACAGACAGACAGACAGACAGACAGACAGACGTGGATGGGTAGGTAGGTAGGTAGATAGATAGAGAGAGGATAGATAGATGATAGATAGATAGATAGATAGATAGATAGATAGATAGATAGATAGATAGACGGACAGACAGATGTGGATGGATGGGTAGGTAGGTAGATAAATGGATGGATGGATGGATGGATGGATGGATGGATGGACAGACAGACAGACAGACAGATGTGGATGGATGGGTAGGTAGGTAGGTAGATAGATAGATAAATAGATAGATGATAGATAGATGATAGATAGATAGATAGATAGATAGATAGATAGATAGATAGATAGATACATTCTAATAACCATATCTGAGCAAATGGATATAGGTTTCATGAGCTAGGAATGGAAGTCAAACTTATCCACTCCCTTCAAGATTCAAAAAGTTGCTTAAAACAAGTATTTTCCCATGCCTATCTGGAGATTAGTGGCTTGCTGCCATCTTATCATATTTATATTTTTAAATTAATTGATTCATTGCTATTTTCTACCTTTCCTGTATAACTTTATTATTGATTTACTATATTTCCTGTAATTATTGATATATTTTCTGTGAATGTTGTAAATGAATTATTGTTCATCTGCATAATTGAAAACTGTTGTGAGTTTTTATTGATTCAGCAGTATACAAGTAGAACGAATGAACAAATGAATCAATCAATCAATCAGTCAAGAGCCTCATCAATCATACCCAGAACTATTTTGTTGTTTCTTTTGGCAGCACTTCACAAAGTTTCAGATAAGGGTTTTACCCATACCTGTTTCCCACCTATAAATGAAATGAAAAAAAGAATATAAAACTGTGACTTTATGCTGGAGGCATTTAAGGCTACCCGAAAATACATTTCATTTAAACCTTATATTCAGGGATGTACTGAAAAAGTTCCAATTCAAGACAATTTCTCTCAGGATCTCAAAAATTAGCATGGCCTTAAAAAAAAAAACCTATTGAAATATTTTCCATTATGGAAAATGAAGAACAAAAAGCTGCATGCACATAAAATCATGTGCACGACGAGCCATATTCGAGGCATGCATGATGCTTCATTGACTGAAATAATGACCTTCTATTTCTAGCATTGAGTCTGTCGAATGCCATTGTTTCTACAGTATAGGTAAACCCGGTAGCAAGAAGGAAGGAACAATCCTTTTGAGAAAATCTCACATGTTGCAAATGGAGAAAAAAAAAGAAAAAGAATTACCGTGAGACAAATGAACTGCTGAGACATCAGTATAGTGATTGACTCTGTAGCAAAAGGGGAAAAACAACGACTGGCATCTTTCATTAACATCACTTCAAACTGCAACTTTTGTAGCTGGGACTAACCTTAGCAAACATAGCGTTCATTATCAGAGAATGCAAAGGTAAGATATTTCCCTCTGTGCCTCCTACTTTGCCAGTCCACAGTTTCCATTGATCATTTTCTGTAAATAAATGAATGTTACTAATTCTGTACCATGAGAAGAACGATAACTTGAGCCACAGCAGGCAAAGGTGTTAATCAAGGCACGCCAAGATTGAGCACCCTGTTATAAGGGAAAGGGCACAGTAATCACACAACATTGCAATTTACTCAATCCCCCACAGCAAACACACTAACCACAACCTTATATGAAAGAGCTCGAGAGAGGTAAGGCGGAAACAAATCTTGCATTTGCAGCGTTCTTACGAATGAACGTCAACTTTAATTTCTTTTTTTTTTTACCGTGGGAAAATTCCTTGCTGTATTAATAGTTTTGCTTTTTATAGATCCCATATGCTGTACAAATTGAATAGCCAGCTATTAATAGCCATTGCCATGGCAATGGAGGCATTTCTGGAATACAGCATGACTTACACTTCATGGCAAACAGAAAGACCACACAAAATTGCATCCAAAGGGACCTCAGAAAGTTTCTACCAAGGATTGTATTGGTCCATCTGTTTAATAAGGGAATCCTCCTAGGGGCTAACCTGCCTTTCTATAGCTAGCCACCTTTGTATCTCTTGCTATATATTAGTTTGGTATCTATCTGTAAATCTACAAGAACTGTTGATTTTTCATTTGGAAGAGCTATGACATCTTTTTCATAATGTATAAAGAGCACTACTGTGGTAGGAGACTTTGCTAAGGATCGTTTTGTTGATTGTCATACAAAGGCAGTTTCTTAGGACACCCAAACTGAAAATAGAAATTCTCTAGATAGCTAGCTTGATACAAATCTCTGAAATGACTGTATGGCCTTGAGCAAGTCCCAGTTCTCTGCCTGGGTTCCTGTATCTTTTCACTAAAAAGAAAAGAAGAAGTTATGTGTAGCATTGATATAATAATTCTTGAAATCCTATCTGTTGGGATGTTTTATTCATTTTGGAGCATCACAGATCTGGAAATTACTGCTTCAGAGACTTGACTTGTCTATGGTATGCTTGTCATTCTTTTGGCATTACTCTACCCCAAATAAAACGTGAAATAGTGCTTTAGCTTAGTTACTTAACAATATCTACTTATCTATAGTAGATACTTAACAATATTTACTTAAGTATTAAGTATCATTACTTAACAATATCATTACTGGGCTGTGTAATAGCTCGAATGCCTTGACCATTGAAGAAAACCATTTGTAAGCTCTTTGTGTGTATTATAGGTAAAGGTAAAGGTTCCCCTTGCACATATGTCCTAGTCGTTCCCAACTCTAGGGGGCGGTGTTCATCTCCATTTCAAAGGCGAAGAGCCAGTGCTGTCCGAAGACGTCTCCGTGGTCATGTGGCTGGCATGACTAAATGCCAAAGGTGTATGGAACGTTTTTACCTTCCCACTAAAAGTGGTCCTTATTTTTCTATTTGCATTTTTTTACGTGCTTTCAAACTGGTAGGTTGGCAGAAGCTGGGACAAGTAATGGGAACTCACTCTGTTACGGGCTACTAGGGATTTGAACCAGTGAACTGCCAACCTTTCAATCGACAAGCTCAGTGTCTTAGCCACTGAGCCACCAAATCCCATGTATTATAGCAATGCCAAATTAATGGCCTCATAACCTAATTTGAACAGAATTTGGTAACCGCAAATGCTAAGAAATGTTGAGTTCCGGATCCTTATGTTGCCAAAGTAGGTGATGGATCCACCTTCACTTTGAAGTACTTCTATAAATGCTCTTGACAGTCCCTTCTCCTTTTGAGGTTCTTCACAGTGACTTGCTCTTTCAGGTTCTCCTCATTTTATTAAGGGGTTAGATATACAGGTAGTCTTTGACTTACAGCAGTTCATTTAGTGACTGTTCAAAGTTACATTGAAAAAATGACGGATGACCATTTTTTACACTTATGACCATTGAAGCATCCCATTGCTCACATGGGATTGACAAGCACCTTGTCAATCAGGTGCTTGACAACTGATTCATATTTATGATGGTTGCAGTGTCCCGGGTGTGTGTGTGTCATGGGATACCCTTTTGTGACCTTCTGACAAGCAAAGTCAACGAGGAAGCCAGATTCACTTAACAACTTTGTTACTAACTTAACAATGGCAGTGATTCGCTTAACAACTGTGACAAGAAAGGTCATAAAATGGGGCAAAACTGACTTAACTCACTTACCAACAGAAATTTTGGGCTCAATTGTTGGCATAAGTTGAGGGTTACCTGTATACAGCTGGGCAGTAAGGGCAGGCAAAATCAGTCTATTAAAAAACAGTATCTTTACAACATGACATGCAAGTAGGGAGGCTAAGATAATAGAACATTATTACTGTGTTTGCAGCTTGAAGAGTTGTCCTAGATGCTGACCAGCTCTAAGAGCTATTTTAGGTGAGCAAGAGTCCCCGAGGGGAAAAATGGAAAGGAGTGAAAAACTGGCACTAAGAAAGGCACAGAGAAAAATCAGAATGGCTTTTACAAAATGATGAACAGGTGGAGTGATGTTTTCAAGAGTGTCTTACATATTGAATAGGGAGAATAAATTGAGTAACTGGAGAATGTGAATGTATACACATGAATAAATAGCAATTTATTTAAATTAATTACTGGCTGTGCATATGCATATAGTCATATTCTCCAGTTACATGTGACCATATCAAATTTAATTAATTAATTACTGTCTGTGCATGTGCACATATTCATCTTCTCCAGTTTTACGTGATCTAAGCAAATTTAAATTAATTAATGTAATTTACATCCTGATCTTGTCCTCTCTTGGTAATATGAACCCTAGCTTACTACGTAGCTTCAGTGTGTCCTTGCCTGCTCTTCAATTTCTGCACTTGTTCTATATAATCAAGAAGTGGCCAACTTTTATTATTTTACCAATGTATCCAGCCAACAGGGCTAAGTCATCTCCAACAATACTTTGCAATGTCAAAAAGATACATAACTGTCAGTCTTCAAGTCTGTGATGGCAATACATTTTGATTCTTCAGGCATTTCACTTCCAGCAAAAGCTCACAGACATGAAACCGCTGAATAAGCTGATTTACTGAAGACAAGATAAAAGCTATATTCACAGGGAAGATCTGTCTGATTTCTGCAAAAAAAGGGGGAAAAAGAAAAAAACAGAAAACAATCATTCTGTCTGTCTGTCTGCCTGTCTGTCTATCTATCTATCTATCTATCTATCTATCTATCTATCTATCTATCTATCTATCTATCTATCTATCTATCTATCAACTATCGGTATCTATCATCTACGTCTGCCTGTCTGTTTATCATCTATCGCAAGGTTTAAATCCAAGCACTTTTCCTCCCTTCTTTTCAAGACAGTTGAAATTTGGCTATTCTCTTGGTGACTCTAAGAACTCAGTGCAGGGGTGAAATCCAGCAGGTTCTGACAGATTTTGGAGAACCGGTAGCAAAAATTTTGAGCAGTTTAGAGAACCGGTAGCGGAAATTTTGAGTAGTTCAGAAAACCGGCAAATACCACCTCTGGCTGGCCCCAGAGTGGGGTGGGAATGAAGATTTTGCAGTATCCTTCCCCCAGGAGTGGGGTGGGAATGGAGATTTTGCAGTATACTTTCCCTGCTATGCCCACCAAGCCACGCCCACCAAACCACACCATACCCACCAAGCCACGCCCACAGAACCGGTAGTAAAAAAAATTGAATTTCACCACTGCCTCAGTGTTCTATCGAGCCTGAGAACTGATGCTTGTCTCCTCACCATCTTTAGTTTTTACATAGTACACAGCCAGGGGTGGTATTCAGCTGGTTTGGACTGGTTCAGGCAAACCCGTAGCTCCGATTTTGTTTTGACGATCAGCTGGGCCCGCTCACCCGCCCCTGCACTATACCGACCTATATTTCCTTTGTTTGAAGCCCAGCTGATAGGCATGATAGAGCGGATTGCCGCGCCTTAGCTGTTTTACTCACTGGGGCTGCAGTAGAAGTTAAGTTTTAGAGATGTTTTCAAACGCACTGCGCACGCTCAGCAAACCAGTTGCTACATTGGTTGAATCCCACCACTGTAAACAGCTATATAATTAGCCCAACTGTATATCTGATTAAATGTTGATGGAAATATGTAGGAACTCCCTTTATTTCTTTTCCTATCTTTTAATATTTTCCCTTTTTTGGTTGGTTGGTTGGTTGGTTGATAGATAGAGTAAAGTTGGGATATTATTTTGTTGTTCACATGCATCTCACAGCTATAGATAAATTAAATTAAATTAATTAAAAGCAGTTAAAACTATGAATAAAGATGTATTTTAATATTCTAGCATTAGAATTTTAAAATTCTAGCATTCACATATATAAATAAATAAGTTGGTATGTATGAATGTGTTTCTGTATATCTTTGTGTGTGTGTAATAAACACGCATATACAACACAAACAAATGAATATGTCATTTTTAGTAGCCATTAGTGGAATTCTAACAGAGTAAGTTTTACCTTTTTATTAATTTATTTCCTAGAACATGCTGTAAACCTAAATCTTTAATTTTGGCAGTGATGGTCCATAGTCTCATAAAAAATAATTTGTGTCTGACTGTCTAATAAAGATGGTGGAAAGATTCTTCACACGCAAATAATTGACTGCATACTTCATTTCATTTATTCGAATTTCTATACCGCCCTTCTCCTTTCGGACTCAGGGCGGTGAACAGCCAGATAAAAAACATCTATACAAACATCACAGTTAAAAAATAAAGTTAAAATAATTTATAAATTTGGCCCATAATTTAAAACTTGTCAATTAAAAAAAATATTAAAATTTTTAAAACTAACCCTTCATTGCAATGGGTCATGTCATGCCTGTATTTGATGTCACACTGTGCTTTTTTTTTGGGGGGGGGTCTATGTTGCAATTCAAGTTATGGTTTGTGAGTCTGAGATCCCTCTGCACTTACAATGTGACAACTGAAGTCCTGAATGAGCTATCATCTTTAAGCCGTTTCATTCGGAATACATCTTCATACATGCCACATTTGGAGCAGGGAGTTTCTTGCTCCATGCAATGGAGGGAAGTTAGGGAGATGAATCTTTCTTGGGCATTCCCCAAACTCACTAGTAGGGTAGGAATACAGATGAAAACAAGACAATGAAAGCAGCACCTTGACATCTTCTCCGTGCTGCATCTCAATTCTATGCCTTACTTTGTGTTGATACAAATTACAGTAAACTGAAATCACATGCTTTCTTTTTAGTGATTTATTAAGAAAGGCTTATTCAACTTTCCTAACTTCAGAATAGAGGGTGGTGAAGGATCAGCTTCAGCTCAATCCTGACAAGACTGAGTGGCTGTGAGCTATAGGTTTCCCATATCCAATCTTTTGCCATCTTTAACTCCGGTTGAGATGACACTCTTCCAGTCAGAGCTGGCGCATAACCTGAGGTTTTCCTGGACTCATAACCTCTGACTGAAGAGTGGGAGGCAAACATGACCAGGAAGTCCTGTGCACAAATAATTGTTTTGTGTGCCAGTGTGTGCCATTTCCTAGTCTGAAGGCATTGCTCGCGGTCAGTCATGCCTCAGTCACTTCCCAACTGGACTAAAGTACTACAATACACTGTACAGGGGACTTGCCTTTGAAGACCATTCAAAAACTGCAGATGGTTCAGAATTTTAGTTATTTAATTATTATTCCAATATATATGGGCATCCAAAGTCATAATTCTGGACTGCTAGCAGTGTTAAAAAAAAGTAATAAAAGCACAAAAAAGACAAAACAGTACATATAAAATCGTAACCCGGGTAAAAACAGACCTATCAGTCACAATTAACATAGCCAGGGTTCCTTCTGGTAGATGGGAAGTCTGTAAGTTTGTTTAATAATAAATAAATACACCAAAACAGGCTTGTGCAGAATCTTAGTTTGTCCTAGGACTGCACTCTTCTGGACAGGGAACTCTGATGTCATTCCTGAGATCGGTTGGAGCCACTCTGCCAGGTGAGGAGTCATAGACCTGATTGCTTTGATATACATGCATGCATGTCTGTATGTATGTATGTATATAAAATGTATGCATGTATGTATGTATGTATATACCATGTTTTCCCGAAAACAAGACCCTGTCTTATACTTTTTTGAAGCCTGAAATAAGTGCTTAGCCTTATTGCAATGCACTCAAAAGCCCGATTCGGCTTATTATCAGGGGATATCTTATTTTGGGGAAACAGTGTGTGTGTGTGTGTGTGTGTGTGTGTGTGTGTCTGTGTGTCTGTGTGTCTGTGTCTGTGTGTCTGTGTGTCTGTGTGAATATACTCAGGGGTGAAATCCAGCAGGTTCTGACAGGTTCTGGAGAACCGGTAGTGGAAATTTTGAGTAGTTCGGAGAACTGGCAAATACCACCTCTGGCTGGCCCCAGAGTGGGGTGGGAATGGAGCTTTTGCAGCAACCTTCCCCTGGAGTGGGGTGGGATTGGAGATTTTGCAATATCCTTCTCCTGCCACGGCCACCAAGCCACGGCCATCAAGCCACAGCCACCAAGCCATGCCCACATAACCGGTAGTAAAAAAAATTGGATTTCACCACTGAATATACTGCTCCAACATTTGGCAGGAAGGAGAGGGGAGACAGTGATGAAGCAGTCTTCCTAACAACAATAGCTCAGTCTTCAAATGGGAGATGGCATGTAGATATCCTGCATTCTGGATTTTTTTGCTTCATAGGGGATGAAAATGCAATATTAATGCCTGCTGCAAAGAAGTGGATTAATGAAAAGAAGGGGAAAAAAGCACAAAGTACTATCTTGTTACCAATCAATAGATCTGAAGGTCTTGAGCTGATGCCAGAATAAAGGGCCCATGCAAACTTGGCTGGCAAAGCGTGCATTTGAAATAAAGCCTCAGTGAAGAGTAGCAGAGACAGTCGCCATTCCCACTCTGAGTAATGTCTGCCTTCTATTCAGTAGCAGCCCACGAGGAGAGTGGCAGACAAAGACATACCCACTGAAAAACATCACTCTGATAAAATCCTTGTACTCATGGCAAAAATCTTATAATTGCTGGCTGATGAGGTTTGCCTCAAAAGTATGTGGGGAAGACACAGCATTCCCGCCCACCCCAAAAAGGCGGCAGAAATGTGTGAACGAGAAAACATAGAAGATAATGACCAACTGATGAGGATTGGCTTTGAAGGTTTTGTTCTAATCATAATCTTACCACTGTGGTTTGGAGCCTTATTTGGTTCCCCCCCCCCCCCACTCAGCTCTGCAGTATTTAATCTAGGATCAAACCATGAATCTTTGGCACAGATCCTTCTCGGTCCCAGACTGAGGTCCTGCTGCCAATATTCCTTGATGGGGAGTGAAATTTGTTCACACATTTGAGATGAGTAGGGCTGATGATGTCAGTATGAATCTTCTAGGGTGCTTTCAAAAAGACAGGCAGATTAAGTGAGTCAGATTATAGGGTTTTTCATGTTTACATCAACTTTTTTGGAATTGGAGGATAAAATCTGCCACTTTGTACAAAAAGTGCATTGCAATAAATTGAGTCTCTCTTAAAGCTCACTGCTGTCCCAGGAAATTCTTCAGTGTGTTTCAGACAGTTTTTCTGCAAGCTCATTCATGTTTCTATGTCTGTAGGTTATTGCTGTTCCCATTATCTGTTACCTATGTGAAGATCTCAAATAGCTGATCCATTTTTTTTTTCAGAGAAAGAGATTCTAAAGGAAGAGAAAGAAAAAAAGAGAGAATTATAAATAATAAAAATAATAGTATGCATTAAATGCACTTTTCTGGTCTTTTATGAGTGTCAATGGTGAATTTATGAATGAAGCAACAGATAAGGTCGAACTGAGGTCATGGCTCTAAGTGAGACACATTTCGATAATGTACAGAGCATGACTGAAGACTTTCATACCAGGTAAAGTCAGGCCTGGAAGCCATCTTTTTTGTTGGATCTTCAGGCCTGCCACATTTACTACTGTGAGAAACTCGGAGGGGGAAATAATTGTGGAGCTGGAACTGGGAGGCATCTCCAGTTGGGACGGTGCTTTGATTGGACCATGTGATAGACTTGTGAGTGTTGGGCAGGGACTTGAACTTTCCTTTGGGTGAGGAAAACCTGGAAACTTTCAGATTCGGGTTTTCCCAGATGTGCCAATATGACATCTCTAATAAAACGGAACTTCGAGGAATTTCGAGCCTCAGAGGTTTATTTCATTGGGGGTGTTACTTGGAATCCTGACATTAACCCGAATCTCCTCTAAAAATTCAACCAGCTCCCCTGATACCGGGATGCTGTCCCGGGTTCTGAGCTCCGAATGTTGACCCGAAACCTGGCAGCATGAAGACTCAGGGAAGATGGAGGAAGACAAGAAAGCCATGGAGGGAACCATGGGGATTGGCTTGGTGACTTCTGTCAAGACAATCTATTCCCCTTCTCAAGCCATGGTGGAAGTGGAAGAAGCTGCAGAAAGAGAATGCCAGCTAGGTGCCTGGCCCACAGAGCCAGTGCCTAAGCGAGCCGCGCAACTGGATCTAATCCCAGGGGAAGGAGAGGTGACAGCTTCACAGCTGTTAGCATTTTCTTGAGGAATGGACAGATATTCTCCTAATTGAGAGGATAGTGGAATTGCAGGCAATGGAGAGGTTGGCTTTTCCCAAAAGGGTACATATATATTCAGATGAAATGGACAGGAAGTTCAGGATCAGGGAACTCTATCTAGACATTTATTTTCTTCAATTACACACAATTAATAATACAAACCAGATTTCCCAAGAATTAGGATGCTCCAGAGTGGATTTGGTATCCAAACCATGTATACTAATTGACTGACAGCAATATTAAGAAGGAATGCTAATGGTTGTGGATTTTCAAAATAATACAAATGAATAGGATAATGCTCTCCATACAGAATGCTTTGTGCTAGTTGATTTGTGAACAAAGATCCTAAACAAATGGTCAACTTCTCCATTTGCTTTAAGGAATATCTGCCAAAACATCCTTTAATCTGGATCTGTATGTGTACCTGAAGTTATGCTCTAGCTTGAATTGAGAAAAGTGATTGATTGTGAAAAATGGGGATATAACTCTATATATTTCTGGAAGGCAAGCAGAGAAGTATGAACTTCAGTGAAGTGACTGTTCAGGGCTTGAACATTAATGGTGCGAAAATCCAAAGTAATTAAGCTAAAATTAATTGTAGCTATTAATGTGCATATACATAGTAAAAGTCAGTTTGATTAGTTTAAATCAGCTTAAAATAAACCATACATCATCCGTTTCATTTTCCCCCCACTGAATAATACTAAATCAATTAGAACTTCAGTTGTATTAATACCGGCTCATGGTATCTAGCAACAGAATGGAGTGCAAATCTGAAGGATAAATTATGTCAAAAACTGTATGTTGGGGGCTGGGAGGAAGAGTCATAACTGGCATCCTGCTGGTCATCTGCACTGCAAAGATATCTGGCAAGAATAGCTACCACAAAGCTCTTTTTGTGATGGTGCCACTATACAGCAATGACTGAAGCAGGTAAACTGGTTTAAGGGCACCATGGAAGCACTGCTGATGAAAGAGAGGATCTGGAATGGAGCATTATTCTAATTCAATGTAAGGGGAATCTGCTCAGCATATACAATTTCCAGCAGAGGTGAGCTAAATCAGACTGCTCTTCCTTGTTGCAATTCTGCCCATCTATTTTCCTTGTTAACCCTAATCTCTAGAGAAAATCCTATGTGAATTATCTGTTTCTCTCTCTGTGTGAGTCTCTCTGTCTCTCTGTCTCTGTCTCTCTCTCTGTCTCTCTCTCTCTCTGAGAGAGAGAGAGAGAGAGAGAGAGAGAGAGAGAGAGAGAGAGAGAGAGAGAGAGAGAGAGAGAGAGACCCATTTGAATATCTTGTGTCTCTAACTCTAAGAACTTCCAGTCAGGATTTCTGACAACTGTAGCCCCTATTCATGTCGAGGGCATCAAACTAAGGATGTTACTCTATACCCAAGGACATACAGTGGATGCCTCAAATTTTGATTTTGCTGTTGCTCTTGCTGCTGCTGCTCCAGTGTGAGAAGCCGATCCCGAAAACTGAACCTCTGCTGTATCTTGATTGTTGTCAGTCTTTGACTTTAAGCTTTAAGGATCTCCAGGCAGTGTGCTTGTGTCTACAGTATGCCTAACAGTTTAGCTGATCTTTCAGTTGTGTCTTGATCTGGCTGCCTCTCTCAACAGCTGCCCTGTTATATCTGGCTTACTGCCAAGATGCCTTCTCCATCGCTCTACTAATTCCAGACCTTTCTGGGAGATTCATCGCAAGTCGGTGCTTTGTGTTAGCTGGATTTTTCCCTGCCAACCTTCCTCCTCCTTGTCTGTCTGCTACTCATCTGCCTACAATCTGCTTTTCAGAGGAGACATGAAACTGCCTGCCTGAATGTCAGTCATTGATCACTGTAATCCTTGCAGATGCTGCCTGCCTTAACAGAAAAAACTGGCCAAGGGTGCCTAATGTTATTATATACAATATAGGTATATAAAATACATTGCATGCATTATATGCAATTTACAAACAGAGTGAAAGAAGAGAAAATACGTTATAAAAGCAGAAGAAACACCACCCTCCATAGCAACATTTGATGAAAAAAAAAAGTTAGAATTTACAGTCCTCTTTTCTGCAATGTCTCAAATCCCATTCTTCACAAGCATGGTAAATGGCTAATTTAGTGCTATCGCTTAGTGAAATTGCTAGCTTTTTAGCTATCCACATCTGGTTGGACAATCTGAATGTATCAGATCCATATTCCTGGTTTTACTGCTCTTTGCTTCTTGAAATGTCAGTTGCAGAGAAGAAAGCATAGTTAAGTTGATTTTGTGCTCAATAACATGAAGACTGATTTCCAAGAAAGGATGTGATTTGTCCATACAAGCTCAATATATGTAAGATCCTTGGGAGTTTCAAGGCCATAGCATCTTTCGATTCTTCTTCAAAGATGAATATCTTTTTTACCTTTGAAGGAGACCTCGGAGAAGTCCTTCTGACGATGGAACACGACCCATTTTTCTAGCCTCCATTTGCCTTTATTGATTTATTTATTAAATTAATACAGCTGCCCATCTCACAGAAAGAGTCTGGGTGGTGTACAAGAATTAAATAAAACAATATTTAAAACAATCACTGGTAAAATATAAAACAGTCATATTAAAATACACAAACCACCAGGCACAAGGCAGAATAAATTAGAACCAAGGTGGTGCAGTGGTTAGAGTGCAGTACTGCAGGCTACTTCAGCAGACTGCTAGCTGCAGTTCAGCACTTCAAATCTCACGAGGCTCAAGGTTGACTCAGCCATCCATCCTTCCAAGGTGGGTAAAACGAAGACCCAGATTGTTGGAGGCAATATGCTGACTCTGTAAACCGCTTAGAGAGGGCTGTAAAAGCACTGTGAAGCAGTATATAAGTCTATTGCTATTGCTATAAATTAACTACAGTGATGAAGCCATCTTAGAATATCACTGGTCTACTGGGACCCCCAAGCTTGATGACAAAGGCAGGCCTTGAGGGGCTTCCAGAACATTTGACTTCAGAAAGAACTTTCTGCGACTCTGGAATTGTCCAGGACTAGAGAGGACAACAAATGGTCAAAGATAAATCTGATGAAAATATTGATCAACCGAATTCAAGATTGTTTTTGTTCCACATAGATAGTTTACTTCTCTTCCATTGTCAGCAACAAGAAGGAAGGATTTAATAAGGGACATAAAATACAGACAACACAGTTGAATTTATCCCTTCTGCGTGACCCAAAAAGATATAAAATAGTGATATTTTTCTCTTTTCTTCCCTCACAGGACTGGTCTACCAAAGCTTTAGATATATAGAAGGCAAACACAGGTATCGATATATCTTGATCTTCCTTTTATATGGGAGACACATTCCCAATACATCATTTTATATGGCAGAAATAATAGATTATGATAATAAAACAGAGATAGAAAAGGAGAAAGCAAGGCAAACATAAATGGGATGCCACAATTCATATTCCAATTTTTACCTGGAATACAAATATACAAGATTGCATCAAAAGGCACCTTTGGGGACAAGCAAATTTCAAGTTTCATTTTGTCATCCATGTTTGCTTAAGCACACTGAAAACATAAGAAGAAGTTTGACAATTCATTTAGCTATTTTTTTGGCTTCAGGGAGAACTAATGGAACATCATATCTGTGTGTGCGTGTATGTGTGTGAATATGCAGTCCATTTGTGATGAAGTTAAAGTAAACTAAATTAATTTTGTCATGATGCTTTAGGCTGTCTTGGATGATGCCACCAACTGAGAGCAAATGGAAAAATTAAATGGAAGATGAAGCATTTTAAAGAACTCACGGGAAGACAGAAGGGGTACATCTCCTCTCAGCCCTCCCTCCTATGATCCCCTTTTTTAGAAAAAATTTTGGCCCCTCATAAAACAAGCCACATTTTTGTTATCCCTTGAGTCTGACTGTCAGCAACACTCCAATGCTGGGCTCCTTCTACTTTCACATAATAAGAGAGCTATATTGAAATACATTTTAAAATGTTGATGCATTATCTGCCAGCACTAATCTACATTAAGGATTCTTCAGACATCCCTTTCTTTATCTACATTCTGTAGTGCTCAGATAAGGTAAAGGTTCCCCTTGCACATATGTGCTAGTCATTCCCGACTTTAGGGGGCGGTGCTCATCTCCATTTCAAAGCCGAAGAGCCAGCGCTGTCTGAAGACGTCTCCGTGGTCATGTGGCCGGCATGACTAAATGGCAAAGGTGCATGGAATGCTGTTACCTTCCCACCGAAGTGGTCCCTATTTTTCTACTTGCATTTTTTATGTGCTTTTGAACTGCAAGGTTGGCAGAAGCTGGAACAAGTAAAGGGAGCTCACCCCGTTACACGACACTAGGGATTCAAACCATTGAACTGCCTACCTTTCAATTGACAAGCTCAGCATCTTAGCCACTGAGCCACCGAGTCCCTATTAGATAGGACAATATTAAACAGCTCAGGTAGGAGCAGTTTAATATTGTCCTAATAGGTGACTTGGTTGTCCCAAAGGTGCTTTTTCAAAAGGCAACTGGACTTCCTTTGTTTTTCCTTGAAGACGTTTTGCTTCTCATCCAAGAAGCTTCTCCTGAACTGAAGAAGCTTCTTGGATGAGAAGTGAAATGTCTTCAAGGAAAAACAAAGAAAGTTCAGTTGCCTTTTGAAAAAGCACCTTTGGGACAATCATAATTTGGATGACTGAGAATCTCCATAGACAGTTGGCTTGATTCTCACTCTCAAATGCAAAGAGGATCAAACCAGGGGTGAAATGCTCCCCATTCGGACTGGATCGCCTGATCCGATAGTGATGGCGTGGGTGGTTCAGAGAACTGAATCCCTGCGCACCCCCCCCCCAGCTGAGCCGCGCAATCATTAGAGGCTTTTTTTTTTTTACTTTTAAAAGCATTTTTTCTACAACCTCTTCGGCAGAAAAAATGCTTTTAAAAGTTAAAAAAAAGCCGCTAATGATCACGCAGCTCAGCTGGGATCATCAGAAGCTTCTAAAAGCATTTTTTCTGCAACCCCTTTGGCCGAAGAGGTTGTAGGGAAAAAAATGCCTTTAAAAGCCTCTGGAGATCCCAGCTGATTTGCCTGATTGTCAGAGGCTTCTAAAAGCATTTTTTTCTGCAATCTCTTAACAGCAGTTATGCTGCACCACCAGAGAAGAATGTATTATGGAAAGAGAATGAAAACTTCTCCTTTTCCTTGCTTCATTACCTGTGACTAAATTCTTACTAAGGGGTAAGAATAGTGTTTTAGATCAGTCACTGGTGCTTTGGAACTGAATGTAATCTCAAAAGGCAATGATGAAAAAAAATATAGATCTTAAAATAAGGCTGGGAAATAAGAAAGCCTCCACATTTTACTGAATTATAAATATTCTTTGCCAACTATTGTGCTGGGTAAGACTGCTGGTTGCTATACTTCAGCAGTAAATGGAGGATCCCAAGGTCTCCATTTCTATCACTCTATTTACTAGAGCCGTGATGGCGAACCTATGGCACGCGTGTCAGAGGTGGCACTCAAAGCCCTCTCTGTGGGCACTCACGCCATCACCAGCTGCTCTTCTGGTTTCCAGTGTGCACATGTGTGCTGGCCAGCTGGTCTTCGGGTGCTGGAAACCACAAGAGCAGCATTTGATGGCACAAGAGGGTGCCATAAGTTCGCTTTTGGCCTGAAAAGCAAATCACTTTTGGGCCATTTTCAGGCCGTTTTATAGGCCAAAAACCACCTGAAAACAACCCAAAAAATGGCCTGAAAATGGCCCCAAAAATGTCCTGAAAATAACCCAAAAACAGCCTGAAAAATGGCCAAAACCGGCCAAAACCAGGCCATTTTTTGAGCCGTTTTTTGGACATTTTTCAGGCCAAAAACAGACTGGAAATGGCCCAAAAATCATCCTGAAAACAGCCAGAAAAACAGCCTGAAAATACCCCCCCAAAATGTCCATAAAACAGGCCATTTTTTGGGCCGTTTTCAGGCCATTTTTTGGGCCAAGAACGATTTGGAAACAACACAAAAAATGGCTTGAAAACAGCCAAAGAAATGGCCAAAACCAGCCAAAAAGCAGGCATGCGTGTACCGACCAGCTGGTCTTTGGGTTTCTGGTGCTCTGGCATGCACGAAGACCAGCTGGCCAGTGCATATGTGTGTGCCGGAAACTCAAAGACTAGCTGGCCGGCGTGCACATACGCGCCGGCCAGCTGGTCTTCGGGTTTCCAGTGCTCCAGCGTGCGCACATGCACACACATGCACACACGTTCTAGTTTGGGCACTTGGTGCCGAAAAGGTTCACTATCACTATACTACAGAATAGTAGATATTAACCACATTAAATATGAAAACTAGTGGTTAAATTATAGCCAAGTGGAACAATGGACTAAAAATTGGATAAGAGAAAATGGAGAGTGTAGAGAGTTAATGAGGTTTGAGGAATTAATTGAAAAAAATCAAACTGTAAAGGAAGAAAATAAAGGGATAAAAGGCTTAATGAGTGGAATTTATAAAATATTGTTGGAGGAAGAGGAGAGGGGAAATATAGGAAAGATGGTATGGGAAACTGATTTGAAGATACAAATGGGGCAACAGAGTTGGGACAGAATTTGGCAACAAAGAGTGTTGAGAAATATGTCAGTAAGAATAAAAGAGAATTACTACAAAATGGTATGGAGGTGGTACTTAACTCCAGTTAGATTAAGCAATATGAATCAGAACTATTCAGATAACTGTTGGAGAGGTTGTGGGGAAAAAAGAACGTATTTATATATGTGGTGGGATTGTAAATTTGTGCAAAAATTGTGGAAGATGGTGTTTAAGGAGATAGAAGAAATTGTAGGAATAAAGGTAGAAGGGACACCAAAGGTAGCATTACTCTCACTATTGGAAGATATAAAACGTAAAAAAGAGACTAAAGAATTGATAATAAATTTGTTGACCGCAGCAAGGCTAATGATTTCTAGGAACTGGAAGATACAAGGTGTTTATAATTTGGAAGAATGGTATAAGGAAGTATGGAATATTGCCATAAATGATAAACTGACTTGCAATATTAAAGTAAGGAGGGGCATAATGAAGGTAAACGATTTCAATGGAATCTGGAAACAGTTCCTAATATATGTGTTTTCTGGAGGAAGAGGGATACTACCACCAGAAGAAGCTTTAAGATTCTGGAAGCAGGAATGATCCCGAGGGGTGGGGGAGCACTTGTTGATTGTTTGTATTCTGTATATCGTTATATATTATATATTATGATTCGTGTATGTTATCTATGTTAATTTTTTTATATGTTAATAATAATAATATATATATATATATATGAAAACTAGAAAGAACATTGGAAAAAGAAATCAGTGGATTTGTTATGTTAGTTTCATAATTTGTTGATGTAGCACTTAGTCTTGACCTAAGATAATTTGTGGGTAGAAGATTTGTGAGTGAGGTGTTCCTCTGTATAAAACAATTATCTATTAAGGAAATAGCTAGGGCAGCACTCTGTTCTGTAGTGTTCTTTGTGATAAGAACTCTTTGGTGTATAGATTAGATTAAATCATATTAGCTCCCCTTCTACAGTTTAAGATCAGACTCCTGTTAGCCAACTTAGTCAAAAGCAGGTGTCACTAACATATTTGAGAAAAATCAGATTATATACCAAGCAATCCCCTGCTCAGTTTCCTTCCCTTTCTCTTCTAGACCTTACTTTACCTTGGAGGCTCTTCTAATACTGGGTTAGCTTTTGTTTTTACAATTATCTTTTCTTATGAAACTCTGTCTTTAAAAATGTGCAGATGCCAATACACTTAACAAAAAGTTAGGATGTGCTTGCTTTCCCTTCCCCAACCTGACTTTTTGTAGATGTTTTTGGACCACAGCTCACATAATCTCTGATCACTGGCTGGAATTGTTAGGGGTTACAAAGTTATCCTAATAAGCAAAGAAGGAAGGAAAATTTCAGGTTATGAACAAGCCAGGAATCAGAGAATGAGGGAGTAAGTTTAGCTTCTGCCTCAATGAAAAATCACTCCCACTTTTTCTGTTGAAGTGAATGGCCTTTGGGGAAAAAGGTAAATTTGCAGTTGGAATAACTTTGTGACAAGTAAAAACTACGTGAATCAAGCTTAGCTGGTAAAAATATAATTTAACAGGATTTTACATGTTTATGCCCTGAATCATACGTGCATCTAATTGTCTTGAAGAAAAAATTTCAGTATATTTGGGTCATTTCCCCCTTAGTTTTAGACACACAGAAAGGCTTCTTATGGTGCCAATGTGTCAAGAACTTTTTTTTTTTTTTTGCTATTCATGATGTATAAATTCCAGAGTTATGCATAATGACTATCTGCTTCTTGGTCAATTCCCAGGGCATTGGCTATATTGAGAAAAGCCCAACTTCCAGTTTTCAACTAAATTTGAGACCAAAGTCAGGCTTTTATAAAATATTGCAGCCTAACTACATTTTATTTTCAGGCTGGTTTGGAGAGAAAAAGGCCAAGAAGACAGTGTGGGAAAAATCAGGCTAGAAAAGGACAAGGGGGAAAAATTTTGATCGTTCCCATAGCTCAACAGAGCATGTTGTTCGGGTAATTCATAGGCCAGTGCCTCTGAGGGATCCAATCACTCTTTGGCAAAATTAGATTCTGATTCATGCTTTCTTAACTCATGCAAATGCCAACAAAGGATGAGAACATTCCATGGGAACTTTACAGTACAACCAGTCTCCTCCTTATCAGCTTTAAACTAGTGGCCAGACTTGAAGGTTGTTAGATAGAGAATTCAATTCTCAACTGTACACTTTAGTTTCTAAATCCCCCCCTTTTAACCATCCACAGCCTAAGATTCGATCTGCGTTTACTGTAGCCCAATATGCAAAAGTGTACGTGTGTGTGTGCGCGCTTGTGTGCATATGTAACTTCCTTGCTAAAGATTTACTCAGAGATTGTTGGCCTGACTGACTCCCCATTTTCATTTCCAGACCTGATTCCCTTGTTCCTAAGCTTCACTCAGTCTCCTTCCAGGCTCCAACTTATACCAATAAAAAGACACTCTGCTACAATTCTATCCGTCTCTCTTTATGAAATAAAGATGGTAAGGAAGAAAGATGGAAGGAAGCTGAGGAAGGCAAAGAGTTAACAAATGACAAATGATGTTGTCTGGACTCCTCTCCTCTTCTCACAGAATAAGGCAGGGCCATTGCACAATAAACGCCTTATGTAGAAGCACCCTCAAGAGGACTGCAAAGATAAGATATGCCACAAAATTTTATGTCTATTATCTTCGGGTAGGATTCCTGTCTAAAGATCCAGACAAGTTGCAATAAGGATCTTGCAGTCCTACTCAAACTTTACAGTCTTGAGTAAGAGAATTTCAGAAGAGGGGGGAATAGAGACAGGGATGAAATCCAGCAGGTTCTGACAGGTTCTGGGGAACCGGTAGCAGAAATTTTGAGCAGTTCAGAGAACCGATAGCGGAAATTTTGAGTAGTTCGGAGAACCAGCAAATGCCACCTCTGGCTGGCCCCAGAGTGGGGTGGGAATGGAGATTTTGCAATATCCTTCCCCCAGGAGTGGGGAGGGAATGGGGATTTTGCAGTATTCTTCCCCTGCCACATCCACCAAGCCACACCACACCCACCAAGCCACACCCACAGAACCGGTAATAAAAAAAATGGATTTCACCACTGAATAGAGATTTCCATTTTCCTAGTGGGCTATGCTAGATATTTATAGTCCTACTCTTAGGAAGAATAAGACAGCCATCTCAGAAATTACAGTAGGTTTGAAGTATTATGAAAAGACAACAAATAGTTGGTTTAATATTCTCTTATTTTACTGCTACTGATATGGAGAAGTGCCTTGGAGATTTTCTGCCTCAGATGCCAAATAAGTTGGTTACTTTGGGCAGGTGAGGGACTAAGCTCCCTCAGGCAGCAGAACACCTTGAACTGGTCCTGGTGGCAAGTGATGGAAAGAACTTTAGTCTGCAGCTCTGAAGATCTGCTGCCTCATGTCGCAGAAGACATGAGCAGCATCAATGAACAGATCCAATCTGACTTTAGAGAAGATAACTCACCAAGTTAGAAAATTTGGATTTAGGGTGTCAGCCCTGAATCTGAGCAGAGGGGAAGGGATTTGCAGTGTGAGAGACAAAAATTGTGTCATTTCCACCACTTTCCTTTGAATCATTTCTATCACCCTCTCTTGCAAGCCTAATTTTCTTTCCCAAGCAATTTGCAATGTCAGGAGCTTGAACAGAACAATCCCCTGCTCTTCAATTACCTCTCACCCCTGCTTCTCAATTGATCTTCCAGTGATTGTTCAATCTGGAAAGTCTTGGTCCTTCTTAGGTTTATTCTGTATTTTTTTAAATGATTTACAACCTTATAAGGTCATGGATATCTAAAGTATCTTTAAAAGGCCTCCTTACTTTTACACTGCTTTGTGTCTAAATCAACAGCTAATTCCACCCACAGAATTTGCTATTAAAAAATAAAGATCATAAATAAGCTTGTTGATGTGTTACAAATTTATCACAGTACCCAAAAAGCAGTAGGAAAGTTTTATGAAAAAGATTTCATCTTTTTTCATCTTTTTCATCTAACAGTCAGCATGATAGGTTAATTCAATGCAGAAGGAAAAAAGATTTTTGAAGACTTTTACAGAAATCTTGTGGATTATGCTGAAGCTATTTCAGTACTTAATATGAAACTACTCCAGTTTTGGTCTATGAACATATAGCAATTAAAAAAATAAAAATGATTTTATATTGATCCATATACTCTAACTTATCACTGAAGTCAGCAGAGGCTGTCAAAAATTTCATGCATCTTTGCTTTCTGAGATGATTTTTACTAGAATTGCCATTTTATATTTGAATATAAAAGCATTAGAAGTAGACTGAATTATGGGAAGTAAAAATATGAAGGAGAGTAGTATCACAGAGCATATAAATAAAACTTTGCACATTTTATCTTAATAGTTTCTCTTTAAAAATGTAAGCCTGTGTAAAATTGTGATTATTTTAATTTAAACTAAATTGGCCATAGAAACAGATTAATGTGGGGTGGCAGAGCAGCGATTCCAATTGAATCCCTTTAGCATCGTCTAGTCCACTTTGGAAAAAATCCAGTGCTGTTTTCACGAAGGACACAACTGTTGAGCGAATGATGATTTTGCCACATAGGCTGAAATGTTCAAGAATTATAAGTACAAGAATCTCCCTGATTAATTCAACCTGGTTACCTGCTTATTATTTCCAACCCAACAGAAATTTAGAAAGAAATTGTTTAAAGGGGTTCACAAAGGGGTTCACAAAAGAGCCTTGGTACTACAGTGGTTTAAAGCACCCTGTTATTAACACAGCTGCCTGCAATTTACTGCTGGTTCGAATCTCTCCAAGGCTCAAGGTTGACTCAGCCTTCCATCCTTTCTAAGGTAGGTTAAATGAGGACCCAGTTTGTGGGGGCAATAAGCTGACTTTGTATAAAATATACAAAAGTATGAAGGCTATTGCTGAGCACATTGTAAGCCGCCCTGAGTCTCCGGAGAAGGGCGGCATATAAATCAAATTAAAATAAAAAATAAAAAAATAAACAACTCGGATTGTCAATGAGGTCTGTCGGTCAGATGGATAACTTTCTGAAAACCTTGGAACAAATCTGGTGCAGGAGGAGAAACTGGTCAAAACTGGTCAAATGGACTGTAAATGGATTGAATCAGGTTTCTTCTAGGGCAGTGTCTCTCAGGCTCAGCAACTTCAACTACCAGAATTCCCAGTCAGCCAACAAGCAAGCAACCCATTCTAAGCTCCGCCCATGGTTCTGGTCACATGTCTCAAAGTAGAATGTATCCAACTTACCCCACACTTCTCACAGCAGAGTTACATGTCAACTCACATAGATGTGAAGGAACAGCACACACACACATACACATGGCCAGACCCAACATGTTACTTCATTACACAGAAGAAATGACAAACATCTCTTATAATCACTGCTGGTAAAAGAGATTGGAAAGCATTCCAGAAGTTATTTTCTGCTTTGACTTTTACATTTTTTTGCAATATAAATTTTAGAACAAGACGGATTTAAAAAAAGAGAGAAAGAATTCTTAGAGGAATGGCATTGACCAAGCTGGGATCAACACATATAGAGTATTGATTTAATTGCTATCTGTAGTTCTATCAAAAAATAAAATCAAATACTTAATTAACATGCAAATTGATTGCCTCCCAACCCCCCCCCCACCATCAAGCATGAATATAATTGATGTAAAAGAAAGTATATTGCCAACCAATGAACCCCACATCCCCAGATCTCCTATACTGTTTTCACTTCCTGTTGCCACCTGGGAGAGGCTGGCATTTGTATCTCTACAATCTGCAAATGTGGTATATATGTCTAGGAGCAGGGCAGGGGGAAATCTTGTGTACACAGCCACTGCTACATACTGCATGTAGCCTGAGCACTCTTGGTAGACATTAACCCAAATGCTTTGCCCAACTATCTATTCATGATGCCCAAGAAACTGATAATCTCAGGCAAAACAAATAATATTTGCCCTGTCCATTGTGCATAGTGCTAGTTATGCAGAAGAAAATGCTTTGTTGTGGAAAGTGACACCAGGATCCTGGTCCTGATAAGCATCACACCTTGGATTTCTCCTCACTTATTTTCATTTTGGTATATCTGCTTGCTTGCCTGCCAGGTTTATAGCTACAACAGGTGGCAGCACTTAACTGAGCTTGATTGTTCTTAAGAAAGATAGGCGGTGTCAGATCAGGACAGTCCTTAAATAAGAAAGACCATCTGGTGTAGTGGGTAAGGAGGTAGACTAGAAACTGGGGGATTGTGAGTTCTGAACCTCCCTGAGGCATGAAAGCTGGCTGGAAAGTTTGGGCCGTTGCTCTCTCCCAGCCCACCTTACTCAAAGAGCTGTTGCAGGAAAAATGGGAGGTGGAAATGATGAGTACAACATCTTGACATGTACAAAATAAAAGAAGGATGGGTGCCTTCGGTGCACTCCCAAAATAACTGGAGCACCACTTGAACACCATCAGCATTGACAAATTCACCACCAGTCAATTGCAAAAGGCAGCTTTACAAGGAGCAGCTTACATCCTGAGACGATATCTCTAACACCATCAAACATCAACATCTGCTTATCCCACTTCCTTGGTGAGAACTTGGCAGGTGAATTAAAATACCAAATCCAGTCTGAATATCTGGCTGACTGTGTGGCCAACCATAATAATAATAATAATACCTAGGAAACCCCGCACTATACACTAAGCTAGAAAATCAAAAGGTGTGCCTGTAGAAGGCACACTTTTGACTTTTGAGCTTAGTGTACAGTGTGGGGTTTGCTAGGTATTATTAGAAGAAGGTATGCAACACACTTCCCCTTACCGCCAAAGAAAACTCCATGGACTACTCAGTCTTGCTCTAGGAGTTCAGCTCAGCTCAGCTTTACCTTCATTTTGATCAAAATAAATTTTAAAGTGCATGTTCTCTAAATGAGATAGAAAAAAACTTGAGATCATTATTAAAAATAGCAAAAAGGAGAGCAAATCCATTCGTCTATATGCATCCTAAGCCATTTGTGGCTTTTAACTTGGCTTATAGGTTTACAGGCTTTTTCCCCCTGGGAGTTAGACAGGTCCAATGTAGTCATCCTTATGCTATATGACCCATCTGTAACTGGTACAGATGGATGAGATTAGCTGAGTAATGTTGGGAAGCTCAGTCATGTTTCTATGTGCATCTAGATCTATATATATATAATTATTCCTATATTATCTGTATAAAAGTTGATAGTACAGTTCTAAGATGGGACTACATAGGGTTTTTTTTAATTTATGTGTTAATAATGCTAGGACCCTTTTTGGAGCTATGAAAGTTGGTTTATATATAATTCAATAAATATCAATAAATGTGATGCTTGCAAGCCTCGTTGACTTTAAACTTTTTTCAACCCATCTCTCAATGGGTTATTAGCTTGGATGGCTAGATGGAAATACTGATTGATAACTTTTGTGTGTTTGAATAGGGAAGATGGAAGTTGTGGAGATTCAGTGGCATATAGCCATAACAACAGCAGCAACAAAAACAACATACCTAAAATCAAAGTTGGGAGAATAAACAGCAGAGAAAATGTTTGTCTGGACAATTTATAGAAGCATTTGCTGGAGTCTGCTTGAATTAGTGCTTTTCTTGATTGAACCTCTGTAATATAACACATTGTTATGTTAACACTTTGCAATATTATTTGACCTTTGATGGTTATTAAAGAGGAAATTATTATTATTTTGGACAGAGAGACATAAAAAATTTCAATGTTTTCTGTGGTGTTTACCAAATTCTTTTTTTTTTTTTAGATATAAGTATATTCACCATCGGTTTTATGTTATAAAATAATATAGTATACATATAATCATTTCTACAATACATGTCAAAGAAAAAAATATTGCTTTTGCCAAAGATAACTAATATTAAATGTAAAAATAGGAAATAAATAATAGTGAATGAAATGATTCTTAATAAAGATTGAAGTTGAATGCATCTGAAAAACTCATAATGTCAATAATGAATTTTTAAAATCCCATTTATGGAGAAATGAGTAACCCTTACTGCCCCCCCCTTCTCGGTCTTTTAATAGATTTTTAAGCTTGTCCATATTCCATATATCTGCATATCACAGCTAAAAGAGAATTCATTGCCATTTATAGCAGTCAAGTACTTGTTTTTAATCAATTGTCTTTCTTTGATCAAGACTCTAACATCAAGTATAAAAGAAACAATAGCAAAAAAACAAAAACAAAACCCTTAACGATTAGTTCAATTATGCAGGAGATAGTTTTATCAATATTTTGAAATGGTCAATAAACATCAAATTGTAGAAGCACCCAAGGAAAAATGTGCATGCTGTAATGAAGGAAGAACTGTCAGACAGAAAGAGCATAGCTTTATCTACCAGAGACAAATGTGAAATATGCTTATGAATGTACAAACACACATTTTGTTTTAATAGGAATGCTACAAAAGCCTTTGAGATAAGTAAATCTTATTTGTAGCCGCCCCAAGGATTATTTGAAACTTTGGTTTTGTTATGCATGGAGCTACAAAATTAATTTTCAAAATGCAAAATACATCACTCCTAAATTATGCATGTTTTGCTCTCCTGCATAAATACATTGCTACTATACCAAAGATGAGATGTTTCTAATTGAACCCACAGATTAGCCAGCCAGTATTGCTCAGCCTAACCACATTTTCTTGCCTGAAATAGAAAGTACTATTGCAACAATGGATTTGAAATTGATCATCAGAACAACCTGATAGCGTTTACTGAAATATAATTCAACTAATTTATTCTGGGTGTGTTGGATTTTTCTCCTACTGGTATGTTAAATATGCATAATAAACTTAGGATGACTGTAATTGTGCAGTTACACCTATGATAAAGAGTCATTATTCATCTGAGTCACAAATCTCTTGGAATGCTTTCATTCCATAGTCTTTTAGACTTATTATTTTGGAGAAAGATCTCTTTGTCTATATAACATTTGCAGTCTGTAATTTTTTTCATCTGATGAAACAGCATCAGACTGTGAAAGCTTGTGTGACAATAAATCTTCAAAAGCACATTCTCCCTTTAATTTTTATTGATTAATTGCTGCAGCAGACTAGTACATATCCCTCCGGTATGTGAGAACCATCTCTTCGGAGGTTTTTTTAAAGCCATACCGGAATCAAAATTTGATGTACGATGAAATAAATACAAACTTAGGAAAAAAAGCACCTCAATAAAAAGGAATGGGGATTTTCCAGCAGTGACACCATCACTGGAAAATACTATTCAGGACCAACTTAAGCAAACATGGAATCGCCAAGACACACAGAACCTTTGAGCCCTGTCAAATGTCATGACATAGATTCATGGGAAAATGCCTTCTAACTCCTGGGAAGTCTAGAAAAGGCAAATTTTTTGACCATACCAAGTCCGTGGCCTGCTAGCATCTGTACTGCATGAAGGAATTCACCAGGCATAAAACATCAATCAAAATCTAGGGAATACCTGAGGAGCCATATTTTGGAAGTCTAAGGAGAGTGGTTTGCTTTTGTATACCACACCACTTCTAATTGAAATTCCTGAGAAACAAGAAGTGTAATCCCATTGCAAGGCCAAGGTCTTGAAGGACATCAATCTGAGAAAAGCTAGTACTAGATCAGCATTAAGCCAATATCAGTACTGTAGAATAAAATAAGGAAGGACAGGGATATTACTTAAGGAAGGACAGGGATATTACTTAAATATCCCTTTAAATGAACTACAGTAAACTGAAAATAAGCTTCTGTTTTCCTAAAAGCCCATCATTAGGATCAGACTTGCCGCAACAGCAAGAAACATTTCTAAATATTGCAGATGATGGGGAGAAGAGGCAGAAATCCACAATGAAATTCGATTATTGTTGTAGTTGAGGTGAACTTAACATCAAGTAATGGCTCTAACAAAAGACTTTGGAACGAGTGGGACAATATGCTGGAATTGGGAGAAAGAAACTAAACAGAGCAAATAGAAAGGGAAATGTCACCCTGAGCAAAAGAAAGAAGAGGCTTTATGATTTTTTTTTTTTGTATATTTCATATGGTTATATTATGTGAAATTGTGATGTTTAATGAAAAGAGATAAGAACAAATTAAGTTTTTTTGGATATGGCCTTCATGTGGATTTCAGTCTCCAAAACATCTGCATGTCTAATCTGTGAGACTGCCTCAAATTATCAATATGACCAATCGTTTAAATAATTATGTGTCTAAAATAGACAGTCAGCTTTCTGGCTGGAATTGAGGGTTGTCTGGCACTGCTTGAGAATTCTGTGACCTCTCAAAGTCTGTTTACTCCCTAAGACTTACATTTTGACATAGACTCGTTCTGTCCCCATCTGTCTCTCTTTCTGTATCTAAGCATGTGGGCACATACACATAATATGTACACATTCACAAGCACATATGCTGCTGCTGATAGTTTACGCAGGCCCACAGATTTCGGCCTTTTACAGACCAAATATAATTTTAACATCTACAGAATAAATATGAATAAGGAATAGGATGGGATGGGATGGGATGGGATGGGATGGGATGGGATGGGATGGGATGCCTTGGTGGCGCAGCAGACTAAAGCACTGTTATTAACATCAGCTGCCTGCAATTACTGCAAGTTCAAATCTCACCAGGCTCAAGGTTGACTCAGCCTTCCATCCTTTCGAGGTAGGTAAAATGAGGACCCAGATTGTGGGGGCAATAAGCTGACTTTATATAAAAAAGAACACCGCTTGAGGGGCGGGGGCGAAAGCCCTACTAAGCAGGTATATACAAAAGTATGAAGGCTATTGCTTAACGCATTGTAAACTGCCCTGAGTCTCTGGAAAAGGGCGGCATATAAATCGAACCAATAAATAAATAAATAAATAAATAAATAAATAAATAAATAAATAAATGGGGTAGGGTGGGGTGGGGTGGGTGGAATGGAATGGAGTAGCATAGCATAGCATAGCATAGCATAGCATAGCATAGCATAGCATAGCATAGCATAGCATAGCATAGAATAGAATAGTTTTTTATTGGCCAAGTGTGATTGGATACACAAGGATTTGTCTCTGGTGCATACACTCTCAGTGTACATACAAAGCAACATAATAAAGATAATCCTCATCCTCAATCTCATCCTCATACCAACAAGAGGGGGTATTAAAGAAGATAATAAGAAGGATAATAATAATAGTACAGCCATATTACTTGGTAAATATACATAGACATTATACAGCACTGTGAGGATTAGGTGTTCAGCAGAGTGATGGCATAAGGAAAAAAACTGTCCCTGTGTCTAGTTATTTTGGCATGCAATGCCCTATAGTGGCAGTCTGAGAAGAGGAGTTGAAACTGTTTATGTTAAGGATGTGAGAGGCCTGAGATACCTTCTCAACCCTTCTTCTGACATGCACAATATACAGGTCTTCTATGGAATTATTTATGGAATTATTATAGAAATGTTATGAAATACTCTATGGAATATGAGATTCATCATAGATTTATCACTGTGAAAGCTATTTTCTCACAATCTTATTTCACAATCCATTTTGTATATTCAATATTCTTTACTGTAAAAGGGGGATCTGGTTTATTTAATGGCTTCAGTAGCTTTTCTGAGTCACTGACACTATTAGCCTTTTTCTGAATGTACAGTACCTGCTTTGAAAAATTTCTAATGAAAAGTTCTAGATTCCACTATCTGAAGAACACTTGGCAGTGAAGTTAAAGAGTCCTCCTGATGTTTTGGTTCCCAGCTAGCAATCAGATTACCAACGAGTGAAATTGTTTATGTATGTCTTCATTTATCAAGAATTGGGGAGTTTTCTTTGCTGTTTGACAAAGGCCTAGACCACACTAGCTGCCCAACCAATCATGCATTCCTGCACTGAGAGGCAGGAATGCATGGTTGGTCACTGTTCAGATTAAAAAGAAGTTCCTCCATCAAGTCAGACTTGACTCCTAGTGATGCCATGGGTATGGTTGTGCAGGATTTTTGTTTGTTCTTTAGTAAAGTATAGGGATGGTTTGCCATTGACTGCTTCCAGGTTAATGAACATTAGAATGATGATCCAGATGATAATTATTTCTTTGTCTGAAAGTTGCTAGTTTTTGTATAATTAATTGCAATACAGAACTGTAGTCTTCCAGGTTTTTTTAAAAAAACTTTTAATGAAGACTTTGCCTCAAATCAGATATTTTTTATCCTGGTCACCAATTAAGCTCACCATACATAAGTGCATACCCATTTTTTTTTTAATTTGATTTATATGCCGCCCTTCTCTGGAGACTCAGGGCGGCTTACAATGTGTTAAGCAATAGCCTTCATACTTTTGTATATTTTATACAAAGTCAGCTTATTGCCCCCACAATCCGGGTCCTCATTTTACCTACCTTAGAAAGGTTGGAAGGCTGAGTCAACCTTGAGCCTGGTGAGATTTGAACTTGCAGTAATTGCAGGCAGCTGATGTTAATAACAGTGCTTTAGTCTGCTGTGCCACCAGGGCTCCAATTATTATCATTTTCTTTTTGGGATGAGCAAATTTTTGCAGGGTGTTCAGAAGAAATCCAAATACATAAAAGTATGAAAAGAAAGGGAAATTTGGCTATAACTTTTATGCACCTACCGGTATATAAAAGTTAGAGATGGCTGAATGCTCTACTCCAGTGAATGGTAATAATGAATCAGCAGTGCATTTGGTGGAAAAATTAGGCAACCTGAAAATTGAATTTCTGTGGGGGGGAAAGATTCCCTCAGGCAACAAAATGCAGCAGGATGAGATATTCACAGGCAAGAGGTGAGTTTTCGACCAGCTATTTCTCAGCACGGTCGAAAGGGAATGTTCCCACTGAGTAGTGAGTATGTCACACTGAGTCTCCACCCTGTGCACAGCAGCTTTGACTCATCAAACAGTAGTCTCTTGTTTAGCACTCCCATGCTTTTTTGGACTAGCTCTTTTTCTGTAAAGATCAGATCTCTGATTCTTGTTCTTCATTAAATCTCTGTCTGGGACCAAGGGGATGAATTTTTATCAGTGGATGATCTAGACACAGGATCTTGTGAACTTGAGGGATCTGTCAGAAAGGAATCACTGGCCTCGGTAATGTTGAAACTCTCTTTCAACAGTATAGCAGCCTTCTGAGTTTATTTCATCTCCCTCTTCTTCATCTGAAGATACATCCCTGAGCAGTTCTGTAACAAGTTCTGACAAGACATTATTCCACATCTCCTGATATTTTGTTGCCAAGATTGAGAAATACTGCTGTATAGATATATATAAAGAAAAAAGCAATGACTCAGCTTTTCAACAATACATTAACCAAAAAAGTTTGATCAATTTTTCCTCTTCACTGATATAAGATCTATTCATGGATAGAGAGAATATACATCATTGGCCCAACTGGGTGTAGCAGAGTCTTTCCAATGAAGTGAAACAATCTTTTTAGTTATAGTCCATGCTCAGTAAATCTGGAGTTCTTCACACTGTATACACATAAGTTCCATATTTCTGGTTTATAGTTCAACATACTTAAATATATTAAAGTATTTCTCATTTCTCTTCCCAGCCCCATGCTTAATAAATTTAAGAATATAAAACCCAAATGGGCCAAGCTTGGGCCAAGCTCACAGCATGTGCGTGTTAAATGTCTCCTCCACCATTTTACATTTCTAACGTATTCAACATGATATCCAGCCTTTATTCACTTGAAATATTTAGTAGCCTTGAGAGAAACTCTTTTGTAGAACTCAATGCTTCTTAAGATCAAAAAGTACATATTTCACATTTTTTAAAACTCTAGTCCATTGACTTATTAAAACCTGCTTTCCAACTCATTCCATTTTCCTTGCAACATCACCAGTATCAATCTTCATAATGCTTTTCAATTAGCTATAAAAAATAAACCATGGGTTTAGAATCTTCCAAAATTCTTTCCAATTATAATAATAATTTAGGCATTTCGGATGCTTGCTAACATCTCTAATCCAAATTGTGTAATCTGCACATGTTTTTATTGGATATTTTGCCAGTCAGCACTTTTATATACTCCAAGTTCTTTCTGCAATGCCACAAATGTTTTTAAAAGACTGAGAATAAGCTGATCTAAGGTATTGACACCCTTTTTCTCTCTTTAGGGGGCTCAGAACATCAGTTTCATTCTCTCTACATAATCAAATTACTTTTTTTAAAAAAGTATTCTAGGTTTACAGAGATTCTCAGTCATCCAGGTCATGGTTGTCCCAAAGGTGCTTTTTTCAAAAGGCAACTAGATTTTGTTTTTCTTTGAAGATGTTTTGATTCTCATCCAGGAAGTTTCTGGAATGAGAGGCGAAATGTCTTCAAGGAAAAACAAAAGCCAGTTGCCTTTTGAAAAAAGCACTTTTGGGATATATTCCAGGTTAATAACACATTTTTGTTTTCAATTTAATTCATTCAGCATCCATCTATATTTGTTCACTGTCACTTTTCATACTCTTTCATTCATAATTCTGACAATGACTTGTTTGGACACATTTAACAATCCAGTGCCCTTGTAGTTTGTGCATTTGTTCTTACTATGTTCTTTGCACAGATCTCCCAGGCATTGGGCACAGATGCAAACTTCACACCCACACAACCATTCCATATGCAAACCACATTAATATTTTGGCATTTCTCCAATGATAATACCTATACCACCGCCTTATATATATTCAGTACTCTTGCAGCATTTCTATCACTTTCTCATTGAACAGTAACTTTTATAGCATTTGCTTCAATTTCTCTGTTTGGCATACAGTATTATTATCATTCCCACATAAAACTCTAAAATACTCCTTGCAGCACTCTCTCAGTTCAGTTTCACCCCAAAACCATTTCATAGCTATGATTTTTAATTCCATTCATTCTGTTGGAGGCTGTTTAACTCTTTTCACTCACTTCCTAATCATTTTCCCATCAAAATGGCATTTTTTCTGAACCTCTCAATCTTAACTATTCCTTGCTCTTTAACTATATCCCTTGCAACACATTATACAATATTTTCTCTGTTCCTTATTTTTGCAGAAACTATTTTTTTTTATTTTTTTATTTTTTTTATTTATATGCCGCCCTTCTCCGGAGACTCAGGGCGGTTTACAATGAGTTAAGCAATAGCCTTCATACTTTTGTATATTTTTTATACAAAGTCAGCTTATTGCCCCCACAAACTGGGTCCTCATTTTACCTACCTTAGAAAGGATGGAAGGCTGAGTCAACCTTGAGCCTGGTGAGAATTGAACTCGCAGTAATTGCAGGCAGCTGGAAGCTAAATACTACCTTTAACAGTAGCATTAGTCTGCTGCGCCACTCAGGCTCACTTGCATGCATTATCTTTTTTTCTCATTCACAGCTGATCACTTCATCATTCCATCAAATATCGTATTTCATGTTTGCCATTTTATTTTCTAATACCTTTTCCCGGTGGTGGGATTTTTTCTGCCCTAATGATTTCTTCCAACAACCAGTTTGTCAAACTGCTCAAAAAGTTAACAACCGGTTCTCCCGAAGTGGTGAGAACTGGCTGAATCCCACCACTGCCTTTTCCTAGAGGTTTTCTTCTTATAGTTGCTCAATTTTACTTGCGTCTTTCACTTTCATGTCAGTTTTCCCCCAACTCCTTCACTAAAATGGTTCTTCACTGAAAAATGGTCTGACCCACATTCATAACTTCTCATTATCCTGTATCCTTCATTTATTCCTTCAATTTCTCTTCAAAAACACATCAGTGTTTCTATTTGCTATGTGTACTTATTTTTTCAGTTTCACAAGATCTCAACATACCTGTTCTTTTATACATTTCATTCATTCATGCTTTTTATTATATACTCCATGGATGAAATGCTACCGGTTTGCTCCGGTTCGGGAAAACTGGTAGTAAAAAAATAGTTTAAAAAAAGGTAGTTAAAAAAAGCTTCCTGTTCCTCTGAACCAACGATCAGCTGTGCCACGCGGTTTAGGTTTGCTGGAAAGCAGGAAATCCTGCTTTCTAGCAAAGCTAAATTGTGCAGCACAGCTGATCCCCCCTCACTGTTCTACTTACCTTCCCAAGCCTCCTTTTGGCGCATACTGTGCATGTGTGTGCGCATGCGCAGCAAACATTTGGCGCACAGCACGCATGTGCGGCCAGCAAACCGGTAGCAAACCGGTTCAGATTTCACCACTGATGTACTCCTATTATTTATTGATTGATTTTATTTATTTATCAAATTTAGAGACTGCCCATATCACTCTCAAAGTGACTCTAGGCAGCGTACAATTAAAAACATTTTTAAAAAAACATATAAAAGTATTATATCTCAATAAAGGAGCCAGGTGAACCAAGGGTAGAACAAATGAAAAGGCAGGGGAACAGCCTTCAAGACGCTAACCAGCCTCAGAGTTGCATACTCCTCTGTAAGCCCCATGGAACTCGGCAGAACCGGGTCTTTAAGTTCTTTCGAAAGGCCAGGAGACTGGAGGCTTGCCTCACCTTGGGGGAAAGATATTCCAAAGGACCTTCCTGGACCCTGCGAGTCAAAATTCTTTAGGTGACAATGTCCATAACATGCCTTCTCTGCTTGGGCCACAGCAGTAACCAGCAGAACCAATGGAGTTAAGCCTTCACTGCCCATCATGACTTTGGTTAATTGAGGTTTTTTCAATGTTGAGCTAATAGATGATTAATTGGGGGCCAAAAGTCTGTGTGTGAAATGCTAAGTCCCCAGAAGGGCTATTAGATTTTATACTCTTCTGTTTGTCATGGCTGTGAGGCCCCAGGAGAACAGAACGGCTGCATCTGATCATCGTCACCCATTTAGCACCGCCCAGCGAGCACTTGTAGCTTATGGAATGCTACGGACACGGCCGACTTTTGCTTTTACCTGTCTTTGGTCATGTTCACATGACAAATAATAGTGGCTTTCAATGAGAGATGAGAAGGTATAAACTAAGTTATAGGTATAGTTAGAAATGTATTAGTTAGGTATCCATCCTGGAAAAAAAAATCCTCCCACTTATGACTGCATGACTGTAACCTTGTTGCTTGTATCCTTACAATTTATATTGACTGTTTCCTAGTATGATTTGATTGCTTATTTGTACCCTATGACTATCATTAAGTGTTGTACCTTATAATTCCTGACGAATGTATCTTTTCTTTTATATACACTGAAAGTATATGCACCAAAGACAAATTCCTTGTGTGTCCAATCACACTTGGCCAATAAAGAATTCTATTCTATTCTATTCTATTCTATTCTATTCTATTCTATTCTGTTCTGTTCTGTTCTGTTCTGTTCTGTTCTGTTCTGTTCTGTTCTGTTCTGTTCTGTTCTATTCTATTCTATTCTATTCTATTCTATTCTATTCTATTCTATTCTATCCTATCCTATCCTATCCTATCCTATCCTATAGGGGAGATGAAAGTCCAGCAACCAAGCAAACAGTTACATAAATAAATAAGTGATATTTCTTCCCAATGAAAAGACAATGCCAATCTCTACCAAAAATAAAAGATAAATTAATAGACGTTATTAGCAAAGCAGCAATTTATACAAAATTTGTTGGGACTTTAACTACACTGCTGCATCTGCCCTCTTGCCTCTTGTAACTCCACTCCCTTGATCCTGTGGTAATAAGTTGTAACAGAAAATTGTAATGAAAACCATTAATGATCTTGTAAATTTAAAATGTAATGAAAGGAAAACTGGCCATTCCCAAAGTAATTTCATCACACTGATCAGACAAAAAGTAAATGACAAAAAGTACTATGTAGACTAACCTTGATAGAAGGAGATAGCCAACTCTCTTCCTAATGGTCACAGTAATATTGAGTCTTGTGTGAATAGCCATTTCTTCTTCTACTTTCTGTAGGAAATTGCCAAAGTGAATTCAAACCAGCTAAGGATATCATCCTATGATATTTCAGCACAGGGAGCAGATATACTGTAAATGCTCAGCTGACCTACTACTGCAAATCTATATACCTACTGTCTGGATGGAGAGAGAATGGAAGTAATACAGACTAAACCCAACTATTGTTTGATTAACAGAACTCCATTGCCACAACTGTGGTTTTAAACCACAGGCTGCAGCGGCCCAAAAGATACCATTAATCAACACAACTCCCTTGGCATATACAATGAATGGCATTGAAGCAGATTGATCTCCTTCTTGTGCTCCGAGAGGTTTGATCGTCTATGAATGAGATTCCCTTGTTTAATTTCCAGGTCTGCATTCTCATTGCACTGAAGACATCTAAAGAAAAGTCATTCAGGAGCAAGTCTTCCTTCAAAAGTTGCCTCAAACCACAAGACAGGCTAAATAAACATATGGATGGATGGATGGATGGATGGATGGATGGATGGATGGATGGATGGGTGGGTGGGTGAGTGAATAGATAGATAGATAGATAGATAGATAGATAGATAGATAGATAGATAGATAGATAGATAGATATGGGAAACGTTTTTAAAGGGAGGGGAACAAGAAAGTCCACTTGCCTTTTGGAAAAAGCACTTTGGGGACAACCATGACATAGTTGATTGAGAATCTTTGTAGATATTTAGGTCACATGTTACGCTGATCAATAATCTGTATTCTGCCATAACTAAACCTGAATAAATGTATTTTTAAAAATCTAACCAAGGGTTGGTTGGTTGGTTGGTTGGTTGGTTGGTTGGTTGGTTGGTTCCTTCCTTCCTTCCTTCCTTCCTTTCTTCCTTCCTTCCTTCCTTCCTTCCTTCCTTCCTTCCTTCCTTCCTTCAGATAACACATACATCTGAGAGATAAAAAGGATGTATTTTGACTGTACAAGAGATATTGTCACTGATTCATTTTTTGTGAGAAATGAGTGTGGTCTGGAATATGCCAGCTGGACAGAATGCTTTCCAATTTAAGTGCTAAGCAACAGAAACCGAAGTCATAACTGTTATACACTGAAGTCCTCCTCTTCTACCTCCCATCCTGGCCAGCCACATAAGGTCAAATATCCCCTATTGTTCTGCTTGACTTTGCAAAAAGAAATTTGGAAATGTCAAATATGTCTAATTCATGTAAGAAAAACAAAAAAATATTGTTTGAAAGTCTAGGTTATTACTCTTGACTCACCCTCCAAAACCTTTGATGTACTCATATTCTAAATTTAGGCAGGGGCATTTTTATTTAATGCTTGATGTGTACAGGTGGCTCACCATTCAAACGTGTGAAACCAAATGCTCCTAAAATATTATGCCATTTGCTTTGTTGCGCATGCCTTGATTATTTTAACTAGATAATAGTGGCATGTCTTCACTATTCTTTAATATGGTGGTCAAAGCAGCCTAATTAGGAACTTGGGGCGGAGGCTGAATACTACATTTCTTCTAGACTTTATAATATAAAAAAAACCCCAGAGAACTAAGTTATAACCAGGAAAGAAGGACAGGATATAATCAGGTAAGGATCAGCCAGGAAGAAAGTAGAATATTTTGTAGTTTATTCAAAAGGGGCAAGGAGCTCTTTTTAAGGCAAAGGCCTTTGTGTAGCATGTTGGGGGCTGCTGTCCTAAATGTAGATAGGAATAATTAAAAAAAGTCAGCAGAGCCAGAAAAAATGATTTCATTTATATTTCATTAAATGTAATTAAAGTGAAGATGAGAGCCAGTCTGGTGTAATCATTAAGGCTAAAAACTGGGAGAGTTCTAGTCCCACCTTAGGCCTTGGGCCAGTCACTCCCTCAACCTTAGGAAGGGCCAGTCACTCTCTCTCAACCCTAGGAAGGAGGCAAGGGCAAACCACTTCTGAAAAACCTTGCCAAGAAAACTGCCAAGAGACTTTTCCAGGAAGTCTCTGGTAATCAGACACAATTAAATAGAAGGAAAAAGAAGACTTAATGAAATTTTCTTTGTGCTAAGCTTGCCTCTTAGTGACTTTACGAACACCACAATTCCATCTCCTTGGCAACAATAGAGAAGTGGGTTTTACCAAGCCCTTCATCTAGAACAGTGTTTCTCAAACTTGGCAACTTTAAGATATATGGATTTCAACTCCTAGAATTTCCCAACCAGCATGCTGCCTTCAGTCATTTAATGTTTCTTCAATCTCTGATCTGGGCCACCTCACAATTTGTGGTGATTTCCTACCCATCCATCTGAAGCCTTGGCTATGCAAGGTCTGGTTGAGGTTTAAGGAAAGAGTTCAGATTAGGAAAGACAAGATCTATTTGGATGCTTTAGAGACTTAAGAAGATTTGCAAAAGTGTCTTAGAAAAAGACACTTAGAAAAAACAAAAGTTTTTTGTTTTTCTTTCTGGAAAGGAGATACATTTCCCAAAAGAATATGTTCCTTTTATAAGTCAATAATCCTTTAGCTTCCACATCTGAAAGCAGGGAAGCAAGAGGGCAGGCTGATTCCAAGCTTAAAAGTGAAGAGGTATTTGGAAAATTTCAGCCATTCTGAACTGATGAAATCACATTAAGTTAAAGAGACCACAAAAAAGAAGATGGACACAACATTCTTGCTCGAGCGTGTTTCTATGTATATTTGAATTGCCCAAAATAAAATAGCCCATGAGACTTTTTAAATATATGTATATATTAGGGCACATCAAAAAGGAAATGAAGAATTTGGCACATGGGAATTGCTACATCCTTCTCTCTAACTCACAAACAGCCCTACCACATGTACTGGGCAAAGAAACAGGAACAAGTTGGAACGCACAACTTGAACTTCTTGCCTTCAGTGAGTCAGGAACGTTGTCTGTGATGGTGATGGAAATCCTCCTCTCTTCCTGCAGTGCAGGAAGTACCTGTAAACATCTTGGGGAAAATATTCATCTCTGCGGACATTAAACAAGACGATGTCATCTCCCGTAAGTGATGCCTTGTAAGGCTAAAGCATCAAAGTAACCTTGAATTCAACTTGGGGGAAGAGATGGCGGAGGAACTGACTCATAACCAGAAAATAGGGACAGGATTTAACAAAAACCAACTAAGATCAGACAGGAAGAATGAAAGAATGAAGACCGCAAGAACGTCAGAACTGGAAATCAATATGATTCAGGATAGCAATAAATTACCAAGTCAATATCCGGTCAGGGATGGTAATCAGCCCAGATATAAATAGGGAGGAGTAATCTTTTTGGGGGGGGAAAGTGATTTGATAGTTTCAAGATATCCTGCCTTGGTTTACTGATAATTGATGCCAATGTCACTATCTGCTAAATATGGGGACGAACAATGAAGGACAACCATTAGGCTAAGAAGGAGGAACAGGAACATATAAGAGGAAAATTATTCTTATTGATGATCACTAGTTGCTTAGTTGATCATTTCATTTTCCACAGCACTCCTTTTGCACCACAATTATTAATACATTGTACTAGGAAGTACATTAAAGGACAACACTCTTAAGTTACTTTAAGATTCTGCCACTTCTATCTTTTAGCCTTAAGTAGGAGGCCATGGAAACCCACTTCTGAAATATTGCCAAAAGAAATTGCAGGGACACATCCAGGAAGCCACCAGGAGTTAACACTGACACAAAGGCATCCAAAAAAAAAAAAAAAAAGGGTCCACCACTACTTAGCATCAAACATAAATTATCATGATTTTTTAAAAAGTGATTTAATAAAAAGGAATGCCATGGAACTCAGGGGAAACTTTCTAAGAATTTGGTACTTTCTAGTGGTCGGTGGAATGCAATCTACTTTCTGTTTATACCTGCCATCAGATAGAGATGCTCTGAGACAGCTGGTTCAAGAAGAGGAGGCTTCATGCCTAGAAAAGAAAACAGTATGCTGTTATTTAACATATTATAAAAGTTTTTTCCACTAATCTACAAAAAGGCTGTGGTCTACTCTTCAGGCACTTCACAGTAATGGTACTATCACTATTTTATTTTCACTTTATGCATTTGAGTTTCTTTTTATCAAAAAGAAAAATAACTTTAAAAATGTCTACACACAAAATACTCCTTTCTTGGTACTTTGCAGGGCACACACCAGAGGTGATATTCAGCAGATTCTGACCAGTTCTGGAGAACTGGTAGCAGAAATTTTGAGTAGTTCAGAGAACCGGTAAATGCCACCTCTGACTGGCCCCACCCCCGTCTATTCTCTGCCTCCCGAGTCCCAGCTGGTTGGGAGGAAATGGGGATCTTGCAGTAACCTTCCCCTGGAGTGGGGTGGGAATGGAGATTTTACAGTATCCTTCCCCTGCCATGCCCACCAAGCCACACCCACCAAGCCACATCCACATAAATGGTAGTAAAAAAAATTGAATCCCACCACTGGCACACACTGAGGAATATGCTCGGCATCTGCCAGAGAGTCCCTTGGCTTTGCTCTGAGTTGGATTCAAGCTTTCAGGCAGGTCTTAGGCAGGTAATTGAGCTCAGTCTAGCTTTCTTATCTGTAAAGAGTTTGACTCTGTTACTTCAGATCAAGTGGGCAGGGTTATCAGGACTTGCATATTGGGCCCATTTTCCTCCTGGTTGGCCAAATCTTCTTGGGAGGTGACCTGACCTTTTAGTTGTGGTGAATTCTTCCTTGAGAGAACAGGTGTCCCACCATTGCTGAAGAAGGAAGCATGATGGAAAATTGTCAGCCGGTTACCAACCTTCCCTTTTAAGGGAAGGTTGTTGAGAAGGCGGTTGTGCAGCAATTCCCAAAAAAATATCTGGACTCCTTCCAATCTGGTTTCAGACCTGACCATGAGACTGAAATAACATTGATCACACTCGTCACTGACCTTTGGTGGGAGCAGGATGAGAGTGGTTCATCCATCCTGGCTTTCCTTGATCTCTCAGCAGCTTTTAATACTATTGATCGTGGCAGAAAAGTTTAATTACACATGCAAACATGGTCCACCCAGACCCCATGAATAATTTAAAGGCAATACAGCAAAAATCATTCAGAGAATTTTAAAAATCAAATCTGAAATGAAAACACAATCCTTCTTATTAGCCATAATTCGAGAACATATCAATAAAAACATCATAATTTCTTAAGATCCATGTTCTTGACTACAAGACAAAGTTGTATAACATTGGAAGAAAGGCATGCTACCTCACTGGGAACTTAAATTTGGAGGATATGCAGCAATGACAAAACTAACATGATGTTTAACTAAATTAAGCAAGAATGACTTCTATGTATACTACATATCATGCAACAAGATAAATACAATAAGAGTCTGGTTTCTAAAGTTTATGTTAAAAAATATAAATCAGTTGGAGCACAAAGTGAAAGTCAGCACTTTATTGATATATTTAGAAACCTGAGAATGGATTTCTTGGTGAGTTTTAGAAGATATTGCATGTCAGATATGAATTTTGGGCTAATATAATTTTCTACAGATTGGAGAACATTATGAATAAAAATCAGCAACAGCTATGGAATCACCATTGTCATCAATTTTTATAGAAGACTTTGAGAAGAAAGCTTTAGAAGTCATTGTTGTCTTAAATATATTGATTATGTTTTCATTAACAGGTAGCTTGGAAAAGATGAATTGAAGAGTTTCCTAGAGCATCTGGAAATGACAACATCCACCATGCCAGGACTATGGGGGTTGGCTCTTCTCAAATGTTATCTGGAGGTAAGGTAATGATAGATATCTAGCCTATGAAGTACATAGAAATATTACACATATAGATGTCCATACTGCATCACATACCCATCTTCACCAAAAAAAGATCAATTATTATGAATAAAGCTGAAAAAATAAAGTGATGTAGCTAGCTAACCAAATGAAATTTGACATATACATATGAGCTTCTAAGCCATAGATATAATTATAGTGAGGAAAATAGCAGAATTACAAAAGAGAAAAAGTAAACAAATCTTCCTTATATCGCAAATGTGACTGATAAGATGAGAAACATATTGGGGGAAAAAAAGAATATGGAAGTAAGCTTTGAAATGTGGACAAGATACAATTGTTGGTAGGGGTAAATTAATAAAATTATTTATTTATTTATTTTATTTATTTTATTAAATTTCTATACCACCCTTCTCCCGTAGGACTCAGGGCGGTGAACAGCCAGAAGATAAAACACAGGAAATACAAAATCTAAAATAAATTAAACCAAATTAAATAATTTAGGCTGAATTTTAAAATACCCCATAATTAAACAGATTAAAAATTTACATTTAAAATTTAAATTTAAAAGAGGAGATGATTTAGGCCAGGCCAGCTTGATGAAATAAAAACGTTTTAAGCGCGCGACAGAAGGTGCGAAGATCCGGGATCCTCCGTATCTCTGGGGGGAGCTCGTTCCAGATCGTAGGTGCCCCCACAGAGAAGGCTCTCCCCCTGGGGGCCGCCAGCCGACATTGTTTGGCCGACGGCACCCAGAGGAGCCCCTCTCTATGGGAGCGTACTGGCCGGTGGGAGGCTATTGGTGGTAGCAGGCGGTCCCATAGATAACCAGGTCCTAAGCCATGGAGCGCTTTAAAGGTAGTAACCAAAACCTTGAAGCGCACTCGGAAGACCACCGGGAGCCAGTGCAGCTCGCGCAGGAGAGGTGTTACATGGGAGCTCCATGTTGCTCCCATAACCACCCACCTGGCCGCACTCTGCGCCAGTTGGAGCCTCCGAGTGCACCTCAAGGGGAGCCCCATGTAGAGAGCATTACAATAGTCCAGACAAGAGGTGACGAGGGCATGAGTGACTGTGTGTAGGGAGTCCCGATCTAGAAAGGGACGCAACTGGTGGATCAGGCGAACCTGATGAAAAATCCTCCCGGTCACGGCCGTCAAGTGATCTTCTAAAGACAGCCGTGAATCCAGGAGGACGCCCAAGTTGCGAGCCCTTTCCGTGGGGGCCAATGATTCACCCCCAATAGTCAGCGATGGCACCAGCTGACTATATCGGGACGTCGGAAACCACAGCCACTCTGTCTTGGATGGGTTGAGCCTGAGCCTGTTCCTCCCCATCCAGATCCATACGGCCTCCAGGCACCGGGACATCACTTCAAGGGCATCGTTGGGGTGGTCCGGGGTGGAGATGTACAGCTGGGTGTCGTCAGCGTACTGATGGTACTTCACCCCGAAACCACGGATGATCTCGCCCAGCAGCTTTACATAAATGTTGAACAAAAGGGGCAAGAGGACCGATCCCTGCGGCACCCCACATATGAGGGGCCTCAGGGTCGACCTCTGCCCCCCTGTCAACACAGACTGTGACCGGTCGGAGAGAAAGGAGGAGAACCACCGTAATATAGTGCCTCCCACCCCCAACTCTTCCAACCGGTGCAGCATGATACCATGGTCGATGGTATCAAAAGTCGCTGAGAGATCTAACAGGAGCAGGACCAGGTCCCAAGCCCTCCAGAGATCATCAACCAACGCGACCAATGCCGTTTCCATGCTGTACCCAGGCCTGAAACCCGATTGGAACGGATCTAGATACGACGTTTCATCCAGGTACTGGGGAAGCTGTCGCGCAACCACACTCTCAACAACCTTCGCAACGAAGCAAAGGTTGGAGACTGGACGATAATTAGCCAATACTGCCGGGTCCAGGGAAGGCTTCTTGAGGAGAGGCCTCACCACTGCCTCCTTCAAGGTGGCAGGGAAGGTACCCTCACCCAATGACCTGAAGGAATGTGTGAAATCAATTGTCAATGAAGAATCCATCAAAATGTTCCATAGAATGCAAAATAAAAGATTATGAAAGGAAAATGAGGATGAAAAACATAGCACATTCAACATTGTCTGAACATCGATCATAAGGCCAAATCACAAAACAGACCTGGAGAATGTTAATATCCCATATGTAACAGAATTTATGAAATAAGCAATAGAAATTTATAAACTTCCAAATCATTTAAAGAGTGAGGAAAGTAGTCAACCGTTGTCTACCTGGCAGTTACTATTTCACTGCAGACATTTTGCTCCACTGAACCAAGGTAGAAATAAGGTAGATAGAAGATCTGTTGCTAAGCAAAATTTCAGACATGCTCTGATGAAGCCAGCGACATGACCAACAAAATGTCACTCACCTGCATTGTCTCACACAGCACTACCTGGAAGTCATTTTGAGAGTTACTTATGATTATGTTTTGGTGTGTTTTAAAAAAAATAATGTAGATGTTGCATAGAAATGCATTCTAATTGAATCCTGACATTGATTGTATAGTGTAGAATATATTAATTCTGTCTGCTGTGAGGTAACTAAGATATCTTCTCCTAGCCTTATATTTAGGACTGGCTGGGTTCTGCTACCTGTGATCTTCTTTAAGGTGACAATTTACTGTCCATAGAGGTTATTCTGAAGGAACATGTCCACTGTGATAAGGTATGCTTTCAAATAATTGCTTTGCCAGATTTAGGTATTGGTATCTTCCACTGAAGCACATCTCATCAGTTTTCATATCCCTGCTGTCTTTGCTTCCTCCACCAAAACAACAACAAAATCTGCTAAAGAGAAAAAATTGAATGTGCTACAATTGATAAACTATCCAAGATTTGAAATTAACCAGACCTGATGATTGAGCTTCATTCAGGCCCTTTCCACTCTCTCATCTTATGGTCCTTGAACAAGATAGAACTTCAAAAAGTGAAATTCTCTGTGAAGTAGCACAAATGACAAAAGCAGTTAGGAGACATTTATTGAAACTGAAATTGTATTTATTTACTGTCAGTGACTAGCAAAGACATTTATCGTCTCTTGATCCTTTCAGAAAAGAATCTGTAAAATTGTACAGAATGTATCTTTTACTTCTCAATGGCTCAGCAAAAAGTAATAATAATAATTCAGCAGAAAAGTTATTATGATCCTGTCAAATGTTGTTAAGAAATGTATGAAAGATGTGTGACTATGGAAATCTTCTTACATCATGCTATAACTAAAACATGATTGCATCTACTTTTAAAGAGAGATTCCAGGACCCTGAGATGTGGATTTTGTAGATAAACAACTAGCGTATGAAATCCTGAAAAGAAAGTAAACATTCACTCCCTTTATTTGTCCCCCTTTGGAATAACATGATTTGATCCTTAACATTCTTCCTCTTTCTTTTTGGTCAAAACCACAGGTAGGTTATAGATGCTTGTGGCTTGCTTTAGGAGGAGGATTAAGCCTGTAACAGTTTTCAAGCAGGTGAATGAATAATCCGACTAATGAATTCATATGCTATTATAGTTAGAAGCTTGTTGTATCAGGCCATGGTTGTATTCAGGAACCCACATTCCTTTCATATTTGTGCTTACAGTTAGAATGCAGATAATGACTTAATTGCCCCTTTCCTCCTTTTCTCTTCCCTGTCGCGATGTTCCTCAGGCATAATAGAAACAGCCCACGCGATTCTCAACAGCGTGGGTCTCTATAATAACTCTACCCATTCTCCATTCATCTGTCTTCCCTGAGAAGCCCTATACAGATTTCTGTCACTTTCAAATTAATCAGACCCCTTTGCTCGAGCATAACCCTCCAACCTCTAACAGGACAACAGGACTGGAATCTGTGGTCAGAAAGAAAACTTCACATCTGATAAATCAGTTGTTATAATGCAAAAACACACATACACATGTGTGTATGGATTATTTGTTTCCTGATGAAATAGCAGGAACAGGCTGTTTCATTTTTTTCTATACCTTCTTATATTCTATCCCGAAAATGGGCTACATGAGGAAGGAAACAAGAATATCCTAATATATGAATGGATAATCTGCTTATATACCGTTGGATTTTTAAATGAGAGATTTAATTAATAATTAACAATGCAATCTTTCTGGAATCGTCATGATTTTCTGTGGATGCTGCTATGAAGATTAAGGATGAAAGTGGTACTGGAAGAAGTCCCAGGAAAGTAAAAGCTTTTCTCTCAATCTCACCACAGTGCATGTCTACACTATCTCACACGAAGACCCTCCAGATGCATGGATTTTACTGATTTGGTATCCAGGGAATTCTGGCAGTTAGTTCACATACCCGGAAGAATTTCAGATTGAAGAAGGCTGTTCCAAAGCATCCAAAATCATTTTAATCTCAGTCTCAATCTAGAAGTCAGATTCAGAATCATGTCACTATGCACATTTTCCCAAAGTTAAAAATCAAGAGGCCAGTCAAGTGTCTTGCCTGTAAAAGTTGTCATTTTGCAAAGATACAGATCTTAGCTCTTAACTGCCTTAATAGCAACTTCATTATTTTCTTCCAAAGTTAAGGGACTGTCTCATTTTATGCATATTTTACACATTCTTAAAGATAGCCGAGTCCTGAATCATTTTATAACTAGGATGACTAACAATCCAATAAACCATGATTGATCTAATATCTTTTATGTTTCTATATTTTAAAAACTGAAATATATCAGAAGGTGCTTCTCCTACAGAATCATTGTCAAAACCAAAGTATTTTAGTCAGATCCAGCAGTTTTATCTGGAATGCAGAATATACATCAGTTATGCACAGTTCTCACATGTTGCTCCATTCTGTTGCAAAAACCTGAAATCCAAATAGGTTTCTGCCTTGAAACAAGTATAATTTAAAGCACTAAACTATATTTTACCATAGTGGTCAGGGAATCCATGATGGGAAACAACATTGGGCTGGGATGATTCAAAGTAGATTTTGATGGTCCAGGATAAAATGCCCAATGAATTTTACCATTTTTCCAAGAACCAACTCTACTAGCCAAACAGAAACATTAGGTTTGGTTAATACTCAGGGATAATTCAACTTGTGTCTCCAGTCATGAAGGCTGGGCCAGACATGCAGATTTGTCTGCCCATTTTCTCGTCTGACCAGAAAATGGAATCCTAATTAATCACAGCTACTCCTCCTTCCCAGCTTTCAAGGAGTGATTGGTGACAATTTATACCCTAGGGATATAACTAAGAGAGGTTCATGCCTTCATCCTGCCAAATCTCTGTTATATATAACAATTTAGCCAGCCCTTCCTGGACTAGATCATTAATAGTCCCTCTTTCCTAAGTGAACTTTAATTTTCATTCCCTCTTCCTCCTCCTCCTCCTCGTCTTCCTCCTCCTCCCCCTCTTCCTCCTCTTCCTCCGTTTTGCTGTAACTCAGAGGACACTTGTTCAAAGATATATTTGACTTTTTGAAATAATTATTATGGTATGGAAAACAATTATTAAGATAGATACAGATACGGATATGGATAGCGATATAGAAATGGATATGCATGTATAATCAATCCTACACTGAATTCCATTTGGTATTTGGTAAAAGAGAGCTGTTGTTTGGAGAAGAAAGTAACCAGTCTTTATTGTGTTCTGAGTTGACATACTTCATGGTGAATACAGGAAGTGGTACAGACTGAAATATTCCCTTATGTTATTTGTAAAAACTTGGCACTGATCCAAACCTGCAGTATTTAATCATACAACACTCTCATTGACTAAGGACTTGGCCCCTAATGTTTCACCTAAATTCCGTGGATATTTCATACACATTTTGGCAGAGAAATAAGGTGTGATTACAATATGTATGTTTCTAGGATGGATGGATGGATGGATGGATGGATGGATGGATGGATGGATGGATGGATGGATTGATGGGGTAAATGATTGATTGATTAGTGATATATATGGAGAGAGAAAATGGTAGATTGATGAGTTAGAGATATAGAAATATGAAATGATTGGTTGATAGGATGAGATAGAAGATGATAGATAGATAGATAGATAGATAGATAGATAGATAGATAGATAGATAGATATAGATAGATAGATAGAAGGATAGGATGGGATGGGATGGGATGGGATGGGATGGGATGGGATAGGATAGGATAGGATAGGATAGGATAGGATAGGATAGGATAGGATAGGATAGGATAGGATAGGATAGGATACAGTGGTGGGTTGCTACCAGTTCATCCCAGATCGGGTGAACTGGTAGCAGTGGCGGCGGGAGGCTCCGCCCACTTGCCCGGATGCTTCTGCACATGTGCAGAAGCTTCTGCACATGCGCAGAAACATTGCCGCACATGCGAGTGTGCACGAGCGAACTGGTAGCAAACTAAATTGAAACCCACTACTGATAGGATAGGATAGCAAACACAGTGTTTATGTGATGAGAGATCTATTTCTCTGTTGATGGAGATTGTTTCTCTTAACCAAAGACCACAACACTTTGTAAAAGTTATACCATATACCTGCAGATGGAAGCACTGGCTTTGTCTGGACTTGGAAACTAAAGAAGGTAAGGCTGATAGAGTGCTTTCGTGGGAAAACACCAAAGAATACCAAGGCTGTAGGCTAAACTGTGAAATAAAAAACAAATCCTGAAAGAGGCCATTGCCAAACCATTTCCATATTGCTGCTAAGAAAACAACATTAACGTCAACCTTGACTCAAAAGATTTATTTTAAATTAAAATCACAAAGTCATCTAAACCCACAAAATCCTAATAGACACAAAGGCTACCTAAAATATAAGGATGAGGAGGATTACAAGAATTCTATAAAGAATTATCTGGGTTCTATTTCACAAAACCGAATGACTGAAATATTGAGCAAACAAAGAAATGTTGGCAGGGAGCCAAAAACAATAATAACAAAGATGCCAGGCAAGCATCCCTGAGAAGAGAATTTTACAAACTCTTAAGTCATTCCATTTGTTTAAACTCTGGGAACAGGGACACACAACACAACAGGTTTGTGCAGGAGAAGGCAATCTCTCAGAAAGAAATACTTACGGTAATATGTATTGGGCTTATGAGAATATTGCATAAAAGATTCCGAAAGAGGGAGGAGCTGTAGAGCAATAAATATTCAGTTGTGCTTTATGGATTTAAACAATAGAGCAAACATAATGCAGGCATTAAAGGTGGTATAAAGGCAAATTCCTACATCTATATTATAAATATACTTAGGGCTATTATTATAACTCTGAAGGCTTACTAGTCAAAAGTTCAATTGCATGTTTAAGATCTGAGGCTTTAGAACGATATATTTAACTGAGAAATACGTATGATTATAGTAAATGTGATTGTACCCTTAAGCATATGCATTTACATATGTTTAAAGAGATAATTAATTTGGAGATAGGGAACCCAGGTTGTAGATGCATAAAGAAAGATGGAAGGCTGAGTCAACCTTGAGCCGTTCAGAATCGAACTCCTGGCAGTGGACAGTCAGCCTGCAATAGTGCATTCTAACCCCTGGGCCACCACGGTAGTGGTGGGTTTCAAATTTTTTTACTACCAGTTCTGTGGGTGTGGCTTGGTGGGTATGGCATGGCTTGGTGCGCGTGGCTTGGTGGGCATGGAAGGATACTGTAAAATCTCCATTCCCACCCCACTCCAGGGGAAGGATACTGTAAAATCTCCATTCCCACCCCACTCCAGGGGAAGGTTACTGCAAAATCCCCATTTCCTCCTGATTAGCTGGAAATTGGGAAGCAGAGAATAGATGGGGGCAGGGCCAGTCAGAATTTTTTTTAACTACCGGTTCTCCGAACTACTCAAAATTTCCGCTACTGGTTCTCCAGAACTGGTCAGAACCTGTTGAAACCCACCTCTGCACCACGGCTTCTATTTCATCTGCCTATGCATGGCTAGAGTACTGTAGGATTGAAAATAGAAGATTCTCTCACCTTGTTTTGGAATCAATAATATATTCATGAGCTTTCTTGGGGAACATTTTATAGGAATAATAAACTTTTTTTCTCCCAGTTAGTAATGGAAAAATGCCATCTGAAATAGAATCGTTGCTCAGCTCTGCTGTATATACAGTCAACATACTGCAATGGAGTTTGGACAGAACAAATGTGCCATGCTCACCATCAAATGGGGAACAATCATTAAAATTGAAGGAATCGAGTTGGAAATAACACCAAGAGCTTGGATGAAAACATTCACTATCCATACCTGTGCAATATATAGGACATGTCAATTTTTTCAGCTTTCAATTTCCAAATGTTAGGGGCGCTCAAACGTTGTAACATGTCTTGGGGATTGTAAAGATATTTTTGTTACTTTAATATAATTTAGATGTGCTTGGTAAATAACTACATAAATTTAACATATTGTTTGTTTCATTTGCTCATCCTTCAAGCTGACAATATCAAACATGTTGAAATCAACACTTGGGCAAATTCCAGTCCTTAGATACACAGCTGGAAGAATGGACTGGACTGAAGCAGAACTAAAAGTCCTGGATAGGAAGCGCAGAAAAATAATGAATTATTCCCTTCATCCATGCAGTGATCTTGACAGACTCTACTTACCAAAGAAAATAGGTGGGCGTGGAATGTTGCAAGCACAAGTATTACGTGGCCAATACATTTTTTAAAAATAGTGGGCAATCAAATAATAACAATATTAAGTTGAATAAAGTGTCAGAGGGGCTAATTCTGACAGCACAAGACCACACTTTAAGAACAAATGCATTCGAAGTCAGACTTGAGAAGACAGCAACAGACAGCAAGTGCCACCTCTGTAAAGAAGCTGCAGAAACAGTAGGGGCAACCTGGTTAGCTACCGCAAGAAGAACACACAGATTGGTTAAAAACAATGGCATGACAAAGTAGCGACAATGGGTGGAAGATCTTCAATAAATACCATTTGCCTGCAAACAAGAACTGATGGGACCATAAAATAGATAAAGCCATAGAAAATGAAGAAGCTAAAGAACTCTGGGACTTTAGAATTCAAACCAACAGACACCTGTCACATAACACCCAACAGTTAATAATTGTCAATAAAAAAGACAAAAAAAAAAAGATCTGGATAGTGGACATGGTAGTATCTGGAGATAGCAGAAGAGAAAAGAAAGAACTGAAGAAAATCACAAAATACAAAGTCTTGCAAAAAAAAAAAAAGTAGAATGATTGAGGCTAAATCAGCCACCATAGCACAGTGGTTAAAATGCAGTATTGCAGGCTAATTCTGCTGACATGTCCACTAATTCGAGTCTCATTGGCTCAAGGTTGACTCAACCTTCCATCCTTCCAAGGTGGGTAAAATGAGGACCCAGATTGTTGTGGGCAATATGCTGACTCTGTAAACCGCTTGGAGAGGGCTGGAAAGCATTGTGAAGCAGTATAGAAGTTTAAAGTACTATTGCTAAAGAAAGCCAAGATAGGACCAATCACGGTAGGAGCTTTAGGTGCAATCCCCAAGCACCTGGAGTATCCCTTGAACACCAACAGTATTCACAAAAACCAATTGCAAAAGACAGGTTTACTTGGAACAGCTTTCATTTTGCAATGATACATTTAACAGCATCAAACATCAACATCTGCCTATCCGAGATAGGTGGATAAAAATGCCATATCCACTCCAAACATCTGGATTACTGTGTAACAAACCATAGTAATAATTTACTAAAGGTCTATGTCACCTGACTTTTAATGACACCAGATGACTCACAAGAATGAAAAAAGTAATCACAACAATATCAGTAAAACATAAAAAAAAAAAAAAAGGTAAAATGAGAAACATGACGAAGCGAAGGGTCTCCCACTCCCTCTCCAAAAGCCTGGGTGAAAAACAAGGTCTTTCTCCCTTATTATCAGGAAACTTGAGGATTTCTCTGGAAGTTTATTTTTATTTTTATTTTATTTTGAATTTGTATACCGCCCTTCTCCCTGAGGACTCAGGGCGGTGAACAGCCAAGTAAAAACATCAAGTACAAATATTAAAATACAGTTAAAATATACATATATAAATTTGGCCCCATTAATTAAAAACAATAAACAAAACACTTAAAAACACTTAAAAAAAATTAGGCCAGCCCGGCCTCCTGGAAAAGGAAGGTTTTAAGGGCACGGCGGAAGGCACCGAGGTCTTGGATTCTCCTTATCTCTGGAGGCAATTGATTCCAGAGGGTAGGTGCCCCCACAGAGAAGGCCCTCCCCCTGGGGGTCACCAGCCTGCACTGTTTGGCTGATGGCACCCCGAGGAGGCCCTCTCTGTGGGAGCGCACGGGTCGATGGGAGATTGTCGGTGGCAGCAGGCGGTCTCGAAGATAGCTAGGCCCTATGCCATGGAGCGCTTTAAAGGTGATAACCAACACCTTGAAGCGCACCTGGAAGACCACTGGGAGCCAGTGCAGCTCGCGCAGGAGCGGTGTTACATGGGAGCGCCAGGCTTCTCCCGTCACTACCCGCGCTGCTGCATTCTGGACCAGTTGGAGCCTCCGGGTGCTCCTCAAGGGGAGCCCCATGTAGAGAGCGTTGCAGTAGTCAAGGCGAGAGGTGACGAGGGCATGAGTGACTGTGCACAGGGAATCCCGATCAAGAAAGGGCCGCAACTGGCGGATCAGGCGAACCTGACAAAAGGTCCCCCTGGTTACAGCCGTCAGATGTTCCTCCAAGGACAGCTGCCTATCCAGGAGGACTCCCAGATTGCGAGCCCTCTCTGTGGGGGCCAACGACTCACCCCCAATAGTCAGTGATGGAGTCAACTGACTATATCGGGATGCCGGGAGCCACAGCCACTCAGTCTTGGAAGGGTTGAGCCTGAGCCTGTTCCTCCCCATCCAGATCTGCACAGCCTCCAGGCACTGGGACATCACTTCAAGGGCATCGTTGGGGTGGCCTGGGGTGGAGATGTACAGCTGGGTGTCATCAGCGTACTGGTGGTATCTCACCCCAAAGCCACGGATGATCTCGCCCAGCGGCTTCACATAAATGTTGAACAGGAGGGGCGAGAGGACCGACCCCTGAGGCACTCCACATATAAGAGGCCTTGAGGTCGACCTCTGCCCACCTGCCAACACGAACTGCGACCGGTCGGAGAGAAAGGAGGAGAACCACCGTAATACGGTGCCCCCCATCCCCAACTCTTCCAGCCGGTGCAGCATGATACCATGGTCGATGGTATCAAAAGCCGCTGAGAGGTCTAACAGGACCAGAACAGAGGAACAACCCCTGTCCCGAGCCCTCCAGAGATCATCAACCAACGCGACCAATGCCGTTTCCGTGCTGTGTCCAGGCCTGAAACCCGACTGGAACGGATCTAGATAGGATGTTTCCTCCAAGAATTGTGGAAACTGTCGCGCGACCACACTCTCAACAACCTTCGCCAGGAAGCGAAGGTTGGAGACAGGATGATAGTTGGCCAATATTGCCGGATCCAGGGACGGCTTCTTGAGGAGAGGCCTCACCACCGCTTCTTTCAAGGCGGCGGGGAAGTGACCCTCACTCAACGAAGCGTTGATAACACCCTGGAGCCAGCCTCGTGTAACCTCCCGGGAGGCCAGTACCAACCAGGAGGGACACGGGTCCAGTAAACATGTGGCCGCACTAAGTCTCCCCAAAATCCTGTCCACATCATCCAGAGTCACAGCATCAAACTCCTCCCAGGTAACATTCTCAAGACTATTCCTCGTCACCCTGCCCTGATCTACCCAGTCAGAGTCCAAATCCCCCCGGATCTGAGCGATTTTGTCATACAGGTATTGTCCAAAATCCTCCGCCCTGCCTTCCAAGGGATCCTCCCGCGCTCCCAGATGGAGTAGGGAGCGGGTTACCCTGAACAGGGCGGCCGGACGATTCCCTGATGACGCAATAGAGGCGGAAAAGTAGTTAAACTTTGCCGTCTTTATCGCCACTAGGTAGGTCTTAATATGCGACCTTACCAGTGTTCGGTCAGATTCAGCGAGACTGGCCCTCCAACCGCTCTCTAGGCGTCTTTTCCGGCGTTTCATCTCCCTCAGCTCCTCGGTGAACCAAGGAGCTGCGAGGGATCGACACCGGGTCAGAGGCCGCAAAGGCACGACTCGATCCAAGGCCCCACCGGCCGCCCGATCCCAGGCAGCTACCAGGTCCTCGGCCGAGTCGTGTGCCAGATCTTCAGGAATTGGCCCAAGCTCCGTCTGGAACCTATCAGGATCCATCAGGCGCCTGGGGCGGATCCATCTAATTGGGTCCGCCTCCCTGCAGCGGGGTGTAGCGGTTCGAAGGTCCAGACGAAGGAGTGAGTGATCTGACCATGACAAGGGTTTCATGTCTATATCCCCTATAATAAGACCACTCAACCACTGGCCAGAGACAAAAATCAGGTCCAGCGTGTGTCCCCCCCTGTGAGTGGGGCCATGAACTAACTGGGTCAGGTCCATGGCCGTCATGGAAGCCATGAACTCCCGAGCCATCTCTGACGTTTCACCAACGGACGGCAGATTGAAATCACCCATGACCATAAGCCTGGGTGTATCAACTGCCACCGTGGCTATCACGTCGAGTAGCTCGGGCAGGGCCGTTGCCACGCGGCAGGGAGCCAGGTACGTAAGCAGCAAGCCCATCTGAACCCCATGACCCCATCTCACAAAGAGGGACTCACACCCGGCAATCTGTGGCACAGTGGTCTCCCTCGGACCCAGACCTTCGTTAATAATAACCGCCACCCCCCCCGCCCCTCCCCTGGGTCCTCGGCTGATGGAATGCTCTGAAGCCTGGTGGACACATCTCAACCAGAGGGACCCCTCCCTCCGGGCCCAACCAGGTCTCCGTAATACCCGCCAGGTCCGCTCCCCCCTCTTGAATAAGATCGTAAATGAGGGGGGCCTTATTTACCACGGACCTGGCGTTGCACAGCATCAGCTGGAGGCCCAGGTCCTGAGTATCTGAGCCACCTAGTATCCGAGGGGAGCCTTGAGGACCGGGGCGTGCAATCGCTCTCAAGTAGCGAGTGTGCACCCCCGGCACAAGATAAGGTCCTCTGCTCCCGCCATATCTGCCCCTCCCATCCACCGTGCTGATGACATCCCCAATCCCTCGTCCTGCGCCCTCCAGACCGTTACCCTGTGCCAGACTGGGCCCTGACCTAGGTGGATTACCCCCCTCATCCCCTTTGGTCGCCCTCCCAGTTCCCCTTAAAAGATTATTAAAAACCCTAATTAAAAAACCCCTCAATCCCCGCTTTAAAACATGCCACCTCTCGGGGCTCCAAAGCCCGTCCTTAAGGTAGGCCTTCGATAGAGTGGAAGGCCATCGCCGCGAGAGGGGGGCATCTCGCAGCGCAAGCAAATCTGCCGAGGTATAAGCCATACAAGTATGATGAGATGGAAAAGGGGAACCTTGGATGTCAGCGAAATTTAAAGATAGTCATTGAGGTGAGAGATGGCAAAAGAGGCTGGCCAGGATGAAGCTGGGGCCCCTTCACTCTCTCACAGTGATGGGGCGACCAGATCAGATGGTTGCAGTGCAGGCGGATGGCCACAGCCGTTCTCTCACCGCGGCTGGATGTAAAAGGCCAACAATAGTCACTTTCTCCCTGCAGATGGAGCAGCAGTCCTTGACCTGGACTCTCAGCTTCTCCCTCCATAGTTTTTGATTCTCATTGTTGGAGGTAGTAAGAGATGACTATTAAAATGTTTTATTTCTGATGTACATTTTTCCATCACTCTGAAATCTCCCTAGCCACCCACACTTCACAAGCTTAAAAACACCACAGGAGGTATACCCTTCTCCTGAAATTCAACTGAAGCATGGCAAGCATAACAAATGACATACACTCCTTGGCCAACTTGTAGCTAAGTAAGTTCAGGAATATAGCATTCCACCACATTTGCAACTTCCTTCTTCTTCTTTGAAAGAATTTCTAAAACAACTTCACTTTCATCAAATTGAATGAGAACTGGTATAAAAATGCAGAATCATTTCTCCGCAAGGCACTGATTCTATCATAATGAAAACTTTACACCAGTTTTATACAACAACAATTGAGAATCCAACACTAGCAGGATAAACCTACTGGCTTGTGATTCAAATTCTTAGGAAGATTTGTGTGGGCTGGTTCTTCAATGAGATTCCTAAATAGCAAGTGGCTTGTAGCCTCATTACCTGGATGACATTGTTAACATTTGGAGCATAGTAGCTTACTAAGCTTCTTAGGGTCAGAATGCATAGATGACATCCATGTATAACACATTCATCATCAGTTATTGTTGGATCAAAACCACAAAAATTGGCTCCAATGATAGACATTGCTCATGGGCAAACTTTCAAATAAATCTGCTTGTTTTTTAAGGCGCTGTACTGCAATTCAGGTAGGGGATTTCCATGCTGTCGAACCCTCTTCTCCTTGGCAACCTACAGTGTTACTCATGCTAGGTATTATTTCCGTCGTCCTCTCTCCAGGGTGCATCTTGCTTTCTGCAGAACTGTGAGTCACATCATCTTCCTTTGTCAGGAAAAATGGACCTTCCTTTTCAGGTGTCACCAGGAAATACAAAATAAAAATAATGCTAGGAAAACCACAAGTACAAGTACAAGGTTTTTCCTCCACTTCTATGTAGGTTTTTGAACAACCTCCTGGAGTTTTGTTTTGTTTTTGTTTTAAAAAAGAGGTTGCATAATAATTCTTAGCACTATCTGCACTGCCTGGAGGATTTTAGAAAGCCCTAGGAAAGATAGTTCGTTTGACCTCCCTACAGTGCAATCTATTTAGAAATAAGCCTTCTTAAGTTCAGTGGGGACTTATTCTCAGGTAAAGGATTACAGCTTTCATCTGCTGTCAAATACCAGCCCTCTCCAAACCTTCGAAGAATATATGTATCAAGTGAAATATTGACAACCTCTGTCTCAAGACATCTGTTTTATACTCAGTTAAAATGCAGAGAGAGACAGCTTTTTGAAATACACAAAGCTAGGATCTTATACTGTATGGCAAACAATGTGTTTTATTTTATATTCAAATGGGAAAATTCTTGCCGATTAGTTCTGTGAACTATAGAGATGTAAAACTATGAATCACACACAATGTCCTTTCGGTGATACATTTATGGTTGTAGGTGAATATGAAGATAGCCTTGAAGAAAGTATCTACCTGCTATTAGGAAAACATCAGTTTAGTCCATAAACACAGGAGGAGGTGAGACAGAAAATCAAGTTTGCTCCTCCTTGACTCTCTTTGGTATAAGAGGGAGGAAAAGAGAAACTTTGTCAAGCTTTCAAGATTCTGTTATTATACCCTGTGACAAGAAATGTAGCAGTTCTTATTCCATCTGTATCTTAACTTCAAATAGCTGACAACAGTGAGCAGCCAATAAGCTAAATGTCTATGGAGATTCTCAGATATCCAGATCATGGTTCTCCCAAAAGTGTTGGTTTCTTTTCTTTTTTTTTTCCAAGAGGCACTTGGACTTTCTTTGTTTTTCCTTGAAGACATTTCCTTGAAGACATTTCACTTCTCATTCAAGAAGCTTCTGTTTTGATAGTCAAGAAGAAGCTTCTTAGATGAGAAGTGAAACATCTTCAAGGAAACATGACACCTGGCAAATTCAGGCAGACCATTGCTATTCTCCTTTATCACCATCTGGTCTATTTTTTTCCTAATCTGACTCTCACTCCCCACCCTACAACTCAGGACATGCCCTAAAGTTACAGTTCACCTGGAATTTGGTTGGTTCTATCATTATCTATTAGACTTTCCTCTCTCACAGTGCCCATTTCTGGCAGTCTCTACAAAATGTCCCACTTATTACTATAACCATGTTGCTTGTATCTTTCAATTTATATTGTTTTTATTTGTTTCTTAGTACAATTTGATAGCTTATTAGTAACCTTGACTATCACTTAGTGTTGTATCTTTTTATTCTTGATGAATGTATTTTATTCTCCTTATGTACACCAAAGACAAATTGCTTGTGTGTCCAATCACACTTGGCCAATAAAGAATTATTTTCTATTCTATTCTATTTTATTTTGTTACCCTGGCTGTCTACCACATTACCTGTATTCTTGTAGTATTACCACACTGCTGCTGTTCATCTCAGTAAGAGAAAATCTATCCATTCCAGGGCAAGATAGTTTTCTTCTTTGTGCTAATCACTGATACTTCATGCCTCACTAACACAGACAAGCCAATATGCAGCAGGCTGAGCAATATGTAGCTGCTATTGTGGGTTCATCCTGAAATTGTCCAGTTAAGGAAGACTGGCCATTGTGAACTCATACCTATTCCTTGCCTGAAAGAAAAACTGGCCATTGTGATGTCATGCAATGCAGAGAAATTGCCCCTTTTAAATTCAGATCAATGTTATAGCTAAGGTGTCAGGTTTCAAGGTCGTCTCAAATAAATTGCATTTCAAACAAAGTCTTTGATGAAAAACTCCCATTTATTAAGCACGATATTCTAACTCCGACTCCATCGCAGCCAACACTGACTTCCTGACCCAAAACCCTCCCTTTCCTTTCCCCACTCCTCTGCCCCTAATCTACTTTCCCCAAGTCACTCTACCCCTAATCTACTCTCCAGCTCAAAGGAATTTCCCCCCTCCCATCCCATCTCCTAGGGGATATTATCTCCAGGGAAAATAAGTAGGTGAAATGTCAAACATCCCTTTCCAGACGCCTCTGCTTCTCCTTCTTATGTCAGCACTAGAGTAAATGCAGCTTGAAGTGCTGACATCAGGAAAGAAAAACTAGTTTTTGTACCATCTGTCAGCTGATGTTCAGCTGAAGAAAAACACCAAGACTCTCCTGGGTCGGCAACAGGGGTGCTATTCAGCAGATTCTGAGCGGTTCTGGAGAACCAGTAGAGGAAATTTTGAGTAGTTCGGAGAACCAGCAAATACCACCTCTGGCTGGCCCCAGAGTGGGGTTGGAATGGAGATTTTGCAGTATCCTTCCCCTGCCACGCCCACCAAGACATGCCCACAGAACTGGTAGTAAAAAAAAATTGAATTCCACCACTGGTCAGCAACCATTTTCATACTAAAGGTCTGTTCTGAACTCCAGAACTGATTCAAATTTTGACATTTTTCCTCTTATCCTCCCATCCTCTCAACTGTTAATTATTGTCGTCAGATACTGTTGATAGGAAGGCCAGTCCCCCCATCTATCTTCTTTTGAACATTTATCCTTGATGGCAACCAGAAAAGGTGTTACCAGACTCCTTTTAATCTGATAATAAATATTTCAGGACGTGACCTCTTAAATAAATTATCAGAATAATACCATAGAGAAACAGTATAGAAATTCAAGATTTTTGTGGTGCTAAAAAACATGAAAGAAAGTGGCAGGTAACACGAGTGATCCCAAGAACAAAACCTTTCCCTCAGGCACATGAAAAAGAACATCTTGCAAATTTTCAAAAGTAAACCCTGTCTGACCCAAAGCCTTTTAAGACAGATCTTGGAAAAAAACCTTGGAAATAGGGAAAAGACCTGTGCTAGCCCAGAAACTGGTGTTACAGATTCTTTCCTGCTGATATCAGTTGAAAAATGTAAACAATAACAAAATATTAATATTTAACCTCTTCCATTTCCTGTGCCACTAACATAAGCTAAAACACAGGACAAGGTTGTTTCTCTCACTTGCTTTTTCTTTCTCTCTTCACCTGTCCCATAATGAAAATATAAGAATAAAAGAATAGATATAAAAAATAAGAAAAGTTCAAAAAAAGGGGGGGGCATTTGACAGTCTTAGTACAACTATTCAAATATATTTATCACGGAACACTTGTTTTCATTGAAAAGATTCCTCAGTAATTCTTCAGTAGGAGAGATTCTAAGGCAGTTACAATTTCTGGAACAAAATTAATCATGTCACTGTAAATAAAGTACATTAATACATCAATAGGACAGCAAAGAAGAAGCTGATGAAATTGCTGAAACTTCAGTAGTTCAAAGTAATCTCTTAGGAAAAGGAGGAGGAGGAGGAGGAGGAGGAGGAGGGGAAGGGGAAGGAGAAGGAGAAGGAGAAGGAGAAGGAGAAGGAGAAGGAGAAGGAGAAGGAGAAGGAGAAGGAGAAGGAGAAGGAGAAGGAGAAGGAGAAGGAGAAGGAGAAATCTGCTGCCATGAAAGATTGTAATGTTATTTCTGCTTTTGTGAAGAATGTCCTAAAGTTCAAAGATCACCCCAACCGCTAATGGCACCTTTTCCAATTATCAAGTTTTATTAAAAACTGGTTTCTGATCAAATCATTTGCAGCAGATTAAATTTATTAGTCAGAAAATGTGCTAGAAGGCAGGTAGCTTTGGGCAACAGAACATCAGCTTTGTCAAGCAAATTTTCTGAATTTCCCTGTCTAGCCTCCATACTGGTCTTTCACAAGGGACTGACATCCAAATATTGACCAGATCTGATGTTGCATAGCTTTTTAAGATCATCCTTAATGATCTGGGTGCCATTGTCTAACAGATTCTTCTCTAGAAAAACAGTTAAAGGTACCTTGCTTTCTCCCAGAATTGAATCTCAAAGCACACCGCAAGTTGGCATGATATGAATACATTTAACAGCATCCAAATTCTAGTAGCTGAGTTTGCACTAATTGAAGTTGCATCCAAGGATAGCTCCATGTATTATACATTACAGCAGTTCAGATGAAAATTTATCAGAGCATGGTTAATGTAAAAGAGCAATTTAGGAGAGAATAATTAATTTCATCTGTTCAGGACAATTTCCCTAAATTCCTTTCCTTTCAATAATGATGGTTTCAGATATCCAACCAACCAAATCAATACAATAATTTTAAACTCTCAAAGCTAACTGGACTTTTAGGGACATCATTGCATAAAAGCACTCTTTCTTATATCAAACCTGCCCTTTAAAGGCCATCTAATCCAGAAATACCGTGTTTCCCCAAAAATAAGACCCTGTCTTATATTTTTTTGAACCCTGAAATAAGCACTTGGCCTTATTGCCATGCACTCAAAAGCCCGATTGGGCTTATTATCAGAGGATGTCTTATTTTGGGGGAAACCGAGTAGTTGAATATTTATTCCATAGATATGGAAACCAGCTATCCAAGATTCTACCTGTGGGATCTTACAGAATCATGGAACTATTATTAGATCCTGAAGTTAAATGCCAACCACTTTATAGTTCAGTGCTGAAAATAGAGATGAACAATGTATTTCTCAAGTCTCTAACTTAAGCCATCATATATACTCAATATAATAAACAAACTGACATTATTTGTGAATCATAGTACAGGTAGTCCTTGATTTATGACCACAATTGAGCCCAAAATTTCTGATGTTAAGTGAGACATTTGTTATGTGAGTTTTGCCCCATTTTACGACCTTTCTTGCAACAGTTGTTAAGTGAATCACTGCAGTTGATAAGTTAGTAACCCGGTTGTTAAGTGAGTCTGGCTTCCCCATTGACTTTGCTTGTCAAAAGGTCACAAAAGGGATCACCTTGGGACCTATGACTTTGGGACAAAGCAACAGTCATAAGTATGAACCAGTTGCCAAGCATCTGGATTTTGATCACATGATGAACGTATCTTTTCTTTTATGTACACTGAGAGCATATGCACCAAGACAAATGCCTTGTGTGTTCAATCACACTTGGCCAATAAAAAAAAAATTCTATTCTATTCTATTCTATGACCATGGGGATGCTGCAACAGTCGTAAGTGTGAAAAATGGTCATATAGTAAGTCACTTTTTTCAGTGCTGTTGTAACTTTTTTTTTTTTTTTAATTTGATTTATATGCCGCCTTTCTCCGGAGACTCAGGGAGGCTTACAATGCGCTAAGCAATAGCTTTCATTCTTTTGTATATTTATACAAAGTCAGCTTATTGCCCCCACAACTGGGTCCTCAATTTACCTACCTTAGAAAGGATGGAAGGCTGAGTCAACCTTGAGCCTGGCGAGATTCGAATCTGCAGTAATTGCAGGCAGCTGGTCTTAATAACAGGGTGCTTTAGTCCACTGTACTACCAAGGCTCTTTGAATGGTCACTTAATGAACTGTTGTAAGTTGAGGACTACCTATACCATTACGTTTTTTTAAAAAATGTCTACATGAAGAGAAGAGTTATTTCCAAAGAATAACTCATATCAAACAGAATACTGTATAAGGAAAAGCCAGAACAAATAGTAATACAAAAATTGTAATGGTGACTTAGGCAAAACAAAAAACAAAAAACCCAAGCTTGCATTATATAAGAAGAAGTAAAATGGCAACTCTCACTTGATTCAAGTACAGATAGGTAATCAACATATCACCTCTTTTATCAGCTTCGACAACAACCTAACAGTGGCAGGAGTGGTGAATAAGGTCATCGGGGGCTTGCTGTCATTTGCACTGATTGTGTGAACTCAGTCTCACCCTAGGACAAGATATCAGTGACATCTTGTGAGTGATTCTGTCTCTGTCAGAAGAAGTACGGGAGAAATAAAAAGCTTCTTGATAGGGCATCTATACATCTGTGTATCATCAAGTCTTCTTCTTACATTTTACAAAATAATTCAAATATAAAGTTGATTGCCTTAATTTTTCCAATTCCCACCACCACCTTTACTATAATTTTGCCTAATCTTTGTGTCCATCACAGTTAGAACTGACTCTTCTTGGGATTTGTAGAACTAGATTTCTTTGAAGACCCAGATCGTTGGGGGACAAAATGCTAACATTGTAAACCTCTTAGAGAGGGCTGTAAAACACTATGAAGTGCTATATAAGTCTAAGTGCTATCGCTATTTTTCCTGACTTAGGTTAGTATGTATGTTGAATAGGAGATCAGAATTGGGACCAACTGTAATACTGTCTTCAGTGCAGGAATCAGAATATGTTACATTAATACTCATGCATGAAGTGCCAAACTTCTGAATATTTACAAATACTCACAAAAATATTTTAACTACAGTTTTTTTAAAAAATTGCTTTAAAGTTTGAGACATTCTTTACCTATTGAAAAGTGGGGATATTCTTCCTTCCTTCCTTCCTTCCTTCCTTCCTTCCTTCCTTCCTTCCTTCCTTCCTTCCCTCCCTCCCTCCCTCCCTCCCTCCTTTCCTTTCCTTTCCTTTCCTCTCCCCTCCCCTCCCCTCCCCTCCCTCCTCCCTCCCTCCGTCCTTCCCTCCTTCCTTCCTTCCCACCCTCCCTCCCTTCTTTCCTTCCTTTCCTCCTTCCCTGCTTCCTAACTCATTCTTTTCTTTCTCTCTTTCTTGCTCTTTCTCCCTCTCTCCCCCTCCTTTTTAGGTAATACTTGTTGAATGGAAAATAGAAGGGCAGTAAAAAAATCCCAACCAATAAAGAGCTTATTACAGAGGCTAAAAAAGAACATGAAAACTGAAATTTGCATTCAATGTGGAATGTATTCCATTCTAAAGTTGGAGAAAATAATAATAGTTTCACCTCACAGTCTGAGCAAATAGTTAGGTAAACTCATACTTGGTATGACTATGAGATGTTTTGATTCAAAGATACAGTTCAAAGATCATTTGAATTGAATAGTCACATTGATTCGACATGCCGAAATCAGGAGCCTTTCAATGGGTCCAGCATTTTTTCTCTACTTTATTTAAATTGAATATTTGAATTGGAATTGACAGTTGGAATTGATATTTAGGCTGAATTAATTCTAAAAACAAATCACACATTCAAATGGAATCATCAGTTCAGACTGCATCTTGCCTCATTTGCACATTCCTATTTAATCAGGCACAAATTGTTCCAAAATGCGAAATAACAGTTTATGGAGTCTGTACATTGCTCCAACTAGGGCAGTGTTGTCTAATCCAGCCTTTCTGAGGGAGTTATAGTGACAAATCTAAGCATTCATCTAACCAGGAAGTCACCAACTATTGATTCTGCAGAAAATAGCTGCCTATTTAGCAAGCTTAAGCATGATTACTTTAAAAGACATTTCAGTTTGATACATCGGCAGAGCTTTCAGCAGGACCAGATTCAAATAAAGCAGCTTTTTTTTTTTTTGTAAGAGTGAAGAAGGGAAATTAGTCTAACATATTATTTTTAAAAAGCATCATTCTCCTGCGTATTCAGAGTGGGAAGTAAGGCCAAATAGAGGATGAGGGAACGAGCTTGTTTGTTTTCATACATAACAATTTTGCATCCCTATGCTCTGAGTTCTCTCCCTCTCTCTCTCTCTCTCCCTCTCTCTCTCTCTCTCTCTCTCTCTCTCTCTGTGTGTGTGTGTGTGTGTGTGTGTGTGTGTGTGTGTGTGTGTGTGTGTTTCTGGGTACACATGTGTGTTTTCATGTTTTTTTCAAAGTCGCTACATTGCCTACAGGAATCTTCAAAGTTGAAAGGCCTCTGAATTTTCGGAAGTGGTTTGCTATGGCCTTCTTCTTAAAGTTGAGATAGAATGACTGACCCAAAGCAAGGATTTAGCCCAAGGCAGGATTAGATCACACAGTCTCCTGTTTTCAAGATCATTGCCTTTAACATTTTACTAATCTAGTTTTCAGTATCACTGATACAGTTGCCAAATTCTTACCTGCAGTGATTTCTGTAAAATGGTATAAAATATCCTAATCATGGAAAGTTGACACAATGAAGTGTTCTGTTCTGTCGTTTCCTGCCCTATGTTTTACTTTATTTTATTCAATAATTCTCTTTTTAAGTTTTAATTTTTAATGCCATATCTGACTGATAATACTGCATATGTTGTATTTGGTCAATGTGTCTGTGTATTTATCTTGTTGGCCATTAACTATAATTAAAAAATAGTAAAAACAGTTGTATAGATAAGCCCATCTACTATTGTATATTTTATTGTTCTATCACCTGCTTTCCCCCCCCAAAGATATTTTCTACTGGTAAACAATTAAACAGCACCAACAATATGTTATGCTGCTAAAACTCTAGATGTATTTTTCAGTAGGCTCTATGGCAATGTATGTGGCTGATACACGACACTTATTATACCGGAGTGCATCTGCCATTCATTTATGTAGTTTGGACTGCAGAACTTTCTTTCTTTCTTTCTTTCTTTCTTTCTTTCTTTCTTTCTTTCTTTCTTTCTTTCTTTCTTCCTTCCTTCCTTCCTTCCTCCCTCCCTCCCTCCCTCCCTCTCTCTTTGTCCCATTTATATTTCACTGAAGCAATTCTGGGTGGCAATTAACAATCAGTAAAAACAACAAATATATTAAAACAACCATTATAAAGCTATAGGGTAATTACTAAAAATGCAAAGACATTCTAAAAAAATTAAAATATGCAAAACACATGGAGAGAGTAAAAGATCACCCACAATGGAGCCATCTAAGAATGTCCCCATTTCCTGAGACCTCCCCAGGTCTGGTGACATAAGAACTTCCTATAAGAAAGTTATCAAATGTATATATATCCCAGATAGATAATGTCATGTCAAGGAAGACAGCAGCCTTGTGTATTCATCAGATGTTCTCCATATGTCCTGCCACATAGCTATTTTTATCAGTTTATGGGATTTGGGCTTAAAAAGTTATCACTTTTCCTATACTGTCATGAGGCAATCTGACAGAAACCTCAAACACCACCTTTACATCACTCTTAAGTCTAAGCCATCAATTTATAGCAGCAGGGAAGGCACCTAACACATGTAGTGCAGGAAATATGTTATGTGTACACAGTCAATTGTGGTTTATTCCAGCAATCATGGCTGGACAAAGTTAGATTGTGAACAGTTTCTACTTCTCTCTCAGTCTTCCTCTTCCATCTGTCTCTCTTTCTTGCATACAGAAAAACAAACAAACAATAACTCTAATCCCAAAGCCAACTCACCTCCTTTTTTCTGCAACCAAAACTGCCAGATCATGTTTTCCTGAGGTCAAAACTGTTAGAACTTTGGAAAGAGTGAGATACACATCTGATTCTATTGCTCTCACTTAAAAAAAAAAGTGAGTTGGTAAATTGACTCCCATGGGACAATTGCTTCTAGGTGCATTTATCTATAACAGTATTTTTCCTACTATGGAAGCAACAGCATAATTTTATGTCTCTTATTCAAGCATAATTCTCATGGGAGAAAATAAATGAGATTTACTTCCAGAGTCCATAGATTATGGCCTGGATATAGCAATAGCGATAGCACTTAGACTTTTATACCACTTTACAGTGCTTTACAGCCCTCTCTAAGCAGTTTACAGAGTCAGCATATCACCCCCAACAATTTGGGTCCTCATTTTACCCACCTCGGAAGGATGGAAGGCCAAGTCAACCTTGAGCTTTGTGAAATTTGAACTGTCAAATTGCAGGTAGCCGGCAGTCAGCAGAAGTAGCCTGCAGTACTGCACTCTAACCACTGTGCCACCAAGGCTAATACATTCCTCTTTATTATTCATTTTTCTTACCATGTCAGTCTGGTTTGTAAGGCACTGATCAGTGATCCAAGCTGTCACTGTGCATGACCAGGGTTCAAAGGATCCAACTGAAAGAGGAAGGAAAGGCACCCAGTTTTCCAGTGTTGTTGTTGTTGTTTCCACTTAAAAACCAGTAAGAAGTTATTTCAGCCAATCTTTATCAGAACAATTAAGTATTTTCTAATTGTTTATACTCTTTTGTAAGCAGTTCTTACCTGCAGTGCAGGTAAGATGCAGCAAAAGCACCAAATGAGCAATATTTTCTCTGAACTCTCCATTCTAATTCATTTTAAACATGTATTACTTAGCAAATTATAATATGAAGTCAAGACGTGAAAAGATATGCAGCTTTCTATGTTACTAAACACAAAGATGATATCTAGTCAGAGTGTTTAAACAAGCCCATAGAACTTATTAACAATTGTTCATGTCTGATGAACAGTCCTTTGACTTGGTTCCAACTAGTAAACTTCTTCTATTTTCTATTTTCTATCACCCCACCATGCCATCTATGTGCTCCATTGTGCTTTTCTACTTCATTGAATCTTTTCCAGGTTCCACCCTGACTTCCCACTACCAAGAAACAGATAAGTGGCCATTTTGTGATTACTAGGCACCCGTCTTCTGAATTAAAACAACCAAACCCTCTACTAGAATTAAGTCCATTCTAGCCATTGTACCATTTTGGGCTATCTGCTATTAGCTCCAAGCTTCATCTTCTTCAAATTTGTTTCCAAACTTCTTCCCTTTTATGGTACAGATAGTCCTTGACTTACAACAGTTCACTTAGTGACCATTTGAAGTGATAATGGCACTGAAAAAATGGTTTATGACCATTTTTCACACTTGTGACCATTGCAGCATTCCCCGTGGTCACATGATTTACATTCAGAAATCTTTGCAACTGACTCACATTTATGACGGTTGCAATGTCCCGGGGTCATGTGATCACCTTTTGCAATCTTCTGACAAGAAAAGTCAATGTGGAAATCAGATTCACTTAACAACATGTTATTAATATAACAACTGCAGTGATTCATTTAACGAATGTGGCAAGAAAAGTTGTAAAAAGGGGCAAAACTCACTTAACAAATTTCTCACTTAGCAACCTAAATTTTGGTCTCAATTGCGGTTGTAAGTGGAGGACTACCTGTATTTGCTTAATTCCTTCTATAATGGCAGCAACACATCTGATACTAATATGAATGGCCTTTCTTTGTCCTGTGAGGGCTTTCCTATGAAAATCAAAGTTAACCTTTACTCGCAAATCCTTATCAGCAAAGGTGTCTGCATGAATGGGATTATATGGCTGAGAGCAGGCCATTCAGAGGACTTTTTGAAGACTGGTTCTAAAAGCACATTCATATGTAGTATCTGTGCTGCTCCTGGGCTGTATTCAAAGCCACACATTGATGTTATTTTTTTTTTACAAATCTTTTCCTTTTGAAGTTAATGGCCCCATCAATGGAAATTAAGTGGGAAAATCAAAATTTAGACACAATTTTTGCAGATTATATTTTATGTCTCAATTTATATTTTAGGTCAGACATTAAAAGCACCTATCCATCTGACATTTCAAATATTTTTTCAAAATATGTTCAATAGGATAAATGACCCTGCTCTATGAGGGCAACTGAGGTAATTTACCTCCAATAAGTAAAAAAAAAAAGAGTCCTGGGAACATCAGCCGGAGGTGTTATGTAAATCTTTTAAATGAATACGGGAATATTGCTTCCCTTCTAACCAATACCAGCCTTCTTTCCTTTGAAGAAAAGAGAGTGCAAAACCAGACTTGTTCCTCTTAATCACAAGTGACTTATGAAATGACAGCATTTAGTTAATTTCGTTTAGCCACTAAAGCCTTCCCACCAGAGAATAATTACTTACTGCCCTTCTACCTTCCAGAACTGCCTTTCATATCCATTCTGAATTCATTAAAGCCTTGTGATCTGAGGGGGACCTTTCGTGGTCCTTAATTTCATTGGGGTTGACTCCATATCCTGGCCTGATAGAATAACAACTGTATCTCGGTACATCTGCTGGAAATGGAGTGGCCTTAGGTACACAAGCTCTCCTGCTGCCAAGGGAAATTCTAATATGTGACCCTGAGCTCTCTGCTTTGAGTTTACCCAAAAATCTTCCTTTGTTTCAAACGTGAGACTAAGAAAGCCCTTCCCCAGGGAACGTATTTTACATGTGTTCCTTCAGTTTGAAGCAAGTTCCCATAAAATATTTTTCAATGAACAAACTGCCTCACTTCCTACATTAACATTCCTCTACCTGTGGGTAAATGAGGCTCACTTTGCTCTCTTTTCTCTTTTCTTTTCTTTTTTTAAGCAAAAAGGTTAAACCATGTGACAATTAGGGAAAGGTCGCGAAGGGCCCTCATAAAGTATTATAGCAAAGACAAACTCGAGAGAGAAATTTTGCCAGCGTATTACTGCTTTTCACTCAACCTGAAGCAGTTAAGGGCTAAAATATGTAACGAAAATGGCAATGTATTTTAAAATGAAAATTGTAAAAGCATAAATGAAAACCAGGAGAGAACAAGTGAACACATGTGGTTGCATGTGCACCAGTGGTGCGATTCAACCGGTATATCATCCGGTTCACTGAGCACGCATAGTCCATTAGAAAAGACAATTACAAGCAGTGTTAAAAGCAGTGGTGAAATCCAAATTTTTTTACTACTGGTTCTGTGGCCGTGGCTTGGTGGGCATGGTTTGGTGGGTGTGGCAGGGGAAGTATACTGCAAAATCTCCATTCTCACCCCACTCCAGGGGAAGGATACTGCAAAATCCCCATTCCCTCCCCACTCTGAGTGCCAGTTCTCCGAACTACTCAAAATTTCCGCTACCAGTTCTCCAGAACCTGTCAGAACTTGCTGGATTTCACCCCTGGTTAAAAGCACTAAAAGCAGCTGAGGCACCGCAATCCACTCTGCTGCGCCAATCAGATGGGCTTCAAACAAACGAAATAAAGGTAGGTATAGTGCAGGGGTGGACAGGTGGGCCCAGATGATGGTCAGAGTGAACCGGTTTGCTCTCAGCTGATCGTCGGAGAAACCGGCTCACCTGAACCGGACCGAATAGGCTGAATCCCACCCCTGATGTGCACACATCCCACATACAATCTAACAAAACAATTCTCCCCATCCCCATCCCCTGCCATCCTGAAAATGATTCCTGCATTACACTGGGTGGGGACAAACTTAGATGTGATATTCATTGTGCTAATCAAATAACACTTTTTCTTATTCTGATACATACATACACACACACACACACACACACATATTCTTTCATCCAATTATTCTCAGAGACTACCCAGATAAGTCCCTATAGTTTTCCTGGCAAGAAAGCGGTGTGCCATTGTCTTCTTTCTAGGGCTAAGTGAAAGTGATTAAAGGGATAAGCCAGTTAGTTTTATGCCTAAAACAAGACTAGAACTTGCGGTCTTCAGTTTTTAGCCTGATACCTTTAACCACTCTATATTATATTTAGGGTACCAGTACTATATTTATCTGGATTTAAAACTATCCCCAAAGAATAGGAAAATGAGATAGAAAAAAAATGTTTGTAACAATCATCCATATCTATCATACATTCTGGTAATCTAAGTTGACTTTCCCTTAAAAATGCTTTTCAAAGTAAAACTTCCTTGGTGCAAACTGATATTTATTATTATTAGAACCTGATAAGGGGGTAGATAAAGCAACAAGAGGACGTATAAAAACTTAAATTTGAAGGTGTCAAGGGCAGATGGGTAATGCCAGAATCTCACTCTACTGTGCTATTCAAATTCAAGGATAAATTACTATACAGACATGATTTTCAGACAGTTTTATGGCAGGGGGGTGGGAAAGAAGCAAAACTCTCTGACTAATGGATAAGCGTACTATCAACAAACAGTAAAATAAAATAAACTATCAAATCAAATCCCTTATCATCACCTAATGACAACTTTTCACATCATGCTTATATGAACTACATAACCTCTTCAAATTGCTGGCTTCCAGGTGTCAACCGATAGCCTTTTACCAAAAGTGCTCTGGATACAATACTCTAGGCCATCCAAGAGTAAAATTCACTTCAGAAGAACCCTTGACTAGGACATACACACCTTCCTTTCTTTTTGGTTAGACCATCTAGAATGGGTTGCTCAAATATTGCTCAGCCTAGAACAACCTTCCCCAATCTGGTGCTCTCCAGATGCATAAAATGGCAAACCCACAGATATCCAGCTAGTGTGATCAAAATCCAGGAGCTGAAGTAAATGTATCTGAAGAACATCAGGTTGAGGGAAAGTTATCGGAAGACAAAAAGTAAACGTCATCTATACTCTGGTAGGACCAGAACTCTACATTTTCAAACAATCTCCTCCAGAAATTTTATATCTGTGTTTAGGAAAGCCTTGGGAGTTAACAGAGCTTTTCAGACCTGGTTGAAAAACTAATGGCACCTGGAACCTTGAGATACTAGTGTTAGAGCTAGCAAGAATGAATATTGGTGCAAAATGAGATGTTGGAAAGAAGGAATTGAGTGCTGCAAAGATAAATGCATATGTCAGTATTGCTGCCCTATATGGGGGATAGAAAAATTAAGCAGGAAAAAAAAATCAAAGATTCATTGCAAGAGAAAAGGAATACTTTTCTCTTTCTTTGATTACAGCTTTCAACTTGCAAAAAACTCTTTGCGGGAAAAACGTGCAACAAAACTACTGTAATTTCAAAAATAGCATTTCCTTTTACAAACACTGCTCTCATCCATAAAGGTTCAATAATATGTCTACTTGGAGAAGCCCTTCATTTCCTACCTCTAGTCTTTATTGTCTAAGGTTTGTAAGGCACATTCCCAGCTCAAGTCTAATTGACTTTTTCATGTAATTTCCCTTCATTTCACTGTCTCTCCCAACTCCAGTGAGAATCACCCTTCAATCTTCAGAGCCCACCTTTGTCTTTTCTGAACCCTTGTCTATTCTGACACCTGTCTAAGTTCTGCTGCACATGGTAAAAGTGTGGCAATGTCAGTTCTTTTATCTCTTTTATACAAGAGATATTTGGAAGTTTCTCATGTTAAACATAATCTGCTTTTGTTGTTAAGCAAATACGGCAAACCCTTTTTATATTTCTTTTTCTTCAGGCCACACCAGAATCTATATGATTGCCAGCCTCTAAACTTTTGAATCCATGTGTCTGTTCCCCTCCGCGCTGGGGGCCGCAGGGAAATCATTCTTTTGCTGTGGGATTGTTGAGTCCCGTCCCCACCTCCCTGACCCCACTTTCTTAGCTGAGACTTTGAAGCCTGTCAGAGTCTAAACCCAAAAGGTCTGCTTGATCTCAAGCCAAGACTTTTTCCTGATAAGGAAGATTGGTGAAACTTGTCTATGAGTGTAAGTGTCTTAGAGGAATTTAGCAACAGTTCTTTACGATAATGGAGTTTGATCTGAAGTCCAGAGACCTATTAAGGTCTGGAATCTGCAAAACTGACAGTTTATGAGAACCAAGCCTACACACACATACAAACACACAAACACACATACATCCACGCACACACTTTAAAAGTCCACTCTTAAATTCTTGTAAACATCCTCTGAATGCCAATGTTCCAATCCTGACAATAAAAATTCAGTAAAGTTCAAAATATGTGTGAATAAATTAAGTCATAGATTCAAATGCAGTAAAAATATATTTGGCTTATTTTTATCTCTACGGCAGTCAAGGTTCAAGGCATGTATATTAGTTGATGTGATGCACAGAAGGCCCAGAATCCTCCATAATCATAAAAAGAACGTGAGGTAAACTCAAGCAGAAAAGAGATTCACTTATGCAAACCTCAGTATGAATGCATTATGGATATTACTGTATTATAGAACTGGAAAGGCAACATAAAATCGAACACGTTTCTAGCAAACAGCAGCTTCTCCCTTCATTTTAGTAGATGGTTTTTCATTATTAATTGATTTGAGGCATGTATTTGGATAAGTACTGACCTCTGCTAATTTCACAAAATCTAAGCAAGGCCAGATTGAGTTAAAGCCTAATGAGAGAGCACAAGGAAGTCCTAGGACTGTCAGCCATGCTAGGAACCCAAAGCAATATTCTGAAAGAAAACAATGGCAAAGGATTTCTTTATGATAACCAAAGCATCTTTATGTCCATGGAATCTCCAGGAAGTTCAACTCAATGGAGACTTTAACAATTATGTGTTTTCATCCCTAGTATTTAATGATAAGGAGTATCATCAGGGTCATTGCAATTGGGTTATAAATCAAGACTGTGGACATTACCACACAATCAAATCCCTTCCACTTTTTAACATACACACTCATATCACTTGCATGGAAAAAGGAAGTGATCTAGTGGCTCGTTCCATCCTCTTGACATTTAGATAAATGCATACACCCTGCAGCTACCTCCTGTGTATTGCTTCATATCATGAATTGCAAAACAGGGTATTTATTATTTAGAGACAATAAAGGTAATATTGCAATAGTGTTTCATTTTATATAACTTATTCTAGTTTGAAAAAACTTTGAAATTGGCCAAGTCTTCATAAAGTTTGGATTTGTGATTCATTCCAAAGAAGCTCTTCACGTGTTCTTTAGGTGGCCAAAAATATAATAATATTTTGGATTAATCTAGATTATATGGTTTAGTAGTGCACAAATGCAGTGCCCCCAAAAGTTTGAAAGCAGCTTTGTAAGACCCTCCACAAATTATTGTTAGCTTATTACTTTTAATGTGATACAAGGAGGAAATTAACACATGGGAATGGGGAGTAATCATGATTTTAATTAAGCTAAATCAATTTTTTTATTTTGTCCTGATCCCACCCAATTTTTTTAGAATGAAGCTTCTAACTAGCATATTAGTCAAACTTGTGTGGCATTGCCCCTTCCCAGTGTTAATTACTTCAACATAGATTAGGAGGGTCATATTACCATATTTTTTGCTCCAAGTCTTTTACATTGGCATTATATTTAGACTTATTTTATTTTTACAGAATAACAGAATAGAATAACACAATAACAGAGATGGAAGGGACCTTGGAGATCAAACCCCCTGCCCAGGCAGGAAATCTTATACCATTTCAGATAAATGGTTGTCCAATCTCTTCTTAAAAATGTCCAGTGTTGGAGCACCCACAACTTCTGGGGCAAGACGTTCCACTAATTAATTGTTCTGTCAGAAAATTTCTCCTTAGTTCTAGGCTGCTTCTCTCCTTGATTAGTTTCCATCCATGGCTTCTTGTCCTGCCTTCAGGTGCTTTGGAGAATAGGTTGACCGCTTCTTCTTTGTGGCAACCCCTTAGATATTGGAACACTGCTATCATGTCTCCCCTAGTCCTTCTTTTCATTAAACGAGACATACCCAATTCCAGCAATTATTCTTTATATGTTTTAGCCTCCAGTCCCTTCATCATCTTCGTCGCTCTTCTCTGTATTCTTTGAGTCTCAACATCTTTTTTACATTGTGGTGACCAAAACTGGATTCAGTATTCCAAATGTGGTCTTACCAAGGCATTATAAAGTAGTATTAACACTTTACGTGATCAAGATTTTAATTATTTATATATCCCAAGGTACATTGTAAATGTTCTTTCTACCAGATTCTCAAACTGAAATGTTATATAAACTGAATGATGCAAGGGTGGTGGGGGAGAGAATAATATTTTTAAAATCTTTCATATTCTCAACCAGAAATCAACTTCTTTTTCAATGATGTTAACAATATTGATAAGATTGCATTTTTATTTCTTCAATGTTTCAGGCATAAACTGAATTCCCATCAAGATAAGACCAGAATGTCCGCCTTTCTTCCTCCTGTTTCTAATATATATTCAATAATAGTCATACCAAGAAGGAATACAACAAATTCTACCTATCTCTTTTTTATTCTGTTCACAAGTTATTGAACTGAGACATGATAAATTTGATTTATTTGTGACTATTTTTCTGGGAGAATTACAAACTGTTTTTCAATAGCTAAATAAAATAGAGCATAGTTATATTCCAGCAGTGGGTAGTTCCTCTTACACATATGAAAAAGAAGAAATTGGAAATGAATAATGTTTTTATTAACACATGGAACCTGCCAACTGATTAAAACTTTCAGTGGATTAACTGTGCAGTCTTAACAAGTGGCCACATGATTAATCAGTACAAAAAAAACTATCCAAAGAAAAGTAAATATACTTGTTGCTTCTAATCTTCCTTTGTTAAAATTTTTAACAATTTTTCTGCCTCTAGCAGTCTTTAACACTTGGATAATGAAAGAAGTGGACATACAGTATACGACTCCCTACTTAACAGCAAATGATTTGCTTTGGCAAAATGACACAGAATAAAACTTAAAGATCATCTCTGTTACATAAACTGAGGCTTTATAAAGTCCAGTTATTAGGCAGAACTGGACTAAGATTCAGGCAATTTCTGCTTCTGGTCTATTGTAGTTCAAGAGAGGCAGTTAAATGGTTATCTATTTCCCTGACTTGCATGTCCATAGTTTGTAAAAGTTCAGATGAAGTCCTGAAATCTCCCATTCTTAAAAATGTCCCTCTTCCCATAAGGACCCTTAAGATCTCATCTTCTCCCTTTCAATGTTGTCACCATGTCACTGGAATGTTTTCTGTGACTTTCTGGCTGCCTGAGGAGTTAGTGAGGGCCTCTGACCCAGAGAAAATTACCCATTTGTTTCCTAGAACAAAAATCGGCAAACCACACAGTCTGTAGGTCGCATCAGTCCTGAGACTTTTTTTTTTTTTTGTAAACTTCTCAATTCCTGAAGAAACACCATTTTATCACTTCACAGTCTGTTTAATTATTCCAAATAAAGAAAAACACAAATCTGAAAAAAAGTACAGTTGCAAACTCAATGTTCCTGTTTTAGAATAACAGTGGGATATAAATGTAAAAATAAGTAAGAACAAAGCATTATTGTGGTATTGTTGCCAAAAATGAAATATCTTACGAAAAGGGTTGGTCCAAATGGCATCAAGGACATTCATTGGTGAGGCCAGCAGAATTTTAGCCATCTGAAAATGTTCTTCTCTGAAAGAGGCTGGATGTTTTTTTGTTCACTCAGCTGGAAAACTGGATAAAAACAACGGGAACCCCCTGAAGGCCAGATGCGGCTTCTGAGCCCAGCTTTTTGTAGGTAAATAAACTGCTCAGAATGCACTACAGTCTGTTTTCTGAAGGGCAAAGAATACCACAAGGTCATGCATTTAATTTGAAGATTAATCTCCCCAAGTCATACTTCTTCCCACCCTTTACCCCCCACCACTCCTGGAATCGGCAGATTTAATCAATAAGTTGACCAACTCTGCTTTCTTCCAGATATTTATAAAGGCCTCTCCTGCTGCGATTACTGAATATGCTTCCTTCAACACAGCAGGCTCCTGAGGTGAACCCGGTCATGAGTCATTACATTTTCCCAGGCTCTTCCACAAGAGAGAGAGAGAGAGAGAGATGTGAATGTGAATATGAAGAAAAATTATCTTTTTTTTTCTCCCTAATGGTAGCTGGTATGTTAAAACTATGCAGAAGTCAAAATGGTGGAGGGACTGTTTAATGTTCTCAGTCTTACTTAACACATTATCTAACAGAATCTAAATGTCCCCCACACAAACTTGATGCAATTATAGGCTGACATAGTACTGAAATAATGCTTCCGAGGAAGAGATTAGGGTCAGTGTTGCATACTTTGTTTTCTAAGATGCTGATCTTAAAAACAGCCTTGGACAAACAGCCTTAGTATATTTCATAGTCTTCTTTATTGGTCATGCAGAGTTTGGTATGTAGCTTTTCCATACTTTTTCTTAATGCAATTATGTGTTTTTTTAAAATGTGGTGACCAGCTCTGTATATGGTTTTCCAAGTTCATTTGTTCCACACCCACTGGCTAAGGAAACTAACCGCAGGGCATGAACATTTAGCAGTACAGATTAACCAGTGACTAGCCTTGGGCTTCCACCCAGACTGGCTAACCCAAGGAAGGACACTACTGATCATGAAAGAGCCCCACAAGGGAATGACATCATTCAACTACCATCTAATAACCTGTTTCCCCCACAATATGGAAAGCACTATCATATCTGATGAGTGTCAAAGCTATTGTTGTGGATGAAACTGAGAGCATCCAGGAGTACTTCAGTAAAATGGCATCCAAAGATGAGCTGCTAAGAGAATATCTGAGGCAGCAGTAGAAGTGGGGGAAAGATCAATCAGAAGAAGTGCCATGACAAAACACAACCCTGCATGGGATGTACCATAGACAGATAGCTGAGGTCTATGGTTGAGAAATCCTACCAGTGGCTGCTAAGGGCTGGACTAAAAGACAACACTGAGACACTGATCATAGCAGCACAATCACAAACACTAAACCCCAGAACTGTAGAAGCAGGGGTCTACCACCCTAAACAGAACTCGAGGATTGAGTCCTATCGGCCCATCTCCTTAATTAATCAAGATGCAAAGATATTTACTGCCATTATAAGTAATAGATTAAGTAGATTTATAGATAGATATATAAATCATAACCAAGTAGGTTTTTGTGAAGGGTAGATACATGAGTGATATTGTCAGAAGAGTATTAAATATTATAGATGTTGCTGAATATAATGCTGATAAAATAGGTATAGTATCATTAGATTTTTTAAAGCTTTTGACTCTGTACAATGGGAAACTATTAAAACAATTGTTGAGGTACTAGGTTTTGGTAATAAGTTTATACATGTTATTTCAAAACTGTATCAAAAAAGTAGTGCAAGAGTGAAGGTGAACGGAAGGCTGACAGAAGAGATAAGATTGGAAGCAGGTAGGAGACAAGGATGTTCCCTGTCTCCAACATTATTTTTATTAGTTATGGAAATTTTGACTAAAATTATAGAAAAAGATGAAGAATTGGAAGGGTATAAGGGATATAAGATAAATCTGTATGCGGATGATACTTTGATTATTTTGAAAGATATAGAGAAAGATTTGAAAAAGATACATAAGCATTTGGAAGAATTTGAGGAAATGACAGGTTTGAAAATAAACTGGTCAAAATCTGAACTATTAATGAATAATAATGGTAAGGAGTGGGAGAATATGCAAGAACAACGTGGGATAAGGATTAAAAAAACATTGAAATATTTGGGCATAACACTTTCACTCAAAGTTAAAGAAATGAAAAAACTAAATTATGATGTGGTGATGAATGAAATTGAGAAAAAGATAGATAAATATAAAATGATAAAGTTGTCTTGGTTTGGTAGAATTGCAATGTGTAAAATGATGTTGTTGCCAAAGTTCAATTTTTTATTTGCGATGTTATCATTAAACTTGACAGAGAAAGATATTGAAGGATATCAGAAGAAATTGGATAAATTTTGCAATGGTGGGAAAAGACCTAGATTAGTGAAGAAAATGTGGTATCAAAATCAAAAGGAAGGTGGATTAGGAATCCCCAAACTACTTAATTATTATTGGGCTTATGCTATTCAGACTGTGGTAAAAATATTTAAAGGTGAAGATAGTCATTGGAGAGATTTAGAATTAAAAGACATCAAGAGATTTGGCTCAACATGGTTTTTAGATAAAGCAAAATCAAAACGTGTAATTAATAGCTATTGGTTAAAGGGACTGAGTAAAATTTGGAATAAATTTGTTAAAATTTTAATTCCAGATATAATTTTCTTAGGGAAGACAATTGAAAATTGGCCGATTAAAATTAATATAAGTCGTGATAGGGTAATGGAAGATGAAAATATACAAACTATAATAGATTGGTTAAAAACTTCAGAAAATGAAAGGAGGAAAAAAGAAATCATTGAAAAATTGGGTTTAGGCTGGTTTGAAAAAATACAGATAGAAAAATGGACTAAGAAGGTAAGGGACAATTGTTTGATAAGTAGAAGTAAAACTGAATTTGAACACTTAGTATTCCAAATTATGAAAGATGAAATTGGGCTAAAGGGACTCGTTAGTAAGATATATAAGATTATAAATTTTGATGGAAAACCACAAAGGGTGATGAAGATGAATTTGAAAAAGAACTTAATATTAAAATATCAGATTTAGATTGGAACATGAATTGGAAGAGTAGAATTATGAAGACTTTATCTGTAAGGATTAAAGAGCATAATTATAAGGTTGTTTGGAAATGGTATTTGACTCCATTAAGATTGTCATTAATGGATAACAAAATTAGTAAACAATGTTGGAGATGTGATATGGAATTAGGGACTTATGAACATATGTGGTACAAATGTGATAAAGTTAAAAAGTTTTGGCAACAATTGGAGGAAATGATATTTGAAATGATGGGGAAAGCAATAATATTGAGACCAGAAACTATATTACTGTTGATAATTAAGGAAATAGAACCAACAAAATATGAGAAAGAATTGATTAGAATTATGATTATAATGGGTAGAATTATAATAGCCAGATATTGGAAATTAGATGTGAATTTTAGAATAGAAGAATGGTATTGTGAAATGTGGAAATTAGCTTTAAACGATAAAATGACATGTGATATTAAAATTAGAAATGGTGACTATAAAGAAGATATTTTCTGGAAAATTTGGAAACCATTTGTGGACTATGCGCTGGGAAAATTGGATGCTTAGGTACCTGTACCCCGAGAACGTGGATTTTGGCGATCATGAGGATATATCCGAAGAACCAAATCTTCCTTTCTTATGTATAGCACAGGGTGAAATATTGTATATGTTGTTTGTAATGTTAGTAATTTAAAAGTTTAAAATAAATAAATAAATAAATAAACAGAACTCGAGGTACAGACTATGCAAAGAGGCCTCAGAAATAGTCCAACACCTAACAGCAGGGTGTAAGATGCAGACAGGAACAACATATATTGAGTGGCACAACAAACTAGCTAGCATTGTATACAGAAATATCTGTACAGAAGGTGGGCTGGATCCTCCTAAGTGTAGATGGGAAATCCCACAAAAGGTTGTGGTGAATAAGAAAGCTAAGATCTTATGTGACTTCCAGATCCAAACAGACAGGCAGGTATTGGTCAATCAACCAAGCATGATGGTAATAGACAAGGACCAGAAGACAGCAGTAGTGATAGATGTACAGTCTCAGGAAGAAGGAGTATGAGAAACTGGAGAAATATCAGGGCCTGAAGGAGGAACTGGAAAGGATGTGGATGTCAGGATTCCAACCAATGCCCTAATAAAATTAAGAATCTCAAGCCATTTAGCAAGAAAAATCCAGTTGTTTAACCCATGTTGGCACTACCTAGGTCAGTGATGGCTAACCTTTTTTTCCTCGGGTGCCAAAAGTGTGTGTGTACGCGCGACCGTGTGCCCACACCCATAATGCAATCCCCCCGTGCGCCCCTGCATGTACATGTGTGTGCGACCCCCACACCCTGTTTTGGGCCTAGCAGGCCTCCCTGAAGCCTCCTGGGACCAAAAACAGGACGCATGCATGCACGACTCCTCCGCCCCCCTACACATGGGTGCACATCTCCTGCATACATGGCAGAGACCCAAAAATCAGCTGACTGATGGAAGGTATGTGCGCATGCACGGTGGAGCTGACCTAGGACGACAGCTTGCATGCCTGCAGAGATGGCTCCATGTGCCACCTGTGGCGCGCGTGCCATAGGTTTGCCATCACGGACCAAGGTGAAGCCAGCTCTGGCTTCACCCAATTCTCATCTTGCCTCTGACCCTGTTTCCCCCTCCACCCAGAGTGTGTCACCAGTCACTTTCCCCAACAAAGCAATTTCGCGGATCGTAGAAGTCACTCCCTCCAGCCATTGTGAATCTCCATGGAGATGGCCTTGACTTTGGCCAGCTAGGCTTGTCTTGTTTTGACTGAGGTGTGAATTCCTTGGTGCAGCTGCGAGGTGCGATTCCCATCCCTTTGCCTATGGGAACTCAGGAGCAGATCAGGAAAGCTTCAAGAGTTGACAGGGAAAAGTACAGGCTAAAGTGTTCCCAGTGGTGACAGAAGTGCTTGGGACTGTGACTCCTAAGCTGGGAAAGTGGCTCCAACAGAACCCAGGAACAACGTCCAAGCTCTCTGTCCAGAAGAGTGCAGTGCTAGGAACAGCAAAGATCCTGTGCCGAACCCTCAAACTCCCAGGCCTCTGCAAGAAGACCTGAGATTGCAGCAGACACGTACTATAATGTGAGAAATGAATTTTTAATATATATATATACATGCATGCACAGACATAGATGAATTTGATCGATTGAAAAATGATAAGAAAATTCTTCCTTTTCAATGATTCAAAATAGATATTATGCCTCCTTTTCACAACAGTTGTACATCAGCGCTCCCGTTTAAACCTGTTAGATTGCTTCAATATGTTACGTCAGTTTAGAGTTTCCTGCCCTACTATATTATCATAGGCCCATGATAATTCCTCTGACAGCTTGTCCTCTGTCACTGTGTCAGGGTCCCTTTAAATATTAAGAAAAGCATATGTTAGCTGTGGATTTGAGGTAATAAAGAAAGCTAATATTTCTTATTAGAATGCGTGGAAGCATCTGCTATTTAGCTTTGAGCAATAAACATCTTTGCCTGTTTAAGCAAAACAGTTTTAATGGGACAATATAGAGCATTACATTGGGTATTACATTGGTGCCCAGAGAAACACTGAAGCACTTCCATTTAATGTGCTCCGTGTGATCTTGCTACTTGGTGAACTGCTATGTGTATTTTTCAAATTTATTTGTTCTCATCATCCATTGTTAATCTAGCTATGTGTAGTAGAATAACCTTCAAGTCAAGCTGAACTCCTGTTCACCATGTGATCACATCCTTCTTTTTTTTTTTTTTTTTTTCCTTTTCTTGGCAACAGTACGGTAGGGTAACTTACTACTGCTTTCTTCCATTCAACATTTCTGGGACTTTCCAGTGCTTTCCCATCAAAGTATTAATCTGGCCTGATCTTGGTAAGTTGTTTTTGAAAGCAGCCATGAAAGCAAAGTACTGCCCTTTACTAAGAGCATGTTAAAATTCCAGAAATATCATTTGCCTAAGAAAGTGAGTTTACAAATTGCATCTGCTCAAATGATTATTTACATCCCCATAAAGAAGGGAAGGGAAGGGAAGGGAAGGGAAGGGAAGGGAAGGGAGAGGCAGATGTGGAGAGGAGAGGAAAGGGAAGGGAAGGGAAGGGGAGAGGGGAGAGAGAAAGAGAGAAATTGCTTACTAAAGCATTCATATAGTTCACTAAGGACTCAGCGTCATGGGAGGTGAATTGATTGATTGGCTCTAATTGTAGGCAGCTCAATAACCGCAGGCCTCTGAAGATATATACACCAATTTCTGAAAACATTACAAAAAGTATAAAACATATTTTAAAAAGTGCAATTTATAAGATATTCTTCCCAATTGGGGAGTTTTTTTTTATTTGTGGGGGTTTTTTTTCTGAACATAACCCTTTTTAATGCAGTTCAGAATATATTGGTTTCTCCTTTTTTTTGTGTTATAGAATAGAAAGTAAAGATTGATCACTTCAGATCCAACCCTTGATAATTGTACAGACATATCAATGCAGCTTTTGCAGCGACAGTTTTACAAACCCCTTTCTCTTTGCCCAGGATTTGTTTGTTTTCCAGTAGCTTTGTGCCTCAGGTGGAGCTAGGACTCAGGGTTTCCTAGTTTCTAATCTGATGATTTAACCACTACACCAAACTGGCTTTCTACAATTGAAAGAAAGGATGGGAATTTGTGGGAAAACCTGGGTAAAAGGTTGAAATATGCCTAGAAATCATAGATTGGCATATCAGATATACTTCTTCCTGGTTGAGAGACAGAATGAGAAAATTTTCTGGATAAGTTAATCCAGTAGTTTTTTTTATATATAAACAGTGTTGCTCCCCAATTTAACAAGATCATTTAATGTATGAAATGTATGTATGTTAAATTGGAGAGATAACAAATTGGAGACTGATTCCAAAGTACATGTATGCAGCTATCCAATTTTGTATCGGGTGTTGTTACATTGCTACTTAAGGTTTTTCTCTAGCTTTGATATTTCAGTTGAATTAATGAGGGTATTTTGTTGTAAAAATATGGATATATTGACTAAATCAATCAAAAGATGAGTGGTCCTATTATTCCCATGAACCTTCATCAAAAAGTCTTCAGTTAAACATAATTTCTTGTCTCATCTAAATGTTTATTACTTGAATGATTGCATTTTTATAGCACCTAATCATAGGAAGTCCCTGGATGGCGTACAATATGTTAAATCTTGATTTGAAGTTGGCTTTGTTTCCTGTCTTAATCTACATTTTTTTAATTTCAGTTTCTTCATTCAGATGATAAGTTCCCAGTCTGGATGAAGACTTATTGGTTGTCAGCCGATATAAAAGGAATGTAAAGGGGATGTGTAAATGAATGAGTGATTTGCTTATAGACAAACTCCAGATAGTATACAGTACTGTGTACATAATAAAGAGTATATAGACTGTACAGTATATAGAGAAGAACATTAAGATATTTAAATTCATGTTGCATAAAGAATACGATAGTGTGTTAAAACAAAGTTATAAGTATATTATATTGCTTAAGTAACAATCAGGTCAAAAATAGTTGGTTTTGCACTGTGGCCTTTAAAGGCTTGAGGTATACCACTCAATGTAACCTTGGCCAGACTGAGAAAGATGGATTCCTTACATAATCTGTCATGACTTGTTTCTCACATTTATTGGTTAAGCTCCCGTGATACTTTCATACAGGTCAAAGAGATCACACAACATATTGACAATGACATAAAATGGTTCAGTTCTTAGGTTGCAAAACTGTAAGTATGCACAAGTTTGGAGTGAAAACATTCACAGTTGATTCTTGTTCTAAGAATATAGTGTGACTTAAAAAAAAATTGGTTCTACTTTATTGCTCAATACCTTGGGCTTGAAGCAATGTACAATGTGCTGGAACAAAAATCAAGCTATAGGCCTAACTAGAGTCACACATTAAACTTATAACATCTGAATACATGGTAACAGTTGTATTGGAAACTGTTTATGCCAGGAACTATTTGCAGTCTCTTTGACTTGCACAGAAAAGGGAAGGCAAAAGTAGTATGCTTGCCTTCCACCATCCCATAAAGCCACATATTTTAAGTATTTGTTCTAAGTTACTAAGTCAGAACACATACCAGCTTTAGATGGTATGTAGATGTCACTGAATTTTTGCAATGTTTTCCCTTGCATGAGAACAGGGTTACCCAAGTTCTTGGTTCTGAAACTTTATTAGACCAGCTTTCTTTTACCACATCTACAGCACTTCTTGACATTCTCCCATACAACAATGCACAACTACTAAGATAATATTAAGGATAGAAAGATATCTCTAGAATGGCAGAAAATATGTTGCTCCTGTTCCCAGGTCAGGAATTGAAACAGCAAACTCTATGGCCAGACTCATGATGATGCTACAGAAGTTGGATTCTGTCAACTTCAAAATAGACTTAGAGATTAGAAAAATCAAAGCATGTCATGTAAATCTTTTGAGGAACTGGAGTGAAAGAAAGCATTCACTAGATGCTGTTTTACTAGATGCTCACCAATCAGAACATCTAGCAGATCAAGTATCTAGAGTACATTGAGACATATCACTCCCATTAGGATAGAAAAATTCTCCTCAGATGTTGGCTGAGCCATGTCTCCTTGAAAACTAATCAGCATTTCAGTTGCATAGTCTTTCTCATGTGGGCATGAGCAAAACATTTCTCTTTCTGCTTTCTGCGTCATGGCTGATAAAAGCCATAGAAAACCAACAGAGCACTTGCACTGAGATATCAATCAAATCCTACAGGTTGCCATCACTTTGAGAACACAGCAGCCTGGAGGTTCTAAGGATTTGATATAAAAGCAGTGCAAAATATTACTTCAGGTTTTAAAAATCATTTTATTAAGAAACATGACCAGGTAGGCCAGACCATGAAATCTTCTGTACTGAAATTTGTTATAATAATATAATTTTACAAGCCTGATTGTGATGCACCCTTCTCTAAGTCCTTCTCACTCCTTCTTATACCCCAGTGAATTAAGGAGGCATGTGCCTGAGCAGCTTCTGAATATTACCTTGTTTCTGGGTTTTTTTAAAAAAAAATATTGCATTTCCCCTTTCTTTAGGTAAGAGTTCTTACATATTTCCATCCAGGTCATCTTCTTTATTCTCTAACTAGGACTGGTTTTTTTTTTTTTTTTTTTTTTTTTGTAATTTCAAATATTTTGTTCTTTGAAATCTCACATCATCCTTCAATTTCTTGGTATGTTGCCCAACATTTGCCTCAATTCATTAATTAATTACAATAGCCCAAGAAATGTGACTGATTTCTCTCAACATTTTCTTCTCCACTTAATTTGAATTTCAACAAGATGTGTTCTCTTTCCCCCAGGATTCCTGATAGATCTTCAGTCCATCGACCAATTCCCTTCTGTGGGTCAGGATTAAATCCAAGATAGATGACCTCCTTGTTTCTTCTTATGCAAATGAAATTGTAATGAAGAGAAATTAAAGATGTGCTAAAATTTAAAAACTAAATTTTAAGTTAGTTTTTCAAGCAATTCAAGGTAATTTGATTATTATTACATAATAATGTGTGATAGTAATACTATCACAATAGTCTGTCTTCTTAAGAATTTGTTGTGTTTGGTATAGAAAGGCATTTTTAATCTTTCTCCTAAGTAGATACTCTATAGTAAATTCCAGAATTGTTTCTCTTTGGTTCTTATTTCTTTTAATTGTACCAAGATAGTTCCAACAAGATTTCCATATTCAGGATAATGAATGTTGTCAGTTTTATACAACTTATTTGCATATAAATCATTCACCTCCCCCCCCCCCTTTTTTATGTGTTTTGACCAAAATATCCTCTAGTTCCATGTTTCCACTATGACTCATCCAGCCAAGCTTCTGTGATACATGTAAGATCATATCAACTCTTTTTGTAATTATTGTTAGTTCTATTTGGTTGTTCCCTATGCACCAGTGTTGGGAATATTTAAATATCTTTCCTGCTTCTGACTTTCTCTATTATCTTATGCAGCCAGATTCCTAACACCCATCAATTCTTTCCTTAAACCCGTGCCTCTGTTTCTTCCTTCTTTCAAAGTAATTTAAAGCCCACCTAATATTGTTAGGGTTAAGTTCACGGAGTCCTTCCTTTACATGTGTGTCAGTAAAGATATATTGATATATGAACGCTGCCTAACTATTTCCTTTGGTAATCACTCTTGAAAATCATTACCTTTGTTAGTGCTTGTTCATCTAACAAATTCCATCAGGCAATTTTTCAAATATTCTGAAAAAGGAAGCACTCATGAGTCAGAATTTCCTGGAGCAACAACACAATGAAAATTGTCTGGACGGGGGAATAATGAAAACATGTAATAAAAGCTTGACAGTGCCAATTTTTAAAAAAGAAATCGCTTTAAGTAAAGGGAGTCTCCTGAAGATGCCTCCAAAAAACAGCAAGTGCTTGTTAACAAGCCGTTCCCTACCACCACGCATCTGTTCTTACAGGCCATTATCCTTCCACACATGGGAGAAATGGGCCAGATTCCTTGACATGTTGATAAACCCGCCTGTGTAAAAACACATGGAAAGTAACATTGTTCTTTGAATGCTAAAGATATAACAAGTTGATCATAGTGAGCATTAGGTACTTCTACTTGCCTTGGCACATAGAACACAGTGTCTTCTTTTAATTAAAAATGCCACCTTTGAATCTATATAATTAAGGAAAGAGGTGGTCGAATAATTGCTATCATGTGCCTTTCCTCTTCCTCTGAATATATTTGAGGGTTTGTAGCAATTACACATCTAAACCTGCCAGGGTTCTTTTTTTCTTTTTAATCTTCAAAAGAGATAAATAATGAAACTGGTGGCACAGTGTCATGACAACACATGGAATAAAGCTAGGCCCAAGACAAATGTTCCACAGTGAACAGTTTGAAAGTTGAGGTTGTTGAAGGGGCTGATAAACTTGATGAAACATGCTTTCCTTACTAATTTTATTTCTCCTTCGCCATCTGTACTTAGCCCTAGTCAGGATAGTAATTAAGGCACATGGTCAGCAAAAGCAACTAAAAACATTTCTTTACACAGTTTGGGCTTTGAGATACCATCATGTAGCCATGTTTGATTGGCTACCAGAGTGAGGCATAAAATGGAAAATGTGTTTTGCTTGAAATTTAGAAGCAAATAAAACAACCCCCACTGAAAATAATTTGTTAGAACAGTGTTGGTAGTGTTCCCACAGAACAAAACTCAAGATGGCTCAAATTTTATACTGCAATAGAGCACTGTGACAACAATTTTTCTTATATTTTGTCATTTTTGTTTATTCACTACTAGGCAATGATTGTGATACATTTGATTAATTAATGAGATATTTCTTTAGCCCAAGTCCAAAACTGACAGAGTTTTGCATTCATAAATACAGGTAATCCTCAACTTACGACCACAATTGAGCCCAAAATGTATGTTGTTAAGTGAGAAATTTGTTAAGTGAGTTTGCCTCATTTTACAACTTTTCTTGCCACATTTGTTAAGTGAATCACTGCAATTGTTAAATTAGTAACAAGGTTGCTAAGTGAATCTGGTTTCCCCATTGACTTTGCTTGTCACAAGTTCGCAAAAAGGGACCAGCTATGACTCTGGGACACTGCAATCGTCATAAATGTCAGCCTGTTGTCAAGCATCCAAATGTAAATCACGTGACCATGAGGATGGTCATAAGTCTGAAAAATGGTCATAAGTCACTTTTTTCAATGCTGTTGTAACTTTGATCGGTCAGTAAATGAACTGTTGTTAAGTCAAGGGCTATGTGTAAGTTCAACATTTTCCTAGTCATCTAAGATACAAGGATTCACTCCTAGATCCCAGATACAAGTAGTCTTCAATTTACAACAATTAATTTGTTCAAAGTTACTATGGCACTGAAAAAAAGTGACTTATGACTGTTTTTCACATTCATGACTGTTGCAGTCTTTTGTGTTCCCAAGGTCACACAATCAAAATTCAGATGCTTGGCAACTGGCATGTATTTACGATGGTTGCAGTGACCAAGGGTCATGTGATCACGTTTTGCGACCTTCTGATAAGAAAGTTAACAGAGAAGCCAAACTTAACAACCATGTTACTAACTTAACAATTGCAACAGTGGTGGGTTCCTCCCAGTTCGCTTTCCTCCCAGAACACCGCTTTGGGGGGGGGGGGCGAAAGCCCTACTAAGCAGGTATATACAAAAGTATGAAGGCTATTGTTTAATGCATTGTAAACCGCCCTGAATCTCCAGAGAAGGGCGGCATATAAATCGAACTAATTAATAAATTAATTAATTAATTAAATACAATTATTTCCATGTACTTTTTAATGTTTTCTTGCCATTGTCAAAAAAAAAAAAAAAAACATTCCACAGGAGGGACATGCATATTTTTGGAGGGGATCTAGGGCAGTGGTGAAATTCAACAGAACCGGTAGCAGAAATTTTGAGTAGTTTGGAGAACCGGCAAATACCACCACTGGCTGGCCCCAGAGTGGAGTGGGAATGGAGATTTTGCAATATCCTTCCCCAAGGAGTGGGGTTGGAATGGGGATTTTGCAGTATCCTTCCCCTGCCATGCCTACCAAGCCATGCCCACCAAGCCACTCCCACCAAGCCATGCCCACAGAACTGGTAGTAAAAAAATTTGAATTCCACCACTGATCTAGGGCCATGTCAAGCTTTTAGAGGTTGTATGCAGACTCAGCACTGCATGGTTAGCATCTGTTATGCAACAATCTGTGGTAGCTAGACCAGCCACAGTACAATCTCAGATTGAATAACTTCCTTGTGGGGAGAGGGCAGAAGATCACTTAAGCAGTAACAAAGCAGAGTGGGAGTACCGACATGTATTATCAGATCATACAGAGGCAAAAAGAGACTGAAAGATTTTTCAGGAACATTTCCCTATTCTGATAGTTATAAGTTTCGATTCTTATAAACCCCACCACCACCACCACCACCACACACACAATGTACTCAAATATCCAGTCTGATGGTCACTAATATGCATATGTCAATAGAAATCTGTGCGCAGTGATGGAGACCTATTTTGTGTGGTCTCTGCTATGCAGCATGTGATTGTGATCTATATTTTGAAAAATGGGCTTTCTCTATTGACAATTGTGGAGATTAATTGGTTCAAACAACAACAGTAGGCTAGGCATTTTGCCAGACCCTCCCTAAAAAAAGACAACTTGCTTCTCTCTGTCTTTCTACCATCCTCGGAGCTAGTTCTTTCCTTAATGTAACACGCACCTTCCGATTTTCATCTGTCAACTGTTAGAGGGTACATGTGTCGGCTTTGCTCTGCCTTGTCTAGCAAAGTGGGTTCTCAAGAGACGGTGGGAATCTTCTGACTTGAACTGTGGCCAGGCATTTCTTCCTTAATCCTACCCTGCACAGAGATAGGAAAGGAACTCAGGACAAGACACGGGATTTTCTTTTGTTCCCCACCACCATTGTAAGCTGTAAATACCTGACACATTATCACTATCCCTGTCAAAGTTCACCCCGATAACTATTCCAAGAAGAGGAGAGGGAAAAGGGACACAACCATTAAAGGGGGGGGGATAGTGGGAGATTAGCCCTGCCTTGATAGCTCATCTCTTAACACAAGCCTCACACATTACCTGCTCTTAAGCCTGGAGTGTGGCATTGCTTAACACAGAAGAGTTCTTTTCAATCTACTGCCCAATTTTCAACTTCCATAAAAAAAAGAAAATGTAATAAGTATTCATTTCTATATAGTAGTCCAAAAAAGCTTGGGATGATTCCAATCATTTCTTCCAAACATTCTGCAGCAGTGGTAGATGAGTTGCTGATGAATGAAGAGGTAGCCAGCAAGGAAAGGTTTTTCTGAAGAAACTTTAGCTGGGTATCCTCTGAGTTTAATGAAGTGGGCTGCATGATGAACATCCAAGTTAGAAGTTTGCATCCCGCCATGAACCACAGTTAGGGTCTCCATGTCTTCAGCCTAAATAAAAGGTAAAGGTTTCCCTTGCACATAAGTGCTAGTTGTTCCCGACTCTAGGGGGTCGTGCTCATCTCCGTTTCAAAGCTGAAGAACCACTGTCCGAAGACATCTCCGTGGTCATGTGGCCAGCATGACTAAACGCCAAAGGCACATGGAACACTGTTACCTTCCCACCAAAGGTGGTCCCTGTTTTTCTACTTGCATTTTTTACATGTTTTTGAACTGCTAGATTGGCAGAAGCTGGGACAAGTAATGGGAGCTCACCCCTTTACGCGGCACTAGGGATTCGAACCGCTGAACTGCCAATCTTTCGGTTGACAAGTTCAGCGTCTTAGCCACTGAGCCACCATGTCCTTTTCAGTCACCGTACCTTTTCAGTCTGAATACCAAGATTCAATTCAGGAATGTTTAGGTTAACACTTCCTAATAGATCAATTGATAATCCAGAAAGTGAAATGGAAAAACCCTGGTCCTTGCTAATTATGATTTTGTATGACATCTGAATTGACAATGTATAGAATGTTCCGCATAGCATCAAGATGATGATTTTATCATAGTTTTCAAATAAAACACAATGGCTGGGTTCTCACAGCTCAGTAAACTATAGAAAAAGGTTCAGAAGCCACTTTGGCTGGCTTCAGAAGACACACTACACCACAAACAGATTCATATTTTGGACTTAGCATGTAGTGTTAGACCAGCTATAGCTCCACCATGGTTACAAGGTGAAATTCACAGAACGTGAGATTAAAATATCAATAATAGATCATTTTTTAAAAGATGGAGGTTCTACAGCATTTTTATACTTGGATGCATGCAACTGCTTTGAGTGAGGTATGATGAAGAAGAGAGGTGAAGCCATCCAGCAGGAGAGATCAGAGAGAAGCTGTTTAACTGATAATTAGGTTTCTTTCTAAATCCTATGCAAATGCATCCATTAAAAAAAAAAGTTGCAGTTCTGAAATCTGAACTCTGCAAATGGATATTATTCTTTCTACTGATGGGCTTGCAATCACATCACCTGCCCATGGAATACTGATTCATGATATATCCTGAAAAATACACAAAATTATTCTGCAGTAAGCTTTCTTGGGTTCAGTAAAATGCACCTATGGTAAGTGATAGAAGGGGAGCAAAAGTGTCATTCTTTCCATTAAGTATGTTTTGGCAGGGAAGGCTAAACGTTTTCTGCACACCTTCCCATTGTTTCTAATCATCGCTTAAAGCTGGAGGCATCCACATACTTTTTATTTTTCAGAGTCTTGACGTCTGAAGATACAAAATTTGCATCTGTGTTGAATATACTTGCTTAGTGAAATCACAACATATTGTGCTTTTAAGATTCCCTCAAAGATATCCATTACAAATCACATGTGTTTACATGCACATCCTTTCTAAAGCATCATTCTGAAGAAACCAACTTTATAGGACATTTTCTGACATTGCTGTTACATGGTTTAGAATGCCTATGTCTCACTGAAACCAGTGACTTTGTGTCTTAAAAGGCCAGATCAACTCAAATCTTTATTGCTGTCAAAGACCAGCATAAGGAGGATGGGGTACAACTTAAAAGGCCAGAAACACTAATAAATTTCAGAGGCTTTCCTGGATAGTTAAAAAAAATATCAAAGTAATCTAGCCACACCCAGAAACTTTATATAATGTCCCTTCTTCTTCCTTCCCAGCTTCATATTTTTTAAATCGTGTGTTAACTTAAGACATCTTTCTCACACACGTGAAAAAAAAAATTGGATAAATAGATGGGTTAACACATGAATTGACATTGAATATAGAAACATACATGTGTATATTCCTGTACATTATTTTGTTAAGTTAAGAACTCTAAAGATTATGGGATAGTAAAAATAATGATTAAAAAAAAAAAGCAGCACACTTCCATATTGCCGTGAGGAAAGTGACAAAGATGTGTCCATGAAGTCACCAAGAATCAAGTTCAGCCTGGTGCCTTTAAGTCTACAGACCCTTTCCCTGAGGTACATATTTCACAGACTGGAGGGAAATTCATGGAAATGGCATCTCTTTGCATCTATGAACTGATCAGGTCACTTGAGCAAACGGTTAAAGATTAGGAGGGAAAGGATCCTCAAAGAGACTCATTTCTCCATGCCTGTTTCTCACCTATTGCTATTTAAATGGGCCCCGTGTTTAGGAGAGGAAAGTATCATACATTTCTGTCTTCGTGTATTAATAAATCTGTCTTTTGCTTCAAACAAAGTCCAACTGCATTCATTATAGCTGAGCTAAGCCAACTTTGTGCATCCAACCATTTTTTTGGTGAACATTTTTAACAGAACTTTTTGTCATTTATTCAGAATTCTTCAGCACACTGCTTATGTTGAAGAGCATACAGTATAACAAGTGAGTGCCTATTGAGAGTATTAATCAAGAGTATTGAATATCAAAAACAATACAGGTGTTTATGCCTGAAAAAGATAAGTACATTTGATTAAAGAAGTGGCTTGCTGTTATAGAAAGTCAGTATTTGGGGAGGGGGATGAAGGAGAAAAAGAAAAGAAATGATCTATGATCTATTTTTCCTGTAGGAAGCAGGCTGAAAGGGTAAGCCTAAGAAGAAAGCATCAGATAAATAAATAAATAAATAAATAAATAAATAAATAAATAAATAAATAAATAAATAAATAAATAAATAAATTTATTTCTATACCGCCCTTCTCACGAAGGACTCAGGGCAGTGTACAGCCTATTAAAAGCACAAAACAAACATCAATTAAAATTATTTAAAATTATTAAATAATTCGGCTCAATTTAAAACCCCAGAAATTTAAAAAACCCAATTTAAAATTATTATGTTGATAGTCCAGCCTGGCGGAACAACAGGGTCTTGAGTGCACAGCGAAATACCCGGAGGTCGGAGATCTTACGCATTTCCGGGGGCAGTTCATTCCACAGGGCTGGGGCTCCCACAGAGAAGGCCCTCCCCCTGGGTGTCGCCAGCCGACATAACTTGCCAGCCAATCTTTTGGGGGCAGGGATGACGAAGCATAGAGTACACACAAAACAGAAGGAATAAGGCAGAAGTCCATCACTTGTTATCTCTACTCAGGGGTCGGCTTCAAAAATTTTAGCAAAGGGTTCTCTGTTGCTGGGTGGGCATGGCCATGGTGGGCATGGCCTAGCTGGCTTACTACACCACGGCAGGAAGGGCTTTTTCACCTCCCTGGGCTCTGGAGGCTTTCCTTGAGCCTCCGGGAGGGCAAAAACAGCCTCTCCAGACTCTGGAGGCCGGAAACAGGCCCATTTCCGGCCTTTCCAAACTTCCAGTAGGCCCATTTTTCACCCTCCCTGAACCTCCATGCGTGCCCTGCACTTACCTGCATCCAAAATGGGCCATGTGGGGACTCCTGGGAGGGGAGGAGCAGGGTGGCCAGGGCAGGGCCAGCCAGGAGTGGAATTTGGGGGTTCTACAAACTGCACAGAATCTTAGCTAGAGGTTCTCCTGAAACTCTGCAAACCCCCAGCAGCCCACCCCTGTCTCTACTCCTGATTTCCATAACAATCAGTAGAATAATAATGGTAAAAGTGGATACTTCTAGAGATGTTTCTAACAGGTGCAACGTAGGCCAATGGGCTTACTTGTTCACATAATCAAACCCCAACTTCCTTACCTTATTCAGAGGCAAGCACACAGGCTATAGGTAAGCATTAACAGATGGTAACACATCTTAAAGCCAAGATGATGATGATCATGTTATCCATTCAGTCACGTCTGACTCTTAGCAATTCGGTGGGTCAGGTCTCTCTCCACATCTTCTGATCTTGCACTATTTCTTTTGAGTTTTTCTATGGCTTTCAGCTTTGATGGTGTCCAGCCACAGAGTTTTTTGATGGCCTGCTTTCCTTTTACCACTATCTCTTCCAAACACAATTGCTTTCTCCTTAAAGCCAAGAAAAATCAGGCAAATAATATGTCATTCAGGTGAAATTTTGCTAGGGTAGGTAATTTCAGAATGACATCAAGACCCCAGGTTGAGCTTCCAGCTCATCATTCTGTCTGAAAGATCCTATAGTAATTTGATATTCCTTGCTACACCGATCCATCTAGTTCAATACAAATCTGCTTATCCAAAATCAAATAATATATTCATCTAGTTCTCATCTGTTTGCTTCAGTCTTCTCTCTCTTGATACCCAATAAATTTGGAGACCACCAGGTTGCAGAGCCCTGGTCTGTTCTCACTTCTTCAGGACTTGAGGGAGACAGAGGAAGTTTTTCCACATCTTGAACATGCTCTTTTATTGGAAATGCCACAGAACAAATGAGGAGCTACCTGGGTGCAAAGCACCACCAAGGAAGTGATTTTCCTAAGCCTTCTGATCGATCGATCAATCTTGAACTGAAAATAACCACTCTGGAATGAGAATTCTACATATTTATAAATATGTGTTCTACGGCAACCTAAATAAAAAGGCACCTCAGCATGAATGTGGCTAGACAATTGTCAGATTTCATTTGGCCATGTGCTCATCTATTTTTAAAAAGAAAAGTTATAAGGCTCTTTTGGATTAGATATAGGGAAGCTGGTCACATTTGTTTTTGCTGATTCTCATTGTACCAACTCAGTTTGGTTTGGCTCCATTCACTCAGCAAGAAAAAAAAATCTGCATGCTGTTTTGTGTATGTGTGTGTGTGTGTGTGTGTGTGTGTGTGTGGATATGCATGTTTCTCTTAACACATGCTTACGCACACTTCTGCTGTGCACATACTGTTTGTTAGCACATTTTTTCTTAACCCAAAATTGTTCCCTATTTACTTTTTAGCACATGTTTCCTTCATCTGCGCATTTTGGATCATCTGCCTGAACTTGGGACCACATCACAGCCTCTTGATATTTTCCATGTTTGTATGCCTTCCAATTCACCATCAAACCAAGGGAGGGGGGAGGGAGGAATAATAAATTGTTGACAAAATTCAGCTTGACTTTTTAGCCATGCCATCTTTAGGACAATTTACAATTCAGTCTCAAGAGAGTATGGAACTGTTACTTGAACATGTAAATATTAAGTATCTGAGAAAGGAAGACATGCATGTTGAATGGAGGTAGAGGTGGAAATAGCACACTGAAAATCTCTTACAATGCCATGTAGTCTCAGGAAAGCATAGATACTCTTGAAACTGTGAGTTGTAAGGACAGCATTTAGTATACCAAACTGGAATGGCTGAGTAGGAAAGTAGGAAAGACTTTGCTAGCACCCAGGAATATTGGTTTCAAAGCATCAGCTTCAGAGACCTCCATTTCTTTCCATTTCTTGCCAAATCTCATTCCTTTTTTTCAGTGCCCTTTTCCTTTCCCTCCCTAGCCTCTCTTCATCAGACTGTGTTTTCTTGCTGTATATTTGTTTGTATCTTTGCTGCTAGAGGCATGCAGTGGGAGGGGAAGGGATTAGGACTGAAGCATTTTGGCATATTAAACTTGCCATTTGTTATTAATATAATTTGCAGAACAGTTACTAGAAGTCCAAAGCCATTCACGAGAGGGTTTTTTTTTTTAATTCCACTAGAAACCACAAGATAATAAGAGGAGGCTCCAAGAGAGGTGTGGATTGCCCACAAGAGGTCTGAACGGCAACATGTATTTTTACTGGAAGTCTGCTTACTAGCCAAAACCTTTGGAAAGTCATGACACTAATTTGGCAAGGCACTATCTCCGTCTGTTTCACTGAAAACATCTTAGACAGCCTAATAAATAAAATGCACTTCGTTTTCGGGGTTTTCAACTTGTCTTTCTCTTGGCCTGCAGTCTGTCAGCAGGCAGAGATTAGAGAATTGACTGGAGTTTAACAAATTTGGTTCAAGAGAAATCAGAGAGGTAGCAGAGGATAGGAGTGTATCTCCTTCCAGCCACCCCAGTGTTGAAATATTGCCAGCAAATGCATTAAATGCAAACCAAACAAAACCTCATCACCCCACCGTATACAAAGTTTTTGAGTTTCTGCTCTGGGAAGTCTGCTGTAAAATATCAAGAATTATTTCAAAAGAAGGACCAAGCTTATAACTTAAAAAAAAAAATACCCCAAACTCGATGCAGGAACTATTTCTGATAAAACAGGCTTTTTTATATACTTAGATTTGCAATGGAGGAGTGCCAAAATTCGCTTGGCACTATTGAAACATAGGGTGGTACAGGATTTCTTGATGTCTCAAGTGCTTACTCAGATCAGAAGTTTTCCCTGAATTTATTATTCTTCTGGTACCAGTTTTTCTCTTGGTGGAATAGTTTTAATTCCCGCAAATGCAGACATTCAGGAGCTCTGACGCTGGTAAAATATTCTCTTGTTTGCTTTCTATTACATGCAACATTGTTCTCTTTTTTCACCTTGCCACATCCGGCATTCACTTTGTCATTTAATCATCGGAATGATGGAACAAATTGCATTTTCTGAAGGTCTATGAGAAACTACAACCTTATGGTCTACAAGAGATGATTATAAAAGGAGGCAAAAGGGTATAAAGAGGTGTGTGAGGAATGAGGAAAAGAAATGTGATGAGGTGAGCTGGTCAGAGGAAGAATCCATGTTTCAAAGAATGGCTCTGTAGGAGTGGTGGAATTTAATTTTTTTACTACTGATTCTGTGGGCGTGGCTTGATGGGCATGGTGTGGTTTGGTGGGCCTGGCTTGGTGGGCGTGGCAAGGGAAGGATACTGCAAAATCCCCATTCCCACCCCACACCAGGGGAAGGATACTGCAAAATCTACCTTCCCACCCCACTCCAGGGGAAGGATACTGCAAAATCTACATTCCCACCCCACTCCAGAGGAAGGATACTGCAAAATCTCCATTTCCACCCCACTCCAAGGGAAGGATACTGCAAAATCCCCATTCCCTCCCCACTCCTGGGGGAAGGATATTGCAAAATCTCCATTCCCACCCCACTCTGGGGCCAGCCATAGGTAGTATTTGCGGGTTCTCTGAACTACTCAAAATTTCCGCTACCGGTTCTCCAGAACCTGTCAGAACCTGCTGAACAGCACCCCTGCTCTGTAGGATACAAAACCTCAATTTTTATAGACCAGGACTTACTGTACTGGCCACTTTGTGTCTCAGTATATTAGACTTCATGATAACTACCTCCCACGTGGGTCTCCAGTCTTGTAGCTTCGATGTGTGTTGTTACTTAGCATGGAGAAGAGGGAAGTGAAGAAAGAAACATCTCTTGTCTACTTTCCTGTCAGTGATTGAGAGCCTAGACAATGGAAGAGGAAACAGTTTTGGCAGATGAGATTGAGGGGAATGGCTTTGGGAAATGGAAATTCTTCTCCAGCCTGGAGGCTGGTTCTAAAGGGAGAACCTTTCAGAGGTATTAAAAATTAGCTCTTCATTACAACCAAACATGTACATCCTTCCCCCTCACCCCCTCCCAAGTTCATATTGAAGACTGCATTGTAAACTTTTGTCAGAAAATAGACAGTTTCTATGAGAAGGCTAATTTCTTCTACAGTTGACTAAATAAGGATATCGTAAACCCATCTCCATCAGAACGGTATCTGTTTTTTGTTTTTTTTAAGTACCTCTGTAACCTGAAACATTTATAAAATCTGGTTCTCGCTTGCAAAAGGTTTAGAAATATTCTTAACACTGCTTTGCTCTCTGATCAACTTGGGATTGTCAGGAGATAGAAAACAGCTGGAGACAAAGCTGTAAGAATGAAAACACAGAAAACTACTATTCCTAGCTGTGTGATTATTTGGCTCAGTTTGAAGCACATTTATTGGTGTATTAGCTTCTAGAAGAAACAAGAGTGCATGTGTAAAAGTGATACTTTATTTGACACTGCAAAAAATATGGGTGGATCATACAGTTGTGAAAATAGGATACCCTGTGATAATATTCTTACATGCTCTCCACTTCCGAATGGTGAGCCATTCCTGGAAAAAAACATTTCCGAGTTTAGTCATTTGCTATGAATTTAAGTGCACTACAGAGTGATAAATTAAATCTTTTTAAATGGAGTGTTATGCAAACAACCAAAAGCCAAATCAGGTGCAGAACTGACCAGGGATTTGCAAGCTGAATGTTGGAGATGCTAGTGTCCACCTGTAAAAACTCAACATTTTTTTTAAAAAAAAATCACATTTGTTCCTGTCCCCACTCCTGCTTCTTGATTAATGTAACTAAAAGGATAGATTTACAATCAGAAACAGAAAGTTCTGTTTTAGGAAGTTAGAAGAAGGGGAAGTTTCCATCACTATAACTAGCTATGCTTTGCAGATAAGCATTGTGCCAACTTAAACCTTCTTTCTGCTGATTCCATGAAAATACTCAGACTCATTCAGATTCTTCCAAGCTGAATCAAGTCTCACTTATAACCAGTGGTGGGTTTCAAAAATTTTTACTACCGGTTCTGTGGGTGTGGCTTGGTGGGCGTGGCATGTCATGGCTTGGTGGGCATGGCTTGGTGGGCATGGCAGGGGAAGGATACTGTAAAATCTCCATTCCCTCCCCAATCCAGGGAAGGTTACTACAAAATCCCCATTTCCTCCTGATCAGCTGGGACTTGGGAGGCAGAGAATAGATGGAGGTGGGGCCAGTCAGAAGTTTTACTACCGGTTCTCTGAACTACTCAAAATTTCCACTATCAGTTCTCCAGAACTGGTCAGAACCTGCTGAAACCCACCTCTGCTTATAACCCCAAACTCACAAGCATTGTTGATGTCAACAGTTGTTTAGTATATATCTGGAGTGATTTTCCACAGCAGGAGCCATGGTCTATGGACCAGAACATTAGGGAGCCAAGATGGCTGGCTCAGCACTGGACTTACCAGAAGCAAGAATCTGATGTTTACATAAACATCTGGCCATACCTGAAGAAGAGAAGAAAGAAGGAAAATAAAACTTTTTTTTCCACACTAGGAAGCATGCAAAGTAAAGCAGCATCTCAATATTTTCAGCTCCACTAGCAATTTGGGAGTTCTTCTGCCTTCCAAAGGCCAGTGAGACAGCAGAGTAATATAAATATAAATAAATATACACAGAAAGGAGGAAGAGTTAGATTGCTCTGTCCTAGTCCTGAGACATTAGCAAGTTTTTTATTATTATTTAATTTTTATTATTTTATGTGCAATGATATCCTCGGACCCCAAAAGTCATTTTGGGATGGTAGTAAACATTCTGAAATGTTGTTTTGGGGAGTTACTATCAAATAATTTTGTAATAAGTAAATTTTTGATGACAATGATTTTATGAAGACACCCATTCCTTGTTCACAAAGCTCCAGGTGTACCTCCGTGCATTTGTTATTAAAATATACTTTGCTTCTGCATTAGTTTTTCACAAATATTAATACTACCTCTGCTAATGAACCTCTTATTCAGGACATGTCCATAACCACTGAGAATGTTCTGTCCAAGTCCGATCAATCATTCACAGACAGTAATCCAGCCAAGCTCAGAACCATATTACGTCTTCTGGGTAGTTCCTTAAGTACCACAAACACAACTTCCGGAAACAACAGACTGCTTGGCTGTGCCCACACCTGCTCATGTGACTTGATGAATCTCCAGCTGGTTCTGTCTGCACTAAATTATAGGTCATAATAGCTTTGGTTTCACATCACTGCAAGACTAAGCCAAGATTTCATGCAGTTGGACAGAACCCAAAAGCCTGGCAGTGCTTTTCTGCAGCTATCGTGCAGCAAGGAAAATCTTTCAGTTGTTTTGTACAGATCAACACATGATGTCCAAGTGAACTGCTACCAGATGCAACTTCCCTGCAAAGCATTTGGAAATGCCAAATCTGACCTTCAAAGGTGGCATCAGGTTCTCTCTAGTGTACTTGATTATCATGTTTGACTGCCGTGTTTCCCCAAAAATAAGATCCTGTCTTATATTTTTTTTAACCCCGAAATAAGCGCTTGGCCTTATTTTTGGGGAGGTCTTATTATTTTGGAGCGCATGGAGGAAACCAGAGGAAATGGCGAGGATCGGCTGCGCATGTGTTTAAATATTTTCGGGGGGGGGCTTATTTTCAGGGGGGCGTTATTTTAGCATATTCGCTCAAAAGCCCAATTGGGCATATTATTAGGGGGTGTCTTATTTTCAGGGAAACAGGGTAAGAGTAGATGGATGGATGGATGGATGGATGGGTAGGTAGGTAGGTAGGTAGGTAGGTAGGTAGATGGTGGATAGACAGATAGATGGATGGATGGATGGATGGATAGGCAGGCAGGCAGGCAGGCAGACAGATGTTAAGCCACAACCCTAGATATTAGCAAATGATTAATAAGGCTAAAGATATTCGCAGAGCTACTGAAAAGGGCCACAAAACAGTTAAGCTAATAGTTGTTTCAGATGATTGCATGACACCATGCTACTTCCTTCCCTATTTAAGTGGGAATGGACTTTTTTTTCTGGATCACATTCAAATAGGTGATGAAATCAGGGTTGCTTTAGCTTTTAGTTTGTAAAGCACAGGAGGAGGTCTCAAGAGACATGACTTATGCAGAAGGTGTTTTATTGAAGAACTCCCTGATTATGAAAAGCCACCAAACCATCTCATGTCTTCAGCCCATCAAGCTACAGTATTTACAATATTGTGGACCTAAAGTTTATTTGTTTTCTCTGGGTAGAAAATTAATCTTTGACGGTTTAATTCCATATTTTTATTATCATTGTGATAGATTCTAAAAGAGATTATTTTCTCTTAGTATATTTTATGTAAGGATTCGTCTGTGGGATGAAACAGAATGAAAGAAAATAGGCTGAATCAGTGGTGGGTCAGCGAACTGGTTCTCTATGACTGTGAGCTGGGCCTTCCCGCCCGCTCCCGCTTTATACCTATCTTTATTTGTCATTTTTAGCCCAGCTGATAGACACGGCAGAGTGGATTACTGTACCTCAGCTGGGCAAAAATCTAATGCGCTTGTGTGGAGCGCAAGTTTGGCACGCATGCGAGCAAAGAGAGCAAGCACGTGGTGATTGCGCGCAAAGCACGTGCATGAAGATAACCAGTGGTAACAACCGGTTGGAGCCCACCACTGGGCTGAATGTAACCAGAAAATGTACAACTGAATAAGGAGGGGGGAAGTGGAGGGAGGGGGTAGGGAGAGGGGGTGAGGAAGAAAGAGAGAGAGAGATCTCCAAATCATCTGTGTGTGAGGGAACAAAAGAGGGAAGAAGACTAGGCAAGAAAAGCATATTAAGGTTCTTTTTCTGCTTAAACTGAAAAACAAAATGGCATCTTATCCTGCCTCTGTTCCATTACCAAAGCCAAAAGGATCATCACTGGATTTTAGTTCATCAGTGACAAGAGAGCTGAAGTCTCTATTTGTTACTCCAATATTAGTATGCCATCTCATCTATATGACTTAAGGTAGTTTACAAATAGCTTACCATTAGGCATGAAAGCATGAGATTACCTCAGGACAGGCCACATGGCCCCCACACCGCCATCTTTCAACCCCTTCCTGCCCCACCCCATGCAATGCCTGAGATAACCACCTGACGCTGCCGAATGGTTGGACTGACCTAAGAGAAAGACAGCAAAAATGAATCATAGCATCATTTGTCAATCTGTATTTTCTGGGTGCTTTCCTGATCCAAGTGTATCAGGAAACCATGTTTTTTTTTTCTTTTTAAAAGTGAATCATCTGTGGGTAGAAAAAAAAATTATGGGTTTAAATTATAAGAGTGGTGGGAAAGTCTGTGAATTCGAAATAACTTCACATACTTAATTAGCAGTTTGGGACATATTGAAAAACCTTGAAACCCACCAAGTGCACACATCCCAACTACTGAACCTGGCCCCACTTAATATATTTAAGACCAGATGGAACGTTGATTGAGGGGACTTTCAGAGGCAAGGCAATGACAATGTCTTTATTCCCGTCTTTTCCCAGTCTAAACCCTTGGTTACTATCAGAAAATAGCAGCCATGGAGGGAATGCATGAGTCACAGTCACCATTCCTTTTCCCACTATACAGCACTGAGTGGAAGACAACTTTGGAGGGGCTGTAGACAGCAGGACTTGGGCCTGGCCTGGGAATGCAGAAGAAATGATACCTTCTTCGAGGCAAGCTCTTTAATAGTTTATCTCTACTTGGTGAGTTTCTCAACATCGAGTGTTTCTAATCAGCCTCCTCCTTCCCCCTCCTGCACACCCAACTCCCATATAAACCTCCTAAGTTGGATCTGGAATTTGTCACTTCTTGTTTTTCCTCTCTGAAGAAACTGCAAATGTATGTGAAAGGCCCAACTTGCTTTGCGTTTTGGAAAATTAAAACTGATTCCCTCCGCATTTCACACAAATGGATGTGAAAAACTAAGGAGGGTTTGGAAGAAGAAGAAAAAAAAAGAACCCTAGAAGATAAGATTGATTTTGGTTCACAGGAGGTAATATCAAAGGCTCCAACACAACAAGGAGACGAAGCATCGAAAAATAATGAAAAAAGGTGGTTAAAATTATATAGAAGTGTACAGTGCATTTTCGTGTCTTATTTTTCCATGTTTTGCAGCCTCAGCAAACTTTTCCCTGTTCTTTGCTCTTATTAACATGGGTCAGAGGCAGCTTCAGCAAGGAACATTTTACAAAATACATCTGTACGCTTTCTAGAAGTATTGATTTGCTATTAAACTGCGCTTTAAAAAGGGCTGTAATCAAACCTGTCCAAGTATTATAATGCCAGAAACCCTATTCCTCTTAGCACTGCAGAGCTGGCTGAAGGCCACAACTTTGCGTGTTGGGTATTGGGAAACATTTATGACTAGTCAAAACTCCTGAGGCATAATAGTTGCAGGTTGGTTAATACTGGGACTGGGACTGAAATTAATTATTTGAATTTTATGTATAAAATGTTAACATGCACTCTTTCAAAATAAACCATTGCTCGTTTTGAGCAGCTTACCAACATATTTTATTGAAAGTCTCTCTCTGAGGGGGATAAGCAGTTCAGAAACAGAAAAAAATAATGTAAAATAACCATTGAAAATATAAACTAAAATCGGCAGCAAAAGTAAATCAGAAATTGGTTTAATTGAATGAAAGGTCTCGGTTGCTGCATAACATTTGTTAATGTGGAATTCTGAAGCCCTCTTTCCACAATTCATGCTCTAGACAGTAAAACAAAACAAATGCCTTCCTATTATGAGTCTTTCCACCACAGCTGTAACTATGAATTTTCCATCTGTACTTGTTTTGTCTGGATCAATGTTCCCTGGGCTTTGTCTCTGCTGAACAACACAGAGATCATACCCAAAGGTAAAGAAACTCATCACCATAAAATGATAATGCAAAGAAAGCTTAAGAAGTCCTTAAGGTGTGAGTTAAGTCTTGTCTGAGTCAGCTTTTACTCCTGGTGACTTCATCGATACATCTGTGTAGGTTTCTTGGCAATACTATGAAAGTAATTGCCATTGCTACCTTCTGCAATGTTTTGTAACTTTCCAGTCTAATCTATAATCCTGGGATTTCCTCATAATTTCCCAATATTAATTGGCTGTAGTTCTGTTTAGGGAGAATCATGTTGGTATAGGCATTGGGTTAGAAACCAACTGTGGGTTCTCCTTAGGCATGAAGTTTGTGATATTGGACCAATATGTCTCTCTGAGCCCTAGGAAGATGGCAGTGGCAAACTATGAATGAAAACGTTGCCAAGAAAACTGTAAAAACTTGTCCAGACAGTTGCCAGAAGTCAAGACTGACTTAAAGTCATGCGTATGTCTATGTGTGTGTATATGTGCATGTGTCTGCTTAGATCTTTGAGATAAATCAACAAGTGAACAATTGCAGGCTATATACTATATATGGTAAAAAATAATAATAATAACCCAGAGCGACTAGGTAAATTTGTGTTCTTTGGTAAAGTATTTACTAAAATTGGGGAAATGAATGAAGACATTCTAAAATATGCAAATGCTAGTAGAAAGGTTAAGCAAAAGTAAATGTTGTAAACCACTTAATTATATGGAAGAGAAAGTTGGATATGGGAGGACAATTATAAAAGGAAGTTGAATGGAGAATGAGTTAAACGAGGTCAATAATGAAGAATTGGTCAATGAAGTTGGATCCACCCAAAAAAGTAAATGATCAGTGCAAAAGAAGTATATTGAGGTGATTTGGTCATATAGAAAGAATAAATTAGGATCTAATTGCAAAATCAATATATGAAGGAAGAGAAAATGGGCTGAGAAGAAGGAGATAACCAAGAAAATCATAGCTGAATGAAGTTGATCAGGTTCTGAAAAAAAAGAGGTAAGTTTAAAGAACAAAAGTCAATCCACTCAATGACTCTCTAAAATAATGCAAATGACCAGCTGTCTGCAGAGAATATAAATCCTTCCATTTCTCATCATCCAGTCAGAGCTGAAGAAGCTTCTTAAATGGGAAGCGAAACGTCTTCAAAGAAAAGTTCAGTTGCCTCCTGAAAAAGCACCTTTGGGACAATCATGACCTGGATGACTGAAAATTTTCATAGACTTTGAACAAAAGTCAATGCACGTGGTAGTGTATGACCATAGTAGAAGTGGGCTGGTTTGCAGGGATAAGAAGATGTCACAAAATTTACTGAATGGTTGATGCAAACTAATTTTACTTGGATTTTCTTTTCTGAGTGTAATTTAATTTTATTAAATTTTATTTTCCTCATATTTCTTCTTCTTTCTTAGCCTTTATATTGAATAATTTTCCCTGATGCATTCATATATTTTCCCCAATGCATTTTATTTCATAGATTTAAATAATGATTGACTTCAACAAACTCTGTATGAAAATTGTATCTTTCATATATGAAAATTGTATCTTTCATATATGAAAAATGTATCTTTCATATATGAAAAATGTATCTTTCATATATGAAAAATGTATCTTTCATATATGAAAATTGTATTGAGGCATAGAAGGTGGCATACACTTAATATCAAAACTCATATTATGCACTCAATAATGATTTTAATCTTCCTTAAAAACAGGGACAGAAAACTCTTCATCAAAGCTGGAATTCTCCTGGAAGTAACCAGCCTGACTGCAGCTTTAAAAGACTCTGTTGGGGTGGAAATGGAAAAAATCCCAAATCACACCCACCAAGGAAAGATTGTGTTCATTCATCCCATCCCATCCCATCCAACAATTGTTTGGCTTTCCACCAGCATCTACAACCTTACTGATTATCTTGACTACAATAGTCTTCACTTCTTAAAACATTCATTTCTCCATTTTTACTGGCATCAGAAAACCATATTCAGTTCTTTTTCACTTGACTGATATACCAATAGTTGGGCAATAGTTGGTTAGAATTTGCCAGAACTCTGTGGATTGGCTTGAAAGTGGTTGAGAGCTACCTACGGTTAATGAATCAGTGGGTGCCAATATGTGTCATGAAAAAAGAGCACAGTCCGAAGTGTGTGAGCCATAATGGAACATTATCCTAATAATGTGAGCCCTCTTCTTCATGAAAACAATTATTTCCCTCAGTTTCCATTTTGTACAGAATTTCACAGGAGATGGAATAGAATCATTTGCAAAGTCCTCCATCATTCATCCACCTGATTACTGTTTTTCTTTTCTTCAATACTCCTGAAAAAATGTTTATCAGTTTTTGAACACCTATAAAATCAAAGTTTTTATGATTGTGGAGGAAAACAGTCAGATTTGCTTTTAAATAAGTGGAAACTGGCTTGATTGAATATTGAATATAAATCTGAAGATGCTTTCAAGATATCCTTTCCTTCTGTCGTGAGTTGAAGACGTGGCTCTTTCGTCAACTTAACTGATCCGCCATGGGTGTACATTGTTATAATTTTAAATTGTTTTAATTGGGTTGTTGATTTTAATTTTATTGTGATTTGTATTGGATATTGTTTTTATAAGCCGCCCTGAGTCCCTCGGGAGAATGGCGGCATATAAATCGCAATAATAAATAAATAAATAAATAAATAAATAAATAAATAAATAATGGCGTAGAAGCTACAAGAAGATCCTTATGAAGCCAGGTATCATCTAATCCTGATGAAAGCATACAGCCTGAACAATGATGCAGCTAGGGCTGGACCTTTTGATTGGACCTTTGCAATGGGTTAATCTGGATTTACAAACTAACTACCAGGTATATAGGGACAGCTGTAAATGTGGGATGACAATAAGGTGAGGTAAAGAGCAAGCAAATTCTGGAGTTTGCAAGTGAAATAATATACAAAACAATTAAAGAGGGTGTATCCTTGGTGAAGGAAGAGTGCAAAGGCCTGACAGACCCAGTCACCCACTCATAGTTCTCCTGAACTTTTCTACCCACTTCTCCAACAGTCTTTTTGTACAAAGACACTTTTTTCTCCATTCCATGCCTCTCCCTCTTTTCATAGTTCATATTCCCAGGCCCTTAGAAAAAGCTATTATACAGTTCTCCCTCCCACTAATGATACATGTCTTTATGTAGTTTGCATAGCTGAGGACCACACAGTACTAAATCCCCAGATGAAACACAGATCTCATTCTCATGAACAATTTCTCCCCACCCCACCCTAATATACTCCTAGTTCAATTCTATGGGCAAGAACACCTTTGCTGGACCTCTCAGAGTAGGGAAGACAGCAGAATTATTGTCATTAGACCACTAATCTTCACTTGCACGGTTCCTTTTATTTGTTGTTGTTGGCTTCAGTGATTTATTTATTTATTGTTTATTTATTGATTCGATTTATATGCCTCCCTTCTCCGGAGACTCAGGGCGGCTTACAATGAATTAAGCAATAGCCTTCATACTTTTGTATATACCTGCTTAGTAGGGCTTTTGGGGCCCCCCAAGCGGTGTTCTTTTTTATACAAAGTCAGCTTATTGCCCCCACAATATGGGTCCTCATTTTACCTACCTCGAAAGGATGGAAGGCTGAGTCAACCTTGAGCCTGGTGAGATTTGAACTTGCAGTAATTGCAGGCAACTGGTGCTACTTATCAGCACTTTAGTCTGCTGCGCCAACCAAGGCGCAGGGATATTGAGTCACTGGCTGGGACTTGCTTTATCTGACTACTTATATGTCACTTCTTCACTTGTCCTGTCCAGGGCTTTCTCCATAATACATCATTAAAACTAGGGATATTCAGTACTTTGGACTGGAAGGCAATGTAGCATCTTTCTGCAATTCCTCAAGGCAACCACAACTTTTCTCATACACTTAATTGCCCAAGAGGATTTTCCAGGCTGTCACTGATCATTTCTAATAATGATACTATTACCAATAATTCATAACAATTAATAAAATGAAATGCTATATATATGATGATGAGCAAAGGCCAAAATAACCTCTGAACCTAATTTTGGGAACATTCAGAATATTTGTCTGATCTGATGGCTATACAATGGACACATTAAAAAAATTAAATGGGAAATGGACTGGATCCAAGGGAAGATTTTCTTACCCTAACCAGGTGTCAATGACATTGTGTGTTAGATCCTAGGATCCTAGAATTGTAAGTCTTTACTATGGTATTTCCTGAAATCATCTCTCCCTCCCTCCCTCTGTCTCTGTCTCTCTGTCTCTGTTTCTCTCTCTGTCTCTCTGTCTCTCTCTCTTTCTCTGTTGCTCTCTCTCACACACACACATACACACACACACACACCACATAACTAATCAGGCCAGAGAGCTGTCAGAGTCATCATATTATCATTTAATTCCTTGGATTCTAGAATCAAGGAAAACAGAGTTCCTTTTGTTCCACATATTTACAGTTTTGAGTCCTACAATAACTGAATAGAGAGATATTCATCTAATCTTCTAGTCAAAAGATAAAGTTTCCTTCAAGCCAAGATCAATGATGATGACTTCATGGGCAAGACCATGCAGGTTTTCTTCAGAAACTTACAGAGGTATGTCATCTTCTGGGAAATGTTTTGACATCCCCTTGACATTTATTCTACAGCCCTGGTATTCCCTGGAGATCTCCTATCTAAGTACTAATCAAGCCCAACCTTGCTTAGCTTCTCAGAACAAATGGTATCAGCCAGATGTCAATGCCCAGTGAGGATCCCTAGTATGCTTTGGTTTCTTTGTCATGGACAGTGGCTTGTAAATCCTAACCATGACCACAAATCCATATAACATACTGGTTTTATAAATGCATAGGTCCACTCTGAGTTAGTTCAGAATATGTTCTTTTCCCTATGATAAAGAAGGGTAAACAAAACCTGATAAATAAGGCTCAGCGGAGGGAACGTCCCTGGGCATCCATTCTACATTTTTCAAGAGTCTATAGTTCATGGGGAAAAGCACTCTTATCAAGGATAGATTACTTTAAAACATTCTTAAATTAGCTTAGTGCAAGCTGAACAGGCAAAGAGTTTCATGGTTAAAGCTTTTTTTCTCATTCCTGAAAATACAACTTCTCATTTTCTGGGAAATGCAACATGATCACCTTTAATTAGAAGCAACAGCAAAATAAGAAATGGGACAATTCTACTTGGGTGAAGGAGATTTTTATTCTATAGAAATCTATGGATTCTGTAAACAAGGCAGAAATGGAGATATTTAAAAAAAATTAAATGTGGGTAAAAATGAATCTGGTCCATCCATCCTTATATAACCTCCTGTCTAAGCCATCCCATTCATTTTAGTTAAAAAAAAAAAAGGCATTCCAGCACTGAATAAGAAGATTGTCCAGAGAATAGAATAGAATAGAATAGAATAGAATAGAATAGAATAGAATAGAATAGAATAGAATAGAATAGAATAGAATAGAATAGAATAGAATAGAATAGAATAGAATAGTTGGAAGGGACCTTGGAGGTCTTCTAGTCCAACCCCTTGCTTAGGCAGGAAACCCTACACCACTTCAGACAAGTGGTTATCCAACATCTTCTTAAAAACTTCCAGCGTTGGAGCATTCACAACTTCTGCAGGCAAGTTGTTCTACTGATTAATTGTTCTAACTGTCAGGAAATTTCTCCTTAGTTCTAAGTTGCTTCTCTCCTTTATTAGTTTCCACCCATTGCTTCTTGTCCTGCCCTCGGGTGCTTTGGAGAATAGCTTGACTCCCTCTTCTTTGTGGCAACCCCTGTGATATTGGGACACTGCTATTATGTCTCCCCTAGTCCTTCTTTTCATTATGGTTTATGGTCCACCCTTGCAGTGGACCCCCTCTTCAAGAACCCCCTGGCTTCTATGCCTTCTCCTCCTTATTGTTGGAACATGGTTTCTTGGTACCATCTCCCTTGGTAGGCAGGCCAAAGCATTTTCTTCTTATTCATACAGCAGCTCTCCTGACTGCTACCTCATCTGTGGCAGTAATAAAGCAGAAGAGGCAAAGCAATTGGCAAGAACAATGGTGTAGGTGCACATTAAATAAAGAAAAACCTCAAAGATGTTTTCTTTGCTTCATGGAGCCCCAAAACTTGCAGCCGCCATGACTTCTCTGAAAAATGAACCTTGTTCATGCAGCAGTAAGGCACAAGAGCCTCATAAATGAGTCCTCCACATAGACAAAGGCAGACCATATGATTAAGCAGGCATGAGAGCATAGGTGTCTGTGTGAGGATTATGTGATTTGCATCAGTTGTGTTGTGACATCCTGATCTGAATGATGTACATTATGTCGTTTGCATAATGACTTAGGATGTGCAAATGTTCCCCTTTCTCCTTTACCACAGATATGCATGCTGTAAGATGTAGAAATAATGATAAATAATGGAACGGATCATTTCACTGCTCTAAAATAATATACCATTAGGATAAAATACTCTTTCGGCCTTAGAAATTATTTAGTTGGAGCACAACTTCTGTTCTCTCCCCATATGTCCAATTAATTCTGCTAAAAGATAGGCCTAGCATTAATGGTTTTATAGTACCTAATAATTTAGTCAAGGGGAACCCTTTCCAACCTATGATACCATTTACCTGCAGCTGTGCAAGGTGCAGTCTTCCATTTCAGCACTATACTGTAAGCAGAAAAATGGGATAAATATATACGGATTTTCTGTATTGCCTTGTTGTGAGGAGTATATCCATCTCAAAAGATCTCCCTCTCCCTGTCTCTCTTAAATTATAACTTTTCATCCTTTTTAACGGTATGTTTCCCATAATCATAAAAAGAGAAAAGGAGCTATGCTAGATTGGGCCAAAGGTTATCTACCTAGTCAGACATTAGGCTCTTAGCATTCAGGGTGATGCCAGCAGGGAAGGGGCCATTTGGTAATATCTTCTCTGGCCCACATTCCTCAGCAGTTGGTATTCGGAAGCATATTGCCTGTGTCCCAAACCAAAGTAATAAATGTCATCATGACTAAAAACCACTGATAACCTGACCTTCCAGAGAATAACTAACAGGGCTTTGCACATGTCAGAAATGATTGAGGAGATTTGGTTCAGGCCTTGCACAAGCATGACATTTTTTATGCCAAATTTTACAGCAAGTGGCCTTGCAACCAAGCCAAAAACAAACAAACAAAACATGATGACTGTATTAAGCACTGCATTGCTTAAGAGAGAAAGAGAGAGAAAGAGAGAAAGACAGGAAGAAAGAGAGAGAGAGAGAGAGAGAGAGAGAGAGAGAGAGGGAAAGGAAAGGAAAGGAAAGGAAAGGAAAGGAAAGGAAAGGAAAGGAAAGGAAAGGAAGAGAGAGAGAGAAAGAGAGAAAGACAGGAAGAAAGAAAGAGAGAGAGATGGAAAGGAAAGGAAAGAAAGGAAAGGAAAGGAAAAGAAAGGAAAGGAAAGGAAAGGAAGGAAGGAAAGAAAGAAAAGGAAGGAAGGAAGGAAGGAAGGAAGGAAGGAAGGAAGGAAGGAAGGAAGGAAGAAAGAAAGAAAGAAAGAAAGAAAGAAAGAAAGAAAGAAAGAAAGAAAGAAAAGAAAAGAAAAGAAAAGAAAAGAAAAGATTTGGAGATAGAATATAAGAATCTACAACTACAGAAACAGTCTTCCAATTACATGCTGCACAGAATTTACACAAGCTGCTATAAATCCTGGAAGCAAAATATATATTTTATCTACTGGAATAAATGCCTTTGAAAATACAGTTTATTTTTATTTCTATTTGACATTCTTCATGGAGACGTCTGTATAACAGTAGGGACTGTAGCATGTGCCAGTACAAGACTGAAGCATGCATCTAAAAATCATAACCTATCCAAAAGATTGTCAGGGATATACAGTTTACAAGGCCTTTTAGCTTTTGTTTTACTTTGCAAAATACTCAATATTTTAGTCTTTGTTCTAGAGGACGAACTGAAACTTTAAGAAGCCTAATTTAATCTTATTTAATTTGATGTTCTCCAAATTTACAAAATATGACATTTTCTGGCTAGCAGGTCAATTTCATGCTGGCTGGGGGTGTAATCATCACTGTAGTCCATGTTACTTAGAAGGATTAAGTATGAACATAATCCATTTAAGCTTGAGTGTCTTGCTCTGTTGCACCTCAAGACTCTGATTGTGCTGACTTTATTACTTCAAACTTAAGTCTTCCTTTCTTCATCTGCCTCTCCTTCCACACGATTTGTGTTTTGGAACACTTTGCCCAATGATGAGAAGTGAAAACTTGCCCACAATTTTGTATACTTTTGATTAATTCTGAAAATATTTTTTTTAAAAAAATGGACTAGGATAGTTCATTATATTTTATGCAGTTCAGATTATTGTAAATATCTCTGTTTCAGATTTTAGGTAAAATTGGACTATCAACCCTGCCTTTCCCTATTTCAATTTTCATCAACATCATCTTTACTATTGAAATGCCAGCAGGCAGGTATGTTACGACAATTTATATTTAGTATATCAGAGGTCAGTGTCTTTATACAACTTTCCTCCAGAAGAAAGGAAATATCAAAATACTGTAGTGTTGGTCCATTCTAGGGCTGTGGCAGTTTTTAAGAGATAATAGTCTGCTTCACCGAATTTACGATGGGAAGAAAAAAGGCCAAGAATCAGCTCTTTTCCTGTTCTGATTCCACCAGATATTGTGATGCTCCAAGATATTTTGACCACTGAAGAATAAGATAATTTGTGATGGTCCAAGATATTTTGATAACTGAAGTGCTGCTTTTCTTTACGTCCTATGGACTGGAATAGCAGCAGAATCTTTCTTCAATGTTGCCAATGGGATGTCACTCTTCAATGCATCTGAAGGCAGGAAACCCATTTAGAGGTACACCGCAGATTATACGGTACACAACCCTTTTTCTTCCAACTCTTGGAAGCTGGGGCAGTGGAATTAACTCCGTTTGCCAAATTGTCCTATGATCCATCATTCCGAAGATTCTTTTACTCCGTTTCTGTGCTATATTTCCCTTAGAGGGGAAAATACAGCTCTCCAGAGCTGATTGAAATTGAGAGGTTTCTCGGAGTCCTGATCTTAATAGAAACCCAGTCAGATGGCAATCTGTAGTGATTCTCAGCCATCCAGGTCATAGTTGTCCCAAAGGTGCTTTTGCAGGAGGCAACTGGACTTTCTTGGTTTTTTTTCTTTGAAGACGTTTCACTTCTCATCCAAGAAGCTTCTTCAGCTCTGACTGAATGGTGGGGAATGGAAGGATTGCTATTCCTTGCAGAAAGCTGGTCATTTGCATCCTTTTAGAGGGTGGTTGAAGCATTTGGAGGTTTATCTGTGTCCTCAGGGTTACCTGAGTAGTGCTCCTGGTTCCTGTAGTCTGCAATTTTTTCCTCTGGAAATCCATTACTACTCCCACACCATTCAAAGGGTGTTCATCCCAAATTGTATAGCTAAAAGTCTGTAGGAGTTCTCAGTCATCCAGGTCATGGTTGTCCCAAAGGTCCTTTTTCAAGAGGCAACTGGACTTTTGCTTTTTCTTTGAAGATGTCCAGTTGCCTCCTGAAAAAGCACCTTTAGGCCAGTCAGATGGCCATTATTGGCTACAGATGAAGTAGAATCTACTATGAAAGAAAGTACCATGGGAAAAGCGGGAAGGAGATGAGCCAAGGAAGTGTGGGCAAACTAACCTATAAATCATCCCATAGCTAATTTTATGGGGATGGGGATCTACTCACCTGCTGCAGTGATCTTCCATTGTCATACATTGTATCATATGACTGCATGCCCAGGGGAACTTTTTGGGAAAAGCACATTCGTTTTTTGCTGTAAAAAACCAAAAGTTGTCCCATAGTTGAGAGTATATTTTACCCAGACTTCTAGAGCCTGTCAAACATTTTTTTTTATTAGAAGTAGGTTTCATTGTGTTTACTGGAGTTTATTCCCAAATGGATAGTCATAGCATTACGAGGCTTGTGTTGATTCTATAGTACCCACATTACTCAGAACAGCAACTTCCTCCAATATTTTGCTTTGGATAAATGGAAAGCATTTCCATTTTAAATATGCATTCAGTAAATCAAATCCAAAATTAATTTCAATTGTTAACTGGCCCAAATCCTTTCAACTGTTTTCAAATTCATCTTCATTAAAAATTTAAATATATTAAAGTAGCATCATTATTTATTTTACATGCAAAAAAAAAAGAAGAAGAAGAAGAAGAAGAGCAAGTTTCATAAGTATTCAGAAATGTTACTTTATTTTATCCACATTTAGAAAGCAATACTGGGCCAATGCTCTAAAGAATATGTTAAATGTGTATTAAAAATGTAACATAAGCAAGTTAAATCCAAGTATTAACTTCTGTAACTGAGATCTGAGATAAAGTCATGATATAAAGTACCATATTTATCTCCATGTTCAAAACCAGAATATTATTACTTAAGAAACACTCATTATAGAAAAGTACTCCTTATCTTTCATTTTTCTTCTCTAGCCAAATCGAAATTGTTGCAAGGGAATAGTCTTTGAAATAATAGCTGTATTTTATTGGAATGATGAAGTGTAATTATGAAAATAATATTGACAGTATTGAGTGCACTGACTTTGACTTTGCTTATAACTGGCAGGAACAGCCAACACTCCAGAACACAAGCTCAGGATCCAAAAAGATCTTGACAGACTTGAACAATGGTCCCTATCCAACAGCATGAAATTTAATCTGGAGAAAAGCAAAGTTTTACACCTCGGCAGGAAAAACCAAAGATACAAGTACAGATTAGGTGAAACCTGGCTCCAAAACAGTAACTGTGAGAGGGACCTTGGAGTCCTAGTGGACGATCATTTAAACATGAGTCAGCAGTGTGCGGCAGAGCCAAAAAAGCTAATACAATCCTTAGTTGTATAAACAGAGGCATAGAATCAAAATCATATGAAGTATTAGTAGTGCTTTATAAAGCCTTGGTAAGACCACACCTGGAATACTGCATCCAGTTTTGGTCACCACATTACAAAAAAGATGTTGAGATTTTGGAAAAAGTGCAAAGAAGAGCAACTAAGATGATTAAAGCCCTGGAGATTAAAACATATGAAGAACAATTGGAGGGTTTGGGTTTGCTAGTCTAGAGAAAAGAAAGACTGGGGGGGGGGAGCATGATAGCAGTATTCCAGTATTTGAGAGGTTGCCACAAAGAAGAGGGGGTCAGTTTATTTTCCAAAGCATCAGAGGGCAGGACAAGAAACAATGGATGGAAACTAATCAAGGAGAGAAGCAACCTGGAATTGAGGAGTAAATTCCTAAAACTGAGGACAATTCACCAATGGAACAGCTTTCCTTCAGAAGTTGTGGGTGCTTCATCACTTGAGGTTTTTAAGGAGACTGGACAGTTACTTGTCTGAAATGGTATAAGGTCTCCTGCTTGTGCAAGGGGTTGGACTAGAAGACCTCTAAGGTCCCTTCCAGCTCTATTCTGATTCTGATTCTGAAGGGGCCACATACAGCTCTTTATTTCTGAATCTGAATGTGGTGGTTCACATGTAAACTTCTATAATCCATTGCAGAATTTCAACAAAAAGCCAGTGGTATTTAAAAACTAACATGTTTGTTGTCACATTTGTTTGTTTGTTGCTTTTAAAAATCTATTCTAATATTACTAAACATTAAAGCAATCTAACCCATTTTCGAGGGGGGGGAACTTTGATAAGTTCCAAATGCAATACTATATATGACCATCATTTTAGTCTATTATTGTTGGTTTGTAGAGGTTGCCTGGAAACTATTCTGTGAATATCTACGTCTTACTGGAGAAACTCAATAGAGAATGGAAAAAAAGTTTATATGTGTGGTCCTTTGGCCTGAAAATGTGCTGATCTCATGCTATTGTATCGGATCCATTATGTGAAGTTGTTTTTATTGCTCATCTGGTAACTCTGATTCACATCTGATGCTTTATGTGAAACAACCTGGTGGCCAAGCCTCTTCAGGGAAGGAATTCATGTCAGAAACTCCACTCTTGCAAATTCTGCAACCTGTTTCCTTCCTTCCCCTAGTTTCCTACAGAAAGAAAAAAAGTCACCACAACATCAGTCATCCTCAAGATTTGACCAGTTCTTTCCAAAGAGAGCACTTATCCTTCTGCACCAGCTGTGCATTCACAAAATCAGCACCATTTTTTTTCCTCTTGACGCATCTAATTGCTATCTTCATGGAACCATGAGCATAACTAAACTCTTTGCAGAGTTCTGCTGATCAACCTGCTGTTTCGGCCATCCTAGCATGATTTTAATATGTGCAAAGGGGTATTTTTTTTCTGCCTCAGATGTCTCTAAGCTATATAGATCCAATCAGAATCTTCAGATTTTTTTTTTCTCCTTTGCATTGCATCTGTATTATAAGCTTGTTTCTTTCTCTGTTTTGGAGGCCATCCTCTAATTTCCTGGACCAGCTGAATTATGTGGTGGATGGCAATAGATGCTGCAATATATCAGCAATATTGATGAATGATGGTTTAATTTATGTTTTAACCAGTAAATAAACAGATGCAAAAAAATGCTTTACAAATAGGCAAAATTCATACATTTTGACCACTTGGTGCTTATAATTCCCTAGTAAAGTCAGGGGGGGGGGGCATAAAGGAAAAAAATATTTTAATAAATTATGTAAAATAAGCATAATAATAATGGATAGTGGGTGTGGCAGTACCAGGAGACAGCTGCAAATAGAAATAGAATGACTATGACAAAAGAAAAGGTAGTACCAACTGTAAGAATATCTTGGGTGCAATCCAGTGTTGGGTTCCTCCCAGTTCCGCCGAGCCAGTAGTGGTGACCATATGATGTCACCGAACCGGTTCTGCCCCCCCCCCGCTCCCCCCCCAGCATTATTCTTACCTTTTATTTGGCTCCACCCCCAACCTATTGCTGCCTCCTGAGTCCCAGCTGATTGGCTAGAAGGAAAAGAACTGTTTAAACTCTTGCCGCAGGGCTTCAAAGGGACGCCCTACAGCTGATCAGTGTTAAAAGGCAGTGTGGTGGTAGACCGGTGCCTCCAAAAACAAATGAGTAGACCGGTGCCTGCAAAAATAAATGGGTAGGTCGGTGCCTCCAAAAACAAATGAGTAGACCAGTACAGCTCTGTAAGCAGTTAAAAGCCTGGTAGACCAGTACCTCTGCTAAATCCTAAAGAATTGTCACATGACCATCAAGCCACGCCCACAAAATAAGCCACGCCCACAGAACCGGTAGTAAAACAATTTAGAACCCACCCCTGGTGCAATCCCAAAACCACGTCAGAAGCACCACTTGAATACCATTGGCATTGACAAATTCATCATTGGTTAATTGCAAAAGGCAGCTTTCCTTGAAACAGCTTACCTCTTGCCATGATGCCTTTAACATCATCAAACATCAGTATCTGGAGCTGTGGTGGCGCAGTGGGTAGAATGCAGTATTGCAGGCTAAGTCTGCTGACTGCCAGGGGTTCGATCTTCACCAGCTCAAGGTTGACTCAGCCTTCCATCCCTCCGAGGTCGATAAAATGAGGACCCAGATTGTTGGGGGCACTGTGCTAACACTGTAAACCGCTTAGAGAGGGCTGTAAAGCACTGTGAAGAGGTATATAAGTCTAAGTGCTGTTGCTATCTGCCAGGTCCTTAGGAATGACTCAATAGAGGGACAAAATGCCAAATCCAACCTGAACATCTGGCTGACTGTGCAACCAGGCAGGAAGAGATAAAGGTGAATTATACTTTACATGGATCAAAAATCCAATGTGTATTTGCATGTGTGTGCATGTGTGGGTCCATGCATGTTTGTGTATTATGCTAAATTCATTGGATCAGGGCTGTCTGATTGCTTATGATCATGGGAACTGTAAGAAAATGTCAAAGTTCTTTCTCTCACTTCTGCAAACCTCAGAATTTCCTAAGCCTACTGCTATCTCTCCCATGTATGAGAATGCTTTTGTTTTATAGATCAGGATGCAGAGAACCAAGTTCATAGCTCAAGTAGAGGAATAATGATTTCACTCAAAAGCTCATTCAATAAAGGAAGCGCTTGTCAGGAAGTTTGATTTTCCTTCCCTGACAGAAGAGAACGTTGTCTTTTGTTATATAACACCATCCCATCTGACTGCTCTGATTAGTTAGTCAGGGCAATTAAATCTATGATTCATTGCTACCAGCGGAGTTAGATTTGTGTTATAGGAAAAGTAATTGATTTTTTCCCCTCTCCCCCTGCTGTACCTGTCTCCATTTAGAATAGAATAGAATAGAATAGAATGGAATGGAATGGAAGGGAAGGGAAGGGAAGGGAAGGGAAGGGAAGGGAAGGGAAGGGAAGGGAAGGGAAGAGAAGAGAAGAGAAGAGAAGAGAAGAGAAGAGAAGAGAAGAGAAGAGAAGAGAAGAGAAGAGAAGAGAAGAGAAGAGAAGAGAAGAGAAGAGAAGAGAAGAGAAGTGAAGTGAAGTGAAGAGAAGAGAATTCTTTATTGGCCAAGTGTGATTGGACACACAAAGAATTTGTCTTTGGTGCATATGCTCTCAGTGTACATAAAGAAAAAAATAAAATATATTCATCAAGAATCATAATACAACACTTAGTGATAGTCATAGAATACTAATAAGCAATCAAATCATAGTAGGAAACAAATAAAACAATATAAATTGTAAAGATACAAGCAACATGGTTATAATCATAAGTGGGAAGAGATAGGTACTAGGAAGGATGAGAAGAATAATAGTAATACAGTCTTAGGAGTTAATTTGACAGTGTTGTGGGAATTAGTTATTTAACAGAGTGATGGCATTTGGGGGAGGGGGGGAAAGTTGTTGAACAATGTAAGATGGGAAGGACAGATGTGGGTGAGATGATATGGCCACTGCTTCTCCTGCAGCATCTCATCCAAGGAAGACAGCAAAGACATCCAATACCAGCATTCCACATCATAATTCAAAATATGGTCCCTCTGAAATATTTCACTTGGACATCAAACTGAAGCAGTCTGACTTGTGCTCCAGAAGCCATATGGTGCTGATTATCGAGAATAATTAAATGAGACAGCAGTCTAAATCTCAACAGCTCTTACTCTGAAATTCATAAATTTGAATATTTCCATTTCTGTTTTCTTTGGGCACGATGCTTGAATGAGAAATCAAATTGATACTTTTTGGAGCTGCCTTTCTGTATCTTTATTTGCTTCATTACTTCATAGTTTTCTTTCTTCTAATCTTCTACCTCAGGGGAATGATGTAAATATTGTTGCAGCAGGCAAGCCTTGAGAACAATGAAGTTTTTGCCATTGCCCTAATTATCTCAAAGGGTATTTTATTCTACTTAGCATTTAACACCCAGGCATGTGTTTAAAATATATTGTAATACCAATAAAGGAAAATATTTGTAGCTCAGGGTTGATACCTTAATCAAGAAACTGCCAAAGAGCCATCAGTAAGCAGCCCAACCAAAGAATCCCTAAAATGGCCCCGACCCACACAGACAGGCAAGCCACCAGAATATAAACTGGCAGCAAACTACACTCTTTACTAGCACTGATGATGTTCCCTAGTTAGGGTAATGAAACTTCTGCAAGAAAACAAGCAAGCTCAGAGAGCACTAAGGACTAAGCCCTTCATATATTGTAATGCTTTCTAAAAAGCTATTGCACAAATTTGAGGGGAAAGTATGAAAAATACATGCATAATTTATTAACTTTTCTTAATAAAAACTTAAGATTTAGACATCCGTTAGATAAAACAAGACTGTGTTCATGAAAAAATTGGGTCTGAATTCAAACAGGAAAAGACTCATGCTAACATGTTAAAATGAAACTGAAATGCCACCACCCTCTTTACCATATGAACAGTTATATGAAATATGAACAGTTGTTAAAATTGCTTGGGTCCCAAAACAGCTTCCTAAGCAAGGGCCTCAGTGGCGGGTTGCTCCTGGTTCTGTCCGGTTCTATAGAACCAGTAGTAAAACCAGCGGGAGGCTCCGCCCACCTATCATAACATCATCATGGGTCATCTGCACATGTGCTCCCGCTGTGAACCAGTAGTAAAGGTAAGTAGAACCCACCCCTGAAGGGCCTTATCACTGTAGCAAGGAATTCTGCTTGCAGAAGATCACAGTGATAATTGGCAGGACATCATCCTTAGAAGTTCTTATGTGTTCTGCCACAAGGGAATCTAACACAGAGTAATGGAGGAAACAGGTCCAAAAACCATATCCACTTCTTCAGGAGACAAGTGACAAAAACTGATGTGGTATTATGCAGTGTGACATCACATCCAGCACAGATCCAAATGGTCAGACCCAAAATGGAGATCAGATAATATCAAGGTATTGGCTGGAATCCCAGAGATGGGATCATCTTCCTAATCGCCTGAAGGACTCCATTGGAATGGTCTTTGTGGCATATGAGAAAAACCATCACTTCTCTTCCCTAATTACTAGGGCATGATGATGCCTCCATCACATCCAGTCAATAGGTATATGAGTACATTCAGCAGTTCTTTAAATTTCCCTCATAAAATCAATTGGTCCTGAAGTGCTTCAATTTTGCTGGAGGATACAAAGTGCATTGAAGTTTGTTAAGAGTTTTATTTGCAACCACTAGGATAATAGCAATGACACTAGCAATTATTTTTCATATGCATACCCATACACATAACCCCTACCACATTTTTGACTATTTACAACATGCATATTTAGGGACAAAAAAAAACCCCTCCCCCTTCACAGTATTTTAAAAATCAATATTTTAAATAGTAATGGTTTAGATAAAATACAGCAATAAAAGTAAGTGGAAAATGCAATGAAACCAATTTTTGATGTGAAATTGCACATCAGAAATAACTGATTCTGCCTAGCAGACACAATAAAAAGTCTGTAGGCTTATCCATTTAGATGGTTCCATCAGCTGTACAATGAAGCAGGGCAAGAGATCATAGTCTGTGCTTGTATATGAGAAGTATTTCTAAAATTACTCCTCCTTTGCTCATTTGGAGGACAGTATTTTGTTGTTGAAGAAATCCAGCAAACCCGGAAAGATCCCAAGACTTCCTTGTCTGTCTCAATTTACATGTCCAGACGGGTGGGGATTAGCAATGGCGGGGGTGCCAAGGAGTTTTGGTACAGAGAGAAGCATCCATATAATTTCACATCTCCTTATTCCCTTCCAAATCCAAAGCCTTGACCTTTTTTCGTTGAGACATTTTTAGGGTCAGACCACAGACAAAAGGGCTGGTGTCGTGGCTGCCAATTTCTGACTCAATAGGAGGCTACGGCTCACTGTGGAGAGTCTTTCCCACGAACAAAATGTATTTTGCCCTATGAAACACCAGGGCAGGAATGAGCATTCTCAGTGGGTAAAAGAATACTGTTTTAATAGTATCGGCATTTTCCTGACTAGCCTCGCAAAGTTATTTATTTATTAGAATTTCTTTTAAAAAAAAAATCTTGCTTTTATTGCTTTATGAGTAACTCAAAGTGGCAAATATGCTTACTACTCCTTCCTCCTCCTATTTCCCCTGCATCAGTAACCCTGGAAGATGAATGGGGCTAAGAGAGAGCAACTGGTCCAAAGCCACCCACTTGGCTTCCATGTTTAGGACAGCATTAGAACTCACAGTCTCCCAGTTTCTAGGCCAGCACCTTAGCCTCTCCATCACACTGGCTCTATGTGCTTGTCCATTTCCACCTGTCCATTTCCAAAAAAAATAGTACAGTTCTTATTCATTACAGTTTTACAGCAAATATGCGTCTTGGCCAAATAATTTGCAGCTTTAATTCAGCAGAAGTCCTCCACTATGATGTTTGTAACCCAACATTTATAACTGAGATCCACTTCCAGCCTCCCCCAGGACTCCCTATAGAATGTGTTCGCCCAGCAGAGCAAAGCAAAACAAAACAGAATTTGTTAGCTAAATATTACAGATGTTGCCATGAAATCCGAAAAAAGGAGGAAGGGCCAGTTCACATATGTGCTGTTCCATAAATATGTACCGTGAACTAGGATATCCTTTAGACTAGTCATGACATCATGGCGGTATATTTCCCAGCTGTGCTAATAATGGGACTCATCTTTCAGAATGACATATCCATGGACATACAAGCTAATGGGAGACACTCTGCAAAATTCAACTTGGCAAGCTTTGTCCAGAAATCATGATTGACTATGGTCTCTGTCATGTGTTTAGTTCACACAAAGGAGGAGTGTGACCCTGCCAATTGTTTTGCTTCCAGCATTGTCAACTTAACAGGATCATCTGATACATCCATATGTTTTATTTCTGTCTAAATGTTTAGATTATAACCTTCACGGTCCTTTGCTGTTGGCCATCCTGGCTGAGGTTGATGGGATTTGGTGTCTGAATACTTGGCATGTAGTAGCTTGCCTGACTCTAGTCTGTGTAAATGTGAAGGGTTGTGCCAGCACACAAATGGACTAAATGGCTAGGAAAGAGCCGTCTCCATAGCCCTGATAATGAAAAAGTCAAAGCAAAATGGTGCATTAGAAACAGTGGTGAAATCCAATTTTTTTTTACTACCAGTTCTGTAGGTGTGGCTTGGTGGACATGGTGTGGCTTGATGGGCGTGGCTTGGTGCACATGGCAGGGGAAGGATACTGCAAAATCTCCATTCCCACCCCACTCCAGGGGAAGGATACTGCAAAATCCCCCTTCCCTCCCTACTCCTGGGGGAAGGTTATTGCAAAATCTCCATTCCCACCCCACTCTGGGGCCAGCCAGAAGTGGTATTTGTCGGTTCTCCGAACTACTCAAAATTTCCGCTAAAGGTTCTTCAGAACCTGTCAGAACCTGCTGGATTTCACCCCTGATTAGAAAGCTGTGCAATTATTTATTTATCCATTATGTGATCAGTGGTCAAAGATGAAAATGTTATGACCTTAAAACATGAAAAGGCACAAATGGTGTACAATGGAAGAGGCTACCTATGAATTTCCAGGACGCTTTTATTTAAAAAAAAAAAAAAAAAGGCAAATTTTCATTTTTAACATTTACAGTATGTCATATTCTTTGACCTCTCTTTACCCCTGTAACTATCTTGCCCTCTTATCTCCCAAAAAAATTTCAAGTACAAGTAGAAGAAAGCTTTTCAGAAATGTATTATCCTCTACAACAATGTTGTCAATTACAGGTTTATGGCATTCAGAACACATTCCTCTGCAGAGATTACAAAAAAATAAGCCTTCCTGTTCAAGAAAGCAACAACCATTATAAGTGACTGAAGGTTATTTTGATTATTGTATTATGCAGTATACTATTATATTAAAATATTATTTCTTGGTTTGCCATCAGTTCTATTTTTGACCAGGACAATCAGTCAGCCTTGCTTCCCCAACACACCACCACATCCATATGCTCCACATGTTTGTCAACATTTCTCTATTTATATAGTAAAGATACACCAAATATATTTTAAGTGAATGAAAACTAATCCAGAAGAGAAGCAACCAAGAACTAGGGAGAAATTTCCTGACAGTTAGAACAATTAATCAGTGGAACGACTTGCCTCCAGAAGTTGTGAATGCTCCAACACCGGAAGTTTTCAAGAAGAGATTGGACAACCATTTGCCTGAAATGGTATCAGGTTCCCTGCCTGAGCAGGGAGTTGGACTAGAAGACCTCCAAGGTCCCTTCCAACTTTGTTATTCTGTTCTGTTATTCTATTAAATTTCAAGTTAAACTCTCATCCACCCAGAAGTCTGGAGTAATGAAGAATACAGCCTTCTTCAATTGACACAATTTTTCATCTTTTTTTTTTTGTCCTGACAACGCTTCAGATGATTGGCATTTGCATCAACCTTGGAAGATTTGCGGTCAATTTTAAAGCTCAGATCGCATGGAATGTTTGCATTTCAAGACAATGTGAAATGCAGAAAGGAAGCCAGCATCTCTCTTCCCTCCTCCTCCTCCTTCTTCCTCCTCCACCCCCAACGTGACAGAATTCCACAGAGCAGCTAAAATGCTCACAACTGGGTGCAGCAGGATGGAGCCTAGCTGTTCCACTTATACTAGACAAACTCAGTTGAGCTGGCTCCCTGCCAGGAAAAATAACCCATTACAATCCAAACTCAGCTAAGTCAAACAGTCCATGCTTAATTAAGCCTACTATAAGGGTTCTCTGTCCCCATCAGCCATCGGAAAGTTGATATTCTCAGCAGGTGAGATTGAAACTGTCCAGGTCTAGCTATCCAATTTAAACTCTCAATTTAGACATGTGGGAAGGAGTTCAATTGGAATGCATTGCCAATAAATGCTAACTCATAGGGAGATGGGTGTCTTGGGATTCCACTTCATGTTACACACACCGATATCTCTTCAGGTTTCTTTCAGAAAATGCTACTCATCCCATGATTTTGCTGTCTGAAGCTCTGTTGAAGTGAACTTTCCTGAACCCCACTACCTGAGCTGTTTGAATAATCTTGCTGCCTTAATCAGATATCAGTTGCTGATTTCATCTGTACCATTATAGCTTCTTTCCCTCTGTTTCTGCTGATACAGGTTCAGCTTCTCCCAAAAAGCTGGAATAGGCCAAAGTAGGTTATTGTCTAGCCAAATTGGAACATTACTGAACAGCTTTTTTAAAATTCAGTTTATGGAGGGAATGCCACCTCTATTGCTCTAAATAATTGTTTTTAATTTTGTAATTGTATTACTATACTGTAGTTGTTTTATGCTTATATATTCTGTAATTATTTTTGATAGGAGGCTTTTGATTTTGTTGGTGAGAGAGACAAGGTGAGAAGAGAAGAGAAGAGAAGAGAAGAGAAGAGAAGAGAAGAGAAGAGAAGAGAAAAGAAGAGAAGAGAAGAGAAGAGAAGAGAAGAGAAGAGAAGAGAAGAGGAGAGGAGAGGAGAGGAGAGGAGAGGAGAGGAGAGGAGAGGAGAGGAGAGGAGGAGGGGAAGGGAGGGGAAATGGATGGAAGGAAGGAAGGAAGGAAGGAAGGAAGGAAGGAAGGAAGGAAGGAAGGAAGGAAGGAAGGAAAGACAACTATTCCAGGGCTTACAAGAGCCTAGACAAAAAACCCTAGAGTAAAATTGGAATTTCATTTCCCTTTTTAGGCCAAGTGACAGATTTCAGCTGCCAAGTAACTACATGTCTGCAACCTGTCATTCAGGCACTTTGAAAGATGGCTAAAACGCCCCATACCAGGCAACTGCCTATCCTTATCTACCTCACCCCCTTCACCTTGGGTTAAGGAAAGTGACTGGAAACATTATTCTTTTTAATGCTGGCTGATTATATTTGGTGGGACAGAAAATGAAGGAAGTGGAATCCATCTACTGCTTTCCTTAAACTTGTCCTATATTAAAATGGTCTGGACATCAGCCTTGTCACTGAGGTCGAAGAGGCTTTGGCAGTCAGAAGCCAACGATTTATGTCAATGTACTTTTTTTTTTTTTTTTGCCAAATCAAGGATTGAAGGAAAGTATTCTAATGCAGTATGAAGAAGAGCCCCTTATCACATTCCAAATTTTAATCGAGCATATCTCTGCATTATGCTGAGTCAAATCTTAACTTTGCACTGCATCTTCAAAAAAATTACAAAAGAAAATGGGCAGAGTGCATATATGGAAATTTAAAAAAATAAGCATTTCTTTAGGCTGACACCATCATATGCCTGTTTTCAGCTGGAATTCCATCAACTAACACAAGGTTCTCAGAAGCAGTAGATTACATGGAAAATATCCACCTGATGTATGTTGAATACAGCATTTCCTCTACCTTGACAACACAGTATCAACAGTAGAGACCTTCACATTTCTAGATTCTACCATATCTCACGACCTAAAATGGACACCTAACATCAAAAACGTCATCAAAAAAGCACAACAAAGAATGTTCTTTCTGTGCCAACTCAGAAAGCTCAAACTGCCCAAGGAGCTGCTGATACAGTCCTACAGAGGAATTATTGAGTCTGTCATCTGCACCTCTATAACTGTCTGGTTTGGCTCGGCAACCCAACAAGACAGACACAGACTTCAGAGGATAATTAAAACTGCAGAAAAAACAATTACTACCAACCTGCCTTCCATTGAGGACCTGTATACTGCATGAGTCAAAAAGAAGGCTGTGAAAATATTTACAGATCCCTCACATCCTGGACATAAACTGTTTCAACTCCTACCCTCAAAACGATGCTATAGAGCACTGCACACCAGAACAACTAGACATAAGAACAGTTTTTCCCAAACGCCATCACTCTGCTAAACAAATAATTCCCTCAACACTATCCTATCGTTCCTATCACCCATCTCCTCCCACTTATGACTATATGACTGTAACCTTGTTGCTGGTATCCTTAAGATTTATATTGACTGTTTCCTAATGTGATTTGATTGCTTATTTGTTCCCTATGACTATCATTAAGTGTTGTACCTTATGATTCTTGACGAATGCATCTTTTCTTTTATGTACACCGAAAGCGAATACACCAAGACAAATTCCTTGTGTGTCCAATCACACTTGCCCAATAAAGAACTCCAAAAGAACTCAGTGGCTTTTAATACCATTGACCATGATATCATGCTGCACCGGTTGGAGGAGTTAGGGGTGAGGAGCACCGTGTTGCGGTGGTTCTCTTCCTTTCTCTCCAACCGGTTGCAGTCTGTGTTGGCAGGGGGGCAGAGGTCGACCCCGAGGCGCCTTGTATTGGGTGCCACAGGGGTTGGTCCTCTCACCCCTTCTGTTCAACATTTATGTGAAGCCACTGGATGAAATCATCCATGGTTTCGGGGTGAAGTACCATCAGTACACTGATGATACTCAGCTGTACATCTCCACCCCGGACCACCCAATGATGTCCTTGAAGTGATGTCCCGGTGCCTGGAGGCTGTGCGGATCTGGATGGGGAGAAAGAGACTCAGGCTCAACCCATCCAAGACTGAGTGGCTGTGGTTTCCGATGTCCCGATATAGTCAGTTAGTGCCATCACTGACTATTGGGGGCGAGTCGCTGGCTCCCACGGAGAGGGCTCGCAACTTGGGTGTCCTCCTGGATTCACGGCTGTCTTTAGAAAAGCATTTGATAGCTGTGGCCGGGAGGACTTTCTATCAGGTTTGCCTGATCCGCCAGTTGCGCCCCTTTCTGGATCAGGACTCCTTACACACGGTCACTCATGCCCTTGTCACTTCCCGCCTGGACTACTGTAATGCTCTCTACATGGGGCTCCCCTTGAGGAGCACCTGGAGGCTCCAACTGGTCCAGAATGCAGCTGCGTGGGTAGTTATGGAAGCAACGTGGCATTCCCATGTAACACCTCTCCTGTGCGAGCTGCACTGGCTCCCGGTGGTCTTCCAGGTGCGCTTCAAGGTTTTGGTTACCACCTTTAGAGTGCTCCATGGCTTAGGACTGGGGTACTTACGAGACCACCTTCTGCAACCAGTAGCCGGCCAGTACGCTCCCATTGAGGGGCTCCTCAGGGTGCCGTCGGTCAAACAGTGTCGACTGGCGGCCCCCAGGGAGAGAGCCTTCTCTGTGGGGGCACCTGCCATTTGGAACGAGCTCTCCCCAGAGATACGGAGGATCCCGGATTTGCGTACTTTCCTCCGTGCCCTCAAGACCTTCTTATTTCAATAGGCTGGCCTGGCTTAACCTCCTTTTAACTGTTAATTTTAAATTTGTTTTAAAATAATAGGGATGTTTTAATTTGGGCCAAATTATTTAATGTATTTTTATATTTTTTAAAAGTTTGTATTATGTGTATTTTATCTTTTGGCTGTTCACTGCCCTGAGTCCTTCGGGAGTAGGGCGGTATACAAATCCAATTATAAAATAAAATAAAATAAACTCCTATTCTATTCTATTCTATTCTATTCTATTTTATTCTATTCTATTCTAGGAATGAGAATGGTAGCAGGTATGGCACTGGCATCATAGGGAGTGATTTAGCCTTGAGGTAAAGGAACAGCAGGAGTAACATTGAGTAGGCTGTACTCAGTATGACCCAAGTGGTAGGTCTGTTCTGCGTGATGCGGACAACTGGATACTGGGAGAGGCACTTAAAGAAATGCTCTGCTAACCAAGATTTGCTTGGCCCTTATTTAGAAGCCACAATGGTTTTACTTCTTTTTTCTTCAGATTCCTATGGATTGTTTTATATTGCTTTCCTAGGCATGAGCATTTTTATTACAGCATTTTTAATCAGTTTAATAATATCACTGATTTCTCTGTGCTGTGTAGGGAATTGGTGGAAGGATGAGAAAAAATAGATTTAATAAATGAATCATCAACAACCACCACCACATTTGGCAAAGGACTCTCATTTTGGGAGAAGTTCTTTCCCCCTTCCTTATCATTCTGCCTGCAGTTGTCAAAGGAAGGACATTGGGTTTCAAAACTAGATTTCCTCTTAGGAATCATATTTGTTTCTACTCTGGGACAATCCCTACCGCTGTCACATGAACGGGCATCGACTCATGACTTAATTCTTTCAAGTCGTAACCTGGACATTGCTAGTGCTTTGTCCTAATTTTCCTTTAACCTTAATTATTACTGTTTCTACACTCAGGTGGCTCTCTCAATTACATTTAACGCTTCATGTGAGAATAATCTCTTTTCAAATGCTGTGCCTTAATTTGCACTGGTTGTCCAACTGAGACCCAAATGCAGGAAAACCAGTTTGCTGCTGGGAGGGTTTTTTTGGGTGGGGGGAGAAATGGGGCAGGGGAGAGCCTAAGGTTTCTAGGGCCCAGAATGACATCCATCTCTGCGGAATATTCTCCTGCATCTCGCTCTACCACTCTTTAAATTCTTTCAAATATGCTCCTTGCACAAACTGTTTTCTCACTTTTAGCTACCGTGGCCAGGGACTTCTCGGCCTTGTTACCGCCCAGCCGGCGATCACTGCATTTTGTATGTATGTTTTATTTTGTTTTCCTTCCCTGCGGGCATGTTAGAGGTCAGACACATTCAACCCAAAGAGAAGACAGACAGGAAAACATCTGCAGCGTGTGTACCGAAGTTTCTCAGGGCTGCTTGTCTGCACTGAGTGATCCAGGCAAATAAACAGTGAGAGTGTTCAAAAGAGATTCCTTCACTTTCAGACGCAGAGGTGTTGCAGGCCAAGACGTGGCTGGATAGAGCCAAGTGTGGCTCATTGTGGCGAGGCTTTTGTGTTGTTGTTGTTTAATTACTCAGAAGCCTCGGTTCCAATTCCTGTCGACAAAGACGGCTGAGGATGAAACACAATTCCTGCATCTGTTAAGAGGCGAATGGAATGAAAAGCCCAAACTGAGCCTGCTGGACAAACGAAGAAAACTGATCCCGCTTCCCAAAATGGTTTATTGCTTTAGTCTGCACTATTCAGTCCTACTGGCAACCACAGTTTTGTGAAGCTGACAAAAATAGAAATGTGTAGCATTGTCAGCGTTGGATACAGCTGTGTCTTCTTTTTTTCTTTTCAAAAAATAAAATTCACTGCTGGAAGTTAGGAATACATACATACATGCATGTTGTTTGCCAAGGACTCCTTTAGCCTTTGCCAACAGAAATGGTTTGCATGATGCAATGAGCCTTAACAGCCCAAATATCATCCTTGCAGAAAGTATATCATTGAAAGCCTTCATCTAGGACCATAAATGTGTGTATGAATTGTTTTGCATTACATTTGCCACATTCATCTGTGCTATCATAACAATAGCCGAGAGGCAAAATGCCATGTGTTTCTGAGAACCTTCACCCCTATATTAACCTCTCCAAATGCCATCTCACATAGAAAATAAGTATTATGAAAAGACCTTTATTAAATTTCCCAACAGGACATCCCATTCATAAAATGAGGTCAGGGATAGGAGGCAACTATGCTGTAGCTGTGACATTCAACACAATGAAACAGGATGGAAAAAAATTGTCTTTGGCCTAAAAGGCTGGAAAATGTTGTTATTTCTAATCCAGACAGACATATATAGAATTTATGTCAGCTGAATGCTAAACTGCATTTTTATGGTCTTTCCACAGCAAATCAGCGTATGGTTCAAAAGTTATCCTTGTCAGGATTACTTGAAAAATGGGAAAAGTGTAAAAAAAGCAGATTATTCAGATGTCCCATACCCTAGTCTCAGTGATAGTCTCAGACCAATAAGCATTGATCTTCATTCTCAGACCATTCATAGAAGTTTTTCAAACTATGATGAGACACTTGATTGGCCAGCTTTTTCAGATTGAAACTCATTGATCAGAATTGTTGCTGACTTGGGAATGTCATAAGGAGACAAAAGTAGTCCTGTATGGTCTCTCAGCCATTTTACCATTCATAAATGAAAACCTGCTAAGGGCTTTTAGGCAACTAATCATCTCAAGAGAGTTTCATATGCAATATACTACATCAAAGGTAATGGAATCTCTTTCTCTCTCTCTCTCTCTCTCTCTCTCTCTCTCTCTCTCTCTCTCTCTCTCTCTCTCTCTCTCTCTCTCTCTCTCTCTCTCTCACACACACACACACACACACACACACACACACACACACACATATCCTCCCAAAGAAAGAGAATCTTCAAAGCAGAAATCAAAATCAATGCAATGCATTTAGATGAATCTGAGTTGGATTTGAAACTACAGGTAGTCCTTATTTAGCGACAGCCTCAATAATGACATATACCCATATTGCTGGCTGACACACTTAATCAGCTATACAATTTAAAAAAAAAAAAGGATTGTGGTTTTGTAATTGAATATGACATGAGAGAATATAATAGTTTTGGAACGCATTTCAACCTTTAAAGAAGTATATAAATGAGTATTTTTTTCAAAAAGAAAAAAGAAAAGAAACCCTACGAAAGGTTTGGCTGAGAGCCAAATAGTGGATAGAGGCTTCACAAGCTGCCAGCTGAGTTTTTGTCTTCTCTTGTTCAGTGGTGCAGTTAGATGATTTTAGGCTCAGATGTTGTTGCAAAGTGCTCTTTTTAGAGGGCCATGTGGATAATATTGCCTTACCCATTTCAGAATATGATGATCTTGACGTGTTTGCATTTAAGGTCCCTTATACTTATTCTGGGATGCGGTGGCTCAGTGGCTAAGATGCTGAGTTTGTCAATCAAAAGGTTGGCAGTTCAGCGGTTCGAATCCCTAGTGCCGCGTAATGGGGTGAGTCCCCATTACTTGTCCCAGCTTCTGCCAGTCTAGCAGTTTGAAAGCATGTAAAAAATGCAAATAGAAAAATAGGGACCACCTTTGGTGGGAAGGTTACAGCGTTCCATGAGCCTTTGGCGTTTAGTCATGCCGGCCACATGACCACGGAGACATCTTCAGACAGCTCTGGCTCTTCGGCTTTCAAACGGAGATGAGCACCACCCCCTAGAGTTGGGAATGACTAACACATATGTGCGAGGGGAATCTTTACCTTTACCTTTATATTTATTCTGCCAAGTAGGACCCTGGCTTTCCTTTGGCAAGTCTTGCCATAACAGCCTCATGGTTCTCCTTATTATAGAAGAGGACTAGCTATACAGGTAGTCCTCGACTTACAACCACAACTGAGCCTAAAATTTCTGTTGCTAAGCAAGATAGTTGTTAAGTAAATTTTGCTCCATTTTGCGACCTTTTTTGGCACTGCTGTTAAGTGAACCACTGCAGTTGTTAAGTTAGTAGCATGGTTGTTAAGTGAATCTGGCTTCCCTATTGACTTTGCTTGCCAAAAAGTCACTGCAACCATCATAAATATGAGCCAGTTGCCAGGTGCCCAAATTTTGATCATGTGACCACGGGAATGCTGCAACGGTCATAAGTGTGAAAAAGGGTCACAAGTCACTTTTTTCAGTGCTGTTGCAACTTTGAACAGTCAGTAAACAAATTATCATAAACCGAGAACTACCTGTACATATTTGTATTATACTAGATGTTTGGCCTACAGAAATTCCCAAGAATTTCAAGACCATGAAAAGCCACCAACAGTTACGGGAAAACTTAACAGGTTCAATCAGGCATGTGTAACATGAGGGCTCCATGGGTGCCCAATTAGGATTTTCTCCTCTCTCCTTGCTAAGATCACTAGTTTCCTGTTGCCACATGGGTGGGACAAAGCAGGCAAAGTCCTTGTTGATCCTCAGAACTCCCAAAAGTATAATCAAGGACTACATGGGACATTTACTCTATGCCACAGATATTCTACTATAAATTAGATCTGATTCAATATAAGGCAACAGTATACTTTATGGTCTTCAACAGTATCATTGCTTACAAGTGGTACCTTATTCTAGGAAGATGGAACTCTGAAGGTTGCTTTAAAACCACAGTGGCACAGTGGTTAGAGTGCAGTACTGCAGGCTACTTCTGCTGACTGCCGTCTGTCTACAATTTGGCAGTTCAAATCTCACCAGGCTCAAGATTGACTCAGCCTTCCATTCTTCTGAGGTGGATAAAATGAGGACCCAGATTGTTGGGGGCAATAGGCTGACTCTGTAAACCGCTTAGAGAGGACTGTAAAGCACTGTGAAGTCTAAGTGTTATGTCTAAGTGCTATTGCTGAATTGTAACCACCCATGGTTGTAAGACAGCATGGAAAAGCAAAGAGTTATTATGCAACTATATCCTCAGGGTCACAGGTTCCCCTTTCTACTCCACTCAGACACCCATATTGTGCTGTTTCTCCAGTTGCTTCCAACAAAACTTCAGCAAAGCAACCTTCAAAGTCTATGAAGAAGCCTCCTTCTGGTGTTTTGCAGGGCTGGTTGACACAGTGAGGAAGTTCTAACATGGAACACTTTCCAGGAACCAACCTCGTTCCTTCTTCAGTTTCTCCGGATGAATCAAAGTCCAATCTCATATGCCCATAATCCATGCCCTCAATGAGAGTAAAGCCTTTTTCCCCATGCACACACAAGCAATTGTAAAGTTCAAGATCTGAATTCTGTGTAATAACTGAACCCAGTCACATTAAGACATTTAAACCTTAAGTGTAGGGTGGTTTAGGCATTCTTCTTGTTTCTTTATCTTTTGTGGAAATTCTTTTCCCAACGTGGAAACATCAGTCTTTGAAGTGGCCCAGATATTTCTTGGTCTCTGAGAACTGTCACTTGTTTCTGTTTTGTATGACAGAGTGCACGTTGTCAAGTAAGTGGTTACAAGTCCCTCACTGGTTACTTTCCCACCGAGGGGGGTCCCCAAGTCATTGCAACAATCTGTGAGTCAGTGTGAAAAAGACTTTGAGAAATTCTAAGATGGAAACCATATGCTGGCAGCCTCCTCTATGAAATTATGTGACCCAGTGTGTGTGCAGACCACCAACCAACACTCCAATAGCATGCTGGTTGTCTTTATGCTCTCCGATCTCTAACAAGCGCCTGCACAATTTTCTCAGCCTCCGAACAGGTTCTGACACATCACATGCGCAGGCTGAACAAGCAGGGCTCCCACACTGTGGTGAATGTGTTGGAGAAGACGCCTGACAAGACCAAGTGGCTAACCCCTTGCATGCTCGCCCTAGTTTTATCACTTCTGATAATGAGGCAAAGATGCAGCCTGTTGCTGAGAATGGGGAATTTGCTCATAGTTTGAGTGTCGCATATTGCCTTGATTAAATTGTGGCCTATTTAAACAAAGAACAAACATAGATCTTTACAGACAGAGGCACATGAAACAATCTCTGGTCATAGGGTGGGAGAGAGAAAAGACACCCTCCCCACCCCACCCCACCCGAGCAAAATTGGAATAGGATCTGAGGATGTTACTATTCCTGCAGAGCAGAACTACTGCAATTTATCTTCTCTGCATATGTGTAGATCAGCCTGCCTTCCAGATGTGATCGATTTTTATTGTAGTTCTGTTTGTGGGCTGTGTGTAATGGGATTTGTAGTCCAATACATCTGGAGGACATCAGACAGGGGAAGGTTTCTATAGATGATAAATTGGAAGGAATGCAAGGGAAAATACTATCAGACCAGCCCATCTAAATTCCATTACCATATCCTCCATAGAAAGGTCCAAAAAACTGAAGTTTGTGTAGGGCTTTGGAATCAGAGTCCAAATAATGTTCAAGAAAGTAGGTATTTAAATAGCTCCAGTTAGCTTAAAGTTTTGGTTTCCTGGGAACAAAAAGCATCTTTAATATACTGCAAACAGAGGCTACTTGTATGTTTCTACTTGTTCCAAATCATCAATTCTGAAAAGCTACAAAGCCCCACCAGGTATCATCTCTATTGGTTGATTATTTATCCTATTAATAAGTTATCTAAATGGCCCAATTATAATGTGTCCAAAGCAGGAAGATCAAGGGGCTGTATACTAAAATTCTTATTGGACAAGGGACAGAATGTATGAAACACAAGTATGAAAAAATTTAACATTCCATGCACTTTCCTGGTCCCATTGGTCTAAACCTGGCCTCCAACCAGGGCTATTCATAGATGCTTTGCTGCTTGAGGTCAATAATAAGCACAGCACAGTGAGAAACATTACAAATTGTACCTGAGGACAGGAGAGGTGGTGTTTGGGAAAGATCTTCGGAAATGGGGCAAGAGACTGAGAAGGTACTCTCCCTGAGGTCTCAGGCTGTAAAGGTGATGGCAGAAGAATTGTACATTCAGACTTGCAAGACTCTATTAATATAGCCTTACAATCAAGTAGATTTAGTTTATATGGTCATTTTTCCTGTCTGGTCTACCTGGTAAGGCTGATATACTGTATGGCCAACTTGTATTGCCTAATGACCAATCCCACTCTAGGTGATTCAAGGTGTTTTACCACTATGGTACTTGGAGTTCAGAAATAGTGTTTTCTCTCTAAAATAACTTCTGAACAGTTGCATTGGGTGAGCTGGTGAAGCTGCTGTAATCTCTGCTCAGTTTCCAATGCAAGCCAGGGCTATGGATTGCTCTGAGTCTTTGGGTGGGCGCCGTTGTCTGAGCCACATATATGGAAGGAAGCCCATCTGAAATACAGTTCTGTACTTGAAAATTATAAGATGGGTTGATCTTTTTAATTCAAGAATGAATCATTTGAAATCTAAATCCAAGCGCTACTTCAAACCCTGGGTTTTCTCACAGACTTCTGTTTATTGGGCCACTGACCACAAAAAACAGTAGAGAAGAAAGCATTGGCATTGGCACAGATTAGGGTTAGAAGCTGGCAACATGAGGATGAGGGTGACACCAGCTTTCTGTAGCTTGTCAGAGGCCACACTCAAAAATGAGGCCAAGGTTTCGGGGCTGGGAATTGGGAAGTATTTTATTCGTACAATAGTTAGGTCACGCCTTTACATACAGGAATCCAGGATGGCATATACAACATTCCCTCCCCTAATTTACCCCCAAACAACAACCGTATCAGGAAGGTTGGGCTGAAAGAGAGACATTGGCTCAAAGTCACTTAATGAGCTTCCGTAGCTAAGATTGGACTATAACCTGGGACTCCCTATTCCTAGTTCAACCCCACTACTATACCATGCTGGATTTCTGCAAGCTGAAGGTACCCATTTACCCAAATCCACAAAAATCCCAAAGAGGGGGAGCAAATTTTGCCTGCTCCCACTGGGGGAGAATGACACTAGTTGGGTTGCAGAACAAATGGTCCCTAGTCTTGGGTTTTACACTCATGGATTAAGAACTGATAGATCAAGGAAATCCATTATATTTTTAATTTTTGCTAATATGGGCTCTTTTGTAGTCTTATCAGTATTTGCCCTGGTTTTCTTCCCAAAATGTCACCGAAGATTCACCTGAAGGCACCTTTTCCTTTCTTACTAAACCTGGTGCCTTCAGAGTAGCACCAGATTGTTTAAGGAGTGTGTTTTCTATATGTGTTTGTCCCACAATCGCTTTGGGAAAAGAAGAAGACAATGGTTCTTTAAAGAATCCTAGCGCTACTATAAGCACACCAGACTTCTATTTTTTTTTTTTACTGTTAGGAAAAGAAAAAAAACACCTCTCTGTCACCTCTGCTTCTGATGTAAGCCTCCCACACACAGCATGGATTTTTTATTATTATTATCTGCCAACAAAGGGGAGGACCCATTATTGCTGGACTTCCTTCTGGCTAGCATCCATCCTGTCTAAAATCCTGTGGGAGCAAAATGCCACATTTCATTCCCACCAGGGCTCCAGGTGGACATAAATTTTAATCTTAACATAGGATGCACTCCGAAAATACGTGAGACCTGCTCTGAACATTCTACCTCCGGACTTCGCAGCATCTTTCCAAGGGCTTGCATTTGCTTGCTAACCATTAAACACCACTAAATTACCACTATCTGATCTAAAGATGTAACAATTCAGGTTTGCCTCAGCTGGATTATTTGAACTGGTGTTGGTAGCTTTGTCAAGAGAAAGCAAACAAGGTGCTCAAACTGGAATTCATGACAGCCAACTACTTTCTGTTAAGCCAAGACTGTTTTTGCCCATTAGAATTGTGGGGGGGGGGAGGAAACTTTTAAAATCTTGTTGATCGAAAGGTCGGCAGTTCAGCGGTTTGAATCCCTAGCACTGCTTAACGGGGTGAGCTCCCGTTACTTGTCCCAGTTTCTACCAACCTAGCAATTCGAAAGCACGTAAAAAATGCAAGTAAAAAATAGGGACCACCTTTGCTGGGAAGGTAACAGTGTTCTGTGCGCCTTTGGCGTTTAGTCATGCCGGCCACATGACCACAGAGACGTTTTCGGACAGTGCTGGCTCTTCGGCTTTGAAACAGATGAGCACTGCCCCCTAGGGTCAGGAACGACTAGCACATATGTGTGAGGGGAACCTTTACCTTTACCTTTACCTTAGTCCTCAACTTACAATCACAATTGAGCCTATAATTTCTGTTGCTAAGAGAAATATTTGTGAACTTCCTTTCTTTTTTTTTTTTTAATTTGATTTATATGCCGCCCTTCTCCGGAGACTCAGGGCAGCTTACAGTGTGCTAAGCAATAGCCTTCATCCTTTTGCATATTTATACAAAGTCAGCTTATTGCCCCCACAAACTGGGTCCTCAATTTACCTACCTTAGAAAGGATGGAAGGCTGAGTCAACCTTGAGCCTGGCGAGATTCGAACCTGCAGTAATTGCAGGCAGTTGGTCTTAATAACAGGGTGCTTAGACCACTGTACTACCAAGGCTCTTCTTGCCACAGTTGTTAAATTAGTAACGGCTGTTAAGTAAATCTGGCTTCCCCGTTGACTTTGCTTATAAGAAGGTCGCAAAAGTGGAGCATGTCATGTGACCCCAGGATACTGGGACCATGATAAATATGACTCAGTTGCCAAGAGTCTGAATTTTGATCACGTGACCCTGGGGAGGCTGAAATAATCGTAAATGTGAAAAATGGTCATAAGTCACTTTTTTCAGTGCCATTGTAACTTTGAATGGTCACTAAATGAACTATTGTAAGTCGAGGAGTATCTGTATCCAGCATTAGTCTTAAATCAAGGTATCAAGCAATCAAAGTACATTATTCTAATTCCTGTATACGTTATAATCCTTTGTAAACTTTATTTCAAGTGCTGGGAAACACAATTGTTTAATTAATTTGATTGTTTTATTGGTTTAATTGGTGGATGAATAACAGGTACAGCCTACAAATTCATTCTTCTTAAGGATGTCAAAGCAGGGACCAGGAGCATCAGCTCAAGGAAATATCAAAAGTGCTGAGATGGTTGTTGAAACCAGACAGTTCAACCCTTCGTCCTTTGAATGTGGGATTGCCCAAAGAAACAGAGCATGGTTTCAATCATATGACCACCATCCCCTCTGTGGAGCTCACTGGTGGGGACACAATCAAAATTTTAAAATAATTAAAAACAGCTATTAGAAAAAGGAAATAGTATAACCCAACCCACTTAAAAATTTGGTGAACACAAGGCCACAAAGCTATCCTGACAGAAATGGGCAGTAATGTTTCCCCTAACTGTTAGACTGAAGTCTCTGGCTTTTTCCTCCCATTCATTCTGTGGCTTCCCGTTTTTTTTTTTTTTTATTTATTTATTTACTGAAATATTTCTATCCTGCTTTATGTACCATACAGTATCTGAAAGCAATTTGTAATCATATTTAAGATCAGTCATAAAACAACATATTATGAGTTCATTTAAAATATGTACATAAAAATGGATGGGAGAAAGAACAACACAAAAACTCAGTCTTGTGTTTTCACCTTTTCCATTCACATTTTATTTCAGCTTAAAAAACAAAAGCTGGGGAAAAAAACAAATTCAGTTTCAGTTACCTAAAAAGAGATTCCCCTTTTAATGTGCTGATTATATGCTAATAAGAAGATGTGAACAATTACTGTTTGTAGTTAAAAATCAAAGGGAAAAAAATGAAAGTAATAATTGTTGAGAGTAATTATTCTACTATTTTGAAACTGTGGAAGAGTTTTTATAATAATTAAACATATCCGAAGATTTAAAACTTATTATATAATAGCTGCATTCTAGATACAAAAGAATTGAACTTGGAAATGAAAGAAATGTTGACTGTTTTTCCTAAAAGAGGGAAAGAAGAAGAGATAGGAAAAGAAATTGTGGCTAAGGCAATATATTCATTCTGTTAACAAAGATCAATTAACTAGGGTTGGAGACAGGCTGAAAAATTGAATAAAAGCTTGGCTCCCTCCCAACTTTGCAATTTGTACAAAAGATAGACATACCAGTGAATCACACACAGATTCAGCCATTAGTTATGTGCCTCCCACATGCTTCACTCAGGCTGCCTGGATTTTTTTAAAAAAAATTCATGTGCGTTTGCACATTTCTTTGCTTACATATTTGTCTTTCCCCATACTGTATATTAAAAAAATGTTTTGTTTTATTTTTTAACTAATCCAGGGATTGAAATCAGTATTCCAGTAACATTTCGGCTTTAGCCAATTGGCACTTTCCACCACAGCTTCTGCTGTGTTTCTACTTGTTTGTTTGTTTTCCAGAGCCTAGTATGGAGTGGAAAAGGTGTATTCGGAACAGACACCGTGAAGTTCAAACATTACATCTCTCTTGACCCTATATGGAATTCTTGTAATCGTCAGATTATAAATAATCTCTCAATTTAGAATGTATCTCTTGGCCTCCCTTTGAGAGAGCCAAATCAAAAATTAGAGACACTCCCACGCAGCAAAAGAGTTCTTGCATGACAGTGCTTTCTGATGCTTTTTCAGGTCAGTCAGTTGGATACTTTCCATAAGACTGGCTGTAAAGATGCTCCTACTGTGCACAATGTTATATTCAGGCTCACCACCATAGAGTTGTCCAAGAGATGACAGCAATGGGATATATTCCATTCACAGTTCTTCTCTGGGATAGCATTTTTCAGTGCTCTCCACTATGGTACTTAGGTACAAAGGCCATCAGGCATTTTATCTATTTTATCTTTAGCTGGCCTACCAGGCTTTGGACTGCATGGGTCATTTCCCCTGCTATTTTAGTGTTGTCCACAAATGAGTCTGTCATCTGCACCTCTATAACTGTCTGGTTTGGTTCTGCAACCCAACAAGATAGACACAGACTTCAGAGGATAATTAGAACTTCAGAAAAAACAATTACTACCAACCTGCCTTCCATTGAGGACCTGTATACTGCACAAGTCAAAAAGAGGGCTGTAAAAATATTTACAGACCCCTCACATCCTGGACATAAACTGTTTCAACTCCTACCCTCAAAACGATGCTATAGAGCACTGCACACCAGAACAACTAGACACAAGAACAGTTTTTTCCCGAACGCCATCACTCTGCTAAACAAATAATTCCCTCAACACTGTCAAACTATTCACTAAGTCTGTTTTACTATTACTATTAATCTTCTCATTGTTCCTATCACCCATCTCCTCCCACTTATGACTGCATGACTGTAACTTTGTTGCTTGTATCCTTACAATTTATATTGATTCTACCCTATAACTATCATTAAGTTTTGTACCTTATGATTCTTGATGAATGCATCTTTTCTTTTATGTACATCAAGAGCGTATGTACCAAGAAAATTCCTTGTGTGTCCAATCATACTTGGCCAATAAAGAATTGAATTCTATTCTATTCTATTCTATTCTATTCTATTCTATTCTATTCTATTCTATTCTATTCTATTCTATTCTATTCTATTCTATTCTATTCTATTCTAAATGTCATTCTATTCTAAATGTCTCCTCTTTATTTTCAGGTGAAACTCAGTGATCAAGCACCTCCTTTGTTTTAATACCATCTCTTCATAACCCCACCTACTCTTCACTTTCCCTGCTGCTTTTTCCCTTTCCTTTCCCTTCCAAGAGTTGGGAAAATGAGCTAATGATTTGGAGAGAAAAAAACAGCTTCACTGATAGACAATTCTTATTTGTTTTAAATAGTGGCATGGTAGATTTTGATGAACACAGTCTTTTTATTAACACTTTTAAACATGTAGATAAAAGCTACACAAACAAATAGATTGTAATCAAGGAAAAAAGATAAAGAAATAAAATAAAAAAGAAAAAGTGTAAGAAAAGAAAAAGGTTAGAAAAATAGAAAAGAAAGAAAGTAATACTAATGGCTTCTGATATTCTTCACAGCAGTTATTAATAACGCATTTTAATATCTCTATAAAATTACATTATACTATTCTTCTTTCTATAATCTCTGTCTAACCATCAAAATCATGTCACAAGTTCATTTTTTTTCATTTTTACAGAAAAAGTCCATAAGAGGCCTTTAGTCAGCAAAAAATGTAGATAAAGTATTTTCTCTAATCAAATTTATCCATTTTAGCAAAATTTATCAATTTCACTAATCATTCCTCCATAGTCGGTGGTGTTGAATCTTTCCATCTCTGTGTATATAGTAATTTTGCTGCTATAATCATATATTGAAATAATTTTCAATGGCTTTTTTCTAACTGCTTGTCAGTTAATCCAAAAAAAAAAGAGAGAGAGAGAGAAGTTCTGCCTTCAATTGAATCTTATTTTTAAAAATTCTCTGAATTTAAGTATATATTTGGATCCAAAATGTTTTGGCTTTTTTACATGTCCATGAAGTGTGATAAAATATCCCTTCATGTTGTTCACATTTCCAATATATGTTTGATGTACCTTTATGTATTCTACATAATTTCTCTGGTGCCATGTACCATTGATATATCATTTTGTAAAAATTCTCTTTGAGATCATAACACAATATAAACTTCAATCCTTTTGACCACATAATTTTCCATTGATCCATCTATATATTATAATCAAAATATTTCAGAATATTAGGGTGTAATTCACCTGGTCTTGGTGATTTGAACTCATTATAAGTGGATAAGTGTTCTCTTACCATTTTCTTGCTTATTTTGACTTGCATTTCTAACCTGCATTTTACAATATTTTGATAGGTTGAACTATTTTTTCCTTTTGTGTAAAGAGTTAAGCAGTTCTGCTTTCTCCCTGCTGCTCATCACTTTCTTGCCATTTTCTCCATTAATGGATCAATCCTGTCCTTGACAGCCTACAATGTGGATATACCACATTATAAGCTGGAGAGGGCAAGAGGAGAGAAAAAGGCAACACAAATCAGCCTTGCTCTACTTGTAGTTTTTGTTGCCTTCCAGTTTAACAACTATTTGACTTCAATATCCACCTCTTCTCTATCAGTTTGGTTACTGGAAGTGACAGGGGAAATATTTGGAGCAGCACAAAGCACCTTGACAAGGCAAATTATGTCATCATTGCACCCCAAAGAGGTTAACACTATTGCCTCCATGTCACAAAGCTTCTCACAAGACTAAGACAAAGATCGCCATGATTTAAGATGGGCCCTTAAGCAAATAGATTTGCAGAAGCAATGTAAGAATACAATACTAGAGATTCTGCTAGCCGGCGCACAATATATCTTACCATTCATGTTTAGACAGTAATTAGTGTCAGTGACTACTACTATTTGCCAGTCTCAGCAATCTATTCACTGAGATTGAATTTCATTTTGCGGTTAACTTTTCTGTCAGTCAGGGGTTTAGCAAGGCACTCTTGTTAACTTTTTCGACATTTATTACTTTATGGATAGATTCTTAGTCCATTTGTAGCCTTTTCTATTAGATAGTTAACACATACTAATGACCACACAGATTCTAGGATATTTAAGATAATCGGTTTTTAAAAATGCTGTCCAAATTCAACTTCCGACATCAAGCAAACTGTTGTGATAATATCTGCAAGGGAAATAGCAAATTCAATAGTCTGAATGGAGACAGCCTTGATTCATGACCAAAGGCCAGTTATCTTCTAAAAAACTGAACCAGAGGGTCATATACAGATGTGATGACAGCAGAAAGATTTCTTTAGAGCTAACTGTACCTCAACCAGCATCTCCACACCACTGATTCCTTTCAAAGACTTTTTAGGATTCTGAAAAGCCCAGAGGCAAAGCACTCCTTTAAGTGCCCCCTCCCCACTTTCTTCTCATGGCATCGTCTAGCAATTTCATTTTAAAGTCTCTTTTGTTTCTTTATGTGGAATCCATTTTCTTTTCACATGTCCTAATTCTTGTCATAGATTTCAAGTCTTGAAATTTTGATACTTAATAATAAGTATCTCATTTTATTATATAGTAATATATTATTACTATATAATATATTAATAATATAATAACATATTATTAAGTATGTTGCCAAACTTAATAATAAGTTTGGCAACATAGGAATTTGTAAGTTTCAATTTTGATTGCAGTGCTGTCTCTTTGGGTCCAGATTTGAATATAGGTAGTTAATGACCACAATTGTGACTGGCAGCATGGTCATTAAGTGAAGCAGACACTAAAAGAAATTGTGACTGGGCTAAGGCTCTTACTTTAGCTTTCCTTTCCTTTACAGATCTGCAAAGTTACATAAATGTGAGGATTGGTCATAAAGTTACTTTTCATCACTGTTGTAACTGCAAATGGTCACTAAATGAGGCAGTCACTAAACAGGGACTATCTGTATTTATTTAGTCTATCACTGATGTGCCCTACCACTTCAGGGTCCTATCACAATCCATTATTCTGCTTCTAGTGGCCAGCTTGTTTTATTTCACCTAAAACCAATCAATTTAGCCCTGGAACTAATATGTAACCCCAAATTTAGGTCCTAAATTTTAATTTAGTAATATCCTAAAATATTACTAAAGTAATATTATTTAAAAAGCAAAATTAATTTAAGCACATGAAGAACATCATAGGGCAGCCTTTGCTTTCCCTCTTTACTGGATATGGTCTCTGTGTGCAGAATAGATGCCAGATACAAAAACGAAGCACAAAAGTTAAAAACAGTAACAACAACTCTTTCCCCATTCCTTCTAAACATTTTTTAAAAAACATTTTACTCCCTTGCCAAATTTTTGGATTAATCTGAAATACATTTCTTTCCACAACTGCAATCTATTATCTTTGGCATAGAAAAAAAATATTCTGGTGCTCTACAGGCAGCGACAGAATATATGTGTTCACTCTGTTCCCTACTGAGCTAGTCATGGACAGATCATCATTAGATAAATACAGATTTTTAGTACCTCCGGGCAGGTGTTGGCTGGCCCACAGAAATCACAATTGGGCAGGAAGCAGAGGTGTATACACAAATCTTGCTTCCACAATCTTGCAGCATGCAGATTCCTCTGAAGGCCTTCCTCTTTTCAATTAAAGAAAGAAGTTTGGACCATATTCAGATGACCATGATTACACCACCCCTTGTTGCAATGGTCAGTTGATAGACTAATAAGGATTCCAGAGACAGTTTGATAAACAGCCATCTGCAACGTCCCTCATTATCAGTAAAATGAGCTGCCTCTTTGCCCATTCACCAGAAAGCTGTTAAAAGAATTACTTTCAACTGAGTCAAGATGCCAAGAGAGTCCAATACTTTAGTGTTCATGAATGTGTGCAAATTTCTAATTACATCCAGTTGAATGCAAGTTGAAGCCCTTAACTGAACTTCTTGATGAACGCAAAAAGGTCTTCACAGCCTGGGGCAAGTGGGGCTAGGACTTGATTGCATCTCCTTCCTCCTATGTAATTTTAACCCATATAAATCTTCTTCAATCTGGGCGTCCTCCAGATGGATAGATGTCGATGCTCAGAGTTCCCTAGCCAGCAAACCATTGCTGTGAATGTTAATAGTTGAAACTGACAGCTCTGAAACACTTGGTATGTTTGCACACCTTTATAGACCAATTGAAGGGCATGTGCCAAGATCCACATTCATAAAATGATAGCTCATTTTTACTCTAATTAGATAGCCTTAAGCATAAGTCACAACCTTTGTTCTGCAACAGAGGGGAAGCATACATTTGAAGCCTGAAATTGTGCTTTAAAAGCCATATTTGTTTTAGGAATAGGATTCGTGGGTGGTAGGATCATACCCAAAGTGTGAACCATGATTTGAAGCTCTGGATTTCCCTAACACATGCTAGCATTCTCCAACTAAGGTATATATTCAAAATAACATCATGTTTTTATCTAGCTATCCTGTTTTCCCCAAAATAAGACATCCCTTGATAATAAGCCCAATCGGGCTTTTCAGCACATGGAAATAAGGCCAAGCGCTTATTTCAGGGTTCAAAAAAATATAAGACAGGGTCTTATTTTTGGGGAAACATGGTATCATTATAGATAACAGGTTTTTTTTCAACATGGAGTCCTGTACAAATACAACTCCTATCATCTCCAATCAGCATGGCTGTGGTGATGGGAGCTGTAGTTCAATCCGACCAGAGGGCACATAAGTGGGGGATAATTGGCTTCCAATTGCTCAGTGATAAAATTTCCAAGGAATTCCAAAGACCTAGGCATTACTTATGTCAAGGAAAGAGAGAGAAGAGAGAGAGAGAGAGAGAGAGAGAGAGAGAGAGAGAGAGGGAGGGAGGGAGGGAGGGAGGGAGGGAGGGAGGGAGAGAGAGAGGGAGGGAGGGAGGGTGGGAAGGAGGGAGAGAAAGGAAGGGAGGGAGGGGGAGGGAGGGGGAAGGAAGGAAGGAAGGAAAGAAAGAGAAAGAAAGAAAGAAAGAAAGAAAGAAAGAAAGAAAGAAAGAAAGAAAGAAAGAAAGCTGAGAAGTTTGCCTGCCAGCCCTCATGTTATCAGAACGATTTAACAGTGACTTTATCCTCACAGAGCCCATAAATCTTGACTAACAGCTTAACATGTGAGGCATTTGAAGTGTCTGGGAACCTGCCGTATGAAAGAAATTAGCTGTAAAAAAAGGAGCAAAATGCCTATTCCCATGGGAATACACAGCTCAGCTTCTAATAGATCATTTGTTCATTTGGAAGATGACTAGTTTCTCTCAGTAAAAAGAAAAAAAAGCAAGTTGCTTTAAATGGGGGTGGGGGGAAAGAAAGAGAGAGCTTTCTACCACTTTCACAGGAAATATGGTACTAAGGGCCAATAGACAGAGCAAATCATCATATTAATTACACGGTCAGTAAACATTTGTTCTCCCATGCTTCCTAAAGGGCGAGCTGTTTCCTGCATAGCGCTCAGCAATGGAACCAGCTCCGGTGGGTTGTAACTAGCCTGGAAGATAGATTACGTCTGAAGACTTTCTCAACAGAAGTCTGTTGGGAAAGGTGGAGAGGCAGGTAGGACAGGTTGAGGGAGAGGAATTGAGAAACTTTAGGCCAGTCCTCTCCAAATGTTAGGCAACAATGAGAAGCAAACCAGAGGCCAAAGCATGGGGGATTTCCTCATGTCTCAAATCCTTTTTTTTTTTTTTTTGTTTTCTCCTCATGGGTAAAAAAAAAACAAAAAAAAAAACAGTAAGAGCTTTCCCCTCCTTCCCACTGTAGATTCAGGCATAGCCACTCTTTCATTTGGCAAAATTGAGGCAAGTTCCTGCAGAGAAATTTGTTTGTGCCATTGGCTGGAGTAAAATGCAGGAATCTCCTCCTTAGCCCATCAGTCCAATTCAGTGGGCTATTTCAACGACAGTGCCATCTTGATCTTTTTTGCCTGCAAGAACAAAAGGACTCTTGTGCGGTCAGCCTTTGTTCCTTCCCTTGCTTCTGGCTTTCCAAAGGCAGGGTGACAACTGAGAAGAGTCCTCCACTCCTCTTTTCGTAACAGAATACCTTATGCCACCAGACTTGAAATTTTGGGTTTAGACAACTTAGACATTTGTCGTCTTTGGTCCGATCTAAGCATAGTACATAAAATTATCTGCTACAACATCCTACCTGTCAATGAATACTTCAGCTCCAACCACAACAATACACGAGCGCATAATAAATACAAACTTATGATAAACCGCGCCAAACTTGATTACAGAAAATGTAACTTCAAGTAACAGAGTGGTCAATGCCTGGAATGCACTACCTGACTCTGTGGTTTCTTCCCCAAACCCCAAAAGCTTTACCCTTAGACTGTCTATTGTTGACCTCACTCCATTCCTAAGAGGTCATTAAGGGGCGTGCATAAGCGCACCAGCATGCCTACCATCCCTGTCCTAATGTTCCCTGTTATTCATAACCATTTCATGTATTCATAGTTATCTTTATACTTATATCTGTTATCTAATACATGCTTGATGAAAATAAATAAATAAAATAAAATGAACCTATAAATCAACCGATCAACCTGTGGGCCTGACTGTCCCTGAGTTGCAGTTCAATGGATCATTTCACAGGAAACAAAAATGGCCTCTTTCTGAGACCTTGGGGAGATTCTGAGGGAAGGAGTCCTTTTGTAGCCTTTAAGGTTCACCTCTGAGAAATTATGCTGAAGATAAAGTTCCTGACATTTGAAATATGTCACTTTGCATGATACGAATGAATATATTTTGAAATAAGAGTGTGGATAGGTGTGTTTCACTAGGAACGCTACATTATATTATTTATTTCAGCTGTGTAAATTGCCTCCCCTTTCCTTTTGGCAGAGACTGTTTTTATTTCTTTGTTTGTTTATTAAATATGTATGTCACGCATCTCCCCAATAAGGCAATTCTTTTATTAATGTAATATTTATATTCCAAATGTTCAGGTAGTTGTGCTGCTTATCACAGCTGTAAGGAAGTTGCTGTTATTTGTCCTCATTTTGAAGGTGATGGGATGGGGGTTGAGGCTGGCAGAGGTGAGATTTGAACTGATGATCTCTTCATATATAACTTTCTTTAGGGATTAAGAGAAGAAACTAGAAGATTGATACATTTATTTTCTTTATTTATGGTGTAGTACATATATCCTCCCCATATCCCACAGGATTCTGGGTGGCATGGAAAATATTGGTTGCAATTTGATGTAGTTTTTATTACATATGACATTTGATGCTAAGTGGTATGTGCATTCCTAAACCTTCCATTCTTGACATCGACATAATTAATATTTCTTGCTCTTGTCTCTTATTTAGATGTTTTCCTTTCATCTCCATTAATATATGAACAGCTTCCATGAGGCAGCCTAGACAATCTTCTATTTCTCCCACAACATTTCAAGAATAACATCCAATGGCAGCAGATTTATAAACACAGGGAAAACATCAGTGCTTCTTCCATTATTCTGTCATCAAAGATATCAGCCTTAGGCTGTGCTCTGAGCATTAGTCCATGTAGCCCTGATATGCGTTCATGAACCAGGAATTCAAAACACTAACCAGCTGTGGGAACCAGGCAAGGAGCCTGTCACATTAAATGGTATCCAGATTAGAAGCTGTGAGAATTTGGGAAAGCCCATCTCACAAACAAGCTCACTCAGACCAAGAGCTGGGAGCGGGTGGAGGGGAGAGAGAGAGAGAGAGAGAGAAGCAAAGTGAAGGGAGGGGGCTATAAGAAAAAAAAAAGAGGAAATAAAAAAAAGCATTCCTGAATCATTACAGTCCTCCTTCCATTAAAAATGCTAAGTTCTAAATTACCTCTGTAACCGACTGGTTGGCTGGCCATTGTCCAAAAAAGAAAAAGGAAAAAAAGGAAAGTTATCACTGGAAGGAGAAAATGAAGAGGACAAAAATAAATAAATACACATTTACTTAAAACTGATGGTGTAGATGCTTAGGTATATGCTTAAAAGTAATTGCTGTAACCTAAGAGGAAAATGCGACAAAACTCCCCAGAGTGAGGCTGTGACAAGCAGTGCTTCTGTGGTACAGCTTTTTTTTTTTTACTACCATTGCCCTACCTCAACCTGGAATGTTATGGGAATCCAAATGATGAAGTAGTCCGTATCTAATCCTTTCTGTGTTTTCCCACCACCAATTCTCCCATACTTTTTTTTTTTAATACAGAAAGCCTATTAAAGAGGGAAAGAGTAACTGTTTAATGTCTTTGGATTGATTGTGCTGGAGCTGCCTATCTTGTGGCCACCTGGATGATATGTATGCCTACTAATGTGTAACTCTGAAGTCCCTGCTCTCCTTTCTCATGGCTCTTCAGATTTAAACAAGACGTGGGCTGAAACAATCTTTCAAATAACATTTTCAAATAGACTATCATCCAACAGCCATTCACAAGTGAACTACTCACACACACACACACACACACACACAGAGAGAGAGAGAGAGAGAGAGAGAGAGAGAGAGAGAGAGAGAGAGAGAGACTTCAACTGACGACTCTATTAACCTGATTTTAATTTATTACATATTAAGCTATCATATTTAAGTGACATGCCAGAGGCTAAACATACAGACTCCAAAATAGATTTTAAACCAGGTCAATGAAAAGCTTGCTAGTGGGGCAAATATCAGATAAGATTTCAGCCCTCCCAGGCAACCAATAAATCCTCTCCCCTGTGTGTGCTACCAGAAAAATATTTCAAGGATTGTTCAATATCTTGAGAAATTGGGATGTAGTAACGTAAATTCCTACAAGAACTGAAGGTATCTATCACTTCAAACAAACTTCAGCACAAATACACATTGTTTTGAGTCAGCCAGAACATGATGAACTGGACAAAAATGCAAATAAATAACTATATGCATACATACATTATTTTAAACACCAAAAGAAACGTCCAGTGTTGTTTAATTCTGTTCCAATCACCCTCTCCACTAAGTGAGAATCATACCCTTCATTTTCTTTTCTTATTTAATGATAATTTCATGAGTTTTTAAACTAGAAAGGTAAACTTAACAAAAATTAATTATTAAAATAGGAAGAAGAAAAAAAGTAAAGAAGGAGTAAAAAGCCAAAGGTGCAGGAAAAAAGAGAAGAAAAGAAATATAAAGAAATGACTTGTGATTTTCTTTTACAACAGTATGTATGTACAGTATGTATGTATGTATGTATGTATGTCCTGGTTTTATTATTTTTACAAATAACTCAAGACATCAAACATATCCATTATACTTTCCTCTTTCTATTTTCCCCATAACAACCCTGTGAGGTGGGTGGGGCTGAGAGAGAATGACTGGCCCAAAATCACCCAGCTGGCTTTCATGGCTAAGGCAGGACTTGAACTCTCAGTCTCTTACTTTCTAGCTCAATGACATAACTAATAGATCCCCTACTCTAAGGTAACAATATCATTAATTTTTTCTATTATCTACTATTTTTTTCCTAATCAGCAAATCCATATATTACAATTTTATATTTTTCTATTAATTTCATCATCTCAGCAAATTCCATTACCTCCTTCTTTCTCCTCTCTAGTTGTCAAAACCTTGATCCTTCTCTCTTCGAGAGTGTATCTTCTACCATAGAAATACACTTTTTTAGTGTCAAAATCTGAAATCTGTCTCTCCAGCTTGATGGAATATCCATGGAAACATGGAAGCAGGTTTTTTTTGTTCCTCCAAAGCAGTGGTGAAATCCAAATTTTTTTACTACCTGTTCTGTGTGGCATGGTGGACGTGGCTTGGTAGGCGTGGCAGGGGAAGGATACTGCAAAATCCCCATTCCCTCCCCACTCCTGGGGGAAGGATATTGCAAAATCTCCATTCCCGCCCCACTCTGGGGCCAGCCACAGGTGGTATTTGCCAGTTCTCCAAACTACTCAAAATTTCCACTACCGGTTCTCCAGAACCTGTCAGAACCTACTGGATTTCACCCTTGCTCCAAAGGATATGGCAGGCCACTAGGGATGCCAACTTCCTAAAGAATTCCATAGTAATCATCTCTCATCTTCCAGAAATGAGAATTGATGTCCTCTACATAGTAAGAGCCATGTCTGGCATCCAGGTGCTTGAGTTAAAGTTAGCTAGATAATGAAAGAGGCAGACAAATTTCAAGCAAGAAGGCTGAACAAGGAGAGACCACTCAAATAAGAAAGATATGGAAGAATAGAAATTTACACAATGCAAAAATTCCCAAAAAATTCCATGTATGGTGCAAACTCTGATGTTTCTCATCTTAATTTGAGCCATGGTCATATTTTCTGTCCTTTGTTTCAGCTGATGGCTGCCCAGATACTTATGAGCTGCTTTTGACTGATGTTCTGACCTGATTCCTTGATTTCAAACATTCTTAGAAAGAAATATAAAATGGCTTGGTGGATTCATGGATCAGTGGATGGCAAGTCTTTAGAAATATCAAAAAATATGCATGTTTCTTCACTTGAAGCTGAGATGCAGGACTAGAGTCAATGGTCAACATCAACAGCTCTCATATACAACCCACATGTTTGTAAAGTACTTATTTCTGATTCTCTCCAGAAGGAAAGGAAAGGAGAAAGGAAAGGAAAGGAAAGGAAAGGAAAGGAAAGGAAAGGAAAGGAAAGGAGAGGAGAGGAGAGGAGAGGAGAGGAGAGGAGAGGAGAGGAGAGGAGAGGAGAGGAAAGGAAAGGAAAGGAAAGGAAGGTATCTGTTACTGTTTAAAAAATACACTCCATTTCAGAGTAGCTTCAGGACAAAATATTTCTCATGGCACTCTTTGCTTGCCTTCTGAATATTTTGATCCTACCTATCAATCATGAAAAGACAAATTTCTACTGATTTCTCAGTCCTCCTAGAGAAATTTCCCTACCTCTGTAGGGAAGCTGTCTCAGGAATTCTGGGAGTTGAAGTCCACAGATCATAAAGGGGCCATATTTGCCCACTCCTGCTCTAGTCCACAGAAAGACATCACCCGGCAAACTGAGGGAAAACAAAGTCAATAGAAGCACAATATTTAAAAGAAGAAAAGTAATTCAGCTGGCATGTTCAGCTGCCATGAATGTTGACTGACAACATGTATTTGTGTTGTGTATGTGGGGAGGAACAACATGAAGAAAGAAAGGAGGAATGAGTATCAGAAGATAGCATGGCAGACCATCTGTAGGATTTTCTTCCTTTTGTAATTAGGTAAAATGTATAGCTGAGCTGCCATCAAAGTTAGGTTAAGAGCCGCAGGTATGTTCTCCTTGAAGATGCAGCTACTTACTTGAAAGAGAGATGTTCAAAGACAAGAATGTTTCTGGAAATGACCTCTTCCTGAAGATTTGTTCGTTGACCCTGAACATAGCAGCTCTCTCACCCAAGAAAGAGAGAACAAGATGGAGTTCCCCGTGAGAACTCAAGAACATGGTTGGCACTCTGATTGATGTTACACCTGCTCAGAGCTATGGGAGTAGAGAGCAGCAGGCATCTAATGAAATCTTCATTTGTTATTTCCCCTCTCAACAAAGATGAACCTGTTTACACTCTAAACTTCACTGAAGATTCAGAGAGAAAGACATGCCAAATTGTTTTCTTTTGTTAAGACTGTAATTGGCTTGATGATGAAAAAGACAATAGACCCCCCCCCATCAGAGAGGATGAAATCTAGTTTTAGCTTTATTTTACTCCCCAACTGTGCCTTAGCTTTGTTTTCTTTTTCCAACATGAAAACACATTTACAAGGTCAAAGGTAGCAAATATATGTGGGCCTTATTTTCCTCTTAAGATTTCCCCCTCCCCCACCTTTCATTTAAGATTTGAGCTGGTGAAGAAAAAAGGAGGAAGTGAGAGAATGTTAATGAAGGTTAATTCAAGTACACTCAATTACCTACACTGCAATATTATGCTCACAACAGAGTGTGAAATGTGGGGGCTTCCTTCTGTGTATGTGTGTTTTTTTTAATGGAGCGTGGACTATGCTCCACTTCAGACTTAGTGAGAAGGATTCAAGATTGTGGGTGTCTTCCCAGACATGAGCTGAACATGTACTGTATCATCACCCATCAATATACAAAATTCTGCCTGGGCAAAACCTTTGCAAAGAAGGAGCTCTGTTTATTCATTCCAGTTGGCCAGCTGCCCATCAGAGTTTGCCACCCTGCCAGTTTCATGTTGCTCTATAAATACATCAGACTACATGGAACAAGCTTGCCAAGAATACACAATTAGTCCTTTGCTTTAACTTAAGACATTCACGGACACTTAGGATCAAACTAGATGTGATGTGGCAGATACATAAAGTGCCTCTCAATTTTTGAAAATGTTCTTTAATCTCAGGGAGAGCTGAATTTGAACAGAACAGTGTGTGGGAGGAGAGAATAAAGGTCCTTAACCATTTCCTTATGGGACATTTCTTTGCTGCAAAATGCTCCCCATTGGTTGATTTTTTTTTTCAGGTTAAAAAAAAATCCTTTGATATAAAGATACAAAAGCCCACCATTGTTTATTTGCACCTGCATGGAAATTAAATGGAATATTAAAAGTACATTAAAGTATATTCATTAAAGTAAATTATTAGGAAAGCCCGTGGGAAACTTTTTTTCCTATTTACTGCTTCTTGCAGGCAACATGGAACACCATCACTTAATCATATGAAGTACAATAAAGCATAAATAACTTGATGGCATGTCAGTCTTACCAGTTCAACATGACTCAAAAAGAAAGGTATCGCATTCACACATTTCCATGAACTATGAAAGCAACATGTATCCACTGAAATAATCATGACTTGCCTGCATATTTAAGCCAGTGTGTTGGTGAAAAAGTACTCTTGGTAGATACTTGATTGTCCTTGGATCATGATGACACAGAAGGGTACTCCTCAACTATTTAGTTGTACTATCTGGGAATACTACAAGATGTTATCTAACATATTTAATAGGCATCATTCCAATTACCGTATTTTTTGCTCCAAAAGATGCACCTGACCATAAGATGCACCTAGGTTTAGAAGAGGAAAACAAGACAAAAATCTTTCAGGTGGAGCCTGAGAGGAGAACAGATAGGTGTTGTCTCATGTGCCAGCTCTGCCTATTGCAGAAAAGAGACAGAAGAGGCAGGCAATGACAAAGACAGAAGAGACGGGGTTCAGCACTGTAAAAGGACCCCGCCGCCACCATGGCCCAGCTACTATTCACCAAAGATGCACAGACTTTTCCACCCACTTGGAGGGGGGGTGTCTTATGGAGCAAAAAATACGGTAGTTAGTTGTATGTACAAATAAAATGGCCTAAGCCTTAGAACTAATGGTGGTAGTAGCAGTTGTAGTACGAAGTTGTATCTAACATATGCATCCCTGGAGTTTAGTTGTTGTCTTGCAGCCATTTCATTACCAAACTAGGTAACATCATCAGTGATGGTGATGTTACCTAGTTTGGTAATAATGTTACCTAGTTTCGTAATGATGTTGCCTAGTTTGGTAATGAAAACAACCAAGCTCAGAGAGCACCAAGGAATTCACAGTTCAACCCTGAGCTACCAATATTCTCTGCTATTGATAAGTGCCTCTTAAGACATGGGTCCCCAAGCTTTTTGGTTCTGTGGATGAGCGGTGGCATAGCAGTGGTTTTCTGCACACAACATAAATCCTACACATGCACAAACAAAGCATTTGCACATTTGCCTGCCACTTCAGCAACCCAGTTCCCAATGGGTAGTGGGCCACAGCTTTATCTGTCTTAAGGTAAAGTCTTCTTCAAATTGAGCTCAAAGTTTGAGGTTTACACAGAAATATCCATATAGTTTTCCTGACAATACTACAAAGGTGGCTTATTGTTGCCTTTTTCTCGGATGTTTTTACCATTTCCAAGACCAACCTAGACTGTGTGGTTTCCTGGTGGCCTCCATCTCTGTAAATAAAACTGAGAATAACAACAAAATTTACAAAATTATTCCTCTCCGTTCTCATGAGTAGACAAGACTGCATTGCCTTCGGGGGCCTTCACTGGATCTATTGTTCCTGTTGAAAGATGAGGCTGAAAGGAAATTCCCATGATAGACAATGACATGTGATTCCTAAACATGTTTGCTTCCTTCAAAGGAACTCCTGCCTCTTTGTTTCAACACCAAGTGGCTCAGATATATTAGCCATTCTTCCAAGTTTTTCTAATTGTATTTGTGTACTTCATGGCTATTTTCTTATTAGCAGCATCGTTTTCATCTGTTAAACATTTGCATCTTCTATTAGAAACATCAAAGGACAAGAACATTCTCTGGGCAATCATCTCCATCCGGGTTCACCAATAAGAAGAAAGAAAAGCTCAGAGAGAATGAGTTAAAAAAAAACAATGAGGAATGTGGATAGGATGCCCATCATCTTATAGGGTTTGCACTGGATAAGCACATCAGGGTAGTTTCTCTTTGGTCGGGTGTACCAATGGTGGGCCTGAAATAGCTACCCAGAAGTGCCAAGCAAATTGGGAGCCCACCAGTATCTTCTCAAATATCCAGATTCTTTTTTACTACAGCAGATGGGAGGTTTCACATTTTTTACCCCAAGAACTTTCCTGGTGAAGCCCCATCAAAGTAACAACCGGATCTGATCCTGCTTAGCTTTTTCAAGGTCAGCCAGGCACTGCCACAAGATTGCAATGGGCAAGGATCCACAAATGTGTTGGTGCACCCATCAGTGTGTGTTACATATGTACAGGCAGTCCTCGATTTACAACAGTTCATTTAGTGACCGTTCAAAGTTACAGTGGCACCGAAAAAAATGACTTATGACCATTTTTCACAGTTACAACCTTTGCAGCATCTCCATGGTCATGTAATCAAAATTCAGATCCTTAGCAACTGGTTCATACTTATGACCATTGCAGCGTCCTAGAGTCATGTGATCCTTTTTGCAACTTTCTGACAAGCAAAGTCAATAGGGAAGCCAGATTCACTTAACAACCTGGTTACTAATTTATCAACTGCAGTGATTCACTTAACAACTGTGGCAAGAAAGATCGTAAAATGGAGCAAAAATCACTTAATAAATTTCTCACTCAACAACAGAAATGTTGGGCTAAATTGTGGTCATAATCTGAGGACTACCTGAATATCATCATTCTACGCAGATGCAGATTTTACTTGTTTTTTGCACTGTGCACTAGATCTTACAATAAAGCTGTCACTGCATGATGATGGTTGTTGTACCCTCTTCTAGTCCATCATGTTAAACATTACACTATGCTGGCGTTCGAGGGGTAGGTGGTATTCAGTAGTGGGTTTCAAAAATTTTTACTACCGGTTCTGTGGGTGTGGCTTGGTGGGCATGGCAGCGGAAGGATACTGTAAAATCTCCATTCCCTCCCCAATCCAGGGGAAGGTTATTGCAAAATCCCCATTTCCTCCCGATCAGCTGGGACTTGGGAGGCAGAGAATAGATGGGGGCGGGGCCAGTCAGAATTTTTACTACCGGTTCTCTGAACTACTCAAAATTTCCACTACCGGTTCTCCAGAACTGGTCAGAACCTGCTGAAATCCACCTCTGGTGGTATTTACATATTCATTTGCTTGTCTAATATGGTCACAGGTGGCTTCCAAGCAAAAGCTAATGTCCTTTTTTTTTAAATCCAAATCTCTATGCTCCAAAAGAAAGAATAATGGAAACAGCAGTCATTGTATTGCAATGCTTCCAACGATAGTATGGAGTTCTTGAGATTAGAGAAATGTTAGACAATTCCTCTTCTGGCTTCCCTTTAGTAAGCAAAGGAATGGGGGGGGTTCAACTCTCGGGGACTCTACCTTTGAAGCTTTAGAAAGCTTACTAGAGGAACTTATGTAAAGTTGATGCATGGGAGACCACCAAGGGAGTACAAGAGAGGAAGCACATATGAGCACTTTTCACACAAACTTCTCCTATATCCTGCAGCAGCCTGGCTTCATGATTTTTATTAGACTGACTGCTTAAGCTTCCCTAATGAATTCTGTTGCATGAATTCATTGAACTGTTAATTAATTGTAATAAGCACAATCCTTCTTCTGCCATCACATTAGCACTGCTAAACAGGGGTGCATCTAGATAGCAGCAAAGAGATGTAGAACATCCTAACTTTGGTTATTCAGTGGCTGTTCGAATCACGTCAGACTTGATCTGGAAGTCTTACTCTTACCTATTCAAGCTACCCAGTTATTCCAGCACAATAAAGTTAATTTCTACCACCCTGTTTTTCAGTACTTTTCATTTTTATTAGTTTTAAAAACAATGTTTTCCTGAGAAATTTTCAGATCTTTAACTTCTAATTTTTAATTTCAACTCTTGGATCAGGTTATCCATTGGTGAAAGACCTCTAATGTTATTCATCATAATGATTCAGGAGAGGATTTTACTACTCTAGTAATCTTTGTGTGTCGAAAACCAGCAGGCAAACCACAAATACAAAGCAATTAATCCATTTTAAAAACATCTCAAGTGGAAGAGGGAAATAGCATAATAATATATTACTATATTATTGTAAAACCCTAAAGTGTATCTCCAAGACCTAAATAAAACTCAAGAAATTAAAATTTTAACATTGAAATTATAATCTGTAAAAAAATGAAAATAAAACTATCACAATTCCTGAAAACAAAAAAAAGATAATATTTTAAAACCTATAAAAATAATACTATGGAACTGATTTTTTTAAAAAATAAATGAATCTGTGCCCCAGCTTTTGTCTTATTCCCATTGCAGAAACACATGACATATTGTAGCTATTGCATGAGTAATAAAAGGTTGTTATTTGCTATATTTTTCAACACAGATATTAAAAGAATAGAAAAAAATAGCCTTATGTTTTGGTTTTACAAACAAAATAATTGGCAAATTAAATAATTTCCTTTAAAGAATACACTGAAGTGTGAATATCAATATTAATTTATTTTCTTCCATGTCATTTTTAATTTAGCTTTATGTTGGCTATACCAATGTTATTTTTTTCATGGCTAGTATTTTTTAGACTAATTACATAGATAACAGTGGTCAATCAGTGAATGAACAACTGATTGGTATTGGAGATTGGTATTCAATTGGCCCAAGGACTAATCCATATAAATAAAAGAAGGAGTCAAGAGAAGGATCTAAGATAGAATCAGTTCTGTTGCCATTTTAAAAATCTGAAGGGTTATGTAACTTAAACCATAGTTGATTATTTATGAGATGCTGGCACTGAATTTTGCCCACCCTTCCAAAGTAAACTAAAAGATACCATGCAGAGCAGAATTTTTGTATCTTGACTTTTGGTCTTCTTAAGCACTTAAGAAAATGTTTGTCGGATTGTATTAGTAAACCTGTTGTAATCCTGGAATATTGGCCAATGCCCATCTAAACCTCCTTTCCAGTACTTATCGATTTTGTGACATTGATTTGTTGGTGTATGGGAAAGGCTGTTGATGGAGAAGCAAAAATGGTAGCAATAGTGAAACAATAACATACACCTGATACCTTGCGTACTGGGGTCTCCTATTAGTTGGAAGGGGGCAGCCTTAATTGAGAAGTCATGAAGCTGCTTTCCAAAACGTACTCCTTCTATCATAAAACACATCTGATGCGATTGGTGAGATCAAACCTACCAAAGACATCAGTAGTAACTGTTTGAGATTTTTGTAGTTAAATTGTTTTCTGAACTTACTTAAGGAGTTGTGATGTAATTATTTTTGAGTCACTGGTTGAGAATGCCCTTTCAAGGGCTCTGAAAACCCCTAACAATTATTGATGTTAAAATCAATAGGTAGTATGTACCTATTGGTACCTTGGTGTTTGCTAATGCATCACCTGCATTCCCCAAATCCTTTAATAGGTGTGATGCTTAATTTTGGAGTTCCCCTTCAGAGTGTTATGGGTGGAATGCATTAGCTAACAAGCCCATCCGTGCCCATGTCTGGCATACCAGTGGCCATGATTATTTAACTGGAACAGTTCACAGCCCCTGAATCAATGTCTCAGATTCCAAGCTGACGTTTTAAGCTACCCCCTCTAAGCTCTTGGCAATGCCATCTTTTATCTGTTTTCATTTTACATATTTATTACATTTTATGCCCTGGTCTTTATAAGGCTTTAAGCATGATAATAAAACAAAACAAGATGCAAGCGCAGTAGAACTCCCAGCAAAGAACTGAATTAAAGGCTGACAGTTGGAAAGTTAAAAGCTGTGTCCCAAAAATAAAGAGGTGGGGGACTCCATCTGGTACTGAAACATCTTCAGACCCAATGCAACATCTGTTTCCTGGAGAGGTTATTCTGTACTCCTATATTCCAACAGCAGAGAGGAGGAAGGAAGGCTGAGGGTGAGTTTAATACTCAGAGCAGCTTATATAGGAGTATTTGGGTATTTAGGGCTGATGGCAATAATAGCAAAGGAGACAAGTAGCTTAGCTTCAGCACAAAATTGCCCTAAGCTGCATATCTCCTGGCCTGCTCCAGCTTTTCCCTAAGCAAATTTCAGAAATTGTTAATGCTTTTTCTAGACTGTGGCCAATACAAGACCTGACTGGTTATTCTCCTGCATCCTGCCCTTCTCACTCACACAGGAAAAGTAAGCCTTGGTGGTTGGTTCCTGTGTGGTCAGTCTACCATTACCTGGGTTCATTTTGTTTCTTTTCAGAATTGTTCTTTTATCTCTAGTGCCTTGCCTTGCCTTGCCTTGCCTTGCCTTGCCTTGCCTTGCCTTGCCTTGCCTTGCCTTGCCCAGATATTGATATACATGGATCATTTCACACACCCCTTCCATATATAGCATCCCCTTTGACATGAATGCAAAGCCTTTCTTTTCTCTTTTATCCCCATATGGTATCATTGCAGCTCCAATGCTACAACAATCAAAGCAGTAAGGAATAAATTGGAATAAGAGCCTTGGTAGTACAGTGGTCTAAGGCACCCTGTTATTAAGCTGGTTATTAAGACCAGCTGCCTGCAATTACTGCAGGTTCGAATCTCGCCAAGGCTCAAGGTTGACTCAGCCTTCCATCCTTTCTAAGGTAGGTAAATTGAGGACCCAGTTGTGGGGGCAATAAGATGACTTTGTATAAATATACAAAAGTATGAAGGCTATTGCTTAACGCATTGTAAGCCGCCCTGAGTCTCCAGAGAAGGGCAGCATATAAATCAAATTTTTTTAAAAAAATGTTCTCTTGCTCCTCTTTACATCCATGGAAATTCTGTAATAAGGAAGAACCGAGTTTCAGCATTATAGAAACACAATAACAAATTGCAACTGAAAAGAAGTTTTAAAATTCATATTGAAAGAAAAAGGAGGGGAAGTTGTGATACATTGGACAGGGGGTAGAAAAACAAGAGGACCATGTTTCACTCAGCCTAAAGGGTGACCACTGTAAGTTGCAGCTAATTCGCATTACCTGCAGTATCTATAAAGACAGCGCAAACACAGAATTAGCAAATACTGAAACCTCAGCTAGGAACGTGTGCATGTGTGAAATTTTTCACCATTGTGCATGTTTGTGAATGACTGTGAAAGTGCCACAAGTATGGATTCTGGGGTTACAAGTAGTTTTTAGCAAGTAGGGGAAATATACAAATACAGAATCGACTATATCAGAGCTGGATGGAGTGCAAGTTTCTAGGGTTGCGTTCAGTTCATTGACTGAATTGGCTGTCATTGGATTAATTGCAAGATTACTAAAAAGAACATAACATAGGTAAAATGCATTCCTAGGACATCCACCGGACACTAGAATGGAGAAAACATTATAGGCATTCAGAGCTGGGACTATTACTCCAATGGCATGACACAGTGGAACCCATCTACTCTAAAGGGCTTAATATGACTCGGGTCAGAAAACAGCAGTTTTGCATGAAAAATGGAAAATCTGGGTGTGGGGTGCATTTGCAATGAGCTGGGAGAGGGAGAAAGGTGACGTCATCTGTTACCATGTTCAGGAAGGGCTGATTGGCCAAGATCTGCCCTTAGACAGATCCCACCCCACCCTATCCCCCAATCCTGTCCTATCATGACTACATTCCTGGCAGTTATCCAGGAAAAAATGCTGTCAGTTGAGGCAAATAAAATTGTGTTTAGGTAGGAAGCACACAGAAACACTCTTACCTCTGACACCAAAAGTCTGTCTTCAAATCATGGTAGGCAACCTTAGGAATTCTGGATCTTGCTGTACATCTTCCTGCATATGTAGAAAGCATTGCCAATGGTGAAGGAAACCAGTTTTTCCTGGCTTAAAAGCGAACATTTGCCCCCATGGTAAGAGATAGAAGAAACATGTGAGTTCACCTTTTACAATGTATACCCCAGAAAGTTACAAATGAGATAAATTCATAAACTGGAGAGAAAGAGAGAAGGAAATGTGAGCTCGGGGTATCAAACACTTCTAGCAGTAAGATATAGAAATTATCTTCTAACATGTGCCATCACACAACCTATCTAAAAACCTGATAGTGGATGTAGAAGTTAAATATGGGCTTTCAAAAGGGTCAATAAAATTGGACTTCCAAGATTTTTATGTACTAGCTAAAGCAAGCATATTAGTCTACCTGTGCTTTTTGAAATGCATATCGACAACTATTGTTGTGGTGTTCAAATACCTATGAGAGGAGAAGTAGAACTTGTCAGGACAATGATAAGAAATTAGAAAAAGAATATTTTTCCCAAGATTAACTCTTGTGGCTGAAACAGAAGCTAACCTGCTGGCTAGGATTTCGCTCTTTTCCTATTAAAATGCTTCTTTAATCATTTCAGCATGTTAGGCATATCAGTATAGATTGATACTGATCAGAATAGATTGATGGGATAGAACTGCTTTTAGATACACACACACCACACATACACACACAAAACCACAGTATGCAACATTATGACTTGTATATTTCACTTGGAAAGTGAAATGGCAATGCCAAAGAACTCAGTTCTTCCAAAGCTAAAACAGAGATTTATGCCAATGATCTTTATTCTAAACTCTGGATACAGTTTTGAGGTAATTATGTTGGAGATGTTTGTCATTCCCTGGATTTTGGCATATATCAGAAAGTGTAATTTGGTATTTGGAAGTTAGCAGCCAGATATGATACATCAAGTGTTGGCAGTGGCTCCAGATTCTAATACTTTAAAATAACCAAACCAGGGAGGCAAACATCTCTGAAGCAATTTCTCGTAATGGGCCGGCTGAACATCCCATAATCTGTAACCATAGAAACAAATGAAAGGTAATTTCATTTTTAATTGATTCAGAATGCAGTTCAAGCATTTATTGTATACGAGCAGATGGAATGTCCTTTGGGATTTGGCTTGGAAAAGCTACCTATCCCAGAAAAACACGCTTTTGCAACTAGAAGTTGCCAAACTGAAAGCATGATCAAATAGAGTTTCAGCAGGATATATCTTTTCTTCTCTTACCACAAATGTATTATAAACAAGGATAACTTGCTAGTTTTGGGGCAAGTGAGGATGGAAATAGCCCATCTTTTAGTCAGCCATGTGGTACTTTGGGCACCAGAAACAAGTAAGTACTATGTATTTTCTTAAGGCCTAAGATATTCTTCTCTAATGTTGTAATTTCCAGAAGGCCATCCAGAAGGTGGAACTCTGAAAGTTGTAGTTCTCAGACATCTGAAGAGTCTAGCAAGTTTGATCTTGACTTGTCAGTGGGTAGACTTGTTCTCAAACCAGTTCAAATTCTTAACTCACTGTTTATTCCTAGACACTATATTAACAAAAAGGAGTAGAAATAAACATGAAAATATAGCATTTAAATAAATACCAATGACGCTGCCAAACAAATAAACAAAACAAAAAAAAAACCAAAATAAAACAAGACAATTTTCCAAAAATATAAGACTCTTGGGTTCCATAGTGGCATGAAGTCTTTGATTCCACGTAGGAAAATATTAAGCCGCAATGAATAAAAATAATTCTAATTTTAGTTTTCTAAATCTCTACATTGTAGGTTTTTTTAACTAGTTTTTATGGCAATTTTTTTGAGGGTGGGGTCGTGATATCTCTCGGGGAATCTCAAGGAAAAAATTTGGAGGGATAAATTCCTAGACATTGTATTTCTTGTTCCATTGCTACATATAATAAACCTCTGCTTCTAAAGGTTTCAGTCAGTATAGATATATTTCAGAATGTTCAGATTCAAATGGAATCTGTCAAATCAGATTCATTGCATACTTAGAATTTAGTTTTCATCGGAATGCCTTCATTAGACACATATAACTCCACCCCCACTCCTCCCCCAGCATGATTTGCTTTTAAAGGAGGAAATATCATTCAATTCCATCTAGTTATGGAGAAATGCCAAGTTTCTTAGCTGTTTCCTCAGCCCAGGTTTCATATAGAAGCAGAAATATCCTTAAATGTACTCCCGCTAAGAAAGCTTTTGTGTTTTTAGACCACTGCTGTGCATTCCATATTTTTTAGACAGATAGCAACACGGCAGGGTATATAAATTAAAGGGTCCCCCAGGAGAGCTTGCTAGGGCCAACATTTTTCTTGTCCAATCCCAGAATCAAGATGTCTCTCCAAGGGACATGTGAACTGAGTTGCCTAAAGAAATTAAAACATACTTTCTGCATGCCAGGGAATGAAAACAGCAACTTAATTCTTCCGCTGAGTATATTTTATAACCTAATATTCCATCGTTGCAGTTGTTTTAAATATTCTTTGACAACCCTTGTTGTGACTGGCGATCTCTTCTGGAACACACTAAAATAAGAAAAAGAGTGGGTTGTTTCCTCTTATTTGAAATACAGCCATCAGATATTGCCAATAATTTTGCTGGGATTTAATTTCAAGTATATTGGGATACACTTCCAGGTACCAATTCCTCTTCACCAGGAATAAATGTAGCTTTTTTAGAAAAAAAGGGGAATATCCGAAATGACTTCACTAGCGCCATCACCAAATTTGCCTTTAAAAAAAAAACATGCGCTCAAATTCTTATTTTCTTTATAAAGAACTATATAAATGTTGGTAAGCTATTAGGGAGCAAAAATTAAATTAAACTGGTATTAGTGAATTCTGTAGATGTGGTTTTTCCAGCATGGAATAGACCAACACTGTACCTATTGTCAAGAAGCTCTTAAAGAGAAGAAGCTCATCTAAAAATAAAAGAGATATTCATCAATATAGTTCACAGAGATTTCCAAAGGTGCTTTTTCAAAAAGCAACTGGACTTTCTTGGGTTTTTTTTCCTTGAAAACGTTTCGCTTCTCATCCAAGAAGCTTCCTCAGTTCTGTTGAAGGAGCTTCTTGGATGAGCAGAGAAGCATTTTCAAGGGGAAAAAAAACCAAGAAAGTCCAGTTGCCTCTTAAAAAAGCACCTTTGGGACAATCATGACCTGATGATTGAGACTCTCCAGAGACCAGAGGTGTCAAACTCACGTCGTCACAGCAGCATCATGTGACATATCACAACCTTTTTCCCATTCACTAAAATAGACATGGGGGTGGCCAGCATATGATGCATCTGACCTGCGGGCCACAAATTTGACATAGACGTTCACAGAGATGCAGTTTTTACAGCTGACCCTTCCCTCTGCCTGAATTGGTACATCTGTTTGTTTGTTTATAGAAAACCCAAGTCTGTTTCATCCCACCTAAGAAAAATTCTGCAAAGCCCTTATTAAAAAAAATAGAATTTTCACCTTTCTGTCTGCATTTCCTTATCTTTAGTTAGGATCCTTTTTTTTTTTTAACAGCACCCAAATCTGCCTCGCTTTACAATGCAGGTTTCCTCCAGCAGGATAGACCTGTTTCCTACCTCACTAGCTCTCTGTTGTTGGGAACTCTATTTTCCAGTTTAGCATTTTTTCCAGGGTAACCATCTCTTCCAAGGGAAATTTCTAAGCTATTTGTAGCAGATATTCCCCAATAATTTGGGTATACCGGCCTAGAAGGACATAGGAGGACATGCATATCAGGCTCATATTACCTAGTTAAGCAGCTCAGGTAAATTTATTAGATTTATTTTCTACCTTCCCTCCAGGAGCTCAAGGCAAATCTCTTCTATTCCCCAAACCAACAATAATTCTGCATGGTAGAATGAGCCAACAGTAAGTGTCCCATCCAAAATCAGCCAGCAAGTTTCCATGGCTGGGGAAAACATGTGAATGTCAGTTTCCCTAGTCTTAATCCAACATCTTAATAAGTACACCACACTGGCTCAGTTGCATAAAACTCTAGCAAATGCATTTACACAACATGCTAAGCATGGAATACAATTATTTTTTGTATCTTAAAATATTGTGTGAAGCAAGCCCAGTTGACTGTTTATGGTTTAATGCACTGTGTGAACTGCGGAAATTATTAAAGGTCCACAAGGAATTTAAGAATATTGTGTGAGTGTAACTGCAATGTCATTTCTTGCCTGGTTGCTTTAGAAATCTTTGGATTGAGCAGAAATGCAGGAAGGCGCTTCAAGATTAACGGATCTGGATGGGGAGGAACAGGCTCAGGCTCAACCCATCCAAGACCGAGTGGCTGTGGTTTCCGACGTCCCGATATAGTCAGCTAATGCCATCGCTGACTATTGGGGGCGAATCATTGGCCCCCACGGATAGGGCTCGCAACTTGGGTGTCCTCCTGGATTCACGGCTGTCGTTAGAAGAGCATGTGACGGCCGTGTCCGGGAGGATTTTTCATCAGGTTCGCCTGATCCGCCAGTTGCGTCCCTATCTAGATCGGGACTCCCTACACACAGTCACTCATGCCCTCGTTACTTCTCGTCTGGATTACTGCAACGCTCTCTACATGGGGCTCCCCTTGAGGTGCACTCGGAGGCTCCAACTGGCGCAGAGTGCGGCCGCGCGGGTGGTGATGGGAGCGACTTGGAGTTCCCATGTGACACCTCTCCTGCGCGAGCTGCACTGGCTCCCGGTGGTCTTCCGAGTGCGCTTCAAGGTTCTGGTTATCACCTTTAAAGCGCTCCATGGCTTAGGACCTGGTTATTTACGGGACCGCCTGCTACCACCAATAGCCTCCCACCGGCCAGTACGCTCCCATAGAGAGGGGCTCCTCCGGGTGCCGTCGGCCAAACAATGTCGGCTGTCGGCCCCTAGGGGGAGAGCCTTCTCTGTGGGGGCACCTACGATTTGGAACGAGCTCCCCCCGGAGATACGTAGGATCCCGGATCTGCGCACCTTCCGTCGCGCGCTTAAGACTTTTCTATTTTATCAAGCTGGCCTGGCCTAAATCTCCCCCCTTTTTAAATGTGGAAATTTTAAATTTTTAAATTTTAAATTCGTCTTTTTATAGGGGTATGGGTAAGGCATTTTAAATTGGGGAGCCATTTTAGATTTAATTTTGTTTTAAACGTATTTTAATTGTTTATATTGTATGTTTTTAACTTTGGCTGTGCACCGCCCCGAGTCCTTCGGGAGAGGGGGCGGTATAAAAATCTAATAAAAAAAAAAAAAAAAAAAAAAAACATGTTTATCTGTTCACATTGGGGAACATTGATAAAACAGGATTCCTGAATGCTGGGAACTTGGTAAATGAATTTAATTGAACATAGAAATTCTTTTCAGATCTTTGCTGGCAGAAGTCATGGAGATACCAGGGAATGCTTGGCACATACACCCATTTCCCTTCCCATATTTAATCCACTCATATTGCAGGCAAATTTCTACCTAGGATCTCCTAAATTAGTGTGTGGCTCAGAGCTGTCTGCTGGCTTTTCCATTTATCAAATCTTCTGATGCAGTTTTTGTCTACCTAATATCAATGCTCAAAATGGGCCCAAAGAGCTGCCCTCATTTCAACTTCTGCATATTCAGGAGATAAAGTGGGTCAGACCCTTCAGGTCTGTTTCTAAAAGGATTCCCCAAACAGTCTTGGAAATTAGGAAGGGAGGAAGCTGACAAAAGCAGCAAGCAAAGCTCCTTACTTTTCCTCCTTGCTTTAGTTTTCCTTCTTATTTTTCCCCCTTAACATTTTCTGTGTTGATGGGCTAACTTTTTTCCCAAGTGTACTTTAAAAAAAAAATGCTAGTGGTGGCTATGAATCAGCTGGCGGACGAAAATGTAAGTTGATTATTCTTCCACTTGCTCCTTAGGAAAAGAAGACAATTTTGCATAATTGTCTCCAACGTTTGCCCACCATTGTGGGTGGGTGGGCACATGAGAGCTGTCATCTTCCAACCACATACAGCATTTCTTGGAATGATTTTCAGTCTGGTATGTTGAGGAGGATGTGTAATCATGGTCAGGCAGCCAGCATTAGGAATTGGTATTGAAAACTCAAAAAACAACCTTCTCATAGGGAACCTTATTGCAAAACTGGGTGAATTTCTCTGCCCACCGGTATCCAAAAGAACACACATAATGTTTTTCAAGAATAGTGTTGATTAAGTAAGAAAACCCAGTATTTTTTGTATTTCCCAGGAATGTCAGTGGTGAAATCCTCTGAAGTCTGCTACCGGTTCTGTGAGTCTGCTACCAAGCATGTACTTCACTAAAAAAAGGAACATTTTTAAGCCTTCTGAGTCTGCAAAGGTAAGTAGAACATTGAGAGGGTGGGAAATCCACTGTGCCACACGATTTAGATTAGCTAGAAAGCAGGAAATCTGACGATTCTAGCTAATATAAATGGCACGTCATAGCTGATCGTCGCCCAGCTGATTGTCGGAAATATCAATTCGCCAGAACCAGTAGCATTTTTTACTACCAGTTCACTGAAACCAGTCCGAACCGGTAGCATTTCACCCCTGAGGAAAGTGTTCATTTATTCCAATAGGTTACCACCATTTTCCTGTCAGATCACTTGTGCTTCTTTGCTCTAGTGATGTCACCTGAAAGCCATCACATTTGTGTTTCCTGGAGTCAGCTTCCATCGTCATCTCAGCTTCAGGCCCAAGTTAGGCCACAATTCCCTACCCTGATCCCTGAATCCCTCAAGTGATTAATTCAGGAGGATCATAAAGACATACAGTTGGGCAATTGGGTAGAAGCAACAGCATTTAAGCAAAACACTGCCTCAGAATAAGGGCAGGATCTTGTTTCAGAAAAATGATTTATTCCTCTGAAAAGACCAATGCGGACTTGAAAAATAAGACATTTTGAATAGTTGGCTGAGCTGTATTTTCACATACAAAAAAAAGAAAAAAAGAAAAAGCTTTAACCTCTTGCTTTCAGGGTTTTTTTTAAATCTGAAAGTCCTTTCCTGGCTACTGATCACTTTTTGCACCAAATATGTTTTCTATTGGCAGCTCCCATGGAGAAACAATAATGAAGCTGGGGCCAGACTTCACAGCCTTTATTCGCTCAGTTCAATGAGACTGTATAGCCTCCCTAATTACTGTCTTGTAAATTGCTCAGAATCTGTGTGGCTTTTCCCAGGGTTGGATATCCTATTTGAGGCTGATCCCTCCCTGCAAGAATCTCCACTGGGAAATAAAGGGGAATAACTGCAGCTGGAAGGTCCTTCCCCATGTCTGACCTTAGGTCAACAGTGGTCTGCTCAGATAGCAAGAATGACCCAAGGGGGTCTGGTACCCCCCCCTCCCCTCACTTCTTCTCCTTCTGTAGGGTTTTCGCAGTTCCACATTTTTGTACTGGCAGAGTTCTGTTCCGTCCCCCCTCCCTTCCCTTGCCACAGTATAGCATGAGAACAATGTACAAATGTGATTCCAATTAGGTCAATAACAAATTCATGAAGGTTCAGTCCTCACCATCTGTCCTGATAGAGAGCATGATGCTCCCTGGGACTTCCTGCCATTATTATGAAGATTCCACTTGACAAACCGTCAGCGTAAATAAAAGAGATGAAAAAGATGTCACTGGAATGGAATAAAGGGTCAAAATGAATAGGGGATTGCCTTAATTCTAAACACATTAGAAGCTAAGAGAAGCTATCAATATCTGTATAATTTAACATGGAGTCAATGATGTGTAATACACTAAACAAAAGTCAATCCAGATATATCAGCAGTTGCAAACCACTCACTGATGTGCTGTGCAGTTCTTCCAAAATATATACATTGTTTAGAAATAATTCCAATAGGACTTCATTTCGTCTCCAGGCAAAATACTTAGGATTTGAAGATCAAATATAAATGTTTGTGTGTACATATATGTGTATGCATGTGTGCATATATGTATATATATGTATATATATATATATATATATATATATATATATATATATATATATATATATATATACACACACACATACACACATATACATATACGCCGAGGCACACATATAAGAACAGTTTCCACACTATTACTTTCATATTATTATGGCTTTCCTTTTTTCAATTCCTCAATCTTAACAATTACCACATCGTAGAGAAAAAATTATATTAGTTTGCTAAAGCACACAAACGGAATGAAATTTAGCGCTTAGCTGGAGCATCTCAAAGTTGGAGTACCCGTTTAAATCCAGCTGCATGCCAGTGAGAATCTGGGAGAAATAAAATAAAAATGTGACAATTGCAAAGTTCCCTACCAGGTTTGTTTGTACTTTTAAACTGCCTCCAGAGGGAGAAAATTACTAGCCCAATAGCTAATCTGTGGGATTCTAAATCCTCTGTACCCTTTTGAGCTTTTCCAGGCCAAGAGCTTGAAACTTGGAATGGGATTGGGAATTAGAATGACTTTTTCTGTTTTAATCACAGTAATACGCGTAAATCGTTCTAAACTTGACTGTAAAAAAATATGATTTCTGTAATAGAGTTGTCAAAGACTGAAATGCTCTACCTGATTCAGTTGTCTCAACTACAAATTTTCACAGTTTCAGTCACAAATTGACTTCTGTGGGCCTTACTTCATACTTAAGTGGTCATTAGAGGGGGTGTGCATAAGTGCACTAAGGTGCCTATCATCCCTGTCATTGTATTTTTATTTTCTTATTCTTGTTCTCGTTTTTGTTTGACAAATTCCAATAAATAAAATAAAAAATAAAAAAATAGAATAATCTGATCCCCCTATGATTGCAGCAGAGATGGATTCTACCTACCCTTACTACCAGTTTGCAACGGGGCCACGTACGCGCACTCTTCTGCACATGCGCAGAAGCATTTTGATGACATCAGGGTTGCTGGGCGGAGCCTCCCGCCGGTTTTACTACCGGTTCTATAGAACCGGTGCGAACTGAGGGCAACCCACCACTGGATTGCAGCTCATACAAATAACCAAGCTTGAACTTTTGAGATCAACTGAGTATTGATCTGAGAGAGGCCCAGCTTGGTCTGGTGGTCGAGACATCAGTCTAGAAACCAGGAGACTGTGAGTTCTATTTCTGCCTTGGACATGAAAGCCAGCTGGGTAACTTTAGGCCAATCACTCTCTCTTAGCACAAGTCACTTCACAAGGTTGCTGTTGCTGGAAAAATAGGAGGAGGAAGGAGTATATTATATATGTTTGCTGCCATGAGTTACTTATAAAGTAATAAAAGCAGGATAAAAATCTAATAAAGAAATAAATGTGAGAAGGTACCTTAAATTAAATGATTGAGCAAATACATGTGTGCGCACGAAAACACAGGTTGATGAATACCAGAAGATTAATAAAGTTAAGTAAATGAACACTAAAGGCAAGAGAATGTTTCCTAAATACCAGTATACTACTAATTTCACACCTATCCAATGAGAAACAATTTGTCGTGTGCGCTGCTGCATTGTCCAACACCTCTTTTTCATCTTCTCGAAAACATGACTTGTAATTACTTTCCAAATCTACATGGCAGACTTCTTGCTGTTATTGTTCTCCTGAAACTGCTCTCATTAAACCGAATCTTCAGCCAAAGAACCTTAGTTATGACAAATCAGTCTGTTTCTGTATCTTGTTTGAATGTGTTTGCTCATAAATCTAACCAGTCTCTTTTCACAGAAGTCTGCATATTTGAAGCCATGTGAAAATCTGCATTTAAATTAGTGCCAGGCAGAGAAATTCCCTGGCAATTTTTCTTAACACTCCTCATTCAATTTGATTAAACAGAATTTGTTCTGGAAATTATCTGAAAGAAGAATTCTGGAGGAATTCTCATGGGTGGAATGTGGTCCTCTTGCCTTAATTTAGCTGCTAAGTAGCCAAGGACTGTGTGTGTGTGTGTGTGTGTGAAGAGACCATCTTTCATTGAACAAACATTGCTCCAACAATCTGCAGCCCTTCTGGCTCTCCATTTAAATCCCCAGGAACGGCATCATAACGGAATTCCTCTTGTGGGGCTTTTTCAATAGACCGCCACTGTCAGAACAAAAGGCAAGCCCTGCCATTGAGAAGCTGTGAAAGCTTTTCTCTGGAAGAAATTTGGAGAAAATGTCCAGCCCATTTCCATTCCAACAAATTTGGTCAAGGATTTTCAGAAAGTAACTTGACCTCAGTTTGAATTTAAATATACACTTCCGGCTATGTCTTCTCAAAATAAACTTTTTAAAATATCTACTTTGTTGAAAATGTACATTCTTAGAGATTTGGGATTTATAGTGGAGCTGGGAACCATGTCATTACATCTGTGAACAGCATCAAAATGTGTACTTTAAAAAATGCTGTAATAATAAGCATCATCATCCTCATAGCAGCAGTAGCAACATTTCCTCAGTCACATTAAAAATAATGTATTTTATTCTCAGGACCTAATAGAGCATCTCCTTTGCTCTCATCTGGCCCCTTAAAATTGACTAGGCTTTATTAATGAAAGGGCAAATCATCATTCTTAACCCCAGCTCTTTAACCTAGACATCTAGTATCCTGGAGCCCTATAAACAAAATATTTCTTCTGGTTTGGGCCAAAGGGCCAATCTGATATTAAGAAAAGATGACGGATCCCAGTAGATATCAACTCATATTTGAGAATCTGCCAACTGAATTAAAGCCCATTAATTTATCTCATTTCCCATGACAGATCCAAAATATTCAAATCATCCAAAGCTGGAAATGCTCTGTATGTTGGGTTACGTTGACACAAACTACCGAGGTAGAATTACAGGCCGCCTCTGTCCATGCAGCCAAAACGGCCTGTTGTCTACTTGTGAATCTCTTGTCATCCACTGCCATCCTCATGTTTTGACTTCATGGTTCTAGATTGTGGTTGGAGGGGAACTATTGTAGCCTGAAAGCTCCACAAAGCCCATGAAGTTCTTTGTGGATAGCAATAGCAACAGCACACTTAGATTTACATACCGCTTTACAGTGCTTTACAGCCCTCTCTAAGCAGTTTACAGAGTCATCATATTGCCCCCAACAATCTGGGTCTTCATTTTACCCACCTTGGAAGGATGGAAAGCTGAGTCAACCTTGAGCCTAGTGGGATTTGAACTGCCAAATTGCAGGCAGCCGGCAGTCAGCAGAATTAGCCTGCGGTACTGTACTCTAACCACTGCGCCACTGAGGCCTTCGGAACTCCATTCAAAGTTCCAAAAAGAGAATGGATTGATTTCCTATCATTTTGAGAGTGAAAGTACACAAAGTCAATTGTGCTAGCCTTCAAATGCTCCACCAACAAAAGAGATAGAGACAGAACAATTTAGGCCTACCTATACATGTGCCATTGCTTGATGGTCCTCCATAATCCATACACTCCCTCAAAAATATCAGTCCAGCCCCTGAAAGTTTGCCCACCTGTGATAAAAGAAAAAGAAAGAAGAAAGGAACTGGCTGGCAACATTCAACTGAAGAAAAATGTTGCCCACTTTTCTCTTTCCTTTGACATTAAAAATCTGCATGGAAACCGAACAAGGGTTCAAGGATATAAAATCTTTGCTCCAGATCTCTGTCACTCCAACATTTATTAATTCTCCCACCAACAATAACAATACAAAAAAGGTCAAGGAGTTTGGTGGCAGTTCCACTGCCCCCCTTCTATGGCATGTGTTTGCTTTATTTTTGTCTTAGTCCGAGGATTAAATTTGAGACTTAGGGCCCCAATCAAAGGAAACTCAATCAAATCCTCAATGGGAGAAAAAGCAAACACTGTCTGTTAAACTGCAAGGGAAGAGAACTAAATGGCCCCAAAGTGTTTGAAACATTTATAATAATTATATTTATGTTTTCATCAGATAGATTAAGGAGCTCTTAAAATGAGGGAGGGGTATTACTATTTGAGTTCCTATGTACTATTAAGTAGATAAGAAAAGCCTGCAGCAGAATTTAAAGACAAAGACTTACAAGCATGAGAATTATTATTGCTAACAAAATTACTTCAGGCCTATAAAGTAATATAGTTTGTTTATAAATATATAAAACACGCACACATCTATGTAAACTATATTACTTTATAGGCCTGATGTACATTTCTGTAGCCATAATAATTCTCATAAAATAATATATATACCCACAGATGTAGTTTCATATCTATAGTGATATAACAGAGTAATTGTAACCTGCCTGAAAGACTGAAGAAATCTTGTTTGTTTTTTAAACTGAGCATTTGTCATTCCCAGTTTTCTGTGTATAGTTTCCTGTTCCCCTAATCTTCTCACCACAAATAAATAAGCCCTGTAGCTTACAGTTCTTGCACATGTTGGTTTCTCCTTGATCCTTACAATAATATAAGAAAAGGGATAAAGCTTGAGGATACTTCCTGCCTAGTGTGGAAAATTTGCTAAAGGAGTCACCATGGGAATAAGTTGGATCTTCAGTAAGGTTACTCATCTGTTAATAAGGGGGCACTTTTTAAGTAACAGGGAGATTTATTTATTTATTTATTTAGATTTATATGGCTGGCCATCTCAAATCCATAACTTTGGGAAGCTAACAATATAGACCATGAAATGCTAAATACTATATGTATGTGTGTAAAATGGTGACAATAGTGTTAAAGGTTGCAAATAAATAAATACAAGCCAGTTGTCAACGATGGTCATTGTTATAGATTTGAGATGGGAGTGTATGCTGTAGATATCCTATTAGCAAAGGAATGGCTTTAGGAACTCTTAGGATTCTTTGAGATCCAGTTTTGGTCACCACACTATAAAAAAGATGTTGAGACTCTAGAAAAAGTGCAGAGGAGAGCAATCAGGATGATTAGGGGACTGGAGACTAAAACATATGAAGAACGGTTATAGGAACTGGTCTAGTGAAGAGAAGAACCAGGGGAGACATGATAGCCATCTTCCAATACTTGAGGGGCTGCCACAGAGAGGAGGGGGTCAAGCTGTTTTCCAAAGCACCTGAAGGCCAGACAATGAATAATAGATGGAAACTGACCAAGGAGAGATTCAACCTAGAAATGAGGAGGAACTTTCTGACAGTGAGAACATTCAACCAATAGAACAGCTTGCCTTAGGAAGCTGTGGGAGCTTCATCACTTGAGACTTTCAAGAAAAGATTGGACTGCCATTTGTCAGAAATGGTGTAGAGTCTCCTGCTTGAGTAGGGGGGGTTGGACTAGATGACCTATAAGGTCCCTTCTAACTCTGTTAATCTGTTAATCTGAGATGGCATTGCAAAATTCCAAAACGATATTAAAAGTCATTTAAAAAAAATGGTAGGAATCTTGTAAGAGCACTACATTTCCTAACATTTCATAATCTGGTAAAAAAAAAAAAAATAGGTGACAAGCTGGATAGCTCGACAGATAGAGTTCTGTAATTTAACACCAGCTGTCTGCAATTAAAGTAAGATCGAATCTCGCCAGGCTCAAGGTTGACTCAGCCTTCCATCCTTTCTAAGGTAGGTAAATTGAGGACCCAGTTTGTGGGGACAATAAACTGACTTTGTATAAATATACAAAAGTATGAAGGCTATCGCTTAACGCACTGTAAGCCACCCTGAGTCTCCGGAGAATGGCGGCATATAAATCAAATTAAAAAAAAAAAAAAAAACTTTGTGCCCAGTTTTTGTAGTAGGGAAAAGGAAGAAGATGGGAAAACTTTATAAATTGCCTAGAGCTCCTGAAGGAAAAAGGTGGGATAACAAACATGTTTTTGAAATCTCACTAGATTTAAGGTCATAATGTCAAATTATTTGAAGACATTATGAGGTATATAACCCAATTTAAAATCACTTTTCTTTTGGACTTCTGAAGCGCCAGCTATGCTCTATGCTTGGCCTCCTGGTTGTAAACCTATTACAGCTGCTAATAAGAATGAGGAAAATATGCTTTCCCTTCTAGGGGGACCTATCTATATAAATAAAAAATGAACGGAAAAAGATGGTTCATGTCTTCTCTGCCTTTTTAAAGTTCTCAAGTAAGATTAGTAATCTGTGGCAATTGTTTAAAGGATGAGTGTTTTAAGTAGCCAGGTTGTCCATCAATCCTATATAACTATGTTAAGATAACCTTGTTCCAATCTATCCCACCCTTCCTTGCATCTGGAGTCCAGATGTAATGCTGATGATGTGCAATCCCTGAGTGCTGATGCAACTATTTAGCAGTGGGAACATGACACACAAGGAAAATGACGTTCATAAATAACCTGCCATCTTTGAGAGATTAAATGGAAGCATACATGTTACCTCTGGCCTCATGTCTTTTACAAAGGTGGTTAGGCATGACAGCAAATGGAGATAAATTCATAAGGAGGGCAAGTTCAAAAATCAATTCCACTTCTTACAGATCATTATGAAATGCATCAGGAGAGGATTGGTATGTAGAATAAATTGATTAGTCCCGAGAGATGGTGAGCTGCTCCATGGCAAACCGAACCAAAATCAAACACAAGACATGAAAAATGCACCTTGGAAACAATGCATAGGCACTTTTTGCAACATGTGGTGTGTCATGACACTGCAATTGTACCTCATCTTTGTGTTGACAGCCATGATCTCAAGTTAACCATTAAAATTCTGATTTTGATTTTTTGATAAATACGTGGGCTGACAATTTCTATTATAAATATGGGTGAATAAACAGTCAGAGAACAAAAACGATAATATTCCTGTTGGGAAATCCAATATTGGGAGCCCAAACAGAGATGACGATTTATAGGTTTCAGGACTTGCCTTTTCCCATAATTGACACTGAAATAACTAACAATAAAAGGAACTATTGGTTTATCTTTCAGAGTCCTTTGGGGATGGGAGTGGGTGGGAAGAATCTTATTCAATCAATCAGAATAGAGATGGAAGGGACCTTGGAGGTCTTCTAGTCAAACTCCCTGCTCAAGCAGGAGACCATATACCATTTCAAATAAGTGACCGTCCAGTCTTTTCTTAAAAACCTCCAGTAATGAAACCCCTACAACTTCTGAAGGCAAGCTGTTCACTGGTTAATTGTCATCACTTTTAGGAAGTTTCTCCTTAATTCCAGGTTGCTTCTCTCCTTCCATCTATTGATTCTTGTCTTGCCTTCTGGTGCTTTGAAAAATAAGTTGAACCCCCCCCCCTCTTCTTTGTGGCAACCCCTCAAATATTGAAATAATGCCATCATGTCACCCCTAGTCCTTCTTTTCTCTAGACTGGGCTTGCCCAATTCCTGCAATCGTTCTTCATATGTTTTAGTCTTCAGGCCTTTAATCATCTTCTTTCACTTTTTCCAAAGTCTCAACATCTTTTTTGTAACGTAGTGAACAAAATTAAATGCAGTACTCCAGGGGTAACTTTACTAAGGCTTTATAAAGTGGTACTAATATTCCATGTGATTTTTATTCTTTGCCTCTGTTTATGCAACCAAGGATTGTGTTAGCTTTTTTGGCCCCTGCTGCACGCTACTGATTCATGTTTAAGTGATTATCCACTAGGACTCCAAAGTCCCTCTCACAGTTACTGTTTTTGAGCCAGGTTTTGCCTATTCTGTACTTGTATCTTTGATTTTTCTTGCCTGGGTGTAAAAGCTTGCTTTTCTCCACATTAAATTTCATGTTGTTGGATAGGGCCCATTGTTCAAGTCTGACAATCTTTTTGGATCCTGAGCTTGTCTTTTGGGATGTTGGCTATTCCTGCCAGCTTGGTGTCATCTGAAAATTTGATGACTCCTATTCCCTCATCTAAATCATTTAACCACTTCAATCAATTGATCTTGGAGAATTTATACAACCCACCTCAACCAAGGCTGCTTGAAAAAAATGAGGAATGAAGCTGAGGCCTGTCTGAAAAAACAAACTGACTGCTGAACTGCAAAAACATTTGTGACAAATGTGACTAAGTTTTATTTGAGAAACTGGCAAGAAGGCAATGAAATTGAATCCTAGACAGCAATTTGAATGGCGTAAAACATTTCAGAGCATGCTTTAAAATCTTTCTTCTCTCAGAGATGGACTGTAATTTCTCCTGCCTCTTCAGTTGCAATTCAAGGGGAAGGTAAAATTATAAAGTGATGCTCCTGTTGCATGATGGTAAAGGTACCATTTTTATTAAAGGAGTTTTTTATTTGCTTGGGCTATAGTCAATCCTCTCATATATTTTTTTTAAAGCAGCCTTTAAGAAAGTTACAGAAAATGACAACTGAGCTTGGAAGCTAATCAAGGTTGATCCTAATCACTGTTTGGATGAAAGACCACCAGGTTATATCAGAGCTGTAGACTGCATGGGGAATCGGAAAATGTCCCTGGAGAAATCAATGGCAACCCACACTGTTGTCAGAAAATAAGATGGATGTGTCCATAAAAGGCATCATATGTCAACTGAAACTAAAGCCTTTTATTTCAAGAATAATTTGGGGGGAAAATAGGTTCCACATTGAGGTTGTATAAAACAAAAGTCACGTCATGGCTGCTTTCTGAAAATTGACCAAGTTCTATCATTTGTAGAGAGTAAGTAAGATGACTTCGATGAAATTATGCAGGACCCATTGCTTGGGCTAGTGGCCTCCAACCTTTTGGGCACCAGGGATCGGTTCTGTGGAGAGAGGTTTTTCCACGGCCTGGAGTGGGTGTGGTTTCATATGCTGCCTGCATCCTGCGGATGGGGCTTCGCTTGTTTGTGCAGCCCAGTTTCTGGGATGCCATCCATGGCCCAATGCTGGTCCACAGACTGGGGATTGGGGACCCCTGGCCTAGGCAAAAGGGACAGAAACATTTTTAAGTCTAAAACAGCCTGTTGCAATATTTTCAGGATCAGACTCAATAAAGATAATAGAAGTTATAGGTTTAAATATAATTCTCTTTAATCATAATAGGCATTCTATATTCGCTGAATATTCAAGATAGAAGCAAGGAAAATGGGGAGGATGGCTCCTTTTATATACAAGGGGCGGAGCCAGGAATGGGAGTGGTAAATTATGAATACATTAAAGCTCAAGTAATAAGTTAACCCCTGATGTTCCATATATACATTATTTACACATTAGAGAATAAGGCATTTACATCTGACAAATCCCCCTCTAAATGCCGGTTCGTTATACAACACCAGTTACATTCAGATTCAGGACAATATAATACATATAATTTAGAAGTTAAATATTTGTGTTGTTTAGAAGGTAAGGGTTTTGTTAATATGTCAGCTAATTGTTCAGAAGTATCACAATGTATTGCTTTGATGAATCCGTCTTGAGATAGTTGTCTCACGTGCTTAAATTTTATATCAATATGCCTGGACCTTTGTCCAATTGCATCGGATCTAGAAATTTCAATGGCCGCTTTATTATCTTCATGCATAATAAAGGGTAAAGTAGGTTTCTTCCAAACATCTGTGATCAAATCATTGAACCATACAAGGTTATTTGCAGCTTTAGACAAGCAAACATATTCTGCTTCTGTGGTAGAGGTGGCTACCAGTTCTTGTTTACCAGTATACCAGTAAACTGGACAATCGTTCAATAGAAAAACATAACCAGAGGTACTCTTTCTGCATGATGTATCACCGGCCCAATCTGCATCAGCATAACAAGTAATTTTTGGTTCTTTGTCATTATTGGGTTCCAATATTAAACAAAAATCTAATGTACTTTTCAGATATCTTAAAATTCTTTTGACAGCTTCCCAATGATACAAGGTTGGTTTGCTAACATATCTTGACAATAAATTGAGAGGTAATGCAATATCTGGCCTAGTCCAATTAGATATATAAAGGAGTGAACCTATAATTGATCTGTAAAATGTGTTGTCTTTAAACTCAGGGGAAGATTCATCATTGTTTCTAAGAAAATCAGTTTGCATAGGTGTGTCACATGTTTTGGCATTATTTAAGTTACATTTGTTTAGGAGTTCAATGATTTTATCTTTCTGAGTAAGTTTGAATCCCCTTTTTGTTTTGTTAATTTGTACACCAAGGTATTTATTCACTCTACCTAGTGATTTCAATGAGAAGTGTTCGTTTAACTTATTTACAAAGATTTCCCTGCTCTCTTTATGCTTTCCAATATATAAAATATCATCCACATAAATTAATACAAATTCAATATGATCATTACTCTTTTTTACAAAGAAACAGTTATCAGCAGTGGTGGCGTTGAAATCCATGGTCTTTAGTACTTTTACCAAACAATCGTACCATCTTTTGCCAGATTGCTTCAATCCGTACAGACTCTTATTTAGTAACCAAATTTCGTTCTTATTAGTGTATTGACTGTGTGGTGCTCTTACATATATTTCTTTATCTAATTTTGCATGTAAGTATGCAGTCTGTATGTCATATTGAAACACGTCTAGATTGAGTGCAGATGCTACTACAAGAGCTGTTTTGACACTCTCTGTTCTCACTGTGGGTGAATATGTGTCAGTATAGTCTTCTGGATATTTTTGTGCATAACCTTGTGCAACTAGTCTGGCCTTGTATAAGGTATTACCTCCTTCTAAATTCTTAATTTTATAAATCCACCTGGTACCTATAATTGTTTTATCCTTAGGTGCGATCGCAGGTGTGAATACATTTAATCCTTGTAAACTTTTCATTTCTTTTTCCATAGCTAGTTCCCATTTTTCTCTTTCTTCACGGGGAAGTTTCAATACTTCCTCATATGTATTAGGTGTTATTTGTTCCCCATCCATATGCATAATATAATCTTTGTATTTATTTGGTATTTGGTTTCTATTATTTCTAATATTTCTTTCAGGTTTGCTATGGTTGTCATGCAAATATCTGGCTTCCTTTTTTGTTAATGTGTCTGTCTTTATTTTATGCTGACTATTTGTCCAAGTTTTGGTTTTGTTCTTACTTTTGCTAATATTTTGATTTTCTGTTGTTCCTTCCTCGCAAGGTATATTATCTTTGCTTTTATTAGGAAAAATTTCATTAAGGTGCAACTTAGACCAATTGGCCTGCTCATGAAACACAGCTGTTCTGGATACTATAAATTTGTTATTATTATCGATGAATCTGTACCCTTTGGTTCCAGTTTCGTATCCCATGAATCTTAATCTCCTGGATACGTTTTCTCCCTTTCTCCTCAATTGTTTAGGTATGTGCACGTCTGCAGTAACTCCAAATATGTGCATGTGTGCTAATTTAGGTTTTCTATTGTACATCACCTCATATGGTGTCTTATTCACAATACTGGACCATGTTCTATTTTGAGTGTAATTTGAATAATGTAAGGCTTCTGACCAAAATTGTTTGCCTAAACCAGCATCCTCTAATGTGCATCTAATCATGGTTTGTAGTGTGGAGTTCTTTCTCTCTGCAATCCCATTTTGAAAGGCAGAAAATGGATTGGACGTGAAATGTAGCATCCCTCTATCCTTTAACCATTGGGAGAATTCTTTAGACATGAATTCACATCCCCTATCTGTCATAATTTGTTTTATTCTGATATTATGTTGTGTTTCTATGCGTTTGTAGAATTCCTTAAATTTCTGAAAGGTTTCATCCTTGTGCTTTAATGTGTAAACAAAACCATAGCGACTGTAATCATCCACTATTGTTAGGAAGTAACGTTTTCTATAGGTAATTGATGGAGTTAATGGACCAACTAAGTCCATATGTACCAAATCAAAAATATTGTTAGTTGATCTGTTAGATTTTTTTGGTCTAGGACTGGTTTTTAGTTTGGTGGATTTACATACTGAGCATTCTAAATAATTTTCACAATTTTTTATTCTTACACCTTCTGCGTGTTCAGTCATTTTTTGTACTACAGGAAAGCTTGCATGTCCTAACTTCCTGTGTAAGATATGAGCACACTCATCATGAATTGGTTTACCTATTTTTGGTTTCTTCTCATTGTGTGTATTTTTGTTATCATGAGTTATTTTACATTCATCATTGTCACTGTTACTGACATTTTCATCATCTGCTTCAATACAATCTTCCATATTTGAATCAATGTTATGTAACCATCTTTCTTTGGTTATCAGATAGGGTAGACCCCCTTTTATCATCACAGTGCCTATATTTGTTTTGTTCTTTTCTATAGTTGCTTTCCCCTTTGAGAAAACTATATTGATGTCAGATTCTCTGCTTAGTTTTATAGCACTTAGTATGTTGTGAGGTATTTCTGGGATTAATAATACCCCCTCTATTTTCCCTAAACCAGGCAAGGTCACATTTCCTCTGCCTAATACTTGAACCTTTTCTTGATTAGCTACCTTTATCACAAACTTATCTTCTGTAAATGAAGATAATATACTTTTGTTATTAGTGGTGTGATTTGTTGCACCAGAATCAATAAGCCAATTATTGTTCTCATCTTGTTGTGTTTTGGTGCTGTCTTGTTTATTTAGCCCATTTAGTGACCCAGATTTTCTCTCTTTTGAATTTTCTCTACCCCCTCTACTTTCTCTGTAGTTTGGTGGGCTTCTATATTTGTGTCTATCTGTGGAAGATTGTCTGTAATTGTATTTGCTCCTATATTCTGGCCTATGTCTCTCCCTTGGGACTTTGGGACAGTCTCTTTTACTGTGTTCCCTGGATCCACAATTGTGGCATCTAAAGGCCTCATTATATTTATCTTGAAAGACTACTTTCCTAAAAGATTTGTGTTCTGTTTGGTTATTGGAACGATTTTTTCTTGAATTGTCTTCTGCTATCAATTTGTTAGATAGACTTTCTATTGATAAATATCCCAAATTAATGGTATCTAAGTGTGACATAAAGCTATCCCATGATGGATCAAGTGAATTGATAATAACACTTTTCATAGTTTGATCTGAAATCACTTCCCCCCTCAATTGCAGCTCAGCTCTTATTTTGTTTAGATTTATCAAATGTTCACTTATAGAAACCCCTGGTTTCACTCTAGAAGAAAAGAAATCCTTAGACATTCTTGTGGTTGTGGCTACGCTATCGCTGTGAAATAGATTAAACATGCATTGAATTATTTCTGATACAGTTAGGTTTGGTTTGATGCTATGATACATTGCAGGAGACACGCTAGAAATTATTATGAAAAATGCTCTATGATGTAAACAGTCTATTTTTAAAGTCCAAGGTCTTCTTGGAGGACTAGTTATAAAGAATAGTAAATTTTCTTTCATAAAAATAACCTGAAGCTGTTGGTACCACTCTTGTAAATTAATGCCATCAACTCTAAGTTTTGGGAAGTCACTGGGTAAGTTCCCCACATTATTCTGTCCATTACTTACAACCTGAGGCAGTCCGTGGTCTCTCAAGTGCAGGAAATTACAGAACGGCATTGGGATGCTTGTAACGAGTCTGCGCGGTTCTCTGGCCAGTTCAAGTCTTTCGGGGCCGTCTACGTAGTTTTGCACATGCGCGTTGCTCATTTCTTCTTTGGCGCCGTTGTGGAAGGTTCTCTCCATTTCAGCTCTCTCGATCCGCTCCTCTTCAGATGAGTCGGTCTCTGGCTCGGTTTTTGGGGCTTTGGTGATGGCGGCGGTTCTTCTCTTTCTCTTGTGTGTGCTGGCACTCGATTCTGTCTGCGGTGTAGGACGGAATCGGCATGGCTCTCTGGGCTCGGGTGTCGTAGTTTTCGAAGTCAGGATGGGAGCGTGCAGGTCTTGAGTTGTCGGTTTGATTGCTTGCTTCTTCGTTGATGTCTTAGAAATTTTCAATCTTGGCCCAAAAGCAGCAAAAAGTGTTTTCATTGCTGACTCTACTTGAGACTTTGTTAAATCGTCTTCACTTTCTGATTTTGGTTCATCTGAAGAGTTTGAGACTTCTTTTTCACTTTCTTCGTCTGATAGCGTTTTTCGCGCCAGAAATTTTGAACTGAGCGTTTTGATTGGCTCTGCTTCACTCTCTTTTGAAGTTCGTTGAAACCAAGATGGCTGCCGTTCAAAATTTCGCGCGGGGTCACATCTTTTCTTTTTTACAACTATTTTCTCAGTAGTCATTTCACTCACAGTTTTTTGATCTTTGGGTTTTTCTTTAATGATGTTTTTCTCTCTCGCTGCTCCGCTATTCCTCAGCATCTCCTGGAGGTCCGCGATGAGGCTTTCATCATTCTTTTGGCTTTTTAGTATTTTTAATATTTCTGACCTGAGTTCGTTATTTTCTATCTCGATTTCTTCCTGGTCGTTATTTTCACTCATCAGTTCTTCTTCTTCAGTGGTGTATTCTTCGGATTCTCTCGAAATCGCATTAGTGGATTCGTTGATCATCTCTTGATCAGTTTCTATTTCTTTGCTGTAGGCCCTGGTGTTGGGCCTATCTTTCTTGGACATTTTTAATTACTTATTGAGTCAATTAACCATCCTCTGCTACCAGCTTGTTGCAATATTTTCAGGATCAGACTCAATAAAGATAATAGAAGTTATAGGTTTAAATATAATTCTCTTTAATCATAATAGGCATTCTATATTCGCTGAATATTCAAGATAGAAGCAAGGAAAATGGGGAGGATGGCTCCTTTTATATACAAGGGGCGGAGCCAGGAATGGGAGTGGTAAATTATGAATACATTAAAGCTCAAGTAATAAGTTAACCCCTGATGTTCCATATATACATTATTTACACATTAGAGAATAAGGCATTTACATCTGACACAGCCAAATAACATTTGGAAGAGACTCAGACAGATGCCTCCCTAATAGGTGCAGGACAATCAGATTTGCAAGATTTTGTTACTATAGCCAGTTTCAATAAAGATAGGTCAAATCTTTCCTATGGAGATGATTTTTCTAATCTGGTGACCTGTTGGGGTTGACAGCATGTAGAGACCTCCTTATAAAATGTACCCCCTTCTTTTTATTCATAACATAGATAGGAAAGTTTGATTTGCTTTTTAGCCACACAAGGCTAGTCAGTTAAGAACTCCCCTGTGCCCACTTTCTCCTTGAGCGTCGGCTGTAAAAGGATATAAAAGGTTAAGGTTCCCCTCGCACATATGTGCTAGTCGTTCCTGACTCTAGGGGGCGGTGCTCATCTCCATTTCAAAGCCGAAGAGCCAGCACTGTCCAAAGACGTCTCCGTGGTCATATGGCCGGCATGACTAAACACCAAAGGCACACAGAACGCTGTTACCTTCCCACGAAATGTGGTCCCTATTTTTCTACTTGCATTTTTTTACGTGCTTTCAAACACAATAAATTTAAAATCCTAGTAAAAAACATTTAAAAATTAAAAACGTTAAAACATTAAAACTCATTCATACCATTCATGGCCGGATCTCGCCAGATCGCAAGAGTGAGATCAACGGCCCCAGGCCTGCCAGAAAAGCCAGGTCTTCACTGTTTTTCGGAAGGCCAATAGGGTGGGGCTGGTCCAGATCTCAGGAGGTAACTGGTTCCAGAGAGCTGGGGCAGCCACAGAGAAGGCCCTCCTCCGTGGGCCCGCCAGCCAGCATTGTTTAGCTGACGGGACCCGGAGGAGACCAACTCTGTGGGATCTTACCAGTCGCTGGGAGCTATGCAGTAGAAGGCGGTCTCGAAGATAAACTGGCCCTGAGCCAGGTAGGGCTTTAAAGGTAATAACCAACACCTTGAATTGTGACCGGAGACCAATAGGGAGCCAGTGCAGCTCGCGGAGAATTGGTGTAATGTGGGTGTACCTAGGTATGGTAAACTGTAAAAAGCAGTTAATCATTTTAAAGCTCCAATTGCTTTGTCTTCATCTATTTCCACATCTTTCAAATACTGCTTCTTCTGAGGTCAGTGTGTTTGTTTGTTTGTATGTGTGTCTGTATATGTGTGTATCTGCATTAAAATGTAGATATGCATGTGGCTATGCTAAATCCCCCAGCACCTTTGACTTAACCTTAACCTTGACCTGGCAGTCTCTCTCTTGATGTTCTTCTGGGTCTTCGTCAGATCTCCTTCTTCCCATTTGTTCAAGTCTGCATGGTCCACCAAAATCTGAGCCTTCTCATCTTTGTGGTCTTCCTATGATTCCAATGGATCCAGGTCACTCTGGAACCACCAAGTCTTCAATAGCCAAAAGCTGCCCACGTTCATTTCAGGAACTGGGTATGTCTAGTTTAATGAAAAGAAGGACTAGGGGAGACATGATAGCAGTGTTCCAATATCTCAGGGGCTGCCACAAAGAAGAGGGAGTCAAGCTATTCTCCAAAGCACCTGAGAGCAGGACAAGAAGCAATTGGTGGAAACTAATCAAGGAGAGAAGCAATTTAGAACTAAGGAGAAATTTCCTGACAGTTAGAACAATTAATCAGTGGAACAACTTGCCTCCAGAAGTTGTGGATGCTCCAACACTGGAAGTTTTTAAGAAGAGATTGAATAACCATTTGTCTGAAGTGGTGTAGGGTTTCCTGCCTAAGCAGGGGGTTGGACTAGAAGACCTCCAAGGTCCCTTCCAACTCTGTTATTCTAAATTTTAGTTCACTACTCATTTTTTCTTCCTCACTACAACTGCAACTCTCCATTTCTGTCAGCTCATCAAGCTATTTGCACTTCTTTTCTCTCCTTCCATCCAGTGGTGGGATTCAAATAATTTAACAACCGGTTCTCTGCCCTAATGATTTCTTCCAACAACCAGTTCACAAAATTGCTCAGAAAGTTAACAGCCGGTTCTCCCGAAGTGGTGCAAACTGCCTGAATCCCACCACTGCTTCCATCCCATTACAAACTCTGGGGATAGATGGGCAAAAACAAATTAGAGAAAACAAATGAATCAAATCAGGCAGAGGTTTATTTCAGAAATAGTATTTAAAGCCAAGTGCTAAATCTATGCAAAAATATCCACCGAAGGGGTCAAAAATGGCAGCTGCAAACATGACATCAAAACACCACCCCATTTTAAGTTGTGTTATGTGTACAAATGCACAGGAAAAAAAAACAGTGAAGCTTCAATCCCATGATCACAGCCACCATGTTGATATTTGTTTACCCTCCACCTGGAGATGGCCCTGAGTGTGTGGGTGTTGATGTATGGGGGGAGGCAGAGGTGGGTTGCAGCAAGTTTTGACCAGTTCTGGAGAACTGGTAGCGGAAATTTTGAGTAGTTCAGAGAACCGGTAGTAAAAATTCTGACTGGCCCCACCCCCATCTATTGTCTGCCTCCCGAGTCCCAGCTGATTGGGAGGAAATGGGGATTTTCCAGCAACCTTTCCCTGGATTGGGGAGGGAATGGAGACTTTACAATATCCTTCCCCTGGAGGGGGGTGGGAATGGAGATTTTACATTATCCTTCCCATGCCACGCCCACCAAGCCATGCCACATCCACCAAGCCACATTCACAGAACCAGTAGTAAAAAATTTTGAAACCCACCACTGGGGGGAGGGTATATATCAAAGCAAAGCAAAGCAAAGCAAATATTTATTATGGTCATAAACCATCATGTGGGGGTATATAAGATCAATCAATCAAAATTTATTACAATCCAAGACCAAATATTATAAAAGACCAACATACAATATAATAACTCTAAAAAGAAATTTTAAAATTGTGATAAAATCCTAAAGTTATTAGTCAATGTAGTATGGGTGTAGAACCAGATGTTTTCTAACAGCTGTAGCTATTGATAAGAATTTTGCAACCATCTTAGAAGTTTCTGAAGAATGATCCTCCAGGAGAACAATAAAAAAGCTCCTGGTGACAATGGCAAATGAGTTAATAATAATAATAACTTTATTGTCATTGTATGTGTATACACAGTATACTCATACAACGAAATTCACTTAACACCCAAAGACCAGGTCAATAACATATATAACAATCCCTGAACACACTCCCACCCACCACAATTCCCCACCCCTAAACCACCCAAACATCCACACAACAGGCCAAGTAATATTGTCCAACAGCTCACTGATGCCCTTTAGTTCATTGTTGAGTGCAATTATAGCTCTGGGATAAAACTATTCAGAAAACATGTGGTCCAAGTTTTAATTGTTCTGTATCTTCTGCCAGAAGGCAACAGTCCAAAAAGATTGTAAGCAGGATGGGAAGAGTCTCTGAGAATGTTATGCAACTTTCTCAAACAGCGAAATTCAAAGATGTCATCCAGGGCTGGTGGCTGGAGTCCGATGATATTCTGGGCAGTTTTAATGATTCTCTGTAGAGCTTTTTTGTCCGCTACAGACCTGCTCCCATATCATACCTTGACCATGCAAGAATGCCGTATGTCAGAACACTCTCAATGGTGCTGTGATAGTAGGATAGTAGGACAGAAGTAGATGCTGAGTTAATTTATCTTCCTGAGTTATTAACAATAGGAAATATTAAATTTGATCACCATTGGATATTTTAATAGAGATTCTACCTCTCAGTCTGAACAAATTTGGCATTCATACGAGAGGCTTATATATCTACTGGTTGTTGCCCTAATAAGTAGCATCCCAATTCAGGAGAAAGCAAACAGTCCCTTACTTACTATATAGGTCAGTGATGGCGAACCCATGGCATGTGTGCCAGAGATGGCACACAGGGCATGCAGGGGGCATGGGTGCATGCACAGGGGGCAGGGCACATGCGCAGGGGCCGCACATGCATTGCACTTTGGGGGTTCACACACACGTGCGCCTGTGCTTTAGGCACTCAGTCCAGAAAAAGTTAGCCATCACTGATATAAGTATAAGATAGTAGCAAATTCTATAGATGACAGTCCTAGAATACCATGACCAACAAGAGATCTACTGCACATAATTGGCTGCAAACTTCTACTTTTTCTCAGCCTGGAAACAACAGGGGATGCCCCAAAACAAAGAGAAAGATTGCTAAATAAATATGAAAGTATGTCCAGGAAAAGGATTTTGGAAAATTCCTTTTTTGAATTTGTTACCTAAGTTGTTGTCATTTTTTTTAAGGTCAGTTCAAATATTTAATGCCGTGGAGAGGGAAGATTACAATAGGCATGAAGGAAAGTCTCGCTTTGTCCAATAGTTCCATGAAAAAAAACATATATGTATTTTTTTTAATGTAAAGTTGCTTTTTGTAGTTTAGTTTAGTTTAGTTTAGTTTATTTGATTTATATACCGCCCTACTCCCGAAGGACTCAGGACGGTGAACAGCCACAAGATAAAAACACATAAATACAAAATTTAAAAACAGAATAAAACCAAATTAAACAATTTGGCTGAAGACAGATTTAAAACACCCCAATGAATTAAGAACGAATTAAAATTTGCATTTTAAAAATGGAAAAAGGGAAAAATTAGGCCAGGCCAGCCTGATGGAATAAAAAGGTCTTGAGAGCACGGCGGAAGGTATGTAGATCCGGGATCCTCCGTATCTCTGGGGGGAGCTCATTCCAGATAGTAGATGCCCCCACAGAGAAGGCTCTCCCCCTAGGGGCCGCCAGTCGACATTGTTTGGCCGACGGCACCCAGAGGAGCCCCTCTCTATGAGAGCGTACTGGCCGGTGGGAGGCTACTGGTGGCAGCAGGCGGTCCCGTAGATAACCAGGTCCTAAGCCATGGAGCGCTCTAAAGGTGGTAACCAAGACCTTGAAGCGCACACGGATGACCATCGGGAGACAGTGCAGCTCGCGCAGGAGAGGTGTTACATGGGAATGCCATGTCGCTCCCATAACCACCTGTGCGGCCGCACTTTGCGCCAGTTGGAGCCTCCGGGTGCTCCTCAAGGGGAGCCCCATGTAGAGAGCATTGCAGTAGTCCAGGCGGGAAGTGATGAGGGCATGAGTAACTGTGCGTAAGGAGTCCCGATCCAGAAAGGGACGCAACTGGCAAATCAGGTGAACCTGATGAAAAATCCTCCCAGTCACGGCTGTCAAATGCTCTTCTAAAGACAGCCGTGAATCAAGGACGCCCAAGTTGCGAGCCCTCTCCGTGGGGGCCAGCGATTCGCCCCCAATAGTCAGCGATGGCACCAACTGACTATATCGGGACGTCGGAAACCACAGCCACTCGGTCTTGGATGGGTTGAGCCTGAGCCTATTTCTCCCCATTCAGATCCGCACGGCCTCCAGGCACCGGGACATCACTTCAAGGGCATCATTGGGGTGGTCCGGGGTGGAGATGTACAGCTTAGTATCATCAGCATACTGATGGTACTTCACCCCGAAACCACGGATGATCTCGCCCAGCGGCTTTACATAAATGTTGAACAGAAGGGGCGAGAGGACCGACCCTTGTGGCACCCAACATATGAGGCGCCTCGGGCTCGACCTCTGCCCCCCTGCCAAAACAGACTGCAACTGGTAGGAGAGAAAGGAGGAGAACCACTGCAACACAGTGCCCCCCAGTGCCCCCCACCCCAACTCTTTCAACCGGTGCAGCACGATACCATGGTCGATGGTATCAAAAGCCGCTGAGAGATCTAATAGGACCAGGACAGAGGAGCAACCTCCAGAGATCATCAACCAACACGACCAATGCCGTTTCCGTGCTGTACCCAGGCCTGAAGCCCAACTGCAACGGATCCAGATACACCATTTCATCCAGGTGCTGGGGGAGCTATCGCGCAACCACACTCTCAACAACCTTCACCACAAAGCGAAGGTTGGAGACCGGATGATGATTAGACAACACTGCCGGGTCCAGGGAAGGCTTCTTGAGGAGAAGCCTCACCACCACCTCTTTCAAGGTGGCGGGGAAGTCACCCTCACTCAATGAAGCATTTATAATCCCCTGGAGCCAGCCTCACGTCACCTCCCGAGAAGCCAGCACTAACCAGGAGGGACACGGGTCCAACAAACATGTGGTTGCGTTCAGTTTACCCAGAATCCTGTCCACATCGTCTGGAGTCACAGGATCAAATTCATCCCAGATAACATTCTCAAGACCTGCCTCAGTCATCCCCCCTGAAACTACCCAGTCAGAGTCCAGACCTTCCCGAATCTGAGTGATTTTGTCATGCAGATACTGGACAAAGTCCTCGGCTCTACCCTCCAAGGGGTCCTCCCGCACTCCCTGGTGGAGCAAGGAGCGGGTCACCCTAAACAGGGCGGCCGGTTCTCTGATGATGCAATAAGAGCAGCAAAATAATTACACTTTGCTGCTTTTATCGCCACTAGGTAATTCTTAATATGAGATCTTACCAGTGTCCGGTCAGATTCAGAAAGACTGGCCCTCCAACTACTCTCTAGGCGTCTTTTCCAGCACTTCATCTCCCTTAGCTCCTCAGTGAACCAAGGAGCCAGATGAGATCAGCGCCGGGTCAGAGGCCGCAAAGGCACGACCCGATCCAGAGCTCCAGCGGCCGCCCTGTCCCAGGCGGCCACTAGGTCTCCAGTCGAGGCATGAGCCAGAGCCTCAGGGAATGGCCCAAGCTCCATCTGGAACCTGTCAGGCTCCATCAGGCGCCTGGGGCAGAACCATCTTACCGGCTCCGCCTCCCTGCGGCGAGGTGCAGCAGTTGTAATTGTCAGAATGACACATCCAGAAGGTCTTGTGAAAAATATCTTTCTCTTTCATTTCAGAATGTCAGGGATGGGAAGGGGCAGGAAAGGGTTGCTAGGTGATAGAAGAAGCAGAAATTTTATGGTTTCAGCCCCCTTTCCCAAACCATAGAATGTCACATCACTGAAATGCATGCTCAGTTTCCAAAATCCAGGATCATGTGCCTTTGTCTCAACATTCTAAAACAAATGTTTAAATTCAGATGGACTCTACTTGGGCACAGCTGGAGTTTATATGAATCAGCTTATGGCTTCAGGACCTGGATTTCTTTACACACAAGCTCTTTTTCAGTCAATATTTAGTTAAAGCTGATCTCAATTTACAATTAGCCAGGAAGTTTAAGGAGAACGTACTTTTGCCTGCCATGTCTATTGTTTGCCGGGTCCTTCTTTCTCATATAGGAGGCTTTTTATTCATCAGTGTTTACTTGGTAATCGAAGCAGTAATAATAACAGTCTTGGCATCAGCAGTTCGGTGGTGCATCTTATACAATTCTCATGAGGTTTCCTTTATTTATCCGGTAGCTATACCCAGAATTCAACATTGAAAGGTAACGTTGATGAGATATTTTACTATCATAGTTATTACCTTTTTATTTTATGTGTATATTTATAACCATTTTTTGGTCAGATGAGCCCACTTATTACTACATTTTGTTTATATGGACCCAGTCAAAAATTTATTCAAGCTGTATGATATAGATTTGGAAGAATCAGATGAACAGGAACAAGGTACAGTTATGTGACACATGGGTCTGTGCTCCAATACAGAGTGGAATTTGAATCTGGCCAGTGGTGGGTTTCAAATTTTTTTACTACCAGTTCTGTGGGTGTAGCTTGGTGGGCATAGCATGGCTTGGTGGGCGTGGTTTGGTAGGCGTGGCAGGGGAAGGATACTGTAAAATCTCCATTCTGTCCCCAATCCAGGGGAAGGTTACTGCAAAATCCCCATTTCCTCCTGATCAGCTGGGACTTGGGAGGTAGAGAATAGATGGGGGCGGGGCCAGTCAGAATTTTTACTACCGGTTCTCCGAACTACTCAAAATTTCCACTACCGGTTCTCCAGAACTGGTCAGAACCTGCTAAAATCCACCTCTGAATCTGGCACAGGATTAAAAAGTGTGGGATTTTAGCTCACTTGAAGTAGTTCAAGCATCTCTAGCTCACCTTGGCTTCAAGTCAAACTCCCATAAGGATTCTACTTCCAATATACAGGTTGGGAATTCTGCAAGCTGGAAAAGACAGAACTGTGTACCCAAACGGAAAAAAGGAATAAGTTCCAGATCTCTATTCACTGGACTTAAGATATATATATGTATATATGCACAAAATTGGAAAAACAACAATATATCAACAGAAGATAATCTGATTAGAAAAGTTTTGGAGTGTGCAGAAATGGACAAACTTACAAAGGAAATACAAGAAAAAGAGGAAACAGAATATAATATAGCATGGGAGAAATGGTATGAATGGTTAGAGGAGAGGGATAAAAGGCAAGAGTAAATGAGGAAGATATAGGAATGGAAATGCAGTAACAAACACGAGGAAACAGAAAAGATGCAGATCGTAGGTACGAAATTGTGTACGTTGTTATCTATATGTATATATGTAAATAAATCAATATTAGAATTTTTAAAAAGATACGTAACCACAAAGAAAGGACAAGATCCATTGTTTCTGAAGCTGTCTACACAACTGACATAGTAGGCATCACTTGCATCAATTTACCTCACTTCCATAATTTACATGTTAATATCATTTCCATACATATAAGCTCATCACTTCCACAACCAACTGACAATTAGGATGTAAAATGTCAATTATGTAATCGTGCAAAATGATAAATGGATGCAAATGACATACCGTAAATGGCATACATTTGGATTTAACAGACAGATTTAATAGACTTTCTTGCTGCCCCTTGTATATTGTACTTGTACAATATACAAGTACATTGTCCATTAAATCAAAGTTTTATGGTAGTGTTTTGGTGACTTACTTATACAGTTCCTTGGGAGGGAAGAGAAGTAAGAATGAAAGAGAAGTAGTATTAGATTCAGTGACTGATTTGCCCATTGTATGAGATCGTGACATCCCTTTGGATGAGTGACAGGTTTATAGGAGGAAAGTGGAAATATATATAGAGAGAGATGGGGACAGAAGTGGAGATCATTTTCTCTGCAATCATATGGCTCTTTATGAGTGGTTCTACGTGTGATAGAACTCTCTTGCAAAGTGCTGAATGATTTTTTTTTAATCCTCCCGTGAGTTTGTTTATTCAGCTTCCCACTCCTCTCCTTTCCCATCCTTCCTTCCTTCCTTTGTGGCACAATATATTCTCATCTTTTCTTTTGTCAAAAGACAATATTTTTCAACTGCATGTTTTTACTTAAGTCCTCCTCCCTCGTTCATATATCCCATCTGCAAATCATTTACTCCATGAGCTTCTTTTTTTTCACTGTGTAAAATTATAAATAATACCATGTTGTGTCTTCTTCCTGTCTTTTCACCTTGTAAGCAGTAATTCCCCATCCCATCACAGGATCACTGATAGGAAGGGTTGTGGATGTGGATGTGAGCAGTGTTCCCGGAGACATGGAGGATGGGATGTCAAATGCAGAGAGTGGTTTTTTAAAAAAAAAAAGCGATGTTGGTAAAGAATTACTGTGAGCTTTCAAACTCTGTAAAATGTAGACTGCAATCAATAAACCATGTATCTCAGAAATCCTTGCATTGAATTCTGTAACATTTGGAATTTGTCTTCCCTACATCTTGGTCGAGCATTTGTGTAAATTTCATCTAATAAAAAACAGGGCAAAAATATTCATAGCTAATTTGGAGAAATGAAATGGATACTTTTACTTTCTATTTTCCCTAATTCTCTGTCAAAATCTCAATATCTCTCTCTTTCTCCCTCCCTCTCTCTCTCCCTCCCTCCCTCCCTCTCTTCTCCCTTATGTTTCTTTCTCTTACATTCTCAGAGTTCTGAATTTCTTTATATGGTGCCTTTCTGCATTTTTTTTTCTTGCTCTAAAGTTTCAAGGTGCTCGGTACAAGTCTCTTCATCATCCTGTTAGTCTCTCTGCTTGCCCAGTGCCCATCCTGTTTGAAAAATGCTATTGGGAGAAGGTAGGTGCAAGAACATTTCCCCCACCCAAGCAAGTTTCGTCGATGTTTGCAGATTTCATCAATGTTTTTTGTTGCCTTTGAGAAAAACAAACAAACATCAATTTATTTTCTAATTAATAATGTCTATGGAGGCTGTCGTCCCAAAGGTCAGAGCTGAAGAAGCTTCTTGAATGAGAAGTGAAACGTCTTCAAATAAAAAAAAAACAGAAAGACCAGTTGCCTCTTGAAAAAGCACCTTTGCGACTAATTAAAAATGATTTTCAAAATACAGACGAAAAGGTTGGCATAGTTTTTTTCTGTTGAGGAAAAAAAGTGGAAAATTACTCTACTTGTTAAATTCCATGACAGCTTTTGAAAGAGATAATCATCCATTTTTTATATTGCATTCTATTTTCATGAGTTGGCCAACATATGCGATGGACAGGTAGAACTGCCAGGGATCAGCCAAGATTGAAAGCAACCTGGGACCTTCAGATCAAGTAAACCTTGAAAGTTTAATATTTAATTTGTAAGATGTTTTAAAATCCTGTACTGTTACATTATTTACTTTTGACAAAGTATCACCCTGTCTTCAGAACAAGAGGATAGCAAGAAAAAGAGCTTAAACTTTAATAGAGTATATGCAGAGCAGTAAATCATTAAGTTCCAGGTTATGAATTCTGAGTAATTGATACCAAGAGACAATCTCGCCTCTTAGGATATTATCAGTAGTGAAAGCACAACCTCATCTCAGCTTCACATGCTCCCAGTGGTGACACGTCGTTTCCTATGTAGCCATGCAGAAAACATAGGCCGGATCAGCCAACCAAGGCTACAACCATCTATCTACTTAGCTGAGAGTAAGCTCTACTGAACTCAGAAGGGCAATTCTGAATAGACACGTGCAGAATATGCTGCTAATCTTGTAGGATGGTGTCATGAACATATCTTGAAAACCTTAGAGCTGAACTTTTTCACACCAAAAATCATTGCTTGAATCAACAGTCGGCAATCTAAACAGCTGCCTAGGTTTAAATGTTTAGATTTTAACCTACTGTTCAGTCTTTAAATACAATTATTCTGAAAAGTCACTGTTATTTATCTTAGACATTTGTTTAGAAATGTGATTTGGGTGAATACATACTGTATATTTATACATCTACTGTATTTTGCTGTTTTTCTAATCATACATCAGATAATAAAAGTGGCAGTAGGCTTCAACATGTGGCTCAAAATTCATTATTAGGGAATCCATGGATCAATGCCCCAAACATCTATTGCCATTCACAATTGTCATGATTTCTAAGTAATAAGTCTTCACATAATTGTACAGTATAATTTCTGCAGATGTACAGTGACCATGTGGCTTATCTGTAACAATGTTGGTCGAAGCAGAAACACTGGCAATGGAAGAAGTCATTAGCCCATCCTACATGGTTCCCATTTTTAGAAGCTATCATTGCAACAGAGACATTGAGCATTGTCTTTATTTGGAACTAGAACATAAATTATTTTGGAAAAGTGAAAAGGATATATAAATATTCCTCTCTTTTTGGGGGTGGATGAGATTTAACATCATACTATGCTTCCAACTGTTGTATTTTAATTAATCCCATAGATCAATAACATGGCACTGAACATCTTCTGAAAATGACTAAGCAATGAGGATGTTAGATGAAGCCAATTCAGAGTGAAGGCAATGGTTTCTCAATGAGCACTGCTCTAACTTTAGAATACCCAACCTCACAACTATCCCTAAAAGTTACTGATAGAATTATATTTTTGACTGTTTTCAAAATATATATGAAAAGCGAAACCTGTAACTAAACTGAAACTAATTTGTTAATGAGAAACATCCTACCTTTGGCTCAGGTTACTTATGTCATCATGATAATGAACAAATTGACCTGTAAAAGGAAAAGATGAAGGAATTCCATCTTTAAATTTCTTCTCCCACTGAAGAGAAGTATATTATGAGTTCTTAATTACATATCCCTTTTTGATGATGATGATGATGATGATGATGATGATGATGATGATGACAACGATTGTCCTATAAGTTCAAATTTCCCACTTTCCCTATTACAATTATGATGTAGCTTACTTGTCCTCTGCTCAGTTATCATTCTTTCTTTGTTGTTAACCAAAAGGCAAAGCATCTTTACTACTTGGGGGAAAGTTCCGAGATTTTTTCTGAAAAGGACTTCGTTAGAGAGGCATAATAAAGGAGAAGAGGCATAAACTATACAAGCAAGCAATTCTTAAAGAGATCTTTTGCATCTGTTGACATTATCTTCCTCCTCCCACAAATATTTCTGTTCCGAGCAGAAAGGTAAAGATATTGCTTCTTTGCCTTAAACAAATGATGTTTCAATGCCAAATTTAAATGTTGATGCATATAATTATGAGTATATACAATGCACTTAGTAGGCATTTTTTCTTTATGAAAAAAAATCCCCTGATTTTGATCACAGAAATAAATTGGTGATAAAAGCTTGAAATTACATTGGTGGACACACCTAGGGGTGGTGTTTATCCTTGATCCAGAACAATATACCTTGGAAATTACTGCTTCAAATCCTCTGATGCAAATGCTCCTTTTCCTGTTGCAATTACATAATTATTTAAAATGTTGGTAAAAAGAAGATAACAATACAGCAAGGGTTGTATTTTTGCACACAAATGCCAGCACACTAGTCCTTCAAATGCAGCTAAAGCTATAGGAAAAACTGCACTAAAATATCAACAACTCTGCAGTATTTTTTTTTTTTTTTGTACTTGGCCTTTGACTGCATGTAGCCAATGCATCGCCATTCAATTTGCATCTTCCCTGTATCAAACTGATCCTGAATATTGAAAGAAGAGACTAAATGTTGACAACAAATCAATTGTACTGTTTACATACAAGCTGTATTCAATTATGTCTCTCTACAATGTCTGGTGAATGAGAATCCCTATTCTCTTGCATAAAGGAGAGACAGAGGAAATTGGGAGAAAATAATCAAAGGATTAAAGTGCTACCTGGATAGACGTTCACCTGCATAACATTGGAGGTAGTCAATGCTGGCTCAAGGACATATGGAGCCCTAGGACACATTGATTTATGGTGCCACCTCCCCCCAATGGGAAGATTTGCATTTTTGGATAAATTCAGAAGAAGCAGCAATAACACCTTCCTAAGCTTTGGCAATTAAGGCAGTGTATTCTTTGACTTGGCCTAAAGTCAGCCCTGGATGTAAATCTTTTCATTCTTAACTGTGGTCATGGATGCAAAAAAAAAAAAAAAAAAAAAAAGAGCCTTGATAGTACAGTGGTCTAAAGCACCCTGTTATTAAGACCAGCTGCCTGCAATTACTGCAGGTTCGAATCTCGCCAGGCTCAAGGTTGACTCAGCCTTCCATCCTTTCTAAGGTAGGTAAATTGAGGACCCAGTTGTGGGGGCAATAAGCTGACTGTATAAATATACAAAAGGATGAAGGCTATTGCTTAGCGCATTGTAAGCCGCCCTGAGTCTCCGGAGAAGGGCGGCATATAAATCAATTTTTTAAAAAAAAAAAAATCACCAAGCTCTCCTCCTGAATCAGTATAGACAGCATGGTAAATGGTCATACAATCACATTTTCTGCAGATAAAGAAGTTGTGTTATCTATCCGTTTGTTGTGTTTTGGCTTTATAAAGCTCCATATCAAACACCTTAACAATAATCTAAGAAATAATATCATAATTCCTAAGCATAGCAACATAGCAATAAAACAACTGTTGCAGAACAATAACGCAAGCAGCAAGTTTAATCCAATATCAAAGGTATCAAACTGTATTTAAATGAACAGAAAAACCACTAGATTTTATTTTTTTTAAAAAAATACATAATTAAAGAGAAAAAGAACAATGGTTTTATCCATTTTTTTTTCTTTTTATTTTGGCAGAGATGTTCTTAGCAAAGAATGAGAAGGCTGGTGGACTGACAAGTGCTAAAAGATTAGATTAATCTTGAAGAATTTAATTCATGTTGAATTCGTAGTGGGATATTGCTAGCGTGGTTATGCTGAGTTATTCATTTGAGCACAGCACAGCATTTTCCCCATGTGGCATCAGCTTGGGTCATCAAAGATTTTTGAATTTCCGCTGTGAGAAACAAATTGCTTCAGCCATATGTGTGTGATTTATCCACATTCCCCGTTTTTCTGTAAAAACATCTACAACTATCTCTAATACAGCAAATTTTGTTTTCATTTAGTTAGCTCCTGTATTACTATGGCCTTAGAAAGGCAACATGCTTTCTGTTGAGCTTGGCCTTGGCATAGGATTGAGGGAGGAAAAAACACACAGCTTGCCCAGGATCCTGCTCTAGATTTATCAAAACAGGTAGTCCTTGACATACAACCAATTGCTTAGTGACTTCAAAGTTTAGTTTTTAGTTTTTAATTGTTTTTAATTGTTTAGTTTTAATCTGTTAATGGGTTTTAATTCGCGTTGTTTTAATTCGGGCCAAAGTATATAATTCTTTTAATTAATTTTAAATTTTGTATTGTTATGTATTTTAGTTCTGGCTGTGCACCGCCGAGTCCACTAGGAGAAGGGCGGTATATAAATTGAATAAATAAATAAATAAATAAATAAAGTTAAGACAGATCCCCAAAATAGCAATAGCACTAGAATTTAGACTTAGACTTCACTGTGCTTTACAACCCACTCTAAGCAATTTATACAGTCAGCCTATTTCCCCCAACAATCTGGGGCCTCATTTCACCAACCTCAGAAGGATGGAAGGCTGAGTCAACCTTCAGCCCATGAGTGAGAATTGAACTGCCAAACTGCTGGCAATCAGCAGTCAGCAGAATTAGGCTGCAATGCTGCATTCTAACCACTGCGCCACCATCAAAAGCTATTTATGGCCCAGTATCAATGTTCCAATATCACTTCCCACCAGTCACATGACTGCATTCAGGCACTCAGCAATTGGTCCACATTTACAGACACTTGCAGCACCCCAGTGGTCACATTACCACAATTTATGACATTTTTTTTCAGCATTTATTTCTGTTTTTTAAAAGGTTTTAACAAAAACTGGTCCATAGCAACAATGGGTTTGCTTTACAACCACTGTGTTTGCTTAACAACCAGAGTGAAAAAGATCATAAAATAGGATCCAGTCATGTGATGACCTGCTTTACCGTGACTTAGGACTGTAATTGATGGTGGGACCTACAAGAATATCATTAGGTGGAAAAAAATGAAATATTCACTTGCAATGGAAAGAAGTTCACCATTGGGGGCCTGCTTAAGATTCTTGCTAACTACACCTGAAAGACCTCGTGACCTGGTCAAACTCAATGAGCACCAACCAACTAAGGAACTATTGCTTTCAGTGTAAATTCTCTATCTTAGAATAGATAATTGCTTAGAAGTAATACCAGTCACCCATGATTCAGTAATGCCGATCACTTTTTTTACCTTGAATTCTATCTGTCCCAAAATTCTCCTTAGTTGTATCGATTGCTTTCTGATCTTAGCACACTTCGTTCTTGCTTAGACTGGTTTGACTTTTGACTTGTAGACCATCTTAATGACTACTCTTCTGTGTTTCTTTCTAGCTGCGAGTTACCATTTTGGGAATTTGACCTTAGACTGTGAAAATATGCTTTTGTTGCTCCCAGTTTCTACTCTAATCCAAAATAAAGAGCACCAGATTTAAGCAAGCCCTCCCTAACCTAATGTGTTCCAGATGTGTCATGCTACTTGTATCAGCTCCAACCAGCTGGGCTGGTGGCCATATTGGCTGATGAAGGCAATAGTCCAGCCCACATCCAGAAATCTGGAGATCTAGCACATTTGGAAGGTATCATGCAGAATACCTTCTTAAGATATTGGACATGTACAAAGGTTTTCAAATCATTAATTTAGAACATTATTATATAATTTTATGAGGGAGTTTATATTATTCTTTTTCTCCATGAGGTTTTCTTCTCTATCCATTTTTAATATCAGTTATTTATTTTCAACATGTTTCTGTTCTTGTTTAAAACGTGTGACATATTTGGGATTACAGCTCTTCTGCAAATCAAGAATGGGAAATTGTGTCTGTTGTATATGATAAGCAGGCAAAACATTATTATTGCTGTTATTATTTAGACATGTCCTATCTTGAGCTTTTTAGCTTTATTTTTTTTACCTTTTATTATAATGTCTTTGTATGATTGTTGAGATCTGCCCTGAGTCATTGGGAGTTGGATGGCACCTAAATTTAATAAATTATTATCATTACTCCATCATCTACTGCTTCTACTTGCTGGTTGTACTGACTATGTACTTTATGTGAAAGGTAGTGTACATGTTGCACATCAAATCTTATGTATCTGGAGATTATAAAGAATTCTTCTTCTTCAGCCTAACCTGAGACACATGAAATATTTTTTACATAATTATAATATCAATGAAACCGGTAATATGAATAAAAGATATACATTTAGGATTCCTAGACCTGGGCTGCAAAACCACGGACAACCCCTAGATGCAAGTGAACATCTCTTTGTTGCCATCCATTGGTCTTCTCCATTTTTGCAAACTAGATCTAGTAGCCCTGACAGTTAAAATCTAATAAAGCCATTGGATTTCTAGCAGCATATAAAACTGTTCCACTTAGCCCAACATTATTCACTCTGATATCAGATCACCTCATCTATCTTTTTAAATTGGAGATGAAAAAATATTAGCCAGAGTTCTTGACATTCTTGATACTTTAGTGATGATTAACTAAAATTCTATTGATTCTAATAGGTGAGATCTCAGATATAGCTCCCTGCCTAAACATTCCTATATGCTTGGCCATATAATTTTTTCTCAGTATAATTTAATGTTTCTATAAAATAAGTAAGTAGTGAGAGAGAGAAGATGATCATACCCTTGAGACCTTCTGCCATGGATGTTTACAACTTATAATGAAAACCATGAGTTTCTCCTTTTGTCCAACACAGCACACATTCCTATGACCCATAAGCAAAGACAGGAGACCAAGCAAGGAAGATATGATTAACCATCATACATTTTTGGAAGTTTACAAGCTTCCAAAAGTACCATATTACCAGCCAAGGTTTTTTTAATCAGCTTTTTTCTCCTCCTTTTCTCTGTATCAAATGACACAATTACACTGAATTTTCACTGCAGCTTTCTGATTTTCAAACTAAGTACTGACTGAACCACACAGAAATATTCCCTCTGCATTAACGATCTGCTAGTAGTTATTTATGCTGCACATTTGGGAAGAAAGAAAATTTATTTCAATGTTGAAATAATTCACTTAGAAAACTCAACATGGATGTGAGGAGGAGGAGGAGGAGAATAGCTCTGAGAAGTTAATATCGCAAGCCAAAAAACTTGCTTTCTTGCAGGCAGAGGGCAAAATCTAGTCAACATTGTGAAACTGCAGCTGTGTGCCTCTGATCCCTTAGATCTATGTGTGCGATCATCACAGATTTTCTAATCATTTAATGGAGCACAGTCTCTTGGAAGTTTTGAGCAACTGAGCTTTGCTAAACTCTTTTTCTTTTCTTTTTGAAGAACCACATTCATCTTACCCAGGCTACAGCTAAATGAAAGGAGTGTTTCTTATTTTATGTTAAGCTCTTTTTTTAAAAAAAACTACACGTAAAACTTGTATATAGAGACAAAAAAATTATTATAAAAGTTTTTTATGAGCACACCAGCCCTAGTACAGAAAGTACTAGTACAAAATAATGTCCATCTAATTTTGTTTTTCCTCTATAAAATGCATTAGTATCAATTTCCATGCACAAAATGGAGATTTCCTGATATTCTGCTGCAAAGGGATAAAATGCCTAACTTACATTTAGCCAAAGTTTCTGACAATCATATCATAATACACGGAAGCAGAATCTAGCAGAATCTGAGGAGTGGGGAAAGTTATGGGTAAGATAGGGTAAATCTTAGACACTTCTTGTAATGGCAAAAGAGTGATTTAGGGAATCAGTTCGAATGAAGAAGGCCATTGGTCTTTCTGGAAATGAACTTGAGTCTCTGACACCAGGTGATCCAGAGTGGATACATGGCAGGAATAACAGTGGTTGGATCTATACCTAGCATTACCCTTCTAGAGCCAAAATAAGGGCCCACTGATTTGTGCTTACAGTGATACCTTGATACTCATTGTTAATTGGTTCCAGGAGGTGCAAAGAGTAGTAAAAACAATGAGTACCAAACAATTTTTCCCATAAGGAAAAATGTAGTGAGTCACAAGGCAGTCGACACCAACCAGTTCTAGCTTGTGTGTTGAGTACCAAACATATGATGAGTACCAGGACAAAATGTTTGTGTCAAAATGCGTTGAGTACCAAATTCGATGGATTTCAAAGCAATTGAGTACTAAGGTACTATTGAATTTGTTAAACTGTAGATTGTATCTTCAGATAGATGATAGATAGATAGATAGATAGATAGATAGATAGATAGATAGATAGATAGATAGATAGATAGATAGATGGATGATAGGTAGGTAGGTAAGTAGGTAGATGGTAGATGATAGATAGATGATAGATAGATAGATAGATAGATAGATAGATAGATAGATAGATAGATAGATAGATGGATGATAGGTAGGTAGGTAGGTAGATGGTAGATGATAGACAGATGATAGATGATAGATAGATAGATAGATAGATAGATAGATAGATAGATAGGTAGGTAGGTAGATGGTAGAAGATAGATAGATAGATAGATAGATAGATAGATAGATAGATAGATAGATAGATAGATAGAGATAGATAGATTTTTTTTAATTTTTTATTAAGTAAACAATATCTTACAGTTCAACATTTTCGGTTTGGCAACGTGCAATCATGCTATATACTTATATAAGTGGTATCTAATAGATTACATAGATATTTTTTTAAAAAAGATAAATGGATGGATGGATGGATTATTTATTTTTTTATTATTATTTATTAAATTTTTATACCGCCCTTCTCCCGAAGGACTCAGGGCGGTGTACAGCCAAGATAAAAAACCAACAATATAAAAGTTAAAAACAATTTAAAATTATTAAATAGTTTGGCCAATAATCTAAAATAAAGTAACCCATTAAAATAATATTTTAGGCCAGCCCTGCTTGATGGAATAATAGTGTTTTAAGGGCGCAGCGAAAGTTACGGAGATCGGGAATCCGATGAATCTCTGGAGGCAGCTCGTTCGAGAGGGCAAATGCCCCCACAGAGACGGCTTTCCCCCTGGGGGTTGCCAGTCGACACTGTCTAACCGACGGCATCCTGAGGAGACCCTCTCTGTGGGAGCATACTGGTCGATGGGAGGCTATTGGAGGCAGAAGGCAGTCTCATAAGTACCCAGGTCCTATGCCATGGATGGAAGAGAGAGAGAGAGAGAGAGAGAGAGAGAGAGAGAGAGAGAGAGAGAGAGAGAGAGAGAGAGAGAGAGAGAGAGAGAGAGAGAGAGAGAGAGAGAAGACTGGAGTCTTCTCCCTGGGGGCGAGAAGACTTCCTTTACACCCCTTCAAGGAAAACATGAGCAAAAGGCTGCAACTTGAAAATTCTAGCAAAATCCCAACATGTCACTGAGACCGATTGTGTCTGGGTCATTTTTTTTTCTTTTGCTCAGTGTCAACCCAGGTATTTTACTGCCTGTCATGGACGATAATACAGTACCTTTTCCTATGTGTGTGCAAAAGACGAATGGAGATGCTTTTTCAGTAGCAACCATAAAGTAGCATCTTCAGCTGTTCCTAAAGTATTCCAGGATGCCCACCCAGATAAGTGCCAGATAGCTCTCTCCTTACAAAGCTCCTTGCTGCTCCACGTGTTTGGTGCTCAAGGCCTTTGCTCACTTTGCCCAATGATAGGGCTGTTGCTTTTATTAATGCCTTACGGGAGACTCATTCGGTGAGGCTTTCATCTTGCATTTACCGATGCCGTTTTGTTTGGTATAGTTAATAGACATACTGCCAAGAATAGTGAGATCCCATTATCCTTACCAGATTATGTAATGTAATGCCTTGATGAAGATATGGAAAGATTCTCATGCAAAATACATGTTACTTGGATAAGTAAACTTGGACAAGCTTTAGCACTAATTTCATGTACTCCTAATTGGCTCATATGCTTCTGTTTATGTAATGCAGATAAAGACATTAGATAAAGAAAATTTCGGTTTCCAAGTTGGAAGCCAAGGAATGGCTTTTCCACACTGACTGACTCATTCTTCTGAATGACTACAAGCATTTCAACCCCCATATATTCTATCATGCTTTCTACTACCATATGTCATTTCACTCCAAGAAATGAAAATATGACTTGGAAAATAATTTTAACATGCTGCAAGATATCTATAATGCAGTTATAAGCAGATTTGTACAGAAGTAAAGTGGGGCATTTGTGCCGCAGGCAATGTGCTTACAACAGCAAGAGCATTATAGTTTTAAAAGAGTAAAATGTAGTTCTGTTTACAGATCAGTGGTGGGTTTCTACTGGTTCGCCCCGGTTCAGGCAAACTGGTAGCAGCGGCGGCAGGAGGCTCCGCCCACCTGTCCGGACATCATCATGAACACTCTACGCATGTGCAGAAGCGCCGAGCATGAGTGAAGCGAGCACGCACGCATGCAGTCACACTTCCAAACCGGTAGCAAAGGTAACTGAAAACCACTACTGTTACAGATACAGTAGTTCTCAACTTATGACCACAATGGAGCCTGAAATTTCAATAATAAATTATGACGTTCATACATTAATGCACTCACATGACCAGATCTACTTTTACAATTTTTTCGTGGTAGTTAATTTGAATCAATATATTCCTATGAGTGTGGGTTTTTTTTTTCCAGAAATGGGCCAAAAAGGCCAGAAACAGGCCAAAAACATAGTAAATTGTGGCCACATGAATGAAGTGCATTGAGCCAAACACCCAAAATGCAATCATGTAACTAGGCAGATGTGTGCTGCCATTGGAATTCTGGAATCAGGTCTTAAGTAGCTTTTTTGGGGGGGGGGGGGTTGGCATGAATTTGAACGGTCACTAACCAACCGGTTGTAAGTCTATGACTACTTGTACCTTAAGAATGGAAGAATGAAAGCTTCTAACCCCATTCCTATGCCTTAGAAAGCTATGCCAGAACCACTATTAGAAATTCCAACATTCTCCCAACTATGTTTTTGTAGTTTGTAAGGGACTAGCAAGTTAGGGTTGTGTCACAACCATACCCCTGGAATTACTCTGCAGACAGATATAGAATCATCTAAAGGCACTGTAGGTCTGCAAGTTAATTTCTGTAAGGCAGGGGTAGGCAACATAGGATGACTCTACCCGTTGTGCCGTTGGAGGAAGCTGGGAAGTGATTTGATTATTTATTTAAGCTGGGAAGCTGATTTGATTATTTATTTGCATATTTAGTGAACAGGCACTCCCATTACAGCCATTTCCCGGTGGCCTCAGGAGAGACTAAATGCGCTTGCCAGTCCCAAAATCTATACCCACCAAGTGTGTTTAGAATTTCTTCTGCCTTTCAAGAACATTTCCAAAAATGCTATCTCTATGTGCAGCCAGCATATAGTTGTATTGGTGGAGGGGGCAAATTTGAAGCTTAATGCTGGCCTGATCTAGCATAGGAATTTGGCATAACCCTGCTGCTTGCAGCCCAACCCATTATTCGTGAACACAATAATGTTCCCCAAAAAGTCCAAAAAATAGCTTCTCATTTTTCAGCTTAGCATTCCTTGGCAACCAGGGAATTTATGAAGTTGAGCATGCCTTGATCTCCTCACCTGGTCCCGTACATGAAGAACAATTAAAGCCTGAACATCCTCTTTCTAGACGCTATTTCCTCAGTGGGTCTTCCAGCTGAACAGAAAACCCAAAGCTGCTGATTATATTGGTCTCCGTTGACAACTAAACCTAAAACAAGATGCTGGAGGAATTTATGTATATAACTGAAACATTCTGCTGGGGTTGGGACAAACATTCCTTTGTCAAAATTTTTGACTGTTCTTTTGGTGGCTTCTCTTAGCCACAGCTGGTCCAAGATGGAATCCCAGTTTAAATCCTACAGAGGGAGCTGAGTCAGAGGCAAAAGTTTGGATTCCCTCATCAAGTGTTTTTTGAAACCAGACAGTACATCTGTTTGGCCTTGGATGCTAGCCCACATTTTCTTTAGTGGCTTATTTTGATTATAAAAAATTAAGAGACTGAAGCAAGGAAAAGCATTCAGGTTACTAGCCAGTATCGTGTATTCTCTGACAGTTAGCAGGCTGCAAAGATCCTGTTCTAAAAGAAACTAGGGTCATTGTCCCAAATACCAAGTGGTAAAGAACACTGATATAAAAAAGCAGTTCCATGCCAATAACAAGAGTTTGTTGGTATAGTTTGGTATAATAGTAAGACACTGGGTTAAAAACAAGGAGACCATAAATTATTGTTCCACCTTAGGCATAAAGCCAGCCAAATCGTCTTGGCCCAATTGTTCTCTCTCAGCCCTAGGAAGGAAGCAGTGGCAACCACTTCTGAAAATCTTGGCAAGAAAACTTCAGGGACTTGTTCAGGTAGTCAACAATAGCCCAAAGACCCATGTGTATGCATACATGCTTTGCCATTGCCTGCTTTTTATGCCTGAGAGTGATTAGTCCAGGGGCGGGCTGCTGGGGGTTCTCGGGGGTTTGGGAGAACCTCTAGCTAAGATTCTGTGCAGTTTAGAGGACCCCCAAATATCACTCCTGGCTGGCCCGGCCCCAGCCCCACCCCTCCCAGGAGTCCCCATGTGTCCCGTTTTGGATGCATGTAAGTGCAGGGTACACGGAGACTCGGGGAGGGCGAAAAACGAGCCTAGCAGAAGTTCAGTAAGGCCAGAAACAGATCCATTTCTGGCCTCCATTTCTGGAGCCTGGGGAGGCAAAAACACCCCCCCCCCCATGGTGCAGAAGGTCGACTAGACCATGCCCACCATGGCCACGCCCACCCAGCAACCAGGCAGAGAATCCCTTGCTAAAATTTTTGAAGCCCACCCCTGGATTAGTCCAAAATCATCAGCTTTGTGCCTGAAACAGGACTAGAACTTACTGTCTCCCTCTTTGAAGCCCTAGGCAATAAAAGAATTAGCCATCCCTTGCAAGGAATAGGGAGGTGGAAGAACAAAGCAGTAGCAGAACAGTCTAATGAGAGGATGTGTAGCCTACAGTCCAATGGGAACACTTTGTAAACTCTTGCCGATAGGATTTTCATAGCCAGCTTCCAGTCAAGCCACTATGACCCATAGCTTCGATATGCCCTAAATTGAGTGATTCCAGATCTAACCTATTGGTCTAAAATTCCAGGAACAGGGAACCTTGTTTCTGTCACATTTCCTCTAAGATAGTATAATCCCTTGTGGGCTGCCCTCCCCAGCTGGATAAAAAGACAAATAATCCTTACCAATGTCTTCACCCAATCTCTTGTATAGCAGGCCTCAATCTAAAACCAGAGTTGTATGTGGGCCTATGGCTATAGCGCAAGCTAATCCCATTCTAAATTTTTGTTGACATGTTGCAGAAAGAAAAGCATAAAAACAACCTTCCTGACTGAAAGAGACCTGACTGAGCTGACATACAAGTGTGATCTCTCCTTCACTGCCTCTCCCCCCCACACACACACACAAACACACAAATATTTTGCTATTGTGGACTAGTAAGCAAAATCCCTCCATGGAGATATTTCCTGGGATGAAACATTTCTGCAAATAAAAAGACCCCCAACCATCTGACTGCTTATTTTTTTTTCTTCACCAGGATGCACAAACATCCTGTTGCTTACCATTCATCAACAAAACGTAGCACAATTCCACTTCTACAAAGGACTGACCAACTCTAGCAAAAAAGAAAAAGAAAAGGCCCAAGGCCTCCAAAGTTTCATCTGGTCCTAATTTTCCATTGACTGTAAAATGACACGCCAAATTTTTTTTTTTCATATTCATTGTAGCTTATTTTCATCTAGTTTACATTTCAGAATGCCCTGCTTTTCCAGCCTGATTTGTCATATTAAAAAGAAGAGGGGAAAAAAAGAATTTTATAGTAGCCGACCGACTGGCACCACCACAGCTTTGCAGTTCAGAGGATCCAAAATGACAGAGAATCTCTGATTTCTCATTAAAGGGTTGGGGCAAGACAGTGTGACTCGACTTGCATTCTCCCTCAGAATGCCCTAGAACTAAAATTGTGAGTGTGGGTGTGAGCCTCTGGCAGAAAAAGAAGGGAGGAGGCACTTCTGAAATGCAGCTTTCCAGTTTCCTTAAAGCTCAGAAAGCAAAGGATGCACTGTGTTAATAGATGGGACAATTGGATTGATTTCACCACAAGGAGAATCAAATTCTCACAAGGTAACTTGGGTAGTATTCCATAACTCCCATCTTCTGTAGGGTTAAAATGATGGAAATTAAATTTATCCCAGGTTGAAGAAAGGGGGGAAAGAGTTTGCCCTTTTCTCTAGAGCACGGATGTCAAACTTGCGGCATCACGTTGCCGTCACGTGACATATTGTGATGTTTTTTCCCTTCGCAGAGCTGAGATGGGCATGGCTTGCGTGTGATGCATCCAGCCCGCAGGCCGCCAGTTTAACACTCCTGCTCTAGAGGCGAATTCACACTATTGTTTTGATGCAGTTAGAGGCCAAGGATGCATTTGTGTTCCTAGCTACAAATAAAGCTTATTGAGCTAGACAAGTTTCATCTCTTTTATTCTGATGGATAGTCTGTCTTATTTTTCAACGGTTGCTTTCGTATATTTCCTATCTGGAAATGAATGGACATCTTTGATTTTTTTTTTCCATCAGCAAAGGCCTATGGGCTTCAAAAAGATGGCAGGGATCTGTAAATTCCCCACACAGAAGCGCACAACCAAAGGTTTCACTGCCAACTCCTCAGCCCAAAGACATAGTTCCTCTTTTCCCTTCCTTGTCCTGAAAAATGACGGTAAAAGGAACACCAGCTGTCATATCCCTGAAGTGCTGAACAACAGTAAGCCCATGTACAAATCCCAGAGAATCATAGGAGAAGTAACTGTTCTGAAAAACCTCTATATCTTTTCATCAAGCCAATGAAATGGAAAAAGGGTGTAAGAGGGAAATAAGGCTCAAGTACTGTCATTGTTCCATTGCAACTTTTTGTCAGGTAAATGAAGAAAAATAGAGAAAATGTGTGAATAAAGCAGCAGGTAACCTGGGACACATTCCCAAATTATCAATTTGGCCTTGAAAAACAAGCCAACTAGTCCCTTTGTTGTTTTTCATCCTCTTTCCCACCCCCAACACCAAGCCTTCCCACTTCTCTGAAAAACTCATGATTGTTGCCAGATTAATCTAAGGAGAAATTTGAAAAACCTGTTCATCCCTTAGTGCAGATTTTCTCAAGCATCTGAGTTAGCTGCTGCGTGGAAACATCTGGTGTTGGTCCTAATTCAAGCTTCTAGTTACCTCCTCCAACACATACCACATGGAACAGTAAGAGTGATCAAAATGGGTGCCCAAATTCATGCTTTCTTTAACGAATGCAAGGATTTCTTTCTGTATTATTCCTACTCAGTTTTTGTGCATTCTGATGCACTACATAATTTCAGGCCTGAAATCTACTGTTCCTGTCAAACTGCTGTAAGTAGAAAGTAAGAACTCCAAAATGAATCTCGCATCTCGCACTAGTCGTATTTTCTAAAATATCTATTCACTTTCTGGCTTATGCCGAAGATTTTTATCCTAACTCTGCTCCATCGTATGGGAGTAAAGAGACTGCTCCTTATAATGAAAAGAAAGATAGGCCAGCAAAACATGCAATGAGACGTTGATAGTACTGTGTTTCCCTGAAAATAAGAACGTCTTATATTTTTTTGAACCCCGAAATAAGCGTTTGGACTTATTTTCGGGGAGGTCATATTATTTTGGGGCACATAGAGCAAAATGGGGCTCCTCTTGCAGTCTTACCTGATTTCCAGCTCTGCATTTAAATATTTTCAGGGAGGGCTTATTTTTTGGGGAGGAGGCTTTTTTTAGTGCATGTGCTCAAAAGCCCAATTGGGCTTATTATCAGGGGATGTCTTATTTTTGGGGAAACAGGGTAGTAGTAGTAGTAGTAGTATGGCATTTGAAGCTTTTCTCTGCTTCATAATAAGGCAATTCGTAATATTTTGAAATAATAATTGCCATTTGTCTGCAAAATTATAAGGTATATTAACTATTCCAGCCACAATGATCCTTTCAAGTGGCGATGTCTTCTGATTCTAGTATACCCAAGTACCACACCGAAAGGCAGTAAAAAGAATTAACCTTACTCCATGGCCATATTGGTCAAGTATTCTGATTACTTCAATCCCAACCTACTTAGGAAGCAACAGATTGAGAAGGTTAACAGGTATGAAACCAAAGATATAAATGTCCATTATACAAGATGATGATGATGATGATGACAACGACATTGTGCTTTCACATCTGCATCTCAATGTTAGCTAGAAGTGTTTGCAATGTTCTGATATGTTTGATATGTTCTTTGTCACTTGATCTTCTTTGCCTTCCTCCCCCCTTACCCGCATTTTCCCCTCCCCCCATGTAATTCTACCTTGAAAGGGGATACTTTCATGGAAACACATCATTAATATACCACTAGCAGTGAAATGTTTCTATCAATGCAACTCTTGCTTCACCAGCACTAAAAATAAGTACTGGATAAAAATGCAGAAATGAAACATGTCCAAAAGTATGGTTGGTTAATCAACCAATGGAATGGCAGCAATGAATAATGTAAAATGAGTTGTAGAAATGGCCATCCTTGTCTATAGATGACATTTTGGTGGCTTTGCCAAATCACCATCTGCATGACTATCTCTTCAGTTTCTTCTCTTGGACTCATGTCCTTGGTGGATTAAAATGGTTTTTGTTTTTTTTTCTGAGTATGGAACTTTGCTTCTCCTTGCTGGATTGCAAACATAGACACCAAGAATCACAGAACTCTGAGACACACAAAAATAATAATAATAACCTTGGCTGTAACTCTAATTAGTAACTGGACTATAAAATAACTATTAAAAATATTCCTTTTGGCTCCTCTGTATCCTAAAACTTTTCTGTTCCAACTGCTTGTAATTAGGAACTGACAGCAGCTAAATTTATTTAAAATGCCCTACTCCATCTCTTTTTTTGTTTTCTTCTTGTGCCATGTCATTTAGAAGACTAGGGAGCAAGAAATTTTTATTTTTATTGTTTATTTATTGGATTTTTAATTTATTTTTTTTAAAAAAAACATCATAGATAAGCTAATCCAGTAGCCTTCTTGATTTCAGAGTGGGTTATGAATAAATACCCAATTACCAGTTTGGCGCCGCGGCGATCCAGTTGGAGTTTCCATTTCCACCTGCTATTTCTTCTGTGACAAGAGCGGCAGGTAGCCTAATGGTGAAGACGCTTGCCTCCCACTCGGAATGTTGAGAGATCAATCCTAGGTAGTGGCAGATGTTTCTCTCGTAGGGCGCAAAGAAAAAATAATTGTTGTGAACTCCACGTGGTGTCAAGAAGGGCATCTGGCCAGGAAATGCCCAGCTCCACCCAGTTGCCCTAACTCTATCCTGAATTAAGGGATTACAAGAGTTATAAAAAGGGAGTTGTATTTCTTTTCTGACAAAAAATAATTGGAGCAAACCTGAAGCATGTGGAACTATCAGCACTGCTGTGTTTTAAAATAGTTTACTCTTTTTAATGGCATATTAGTATTCATATTATCTTCATGTCAGCCTTTCTGGAAGTTTGTTGGTGGATACTTAAAAATGCTTAAAATAAATTAATAATAAATCTTGCTGATTGTGGCTGTTGTGAAAGTCTCTCTGGGCTCTGCTAATCACTGTGTTCTTCCAAATGTTTTCTAAACTGTTTGATCTGCCATATTCCTTCCTAGATCAGGCTTCTTCCTTTCCCTTTTCTTGCATATTTTATATAGAGACTAACTTCCCTGGTCTTCCCAATTGATGGGCAGTCTTCAGAAGATGCAACAGATTTGAACAATGGGCCCTATCCAACAAATGAAATTTAATGCGGAGCAAAGCAAGGTTTTATACCTGGGCAGGAAAAACCAAAGCTACAAATACAGATTAGGTGAAACCTGGCTCAAAAATAGTTACTGTGAGAGGGACCTTGGAATCCTAGTGGACAATCACTTAAACATGAGTCAGTAGTATGCAACAGCAGCCAAACAAGCTAATACAATTCTTTTTTTGTATAAACAGAGACATAGAATCAAAATCATGTGAAATATTAGTACTGCTTTATAAAGCCTTAGCAAGGCCACATCTGGAATACTGTATCCAGTTTCGGTCACCACATTACAAAAAAGATGTTGACACTTTGGAAAAAGTGCAAAGAAGAGCAACTAAGATGATTAAAGGCCTGGAGAGTAAAACATATGAAGAACAGTTGCAGAATTTGGCAAGTCTAGAGAAAGAAGGACGGGGGGGGGCATTATAGCGGTATTCCAGTATTTGAGAGGCTGCCACAATGAGGAGGGGGACTATTTATTTTCCAAAGCACCAGAGAGCAGGACAAGTAACAATGGATGGAAACTAATCAAGGAGAGAAGCAACCTGGAATTAAGGAGAAACTTCCTAATAGTGAGGACAATTAACTAGTGGAACAGCTTGCCTTCAGAAGTTGTCGATGCTTCATTGCTGGATGTCACTTGTCTGAAATGGTATAGAGTCTCTTACTTGTGCAGGGTGCTGGACTAGAAGACCTCGAAGGTCCCTTCCAACTCTGTTCTGATTCTGATTTTATCCTTTTCACTTCATTCTTCACTTCAAAGCTCTTTCTTCACTCCACCTTAGTATTATTCTCAATTTCCCCTTTAGAATTCTTTCTCTCTCTTTCCCTTCTCTTCTTCCTCCTCTTCTCTCTACTTCTATTTTACTTCTACTCGTCTCTTTCTACTTCCACTCCTTCCACTCCTTCTCCTTCCATTCCCTCCTACTTCCACCTTTGGAGTTTTCTGCTGTGAGATCAGGGCAGAAAAGTCCAAAGGTCTTGTTTTTTTCTTATGGACCAATTAGTGCTCTCAGCATAGCCATGATGTGAGTCGGGTGATCTGAATGGGAACTCAGATACTCATGAAACATGAGTTTCACTATCAATAGGTCAGTATGATCGGAATTGTCTAAATTGTCTAATCTATATATATATTGATGGCCTCTTTAACTTGAAGGTCACATTTTGAATACTGTCTTCTGAAAATAAAAGAAAAATGGAGTGCAGTACTGTCATTGGTTATTATCAAATAAATCATTGGGGCTGTGGGGAATCTAACATGAATAATTTGGCATGTAAAATGTAAATGGATTGCTAGCCATTTAATGAGCGAATGTTTAAGAGCTGTTATGCTACAACAACAAATACTAAAATTGACGATGAAGGAACAGAAACAGTTCCATTGTATCCCCCAGAACATCAGCACTTTATCCAGCTTCCTACGAATGTGTTGAATCTGTAGTATTCTGCATCTACAGCAGTGGTGGGTTTCAAATTTTTTTACTACCGGTTCTGTGGGTGTGGCTTGGTGGGTGTGGCATGGCTTGGTTGGCGTGGCAGGGGAAGGATACTGTAAAATCTCCATTTCCTCCTGATCAGCTGGGACTCAGAGGCAGAGAATAGATGGGGGCAGGGCCAGTCAGAATTTTTACTACCGGTTCTCTGAACTACTCAAAATTTCTGCTACCGGTTCTCCAGAACTGGTCAGAACCTGCTGAAACCCATCTCTGATCTACAGTTGTTATTACAATCTATGAGGTACAATGGAGATTTGGGTTCAATTTTTGGGCTCAGGTCTCAGTGCAGGTGTTTCTTCTTCTGGCATTGGAGACATGGTGAAATGTGAATAAATACTAAATATTTTATGCCCTTTCCCTTTATTTTTTCATGTTCCATTGTATGGCTGTTTGTTCAAGCTCATCTTCTTTAAATCTGACCAAACAGAGTGGAACGTGAGGAATCTGGAAAACCAACAATTGGCAGCATAGTGTTTACCAAATTATGTGCTACAAGATTTTCTGCAAACTGACACTGATGACATGAGAGCAGGTCTTACCTCTGTTTCTTTTTAGAACATAAGCCAAGAGGAGCTTGACATCATCCAATTGATATTTTTTAAAAAATGGGTACTCTTTTTTCCAGAATGACTCAGATTTTCCCATCGAGCAAATCTGTCTCATAAACCACATATGCCAGCCAGCCCCTACCTAGTATCCTACAGATGCAGTGGTGGGATTCAAATATTTAACAACCGGTTCTCTGCCCTAATGATTTCTTCCAACAACCAGTTCACCAGACTGCTCAGAAAGTTAACAACCGGTTCTCCCGAAGTGGTGCGAACCGGCTGAATCCCACCACTGTACAGATGTATTGACCCTTGGATTGAGCCAAGCTTGCCTAGGCAAGGAGGGAGCCCTCTCACTTTGCCTGCACAAGTCCAATCAGCTTATTTGAAATAATTGCAAGTGTTAGTTGCTTGAGGAAGGCTGCTTCATAATTAAGCTGCCAGATGGGGAAGGCTGATATACCCATTTATAAGGGAGGCCATCTTTTTAAACTCGGTAGGACACACATTCGAATGAAAATGCATTGGATTCCCAGTTTATGCGTTAGCCTATGAATGTGTCAAAATGTATAGTTATTTGTAGTAACATTGTTTTGGTCCTTCACATGAAGCCATCAAGTAGGGCATGGTACAGAAATTGGAAAATGTCATAATATTCTTATCTGGCAGTTCATGATGTTTTCTTTCAAAAGGCATTAGCAATATGCTTCTCTCTCTTGGAGAACTTCAAGAGTGGATAATTATTCTTGTCTGCATTGCAATATATATTAAAACATGTTCAAATGTGGCTTTCCAGGGAGTTCTGCCAAATATTTTTAAGGCACCAGCTGCAGCTTTAGCTAATTTTATATTGCCTTTTGAGTCTTTTACCAAATCCAGCTTGCATTTGTTTTTAAATTAAAGCTGAAATGTACAACTGTACATTAGCAACATTTTACTAGATTGGAAGGTCCTTCCTTTGCAATTAAAATATTTAATTCCTTATCCTATCACAGTTTACATGTCTAGCAAAATATCTTCAGTAAGAACCAAGTCTGCCTCTGAAAGCCCATTGCATATATTTGATATATTTGATTAGAAAAAGAATGAAAAGCTACTCTTAAGAATATACCATATCGTCTTAATAAAATCATAATCATGGTCTATAAAGCAAAATGAATTGAGGGACAGAATGGCAGCATCAGTATACATGGCAATGTCAGAAGTCAAGAGATTCTCAAACTGAGGGTCATGAACCCAGAGGCTCCCCAGTAACTTAGAGGTTACAATTATTTAAAAGTAGCTGATTAGATTTTGCAGTCAAAAAACTCACATCACTTTGCCTGGGGAAGTCTGGATCATACTGTAGTCTTGGCCATCTGCTGGACTAATCCATTTTACTGGAGAACCACTGTGATTAGCTTGGTTTTCCTGCCAGTTGGTAACTTCCATGGAGATTTGCTATAGTAAATTAGTAGTTCTTTTGAATGGCAGTGAGAGTATATGCATACTTGAGGTTCAGTATTTTTATCCACTGTTCAGTATGGATAGTCTTTCAGATGAAATGTTTCATTAGATGGTAAGAAAAAAAATGAAGATGATCAATCTATCAGTTGTGCTGAAGAAAGTAAAGGTAACCCTAGAAAGTATGATAAAAGTTATGCCTTCTTTAAAAAGCAATATATTTATTTCTCATCAGATCTTAACTTTATTGAACTCAAATCTTTTATTTGAGGGACAGTGACTTCATACAAAATGATGTATTGTTGTAAGCCTTGTGTTATCATAACGTTTAAGAATCCCCATTATACATGAAGAGGTTTTGGGTTTTTTTTAATTTGATTTATATGCCGCCCTTCTCCGGAGACTCAGGGAGGCATACAATGTGCTAAGCAATAGCCTTCATTCTTTTGTATATTTATACAAAGTCATCTTATTGCCCCCACAACTGGGTCCTCAATTTACCTACCTTAGAAAGGATGGAAGGCTGAGTCAACCTTGAGCCTTGTCGAGATTCGAACCTGCAGTAATTGCAGGCAGCTGTTCTTAATAACAGGGTGCTGTAGACCACTGTACTATCAAGGCTCTTTTTCAATGTAGAGCTTCCCTTTGTTTATATATTTATGTCTTTGTTTATTCATTTACAATATTCCATTTTTAAAACATTCATACATTGATTTCTTTTTTTAAAACAAACCCTTTGGCTAAAATATTAGCATAGAAAGAAAGAAAACGGGCTAACTAGAACGATTATCCCACTTCTAACGGCATTATGACAATTAGGATTGTGAAAAAATAAAATGCAAAGGAGTTTTCCAGCTCGATAGTCAGCGTTGTAAAGTCGTCTGTGCGCCATCTCTCAAAATTCTCTTACCTGTTTGTGGGCAGAGATTTTTGAATAACATTTCTAACTGCCTGCCTGCCTGCCTGCCTGCCTGCCTGCCTGCCTGCCTGCCTGCCTGCCTGCATTTTCTGCCCCTTCACTATTTTGAATTCTCCACAGTTCTTCCAGGCATGTGCTCTTTGAGGTACTGGCAGAAAAACAGGAATATCTGAAGAGAATTCTGCCAAGTGGTGTTTCCATTCTGTAGAGAGAAAGAAAAACCTTAGAAATCTCTCAAGGGGAGAACAAAAACGATAGAGATTGTTATCTAAATCTAACACTCTAATTTAGAGATTATAGAACAAACATTCCTTTGCTATTTCATACCACACTTTGCTTTTAATTTCTAGGTAATGTTTTTTTTTTCTTTTTAGCTGTTTCTTTAACAGGAATGACTGGTGTCCTTACACATATGGAGCAGCCGGATGCAAAATAAGTCAGGCCAAGGCCACTCCTGAAGCTCAGGGCCATTATCATCACCTGCTGTGTAGGAAGGATTCTAGCATATTGTTTGTTGCGACTTGGTGGCTTTGAAATAATACTCATTGCATTTCTTTTTTTTTTTTAAGCATTTAATTAATTTAAAATTATCTTAGAACACTGGTACCCTAAAATGCAGGCTTTACATAATCAACAAATTTTGCTTTCATTTTCTCCTTCTTATGTATTTTTAAATGTTTTTTTGTATAGTTTTCACCTTAAATCCCCAAGTATTTTTCCTATGTTAATAAATCTAATGGCCTATCAATCGGATAAATATAACTAATTCCTTATAAACACAATAAACTAGTGAATGCCATACAGACAGAGAGGCCCTTGAACATTGGGCACTCAATTGCATACTAAAAGTCATTTTATGAAATATTTTTTTGATCTAAGCAAGTCTGCCTTTAACGGCTTTGGACCCATCAAGCCAATCACAATAGCCTAGTACAGGGGTGTCAAACTCGTGGCCCGTAGGTTGGATGCGTCATGTGCTGGCCACGCCCACCCCCCATTTTAGCAAAGGGGGAAAAGTCATTATATGTCACATGACAACAATGTGACGACATGTGTTTGACACCCCTGGCCTAGTAGCTAAAGAAGCTGATTGTGTTGATTAACTTTACTATTGTTGTTCTAGTTGATGTTTGCTTAAATATTATCCAATTTATATTATTGCTTTGATCCAACTAAAATAGGATGTGTTGTCCTTTCCCAAAGTCTGCTAAGAGCACCACGTTCATGTGAGTGGTGGTCCAGAGACCCAGCTTCTCTGTGATAGCATATATATGGTGCTGTGAAAGTCTATGGAATCAAGCATCCTCTCCTTACTTGTGCCTTTTGCAAGGCTGGAGAGCTCATATTGATGTAGATGGGAAACTCCAACTGTTTTTGGGACTGAATATTTTTCTATGTTGATTTGAGGTTGGATTTACTTTTGGTTAATTATACAGTGCCTTCAGTTTTTTGAAGACGGGCACAATGGAAATGATCAAATAACTAAAGCGCAAACAAGCATTGACATCTGGCAGCTGCCTTTCCATGGCTTTGTGGTCAGTAAGAAGTGTACTCAAAGGTCCATGGAAAAATCGGCATTGCCAAATTCAGTCTTCCCTTTTGGACGCCTGTCAGAAGTACTGGATTATAACGCCCAGAATTCCTAGATAATATTTGCATTTTGGATGCACGTTCCTTCTGTTCCTTCTATCTGAATTTGGTCATTCCACTTGCCACTCAAATTCAGAATAGCGTGAACTGTGGCCTGTTGTATACAAAGAACTTTTTTTAAACAAGAGATTACAATGCTGCTGTTCTTTAAGAGTTATATAACTGGGGGAGATGTATACAGATATCAGAAGTTTCAAATATCAACAGTCAGAAATATTATATAACCTATTCTCTTGGGGGGGGAGCCTCTAAACTGGAATATTGCTCTACAGGTATTTGCAAAGATAGTAAATTGGACAGTATTTTTCAGCAATTTGCAATGCTGGAATTTGGAAAGCCATAATCCAACACATCTGAAGTGCACCTGGTTGGCAAAAACCAGTTTATTCTGTTACTCTGTTCATATACTCAGGCACATGTCTGTGCTGGGTCAGTACTAGGTTAACATCAAGGTTTATTGGGAAATAAAAATGAAAATGAACCGGCAAATCCCATGAAAAGCCGTCTTGAGACCAAGCCAACCTGGACAGAACCACTGGGAAACCAAGTGACTTTCTTGATGACTTTAGTAGTAGAAAAGTTCTTGTCTTAATATTCCTCCCATACTACAGTTTGAAATGGTATAGCATGGCGATAACATTTGTTTTATGTTATAACTTTGCAAAGACTAACCAACTTGTTTCATCAGTCAGGTCCTCCTTGATGTATGAATATCTGAAGATTTGTCTAAAGTTCAAGTTGAAATCCTAAACAGCCACTGCAGTTTGCTATCAAAAATATTGGTCAGACTCAAAACCAATAGTCAAAGCTTAGAAGACAGTTTCATAATGGTCTCTAAATATATAATAAATATATTAACACTTTAATAAAAAGAAGAGAAAGCATTTTTGTTTTTGTTACACGGTGAAATCAAACAAGCAAGCAATATGTTTATGGTAATTCTAGGCGCTTCTTGGGACTTGAATTTAAATTCAATCAAAAGAATTCAAGATCCAATTGATATGAATATGACCAGCCACTTAGTTGTAAGTAATCTTCAGGATTAATCAACACCTATAAGTGATTAATGACTTTTGCCTAAAGCTACATATAGCCTCAAGATTTGCTAATACCATGTTTCATCCTGTTAGATTTCCAGTTTAGCTATTCTATCCTTGAGCAAGACACCTAAGCAAGCATTTAGAGCAGGAATAATTTTGGAACAGATGGTAGAAATAGTTTTAATAATGAGGGACAGTAAAGATGTGGATCCCCAAAGGGTCTATACTATAATTGAAACTATTTAATTTATTCATAAGCATAGAATGGTTGGTCATCTCTATGATCACCAAGTCTAAGGATAACAACAAATTATACATCCTACATATATACAAAATCCCGGGGAAAAACTGTGATAATCTCAGAAAAGATATCACAAAAAAATGAATGACTAGGCAGTAAAATAAAATGGCGAACGAGAGCCATATAAACCTATTTTAGAGTGCTGAACCAATGCAAAGGATTTTGTGGCACACAAGTGTATTTTCTGTTACTTAATTGTCTGCTTTACTAAAACATTTTATGTTCTAAAACAATGATGCCATCTTCTTGTTTATGGTAAATATAAGGATGTAATTTAACTAGCCATCCAATTAGCTAGCTTGCTTATTGATAAATTTTAAGATTGGTATCTGATCTCTTTACCAAAAAAACGGCAATCAATAGACTGCAGAAAGCAATAAAAATCCACAGGAAACCAGGGCAGCAAATGTCTTCCAAAGCTGATCAAATGACATCAGAACCTGAGGAGGCAAGGGCTGATTTTCCTTGTGACAGTCATCTGCCTTATGTGGCTTTTGGTGTTCAGAATGCTAAGGGGTTCTCTGACATTATCAAGTTTGATAGAAAAATACTTGGTGTATTTTTGGTGTATACTTGCTTCCTGTCCTTCAATTGCCATGTGGTTGGAGATATCCTGGAGCAGACACCCCAATCCAGTGGCAATTTCCCAATTTTAATCATTTGATCCTTTTCAGTTTAGTTGGTTAATTTCCTTAAGCTAGATGTAATCAGCAGAGGTCAATTTCCTGGGAGGGATGTTTTCCTGTTTCTTTCAGATCATGGGAACTTCACGCCTTCCACAACACTATTTATTAAGCTCTTTTCACCCCTGGGATCTTGGTTATTGTGGAGAGTTGTCAATGGAATCTTTACTTTGCAAATTGCAGAAGAAGGCTAATATGTGTTCCCATAAAAAGAAACAAGTCTGATGGAATAATTAGACAAATTCAAATTCCTACTAGATCATGAACCTTTCTGCACCAACTAATATCTTTCAGTCCTATTTTACATTAATAAATCATCCTGTTTGCAGATGAAATGGAGACTTCTGTGTGTATTGACTTGAGTTCCCAAGGAAAGACAGAATATGGATGTAATAAACAAGAGATATACATATAATGTACTAATTTAAGGTATGAGTTGAGTTCCAAGAGAAAGGCAGAATACAGATATAACAAACAAGATGTTTTAAGAGATGTTCTCTTAAAATATTGGAATATGTTGCCTGTGTCAATATCCAGTTTGGAATATATTTTGTATCCTCCTGTTGACATTTGGAGAAAGTAGACTAATTATTTTCAACTCTGTTCACTTTTCTGTTTTGTTTTTGAGATGTTTGTTATTTTCACTGTTTCAACAGTGGAAAAAGCTGTTAGTCATTATGATTTCATGATTCCTGAAACTGTGTGGGCAATGGGTCAGGTGCACACACACACACACAAAACCAGAATTGATCCAAGAAAGTGAGACTTAAAAAAATTCTCTCTAATACTTTATGTCCAATTTAGTAGGAAATGAATATGCAGAAATCTTTCAACTTATAAACACAAACCATTCTTTGCAGACGTATGGCCCATCTTCAGTTTTTTTTAAAAAGCAATGTGTCAGTTTAGATCTGCTACACAATTTAATAAACAGCACCCCTCTTGTGCATTCACTACTGTTTCTAGTTCTACTTTAGTTGTCAGCCCATTACATGCTTAGGACAATCAGCCTGTGGTTAAGAATGCAGAAGAGGGAAGAGAATAGACAAAGCATATACATTTATATGATTCAATCAATCAACACGCCAACCACTAACTATCAAAGAGAGGAAGTAGGAAGGACACATGGACTGCTTTGTTTCAAGCACTAAATTCCCAGCCAGCCTCACTGCCAGCTATTACATAGAAAAGCTAGAAGACTCTGTGAAACCAATGTCCTGTTTCAAGCTATCCACCAAAGCTGAGTTGTGCTGATGTGTTTGTTGACAATAAAACAACATAGCATGGGTATAATTGTAGAATATTTTGTGGTTAAATATGGAAATTCCACAAATATAACTAAGGTGGGGCTAGTACACAGGATTTTGCCATCAGTTTACTCTGGGAAGCCAAAATAAACATTTAAAGCAAATGTAACATTTCACATAGCCCTTTGAATGAATTATCTATGGTTCTCATGTAAAGCCACAATAAACAAACTATTGAGAGCACACACATGACTAGTGTTTTATGAATTCAATTCCAAAAATGAAAATCAGAGAAAAATTAGTACTACTTGTCTTTTGGGAGGATTGAAGGTGAAGTGGTCCTTTGGTCCACTGTTTCTCTGAACAGCTTCCATGTGCATTTGATTACAGTCTTTTTTTAAAACACTAAACATAGAATAAAAGAATTGGAAGGGACCTCGGAGGTCTTCTAATCCAAACCCCTGCTCAAGCAGGAGACCCTATACTATTTCAGACAAATGATCATCCAGTCACTTTTTAAAAACCTCCAATGTTGGAGCTATTCCATTGGTTGATTGCCTTCACTATTAGGAAATTTCTCCTTAGTTCTAGGTTGCTTCTCTCCTTGGTTAGTTTCCAGCCATTGTTTCTTGTTTTGCCTTTTGGTGCTAGTTTGGAAAATAGTTTGACCTCCTCATCTTAGTAGGAGCTCCTCAAATATCAGAACACTGGTATCATGTCTCCCATAGTCCTTCTTTTCATTAGATTAGACCAGGGCTGTCAAACTCGATTTTACTGAGGGCCGCATCAGGGTTGTGTTTGACCTCGGGGGGTGGGGGTGGAGGCATGGCCAGGGGGCATGACCAGCATGACATCACTCATGTTGGGGGCCACCTGTGGTGGCTAAAGCACTCTGCTAGCGAAAATGGGCTCCCAAGTTCCATTGTTTGCTGCTACGGCCTCCTGAAACCCTCTGCCAGCAAAAATGGAGCTCAGAGGGGCCACACACGGCCCTCACAAGCTCCATTTTCACTGGCAGAGGCACCGTGGGCCAGTCCTTCGCTGTTTCCAGGGCTGCTCCGCAGGTCAGATCTAAGCACCCCGCAGGCCAGATCCAGGCCCCAACCCTTGAGTTTGACACCCCTGGATTAGACATACTCAACTCCTGAAACCATTCTTCATATATTTTAGCCTCCAGCCCCCTAATCATTCTTATTGCTCTTCTCTACACTCTTCCCAGAGTCTCAACATCTTTTTTATACTGTGGTGACCAGAACTGGATGCAGTATTCTTACTAAGGTCTTACTAAGGTCCACACTTGGAACACTGCATCCAGTTCTGTATTTGTAGATGAGGGAATGGTGGTGGAGTGGATATAACAGTTCTTTTCCTAGCTTTAGTCGTAAAACACCCTATGGCTTTGGTCTCTCTTGCTCTATGTTGTTCTCAGTGTCTGCATGAGCTGCCAGATCTGCTGGAAGAAAGTGTGGCAAAACTCAATAGTAGTATATTATTGAAATACCATGCTGAGTCTCCTCTAGGCATTATTATAGCAACACTGTGTAATGTCAGGAATTATTAGGCACAAGAAAATGGTGCCAGTTATTATTTAAGATCATTATTTTATTTATTGGTAGTTAACAATACAGGCTATCATAGCAAATCACCCAGTAGCATTCAGGAATCTATTCTAAAGAAAAGAATAATGGCAGCTCCTTTGTTAATGTTGATCTCAAGAATTGCCTTTATTTTGCAAAAGGAAACATAATTTTGAGTGACAAATTCCTCCAAAATCCTTCCAATTCATATATGCTTCATTTCACTAGACATGTCTATTTCTTATGCAGCTGGGTTCTCTTTCTAAATATCCAACCTAGCAAGTTGTGTTTGGCTGAAAGAGTCAATGGGGAATTCAGGAAATAATTTTCTTTTGCTTTCTACCTTTTCGATAAGGCTCCTTAAATTAAAATTCAATCATACTTCAGATCAGATGGGGTCCTATTGCAAATTCTGGTTGGAGAAGATCAGGATAGAAAAAGGAAAAATAAAATGCACATTAGATCAGTGTTTGATTCGACAGGTCTAGGATTTTATTTACACTGAGAAAAACTGAAAGATGTTAAAGGAATTTCATGGGTTGGTTGAGGTCCAGGTCAGCATTGAGGTAAATGTTCCAGGTTTCCTTTTTGATGTAAAAGCAATCCTCCCTTCCCTTCCTCTGTCCTAATATAATATATCCTTTGGTGCTATGCTCATTATGATGTTACTGGAATATGTATTTTTGAGGCAGACTTTTTTTGAACTCTTTGTGGCTTCACTGTTTCAGTTGTTTTTCTGACATTTGTTGCATTATTCCAAGCCTGAATTTTTCCACTTGCTTATCTGAAGTAATTACAGTTAATCAAGAAATCCAGATTTGTTATGATCACAAATATGGCCAATCTGATTTCATTCTCTGTTAATATTACTAAGAGCAAATAAAGCCACATGGGCAATTTATTCATTTACAGTAGTTAATCAAATTTATACATCTCATTATCACTATCACTACTAACTTAGACAATCAGATTCATTTGAAAATCTAGGGGCCTGAGAGTTAAGGAAGCGCTAAAGATTTTGTACATCTGAATAAATCTGCTGAAGTCAAAGAGTAGAACATATCATGTCTGATTATGAATTAGATGCCTGTTTACTCAGATTTTATGAGTAATTGGAGACAGAAATTTTGGTATTTGTAATTATCATTTTTGGACTTTCCACATTTGATCACTTGCATTAAAAATAATTAAAAACTGAGGACAGGGGGAAAAAAGTGGGATGTTAAGACTAGCCAAGTCTTAACATCCAAATTTGCACAGCAAACAAACATCAAAGCGTAAGTTGGCAGCAATGACCTAAGGATAATTTTGCAACACCCACAAGTTTTAGGGAAGAAACATATATTTTTTTTTAAAAAAAAAGTCAGTTCTTCTTAGAAGAAAACAAGTTACTAGTTGATTTAGGTTGAGAGGTAGTTTGTGAAGTAAAAGAACACTGAGCAAATTTCAAGATTTTTCCATCAGGATTTTAGTGAAATCTGGCACTTCCAGACTGTAGTCAGAAAGAATTATTAATCATTCAAAGGCAGACATATCAGTAGAATCTGGTTATTCAGTAAGAACTCACCCATAAAACCCTAAGGATGTGCTTGAGATCCTTGTCATTTCCAAAACTGCTGTTTCCACCAGTATTTGTCTGAATGTCCCGTAGGAATGAAGTCAATAGTGCTGCTGGTCTCCCTTGCTACTAGCCTTGTTCTGGCAGTCCACATTTCTGTCAGTACAGCAATTGGCCCTGCACTGAATGTGGCAACTCCCCTTTATTCTTGGATTGCTCTGATCATGACTAGTTGGGAATTGATTTTCCCTGTCACTTAGCAGCAGCTTCCCAAGTGAACCAGAGCTGCAGCTCAAGAAGTTGTCAGGAATTGGATCAGATGGAAAAGTCTGGGCAGAAAGAAGACGATGTTGGTGACAGCAGATAGCACGCCAGAAGAACAAGCAGAAGAGGCAGAATTCTCATCAAAACGGGATCACTTGCTTCATAATTCGCTGAGCATGTCTACTCAGATGTAGGGGCTTGCTCCTTAGTGAATCTCTAGTTAAGTAGGTAAAAGATTGCAGTCTGCATCTAGGTCGTTGTTTAATGTATATATGATGGATGTCCAGAAAGAAGCATGATATAAAATCAATAGTAAAGCACCTTCAGATTAATGAGCAATTGACATTGCTTTCGATAAGTGTCTAGATGCAAAGCTTTTACACTGAATACATTATATCCTTCTTCACCTGCTATTATGCAGTGAAGGGAAATAAATAACACAATGTTGAGCTAGCACATACGCTCTCAGAGTAGAGAATAACTCCACACATTCCTGATTTTTCTTTGTCCTGTCCTCCATGTAAGCCAACATTGTCACAGTACAACTAATAAAGCTTCACCATCATCTTGGTAGAAGTGGGAAACAGAATCCATTTCTTTCCAAATTCTTCAAGCATCACCTGTACTTAAATGAGTGTTTATCTAACTTTCTGCAATTGCTGACATTAAATATGTATTCAAGAAGTCCAGAAACTACCCAGTAACATAAATATTCTTTCCCAGCAGTTTTCTTTTGGCCTTCCTATCCCTTCATGTTTAAAGGCCTTCTAAAACTAATTTTTGCACCAAAATTAAATAACTTCAGAAGTAAATATTTATTCAATCATATTATGCATCTCATACATGATAATAACTCTCATCACAAATTTGCTGGTCAAGACCTTTCTTATACAGCACTCTGGCTAGAATAACCCGAGCAGAACTCCAGCCTAATAAAATCCCACTTTTAGCTTTTCATCATCACCTTTCCTATTGGTGTGTTTCATTTTGGGTTGCTTGTGCGAGATCGTAGTTCCGCTTAGCAGACTTGTAACCAGTGATGGCACACAAGATCTGTTTGTGATTGTTCATTTTCTGAATTTTGGTACACCAGTTGCTACTTGCTTTGCCATCTGTAGCAATAGCAATAGCAATAGGACTTAGACTTATATACCGCTTCACAGTGCTTTACAGCCCACTCTAAGCAGTTTACAGAATCAGCATCTTGCCCCCAACAATTTGGATCCTGATGGAAGGCTGAGTCAACCTTGAGCCTGGTGAGATTTGAACTGCCAAACTGCAGGCAGCAGAACTAGACTGCAGTACTGCACTCTAACCACTGTGCCACCTCGGCTCTGTACATTTCAGCAAACTAATTTTCAGGCACTGGTCATTGATAGATGACTGGCGGTCAATTTAGGCAAGTGGGAACTGAATGGCAGATCAAAGTCTGGCAAGCAGATTGCAATTGGGAGGCTGCAATGAACCACCTCGTGGACCTCTACAGACCACTAGTAGACTACATGCCACTGTTTCAAAAACCCTGATTTAAGAGGCGACTTGTTCACGGGTCCCTTTTCTTTACACTTTAAATACTGCAAGATATTTTGCTGCCTGTGGCAAAACCAGCTCCTCTTTACCAGCAGTGACCAGAGTGCTAATTGCAATCCCGCTACAATCCACCCACCTGATTTGAGGCCTGAGGTGGCTGGCTTGACTTTGTCTAATTGAGAGGTTACATACATAGCATGGCTCTGCTCACTCTGCATAATTGGTGCAAATGTTCTGCTGTTGACAGTTTCGTTATTATGGTTATCTGTATTCAGCACCATCACCACATCACAGCCCATTTATTATGGCCACCAACTTCCCGACTCCATTAAAATAAAGACAACCTTTAGCTGAGCATTATTTTCAGTGTATACATGGTTGTAGTGAGTTATATGTAAGTATACCCATAAGCAACCACAATTAGCCTCAATGATACCAACCTGATGAAATCTGCACGGGGACGTCATAAGACTCTGCTCTTTCTTCTTGTATCGCAAAGTCACTCACAGGGATGATAGATACATTTGAATTGCAACACTTGTTTCATCAGCTGTCACTCTTGTCATACTTCTGTTAATAAGTAAATATAATTAGGGCACTTTCACACAACCATTGTTATCCCCCTCATACTCTCTTTACTAGTTATGCAGTGCTGAGTAAGTACTTTTCTGTTGTGTCCCATCCCTCCATGTTTCTGTAACTGGTCAACGGGAGGATGCAAAAATAGCAGCCGGTTGGTACCTTCCAGTCTTGCTCTTCCTTCAATGCACAATATTTAGTTTTCACTGCAAGAAAAGAAAAGCTTTTAAAAATTCACAAAGGTGGTTTTCCAAAAGGCAACTGGATTTTCTTGGGGTTTTTTGCTTGAAAACACTTGGCTTCTCATCCAAGAAGCTTCTTCAGTTCAGTTCTTCAGAACTGAAGAAGCTTTAGAATAGAATAGAATAGAATAGAATAGAATAGAATAGAATAGAATAGAATAGAATAGAATAGAATAGAATAGAATAGAATAGAATAGAATAGAATAGAATTTTTTTATTGGCCAAGTGTGATTGGACACACAAGGAATTTGTCTTTGGTGCATACGCTCTCAGTGTACATAAAAAGACAAGATACATTCATCAAGAAACGAAACGTTTTCAATGAAAAAAAAACCAAGAAAGTCCAGTTGCCTTTTAGGAAAGCATCTTTGGGAAAACCAGGAGCTGAATGATTGAGAATCTCCACAGGCGTTTTAAAAAACCTCAAGCAGCCCAAGTAGCAGGGAGGAGAAAACTACTCTTCAGGACAATTGGGTATGTTGTGGAGATGGTGGCAAACCATTCCAACACTTTGACTGCAGGAGGAAAGGAGAAGTCAGCGAGTAGGATAAAGCTGGAGTTCCTACCAATTGCAAATTCTGCATCTCCACAGGAAATGCTGCGAAACTATCTCCAAAGCATTTTCACTAGAACAAAGACAGGAGCTGAGCTGATAATTAATTAGCTTCCCAAAATCCACATAAGCCCTTATTCACCCCCTTTTTTTTCTGGGGTGTACAGAGTCTCTTGCTCTGACCTGCTATACTGTAGGTCCTGTGATAAGTTATCACATGTGAAGCATTCCTTCTAGGAGAACCAGAAACCATGCACATACTGTATACCCTATATTCCATCACACATTGTAGCTCACTAGCAAGCAACCTGTTGTCCTTCAGATGTTTTACACTACAATTCCCTGAGTCCTGGACACTGGCCATGAAGTCCGTGACTGATGGGAATCAAAGTGCTACACTTTAGAGAGCAACAGGTTGACTATTCTTACTTTAGGGTAATCAATAAACAGAATCCTATGTGGAGATTGGATGCACAGAGCAGATTTACCAGTATCTTTCCTTTTCACCCACATTAAAAAAAAAATACTTCTCATTTAGACCCATAAAGAGATTTGTTCATTTCCATTAGAAATGACAGCAAGATATCAAAACGGTATTCTTCTTAACAGCGATCTTCGATAGAGTGATAAAGCTGTAATGTATTCTGAAGAAGACACAGTTATGCACTGTAGCTGAGCGATAAAAATCTTTTTTCTATGTAGAGGCCACACTGTCTAATGACAAGCTTTTTTACAATACACGAAAACAAGAAAAACAATATAGCATATACTGTACAGTCAAAGACTCCTGGTAGCCCAAATTAAATGCTTCATAATTTCCAGTAGAAATAATATCAATTATTTGCACTGGAAATTATATATTTCTACATGAAATTACTTCAAAAAGTAACTTGACAAACAAGGAAAAATTTGAATGGTAGTAAATAAGCCCCTACAAATGGCTGCCAGAACTCTAGGATCCCAGAATTGTTCTATACATCAAAACAGGCTTTGGCCAAAGGTAGTTATTTGATCTGTGCTATGAAAGTCTGCTTGTCATCACTCAATTCAATAGCTGACATCAGCAGAAGTTCTGATGAGGTAAAGACTAGTTCTACAAATAAAACTTCTCAGATTAAAAAGTCTACTTCATGAACCTCATTTCATATATATCTGACGGAAATTACAATTTGAAAATCTCCAATATGACAAGTGGAACTGGGGTCAGCCCTTAGCTTCTAATCTCCAAGAATGTTGGACTCTAACTAGCCAGCATTTCAATTTCCCATAAAGCACTGGGACAAGGCAACACAGGGATCCTTGTTAAAACTAGAATTTTAGGTAATGTGACCATGCAATGCTACTTAGAGAACTGCTACTGCTATTGTGTCTATCACCACATGAGAAGAGCCTCTGGAACCTGCCAACAAAGAAGATTCACAAAAACATTTTACTCAATACCTCATGCCCATATACAGTTGGTACAAAAGGAGACAGTAGGCAAGGAACTTCCAGCAAATACTCTACATTCCAACTACTATACTGAAACCGCTGCTTATTTTGAGAAAACCTTGAAAGGGTACATTTGCTCACTAAGGATGGCATAAACACTTATTCTGATGAACAACACAGTACAAACTATGCTTCATTTACTTATCTATGAACACTATGTGCTTAGAGCTCAAAACATTGTTAGAGACACCACACACCCACTTCATGGTCTGTTTCTGTTGCTCCCCTCTGGGAGGAGGTTTCAAAGTATTTTTAGCAGGACTACCAGATTCTGTAACAACTTTATTCCCTATGCCATCCATCTGGTAAACCCGCAAGATTCGTTTTTCTCACCATGTACATGTATACATCCAAACTTAACTATGTTGTTTCTCTGTGTCATATAATATATATGGGTACATGCATAATTTTGTTTTTATTTATTTATTTTGTCATGTTTGCATAGTATATATTAGACCCTTTGAGAGTTGTAGGTAATGAAATTTCACTTTAATGTATGCTGATTAGTGTACATTCAAAGTGACAATAAAGTTATTCTAAGTCTAAGTCTATCTTGATTTCTACGAAGACAACATGAGCAATTAAATTAAACAAATAAAGCAAAAAGACAAAGGAAGCTGAATTCACCCCAGGCAATTTTCTGTAACTCTAGTTTCAATCTCCCCAAAGCTTAACAACCTGAACCTTGGAGTTTTGCTCTCCAGACACATGTGTATGTAGGAGAAGGCATGCCAAGAGTAAATTTGTAACATATGGCATTTATGCTTCACATGTAAGCTTGACCTTACAGCTGAATGGGGCTGTGCCAACTTCCCAGTAGATATTGAGTGGGGTGTGCTTTGAGGCAGGGAGTTGCCGTTTGGATGACACTGATTAATATCTTTACAGAGATATAATCAGGAAAAAGAAGATCGGAGACAAGATCCTGAAGTACAGTAGCAGAAGCATTAGCGGCACACAAAGTCAAACGATGACCAACTTGGGGGATGGGAAAGGTCAATTCCAGATTAATTCAGGAAGCTATTACTATTATTATTTTAGGAAAAGCTGAAAAATAAAGCAAAGATGGCCACACACGGAGCATTAGAACAAACGATCCTTCTAAGGGTTTTGAGGTTTGATTTTCAGTTAAAACCTGAATTGCTCTGAATTGTTCCTGCTGCCACCTGAGTTGTTGCTGCTGCTGTCAGGGTCAGCCAGAGACCCACTTTCGAAGAAAATCCAAAGCAAGACTTCTGTGGCTGTCCTGTGGCAGAACAATGTGCCACTAACCCATTTTGAACCCAACATTGCACTGCTTTTCTGCAGCACTCATAAACTGAGAAAGTTCTAAAACAGGGATATCCAACCTTGGCAATTTTAAGACTTCTGGATTTCAACTCCCAAAATTCCCCACCTAGCATGGTGAAGCCTTAATGTTGCTAAAATATTCTTAGGAGTTCTGTGTCAAGCTGAAATGATGAATTGCTACAATCAGTTGGGTTTGAGCATCTCATAAATGCGCCACCTCCTTGTCTACACATCTTATTTAATCATATTACCCTTCTATATTTTTACACAATAATCTGAATTCAGGATATGTTGGGCTTCCAGAAGACTATAGAACCATAGGGCTGGAAGAGGCCTCGGAGATCTTCTTGTCCAACTCCCTGCTCAAGGCAGGAAATTTATACTACCCTGGTCAAGTGATTGTTCAATCGATTTTTGACAATCTCCAGTCATGGAAAACCCACAGCTCCAAGAGGCAAGCTGTTCCTCTGATTAATTGTTTGCGCTGTCAGAAAATTTCTCCTTAGTTTCAGGTTGGATCTTTCTTTAATGATCTTCCAACTGTTACTTCTTGTCCTGCCTTCAGGTGCTTTGGAAAATAAGTCAATCCCCTCTTCTCTGTGATAACCCCTCAAGTATTGGAAGTACTGGTCATCATATGATGACCCCCCCCCCAAAAAAACCCCTTCTCTTTAATAGGGTAGACATATCTAGCTCCCTCACCTATTCATCATTTCCTTAAACTTCAGGACCCTAATCATCTTTGTTGCTCTTCTCTGCACTATTTCCAGGGTCTCAGCATCTCTTTGTATCATGGTGATCAGAACCGGGTGCAATATTCCAAGGGTTACCTCACTAATGCAGCATAAAACAGTCCTATCATCTCTTGTGATCTTAATGCCATCTCTCCGCTGATTGGCATTTTTGCAGCTGCAGCACCCTGCTGGTTCATACTTAAGTGATGATCTACTAGGATACCTAGATCCTTCTCCCAGATCTTCTCTCAGACCCAGTACCCAAGGTATTATTAAAGTGGAACTGCTAGGAATTAGCCCTGGAATTCTTTGCTTAAAACACAGTTCTCTGCCATTAAATTATAGCTTTCCCAAAGGAACCAACTACAGAAGCTGGAACATGGCCTGGAAAAGAGCAAATCATGGGCCTTGCAAGGCACCTCTCCCTTAAACCCATTCTAGCTTCCTGGGTATGTAGACAAGGGGGGGAGACCGAAACTGTGCCCCAGTTTTGGAAAAGATCAAAATACATTCTGCTGATACATACCTGAAATGCAACGACAGCCCTCTTCAGAGTAACTGTAATTCATTTATTTCTCGCATGACAAGAGAATTGTTTTTTAACTGTAGCTGGGATGGCATCTACAGCTCCACTGAATGGTTGTATTAAGCATACATTAATTATACAGCCCTGCTAAATCAAAACATTGGCTTTCCAACAATGAGCCATTCAATAATCTAACACATGCTTCATGGATGAAGCTTTTAAACTTTATTTTGCTATAAGGGAAGAATGTACATGGGTGTGGTACTCCAAGAACCACATGATTTCTTGAAGTCAAGTTGAAGAGAAAATGTTTCTATTGTTTCCCAACAGAGAAAAGAGGAATTCATATGGAACACTATAAATTTCCAAAGAAGCTGAGGCCTTGAAGTTTTGTGTTTTGTTTTTAATAGAATCAGTCATCCTTCTGCTGCTGATATAAAAATGCCCTCCAAATGTGTTGGAACTATAACCCCCTAAATTCCCAGCCATTCAGTGGGCTCCCATTAGTTGAATTCCAGATGTTCACTTAAGGGCACCAGCAGATTTTAGTGCCGAAAGGGCCTTCCAAGCAATGATACTTGGAAGAATTTTCCAAACATAGTTCAGATTTAGCAGGAACTGCTTTGGTGAGACTCAACTTTCAAATGGCCGATCTGTATTTTGTGGCTTTGGGGTGAATGAGACCCCACAGCTCACATGAAGAGACTTCTACTTTTGCCAGATAAAATAGCATAAATCTGTGGATTTTGAGCCATGCGGATGTCATCAAGAGTCATAATTTGAAAAAAAATTCCACGGCCCTACACCTGCTTCCTTTAATTTGTACAACAGTTCAAAAGTAACCAACTTCTCCTTTTTTTTTTTTTTTTTTTTTTTTTTATTGAATTTGTATACCGCCCTACTCCCGAAGGACTCAGGGCGGTGAACAGCCATAAAAATAAAACATATAAATACAAAATTTAAAATAGAGATAAAACAAATTAAATAAATTTGGCTGAACCATATTTAAAACCCCAATAATTTAAAACCGAATTTAAAATTCCCATTTAAAAACGGAGAAGTTTAAGTCAGGCCGGCTTGCTGGAATAGAAACGTCTTAAGCGTGCGACGGAAGGTGCGCAGATCCGGAATCCTCCGTATCTCGGGGGGGAGCTCGTTCCAGATAGTAGGTGCCCCCACAGAGAAGGCTCTCCCCCTGGGGGCCGCCAGTCGACATTGTTTGGCCGATGGCACCCGGAGGAGCCCCTCTCTATGGGAGCGTACTGGTCGGTGGGAGGCTATTGGTGGTAGCAGGCGGTCCCGTAGATAACCAGGTCCTAGGCCATGGAGCGCTCTAAAGGTGATAACCAAAACCTTGAAGCGCACTCGGAAGACCACCGGGAGCCAGTGCAGCTCGCGCAGGAGGGGCGTTACATGGGAGCGCCACGTCGCTCCCATCACCACCCGCGCGGCCGCACTCTGCGCCAGTTGGAGCCTCCGAGTGCTCCTCAAGGGGAGCCCCATGTAGAGAGCGTTACAATAGTCCAGACGGGAGGTGACGAGGGCATGAGTGACCGTGCGTAACGAGTCCCGATCCAGAAAGGGGCGCAACTGGCGAATCAGGCGAACCTGATGAAAAATCCTCCCGGTCACGGCCGTCAAGTGCTCTTCTAAAGACAGCCGTGAATCCAGGAGGACACCCAAGTTGCGAGCCCTCTCCGTGGGGGCCAATGCTTCGCCCCCAATAGTCAGCGATGGCACCAGCTGACTATATCGGGACGTCGGAAACCACAGCCACTCGGTCTTGGATGGGTTGAGTCTGAGCCGGTTTCTCCCCATCCAGATCCGTACGGCCTCCAGGCACCGGGACATCACTTCAAGGGCATCGTTGGGGTGGTCTGGGGTGGAGATGTACAGCTGGGTGTCGTCAGCGTACTGATGGTACTCCACCCCGAAACCACGGATGATCTCGCCCAGCGGCTTCACATAAATGTTGAACAAAAGGGGCGAGAGGACCGATCCCTGTGGCACCCCACATATAAGGGGCCTCGGGGTCGACCTCTGCCCCCCTGTCAACACAGACTGCGACCGGCCGGAGAGAAAGGAGGAGAACCACCGTAATACGGTGCCTCCCACCCCCAACCCTTCCAACCGGTGCAGCATGATACCATGGTCGATGGTATCAAAAGCCGCTGAGAGATCTAATAGGACCAGGATAGAGGAACAACCTCTATCCCGAGCCCTCCAGAGATCATCCACCAACGCGACCAATGCCGTTTCCGTGCTGTACCCAGGCCTGAAGCCCGACTGGAACGGGTCTAGATACGTCGTTTCATCCAGGTACCGGGGAAACTGTCGTGCCACCACACTCTCAACAACCTTCGCAACAAAGCGAAGGTTGGAGACTGGACGATAATTAGCCAATGTTGCCGGGTCCAGGGAAGGCTTCTTGAGGAGAGGTCTCACCACCGCCTCTTTCAAGGCAGCGGGAAAGACACCCTCACTCAATGAAGCATTTATAATCCCCTGGAGCCAGCCTCGCGTCACCTCCCGAGAAGCCAGCACTAACCAGGAGGGGCACGGGTCCAACAAACATGTGGTCGCATTCAGTCTACCCAGAATCCTGTCCACGTCCTCAGGGGTCACAGAGTCAAACTCATCCCAGATAACATTCTCAGGACCTGCCCCCGTCATCCCCCCTGGATCTACCCAGTCGGAGTCCAGATCTTCCCGAATCTGAGTGATTTTGTCATACAGATACTGAACAAAGTCCTCGGCTCTTCCCTCCAAGGGGTCCTCCCTCGCTTCCTGATGGAGCAGGGAGCGGGTCACCCTAAACAGGGCGGCCGGGCGGTTATCTGATGACGCAATAAGAGCAGCAAGATGAGTACATTTTGCTGCTTTTATCGCCACTAGGTAATTCTTAATATGAGATCTTACCAGTGTCCGGTCAGATTCAGTGCGACTGGCCCTCCAACTACTCTCTAGGCGTCTTTTCCGGCGCTTCATCTCCCTCAGCTCCTCAGTAAACCAAGGAGCCAGGTGAGATCGGCGCCGGGTCAGAGGCCGCAAAGGCACGACTCGATCCAGAGCTCCAGCGGCCGCCCTATCCCAGGCGGCCACTAAGTCTCCAGTCGAGGCGTGAGCCAGGACCTCAGGCATTGGCCCAAGCTCCGTCTGGAACCTATCAGGTTCCATCAGGCGCCTGGGGCGGTACCATCTTATCGGTTCCGCCTCCCTGCGGCAGGGAGCAGCGGTTCGAAGATCAAGGCGAAGGAGAGAGTGATCCGACCATGACAAGGGCTCGATGGCTATGTCCCCTATCTCGAGATCACTCAGCCACTGTCCAGAGACAAAAATCAAGTCCAGTGTGTTTCCCCCCATGTGCGTAGGGCCATGAATTAGCTGGGTCAGATCCATAGCCGTCATGGAAGCCATGAACTCCCGAGCCACCTCAGACGTCTCACCCACGGACGGCAGGTTGAAATCCCCCATGACCATAAGTCTGGGGGTATCAACCGCCACCGCAGCGATAACGTTGAGTAGCTCGGGCAGGGCTGCTGCCATGTGGCAGGGAGCCAGGTACGTGATCAGCAAACCCATCTGAACCCCATGACCCCACTTCACAAGGAGGGTCTCACAACCGGCCGTCTGAGGAACAGTGGCCTCCCTCGGCCTAAAACCTTCTCTAATAATAACCGCTACTCCCCCGCCCCTCCCCTGAGACCTCGGTTGATGGAATGCGTGGAAGCCTGGTGGGCACATTTCTACCAGAGGGACCCCCCCCTCCAGGCCCAACCAGGTCTCCGTAATACCTGCCAGGTCCGCTCCCCCCTCCTGAACAAGATCACAAATGAGGGGGGCTTTATTTACTGCGGACCTGGCATTGCACAACATCAGCCGAAGGCCCGGGCCCTGAGGGTCTGTGCAACCTGGAAAACGAGTGGAGCCTTGGGGGCCGGAGCACGCTACCGCATGAAGACAGCGGGTGCGCGCTCCCTTAACATGATATGGCCCCCTGCTCCCGCCATATCTACCCCTCCCCCTCACAGTACCGATGGTAAAAACACAATCTGGACAAGCTCGACCCCCCCCATTTCCTCCGGAACTCCCACCCCCCCCCGCCGCATATAGTGGCCAGGCCTGACCTTCCCCTTGGTGGGTTATCCCCCAAACCCACTACCCTAGTTCCAATTTTGCCTCCCCCCCCCTGGGACCCCTTAAGATTTTTTCCAAAAATTTACATAAAAAACCCCTCAACCCCCTCTTCGCCGCCCCCTCTTCCTTTAAGTTGCTTGTAATCCTATGCTGTGTATAGGTGTACATATAAATCGTGTCTGAGTATGTATGCATATTACATTGAGGCAGCTTTCTATTTAATCCAGCAGAATGTTTTCCCCTGAGGCAAAACATGTAAATGAGACATACTAACTCATTTCCTTTTTCTAGGTAGCCATTGCATTTATTAAACTATGATGAGTTATTAGTTATGTCTTTGCCATTGTATGTTCCTTTATGTATGAGAGTCATTTGAAAGGGTCTGATGAAAGATCTATAAAGGCCATAGGCAATAAATGTACTTTATTTGCTAGCATAAAATATGCAACATGTGCAGAAGGGAATGGACAGCATTCTGTAGTATAAGTAGCCATGAGAGTAAACATTAAATTGGGAAATCCCCAGGTTTTATCTTATCTGAGAATTTGGACTAAATAATTGTTCCCATGCAAACTGTTTTGATTCTGTGCAGATGTTCATGGTCTGTTTAGATCAAGGAGAATAGGGCAGAACAATGCCTGTTGGCCTTGTGCCTAACATGCAGTCCTTGCAAAAAATGAAGAACATAAGTTGTATAAAGGGAACACAACTCAATGTTTTCTTGGGAGAAGACAGACACAGAGAATATCCTGTTTCTGTGAACAACTGTATAGACCCACTAGCAATCAGCAGAAGCCCGGACTACTATGAAAAGCCTTCCCAATTTTCTTGCAGGAGCTCAGAATGTCAGAGGTGGGGGGAAGAAAATGCCAAGCCTAAACTCTAATACTAGCTGAAATGAGAGTTACATGAAGGACAGTTGTTAATACAAGGGAATTTAACACAAATACTATACATGCATGCATTCCAATTATGTACTAGATGCAGTGTTGGTATTCAGCCAGTTCTATCAAACCGGTAGCGGCGGCTCCGCCCACATGCTCACATTTGCAAACCGGTAGCGAAGTAAGTGAATACCATCCCTGACTAGATGGTTATGTTGAATTAGCTAACACCACCCCTTCAGTACAGTCACAGACTCAAAGGAAAAATATTATTATAACACACCACTCTAATCCATGGTAAGGAACTTGCGGTTCTCCAGATGTTGAGTGAACACACAGCTTTTCTCATCACTGGCAACGCCGATTGAATCTGATGAAATGGGTAGTTAAATAATATTTAGAAAACTACCTATTTCTTTCCCCAACTGCAATCAATCCCAGGTTTTATTGGAGGCATGAATAACCATGGTTAGTTTATGCCTCTAGCAAAGAGGTTGCAGCTGATGCCTGCCAAGTTGCCAATATGGATTCAAGGCCACCCCAGGACTGGTTTCTTCTCTGCAACTCCATTTGGAATAGACGGAACACTGTGTGATAAACTTACAGGTCTTCTTCTCCTCCTCGGGGATTCATTTGCTCAGCTTCATCCTGTCCTTCATCTGATAATTCAGCATTTGTACAAGTCATTTTGTATTCGGGAGAGAGTGAGAGAGTGAAATAAAGAGAGAGTGCTTGGTTACATCCACATATCTTAGAGCAGCCGGCCCTGCAAATTCATTTGAGATCCCATTGGGATAACTGGAGCAGACTAGATTGGTTGTCTTGATTCGGTCCCACCCACTCTGCTTACTCAAAGTCGAGATGCTTTCCTGAGTCTTCAGTTGGAGCTGGTCTGAGCAGAAAACTTTGAGCATCCTAATATCACTACATCAGAACCGCAGCCTTCTCCAATTCCATTGGGTGATTTCCCATGGCATCATACTACAGATGTCTCTCCTAGATGGCTTAAATAACCGTGGTTTATTCTTCTGTCAGCACTTTTACAGCCAAGTCTTTATAATGAAGCCACAGAGTTCTGAGTCAAGTGCGTTCAGTAACAACAATGTCCTTACTGGAAAGTGAGAGCTGCTTCACATCACTAGGCACACATCTGTGACAAGTAAGAGATAAGAAGGGAATAATGGCATGATTTGGTGAAAGACGTGTTACTCAACATGAGGGAGTTACGCAAGGCAAAGTGCATGGACAGCAAGAAAACAATTAGCTAATATAAGGTCCCACGGATGGTTTCCAAAGGCCATTAGTCTGCCAGAATTCCATTGTACTGAGGCTGTTTTGCAAGTCACAGCTTTAAATATTTAAAGTATCTAAATATCTCCCTATATAATAGTAGTAGAGATAATAGTAGAAGCAGATAGATGTAGAGTATCATAGGAGAAGTGATCCTGTAATCTTTGTCATGGTGAAGAATTTTTTGCCTAACACCCCCTCCCCCCCATTGTTTCTTCCTTTTGGGAAGGGATCCCCGTCAGTTAACCAAGGCCATGCCAGATTCTGGATATAGAGGGAATATGGAAATATTCCAATATGGCATCTATCATACTGGTAAAATTATTGGGGTTGGCAGGGAGACAATTCATTTAACTGATAATTATTAAAGGGGTCAGAAGCACAATATTTGAAAACTTCTGTCCTAGTACCTATTTTTTTTAACCACTTGAATGATGTGTATTTCTAAATACTGTCAGACCACTGTAAATAAAGCCTAAATAAGTCTTTCTATTACAACTAATTTTATTATTAAATTCATTGTAATACCTTCCCACCTGCCTGCCTTATACATACAACAACCTGATTGCGTGAATCGTTTTCTTTCTTGCCATTATGGAACTTTCCCTCTGTATCCAAAGCATGTTCCCGTTTGCCTGATTTATACCAGAGGCAGAGAAGCATTTTTCAGCGATCAGTCATTTAATATTAAACAAAATTATTACTCACCTCTTGAGCAAGATCGTGCAGCTGCAACCTGGGTAATTAATTTGGGAGAGTGTCTCAGCGCAGTTTAGGGCGTTGGTTTGATCCTATCTCTAACTAAACACATACACATTTTTAAATAACTAGAAAGTTGAAATGCTACATTTATGTAAAATGGACTGAAGGCCAGAAAGAAGCAATTTCATAAAAAGAGGAAATCTTTCTTCATTCTGGAAAGTGAATAAAACGAGAGAAAATAATCAACCTCTTCCTGTCTAAGTTAATAAAAAGAATAGAGGCATTTTTTTAAACCACTAATTCTTAGACAGACCCTCTCTTTGGACAGATAAGTAATAATAACAGAGTTGGAAGGGACCTTGGAGGTCATCTAGTCCAACCCCCTGCTCACGCAGGAGACCTGTACTAGGGATTCGAATCGCCGACCTTTCTGATCAACAAGCTCAGTGTCTTAGTCACTGAGCCACCTAGTCAGATTGAGGTACTGTAGCTGCCTAAGGCAACAGACATAGTGCAATAGGCAAAGAGCATGGCAACCAACACCACATTAGGGGATGGAGTTCCAGGAGCATCGAACAATGTGTCTCATCACAACCTTGGAAAAAGATTTAACAGTAGTCAAACTAGATCCCATATATGGAACAAGGGGAGGAACAGATCTCCACTCTAGATTTCATTCCACACAGCCTCAGATTCTCAGATGCTGATATTGATATCTGGGGGATTCAGGATAGAAAAATAGGCAGGCTGTATATGGTTTTTTAAAAAAATAAAATAAAAAATGGAAGTCTATGATATTTATTTATTAAATTGTATTTGCTTTTTAAAGTTATATGCCGCCCATCTCACTATCAAGAGATTGTGCGCAGCTTAGAATGTCATGCCTTAAGTAAGTCTTCAAAACTAGGGCCTGGTGGCTCAGCAGACTGATAGCATTGTGATTAACACCAGCTGTCTGCAATTACTGTAAGTTCGAATCTCACCAGGCTCAAGGTTGACTCAGCCTTCCATCCTTTCTAAGGTAGGTAAATTGAGGACCCAGTTTGTGGGGGCAATAAGATGACTTTGTATAAATATACAAAAGTATGAAGGCTATTGCTTAACGTGTTGTAAGCCCCGAGTCTCCAGAGAAGGGCGGTATATAAATCAATTTTTTTAAAAAAAATTGATAGCCAAGGACTATAAGTTCTCATCTATGTGGACACTTTAACAGTTGGCATTCCAAAATATATACCCTCTAAACATGTGAGGTTCTTTTTAACCTTCCATAACTACCACCTGGAATGCAAATGAGCCATTTGAATTTATTTTCAATCATCACTGTATCTTGACTTGACACTATTGCCATTCAATATCTTGCTTCTAGCAGGACTAGAGGGTGAATTTGGCCTCTGTGCTTGAAAGGCTTCGCCATTGTAAAGACAAGACAATGGAATCACTGATTCCTGTTTTACTTTACTATAATTTTTAATTAAGATATTAATTATGAGCTAGCAACACCTCTTTTTAGCCTCTTTCCTGGGCAGACAGAATAATTTTATCCATAGCTTCCTTGAGGTAATGAAGATCCTAAAATACCTCATGCTGTTGCTAAGTTTGTAATTGTAGTCTATAGATCCGTGATGGCGAACCTATGGCACGCATGCCACAGGTGGCATGCAGAGCCATATTTGCAGGCACACAAGCCATTGCTCTAGCTCAGCTCTAGTGCGCATGCACGTGCCAGCCAGCTGATTTTCAGCTGGCCCCACCCATGTCACCTCTCCCCTCCTAGAAGTCTCCACGTGGCCTGTTTTGGATGCCAGGTAAGTACAGGGCTCATGCGGAGGCTCTGGGAGGGCGTTTTCAGCCTCCGGAGGGGCTCTGGGGGGAGGGGTGGGGGAGGCTGTTTTCACCCTCCCCAGGCTCCAAGAAAGCCTCTGGAGCCTGGGGAGGGTGAAAAACGGACCTACCGGGCCCACCGGAATTCAAGAAATGGGCCATTTCCGGCCTCCAGAGGGCCTCCGGAGTGGCCGGGGGAGGCCATTTTCACCCTCCCCAGGCTCCTGGAAAGCCTCTGGAGCCTGGGGAGGGCAAAAAACAGGCCTAATGAGCCTACTGGAAGTCTGGAAATGGGCTGTTTCTGGCCTTTGGAGGCTTCAGGGCGGCCTGCTAGGCCCAAAACAGGGCGCAGGGGTCGTGCTTGCATGCGCAGGGGAGCGCGGTGGGGTCACGTGTGCATGCGCAGGGAGGCGGGGCACAGGGGGGCATTGAATTACGGGTGTGGGCACATGCACACGTGCTATCGCACTTTTGCTTTCGGCACCCAAGGAAAAAAAAGTTTGCCATCACTGCTATAGATGTTGTGCTGTGTTAATAGCAAAGCAGGCCAAGCATGAATGTACAGCTTTTTATCATGTGTATTATATTATGTTTTTGTGCTATCTGGATCTATGGCCAGTAATAAGCACTTGCAAACTAGTAATGTTGACTGATTTATGCTCCTTACAAATCTGTCTAATGCCTTTTTTAAAAAACCATCACAGCCAATGGCTCTCACCACCTCTGCAGGGAATAATATTCCATAATATAGTAGTGCAGCATACATTGGAGTACTTCATTTTCTTGAGCTTCTCATAAAAGTTTTGAGTGGATAAATAAATGATATGCTATTAGCTTACAACTCAACAAAGGCACAGTTGCTTCCATTGAATGCTGGGGGTCCAATTGTCTCTTTCTTCAGAGAAGTACTTCATATTTTAAAAAAAATATTGGCCGCATCCTCCTAAAATATCAGCAATATGTATTGTTAAAAAGAAATACTTTTTTTTAAAGGAACTCTCTCACACCTTTGACTGTTGGCCTTCAGCCATATTTTAAGGTGGAGCACCGTAACCCCAGAATGAACTGAGATAAACTTCATGCAAATGTTAACATCATAGATCAAATACAGGAGTTGGAAGGAAAAGAGAAACTCGAAGGGGGAAAAAGATTGTCGCACTGACTGGTGACATTTTCTCCCTCCTACTAGAGTTGGTGAACTATATCCTATCGTACTGTAATTTTTATAGAGATAAATAGATGCTGTTTTAATTAGACCCCTCTTGCAGAAGAGATGGTGAACGGCATATATTTTTTTCTTCTAGCAGAACTAGAACTATTTTTACCTATGCCATTGGCCGCTTTTTGCCTTGCAACTGTGAGAACATGACAGCAAAAATTTCCAGCATGGCTGAGTATATTAAGCTGTTTGAATTTTTCAATCTTCCAATAGATGATTCCTTCTTGAATCCTTCACCATTGTTATATTAATGAATTATGATGATTTGTATGTGTATACGATAGTATATGATTCACCACATCACCCTGAGTATATTTGTCCTCAAAACACAAGAGTATCACACAGACACGTCAACAAGAAAAGCAAAGATGTCATTGTGTCTTTAAGTTTTCAAACGTGTTACCTGCATTATTTGCTTGTAATTCTTACAACAATGCTACAAGCTTATTGTTCCTCATTTTTCATAAAATATTAGGGGCTGAGTGAAAGTGGGCTGTGCAAAGCACTTTCCTAGATCAGTGGCATGCAGTGATGTACAACCACATCAGGGATTTCCTGATCGGTTACTCAGCATGGGAAAATGAAAAACCTACCAGGAGCCTTTGATGGTCATGCATGATCCCTGCCAGCGTTTTGGATCATCCCAAATTAGCATGATCAGAACTCCTTGTCCAATTATATCAGGGGTGAAATCCAGCAGGTTCTGACAGGTTCTGGAGAACCGGTAGCGGAAATTTTGAGCAGTTCAGAGAACCGGCAAATACCACCTCTGGCTGGCCCCAGAGTGAGGTGAGAATGGAGATTTTGCAATATTCTTCCCCCAGGAGTGGGGAGGGAATGGGGATTTTGCAGTATCCTTCCCCTGCCATGCCCACCAAGCCACGCCCACCAAGCCACACTACGACCACCAAGCCATGCCCACAGAACCGATAGTAAAAAAAAATGGATTTCACCACTGAATTATATACTACTAAAATTATTATATTTGTGTATAACTTTTTAACTGGATGAAACTGTGCATCATAAGGCAACAAAAGTACAAAATGTCATAAAACATTTCCTGTGGTCAGGTCTGAATGTTTGTGCTATGAAGTTCAATATGAGCAATATTCAAGGTAGATACATTTTTTATTTGTTTGTTGGTTTGTTGGTTTGTTGGTTTGTTGGTTTGTTTGTTGGTTTGATTTATATGCCGCCCTTTTCCGGAGACTCAGGGGGGCTTACAATGCGTTAAGCAATAGCCTTCATACTTTTGTATATACCTGCTTAGTAGGACTTTTTGGGCCCCCGCAAGCGGTGTTCTATTTTATACAAAGTCAGCTTATTGCCCCCACAATCCGGGTCCTCATTTTACCTACCTCGAAAGGATGGAAGGCTGAGTCAACCTTGAGCCTGGTGAGATTTGAACTTGCAGAAATTGCAGGCAGCTGGTGCTACTTAATAGCACTTTAGTCTGCTGCGCCACCAAGGCTCTTCAAATATTCAAATATTTTTGAATATTTTTCCTGAATTTTTAAGAACCTTTCAAGTATATCTGGTAAGGAACTATATTTGAAACAATGACCTAATAGGTCATTGATGTATGCAGCGCTGACATTTTAGTTTTGTAATTGAACGGGATCTAATATGTCAGCCCAGTTAAGCCTTATAGTGTATAACAGACTGTTATACACTATAAGGCTTAACTGGGCTGACATATTAGATCCCGCTCAATTACAAAACTAAAATATCAGCGCTGCATACATCTTCAAGGTCTGTTGAAGATCTATTGTCATATTTGGAGGGTAGAATGATTCCCTAGGACAAAAGACTACAATATTTAAGCTTCAGGTTGTGAACCAAAATAATTGTGGGGAAAACTATAGATAGCTACAAATCAGTGGTAGGTTTCAAAAATTTTTACTACCGGTTCTGCGGGTGTGGCTTGGTGGGCATGGCAGGGGAAGGATACTGTAAAATCTCCATTCCCACCCACTCCAGGGGAAGGATACTGTAAAATCTCCATTCCCTCCCCAATCCAGGGGGAGGTTATTGCAAAATCCCCATTTCCTCCCAATCAGCTGGGATTTAGGAGGCAGAGAAAAGACGGGGGCGGGGCCAGTCAGAATTTTTACTACCAGTTCTTCAAACTACTCAAAATTTCCGCTACCGGTTCTCCAGAACTGGTCGGAACCTGCTGAAACCCACCTCTGCTACAAATACAAGAGGCATATTCCCACCCCACCCCCGGAATACTAGAACCGAAGTTCATCAGATAAGATGAATGGCAAGAAATTCAGGCCAGGCATAGTAATCATATCATATAATTAATCTGTAAAATTGGCTGTCAGTGCCCATGATGGTGACTGTATTTGGATAGTCGAAAAGTGAGGGACAAAAGGGAAAGGTTAAGATTTTCACATCAGAACTATCATTTGCTTCCAGAATTGATAAGTCTCTAAATACTAGTTTGATAGGATTCCAACAGGCAATATTCTTGCATCCATGATGTCATGGCTGTAGGCTGCTCATTCATCTCTATGGGGCCACTATGGAAACAGGATGCTAAAGAAATTATCCCTGTTTTGGGGGAACATCAATAACTAATATTTCAAAGTACTATTGTATTTGAACAAAATCAGTTTTGTAAGGTCTAAGGAAATTAGCAGATGAGGCTTTGGGATATGAAGAAATCACTGCAGCTAATCTTTATGATGCCCAGTTATGAAGCAATCCTTATCCAGTAAAGATTAGCAAGTACAACAACGCGGGCCCACAGCACTATATCATATTCTCAGCCTTAGACTGAGTGTAACTCTTTTTCTGAGCTCTATTCTCCCAGTGCCTCTTAAGCAAGATTTCTTCAGAAGAAAAGGATGAGGAAACAAGAATTCCAGCCGCTAAACTATATAACCAGCATATGTCAAAGGACCTTAAGGCAGAGCCGTCCCAAAGGTGCTTTTTCGGGAGGCAACTGGACTTTCTTGTTTTTAATTTTGAAGACATTTCACTTCTCATCCAAGAAGCTGCTTCAGCTCTGATAGGATAGTGGGGAATGGATCCACTGAGCCACAGTGGCGCAGTAGTTAGAATGCGGTACTGCAGGCTACTTCTGCTGACTACCAGCTGCCTGCAATTTAGCAGATCGAATCTCACCAGGCTCAAGGTTGACTCAGCCTTCCATCCTTCCAAGGTGGGTAAAATGAGTACCCAGATTATTGAGGGCAATATGCTGACTCTGTAAACCATTTAGAGTGGGCTGTAAAGCACTGTGAAGTCATATATAGGTCTAAGTGCTATTGCTATTGCCTCCTGAAAAAGCACCTTTGGGACAACTATGACCTGGATGACTGAGAATCTCTACAGATTCTTAAGGCAGAGCCTTCTTTCTTTTCTTTTTATTCCCCTTTCTGTGAATAGGAATGGTTTTTTTCATTGCTATCAGAGAAGGCTACATCTGTTGTTTTTCTACCTGTTCTTCATCATCTGGGAACTAATCTTTACTTCCTATAATAGTTAACACTTTGATTGAAACTTGCTGCTACACATTTGCATTGGGCTTCTTGATCAGGCATTGCACCAGACTTATGCCATACATATATGAGGGTATATTAAGTAGACATACATTTATTAAAAGAGGGGACATAAACACTCCTAGTGTTCTTGGAGGTCTCTATATGAAATCATAATTGAAAACATTACAAAAAAAGAGACTGATTGGGAAAGCTTTCTTTCAAATATGGAAATCCTCTCAAACGATTCAGAGGATTACAGTTAGCTACAGGGCATGGAAAGGAACCATATATACTTGCCTGTGCATGTGTACCTAATTTGTAATTTTAGCAAAACTAATCCTACATTTGCATCTAAAAGGTTTATTCGCAAAAAAATTGGACTGCATCCTTCTACATTGGTTAATTTCTTAGTAGTTTATTTTCCTAATATACCACCTTTCCAATTTCTTAGTAATTTATCTGTCCACCATTTTCACAACGTTCAACTGGAAAAACACTGTCTCCCTTGGATTCTTTTCTTGGCAGATAATACTTGGCTCAGAACTATGATTCTGAGGAGCATCTATGATGGGCCAATTATATATATATATCAGAATGAATATCTTTTCTTTGCAAGGATTAACGTGTTGAAAAGATGCTGTACCCAGCAATTTGTACAATGTGACTTGTACATGTGTGCTATGTCTTTCGTAAAAATACTTTTAAATACTTTTCTTAAAGGCATCTGTTGATCTAATCCTTCTCCCTCTTCACTATTTTAATCCTAGTAAGAGATATCATTATTATTTCCACAAGTTTCTGATTTCATTTCAAGAACAGCCAAGAAAATATTTTGGATCTCAAATGGTTTTACTTCCGAAGGACAAAGAGCTGCTGTATCAAATTCATATCTGTTTAAGGGGAGGCGGGTACCAAGTTATAGTGTACTATATTTCTACCCAAATAGCTGAGAATCTGCCAACTTAGATCTCCAAGGCTGCTAAATTTCATCTTTATGATAGGTCAATTTGATTTTGCCTTCTCTTCAACTGCAGGAATCCATAGCAGTCTGGCACAAGAAAAATAAATGGCTTCCAAATATACTGAAACTGATAAGTTCCTCCAGAAGTTAGGTAGTTTAGACCCTTCCAGTTGTGATTGAATGCCAAAATGTGTCAGCCCCTGTCGCCATGGCCAATGAATGGAAATTATCAAGAGTTGAGATCCAACTGTATCTGGAAAGTCCAATAAGTTTCTCCCTGAGTTACCTTCTTCCAGTGAGCTTTTATTTCAGTGAAATAATTTAGGACACTATATAGCCTCTTTTGTATTCTGAGCTAAATTTCCATGAACTAGTTCTCTTCAGGACTGCCTTACCCTTCCTCTTGATGCTCTTTGTGTTTTCAAGGATTTCTCTAACATTAGTGACATATTATAAGCTTCGAACGGTATTACATTGTTGTTCTTTTGCTAATGGAACTATGAGTCAGTTATCCACTTGGTGAGTCAGCAGATCATAACCACTAGTTTCCATTGGCTCTCCTACTCTGATGTCATAGTATGCAACATTGCAAAGGACCATGTCCCAATCAATTCTTATGGAGCAGTGGGAGTAATTATCATTCATTAGCTGTAAGGTCCATCATAATCTTGGCTAAAAAAAAAATAGCTAAGAATTCCCTAACACTGCTCAAATGAATGTCCTTGGAATTTTTTTTATAGATGGAGACAGCATTTCAAAAATCTTTTTAAAACAGGATTCCACTACTATATTCATAGTGTTGTACCGTAGCTTTATTTTTCCTTTAAAACTACTTTTAGTCATGTCAATTATCTGCCTTAATGAGACCACCCCCTTTTTTTTGTAAAATTAGTTTTGTCTTTGGATTGGAGCAGAATCTTCTTCACGATTCCAAAACAGAATAAATGAGGTTGTTAAACAGTGACTTTCCATATTTAACATGGAAGCATATAAAAGAGAAAAACCCACATCAATACATTACTTAGGTTCTGAACAAATATGCAGTCAACTTGGAAAGAAAAAGCAGTTCCATATTTGACGTACCTCTTTCCATCACTGTGCAAATGGATTTTTTAATGGCTGTATTATGCAACACCAGAGGATAAAACCTGTGTTTTCAGTTGGCTGATCTGTCCTGTTTTTTTGAAAATTTTCAAGGAACCAGTTTTGCTTCCCTTTCATGCTTTGATCAGCATCCAGCCAGGGGATTCTATGCACATACCCCCAGAAGTAAGTCCTACTGAACTCAGTTGATTGAAGACAGCTTTGTGTGGCTGCTGTTTATGAATTCTGAAGAGTTGCAACCTTCAACCAATCTGCCAAGTTGAGAAATGCTTCTCTACAAGGAAGCTGTTGCAGATGTTCAACTTAAACTTTCTTACCTGAATGTCTTTTAATTTTTTTTTCTGACTTTAAATGCTCCATTTATTGTCTTCTTAGCATTTATTGTCATCTTAGCATTTATTGTCATCAATCAATCAATGCAACTTTTTCCATCCTTTCCCTTGCCTACTGGTTGTCTCTTGAGTCATCCAATGTCTTTCAACCTTTAAGGAACGTAGCAAGGAAACACATGGCAACTATAGAAAGATAGTAATGAAGGATAGAAGATTTCCCTACTCTGTATTTTGTCCAACTTCTCCATCTATGTGTGTATTCCTTTACAGTAAAAGCATCCCACATACACATACCAACATTTAAGCCTAGGAACATGAGTTTGCACTTTAACTAATACCCACCCACCCACCAAGCTCAACTGTGCTCTTTCTGGGTGGCTCAGAGAATAGCACATTACAATGGAAACACCCATTTATTTCATTTACTGCCATTTATAATATTTTCCACTATTTGGAGATAATGAATTCAGCCATTTTTTTTTTTTTTGCCAAGGTTATATAGCTGATTTATTGCCAAAAAATTATCTAGGATCTCTTTCTCTCTTCCCTCTCCTATTCCCACTTCATTTTCTTCCTTTTTGGAGAAAAAATGTTATTGCCCTTGCTCTTCCAAGAAACCTTGGAGGGTTTGTTTTTGTAAAAAAAATAATAATAAAACTAATACTAGTCCTATTAACAATGCACTCCAATTAGTTTGAACTCTCCCGTAGTTAGAGAAGGAAGCAATCCCTACAGGATGCTGGTTTCAAGAGTTTTAATTGTTTGAGATAATTAACTACAGGCAAGAAATCTGGAATTGCTATTAGCTCTCTTTCTTGCACGAGTTCACTAATAGTCTTTTCAGATATATTAGTTTGTCCATATCTTTGATTTTTATTATTCCTTTTGGCTAAACTATTACTTAGAAGGCAGCCAGTATTCTGTTGGATAACCTCACAAACGATATCTAGTCTCATTCTAAAATTTACTATAAAGTAAAAGTATACCCATCACAACCTTCAGAACAAGTCATCATCCAGAGAGTTTGGGGAAATAAATGTGTTGCTTTTTCACTGATCCAAAAAAAAAAAAAAAATACGGCTATTGAGTGGCATTTAAATTTAATAAATTATTATTATCAACAGCAACAATAAAGTCCCAGTTAAACTTAAAAAAGCAATTCAGGGTGTTCTTACATTCTTGTGATTTCCTACAGATAAATCACATTTGGAATCACTCCTGCCTCCAGGACCTTTAGAATACTCCGCTGTTCTTGACTGCCAAAATTGAAAAATGCAAAACCTGGAAAAAAGGAAATATCGCCTGGCCATTTTTGCTGTTCTTGGAATATTAGTAAATCAACCCAGAAGCATAAAAAGATGATCAACATGAACGGGCATAAGTCAGTCATGTTCATTTATCGGTTAGCTTAACAGTGGAATCTTCTGGTCTGTGTATTTTCTTGTTGCCTGTGTCTGTTTTAATGAAAAAACCCAGGGAAGAGTTTACCATACTGTTTAGAAGCAACAGAAGATTGGGTTTCCTAGGTGTACCAAATGGCTAGAGAGCTAAACCTATCATTAACTCCAAAGTATTACCTGAGTGCTCACCTTCACTGCTGCTTCAGTGTGAACTCTTTATACAGTGCCTGCCTTTCCCATAATACAGTACACTTCCTAGAATATTCTTGTGGCAATTTAGCTGTGATGGGCCCACACCCCATTGTTTTCATTAGGCAGATCGTAATCCAGAGATGTAGCTAATGATTCAAAGTTAGTGCTAGAAACAGAGCATCTTAGAAGTGGTCTGCTGGTTTATGTATCTTGAGTAACATAACAAGTTCCAGAAGGCATGGTTCTTTATTTCAAAAAAAATCCAAACTTTTCCCTTGCCTATATCCTAATTGCAAATGTTTCTTGGTACCATGCCTGTAGGCTGTATAAGAAAAGGATGGATCCTGGAGTTACTCTCATAACCTTATTTTCATTAGCTTTAAACTTAGATACATTTTTTTCATTACTTTATTCACATATTCAATAATGTTGAATATATGGTTAATAGATCGTTAGTTTGTTATTTGGAAGGCAATTTGTTTTATTCTGTTTAGTGGTTAGGCTTTCTGTTTTATGGCTATTTCAGGAAAATGCTGCCTTTTGTTTAGGGAACTGTCAGTGAGTCATTCTGGCCTCATTGGTTTTTTTTAGTTGTCAAGTGTGCAATCTTCCAGTCTCATTAAATGGCATGGATGTGGGTGTCTGCACACATATACACATACACAAATCTCAGGAGACTACAAAATCATCATCATCATCATCATCATCATCTTTCAAAACAAGGGAATACTTGAAATGGTTCACAATTTGACACACAAGATTAGATAGATAGATGATAGATGATAAATGATAAATGATAGAGGATGGATGGATGGATGGATGGATGGATGGATACCTGTAGAGATAGATAGATAGATGATAGATGATAGATAGATAGATAGATAGATAGATAGATAGATAGATAGATAGATAGAAGAGGGAAGGGAGGGAGGGAGGGAGGGAGGGAGGGAGGGAGGGAGGGAGGGAGGGAGGAAGGATACCTGGAGAGAGGGGAGGAGGGAGAGAGAGAGAGAGAGAGAGAGAGATATGGATGGGCAGGCAGGCAGGCAGATGATAGATAGATAGATAGATAGATAGATAGATAGATAGATAGATAGATAGATAGACAGACAGATAGATAGATAGGCAGGCAGGCAGGCAGGCAGGCAGGCAGACAGACAGACAGACAGACAGACAGACAGAACTATGGAACAGACATTCTTTATGTATAGCAGTTTTTCTAACACTCCATGAGGTTAGAGCAAATAATATTTCAAAGTCCCTCAATCCCACAGTAGCATAAACTTTAAAAAAGGGGGAGCTAGAGAAATACTTCCAAAGGATGATCAATGCCTATTTTTTTTTTACAGATCTGTATTAAAATGGAATTGGAAAGCTAAATTTGCCAGAAGCACATTCTTTCTTTCATTATACCATCACTATTAGTTTTGGCCCTATTTGTGACTTTGTGGGAAGGGGGAAGGGAGGGACATTGATGCCCTGCTGAGAATAATCTACCATCCAAACTATACTCAGCACTAAATTTTCTGATTCACTGGGCCAGTGTGAGTATTGAATTAATTTGCTACTGATTAGACATCGAAGGGATATGGAAGCAAACCACACTGAATGGGAAGACATTCTCCTCCTTGACTTGATATATATAGTCAGTCTCCTCCATCTGGGAAAGATCCAGATTTCATAATGCAGAGAAAACCCACTGAAATCTGTCAGTTTAAGTCATGTCTAACGTGTCCCATTTATTTCAAAAGGGATAATTATATCCAACACAATATTCTTTGGAGGCTTGTTTTCTTTTCATACAAATATCAAAACAAAACCATCAACTTTCTAATTGTACTAGAACAATTGTTTGCTTGAATTGTTTATATGTTGTTTTTAAAGCACATTGACAACTGTTGGGCATCCATTTGTTTGCAAATTACATTCCCCCCCCTCCCCAAAAAATAATTTCAAAATGGGTGTGCTCAGTCCTCAACCATCAGCTCCATTTTCCTTAGTGGCCACTCTTTTGCATAAACAATCCTTGAATGACTTTTCTGAAATTTGGCACAAGGTCTATTGTAGCTATAGAGTTAGTCCCCAAGAAACCATGATAGAGACTTTTTTCAAAAATCAGATTTTAATGGAACTCAAAGATTTCTGAGTCACTTTTATGAAATTTGGCATGTTTGGCCCCATTTTAAAGATCTAATTAAGATCCTATTTGGCTGAAAAACAAGGGAAGGGAAGGGAAGGGAAGGGAAGGGAAGGGAAGGGAAGGGAAAGGATTTTAATGGAACTCAAAGATTTCTGAGTCACTTTTATGAAATTTGGCATGTTTGGCCCCGTTTTAAAGATCTAACTAAGATCCTATTTGGCTGAAAAACAAGGGAAGGGAAGGGAAGGGAAGGGAGACGGAGGAGAGGGAGGGAGGGAGGGAGGGAGGGAGGAAGGAAGGAAGGAAGGAAGGAAGGAAGGAAGGAAGGAAGGAAGGAAGGAAGGAAGGAAGGAAGTGTTATTTGTGTTTTCTGAGTCAGTGGAATGGATAAAACTCTGTTTAAACTTTTATTGTTCTAGATTTAAGTAAAAACTATAGCTTGATCATTTCAAAAGCTCCGGATCAAGTCATTACTTCAGTCTTTGAATATCCATAATATAAATGAACAATGTCATGTGTTGTGTGTATAAATCAAATATCTTTGGAGAAAAATCCAGCTTTCAATGAAAAACTTCACATTTCGTTTCCAATTAACTTCTTCTACAAGGTCGTCTGTCCTTTTGCTTTTATTTAAAGTACTATTTCACTTTTTCAAAGGAATTGATCTGAACAGTGCAAGATATACTGCCTTCACAATAGTAAGCCTCTGTGGAAAGGTTTTGTCCCTTAAGATCTTTCTTGCTGCTGTCATGCAGAATATTTTCTTCTTATTTATAGTACATACAAGTGAGACTTGTCCCGAAATATTGCGGTATATCTTCTCCCACTCTCCTCCTACAGATTTCTCTTCTAACTGCCATTTTATTATATTCCACGACTACTGAGCAACGTCAGACTTTGCTAGACTGCAATTTGAAAAGGCTGGTGTGTTGCCACTTTATTTACTGATTTATTCATTTTATCTATTTTTATTTTTCCCTAGTGTTCAATCTCCCCAAAGCATACACATATCTCAATCTTGATTCTCACTGGTTCCATTCTGAGTTCCATTGAGTTGACATTTATAACAAACATGAGTTCTCAGTGCAATTTGGCTTTGCCTTCCATGGCAGCCCAATTATATGGCAGTAGCTAGCTGAGTTTGGCGGATGTTGAAAAAACTAAGCAAGGTCAATCGCAGGCTAGACGGAGAAGTTCCCCATGTTGCAGCAAACCAATCCCATATTGTAGTCAAAAACTTCATGGGCATATCAGTGGTGGGTTTCAACCTCTTTTACTCCCGGTTCTGTGGGTGTGGCTTGGTGGGTGTGGCATGGCTTGGTAGGTGTGGCAGGGGAAAGATACTGTAAAATCTCCATTCCCTCCCCACTCCAGAGGAAGATTACTGCAAAATCCCCATTTCCTCCCGATCAGCTGGGACTCGGGAGGCAGAGAATAGATGGGGGCGGGGCCAGTCAGAGGTGGTATTTACTGGTTCTCTGAACTACTTAAAACTTCTGCTACCGGTTCTCCAGAACTGGTCAGAACCTGCTGAAACCCACCTCTGGGGCATATCCATCATGACATCAGCTTACTTTAAAGCAGACTTTCCCTTCCCTTCTCGGATACTTAGGGATGTGCAACTCAAGAGGCTTACATTTGATGATATCCTAAATATATATCAACATCATTCACACATAATACACACTTTTAGAATTGCTATAAGGGGGTGCAATAACTCAGTAATTAAAGACACTGAGCTTGTCAGCTGGAAACCTGAGCACCGCATGACAGGGTGAGCTCCCATTATTCGCCCCAGTTCCTGCCCAATTAGCAGTTCAAAAGCATGCAAATGCAAGTAGATAAATAGGTACCACTTAAGTGAGAAGGTAACAGTTCTATGTACCTCGGAATATAATCATGCTGGCCACATGACCATGGAAATATTTTTAGACAACACTGGCTCCCTCAGCTAAGAAACAGAGATAAGCACCACTCACCCTGGAGTCGGACATGACTGCACAGGAGAAACCTTTACCTACATAGTATGGAACTGCTATGGTATCATGTGCCAGATATGAAACAGAAGGTGGCTTTGAAATATGCCTGTCGGAAATGTCAGAATAGGGAGCATATGAAAGTTTGTTACGCTACCCAGTGTTGTTGGTTCTTTGGGCTTAGAACTGCCCACGAAGTCTCCTGCCATTTCAAGTGGAGATTTCTCTTCAGCTGTGCTTCCTGAGATCCTTTAATGATCAGACTGAATCTGAAACCCTGAGGATGCAATGATTGTGCTCTGTATGATGTCCTTTCTCCTTTTATTTTGTAGTTCCTTACCAGTGAAAACTAGAAAATGCATGGAGGGAATGATCTGATAAGTCTGACTAAACTTCCCTTGAAATGAACTTTCTAAAGACCTTTGTCATATAATAAACTCTATCCAGATATGCCTTTCATGCAGAAAGATCCAGATTGGTTGCCCCTGTCCTTGATATGGGGGAGTCAGTTGTCCCTGTTCTCAGCCTCTACATCAGGGATGCACAACGTTACCTGGAACGACAGGTACAGTTGAGCTTTGAGTGGGCCACTAGGGTTACATTCATAAAAATAGTTGACAACCTTTCCCCCCCCCCCGCCCTTCCCTTCCATTCTGATTCTCAGAGGCTGCCTGGACAATTCCCTGCAGTATTCTTGAAAAGATTTTTCAAACCATGGCCTCCTTCTGGGACTGAGAGAAAATGACTAGCATCAGTGATGGGATTCAGACGGTTCAGGCAAACCAGTAGTTAAATTGCTGGCTGGCTCCACCCCTCCCCTCCCCACCCCTTCCAGGAGTCTTCAGGGAGAACTCCTAGGCCCAAAACAGGGCGCCGAGGGGTGTGTGTGTGGTGCCCCCCCACAGCTGTTTTCACTCCCAGGAACCTTCAGGGAGGCCTCCTAGGCCCAAAACAGGGCACCGGGGGGGAGGGGCAAGTCCCCCCCTCCTGTGGCCCATTTTCACTCCCAGGAGGCTTCAGAGAGGCTTACTAGGTCCAGGGCGGTGCAGGAGGCCGAGTGCTGCCTGTCACCCCCTGGCCACGCCCACCATGGCCACGCCCACCCAGCTGGTCATTAGGGCAGAGAACCAGTTGTTAAATTATTTGAATCCCACCACTGACTAGCATGATGTCACCTACCTGGCTTTGTATCCAAGGTAGGACTAGAAGTCATGGTCTCTCAGTTTCTAGTCTGGTGTCTTAACCACAGCACCAAACTGGCTCTATAATCTTCTAACCACTTGCCAGTTTGAATGTTTCAGTTCAGGCTTCAGAAAGTAGCGCTTTCTGCTAAGACAAAATCACAAGTCCCTGCAGCTTTCTTGATCTGAAAAAGAGCGATTGGCCCAGGGTCATCCATCTGGCTGTGTGTCTAAAGCAAGACTTGAACTCATGGCTTCTAACCTGATACCTTAACCACCACACCAAATTGGCTCTCAGAGACAAAAGCTAATTTGGGTTTAATTTACTGTATATATAATTTTAATTAAAAATGAATTACTTGTTCATTACATAATTTTCTCCTCCTGTTGCATTAATAATGCTACTTTGATGGTAGCTTCGGGGACCAACACATTTGGGTTCTTGGCGATCTGCATTTCTGCTGTACCTAGAACCAGTGGTGGGTTGCCCCCGGTTCGGACCGGTTCGCAAGAACCAGTAGTAAAACTGGCAGGAGGCTCCGCCCACTGACCCAGATGTTATCAAAGTTGATCTGCGCATGCACAGAAGAGTGTGTGCGGGCGAAGTGAGCGCGATGCGAACTGGTAGTAAGTAGAACCCACCCCTGCCTAGAACCAGTGAAAGGAATCCTTTGTGCGAGTACCTGTGATCAGACAGTGGAGTCCATGTACCTGAAAGGTCATATGTAACCAGGTTTTTGTACTAATCAAGATTAAAGTCCTTTTTTAAATAGCACCCTATGGAAATGGGAGATTCTTTCCAACTGAGGCTGAACATGTGGAGAATAAGCAGTGGTGGGTTCCTCCCGGTTCGGCCTGGTTCGGCCGAGCCGGTAGTGGTGACAATATGATGTCACCGAACCGGTTCTCTTTGTTCGGGAGCTGGGCCCTCCCCCCCCCACCCGCATTATTCTTAACTTTTATTTGGTCCCGCTCCCAATCTATTCGCTGCCTCCCGAGTCCCAGCTGATCGGCTAGAAGGAAAAAAACTGTATAAACTCTTGTCGCGGGGCTTCAAAGGGCCGCCTTACAGCTGATCAGTGTTAAAAGGCAGTGTGGTGGTAGACCAGTGCGCTCAAAAAACAAATGAGTAGACCGGTGCGCTGAAAAAACAAATGGGTAGACCGGTGCGCTCAAAAAACAAATGGGTAGACCGGTGCCTTCAAAAACAAATGGGTAGACCAGTGCCTCCAAAAACAAATGGGTAGACCGGAGCGCTCCAAGAACAAATGGGTAGAGCTCTGCAAGCAGTTAAAAGCCTGGTAGACCAGTACCTCTGCTAAATCCTAAAGAATTGTCACATGACCATAAAGCCACACCCACAAAATAAGCCACACCCACAGAACCAGTAGTAAAAGAATTTAGAACCCACCCCTGAGAATGAGGTTGGGAAAGCCAGAAAGATCCTGTTTTCTCTACTCAAGTTTATATAATTTTGCAAGTTTGAAAGAAATGACTGTAACTTTTCTGCTGAAAATAAGAACACCTACTGAGCAGGCTCAAACCTCTACCCCTAGAAGATGAATATCGCATTGCATTTAGGGGTATTGCAAAGTGAAATAAAGCATTTTACTTATACAACATTTTCCAATCTAAAAGGAACATAACAGATGTATAAAAGATGTAAATATATATATATATTTGTTATGATTAGTGCTGAATGACAAAACAAGCTGCATGGCTATTCATTAAACAAAATGTACCAAATGTGCCTGTAGGCACTTTATAACTCACAAGTCGTACACTAATCATCATAAAGTGTTATAATTTCACACACACAAAAAAAGCCCTTTGAAAATGTAATTTTTGATCCAAGAGCAATAGCCTAAAGAGAATGCAAATGAACAAATAACTAACTAAATAAGTGATCACATACTCCATTGCAGTCTTTTTTTTTAATTACTTTTTTTGGCGATCTATTCAGGGAAATTTAGGAGTAGCAATAACAGAACCAAAGGGGCTGAAAGTAATTTTTCCAATTTGGCATTATTAGTCTATATTAAACATTACTATTCCTGTGGCGGTTCCTCCAAACAGAATGGGCCATGAATTTTAGCCATCTCCTTAAGTTTCAGTTGTTCTCCCTATCAGAAAGAGAATTGCCCTGATTTTATTAAAACCCAGTTAAACGCAACACATTGACTTGGAGTAAGTTCAAAAAAGAAGTCACAGATATAGAGATCTTCAGACTTTAGCTTTGAGGATGTAGATTTGGTCAGCTAAAAGCTGATGGTCATGTAATGATCAAAATAATACTATGTAGCATCTTAAAGGAGATATATTTTGGCATTGGTTTTTATGTACTTCCTCTTCAGGTATTGCAAGAAGTGTAGAAAGATATATTATAAACACTTTAGATAGTGGTAGGATTCAGTTGGTTCACACCACTTCAGCCAAGCCAGTTGTTAAATTACTGGCTGGCATCGCCCCTTTGCACCCCACCCCTTCCAGAAGTCCCCACACGTCCCGTTTTTGCTCCCAGGAAGCTGCAGGGAGGCCTACTAGGCCCAAAATGGGGCGCAAGGGGCGATGCCCCCCCCCAGGTCCATCTTTGCTCCCAGGGGGATGTAGGAGGCCAAGTGCTGCCTGTCACACCCCCTGGCCATGTCCATCATGGCCACGCCCACCCAGCCAGTCATTATGGCAGACAATCGGTTGTTAAATTATTTGAATCCCACCACTGACTTTAGACCCATGTTCAGTGAATGGGCCACTTTTAATCTTTGTTGCAATAGATTAATATCGCTTCCCCTTGAAAATGATAGTGACAAAAAATATGAGCCCTCCAGGACTAGCACTAGATTCATGATCTAATAGATGATGGACTCTGGACCAGTCACTAGCTTCAGTTCTATGTATCCCTTTGCCTTGTTGTAGTGAGGATAAAAGTATGTGATGTTGAAGACTCCCAGAGTGTAAATAAAAAATAAGAAAAGAGGATAAAGAGAGGAAAGGAAAACAGGAGCTATTAGACTCTGGATTTGGAGTACTCTTCCCTCCTTCACTTTGCTCATCAACAAGTCTATGAGATGGTCAAGAAATTAAAAAAAATACTACTAGCTTATTAAGTTTTGTGACTCTATAGAAATTGATATAAATACATTCATCTTTATAGATTAAATCCACAGTGGTCCTTGACCAATGTCAATACTGGTTGAGGCCAATAGGATTTACGGTGAGAATCTACATCACAATGCAGAAGGCAGCTCTGCAGTAAAAACTATGGTATGCAGTATTCTTCTCAGGAAAAGATTATTATTTCTAACAAAAAAAGAAAAAGCATGCCCACAGTACACTGGTGGTACTAGTTCCCTGCATACCCTTTCCAAACATTTATTGATTTATGGAATCTATATTGTCTTGCTGTTAGGGAAAGGTGAACTGATTGGTTAACAAAAACTTTAAACCCAAAATCCAACAAACATACTCAATGTGCCTGGTATAATCAGCTAAAAATAGATGAGTCCTTTAACCTCCTTCTTAACTTGTTGCCCCATTACAGTAATGTATGTCTTATTCACATTTAAAAAAATTGAAAATACATGTTCATCAATGTTACCCAATCAAAACTTCCCCCACAGCACATTTATTTATTAATTCCATCCAGTTAATTCAGTAATCAGGTTAAGCATGTGCAAATGCACCCTAGGTCTTAAACATTTGTGATAGGGTCTTCTACAGGGGTGAAATCCAGCAGGTTCTAACAGGTTCTGGAGAAGCGGAAGCAGAAATTTTGAGCAGTTTGGAGAACTGGCAAATACCACCTTTGGCTGGCCCCAGAGTGGAGTGGGAATGGAGATTTTGCAATATCCTTCCCCCAGGAGTGGGGAGGGAATGGGGATTTTGCAGTTTCCTTCCCCTGCCACGCCTGCCAAGCTATGCCCACAGAACCGGTAGGGAAAAATTTTGAATTTCACCCTTGATCTTCTATCTATTTACGGTCTTGTAAAGTACTGCTCTTGCTAAAACATAAGAGCTACTGCCAGATGTTCTGATTTCTGTTCCCTCCAGCCAGAGCAATAGAGAAATCTTTGCAACATCTTCTCAATGGCTTCCCATCAAAGCAGCAGAAGCCTTGGGTCACATAGTCAGCATCTCTCAGAAATTACCAACTTCACTTTCAAGCATGCACCATTCAAAAGTGAAGTTGCAATGCGAATTCCTTCACTTCTTTTTCCAAAGAATAATTCACTCTGAGGTATGGTATCCCCTTTTCCCTTTGTTTGGAATGAGAGGGGAGAGGGAAAAGGTTAGGTAGGGGGTTTTACGCTTTTGGTCTATAAATTATATTCACTGTACTTTAATAATAAGAAAAGGGGTAATGACTTATAAGAAAAGAAGTTTAAAAGTAAGAAGGGGTCATTCATAGCCAAGAGAGAGCCAAAAGTATAGAAACCACAGTGAAAGGAAGTAATATGGGAATCAGAAGATGAACAGGACATTTATTGGGCCATCAGTATTGCCGCTGCAACTTATACTTCTGCCTCCACCTTTTCAAAGCCCAAGTGTAGACGCATGGTGGCTCAGTGGCTTGATGCTGGAGATGGTTCAAGTCCTAGCACTGCATGGCAGGGTGAGCTCCCATCACTTGCCTCAGCTTCTGCTCAACTTGCAATTCGAAAGCATGTTTTAGGTGAGTCGAGAAATAGAAACCACTTCAGTGGGGAGACAAGCTGGTGCTTCGTGCAGGCGGTTAGATGGCTCTGGACCTTCCTGACTGTGACGCCCATTTGTGAGGCAGCTTCAGAGGAGGGAGAGGGCCCCAAATGACAATGTAGGAAAGCCGCTCATTTTTTTTTTCTGATGGGAAGCTAGCTCGCCCCCTGTGGCACACCTTGGAAAATGCGTGAGCACGAACGAAACAAGGCTAGCACTCTTAGACAGCCAAACTACATCTCTGCATTAGCATTGCAATCTCCTGGCTAATGTAACGTCACCCTATGCTAAATAAATAAAAAGCCCAAGTCTAACATATTAACTAGTTTAATGAAAAGAAGGATTAGGGGAGACATGATAGCAGTGTTCCAATATCTCAGGAGCTGCCACAAAGAAGAGGGAGTCAAGCTATTCTCCAAAGCACCTGAGGGCAGGACAAGAAGCAATGCGTGGAAACTAATCAAGGAGAGAAGCAACCTAGAACTAAGGAGAAATTTCCTGACAGTTAGAACAATTAATCAGTGTCCAGAAGTTGTGAATGCTTCAACACTGGAAGTTTTTAAGATGATGGATAATCATTTGTCTGAAGTGGTGTAGGGTTTCCTGCCTAAGCAGGGGGTTGGACTAGAAGACCTCCAAGTCCTTTCCAGCTCTGTTATTCTATTCTAACCCATTTGGTATCCCTGCAGTGCTCACCTCTATTCCAGCCACTCCTTGGCATCACTAAATGTGTTCAATAATATTCCCTGTACAATGGTTGAGACCAGAGCTTTGAATGGGGCAAGAGAGAGGAAACATCTTTTGACAATGTGTAGTGGTGCACATGGGGCATAACAAAATGAAACAGAAAGAATGGCCAACTCCTGAATATTAAAAACCAGCCATAGGCTTCTAGATAAAAAAGGAGAATATAGCTAGGGGAAAATGTTACTATATTGCAGTGATGGCAAACCTTTTTGGCACCGAGTGCCCAAAATGAAGCACGCGCGCAGGAGTCCCGAAAACCTGAAGACCAGCTGGCTGGTGCGCGTACGTGTGCTGGCTGCCTGGTCTTCAGGTTTTTGGCGCACACATATGCGCCAGCCAGCTGGTCTTTGGGTTTCCAGCACTCCAGTGCATGCAAAGACCAGCTGGCCGGCGTGCATGTGTGCGCCAGAAACCCGAAGACCAGGTGGCCGACACATGTGCCCACAGAGAGGGCTCTGCGTGCCACCTCTGGCACGCGTGCCGTAGGTTCACCATCACGGCTATATTGTAACTCTGGTAGGATCATAAGACTGGTCTCTCTCAAAGGCATGAATATTCAGACGAGCTGATAAGGATAGATGGGAATCCTAGCATGGGGAAGTGAGGTCGGTCCTGCAGGGACTGTAATGTCTGCTCTAGTTAATCAAAGTTCATGCATTTTTAACAGAAATATTAATCCACAGCCCTGAGTTTCTTGATATATATATTTCTTGATATTGCTTTATTTTAAGCTCTCAGAAACAAAATAAAGGTCCAGCTCTTGGATGTAACTTCCCCAGTACTTTTAAAGAAAAGGAAATGTCCTTACATTTATTTCCAAACAAGAGAATTCCTTTGTATTACAAAGAAGAGTTTGGTACCAGACATTTTATCCTTGGACCGGTAAATAACCACAAGACAACTCTCCCAATTTTCCAACCCCCAGATATTTCTATTTATTTCCAGAGTTTGAAGGAAAAAATGCTCCTTTGGCATCTCAAGCTCACCCAACCCAACTCAAGAGACCCAAGCAATGCCTCAGGAAAGAGCCACATCAAACAGAATAAGTCAAACAAATTTTGGGACTCCTTCCTCTGGATTGGCCAAGAGGAATGTAGCCGAGGCCAAGATATGTAAGCTTGCCACCAACTTTTCAGACTCCTAGATTTTAGAGGAATCAAAATTATCCTTAACTGACCTTAATTAATTTAATAGTAATTGATTTTACTTCTGGTTTAATTTAAATTAAATTTTGCTGTTTGGTGTTGACATCATTCAACATCAAAAGAGTTGAAGAGCCATGATGGCACAGTGGTTAGAATGTAGTATTGCAAGCTACATTCTAACCACTGCCAGCTGCAAGCCCACTGCCAGCAATTTGATCCTGACCGACTCAAGATTGATTCAGCATTATATCCTTCTAAGGTCGGTAAAATGAGGACCCAGCTGGGTGGGGGCAATAGCTGGCTGTGTAAACTGCTTAGAGAGGGGTTACAGGGAACTGCTTACAAAGGGGTCTTTGATGACTCACTGCAGCCAAGTGGGTGTGACTGAATAAGCATGGCCATCGGAGTGCTGCTAGGTGAGCATGGGTGAGTTGGTGTGGCCAGATCGACGCAAAGGATTAGGTGCAGCCCACTAGGGGCAGATGACTCAGGGTGGCTGACTTGAGGCAGCTGGGTGGGCATGGGTAAGTGGACGCAACCATGTTGGTGTGTCTGGCTAGGGGGCGCTAGGTGGGCACAGAACAAGTCACCGTGGGCAACTGGGTGTGGAGCGAACTTGGCATCCCGCCAAAACAAAAATCACCCAAAGATGTGCTAGCAAACAGTAAGAAGGGAGGTGGCAAAATTTGAAAGGCAAAGTGTGGATTTCCCACCCCGCCCTTTAGAGCAATGCTCCCTTTTTTTCTTGCTGCTTCCTGAGAAGTTTCTCTGCTAACTTTGGCAGGGGAGGAATGGCTGACTGGATTCCCCCCAACCTATTTGGTAAATTCAGCAGATTGACTGACTTCCCTTCCTTCCTTCCTTCCTTCCTTCCTTCCTTCCTTCCTTCCTTCCTTCCTTCCTTCTTCTATGTTATAAATATAACAGGTTGTCAGGAAGGATACTATAATTGACAGTACAGAATTGAAAGAGGAGGCAAGGATGGTTCAGCTACCTTCATCCAAGTCCTGATTCTGGTTATCAATGAGAACAACCAATAAGGTTTTTGCCCCATGCCCGTATCTGAATCCAGATAATCAAGGGGAGGGTGGCTGCCATATAGCTAAGGCCATGGTACATCAGCAATATCCCAAGTTTGGCCCAGCATTACAAGTTTGGCCCCATAACTGGCCAACAGCAGCCAATTATTCAGCACAGCATCTAAGGTCTCCTGGTGAAGAATTGCCACACCACTTTCCCTGCCTCTTCGTCAGGACTGTTGCAAGATACTAAACCTGACTGGACAGACCACCACAAGGGAGAACCATACACAGAGAGAGAGAGAGAGATGCACATACACTTTTTTCATCCCGTCAGGTTTCAGTAATACATGCCAGGTCTGTCCTTTCATCTGGTTTTATTAGAGACAGGCCTGCTATTCAGTAACATCATTCTGAACCTGCAGCCTCCAGCAATCTGATTACCTGGTTCTTGAGTTAAGACCGATCAGGTGGAGGGAGATTTCCAGTCTTTTATTCTCCAGCACAACTTTCTCCCAGCTTCCAGCTCCTATATTACTTCCTCTTTTCCATTATCATAGAATAGAACAGAACAGAACAGAACAGAACAGAACAGAACAGAACAGAACAGAACAGAACAGAACAGAACAGAATAGAATAGAATAGAATAGAATAGAATAGAATAGAATAGAATTTTTTATTAGCCAAGTGTGATTGAACACACAAGAAATTTGTCTTTGGTGCATATGCTCTCAGTGTACATAAAGGAAAGATACATTCATCAAGAATCATAAGGTACAACACTTAATGATAGTCACAAGGTACAAATACTGTAAGCAATCAAATCATATTAGGAAACAGTCAATCTTCCCCTCCATCTTTATCCTCTCTGTAGTCCCCCCACTCTATCCCATATCCAGGGTTGGTTGCAAACACCAAACGAGGAAAACAGACCACATTTTCCTCTTTTCCACTCCCAGGCAGCCACTTGTTAACAATAGCACTGAACACCTCCATCAGCTTAACCCATTAAGACTAAACTGATTCTCACCCAGCATTTTAGCCTCTCATCAGTCAGGAAAGTGGACATGATGGCTTCCACTCGTAGGTGTGCAGGCACACTGGTCTTTATGAAAAGAATTACCCACAAGACATGCTGCCTTACATCAAAAATACCCTCACGGACGCCAGCATTTTCTTTAAAACGTTCAAAGGAGAAGATTATCAAAATTGCTTTGTCAATTTTTGCTGACCTGTTCTTTGCATTCTTCCTATTTCATGGCCTAAAACTGACTTCTCTGTGATTTAAGCTCATTGCTTTTTTGTCCTGTATTTGGTGGATTAGATGACTATTGCATCGCAGTGCGGAGAGAAGCATTTTTAAAATCAGGCTTAAAGTTTAGTAGATGATACAACTAGGAGAGATCAGCAAAGAGCGCCTGCTTTCTGGATTCCTGCCCACACTTGTTAGGATATTCCTGCAGCGTCTGCCATATTACCATGTAAGAGCAAAAACTCACAAAAGCCTTGCAGATCTGCCCACTCGACATAATAAGAAAGAGCTGACAAGGATAAGATTGGGGCCGACGATTCCAAGGGGTTTTGTTGTGCGTTTTTCCAAGCACCGAAAAGCATGCTTGGCATTAATTGCTAATTCTATTTCAGTCAGCTTGGCTCTGATACAAAAGCAACTGGCCGTAACTAACTAATAAGGGGTCTGTGGAATTATTTTGACTCTGTTGCATTTTCAAGCAGAAACATCAGACTTTAATCTCAGGTGCCTAGTTCTCTTATAAATATATTAGCACCATAATGGAAGAGTTTTGAATGGGATTATAACTACAGAGGCAGCTGCTGGGCCGGCCAAAGGTGCGTACGGCTGACAATACGGTTTAAGGAAATGAATGTGAGTCCAAGTGGCAAAACGGTGGCATTGCACACATGCAAAGAACCTCATGGCTTAATGATAATGGGATCACTACACGATGCATATTTCAATGGACAGCCAAATATGCTTAGAAAATCTCTCGGCACGCCCATCACCCACTACAATTGCCACTCCTGGGGCTCAAAATTGTTCAACAAAGGACACACACATTTGAAAGAAGGGGCTGGAAGAAGAAGCTTTCATGAACACAAGGCAACATTAATGGGGTGTTATCAAAGGGAACAGGCCTTAGACTCTGCCCCTCTTTCTTTAATATGGCTTTCTCCACTGAGCTGCCAGAGCTCTGGAGCAGAGGTTAAATCCAACAGGTTCTAACAGGTTCTGGAGAACCAGAAGCGGAAATTTTGAGTAGTTCGGAGAACCGGCAAATACCACCTCTGGCTGGCCCCAGAGTGGGGTGGGAATGGAGATTTTGCAATATCCTTCCCCCAGGAGTGAGAAGGGAATGGAGATTTTGCAGTATCCTTCCCCCTGGAGTGGGGTAGGAATGGAGATTTTGCAGTATCCTTCCCCTGCCATGCCCACCAAGCCACACCACACCCACCAAGCCATGCCCACAGAACTGGTAGTAAAAAAATTTGGATTTCACCACTGCTCTGGAGCCACACATCCTACAACTCTTCAAAAGACATTGATGGCCAGAGGAATACATGTGTTGTGTACATGTTAATAAATGGTTATAACCTGTCAAAAGGCACCTCATAGAAGCGTTCCTGGGATAACTGAGGGTCCATGAAAATGTAATGTCTATATAAACCAATGTTGCCCACAGGTAAGTTTCCAAGTTGAATGTACTAATCCTTTCAAATGCACCATGCTCTTCTTCTCCCGCTTTATATCTGAATATATCCCTTACTTGACAATCCTCTCATGTTATGTCTCTATTAGATCTATTAGCTGCCCTCCTCCAAAATAGAATTGTCCCTTTTCATTTAGTCACACACACAAAAAGCTTTCTGGAAATAAATTCATGGGACAAAATTACCTGTGACAAAGGAGAACTTTGTCTGATTGAAACAGCAGTGTTGGGAGACCGACTAACTTCCTCTCAAAGATATAGGTCTGACTCATACATCACATACTGTTTATCCATGGTTTATCAAAAAAGTATAATTGTCTGGGCTCACATATAACACTAAGCTATAAACCATGTTTCTCAATCACAATCACCCTAAAACAAATCGGAATGGCATAATGCCATGTACTAACCAGAGGTGGATTTCAGCAGGTTCTGACCAGTTCTGGAGAACTGGTAGCGGAAATTTTGAGTAGTTCAGAGAACCAGTAGTAAAAATTCTGACTGGCCCTGCCTCCATCTAGTCTCTGTCCCAGCTGATCAGGAGGGAATGGAGATTTTCAGTATCCTTCCCCTGCCCTGCCCACCAAGCCATGCCCACCAAGCAATGCCACGCCCACCAAGCCATACCCACAGAACCAGTAGTAAAAATTGATTTTCTAAGTGCTATTTTTCTTATACAGAGAAAAGATTTATATACATCTGTGACTCTTGGCAACAGAATCTTAAATCACCATAACTTACAAACAAACTATGAAGCAGGGGATGAAGAAGAAAAAAAAGACTGAATCAAATTTCTAGGGTCCTTAGATGCAAGTGATAGGTGCCAAATACCAAACCTGTAGAACCAAAAAATCATTGTTGAGGATGCCCAGCTGAAACAGTTTCAAATATTTTGGAAATTATCACGTCAAGCAATAGTCTTTGGACAAAGAAATTGAATCCAGGATCAGCAAGACCAGCCAGGCACTGGGGAAGTTCAGTCAACACAACACATCATCTGTATCTCCACAAAGCTGAATGACTACAAAGTTGTGTTTATCCCTTCTCTCCTGCATGGAGAGAGCTCTATACTGAAGGGAAAATCAAGCAACTGGAGAAATTTCACATAAACACTCTCTCCTCCATTCTCAGCATTTATTGTCAAGATCATGCCTCCAACCTGGAGGTCTTAGATTGTATGGAGGCCACCAGGAATGAGTCTCTTATTACCATAGCATAGATAAGATGGGTGAGACACATAATCAGAATTGATGACATACCAGTTGCTGTGGTCTATAGTATACTGGAGTCTAGGAAGAGACCTCAAGGTCAACAACACAAGCACGAAAAAGACATTGTGAAAGAAACCCTATGCCATAATCATATCCATCCAAGAAAACTAGAAGCTGTAGCTGATGACAGAACCTGCTATGCTATGAAGCCTCCACCAGTTTTGAAGACATGTGCCACCAAAAACTGATAGAAAACCATGAATGGCATCACAAAATAATACCCACAGTTATTATAACAATGTATTTCCAGTGCCCCCATTGTGCTAGACTCTGCTCTTCCAGGCTGGTATTGCAAAGCTGGTATGTCCACAGATGCATTGCACAACAGCGTGTCTTCTTTGAACCCAAAGGATTACATTTTGATATTGGGATTAATATATTGAAGTGACCCAGGAAAATCATGATTTAAATATTCTAATGGAAACTCACTGAATGACTTTGAGCCAGTCTCTCCCCCCACCCTCACCAATCTACCCATAGGGTTCTTATGGGAGGAAATGAGAGAAGGGGTATCACCAGGGGTGAAATCCAGCAGGTTCTGACAGGTTCTGAAGAACTTGTAGCGGAAATTTTGAGCAGTTCAGAGAACCAGAAGCGGAAATTTTGAGTAGTTCTGGCAAATACTACCTCTGGCTGGCCCCAGAGTGGGGTAGGAATGGAGATTTTTGCAGAATCTTTCCCCTGGAGTAGTGTGGGAATGGAGTTTTTGCAGTATCCTTCCCCTGACATGCTCACCAAGGCACACCCACCAAGCCACGTCCACAGAACCAGTAGTAAAAAAATCTGGATTTGACCACTGAGTAGTATGTGCATTTAGCAATCTACTATGCAACTTCTGAAAGTGCATAAAACATGTATGTTAGGAAACAGTATACAACACACAAACGCACACAGAGTTACTTGTAAATAATGAGCATGAGAAATGTCTTCCCCAATGCCCCGAAATGTTCAAACTTTTTTTTTTACAAATTGCTACAGGAATGGGTCAAAATGAACTTACCATTGGAAGAATAAGAAATTAAGCCAAGCAGAACTTGATCAGGCTTCATCCCTTCCTATACTTCTTAGACTTCACCCCCTTTAAATAGTCACACTTTTATTAATTTCATCAATTATTTGCTGTAATGAATGAAATCCTCAACTGGACTGTTATCTCAGTGAGCACCTCTTGGCTGCAGAGAACCCTGATAAGAGTCTTCACAGTTTCCAAATGCTGTCTTAGATAACTGATCTATATCTTTCACCGCACTCTTCCTTGATCATTTGCAGAAGGAAGTTTCATAACTCCCATTGTTAATTATAATGTACTGTATAGAGATTCAGTACAGAAGAACAAGCATGAAAATAATAGGTTGATAGTTGTCTCAATCCCATAGAATATGTGTATGGTATTTTCAGATGAATACCTAAGGAAGCAGTGCAACATAGGATGTCCCTTCCTTTCTCCTGCTGACACAGATCATTGTTACCACCATTAAAAGCTCACCATTGATTTGTGTAGCCAGGTGACACTTTCCCCTTCATTATTCCAGCTGAGCAAGGAGTTCTAAAGGAGTCCTAAAATTGGCTCTTCACCTGTAACTTCAAATTTACAGAGCCTTGGAAGACATGCTTATAACTCAATGCAATACTATTCTCTAAGGCTGAATGAAGTTAATCAGACCAAATGTAACCCTAGCAATGGAGATCTTTTTTTAACATGACAACCTAGACTCACCACTTTAGAGAGTAGCTTGACCAGGCAAGAGCAGTAGAACTAACCAGGATATAAATAGAATCATCATCAAAATAAGTATGAAAAGGGAACAATGTAAACTCCTACTAATAGTGGAGAATATTTAAGCCTATCTAACTTTGATTAGTTTGAATTGGTCAAAGTTATAAGCAACACTGAAATTTGATTTCATGCTAGCAAAAATGTACTAACAATTATTCAACAGGGAATCACTTACTGAGGGAGATTATGAATTCTCCTTTTTAAACTGACAACCATCCTTCCAGGCAGGGGTGGGCTGCTGGGAGTTCGCAGGGGTTCAGCAGAACCTCTAGCTAAGATTCTATGCAGTTTGGAGAACCCCCAAATCCCACTCCTGGCTGACCCCGCCCTCCCCCCCCAGGAGTCCCCACACAGTCTGTGTTGGATGCAGGTAAGTGCAAGGCATACGCGGAGGCTCAGGGAGGGCAAAAATGGGCCTGCTGGAAGTTCGGGAAGGTCTGAAATGGGCCTGTTTCTGGCTTTCAGAGGGCCTCCGGAGCTTGGGGAGGACGTTTTCACCCTCCCAGAGGCTTGAGGAAAGCCTCCGGAGCCCGGGGAGAGCAAAAACACCCCTCCCACCATGGTGCAGGAGGCTGACTAGGCTACGCCCACTATGGCCATGCCCACCTAAGCAACCGGGAAAAGAACCCCTTGCTAAAATTTTTGAAGCCCACCCCTGCTTCCAGGATACTTCATCTGGAGTACACCAAGTGTGGCATTGAGTCTCCACAGTCTACAAAGGCTTTATAACTATAATTCTAAGGTTGTAGATGTTGTGTCCATAGAGATACTTTTCATTTGCATATAAATTAAATACATATGTATTTGCTTTTTCTTTCCACTTCTTTCTCCTTATTCAATGGTGATGTTCATGTGACATATTGAACCACAAATTAACCAAATGTATTTTGGCCTAGAATATAAACTAGCATGTAAACACAGACCATATGGTTAGTTTATAGCTGAGGGTGTTGTGTGAACCCAGATAATTAGGCAAAGTCAATAAACCCAAGATAAACATACAGGTTAACCATGAATATGTATGCAAATTATGCCTATGCAATTGACTGGTCCAAATATTAGAAAAACATCTTCTGATTCAAGAATTAAGGCTAGTAATGTCGCACAAGTATTGAGCCCATCTAGAATGACATGATTTGAAGGCGAATATGCTGTGGTTGATCTCAGTTATTTCACATAGGGTATTTCTACATTCATTGTGGAGTTTCTCTGTTTCATGTTTTTAACCATATGTAAGCTGTGCAGCTGCTCACCAATGTGAGAAGGGTGGCTTATAAATTATCTAAATAGCTAAATAAAAGGTTGCAGTTTTAGAGAATTACAGTTGGAAAGGACCTTGGACCAACCCTCTGCTCAAGCAGGAGACCTTGCAGCATTCCAGACAAATGGCTGTCCATTCTCTTCTTTAAAAAACTCCAGTAATGGAGCATTCACAACTTCTGGGTGGCTGTTCCACTGATTAATTGTTCTCACTGAACATGAAATGTCTCCTTAATTGTAAGTTGATCAGCTCTTTGATAAGCTTCCCTTTTTAAAAACTTCCTGTCCTGCTCTGCTGTCCTTGTCCTGTTGAGGGATGGGGGGGTGGGGGGAAGACAGGACTTTTGGTGCAATTTCACTCAGACAAAGGAGACATTTTTGTTTTATCTATAAATCCTAGAAGGCTCCAGGATTGGTATAGGTCTGCACTTTCCCATGGTCAAATGGAAACTCACCTGGCTGACCAAGGAGCAGTGGAACTCAGATAAGCTGGAGCTGGAAGGCAAAGGACTATTAATAAGATGAAAAATGACTTCAGTTATTGACCTATTTTATTTGCAGCATTGTTAGTCTGCTTCTTACTTGTTAGTCCGTTAATTGTCTCAGCTTCTGCCAATCTAGCAGTTCGAAAGCACGTAAAAAAATGCAAGTAGAAAAATAGGGACCACCTTTGGTGGGAAGGTAACAGCGTTCTGTGCGCCTTTGACGTTTAGTCATGCCGGCCACATGACCACGGAGACGTCTTCAGACAGCGCTGGCTCTTTGGCTTTGGAATGAAGATGAGCACCGCCCCCTAGATTCGGGAACGACTAGCACATATGTGCGAGGGGAACCTTTACCTAGTCTGCTTCAATAGAGTCAGAAAAGATTATGAATGATCAGAAAGGTTAATTAGCAGCAAATATTCCCAATCTGTTTCCCTTCAGATGTGTTGGAATTTCAGCACCCAGAATCCCCTGCCAGAAAGGTCAGTATACATTAGTTTGGTGACATGCATTAGCCCACTCTAGTGAATGAAGAACGTAGTATTTTATATCTATAACTTGCAAGGAAAAAAAAACAAACACCAGTTTGGCATAGTATAAGATTTCATAATTTGAAAAGTGAAAATAATGGCAGTTTTAAGTCTGAAAAATGTATTTTTAAAAGGAAAATCAGAACTTACTTGGGCTGTGGTGAAAACATGAATCTAAACTAGAAAAGATACTGGAGTAGGGAAGACCACCAGAGTAGACCATAATTGCATATCTACCCATAATAAAACTACACTTAAGTTCTGATTTGATATCCAGGAACTCATTTCAATGATCCAGCAAAATTGTTAACTCACTGGCTCACAAAGAAAGTGCTACCAATTAAGCTTTTTTAAAAAAAACGCCTTTAACAGTCAGTTTTAATTACACAAGAGATTCGCCAATCCATCTCTAACTCAAGCTAAAGATTTGACTGGAAAGGTCTGGAACCAATTTACATGCTTTTAATGTTGCGTCTAGACTTTAATAAGTGGTTAAGCACAAAGCAATGCTATGTAAGGATCAAAGTATCTCTGATGCGTAGGTAGAAAAGTACCAACCTCCAAACTCCAAAGTGTTTCGCATATTCATTATATAGTTATTCCCCATCACATGCTTCCAAAAAAGCAGTGTTTTTGGTTGTTCTGGGCTTGAGCACATGAGACTTGCTATCTGACACCTCATCTTGTGCCACCCTTATGCATCGGTTGCTACTGAGCAAGGAAAATTTTATAACTGGAATTTCTAGGTCTGGTTTCGGGAGCCTTAGCTCGACAATTCCTGTCCAATCTGCTCCTGCAGTTATCACCTTAAATGCAGGTTCTTCAAGAACTATACAAGAGGATTTGAGTAGTTTTGAAATTGTTGTTCTTAACTTTAGACTCCAATAAACCTACAACCAAATTAATATCAGCTGGGTCCACAACTTGCTAAATTAAGCTAAAATGAATTGAGTAGTTTGTGACTTAGCACATAGTGGAAACCCAGCCACTGATTTAGCTGTGAACAGTGGTGGGTTTCAAATTTTTTTACTACCGGTTCTGTAGGCACAGCTTGGTGGGTGTGGCAGGGGAAGGATACTGTAAAATCTCCATTCCCTCCCCACTCCAGGGGAAGGTTACTGCAAAATCCCCATTTCCTCCCGATCAGCTGGGACTCAGGAGGCAGAGAATAGATGGGGGTGGGGCCAGTCACAGTTGGTATTTACCGGTTCTCCAAACTACTCAAAATTTCCACTACTGGTTCTCCAGAACTGGTCAGAACCTGTTGAAACCCACCTCTGTGTATGAACCATGCCAGTGTGTAAAGTCTTAATAGCACTGATGCCTCGCCTAAGTGAACATAGCCTGTGTGTTTTGTTAGTCTAGTTGATGATCTGGTAGGTTTTCTGTGCCCAATTATACAAAGTAAACTTCTCTCCATGAGTTAACTTTTGAACAGGAACATGCATGTACTTGTTTACTATACAGGCCAAAATTTAAAAACCTATAAAAAATTTTATAGGTAGCGAGAAGCCTCCAAAATTCCCATGTTCACCTTTTAATTCAGAAAAAGCAACAGAAAGAGATGTTGCCCCAAGGAATCACAGTGAGATGATAATCTTGGATTCTTTTCACTGATTTCTTTTCTTATATATAATTAGCAACGCTTCCTTTCCCACCTTCTAGACAGGACCCATCCACCTTCATTCAGGCCTTTTTAACATTTTACTACCAACCTGCCTTCCATTGAGGACCTGTATACTGCACGAATCAAAAAGAGGGCTGTGAAAATATTTATAGACCCCTAGCATCCTGGACATAAACTGTTTCAACTCCTACCCTCAAAACGATGCTACAGAGCACTGCACACCAGAACAACTAGACACAAGAACAGTTTTTCCCGAACGCCATCACTCTGCTAAACAACTAATTCCCACAACACTGTCAAACTATTCACACTAGGCTGCATTACTATTACTATTAGTCTTTTCATCGTTCCTATCACCCAACTTCTCCCACTTATGACTGCATGACTGTAACTTTGTTGCTTGTATCCTTATGATTTATATTGGTATTGATTTCCTAGTATGACATGATTGCTTATTTGTATCACTATCACTAAGTGTTGTACCTCATGATTCTTAACGAATGTATCTTGTCTTTTTATGTACACTGAGAGCAGGGGTGAAATCCAGCAGGTTCTGGAGAACCGGTAGCGGAAATTTTGAGTAGTTTGGAAAACCAGCAAATACCACCTCTGGCTGGCCCCAGAGTGGGGTGGGAATAAGGGGTGAAATCCAGCAGGTTTTGACAGGTTCTGGAGAACCGGTAGTGGAAATTTTGAGCAGTTCAGAGAACCGGTAGCGTAAATTTTGAGTAGTTCGAAGAACCAGCAAATACCACCTCTGGCTGGCCTCAGAGTGGGATGGGAATGGAGATTTTGCAATATCCTTCCCCCAGGAGTGGGGAGGGAATGGAGATTTTGCACTATCCTTCCCCTGCCACGCCAACCAAGCCGCAACATGCCTACCAAGCCATGCCCACAGAACTGGTAGTAAAATAATTTGGATTTCACCACTGGTGGGAATGGAGATTTTGCAATATCCTTCCCCCAGGAATGGGGAGGAATGGGGATTTTGCAGTATCCTTCCCCTGGAGGGGGTGGAAATGGAGATTTTGCAGTATCCTTCCCCTGCCATGCCCACCAAGCTATGCTCACCAAGCCACACCATGCCCATCAAGCCACGCCTACAGAACTGGTAGTAAAAAAAAATTGGATTTCACCATTAACTGAGAGTATATGCACCAAAGACAAATTCCTTGTGTGTCCAATCACACTTGGCCAATAAAGAATTCTATTTGATTCGATTCTATTTTACTTTTTGACATGCATAGTATCATATGTGGTCTTTGAAAATATCTCAAAAAGCTATCAGTCACTGCAGAATTGTGACCTATTCAGCTATTCAGAAGGCTGGATTACAGAGCACATCAACCAATTATTGTGCATATACACTATCTTCTAGAAAACCCTAAATCAGGGATGGCGAACCTATGACACATATGTCAAAGATGACATACCATGATATTTAGAGTGATACATCAGCATTCACCAACACCTCACAACTATTCTCAAAAGCACACCCTGTTCCTGTGTGATTTTTGAAGGCTGCGGAGACCACCCCAGAACGGTGTGGCTTCTTGTGCAGCCTCCAGATCCTGCGGAAGTTATGTGAGAAGGCTGTTCATATGTGGCCTCCAGAGCCTCCCCAAATGAGTTTGTTTTACTGTATTTCATAACTAATTGAATAGACTGCATTTTTTAAATAAATGAATATGTAAAGACTTGTTTTACTTTTGTTCAGGGCTGAGGGGATGTGAGACGCCAGCAGAGTCAAATTAGGCATTTTTTGAATATTTGGCTTGCCAAGTCCATCAGGGTCTCCATTACTGCCCTAAATGGATTGAATATTGAAAGGGAACAAGGGCTACAAATGTTTCTATCTATTCTCTGCCAATTTTTTCTGTTATGGTATTTTTGGCAAGTATCAAATATCAACAAGCAGATCCAGGTTCACCACCATTCATCCTAACATTGATATTGTATATAGATATCATCTTTACTGTCTTCCCAAATATTTCTGAATGGCAGGCTTTCATGTGGGTGTGAAGCACAACAGCCTACCAAAGGAAACCTGGTTAAGCCAACTTCCTTTGCTTTCCAACGAACTTAGTTTCAGCAAGTGCCTTCGTAAGTGATAGTGTTGCTGAGCTACATTTTTTGCTGCTGCTCTTTTGTGTACTTTTAGAAGCTTCACATATTTTGAGGTTGTGGTACTATTGCGTGTGTTGTGCTGCTGGAAGAATGCTCCAAATCACACAGAAAGATGATCAATAAAATAACAAGAAGAAGAATAGCAGTAAAAATCTTGTTGAGGTTGATAACGTTGTGACCAAGGCTTCCTGAGTCATTAAAGCACACGAGCAGTCCCAAAAACCTCTTTTATTGCAACAGCTGTGAATTACGTTCATTCACAGCTGAGTCCCAATTAGTTGAAAAAAGTCCTTTGGAAGAAGTCGCCAACCTTTATCTCCCTTGACACTCTGCCAAAGACCTACTTGGCAAAGCCACACAGATTCCAGAATCAAACAGAAATGCCTTTGCTCCTCTTTTAAGCCTTATGGGACGGGCCAATCATCTCCAGGCTTTATTCCCAAGTTATCTCTTTTGTTTTAACTGTTTGTGCCTTCTGGCAGCTCTGCACATGCACATACTAGGAACAGGCTCCTCCTGTTCTTCTGCCTCTCTGCTGTCCAACTCTGGTGGCTCTGAAGTCCGTGCATCACTCCCAGATGGCCCTGGCCTCATCTCTGCCTCCAACGCAGAGCCCTTGTCCGGGCTTTCCCCAGACTCCAGGACTGGCCCATGTTCCTCCCCAACCTTCTCACTGTCCAACTCCACTGCCAGCTCCGCAGGCTGCTGGCAGACCACAACAGGTAACAAAATATAAAGCATAGAGGGATTACCAATAAACAGCAAATCAGAGCTTCAATCCAGACATCTTCCCAAAGGATCCATTCAACAGCATCTCCACACACCATGGTGAGCACAACAGATGTTGAGACTAGGTTAGAGGAAGTCTGCATTCCTTGCCAGCTTTATATTGTGCCTCCTATATTGTTTCTACTGCTTCATCTCTAAGAAAACCAAATCAGGTATTGTTGCATTTCATATTAAAGCAAAAACATTTGACATGCTACAGGTTGTCAAGCATTAAGGCTGCAAAAAATAATTTGAAATGCCATTCCCATATCCTGTTTAGCTTCCTGGCAAAGGAAGTTGCTAAGGAGCTTATAAAGAGTTGGTCGACCTCCAATCTGTATGAACTAGGGAATATGTACTATAAAATTCACCAGGACTGCTCTTCCTTCAGGATTCCTTCAGGGTTTAATTTCCAAAATTTCAGAAACTAGTTTGTTATTATGTTACATAGTGGAGTTCCTAGATTGCAAAGGTAAGGAACTTTTAACTGTCCAGATGTTGATGACCAACCATTTTCAATGGTGACCAAAAGAGAGAAGACCCTCTCCATCTGCTCTTTCCCATCTTCCCAGACCTCCCTGTCAAGTGCCGAGGAAATAAGGAGATTCAGGCAGTTCAAATGAGTATAAAGATTGATTGCAAGCTTAAGGTCTCTACAAGAATCTGAGCTACTAATGATCAAAGTAAATTGGCAGTAGATAAGAGCCAAAGGAATTCAAGGTGGGCTGGACTTAGATCTTTTGTGGGCATGCAGGGCATCAAGACTGATGACACATTTGTTCCCTCCCTTGGGCTCAGTGTGGTCATCTCTTATACACTCCCATTGTATTAGTCAGGGACGTCTGTAAAGGACCTCTACTCTTCTTTATTGGAGTGAAAATAAAAGGTGTTGCTGCATCCGTTCACTCTCAAACAATTGTGAGCAAGAACCTCCTACAGGTTCCTCTCTTTGGGGCAGGAGACCCAGGGATGCTGGAGGTGAGACTCATACATACAAGGAAGCACAGGAATGTCCCTGGTGTTCATTCCACTAATAATACTCTTCTTTTTCCTAATTATCTAAGACCTGAGTGGGTGACAGTCCCGTTTCTTGTATCCTTTTCGCTACATCCATAGGGAAAAAATGAGAGCTTGATCGATGATGTGCCATCAAGTTGGCGTTGACTCTTAGTGACCATATAGATTTTCTCCAGGATGCTTTGTTCCTAACCTGCACATCTATACAAAAAATATCCTACTCCACTTAAAATTTTCAAAAAACATTAAAAAATAAGTATTGTCGTCCTGTGGTGGCAGCTGAGGAGATACTGAAGAATCCTCATTAGCTTACTATAGCTTGCTTCGGCTTAGTTTAGCAAAGCAGGTCGGCATGATATATTAAAACTTGTCACATACCTCTTGGTGGTGCCAGCAATGGTAAGTTAACCAAGTGAAACGCAAGGCCACAGAGGCTTGAGAAAGTAGCATTTGTACCTTCCCATATTATCCCATTCTGAAAAATGCAGTGCCTGTAAGCCCCCAATCATGCAGACGATCTCCCCATGAGATTAAAGGAGTTTAACTAAGTGGTAACAGTCACTGGGGTGTTACCCATGCCAATATCAGAAAGCCTAGCTCATCACTCCACTTCCCCTCAGCCTTGTCCAAATATGGAAGAGATATTCCCACAACGTATATAGCTTGGAATTATTCCAGAAGCAGCAGAAAAGCCCACAAGTCTGCAAACCACTTCACAGCCCCCTTGATTCAAGTTCAGTTGAATCAAAGTGAGTCACGGCTTTGATTCATTAATCCGGTTCAACAAGGCCATGGGATCAGGTTCAGCAAATCAATGTTCCCTTTCAAAACTTTGCTAAACCCTAGATTACTCTAAGATATATCAATACAGTACAGATGGAGATTCATTCCTTTTGCTTTCGGTGTGAACTCAAATCTCTCTCCAGGTGATGAGTTTCTGTTCTTTTCTGCACACTTTACCTTCTCACAGCTACCTTCTCCTGCTTGTCAGTTTGTTTGGGAGGAAGGAGACTTGAAATCTTCCAGACCATTGTGACCCATATCTCCTCTTTACTACTTATTAGCCAATCGGCATATTTCAGAACCCCTATTTGTTGCTTTTCTTACCCAACCAACTTCCAAATGTGTGTTCATTTCCATAAACTTCTGAGTTTTCTTACCCTAATGACATATCCATATTATTACTCAGTAGTCCATTCTGTACATAAAGTTGTTGGCACTCTGGGAATGTGCTCCCTACCACTAGGAGTGATGATGATCACTATCTAACTGCTCAAATGTAATTAACTATGTTATCTTGACAGACTTGCAAATGGGTGGCTAATCTTGCCCAGTTTATATAATACATAAAGGACTTTTTGTTTCCCCCTACTGAGATCAGTCCTTGGCAGGCTGACCTTGAATCCACACACATTGATTGAGACATATCGGGGTGAAATTGATTGGAGCAAAGGAGATCTATATTCAAAGTAGAAAGAAACAGGGGAGGTCAAATTTACAAATATTGTATGATGTTCGTTGCTTATGGAAGAAAAGCTTGCAGAAATGCTATCCAATGAATGCAACCCAATTTAAACCCTCCTACATGAAGGGGCCCTTGAAACTAGCAAGTCCAGTGCAACAGTTCCAATTAAAGCATCCTCCACAGATAGCTGCTTCGCCACTGCTTGTACAATTAAAATCAAGGAGAAGCACTGCTGGTAGTATTAAGTATGTACAGACCACACAAAGGATGGGGGAGGGAGAGAGAGGGGGGAGGGAGAGAGGGAGAGGGAGGGAGGGAGAGAGAGAGGGAGAGAGGGAGAGAGAGAGAGAGAGACTTCCAATGTCTAAGAGGCTGCCACAAAGAAGAGTGGTTTAATCTATTCTCCTAAGTACCTGAAGGCTGGAGAAGAAGCAGTGGAAACTTATCTAGGTTCTGCAACCTACCGGTAGAAATAAGGAAAAATTTCCTGACAGTGAGAACAATTAATCACTGGAGCCCCTTGCCTTCAAAAGTTGTGGATGCTCCAACACTGACAGTTTTTAAAGAAAAGATTAGACAACCATTTGTCTGAAATGTTATAGGGTTTCCCACTTTAGCAGGGGGTTGAACTAGAAAACCTCCAAGGTCACTTCCAACTCTGTTATTCTGAGAAGTTTGGAAGCTGATTGGGTAAGAACATTGGCTTCTGAATGGCTAGTAGAGAAGAGATATGGACACAATGATCTGGAAGATTTCAAACCTCCTTCCTCCCATTCAGTTGACTGAAAGATGCTTTAAAACAGGGCTGTCAAACTCGTAGTCCGTGGGCTGGATGCATCACGCGCCAGCCACGCCCACGCCGTTTAGTGAAGGGGGGGAAGTCCCGATATGTCACGTGATGCCGCCGTGACACCATGAGTTTGACAGGGATTAAAATCTGGCAATAATTGGTTCCACTGTCAAACTGCTCTGTTAGGAAAGTTCCCTGTTATGTATTGATACATTTCAGCGGGAGTTTCAAACCTGCCTTAGTTGCTGATTGGCTGACAGCCTCTCCGGGATTGTATATAAGGAGGGCTGCAGCCTCAGAGTTTTTGCTGAAGTCTCACTGTATATTAAAGAGCTGTTGTCACTTGCTTGCTTGTGCCTCTCGTTATTCCCGAACCACAACATTGGCGACGAAGGTGGGATTGAGGCCACAAGAAGCGAACCAGTGAGACCACGAGCTTCAGCTAGGCGACGAGGCGAACTACAGGAGGCATACCGAACATGTCTGCCTATGTTCCACCCAAGCCTTTTGATCCAGCCCGCGAAAAATGGGTCTCGTACCTAATGAGGTTCGAGTGCTCGCTAGAAGCCAGCGACATGCAAGGACTCTCCGCAAATCGGAAGAGAGCCCTCTTTCTAAGCCACTGCGGACCAGACGTGTTCGAGATGGCGGAGTCACTATGTGAACCAACGCTGGTCCAGACCATTTCCTGGGACACCCTGATGGCAACTCTTTGGGCTCACTACGCTCCTGTGCCCTCCAAATTCGTGCAACGATACCAATTAAGACAACGCGTGCAACGAGAGGGGGAACCGGTCAGCGCTTACATGGCGAGCCTGCGTAAAGCCGCAACACATTGCGACTATAGGGACTTGGACGATGCGCTGCTTGAGCAGCTAATCTGTGGCATTCGAGACATAAGACTACAAAGGCGATTACTCGCTAAGCCTGATCTAACGCTTGCCGGAGCCCTAGACGAGGCCAGGGCTCATGAAGCCTCCACAAACACTGCAGCGCCCGCTGACCAGCAAGGACAATCCCAAGTCCACACCAGTGCACAGGGAAGATGCCGGATACAGCTCGGAGTCCGAGCCTGATGAGGACGTCTTCCGCACAGAGCACCAAAGAAAAGACGCAGGCAGCCCCCGGCGTAACTGCCCCAGCTGTGGCGGGAATCACGATAGACTGTCATGCAAATACAGAGAGGCTATTTGCAGGCGTTGCGAGAAAAAAGGGCACTTGGCGCGAGTCTGTAGAGCCATACTGCCCAGAAAACATCAACCACATGAGCGCCGCAGCCAACCAGAACCAACGCGCCAGAAGCATCCAATGAGAGAGGGCGGCGTTAGAAAACGGCGCGAATTTGAACCACCAGATGGCCGCAGCATACACGTCAACCAGGCCAGCACGGCAATCGAAGACAAGGTCAGCACGGTGGTCGAAATCAACGGCAAACCATGCACGATGGAGATCGACACCGGCTCAGCTCTTTCCATAATGTCGTGGGCGACCCTGAAGACCATCCTGCCGTCATTCCGGAAGGACCAGCTATCCAAACAGAGACTGCGCATCCTAGACTACCAGGGGAACCGGGTCCCCGTCGAAGGAGTAGGCACGTTCCGAATCACCTACGGAGACTTCAAAAAAGACCTGCCGCTAACAGTCATCACAAAGCAGCTACCCAGCCTTCTGGGCATGGGATGGTTCCGAGCCCTTGGCATGGGTTTCACCGGCGTCCACCAAATGTTCGAGCCGTCACTGAAGGACAGCCTCCTGACCGAGTTCCAGGACGTCTTCAGGGACACGTTGGGCAAGTATGTGGGGACCCCTATCTCCCTAAATTTAGACCCCAATGTAGCCCAAATAAGACTTAAAGCCAGACGGGTGCCTTTCGCATTGAAACCAAAGATCGATGCAGAACTGGACAAATTAATTAAACAAGGGGTGTTGGTCCCCGTTGACCATGCGAAATGGGAAACCCCCATAGTGACCCCAGTTAAATCTGATGGCTCAATCAGAATTTGCGCCGACTACAAGTACACAATCAACAAGGCTTTGCAGCCGAGCGCCTATCCGGTGCCGATCGTGCATCATCTACTACACTCCCTGGGGCCAGGAAAATTTTTTGCCAAATTAGACCTAGCACAGGCCTATCAACAGTTACTCGTTGACGATGCCACGGCAGAGGCGCAAACAATCGTGACTCACAGGGGTGCATTCAAGTGCACCAGGCTCCAGTTTGGGGTGAGCGTCGCACCCGGCCTATTCCAGAGCACCATGGAGCGCCTTTTGCAAGGGCTTCCGGGGGTGGTGCCCTATTTTGACGACGTTTTAATCAGCGCTCAAGATGAACGTCAACTAGGGGACAGGGTGAGGAACGTTCTAACCAGATTTAGGGAAGCGGGACTCAAACTTAAAAAGAAGAAGTGCATGATCGCTGTTCCCTCTGTCGAATTTTTGGGGTACAAGGTTGATGGCACAGGCATCCACCCCACCGAAAGTAAAGTTAGGGCCATCAAGAACGCACCTGCCCCCAAATCCAAATCGGAGCTCCAAGCCTTCCTTGGTCTCCTCAACTTTTACTCAATGTTTTTAAAAGACAAGGCTACCATCGCAGATCCCCTGCACAAACTGTTAGGGAAGAATGTTCCGTGGTTTTGGGGCAAGGCAGAGGCAGCCGCATTTGAGGCTGTAAAGAAACTTTTGTCTGAGGACAGCTTCCTCATTCAATACAACTCGGTGCTACCGCTTGTATTGGTTTGTGACGCCTCCCCCTTCGGAGTTGGTGCCATCCTAGGCCATAGACTGCCAAACGGCCTAGAGGCGCCCATTGCGTTTTACTCTCGCACTCTGTCCAGCGCAGAGCGTAACTATAGTCAGTTGGACAGAGAGGCTCTGGCTGCAATTGCGTGGGTTAAGAAGTTTCATGAATGTCTCTATGGCCGTCAATTCGAACTTGTGACAGACCACCGGCCCTTGCTGGGACTTTTGGCCGGTGACAAGCCCACCCCCGCTGCCCTGTCCCCACGCTTAACCAGGTGGGCCATCTTCCTGTCGGCCTATTCGTACCAGCTTGTCCATCGACCTGGACGGACCTTGGGTCACGCGGACGCCCTCAGCCACTGTCCCCTCCCCGAACTGCTTGTCAACCCCACGCCGGAAGCCCCCGTCCTTTTGATCGACGCTATGACTTTGGGACCTATCTCCTCTTGCGAGGTGGCTAAAGCCTCTGCTAGGGACCCTGTGATTCGCACTGTAATGGGGTGGGTCCTTAAGGGGTGGCCTGTCAAGGTGGACGGTGGGGAATACCAGGATTATGTTAACAAACGTAACGAATTGTTTATGCAAGGGGGTTGCTTGTTGTGGGGTGATAGGGTGGTGGTACCAACAAAACTGAGAATGAGGGTCTTGGAGTTACTGCACGAGGGGCACCCAGGAATAGTTCGGATGAAAAGCTTAGCCCGCAGTTACGTTTGGTGGCCCAACATGGACCAAGTCATCTCCGAGTGGGTGGGGAAGTGCAGGCCCTGCCAGGAATCTCGCCCCGATCCCCCGATAGCGCCTATCCGAGAGTGGGAGAAACCAAAGGGGCCATGGGGGAGGATCCATATTGATTTTGCCGGGCCATTCCACGGGCAAACATTTTTAATCATAGTCGATGCCTTTTCAAAATGGCTCAAAATCATACTCATGTCTTCAATCACAGCCGAAGCAGTCATTAAGGCTCTTCGGAAATTATTTGCCACCCACGGGCTACTGGATACCCTTGTATCTGATAACGGGCCTCAATTTACAGCGACTCTGTTTGAGAGCTACCTGGCCGGACTGGGCATCCGCCATGCCCTGTCGGCCCCTTTCCATCTGGCTTCTAATTGCATTGCTGAACGATTCGTAAGAACGGCCAAAGAGGCTTTGTCCAGGCTAGATGACGGGGACTGGCAGGCCAGGATAGACCAATTTTTAGCAGTCCAGCATGCCACACGATGCACGGCCACAGGGAGAAGCCCAGCTGAACTCCTCATGGGCAGGAAGCTTCGGTGCGTGTTAGACAGGCTTCACCCTAACTACTCACATGAGAACTTTAAGGGAGAGACCACCGGACTAAGGCAGTTCCAGGTTGGGTCCCGGGTGTTCACTCGCAATTATGCTAGCGGACCTCTATGGGTTGCAGGAACCATAGTGGGCATAACAGGCCCAAAATCTTACACGGTAGACGTAAGGGTAGACAGAATCTGGAAATGCCACATAGACCAACTAAGGAAGAGAATAGTCAGCGAGGCAAACATCAACTTAGAAATATCCGAACCTAACTACAACAACTTTCCCAAAACAGCTAACTCAAGCCCGGGTTCGAGGGAATACTTAGCTGACAAGCCCTGGTTCCAGCGCTGCCCCAGCGAGTCACCACTCCCAGCCGGGGATAACCACACCCCAGACAAAATCCAGGAGGTTCCATTGGCGGAGCCGGGAGAGATAGAGAGTCCCTCCAACCAGCTCGACGCCCCACCAAACACTGAACTGCGCAGGTCGACCAGAACGAGAACTCGCCCAGGTCACCTGCGAGATTTTGTGTGTACTTATGTAAATATTTGAATGTTAGTGCCTTCTGGGAAGGGAGGGGTGTTATGTATTGATACATTTCAGCGGGAGTTTCAAACCTGCCTTAGTTGCTGATTGGCTGACAGCCTCTCCGGGATTGTATATAAGGAGGGCTGCAGCCTCAGAGTTTTTGCTGAAGTCTCACTGTATATTAAAGAGCTGTTGTCACTTGCTTGCTTGTGCCTCTCGTTATTCCCGAACCACAACATTCCCTTTGCCTGATTACCATTCTGTTGGAATCTGCCTTCCTATAGCTCAAATCCAGTATTCTGTGTTAGTTTTAATCTTCCTCTGTATGACATCATTTTAGATATCTAAAATACTTTCATATTTCACATACACACAGTCTTTCCAAGATTGAAAGTTTCCAAATCCTTTAATTTATCCTGTTAGGCCTTGAATTTTAGTTCCCTGGTTTTCCTCATTCCCCTTCTATAAACATGTTCCAGTTTGCCTGAACACAGTTCTGATGGTATCATTTGACCAAAGCAGGGTTGGTTCTCCATTATTTGGAAACTGTATTTCTATTGATGCAATATTAACTTGTGGTGTAAACACTGTAAATAATGTAAACACTGATGACCTATTCGTTTCAAGATCCTTTTTACAAACTGGTTTCAAATACAATTTATTAATTAATGTTCTCTTCTCTTAACATGTAAATATAATCTTCATTAAAGGATTAGCTTGTTTAATTGTGCCCTCAATCCTTCTTTTTTTTCCTGTAATGTGAGAGACTAAATACTCATTATAGCTATAAAAACAATTTAAGCATAACAGTGCATAAAATGTTTGATTTTATTTTGTGAAATAAAAAATGTATACATGTTGGAAGCAATAAGAGACTAAACAGATGTGGGGCTCTATTTGCTGGGCTGAGGGAGAAATACAGGTGTAATATCTGATGAAAATTAAACCCAACACTCTTATCTTCTGTGGTGACTAGGCCTTGTTCTGGTTCCTTTCTTTGTTGGTTCTTCTCTCCTTTTCCCTTTTACTTTACCCTCCCTTTCATTGATCTTCCTACCCATAGTTGCTTCTGCTTTTCTTTACCTCTCGTCTCAGAACAATTGTTAGTCTTCAATCTCCATAAGAATTCTTCTCTTCTTGGCTTCTACCTTCAACCCTCTCCTCCCCTCCTTTTACTTTCTTCTGCTCCAAGCAGACTTTAATCAATTTCTTGGTGTAAAGGTGTGTGTGAGCTTTCTCAAAACTCTAGATCTGGACTAGAAATAGGATTCAGCATGAGAATCAGCATGGGAATCAGTGGGAATCAGCAGGAATCCTAAAACAGAACTCTTCCATCAGCAGTTACACTGAGTAATATCCAAGGTAGGGATACGGTATAAATAGGGAAAGCTTTTCCCTTCCTCAAAGGTGCCACCTCATGACCACATCAGTTTCTCAATGGAGATGCAACGAGGAACTGAGATGATCCATCTTCTCCTCTTTACACAGAAACAGTTGGAGTAGAACTGAACTGGGAGCCTCTTGCTCTTGCCTGTTTCTTAGGGTTGCTAGGTGTCCACAATTTGAGCATACAGTCCACTTTTTTCACATTATGTTCACTATTTTTTTTCACAAAATAGTGGACATTTTTTTTATTCAAAAGCTTTATGATGAAATGGTATGTAATCTAAAGCTGTACAGTCTAAGAGAATAAGGATAGGAGAATCGCGTTTTGTCTTTTTTTTAATAAGTTAGAATGAGACAAAGATCGAATGCTCATTGCAATAATCATATTTTACACAACAGCGCAAAAAATGCATTAAAGCAGTTATCTTTTGATATCGAAAATGTAGTGCTGAAGGTTTTTGCCGAATTTTCGAATTCTGCGAAGAAACGAGAAGAGTTGAAATCATTTTTTGAGTTTTGTGAGTCAGAATTCCATGAAGTTTTGCGCCATGTTCCAACACGTTGGTTAAGTTTGTTTAAAGTGGTCAAAAGACTTCTTTTAAACTGGATACCTCTAAAATCGTATTTTATTTCTCTTGGATCTGATGAGTGCCATAAGGTTATCTGGAACCTTATTTTGGATCAGGAAAATGAACTCGCAAAGGACGATGAACCAACAATTTCAGAATTGTATTTATATTTCACGCACTTCTTCATGTCAATAATGCAAGACACCCTACTGAAGCTGGAAAGCAAGAAAATTCTTGCATGTGATCTTCACATTATCATGTGTAAGCTGCGTGATTCTTTGCAAAAAAAATACGATGAGCAGTTTTTTGGAATGAAAGTTTTATTTGCCTTATGTAAAAAACATTTGCCTGAGAATGCCGTGCAAAAGTTCAAGAAAGAAGCCATCAACGTGTATCAAAGAGCTTTTGCGTACCTAGAAAAGTGGTATAATTTCACCGATTCAGTATATGAGATGCTAAGTTGTTTCAAACTAATTGATCACAATAATCCTCCAGCTTTAGAAGAAATGACGAACATCTGGTTATTATCACCATAGCAAGAACTTCCACTCAACACTCTCTTCGATGAAATTTCTGCCTTAGAAGAAGTTTATGTTCATCTGCAGGGTGATTCATCCCTTGATAAGTGGACGTACTTTTTCAAGAAAGAGCCAGCTCCGAGTTTACTGAAACTGTTCCAGTATTGTGCATCAATTCCGGTATCAAATACAAACGTTGAACAAATTTTCAGCATTATGGGAAATTTGTGGACTGACGAACGTAACTGACTGCTTGTATCAGTTCGAAGTGAACTTTGTATATTTTTTAATATTTCTCAACGTTGTACTGAAATTAAAGAATTATTCCTTAAACACAAAGAATTGATCAAAGCTGCGCAGTCAAATAAAAAATACACACGACAGCAAAGTAAAATGTAATTTAATATTTTACATATTATTATAATATATTTGATGTTTTGAATTTTAAGTAAAGTTTTGAAGTGATTATTTTAATACATATTAAAATGTTTGTAAGAAAATATATAATTTAATTGTAATTTTTTTATATTTTTTTACTACTTAACACCCCCACCCCCCCACACACACACACACTTGTCTGCTATTTTTTGGAAGCAGACCTGGCAACCCTACTGTTTCTCTAAGAAGCACTTTTCTCTGTGCAGAAAAAGGTGGGAAGCAATCCACTTTGTAAAATGAAGATAGTCCAATAACATGTAGATCAAAAATGCCCAGGTGAGAATACCTATGAAAGATCAGCAGACACAGGAAGATATGTTGTGGTATAGCAAAAAACATGTTCCAGTATATACATCCAAGACAACCCATATCTAAAATGTACATATGAGAAAGCAGGAGTAGGCAAGGACACCATGCATAAACATTCATACATTTTTTGAGCAGTTCACAATTGGATACTATGAATGGTCCAAAGTAAGTTCAAGAAAATGAAAAACTGAAATTGAAAGATTTATCTGATAAAAATGCTTTTTTTCTTGTTCTGTTCAGTCATATTTGGAGACAAGTCCCTGCAATTTTCTCAGAAATGTTTCTCAGAAGTGGTTTGCAGTTTCCTCCTTCCTAATGCTTAAAGAAAGTGATTGGCTCAAGGTCACTCAGCTGACTTTTTGCCTAAGGTAGGACTAGAACTCATGATCTTCTGGTTTCCAGCATGATAGCTTAACCAATACACCAAACTGGCTCTCAATTCAAATTATACTTGCCTAATAAATTGGATTTATTTAATTCAATGGAAGAAAGAAAAGCTTTGAAAAGCAACGGCTGACAATTTACTTCCAGTTTGTTGACTTCCTTGTTAAGCTGTATGTACGGCAGTTGTCAAAATATGTGTGTTTGTTCAGTTTGTGTCTTTTTGTTTGTTTTATTATTTTGATAACTTTGCATCTCTTTATTTTTACCCTTTGATTTTTATTTCATTTTTCACTTGATCACACATACTAGTGAACTTCCTTTTTGATAGTGTTCACTTCAGTCTTTCTTTCTAACTTTGGTTTGCTTCCCTCCCTCCCCCAAACTTCTTTCATCATGCAGCAATTAACCACAGCCTCATAAATCACCACACAATCTGCTTTACTGGCCTGGACCTGCTGGGTCACTCCTCGTTGATTCTCCTTATGATTAAACTGAATCGCACATTAATCTTTGTTTGAAATAAGCTTACTGATAACTACTCTCTCCAGTAGCTGTTAAGCTGTTTGCAAACAAAAAGTTGAAGGATTTCAGTGACCCAGGTGGAGATAATGTGACAGGTGAATTTAGTCTCAGGTTTGCTGAACTTCAAAGAGAGTTAAAACCTGAAACCTTAGCAGATTCCTTTTGGCTTCCTAATGGAGCTTTCAGCTCAGCTTTGCACCTTTTTATAAAAAGTGTAAAAGTTTGTTTATACATTGTTCATGGTTGCCCAAATAGGAATTGGCACCTGCTTAAAGCCAGTCTCACAAGCAGGCATGGAATGCTAACAACTATGGCACGAGGATTCTGTCTTAGTTGCTTAATAAGGGACGAATGAACTGAAATGAACCCCTTTGGTTATATTCTCACTTGTTAGGATGTGAATTACTGGCTACAAAAGGGATTTGTTTTCATTATATATTTGTTGCAATATTTTCAGGATCAGACTCAATAAAGATAATAGAAGTTAGAGATTTAAATATATCTCTTTTTATTCATAATAGGCATTCTATATTCGCTGAATATTCAAGATAGAAGCAAGGAAAATGGGGAGGATGGCTCCTTTTATATACAAGGGGCGGAGCCAGGAATGGGAGTGGTAAAATATGAATACATTAAAGCTCAAGTAATAAGTTAACCCCTGATGTTCCATATATACATTATTTACACATTAGAGAATAAGGCATTTACATCTGACAAATCCCCCTCTAAATGCCGGTTCGTTATACAACACCAGTTACATTCAGATTCAGGACAATATAATACATATAATTTAGAAGTTAAATATTTGTGTTGTTTAGAAGGTAAGGGTTTTGTTAATATGTCAGCTAATTGTTCAGAAGTATCACAATGTATTGCTTTGATGAATCCGTCTTGAGATAGTTGTCTCACGTGCTTAAATTTTATATCAATATGCCTGGACCTTTGTCCAATTGCATCGGATCTAGAAATTTCAATGGCCGCTTTATTATCTTCATGCATAATAAATGGTAAAGTAGGTTTCTTCCAAACATCTGTGATCAAATCATTGAACCATACAAGGTTATTTGCAGCTTTAGACAAGCAAACATATTCTGCTTCTGTGGTAGAGGTGGCTACCAGTTCTTGTTTACCAGTATACCAGTAAACTGGACAATCGTTCAATAGAAAAACATAACCAGAGGTACTCTTTCTGCATGATGTATCACCAGCCCAATCTGCATCAGCATAACAAGTAATTTTTGGTTCTTTGTCATTATTGGGTTCCAATATTAAACAAAAATCTAATGTACTTTTCAGATATCTTAAAATTCTTTTGACAGCTTCCCAATGATACAAGGTTGGTTTGCTAACATATCTTGACAATAAATTGAGAGGTAATGCAATATCTGGCCTAGTCCAATTAGATATATAAAGGAGTGAACCTATAACTGATCTGTAAAATGTGTTGTCTTTAAACTCAGGGGAAGATTCATCATTGTTTCTAAGAAAATCAGTTTGCATAGGTGTGTCACATGTTTTGGCATTATTTAAGTTACATTTGTTTAGGAGTTCAATGATTTTATCTTTTTGGGTAAGTTTGAATCCCCTTTTTGTTTTGTTAATTTGTACACCAAGGTATTTATTCACTCTACCTAGTGATTTCAATGAGAAGTGTTCGTTTAACTTATTTACAAAGATTTCCCTGCTCTCTTTATGCTTCCCAATATATAAAATATCATCCACATAAATTAATACAAATTCAATATGATCATTACTCTTTTTTACAAAGAAACAGTTATCAGCAGTGGTGGCGTTGAAATCCATGGTCTTTAGTACTTTTACCAAACAATCGTACCATCTTTTGCCAGATTGCTTCAATCCGTACAGACTCTTATTTAGTAACCAAATTTCGTTCTTATTAGTGTATTGACTGTGTGGTGCTCTTACATATATTTCCTTATCTAATTTTGCATGTAAGTATGCAGTCTGTATGTCATATTGAAACACGTCTAGATTGAGTGCAGATGCTACTACAAGAGCTGTTTTGACACTCTCTGTTCTCACTGTGGGTGAATATGTGTCAGTATAGTCTTCTGGATATTTTTGTGCATAACCTTGTGCAACTAGTCTGGCCTTGTATAAGGTATTACCTCCTTCTAAATTCTTAATTTTATAAATCCACCTGGTACCTATAATTGTTTTATCCTTAGGTGCGATCGCAGGTGTGAATACATTTAATCCTTGTAAACTTTTCATTTCTTTTTCCATAGCTAGTTCCCATTTTTCTCTTTCTTCACGGGGAAGTTTCAATACTTCCTCATATGTATTAGGTGTTATTTGTTCTCCATCCATATGCATAATATAATCTTTGTATTTATTTGGTATTTGGTTTCTATTATTTCTAATATTTCTTTCAGGTTTGCTATGGTTGTCATGCAAATATCTGGCTTCCTTTTTTGTTAATGTGTCTGTCTTTATTTTATGCTGACTATTTGTCCAAGTTTTGGTTTTGTTCTTACTTTTGTTAATATTTTGATTTTCTGTTGTTCCTTCCTCGCAAGATATATTATCTTTGCTTTTATTAGGAAAAATTTCATTAAGGTGCAACTTAGACCAATTGGCCTGCTCATGAAACACAGCTGTTCTGGATACTATAAATTTGTTATTATTATCGATGAATCTGTACCCTTTGGTTCCAGTTTCGTATCCCATGAATCTTAATCTCCTGGATACGTTTTCTCCCTTTCTCCTCAATTGTTTAGGTATGTGCACGTCTGCAGTAACTCCAAATATGTGCATGTGTGCTAATTTAGGTTTTCTATTGTACATCACCTCATATGGTGTCTTATTCACAATACTGGACCATGTTCTATTTTGAGTGTAATTTGAATAATGTAAGGCTTCTGACCAAAATTGTTTGCCTAAACCAGCATCCTCTAATGTGCATCTAATCATGGTTTGTAGTGTGGAGTTCTTTCTCTCTGCAATCCCATTTTGAAAGGCAGAAAATGGATTGGACGTGAAATGTAGCATCCCTCTATCCTTTAACCATTGGGAGAATTCTTTAGACATGAATTCACATCCCCTATCTGTCATAATTTGTTTTATTCTGATATTATGTTGTGTTTCTATGCGTTTGTAGAATTCCTTAAATTTCTGAAAGGTTTCATCCTTGTGCTTTAATGTGTAAACAAAACCATAGCGACTGTAATCATCCACTATTGTTAGGAAGTAACGTTTTCTATAGGTAATTGATGGAGTTAATGGACCAACTAAGTCCATATGTACCAAATCAAAAATATTGTTAGTTGATCTGTTAGATTTTTTTGGTCTAGGACTGGTTTTTAGTTTGGTGGATTTACATACTGAGCATTCTAAATAATTTTCACAATTTTTTATTCTTACACCTTCTGCGTGTTCAGTCATTTTTTGTACTACAGGAAAGCTTGCATGTCCTAACTTCCTATGTAAGATATGAGCACACTCATCATGAATTGGTTTACCTATTTTTGGTTTCTTCTCATTGTGTGTATTTTTGTTATCATGAGTTATTTTACATTCATCATTGTCACTGTTACTGACATTTTCATCATCTGCTTCAATACAATCTTCCATATTTGAATCAATGTTATGTAACCATCTTTCTTTGGTTATCAGATAGGGTAGACCCCCTTTTATCATCACAGTGCCTACATTTGTTTTGTTCTTTTCTATAGTTGCTTTCCCCTTTGAGAAAACTATATTGATGTCAGATTCTCTGCTTAGTTTTATAGCACTTAGTATGTTGTGAGGTATTTCTGGGATTAATAATACCCCCTCTATTTTCCCTAAACCAGGCAAGGTCACATTTCCTCTGCCTAATACTTGAACCTTTTCTTGATTAGCTACCTTTATCACAAACTTATCTTCTGTAAATGAAGATAATATACTTTTGTTATTAGTGGTGTGATTTGTTGCACCAGAATCAATAAGCCAATTATTGTTCTCATCTTGTTGTGTTTTGGTGCTGTCTTGTTTATTTAGCCCATTTAGTGACCCAGATTTTCTCTCTTTTGAATTTTCTCTACCCCCTCTACTTTCTCTGTAGTTTGGTGGACTTCTATATTTGTGTCTATCTGTGGAAGATTGTCTGTAATTGTATTTGCTCCTATATTCTGGCCTATGTCTCTCCCTTGGGACTTTGGGACAGTCTTTTCTACTGTGTTCCCTGGATCCACAATTGTGGCATCTAAAGGCTTCATTATATTTATCTTGAAAGACTACTTTCCTAAAAGATTTATGTTCTGTTTGGTTACTGGAACGATTTTTTCTTGAATTGTCTTCTGCTATCAATTTGTTAGATAGACTTTCTATTGATAAATATCCCAAATTAATGGTATCTAAGTGTGACATAAAGCTATCCCATGATGGATCAAGTGAATTGATAATAACACTTTTCATAGTTTGATCTGAAATCACTTCCCCCCTCAATTGCAGCTCAGCTCTTATTTTGTTTAGATTTATCAAATGTTCACTTATAGAAACCCCTGGTTTCACTCTAGAAGAAAAGAAATCCTTAGACATTCTTGTGGTTGTGGCTACGCTATCGCTGTGAAATAGATTAAACATGCATTGAATTATTTCTGATACAGTTAGGTTTGGTTTGATGCTATGATACATTGCAGGAGACACGCTAGAAATTATTATGAAAAATGCTCTATGATGTAAACAGTCTATTTTTAAAGTCCAAGGTCTTCTTGGAGGACTAGTTATAAAGCATAGTAAATTTTCTTTCATAAAAATAACCTGAAGCTGTTGGTACCACTCTTGTAAATTAATGCCATCAACTCTAAGTTTTGGGAAGTCACTGGGTAAGTTCCCCACATTATTTTGTCCATTACTTACAACCTGAGGCAGTCCGTGGTCTCTCAAGTGCAGGAAATTACAGAACGGCATTGGGATGCTTGTAACGAGTCTGCGCGGTTCTCTGGCCAGTTCAAGTCTTTCGGGGCCGTCTACGTAGTTTTGCACATGCGCGTTGCTCATTTCTTCTTTGGCGCCGTTGTGGAAGGTTCTCTCCATTTCAGCTCTCTCGATCCGCTCCTCTTCAGATGAGTCGGTCTCTGGCTCGGTTTTTGGGGCTTTGGTGATGGCGGCGGTTCTTCTCTTTCTCTTGTGTGTGCTGGCACTCGATTCTGTCTGCGGTGTAGGACGGAATCGGCATGGCTCTCTGGGCTCGGGTGTCGTCGTTTTCGAAGTCAGGATGGGAGCGTGCAGGTCTTGAGTTGTCGGTTTGATTGCTTGCTTCTTCGTTGATGTCTTAGAAATTTTCAATCTTGGCCCAAAAGCAGCAAAAAGTGTTTTCATTGCTGACTCTACTTGAGACTTTGTTAAATCGTCTTCACTTTCTGATTTTGGTTCATCTGAAGAGTTTGAGACTTCTTTTTCACTTTCTTCGTCTGATAGCGTTTTTCGCGCCAGAAATTTTGAACTGAGCGTTTTGATTGGCTCTGCTTCACTCTCTTTTGAAGTTCGTTGAAACCAAGATGGCTGCCGTTCAAAATTTCGCGCGGGGTCACATCTTTTCTTTTTTACAACTATTTTCTCAGTAGTCATTTCACTCACAGTTTTTTGATCTTTGGGTTTTTCTTTAATGATGTTTTTCTCTCTCGCTGCTCCGCTGTTCCTCAGCATCTCCTGGAGGTCCGCGATGAGGCTTTCATCATTCTTTTGGCTTTTTAGTATTTTTAATATTTCTGACCTGAGTTCGTTATTTTCTATCTCGATTTCTTCCTGGTCGTTATTTTCACTCATCAGTTCTTCTTCTTCAGTGGTGTATTCTTCGGATTCTCTCGAAATCGCATTAGTGGATTCGTTGATCATCTCTTGATCAGTTTCTATTTCTTTGCTGTAGGCCCTGGTGTTGGGCCTATCTTTCTTGGACATTTTTAATTACTTATTGAGTCAATTAACCATCCTCTGCTACCAGCTTGTTGCAATATTTTCAGGATCAGACTCAATAAAGATAATAGAAGTTAGAGATTTAAATATATCTCTTTTTATTCATAATAGACATTCTATATTCGCTGAATATTCAAGATAGAAGCAAGGAAAATGGGGAGGATGGCTCCTTTTATATACAAGGGGCGGAGCCAGGAATGGGAGTGGTAAAATATGAATACATTAAAGCTCAAGTAATAAGTTAACCCCTGATGTTCCATATATACATTATTTACACATTAGAGAATAAGGCATTTACATCTGACAATATTCATACTACATCTTCAGTGTTTCAGAATTGGCAGTTTCTGATGGCCATCTTCTGGCAACAGTGATCACTTTTCCCTAGAATAGTCCACATGTTGTATTCTTCTGAGGAACAGTACAGAAATAGTGGTAGCCACAGTAGAAGAACCGAACAATATTACAAAGTTGTATGATAAACACTCTACACCAGGCCATTAGGCTTCTGCTTCTATCAAGAAGCCAAAAAGGTTTTTAAAGGGAAGGACAATGCAGCACAAATATGAGTTGTTGTTGTTGTTGTTGTTGTTGTTGTTCTAGAAGGCACATAACAACCAACTCATTCAAGAAACAAAAGCTTAGTTGGAGGATTTTCACTATCAGCTCCCAAAACACGCAACCAAAAGTTTGTATTGGGATCTTGTATCTAAAGGAAGTTACTGAGAGGCTTGGGGTACCTAGGGACTCAAGGAAACTGGTGGCAAAGTCCAAAGAAATGTAAATAAAATGTTTCTGTTTGACCAAGCCAAAGAGGAAAGGATCAGAGACGGAAGACTCATCCATATATTTGTGCAGTGGTCAAAGTGCAACAAAACCAGATGTTGTACTGAAGCTGCATAATATCTGTTGTAAGTGATGGTGTATCCATTAGAGGTGAATTTGATGGAAATTGCTGTATGGGCATTAGTTGTTACAATTGGCTGCAAAGACAGTCTGTCATCCAATGGAATTTTGGGACACAGCAACCAAGACAGAAGGGAAGTTCTAGAGACAGATGAGACAATCAGAAGGAGCGGGAGGAAGCTAGTCAAGGCAAAATGATACAAATATATTAATGAATGAATTAAATAATGAAATGGTTTTAACAAATGGATGATGGCATCATATTATGACTTAAATAAACACACACAAAGTTGATGTGTGCCCCCTTTGTAAATGTACATCAGGGAAATGATAATGGTCTGCTCCAGAACTAATTTATTGCAGAAAAATCTATTGCTGTTCATGGTGCATTGGCAATGTAATGGGGTTGCACATTTCTGGCTTTATGGATTTCCAATCAGATTACGTTTTCCACACACTGCGAGTCTTATATGAAAGCAAACCAAATGAGAATTATCTCCATTGTATAAACACTGAGGCTGCTGTGAATGCAATCTCTGTGAAACTGGAAAGAACTTTCTTTACCTTAGTTGCATGGTTACAGATATGGGTAGAGACAACCAACATCATAAATCTGGCATAGTAATACACAGAATATGCAAATGATGACCTTTTGCAATACACCCAAGGGCTGAATACACAAGGCTTGACCTAAATCAAAATCAAACTTTACTGAACTTTTCAAGAGACGTTCTGAAGAAGATGTATGTCAAGTTATCTAAAAATGAAACAAAACTCCAGATGGATTATGTGTTTAATTTGCTCATATTTCATGTATGTAAATGCTTATTATTTGGTGGAATTAACTTTATGAGACAAATGTTCAGAAGAGATGGATGGTGAAATATAGATTTAAGTGTCTAAACAAATTCCATATCAGTTTTCAAAAGTTAATCAGAGATTAACAACTGTTACCACTGTTTTCCTGTGAGATTTTAGCTCAACTGTTAACAGTGAATGAGTTCAGCATTTGCATACAAAATGCTGCAAGATCTCAAGTGAGAATACCCAAAACTCATAAAATGTTGCCATTTATGAGGTTTTCCACTGTTTCTAATGTTTTAAATATATTTTTTAATTTAATGTTGGGAATCTGTAAGACTTGATTTAGAGGTGCCATGGGGTGGTTGGTGCCTGCAGCTACCACGCTATCAATCCTTTCTCTAATTCATATATGCCATCACACTGATTATTTTAGTTGTGCAGAAACTTCTCACATTTACGGACAATAAAATATCACCTCCCTTCCTATTTAGGTCAACAAAGCTGAGAAAGACAAACATTTGATGATTGCCTGGAGCTTATAAACAGCGGCAGTTTTTAAGAAACCTTTAAACTTCATCCCACTAAAAGTTTCATCTGCTCATTAGACTGCATGTAAAGTAAAGAGAGAAGGAACTGAAGTTGGCTACTGTAGTATGGTGGACAATTTTAGATCAAATTAACACCTGCACAGAATGAAGCAGAATGTGTACCAAATCACCTAATCTCAACTGAAAAGTTTTGCAACCAATTTCATGCTCCATAGCAGTAGAACCAGAGAAACATGTCTACAAGGCTATCTTACTTGGGGTTGTTTTTCTTTTTGTCTCCATAAAATCCCAGGGAGGAAGAGGAGCACATTCACAAGTCTATCAACAGGACTGATCAGCTACAGCTCATAACTCCTTTTTTGTCTCTATGGTGCGCCATCTTGCCTGCCTTGCCATGTCCCCCAGCAAAAGGCCAGAACTACCATTGTCCCATCCTAAACCCTACTGTTCTTCCTATCAAAAGACAACAACTGCTCTGTACTGCTCAGAATTATATGAAATCAATGGAAGCTTTTAGGGACAACTTTCAAATCAACACACTGCTCTAAAATAATCTTTGAACAATCCTCAAATGGAAAGGTTTGGTTAAATTGTGGTCTACCCAGCAAATATAATTAATAGCTGGACATCCGTGCTTCACTATGAAACTATGTGCTCGGGCTTGATAAATTGACACTTGCAGCCTGAAACTTAATGTAGAATGTGTAACTCCATAGCATCAGAGTGTGTTAATATAATGCAACTGGCAGTTGGAACAGAAGGGGAGGGGGAGTAGAATGTCCCAGCTGCATCATCCATCGGTATTCATCTGGCTAGCATCCTGGCAGTGTGTGAGAGAGTTGAGGGGTGTTTGGAAACTCAAACAATATTTGCTGTTTGAGCAAGGAGACAGGAAGAAGGCTGAGCGTGGCTTAGCTCAACTGTTCTGTAGTAAAGCTGCTTGCTGCTGTGAAAGTAAAACTGAAAGTGAAACTCTTCTCCTCTGCTTGTGTTTTGCATTTGAAACAGATTTCTTTTGAGGTGGGGAGAGGGAGTACAACTCCTTAGCATCACAGCGTGTTAATAATAATATAGGAAATACTAATGCTCTGATGGTCATTTCGAAAAATTCTTTCTTAGTGAGCACCTAGAAGCCAAGAGGAACATATATGGCAAATTTCAAGTTTGTAAGCTTTACAGTTCTGGAGTTTTCGTGATTAATGCATGAGTGGTTTTCACTTTTATATAGATTCTGTCTCCATAGAAAATATACAGTATCTATCAATGTATCACATCTATTCATCTGAAAGCAATAATCAAAACTCGGATTCTATCCAAACATGGTTTGTTCTTTCTACCAGTGATCTTTTTCTCCAAGATCACCGAGTTTTCAGAATTGGCACCCAAGATATTTGCGGCATATATGGTACATCTGGAAAGAACAAGCTTAAGGCACCCCTATCCCTTTAATTTAGCAACTCTGACCACTAAACAGAGATTGATTAATCCTTTTCTTTTAAAAAAAATGTTGTTAGATTTGTATAAACTTCCTTGTATGAAAACCTCTCAGCCAATCTGTCTGAAATTGGTTAGGTTTATTTATTTAGAAGAAACAGCTACGCTTGTAAATGCATGGCGTGCTGTTCAAAAAACAAAACAAAATTGTGGATACTTTTCTTAAAAAAAGAAAGAAAGAACTTGAAGGAGGGTAGTTCCCACTCTTATTCCTCAAAATTGCTTCTAAACATTTCTTTGATTCCTGTTAAAAAGCAAACAAACAACAAAGCAGCAGTCTGCATTTTTCCCATGCCAGCTAATGGGAGCCACAAACCTTGAATTGCCTTGAATTAGATTCCACATCAGAGAGAAGAGCTCGGAATTGCGTCAAAGAGGGATCACTTCTAAAATACTGAATTTAGCTCTGAACCAAATCTTGATGGTAGATAAATAGGCAGAAGCATATGAGCACAGCCACACCTATTTATTTATTTATTTATTTGTTTGTTTGTTGTTTGTTTGTTTGTTTGTTTGTGTATGTGTATGCATGTATGCATGTATGCATATATGTATGCATGTATGTATTGCAGGGTAGCAGTAAATAATCTAGCAGCAGAATCCAATTATTTATGGATTTCAGGAGGGTCTCCTTTGTTGCTGGTACCATTATTCCTGAAAACCGATGCTCTTTATTCCTGACTGTAGATTCCTTCTAATGTTAAACATGAGTGTGCATAAAGAAGCATGGTTTTGCAAAAGAAGGCCTTTTTTGAGCCTGAATCCATTGATAACCTAATCTCTCCCCCCCCCCCATTTATTAGAATACTGAAATCCACAAAAAAATAAGAATGCAGGCAGCTGGTGCTAAAAGTGAGCAAGGGTGCCTTCCTCTCCCCAGTCCCCTCTCTCTTTTCAATAAATCATTGTAGCAATAATGTGACACGGCCCCTGTTATCCCTGCAGCTCTAGCAAACAGCTTTTCTTTGCCCCTCTATTCAAGCTACCGCCAAGGCTGCAGGAGGGTAGGCAGGAAACTGCCTGTAATTCAATTAGAAAAGCAAGCATGAAGTCAATATTCATGGCAGTGAACCAGGAATCTTGCTGGACAATGAAACGATAATGAGGATGTTCACAAAGGAGATATGCTCGCTCGGTGATAAGTTTTTAAAAGAGTTGCTACAGCATGTGACCAGCGTATAAAACTGGCAATTGGCTTGGAGACATATGGGGATTCATCCGCCAGGGACTGAGGCCCATGCACTGGCATACATATTTGAGGCAGAAGATGAGCTTGAGACTCAAGAGTATCCCACCATTGTTGCACAGATCTTATGACGAAGGTAGTTTGGTCCTTAAACCCATGAGGTTTTGGAGAATCAAAGCATTTTATTTTTTTTTATCACTGGCATTGAGGCTGCTTCTTGATTGCTAAATTCACTCTGGCTGGGAGAAACTCAAGGAGGATTTGGAAGAACTTTCATATGCAGTCAAGCTGAGGCTCCAGACCAGGGGTCACACCAGGAGCTACAAAACCCTTCCCGTGCCTGACTATTTCTTGAGTGGCCACAAAACTAGCATATGTAGTTGAATTAAACATTCCGTTTTCTTCTGAAACTTTTCTTTTCTTGGATTTATCCATGGCTGGCCTACCCGGGGTTGAAAAGCTCAATAAATCGCGTGCCGGCGGGTATCGCACATTAGCAGTTGTGATGCCTATTTTGAGTGACAAGGAGCCACAGCAGAGGGGTGAAAGAGCCACATGCAGCTCCAGAGCCACAGGTTGCTGACCCCTGCTCCAGACAAGCTCAGTAATTCAAGAATCGAGAAGAACTAATTTGATAAAGAAAAGATAGCAATAAGACGGGCAAACGTGTTGATAAACCAAAGTAGCTTAGCAGCAGCTAGGGCTCAAATTGAGGACAGAAACATCTCCAGGTTCCAAACTTTTGTCAAAATATTGAAAGCAGCTTTTTGCTTGTTCTGGATCCAACTTCATGTTGCGTGTACAAAAGAGGCAGAGCAGCACAACTCTTGACTATTTGACGTGACTGGATCCCATCCTGCTGATGACCTTCTTGAGAACATCCAGGTTTCAGGTCCCCATCCAGTTAAAGATTTCATCAAGTGAAGTTTGGGTCATTCACTTTCTTCACTTCAATCTAGGTCAAAAGGGTTGCTGTGGTGAGGATAAAATTGGGGAAGAAAGCCTTATGTATATATTTTTTTTGTTCTCAGAAAAAAAAAAGATCACAAATAAATAATGTATCAACAATAGATTTCAGAAATGTGAAGTTTGCATAAACCGTTTGGGTGAGTTTGAGTTTCCCTAAAAATTCAACACAATGCAGCAGATTGCTTTCCTTAGCTCAGTAGCAAACTACCTGCTTTCTTGATCAAAGATCACCCCCATCATGTCTTCAATTATAAGCATCTCAATAATTAATAGGTAAGATCTCCACCTGAAACAATGAACAACCTTTCCAGACATGCAGGGCTAGATCAGCATGTATTATTTAAAGTGTATTGTTTCATATAATTTGCACATCCTTTTTTCCCCGGTGCCACTACAGTATACATATTAAGCTGGTTTGGCAGTGCTTCCCAGATTTGCAAAAGCTGTTTGACTGGCGAGCACTGCAGGAGAAACTGTGGTGAAAACATATTGCGCAACAGGCCATAATGGGCTCCAGCGTCTCATAATCCCAATAGCTTCCACCAATGAGTAAAAGCAAGGATTGTTTTGAAAGCCTTTCTCTAATAGCCGGGACCACTCTGCATTTAGACTTCATTAGGAACTCTGTTTGTATTTGGCACAGCAACTCGGCGAAGCCAAGGATAAGCCTTAGCCATGTTCTCTGCTGGGAATAGGATGGGACTGTATGTTGTGCTCAGATGCCGCTGAAGACTGAAAAACAAAGGGTTGCTTTTCTTCAGCCTTCTATTACTTGGCCAAGTCGATAATACGCTGGAGTCAGTCTGCTCATTCAGAGATTCTAATGACACAATCTTCTGACAACCCATTGTTTAGCATAAGCTATAGCAGCAAACTGCAGTGACATCCACACGATGACATGCAGTAACGATGACATCATGCTGACACTGCTTGTATATGTCCTGAAGAATGATACTGCATTTGTGGAATGACTCCTTCATGCAAAAAGAGAACCTGATGCTTTTTCTAGAAGTGCTATCGAGTGAAGAGATAGATAATAGAGTTTCCATTTAGAATACTAGAAGTAGCCCATGAGCTTCTTGGTTGCATTTATATCCCTCTCAAAGAGATGCACAGCCAATCAATCGATCAGAATAGAGCTGGAAGGAACCTTGGAGGACTTCTAGTCCAACCCCCTGCTCAACCAGGAGATTTTATACCATTTCAGACAGGTGACCATCTGGTCTCTTCTTAAAATCTTCCAGTGATGAAGCACCCACAACTTCTGATGGCAAGCTGTTCCATTGGTTAATTGTCCTCACTGTTAGAAAGTTTCTCCTTAGTTTCAGGTTGCTTCTCTCCTTGATTAGTTTCCATCCATTGTTTCTTGTCCTGCCTACAGGTGCATGTCACCCCTAGTACTTCTTTCCTCTAGACTAGTCAAATCAAAATCCTGCATCAGTTCTTTATATGTTTTAGCCTCCAGGCCTTTAATTATGTTAGTTGCATTTCTTTGAACTTTTTCCAAGGACTCAACATTTTTTTTTTGTAATGTAGTGACCAAAACTGGACGCAGTATTCCATATGTGGCCTTACTAAGGCTTTATAAAGCATTACTAATACTACGTGATTTTGATTCTATGCCTCTGTTTGTACAACCAAGGATTGTATTAGCTTTTTTGGCTGCTGCCGCACACTGCTGACTTATGTTTATTATTATTATTATTAATCATATTTCTATGCCGCCCACTCTCCGAGGACTCTGGGCCACTTACAACAATCGGCAGTATACTACATAGCATATTGCCCCCAACAATCTGGGTCCTCATTTTACCCACCTCGGAAGGATGGAAGGCTGAGTCAACCTTGAGCTGGTGAGATTTGATCTGCTGATCTGCTGAACTAGCAGTCAGCTGAAGTAGCTGCAGTACAGCACTCTAACCACTGCGCCACCTCAGCTCTATTTAAGTGATCATCCACTAGGACTCCAAGGTCCCTCTCACAGTTACTGTCTTGGAGCCAGGTTTTGCCTAATCTGTACTTGAAACTTTTGCCAGATGATTGTTTTGAAGTGTTTTCCCTGAGTTCATGATGTGGCAGAAATATGGCACTAGACTTTTTGCTAATCCTTATTCTGCCTCAGTGATGAGGATGGCAAGTGGGGATGTCCCTACAGTTATAACACAGGACAAGTTCAGGAAAATGCTTGGTTGATTCTTCTGCCTTTGTTATCATTGCCATTGTTACCTATCACCAATTGTTCTCTTTATCATATGGTGTGGCAGGGATGGGAAAATTCAGACGGGTGTTTCAATTGGTTGGTTTATCCATCTGCCAAACTTCCTGATTTAGGACATAGACCTAGATCTTTGAATGTGGGATGAGGGCCTTTCTGAAAGCACATTAAACCAGTCTGTTTTTTTAAATGGCCTGCTAACAAATCATAGGGGTGGGGAAATGGCGAGGAATGTGAGGAAACTATAACTAGCCAGCTCTGGTCTCAAGGGAATGGGAGTGTTGGCAGTGAATAGTCATGGATGGCAATATCTAGAGTAGCCCGGGGAATAGGCAGAATGGATAGCAATGGTGCTACCAAACCCCAGTAATAAAAACTGCAAAAACCAAGCCTTGTAAAATCCCCTTTGGGCCAAACCAGCACAAAATGCTGCAATGTGCTCTCTGAGGATAGAGTCACCCTACATAGAGTTTGTAGAACTTAAGAATAAGTTTCCAGTTTAAATTGTACATTTTAATATTAAACTGATGTACATAAAGAGACCAGATCACACATAGAAGTGTTTAGGAAATACAAATCACATCTTATGCAGACAATAGTCTCTATGGAATACAGGTGTTTAGGTTCTACTGCAGTTTGAGCCAAATGGTCATAGAGACAGGGACTGTTGAATAGAAGGAGGAGATCTGCCTGCAGAAACCTAAAGAGGCCAATAAGAACTAGGTAGACCTTATCTCAATTGTGTCACCAACATTTGCCAGGAGAGAGAGAAAGCACTGAGAGGACTTTAAAATGGCTCAGCAATGGGCTGGGGTGACATGATGGCAGTGTCATGAGGATATTACATTAAAAAAATACTGGGAATGTTCAATTTGACTCATCATTATAAAAAAGAAGTAGAGACTCTGGAAAGTGAAGAAAAGAGCAACAGATTAAGGGGCATATGAAGAATAGTTGCAGGAATTAGGTTTGTCTAGTCTAGTGAAAATAAGGACTAAGGATTACATGATAGCAGTGTTCCAATATTTGAGGGGCTGCCACAGAGAATAGGGGTCAACCTATTTTCCAAAGCATCTAAAGGCAGGATAAGAAGCAATGGATGGAAACTATTCAAGGAGAGAACCAACACAGAACTAAGGAGAAATTTCCTAACAGAATAATCAACCACTGGAAACTCTTGCCTCCAGAAGTTGTGGGTGCTCCATCACTAGGGGGTTTTAAGAAGAAATACTAAACAGCCACTAGTCTGAAATGGTGTAGGGTTTCCTGCCTAAACATGGGGTTGGACTAGAAGATCTCCAAAGTGCCTTCTAATTCTGTTATTCTCTTTATGCTATGTTTAAAGGGAAGTGAGGAAGCTATCCAATTTCTATTCAGCTAATTTTTCTGATGTATTTAAAATAGATGTGGATTTCTATAGGTGATTTTAGTTGATTAGCTTTTATATGTTGTTTGGGAGCAAGGAAGAAGGACAAGCTGTGTAAGACATGTTGTCCACTCATGTGCATGAGTAGACATCATAAATTGCTTTAACTAAATTTTCAGAAAAACAAACTTGTTCTACTTAGTATTCCACACAGCTGGTGTTTAGTGACTTTAAAAAATATACTCCAAACTTAGTATTCTATGATTTTGCAAGTGAATCACTATGTTCCTCAGAGAAGAAAGGTCAAAGGCCCCTATGTAAGTCCTGCCAGTATCAGCTGGAAATTATTACATTATTTCCCTTTCTTGTTCTTATTTTAAAGGCAATGTTGTCAGATTTCCAACAGTCTAAGTGTCCAATAAGATGTCCTGAGACCACACCTACCCTCTTGGTCAAAGGATATTAGATAATATTCCTTTGTATTTAATTATGACAACACTCTTAATTTAGGAGAGTTGTTTAGGATGGTTGTTTTAATCGTGCAATTATTCTCCAGCATTGTATTTTTCTCTCTGTGAGGTGTTTTAGGTGTTTTTCATTATTCAATTAATAGTTTGGGGAGGCTGGCCAAAATCCATAATCCCAATGTTTGCTTGTACTGTATATTAAAATCTGAGGACAACAAAGTGGTAGGAAAGAAGGAAAAAAGAGATCTTTCATCAGTTCTGTTCTGCTTTTCCTTCTTCACTCTTGTTCTTTCCAGAACCCAAATTGAATGTGCAGAAATATCCTGCTGTGCTTCCCCAGCCTCCCTATTTGAAGAAATCCAGAGAGTGGTTCTTTCAGCCCTCTTTTCCAGGGGAGGAAAAATTCTCCAAAATCATAAAGACAGATAAGAACTGATTTTTTTTTCTTCATGGAAGATAGCAAATACATTAATAACCAGTCTTGCTTGAGTCCTGACCCTTTGTGTTTTGACTAGTTTTAGTTTCCCGGGCGAACCCTATCTGGATGGTTATTTCAAGCCATGGTAAAACAAGCTCTACAAAGTAGGTGCTACGAGGCCCTCTCGAGCGTGCTGGACTATAATTTCTAACAAGTTCAGTTATGTGGGCATCTGAAGGAACTTGCAGCTTTCAACATGGTGTCCCACTCTGCCCACCTGAATGGCCGGAGGTGGCCTAGCCCAAACCCCATCCCAGTGTTGTTCTAGCTGAAAATAACACTGCATTAACACACAAGCTAGACTAGATCAATTTTCTTCAAAAATCAGGTTTGTGATCACCTCTACATATGTTGAACAAGTAACAAGCTTACAAGCATAGAATTATGTGTGTGCACATTCACACATGTGCACTCACCCATACCCATACCCATACACACAGACTTTTATTTACATGTGCATTCTTTATCTACACCCAGAATATTTATAAGAAGGGAATAGATATACTATACAAAAATTTGCAGCCATGATTTAAAATGGGAGAGAGCTTTAGGTTCATTTATAAGAACATCAAATCATTTTTCAACCTGGTAGCCATGGAAATGTCAGAGACCCCTTTTAAACATTCAGTGCTATTCAGCCAAAACCATTTTAGCATATTCATGCTTCCAACTATCCTTCTTTTTGATAAATATGATCAAAATTGAAGCGCACAACAAGGGAGAAATGACTGGGTAAACTAGATTGCAGAAAAGCAATTTTCTCTAAAAAATTGCCATTTGAAGGAATGTCAGGAAATTTCCCTTTCTTAAGATGCGTGTTCCACCTTCCATCTTCCCAACTTTATTCATTTATTATTGTAATGAATGAATGAATGAATGAATGAATGAATGAATGAATGAATACTATTTCCAAAGTGGACACATTTTCATTTATCTAACTTTCCCCACCCCTTCTTCCTCTTCCTCCTCCTGTCTTTTTGCAAAGCTCAAGATATTTGAGGTTCCTTCCTATGTTTTTATGTTATAGATCATTCTTTTCAAAAAGCTGTTCTGAATTATAGAAATTGGTTTGATGATACTAGCAAATCAACTTCTTCCACTTTTTAATTCCTTGAACCAGATTCCTAGCTGGCATCAACAGTGTAGATTTACTAGATGGTCAACAAATGAAGCAGCAATAAACTGTTAATATCTATTTACAGACAGAGAAAATACTCTTAAAATGACAATCCTGTATCCTATTAACTGGGACCTCCTTCCACTGTGAGAATGGACCTAAGTGGCTTTGTGTCAGGATGCATTGTTGCAGAGAGCTGCTGATGGCTCAACTTTGATCTGTGAGGATATGTTTGAGTCTGCACATGTACTTAAAATACGACCAGCCTTTGAAAGACTGCTGACACATTTAGCAATCTCTGTATCTGCACAGCAGTGTCTCCTGTCTTTCAAATCATAGTGATCCAATAGCAAGCACTGAATAAATTTCAGGTATTGTATTCCCCTTTGGAGTTCAGAAAGTTGTAGACCCATTCCCATGAAAGCAGGTTCCACTGAGCCCAGAAAAACCTGTGTGTAGGTCTTGAAGCTTATCTGCAAATCATAGTGTGCATTATTTAACTTTGGCCTGACTGAACCCTGTGGAGTTCAATTTTCCTACTTTAGAAACCCAATACCACAAATATTGTATGGTGAGTAATGAGATTTGTCTTCAGAAGTTCATAATAATGGTTCCTCTTGAAGCATATATCACACTAATTGACCTTCCATGTCAGAACTCTGTAGAGAATAGAATAGAATAGAATAGAATAGAATAGAATAGAATAGAATAGAATAGAATAGAATAGAATAGAATAGAATAGAATAGAATAGAATTCTTTATTGGCCAAGGATGATTGGACACACAAGGAATTTGTCTTGGGGCATATGCTCTCAGTGTATATAAAAGAAAAGATATATTTGTCAAGAATCATAAGGTACAACACTTAATGATAGTCATAGGGTACAAATAAGCAATCAAATCATATTAGGAAACAGTCAATATAAATTGCAAGGATACCAGCAACAAGATTACAGTCATACAGTCGTGAGTGGGAGGAGATGGGTGATAGGAACGATGACAAGATTAATGGTAGTGCAGACTTAGTAAATAGTTTGACAGTGTTGAGGGAATTATTTGTTTAGCAGAGTGATGGCGTTCAGGAAAAAACTGTTCTTGTGTCTAGTTGTTCTGGTGTGCAGAGCTCTATAGCAGTGGTTCTCAACCTTCCTAATGCTGCGACCCCTTAATACAGTTCCTCATGTTGTGGTGACCCCCAACCATAAAATTATTCCTAAAACTATTGAATATATATGTTTTCCGATGGTCTTAGGCGACCCCTGTGAAAGAGTCATTCGACCCCCAAAGGGGTCCCGACCCACAGGTTGAGAACCACTGCTCTATAGCATCGTTTGGAGGGTAGGAGTTGAAACAGTTTATGTCCAGGATGCGAGGAGTCTGCAAATGTAAATCATAGCCCTCTTTTTGACTCGTGCAGTATACAGGTCCTCAATGGAAGGCAGGTTGGTAGTAATTTTTTTTTCTGAAGTTCTAATTATCCTCTGAAGTCTTTATCTGTCTTGTTGGGTTGCAGAACCAAACCAGACAGTTATAGAGGTGCAGATGCAGACTCAATAATTCCTCTGTAGAACTGTATCAGCAGCTCCCTGGGCAGTTTGGGCTTCCTGAGTTGGCGCAGAAAGAAATTCTTTGTTCTGCTTTTTTGATGACGTTTTTGATGTTAGGTGTCCATTTTAGGTCTTGAGATAGGGTAGAATCTAGAAATTTGAAGGTCTCTATTGTTGATACTGTGTTGTCTAGTATTTTAAGAGGTGGTTACATTCTATTCTATTCTATTCTATTCTATTCTATTCTATTCTATTCTATTCTATTATTCTATTCTATTCTATTCTATTCTATTCTATATGCCAATTTTCTTTTAAATTTTTGTATTCTTTTTGGTAATGTTCTGCTAGTTAAACCCAACTAATCTACAATGATGTTGTTGATATGAACTATTATAAACAGTTTAAAAGCTTTTATTCTGAAATATTAACAGTCTTCAATTTAAGTATGACTGGCTTTAACAAATGAAATCTTCTGGATTTTAATTTTTAAAGGCATATGCATCAGGCAATAACTCATCCCTGGATGGATTTATGTCCAAGCATGGATACTGCTCCTGTTGATAAGCATAAAGTCTAAGGCAAATTCAGGTGACAGGAAAGGTCTGTCTTTCGTGATATATGAGGTCTGCCTCAACCGTTGGAGGTCATCAGCTGATGTTTCAACATGCAGTTGGCAATTCTTTCCAAAACAGTTAGCGGGTTTGTTTACAAAGAGAAATGTTGAAAAAGTAGGATCATACAACAGAACAGAACAGAACAGAAAGTAATACTTTATTGGCCAGGTGAGTTTGGACACACAAGGAATTTGTCTCTGGTGCAGAAGCTCTCAAAGTACATGCAAAGCAAGAGAGTAATAATCATAATATGATACAAATAAAAGGAGTAGTAGAGCAGATGAGAAGGATGATAATAATATTACAGTCATACAACAGGGTTAAATAGACATAAAACAATACTGTGAGGCTTAGATATTCAGCAGAGTGATGGCACGAAGGAAAAAACTGTCCCTGTGTCTAGATGTTTTAGCATGCAATGCCCTATAATGGCGTCCTGAGAGACTGAATGGGACTAAAGACAACATTATTGCATCTCCTTCCTTAAGACCAGAAGGTCCCCATCTGTTTGTCAATTTCGCCAAACAGAACGTAACAGTGATATGCACAAATGAAGTGAACAATTGTACTCTATCTAAAAAATGTCAGAACAAATATGTAGCTCCAATAAACCAGAAACCAGGTAAACCAGGGATAGGAAACCTGTGGTCTACCCCATATTATAGAACTCCTCATATAAGCAAGTTTATCCCAAAAATATTTATCATACAATGACTATATTGTATTAAATACCATTTTTAAACAGAGAAGCTACCTATTTAATATACTCTGCTCTACTCCCTTTTTTGAAGGAGCCTAGTTCCAAAGCCTAGTGGAGGTTTCTCATTTGTTGAGATGGGAAGCCATCACACCATTTCAAAATGGAGGGAAGCCAGCAGCTCTACTGCCAAAAACCTGAAACAAAAAGCCTCAGCCCCACTCAAAGCCATGATGTTCCATACCCACTTCTCCTCACCTTGCCCTCTGCAACTTTTGCCCCTACTGGAAGTTTGAATAGGCTCTGGAACGTATCTTTTTTTTCTCTCCTTCTTGACTGTGTAAGGCTGAAATTTCTCTCCTCGTTCATCCAATCTCAGCCTTGCACCATCAAGCCCCCTGATCCTTTCCAGGGACCCTGGTCTGTATCATTTAAACTGCCTCAATCTAGAAGGCCACCAAGGTCAAGGAAGTACCGGGAGTTAAGTTTCTTAAGTGCAGTGTGTGAGACACCATCTGACACTGTTTATAGATAGAGTTTGCCTCTGATTGACCACAGGATAGAAGTTAAAAGCATCAGTCTGGGAGTTCAAACACGTTAACCTCTGAAGTGATGTTTGAATTAGTGTAATAAAAAGGCTGAGGTGGAGGGGGAAGCAGATAGGATACCCCAAAAGGGAGGTTAAATTTAAAAAAATTGGAAAATATTTTCAGAGGTGATGATTGTGTCTAAAGGTGAAGGTGCCAAATGCTATACTATCAGGGACTCTAGGATAGGAATGTATTCATTCATTTTGTGAATTATGAGACCAGACTCCAGCCATGACAAATAACATAACTGACACAATATAGAGAACCTTTTTTTTTTTTTTTTTTTTTTTTTGCAGGTTACGGAATCAGCCTCAAAAATGTTGGTAGCAAACATGTTTGCTGATTCCAGGGATCAGTCAGCCAGCCCCAAGAAGGGCAGTGTACTTTGGATAATCTCCCAATTAATTTAATATTAGTTCCAACAGAAAGAAAAAGAAGAGTCTGGTTCCAAAGGCTCATTTACTTCTTGGTAATTTGCGGCATGTCATAAAGAAATGGGTGAACAAACTGGCCAATAACGAGCACTGCGATTGGTCAACAACATTCTTCTGAGTGGCTTCAGATGAAAGCATGCAAGAAGTGGCACCCAAGCCAGCTAAGGATGTAAGGATGTATGCACTGCATGGAGTGTACATTTGGTAAGTGATGAACCCAAAGGTGCTATGATAGCCACCAACCTGGCCCTAATCACCCACCCATCCTCAAATGGATTGCTGTAATGTGCTCATTGTGCGGCTGCCCTTGAAGAGTATCTGCTTCAGATTCAGCTGCTGCAAAATGCAGAGATGTGGGCTGTTATGTGTGCTGCACAATTGCACACATTACATCTTTGCCATGCAAGTTGTATTGGTTGTCAGTTTGCTTCCAGGTCCAATTCAAGGTATTGGTTATGACCTTGAAAGACCTAAATGGCATGAATCCAGGTTATCTGGGAACTGCTTTGGTTTACATCTACCTGTCCCATGGGGAGGTTGGCAGAAGATGCATGTTGTGAATCCTGCCACCTAGGGAGTTTCAACAGGTGAGATTTAGGAGGAAAGCCTTTTCTGTCATGATCCCCACCCTGTGAAACATCCTTCCACCTGAGGTGAGGCAGGCCTTACAAGAGGCCTTCCACCTCACTTGTTGTCCTTACAGGAGGCCCTCAAACATAGTTTGGCCTGCAGTTCCATTATAGAGTGGAAACTGTTTAGATGGTTACATGACGGTTGACTGGAATGGACTCTCTGTATTACTACTTTTTCCCATTTTTTTTTTTTTGCCTTTTAAATTTAATTTTGGTTGTATTTTTAAATATTTTTTTAACTCTTTGGATTGTTTTATTGTTTACGCTACCCAGAATAACTGCTTAAGATGGATGGCTATATAAATGTGATAAATACATGATAGATGACATAGATAGATAGATAGATAGATAGATAGATAGATAGATAGATAGATAGATAGACAGACAGACAGACAGACAGACAGACAGACAGACATAGATAGATATGGATGGCTGGAGAGATGGATGGATGGTGGGGAGAGAGAGAGAGAGAGAGACAGACAGACAGACAGACATGCTGAGAAGTGACACTTAGTGGAAGAAGAAGCCAAGCCAGGAAATGTGCCAATAATTTTCCTTTATATGCCATTTCAAAATCATATCATTGATTTTACCATAAAATCAGCACCATTCCCAGCTTCTTTTTTTCTTGAAACAGAACAGGGATCTACAATCCAGGCCTCAGAGTTTATGCTGGGATAAACTCTGCTGACTTGAAGACCGGAAAATAGCATGTCCATGCAGCCATCTGGCTGTACATAGGAAGCCCAGCTTGATCTCACTAATGCATGTGATCCATATGCTAAGAAAATGGCTGAGTGAAGCTGATACTTTTTACTGTATCTCTCAATTCAGCCAATTTATTCAGTCCTTGCACGAATGCCCTATTATGGAGATTTGGCAGATCTCCCCCCCCCCTTTTTTTTTTTTTTTTTTGAAAAAGGGAGCAGTTTCAAATTGCAAAATTTGTGTTTCCAAAGAAACAAACCAAGCTGCTATTGAACAAATAAAACCTTGGAAGTGCCCCAAGAGAATTTTTTAAATATCCTTCATAATGCAAAAAGGACAAAAATCTGTCTTGCTTCTCAAAAAAGTGAGAAAATGACATAGGTGGCTATAAATTTCAGACACACGGCGGGTGTAGTTGTTTGTGTCTGGTCCTATGCATGCATGTGTCATGGTGATGACAATATCTAACTGAAGGCTTTTTCAAGCAGGTAAGTATGCAATAAAGATTATTCATATTCAAACCTGTTTGAGAAAAGATAAATGCAGGCTACTAGTCTACGATAGAATAGAATAGAATTCATTGAATAGAATTTATTGGCCAAGTGTGATTGGACCCACAAGGAATTTGTCTTTGGTGTACATAAGCTCTCAGTGTACATAAAAAATAATTCATCAAGAATCATAAGATACAATGCTTAGTGATATCATAGGATTCTAAATAAGTAATCAAAATCATACTAGGAAACTAAATAAAACAATATAATCGTAAAGATACAAGCAACAAGGTTATAGTCATAAGTAGAAGGAGATAGATAATAGGAAGGATGAGAAGAATAATAGTAATACAGTCTTAGTAAATAGTTTGACAGTGTTGTGGGAATTAGTTGTTTAGCAGAGTGATGGCATGGGGGAAAAACTGTCTTTATGTCTAGTTGTTCTGGTATGCAATGCTCTATAACTGATGGCGAACCTATGGCATGGGTGCCACAGGTGGCACGTGGCGCCATATCTGTGGGCACGTGAGCGTTGCCCTAGCTCAGCTCCAGCTTCCAGGCCCACTGGAAGCCAGGAAATGGGCCGTTTCCGGCTTCCGGAGGGCCTCGGAGGGGGAGGGAGGCTGTTTTCACCCTCCACAGGCTCCAAGAAAGCCTCTAGAGTCTGGGGAGGGCAAATAAGGGGCCTACCGGACCTACTGGGCCCACCGTTAACTTTTTTGCCATCATGTGCCAAAAGCAGGGGTAGCGCAGGGGGTCACATGCGCATGCGCGGGGATGCAGGGTGTCATTGAATTATGGGTGTGGGTACGCGTGCACGCAACCCCTCCATACTCCCCATGCTTTTGGCACGCGATGGCAAAATGGTTAGCCATCACTGCTCTATAAGATCGTTTTGAGGGTAGAAGTTGAAGCAATTTATTTCCAGGATGTGAGGTGTCTGTAGGTATTGCTTTGCCCTTCCCCAAAATAACTTCTTCCCTATCTCATTTGTAGGTGCTTTTCAATTTTGTTGACCAACCGGTCTCCTGGTTCATTGTTGACACTGACAATAGAAGATGTTGTTTTATTGCTGCTTTTGTTTTGAGATCTATGTGTTTAGTCATGTTCCTCCCCACACACACACCTCTGTATTTTTCTCCACTTTCTCCACCTCCCCATTCTTCCTGCAGGAAAATGGGGGGGACCCCAAACCTAAATACTAGAAGAAAACATTTCATGAGGCTTCCCCTGGAAGTTAATTGACTTGCAGAAAGGCCAGGAAAGGCACTTGTAGAACACAGGATTATCCAGTGAAAGGCAGGATAATTCTAACCTGCATCCCTTGGCTACCTCATTATGAAAATAATTACAGCCACTTCGGTCAAATCTGCCAAAAATGTCTTCTCTGGGGAGAAAAAAAATATGACTCTCATTTATTTCCATCAAATGAAACTCTTCCTCAGTAGTAAGTATATGGATGTAGGAGAGCGGGGGGAGGGGTACTGGAGAAGAATATGAATCTGTGTATTCTGTGTGCAGTTTAATACAGGGATAACAAAACAGCACATTATACCTCTGCTCCACAACCTGCAATGATTGCTAGTTTGCTTCCAGATCCAATCCAAGGTTCTGGTTTTGATCTTTAAAACCCCTCATGGCATGGAACTGGGCTGTCTGAGGGACCTCTCCAGTAATGGGTTTCACTTACCTTTGCTACCAGTTCGGAACTGTGAGCGTACACGGCGCTTCTGCGTATGCGCAGAGCATCCATGATGACATCTGGGTGGGTGGGTGGAGCCTCCCGCTACTACTGGTTTGCCCGAACCAGGGTGAATTGGTAGAAACCCATCACTGGATCTCTACCCCAGATCTGGCAGAACTATGCTCTAGGTCCCATCTCCTAAGAAACCACATCTAGTGGGACCCAGAAGATGGACCTTTTCTCCCATGGTGCCTGCCCTGTGGAACATCATTTTCCCCCATCCCCAAGACAAGACTGGTCCCATTCCTGACCTCCTTCCAGACGTCCCTTAAAACCTGGTTATGTCAAAAGCTTGGGGGAGAAGTCCTTGGGTTTTTTAATAATACTTCTGTTTTAATCGTAAAACATTTTTGTAATTGCTCCTTTTATGTTTTTATTGTATGCTGCCCAGAATCATGTTTTTGTGAGATGGGCAGCATGTAAATATAATGAACAAAGAAGCAACCAGATACAGTATATATTATAGATGAATGTTTATGAAGGTATTGCATGAGTATACGTAGATAACCAAAGGTATCAATATGGTTTAGCCCTGCCAACTGAAGGCCCTACTGAGGTATAATAATCCTGGACCTTCAGGATGAAAATGGATCCTAACCCTGGGTGTCTCTTTGACTGTAAATATAAGGTAAAGGTAAAGGTTCCCCCACACATGCATACTAGTTTCCATTTCTGACTCTAGGGGCGGTGCTCATTTCCATTTCTAAGCCGAAGATCCAGCGCTGTCCGAAGACGTCTCCGTGGTCATGTGGCCACCATGACTAAATGCGGAAGGCGCATGGAACGCTGTTACCTTCCCACCAAAGAGGTCCCTATTTTTCTACTTGCATTTTTTACATGCTTTCAAACTGCTAGGTTGGCAGAAGCTGAGACAAGTAACGGGAACTCACTCTGTTATGCAGCGCTAGTATTTGAACTGCTAAACTGCCAACCTTCTGATCAACAAGCTCAGTGTCTTCGCCACTGAGCCACCACGTCCCTCATAATATATATATATATATATATATATATATATATATATATATATATATATATATATATATGGGATATCATTCCAATGAATTTTTGCTGCAAAATTAAAGCAATCTATAGCTGGTTGTACCTCCTTATTCCCTCCCTACCACACCACTCTGAATCCAAGAATTCAAATTCAATACTCCAGTATAGAACATCAACCTGGGTTTGTTCTAGAAAGACAATTAATGAGACCATAAATCGTAAAGAGAGAAGGAAGCTGAAGCTTCTTCAGCTAGAGTCTGCCCTTCTCTTCTCACTGGGCATTACCACCAACTGCCCTATGAAAAAGATCCTATAAAGAATTGTCACAATGCATGTATATGAAGGGATCTCACTAATTTAAAAAGTTTATTCCCCTCCAAAATCCCCTTGGATGAGGAGTTGGTAAAAGGGCTCCAAGAATGATAATCTGAATGCATTTCTGTCAAGCAGCATTAGGGTTGACCAGAAAAAAAGCCACTGTTGATTCTAATGGAGGTGAGTTAATCCATTTGTTTCAATGGAAAAATTATGGCCAGTGGCGAAAAGTCTAATTGCACAATGAACATCATCAGTTGATGTTTATCCTTCAAATAAAGACAAGTGCAACAAAACAATGTACAAGTAGCATAATAGAGTCACAATGGTTTTGTTTATTAAACAGCTGGGAATCCAATTTCATTTAATTAATGGACCTTGTAATGAAGTGGTAAATGCAAATGGACCTGCCAATCATCCTAGGGCAGCCTTCCCCATTATAGCAGTTTCAGGCTTTTTATGTTCAATGGATAGAAAACTGGAAAGTGGGGGCATGCTTACTGGTTATTTGAGCAACTGGAGAAAACATTACAGGTGTGTTGCAAGGAAAATCAAGCTATTCATGACATTCATTTTCTTTTGCTATCATACATAGAATTCCTCTATCACAATATTGTCTGTCTGTTGTCCTACTGGACAAGTTGTCCTATCAGACAAGTTCCATAATTGCCAGTTACACTGGCTGGGGATTATGATATTGCAGCATGGAATGTTCCAATAAAACCAGGTTGAGAATGCTTCTCTGTCTTGCTTTGACCCATCCTCCTTACTAATAATGCTTAGGACAAACAATGCACCATATGAGCACAGTGTAGGAGGCATGTACATTGCGTTGTGCAATAATTCCAAATTATTTTATTTTAAAATTACAAATTGGAGGAAGTTACTTGTAACACAAGCCACTACTTAACTGTTTAGCATCTGACTGGGCAATTTCAAGGACGATGAACTGTCAGGCTATGATAAGCTCCTTTGAAACTGGGGAGTTTAAAAAGATATTAGCCTTGGTACAGGGGAACTGTAATATAGCGAGTCTGCCATTTAAATGGGTTATATGCTTGGAAACATGGAAGCATCCCCTATGCACTTTAGCAGTCTTTGATTTTCTCCCTATCTTTTCTCAGTAACTGTACAATTTCTAAAATATATCTGCCTTTTATAAAATACCCTCCTCCCTGCAGGATAAAATATCCTGTCCCTACGGCAAGGCTTGTATTAACAGATATTTGACAGAGGCAGAAACGTGATGGTTAAGCCGATCAAAGCAAACAGAGTTTAAAATGCTAATGCAAAACTTAAATGATTATCGTCATATTCACATCCTTATTATTGTTGCCATCATCACATGAATCTGATCCTCTTCTTTTTCTGGAGACCATTGTCATTTGAACCATTCCATGTTCTTCTCGCTGCACCCAGTGTCAGTGTTGTGTTTGTTCTTCAGTTTGTGGTTGTTCAAAGTAAGGGGCGGACAGAAGAAGAAGAAACTTTGAAATAAGGCTTAAGATTATATTTTGAGAAATTCATCTTACTGTCTGGAAAATGTTGAACCCCGCTGGATCATTTCAGACACTGAGCCATTCTTTTGGGTGGGAGCTCCATCCCTCAAAAACAATGTTCTGTTCTCAAGGTTGGCTGATCCCACCTAAGAATAAATGCAATGAGAAGTCTCCATCCTGCTCTCAGACATTTCCCAAGCATGACTCAACGTGGAGTATGTGTTTGACTTTGTTTTGTTTTTTCAGACCGGCTCTTAGGGAACTGGTATGGGGACAACCATGCAGGATTCCCATGTGAATGATAAATTCTCCCACTACTCCTGTATAACCAAAATATTTCTTCAAAGACTGAAATACTCTTTCAAATATGCCTTATTTTTGTGGCTCTATTTTAATTCTGCGGCTGGGTTTCAATCAAGAAAAATGTTTCTTGTCTCGAGCTTATGAATCAAAATAGTACCTTAAAATAAATAGAGAAAACGTACAGCTTTGGAAACACAGATAACGTTGCTTCTTTTTTATACGTGAGACCTATGCAGTGAATTTATGGGAAAGAGATTATAGGCCAGAAATCTGGCTCATGGTCTCTAGCCACAACCTCAATTCAAATATTATTCTGTTACGTGCATTTAATGTTTCTATTCTTGACACCCAATGCAGCTAACAAAATACTTACTTTGTTTATTTAGGATTGAGGTTCTAGAGTCCTCGCATCAAAGGATACTAAGATGGTTCTGTTCCCTCCCTCTGAGGTTGGAGGTAGCAATACAGCCTCAAAGGGTGAATGCCAACTTAGCATCTGTCTTTTGCCTTCCTGCCACTCTTCCTGTCTGGTCTTTCCAAGGATATGAATTCCTGATCTTCAAAAAAGGTTGGAAAGGGAACAAGACCAGAGTTAAGCAGAGGGAAGGGATATGGAATGGAATAGAAAACAGAAAACAGAAAACAGAAAATAATAGAATGGAATGGAATGGGGATGGGGATGGGGATGGGATGGGATGGGATGGGGTGGATGGGGTGGAGTGGAGTGGAGTGGAGTGGAGTGGAGTGGAGTGGAGTGGAGAGGAGAGGAGAGGAGAGGAGAAGAGAAGAGAAGAGAAGAGAAGAGAAGAGAAGAGGAGAGGAGAGGAGAGGAGAGGAGAGGAGAGGAGAGGAGAGGAGAGGAGAGGAGAGGAGAGGAGAGGAGAGGAGAAGAGAAGAGAAGAGAAGAGAAGAGAAGAGAAGAGAAGAGAAGAGAAGAGAAGAGAAGAGAAGAGAAGAGAAGAGAAGAGAAATACTTTATTGGCCAAGTGTTATCGGACACACAAGGAATTTGTCTCCGGTACATAAGCTCATAGTGTACATATAAACTTCAAATAATAGGTCATAAGTCATAAATCATAATTACAATCATTAGATTGTAATGAGAGCCGTGGTAGCGCAGTGGTTAGAATGCAGTACTGCAGGCTACTTCTGCTGACTGCCAGCTACCAGCAGTTCAGTAGTTTGAATCTCACCGACTCAAGGTTGACTCAGCCTTCCATCCTTCCAAGGTCGATAAAATGAAGACCCAGATTGTTGAGGGCAATATTCTGACTCTGTAAACCACTTAGAGAGGGCTGTGAAGCAGTATATAAGTCTAAGTGCTATTGCTATTAATCATAAGTTACAAACAACAACTGATAAATCATAAGAAACCAATAGATGGGATTGGAAGATGAGAAAGGATGAGAAATGAATACAGTCAAAGATCAAAAGAAAAAGACGTAAATGTTTTCTTCAAAACATAAAAGTTTAGCAAATATTCCTTTCCCCATACTTTTACCCCTATTCTTGGGAGGCATTTAGGAATTGTTGAAATGCTCCATCATTAGTATTCTCAGTTTCCCTCAAGGATTACTCTGTTTGAAAACTGATACCCAACTCTTCCAATGCACTTACATGGCACAGGATGGCCTGTTACAATTAAAAGCATTAGTGCAACCTTATCACGCACATTTGTTAAAAGCAAAAAACCAGGAAATAGGTTCAGTCGATAAAAACATTCTAAAAAGGAAGATCTGCTAAATAAAAACAACCATTGACTTGGCAAGAGATATATTTGGAAGGCACAAAGATACCGCACACCAACTTGCAAACATTTCTCTCAGGGAAAGTACCTGCACACAACCACAAAAGAAGGCCATTTTCTCTGCTGCTGCAGCATCACCAGTATTATCATTATCTGCAAAAAAGAAAAGGAAAATGAGGCGAAAGGATAAATGCATCTACCTCATACATATTAAATATTCTCTGGTAACATGATACAATTAATTTACTAGCATTTAGTTAACGTTGCAACAAGGAAGAAAAAAAGGAATAGAATGTGTACCCAGCCCAGATTTTGAAACAGGCCTCCAAATCGGATTGCTTGTTTAAAAATAGATAAATTTTATATCCATTACATACATTGATGGAGAAGAGATAATTTTCTGTTCTTCTGTTATATCTTTTTGTGTGTGACCATAAACAGATAATCTATTTCTGTTGCTTTCCTGCTAGATTTTAAACCTTTTGCATATATTTTCTAAAGAAAAAAAAATAGCATTTGCAAAAAAAAAAAAAAAAAATCAGAAGGAATAGGAGAAGGAACTTTTGTGCAAGAGACATGTGGCAGTGTATAACCACATGAACCAGTGTTGCCTTTTTATTTATTATTATATATTATTTGGAGAGCCAGTCTCACTGAATCTGATCGAACACTGGTAAAGTCGCATATTAAGACCTACTTAGTGGCGATAAAAGCGGCGAAATCTAATTACTTTTCCGCTCTTATTGCGTCATCAGAGAATCATCCAGCGGCCCTGTTCAGAGTGACCCGCTCCCTGCTTCAACCGGGAGTGCGGGAGGACCCCTTGGAGGGCAGGGTTGAGGATTTCGGACGATATCTGTATGACAAAATCGCTCAGATCTGGCAGGATTTGGACTCTGACTGGGTAGATCCAGGCAGGATGGTGAGGAATAGTCTTGAGAATGTTATCTGGGAAGAGTTTGACTCTGTGACTCCGGATGACGTGGACAGGATTTTGGGGAGACTTAATGTGACCACATGTTTACTGGACCCGTGTCCCTCCTGGTTAGTACTGGCTTTCCGGGAGGTCACACGAGGCTGGCTCCAGGGAATTATCAACGCTTCGTTGAGTGAGGGTCACTTCCCCGCTGCCTTGAAAGAGGCGGTGGTGAGGCCTCTCCTCAAGAAGCCCTCCCTGGACCCGGCAGTATTGGCTAACTACCGTCCTGTCTCCAACCTTCGCTTCGTGGCGAAGGTTGTTGAGAGTGTGGTTGCATGACAGTTTCCACAATTCCTGGAGGAAACGTTCTATCTAGATCCGTTCCAGCCGGGTTTCAGGCGTGGGCACAGCACGGAAACGGCATTGGTCGCGTTGGTTGATGATCTCTGGAGGGCTCGGGACAGGGGTTGCTCCTCTGTTCTGGTCCTATTAAATCTCTCAGCGGCTTTTGATACCATCGACCATGGTATCATGCTGCACCGGCTGGAAGAGTTGGGGATGGGGGGCACCGTGTTACGGTGGTTCTCCTCCTTTCTCTCCGACCGGTCACAGTTTGTGTTGACAGGGGGGCAGAGGTCGACCTCGAGGCCTCTCATCTGTGGAGTGCCGCAAGGGTCGGTCCTCTCGCCCCTTCTGTTCAACATTTATGTGAAGCCGCTGGGCGAGATCATCCGTGGCTTTGGGGTGAGATACCACCAGTACGCTGATGACACCCAGCTGTACATCTCCACCCCAGGCCACCCCAGCGATGCCCTTGAAGTGATGGCCCAGTGCCTGGAGACTGTACGGATCTGGATGGGGAGGAACAGGCTCAAGCTCAACCCTTCCAAGACCGAGTGGCTGTGGTTCCCGGCATCCCAATATAGTCAGCTGACTCCATCACTGACTATCGGGGGTGAGTCTTTGGCCCCCATGAGAGGGCGCGCAATCTGGGTGTCCTCCTGGATACACAGCTGTCCTTGGAGGAACATCTGACGGCTGTTGCCAGGGGGACCTTTTGTCAGGTTCGCCTGATTCGCCAGTTGCGCCCCTTTCTTTATCGGGATTCCGTGTGCACAGTCACTCATGCCCTCGTCACCTCTCGCCTGGACTACTGCAACGCTCTCTACATGGGGCTCCCCTTGAGAAGTACCCGGAGGCTCCAACTGGTCCAGAATGCGGCTGCGCGGGTAATTACGGGAGCTGCATGGCGCTCCAGCATAACACCGCTCCTGCGCGAGCTGCACTGGCTCACAGTGGTCTTCCGGGTGCGCTTCAAGGTGTTGGTTACCACCTTTAAAGCGCTCCATGGCATAGGACCTAGTTATCTTCGAGACCGCCTTCTGCCACCGACGACCTCCCATCGACCTGTGCGCTCCCACAGAGAGGGCCTCCTCAGGGTGCCATCAGCCAAGCAATGCAGGCTGGTGACCGCCAGGGGGAGGGCCTTCTCTGTGGGGGCTCCCACTCTCTGGAATCAACTGCCCCCAGAGATAAGGAGAATCCAAGACTTTCATGCCTTCTGCCGTTCCCTTAAAACTTTCTTTTTTCAACAAGCCGGGCTGGCCTAACAAATCCTTTTAAATGATTTTAAATGATTTTAAATTCCTTTGTCTTTTTAAATTTTGGGCCAAATTGAGATATTTCCTTTTAATCTGTTCTTAATCTATGTATTATGTATTAATGTGTTTTTACTTGGCTGTACACCGCCCTGAGTCCCTAGGGAGAAGGGTGATATATAAATCTGAAAGTAAAATAAAATAAAAATAAAATTTATTCTTTTTGTTATCCCATCTTTATTATTTAACTAACTTGAATAACTCAAGGCGGCAAACTAATCCAACACACCTTTCTCCTCCTAGTTTCCTCACAACAACCTTTTGAGGTGCGTTGGGCTAAGAGAGTGTGACAAGTGGTGGTATTCAGCAGGTTCTGACCAGTTCTGGAGAACTGGTAGTGGAAATTTTGAGTAGTTCGGAGAACCAGTAAATACCACCTCTGACTGGCCCCGCCCCCAACTATTCTCTGCCTCCAGAGTCCCAGCTGATCAGGAGGAAATGGGGATTTTGCGGTAATCTTCCCCTGGAGTAGGGAGGGAATGGAGATTTTACAGTATCCTTCCCCTGCCCCGCCCACCAAGCCATGCCACGCCTATAGAACTGGTAGTAAAAAAATTTGAATCCCACCACTGAGTGTGACTGACCCAAGGTCACCCAGCTGGCTTTCATAGTTGAGACAGAACTTGAACTCAAGGTCTCCTGCTTTCTAGTCTGGAGTCTGGCTCTTTTGAGTCCCATTTGTCAACAATTAGTAGAACCTGCCAATTTACTTGTAAATAAAAGCAAAGGTGCTCAATGCATGCCGAGAATAATCTTTACTGAATTAACGGTAATTTTAAATATATTGAAATAAATTATGGTCTTTGACTCCTGATGTTTGTGTCCTGCCATTAGAGTTCCTCATTCTATGGCTTCATAAAGCTCATTAATCGTCACTGAAATCATCACATCATCACATAAGTGTTGGGAACATTTTTGTGGTGGCTCAGTGACTAAGACACTGAGCTTGTCAATCAGAAAGGTCGGTAGTTCGGGGGTTCGAATCCCTAGTACAGGTCTCCTGCGTGAGCAGGGGGTTGGACTAGATGACCTCCAAGGTCCCTTCCATCTCTGTTAGTTACATAAAGGCACATGAGTCCTGTCCAGGTGGTATTCAAACAGGTGCAAAACCCAATAAAAAGTCCTTTTAAAAAGGTTAAGTGAGGGGCCCATAATCACTCAGAGCATTTTGTGCAAGAGTGGCAAAATGCTGGCATCCGTGGCAGGGTCACCTGCAAGTATTTTTGAGGACTATCCATGATTTCTGGAAGCTAGGTGGGGTTTGGGAACTATGGTTTTATACTCCTGGCTTCCCAGTATTTCAAAATATCTCAAGTAATATATCTTAACTACCGTTTCTGGGGATCTGTTAAAAAGAACAGAGTTGGGTCATAATTGCCAAATACTAGACGCATAGTTGTTGTTTTTTAATTTGATTTATATGCCGCCCTTCTCCGGAGACTCAGGGCGGCTTACAATGCGTTAAGCAATAGCCTTCATCCTTTTGTATATTTATACAAAGTCAGCTTATTGCCCCCACAAACTGGGTCCTCATTTCACCTACCTTAGAAAGGATGGAAGGCTGAGTCAACCTTGAGCCTTGGCGAGATTCGAACCAGCAGAAATTGCAGGCAGCTGTGTTAATGACAGGGTGCACTAAACCACTGTACTATCAAGGCTCTTTTGCACCCCTTCAAAGAACAGTGAGAGTAGCACCAAACTGGGTGCTACCAGAACTATCTGCAGTTGGAGGGCCTTGCTTCTGCAGAGAGAAAACAATTTAAATAGGACCTTGGCCAAGCAGGTTCGCTTAAAATTGGGACAAGTTGCTCTTACAGGGATTCTTCGTTCATTATTGCCAAGGATATTCTTAGCGGGGTCGAGGCGTTCCCCCTTCTCCAAAAAGAAACTGCTCATTCCCAAGGCGGCTTCCACTTGGCTTCCAGATTCTTAGGGAGGAGATAATGGATTTACTGGGTTGGTTTCATCGAAGAAATCAATCCAGTAAATAAATTATCTTCTCCCTAAGAATGCCCCATCAACAGCCTATAACCCAAGGTGGTCTGAAGGCATCAGGTTCGAGGGGAAAAGAAGCAGTTTTTTGCCCGCGAAGCGAACTGAAGACGTTGGAATGAATATTTATGCCGCGCGCCCGATCGGACTCCCCCCTCCCTCCCCTCTGCCCGGGCATCACGCGCGCGGCTTGAACTTTTGCTCGCGGGGAAAGGCGCCCCGCTCCCGCCTCGTCCTCCTCCTTCTGACTGCCTCCTTTGCAACTTTAATCTGTTTGCTTTAGCTTTAGGGAGAGTGAGAGAGACCTCGAAGAGAGCCGCGAAAAGCTGAAAGCCTCCCGGGCAAATGCATTCCGCTTCAGGGCGCCCACGACTTCAGGACAAGAGGCAATTAAAGGCCGGGGTGGCCAATGGCAAGCAAAGCGAACGGCCGGCTGAGCATGGAGCCGGACCAACTTATAATAGAGGGAGTTTGACAAGTTGTTCTTGTGTTTTGACCGGCCCTGCTGTGTCATTAATTCAGCTGGTGCCCGGGTACTTACAGTAAGCATTCCCCTTCGACATCTCCGAGCTTGCATGTGACCACATGTAAATGTGCATTTTTATTTTATGGCGCTGTAATCGAGGGCTTTTAAATTCCCCATGGCTGGAAGGCATGCTGTGAAGCAACGCGAGCTCGTTCAGGGTTCAGCTTGGACGACCGCTGGCTTGTTTGACTGGGCCTACCTTCTCTGCCGGTTCCTTGTTCCCTATTAACTCTGTGAACAAGCCTCATTAAGGGAGCAGGCAAGTCCATTTGTAGTTAAATACCTTTATTTCTTGGGGCGTTAGAGACGAAGGCCCATCTTTCTCACTTGCTGCTTCAGAAATGGTTCTGAATGAAAGCTGAAGTTCCAGCTTGCTCATGTTTTTCATCTCCTTAATTTGACTCTTCAAACCGGTCAGTGTGGCTGCCTTGGATAAAATAATATTAATCGACTTGATTGTTTCAAATTATACTTTGCATCATGAGGCCTCTTCTATAGGTGGGGCTCAGAGTACTTAGACCCTTTGCATCCCATTTAGAAATACCTTACAACTACAAGTATATTCAACCAAATCTCTCTTGAAGCTTGACTACTGGTAGAATAGAGAACTTTTAAAACACCTTATCAATTTTGTAAATTTTAATTATTCATTTTTCAAAAGAGAAAGGAACCCCTTATTAGGAATTCTTGCATCAGAAAATAAATATTTTGAATTTTTTCTTACAATACAGCATGTAAAGTCTTAACACTAGTAAAGTCAAAGAAATATATTCTTCTTTATTATTATATAGAAAGAAGAGATATGTACATATAAAAACAACTCAATATTTAAATCCAGAACTAAATTATGGCAACATGGGGTCTTTTCATACCTGATTTATTTACTTAAACACTTAAATACAATTTGTTAATATGGAGATACTCCCTTTATGCCAACATTATTACAAATAACAAATACCTACCATAAGAATTGCATTATTAAATAATACTGTAATGATTTGGAATCACCACAAACGCAAAGGTTTTAGATGCTGTTAATGTATCTGGACCAAATAGTAAATTCAAACTAAATTTTAACTAATCCAATTTCTTGTATTAACTCAGGTGATTTATCTTTTTGCTTGGCCATTTATTCTGTAAAGTATTAATACCTCTCTTGGCCCATAAATATTCACAATATTAATAAGAACAAAAAGAATTTATTGGGATTATCTCATAGGATAAATTTATTAACAGTCAACAACAATCTGTTGCACAACAGTCAAAATTGGACTTCTAGCTCAACATCTTAAGTAGGTCTTGAAGCCTGTAATGTTAGAAATACAGTAGAATTTTTGATTAAAAGCAGAAGGGTCATCTAATAATGTTGCTGATAATGTTTTTGGAACTAATCACCTGGTTTCATAGAGTAATAGAAGTCAAACAAGTACTAGAGGTCATTTTCCCCCTGCCCTGGGTTTAACAGTAAGGTAAAGGTTCTCCTCGCACATATGTGCTAGTCGTTCCCAACTCTAGGGCGCAGTGCTCATCTCCGTTTCAAAGCCGAAGAGCCAGCGCTGCCCAAAGAGGTCTCCATGGTCATGTGGCTGGCATGACTAAACGCCAAAGGTGCATGGAACATTGTTACCTTCCCACCAAAGGTGGTCCCTATTTTTCTACTTGCATTTTTTACGTGCTTTCGAACTGCTAGATTGGCAGAAGCTGGGATAAGTAACGGGAGCTCATCCCATTACGCGACACTAGGGATTCGAACTGCTGAACTGCCAACCTTTCGAACAACAAACTCAGCACCTTAGCCACAGAGCCACCGTGTCCCATTATCATAGTCATCAGTACATATATCTATATATACTATATAGCCGTGATGGCAAACCTATGGCACACGTGCCAGAGGTGGCATGCAGAGCCCTCTCTGTGGGCACGCGTGCCGTCGCCAGCTGCTTTTCTGGTTTCCAGTGCACGCATGCACTAGCCAGCTGGTCTTTGGGTTTTCGGCACTCTGGCGCACATGTATTCCGGTTTGGGCACTCAGTATTCACCATTACTGCTATATAGTCAAACGTACATATATCATTTACCAAATATTTTCCCAGATTTGTCCATCTGCACATTGAAAGGTGGAGCTGACAACATAAACGTGCCCCAAGGTGTACATCCTGATCCATTCCCCTGGAGGATCTTTGAGCCCGTCCATTACCTATGCAGTAGCTTGTAATCAAGCTCTCTTCGTGGCCTGGGTAATTATTCCCTAGCCTTTGCTACCAGGAGTAAAAAAATCCCGTTTGTCATAGCATGTTTTCAGCACTCCCCTTATTTTCACTGTAGTAGCATTCATTAGAATAAAACAAACCTGTGAAAACACACACAGTTTATGGGTTAGGAGTATATATGCATATGGTCACACCCCCACATGATAAAGGAATATTCATCTACTGCCACTGATTTAATTCCCACATCTAAAGTCTATGCCAGTGATGGTGAACCTTTTCGGCACCAAGTACCAAAAAGGGAGCACTTTGTGCGTGCTTGTCAGGGCTGCAACCAGGAAGAGGAGCTGCCCAGGGGGCATACTTGTGCCGGATAAGATACTTCCGGTTTCCAGCATGCGCATGCCAGCAAGTCTTCCGGTTACTGTCGTGCATGCGCATGTGCTGATCAGCTGACCGGTGTGCATGCTCATGCTGGAAAATGGAAGACCAGCTCTTCCGGTTTCCAGCATTGCCGCAACCACAAAGGCCAGCTGATCGTCACATGCTCATGCACGCCAGAAACCCGGAGGAGGAATGGGCGACGCTGCATGTGCCAGGAAACATGGCTCCATGTGCCACTTTGGGCACGTGTGCCATAGGTACGCCATCACGGGTCTATGCTGTATGTAAATGCTTCGGCTACTTTCACAAGCTTAGTAAGCAGGAAATAAGACTCGGGGCAGGAGGTGCTTCTATGTTTCATCTAGGATAGTCTTACATAAATGAGGGGGACTCTTTCTCTCCCTCTCTCTCTCTCTCTCTCTCTCTCTCTCTCTCTCTCTCTCTCTCTCTCTCTCTGTGTGTGTGTGTGTGTGATCATAAACCTGAGCACCTAGAGGCAAAGTGGCCATCATCTGCTGGAACCTGACGAGCAACAGTCTGCCCCTTGTTTGAAGGCAGCAGACCTCAACCCCACAGGATGCTTTCAGTATTAATCTTCCATGAAAGAAGATGGAGATGCTAGGGCTGCAATATTCTTTCCAGGCACTTTAGATTCCCGTCACACCAGGGAGAGAACATTTCTCAACTTCAGTGACATCTGCCACACACAGAAAGACGTGAGGCAGATCTAGGAGTGGAAAGAGAAAAAAGTGCTCTCAACAGGATTTTTTTTCTCCACAACAGAGAATAGCGTGGCTTTCTCAGAGGTTCCGTGTAGCATCAAGCAAACCCAACCCAGCTCTGACCTTTTTCTTCTACTGGGATTTTAGTGCATCTGCTGCAGATCTGAGCCCTCTAAAACAAAACAGAATACACATCCATTCAGTGCCAGTTTTGTTTTCCCCTTTGCAGCTTTTATAGGTTTTCTTTAGCAGGGCCATTGCAGCAAGTAGGAACAGCACTTATTATAGTTTAACTAATATTGTTGGCTGACCTGGATCACTGATGTGTCAAGGTTGGCCTTTTCTCCCAAGCTCCCCTGAAACAAGCCTGGGAAAGATCGTTTTATAAAAACAGGAAAAGGGGACCAGATGACACAAGGATGTATTCATGGTGGGTGCTTTGCATCCATCTGCACCAACCATAAAGTATCATCATTGCTTCGATAATAAAAAGCATATTTGCCTAACCGATTACAGTTCACTTAGGTTAAGATGAAAGGAGAACAATGAACATGATATGGATGTTACATATGTTAAATCCTACAATTATGATGAATGAAATAAGATTGAAGTTCAAACACACTGTGGCAAATGTAAACAATTGGATTAGTGGGGTTTATTAGGACATAATTTAAATGACTGAGATGACACTGGTATCACAATTAAGGTCAGGGGGCAGGCATTGTTGCCTGATGCACAGCTGAGGGAGAAATGAGGTCATTTTGGAAGCCTGCCAATAGTAGAAAGTAAGAAAAATGAATTTGGTGGTAATTATTATACCTAATCTCAATAAAAGATTTTGGCCTTCCTGTGAAGTTGGTGTCCTAATCCAGGGGTCTCCAACCATGGCAACTTTAAGACTTGTGGACTTGAACTCCCAGAATTCCTCAGCCAGCTTTGGAAGTTGAAGTCCACAAGTCTTAAAGTTGCCATGTTTGGAGACCCCTGTCCTGATCCTTCTAGTAGAGCTAACACAACTTTTAAACAATGGAAACCAGTTTGGAGTTAATTTTTTATTCATAGACCAAGGATGTTAAATGAGATCTGCCTACATTAACACCTCATCAGGTTTGGAATGGATTATATTTATTTGTCCATCCATCCATTCATTTTGTAAAGCCACCTGACTCTATAATGACTCTACTAAGCAGACTACCTCAGTTGTATGTATTTTAAAACTTCCTTAATAAAACCATACTACATTTGGATATGTCTTAAAACATATCCATGTTGCCATGATGAGGATCTAGTCTGCTGGAGAACGGTGGTTGCCCATGTAGATCTTCCCAGACCTTGATAACTGTTTTATAATATCCTCTGGAGACAAATTCCTATAGTAATTCTTTCTCTGTGCCATATACAGTAGGAAATGCTTCAGCAACAAAATGCCAATAAAAATCTGGCACTTTTTCCTAATCAAAATTCCTTATCCTTATTAAACAGAAAAACCTCATCCAAATTTTATTTCCTAAAAACAGGTAGTAGTATATATAATAATATATAACGTTTTAGAATATTTTAAATATATATTTAGTAAACATGGCCCATCATAGTTTTATTTTTTGCCTGGGATAGTTCTTAATCAATTGGCAGCATAAAACATTTAATATTTACACAGTTAGAAAGAATAGGATAAAAATAATCCTTCAGCTTCCATGTTTTAGATCAGTGTTTCTCAACCTTGGTAGCTTGAAGATGGGTGGATTTCAACTCCCAGAATCCCCCAGCCAGCAGCGCTGGCTGGGGGATTCTGGGAGTTGAAGTCCACCCATCTTCAAGCTACCAAGGTTGAGAAACACCGTTTTAGATGGTCAGTTTCCCAAGATTCTTCAATTGTAACAGCCTAGGGAAGCATTCCCTTGTTTCATTTAATTTTTATATTAAGAAGAATACATTTGTTTGCTCATTTTTATTTGAAATTTATTATCTCAGGTTCTGCAGATTAATGCGTGAAAAGATTAGGTTGTCCTTCAAAGCAAGCATTCCATGCTGAAATTAGTTGGGGGGGCCTGAGTTTTCTACCTCCACCTTTGTTCATATTGCTTTCAAGTAATACTGGACGAGAAGAGCATATGTTTTGCAGCCATTTTAAGCAATGATTAACCAAAACACATTTCTGGGTTAAACTTACCCCCACCCTGTGTTTAAAATTGCCTTTCAAGCATTGTAGCAACAAAAATTGGGGGGGGGGACCCACAGTAGTGGTATTTCCCAGGGAACAATGATAAGCATTCCAAACACATAGGAACCTGTGATTATGCTAAACTGCTTAAATAAATTAGTAAGATAAATACATGAATTGTAGAACAGCTGGTGCAAATGTATGCAACTAAAAACAACAGAGGCCTTTAAAACACAGGGAATTATACTGAGGTCTTGATGAAACAGGTCTTCTTTACTTTTTTGAATTTGTTATCCCTAATGTGCCTTCTTTTATTTGTATGCAATCTTGACTTGTGAACAAAGTTGCAGCTATCTCTGCTTTTTCCCCTCAATTCTTCTTTTTAAAAAAAAATAAAAAACAATGAATCTGGCATGCTGGGAATACCTGAAGGTGTATCTTAACAAAGTTAGCAAAATGTGGCTTACTTGATAGTGTCCTTCACATGTCTTGAAAGTAGACCTTTCCAAATTCTGAGAACTGCAGTCTCAACATAATTAGAGCATACAATGCTGCCTGGGTATGGATACATTGGATATGAAAGGATTCCCAAGGAATTATGCCCATTATTTTCTTCAACATCTTTATTCTTTTTCATGGGCCTGAAAATGTCAGCTTCAAATTTCTATCAGTAAGAACTTCTATGCCAACAATGGAAGAGGACAGTTATTTTGAAAGATTTGATATTTATAGAACATAATTAATTCCACTGCCCTCGTCCATCTAAGACATCCTTCCTCATAGAGTATTAACTTGAAATTATGTATTGAAAAGGTTAAGTAAATAGAACAACTCACTCTTTTTGCTAATATATTTTGACATTTTGTCCTTTGTCTGCATTCTTTTTGCCTATGCATATGGAAGAGCGAGGGGTAGTAGCACTCATTTTATGGCTACAGTCATAATTCTTTAATTTTATCAGCAAAAGCCACAAATAGCGTTCTAATAACATTATTAAACAGAGCAGGACCACACAATTGTTTTCTTAAAAAATATATTCTTGAAAGTTTAGAGCAATGCTGGTTGGGAAACTCCAGGAGCTCCCAAGTCCAGATAATTTTGAGGTTGCCAAATTAATGCATCTGTTTTACATCCATTGGAGACATACATATTTTTTTTTCTTTTTACAACCCTGTAGTTTCTTAATTTGGGGTAGAAATGGGGCAACTGGATGGAACTGAGTGTTTACTGGCCGGATATTTATTAAATTATATGCTGCCCATTTCACCAATATGGCAACTCTGGGCAGCTTACAAATGGTAAAAAAGTAAATATAAAATCAAATAAAATTAAGAAAAGTTATAGAAAAACTAAAATCAAGGGGATAAGACAGCACGGGAGTGAGATTTTCTTCTACCCCATCAACCACTTCCAGTGGAGAGCATCCCCTCAGGGCCACAAGCTAACCGACAAAGCCATATTGCTTATTTCTCCAAAACCCACACAAACTTAACTTGCACTGGGGGAAAAAAAACTAGCTGATTTTTGAGTTATGATTAGAGGAGCCATATGCCTATCCCATTCCAGAACAGTACACAATTTGTTTATGTCTTCTAGATCATTGGCTAATCAAGTTAACTTTGAGCTCAGAAGCTAAGTAGGGTTGGCTGTGTTCTATATTTGGATGGGTGGCTAACATGGAAACTCAGGCTATAAACGAGTCTCGGAAGTAAAAAAAAAAAAAAAGCCTCCAGAAAGAAGGCAATGGCAAAGCGTGTCCATATTGTTGCCAAGAAAAGTATAGGGTTATATCCAGTGGTGAAATGAAATTTTTTTTACTACTGTTGTGGCCCGTCAGCAGCCTGCACGGATCGTGGCTGATCCCGACGAGGAGGCTGGTGTGGGGTCACGCCAGCAGCCGGCACAGCCAGCGCTTGCGTCAGACAGCGAGGAGGCTGAAGAGGATGTGTGCCAGAGGCAGAGACTCAGCCAGGACCTTCAGAACCTCCAGAGGCTCCTTCAAGTGGAGAGAACGAAATGGAGGAGCCTCTCCTCAATGCTCGAGCACGCAGGGCTGCCAAAAGACAGGAGTGGCTACTCAGGAGGAGGAGGTCTCCTCGAGAGTAAGGTTTGAGCATAATTGGCCACTCCCTTAGCCTATTTAAGCCACACGCAGTTAGCAATTTCTTGATGGAAACAACGTGTAATTATTACAGAGCATTTTGGAGAGTGAGTGTCTTATCGTATCTTGTTTTCTGGGCTGGTTGCCAACCCTTGCCAGACTTTGTTTAATCTTGATACATTATAACTTTGATAAGGACCGTTGGTGTGTGTCACAATCCTTGGGAATCTGGAGTTGGGGCAGAACAACTACCAGTTCTGTGGGCATGGCTTGGTGGGCATGGTGTGCTTGGTGGGCGTGGCAGGGGAAGGATACTGCAAAATATCCATTCTCTCCCCACTCCTGGGGGAAGGATATTGCAAAATCTCCATTCCCACCCCACTCTGGGTATTTGCCGGTTCTCCAAAATGCTCAAAATTTCCTCTACCGGTTCTCCAGAACCTGTCAGAACCTACTGGATTTCACTTCTGGATGTGTCTAAAATTATCTAGTATCAGAGTTCATGATTCATAGACTTGTTACTAAGCTGCACCTTCACTTTGAATATTCCTGTGATCTATACATGCTATTCACTCTTGTCTCTACAAATGTGTCTTCTGTATTGATTGATTGATTGATTAATTGATTGATTGATTGATTGCGATTTATATGCCGCCTTTCTCCCTAGGGACTCAAGGCGGCTTACAAAATGACAACTTCAATACAAATCACAATACAATACAAAATTAAAATCAGTAACCCAATTAAAAACAATTTAAAATTATACCAGTGTACCCCCAAACGGATCAGTTTAATTGGCGGAAGAGCCACGTCTTCAGCTCGCGACGGAAGGAAATAAGGTCGGGGGCTGTCCTGAGCTCAGTGGGCAATCCATTCCAGAGGGTCGGGGCTCCCACAGAGAATGCCCTCTCCCTGGGGGTCGTCAGCTGACATTGTTTGGCCGACGGCACCCTGAGGAGGCCGACACTATGAGAGCGCACAGTATGATGGGAGAACGGCTAGAGATGGTCCTGCAAGTACCCCGGGCCTAAACCATGAAGAGCTTTATAGGTGAGCACCAGCACCTTGAAATGTATCCGGAGTGCCACCGGTAGCCAGTGCAGCTCACGCAGGAGAGGTGTTACACGGGAGTATCTAGACGCCCCCGTAACTACCCGCGCGGCTGCATTTTGGACTAGCTGAAGCCTCCAGACACATCCCAAGGGCAGCCCCATGTAGAGGGTGTTACAGTAGTCCAACCTAGAGGTAACAAGGGCGTGAGTGACTGTGGCGAGGGCATCCCGGTCTAGGAACGGGCGCAACTGGCGCACAAGACGGACCTGTGCAAAGGCCCCCCTGGTTACGGCCGTCAGATGGTCATCTAAAGACAGCCGAGAATCCAGGAGGACACCCAAGTTGCGGACCCTATCGGAGGAAGCAAGGGTTTCACCTCCGATCATTAAGGATGATCCTCTATTCCAGTAGAGGAATATAGAAAGCAGGTTATGTAGAAAGCTATCGTTAGCATTCTGGAAACACTGCAGCAGCGCTCAACATTTGACCTGTATCCAGTGGAGAGGAAGCTTAAAGCACGATCGAGATTGGAAGCCTAGGAGCAAGAATATTCAGAAGTAATTTCCGTTTCTCATCCTTGTCCAGACTCACCACAGGCAGGCTCTCAACGGATGGTAGCCTTCTCCGTTTTTCTTTGCTCTCCAAAAAGAAAAAGGGAAAAAATCCATAAGTAACTGTGCAGTTTCACGATTCCCCTTTGATCGGCCTTTGCAACAGTGACTCTCACTTTTTGCTGGGGTTAGATTCCTAGATCCCAACATTATTACAATAGCAAAACCCTCATCTCCTGAAGCCTCATTAGATCCCCACCCCCTCATCTGTTCCACTACATTCTTTGTGAGACTGAGCGGTCTTACTGTGAGCAGCAATAAGACTTATAAAAACAGCTTAAGTAATTGGATTGCTAGATGGTATTGGATTTCTGACAACAAATGATATCCATCTCTATTCTCCTTGCTGTATCTTTGTTCCTGCCCTGAATTTATTTAGGGAGGCACTTGGGAGGAGGGGGGGCAGCCTCTGTCAGGAGAGAGAGAAAGATCGGGGGTGGGGGGAGAGGGCACAAAGACAGGGCCAGATGAGGAACACTGGGGAAACCAGTGCCCTTCCAAGAAGTTAATTACAGCGAACAAAAGCAGCAGACGATGACTTGTTGATCATTACCATAATCACATTACTCTACTCTTCGTGCTTTCCCAGCAGCGGTGTGCCTTTTCTGCCTTTTGTTTGACACTTGTGCATCCCATTAATTGTTTGTCACCCTAAAGTCACCAGCGAAATACGGACTCAAGAGAATGGAATTTCTAGTGGGAAAACGAGGATAGAATTTATGTGGGAAGCCACTGGGCATTTTCGATAAATAAGTCTCCCTACAAGCCCTCCCACTGGAAAATTCTAGGAGAAAATATACAAGAATACCTTCATTTTTTTAAAAAAAAAAGAGCAAAAGATTTGAAGGTTTTCATTTTTTTTCCTGCCAAGAAAACAGGGAGATTTACATAAGGAAAGGGAAACACCCATAAAATTGTCAGATCCTTTTATGGTGCAGACTTTCTAGGTTATACTAATAGTCTATGTAACCTTTGCTTTCATCAGAGTGCCATGCTTGGAGGCATGTTCTACCTTTAATAATGGTAGATTTCATGCTGATTTGTCTCTCTCTGGTCTCCTGTGAATTTAGCTCTCATCCAGAATCTTCTTTTAATGCAGCTGTAGCTTAAAGGAGCAAGGAACAGAAATGCGTACAAGTCTGGTGGCAATGAGATTTTACAAATGAACAGCATGCTAAAACATTGGATGAAAAGGATAGTTAGAAAAGGGACCCTCGATGGTAAAAATCCAGTTACACTTCTTTAAAAAAAAACGGATTGGATTCAGATTCAATTGTCTGGATTTGGATTCTGTTGATATCCATAGGTTGAGCCATTCATTTCTGTGCCAAGTAAGTTCAGTTGATTGAGTCTATTATCTCTGATCCCAAGCTCTTATGTTCCATGTGCTAAAGCAGTGTTGCTCCTCCCAGAAATAAACTAGAGAATCTCAGTAAATTAAAAATGCAAGGTATGGCACTGGGGGTCCTATAGGTTCATGAAAATGCCTGAGGATCAGTATTAGCAGCAGAACAATTTCAATAGTGGTCAAGAAGTCACCATTTAATGCAATTGTTTACTGACCAATTATCCCCAAAATGAGGGCCTGTAGCTTTAGATCTCTCTGCGTCATTCTGAATACAAAATCATCCACCATGGTAGACTGTGTACAGGTCATAACGTATTCTTCCATGTAATGCCCCTTGCAATGAACTTGCCTGCCCATATTCTGCATATCTGTGAAGAAGTAACGCCTCTGGTTTCAATAAAATTAATTCCCAGCTCAATTTGTATAGGATTTTTAAGCATGATTATGAATCCCCTTCTCAGAGAGAATTAATATTTCGATTCTTCTATATAGAAAAGAAAGTAAGAAAGTACTATAAAAAGGGCTGGTAGGGGAATACCCATCCTGCCTTCCCAGGATCCAGTTGTCCCAAAGCTAGAATTCTTTGACCTTGAGGCTCATGCAAGCCTTCTTTGAAAATCATTATGAATAAGATGTTCATGCATGTTCCAAAAGGAAGTGATGTCACTCAGAAAACCACCATAGAAAAAATTCTTGGAATGATATAGTAAGACTGATCCTGTGTAAAGAAAGCGCTTCTTTAGTATTTCAGTCCTTGGGTTTTCTTCACTTGATTTTTTGCAAATCTTATTTTCCATTATTCTTCTCCTGACGCTTTCAGTTTTATAGCTTTGACCCGGCAAACAAATGTAAGTTGTTTTAGACATATTGCGGACATTCCTGTTTTCTGCTAAAGTTGACTCATCCACTGCCATCGTTAGAGGATTTCTGGCACAGAATATGAAATACTGGCAAAACAAAATATCTGAGGGGGTTTCAGAATTTGAAATATCTAAATGTAACCTTTCATGTCCCCTGAGATGCATTACTATTAAGTGCATTTTGTACAAATGATAATTGGACAATATCCACATCATAGCTGCAACGTATACCTAGTAGAATTATCTGCTAATTATTATCAATAACTAGTCATAGATCAGCAGTTAAATTGAATGAACCTTGAATGAAATTCTAGAAATCAAATGAACAGCATTCTGTTGGTCCGCTAATCATCCAATGCTTTCTAGAAGATAGAATTCCTAAGACTTTATCCCATTCTTTCATGAGTGGTATCCTGTTGCTATGCAATGGCCATGACCCTAGGCCCTGACGCACATTGATATCTATAAATATGCAACAATTTTCATGGGAAAAGCAAAATTCACATTGACTTGTCCAACTCACACTATGACATTGTTAAGTCTAATACAGTTATTTCTAAAGCAGAGATGGGCAATTATGTCCCCTTTACAAGCTGTAGACTTCAACTCCCATGCTAAATCAGCCATGCTGGCTCAGGAAATCTGGGAGTTGAAGTTCCATGGAACTTCATGGCTGATTCAGGAATTCTGGAAGTTGAAATCTACAGGTTGTAAAGGGGACATAGTTGCCCACTAAAAATGGTTGAGTGCACTTACAGAGTTAGGAATCTATTCTGTCAGCTATTGACCAATGGCTTCATTGCACTTTAATGTATCACAGGTAATCCCATGTTGTCCCAGGCAATAACAGTGGCTTTTGCACTCAGCATACACAGCAGTTACTGCATGTCTAATCTAGTCTTCCCTGGATTAGAAGTACAAAGTTGCATTGCTTGCCACAGATAAGGCTAATTGGGGCTTGTTTCAGGCCTTCCCAGGACACAGCAAAGCTGATGTACAATAGAAAATCCTCAAGATCAGTTTAAGTGGAGCCTATACTGCAGTATATAAAACAGACAGGTCTGGTGCTATTCTAACAACCTTACAGCGCTACCGCCAAACACGAGAAAAGCCTGCATACATATTAGAAGCCTTGTAGAAAACTGGGCTCTAGATAGAGCCAATGCACTCTACAGCCTTAAAGTATACATAAAAGATCCAATTTTCTGACCAATGGTTTCTGCAGTTGATCCTGGGAGATCTCTCTGAGGATGGTACTAGTTGAAGCTAGGGCAAATGCCGATCTTTAAGGTATTTGTGACAAAGAGTCATGAGGCATTCACAGGATTAGCAGAATGGAGGGTGGCAACAACATCCTCACAACCACTGATCCTCTCCAAAAGAGGCATATCCAATCACTCCCCTGCTTCTTGGCTTCCTTTCTGACTTAGGAGGCCATGTTGGAATCAAAATTAAAAATTGGTTACAACAATGTTTCCAGGAGAAACTATTACTTTTCCGTCCTATACAGTGCACCAAAGTAGGCAACCTACTTAAGCATGGATATCTTTTCCATGCAATCAACATGCCTTTGAATCTAGCATGGAAGAAAATGCCAAAGTGCAGATACACAGGACTGCAGTTTCTTTAAGGGGGCCATTATGTATCAATTTGGCAGCAGAGGGAATAGCCATTAATTTTCTAGTAAAGCATCAGACGAGAAAGTTTTAGTTCTCATTTTGCAGTTCTTCGGCAAACTGGCTTTCATTGTAATATGAAGACATATATACTTATGGCATCGCTCTCTTCCCTGCTGGCCTTGTTTGTTGTTTTATGCATTTCTGCATCATTTAGAGTGTTCTCTTTGATGTGCATTCCTCCTGGATGTGCCATTTCCTTTCCAGCTAATCAAAAGAAAAACCAGTTTGTTTGAAAAAGAGGTTTGAAGGTTCATAGGGCAAAAGCATCTATTTTTAATTCAAAGTAAGAGTGGCAGTCCTGTCTTTCTCTGTCCCCCCAGCATCTTCATGTGTGTGTGAGAGGGGTGTGTGTGTATTTTTCCATTATTATCCATTATTAGACATCAGCTAGTGTAACTCTTTGGGTCTCTTACTTTTTTAAGAATTTTATCCTTAAGTAACATTGTCTATTGATGCTTTTACACTGCTCTGGACAACCTTGCTTAATTTGGCTATTGAATTAATCAGTTTTCAGGATTTGCACTATGTGGCAGATCATAAAATATTGCAATACTTAGCATCCTGAGGATTTGCCCAACACACTAAATGTAAAAAAGGAAAAGTGGGAATCAAGGTTAAAACTAACCAAGTTTAATATTTAGGACAAATGCAGTTGTGGCATCTCTAACTGGCATGGTTAAACACATGGCACCAAGTCAATCTGGTTCTGAGATTCTCTAGACTGAGTTGCAAAGCCAGGTCCATGCTGCAGTTAACCACTAGAAAGATTAAATGCTGAAAATCTTGTTTGCTCAAAAACTCAATATACTTCAGTGCAGCATCATTAAAACAGAAAGAATATGGGGGGGGGGGAACTATTTATTTAGAATCCAGATATATATATGACTAATTAAGTCTTTGTAAATTCTCAGATGGTTTGTAATCATAGGCCCCAAGGGAGATCTAAACAAATATTTATGTTCTATATGGTGTATTGGTTCTCTAATGCAATTATAGATCTATTTCATGTGTAGATATGAAAGTGTGTGTGTGTGTGTGTGTGTGTGTGTGTGTGTGTGAATGTAGTTTGGGGTCCTAAAACCTTGTCATAGGCCCTGGGAGCTTGTGATATGTACCAGCATTAGCTGTAGATTTTTAATATTATTGTCAGGCAGAACTATTTATCCTACTTTAAGAGATACGACCATGTGTTTATCTGCTATATATTTTACGGTGCAGCATCTCTCATTCCGTTTGAAATGCAATACTCACAAATATGGGGCCACTGGTTCAGTTTGGAACGATACTGGAAAGTGACAGGAATTAGGTACCACAAATTCAAATTTTAAAATGTATAGCAATTTTGCACTCAATTATATAAATTTCAGTTTTATGCCAGTTGGCCATTCCAGTATCATATGAAGTGACTTACATTGGCACAAGCCTTCATTTCTATATGCATAGAATACTCCTTCTATCTTTTGTAGCAGAAAGTCCTAAGAAAGCTAGCTCCATGCATTTGGTTTTGCATTCAAAAATGTATTTTTTTTTCCTATACCTTAATGAATGTTACCGCCTAAGAGGAAATGGTCCATAGAGAAAACTTTTGTGTTTGTATCAACAAATCAAATAAAATTAAGTAGATGGGTTTTATTTGGCCATATTCCTAAACTGAGTCCGTGACACCAGTTTTTTGCAGAATTAAATCCTTCCACCAAGGCTATTTTCACTAGTGTGCTATAGGTAAAACCCATTTAAAAAAAAAAGACAACTTTGATTATAACATCAATCAATCATTTCAGACATATTTCTGTTTTGTATTTAAAGCTTGCATAAGCCTACAAAGCTTATGTATGATCAGTAATTGTCATGGCCAACAGGTTTACAACCTAAAAGTTGCAATATAAAGAAATCTATAGAAAGAGGAAGAGGAAGAAAACTGCAAACTTAAGAGTGTATTTTTAAAAATGTTTAAAATCCTAATAACCAGCTAGAATTGAAACCATTTGAAGACTTCAGGTTTATGTTGGCTGACCAGCATACATGACCAATGGCACAAGAAGTGACTCTCACTTCTATGTTTTCAGGCCCAGAACTGTTGCCAGAGGGAGAACAGTTCTACATTCATATTCTATATCACCATCATGTATCAATATATGAAGAGTGAAAACAACATATTGGGGAGAAATCAAAGAATAGCAAGAAGTCTTGAGTCTTGAAACAGCTGTAGGTTCCTTTTATAGACCAGTGAATTCAGCCCCTGATCATTTTGCTAGGGATCCAACCACATTGATAACGTCTCCTGAAGAGCAATGGAAAGGGGAGCTTTTATTTATTACCATAATTTCCTCCTTTCACACTTGGCCAATAAAGAATTCTATTCTATTCTATTCTATTCTATTCTATTCTATTCTATTCTATTCTATTCTATTCTATTCTATTCTATTCTATCCTATCCTATCCTATCCTATCCTATCCTATCCTATCCTATCCTATCCTATCCTATCCTATCCTATCGGTTTAATTTTATGTCCTCCTACCATCATCCAGCCAATCAAGATTAGGTAGGAGCCAGCGGAATAACTTGCTTAGGATTCCAACCTTCATTGGGATCATAGTTTTAAATTTAGGTATTATTTGAATGATTAAATAAGGACAATCAGAGACTTCTGATAAAAATGGGAAATTTATGGAGAGAAACCTCATTAATTTTTCTATAGTGAGTTAAAGAACCATATTCATTCAATTAATTATTTCACCATTCATTTCAGTGTTTATGAGCGTTCTTGACTGCTACTTTTATGTTATTTTGGTTGTTGTGGCTTTTAAATTCTGTCTGATTTTGTTGATTTTACTCTGTTTGAATGAGGACAGGCTAGATTAGATAGATAGATAGATAGATAGATAGATAGATAGATAGATAGATAGATAGATAGAAGAAAGAGGGGAGGGAGGGAGAGAGAAAGGAAGGAAGGAAGGAAGGAAGGAAGGAAGAACTCAAAGTTATGTAGAAGATTCATAAAACCAGGGGAGGTAGAAAAAAGTATTATAGAAATATAAATAGGAAAAATTTAAAAAAATCAGAATGACAAAATGTACTCATTCTTGAGCAAGTTTTATGCAATGCTATTTTCATAAGAAAAAGAATGCACAGCTTCCAGTTAATATCAGAGATACTGCCCTAATGTAGAGTAATATAAAGATACATGTGAAAAATAAATCAAAGATAAAAAAAATAAAACTGTATCAACTTTATAAACAGTAAAAATAGATAACTATATAAAATGACAGTACCAGATGGTTAATGTTGTTTATAGTTAAATAGATGAGGCATAAAAAGGCAGGGAAATGTGAAAAATTAAGAAATGTTCAAGGGACATATCATTTATTTATTAAGAGTATTTGCAGTCTACCCAGTAACAAAGTTGTCTGTATAGTTTATCATGCCAGTGAAATATTAAAATACAGTAATCAACCATAAAACAGCAGAGAACTCAAACTATATGCAGTGACAATAAAAAAGATTCACAAGCCACACTGAGAGATATACACATCTTTTAAAGCAATTTAAGAGCTCTAAATGCACCTCACATTAAGAAACAGAGCAGCAGCCCAGAGGTGGGTCTATAAAAGGAACTAAATTTATTTTGGAGAACAGGAGGAGGGGAAGCCAAAGACAAAATGTTGATGGAGCAAAAATAAATACAAAAACCAGAAGTGTGGTAACATTTGAAAATCACAAGGACATACAATTTCACGATGGACTGAGTGGAGATCTGGATCCCCTCCTGATCAGTAGGGACTCAAACTCTCAGTCAAACAATAAAATATCCCTTCTCTATCCTAATCCCTGTATGAGTCTCTATAAATCAATAACAATTGGGACAAGCTAAAATACAAAGAAGTGCAGATAAACGTTAGTACAAACACCGTTTCTGGTCCTGAAACAGACTTTCTGGGTAGTTGAGCAGTTGCATTCTTCTTCATTAGCCATGAAGGGTTGATTTGCTATGAAAAAGTCTGAAGAATGCCCACCCTCAAATGAAAATCATGCCCATATGTTTGTCTCTTCAGTCTCTTCTCCATTGGGTGAATCAGGTAGTTCTGATTCTACAGGTATCTCCATGCTGTTCTTACTCAGCTCCAGATACATAGATAGATGATAGATAGGTAGATAGATGATAGATGATAGATAGATAGATAGATAGATAGATAGATAGATAGATAGATAGATAGATAGATGATAGATAGATAGATAGATAGATAATTCTTTATTGGCCAAGTGTGATTGGACACACAAGGAATTTGTCTTTGGTGCATATGTTCTCAGTGTACATAAAAAGAAAAGATATGTTTGTCAAGAACCATAATGATTCTTGACAAATATAACACTTAATGATAGTCATAGAGTACAAATAAGCAATCAAATCATATTAGGAAACAGTCAATATAAATCGTAAGGATACCAGCAACAAGGTTACAGTCATACAGTTGTAAGTGGGAGGAGATGGGTGATAGGAACGATGACAAGATTAATAGTAGTGCAGACTTAGTAAATAGTTTGACAGTGTTGAGGGAAATATTTGTTTAGCAGAGTGATGGCGTTTGGGAAAAAAGTGTTCTTGTGTCTAGTTGTTCTGGTGTGCAGTGCTCTATAGCGTCATTTTGAGGATAGGAGTTGAAACAGTTTATGTCCAGGATGCGAGGGGTCTGTAAATGTAAATCACAGCTCTTTTTGACTCGTGCAGTATACAGGTCCTCAATATTGCAAATATGAGAAAAGCAAGGACCACTACAAAACAGGATATCGCAATGGAAAAGCCACATAGCCGTTGGACGTTCTTTTTAAAGGTGACTAGCGAGCTGCATTTTCTAGAGAGCCCACCCAAATTCAGCAGCTATGTAAATGAGTTAGGAGTGCAACTCCTAGAATTCTTTATTTATTTTTATTTTATTTATTTTGTCAAGCATATATTAGATTACAGATAAAAGTATAAACATGATTATGAATACATGAGATGCTTACGAATAAAAAGGGATATTAGGACAGGGACGGTAGGCATGCTGGTGCTCTTATGCATGCCCCTTACAGACCTCTTATGAATGGGGTGAGGTCAACAGTAGACAGTCTAAGGTTAAAGTTTTGGGGGTTTGGGGAAGAAACCACAAGTAGTGCACTCCAGGCATTGACCACTCTGTTGCTGAAGTTGTATTTTCTGCAATCAAGTTTGGAGCGGTTAAGTTTGTATCTATTGTGTGCTCGTGTATTGTTGTGGTTGAAGCTGAAGTAGTCATTGACAGGTAGAACATTGTAGCAGATAATTTTATATACTGCACTTAGGTCGGATCGAAGGTGGCATAGTTCTAAATTGTCTAAGCCCAAAATTTCAAGTCTGGTGACATAAGGTATTCTATTACGAACAGAGCAGTGGATGACTCTTCTCGTAAAATATCTCTGGACTCTCTCAATTGTATACATGTCTGATATGCAGTGCGGGTTCCAGACAGATGAGCTGTATTTGAGAATTGGTCTTGCAAATGTTTTGTATGCTAGAATTTCTAGCCCAACCATATTCATTGAGAATTCTGGACAGCACCAGGTTCCAGAAAATTGCTGTAGAGAGTAATAACTACTACTCAATAATGACTGCATTTTCTTTTGTTTGTGTAGGATAGTGCTTCATTTTAAAGTTGTATCTAAACATTTAGTTGTCCCAAAAGTAGAGAAAAGCAAACAACAGCAGAGTAAATTACCAGGCTATAGTATACACCGTGTCCGTGTGTGTATGCATATCATTGAATAGTTAAGACAGCCGTTCTTCCTCATTCATCTCATTGCAGAAATTAAAAAGAACTCATTCAAAATGTAGCCAACCTTTCAGCAGATTGAATTTACAATCTTGAAAAAAAAAAACCTTGAATTTTTTATTGGCATCCTCTCTTTCTGCTACTTGTTCATTTCTTGCACTGTTGCTTGAGAGTTTTTGTTTTGCTTTGTATCCTCTAATCATCTTTAATGCCTTGCATTTTCTTTAGTTCAGTCACCCACTATTCTACTGCATTAGGCCTGATCTCCAACATGCAGCTCCAGCCTTTGTTCTGTTCTCATTAAATTATGCCCCTGTGTCTGGGCATACCCATTTTTCACTGTGAAAAATTCCTGGTTAAGAAAACAAAAATGGGATTTAACAACTGTATAATTAAAGATGGCAGGGGGCAAAGCATCTTACAGACAATATTAAGCAAAAGGAGAACTAGACAGTGAGAACAAAGTCATGATGAACATATTTTTTTCACTGTTGACTATGATTATGATTTATTTGTCAAATGTAGGTACTGCACATCTACCTCTCAGATGATTGTACTCCTAAAGTATGTCAAATTATTGTTATTGTTATCATGCTCATATATTTAATTATTATGTTTATCACACTCATAATAGAAGGGAAAATATTAGGGGTAAATTAGAGGAAAAAGGTAGAGAGAACTTTCCATGGCATCTGCATCTTTATTTGGAGACATGCTGTATCGATAGAATCTCTCTTAAAAAGCAACCTCGGTCAAGCATAGCGAGATCATCCTTTAATGCTGACCTGTGCAGGGATGTCCACAGAGTGTTCTCCATCAAGAAAGTCAAGATGGTGGCTATGACTTCATGGTTTAAGTCCTGAGTATTTTACTGCTGTTGATACCCTAAATGGCAAAGCTTCAAGCTTTTCTCTTTCTTTCTTTCTTTCTTTCTTTCTTTCTTTGTTTCCTTCCTTCCTTTTCTCTCTCTCTCTCTCTCTCTCTCTCTCTCTCTCTCTCTCTCTCTCTCTCTCACACACACACACACACACACACACACACACACAATGCCTCTGCTATGCACTGATACTAATAAGTTGACTTTACTAAGCTCATTGAATCTACCAAGATAGTAAGAATTAAGGAAATAAAATTCTAGCCTCTTTTATAGCTAATTTCAGTCAAAGATCAAGAAAGTTGATGCCTACAAAGCATGAGAGGGCAGTTCTGCAAGGTTCATTGTCTGGATTCTCACATCACACTGAGTCATGATTTAACCACAGTTCATTGCATAATTCACAACTAGCTGTATTCATCAAACATCCAAAGCTATTCCTGATCCAATCCACCCTGGCTGGCTTCACCCAACACACTAAAACAAAATCAGACAAACTACCTTATGTATGAACCAAGTGATTATCCTATTGGCATGAGCAAGAACTACAAGGGAAGGATACCATGTTCTTCTGCAGCCGCTTGTCATTGAATAGAGCTTGTAATGGATTGTCCTCCAGAACTAGCTCTTCTGTAGTGGAGCAAAGTTCCAAGTTTACCTAATTCCCATGTCACTTTTGGGTTTATAAGAGGCACATGTTTTAACATGCTTCCTTTCCTTTAGGCATTATGCATGCAACATGTTCTCTGTAAAGTTCTCAAAACAGTAGATAATTGAATTCTGTTATCTGAAAGGTAAGAACCTATATGATGACACGTTTCCCACAGATAAAAGATTTCAACATATGGGCTGGGTTTATACATTGGGCTAATTCTCTAAGCCCAAACCAATGCATTGCATTATAGTTTAGTGGGATACATTAACTCAACCACAGAAAGACAGTGTGTCGAGGAGAAGGTTAGAAAAGAATCACTCTCAAGTCCATGTTTTCTCTTCCCACTTTCTCATTCCGCTGTCTATGGCACTGTACCAGTCCAGAATTAGTTCCACACTTATTTGGGGCACAACATAGAAGGGTTTGGGATTTAAGTCAATTTAGCTCTGATTTTGTATGAAAACTGGATTTTCCCTTTAAACTGTGCCTGTGGAAAGCTCTGGGTAGTCTGTTCTTACCTCACTATTGTCCAGCTCCTGGATTAAGGCGGCCATTACTTTTTCTCTCTGCTCTCCCCCACACAGGACATCTTAACATGCGCCTAGAAGCATCTTAGAGTGGTGCAAGAAGAAGACTGACTTTTAAAGTTGTCTTTGCCCACCCTAACCACTGCAGCAACAGAAAATCAAGGTTGAAGCTATTGGGGAAAGCTCCTCATTTCAACCTGATGGCTCCAATGGGTTTTTAAGAGCAGAAAAAAATGGTGGAGAAGAATGCAGGATGCTTTCCCTCCTAGCTATTACTGTTTTGTTTCACTGACAACCAAGAAGACAGGTGTACTGAAAATGTGGACAGGGCAGGAGTATGTTAGCAATACGTTTTATTTCTCTTTTTATTGGCATGAGGGTAGAGGATACAAACTTTATACAATCCTGTTCACTATTTTTTAAAAATCTGCAGCAGGAAAGATGATCACCGGATAACTTCAACCTAAAATTCACGTTAAAAATTCATGGACTGGAAGCCCTGTGTGTTTTGTGTAGAAGAGGTACATTGGGGTTTGGAAACATTTAATAAAAGAGGAATCAACTGTCTGTAATGGTACTATTCAAGTTATCACTTAACAATATAATCTACTTTTATTATGAGAACTAGGCCAGAGAATAAAACATGCAAATGACATTAGCAAAAGTTCCATCCTGTACCTTGCCTCTTAATTAGTGTGAGAGAAAGTCAGAAGCCCTAGTATTTCCAAACTGGATTATGTCCTTCCAAAGCGAATAGGTTTGGAATAAGCTGTGCTGTTGCTACAACAGCTGCTCTGATTTGAGAATAAAAGAATGCAGGCTTTGTGTTGCGGGATCTATTATTGATCAGCCCAAGGTTAGGAGAACAGGAGGGAAGGGCAGTTCTCCTTCTTTTGAACTGTGGTATGTGCTTTTCAGGCTCACATGATCTAGCAGAAATAACAAAAGCGACCCCCCCCCCCAAACTCACAAGCTGCTCTCTGCAGGACTGCACTTGTTGAAAATTAATCAGATGCACCCATTTGGGTAATTTCAGACTCTTCCTCCATTTCTCACAACTGGCTCTATTGTGGCGCCATGTAGTACAACAGATGGGTCTGCAGAGCTTCTGATGGAGGGAAGAGCTCTTCCCCCACAACCACCAAAACCCAGGTTTTGCTCCTATCTGAAGCCTTGCACACATATTAGCAACCCCCATAGTGCAGATTCCTTAGCATGTGCTTCCAATGAATATTTGAAAGGGGATGGGACAGAAGTCCCAGTTTTGAATTGCACAGAGGATGGTCTACTTAGCAGGTTGATGAACACCTGCCCTCCTTTACATTGTACAATTTCAGGACCAAACAAAACACACTAGTTCTAGTTGAAGTTGCATCAGATTTAGTTATTTCCCCCATACCTTTAGCAGAACTCCATTACTGTAGGTCCTGCATGTAGTAACCCCAAATAAAACACTTGCCCTGGGTGAGCTTCCTCAAGTGGCCCCAAAACAAAAGAGCAAACTGAAAGGGAGAAGATAAGAGCCAGCTTTGCTCGTGCATTTATTTATCAACTTGCTAGATACATATCCTGCTTTGAGCTCAGGAGCTCACCCCCACTAATCTGATGTGCACAAAGGCAATGAACATTTTTCTCTGTAGTAGAACAGCTTCAGCTGCTCCAATGCGTACATAAAAGGCTAGGCTGCATTTAAAAGCAGGATAGGAATTCTAATAATTGCCATCACCCCCAATAATACATTTTGGCTGACAAGTAGCAGATCCATATCTTCAGATCTCCAGGCAAGACTTCCAAAACAATTCTGCCTCAAGAATAATAATCTGAAGAAACCAACTAAAGAAATGTGGGTGTTTTTTTTCCTACCGTGGAGAAGGAGAGAATCTTTGATGCCTATCTCCTCTGGATACATTATTTGTAAATGAAAATCTCAAAATGTTAGGAATGTGAAAGGATCATGGTTTTGCATAGCTGCATAGCTTGGCTAAAGGAGTTGCACTGTTTTAGCCAGATGCAGGTGCTATATCTGTATATTAAAGCAAGTGTATTGGTTAGGTAATCAGTCACCTAAGAGAGAACACCAATTTGCATTCTAAGAACTTAGAAGATCAACATGACCTGAAATAATTTTACGTAAGAAAGAAATGTAGTCAGAGAAGGAGGTATTTTAGTTTGAGGTAGAATACAATGGCTTTTGCTGAAGCAATACAATTTTTCCAATATTTAGGATTACATTTTAAAAGTTTTAATAAAGCAGCTGAGGAAAACAAACCAATCTTAACATAAAACATGCTGGTTTTGAGCTGCAAGCCTGCCGTACTTCTCCTGTCTCAATGTTACTCATCCTTTCCTCTCAATATACTGTAGATAGCCTGGTTTAGGATAGAAGATCATTAAAGGGTCAAATCTGACATTTAACAATCATACTGCCACAAGTTAAGTCGTATTTCCATGCAAGCGCACACATCAGATTGCAGGCTGATTTTTTTATCTCTTGCACATTATGCGGGTCATATTTAATTAAAACACAGAAGATCAGAATAGCAAATAAAATTAAACCTCAGACTTATCTACAAAGTCAATTAAGCAATGCTAACGTATTCAATACATTAAATATTCAATTTATAATGAATACTGTGTTTACTCAAAAGGACAACATATTATTGGCCACGAAGTTCTGAATGTAAGAGGATTTCCCCCAGAAGACAATTCTCCATTTTTTAAAAAAATGAGATTATATTTGAGGAAAACAAATCTTCTTTTCAGATAACCACATTAGCCAGCTGAGAACATTTCTACAAAATGGTATTAATGCAGCTTCCAAAACAAAAGGTGTATTTGAATAATTTCCTCAACAGATTTAGAAACAAGCAAGTATTTATTCCCACATTCATGAACTTTCCACAAATGGAGTAAGGAAAAACTATTCAACCCATTTTCACAAATAGACCACATAGTATTTACAATGATTGCTTCACCACAGACATGAATAGTAAATCAGATGGCGACATTGTCCCATTTAAAGCACCAGACTATTTCTTGAAATTTTAATAAAGATTATCTCAAAGCAGACTTAAACAGATCAATAGGTAATTTTTCAAATCATAATACAATTTTTATTATGGAGCACCAAGGTACTTGCTCAGTATTTGCCAATAAAGATACATCTCTGAGCTGAAATATATCACTCAGTCAATTTTTATTTCATTTAGTCAGCCATCAACTTAATTCTTATAATTTACAGAGAAACTATGGAATTGGCTCAGGTGAACATTTGCTATTTTGTTGGGGAGATGAGAGAATCGCTTTGGAGGAGTTTGAATTAAACCAGTGTTTCTCAAACTTGGCAACTTTTAAGATGTGTGGATTTCAATTCCTAGAATTATTGGTTAGGGAATTCTGAGAGTTGATGTCTACACATCTCATAATTGCCAAGTTCTGAGAAACACTGGTTTCAGCCACTCCAAATGAGATGCAGTAAGCTTTTTTGGCACACAGTTGACAGAATGCGACTTTGAATCTACTCATCATTTCTGGGTTATTTTATGCAGTTTTCCAAACATTTCCAATTCTGAACAGCAAAAGCAAACAAACAAAAACTTTGGTTTTCTTTTTTAAGGGATTACTTTGGAAAGGTTAACCTTGGGCTAATTATTTTCTTTGGGTATTTATGTTCTCAGTAGTGTTTAATGAAAAGATTTGTATTAGTATCAGTGCACCGTAAACTACACTGGTTTTAAAGAGCTTTTCTTCCCATAACTCTATTAACTATATTAAATGTTGTCGTCTTAAATCCACAAAAGCTGCCTCCTGACCAACCATCCTTATTTTTTTGTTTCTAAGAGTTCCATTCAGACATCACACTAAATCAAGGATGAATTAATGTCTGAAAACAGGGTCGTAGTAATGTCTGAATTGGCAAACAACCCACTGGAAAGATGGCAGGCTAAAATCAGACACAGCTACAGTATATTCATAACCCATTGCTTGCTTAGAAACTCCCAATCTTTCCTGTTCAGGAAGGAAATTGATATGATATCAGAGACAAGAACAGACAGAGTGTACATCATCCTCCCCTTCTCTTGAAGTGAAGAAGCATCACAGTATAGCGCTTTCACCCTCCAACATTTTGCTGTGGCTTCTTGTTCTTATTGAATACTGTTTAAGGTAGCTGCCTCATTCTATCCAATAATGGAGTTGTCTTTGTGCTAGAAAACCCATGTTCTTCATGCAATATTGTTGAAGATCTTGAGCAGATGTTTCTGGGTAACCCCCCTCTCCCCACCTACCATATCTGAGCAGATTTCTCCATAATGGATGGATGGTAGGGTCTCTCTAAGAGCTGGCAGCAAACAAGAGCAGCTTCTCTGCAGCTAGGAAGTACTCATGCTGTCTTAGGTGGCCACCTAAGAACACTTTGTGTTGAATTCTTGGCTGTCAGATTTTTATGGCTAAGATTTTGAAGGTCAGCTAGTGACCTTTTGGTGATAGAAGGAGGGTACATCTATAGGCATGTCAGCATGTGTTGAAAGATCCATTTGTGTCAACTAGTATAATGCATACTGATTTTCCTTTGAAGCCCCTACTAAAACTTTTCAAAAGTTCCACTGGAGTGAAGCCTGTCTTTTTAGTAATTATATCCATGAAGAGCTATACCCACATCTCAAAAACTTTGTGGCCCTGGCCATTCTCATAATCACAGGGCCAAGTAGATGTGTTCATAAATATGTGCACTCCATACATGGCATCTGTCCCATAATACATATCGTATCATACAATATTTTTATGCCTAGAACTTTGTTGTAGATCCTTGAGAGTTTACAGACCTGGACACAGGGCAATGTCTTATCCTTACAAGTTGGGGAAGAGAAGGCCCTCATTCTAGGATCCTTTTGGGCAATCAAAAAAAAAAAAAAAAAGCCAAGAAAGGAGAATCCCTTTAATCGTAGTTGGAAAGCTTGTGATGCACACACAATCATCCACTAGTTACTCTCAGACACGGAAGGTCTGAAAAATGCAGGAATTCAAAATGGGGTGCTCCATGGGATAGTGAACTTTGCAGAAATAAGCCATTCTTCCTATCTGTCGCAAATCGGCTTGGCATTTCAGCAGAGAGGTGTCTGCAACCACTCTTTGTGAGTATAATCCTTGAATACTGTACCCAAAGATGGCTTTCCAGAACAGGGTTGTTTGACATATCGGTCTTATGAAAGCTTCCTTCCTTCACTCAACTTTCTAATTATGGATACCAATTTCCCCTTGGTTAAATATAGTACAATTAAGAAGGGAAATCTCCCAGTTAAATACCTTCCAATTAGTTCCTTGCCCCCTTAACCCACTCCCGTGTTAAATGGTTATGGAGGCCCAATTCTCATTCCATGCTGGCGATGAAAAGTTTTGCTGGAGTTCAGTTGCACTTGGTAATTACAGAAATTAGCTTTCAAGTTTAGATCACTCGGCTGTGCAAATGGGCTCCTCAGGTGGAATGCACATCAGTCAACCATGAAGCTGGAGAGGCCCTATTCTTATATTTGACACCACCACATTCATTCAAGTGAAGGAGATCAGTTTCAGCATAAGAGCAAGATAAAAGTGGCCTGGGGGCATTTATGGAGGCCTCTTCAACTAAAAGGAAGTCTTGCTCAACATGTTCTCTCTGAAAGCACACCTTGACATACAGTAGCTTTAAATCCTCGTAAAGGGATTAGCTAGATGGGTGGCATCTACTCTCCACTCAGAAATTCAACAGGGTGTATTTTCTAATACATTGGGAGAGAAACCATACCAGTTAAATTGTGGTCTGCCACACATCTCTTAAATGAGAAGGGGTGGAGCAACCCAGTCAGTTGTTGAATACCTGCCGTTCTCTAATATAAGGCATATTAAGTCAAAAGTGGTTGTACATGAAGAACTATCCACATGCCTAGCATTATGATGATAATTATCAGCCAGGTCACAGCTCTCATCCAAAATTGCAAGGAAAATTACAATTTCTTTAGCCCAGAGAACATTGGATTTTTATTTTATTGGTTTTCACAGCATCGCTTTACTGTCTCTTGCAAAACTGAGCTCCATTATTTCATTTCTTAAACCTGTCCTATTTCTAATTTGGAACAAAAGTGCCTCGGGTCGGGGTGATCACATCTGGATACCTCATACCGCTCTAATGCTCATGGTTTCCATGGCATGTTTTAGAATGACGGTAATCTTATGAGGCAGTTTCTATTTTACAGAATAGGAAGATGAACAAGATCTGAGTGGAAGGAAGAGTGAAAGCTGCATAAAATGCTGAAGGCTCCCACTGGGCCACTGTTCAATCTAGAATGATTGCTGGGATCCTTCTGAGGTTGAGACAAGTTTAGTGATACTATGCTGTCAATTATCTGCCACTTGCCTGGTTTGGAATACAAATTTATGCAGCTTGCGGGGCTTGGTTGCATTATGAATTCTTCCTCAGAGAAATTCTCCTCTTGTCTTGGAATTCTGGAGACTCTTAGGTTAGCTCCACTAGGAAAAGCAGATCTGGAAATCAACTCCCAAAGATTACAACTACAGTAGTCCTTACTTAACAGAATCCAGAGCCAGCATGCGGCACAACTCTGCCTTGACTTTGTTTTCTTGGCCCCATTAAAATATGACAAAATGTTGGGAAGGCAAGGGTTAATATTAAAATAATAACTGACGGCAGCTAGAAGCTGCACAATTAAAACTAGAGTTGGTGTACTATTGCTTGTAAACACAGAGCACCTCAATTCTAGTGCTTTAACCCTTTCAATGGATCGGACTGTATTTATTATTATAATTATTTTATATATTGGTTCGATTTATATTCAAGGTGTTGGTTATCATCTTTAAAGCGCTCCATGGCTTAGGACCTGGGTATGTACGAGACCACCTTCTGCCGATAGCCTCCCACTGGCCAATACGCTCCCACAGAGAGGGACTCCTCAGGGTGCCGTCGGCCAAACAATGTTGACTGGCGACACCCAGGGGGAGAGCTTTCTCTGTGGGGGCACCTGCCCTTTGGAATGAACTGCCCCGGAGAATTGCATGATCCCCGACCTACGTACCTTTCACCGTGCCCTTAAGACCCTCTTGTTCCAACAGGCTGGGCTGGCCTAGAAACTGAATTTTAATTTTCTTGGGTGTTTGTAGTTTTTAATATAAGGGCCAAATTTTTAATATATTTTAAACTGTTTTTTAAATTTTGTGGGTATATGTTGTTTTAATATGGCTGTACACCGCCCTAAGTCCTTCGGGAGAAGGGCGGTATAAAAATTTAATAAATACAAAATACAAATATGCCGCCCTTCTCTGGAGACTCAGGGCGGCTTACAATGCATTAAGCAATAGCCTTCATACTTTTGTTTATACCTGCTTAGTAGGGCTTTTTGGCCCCCCCTAAGCGGTGTTCTATTTTATACAAACTCAGCTTATTGCCCCCACAAACCAGGTCCTCATTTTACTACCTCGGAAGGATGGAAGGCTGAGTTAACCTTGAGCCTGGTGAGAATTGAACTCGCAGTAATTGCAGGCAGCTGGCAGCTAAGTGCTACTTTAACAGCAGTTTAGTCTGCTGCGCCACCAAGGCTCCTTGGTGCAACTAATATATCTTACTCAGGAATTTGCAGCATGGCATACTCAGTCCCATGGTCCTCCACATTCAGCAGCTTCAACATACCTTAAAAATAAGTAAGTAAGTAAGTAAGTAAGTAAGTAAGTAGGTAAGTAAGTAAATAAATATTTAAGTAAGTAAGTCCAAGATCTTGTGAACGTCCCAAAGGCTCTTATGCCCCAAAAGATTGCTAGCTCCTTTCCCCATTGATGGAATGACTGCAAACCCCTCCAGATTTATACCCTCCAGAGGTGAGATTTACTTAGAGGTTGATACACTCAGGATGGTAATGTCTCCTCTGTAGTTTAGAGGCATCGAAGGCAAGAAAAACAGTAGAGAGAAATATAGTTGTTTATAAACATGGTAAATGCAGTCCTTTAGTGACTCATCTGGCCATAAGCCTTGCTAAAATCAATTGGACTAACTTTTCAATCAATATACATAGGCTATAAGCTATAGATAAGCCATCTATTGAGAGTGAAGAACAAGATTTTTTCTAAAACTTGGAGCCTGAGTGGCGTAGGAGGCTAATGCCTCCTACTGAGGCAGCATTTAACATCCAGCTGCCTGCAATTACTGCGAGTTCAATTCTCACCAGGCTCAAGGTCGACTCAGCCTTCCATCCTTTCTAAGGTAGGTAAATTGAGGACCCAGTTTGTGGGGGCAATAAGCTGACTTTGTAAAAATATACAAAAGTATGAAGGCTATTGCTTAACGCACTGTAAGCCGCCCTGAGTCTCCGGAGAAGGGCGGCATATAAATCAAAATCAAAATGAAAATAAATAAATAAATGCCCATTCCAATTTGTAAGTGATAAAAAGACTCCAGCAGTTGTCATAGCAGCCCTGTCCTTAATGTTTAATGCCAATGAATATTGTTAAAGCTTCAGAGCACCTCAGCTGGTGTCAATTTTGGGTGGCTCCAGTGATTTCACTCATATCATGTTCTCGCCTAGTTCTGGCGGTTGTAACAAGCGATGGAGAAGTCTGCCTTTTTGGTTTTACCCAAGTTTATCTGCAGCTCTCGTCATCATTTGGGAAGGTAATCAAGCTGTCTTTTGACAGTTTGGGTTTGCTACACAGAGGATCTTTAAACAGCAGCCAAAGTCATAATGACAAACAGCCTTCAACGCGGCTGCCCTGCAATGGGCTTGCCAAGTGGGCTTGCCAAGCTCACACAACCTTTACTACGCAGTGGGATGCTCTTCTACTCAAAATTAAACCTCAGTTTAATGGGACAGACTTGGAGCTATGTGTAGGACTACAACTCTGCAGCACTCCGCTTCATAAATGGAAGCCTTTTGCAAAGGGACACTAGTACAAGTAGTCCTCAACTTATGACCACAATTGTGCCCAAAATTTATGTTGTGAAGTAAGACATTTCTTATGAGTTTTGCCCCACTGTACGATTTTTTCTCACCACTTTTGTTAAGTGAATCACTGCAGTTCTTAAATTAGTAACACAGTTGTTAGGTGAATCTGGTTCCCCCATTGATTTTGCTTGTCAGAAGGTCGCAAAAGGGGATCACATGATTCCAGGGCACTGCAACAGTCATAAAGGTGAGTCAGTTGCCAAGCATCTGAATTTTGATCATGTGACCATGGGGATGCTGCAAGAGTCATAAATGTGAAAAACAGTCATCACTTTTTTCAGTGCTGTTGTAACTTCGAACGATCACTAAATGAACTGTTGTAAGTCGAGGACTACCTGTACACTTTAAAGCGGGTGAAATGCTCCCGTTTCGAACTGGATCGCCCGATCCGGTCCCGATGGCAGCGGGTGGTTCGGAGAACTGGTAGCAAAAATCCCTGCTACCCCATGCCCAGCTGAGCCGCGCAATCATTAGAGGCTTTTTAAAAAAAATTTAAAAGCATTTTTTCTACCTCTTTGGCCGAAAAAATGCTTTTAAAAGTAAAAAAAAAAAAAAAGCCTCTGATGATCAGGCAACTCAGCTGGGATCGTCAGAGGCTTTTAAAAGAAAAAAAAAGCCTCTGATGATCCCGTGGCTCAGCTGGGATTGTCAGAGGCTTTTAAAAGCATTTTGTTTTACAACCTCTTCGGCCAGAGGTTGTAGAAAAAATGGTTTTAAAAGTTAAAAAAAAAAAAGTTGCCCACGCCCATCCAGTCACATTACCCCCCCCCCCAAGCCATGCCCACAGAATCGGTAGTAACAAATTTTACATTTCACCACTGCTTTAAAGGCAAAAAGGAGCCAACAAGATGCAGAAATTAAGATGTTGGACTTTCACCTGAGAGTCAGATATGAGTCTCTCCTCAGCCATGGAGCAGCCGAAACTATTTTATAGGAACATTGTGGGATAAATGGAAGGAGAAGACATGATGTGTGCCAGTTTTCTTTCTCCTGAAGAAAAGACAGGATTGAAATCTTACTAGGTTAATCTAATAAGCAAACAAATCCCCTTAGCATTTTGTCTTCTGTCTGGGCAAGAGAGGAATTCCTGAGGTTTAGACTTTTATGAGGGAGACTCATGGATAAATGAATGCTTCTCAGTATAGAGAGGATCCCATTATGGTTTATTAGGGAGCAAGATCCTGGCTTTTCTTTCTGAAATCCCGATTGCTGACCTGTGAACTTGTTTTTGTGATGACCCTCCAACCATTGGTCACATCCATATTAGCATTCATCCGAGCTTGGGGGCCACATAGGTTTTCTAGTATTAGGTGTTTAAATTGGTGGTCTAAAACAGAGGTGGGGAACAATGGCCCCTTTATTTTTTTATTTTTATTTATTTTTATTTATTTTTTTAATTTGATTTATATGCCGCCCTTCTCCGGAGACTCAGGGCGGCTTACAATGCGCTAAGCAATAGCCTTCATTCTTTGGTATATTTATACAAAGTCAGCTTATTGCCCCCACAACTGGGTCCTCAATTTACCTACCTTAGAAAGGATGGAAGGCTGAGTCAACCTTGAGCCTTGGCGAGATTCGAACTTGCAGTAATTGCAGGCAGCTGTTCTTTATGATTTATGGACTTCAACTCCCAGAATTCCCGAGCCAGCATGCGGCACAATTCTGCCTTGACTTTGTTTTCTTGGTCCCATTAAAATATGACAAAATGTTGAGAAGGCACGGGTTAGTTTGCATAATATTAAAATAATAACTGACAGCAGCTAGAAGCTGCACAATTAAAACTAGAGTTGGCGTGCTATCGCTTGTAAACACAGAGCACCTCAATTCTGGTGCTTTAATTCTTTCAATGGATCTGATTATATTTACTGCAACTAATATATCTTACTCAGGAATCTGCAGTATGGCATACTCAGTCCAATGATCCTCCACATTCAGCAGCTTCAACCTACCTTAAAAATAAGTAAGTAAGTAAGTAAGTAAGTAAGTAAGTAAGTAAGTAAGTAAGTAAAAAAATATTTAAGTAAGTCCAAGATCTTGTGAAATTCCCTAAGGCTCTTATGCCCCAAAAGATTGCTAGCTCCTTTCTTCATTGATGGAATGACTGCAAACCGCTCCAGATTTATACAGAGGTGAGATTTACTCAGAGGTTTTGAAACGGAGATGAGCACCGCCCCCTAGAGTCGGGAACAACTAGCACATATGTGTGAGGGGAACCTTTACCTTTACCTTTTTAAGCACCCAAATTCTGAACATGTGATCGTGGAGATGCTGTGATGGTCATAAGCGCAAGGACTGGTCAAAAAGTGCATATTTTTTTAATGTCATTGTAACTTTGAACAGTCATTAAACAAATGGTTGCTACTACTGTGTTTCCCCCAAAATAAGACCCTGTCTTATATTTTTTTGAACCCTAAAATAAGCACTTGGCCTTATTGCCATGCGCTCAAAAGCCCGATTGGGCTTATTATCAGGGGATGTCTTATTTTGGGAAAAATAGGGTACCTGAAATAGGGTGCAGACAGGATTAGATCTAGTGGCCCAGCAACAACTAAGCACTCACCACCCCAAGAATATCACTCCTGTGCTCCAGGCCCTGTACTGGCCTTCCTCTTAGCCTCTGGATGCAATCAAAATCCTTCCTGTCTCTGTACAGCCTGACATGGCCCTGCCACCAAGATACCTATAAGACCATCTCTGGCCAATTTTCTGTTTCTATTTTCCCAGAGGAGGACGTGCTTTTCAGTGGCAACACTTTATTTCACGGAACAGCCTCCCATTAGAAAAAAGGTTGGCCTCCTCATCTCGATCTTCCGGAAATTCCTGAAAACAGACATATTCCAGAGGGCCGCTAGAAAGCGGCAAGGTGTCTGGTTTTGGTGACGTTTCTGGTTTTAGAATGGCATATATTTCAATTCCTATGGTGGACATTTTATTTAAATGCTTGGGCTATTTGAAATTACTGTAAACTGCTGAGAGTCTTGCAACTGCAGCAGAGACCGGCAGGTAGATAGATAAAATATATTTATAGATTATAGAAACCCCTCTGACAGCAGCTTTACTGCAAATTCTTTCCTCCATGGTTAAAAAAAATACATTTTTTTAAAAAAGAATCAACTGGTTTGAAGTATAACAAATTTAGCAGATCAATTACCCATGAGGTTCCTTCACTTACTCTGCACCTCCATCTCATGTAAGGCTGGTAGCAAACTGAATGGCACTTCCGGGCCCCCAAGGCCAAATTACAGTCAGTTTGCTCCAGCATTGTTCCAACCACATTTAGGATTCAAACAAAGTCTGTATACAGGTAAGCCATGAGTAACCAGTAATTTGATTATTGTTGCTGGTAATAAAACTGCTATATCTCTGCCCTTTGGTATACCGAGTAATCTTATGATCTCTCTGGTTCTTGAAACTGAATGGAGGCAAGGAGTGCCACCAAAACCTTGCCCCACAATTCATAACATCCCCATCTTTTAGAGACAAAGTATGTGAAGGAGCATAAATTTCACCAGATCCTCAAGAAGTGGCAATAAGTCCCTAAAGGAAGTGAGGAGCCATAAAGTTGGAAAGTAATAAACTTGTAATCTGCCCCATTGGGGTTCCAGCCAAATCCTTTCCTAGTATTTTATCATTTATTTTATTAAACCAATTTATATTGGTCCCTCATCTTGAGATACAACAGTTTTATTTCCTGTATTCACGTTCAGGCTACTCAATTTAGATATTATTAGTAGTAATAATTATAATATTTCTGTGATCCTCAAAATTTGCATGATCACCTTGGCTTGTAAAGAATGGAAGTCAGAAAATACAAGGGGCAGCGTAGAGAAGCTGATAATTTGGTGTTTTGTTTTGTTTCCTTAATAATGTTGAGTTTATCCAATATAATTGATTAGAAATTGTGACACTGTCTGTTTACTGATTTCTGGCATCCACAGCGGCAATGTCTGCTGAGTGGTTGTAAAAGCAAATTTCTTTTCTGGAAGAAGAGTTCTATCAATGATTATTTAAGCATTTCAAAGAAATGGAACTTCCATGAGCAGATGTAGTATACCTGTAAATCATAGTTGCTGGAAAATGATAAGAGGGCTACGCCTTATTAGCTTCCAAGGATGTAGTAGAAGCTCCTTGGGTTTTGTTTTCTCCCACATCCCATCTTTTAAAAATGCAACTTTTAATCATCTCACTTACGAGCTCTGTAGAGCTTGGGAAATTCCTAACGAAACAAACAAACAAAAAAAATCTCACTTCTTTGCACCCTCAGCATTAAAATGGTACTGCTATTCCGAGCCTGGAGGGGACCGCACTATACTTGTCTGCTGTAGGAAAGGAGGAACCTGTTCCCAAAAAGGAGATTGGCAACCCTATTTTGCCAACACAACCAGCATGGCTCAATGCACAGGAATTCAAAACGACGCACTTGGCTCTATCTGCCCAACCTGTTTTTCTCCTATATACCTTTTTTTTTTTTCTGGTGCTTTTAGGGCTCGTTTATGACAAAAAAAACGAGTTTGTGGGTTTGGGTGAGCTCTTATCAAAAGCTAATCAGGTTCTCACAGGAGTCTCACCTCTCCTGATTCAGAAGCTTCTGGCTAGTCTCTGTGGGAAACAAAACCCTGGATTTGGTTGGAATGCTCTGTAATTCTTACCTGCTCTAGGGACAGAAACCCTACAACATTTCTTGCAGCAGATGTTTGACAAAATAAACAGGAAATTGAGATGCATCTAAATAACCTTCATGGCTGAATCTGATTCAGTATACACACCAGCTTTGCATTTAGCAACCGAGGTAGCAGCAGACAGTACAGACTTTTTTTTTTGGCGGGGGAGGGGGGGTGTCTTCTTTTGGCAAAGCATTCACAGCTCTCAGGATGGGTACATGTGATGAGGCCAAGGGAGTTAGTAAGGCTGGATAGGTGGAGTTGGAAGGGCTGCACAGTCAGGAAATGCTCAAGGAAACTGCCATACAGCTTTGGGATAGGAAGCCAAGGCAGGGGGTCACACTAAACGTTTAGCCAGGATTGGTAAAGGAGGCAATTAACCATGGCTTGCAAAGCGAGGGTCACATGCAAACTAAGCGAAACCACACTATGGCTTAGCTTAATGCTGTAAATGAACTCAGCTCACATAGAAAAATACTTAATTTCTTAATAATCTCATTGGGGTGTGTTCCAATAGACAAAAAAGCAGCCCCAGTGGGAATGACATTCATTTAAAAAGCCTTAAGCCCCCATTCTTGAAGAGACAAAGTTATTGTCTCAGGTTGCGTCCTTCAAGAAAGCCATGTTTGGATATTATTATATTTTTGCCTTTCATTGAAGAAACTCCAGGAATTAGCCATCTGTCCCTCTCTCCTTTTAGCATCGTCTTAAATACTTTGAGTAGGACAGGTGAAGAGATAGCTCCGGACCCACAGTGGAAGGAGTATTCACAGGGTGAAGTCTGTGTCAAGAGAGCCTCCACAACAGTACAACACACCAGTGGTGGGTTTCAATTTTTTTTACTACCAGTTCTGTGGGTGCTGCTTGGTAGACGTGGCTTGGTTGGTGTGGCAGGGGAAGGATACTGTAAAATCTCCATTCCCTCCCCAATCCAGGGGAAGGTTACTGCAAAATCCCCATTTCCTCCTGATCAGCTGAGACTTGGGAGGCAGAAAATAGATGGGGTGGGGCCAGTCAGAATTTTTACTACCGGTTCTCCGAACTACTCAAACTTTCCACTACCGGTTCTCCAGAACTGGTCAGAACCTGCTGAAACCCCTCTGCAACACACATGGAACAAAAAAACAGGATTGTTTGTGATCAATCCTGCTAAGCCAGAACATGGCTTCCTTGATTTTGGTTTGTTCCATAAAACATAGCTGCTGTAGTTTGTAAACCATCATTGATGGCTTGGTGAGATGTGTGATGACCTTCAGGACTTAAGACACATACCCAGTCAGTTGTGTGTGTTTTTCCATATATTTTTTTTAATTTATAATCCACCCAGTCATTACAGAGTTGGGTATCATCAAAATTTGATTAAATAAATTTACCAAGCCATTTAAACAAGCTGCGGCTTAATGTAATGCCTGAGAGTAGCCAAGATTATTCAGTCTACTTTGAAGGAAATATACAGCTTTTCATATGTATGTATGTATGTATGTATGTATGTATGTATGCCTGCATGTATGTATGTATGTAAATTTGGGCCTAGTTCTCCTTAAAGCAATTTAGGCTGTCTCATTTCATACTACAGACAGGGGACTTCAGGGTTTTCATATTCCTCTCTGTAAATAAATATTGGCAAGTAAAAAGCCCAAGGTTAGAATGGTTACACTAAAAACCCCTGCCTGCATGTGTGGGAATCTTCTAAACTCAGCAATGTTTAACACAAAGCTATGTCACCTGAGTCCCTCCACACAGCAGTTTGAAATGATGTTGCTGAGTTAAAGATTTCCTGGTTCATGAGGAGAAAGGTTTGTCTTTCAGGCTCAGCTGTGTGTTCAAGTAGATAATGTCAACTTTTTATTGTTTTTATTTTTAATAGCTCTGAAGTCCAAAGAACCTTGTTAATGGGCTGATTAGAAATAATAACCAATAAATGGGATGTTGCAAGGATTACTCTATTTTGGGTACATTCCAGCTCTTAAGAAATTGAGAACATGAACAGGGATTGTTCTTGAACTATTAAAAGTCCACAGACAAAAAAAAAAATCCTAATTGGTACAAATAACCTGGTCCTTTCTGCTTTGAAGTAATTGGTGTTTCCATTCCATAGAATCCTTATTCCCAAATTATCATCTGGCACAGTGTTTGGTTTCCTTAGAAGGAAACCAAACCCATTCTAACTGGGTCTGCCTCACTTCCTAATAAAAGTATTTTACGCCTGCAGCTAAAAAGGAGATTGCCTAGTTGGGCTCCCTCGTAGGATCACTACTGCTCCAATTGCACAGCAGTAGAAACACTTAAGAGAGTTGTTCTTGGCTGCTCCTAGGAGAGTGCAACAACTCAGAAGTAATCCCTCCTTTGCTTGCACTAATTTTTATCAGCCTCCCCACATTGCATCAGGTGAGTAACGGCTTCTGGACTCTCCTGAAAGCTCTCCCATTACCAAAAAGAAGTTTTCCAGCCAACTTGTGCAGAGTCAGTGCTCTAACACATTTCAGGAAAGGAAACCTCTGCAGCTGAAATGCCACTTTCCCAGCTGAGAAAGTCTCTCTCCAACACACACCCTCTTTTTTCCTCAGGCTGGCAATTTGTCTTCAGACAATGATTTCCACCACATGCCTCCTTTTCCCAGTGAGATTATCTTCACTCGCACACATACACAAACACACACCCTTTCCTCTAGCTGTTGCCATATAGCCTTGAGCTTGTGTAGGTTTACTTGTGACAGGTAACCCTGTCTTTAATTCAAGCATACGTACTCAGGCAAGGGGGCACGGAACTGTGGTGAGGGCCTTTTGTTTACAGGCTTCCATCTAGCCTGGTCAGCATTATTTTTCTCGCTTTTAAGCTGCCTTCTTAAAACCCACTTTCTGAGGGTGCCAGACCCTAAGAAGACTGTGCTGATAGCCAGTCAAGGAAAAGGCAGCAGCAAACCATAGACAAATCTAACAAAATAATATATTTTTTTTAGTTTTAATCGTAATAGAACATATACAAACAACAGCTTTAAATGTAAACAGCTTTAAACCTGATAGTATTTTTTTTTTTTGTAACAGTTGTCAAAGTCCGGAATATCTTATCTGATTCACTTGTCTCAACTACTAACTTTCAGAGTTTTAATTCCAACTTAACTTCTGTGGACCTCATCTTATATTTAACAGGTTCCTAAGGGGGCCTGTGTAAGCACATTAATGTGCGTATCATCCCTGTCACATTTTAGTTTTTTTTCACTTTGGTAACTTTTGTTTGATAAATAAATAAATATACCCCTGCTGCCTCTCATGGGTGTCTAGTTTTTTTGCAGCCCAAAAAGTGTAGTGTGAAACTTTTACTGATCCCTACAAGTTCCTGAGATGGCTGGGATCATTTGGGCATAGGGAAAGGTGCTTCTGTACATTCATAGATTTGGTTTTTTTTATAAGTAAGTACAGAGGTATGCTTTAAAAAAAAAATCTAAAACTTGACACATAGAAACACACTTCACCTAAGCATATATTCTAACCTTCATCCACTGGTCTCCCAAATTAAGCCACTCTTGGAAACAGGATTTATTAAATGGCTATGTGAGCTTGTTCATGTCAGCTCACATTCTTATGCAATTCATTTTTCAAAGCCCTATACCAGTGATGGTGAACCTATGGCAAGCGTGCCACAGGTGGCACACGTATCCATATTGGTGGGCACGTGAGCTCAGCTCTGTCCCACCGGAAGTTGGCAAACGGGCTGTTTCTGGCCTCCGGAGGGCCTCTGGGGGGGCGGGGGAGGCTGTTTTTGCCCTCTGCAAGCTCCTAGAAAGTCTCTGGAGCCTGGGGAGAGAGAAAAACAGGCCTACGGGGTCCACCGTGCCATCGCATGCCAGGAACAGGGGGGAGCAGGGGGGGTCGTGTGCGCATATGTGGGGGCAGGGCACATAGAATTATGAGTGTGGGTATGTGTGCGCGCAACTCCCCCCTCCCTCGTCTCCTGGCACGCGATGGCAAAATGGTTAGCCATCACTGCCCTATACTGTTCATTCAAAAACAACAGCAAGCGGGTAGATCCCAACTCCATAACCCAAAGTCAAGAAGTAGCAGCCCTGGGAATCCAGCAGATTCACCAAATTAAAAGGTGAGAACAGGAAGCAATTCCTTTCTAGTGGCAAAGTCAGGACAAGTTAACTTACATTTGAGCTATACTATTTCAGACAGCTAGGGAAAGGCATTCACTTGATGTAACATTTCTCCTTCCCCTCTCTAGAGAAGAAAAAAGTTAAACAATGTAATTTTCCCACCTAGAAAATCAGGGTGTGAGAAAAATTCTAGTTGTTGTCCCTTATAAACTACTTTTCTAGATGCCAGGAACTATAATCAGATTAAATGATTGAGGCGGAAATGACTTCCTCTTTAGGTAGTGTTGTGTATTACTTTCTTCACAATAAAATGGGGGGGGGGCGGCCCATTGCAGTATGCTTTCTTGTCCTGAAGCATAACTTTGGGCAATTTTACTATAAGAGAGGCACTTTCTACCACGTTTCATTACAATCTGAAGTTGCCCAGCATGAAGATTGCAACCCTGTAGATTTCTTCAGCAGTAAATTGGGCTTACCAAAACCCTACTTCTTACTGCGGAGTAAATACAAGTTTCCCTCCAATTTCCACGGCCCAGACGAAATTCCTTCCTGCTATAAAAGCAGTTTTTAAAGTGATTTAATCAGGATAGAAATGCTATGGATCCTACTTGAGAATTAAAAAGCTGTTCTTTTATAGCTCTGGCCCCCACCCCACCCCCGGCACGTGCACTAAGTTATTCTTTGCACCTCTCATAAACTTTGTGATCGGAGTCGTGGTAACTACGATTTCTTTTCTTTCTTTTTTTTAAGCAAAAAAAAAAAATCCACCCTTCTCACCAGCATTCATTTGGCCTTCCCAGGCTGTGAGAACGGGCTCCGCTTCTCGGAAAGATTAGGAAAGGGCACTTTTTTCCCTCTCTCTCTCTCTTTCTTTACAGGAAGAACAAAAAAAAAACCATAACCCGTCTCGTCGATCTTTTTTCTAAAAAACCTGTAAGTTTCTCTTGACTAGGGACGCACTTTGCCAGATGCGTGAGCGCGCGTGTGTGTGAACATTCTTTCCCACATGTTCTCCGGGAAGGGGGGGGGCGGAGGGTTGGGATGAAGCGGCATTTCCAAAGCCCCCAAATGAGAAAAAAGATCGCGGGTAGGATCCGAGGTAGTCCTATTGCAAAGCCGCCCCCCCGCCCTTTGCAAAAGGGACGGCGCTGGTGAAAGGAAGCCCCTTTCCCTTTCACACGTTCTTTCCTTAGTTAGAAGATCAGACGGCGCAAAGACTTGGTGGGTTTATGGATTATTAGTTTTATTTTTATTTTTATTTTTTTTGCAAGCAAGCAAGCAAGCCGCTTGGTGCAAAGCTACAGGATCGGGATGAACAGGAGCGCGAACGCAAATAATGCGGTCCAGCTCGCCTTCCCCACCTGCTCGCCTTTACTCACCTATTGCAAATCTCCGCCTTTCCTCGCCTTTTCGCGCATCTTGCCCTCCCCCTCCTCCTCCCCGGGTGGCCGTCGCTCCTCCTCTTGTCACCCTTCCAAGGAAAAGGCAAGCCTCCCCCAGGGACCCGAGGCGGCGCTGCCGCTTCCTTTCCACCCTCCTCCTTAATGCATATTAATGGCAACGCATGCGCCGCCTGTCCCTTCCCCTCCTCTTGTGGCCATGGGCTAGCGCGAAGAGGCATTCTGTTCAGTGGGGTTTGCGGGACGGGCGATCGGTTCTCCTCCTTTCTCCGGCTGCTTTTTTTTTTTCGTGTGTGCGTGTGTGTGTGTGCGTGTGTGTCCCCACTCGCCCTCCTCCCCCTCTTTTCTTGCGCGCGTGTAATTTTTTTTTTTGTTGGTGTTGTCGTGGTCGTTCGTCTTTGGGTGTCGTCTATGTGCGTGTCGCGGGGGGTGGGGAGGGGGGCTCGCCCGGGTTATTGTGTGGCCTTGATCGAGTGGTGGCAAGTGATCTGCAAAGAAAGAGAGGCGGAGAAGGGGGGCAGAAAGGGACCAGAATAACCATCGCTAGTTATATATATATATATATATTAAAAAAAGAAGAAGAAAGCAAAGAGGGGGGGGGAAGAGGGGAGGCCAAGGAGAATAATAAAAGGAGGCTGGGCTGCTTTGCATTGAAGATTGGGCGCTATTGAAAAGCTTTTGAAAAGTGGTGGTGTCTTCCCACCCGCGCGTACTTCGAGTCGGGGAGTATATTAGAGCCGGACAGCGGCTGCCACAGCAGCGGCACCTTGGGAGCGTCTCTGAGCGAAGGGGACTCTGCAGGAAAGAGGCATGCTTTTATCAAAGAGACGACCGCAGCTCACGGAGTTTTCCCTAAGTCTTTTTCTTGCGCTATTATGCTTGCGAGTAAAGGTACGTTTGCACATCTTTCTCTTCCCCGCTGTAGCTTAAAAGAGTTTGCTTCTTTTTTTTTTTTAACAAAAAAAACCCAATTTACAAACGCATCTCGGTTCTCTCCTCTTTTCTCTAGCTATAGAATTAGGCGTACTTCATTTTGTACAACCAAATTGGGGAGAGGGAGGCTTTTGAGGACTTCGATGAACCTCGTGGCTTTACAAACCCCGGGGTTTTTGGTTTTTTTTTTTCTTCTTGCATTTTCATTTAAAAACGCTTTAAATGCAACGTATCTTCCCGGTTGGAACAGCCGGAGATAAATTTCTAAAGCAGCTGCCCCGCCCTCTTCGCAGATTTATCTAATTACACTAAACTTTCCAAAGATTGCTCCATTTCGCTTTTTCCTACAGGAGTTCTGCTTTTTTTTTTTTTTTTTTAAAGCTGATTTCAAAGTGACTTACAATTTGTAGGGTTGCATGGGCTAAATTAGAACTGGGTTTGCCCTGTGTGGGGATTATTGCGGATTCGAAGAAATGGTTTTTTTTTTTTTTATGTTGTTCCTTCCGGAGACTACAGCATGACACCCTTTTCCAACTCTGATTATTAGAATTTCCTTTCTTGCTTCTTTTTTTTTTTTGCGGGGAGGGGGGGGAGGGAGGAAGAAATGCATTTGTGACTTTAGTTATCATAGCTTATTTGGTACTTTAGAGGAAGGGTAGAAATCTGTCTTCCCATCTGCGATGTTAACCTTCACTGATTCGGTTTTCTTTTTACAACCTGTGTGACTAAAACTCTGTTCCTCTCCCTCTTCTGGGGAGGGTCTCTCTTAACAGGTGACTCTAACATCGGGCCAGTTCGAGTTTGAGATCATATCCATGCAAAATATAAACGGAGAATTGCAAAATGGAAATTGTTGTGATGGGACCCGAAACCCAATTGATAAAAAATGCACCAGAGATGAATGTGATACCTATTTCAAAGTTTGCCTGAAGGAGTATCAGTCCCGCGTTTCTGCTGAGGGCGCTTGCAGTTTTGGATTGGGATCTACCCCCGTCATCGGTGGGAATACCTTTAATTTAAGATACAGCCGGAATAATGAAAGGAACCGGATTGTCCTCCCTTTCAGTTTTGCCTGGCCGGTGAGTTGAAGCACTTAAGGCATCCTGCCACATTTTCTGTGTGTGTGTGTGTGTGTGTATATGTGTGTGCATGCGTAGGAAAGTGCTGGCTGCCTTCAGTATTCTTGGTGGAGTTCTTGGCTTCCCTTTCTCTTCTCTGTCCAGTCCAAAGAACAAGGATTTGGCAAGCATATTCAAAACCTTCCTAGGCTAGAGACCTACTGTTCGGTCCCATTTAGTTTCGGAGAAGTAGGAACTTCAGGTAGCTTGTACCACCTGAAGTATAATGTACTCTGTGTGCATTTGCTCTTTGAAAGTATGAGTGAGTTCCCTTGAGAATTACAAAGGTCACAAGTTCATGTTACCATTTTATTTTTCTTCCCAATTAGTTCTTGTGCCCAGGAAAAAGGGAGGGGCAATGCCTCTCCTGGTCCCTTGATGAAATGTAGCTTGCCAGAAAAGGGCATGCTTGGGGAGTCCTCCCCTAAAGGGTTCTTCTCTGTATTCTCCCTGGTACTCATCGGAGCTGTTTGCAGTGCCACCTTCTCAAAGAATCTTGGATGCTTATAAAGCAGAATGAAAGCCAGAGACCCACCTTGCAAATCTCCCCTTGTAAAGCCATCATCTACACATATATATGTATGTGTATTTGATTGCTGCTGGCTAGGTAAAAATCTCTCTCCCCTGGAATCACGGTTCTTTAGTGTTAACTGGGATATCTATTCTAAAACACAAGGATTTACATTGGGGAAGGTTTAAACTTTAACTTTTGGAGCAGGCCCAAGAGTAATATTGGCTTTAAATAATCCAGTCTTTAAATAAGTGGTGAATCCATCTGTACTTTATGCATTTCACTTGTTCTTGATGAAGCTGCTTTGAAGTTGAGGTTCTTGGTTTATTTCAGAATATGCTATGTTTGCTCAGGTCCAAAGCTTGAACAGTATTTAAAAAACAGAAAAGCAACAACTTTGGCCAGACATGTGGGTTCCATCTAATATCCTTGTTGAAGATGCTAACAGTTGTATGTTGCGAGTGGTTTCAAAGAGTATTTCCTGGTTACTTGGAAATCCTGATGAGAATCTGCCTCTTCTTGAAGAGGGTCCCCCCTCCCATTGGTTCTTTGGAAGAGATGCAACTATGAGGTCTCAGACACAAGATTGTGTTTTCTTATTGGCTCAGATTACTAAATTGGAGGCCGCGGAGGAATCAGTGGGAGGGATGCCCAAGCCACCGCCTCTTCTCTCTAGTAGTTAGGAACAGAATTTGCCAAATGCTGCTGTACTGCCTCCTGTCTGCCTATGTGGTAAAAATCTTCAGCTCACTCATTTTTCTCAGCGTTTTCCCCCTCCCAACTTTTCTTTGTTTTTTGGGGTGGGTGGGGTTGAAACCAAATCCATGTATTTAAAAAGATATTACTTAGTATAAAAATGTTCTCTATTCAGGGCTGTGGGTTGAATTTTACTGGGAATAAGATACAGCCATGCCAACATGCCAACAAAGGGGTACATTTTTTAAAGGGTAGTGTTTGACAATGGTCAGGGATTGCCACATTTTTATTACAAATTCAGATTTTTTTTCTTTTTCTCTTTAAATTGAGAGAAGTCTGTTGAGGATGCCTTGTTTAAGAAATCTGTCTCAGGTGTCATAAAGCAAATTGTTTCTGCCTCATTACCAAACAGTGACTTGCACTTTTGCAAAAAGAGAGCAAGGATTGAAATTGGTGGTTCTAGGAAATTCTATAGAATACAGCTCCACACATATTTATTTATAACACAATCACTGTCTATATTTGGAACCAAGTCTAAGTGAGGTCAGTGGGGCTTACTTCCAGATAAATCAATATAAAAATTGAACCTTTGATCTGGAAAGAAAGTGAAGATTATTTAAAAGTAAAACACATTTGTCTGCTTCTCTTTATGTTCCAGCATGGCCATGTGCTTTTCTTTCCAACTCATTCAGAAACACCAACCTGCCTTTTGTAGAAAGCATTTTGAATTAGACATGACTTAATCTTAAAATCTTTGCCTCACCAGGTTCCTTATTAGGTCTGTCTCTACTAGCTGTTGATTATTATTATTATTATTATTATTATTATTATTATTATTATTATTATTATTATTTTGAATTTGCCAGATAAAGCAAGCATTATGGTGGACAGTATATGCAGGCAAAAAGACACACAGAAATGGATTTAGGGTTGGCAAAACATTCCTGAATCAGAAATCTGATTCAAATTAAAGCTAGTTTCTACAGCATGGACAGAAGTTGTGTTTTCCTCTAGTGCTCCTGAGGCGTGGTGCTTTTTCCTCCCTTTCATCCATCTAGCTGGGCGTATTTGTTTTCTTATTACAGCTCTCACTTTTGTTGTTACCTGTCTTCTGCAGGCGTGCTTCAGGCCTCATGCCACCTCTTGTTCGTTAAGTGTTAGGCATGGCCAAGGCATGTTTTGGGATATTGAGCTACAAAGGCAATCCATGGCATAACTTGCACAACTCTAAACTTGTTAACCAAGGAAGTTGTTCCTGAGACTTGGATTAGGTGTCTACTCTGTTACTCATAGAACAGTTATTGTCTTCTTTTTGATGATGGGTGGGTAAACTTCCTAGCCTGTAACAAACTGGGCAGTTTTTTGAAAGTTGGTGTAAGCCACTGCTTGACTTGGATCCCCCCCCCCATTTCAATAGTAGGAGACACATAAATATGAATTGCTATTGCTTTGAGTGATGTTGAGGGAAGCCTCTCTAGTTTGTTTTTAACAAAATCTTGCATCTTCTATTTACTAAAGATGTTTCTCCCTGTGGTCTTTTTAGAAACTACACTTGCTGCAATAATATTGTGTGACACAGCATTTTGTCTACCACTTTTTCCTAATAAACCATGAATTCTTGTTTTCTTTGAGTGAATCAAAACAGTTATTTTGGTTTTAAAGGGAGGTGTAGGAAGTAGATTTGAAATTTGGTTGTTAAAACTTCCCATTGCCTGGTCTGGATTTTGATGTAACTGGATGAGTAATGATTGTGGGGACGGAGGGCTGTAAATTTCCTTTTAAGAGATTGGAGATTTGAATTAGTTGCTAGGAAACAGGACAGCAAATCAGCAGGAAGGAAATAAAGGGATCCATCCAGAACACCACACCTGCAATCATGGCTAAAATTAAGCAGGAAAAAAATGGAATTGGCTAACATTTAGAAAGCTTGACCAACACTTCAACTAAGGAACATTCTGTGTATTGATTATAAAATCTCACAAAGATGCTTAGTCTCTAAAGAGACTCTATTCTTAGCTCTTATTCCTTAGAAGGCATTTGTTTAAAGACCTCAATCCAGTGCATAAATAGATTTATCTCCAGTATTTGAACTGTATTGATCCATTGAAGTAAGCAGCCATTATTTATTAAATGAAGGGGGGCATTAAAAGTTTGCCTTTTCTTATGAGGGCCCCATCTCTCCCTTCGTCCTAGGAGTTTTTGGCTTTTCTAAAATATATTTCTCAGAACCTGAAATAGTCCTTTTTTTAAAATCCCTGATGAATTTGCTAGTATATAATGTGTATCAACCTGTTGGATTTGGAATAAGGTGCTAAAGTACTTTCGCTGGCTGCAGAAAAAGTTCAAGATGGAAGTTTTAAATGTCTTACATTTGCATGAACCTTTGGGTTTGAAAAGCCTTGGAAGCAGGCCAGGTGGTTATTTCAGAAGATTATTTTAAAAGTAGTTTGCAAATGGTAAGATTCCTTCAGAATCTGTTGTTGAGGAAAACTATCATTTTGCTGAGTTATGCTAGGCTTTTATTTGTAGCCAGTCCGCCTAAAAGCCTTTTGTCTGATCTATCAAAGGGTCTCTGACCTAAGGAGGAAGGAAAAAGAAAAGCTATCAGATTATCTCTGAGCTTGTGAATACTTTCCCATTCAGACTTTGCAAGACCAGTCGCTCCACTTAAAGTAACTTTCTGAAAGTGAAATTTGCAGCACCAAGCATAGAATTAAGCAGTGTTGGGCAAACCTACATTCACTAAAAGGACTGAGTACATCGTGGGAAAAACTGTGGAATGTGAAAATACTTAAGTTATTTTTAATGAGAGGCTACAGTGGAGCAGGTAATTGTTTGAATGGAGCTGGTTACTTTTCAAACGCTTTATCCCTTGTCGGATTGCAGCTCATTGGGCGAGGTTGGTAACCCACAATGTGTAATGCTTTGTAATCTGATTGTAATATTTTTTTACACCCTTTGCCCACGAGTTTAACTTGGAATGTGTGCATTTTTAAAACAGGAACTGGTTTATTTATTCCCACATCCTCATGCAGCAGAAACAAAGGCCCACTGTAGGTAAATAAGTCTATACAGTTTTAAAGATAATCTAATTCTGTAGATGATTGGACTGTTTCTTGATTTCCCCTTGAGTACATTTTTCAAAAATCAATGTAGGTTATGCATTTATGCACACTAGCAAATAAATGCTTTGGGTCACTTCTGATCAGGCTGAAAGTCCATCAGCTTTTGCTCTTGGATAAGTACATGAGCAACCTCTGCTGTTAGAAAGAACACAGCAATTTTTTTAAAAAAGAAGTGTGATATTCCACCAGTGGTATTATGCTCATCATGCTTAGGTTAGAAGACTCTGAGTAGTTAACTGCTTTATTGTAGTATGAGATTGTATTGGAAATGAAGTGATGGAATGAGAAGGTGCCAAAAGAAAGCTAAAATAAGATATACTGGAGAAATGGGATCATGCAGTGCAAATGGCCCAACATGTAATAAAATGGCTAAATTAGCTCAAATAAATGCCCAGATATTTTGTATGGTTTTCTTCTGCAGAATACTGCCAATACTATCTCTTCTCCCTCTCTCCTTTTCTTCCTGTTTGAGGCTTACTGGGTGCAACTCTTAAGTTTTTGCTTGGCTGGCTGCTAGGTATTCTGCCTATTAACCTTGTCACCCTATCCTAACTAGGGCATTGAATAATCAAAGCTGTGCTTTAAGCAGGTAGTGAAGCTAAATGCTGAGAATAGCAGATAATCTTGGTGGTGAGGTTTAAACTAGCCACTGGCAGTCCAGCATGCTTGGGAGAAGATAGATGGAAACAGATATAGAGTTATCAGTTTTCTTACCTGTTTAAAAAAAACCTTAGCCCCACCCCTTGGCCAGCAGATGAAGTCTTTTTTGGAGACTATCTAGGTCTCTCCTATCTAGGCAAAAGTACAATGATTCCTTACTAAAATGATATGTTTTCTCTCATTCCACCCCACCCCTTTTAAAGCAGATCACTTTAAGTCCTTGGAATATTGTAGCCTGACCACCCAGACAGAAGCACTGGTGGCTAATATTAAGCAGTGACAATAGCGTGGCCATGCTGACTGCAGAGAGGATTATTGAATATAATGGGGCCAGTCCAAAAATAATGCTAATACAGGGCAAGCAACAGGAAGCAACAGTAGACTCAGCATAGTTTGGCTCCCAGACAAACTGTGGGCTAGCTTTACACAATGACAAGTTCAGCACATCCCTAATAATAGTGATTATTATTCCACCAGCCTTGCCAGAGCCCTGATTGACTTGGTTCATTACACGCGGAGCACGCACATTCAGAAGTCACTGTGTCTTCATTTCAGGGGTGGGGATGTCGTATTTGGGGGTGTTTAGGAGTGGGACAAACCTTTGCTGCTTCTGCAAAAAGGGGGGGCAGGGGGCGCAAAGCTGACTCTGAACTAAAGGAACAACTCAGCACAGACCGTGTCCAATAAGATTTTTTCCCCAAAAAATTGCCATCAGCTTGCCAGGGCCTAGAGCTTTCTTGCTATGCTGACTATCAGATAGCCAGGCTTTCTCTATTTGTATTATTTTGTTGATCTAGAACTAAAAATTACACCATGTTCAGATAAATGCTCATTTCAGTTCCAAAGATCCTAGAAAGATGACTTGATTTGCAGTAAAATATATAACTTGAAACTAAAATCATTTTTTTAACAGCAAAGCCAATGGTTGTAGGGAATCCAAGTGAGAATTGCTCTGATCTAGTAAACCTATTTCAATTTGAAACTTGTTGGGTATGCTTGCTCAGTTACTCTGGGAACAGATAGCTGAGCTAGAGAAGTTACGTGTTGGCTATGTTTGCTCCTTAGCCGCAAAAAAATGCCATTGTATCGTCCTCCTTGCCAGCCAGCTGATCTAGCTGATCAGCTGGTTGGCAGTAAATGCTGATTTTCCACAGCTGGTGGAAACACTTTGAATATTTTGAAAGCTATCTGAACGAAAGGGAGTGTGTTGAGTGGCAGAAAGAGGAAGTGGCCTGTATTCTCAGATGTTTTGAAGAAATGGACCTGTGTAGTCTTCAGGGCCATTAGTGGCCCCTGCCACTAATATAAGTCTTTTGTCTTAATGATATTGGCCAAAAATCTCTCAAGCTATCTAATTCGGTCCTGCAACCAGATGGTTCTTTCCTCCACCCATAAACCATCAGGCCTCTTTACAGCCTTGCAGGTACTAAAAGAGCCTCTTCCACTTTATCTATCTATCTATCTATCTATCTATCTATCTATCTATCTATCTATCTATCTATCTCTGGAGCTTTTGCTTGATTCTGAGTAACCACATGGACTGACTTAGCTTTCTTGCATCTGGCCAGATGTATATGGAAAGTATTGCCAATTAATCTAGAATTTACAACTAATGTGGGTAGGTGGATGGGTAGGTGTTTTTTTTTTTTTTAATTTGCCTCTACCCTGTCAGTGAATCTTTCAAGAGGCATGGAAGGAAATTAATTTGGAATGATGGCATCACTTCCACTTTGGGGCTTTCTTCCATTAGAAAGCCTTGGCAGGAGAACATTTCTTCTTTGTCCACAACATGCTGTCAGGCATGTTAACATTTCTCCTTTCCCTTTTTGCATCTGTAATGAGGGAGAGATGTTTGATAGGCCTTACTGTTTCTTTCAAGGCTGGGGGAGCTGGGGTTAGCAACTCGCCCCCAGTCCCACCCCGGTGGACTTCTGGCTAAAATGGCATGAGAACTACTAACTTAGAACAAGAAAAATGTTCCCATTACGCTTTTTTGTTCAAGGGAATTAAATGAGTTTTTCTCCAACAATACCCCCAATCCTTTTCTCTTACTCACTTTTAGTAACTTGGCTGGGTATTGTTAGATCCCAACCCTCTACCACAGTTCTCTTTAGCAGAAGGAGGTTGAAGACAACAGCCCTAAAGTAGAAAGTGTAAACCAGGGGTGAAATCCAGCAGGTTCTGAAAGGTTCTGGAGAACCGGTAGCGGAAATTTTGAGCAGTTCAGAGAACCAGTAGCGGAAATTTTGAATAGTTTGGAGAACTGGCAAATACCACCTCTGGCTGGCCAGAGTGGGGTGGGAATGGAGATTTTGCAGTATCCTTCCCCTGCCACACCCACCAAGCCACACCATGCCCACCAAGCCACGCCCACAGAACCGGTAGTAAAAAAAAATTGGATTTTACCACTGGTGTAAACTAAGTATAAAAAGAAAGCATTCTTAACTAATGGCTAAGATTGAGAAAAGGGTAAAACTTCTCAAGATTTGTGTTTTAAATATTTTTTTTAAAAAAACCACATTGCAGAGCCAGGTCTTAACAACCCAAGTGATATGATTTATTATGTAAAATGTTTTCATCCCATTTTTCCCACTTAAAAGGCACTCGAAGTGGGAGGAGATGTAAATCTTGTGCGATGGAATATCAAGATTGGCTTCACATTTTTGCTGCATCAACCAGCAGAGGCCAGATTTGAACCTGGGACCTTGAGATAAAATCTCTTATTATAAAGTACAGTAAGGCATTCTGGCTCTTTTGGGGAAAAGCAAAACAAGGGTGAGGTGCGTGGGAATGAGAACCATTGCTGGCAAGAGTCATACTTAGATCCCTGCTTTTCCCAGGCTTGTGGAATGTAGCTGGGGCCACAGAGGCATGTACCAAATTTAGAAATTGGGGGGGATGTAATTTCTCTAAAATGAGTTGGCTCAAGAGGGAGCTTGGTTTCATGTTATAAAAAGTGATAGGAAGGAGAGCACATTGGAGATGTTGCCTGCAAACGTCCTAAAATTCTCCGGTTTGCTCAGGAATTCCTGTGCCTTTTAATTATTTCTGATTCTATCATGACTACAAACCCCCCCCCCCACCTCCCAAAATGGGACAAAACAATTTTCTTTGGGGAAAGAGAGAATAAATGACACCTGTTTCGGAAGGTTTTTCTGAATTGCAGCCTTTTTTTAAAAAAAAAATCCCTCCTCTTTTATCCATTGATGTAAGCTTTTCTCACCCCAGGGAATCCGATTGTATTCTTGAGGTTATATACTTGGGTTAGGAGTGTGTAGTTAACTAAGGAAGGAAGAGGTAGGGGTCAGTTTTATGGCCGTGGGAACCTAACAAGTATGCATTTTCATTGGATGCCAGCACATAAAAGGCCTGCCCCAGTTTAAACAAATATCAAAAGTGTTGTCAGTCAAACTGTCATTGCTTGCAGAAGCCCAGGAAGATTTGTAAACCAGAAGTAGGTAATGGGCACGTTCTAGAAATTTTGGGTTACAAATTCTGATTTATTAACATTACACATTCTCACTGATCCAGAATCACAACCCAGGGGAGCTGGAGGCTGATGTCAGAAGCTAAACAGCATCAGTGCTGGTGAATATTGGATAGAAAAAACTGCTAGGAAATCTCTAGGCTGTAAACTAGACTGAGAAATTTTTAAAAATGGAAGGAGGCAAGTGGCAAATCATTTAATTTCTACGATTGCATTCATATTGTCACCAGGACCCTTAGTCTCTTTGTAGCAACACTGTTTGCTCTCAAGAGCTGAAAGTAGACTTTTTAAAGTAATGGCCAGGATTGCAAGGTTCCTCCGTCAGTACGTCCCGACTAGAGATAGCCTTGGACAGCAGATTGCTGAAAGTATATCTGATTGGGATGGCTGGCAAACTGTGTAGAGGGAGTTTGCACAGGAAGAACAAAGTTTACTCAGCAAAAGAGAACCAAGAAAGGACTAGATACCTGGCTTGTACAGATATTAAGTTTTCTTATATCACAAATCAGAAACGTGGTCGATGGTAAGCTTGTGTCTCGGATATAGATGTGGGCATGCTTGATAACAGCCTGTCCCAATATATTCTCCATCACAAGGAAAACAAATGAGTTTAGAGAAGGGGACTTTCCCTTATCTCTGACATTTATAGGATGGTTACTGTTGGGGCAACTTAATCATCACATCATCCTGGTAAGGCTGAAATGGTAGCGGCCAGACACAGTGTGATTCCCTGATGAGAACTGGCCTGTTAAACAGTAGTATGAGCCTATTCCTTCCTTTCTGAAGGTTCATATTACATGCCTTGGGAGGCTTGCTTTGTGTTTTTGATTCTGAATAAACCCTACAGGCGTTTTTCCTCGTTCCCAAGCCTAAACTTAAGGCATACATGGTTTTCTTTTCCTGTAATTGTATGGAGGCCTCTTTGTCTTTGGCTGGCCAAGGATAGAGTTGCACTAGTGAACTGGATGTGACTTTCTCTTGTAGCTGCCTGCCTACTTGTTGCCTAGTACCTTGACTTGATGGGATGTGTTCAAGATGTGGAATTCCTTGTGTCTGACTGGTGTATTTATTCAAAGATGTGCAAAGGTCAGACATGGCATGGGAAAAATTAAGCCTCTGTGCTGTATGCCTGCATTCCTTGGCTATCTTAATTGTTGATCTATAGAGTGGGGATTGATGCACACCTCTTAACTCTCTAATGTCTTGGTGGCGCATGACTTTTAAAGCAGAAATCTCCAGTTGGGTGCTACTGGAGATTTCTCTGACCCTGACTACTAAAACGGATCAGGCCGAACAACAAACATGGGACACGAGAGTCAGGCTTCTATATGAACTGTAAAAAAAAAATAAAAAAAAATGAGTCCTTTCACTAGGCTAGGTGAATTTTTTCCTCCTGTTTTTGCCAACTTACATGTAAGCTCTTGAATGGCCACTCAAAACCCTCCCAGTTAAATACCTTTTTGCCTAATAGGATTGCCAAGGGCCACTATCACTCTCCGATCAAACAAAAATCAAGGGATAAAACAATACCACGAAAGTGACTCTCTTGAATTGAGCATGCAAACAAATTAAGACTTGCTAGAGTGGCATTAAAATGTGGTGTGGTGGTTAGTACAGCAACAGTAGCCCTTGTAGCAGTACAATCCTGCAATGAACCATGCTGGCCAACAATGCTAAGAGGAGCTGGAACTGTTTGAGGAAGGTATCTTCTGAAATGATTGTGCAAGCCAGCAGTGAAAACATCTTCTTAACTAGAGGTAGCATGAGTAGCCATAATTGGCTCTTTTGTTTTTTGGGTTTTTTTTTTTTGTATGTGTGGTATGCTTCCAGCTTGCTCTAACATGTTGTGCCTCTCTGCACTGATAGAGCCTGAATGTTGCCGCAATTAATCCAAGGAAGAAGGGTGCCTTGACAGGTAGAACTGCTTGCCCATAAAGCTTAATGTATATTTACATTCTGATGCTGGTATCTTGGGTTTCCAATATGTAGGAATGAGGTGGGCGGGGGGAGGGCGAGAAGGAATGATATGAATAAGGTACTTCATCCTTTTTTTTTTTTTAAGATCATTCGTGTTTAGTTGTGACTCAGGAAAAAAGGCCTGTAATGGAGTGGTAATGAAATATGAGTGCTGTAAAAGAAAAGAAATCGGCCATTCATTGCAAGACGAGGCACAAGTCTCTGCTTGCCCAACTTTGCATGCTTTTGGAAGCATTTTCCCACAGTTATCAGTGAACGAAATGGAATCCTTGTCTGCTTTCAATATGAAGCATATTTAGGCTGCCGTCCAAGACTGTACCTTTAAAAAAAAAGAAAAGAAACACTAAACTTTTTCTCTTGTTCAGAGACCGAAGCAAAGCAAAGTCAAGAGCAATTCATTTGCGTTCTGTTTAGAAAAAGTCAGCTTTGTGTACAGTATATAACAGGGGTTGTTTTATCTCAAAGAAGCTATTTGTTTCAGGTAGTTTTTCATTTCTTCCCATTGGTCTTCTAAGTGGATGGCTAGCAAATGCAGAGCAGTTAATAAACATAAGGCAAATTTAAACCTTAGGAGTTACAATGTTCTTTTTGGTTGTCCAAAAATCATTTGACTTCTCCCACATTTCTCAAAATTATGATGATCTAATAATTGCACCTGGTCTCTTTAATATTTGGCAGACTCTTAATCTTTTGGCACACAGAGTTACATGAGAAATAAGCCTTTTTTTCTTTGTGTATGCGGGGACCAAGTGTGTATTATTTGTTGTAAGTGCAAAAACTTTAAGCTCTGAAATGATTCCAAAGTTTTTGATTGAAAAGTTTGTTGTGGCCAGTCAGTGTAGAAAATTTTAAAATCCATCCAAAACTTTCAACAGGGAGAATAATACCCAAAGAAATGTTCTGGAGAATGTGAAAGTTTGCTCACTCCTCCATGCTATTTGGATTGATTTTCATTTAATTGTGTTAGCTATCTCTCAGGTTTGGATGTCATTTTTAATAAAGACATTTTAGAAAGTTTCTATGGCTTAGAACAGGGGTCAGCAACCTGCGGCTCTGGAGCCACATGCAGCTATTTGGGCCCTCTGCTATGGCTCCCTGTCAGGTGATCCCACCATTGGCTGGCCTCGCCCTCCCCTCCCAGTAACTCCTTGCCTGGCCTGAGAAGGTAAGGGGGATTGCGGGGGATGGAGAAGCGGCCAGGGCAGAGACAGAGAGATACAGAGAGAGGGGGAGAAGAGAGAGATATGTCAAAAGGGTTGTGTGGTTCCCAGCGTTTTTTAACTACTGGTTCTCTGCCCTAATGACCGGTTGGGTAGGCGTGGCTGGGGCGGTGTCATGTGACTGGTGGAAGTGAGTGACATTGAGTTGGCCACGCCCACCCAGGTTTTGTGGCTCCTGGTGTTTTCTTTTCTGTGGGAAACGCGTCCGAATGTACTGTCCTGGCATTTTACCGTTTGACAAGCAACGTTCAGCATTCATAGTAGTTATTAGTACCCTCCATTTCATAGTTTATACCAGTTATAATGTTCATCATAGACAATGTAACCTTTCTAGACATCTTTCCTGGTTTTACTGCCCAACTCCTGCAGTCCAACTTATCTAAGCATTTTGGCTCACCATTCATTCTTTGTGGAGTTCGGAGAGAGCCAGTTGGTATAATGGTTAAATCAGGAGTCTGTGAGTTCTAGTCCCACGTTAGGCATGAAAGCCAGTTAGGTGACTTTGGGCAGTCAGTCTCTCTCAGCTCAACCCATCTGACAGAGTTGTTGAGGTTTAGAAAGCATTATTACATAGGTTTGCTGCTTTGAGGTACCTACAAAGTAGTAAAGGTGGGATAAATTTAAAAATTGGGTATAGAATGGACAAATGAAGATGACACCACCTGCCCTCTAGTTGATTTGGGTTGCAGGTCCTACTGTACCTTGCTGCTGGGTTTATAACTTTGATAGGGAGGTCAAAGTTCAAAATCTGAGGAAGCACCAGATTATATCCCTCTGCTCTCTTGAGTTTTTAAATTCCTGTTTCAATTCAAGGTTAAAGAGAAGGTGGCTTAGCTAGAACAGCTGGCATTCTTCCAGCCTAAATCTGTTTGCCTTGTATACAGCAATGACTCCTGGCATTTAGATCTCACAGGGCAGCTTAATGAGTTTATAAGCATACAGTTGCCACTAGTTCAACCATTTTTAAACTTTTCCTCCAGGTAGGTTTTGAATGAGGAGAGACTACCCTTCTATTCCTTTCCCCCACCCTTCTTTCATGGCTGCTTTATACATTTCTCCCTCTCTCCCCCATTTCCCCTCCCTTTCCAAATTCATCTGCTCTTTCCTTTCTTTCGTTACCTGATCCTTGTGGGAGCAGTGATGGCTTTGCTTTAGACAAAGTGTTCAAAGAGGTGCTGAAAAGCTGAATCTTTAGAGATTATGGCTCTGAACCTTGACACTGCAATTCTAGCAACCATGCCTGGCTTTCTGAATGGGAAACATTGATATTTGTAAAATATTTGGCTGTTGTTGTTGTTGTTGTTGTTGTTGTTGTTATTATTATTATTATTATTATTATTATTATTATTATTATTATAAAACCTCCCTCTCTCAGGGCTGTTTTCTTCCTTGCAGCATGTTTTATGTAACATAACAATAAAACCCTGGAAGAGATGGTAACTTCCTTCCTAAGTATGTAAGATGCATTAGTGGTGACAAAGATGAAACTTTTCACCTTAACTTGCTTGAACCAGGAAGGATAAGGCATCTTAAGCAGCTGCAAGAGGATCACCTTTGTTTCAGCTATAATCTATTGACTATTTATGCTTACAGGCAAGTCACAATTTAAAGGAAGACGCTCAACAGTTTTCAGAAGGTGCTCTATAAAACTTAGGACAATAGTAGAATAAGTGTGTCTTACAAAAATGACTGATTCCTATTACTATCTTGCAGAGATCCTACACGTTACTGGTTGAAGCCTGGGATTACAGCAATGACAGTGCTAGTAAGTATGCAATTTCCCTTTTTGTTTCCTTTTCTGGAATTATATAAGAGTAAGCACTTACGATGGCATTACAACAGTGAGGCCCTTCGTCATGTTTTGGCAAAGTTGCCATGCATTTCTTAATCACAATAGTGTGCACCTATGGAAAAGGGAAAAACTGATAGACATACACTAGGAGTCTTCTGGATGCATTGAGACTACAGCTCCAAGAATTCCTGACTAGCCTGCTGCTGTGGTCACAATGCCTCTGTTGGTACCCTCTTAAAGAGAACATTGTAGAATATCTCCAGTCTTGGACAGAATTTTGGGTGAGGTCAATATCAGGGAATACCCCTGTGATTAAATTGACCAGATAAGAGATGACAGTTCCTTAAGTTATTCTGAAATTTACATTTTTGATAGACATCCTGTTACAACAACAGAAGGATTTTTTTTCCTCCTTCCCATGATGGTCCCAGGTTGAATGAGAAGAAATCTGCTACATTAGGGAGAGAGAATTTATCTTCCAGGAGAAACACATCTGGACTGCTGGTCTATTGTTGCATGGCTCATAATGAACGTTAGTAAGAAAAATGAGACAGAAAATTCTCCAGGATATTTCCTTTCAGGCAAGCTGAAAAGATTTTGAAGCATGTATAGAAAGTTCTTGTGGGTGACTACTGGAATTGGTTGATCCAGTTTTCCCCATGTGGCACTGAAGATCCTTGCTAGGACAATTATGGATGGTATCCCTGGGCTATAATGTGACCATTTGCTAGCCAGCCTGCCTGAATAGGGGACTGTATTATAACTGAGACTGAGCAGAGAGGAAAATCTGGAACCTTAGTATAATAAATTTTTGGAGAAGAGAGAAAATCAAATCAGAAGAACGAAGCAGGGACAGAGAACAGGATAGATAAAATATCCAGGTTGTAAAATGAGCAAACAGAACAACTAGCAAGTAGGTATTGTGGAACAGTAGCAGAGCCCCTGAATCTAGAGACCCTGTCCCTGAGAAATGAATCATGGTCTTCTTTCCTAAAAGTGGGATTTTTGATACAGTCAAGATCTTGCCAAGGAATAAGGAAAACTGGGTGTTTTCTGCCAACCTTGTTTTTGAATGTAGTGTAGTTTATAACTTGGACTATGATGTAAATGCTTTTCCAACTGTCCTGTTCCTGCCATGACAGAAACTTACAGACTTGCCACTGAAGATTATGTCTTCCCTAGGGATGAAGCTACTAGCAGAGGTGGTAGATGGTATCTACCTAGGTGGTAGATACAGAAGCCAAGAGATAATGAGATAGGCATGTCAGGTTTTCTCTAGCAAAATAAATAGGAACCTGGACAAGCCTTTGATCTCAGGTGAGAGATCTGAAAAAGAATGGGGCTGAGGGAAAGAATGCATCTGAAACTCCCCTGAGTAAGACATAAAAGGCTATCTGCCATGAAGAATTAAACATAACTAACAATCAAGATCAAGCATTTTGTGAAAGCCTACTCAGTTATCTCTCTCTTCTCCTTGGGAGCAGACATTGGACAAAGCACAGGCATATCCTTTGACCAATGAGGCCAAAAGAATCACCCAGCACTCTTTAAGATTGACATAAGCAATGGAGCATTGGTTCAATTATTCTGGCCTGTGAGATTATGAATCTTGATCACTAGCCACTATTCCGTTTCTTACTGGAATTCAAACCATAGAGAAATGAAGTTGGCAAAATCTCTGGAAGACCCTAGCATATAACCACATCTGAATTCATGAGTGAAGTAACATTGAAACCATATGTGTTCCCCTAGTTTTCTTTTAGAGAATTTCACCTGTGCAATCCTCCTTAATTTTTCCAGGTAAACTCACAAGTGCTGATTTTACAGTTCTTTCGTCTGTGCACATTGCTTCCCATACAATTTTTACGTCGTGTGCTTAGTTCTTTAGGAGTATGTTTTCAATTGATCCACAGCAAGATGCTATGTCATGCAACTCAGATGAAGTTCTATGTATGGACTAGAGCACGGATGTCAAATTCGCCATGTCACGTTGCCGTCACGTGATATTTCACAATGTTTTTTCCCATTCGCAGAGCTGGGATGGGCATAGCCTGCGCATAACGCATCCAGCCCGTGGGCCGCCAGTTTGACACCCCTGGACTAGAGGAAAAAATGGCAGCATATAGGTCACCTAAATAGGTGACAGGTATGTTGCAGAGATAGAATGAGTAACATCTGCAGTCATTCTGGCTTTTCAGAGTTGGCAAATGCAGTTCAAGGAAGAGATGAAATTTTAGAGATCCTTCATATTTGAAGCAACATGATGTTCTTAAGCTTGCTCTTGATTTGGAGATAAAAACAAATGTCTTCCTAGGTCTTGCTGATTTAGGCAGATGTACATCACTACTACCACCACCATTCATATTTAAATCACATGTATGCCTCCTCCAGTTAACACTTAGTTGTATTCTAGTTCTTTTTGGATCTCCCTCTTCAAGATAATACTCAGCTTTTTCAGACTGCTGCTTACAGACAGTTCCATTGGTAAACATAGGTTACATCAGAGCAGGGGTGAAATCCAGGAGGTCCTGACAGGTTCTGGAGAACCGGTAGTGGAAATTTTGAGTAGTTTGGAGAACCGACAAATGCCACCTCTGGCTGGCTCCAGAGATGGGTGGGAATGGAGATTTTGCAATATCCTTCCCCTGGAGTGGGGTGGGAATGGAGATTTTGTAGTATCCTTCCCCTGCCGCACCCACCAAGCCACATCATGCCCAACAAGTCACGCCCACAGAACCAGTAGTAAAAAAAATTGGATTTCACCGCTGCATCAGAGTGATTCAGTTATGCTTCCATTTCACTAAACAGCTTTCCTAATGGCTATGAAATTTTTAGGGTATTTCTTTTCAACCTTGGGGGAAAAAACCCTAACTTCAGGAATTGTTATTATCCCCTTATAATTGTAATTGATGGGGGATAATGCCTTCTCTAAGAACACCTGGTGTTGTCTTGAGTGAAATGCTTCCATTCATCTCCAACTGTGTTTGCTTCCTTTTTTGAAATTTACATAACTCTGCATAGGAACTATCATATATGAATGGATAAACTTAAAAATGAAACAGAAACACCCTTTTAAAGGGAGGAGGAAAACAATTTAACGACGAGTTCATTGTGCAGGGCTGTGCTTCTCATTTCTATCTAGCCAACCTTAAATATTCCTTTCCCAAAATTGTTGTGAAAGCTCTCCTCCAGAGAAACGTGCTTGCTAACATTTACTCATGGTATATCTTACTATGGTCAAGGTTTCATCATTGGTTGGATGTTCTCTTCTGCATTGCCAGGAAAGGATGGAGAACACTTCCATTACAGAAGCAAGTGCATTTTGTGGATGTTGAAATTAGAAAATAGAAGATTGGCCTTAGCATAAAGGCATAAAACAACATATGAAAGAGAAATCATTCTCATATAGGTGTTGCCGCATTAACTCTACTGGAGAAACTCTGCATTTGAAAGAAGCTCTTGTTTGCTAGAAGAGCCTAATTCTTTTCATTCTGCATCTTGTACTATCTCTTTGAATAGATCTCATCTTTATTTCATGAAACAGAATGTCTGAAGCTTCACAATGAATCCTTTATTTGTTCGAACATTCTGGAAGCAAAGTTTTTCACCAACCCCCCTTCTTAAAAAAAAGTTACTTAAAATCCTTTTTTTGAAAAGCATGTTTGACCACATCCAGATGGAGCTTTGCACTTATTCATGAGTAAATTTGCATAATTGATTACAATGGTGACCAGGCAATGGAAACTTCCTCCTTTCAATATTATGTTGGTTATCTGCTATTGCAAAGTTTTATTAGGTCTCGTAGAACTTTATGATGAATAGATTAGAATGCAATATTGTAATGGCAATTGATTCATAATTTACATCTGTTTTAAAATAACGGGATAGATTAATTCATGTAACTAAAGCATTTTAAATTGCTTTTGGAGAAACACAATTTAGACTGGATGACAATACATTTATCTGTCCTAAGTGAAGTATTAAATATTTTGTGGAAAATTTTAGAATGCTGTTCCCTAAAGCTAAAGTCCAGAAGCCCTATTAATGTCAGATTGAAGAGCAAACATTCTCAATTATATTTCAGTGCTGAGCACTTCTATCTTGCATAGCTAGTAATTGAGATAGATTACTGGAAGAAGTAATCTTAACATACCTGGAAGATAACTGTCTAGTCTGCCATCTTGTTTCTAATAACGTCCAGTCAAAGCTTTCTGAGTGGCTCACATTCAGCAGCCCTCCACAACAAATACTGTCTTATTCAAGTCCGGGCGAGCCTTGAATCTGTATAAATTCCAGGATCTCAAAAGAACGATAGGAATCTTGTTACCTTGATGTGCTTTCCAGATATGGCATATGAAGAGCTTATTGTTCTTGAAGAATAAGATTAGATGCAGGTATGGAGTGGTTATGATACATAAGCAGGTATTCTATTGGTCCTTTCTCTGAAAATAGATGTATGACAGTTTTAAAATACTTTCTTCAGATGTTCTTAGATGGGAGCTGTCAAATGTACTAAAAGGATAGGCAATCTAATGCCTGCTAGGAAATCAGCTCAACAGGGGTGTCAAACTCACGGCCTACAGGCCAGATGCATCCCACCACGCCCTCAAATTTTAGTGGAGGTGGGAAAAGTGATACATCGCGTGACGACAATGTGACAACATGAGTTTGTCACCCCTGAGCTACAATGACTATAATGGGATTTGGCCTACAAATAGTTTCAGTCATGGTGCATAGGAATTCTGGGAGTTGCAATCCAAAGTAGGCTGTAAAAGACTGGGTCTGAAGATAGCAAAAGTCATTGGGTGGTACCATGCTGGTTCTTTCAAAGGACCTGAACCTGTAGGACTGGGCATTCCTCCTTTGGAACATATCATGAACATCTCCTTTTAAAGGACACATCAGCAACATAATGAAAGTTAACAGGAATTCTTCCTAAACAAGGCTGAGATAATACATATGAAAATTACAGGTGTCTGGAATCTTTTGCGAGATTGGAATCTCTTTGTTGGAATGAGAAAGTTCAACTAACAACTTAAAAGAATGCATTCTGAATAGTGTTAGATATTGTCAGCATATTTTCTAATAATTCAAGCAGACCTTAGGAAAGCGTTTTGAAGATAATGTATTGTCCAGTTCTCCCTATCCTAATCTTTATAGTCTTTAAATCCAAGACTAACACAATCAAAAAATGTATTCCATTTTCTGGATACTGTTAGATGGGTAAAGATGGCCTTGAGGATTGATTTAACTAATGAATGTTATATGGTAATAATCTTATGAGCTTCTGAGTAGGAATAGCTTCCTTATTTCAAATTTAAGAGGCTGTAGCCTACTTGCTTACCTTAACAGATAGAAAAAAAATCTGCACAGCACAGCTTGAGCCCTTTTTTTGCCCTAGTAACAATTGATTGCCAAATGTGTCCTGGTTTAACAGTACAGAATACCTTCTTGGAAAATTCTCGAGAGGGAAATTGGATTTTGATATCAGAAGCTGAAAGGATCTTAACAGCCAGGCATCCCACTACAACAGAGCAGATTGTAGTAGGTAGATTAATGATCCTAGTCACTGGTGAAATCCAATTTTTTTTACTACCGGTTCTGTGGGCATGGCATGGTGTGGCTTGATGGGCGTGGCAGGAGAAGGATACTGCAAAATCCCCATTCCCACCCACTCCTGGGGGAAGGATATTGCAAGATCTCCATTCCCATCCCACTCTCGGGCCAGCCAGAGGTGGTATTTGCCAGTTCTCCGAACTACCATATTTTCTGGCGTATAAGACGACTTTTTAACACATGAAAATCTTCTCAAAAGTCGGGGGTCGTCTTATACACCGGGTGTCGTTCTCCTGTAACCAGGCAGACCAGCCCGAAAGGCTCTGGCAATCCAAGCTCTGACGATCCCAGCTGAGCTGCCTGCTAATCAGGCAACTGAGCTTGGATCGCCAGAGCCATGTAAAAGGAAAAAAGTTTTCCCCCTCCAGCTTGCTTATCTTAGCTGCTAGTGGCAACGCTTGCCTTGCTTCGCTTGCCTGAATCCATTCCATCAGCAAGCAACTCCCTGCCTGCAATCAAGGAGGCAGGGAGTTGTGGACTTCAACTCCCAGAATTCCTCAGCCAGCAAAGCAAAGCTGGCTGAGGAATTCTGGGAGTTGAAGTCTACAAGTCTTAAAGTTGCCAAGGTTGAAGACCCCTGTTCTATTGGGTAAGTTTTTTTCCCCTTTGGGAGCTTTAAAAAAAATAGTTAATTGGGGGGTTTTTTAGTTGTTCTTTTTTAGACCTAGCCATTTAAAGTTTAGGAAGTTTTAAATTAAGCTTTCATATAAAAATTAAAATAAAATAAAATAATATTTGTGCAGCTTTCTGAGATTTAGTGTGTTTCTGTAGTGTTTCACTCTAACTACACAAACACACAAAATCTCACAAAGCTGTATATGGAATTTTGTGTGTGTAAAGTGTGAAAGTTGGGTTTTTGGGCTTTTTGTGGCTGTGTGAGGCTTGTTGCAGGGGCCATTTTGGGTCTAGCATAGCTGCTTTTACATTGTGGGTGAGCCAGTTGATGTTTTTTAATTTTTATTTGGTGTGCGTTGGAAGAGGGGTAGTCTTATATGGCGAGTATAGTCCAAACCCTTTATTTTAACAGGAAAAGTCGGGGGTCGTCTTATACCCCCAGTCGTCTTATACGCCAGAAAATACGGTACTCAAAATTTCTGCTACCGGTTCTTTGAACTGCTCAAAATTTCCACTACCAGGTTCTCCAGAACCTGTTGGATTTCACCCCTAATCCTACTGTGTCTAAACTACCTGCCATTTAATGAAGAAAACAACAATTTATCTGTGGATCTTGACTTGCCCAAAACAGTACAAATACATTTTGTAATGAGTTTAGGCAAAAAATATAATTCTGGACACCTTCATCCCCCTTCTCTTTCCTACATTCCTATCAGTGTCCAAATGCTTTCATTTTTTTCCCTCTTCTCATTTTGATTCAAAGTGTAAGATTCCAGCGTGGTCAGTGGCAAAATCTACAGATCGCTTTCTCTCTAGGCAGGCAGGCTTTTTTTTTCTCCCCACTGTCTGCCGCCATTGGATTGCTAGTCATTAACCTTCCATTTCTGTGGCTTAGTAATGGCAGGTTTCTCAAGCTCTGAACTAATTTTCTTTGGGTACAGCAAGCTGCCAAGGTGGGAGTGGAGAGAAGGAGTAAAGAATATGTGGAAAATCCTACCACAGCTGGTTATGTGAGTGCTTGTTTTTTCCTGTGTGGTGGCTAATAACTGCCCAATGATGTTATGATATACTAAGGTGAAGTAGGGGGAGCAGAGGCGGAGCATTTTACACATACAAGTTGTATTCCCCTTGTCTCTTAAGAACTTTATGTGAACATAAAGCTAAGTCTGCAGACATAGAGGTCATGCAGTTGCTAGCAGCACGCTCTTGCGTCCATGGATAAGGGGACTGTTGCCTTGCATGTGTGAATTGGCCCTACAGGTATCGTCATTATTAGGGAAATGAAGTGTGCAACAATGGGCCTTTATGGTGCAATTTACATTACAAACTGCCCTGGAACAAATATTTTGAAAGCTGTTAGTTGAATAAGTAACTAGGTCTGTGTTCCCAGCATAACTGTTCTCAAAAGAGAGGTATGATATCCTTGCAGGAAGCGGTTTTTAAATACAGCATTAAATCTTGACTGTATAGTATTATAATATCAGTTTTTCCACCATGTCTGTAATAAGCCAGTAAGTAGGGAGTGAACATGTAGTTACTATTAGTTCAAGATTGTAACTGAAGATAAATTGTAAATTGCCGTATTTCTGTCATAAAAGAATAATGTAGTTTGCTGAATCTTTTTGCTGAAAATCCATAATTCTATATTTTATTTATTTATTTATTTATTAAATTTTTATACCGCCCCCTCTCCCGAAGGACTCGGGGCGGTGAACAGCCAAAATTAAAAACACACAATACAAATATTAAAATACATTAAAACAGAATTAAATTATCTTAGGCTTCTCCAATTTAAAACCCCATTACCCATAAAATTCACCAATTAAAAATTTTTTAACCCAGCCCGGCTTGCTGAAATAAAAACGTCTTCAGGGCCCGGCGGAAGGTCCGGAGATCCGGGATTAGTCGTATCCCTGGGGGCAGCTCATTCCAGAGGGCGGGTGCCCCCACAGAGAAGGCTCTTCCCCGGGGGGTCGCCAGCCGACATTGCCTGACAGACGGCACCCTGAGGAGACCCTCTCTGTGGGAGCGTGTTGGCCGGTGGGAGGTTATCGGAGGCAGAAGGTGGTCTCGTAAATAACTGGGTCCTAAGCCATGGAGCGCTTTGAAGATGAGAACCAACACCTTGAAGCGCACTCGGAAGACCACCGGAAGCCAATTATATATTGTATATATAATACTCATATCCAATGTAACTACTTTTCCCAAAATCATTTGAACAAATAGATGAGCATTCAGCCAAAACTGAATGCAAGTCCAAATCTTGTGCATAAGTGACCCCGTCATTTTAAACTTCCATTTTTGAATTTGTTAAACTAATGTTTTAAAGAGGTGTAATAATATTCTTACTCTTTATTTCAATACCTCCGCAATATTCTTTAACTCTCTATTTTTTTAAAAAAAAAAAACCCTGCAGATTTAGAATTGTCTAACTTAGCACTTCTGAGCTGATAATAGTTTGAAGGCTTCTAATGTGTTTGGGTCCCATGGTGAAATCAGGACAAGTTTTAACAGAATATACTGCTATTCCACATTTCAGTTGCAATTTCTCTTGCGATAACTCAAATGGTTTAAAAGCTTGATTGGCATTTACTTGTTCAGAAGTATTAATACCTCTATTAGCCCATAATTAAAACAGCCTTTAATGCTGGAAATAGAACTGTGGCTAAAAATGGAGCAGAGCCTCTCCCACAATATCAAGTGGGATCACCTAATCCTCCCTGAAGCTCTTATATGATAAAAAATAATAATAAACCAAACAAGGAGGCTGTTTTAGTAACATAGCCGTCAACCTGAAATACCTGAATTGACTTTTGTCCTTTCTTATAACTTCATGGATTACATTTTTGCCATGGCTGTTCTGCAAACAAGACTAACTTCAGAAATGATTTGCATACGGAAGTCCATGTTCAGTTTCTTCCAGCTGAAGTATTTCCCAGCTGAGCTGGAAGAAATGTTATGACCCGCCCTAGACAGCCATGAAAAGTTGTAATTCACAATACTAGGCTAAATAGGACTATCATCATCTAACTTAGTTTAAGGCTATGGAATATATTTATATGCTTGTTGATGTTTTTAGTCCGTGATCTGGTTACCAATATAGCTGAAGGGAGCCTGTAAAAATGGCTTCTGTTTCAGTATACAGTTAGAATATTCATCTCTTCAAATTAACTTGTGTATATATTAAAAAAAACTGGGAAGATTTAGAAATAATCTTTACAAAGTAGGCAACCACGAGTTCATATCTTTCTTTTTCATTGTTGTTCCAAAACACATCAAAACAAAAATTATGATTTTAAAAATTGTATCTTTAAAAAAAACTGCTTGAGCTGATTTGTTCTTTAAATCTGTCTTGCTTTATTGTCATTAGCCCTGCTGTCACCTTATTTATATCTTGACATTATTGCCATCTTTTTCTCTTCCCTCTTATTTTCTCTTTCCTTCTTTCCTCCCCCCCTTTTTTCCTGAATGTATTAGGCACCTTTCCGTGCCTAGATAAATTTTCATGCTATATCCCAGAGCTGCTAGCAAGCAAGTCTTATGGCAGTGTCAGATAACTGAAGTCACAAGGCTGGACTACAAAGTGAAATACCACAGATCTATAAACAATGTTCCACAGTAATGTGAAATTTTCAGGTTTTTGGGTATACCCCACAGCAGTTGAGGGCTTTCTTTCAGAACTAGGATGAGTTTCCTAGAAACCAACCCTTCCTTCAAAGAGATCATGGAGAAATCTTGTCAGATTATCTCTACCTTCATTTTTCCAATTTAGCCCTTTACATGTCCACGCAGACCCTGTGAATTCATCAGGATTACTCACAGTTAAGTGTGTATATAATGACAGCTTACAGTAGCTTGAAAATTGGCATCTAAAAAGATGAATAAATATCATAACTGGCTTTAAAAAGTTACTTGGGAAGGTGAGCAACCATTGCTTTAAAGTTGCTTAGACCTGTTTGTCTGGAAATTTTTGGCACGGGTTTTCCAAGTCCAAATAGGTTTTGTTACAACATTTCTACTGTATATGGCCCAAAGGCTTTATAAATGCTATGCAAAGGCTATCGGGTTGTTGGATGAATAATCAGAATAAAGCACAAGACATTGTAAGTGGGTGCTGAGCTCTTCTTGTTTGGAAAAGCTGTTCCAGCCTCGTGCTGCTGTCCTAATTGTTGACCATCAGTTGGTGTTGGATTTTATCTTCCACTCCAGATTTAGAGTTAAGTTTTTTTCATAAAGCATGTGTTTTCTAGCAGCACTTTCCTGATTCATAAAGTTCATTTTATAATTGTTTGGTTTAATGGATAGAATGTTGTCAGCACAGCTGGTACAACTGAGCAACGAGGCACTGTGTTAGGAATAAAGAGTTTATCAGATTGTTTGTGTATAGTGTATTGAGAAATGCTAACCAGGAGAGCAACAGCAAAGGATGAAGTAGTTCCAAATTTCTATGAAAATGTATGTTTCCCTGTTGGTGACACTTCAATGCAGGCTGGTGCTTCAAGACTTGACAATGTTGTTACATTAACTTCCACATCTTTCACTTTTGGAGGCTACTTGGGTGAATTAACACTATAATTGAGGTCCTCCTAAGTGGCTGTTCCATTCTTACTGATTTTTCCTCTTTCAGGTGCAGATAGCATTATTGAAAAGGCATCACATTCTGGGATGATCAATCCAAGCCGTCAGTGGCAGGTCTTGAAGCAAAATTCTGGAGTAGCTCATTTTGAATACCAGATCCGAGTCACCTGTGATGAACACTACTATGGTTTTGGGTGCAACAAACTTTGTCGACCAAGAGATGACTTCTTTGGACACTATACTTGTGATCAGAATGGCAATAAAACCTGCTTGGAAGGCTGGATGGGACCAGATTGCAACAAAGGTTTGTAATACCCATGATCTGTTTCTTATATATCCTCCACTCCCAAATTCTAGAGACCAAAAACGGTTATCTTTTTAGGCTAACTAAACATCTGCTCAAAAAAGTAGTTTTGCCATAACTTGGCCAAAATTAGAATATAGTTTTATTTAAAAATATTTTAGGCTGACTTTTTTGGGTCCAAAATTTAGATGGCTTTAGACGGAACAAATTAACAGTCAGCACAGTCACAAAATACTATTATTATGGAAATAATAAAAGGGACATTAGACCCATTAATGTAAAGGGCAGCTACATCAAATCACCTACAGGAGTGGCTATGTTTTGGGTGATACCAAATTATCTAAGGCGATTAAAATACAAGGACAACAAAAGGTCTGAAAGAATATCCCTAAAATAGAGGAATAGGCAATTAAGTGACCAATGTAGTGTACGCTAACAAAAAAAAAAAAGTTCTAACTTCACATGTGTGCTAATGGAGTCAGATTCAATCATGAATGACCAGGTAGAATGATTACAGATGTGGTCAAGAGGGTTCTAGGAAACATCCAGTTTTTTTTTTTAATTGCTGTGATTAAAGGCAAATTCCATGCTGGGAAACATGGAGGAATGAACAGATACTGTAATTAAGTTACCAGAAATGTAATGTCTTTATGGGGAGGTTACCTTTGAATGTTATATGCAGTTTAGTTTAACTCAGGAGGAAAGTGGTAGGAAAGGTAAAATATTTGGGGTTCTTTTGCTCAGAAAAGGGTAAGCAAAAGAGACACAAGTATATAAAATTATGTTGGATGTAGAGAAAATAAATAAATGGAGAAATTATCTTCCTCTGTTATAATCCGAGAAATTAAGGTTAGTTGACGAAATTGAATGGTGAACAAATCAAAACAGATAAAAGAAGTACCACAGGATCCAATCTGGGTCAGAGGAGGGCTCCAGCACAAGTCCGAAAGCTCAGAAGACAAAACCTCTGGTCCCGGTGACCAACCCAGTTTGGATCCTGTAACATTATCCTGGGACACGTATATTCGCCTTCATTCTAAAAAAGAAGTACTGCTTCATACAAGATGCAGATAAACAGAACAAGTTGCTTCTGCAAGCTGTAATGATGATACCAGTTTAACTTGTTTGAAAAGCGGATTAGATCAGTAAATGAAATTTACTTGCCCACAGTGCAGTTGGCAAAATGCAGATATCACATGAACCAACCTCTTTCACCTAGTGATACAGCCATCCTTGAACAGTTACATTCCCTACCAGTGAAGGTTCTAAAAGGATTTAAACAGCATAAAGCCTGTGTTACAGCAATCCAACTTGGACACCACTAGCGCATGAATAACTGACTTCTCCAGGGAGAGTTGCAGCTGGCAAAACAAAACAAAACTCCTTAACATTGCTGCCTAAGCTTTCTCAGCTAGTGATATATCCAGGAGACCTCCCAAGCTGTGTTTGTATTTAGTTTAATAATGCATGATTATTTTGTGAGTTGTGACTTCCATTCAGTACCTCATATGACTTGGTCTAACGTGGCCTCTTGGAGGTGGTACTGTGCTTGTAGATCCTCACTTAATATAGGCCATTAGGCCAATTTCCCTGCCCAACTGGGCTGTATGTGTGAGTGAGTGAATGAGAAAGAGTGATTGTGGTTTTTTGGAATACTTTTAAAAATATTATATACGTATTGAGCTGCAAAACAAAACTTACGCTTCTTTATATAGCCAAGAATGCATCTGAGGGCTATTAGGCCTCTTTTTAAATAAAATAAAATAAAATAAAAATGGTAGTTTTCCTTCCTTCCTGGAAGAAGGATAGTAGTAAATTATGTGTGGCCCTTTTACAACCTGTGGACTTCAACTCCCAGAATTCCTGAGACAGATTGGCTGTCTCAGGAATTCTGGGAGTTGAAGTCCACAGGTTGTAAAAGGGCCACATTTGCCCACCCCTGACGCAGGATCATAATTAGGGGTTATATCCTCTATGTCAGTCATTTTGTGAATGAATGAGCCCCCTCCCAGTAGCCATCTTCTAGCAAGCACCCACAGGATGTCCTCAACATTCCAGACAGAGGTGACCATTAGTCCCCAGAGCCTGGGGACGCCTAAACAATAGTGTTCAGCATGAAGGTATCATGAATCATAACCAAATGTGTCCTCTGTTTAAAAAGCATCCATAAGGATTATATCTCAATTGTGGAGTGTTTAACTTTGTCCAGCACAGTCCCAGGTATAAGCCGTCAGATTTCCAAAACGGAGGAGCGGGTAGCAGAGTGATAGGGAAAGATGGCTACCTGAGCTCCTGCTACTAACCAGAACAGAAGTGAATTTTGGGGTGTCAATTTAAGAATGTTTTGCTCTTAAGACTTCCATCGGTTTGCCTTCTCTTCTCTAGTTTTACTTTTTAAGAAATCTTTGTGAGAAGTTTTTTTTGGAGGTCTACACTTGCTTGCAAATCGGGTAGAGTGAATTTGCAATTGGACAGGGACTCCCTCTGTGCTGAGACCTCTGATAAAAATGACCTGTACTCTGATACCTGCAGCTGCCATTTAGGCTTAGCAAATGCCTCCAGTCCAGTGGCTCCCACTAGAAGGCCTTTGGAGACCACATTGTTGCGCACATCCAAGAAGAGTGTGGATTGCCTGTGAATGTCTAAGATAGCCATGCCTGCTTGCTTTTTGGCCTTACCCACCTCTGGCATGCACCCCTTTCCTGAAAGTTAGATATAATTTTGCTTGATTTGAAAACAATCCCATTCTGAGTCTGGCACGTCTCCCATTCCTACTCACAAACATGCATTAAAAAAAACAAAACCCCAAATTCCTTTGTTAATGCTAAGAAAGCAAGTGAAAGACCCTTGGTTGCTTTTCTGTTCTGTGTTGGTTGTGGTACTATCAGTGCACTGCCAATCATCAAAACATTTCACTGACGGAGTGGGTGAAAGGTGCTTTTATGCAAATGATTTGCAGCTATAATACGTGAGTGCCTAAATGTATAGACTAAGTTGAGAGACAGAAAATGCTGCAGGCCAGTAAAGTCTTTAGAACTCTCAACATTGGGCTCATGTAATTTTGTTAATGAAGCTTTCACCAAGCAGTTGGGACCCCTTCTTTGTAGGTTGCTAGCATGAAGCAATTCAGTTTTCTTTTCTAGAAGGCTTCATTCAAGGGCCCCACTGCAGTGCTGACTGGGCTATTAAAAACTTTCCAGGGGATTCAAGCAGTGGAGAAATCCAATTTTTTTTACTACCAGTTCTGTGGGCGTGGCTTGGTGGGCGTGGTGTGGTTTGGTGGGCGTGGCAGGGGAAGGATGCTGCAAAATCCCCATTCCCTCCCCACTCCTGGGGGAAAGATATTGCAAAATCTCCATTCCCACCCCACTCTGGGGCCAGCCAGAGGTGGTATTTGCAGGTTCTCCGAACTACTCAAAATTTCCGCTACCAGTTCTCCAGAACCTGTCAGAACCTGCTGGATTTCACCCCTGGATTCAAGGTGCAAGAAATGTTACTTTGTGCCTTTATTTCTCCTAAATTTCCTCTCTTTTTAAATTTCTCCATTTTTTCTTCTTTTCAGCAATCTGTCGTCAGGGTTGCAACCCCAGACATGGTTCTTGTAAAATACCCGGCGAATGCAGGTAAAAGCAAAGAAATCTTTTCTTCCTTAAATGATTCAGAATTGCTGTAAAACTAAAAAGTAAAAAAAAAAAAAAAAGCGCAGGAGTTAGCATTAGGGCAGTCTTGATGTTTAATTTCGAAGCAAATATTCTCGACCCCAGGGCTCGGGAAAGAAAACAATGTTTTGGGGAGATGCCTTGGAAAAGCCTGTTGCATGTAAACATATTTCTTTTGGGTCCGGAGGCAGGAAGTCAAATAGATTGTGAATCTTCTATTCTGAATGACAGCTAAACTCTTGGCCCAACGTTAGTGTGTAATCCATTTACTTACTTCTAGTAAGTGTAATTATATGACTGGTTTTAGCTTTCGCCATCTCCTCCCCTTCCCCCCCTCCTTTCCCTAACGTTTCCCACCAGTAGGCACAAGTTGAGCATTCTTGAGATGGGATTAATGCCTCCTCCTTAGGTCCTCTGCTCTTGGGAGCCAGACTTCAGAGTGATGAGAGGTTAATAGCTTGGATGGAATCTTGTCCGTCCGTAGATCTTCTTGATGAGGCAGAGGGCTGCTGTGGTTCTTTGATGTCTCCTTTCTTTTCTGGCAAGCAGACAAGGTTGGGGTGAGTGGTAGGTAGGGAGAACAGCTTGCATGTAGCCAGACTCGGAAAGCCAAGAATGATGATTATGTTGTATCCTTGAATTGGGTTTGCATTAAGGTAAGGCTGGCGAGTATTATTGGGCTAGGAACCTTTGCTTTATAACGCGTCCTTTCTTTCTGGAGTAATTGGCTGCCTGTGTTTCAGGCGCAGAAAAGGGAGCTCCTGAGACTGGTAGGCAGAGGCCCTCCAGAAGCTGGCTGTGTAATCAGACATATTGTGGGGTTTTTGGTTTCTTCCCTAGTCTGACTTCGAGACTTGGTCACCGAAGCCAGAAGCATTTGGGGAGGTCAGGAAAATCTCTGGCCTCAGGGAACCGCTTGAGGTTTGGAGGTTTGCAAGTCGGAATCCAAAGGATAGGTTTATATTCCAAAAAGTGGTGGCAAGCACAGTGAAAAGGGGGTCAACCAGACCTCGTCCTTCCCCTTCCACTGGCAAGCATTGTGCCCAATCACATCACACCAAGCCAACACACTCCTTCCTCTTTCTTAATCTCAAAGCCAATCAATTCCCTGCTTTTCTCTCCCTGGTAACAGCTCCCACCCCATTTGTGTTCTCGAGTTTTTCGGAAGAGGAGTGGGCCACTGCTAATAACTCCATAAGTACCTCTCTTGCCCCTCTGTAGAAAAACAGGACTATTACTTGTAGCGGTGGGGGGGGAGAACAACAATGTCTGGCAGCTTTCAAGCCTTTATTGATCCGTGTCTGCTTGGAGAAGATCCTGAAAAGGAAAGGAATGTACGGGTAGTTCTCGATTTACAACAGTTCATTTAATGACCAAAGTTTCAACATTACTGAAAAAAGTGACTTATGACCATTTTTCACACTTACGACCATTTCAGGATCTCCATGGTTACATGATCAAAATTTGGATGCTTGGCAACTGACTTATATTTATGATGGTTCCAGTGTCCTGAAGTCATGCGATCAACTTTTGTGACCTTCTGACAAGCAAAATCAATGGGGAAGTCAGATTCACTTAACAGCCGCGTTACTAACTTAATAGCTGCAGTGATTCACTTAACAACTGCGGCAAGAAGTCATAAAATAGGACAAAATTCACTTAACAAATGTTTTTTTTGGCAACAGAAATTTTGGGCTCCGTTGTGCTCGTAAGTCAAGGACTACCTGTCAGTGAGGCTGCCAATTGGTCACCCCAGGAGAGCCCTTGTGCAGTACACAACATTCATTCAGCAGCAGTAGTAGGAGACTCTGTGCGCTCTCGGGGTCCTTGCTCCACATTAGAAGTGGCTTCCACCTTGTAGCTGCCACAGTATTTGCAAAAAAGAGGAATCTGTCTGGAACAGGACGACCCAAGCATGGTTGCTTTCCTGAGGGCTTTCTCAGTTGCAGGAATGGAATATGATTATGTCGGGAAGAGAAATGCTAACTATGAATAAGAATAAGAACTGGAAGGAACCTTGGAAGTCTTCTAGTCCAGCCCCCTGCTCAAGTAGCGAAGACCCTATACCATTTCAGACAAGTGACTGTCCAGTCTCTTCTTGAAAACCTCCAGTGATGAAGCAGCCACAACGACCGAAGGCAATGAGCTTGAGTGCCCTTCCCCTTTCAGCCATCAGAGCTTTTCTTTGAGACTCCTTCCACGAAAGGTGGTCCCTATCCCAGGGCTGCCTGGAATGGAGGGAGGTGGGCAGGGCAGGTAGGCCCCATCCCGTGCCTTTGTTGTGGAGACATTGCTGAAAAACAGGCGTGCCTGCTTTTTAAAAAAGGCAAGGAGTGAATGGACCCTTTTACACAAAAATAGGATCAAAATCAATCCAAGTGGTGCTAACAGAATTATCCTGAAGAGAAAAGTGGTGAGATTCTTGCTCTCTGACTGTCTCTCCGTGCAGACTCGCCCTCAGTCAGCCTGTCGTATTTCTTTGCCCTATTTTGGTTGGGCTGGATCCCAAGAGATGCACAAGCCAAAGCAGCAAAAGATTTGTGCTTCTGTCATCCAGCTGAATGTGCCTTAGAGGGTTTGCCTGCATTCCTTGCTAGCCAGAACAACAGGCTTTGTTTCCAGAGTTCAAGCCTTCCTGTGCCTCTCGCCTCCCACTTGCTGCCCAGACATGCATTATTGCCCTTATTTACTTAAGGTGCAACTTTCCCACACTTCTTTTTTTTAATATATATATATATAGTACTTCCAGCAGCAGAGCTGCCCTTCCTGATACCCCAGCCTCAATTATCTTCTTGGACTCGGGGAAAACCAAACTATACGGTGTGTTTTTTTTCCCACTGGGTTGGGATGAGTCATAGTCTGCTATGTTACAGATGCAGCCGTTTAAAAATAAAAACCCAGCCAAAGCTGCTTTTAAGACCTAAAAACAAAAATGTATAGAAGTTTCTCTCATTCTCGTTAGAAGCGATGTAGAGCCGGAAAAAAAAAGACCTGATCAAGATGAAATGGGCCCATTTTGTAAGCCAGGCTCTATTTTTGAAGCATACAATGGCTGGATGTACGTTAATGTGGAAAAGGCCTAATAAATTCCTCTGCTAAAATTAGCCTGGCTTCAGTTTGGCTTGTTTTTTTGGAACTGAACTATCAAGATGGGCCTTGCCTAACATTAAAAATAAAGTAGGACTTTTGGAGGCTGGTTTTTTTTCCCCCCCTTTATGCTGCTCTGTGTTGAAGCTGTGTGTGCTGCAAGAGGCTGTTGGCAGTTAACTACAGCGGTCTGTTCTGGAAGTCCCTCTTCCCCAACATCACGTTCTCCTTTCCAGCACTGGCTGCCAGTGATGGGGCCTGTAGTCCAAGCTTTCAGGCAGCTTTTTGTGAGGGACAGGAGAGAAGCCGCTATAAAGCTTTTGTTCTGTGCAAGGATTGAAATCTGTCTTTTGTCCTTCTGGGCCTTCTTTATTCAAAGGGGAACTTCCATTTCCTCTGCTCTGCTGCTCCCAGAGAGGATCCCACAGTCAGGACTTGAAATACCTGTTGTTTTCAATCTATCAGTGGCATCAAGGCATCTGTCTCTCTCAAAGCTGCTGCTGCTGTCAAAAAAAAAAAGATGATAATTAGGGGGAGTGGCTTTCCATTTGAGGTTGTTTTTTTTTTTAAGGAGAATTGAAGCATGATATTAGCGCTAAGTGATTAGCTCCCCAGTCATATCCCTGTCATTCTTTTCCCCTCATCACAAGGCTGTATGGCAGGGTATTGCTTTGAAAATCAAATGAAAAGGCTTGTTTTGGAAAGTTAGGTCCAGTGGAGTTGAGTAATTGCAGTTGATTGTTTCTTTCCAGATATTGGGCATGATGAAATGCCTTTTTTTTTTTTTGTTCACTTACAATTTCACACTTGCAAATTTTTCATTACCACCTCAGATAGTACATTTTATTTTATTTATTTTTTAAAAAAATTGACAGTGCCCTAGTGCACAAGGGCTGGAACGCGGAGGGAGACTGGCTATTTGGATAATAAATGATTTTTCCCAGATTTTGTTGTTACGTCAACTTGTGTTGTAGTACATGTTTGTTTGTTTTAAACTTACATACGCCTTTGAGCCAAAGTTTAAATAAAATCATCATAGAAGTGGGGTCCCTTTATTGAGCTATGTCTGGGGCAGCTATATCAACCCCCCCCACCCCATCCCTTTCCTTTCATCTTGTGTATGGAAATATCAATTATCAAATGGAAATATTGCTTTAGAACTTCTGTTGTTATCTGTCTTAAAGTGGCTTCCTTCTCATGTCAGCCTGTGACTCCTAGTAACTGCATAGTGCATACCCCAAACAGTGGTACATCTATGAGCAGAGTTGTGAGCAAAGGGAAACCTAGTTAGCTAGCTGCTTCATCCTGCTGGGCTGTTTGCCTTTCTGCTGAAATGTCCCTAACCCCTTGTATTCATGAGGGTCTTTGGATAATTGTCGCTCCTCCTGACTCATTCTTTTCTCTTTTCACCCTGATCCCTTTCTCTAATCCATTTGTCAAGGCCCAGAGATTGATCTCTTGTGTCCACCCACCCACTCTCCCTCCTGCGTTTGTGTGAGCTTCAGAATAGCATAGAGTCTTGTTTTCAATGGCTCCACACTGAGCCTCCCAGAACAGTTATTCTTTTGTACAAAGGCTGCCTTTACAGACCTTGGTTAAAACTATTTGTTTACAAGAAGCCACCAAATAAGTCTCAGAAAGAATGCTGCCATTAAAAAAAAAAACAGGAAAGCAAAACTTGGACTTTCCAACCGCTGGTCCTTTTATTTCCTTTCGGGATATAATTCCAAGCTCTCTTTCTTTGAAGGTGTCAGTATGGATGGCAAGGCCAGTACTGCGATAAATGCATTCCACACCCGGGCTGTGTCCATGGCACTTGCAACGAACCGTGGCAATGTCTCTGTGAAACCAACTGGGGTGGCCAATTCTGCAATAAAGGTAGGCTGGATCTAGGAGGAGCTGTGAGGGGGTTGGAAATGCAGATAAATATCATGGAGGTTGGGATGGTAGGTAGAAAGTGCACTTTGGCCCTGCTGGCTTTGCTCCCTTATTCTGCTTATGAGCTTGCTGCCATCTGGTTGCTTTGTCTTGGAGGATAGTATGGCAGAGGACACAAAACATCTGTTTTGAAACCCTCTTATTCATTCTTTGGCTCCTGTTTATCCCTTGCAGATCTCAACTACTGTGGAACTCACCCGCCTTGTTTGAACGGAGGGACCTGTAGCAACACAGGCCCTGACAAATACCAGTGTTCCTGCCCTGAAGGCTATTCGGGACAAAACTGTGAAATTGGTAAGAAATTCTCTAGGAGCTACTTTGTTGTATTCAAGCACCATGCCTGCACCCCTAGGGATTTTCTGGGCAGTACAAGAGATTGGGGGGTGGGGGGAGTGCAAAATTACATTTCAGTACACAGTAAGGAAACAATGGTTCTCCAGAACTTCAGATTCCAGCTTTCATCTGGCTTACCCAGGATGGCTAATGGCAAGGATAATGGGATCTGAAATCTAAAAGAGCTGGAGAAATACCATATGGCTTCCAGTCTTGAGGAAGTCAGCCACAACCATTATTTTCATGTGTTTATTAAAGGTTAATTCCCATTAAGAAAAATTTTCTTGTTATAGACACATGGATGCATCAATTAAAATATAAATACAACACTGAAGTACTAATGTAGTACTAGTATAGTAGTAAAATACTAGAATAATACTGGCACTGAAAATGTTACTTAGTTGGGTAATGAAATGTCTGCAATATGATGACTTGAAATTTCTGGAGAAGGCCATTGCCTTGAGTGGATCTTTTGGAAATGCTCACTAGTCACCATGCAGTTAAAATCAACTTGGTTCAGAAATGTGTGGTGTAATGAGACAACTGGTAGGTGTGTTTCCAAACCATCCAATCCAGATAACACCCTAGACCAGATTTCGCCAACCTTTCCAGCTTTGCAGACCAGTGAGAGGGTGGGGGGGAAGAGAGAGGATGGTTCCGTCCGAGCAATAGGCAAGCGCCCATGCGCAGCTCCATTTGTGTGAGCGCTGGGCACGCATACCCGCCGTTCGCACAAATAAAGTGCATGTGCCCTCACTGCTTGTGCAAGTGTGGATGTGCATACGTGCTCGCCCACCACTTCCGTGCCCCAGTTCTGAACAGCTCAAGGCCCAGTAGTGGGCCATGGCCTGGGGACCCCTGCCCTAGTCCTTGAAGATGGCACTGGGAAGAATGTGTGATCAGGAAGTGTGAAGTGGTTGTTGAGAAGTGAGTCAGTGGTCTCTAGCTTAGTAACCTGCCATTGGTTTCAGGGTAAACCTGGTAGCATTCAAAGATGGGCAGAGTATTAGGTCTACTGCAAGATGGAGGAGCCAAAGGAAGCAAGGAATGACTTTGAGGGTAAGAGAGGTGGTTCACCTTGGCAGCTTTGGCTAAACTGAAGGGAATTCTGTTCTTGCTGCAGCGGAACACGCCTGTCTTTCGGATCCTTGCCACAACGGAGGAAGCTGCCTTGAGACCCCTACTGGATTTGAATGTGTTTGTGCACTAGGCTGGGCAGCACCAACCTGCATGCTTAGTAAGTGAATTGGAATGATAAAGCTTTAACCTCTCTCGCCTCCTTAAGCGTCACAGAAATTTCCAAGTGGTTCTTCATACTACTGTCAGATATCATGCCAATTAACCAAAACACAGGACCAGTTTCTACCTTTTAAAGATTCTCCGTTAAGAATTCTTAAATCCTTAAACTGTTTGTTACTCGTACACCTTGCCCAGTATTAACTGCGAGGCTGGAAGAAGAAAACAAGAGCATGTTCTTCTGTCTTACATGTGTTATCCTTTCAGTTCCAGTGTCCATGGACAAGTAAAAAATTGTACTTCAGGAGAGATTAGAACTGCAGTTAAGGACAGATTAGAACTGAAAAGCAGAGCTGGGCAGTACTTTGTCATATAATCCCAGAAAAGATGTTTTGGAATATGCAGGAATGCAAAGGAAAATAGAATGGCACTGTTCCTTGTTTATTAAAATTATTATAAGGAAAATTATTATATTAAAATAATGTGTACAGAACGTTCCAGGTTGGTTGGGGAGATACTAGTGTGTGAAACCCTGGGGAGTCCCATTTAGGGTTAAGAGTACAAGGCTGGAAGGATTGAATTGATAATAAAACAGCGCTCTGTGTTTTCCTGGGCCCCACTTGAACTTCTCCCAAGTATAAATTGAATTCATTGGAGTCCTTTTCAGGCTTGAGCTTCTAATCTTGGCACTTAAAAAGCAGGACAGGAATGTTTTTTTGTGAATATCCATGAATGAATATTTTCACTGGCATTCTGGCTGGAGTAGTTGCCTCCTGTTTGAAGACAATGTGAAATTGACTAGTGCTTTTTCTGAAGGCTATTAACGCCAGATAACCTGACCAATGTGAATATTCCTGGAGTTTTGAAAGTTTCTTCTTACCAAAATTCATAACTAATGTTTAAGGATGCCGGAGGCACAAAAGAAAGCTGAGGGGGCAGGGAGGAATGGAAAGTGAAGGGCACAATATAAAAGTTGGATATTTCCTTTGGCATACAGCAAAAAGATGCACAATTGCTAATATGTTGATCAGATGATAATGGCCCTAACCTAAGGCTAAATAAATCTTTTCTTGGCAGATATTGATGACTGTTCTCCAAACCCCTGTGGGCATGGAGGGACTTGCCAGGATCTAGTTGATGGATTTAAATGTGTTTGCCCATCTCAGTGGACTGGTAAAACTTGTCAAATAGGTATGTATGATGGTGAGAGATGTTATGCCTTGAGTTTATCAGGGAAACCACAGGTTCTTCTCTTCCGTGGGCAAAACTGATGAAGGCAGCTTCCCAGATATGATGTTCAGTCTGTGGAAATTGTTAACTTTCATAATATAACAGAATTTTCATGCGTCCCCGTGCATTACGGAAGGAAATGTCAGAATATCTGAGCCTTCTCATTATATGAGAAATTCAGATATGGCTAATCTGGGAATCTCTGGAGTTGCTTGAATTCAGAGGAGGAGAACGTCCTTACCATTTTCCCAAGGACACAAGACTAACCTGTGCAATTATCTTAGCCCTTCCCATCTCCCTGCACGGGGGAGGTAGGAGAGTAGCCCCCTTTATGCAACTCTTGAGACTGCTTGCTTATCTTGGGATCGGCTGCAATGCATAATTGGCTGCTGTGAAGGGCAAATATTCCTTCTCAAGGCAGTGCATTCTCCTCCCTGTTTTTCCTTCTCTTTTGGCCTCGTGGGAAAGTCGGGGCATCCCACCAGCCTTATTAACTCATTCAACCAGGAGAATTTGCAGCTGCATTCCAACCTCTGGCTTGATCCTCGGAAGAATGAGTCCCCTGCACTTCGAAGGCCGTGTTTTAATCCCAAAGACTGGGGATGCTCTATTCCTTAGCTAATCTCCATTTCACTCACCTCTTCCTGCCTCCCCCTTCCCTTTTAAAAGTAATTGCTCTTAATCGTGGGGACCGGTGCCTCAATGCTACTGATGCCATTGTGAAAAATCAGAATATGCTTTAGTGATTTAAGCACAGGACTAGGCAGCCTGGTGCCGTTCCTGAAGTTTGGGACTGTATTTCCTCTAGTTTGTGATGACAGGCTGCGGCTGCTGGGAGTTGTATTCCCCAATGTTTGGAGGGCATCAGGTTGCCTAGCCCTGAAGTTGTTCTCCTCTTGCTTGTGCAATCCGTGTAATCTTTCAGAGTCTGCTAGCTTTTAATAAACATGGAGTGCCTGCTGTGAAAACAAGAGAGGGGTGTGCTTTCCTCTTTCACTCTACCCACAGCTGAGCATTGAGCAATTCGTTTTCTCCTTTCAGATGCCAATGAATGCGAGGGCAAACCTTGTATCAATGCCAATTCCTGCAGGAACCTGATTGGTAGTTATTACTGCAATTGCATTGCTGGTTGGACTGGCCAGAATTGTGAGACAAGTAAGTGTGTGTGTGTGTGTGTGTGTGTGTGTGTGTGTGTGGCTTGGGGGGGGTGGAGTCGAAGGGCAAAATGTTGCAATGTGGCACCAAGCTTGGAGTTTAAATTTTGGCATAATTCAGCCAGGAGGAAAGGGGAGGGGAAGGTTGGGGGGGGGGGGTGAAGAGTCACTGATGTTTTTAGAAAGGGAGTAGTCAATCTGGCAAGAATAAGAAGCAATTTTATCAGACCCATTAGTCCACAATATGGCTAGGTTCTGATAAGGTGCCTTGAAACAATGATGTGAAGTTTCAGTTTAACTCTACTGGAAGAATTGCTGAAGGTTCCCACCCATTTACAATAACGTTATCTCAAGGAAAGCAAGCAGGAAACTTCACAGAGTTTATCTAGCTAGAGCTACAGAGCCCCCTGATTTTTTTTTTTTTTCTTTCTCTTTTCAATCTTGGATTTCAGTTGCTGTGTTGCCTTCCCACTCAAGCTTGTGTTTTTCTTTTTCTTCTTTTAATTACAGATATTGACGACTGTGTGGGACAGTGTCAGAATGGAGGGACCTGTAAGGTAAGTAAGGGTTGATTCCCTTCTGATGGGTCTTAGTGCCATTTTTCAGCAGGGAATAGTGATGAAGAATGAATAGGCAGCACAATCTCTTTAGAATTTGTGTCATTTTTGGCTAGATTTCTGCTAATCTGAGAATGGGATTTGGGAGAGGAGTGAAGCAGGGGTGGGTTCTACTTACCTTTGCTACCGGTTCGCATCATGCCCACGCGCGCACATGCGCAGATCACTTAGGATGACGTCCGGGTCAGTGGGCGGAGCCTCCTGCCACTATTACTACCAGTTCTATAGAACCGGTCGGAACCAGGGGCAACCCACCACTGGAGTGAAGTCCTCATTATTCTCACTGAAAGAATCTTTTCTCTCAAAATACGCCTCTAAGGTTCCATCTTTCTCCTCCTCTTTTTTAAGTTAAGCTCCACAGTGGTCAGTTGGAGAAAGATCACAGATAATTTTAAGTTCTAGTCAACAAGCAAATCCAGGGAACAGATTGGGAGGCTCCATAATTGAATTCACAAAAATCAAATTCCTTAAAGCACCCTACAACAGCCAGAGTTACTCACTTGGTTCAGAAAGGTTGTGGCGCTGGATTGCATGTTATTTCGGCCCAGCGTTCCTGCTGTGAAACAAAATCTCCCCTTCGGAAAGGTTGCCAGTCAAATCTAAATTCAACCATTTTACTCTTTAAATCCCAAGGAATCCTATTTCATACACTTGCCTCCCTCATTGGTCCATCTGTGGAAGCTTATTTTATTACCACATTGTTTCGTAGAAAAGGCCTTTTCTGATCATTCTAGAAATGAATGTTAATGCTCAATGCTTGTCTTGCTTAGTATTATTACTGCTAGGGTCAACACGCTAACCTGCCCACGAAGCACATAACCATGGTTTGGTTACAATCATGGATAGTTTGCACACACCATAAGTATAACGGGTGGATTTTCCATCAGATTAATCGACTGTGAAATGATCACATTAAGACTTAGCATGATGCGTGAACTAGACCCTTGCATACGAAGAGAAAATCATTTTATGCTAAATAAGCGCAAAATGAGGTTAATGGTATAGGCTCCCTTGCAGGGACATTCAATTTCATAACACCCTTCCTATGTCATTTTTCACACTTTAGAAAGCTACACAATCACATGCTATTAAAGCATGTTCAGCAATCTCAATGCGGGAATGCATAATTTGTTGCTACCAGCAGTTGTCTATATTTTAATGGATTCCATCTTTAGCCTATCCTTCATTCAAACTGGCACACTTCTCCCTCTGCTCTGCTCCTGCTGGCTTCTCATTTTAATTCTCTCACCAGTTAGAAAGAGGAGGGCTTCTACACATGAAACGGGAGTTCAGCCTGACATGGAACAGATTGTTGCTCACCCACAAATTAGGTAGTGAGCACAAAATGTATACGTTTTTTTCCCTTTTTTTTTTTCAGGGAAGGGGGCTGCGAGAGAGGCCTGAATTTCCTCCCACTTCTATTCTGCTCCTTTTTTCTCAGCTTAGTTTAGTAAGGAGGATCAGGCTGTTATCAAAGTGGTAAAAAATTGTAGAACAAAAACAGGGTTTTATAGTGCCATGAGTCCATCCTTAGGGTCGTCCTCCTGTAAACTTAAGTATATCCCTCTAGGCCAGAGGTGTCAAACTTGATTTCATTGAGGGCCACATGAGGGTTCTATTTGACTTTAGGGGGCCAGGGTGAACATTGCTAGGGTGGGCGTGTCCAGTTTGACATCACTAGTGTGGGGGGTGCCTGCAGGCCCGAGCTCCGTTTTCGGCTGCGACTGCCTCCTGCAACCCGGACCTTGAGTTTAACACTCCTGCTCTAGGCTATGAATTTCAGACTGCATATGCAGGAATGAACCAGCGTCAGTTGCCTCATCCTGTCTGGTTAGCTCTGATGATGCAGCAACTTGATTTCTTCCCCGTTGCCCTTCAGTGGATTTGCATCGCACAAGTGGTCCTCGATTTATGGCCATTCATTTTGCAACCTTTTGAAGGTTCAGTGGCACTGAAAAAAGTGTTTTACAACCAGTTCGGCATACCCACAGTTACATGATCAACATTCAGACACTTGGTAATCAGCATGTGCGGGATTAGTTCTCAATTTACAACAGTTCGTTTAGTGGCCATTCAAAGTTAGAGTAGTACTGAACAAAAGTGACTTATGGCCATTTTTCACACTTATGACCATTGTAGCATCCCCATGGTAATGTGATTTACATTCAGATGCTTGGCAACTGACTCACATTTATGACAGTTGCAGTGTCCCGGAGTCATGTCATCCCCTTTTGCGACCTTCTGACAAGCAAAGTCAACGAGGAAACTAGATTTCACTTAACAACCGTGTTATTAATATAACAACCGCAGTGATTCCCTTAACAAATGCGGCAAGAAAAGTTGTAAAACGGGGCAAAACTCACTTAACAAATTTCTCACTTAAAAACCTACATTTTGGGCTCAGTTGTGGTCGTACGTCGAGGAGTACCTGTATTTACGATGGTCGCAGCGTCCTGGTGTCATGTGATGGTCATTTGCCACTTTCCCAGCCAGTTTCTGACAAGCAAAGTCAGGGGGGGAAGCCAGCTTTGCTTCACAACAATGTGACTCACTTAACAACTGCAGTGATTCAGTTCACTGTGGCAAAAAAGTTCATAAAATTCAGCATGACTCACTTCACAACCATTTCATTTAACCCTGGAAACTCTGGTCCCAGTGGTGTTCATATTTGAGGACTCCCTCTAAGTCCCAGCGGTCCCAGCGCACATGGTCCAAAGAGAAGGGCTTGTGTAAAGTTGTGCTCTTAACACCATCCTAAGACAGTGATGGCTAACCTTTTCCGGACCGAGTGCCCAAAGTGCGCATGCGCAAATGCATGCGCCTGAACCCCCCAAAATGCAATGCGCGCGTGGCCCCCACACATGCACCCTGTCCCCCAGACATTTCCTGTCCCCCACGCATGCGTGGCAGAGACCCGAAGACCAGCTGGTCGGCAAGAGGTGCGCATGCGCAGCAGAGCTGAACTGGGGCAACGGTTCGGGTGCCATCAGAGAGGACGCTCTGTGCCACCTCTGGAACGCATGCCATAGGTTCACCATCACGGTCCTAGGACATCAAACGCCCTTTCTCTGTGTTTTGCATTGTTTGCATGTGTGAATGCTTTGTGTTTATTGGCAAGGTAAACTCATCTCATTTTGTTTTGTTTTGGCACCCTTTTGTCTTTCCAGGATTTAGTGAACGGTTATCGCTGTCTCTGTCCACCTGGCTATATCGGGGATCACTGCGAGAGAGACATCAATGAATGTGCAAGCAACCCTTGTTTGAATGGGGGCCACTGCCAAGATGAAATCAATGGCTTCCAATGTCTCTGCCTGGCTGGCTTTTCGGGAAACATCTGTCAGGTGAGGCAGGTTCCAGATAAGAGCTAACTCAGTGTGCAGTTCCTGGATCTGTAGGCTGAATACCTGCATTCAAGTGAGCAAGTGTTAATAGACGCTTTATTTTATTTATTTATTTATTTAAAAAAAAACAGCCATCAAGAGTGAGGTGTGGGAATTCATAACTTGGGGAGCGTTTGTGTGCATTCAGGTTGCAAGCGCTCAGTGTGTCTCTACCCAGCCTCTGCATGCCGTTTGATAACCGTATTATTTTAGCGAGGCTGGTGAGAGCTGCATTGTGTCTGGCATACACAAGGCAGTAGAGGTGGCAGATAAAAAAGGTCAGATTCCACATTTCCTTCCTGTGACCGTGGGAAGAAGATGAATAAAGCCTTTGACTTAGATCCTCTCTTCTTTCCTCCCTCTCCACCATCATCACTGACAGTTGGACGTAGATTATTGCGAGCCCAACCCTTGCCAGAATGGGGCCCAGTGCTTCAATTACGAGAGCGATTATTTCTGCAGCAACTGTCCGGATGATTACGAGGGCAAGAACTGTTCCCACCTCAAAGATCACTGCCGCTCGACTCCTTGTGAAGGTATGCTTTTTGAACCTTTGCGCTAGGAAGTGTAGCAGTCGCTCATTCGCCCGGGGACAATGATAGATGCCCTTTGTGCAGAACGCCCCAAATTCAGTCTCCAACATCACCTGAGCTAGATGTCGGTCTGATATTTCTGGTGACTCAGCGTAATCAGTGCTGTGTTAGGTTAGCAGCAGTGGTAGAATTCAAATTTTTTTACTACCAGTTCTGTGGGCATGGCTTGTTGGGCGTAGTGTGTCTTGGTGGGCATGGCTTGGTGAGTTAGTTTAGTTTAGTTACTTTATTATATTTATATACCGCCCTTCTTCCGAAGGACTCAGGGCGGTGAACAGCCATGGTAAAAACAATATACAACAAAACTTTAAAAACTTAATTAAAATAATTCAATCATTGGCCGAATTTAAAACACCCAACTAAAATCATTTTAAAACCCCTATCAAAACCCAACTTAAAATCCTTTATCCCGTCAGATCAGCTTGGCATGGCAGGGGAAGGATACTGCAAAATCTCCATTCCCACCCACTCCAGGAGAAGGATACTGCAAAATCCCCATTCCCTCCCCACTCCTGGGGGAAGGATATTGCAAAATCTCCATTCCACCCCACTCTGGGACCAGCCAGAGGTGGTATTTGCCGGTTCTCCGAACTACTCAAAATTTCCGCTACTGGTTCTCCAGAACCTGTCAGAACCTGCTGAATTTCATCCCTGGTTAGCAGGCATGGACCATGAGGCAACATAGGTCCTTCAGACCCCGTTTTCTGTGATTACACTGAATATTAAGTTATGCCCTTTAAATGCATTAGTAGCCATTGATCTCCTGCTATTTCGAGGAGGAAGGCCCAGTAACTTTATCATGCATTCATTTCTAAGTAAGTTTAAAAACCGCAGAATATCCCAGCTCTGCCCACTTGGAGAAATCTAATTCAAACCCATCCGATCCAAATTATCTGCTTCAAAGCCCATTCTAAAATTGTTTAGTCCTGAGGCCTTCCTGGTTACGTGATGCTCTTGCTCCTAAAGAGTTGGGGATACTTAGAAACACAAAGTGCTTTAGAATCATCTTTTTACACTTCTAAGGGTTTTTTAATAGCAATATTGAGGGAGTCATAAGATGTAGGTATACTGCTCTTTGGGACTGAAGGTCGCATACCACGTTCTGGAAAATATTGGGGCTGGGTGGAAGACATTGCAAGGGAGAAGCGGATATGTTCAAAGTAGAAAGTGATGGGATCCGTCCGAAGTGGAAACCATTTTTCTTCCCAAGTTGAACTGTGTTGCATTTCCTCATCTACCCTCTGCTTTCTTATCAAGCTTTTAAAACAGGAATGTCCAATCTTGGCAACTTTGAAGACTTGTGGATTTCAACTCCCAGAATTCTCTAGCCAGCCATGCCTAGGAGTTGAAGTCCACAAATCTTAAAAGTTACCGAGGTTGGGAAAAACCCTGCTTTAAAACCTAGTTTAATTTGAATGTACTTTCCCCGCATCAGCAACAACCCATGGAGAATCCATAAAGCTGCTGGTAAGACAGTGAGGGCTCATTTTTTTTGCTTGCTTGTCTCTCTTCTGCAGTGATTGACAGCTGTACTGTTGCTGTCGCTTCTAACAGTACCCCAGAAGGGGTCCGCTATATCTCTTCCAATGTTTGTGGCCCCCACGGCAAGTGCAAGAGCCAAGCGGGCGGCAAGTTTACTTGTGAATGCAACAAAGGCTTCACTGGCACCTACTGTCATGAAAGTAAGATTTGGAGATGCTTATCTTGATTCCTCTCATTTACATCCAAGTTTGCAACTCCTTGTGTAAATAATAAGAACATTTGTCTTTGGGATATGGTATTGGCCCTCATACATCTTTTCAACCCTGCCGAGTTCTCTTTTTCCTCCTGCTGCAGTGAATTGAGATTGGAGCCTTGGGAAAATTGTTTATTAAGAAGTCTCCGACTTAGAATATTTAACTTTTTAATAAATTATAACATTAAGTTGGGCTTGTGTACAGAAGGCTTCTACTAGCATACAGCAAATTTACCCTGCCATTTTTATTGACTGCCTTACATAATGTTTAAAGCATGGGTGTGTGTGTTAAAAAATAAGCTCTTTTTTTATTAGGCTGCTTTCCATTTTTTAACAAAGGGCCAGGCAAAGGGTAGAGCAGTTGCATGTTGAATGCAACAGATTTAATCTTGACATCTCTAGGGACTGGGCTAAAAATAGCTTTGTTCGGGGGGGGGGGGGGAACACAATATTTTTCAACTTGGATTCCCTGTTTAATTTTTTTTTAAAGGGCACCGTCAGTCTACTCATTTCTTTTTCAATCCTTGTTTTGCAGACATCAATGACTGTCAGAGCAACCCATGCAAAAATGGGGGCACATGCATCGACGGCATCAACTCCTACAAGTGCATTTGTAGTGACGGCTGGGAGGGCACCTTCTGTGAAGCAAGTAAGCGGCTCCTCCTTTTCCAGCGGACGGGAAGATGGAAGGGAGGAGAAATCTCTTGAAAACAACCATGGGCTTCATTTATTGGGCAGCCCGCCTAGATATCGGAGAGAATTGGGGATCTTGATTTGGATCAGGAGAAAATAGTTTTCTGAGTTTGTAGGCTATACAACATTAGAAGTTGCAAGTGTGTATTCTACCCCAGGTTGTGGAAATAGGAAATGAATGGTTTATCCTGCCCACTTTTGTACCCTCCTTCGTCTTAATTTGGATGTTGGGCTAGGCAAAGAGGAATTCTTTCTCTTTTCACAAAGCCAAATAGTTGCTTTTTCTGATCTCACGCCTGAGCCCATTTATGTGGGCACAAGCCCTTTATGTGTTGATGCTTTATGTTTACTTACTTGATTTTCTTGCTGTTGAGATACTCAGGATGGTTGTCTTACGTTCATCTCTCTCTAAATAGCTGAGAGCGCTTATTTATTTATTGGTTTTATTCACTGCCGCTTTTAGGCAGCTCAAAGCAGCTTACCGAAGATAAATAAAATAAGAGCTATCATAAAGCATTAACAGAAACGAAACAATAATGCCCCAAGCAACGGCTTCAACATCCAAATCAATAGCAGTATATAGATTTGGAACAATGTTCCAGCCAGCCAAGAAGTCTGGGAAATGTAGTTTTCCCAAGGCATTTGAGGGTTTTTTTTGGCAGAGAAATCTGAGTATAAGTTCCAAGCTGTTGCACCACTGGAAGGGCAACTTTTGCATTTCATTTTTCTTCTCACTATGTGCTCACATAAGGCATGAAATAAATGCTCTTTAACAAAAAGGATATCGTGCACAGGAGAAACTTTCTTCTAGCTGTCCTTTTGCTCCATCTAGTTATCTGTGTGCCTGAAGTGCCCTGTCTAAACTTGCTATATGGTTAAGGGAATGTTGGCTTCCAGTGATCTGAGTTTAGTATAAAGTTGGTGTAGCTAAAGTATTGGAATGCTTTCATTGCAAAGCAAATAAAGGTAATCCTCGACTTACAACCACAATTGAGCCCAAAATTTCTGTTGTTAAGTGAGACATTAGTTAAGTGAGTTTTGCCCCATTTTATGACCTTTCTTGCCACCATTGTTAATGTGAATCACTGCAGTTTGGTAAGTTAGTAACACGGTTGTTAATTGAGTCTGGCTTCCCGATTGACTTTGCTTGGATTGCAAAAGCTGTTCACACAACCCCGGGGACACTGCAATAAGTATGAACCAATTGCCAAAGCATATGAATTGTGATCACATGATCATGGGGTTGCTACCAAGGTCGTAAGTGTGAAAAATGGTCATAAATCACTTTTTTCAGTGCCGTTATGACTCTGAACAGTTACTACTGCTGTAAGTCGAGGACTACCTGTACACTAGGGGCTGAATAAATTGCTGACGTATTTTGCAGAGTTACACCCTAGGTATTTTCTTCTCCTAACACCATTAGGCATCTAGCAGACTTACATTTTATGAAGCTTATACCTGAAAAGAATCTTTTACCTTTTGAATGCCATATTACTGTTGTCCTCAGTTTTAATTTTGTGACAATAATACTAACCTCAAGGGGGGTTTGCCACATGCCTGCAGTGTCCCAAGGACACCCAGGACCCTTTTGGCCTGGAAAAGGTGTAATTATAAGGTCTTGTTTTTCATTCCAAGGGATTCCAAAAGAGAACCCAGGGACGGAGTGCAGAATACAGGCGATAGGCATCAAGATCTTGCACCATTTAATCTAGGAACTACAGGCTAGAAAGAGGAATATGAATACGCAGACGAAGCACACACTATAAATAGTTTTAGCTACTACAGATGGGTAACCAGCTGACATTCTCCTCTGTTATCTCCAGATATCAATGATTGCAGTAAAAGCCCTTGCCACAATGGAGGGACGTGCCGAGACTTGGTCAATGACTTTTTCTGTGAATGCAAAAATGGCTGGAAAGGAAAAACTTGCCACTCACGTAAGTGTTTTTAATAGCTTTGCCAGACTTCCACTACCGTGTTTCCCCGAAAATAAGACCCTGTCTTATTTTTTATTTTTTTTTTGAACCCCGAAATAAGTGCTTGGCCTTATTTTCAGGGAGGTCTTATTATTTTGGGGGCGCGTGGAACAAGATGGGGCTCCTCTTGCCATCTTACCTGATTTCCAGCTCTGCATTTAAATATTTTCGGGGGGGGCTTATTTTCAGGGGGAGGTTTATTTTAGCACATGTGCTCAAAAGCCCAATTGGGCTTATTATCAGGGGATGTCTTATTTTCGGGAAAACAGGGTAGTGGTATTCAGAATGTCATGTTTTGTGCCTGAATTCACTCAGTGAGGTGATAGTCTTCCAAGTAGAAGGTGGATTTCTATTCTTCTGCCCTTGAAGTGTTCAAAGTACCCTATGTCCCAAAGATGCTTTTTCAAAAGGCAACTGGACTTACTTTGTTTTTTGCTTGAAGATCTTCAGAAGCTTTTTGGATGAGAAGCAAAATGTCTTGGAGCAAAAACAAAGTCCAGTTGCCTTTTGAAAAAGCACCTCTGGGACAGCCATGACCTGGATGATTGAGAATCTCCATAGACAAAGCATCCTGTGGTTCAAGGCCAGCTGGTTTATGAATGCCAGTGTTGAAGTTACATAATGCCAATCTCTGCCTTTCATGAGTTCAGAGCCCATTTCTTGTCAGAAAACTGCATCAATTTGAATATAGGGATCAATGGGGAAATGTTCCCAGCCACAACCTGATGGTTTCCTTTTCTCTACACTGGGTGTCAGCAACCCTCAGCTCTGGAGCCGCATGTGGCTCTTTCGTTCCCTTGCTGTGGCTCCCTATTGGCTGAACCCACCACTGGCGGGCCCCACCCCTCGCCCTCCCCTTCCAGTCACTCCTTGCCTGGCCTGGGAGAGAGGAGAGATATATATAGGCAGAGACACAGAGAGAGACATACTTGTTTCCCACAAAAAACACTGGGAGCCACAAAACCTGGGTAGGTATGGCTGGGGTATGTGTCATGTGACTGGGTGGGAGTTGAGTTGGCCATGCCCACCCAGGTTTTGTAGCTCCCAGTGTTTTCTTTTCTGTGGGAAATGGGTCCAAATGGCTTTGAGTGTTTAAGGATGCAGACCCCTGCTCTACACCTTCCCTATATGTTAGAAAATTCCAGCAACTTTGAGGGACTAGGGCTTATATTGGGGGGAGGGGGACAGGGAGAGGGAGGGACACAGTTAGCCCATGTAAGTTACCATGGCTGAATGGGAGAGAGAACATTGCAATAAGCTTTAAGCAATAGATTGTTTAAAACAAAAGGGGTGTGTCAGATCCTGATGAATTTGGAACTAAGCTGAATACAGCTCTCCCATCACCCATTTTGACCACTTGACTTTTTAAAAGTAAAAAGAAGGACTGTAAAGTTGATCAAGGTTAAAATATATATGATGTTCTTTCCAATTGCTCTTAATGGGAATTTCTTGACCAGGACTGAATGGCAAGGCTTTCAAAATTTGTTGATAGACAGGATTTGGGAAGAATATAAAAGTTAGGTTATTTGGTTGAGGTTAAACTATATATGTTCTTCCTGGTATGTGTTAAATTTATGAATTAATTTATGAAAGGGAAGAAGGAGAAAATGATAAGTTAACGTGGGATGCTATTTGAAGGAATCAAAGATCAAGATTCTTAACATGTTGCTTCCCTTCCAGTAGCTTTGACTAGATTGAAATGAGGCTTTAAAGATTTGTTTATAGATAAGAGATGGCAAAGAGGGGAGGTTGTATTTTTAGAGGAAATGATAAATTACTGTATTAAAGGAAAGAAATATGTAACTGAATTATTTGATTGAGGTTCAAATAGCTATCTTGTTATTTCTGGTAACTCTTAATGGGCTTTTGCTGATAAGGCCTGAATTATGAGGCTTTATAATTTGCTTATAAATAGGAGGTGAGATATGAGAAGAAAAGGCCTTTTATTGAAATGTTAAAGTAGGTGATAATTTACTAAAATTGTTCTTGCCTGTCTTGATAAAAGAGGAAATCATTTCTTTATCTTTCTTCTTTTCTCTTTACATATTCTTTTCTTTTTCTCTGCACTTTTTACTATAATGTCATTTTCATATATTTTTTCCTTCTTAGTTCATGTTAGTTCTTTATCTTTGTATTTTTAAATTTTAGTAAGCATTATTATTGAGGGAGAAAAAAAAAGTTCTTTTGGTTTTTTTCCCTGTCGGGTAGGTGACAGTCAGTGTGACGAAGCCACGTGCAACAACGGAGGGACGTGTTACGATGAGGGCGACGTCTTCAAGTGCATGTGTCCTGCAGGATGGGATGGAGCCACTTGCAATATAGGTACGAACCTGTGGCTCCTCGCCTTTCCTTCTCCCGAGGTGTGTGCCGAAGAGACCGGCAGCAAAGCTTTTTATGTTTCTTTTTTACAGCACGGAACAGCAGCTGCCTGCCAAGCCCCTGCCATAATGGGGGGACGTGTGTTGTAAGTGGAGAGTCTTTCACGTGTGTCTGCAAAGAAGGCTGGGAAGGACCTACGTGCACGCAGAGTAAGTTCTCTCCCTCCCCTCCTTCCATAAATACATCTAGAGGGGTTTTGTTGAGCCAACGGTGCTCTGGGGAATTGGAGATTGAAACCAGAAATGGGAAGCTGTTGGATGTGGGACCTGAACCTCACCTCTTTCCTTTGGCTTGAATGACAGTGTAGGATGGAGCTTTGACCTGGGCCTGAGAAAAGTGGCAAACAGGATAAGTGGAGGCAGATGTGGACTTGCTTCTCCACATGGCTTTGCCTCCCTCTTCCCTCGCAGCCACCATTCAAAACAGTTCCCTGGGAGACTCTTTACAGTAATCCTCCTTTTGGATGCCGACCAAGCTCTGGAATTGCACAAGAGTCCCTCTATTTGAGCCTAGATACAAAAGTTAGCATTCTTTACCATTCTAAATATGTATCAATTGAGCCCAGGAGTTCTATTATGTCCATACTGAACCCTGTCTTTCTGTGGGAGGGGGGGGATTCGTTCCTGATTATTCTGAGTATTTTAGCAGAATGATTTTTTTAAAAATACCTGTGTGTATGCATTAAATCTGGGACAGCCCTGTAGCTGTTGCCACTGTTAAATAACTAAGAGTCTAAAAGCCTTGCCAGTCGCTTCAAAAGCTGCAGAGAGAAAGAGAAAAATTACTCTGTGTGAGTAATAGAGCTTTGAAGGAGGGCTTCTCATTTACTGTACAAAAGTAGAATGTTGTCAGTGGTTTGTTAATTGGAAAGTAGTCAGCAAGGCCTTTTTTTAAAAATCTGTGTGATCCAAATTTCCAGCTTAAAGAATGAAACCAAGATTTAGAGGCCATCCGCAAGAAAATCCATCACTCATGCCTTGCCCAGCTTCTCTTACCATACTTTCCCCTAACTTTGCCTTTCTTTGATCTCTCTGCAGATACAAATGACTGCAGTCCACATCCTTGGTAAGTCACTTTCTTGCATCTGAATAAAGCCCAGAGGGAAAAAAGATGAATGGGGAAAGAAAAAGCCTCCACCCAAGCCATTTCCTTTTTCCCTGGACTGTCATCTCTACTTATGCTGTAGATATCTTTACTTGGAACAGAGTTCCCCAACCTTTCCAATTTTGCGGACCAATGGGGGAGGGGAGGGGTGGGGAAGAGGGGATGGTTTGCACTTGTGCGCATGCGTAAGTGGTGGGCACACATGCCCACCATTTGCACAAGTGGGGATGTGCATGCGCTAGCTTGCACACCACTACTACGGCCCAGTTCCGAACAGCTCACGGTCCAGTAGTGGGCCACGGCCCGGGGTTTGGGGATCCCTGACTTAGAAGATTCCATTTTATTAGTCATGTGTTGTACATTTGGATAGGTATTGCCTCTCCTTCCTCCAAAGCCTTTGAATTTCTCTGAAAATGTCCTATCAAATTCTTCAAGACATCCTCCATCTTTGCAGTGTTTATTATTGTTCTATTAAATAACAAACTGATTAGTCAGCACACACTATATATAACTATATATAGTTAACTATGCCTTGTTAAGCCAGTGCAATTTGTAGTAGAATACAACTCATGTGTGTATGTTTAGATAAATTATTTAGCATATGGCAAATACATGGGCTTATAGTTGTTTATCCGTAGAGAGCCAGGAGTTCTACAAAGATGTCTGGCTGCCAACTGTCGTTAACTGCCAACTGTATGTTTAAAATAGTTCATATATAGAATGGGTTATAATGGACAATCTGACCTTCCAGGCGTCATTGGCTTTTAAATCCCAGCAGCCACAGATAGCGGAGTCAATGTTAAAGAATGCTAAGGATTGTAGTTCAAGGCAGCAAAGTTCCTGTTTTAGAAATCTATTACATTTTGAAAGTTACCCTGTACTTTGTGGAAGTAAAAACCAAAAGTTTTTTCATTATTTTATTTTTTTTCCCTCCTCTCTCCCCTGCTCCCCATTTATTCCTCCTAAACAGCTACAATAATGGAATCTGTGTGGATGGAGAAAATTGGTACCGCTGTGAATGTGCTCCAGGTTTTGCAGGTCCTGACTGCAGAATAAGTAAGTTTTTAGAATGGTTTGATTCAAAAACGTTGGTTTAAAGCTTTGCAAATTGGCTCATTTGAGTAGTGGTTGCCATGGAAGTGGTCTTCAATTCAATGTCTTTTCTGTGGCGGCCCTGCCTTATGGGAACACTTTACCCCCCTGAAGTTTGGCGGACTTCCACCCTTTTAGTCTTCCATAAGGCTTTAAAGACCTGGCTAATCTCCCAAGCATTGGGAGATTAGACGATCGCACACTAGAATTGATTGGCACCAGTTTTTGTTGTTTTTAATGTTTTAATTGGTTGGGTTTTCCAGTTCTTAAAATATTTTATATGACTCTTAATTTTTGATTGGGAGCCACCCAGAGTTAGTTGAAAGATGGGACGTCTATATAAATGTTTTAAATAAATGAATAATCACACCACTGTAATAGAATCCCACAAATTAAGAATGTGTGGTGTAGAAGTTCTTCCTTATTTGTATTCAAAAGCTACCCATTTTTTTTCCTTCTGAATTGGGCCCACAAAAGTCACAGTTTCCTCCTTCCAAGGAAAAGGCATTTCAAGAGGGGCTGCAAGGGATAAACCATTTTCTCTCCTCTGCCCTTTCCTTCTGAGAATGGACTTTCTTATGGCGAAGAAACTGCTCAGAAGGAAATGTTCTCTAATTAGAATACATTTTGCCTTGGGCTCAGACCTTCAAATAGCGAACATGGCTCCCTGTCGATAGAAACTTACCAATAAAAGAAAAGCTGTACGTCCTAAGAGACAGAAATCCAATCAGGTGTATAGAATACAAAATGTAATTGAAGCTGTTGTTTTCAGAAGAGTCAATATGTTGAAAGGGGCATTGTTAGCCAAAAATCTAAGAACATTATTAATAGCCCAATATAAGATTCCTGCATTATTGGAACTTCTGAAATAAGTATTCGGCATTCCTTTGTTGTTGTTGTTATTTTATATAATAAGTATATAAAAATAATAAATGTAATACAGGGGATTGTCAGCTAATAACCAGTGATTTTTATGATCATTCAAAGTCACAGTGGACTTTGCATCCCATAAAACACCCCCCCCGGCCATAGTAAATGGTCACGTGTGCTGCCATCCAGTCACATGACCGCATGTTGGGTAGGGTCAGCTTTACAACTGGTTGCAGCATTTTGTGGTCAGGTGCCATCCATCTCATTGATACAGAAAATAGGAGCAGTTTGTGGCAAAAAAGAAATGCTCTTTCCAAGGAATGCGTTTGCTTAATGACTGTTGTGTTAAAAACCGTGATGTTTGCTTAAAATCCACTGTGAAAAAGGCCATAAAATTACTTCTGGTCACAGGTATGCTTCATTTCACAAGCTCAACAAATTACAACCGTAATTCCAGGCTCAGATATGGTTGTAAGTCAAGGACTGCCTGTAATAAACCTTTCATAATAAAAACAATCAAGTTTTACAGGCTGATTAAGACTCTCGATAGTTCGGCTAAAGTGTGTAAACCTATGATTCCTCATCTTCCTCCTTTCCCCTCCAGATATCAATGAATGTCAGTCTTCACCTTGTGCTTTTGGAGCCACATGTATAGATGAAATCAATGGATATCGCTGTATATGCCCTCCTGGCCGTGGTGGTCCCAGATGTCAAGAAGGTATTCCATGCCTGATTTAAATTGCATAATTCTAGTTAGCTGCAGCAAAATGCATTGTTTAAATTAGGAGCTGGGGTGCCACTTACATTTTAAAAGCCTCCTTCCTCTTTTTGGATCAATTATTAGGCTGAATAGCCACAGCACTTAGACTTATATACCGCTTCCTAGTGCTTTACAGCCCTCTCTAAGCGGTTTACAGAATCAACGTATTGCCCCCAACAATCTGAGTCCTTATTTTACCTCAGAAGGATGAAAAGCTGAATCAACCATGAGCCGGTCAGGATCGAACTGCTGGCAACGGGTAGAGTTTGCCTGTAATACTGCATTCTAACCACTACGCCACCCCGCCTCGTAGACAAGTATTCTCATCTGTGACGGGCCATATTTCATTTAGCTAGGAGCAAAGATGTGTAAATGATTTTCTTGTCTTCCCTTCCTCCTCCCTCCTGTGTATTTCATCTAAAGTCTTATTCTGAATCAGAGGTCTTGAAGATGAATTCCTTAAACGCTTTTTGTATCTTAGTTTCAGGAAGACCCTGCGTTGCCAGTGGGCATATTATTCCAGATGGTTCAAAGTGGGATGACGAATGCAATAGCTGTCAGTGTGTGAATGGAAAAGTCTCCTGTTCTAAGGTACCATCCTATAAATCTCTGGACCAACATGTTCCTTTGCTTCCCCCCGCTCCCCCCTGTTTCAGAGGGGCACTTAACAATTAACTGTTCGCTTATCTCTAGGTCTGGTGCGGCCCAAAGCCTTGTGTGATAAACGCCAAGGGCCATAGTGAATGTCCCGCAGGCCACACCTGTCATCCTGTTAAAGCCGATCACTGCTTTGTCCCACCCTGTGACAATGTGGGCGAATGCTGGCCATCGAATCAACAGCCAGTGAAAATGACCTGCAGTTCTGATTCTTATTATCAGGAACATTGTGCTAACATTACCTTCACCTTCAACAAAGAGATGATGACTCCGGTAAGTTAGCCCATTCCAGGGAAGGACCCAAGAAATTCCTAGTAACAATCTGCTTTGCAGTAGCAGTCCTGTTTCACCTGCGAACTTAGAGAACCAATAAAAAAAAATTCCATCTGCACACAGTGGTACTTCAGGTTTCTCCCAAGCTGCCCTGAGTGTCCTCCATGGGGCTTTCTCATCATATCTTTACATCAAATCTTTGACAAAATCTAGGCAGAGATGACTCCTGCAGGGCTGAGCAAGAAGCTTCGGTCAGCAGTGACTTAATTTGGTTTTCTTATTGCCAAAGTCAGCAAAGTGCCTCAAAGCCATTTCGCTTATTACTTTTTTTCGGAAAAAACCCTCTAGGAATATAATTGCAAATGCACTCCTGGTGCAAGTCTCATCGGGCAGCTATGATAAGTGTGTCTCTGTACTGAGTTTACTTTTGCAAGCTCAGGTTGATTATTTTATAATGATCCTCTTTGCTAAATAGCAAATGCAGAATATACAGCTCCAGTTATAACATGGAGACAAGGAGTCTTGTGTAACTATAGCCGGATAAAATGAATGATTCATAATCTTCTGCTGTCCAGGTTCTCATGCTTTCTTGCCTATGCTGTTTCCCCACCCCACCCCCACTCCACCCCCATAGGGTCTGACAACCGAGCATATCTGCAGCGAGCTGCGGAATCTGAATATCTTGAGGAATGTCTCCATTGAATATGCTCTCTATATCACCTGTGAGCCATCGCATTTGGCAAGCAATGAAATTCACGTGGCAATTGTAAGTCTATCCCGTGATTGGGCCTGGGTGCTTTAGCCTGGCTTTTGAAATGTCTGGAGGAGATTGTTGCCCCAGCCGCTCTCTGGAGAGGAGAGAAAAGGAGAGCTTCCCCTTGCCATTTTCCACTGCGTTGGATGGTATTAATTCCAACAAGGGAAAAATCAGGCTCTCTGGCTTTTGTTTTTCCTTGTTTCTTGTTGTTTTCTAAGATCAATTTCTTTACGCAAGAGCGGTTTTGTGTTAGCCACCTTGGAAGCTTGATAATGGGACATTGTAATCTGAGTTAATAAAAGAAACACAGTGGGCATTTTTGTAAATTCGGCAATGCGTTTGGATGTGTTGAACGGTTTTGAAAAGTAGGAGGGTAACTTTAATTGCATGTAATTAATAGTCTTGTTTTTGCTGAATTAGCAGAATCCATGCCTGTACTGTATTGATTCAGACGAAAGCTTCCCACATTGGGTTACCCTGGGTTCCATACTGTTCTCAAAGGCCTTTGTCTTTTTTCAAGTAGCAGCTGATTTTTAAACTCTGCCTTCCCTAAAATATAGCTGTACTGTTCTCCCTTCAGTCTGCTGAAGATATCCAGGAGGAAAATAATCCAGTAAAGGAAATAACTGATAAAATTATCGATCTGGTCAGCAAACGTGATGGGAATAGCACACTTATTGCAGCTGTTGCAGAAGTCCGGGTCCAGAGGCGGCCAATTAAGAGCAAAACAGGTAAATTATTTTGAGACGTGGTTGGTTACTTTTTTTTTTCTTTTTCTTAAACAAAGTCGACAAACCAGTCTCTCTCAAATCTGCTTTAGAAGTGGTGCCTTTGATGACTGTAAGATAAAAGTGTTTCCAAATATAATAGTAGTTCTAATACACGGCTTGAATTTATTTTGTTCAAGACAGGGTGGATTTGATTTAAATCGAGTCGATTTAAATCATGATTTAAATCACTAGTAAAAAGACTTGATTTAAATCAACTCGATTTAAATCATAATTTTTAAAGAGCAACTGTCATCTCTGCTACTCCTTTGACCCGCTGTTTACTCACCGATAGTCCCAGTGTTGCAGAATATACAGCCTTGTGCTACATAACTAAGCTCCATTTCATGCTGAATAAACTAAATTATTTATGTATCTTAAATAGAAAACTATCTTACAATAGATTTTTACCCCAAAAGTTTTTTATTAAAATAAATTCAATAAAAATCAAAAAAATCTGATTTTTTTGATTTTTTTAAAAAAATCATTGATTTTTATCCACCCTGGTTCAAGGGGCATGTTTAGGTGTGGGGGTCAGAAAAGGCAAGCTGCCAGTGCCCGACTCCCTTTTATATGCATTGGTGAGGCTTTGATTGTAGGAGATGACCAGGCTGAGCTCGAGGAAGGGATCAAGTGCGTTATCAGTCAGGAGTCCCTGTGTGCCCAAAAGAGATCTAAGTTCAGCCCATCTTGATGCCTTTCTTATCTCCTAATTTCCTTTGACCATCAGTCGGTCCAATTCTTGTAGAGAGCTCAAATTTGCAATAAATCTTTATACTCATTTGAACTACCGGAATCACCAGATTTCCCTGCCTCTTGACACAGATTGCACAATAATAGTCGAACTTTTTAATTTTGTTTTATTCCCCTTTTGAATGCCCCTGTTTCTAGCTGACAGGAGACGAATCTCCTTTGGCTTGATCCAATAAAAGTTGTTCTTAGGTAGAGCTCAAAGTTGAACTAGCCTTACAAGGACCATAGATATAATCTTCTTTTGTGCTCAGGTACTGAAACTTACTAAACACTGTCCCCATTCTTCAGCTTCTGCAAATGACATACTATTGAATGAGTAAGATGTTGGTCTTGAATAGAAGGGGGAATTGAATAATAATAATGATGATAATAATAAATTTGTATGCAACATGATTTTGGCTGGTTCACAATAATCAAATTAAAATTTAACACAAACAATGAAAAGATAAGTGCAATGAAGTGAAGGGTCCCCCTTTCCCTGAAGGCCTGAGTGAAGAGCCAAATCTTCACAGCTCTTCTAAACGACAGCAGTGTGGAGGCCATCTAGATCTTGGAGGGCAGGGACCTAGTTCTAGAGGGCAGATGCTCCAAGGTCCTGAGCGAAGACATTGTTTAATCAAAGGAACCTAGAACCTGTCAACGCTACAGGATCAAATCAGCCAGACAGATGTAATGGGTGACAGGCAGTAAGTAACCAGACCCTGTATCATATATGACCTCAACCCATTGGTTGAACTAACATTACAACAAGGAAATAAAAGAAAAACATCGCTCTTCTTAGAATGTTAATTAGGCTATGTCGATAACCCTTAAGTAGGAAGATCAATATCCGATATCAAGGATTACATGCAGGCTTAGTAATACTTAAGTCACACCTTTATAAATCTCTGAGACATGTTAGACATAATTAGTCTGGATTCCATTGATTTTGGTAGGTTTTCTGTAAATGAGACAGTCTGGACCCAAATCCTATGAGCCAATTCTAGTTAGGTCAACCCTTCAGAATTTCCCATGGCACAATCCTGTCGCTAACATAAGGAAAAGGAAGCCTTCCTTGCTCACAGCTTTGGTATTTAAAAATTTGTGTAACATCGTAGTCTGCATCTTTTACAAATAATTTTTAAAAGTTAAAAAAGCCAATGAATTCATTAGCACGGGGAAAATGTTTTCTACCCCCCACCCACCCCTAGTATGTTGGCATTCAACCATCAAATTCCCCAGGCACCAGGATCAAATTTGACATTATGAAGCACCAGGTAGGGGAAGGTTGGCAAAGAGGTCTGTCATTCAAGGAAGGAGCAGCCCCACTTGTTGAAGCACTAACGGTTAACCTCAATTGCCTTCCAGATTTCTTGGTTCCATTACTCAGCTCCATTTTAACTGTGGCTTGGATCTGTTGCCTGGTCACTGCCTTTTACTGGTGCATCAGGAAGCGGCGAAAGCAGAGCACTCATACACACACCGCCTCGGAAGACAATACCACCAACAACGTGCGGGAGCAATTGAACCAGATCAAGAACCCCATAGAGAAACACGGGGCCAACGCTGTGCCGATCAAAGACTATGAGAACAAGAACTCCAAAATTGCCAAAATAAGGACACACAACTCAGAGGTGGAAGAAGATGACATGGACAAGCACCAGCAGAAAACCCGATTTGCCAAACAGGCAACCTACACGTTAGTAGACAGAGATGAAAAGCCACCCAACGGCACGCCTACAAAACACCCAAATTGGACAAACAAACAAGACAACCGGGACTTGGAAAGCGCACAAAGTCTAAATCGAATGGAATATATTGTATAGCAGACAGCAGGTGCTGCCGTGCAGGGCCTTTACCTATCAATCTAAGGCAACTCGGAGCTTGTAGTTCTTAAAACGGTTGTGTAATATTTTGAGTCTAAGGCTATTATTTGCTTAATATCCCTGTGTTAATTTAAAGTTTTGACAAGCTGGCTTACACTGGCAGTGATAGTTGCTGTGGTTGGCTGGATTACCAAGTGCTGCATTTCACATCTATGCAAAACTAGTCAAAAAGTGCCCCCTCTGTCAATTCAGCCGCAGCTGACGCATCCCAGAAAGGTTTCATAAGGAATCGCTAGGATTTTATTTTGGTTTTTTTTTTTTTCCTGGAGCAGGAAAGAAATATATACATATTGGTGGGTCTGTTTGTTTTGTTTAGTTTTTTTCCTTCCTTCTCTTTTGAGACATCGCACTCTGTAGTCTTAGAACAAAAAATATGTTTTATTTATTTATTGAATTAGAGTTCTTTTGTATATTGGTTTTATGGTGACATGCAACTAGTTCTGTATTTGAAAGTGCCTTTGCAGCTCAGAACCACAGCAACTATCAAAAAAAAAAAAAGTTTATTATTTATTTTTTTATTGTAATTTTTTTTTGTTTTGTTTTGTTTTGTTTGCGGGAAGGGAGGGACCAGGAAGATTCATTGTCAGCAGTTGCTGGTAAAAAAAAAAAATGAAGAATTGAGAGGAAAATGTGTCAAAAGTAGAAGTTTGTATAGTTATGTAAATAATTCTTTTTTATTAATCACTGTGTATATTTGATTTATTAACTTAATAATCAAGAGCCTTAAATATCATTCCTTTTTTTATTTATATGTATGTGTTTAGAGCTGAAGGTTTTTCATAGCATTGTATTGCTTATGGCTTCTTTACTTTTTTACCTTTTTTTTTTTTTCGTTGTTACATGTTGCCTACATGCCAAAATTTAAATGTTCTGAATTTTGTTTTGTCTTATTTTTAATTTTTAACAATAGGAAGGGCTTTTGAGCCTTCGATGCTGACTTTTTTGTATGATGTCAAATGTGTCTCTTTTATTCCTTTGGAAACATCTTCCATAGTATCACATTCATATTTTTTTTTTTTTTGTAAAATACCAGCCAAGGCAGTTAGATCTAGTTTTTTGTTTTTTTTTCTCTCTCTCTCTCTCTCTTTTTTCTGGCTGCTTTAAAGATGGGGTGGGAGGGAAGGAAGGAAAGGATGACAGGCAGATCATCTGCTTCAGAGCAGCTTAAGGGAACACAAAGGAGCTATAACTTCTGTAGATGAAATGTGAGAGTTGTGAGTGGTTGCATGTAATTAAAAAAAAAATTAGTGTGTGAAGTTGGAAGCACCAAAATCTTACTTTGTAAACTCTTGATTTCCCCCCCCACCAAAAATAGTATAAAACTGAACCACCTGTAGATTTGATTTGATTTTTTTTTTTGTAATCTACTGTATGTAGAAAGTATTCTAATAAGCTAGTCGTTGAATACTTGAACAGTAGAATGTCCAGTAAGACCACTGTACAGGTTTGCATAGGTTCCACTGCCCGCCTTAAAAGAAATAAGGAAATCAAAGTGCTATTACAAAAGTTGGATGATCAAATAATTAAAAAAAAAAAGGATTCAAACATTGACCACTTGGATCACAGAGATAACTTGTATGATAATATTAGTGTTACATGAACATGAAAATACATCTCTTGATGTGTTATTCCTGGCAATAAATCTTGAAAAATATTTATTAAATTTTTTTTTGTATAAAACTGTGAAAAATGAGCTTCATTGAGCTGCTGACTTCAGTGTCTGGCAAAGATATTTTTCATAGCATTAGCATCAAGACCCTTTCCCAACTCAATGCCATCTATACGCTGGAATACAACTCAAAAATTGGCCAGGTTGATGCTACATACGGAGTAGAACCTTCTACTCTGTTTAAAAGGGTATAGAGCCATCAATAATCCAAGATGGCATTTGTGTCTCCACAGATAAATTCAATCCAACTATGTCTTCACTAGGTACATGTAATTGCACTAGATCCCAGCTTCCTTTGCTTGGAAGAAACTGGGGACTCAATTGGTCATGTGCACCCACTGCCACTGTTGTGGGAATGGGGAGTGGTCACTTCACTACAGTCCTATCTGGAAATTGTAATTTAGCGTAATTAAGGTTCAACCAATTAGGAAGGATTGTCCTCCAATCTCACAGAGCTCAACAATAAAATGTAAGGCTGCACAATGGTGTTCTCTTCGTTATGAGTTTTATGATGGTGCAACTCACATATGAGATTTGGCTGGGTTCAGACAGCATATGAAGCCATAATATGGTGTGTTTGCTTTTGCGTGTTATGTGAACCTAGCAAATTATCATTTATTAAATCATGATTAAGCAAATTATAACTTAATGTGATTTGTGAATCCAGTCAGTATTTCCAATAAGTGGATTTATGCCGTCTGCCTTATACCAGGTTTCAGCAATTATGTGTGTTAATCTGGTTGATTATGGAATAGTTCAACTCAAGCCAGCAGAACTACATCCCTGGAGCGTATTAAATGTCTGTTTTTCTCAACATGAACTTTCCAAGTTTCTTCTGTATGTTCCCTGACTGCTACCATCAGTCTTGGACTGAAGATCCAAGATCTGCAGAATGGCCATATTTTCCTAACTTTTGGCCCAACTCCTTTCAACTTGGTGATTCGGAGATTTCTTCCATCATGGAGCTCATGGTGGGACAGAGGATATCTGAACTGCGGCTGGACCTATTTGGCTTAATGAGTCTTGACGCGTTCCCGTTGAACGATTCAATAAGAAAGTATTTTTGTTGCTTTTACCAATGCTTTTTGTGAGTTGCACTGGGCTTGCAATTCCAGCCTTTGTGGAGGTAGAACTCCCAAGTTTACCTTCCAGGACACCAGAACAAGAAAGGGCTGGCAGGGGAGGAGCTAATAAAGCATTCTTTTAAGATGTTGATTTCTAGTAGACTACCAAGAGAAGATGGCTGGTTTCCCTGCCTGATCTATCAAACAAGAGCGGCTGTGGTTACTAAAAGCCGATGTGGTTCTAAACAACTAAAAAGGTGGTTCAGCCTCCTCCAACAAAGTTAAGCCGTGTTGAAAAGAACGCCTGAAGCCAAGAGGGCTGTTTATGAGATAAACAAGCCTGCCCTGTGTTGCAAAACAACTTAGGCAAGAGCAATTTCAATTTCCCCATGAGCAAACACTTTGAACTCGGTATTTTCTGATTATTGCTTGCTACTACGTAAACTAAACCAACCAACATTATCCTTTATTTCTTAGCGTTACAGGGTTAGGTTTTGATAAAAATCAGTTAAGAGATCAGTCTTCTCCAACTTGGCACTTCCCATATATGCTGGGGTTACAACTCCCAGGATTTCCAATTAACACACCTGAAGAGTGCCAGCTGGTAGAAAGCTGAGAAGTCATGATAATTTTAATGGTGAAATCTCTTTCTATGAAATCTCTCGCTCTCTTCAGTGAATATTGAACAAATGACTTGATCCTGCCAGGTGCATTCCACCCTATTTCACTCAAGCAAAGTGGATTAGCTCGGTGGATGAGGTCTCCGACCTGTGGAAGGGGTCTTTCTACAAGGTGGAAGAGGTCTACTAGTAGCTCATCTACTCTGGAGGCTTGTGCCTTTGCATGATTGGACGTCTCTTGCTCCCCCTGGCACTTCAAATGGATTCCCTGAGCAAAAACAGGAATGCTACAGGCCCTGGGCATATCCTTTCCTCCATCAAAATGTGTATTGATGGTTGGTGGACATACCACGGAGAAGAAAACGCCGTGACCATTCGGCCTACTTTTCCCAATCCATTATCTTCTAACCATGCTGGGACTATGTGAATTAAGAATTCTTGAACAGAAGTCCCAGCACTTTGGAGGAGGAACAGCACATTAAGGCAGAATGAATTTAACCTTTGGAAAGACATTGGAGGCAGGATGATGAATCTCCTCTGTTGTTTTTAGTTTGGGGCGCAAAACTACCAGATTGCATTCGCTGCAATTAATCATCATGAAGATCCACCAAGAATGGGAAATTTGTCAACCCTGAGCCTTTGGCGTGGTGGGGGGGTGGATAAAATTCCTTGGGTTAGATACCTCCAGCAACGTTTTGCACTATACCTTTTTCTGATAAAACTTCGGGGTTTTGGTTTGTTTGTTTTTTACCTTGAGCTGCAATCCTGTAAAATACAGGCTCGTCGTGCAAAACAATATTTTGATGGTGACTTACCAAGGGACATGGGAAGACCTTAGGGTAAGAAAGTGGAGAAATGTTTGCAGATAAGGAAGGAACAGCACATTCTCTTTGTCTGGAGATGATGCCCTATCTCACTGATGGATTTCCAAGTGGGGGTGGACACTCTTGCGTTCTGAGTGCAAGGAAATAAGGAAAATGCAGCAGTTAAGACCAGAAACAGCAGCTTAAGGTTATATGTGTCATATTTCATTAGAACAGGTCCCTGTTGCAATGCAGCTCAACTGGGTTGCTACTACCATATCTCTCTTAGTTGCTGCTCCGGCTTCCAAATGAAAAGCAATGTATCAAGCAGGAACCAATTTTATTGTGGATTTCTTTCTCTTTGCCCCAAAGACAGCAAGCTTCCTGATGCATTAAGGATTCTGATGTGTATCTTTCCTTGCTAAACTTTTTTCCTTGCTAAATCTGTTTCAAAGCCCTGAAATGAAATCACATTTTTAATTACTTGAGAGGATCATTCATTTCTCTTCTGCATTCCATTGCATCTTTGCTTCGCCATACAGTTTTGCGAAGATCATTGCTATCTTTCATCTACTATAAAGCATCCTTAGATTTTAATTATTGGCTACGGCCAATTTGCCACTGCCAACCTGCCACAGGACAACTTGCTGCGGCCAACTCGTGGGACAACTCACCTTGGGACAATTCAACAAATGCAAAAGTTAAATTAGTTTTGATGGAACCATGGCCAGTAATAATAAAATAAAAATCAATCCAGAAATAAAAGAGTTACAATAATTTTAACAAGAAAATGGTCATCAATAATAAAAGTATCTGAATGAAACAATTAATACAGTGTTGAATTGTCCCAGGGCGAGTTGGCCATGGTGAATTGACTGTGGCAAGTTGGCCGCAGCAAGTTGTCCTAAACCTGTGATGGCGAACCTATGGCATGTGTGCCAGAGGTGGCACGCAGTGTTCTGTCCCCATCCCCACACACACAAACAGCCAGCCAGGGGTTAAAGAAGTACTCACACAAGGTTCGTTATCAGGAACTTGGCAGCAATACGATAACCGTCTGCCAAGTGCTTTACTACAAGAAGAGGGAGTGTTCCTCCACCAGATAACACTAACGAATACACACAGTTTTCAAAACAGTCCAGCTCAAACATGAAACCTTCAGCAGATTTGGCGTTGTACAAAGTGACTAGCCAGAAGTTAGCTTTGTCCGTCACAGAGTCTAAATGGCCACCACACTCTCTTATATAGCCTGTGGGGTGTGGTCCAGTGACTCAGCTTAATCCCTGGCACGCCTTCTCATCTGCTGCAAACGTTTATCTCACCTTCGTTGGCGTGGATCCAGGAACGACTTATCACCCCCATCGCTGTCATCGGAGACACCTGGCTCCTGGTCAATCTCCTCTTCCACAGCAGACACCTGAGGCATTGGCAGATAAGAGGGACCTGGAGAGGGAGGCCTGGCCAGCTCCTCTCCTTCATGTTCGGAGCCTTCTTCCTCCGATAAGATAGGCTCAGAGGACGGAGCCACAACATGCAGAGCCCTCTCTGTGGGCACACGCACCTTCACCAGCTGCTCTTCTGGTTTCCAGTGCATACATGCGCACCAGCCAGCTGGTCTTCGCGGGCACTGGAGTGCCAGAAAACGCCCTGAAAAACAGCCAAAAATGACCAAAAAACAGGCATGTGCATGCCAGCCAGCTGGTCTTCAGGTTTCCAGTGCTCCGGCACGTGCGAAGACCAGCTGGTCGGTGTGCATGCACATGCCAGAAACCCAAAGACTAGCTGGCCGGAGCGCACATGCACACCGGCCAGCTGGTCTTTGGGTTTCTGGCGCTCTGGCACGCACACATGCACGCACATTCCGGTTTAAGCACTCGGTGCCAAAAAGGTTCGCCATCACTGTCCTAGACCCACATCATCTATTATCCCTTCTCAATGTTTCACCATTTCTAGGAAGCTCATTAGATTCTCATGCATTATTTATTTCCACTCTTTACACTTCAGATATTATGCTCCGTTTTTACTACTACTTTAATATTCTAAGGGTTACTATAGAAGGCTATAGGTATGAATGCGTATTCAACATTCCAGCTCCATTTAGAGCTTTGGGTTCAACAAATCAAAATGAGAAAACAGATTTGTAGAATGAACAAAATTTGGCCACACTGTGGTCAGACTAAAATGATTCAAATTCTGTTTTGGCTGAGCTGCTCTGGGTGGGTTGGGATTTAGCCAAAGAAAAACTAGGATTAGTGTTAATCCAGGTTTTGACTGTGATACATCCCATAGTTTTGTTATGAAGAAAAACAGAGCAAGGTTGCTATCCTTCCCTTCCCCCTTCTCTAGGTGTCTTATATGCCACCCCACCACCCAATTTTCTGAACCATCCTTCCCTGCTACTACTCTACAGCCATCTGACCCATCCATCCTACCTTGCTCTATGCCACTGGCCTTTCTATTCTCCAATGTTTTCTACCCCATAACTTCTCTGGCAAAACATACACATTCTAGGTCCATGCATAGAAAGAAGCAATTCTTGTTTTACTCTGGTGCACAATTTATCTAATGCTATCTGATCCATGGGGGCGCAATGACTTGGTGGTTAAAGACTCTGAGTTTGTCAGCTGGAAAGCTGTCAGCCCAGGTTTGAGACCTGAGCACCATGCAATGTGGTGAACTCCTGTTACTTGCCCCAGCTCCTGCCCGCCTAGCAGTTTGAAAGCATTCAAATGAAAGTAGATAAATAGATACCACTTCAGTGGGAAGGTAACAGCGTTCCATGCATCTTGGTATATAGTCATGCTGGCCACATGACCATGGAAGTATCTTTGAACATCGCTGGCTCCCTTGGCCAAGAAACGGAGATGTGTACCAACCCTAGATTCAGATACGATTGGAATGGGGAAACCTTTAACTTTACGTCTCTGATCCATACAAGATATATTTTACACATTCCTATCAATCTGATCGGTTAAATCAAACAGTATGTATCCAAATTGTTTGGACTGATTTAGATCAACTTATATATGTTCCATGCTTGACCTGGGCACTTTTATAGAGTGAATTATCCAATCAAGTCAGTTCAGATTTGGTGTTTCTGTCTGAATCAGCTGAGCGAGCTCAAGTGAATCGCATTGATTTTACAAATCAGGTCAGATGTTCAAATCAATATTTGAATCAATTTGAAAGTTGGGATTTAATCAGACTTGGTTTGGTTAGCCCTCAAGCTCTTGTGCCCCAACAGGTTCTTCATCGGTGTCTTGGGTACCGTATTTTTCGGAGTATAAGACGCACCGGACTATAAGACACATCTACTTTTTTTGGTGAGGAAAAGAAGAAAAAGAAATCTGCCTCTACCTCTGCCTCTGAACAATTTTGCCTCGTTGCAGCAAACAGCAAATAGCCTGCTTTACTTTCATTTTCATTTTCAGCATAGCTTGATTAGCACAAGGGGAAAAAAAATCTCCTCCAGCAATTTACCTCCTTGCAGCAAGCAGCAGAGGCCCATGCAAAACAGCTGAGAGCAAAACAGCTGAGAGTCGGGAGGCTGATCCAATCAACTTGTGCTAATTAGGCTGTGCTGAAGCTGAAAGGAGCTGTTTTTTCTTGCTGTTTGCTGCAATGAGGTAACTGCTGCAAGGCAGAGGCCAAAGGGTGGGGGCCAGTGGGTGGGCAGGGCTACATTGGGTGTATAAGACACACCGAATTTTTCACCCTCTTTTGGAGGGGGGGGAAGGTGTGTCTTATACTCTGAGAAATACGGTAAATAGAAAAGGAAGGTAAAGGATAAAGTTCCTCATACTCTCCTCTTGGATTTCTCCTTCCCCCAGCTCTGTTCCTTGAAGGTCAGAAAAATAAATGTTTTGACGTTTGTGGAGAATAGTCCAGAGATCTACAAAGGTTCATGAGGATGAGCAAGGAAAAGAGGAACATCTATCAATTAAAAATATAACTTGTAAAGTTTGTGTCTTCTTTGAGATAGGCTATTGAAATGCTAACAGAATCCAGAATCCACTTCTGAGCACAGGACCAACATCAACATCCCTCTACAAATGCTTACTGAGACAGGCTACCTGTCTTCATTTACAGAGAAGTTTGGTTTGGTTTTATGACAGCTATAAAAAGCCCTGAAGGAAGTGAGCCATTTAGATACTTTTTAGCTAGGATTTAGTCCTGGGCATAGGATAGAATCCACATTAGTTTCTCTCATGGACATCTTTTGGATGGGCTCCATGACCTTCTTTGTTCTTTGGCATCTCTCAGTGACTTGTGATGCCATTGACTATGGCATTCTTCTGAATCACCTGCAAGGTTTGAAGGTTGGGGCAAAGGGCCCCCCTTTTAGAGTGATTCTGCTCCTTCCTCAGGGGCCATTCAGGTGGTAATTATATGTGCGGAGGCAATCCAATATGTTGACCTTGGATCTTGTGAAACAAAGGAGGGAGAGAGACATCTAAATGCAGGCACTGAGGCAAAAGTCATCTGTCAGAACAGCATGAAGCATCATAGGAGATGTGATGTGTATGGAGAGTTTCAATCATCTGGGTCACAGTTGTCCCAAAGGTACTTTTCAAAAGACAACTGAACTTTCTTCGTTTGTTTCTTGAAAATGTTTCACTTCTCACCCAAGAAGCTTCTTCAGTTCTGAGGAAAACTGAAGGAACTTCTTGGATGAGAAGCGAAACTTTTTCAAGGAGCAAATCAAGAAAACTCAATCGCCTTTTAAAAAGCACCTTTGGGACAGGAGATGTGACAGTGTAGAGCAGTAGTCCCCAATCTTTCTGGCTTGGCAGTCCGGCACGGGGGGGAGGGGGGATGATTCTCTGAGAGTGGTGAATACGTGTGTGCACAAAGCTCCACTTGTGTGAGCAGCCAGCATGCGAGTGGAGCTTCACGCACAAGCACTTGCCACTTGCACGAGTGGTTCCGAACAGGCCACGGCCCGGTAGTGGACCATGGCCTGGGGGTCAGGGACCCCCGGTATAAAGAGCAAGAGAGATGAGGTTGACAGAAATATACAAGAACCTTTTCATAAGCAAAGGGGGCTGCAATACTCTTTAAATCCTAAGCAGCAAGAAAGTATTTGGAAGCATCAGTCTCATCCCTGATTCAGTGGAATATGAAGAAAGGGAAGTAAGTACAATCAGCCTTGCAAGATTCTGTTAATTTAGCCCATTTTAATGAAGTATTTTTCCGTGAAGATGGATTTGTGGTCTGGTCTACCTAATCGGGCTGATACGTAGAAATCTTATTCTGATGCTTGAAGGCTATTAGGAGCTGGACAGAATAAAACAGACTTAAGGCTCAGACACAAGTCAAACAATATGGAATGACTGAATCCATAATGGTCCCAACTTGGTTCTTGATGGAGCTGTGCTTTCCCTGAACAAGCAGGTCCATAGTCTAGAGCACGGGTGTCAAACTCAAGGCCTGTGGTCTGAATCTGGCCTGTGGGGCCACCCTGGAAACAGTGAAGGACCAGCCTGCAGTGCCTCTGCCAGCAAAAACGGAGCTTGGGAGGGCCGCGCGCAGCCCTCGCGAACTCTGTTTTTGCTGGCAGAGAGTTGCAGAAGGCCGTTGCAGAAAAAAATGGAGCTTGGGAGCCCGTTTTCGCTGGTAGAGTGCTTGGGCCACCACAATCGCCCCTGACACGAGTGACGTCGAGCTGGCCATGCCCCCCCGACCCACACACACACACCCAAGGTCAAACACAACCCTGATGTGGCCCTCAATGAAATCGAGTTTGATACCCCTGGTCTAGAGGTAGTTGCAATTCACTTCTTAGCGCACAGGAAAGAGGATAGTGGTTTGCAAAATATGACACTGTTGGAATATCTACATGTTCCTCCTGCATTGCAGATGTGAAAAACTACTCTCCACAGTTTCTAGAGCTGGTCAGCAAGAGAACTGGAGAATTCCCCACCTTAGCTAAATTGCTGGTAAGTGGAATCATATCTTGTAATCTAACCCCGTTTAAAAAGACTGTTAGACTCTAACTGTCATGGTGATGAGTGGCTGTCAGAGGCTTGACAGCAGCCCTAGATTTTTGCCTCCTGATTGAAGAGTAGAGGAGTAAAATCCTTTGCCCAGCTTTGACTGGCATGCCTATTGTAACCTTTCTTCGTCTACTGTAATGTAGAGCTGCACTTGAAGATCAACTGTTGCAGAATATGGCTGCCTGTTTACTACTGGGTCAGCCCAGTTATTGCCATGTAACACTAGTATTACAGGAGCAGTATTAGCTAGCAGTTTGTACACAATTTATGCTAATAGGTAGGGTATGTTGAGAATCCCCACTTACCACAAAATCCAGCAAGTGGGAGTGCAGATATGAGCAGTCTCTGTAAGGTAAAGGTAAAGGTTCCCCTCGCACATATGTGCTAGTTGTTCCCGACTCTAGAGGGCGGTGCTCATCTCCGTTTCAAAGCCAAAGAGCCAGTGCTGTCCGAAGACGTCTCCATGGTCATGTGGCTGGCATGACTAAACACCAAAGACGCACGGAATGCTGTTACCTTCCCACCAAAGGTGGTCCCTATTTTTCTACTTGCATTTTTTGCCTGCTTTCAAACTGCTAGGTTGGCAGAAGCTGGGACAAGTAACGGGAACTCACCCCATTACTGCGGTACTAGGGATTCGAACCACTGAACTGCTGATCTTTCAATCGACAAGCTCAGCATCTTAGCCACTGAGCCACCGTGTCCCTGCAGTCTCTGTAAGGGTCCCTTTTATGGAATTACCTGTGGCCTTGGAAGTGACACTGGCCTCTCGCCTGTTAGTTTTTAGGAAGGCAATGAAGACACGGTTGGGCCAAAGTTCTTTGGAATAGCATGATATTGTTATTATAATGTATTTTTCTTCAGAAGTCAGGCAAAGAAAATGGATTATATTCCATTTGTACTTCTCGACATACAGCAGTTCATTTAGTGACCGTTTGAAGTTACAACGGCATTGAAAGAAGTGACTTATGACCGCTTTTCCCACTTACAACTCTTTACAACATCTCCATGGTCACGTGATCAAAATTCAGACGCTTGGCAACTGACTCATGTTTATGATGGTTGCGATGACTCGGGATCATGTGATCCCCTTTTGCGACCTTCTGTCAAGCTAAGTCAATGGGGAAGCCAGATTCACTTAACAACCATGTTACTAACTTAACAACGGCAGTGAACTGCATTCACCTAACAACTGTGGCAAGAAAGGTTGCAAAATGGGGCAAACTCCCTTAACCACTGTCTCGCTTGGGAACCTAAATCTTGGGCTCCATTTTGGTCATAAGTCAAGGACTAGCTGTACTATTTTGATACTTGCTGTTTCTTTTCTATCTCACTTTGCAAGCTGCTTAACTGGCTCCATGTAAATTTCTGTTGATGTAAATCAGTCAGTCAATCAAGGGTTGCCCCTTGCCAATTTGCAGCTTATAGAATAAAAGATACATTTGGAAAGGGTTTTATTTTGTTTTTGTTTTTAAATAAGAAGAGGCCTTGGATAAAATAATACACATTTGCACTTTGGATAATGATTCACCCAAAACCTGGGAAAATTCTTTCTGGAGTTACTTAACCAACCAGTTTCTTTTCCATCTGAGTAGTTCTTGCGAAATTTACACCCAAGGCTTCCAAACCAAAGCTCACCTACTTCAGTGGGCATGATTCATATTTGAGCCAAATGTCATGCCTGCTTTACTTCCAGATTTCGCTGAGGTGCTGAGCCAACCCAAGAGCACACTGGATGATTGGACTGAACAGCAAACCAGCTAGGAGCTCTCCAAGTGAAAAGAGACATATATTACCCAACACTCCACAACGCTCAAGGGGCAGCCAATGAACAAATCTCTCCAGCTGTGCTCGGTGTTCTAACTTGGAACACACATGGTGATAGGTCAAAAACAGCATAGCGCATTGGAACATTTATGAGAAACTTAAGGACAGAGAAAGCATGTGAGGCCCAGACATCTTGAATTAAATCCTAAAAATAACAGGGGCACTGTTCAAATGCTCGTGTAAGATAATCCTTCTTATTAACCCACCCACTCCTATCCACAAAATGATAATCAGAAGCCATGCTTCTGTACTACAAGCCAAATAGAATCAAGGAATATGTTTTGGAATTTAACAGAGGAGGTCAAAACCTGTGTTTGGGCTTAGCTCTGGCCCTTGAATAAAAGAACAGGGAAAGCTGCATTTGAAAATAAGCAGATTGTATCCTTCTCTAGTACATATCATATCTGTGCTGTAAAAATCCAGAGGAACCACTAGAGGGCAGACAAAGAAACACCTCTAGGCTGCCATCTGGTGGTCATCAGGTTTTGTGCTGTTTAGCGTCATCCTCCTCCCTGGTTAGTCACAATTCATATACACAGACAGAGGGTTAGGGAGTAAAGAGCAAATCAAGTATGTGACTGCCAGATCAGCTTGCTTACACTTGGGCATTTTAAAGAAATTCTGGCAGCTTTCCTTTGTAAACTGAAACAAGCTATATTTCATTCTTGGTGGGTTTTTTTGGTGTTTTTTTTTTAAAGACTCTTTTAATACCAGTAATCTAAAAATCCAAGACTCACCCTTATTTCATGATGTTCTCATCCCTGGGAGGAAGTTCATATAGTTGCTTATTTCATTTAGTGGGCTTTCCTTTCCACACCAAGGGCAAGCAAGGGTCAGTTGTGATCATAACAAATTTGAAGCAATCTTTGTTTTGAGACTTTCCCAAGCAGAAGCTGAAAGAAATGAACTCTCACCAGAGCACCAAAGGATGATCCTACTCTTGATTGAGCCATAGCACTTAGCTCAGGCTGAGAAAGCCCAGAGGAAGAAATAAAAGGTCCTGGGACATCATGTCCACGAGATTAATTCAACTTGGGAGGCTTGCACATGCCGAACCAGAGCAGCAAACCAGAGCCTCAAATCCAAAGAAGTTTGCAATCCACTGTTCCATACAGGCCAGCTCCCAAAAAGTGGGCATGGATGGAAGATGTTAGCAGGGTTGAGAGAGAGAAAAAAAAAATTAAGAAAATATTTTGCTCTTGGAGATTGTCTCCGGTACAGAAGCATTTTTTTCAAACCTCTTTTAAAGACAAGCAGAGTGAGAGCTGGATGAACTTAAGGGAGAATGTTATTCTAGAGAGCTGGCACTGTGATGGAGAAGTCATGATTCCTATGTTTCATTAGATGACTATGCTAAACAGAGAAGCAGCTAGGCAGGCCTGAGGAGAGGGGATTTCAACCAGTACATTGTTCCGGGGCCCATGGAGCTCAAAGGGGGCCCATGAAGGGGAAATTTTTTAAAAAATTTTTTTTACAAAACAAAATTTTTAAAAAGAAAAATAATATTGGATATATACTTCATACTCTATACTTTGTGTGTATAGCAAAACCAACTTGCAGCCTTGTTTGACATAACCTTTATTAATCTGAAACTCAGTGAACGGTTATTTATGTAATTTATTGAATTTGGAAGTCCATGTGGATGTCACACACTTAATTTGTGTGGAAATGGTCTTTGGATCTCTGCCGCCCATGTACGGGGGGCGTGCGGGGGTGACCGCACGCACATGGGCGTGGGGGCGTGGGGGGGGCATATTAGTCTTGTTCCATCACTTAATAATCCTCTCGGCGGCCCTGCAACTAGAACATGTTAACTTTGCCCAATCAGATAGACAAGCAGAAGCTATAGAGGGCAGATGGTTCCATAAATAACTTGGCCCTATGAGATGGCTGCCCTGACTGGAAAGGGACAACATGCCGTGGCCAACTCACCACAGCCATCTCGTCGTGGGTCAACTCCATGTGAGATAATAATATCAATGTGATCTGCCACAGTTTCTTCAACATTATTTCCATTTTTGTGGTAATGGGCAAAAATGAAAATAGTATCAAAGAAACAGTGACGGATAACATCACTGGAATTATCCTGCAACAAGTTGTCCCATGGTGAGTTAGCCGCAGTGAGATGGCCCCCGCAAGTTGGCTGCGGCGAGTTGTCCCAAACCTGCCATGACAGCCAAGGAATCACCCCATGCTGGAGGAACAGGCTCACTTCTCAGTTCAGCCCTGAACCTTTCAGCTAAGGAGCACAACATAGCACAGCTTTCTTTCATGACAAAAATGGGCATTCTATGAGGTAAACAGCATTCCTGTGGCCTTGAAGCACTTATTAATTTATATCCCACTTTTACTATTTTTTACAAATAACTCAAGGTGGCAAACATATCCAACACACCTTCCTCCTCCTATTTTCCCCCATAACAACAACCCTGTGAGGTGGGTTGGGCTGAGAAGGGTGACCGGCCCAAAGTCAACCAACTGGCTTTCATGGCTAAGGCAGGACTTGAGCTCATATACTCCTGGTTTCTAACCTGGTATCTTAACCACTAGACCAAACTGGGTCTCCAATTAGGCCAGCAGAAGCATTCTAACACAGAGACACATACAATAGGCAAGAGCTGGGTGGAAGCAGAGCTAAGTACCAAGAACGAGAATCTTGTGTCCAAGTAAAAGATAATTTCTCTTGTCTAAAGTTTATAAATTTCCACATCTGATGCAAACAGCTTGGTTTAATTTGAGAAGAAAATAAGTGCCTCTTAAGTTTATTGGGATGCTGTTTGATGACAAAGCTGGCCTAGAGCAGGATATAGAGTCTGGGGACTTGAATTTGCTATTCCACAACTTTCATATCTTCCTCTCCAGGAAAGCATGAGGTTCTCTGGATCAGTGATCACCAACTGGTGGTCTATGGACCACTGGTGGTCCGCAAGAAAATTTTGGTGGTCCACAGAAAAATTATTCGCATTTTATATATTGCACTAAATCAGGGGTCCTCAAACTATGGCCTCTGGGCCAGATACATGCAGTAAATGTTTGCGTTGCTGTGGAGAGTCTCCCCCTTCAGGGTCTTTTTGTGTGAGTTGGAGTGGGGCAGAAATTCCAACTTGGGGTCGGCTTCAGCCTCCTGGTGTGGGGCTTTGGGTGAAGGCTGGAGGAAAGTGCCCCTGGTGGCGAAGAGCCGGAGGGCCTTGTTCCAGTGGGACTGCATCATGGCCTGGAACTGGCTGACCATCTCAGCCCACTGAGCCTCCAGGCGCCGGTACCTGGCCTTGCACTCCTGCAGGTCTTCCTTCTGCTTGGAAAGCCTATGCTCTTAGTCCTCAGTGAGGTGCTTCTGCTAAGCCTCCTTCTCACTTTCTGCTTCCTTCTCCAATTTGAACTGAGCTGTTTTGCCAACTCTTTCTCATGGTGGCTGCTTAGCTCCAATAACTGCTTCCTGTTGGGGCACTAAGGAGCCTAGGTGGGCAGGCGAGGAGGGGCTGGGAGAGGAGGGGAGAGGAGAGGCTGGCAAGGTGCCCCTCAACGTGAGTGACATTGAGTTGACCACACCCACCCAGTCACATGACTACCTAGCCACACCCAACCAGCCTATCAATAGGCAGATCATATTAGTGGTCCGTGGGATTTAAAATTATGAATTTAGTGGTTCCTGAGGTCTGAAAGGTTGGTGACCCCTGCTCTGGATAATGTAGACAATGCCTACAGATCCTTCCTTCAAAGGGTGGAATTAGCTGCTGTAACAAGTAGTGAGAAAAGATGCTATCAGAGGCCCCCATAAAGCATAATATTTTATTTTATTTTATTTATTTTGTCGAGTACATATTAGATAATATATATAAGTTATAAGCATGAATTGAATACATAAAATGAATACAATTAGTTTAAAAAGAATAGAATAGAATTCTTTTATTGGCCAAGTGTGATTGGACATACAAGGAATTTATCTTTGGTGCATATACTCTCAGTGTACATAAAGAAAAAATAAAATATATTCATCAAGAATCATAAGATACAACACTTAGTGATAGTCATAGGATACTAATAAGCAATCAAATCATACTAGGAAACAATAAAAACAATATAAGTTGTATAGATACAAGCAACATGAATATAAGAAAATAAGTATAAAAAATAAGTATATAAAAAGTAAGTATATAAACTGAAAGGAGACATCATTTTATGTAATTCAATTTTAAGACCGAAGCTCATTCTTCGTGATTTTTTTTGTTTATAAAAAAATCCAGTTGTAATGGGTGAGGGATTTTTACACATACACGTTTTTAGCCAATTCTCAAACTGAACTTTGTACATGCTCGGGCCTAGAATATGCAAGTGAATGAAGACTAGAGAGAAACCCATAGATTTTGAAGAGGCTACATCATCTCATAAGAGGGAGAGATTTGGCAACAGCAAAATAGATTTTAAATACAAAGCAGATGTGTTAAATTCATAAATTCTGCTGGCTTTTTTTTTTTTTAAAGAGGCCTGTATTGATCATATAGCTGGGTCCTCCTACTGGCATTCCTTTCGCCACTGTGGGAGCAGAGTGTTGATCTAACGGGACCTCTGACCTGACCCAGCGGGACTCTTCTGATGTTCTTGTGTTCCAGCAAGTTTTCTTCTCCCACACTGTTGACTGATTTTGCCAAGAGCAGCCCAGTAATATTCTGCAAAGATTTACCCCACCCCTCACGCTCTTGAGAGATGTTTTTCTTTCCACACTAAATTTTGAAATGGCGTCTTCATATGCAGACGGGTTCACCAGCATAACCAGGAGCAAAGTTTTCTCTGGACTCAGAGCAAAGAAACCCCCCATGACAGACTCCACAGCAAGTCGCTCAAATTGGGACTCTGCCAAGAAGGGGAAAGTCTTTCCAGAGAGCATTTAAAAGGAGGAAAAAGAGATTCTAGTCCATTCTGTTGATTGAAATAAATGAGATTACAGTTTGGGCATTTTCTCTAGCAATGGTGCCACCCTCAACTTGCTTCTCTAATATGGAATGCTGAACAACTTTTATAATTCATAATCATTTAGATGTCAACTCTCTGGGAAATCAGGTAGCATACAAATGCTTGTATTAAAATAAATAGGTTATTATCTATTTATCACAGGCTAAGTCAGTGTTATTGCCCAGGGAACCTCTTCCATCAGTCATGCTAAAATGAATGGGACTGTATGGCAACCCCACTACTAGAAAATTGAGTGAAGGAATATGAAAGCTCCTGTATTTGTCAGCTGTTTATTCTTGCAGAAAGAGTAGTTGAATTTGGCAATTCTCCTTCTGGAATATTTAATTCCAGATTCCTCAGGATGCTCCAGAAACAACAATATTATGCTATTGTTCTGATATGTATCCCTTAACCATTCTTAATGTATAAAAGAATGGCAAACTGCTGCTGAAAATGTTCTTAGAAAGTGTTTTTCTTCACACACTGCTCTTAATTTGCCAAGATTAAGCCAGAATCAGTTTGGAATCAGAATTGCCTGCAAGCATACAAATTATGTTTGCACTGGAACTCAAAGGTTTCTTGGCGCCAAACTTCAGAAGGCACTGACCTGCAACAAAATGGAGATTTAGTTTTCTGGCAGACCCTTGTCTTGTAGAAACATCTGGACCACAGCATTCCATGATGATTAACCGTGCACACCCACTCATCTAAGTTATGGTTTCTAGATTGGATTTTTTTTTTTATTAAGTACCTTCACAGCACTTTCCCCCCCATCCATGGCTGATCTTATCCACTTAATTGCTCTCTATTCCAATATATTTAGCTATGCAAGCCCACCTGCCATATTACAACCTCTTCCTACCTAGACTTGTCCTAATGCTATGGAAGACTGTTTATTGTATCATAGAGATCCCCAAACCTTTCACCTTCTTGGTATCACCTTGAAAAATGGTGGCCCAACAAGCCAGGATCTGGGTTTCCCAACCCAATAAGTGCTTAGAAGTATTATGATGTTTTGGGCAAGGCGTGATGTTAAAAGCTTTGGAAGAAACCAAAGTATTCCCATGCTATTCCTCAATAAAGGGTCAAAATGTGGTTCTGTCTAACTGCATTCACTTGCCAGAAGGTGAGATTACCCCAATACTTGGAAAGATGAAGAAGTACTACCGTGGCTTTATTGTCGTCATCTTCTCCTTCTCCTTCTTCATATTCAACGTGTTTATAATTTCATTAATCACACATCAATATTTTTGGATTAAAGACTAGTATTCCACTACAATGAAACATGCTACACAGTTAGAAACAATAACAAATTTTGTTTCTTACAATTATTTTTAAAACCTCTAGTAAAATTGGTGATATGAGTCGGGACATGAATGGGTACCATGAAGGAGATAAGGAGAACCACCAGATTTTTAAAAAGAACAAAGAAAAGGAGTTTTGATCAATTCGGAATTCAGTTGTAAAGGAGGGGTAGCAATAATGGCAGGATCATTGGATGACGCATTCAATTGTCTGATGTATCTGATGACCAAAGTAATAAAACCAGATTCGTAAAAATAGAATACTGTATGGGAAAGTAGAATACTATTGGTGGGACCTTGCAAACTTTAGATACTTTCTTTCAGAAGGATCACAAATCTTGCTAGATTAAGCAATCCAGGCCTCAATGAATTGAAGAGATCCCAGAAAAATATGGTTCATTTGTATGACAAATTTGTAGAACTGCTGAACCTTTCTGACAGCTAAGAATCAAGAGCTGAGTGCTATGTTTCTGAATTTCTAATTGTTTCGGCCTATTTAGCTTTCAAAACAGCTTATCAACATGTACCAGTATATTTTAAATACAAACATTTATTTTATTGATTCATGTTTTTCTTTTTTTTTTTTATTGAAAAAGTTTTTCAAATACAAATTTTCCCCCTTTCCCCCCACTCCCTAACCCCCCTCCCCCTCCCCTCCCCCCATGGCTTCTGCAAGATGAAATCCAAATTAATATCACATTATATAATACTTTACCACCCTTTTACATCACCTCCTATGTGCTAAACATTTCTTTCTAACATTATTATTATGTCCCCCGCATACTATACATTTCAAACAACATTCGGCTATGAAACTATATAATAAATCCTAATTTGGCATTTATTCTATTCATAATCCACCCCCATACGTATATCTCTTAACACAAATCTTTTAAGTATATTAATATCTAAACATAACATCCCTTTTCCTAAACTAAGCAATCAGTAACATTACCTATCACCTTGTACCATATCAATTTTATTTCACCCACTTTCCTACAGGTCTACCATACATAATATATTTAATATCTTTATTCTTCTGCCCGTATCACTAAAATATATTTCCATATATAAATAAAACCCTCAAATGACTTTAAATTTGTATTCCATATAATATCTTCTGTAATGTTTTTCAACTAGATTGTTAATTCCATCGACCATGTTAAGGTAACATCAAGTCCTGCTTCCAACAGTATATTCAGTATCTTCAATTACCATCTGCCCCCATCATTAATAAGTATTTCTGTATATGAAACACCCCCCCCCGAGTGACTTTATATTTATGTTCCATATGGTATCTTCTGTAATGTCTTTTGTCTAGATTATTAATTCCGACAACCACGTTAGGGTAACAGCCAGATCATCTGCATGCCCCAATTCCATAGTTCTCTTGCCTTGTAGCTCAACATATACGTAATCCATTTTTCAAAGAGTCCAAAATAGAAAGTTCCAATCCGGTCAATCACAGGCCATCTTCCACATCCCAAAAGCACCAGCACTGCAGAGATCTGTTATTCTTCTCAAAATAGTATAAGTCTGTAATTTGCCTCAGCTATATTTTCATGTATCAGCCTTCTATAAATCCTGCTTATTATATTTAATCGTCTCTTAAATAACTGGCATTAATCTGTTGGCTAAAAAAAAATTGTAGTTTAAAATTTTTTAGTTTTGTAGAACCTGCGTCTTCTTTTCTTAACTTGTTGTGGTTTAAATCTCCACCCTGGTTGCCTTTCTAGGACTTGTATATCAGCTGATTGAATTACATGCTGGTCTTTAACTTGATAAGACATCAAATCGAGATCCGAAGCCGCCTCTCTTGTATTTATAGGTGATCCAGCGATAGCCTCTGAAGGAGAATCCAAAAGCGGCTCATCCAAAAAGCCCTCTATAACTTGTCGTTTTTCCATTACCTCCATCTCCATCTGCTTAGCCTGAGTTTCAATCTCTTGTTCATTTTGCTTTTCTTTATCCCCCTCCTGTATTCCTGACACTGATGATATACGTGGAGATGTTGGGCCCATTTTAAAAACCTTGTAGTAAAATTCTTCCGCTTTTTCAACAGTGTTGAATTGATATCTTTCTCCTTGATATCTCAATATTATACCAACTGGAGCATCCCACCTAAATGGGATGTTTTGTTTCTTTAGCTCAGTCACCAAAAATCCAAAATCCTTTCTATCTTTTAACATCTTGGACGGCAGCTCTTTATATATCCAGATCTTCTTTCCATTCATTTCTAAGGTGGAGTTAAAAGACTTTTGCACAATATCATTTCTTATTCCTTTATCAGTAAAATAAACCACCACATCTCTAGGCAATTGTCTTTGCTTTGCCACCCAAGAATTTACTCTGTAGGCCTTATCAATCTTACAAAATACTTCTTCAGAGCTGACCTTTAAGATCACAGCCAGAACTTCAGCAGACATCTTTCTCAAGTCCTCCCTGTTATTTTCCTGTATTCCTCTCATTCTGATTGCAAATTCCATTGATCTAAATTGCATCATTGTAACTTCATTTTCAATCCTTTGCTTTATATTATCTGCATTGTAAGTCTTGTGATCAGCTTCCTTCATTTTAGACTCTACTTCTGAGCTATTTTCTTGAATCATTGTCAAATCATTTTCAATTCTTTGCATTTTATTATCCAGATTATGAATCTTATAATCAGCTTCCTTCATTTTAGAGTCTATTTCTAAATTAATATCTTTATCCATCTTTAGAATTACTTCTGAAAAGCTTTTCAAAGCTGTTATATCGCTTCAGGTTATCATACTTTTGTTGAACCAACTCTTTAATTTCCTGTCTAAATTTTTCAAGATTCTGGTTCATAATCTCATCATGTCTTGCCAACTCCTCCACAACAAATTCCTTTAAAACTTTAAAACCATTCTTCTGCATCTGCGAGCTCAAAAATTGCTCTTGTGATTTATAAATGGGGGAGCCCCCCCCCCCCCACAGCTTGGTTGTCTGGCTTTGTCAGTTTTAACGCCATCCTGCCACCCAAACAGACTCTTTTTAAAGAAAGAAAAAGTCTTTTCTCCACACAATATCAATATCAAGTCTCTAAGAAAGGAAGAAGCATGAAACAGAAATTTTTCTCTTCCCTTGTAGCCAGCACTATTGCTTCAGATACTTTGTAGCAAGTTAAACCATTCAAACGGAAAGACTTTCGCTTTCAGCTTTCTTCTCAAGCCTCAGCCAGCCGCCATTTTAAACTCCCCCCCCCTTTTCACTCTTTCCTCATTCGTAAAATCAATCATAGGGTTGTTACAAATACTTGTGATTTAGTCCCAAATCCAGATTTCATCCTGCTTATTCGAGCAATCTGTTAGTTTTTGCTAATTAGGTTGGTCACATCGTCTAGCTCTGCAAAGCGCAGAGTTCTCCCGCAGCCCGGAGCAGTGGCGAGCTGGATAGGGAGCCTCATCCTGCTTCCTTCCCAAGAGTAAAAAAAAAACTCTGGGGACTTCGCAGAGGGCTCTACCTGCTCTCGCCGGCTCACCTCACATTTCCTTAAGGAAACGGAGTTTTTTGAGCCGCCTCTCAGCTGTGAAGGCGGCTCTTTACGGGCGGCGGGGGGTGGCGGTCCCAAAAGACCGTCTAGCGACGATGGAAGCCAAACCGGAAGCCGATTCATGTCTTTCTTAAACTTTATAATGCACGTGTCTTTCAGTCTGATTAATGAAGGTGAAACATCTGCCAGAAAGTAGATTCAACTATGTCCTTGATAATATATTTGGGTTAGTAATGTACATGAAAGAGAGATCAGATATTTTCCTTCTAGAAGGAAGTACTTTTCTAAGTTCTGTTCACTTTCCTTGGTATAAATGGAAAGGCTTTAAACTATTTAAGAAATGAATGCTGAAACATTTCAGTTTTGCTTGCTCAAACATGCTAAGGCACATAAAATAAAATCAGTCAATGAATCTTGACAACTGCAGAGAATCTCTTAATGGAACAAAAGGAATTTTAAAATGGGTGGGAGGGACCTACAGTGAAGTTTATATACTTTTTAAAATAGTATCAGTACTGTTTTAATTCAAATGCAAAGTAAACAAGATCTTCAATGTCATTGGATTGAATTTGTAACAGTTTATACTACAGATCTTTAAAAGCATTAAATCATTGTATTGAAACAATTATGTGATTTTTAAAAAAGTATCATTTTGACATTCATAGGATGGTGCTATGTTCACAGCACCAAAGAGGACAGTGAATTTCTAGATCAGAAATTTCACTATCCCTAAATTTCATTTATCTTGGGGCATTTGTTTTCTTTCTTTCAGGCTTACTGTACAGCGCTGTTGTGAGATTATATTGGGAAATAACATTCTCCCACACTTCTTTTAGAAAGAGTAAAAAGAAATGTGCACGAGTAACAAACAAACCAAGGATATTATTGTTAGGATCGATTGTCCTAGAGTCTAGACAATGAGCCCTCCAGCTATTAAGGTGCTAAGCCTGCTTGAAGCAATCCTGATGCAGTTTAATTTCCTCATCAACATTTATTGCAACAGGAAAAATGAGGCAACGGAACAGCAAAGCTGATAACCTCAAATGGACCATAGTTAGAAAAAGGTTCTTTATGTGGATTTCAGGCACTAATGGTTCGATTCTTTAATCTGTGTCTTGTGGAAATCTATTCACTTAAGCATACGGCATCATTTCTTCAAAAGAAGTTTTGAATATGCAAAGTGATTTATCAGACAAGACACAGGGAAAAAAAGATGTGTAAAAACACATTTTACAGAAGGAAAGTATTTATTTTCCATTATACTATTAAATAAAAACAGGACTATGAAGAGCTAAACAGACAAAGGACCATAAAACAGATTTCTGTCATTGTTATGGAGAAACTTCAAATCAGTCAATTATATGCCAAGGAAACAGAACTCAGAATGATTCCTTATGATTCAAGCTATGGAGCTATCCTTGACTGCCATGCATCCTGAATTTTGCTTATTTCAGTGTCCCTAAAAATCTCAGACTTCTTAATTAGTTCAGGAATTGCTTTCAAATCTTCAGCAAAGTCTACTTGTTCATTACATGTGACACATGTAAAAGGGATACGGTAGCACCAGAGGAAGGCACAGATTTTCTTGCCTTATTTTTTACCTTTTTCCTTTCACCCTGTTTTTGGATCTCTCCCTCTCTCTCAACCCTGGCTTGGCATATTTCAGGAGTGAAACATTAAGGACTATTTGGTGTCTGTGGTTGAATTGGGTCTGTCTGCACAATGCTGTAGCACTTCTCATAAAACCAGTCTCAAGGGAAGATTTTTCTTTAAGTAAGCAATTCTCCATCAGACGTGAATACTGCCAAGCCTCATTCGGATCACGATGTGGGATTTGGTGGGGACTTCTCTAGAAGAGGGCTCTGAACTACCAAGTACGACTCTTGCATCTGGGAACCGGGTGATCCTGGCCTTGGAGACATCTTTCTTCCTCCTGCATGCTCAGCGCACTATTTCAGTTCTTTCAGTCACCCTTTGACTTCGGTTTGGATGTGGCAGTGCTGACTCATAGCACCGCTGAGGGTTCCTGCAGAGAAGTCATGTCTAACCACTCCACAAATGAAGTTTTTGCTGGCTGTTAGCGTTGCTTGGCTGTCTCCAGTCCACATCATTGCCCATTCTGAAACAGGAAGTCCCAAGCTGCTCTTAGCTCTATTTATGCAATCTTTTGATTGTGTTTTACGCCTACATTTTCAGTTCAGGCTGGAGCATCAAACTGGTTGAAATGCATTCTTCCTACTCCGTGTCTGAATCTGGTGAGCCAAGATATACTTTCGTGGTGGCCACCCTGGGCTGAGGTTTCTTCTTGTTAGCATGTGTTGCCCTCTTCATTCTAAATAATAAAAATAAAAATAATTAAAACCATTTTATTTTCATAATGCAGATGTCTTAACACTTCATTGTTTCTAGAAATTTGGAGAACCTCCACTACTGGAAATGTTAAAATGATCTTGATGACTTTTCCCCATTATTCATCAGATTAAGAGATATCCATCTGCCCTGAGGGAAGTGATATTTAGTAAAACAATGAGCTCTGTAGGAGTTAAAATTTAAATCCACAGGACAGATTGATATTCCATGCAGAAGTTATAACCCACAATGTAGGTCATCTTGAAATGCTTCCCTTAAGCGATGGCTTCCAACAAAGCAAGATGTGCAAACATTCAGAATGGAAACTTGCCTTCAATTAAGTGGGGTGGATTCTTTTTTCAACACCTTGATACTCTAGGGTATTTAGCATTCCATTCTCACGAATACGGCATATATCGAATTACGAAAGATATGTGCCTTATGATGCCTTGATTTTATATTAGAGGTGTATCTATTTACTAATTCAACATGCTTCTTCCAGTTACAAGGCTAGCAGAGATTCAAAACATAATAACATTGTTGTCATAACAGGACATCTGCAATAGCTCCTTGGAGATTGCTTGCCTAGCCAATAAGCCACCTCCTGATTTGGGGCAATCCTATCCTATATAGCAATAGGAATAGCACTTAGACTTATATACCGTTTTACAGTACTTTACAGCCCTCTCTAAGCAGTTTACAGAGTCAGCATATTGCCCGCAACAATCTGGGTGCTCATGTTACCCACCTTGGAAGGATGGAAGGCTGGGTCACCCTTGAGCCTGGTGAGATTTGAACTGCCAAATTGCAGGTAGCCGGCAGTCAGCAGAAGTAGCCTGCAATATTGCACTCTAACCACTGCGCCACCATGGCTCATACATATATAAATTTAATAAAGCCGTGTTCCCTATGTTCCTGTGAAGTGCTCAGCACACAGAGCCTATAGGCACATCAAGCCCTGTTCAAAAGAAATTTCTGAAGACTTCTATAAAAAGGTATAAATGCCTAAGGGTCTAGAAAAAATAGAAAAGCTATTTCTAAAAGTCTAGGTTTCCATTGTTCTATACCAGTGATGGCGAACCTTTTTGGCACTGAGTGCCAAAACCCAGCGCCGGAAACCCGAAGACCAGCTAGCTGGCACGCACATGCCTGTTTTTCGGCCATTTATTGGGCCATTTTCCAGTGCTCTGGCACCTACGAACACCAGCTGGCCGGCGCGCTGGAAACCAGAAGAGAAGCTGGTGGTGGCACGCATGCCCACAGAGAGGGTTCTGCATGCCACCTCTGGCACGTGTGCCATAGGTTCGCCATCACGGTTCTATACTATATTTGGAAGCAAAGTCTTGAGCTGGAGAAGATTAGATACAATAGCTAATCTTTCCAAGAGTGGTCACTGGGTCAAAACCTCTGCAAGAGTGCAGGTTTAAATTGTCTACAATATTACAGCAAATCCCAGAAGAACACGATGGATCTGTTGATCTCCCTGGCCTTAGGTAACTTCAGTCATCATGACTGAAAAACAGTGAAGTTCAAGGAAGTTCAAATGGAGGTCAAGGGAGAAAAGAAGCCATTGATTGCTTCTAAAATGAACACTGATGCTCATTTCAAGTTTATTAAAAAGCACCTGGATAATTGTTTATAGGAATATTCTATGGAAAGATGAGTCAAAGGTAGAATTTGGAGCCTAAGTGGTTGTTAACGTTCGAAATTTCCTAAATGCTAATAAGTTTAAGCCTTTTGCCATGGCGGAATAGGATAAATTTCTTACACAGCAATATAAGAGTGTGATTGTACGTTCTGTGATCAGTTACGGAATCTAAAGGCTGTACCTTTTCCCAATGACACATTGTTTATTGGATAACTTGAATGAATGAAACAAGAATCTGGTTTGCTATGATTTGTTCAACTCCGTCACAAACACTCATAAGAAGCAACCAGTGACACAAAATTTTAAAAAATCATAAAATTGAGATGCTGGGTGTTTATTCGGGGAGCAGCAGTAGAAAAAGAAAACTCTTAAGCAATATGAAGTTAAATAGCACCATCTGTTACACACAACTGAACTTTAAACAGCCTAAGTGTTAACCGCAAGCACAGCCAAATAGCGCTCTGGATCTTGAATTGTGAGATTAGCTTTCTCAGAAATGAAAAAGTCAATAACTGAAACTGAAGTTTAAATCATCTTAATGTTTTTTACTACAAAGATCAACACAGAAGTCTTGAAGTTCCTCAAAGATTAAAGAATTTATCACGGAATATTTCTAATTAATGAAAGCTTATGTCATAATAAATTAGTTATTTCTAAACTACAGTAAGACGAACATTGCTCCAGCTTCAGAAATTTTTATTTTGAGCCAAATATATTGAATTAGAAGAACTATGCAGTCTTTTCTTCAGCCTAAAGGACCCTCATCGATTTCCAAACTATCAAAGGACCCCATTTTATTTTATATAATTATTTCTACAGCTCTTATCATTCAAGTTACATCCTATCTTTCCATCTAAGCAGGATAATCAAGACAGCTTACAATATTCTAACAATAAAACTGGAAAATAAGGAAAAATAAATTAAGAGTTACTCAAAAACAGAGCTGCTGTAACACCTCAAATCATTTTTTTTAAAGTCCAAAAGCTCTGTATTCCTTATTCATAGTTCTAACAATAGAAAGTTGTAAACTAAGTTGAGTTTTGCATGGAGGAATGCATTCCTTAGTTTACAGTATTGGAGAAAGCTCACTTCTGCCTATGTGACAGATGGGCCTTGAACAGTAGAGACAATTTAAACAAGTTTCTCCTCAGTATTTTAAATGTCCAGGTAAATCCATAATGCGGAATTAGATAATTCAGAGTGGATATGGACTCTTGAGTCACTAGAGGACCTGTAAGTATCAGCCTGGCTGATGGAATCCACAGCAGATGAAGATTCGGATAAGAAAGACCATTACAATAGCCTAAAGATTGGAAAGGTGGCAGGATAAAGACAATCAGACTACTAACAGTAAAAATACTTTCATAGGAAGAATAGGTTTCTACCTCACTCTTCACCATGTTTGAGTGTGTGTGTTTGGACATGTTGTCTTTTTTTCAACAGTTTAGTGGTTTTTCTACTTTGATTTCTAAAAATAATAGATATTGTTATAGCACAACAATTATTTTAGGTTTTTCATACTTCCAAATACTAACCAGGTTTGAGACTGCTTAAGTTTTTGAGATCAGACAAGGTTGGATAAATGCCACCACCTAGCTGGACCGAAGAATAAATCTTCCATTATAAAAGAACAGTGCTAATTTTCTTATATCTTGGAAAATATTGATTTTGTTTTTGTGATGAAGTCGACATTTAATCAAATCAGTTCTTTAGAAATAAGCACAATATATTGGAATCTACAAAAATAAAGTAGCAAGATTTTTTTTTTTTAAAAAAAAATAGATATCGTACTACTACCACCATCTATGTACTTACAATTAAATGACATGTGGAAAGAAATTAGGGCATGGGGTAGTGGTGAAATTAGCCCTTAATATAAATATAATTTGCCTTTAGACCTTAGAACAATGATGGCTAACCTTTTCTGGACCAAGTGCCCAAAGCGCGCGCATGTGCCTGGGAACACTCAAAATGCAATGAGTGTGCACCTCCCATGCATGCACCCCACTCTCCGCACATATGTGTGCACCCCCCCACACGCCCCAACCCCGTGCATGCACCCCCTGCATGCGCTCTAGTGCATGCGTGCACGGCCACCCCGCATGTTCCCCGCCCTCTGCACATGCAGAGACCTGATGACCAGCTGGCTGGTGGGAAGCACACGCGCATGTACAGCATAACTGAACTGGGGCGATGGCTTGCGTGCCCACAGAGAGTGAGCTGCGTGCCACCTGTGGCACGCGTACCATAGCTTTGCCATCATGGACCCTCAACTTCCATTATAATTTAACTTTGCTGCTGATTCCAGACAATCGTTATTTTTAGAAAGTTGATTTTATTCAAAGTTAACTTTACCCCCACATACTCCTGGAGTGAAGGAGACAGCTGCTTTGACATTATTAAATTTTGTATTCACATCTTGGTTATATAAAAAGTGCATGCTGTGGGGCGTATGGGAAGAGCACTTACAACTTTTTTAGAGTGTCTTGTTTTTCCTGTTGAGTCAGGGAAATCTGGCATTTTCTATCTTCAGCTGAACCTTGAAAATATTCAGACACCTTGGTGAATAGATTCTCCTCCTATCCAAAAAAACAAAACAAAAAAGACCCTAATACTAGTGTTTGAAATATAAATCCATTATTTTATTTTACTTAATCCAAATGTTACACAATACTGGTGCTCTTCATTATAGTTTCAAATGCCAATAAGCCAAATCTGAAGAGAAACATGCTTGATTCTGTGAAACGCTTTCTGCACCGCTAGCAATACTCTTTGGCTGTACATTTTTTTCAGCTATTAAATTGAACCACAAATAAATATGGTCTATAAACCTGACTCCAGTCATACTAAGAAATTGTTGGGAAATACTTGGGGCCTGCATGGCTCACATTATGACATTTATCAAAAGTCTGTAAAACAGTCAGCAGCATACTTCACCAATTATTATTAAAGAAATTGGATGGCGTGGTAAATGACTCTCTTAATATTCCCATTATCACCTATGGGATGTTGTAAGTTACCTTCAGATTCATATTTCATGCTAAGATTAACTGAACAGTGGAAAAATACGTCTAGAGGTATTGCATCCATCATCTTATGCCAGAAGTTTTCCATTTGCATTTCTATCTTTAAATATCCCATACATTATATGGTTGTGAAAACATTGTTAACCACTATACACACTCTCTATACACACATCTGGCACACACACATCAGGGGAACAAAAAATGGCCAATGCCAAGGGCCCCTTATTCACCTCTCACTTGTGGATGGTAATTGCCCAAGATGAGATTTCAATGACGTTCAATACCATGATTAAGGCATGTAAACTAAAACCAGATCATGAGGATAATCCACGAGGGTTAAGGGATTCCATTTTAACTACAATTTAATCTATGGTTTGGGGTTTTAAACCTAATCATACCATGCCTAAGAATAGTGTGTCAGCCAGGTAAATCTATCTCTGCATCTGAAGTACACATGAACAGTACATACTGTAAATATCAATGTTTGTTACATTTCATTGAGAAGAAGCAAAATAGGTTGCCATTAATGCATTTTCTGACATTCTGGTTTCTGTTTATATGCTCTACTATTCTACTAGTTCTCTGAGCATTTCAAGATCATTCTCTTAGCCCAATATTCTCATGCTTGAACTAAGGGGGAGGCAGGGAGCAAATCAATACATAATATAATTAACTGAATGCATTTTTTAGAACTCAACAAAAAGCGAATATAGCATCTGTGGCAACAGGTGGTACAAATGCAACAAACACGTTTGAAGGTATCACACCAAGAGCACATTCAATAGTTTTTACGTGGATCATGGTTCCTCAGATCTGAATAACTACTCAGCTAAGTCTGTACAACTGGAAGCAGAAGTCTGAGAATGGCCTTAATATTTTTCACCAAATTTCAGTTGTGATATACAGTATGGCAAACCCACTTTTGAAACTTATGGCCCATTGGGGTGGCTTTCCCCAAGACAGTTAACCCATAACTGAAACATATTACTTAAAATTTAACTAGTCTACATAACTACATGTGAAAAACACCTGAGTGCCATATAGGTGGGTTTTTGTTTTTGTTTTGTATTATATTTTAATGCAATTTTAGAAAGGGCTCTGAATTCAACTGCAATAATTGTAGAGGCAGGAGACAATGTTTTATCTTTTTCATGTAATCCATTTTCATAAACAAAACTGTTCCTTTTTTCAAGATGTTTTTTCCTACTAAAGAAAGATTGGGTTTTTGTTTTGTTTTTGCATTTGAATGGGGGAGAAAAGCCTCAGGATTTATTTTGACCATAAATTAAGCCTGTAGGAAAGGGATGACATATCTATCTTCCCCTGGTGTTCCATTCAAAGTTTAGAGAAGGCTTCTCTCACAAGGGAAACTCTGTTGGGATATTTCCTGTGTCTCTCCCACGGTCCTAGTAACATGACTAAGACTCTTCAAGGACACTTGATAAAGCTTATAATTTCACCTGCTGCCTCCATCTGCTTTGAAATTAATTGTTTGTGGCTGAAACTGGCTGTGTTAAGAAAAATAACTGCCCGTTTTTCAAAAAGTGGCAAAAAGGAGTTAATGTTTTGCAAAATAACAAATTTTTATGTGAAACACTTCCCAACATGTCCTGCAAGTACAGTAGATTTTCCCCTTGGAACCACACCCTGCCTGTGTTATATTTTGAGAACTGAACAATTAATGTGAGGAATGTGAGTCATTCTTTGAATGACACTGTGAGAACTAAAGAGTCTCATTTTTTTAAAAGAGGGATATAAATTGCCTGAAAAATAGAATGATTCCATAATAAAGACAACAATTAAGCAGAATAGACATTTCATAAAATACCCATTATGGTATTAACAATGATATTTTCATAATTAAAGAACTGGGAGATCAGGGAGGCAGAGAGGAATGGTTACAGAGTTAAGGGGATTTGTTTTGAGAACACAGTTGCTTATTTCCTGTGGGAATGACATGGCTTGCAAAAAAGAAAGACAATATAACACGAGTTCTTATCCTGCTGAGTAAACCCAAATTCTTTTACTTATCTAAATTCCCTCTCTCTCTCTCTCTCTCTCTCTCTCTCTCTCACACACACACACACACACACACACACACACACACACACCATACCATACTGTATACAGAGTAGATACAAATATAAAAAAAAGGCTTATAAGCGTTATATGAACCGTTAACATGGTATAGAAAAAAACTAGAAAAGCGGAATATTAATGATTAGGAAGAGTAAGGTTGTAAAGGAGGTGATTGTTTTGGTACCATCTCTACTTTATCCTCTTAGTAGATGATCTATGCAGAAAGGTAGATTAAGATCATGTGATCCTAACAGTTCTGAGTTTCTCAGTGCCCAGATAGCATTCTAGATCATTTGGCAGACTTGGGCTTGAGAGTCACTGAGTATTGAACAGAAAAGCAGCGGGAATATCCCATGAATAGAATAATAAAAATAAAATAGAATAATAACATTGTCACTTTGAATGTACACTAAGCGGCATACATTAAAGTGAAATTTTGTTACATACAATTCTCAAAGGGTTACCACCTCCAATATATTCTACGTAATATAACAGAATAAATAAATAAATAAATAAATAAATAAATAAATAAATACATACATACATACATACATACATATACAGAGTCTAGTTCAGATACCTGTACATTGCGAGTTTACCAGACGGATGGCATAGGGAACAAAGCTATTACAGAATCTGGTAGTCCTGCTAGAAATACTTCGAAAACCTCCTCTCTGAAGTGAGCAACAGAAACAGGCCATAAAGTGGGTGTATGGGGTCTCTAACAATGCTTTGAGCTCTAAGCACATAGCACTTAGAACAGTGGTTCCCAATGTTTTTTTGGCCATGCCCCACTTAAGCATTTAAAAAATCCTGATGCCCCCCCTGGGGTGAAATGTAAAATTTGTTACTACCGGTTCTGTGGGCATGGCTTGGTGGGGGGGGGATAATATGACTGGGGTGGGCGTCGCCAACTTTTTTTTTAACTTTTCAAAGCATTTTTTCTAATGCTTTGAAAAGCCTCTGTCGATCAGGCAACTCAGCTGGGATCATCAGAAAGGCTTTTTTAAGAATACCTCTCTGCCGATCAGGTAACTCAGCTGGGATCGTCAGAGACTTTTCAAAGCATTTTTTTTTACCACCTCTTCAGCCAAGAGGTTGCAGAAAAAAATGCTTTGAAAAGCCTCTGACAATCCCAGCTGAGCTGCGTGATCATCAGAGGCTTTTTTTTTTTTACTTTTAAAAGCATTTTTTCGTCGGAAGAGGTTGTAGAAAAAATGCTTTTAAAAGTAAAAAAAAAGCCTCTGATGATCGTGCGGCTCAGCTGGCCATGGTGGGGGGGGGGGGGCGCAGGGATTTTTGCTACCGGTTCTCCAAACCACCTGCCGCCATCGCTACCGGATCGGGTGATCCAGTCCGAACCAGGAGCATTTCACCCCTGCCCCCCCTCTGTGACATATAATTCTTACTATTCAAAAAGTGAACGCCTACTCACAGGAGGAAGCCTAAAAGGCCATTAACCTGGTTTAAACAAGGTTCCAATTGCCACCATTAAAAATCAAATCCCCCCCCCCTTGGGATGTGGGCCCCACATTGGGAACCACTGGCTTAGAAGCAGCATCCTGAATACCAGAAAGTGAGCTTCCTACGATCTTCTCGGCTGTCCTTACCACTCATAATTATATTGTAAGTATTTCCCTGATCAGTTCTTCCACCTTACCATACAATCAGATACTGTAGTCAATCAAGAAAAGAAGGGTGTTTCCAGAAAATTAGTTTATGATTTAAGGAATTTATTTGTTTCTCAAATAAATGAAACTTAAAATGCACCACCTGCCCAAAGCAGGACAAAGAGATTCAATTTCCTCCATTTTTTTTCAGTGTTTCCCTCAATTCGGAGAGTCCCATAGAAAGCAGTAGCACAAATATCACAGATGCTGATTGGAAAAGGGCCAGTCACTTTACTGATGACGAATGACATCTCCCCCCTGCTTACACTACACTGTGTTTCCAATATAACCACGTCATCTAGAGGTTCGCACGGCCTTCAAAGAAGAGAACCATCTGATCAATCTCAAGAGTGCCAAAACCTCTTCTTGTTCTCAGAATCTCTCATTCACCTCTTGACGTTGCTCGGGAATTTTTGCTGAAATGCTATAGCTATGCTGCAAAATAGAAGATGAATTTCAGATCTCAAGAGCTACCAGACTCACGCCACTCCTTTTCCATCAGATTGAATATTGTTTTCCCTTCACTGGAATAGATTCATTGGCAGGCAGAAAGAGGGCTGTGTACTTACTTTCCTTACTTTGAAACAGTTTGAAATTCTAAGGAGGATTTCCATGGTTGGGCTTGCACTTCTAAGCAGGGAGCATCTTGAGAATTCAATAATTGAACAATGGATTCCGTTGTGTCTGTTTGCACATATCTCTGTTTGTCCCCAACACACATGCTGGGTTCGAAGTTAGCATGATATTTTGGGGAGCAGAACAAAAGGAAGTTGTTTTGCATAAGCATGCATCTGCTTTCATAATGGTTGAGGGAGCTTTATTGCTCTTTCTGCATATTCTGTAAAAATCTCTCACTGGAACAAGGCAAAGAACCTCTGAGCTTAAAAAATACAGAACATTTACCACAGAGGTTGAAAGGTTAAAAAAAGAACTGGATCTTGGTAAAGGAATAATGATCATAAGAAAAACCTTATCTGGAAACCTACAGAGGTGGTCTAAACCATAAGTGCATCAGATATCAGAATATAATTTTATAATCACAATATTTACATCAACATGTTGGCTGAGGGATTCTGGGAGTTGAGATCCACACATCTTCAAGTTGGAAAGATTGAGAAATGCTGATTCACACAATGTGATTACGCTGTCAGGATGATGCATATGCCATCATCATTTGGTTGACCATTCAGCCAGTTTAAAGAGATCCTTCTGGAGCTGTTCACAATTCAATTCAATAAAATTGGGGTACAGGCACTTGTTAAAGCAGGGGTGTCAAACTCGATTTCATTGAGGGCCGCATCAAGATTGTGTTTGACCTTGGGAGGTGGGGGTGGGGGAGCAGGAGGCTGTGGCTAGCTTGATGTTACTCATTGAGGATCCATTTTTGGATACAACCATCTGCCTCCTGCAGCCCTCTGCCAGCAAAAGTGGAGCTTGGGGAGGCTGCGCAAGGCCCGCCTGGACTCCATTTTCAGCCGCGATAGCCTCCTGCAGTCCTCTGCTGCAGGCCCTGAGTTTGACACCCCTATGTTAAAGGAATCATGAAACATTCTTCCTACTGCTTTCCGTCTCAAATATTTTGTTTAGCAATATAACCAGCAAATATGTACACACTGATATGTAAGAAGTTGGTTTTTAAAAACTATGGTTTGACACACAAGTTACAGTATATTGACTGGGTTTCTAGACTAAATATTCTCCCTCCCACTGCCTCTTTGCCTGTATGCCACCCAATCCTTGTGATCTTTCTTATTTGGCATAGATTGTCCCATGTTATAACAAGACTGGGACCATTCGTTTCAGAATCACCTAAATCTTAATTTTGTACCAATGAAGTCAGATCTTAGAGCAATATGAGTTTAAGAGGTATCAGAATGTTCCACATGCCATTTTACAGTCCTTTGTTATAAGGACTTGTCATAAACATTGTTATTTTAAAACTATAATTCAAAATAGAAAAGCCTGTTTGTTAATCTAATTATGGTAGCATGAATAATAACTGTCGTGACTTCAAAGGTCAGGAGTACTTATTCTTTTTTAACTTTTGATTTTTAACAAGACATCTGTATAGTTGAAAATTCTTTCTTTTGTCAGCAATGTTTTGTTTCTCAGTTATTTATTTATTGATGTGATAATGAGCCTTTGGGGAATTGTTCTTTATTTATGCTTTGAGAGTTTTTGTTGATATTTTTATTAGTTAAGTAATAAGAGGTTGTTTTCCTATTTCTTATTTGTGTTTCATAGTGTTTAATTATTTAAAGAATACATGGGAATATGAAAAAAATATATGAATGTCTCTAGTTTTGTTGATACCTTGTACAAATATTTATTTTATTTTTAATTTTTGCATTTGCAGCACTTCTGAGGATTACTACTGCTTGAAATATATTGGGTTTTGAGTTATTTTTCTCTCTTGAGTATTAGAAATCCCAATAATTTTGTGTTATCCATCAATTTAATAAATACAATATTCTCTTCATCGTTCATCCCAACTTATTAATAAGATATTGAAGGGAAGAGTACCTAGAATCCTGTATCACCTTTCTCCAATTCAATGGAAAATAATTCGTATTCAATTCATATATTTCTTTATGCCATCAAGCCCATGCTCAATTAACTTGTTAATCAGCATATCATGGCATATTTTGTGAAAAGATTTGCTTGACATCAAGATGTATTATTCCTGTAGCATTTCCATAATCTATTACATTGCCTAATTTAAAAAAAATGAGATAAGATTAGCCTGTCAAGAATCATTCTTGATAGATCTAAGCTAACATCTGGTAACTGACACATTATTAACCAAGTCCTTACAAATTGATTTCTTTAGCATCTGCTCTCAAATCTTTCCAGGTACTACATCTCTCTGAGACTAACTCTGTAGCTTGCCGAACTGTCCTATTTTTCCCTACCTGGGAAAACAGGAAAAGAATTGATATCCTCCAATCACCTGGCATGCCAATTAGTTAATTAATTAATTAGTTAATTGATCGCCCTGCAGCCCAAGGGACTCGCAGGAGTCTTCTCCAGCACCATAGTTCAAAAGCCTCAATTCTTTGGTGCTCAGCCTTTCTTATGGTCCAATTTTAACAGCCATACATTGCAACTGGGAAAAACATAGCCTTGACTATACACACTTTTGTTGGCAGGGAGATGTCTCTGCTTTTTAGAATGCTGTCTAGATTTGCCATAGCTTTCCTCCCCAGAAGCAAACACCTTTTAATTTCTTGGCTGCAGTCCCCATCTGTATACCCCCTCTCAATGGATTAGTTGAATCCTTTACCTTTACTATAGATTTGTTTTATACCTGTGGTAGCTGAACTACAAACTACCATTGACTCTTCTCTTTGCCTTTTTGGAGAACACAGTGGTATCTTCTGTATTTGTTAGATCACCAGTTTCTCTTCTACTCTACAATATCTTTTATTTTTTCTGTTTCAATGGTAGGAACCCAAAAATGTTTGAGTTCCAGAAGTATAGAATATTCCCTAGGTGTCTTGTTTTCAGTTATTATTCTCATCTACTGAGCTTGTTTATTCTATCTGATTTCTTATAGTTATAGTTAGTTTGGCTAGTTTCTACTTTAAAAAAACTTCCTTTCTTTGAACTGAGAAATTGTTGTTCTTTCCCATCAGTTTATATATGGGCATACATTGCTTTATCTTTTGTTTTTTTTTTCAAGCTTTTATACTACAAATTACAAATATAGTCCAAGATCTTTTCCAACCAACAAGCCACAAAAACTGCATGTTATGTTCTAAACTTCCTGTCCAATCATGTTTGCTCTTGTTTTTTTACCACCAGTAGAAAGTCTATTGTTTCTGTTCTTGAATTTTGAGGTTAGTCAAGTACAAACACTTGACTTAGCGAGAAAATTTGATAGGAAATTCCTCTTAAACATCCTTACATAACTCCAGTTAGCACTCCATGTTCACTTGCTCAATGATATGTTCCACTACCTCTTTTGGAGAGCTCAAAATACTTATATATTTCTATATGATTTTTTTTAAAAAACTTAGAACACAGTATCTTCAGGGTTATGGGTGATCCCATCAACTTTCAACAATAAAACCTAAAAAGGATTTTAAAAAGAAATCCAAATAGCTTCACTGTAATTGTGTGTTGTCAGTGAATTTTTTCTAAGCTGTCAATTTAAGGGCGAGGAGGTAAGCAAATATCTTTCAAATATACAGAATGCATAAGTTACCGGTATGTTCTACAAAGGAAATATTGTGGCTTATAACAATGCACAATTACTAGTTGATAAGTAACTGAGAACAGTGGTAGCTGATAGTCAAAAATTTTGTTGGTTGAAAGATTCCATCAACTGTTCTTTTAATTCAGGAGGTCTTGTGACCTCCATCGAGACTTCTGGATGCTGTGCTTTTTTAAAAAATTAATATAGTCATTCAAAAGAAATGTAATGTTTTCAGATTCTTGTAGAACAGGAGTGTCAAACTCACGTCATCACGGTGGCATCACATGACATATCGTGACCTTTTCCCCTTCGCTAAACCAGGCATGGCCGTGGCCAGAACGGGATGCATCTGGGCCGCGAGATTGACAGCCCTGTTCTAGAACATCCCATGCTCAGCAGTTACTAACCACAAAGTGCAAAAAAGGATGTCATGAATAGTAGAAGCAGCAAAGAAACAAATTCTAAAATGTAAAACAGAAAAAGATTTTTTTTTTTGTTTTACATTTCAAACTTCTAAACATACATATGGGATTGTACATTGTTCAGTCTTTTAATTGCTTCAACTCTTTGGGAATCAATGTTTTGTCTAGGATTTCTGCCAGTAACTAATTCTTTGTTAGCTTCTTATAGCTTGTATCTTCAGTGATCTTATCTAATCACCTTGTCTTCAGTTGGGCTCTTCTTTATACTTTCATTTTTCCCAGCATCCTGGTCTCCTCCAGTGGCTGTTTCTTTCAAATTATATGTCCAACATACATAAGCTTTAGCTTCATTATTAGTGCTTCTGGTGAAAAGTCTGGTTTACTTTCATCTAGTACTTAATTATTTGTTGTTATTGTCCGTGATGTTCTCAACCATTTTCTTCAGCACCACAATTCAAAGACAACCATTTTTCTTTGTTCAGCCTTTCTGATGACTTGGCTCTCGCAGTCATAAATGAGAAAACCACAACCCTGACAACACCTTTGCTGTCACTGTGATGTTTCTGCATTCAATATTTTGATTGGATTTGTCATATTTTTCTCCCAAGCAACAGACGTGTATTTCATATCCAAGGTCATTATCCCTGTGAATATTAAGCCCTTTGCATCCTCAAAAACAAGTCAAAAGTGAATGCCACAGTACTCATCATGGGCAGAAAATCAGGCACAAAGAAGCGAAGAGAAAGGAATAAGGTGTGTGTTCTTTCTTCAGGCAGGGACTTCAAGAGGTAAACAGAAGAACTTCCTCATCCTCTCCAACAAACCTAAGCTTTTGTTTCCTTGATCAGCATAAGGTTCACCCAGACTGAAAAGACATATGAATATAGTCCTGATCCAAAGGTGCTTTTTCAAGAGGCAAATGGACTTTCTTGTTTTTCTTTGAAGACATTTTGCTTCTCATCTAAGAAGCTTCTTTAGCTCTGAATGGATGGTGGGGAGTGAAAGGATTTATATTCCTTGCAGACAGCTGGTCATTTGCATTCTTTTTAGAGAGTCATTGAGGCCACTTGGAGGTTTATCTGTTACCTTCAGGGTCACCTGAGTAGTGCCGATGGGAGTGGAGCCTTCCATTCGCAACCATCCAGTCAGAGCTGAAGAAGCTTCTTGGATGAGAAGCGAAACGTCTTAAAAAAAAACAAAAACAAATCCAGTTGCCTCTTGAAAAAGCACCTTTGAGACAACCATGCCCTGGATGACTGAGAATCTCCATAGACATTTAGCAATGTAGTCCTGAGCACACTGAAATGAAGCCATACAGTGAAGCAACAGGGAATCTAGAGATACCCAAATGCCCGTTCAACACAGGTAGTCCTCAAATTACAGCCATTTGCGTATTGACTGTTCAAGGTTAAACCATTGAAAAAAGTGACTCGATTGTTTTTTACACTTATGACAGTTGCAGCATTCCCATGGTTACGTGATCAAAATTTGGGTGCTTGGCAACTGGCATGTATTTACAATAATTGCACTGTCCCACAGTCATGTGATACTATTTGTAACCTTCTCAAATGGCTTCCAGCAAGCAAAGTTAAAAAGGGGGGGGGAGGAGCCAGATTTGCTTAATGACCACATGATTCACTTAACCATTGCAATGATTCGCTTAACAACTTTGACCAAAAAAAGGTTGTAAAATGAGGCACAACAGCCTTGCTTAGCAAGATAAATTTTGGGCTCAGTTGTTGAGAACTACCTGTATTTAAAATTCTGGCAGTCTATTGTGTTCTAATGTTATGAGATCCTCTATTAATCCACGTGGATATGGCAGCATAGTCCAGTCTTCAGATCCCATGGGGAAAAGCATCAATGCAAAGCTGTTTCCTGAAGTTAATTATTCCTATGATGGCAATTTTAAATGACCTTGGATGAACTTTAAAAAGAAAACTAAATTGGCTTGGCTACTGCTTGGAGGAGAGATAACAAGGAAATTCCAGGAGTACAAATTGGATTGAAAAGCTTGAAACCACACCTTGGTAGAAGACAATGGCAAATCAGGATTGCATTGTTGCCAAGAAAATAAAAAGGAATCATTTTTCTTCCTAAGAACTGCAAAAGGCTGGTATCTTGAATTGTTATAAGCCGATTAAATAAAACTAGATCTGAAATATCTTTAATTTCCCCTGTGCTTGGTTAAAGTGCCAACAACTATGTACTATGAAGCCAAGTGACTGTCAGGGTTCCAAGTAACGCCCCCAATGAAATAAACCTCCAAGGGTTGAGTTTCCTCAAAGTTACATTTTATTAGAGATGTCATATTGGCACATCTGGGAAAACCCGAATCTCTGAAAGTTTCCAGATTTTCCCCACCCAAAGAAAAGTTCAAGTCCCTGCCCAACACCCATAAGTCTATCAATGGTCCAATCAAAGCACCATCCTAACTGGAGATGCTTCCCAGCCCTCCAGATGTAGGGCAAGTTGTCCTTGACTTTCTGAGAAAGGAATGTTATTATGACTACCGTATTTTTCAGAGTATAAGACGCACCTACCTTTTTTGTTTTTTGTTTTTTATAAAAAGTTTTTTTTTATTTTTTTAGACAAACACACATACAAACATACAATGTATTTTCTTTGAACAGAGTATTTGGCCGGTTCACAAATTTAAACAGTGTTTAATCATTTCAATTAAATTTATAATTTCTATATTTCCTTTTTGTCATAATTATTCCTCATCTATTTTTTTAAAAAAACAATATTACCTTTCATCCTCATCTCTAATCTTAATCAAATTCAATTTTTCCCTTCTATTCTATATTATATCCCTTCCCATTGTCATCTATTTTTATATCCATCCTCACATTGGTTAATTATGTAATATTACAATTGTTTAATACAAATTCAACATTTTAATATAAATCAATTAGTTATATAACTATCTTTTTTTGCATATTAATCAATATGAACATGAATATTCCAATTATTTCCATGCAATCCAATTTCTTACAAATCAATTAATTATATTTACCAATAATAATAAACCAAAGAATTTTCCCCATATATTCCTCCAAACCACAACTAAACCATTTCTGCTTTCAACACAATATACAATTAATAGTATCTCAATTATTACAATTCCCTAGTTAAATAGAGCTTTCCCCTTATGTTACTCATTTTCACATCTTAAACTCTCCCAATAACCCAAATAGTTTTGCCCATATAATCCTCCAAATCACAACTTAATCATTTCTACTTTCATCACAATATTTCAATTGTTACAATTTCCCTAATTAAATTTAAAAATATTCTAGCTGTTATCCAAGCTACAACTTAATCCTCTTTACTTTCACCACCATATACCATTAAAGGTATTTCAATTGTTACAGTTTATACGTATTCATATTTCTAAAAAAAATAAAATAAAAACTTATCATTGTCTAGATTTCAAAAATACAAAGACAAATATTCAAATTATTATTCATTTCATTTTACAATCATGATTTCCCATTTATTTCTTACTACTATTCATATTTCAATTCTAAATATGTATACCATCTTTCTCTTTCATTTCTTTTTCTCCCTTCCCATTTTTATTTTTGCCTTTTTCTTTCTCCTTTTTTTCCTTTGTGTTTTAAAATCTTGAATTCTCCTCTTTTGCCCTAAATTTCCCATTGTTTGCACCTATCTTTTTTGGTGAGGAAAAAGAAGAAAAAGAAATCTCCCTCTGCCTCTGCTTAATTTTGCGACGTTGCAGCAAACAGCAAGCAGCCTGCTTTACTTTCATTTTCGTTTTCAGCATAGCTTGATTAGCACAAAGAAAAAAAATCTGCTCCAGAAATTTACCTCTTTGCAGCAAGCAGCAGAGCCCTGCGCAAAACAGCTAAGAGCAAATCAGCTGAGAGTCGGGAGGCCAATCCAATCAACTTGTGCTAATTAGGCTGTGCTGAAGCTGAAAGAAGCTGTTTTTTCTTGCTGTTTGCTTGCAAGGAGGTAACTGCTGTGAGGCACAGGCCAAAGGGTGGGGCCCAGTGTGTGGGCGGGGCTACATTCGGTGTATAAGACGCACCTAAATTTTCACTCCCTTTTAGGAGGGAAAAAGGTGCGTCTTATACTCCCAAAAAATACAGTATATATCACCCGTGCTCCATACAATCCCCATCCCAGTTTCCCACCGTAGTAAACATGGCAGGTCTGAAGGCCTAATGCAAAAGATGGCTTCCAGGCCTGACAGTGATCTGACAAAATGACAGTTTGATTTATTATTATTATTATTAATAATAATAAATATTAATATAATAATAATAATAATAATAATAATAATAATAATAATAATAATAATAATTTTATTTCTATACCGCCCTTCTCCCGAAGGACTCAGGGCGGTGTACAGCCAATTTAAAAACACAAGACAAAACAATGATTAAAAATTAAAATAATTAAATAGATTTGGCCCGGTTTAAAACCCCGAATTTAAAATACCCCAATTTAAAATTATTATGTTGATAGCCTGGCCTGGCGGAACAACAGGGTCTTCAGTGCGCAGTGAAACACCCGGAGGTCGGAGATCTTACGTATTTCCGGGGGCAGTTCATTCCACAGGGCTGGGGCTCCCACAGAGAAGAAATGTCAGCTCAGATGAAGGCTAATTCTCTCACTTTAATATCTTTAAGAGCAGGACAGTTGCAGTCTAACCCATGTGTCCAACCCTAGCAAATCTAACAAAACAGCAGCAGCAACAACAACAGCAGCAGCAACAACAACAACGCATAGAAAAATTTGCAAAAATTACTGTTTGCTTGCAAGCAAGAACTGGTGGAACTATAAAATAGAGAAAATCAAAGAAAAGGAAGAAACTAAAGTACTATGGGATTTTAGAACTCAAACAGATGGGTATAACATGCTATACTTAACCATTGAAGATAAGAAAGACAATAAAGTCTTGATAGTACATAGAATGTGGCAGTGCCTGGAGACAGCACAATAAAAGAGAAAGCACTGGAGAAGATAACAAAATACAAAGAACTGCAAATAGAAATAGAACAACTGTGGCAAAAGAAAGCAGAGGTAGTACCAATAGTAATAGGCACGTTGGGTGCAATCCCAAAACTGGAGTACCACTTGAATACCATTGGCATTGACAAATTCACCACCAGTCAATTGGAAAAGGCAGCTTTACTCGAAACAGCTTACATCCTGCGTCAGTACCTCTAAACACCATAAAACATCAACAATTGCCTATCCCAGGTCCTTGGGGAGGATTCGATAGGTAGATTAAAATGCTAAATCCAGTCTGAACATCCGACTGACTGTCTGACGAATAATATTAATAATGAAATACAGCAGAACAAATGAATGCTCCAAAATAATGCTTCCATAAGTAAAGAAAAGATGAAAAGTACTTAATTTTGTATGGATGGCAACAATATATTAATTTATTTCATTCATATTTGAAATACGCCACTATGGTGTTCTTTATTCTGCACCTTTAAAGGATAATTTGAATTCATTAATAATACTTACCAGAAACTCACTATTTTTCTTTTCTGGGTGTGAAGCTTGTGAATTCAGAGAACAATTTTTCTATCCAATTTTTAAATCACTTGGCTCAAGAATTTATGTAAAATTTTCCATCTCAACCACATGCCAAGAATCCATGAATGGCAAAGGCTAACACGAAGCCACCCACGTTTCTAACCAGAATGCTGTAAAATATGCTATCTGTTAATATTTTTCATACATACCAATGCCACACTTTCTTTGACCCAAGAAGATGGATCAGGTTCAAATCTTGAGACATAAATCACAAAACGATCCGGAAATACACGTAATTCTGTATAAGTATAAGAACATATACATTTGGGAGGCTTTTTAACATAATGAAACTTCAGAAGCACTTTCTATATTATCTAACCCTTTAGGTTTTTAAACACTGTAACCCCCTTTTTTGGTCAATTGAGTTCCATAATCCTTTTTTTTTTTTTTTCTGTTTCGTTTTTGGTGGACAGGCAAAAATGATTAAAGTCAAGAACTAAATTTGAAAAAAAAAAAAATCGCCAAGATTTTTCCATTGGAATATGCAAAAATTCTTGGCTGGTTTTTCTCTTATTCCAGTTCTATCTTACAACAATTTTTTTCCCCAAATATTTTAAAAACACTTTTATGTCAATGTTTCTGCAAGTTTGATGGCAGATAACATCATCTCACTATGATGGCAAGCAGAGACACAAAACAAAAAACCAAATGATTGATGTCACATTCTTGTGAATTCCTATAACCATTTGTTTTATGGCAAATACAAAGATATTTGCCTAGTTTTAATTGTATTTATTTTCATTTCTTTGTGGTATTTATTGATTTTCAGCCCTGTTAGCAGCCCTGGGTGGTACACCAATAATACTGTACAGCTTTCAGTGAGCAAAGATTGGAACAGATGGGAACTGTAACTCAGCATTAATATGGTACAGTATTAGAACTAGACTCTAACAAGCTAACGGAATGAAAGGTGATGTTGTGACTGTAATAAATGCCCACTCTTAATGATAATAAAATGATTTATTATTTTATTTATTTTATTTATTTTATTACTATTATTATTTTATTATTATTAATAATAATAAAAGAGGTTAGCTCCAAGGCTTCCCCTGCCAGAATCATGGAAAGGAAAAGAAAGGAGTCCCTGTGGATTTTACTCCGCTAGTCATTGCCGACTGTAGAATAGAATAGAATAGAATAGAATAGAATAGAATAGAATAGAATAGAATAGAATAGAATTTTTTATTGGCCAAGTGTGATTGGACGCACAAGGAATTTGTCTTTGATGCATATGCTTTCAGTATACATAAAAAGAAAAGATACATTCGTTAAGAATCATAAGGTACAACACTTAATGATAGTCATAGGGTACAAATAAGCAATCAAATCATACTAAGAAACAATCAGTATAAATTGTAAGGATACAAGCAACAAAGCTACAGTCATGCAGTCATAAGTGAGAGGAGATGGGTGATAGGAACGATAGGAAGACTAATAGTAATAGTAATGCAGCCTTAGTGAATAGTAGGGGGTGGCACTCATTTCTGTTTCAAGGACATGAGCCAGTGTTCTCTGAAAACACTTCCATGGTCATGTGGCCAGCAAGACGTTATAGAGCACTATTTCCTCCCCACCAAAGTGGCACCTATTTATCTACTTGCACTCGCATGCTTTCAAACTGCTAGGTGGGCAGGAGCTAAGTGAAGATGGGCACCCGTCGCACAGCACTCAGGTCTCCAACTCGGGTTGTTGGCTTTCTAGCCTACAAGCTCAACACCTTAACCACTGAGACATTGCGCTGCTGTGCCACAATCATGATGAAAACAAAAACAACCCCCCCACCATCACCACAAAAAAAAAAGAAGAAGATATATTCCAGAGAAATCCTATGCTGAATCCTGTAGAGGTTTCATTATGTCTTAAACAGAATAGTAGTAGGCCAACTTACGAAATCATTTTAGTGTTATTCTGGAGTTTCAAAAAAGTAGTTTCTTATGTTGCTATAATTCAAAGGATGATAAAAATGTTGGAAAACCATCGCAGATTACAGTAAGATTTAAAACAGCACCAGAATTTAAATCCACTTTAAGGAAAAGTCATATAAGTAAATATGGTCTTTGCTACTTTTTTAAGGGTAGGTCCTAAAGGGACCAGTTAAGACAGATGATCTCATCCCAAAGCACTGAGCTTAAAGGCAATGGTGCAGAATGGGCTTGATTTAAGGTGTTATCAAAGTAGAGATTACATGCAGTGGTGGGATTCAAGTAATTTAACGACCGGTTCTCTGCCCTAATGATTTCTTCCAACAACCAGTTTGCCAAACTGCTCAGAAAGTTAACAACCGGTTCTCCCGAAGTGGTGCGAACTGGCTGAATCCCACCACTGATTACATGTCTAATAGACTTAACAAATGTTCACAATACTGTAAATACCATATTTAATGGGATTCAAACAAGTTTTCAGCCAAACAATTAACTGCTCCAAACATTTTATTTTTGGCAGCCTAAGATTTGATGTCATACCCTTCTAGACTTCCTTGGGTGCAAAAATATGAAAAGCGATCAGGTCCAATGACATCACTTAAAAAGATAAACAAAAGCTGTCTGTGGCAGATATTTGAACTACCCTGTGACAATATGCCTGACTCATAGGGCAACCTCTACTGATTCAGAATCCAAAGACTCAATAAAATGCTGAGCTGAGCCATTGTTGCAGGGAGTCTGGGCTAATTACTCTTTCAAGAACTAATTCGTAAGTAAATAGCATGGAATAAAATAGCAGCAGGAAATTCATAACACAAACATTTGCCCCAATCAAAGAAATAAGCTTCTTCAGAAAAGGGAAGCAAATATGTGTGTGAGAGAAAGAGAGAGGGGAGGAAGGGAGGGAGAGAGAGAGAGAGAGAGAGAGAGAGAGAGAGAGAACATGAAATATTTGATTTATTTAGAGTATACCTGTGATTAGAATGAATATCAAGTCTGTTGATATGACCTAAAATGCCTGCTTGAGATATCAAATGTTTCAACTGGAAGGCAGTGGCCAATTAGCAGCTGAACCTCATTGTTCTTTCTGATATAAAAGGAAACAACTCTCTTTTGTAATTCTGTTCCTGAACTATGGATAAGTCAGCATGCTCCCCCCACTTATCATCGGTAGAGGATGTACCTTCCTAGTGGCCCTAAGTCAAAAAAAACTGGTAATAAAAGCTAAAGGATGCTTCCTTTCAGTTCTGTTGCTAAGACAAACTGGCATTATAAGTGCCTTTTAATTTATTTGTAAGAGAACCGAACAAGTAAATACTTTTACATAGCGGTTTCCATCCAGGAAGCCATCAGCAAGTTATGGTCAAGCAGTAGAAAGAGAAGAACGGAAATCTTTCTGCCAATAAAAAAAGAATATTTGTAGCTCAGGGTAAAAATGAGGGGTCCTAGGTAACTAGCTGCTAGTTTGGGTAATGAAACATCTCCAAGAAAACCTAGCAAGCTCAGAGAGCACCAAAAACCCCTGAAATCTTTCTGCACCACACATGGTTTGTTGAAAGATACCATTGGTCCAAGCATAGCTTTTTCACCTTGTTTCTCCAAAGTACTCAGAGAGGGAGACATAGGTAGCTTACCACTGTGCCGTTGTCCAATACATCGCAGATTAGCCCATCTTTTGACAAAGTAAGCTGAAATGTGAAACTCGTCCGCTGCAACATAAAAGCGAGGCAGGTTTTATACAGGCAACACAGGTTTATCAAGTATGTGTCTGGATTAAAATTCATATACAAAAACACAATTAAAATTCGCTAAGTATATTTTTAAAAGTATGCTATGTGCATCGTTACCTTAACTCTAGCCACGAAATCCAAAATTGCATGTTTTAAATGTTCCAGCGCAGGCTTGAGAACCAGTTATAAGCTACAACCTTTTATCCATTCCTTATATCACTCAACTCCAGGCTTGCCAAATGCCACTTTCTCACATTTCACAATTCTTGGCCCAATCTATCTTTAAGCAATGTAGCAAACCTTTTGCTTTTTTTTTTTTTTATAATAAATTCTATATATGAATCCTTCTTTAGATTAATTTAACATAGATGGACTTCACATACTCTGTAGGGGAAAAAGGGGATATCATAAAAATGTTGGAGACCATTTCCATGAAAATAAAGGATCATAAAGTTGTGTTAAAATATTTCCAAACATGCTCATTGTTGTCATTTTTTTTTTTTTAAAAAAAGCCATTTTGAGAATTTGGTTCAGACTGGTACAGTATTCCAAAAAAATATTGTAGCATATTTTTATACAGTTATTGATTTGCTTCTTTTTATAAGCCAAAGCACCCAAGCCATCGCTCAAAAAAAAAAAAAAAAAAAGTCACTGAATTTTTTAACCGCTTGATCATATTACACTATTGAAAGGTGACTTTGCAGTTTATTCTATATTACACTGGAATAACACAAATGCAATGATTGGCATTTTTTTTTTAGACATCGAGTGTTTGCGCAGAAGAACCTCAAGATCTGCTGAACATCAGTGTCATGAATAATTCAATGAAAGATATGCTCTGCTCTTTAGCATTTAATCCCGTCGTTTTACTGTGAAAAAAAAATACCCCTTTGCCACTCTTTTGCATAGTTTGGTTCAAAAAGGCTACATTTTCTTTGGACAAGTTCAGCTAGTCTGGAAAGAATCCAGCTAGGATGAAATGCACTTTAAGATTTCGTAATGGAATCCTGAAATGATCGAAATAATATTTATAGACTTCATACAGGCCAGTGGAATTTCTGCATCCTTTATTCTGAAAGAAACCTTAATTCCACGGCCTTGCTACAGTAATCAAACACAGCCTGACTTGGAACTGTAGCTTTGCTCGGTTCTATAAAATCCAGTCTCGGTAGGCTAAAACTGGTAAAGTTTTAGTGGAGCCAAAAATGTCTCTTAAGCATCACTGCATCGATGCCCTGGTTTGGACAAAGATGAAGGATGAAAGGAGTATCCTCACAAGCTTTCTCTCCAACTCAAGATTTCCAATTCTCATGGCAATTCCTTTCTTTACGAGCTAATACCAAACAGTAATTTCTCTCCTTTTCTGACTCAGATAATTGCTCTTACGTTACTTTACAAGTTAGTTGTCTAACAAAAACTTTTGTCTCTGGAAAAACCTTTGATTTCATGTCTATTGTTTTCCTGACTATCAACTCTGCTATGCTGTACTCCTGCATATATGGAATTAAGGGACAGCACAACTGAACAATGAAGACTGGCAGAATAAAACCGAGATCATAAAGGTCACATAATTACAAACCAGGTTCATGAAGTTAATATTTTCATGAGGCTAAGGGAACATTTTAAAAAGAGCTGATAATTTTGAATACCTGTAGTACTTCATCAGGTTGTATGATTAAATGCCTGGGGGTGGGGTGGGGGTAGACATGGAGAGGAAGAAAACTTTGGTCTGTTTCAGTTTAATTTGTTAACTGAAGTGAAAGAAGGTCTATACAGACTTGTAAGTCTTATTCCAAAGGAGCAATATAATAGTTGCAGAAAGAAGGAACAAGCAAAGGTTTGTATGTTCTAAAATTTTGAAATATTATTGCAATGGTTTTTCCCAAGCACATTTGAACTGAAGTGTTCCTGGTCATTCTTATTATGGAAGGAATGGCTCCATTAATGTGAAACGGACGTTGCTTACCTGAACGTCCCTTCTCGACGCGCAGCTGGAGAATCCAAAGCTTCGGGTAGTTCAGTAGTTGGGTAGCCTACACTGAGTGTGCTCCTTTAAGAGATTTCTCTTCAGACACGCCCACTTGCTCAACAGAGTCCCAGTTTTGTTCACGAAGTAAGGAGCAGTAGAGCGTAAAGAAGAAGGTTCAGCAGCCAAGCTGGGTGGGTTGGATTCTCCAGCTGCGCGTCGAGAAGGGACGTTCAGGTAAGCAACGTCCGTTCTCCAACGCGCAGCTTGGAGAATCCAAAGCTTCGGGATTTACCCAAGCAAGTTTATACAGGGAGGGTGACTGGCTGCTGCGCATCGTCTGAAGAGTTGCATACAGCTTGGAGCACCCGACGGCCAAAGGATGCCTCCGCCGAGGCAAAGGAGTCCACCTTGTAGTGCCTGATGAAGGGATTCAAGGATGACCAGGTGGCCGCTCTGCAGATGTCAGAGATGGAGGCATTAGTGGCCCAGGCGGCCGTTGTGGCGGCGCTCCTGGTAGAATGTGGAAGAATCCTCTGCGGAATTGGTCTATTCCGAGCTGAATAAGCCTTGGAGATGCAGGACTTAATCCACCTCCCAATGGTTGTGGAGGATACCTTCCGGCCCATGGAGGAGGGCAGAAAGGAAACGAAGAGCGATTCTGATTTCCGGAAATGCTGTGTTCGTTTAATATACCTGCGCAGGGCCCGTCGGACATCTAAGAGGTGCCAGTCTGCTTCCCGAGGATGTCGAGGATCGGGGCAGAAGTCCGGAAGGATTAATTCCTGGGCTCGATGGAATGTGGAATTTACTTTAGGCAGGAATGAGGGGTCTAGTCTTAGTACCACGCGATTTGTATGGAAGACACAAAGGTCGCTTCTCACAGACAGTGCAGCTAGTTCGGATACACGGCGAGCCGAAGTAATCGCGACCAGAAACGCCACCTTAAGAGTCAGAAAGCGGAGGCTGATGGAGGCGAGAGGCTCAAATGGAGGGTGCATGAGGGCCTGAAGGACCAGAGTCAAATCCCAGGTCGGGTATCGATGTATAACAGGAAGGCGCAGGTTGGATGCCCCTCGCAGAAAGTCGCGAATCGTAGGGTCTTGGGAGAGAGGAAGCTTTGCAGAAGTCGAAAGGACCGTACTAAGTGCAGCAACTTGGCGACGAAGAGTGTTAGGCGCAAGGTGCTTGTCCATGCCCCGCTGAAGGAATCCCAGCACTTCGGGGACAGAAGCAGACGTTGGATCCAGGTGGGATTTAGCACACCAGGAGCAGAAGGAGTTCCAGGTTGCGTTATAAATGCGGCATGTTGACAGCCGTCGTGACGCCTGAATCATGGGGATCGCATTGCTAGGCACGTTGGCTCTCCTTAGCAAGATCCGTTCAAGCACCAGGCGGTCAACTGCAACCATTGCGGGTCTGGGTGCAGAATGACCCCCTGGCTGAGGATGATCCTGTCCGCTGGAATCCTCCACGGCTGAGCCACCGACAGGTCCAGCAGATCCGCAAACCAGGACCTCCGAGGCCAGTGGGGTGCGACCAGAACGACGTCTGCCCTGTCTGCTATTATCCTGCGGATTAGACGAGGAAGGAGCGGTAGAGGGGGAAAGGCATAGAGGAGACCCCTGGGCCAGGGAGAGGCGAGGGCGTCGACTCCCTCCGCCTGAGGGCACTGGTACCGGGAGAAGAACCTGGGGAGGTGAGTGTTGTCGCGGCTGGCAAATAGATCGATTAGAGGCGTGCCGAATCTGCGGACGATCTCGGCGAACAGATCTGGGTGAAGTCGCCACTCGGCGTGGTCCAAGTGTTGCCTGCTGAGCCAGTCCGCTGTGATGTTCGTGGTCCCGGCGATGTGCTCCGCCACAAGGGACAGGACGTGCGTCTCCGCCCAGATTAGCAGTAGGGTCGTTTCCTCCATCAATGGACCCGAGCGAGTCCCCCCCTGGCGGTTCACGTGCGCCTTTGCTGTTACATTGTCCGTGCGTATCAGGACATGGTGTCCCGACACAATCTGCTGGAACCATTGGAGGGAGAGGCGGATCGCACGGAGTTCCAACCAATTGATCCCGTTGAGGCTCTCCTCTGCTGACCACGTTCCCTGGGCAACGTGGGATAAAAGATGACCTCCCCATCCCGTCAGGCTGGCGTCCGTTGTTACTATCAGGCGCTGTAGATTCTGGAAGTAGCTGCCCTGATGTAGGCTCTGGGAGGACCACCAGAGGAGAGACCTTGAGACCTCTGGCGGGAGGGAAACTTGTGTGGAAGAGTTGCTTCTCCTGGCTCTCTGAAACGGGAGGAGGAACCATTGGAGCTGGCGTGAATGGAATCTCGCCCAAGGGACGACAGACAGGCAGGAAATCATTTTGCCGAGCAGGCGGGACAGGAGCAGCAAGGTCACCCTTCGCGAGGAAAAGACCTGAAGGGCTAATGACTGGAGACTGGAGCACCGGTCCGGTGACAGGAACACCTGGCCCTTTACTGAGTCTATTACTGTCCCGAGGTGAAGAATATGAGTAGTGGGCTGCAACTGGCTCTTCGGGATGTTGAGGGAGAAGCCATGATGACGAAGGCAGCGACACACCACTTCTAGGTCTCGAGAGTCCCGGACCGGGGAGGGGGAGAGCACTAGGATATCGTCCAAGTAGCAGTGGAGCCGTATCAGATGTTGACGTAGATGGGCCGCCACTGCTGCCAGGAGCTTCGTAAAGGTTCTTGGGGCGGAGGAGAGGCCGAAGGGCATTGCTCTGTATTGGTAATGCCTGTTGTTGTAGGCAAAGCGTAGAAAACGACGATGGGACAGCCGTATTGGTACGTGGAGATACGCTTCTTTCAAATCGATAGAGGTCATCCAGTCCGATGGTCGAATGGAAGCCAGAATCGATCGGAGGGACTCCATTTTGAACTGATGGTACACGATAAATTCGTTCAGCCTCTTGAGGTCTAGGATGCCCCTGTGACCCCCGGACGATTTGGGGACCAGGAAGAAAATTGAATAGAAGCCGGTTCCGCAATGATGGTGGGGAACCGGTTCGATGGCTTGAATTTGAAGCAGGTGATGGATTTCTGCCTCCATTAGCTGGCGCTTGTCCAGGTTGGGAGAAACAGGGCATTGGACGAAGTGTGAGGGAGGTCTGGAGTGGAACTCCAGGGTAAGGCCCAGACGAATTGTCTGGAGCACCCAGGCGTCCGTTGTCGAGATCTCCCACTGGGGAAGAAAATGAGTCAGACGACCGCCAATGGGAAGATGGATGTAGTCACTTCCCTCTTCTAAAGTTATGGGATCCCGTACCTCGAAAGGGCCGTTTGGGTGCTGGGGCCTTTCGACCACGGTCTCTGAAGGAGGGTCTATCGAAGGCACGGTCGAAGCCTTGAGAATAGTGCCTTGAGGAGAAGGACCCCAAAGGTCCGGCGTTGTTCCGAAAGGGCTGCCTGGTGGAGTAGGACGATGGTTTACGGTCTGCCCTTTTATAGGAGGATGGCATTACCTTTCGTTTATCCTTGTCCTCGACAAGGATGGGGTCTAAGGATTCTCCAAAAAGGCGGGAACCTTTATACGGAGTCGAAGCGAGGCGCCATCTAGACTTGGCATCCGCTCTCCAATTCTTAAGCCATAATAAACGGCGAGATGTGACGGATGACACCAGGGCGCGCGAAGCGAACTTTGCGGCATTGAGCGAAGCGTCTGCCGTATATTCAGTAGCCGCCACCAGTTTGTTGACATCTTGGCGGAGGCGTGAATCCGCGGGCGGAAGGCGCTCGTGAAGCTGGCGTAGCCAGATTAAGCAGGCACGGCTGAAGAAGGAAGCCGAGGTGGCTGCCCTAACCGCCCAGGCGGCCGCATTGTGTGTACGCCGGAAGGTAAACTCGGCTTTCCGATCCTCGGAGCGCAAGCCATTGGCGACATCGTTGGAAATTACAGAGGAAGCCGTTGGATTGGCCACTGGTGCGTCTACTATTGGTAACTGAAGAAGGTCCTGGAGACTAGGCGCCGAACAATAAAGTTTCTTGTCTAGCCCCGAAGGGGCGGGCAAGGAGGAAGGCGTGGACCAGGATCGCTGGACCACCTCAGAAAAGAGCTGTGGACATGGAATAAAGTCCGCTTCTGCCTTAGGTGCTGTAAATAAAGCCTCATGTTGTTGAGAAGGACCAGGCTGATCCACCTGAGGGGCTGGGTCTGCCATATTCGTGGCCAACTTGGCCTTATGCAGGAGTGACTTGAATAACGAGGGTCTAAAGAGTCCAGAGAAGGCTGGCTTTTCGGGTGGCATATCGGCGTCATCAGATAAGTCCATATCCGAGGGGTCGCACTATCCCTCCTCCGAAGACGACTCCTCGCGGTGACCATGGTCCAGATACAGATCGGACCCATGCGTCATAGCCTGATACTGGATAGGGGCCTGTTGAGAGACCCGGGCCAGAGGAGGAGGAGGAGGAAAACGTGGCTGAGGCCAAGCCCCATATGGTGCAGCATGTTGAGAAGTTGCTGCCAGTGTCTTGGTAACCGTGTCAGAGATGATCTGCTGAATGTCATACTGAAAAGGCGGAGGGGCTGGCTCCGTGGCGCGCAATCCCGCAGCCGTGGGGGTAAAGGTTGCCTCTGGCTGAGACCGCCGAGAAAGAGTGGTGTTGCGCGAGAGGTCCACCGGTCCTGTGCAGTGGGCCGAAAACGCCTCAGGGAAATCTTCCATGCCCGGCGTCTGATGCAACGGTGGTAACACTCTTAAAGAATCCAAAGCTTCTGGAATAGTTTTAGTAGTAACCAGAGAAATTTTCAGACAGTGTCACAGGCTCAACTGAGTGAACTAAACTGGGACTCTGTTGAGCTAGTGGGCGTGTCTGAAGAGAAATCTCTTAAAGGAGCACACTCAGTGTAGGCTACCCAACTACTGAACTACCCGAAGCTTTGGATTCTCCAAGCTGCGCGTTGGAGAAATGTAGTTTCTGATGTACACAACTATGTGCCCAAAAAAAGCATGGTAACAATTTCACACCTTTGGATCAGAAATAAATATATTTTCACTGACTCTAAACCTACGTGATATTATTTTTACATATCTTCTCTTGTGATTAGCACATCTCAGAGCATCATGTATATTTCTGTCACTGAAAACATTTTTACTGTAACCATGTGAAAACCTGATGTTTCCATTGTCATTTTAGAATAGTTAAAAATACCCACCAAAATTTGAACAGCTTCTACCAAAGCAAACTATTCATATTAGCATGTAGACTTAAAAGGAAAGTAGATAATCTACACCCTGGAGATGGTGGTGGGGTAAGAGTTGGAATTTGCTGATATGATTCCAAATTTCATTTGGAAAACAGCCTCAGGAACGACAACTGCAGACAAAGGCCTTCATCAGTCTGTTCACACCCCTGTGGTTAAATCAGAAAATTAAACTGTGCTGATCAACAGCCTCACCCTATGATTTTGGCATGTTTTGTGTTGTAACTGGAAAGACCCGGATGCAGACTGACAATGACAAAATCCCAATTCCAGTAGGGCAGTATTTCTCAACTTTGGCAGCTTGAAGATGTGTGGACTTCAACTCCCAGAATTCTCCAGTGGCTGGAGAATTCTGGGAATTGAAGTCCACACATCTTCAAATTGCCAAGGTTGAGAAACATTGCAGTAGGGAATGGAATCTGCACCTCCCCCATCCAAGTTCAATCCTTCAACCACTTCCATCATCTACATTAGCTTTTATACAGCTCAAAGTATCTATGGAGATTCTCAGCCATCCAGGTCATGGTTGTTCCAAAGGTGCTTTTTCAAAGAGCTGAAGAAGCTTCTTGGATGAAAAGCAAAATGTCTTCAAAGAAAAACCAGAAAGTCCAGTTGCTCTTGAAAAAGCATCTTTGGGACATTCAGATCAGAATTACTACAAAAGCAGCAGCAATAGTCTCTGAAATTTCCTCCACCATTTTAAGCTACGTGTTGTGGTCTGCCAGCAGCCTGCAGAGTTGGCAGCAGAGTCGGACAGTGAGGAGGCTGGGGAGGAACATGGGCCAGTCCTGGAATCTGGGGAAGGCCCCGATGAGAGCTCTGCATCGAAGGCACAGATGGGTCAGATCTATCTGGGAGTGATGCGCGGACTCTGGAGCCCCCAGAGTCGGACAGAGAGGCAGAGGAACAGGAGGAGTCTGTTCCTAGTGCACGCATGCGCAGAGCTGCCAGAAGGCAAGAGCAGCTAAAGCAAAAGGGGCGACTCAGGAGTAAGGCCAGGAGATGATTGGCCCCTCCCATAAGACTTAAAAGAGAAACAAAAGCACTTGGGCCTTTTTGCAGGAAAGCAACGTTGCTAACTCTGTTTCCAGTCGGCATCTCCTGTTTGTTTCTGAACTTCGTGGGGCTTTGCCAAGTAAGGCCTTTGGCAGGGTGTGAAAGAAGATAAAGGTTGGTGGTTATCCCGAAGGACTTCTTCCGAAGGGCTTGTTTTGCAACTAATTGAGACTCAGCTGGGAATGAATGTAATTCTCAGCTGTTACAATAAAGTAGGTTTGTTTGGGACTAATTGTGTCTTGTAAATGACTCAGTAAGCCTATGTCACAACACTACAGTATTTTATCAAAATTGAGAAAATTAGGTTCAAAAGAGAGGCATTCAATAGCAACTTTAAAAAAATTTAAAGTCAACAAGAGCTTTTGAAAAATGTGATGGATAGCAAGTAGTTCTAATTTCATTGATTGATTTCTGAACAATCTGCAACATATAGTCAAGGATTTTTTAAAAACATTTTATCTGTGTAGGTTTGGGATTTTTAAAGTTTGTAATGTTTGATCATCCAGTCCAAATAAAATTAAACAATTAAAAAAAAAGGATTTCTGAATGCCCTTTCTAATAAAGGGATAGAGGCAAATAACCAGCAGTAGTTTTTCTACCAAAATTCTATTCAGATGTGGGGCTTAATAAATTCCTGGAACCAGAAATGTAATTCTAAATGTTTTTTCAACAGGCTCCAGCTGGTGGTCCTCTTAAGTCCTTTTTTTTAAAAGCAGTTCCTGAGGTCTCCCCACCTTGATTGGTAGCCTTCTCCATAAGCATGCTAGCAACACTTATTTGCTGATGACTCGATCATCTGTGTGGTTGCCAGTAAGAGTCTGTGGTATAGCATACAACAGGGGAAAGCTGTCTCCCACGGCTATTAAAGACCATTCACCTGGGAGCCTGGGAAAATGCCTTTCAGCGGCTGAGTTATCTGGAGTGGCCTGGCAGGTGTTCACTTCTCAGCAAAATCTGGCACCTGAATCATTCTGTTCTGAGTTCAGCAAAGTCTTCTCCAAAACCACAAGACAGGCCTATGGAGGCCTGTTGTGATCTCAAAGTGTTTTTGTACTTGACACACCCCTATTTCTTTTTCCACAATCTTTTCCAAAACACTGAACCTTTTCTTCCTTACAATCCAGCTATTTCAGATGCTGTACACCCTAGTCTTTGCTCCGTTATTATTTGAAATGTATTCTTTTTATGTGCTGCAGGGACTAAAAACTCTCAATAAATAAAAGTAAATGTTTTTAGAGAAAACACATTGAAAGAACTAAATGATATATGCGGACGTGTAATCTATCTTGTTCTTTAAACTGCAAAATGTATAGGCCACACAAGCATTAATATTTTAGTGTTGCTAGTCAATACTCTACGTTTTCATGCTTTAAATTACATCTAATCCCTTAATTATCTTTCTTCAGTCAATATTTCAACACTAAGCTTGAAGCTACAGAAAATAGTTTTTATCTAAATTGTGTGTGTGTGTATACATATACATACATATACATATACATATACATACACAATCATCATCATCATCAGGAATAACTTCATCTATTGAATAGTGAATCCTGCCTGTATGATTGCTCAGATAAGTTTCCCTCTATATATGCCCTCATCATCCCCAACAAGGTAGGTCAATAGCCTTATTAAGTCCACGATATCTGGAGGACACCTGATTGGGAAACTCTTATTTACAGGTACTCTTAGGCCAACCCATGTGTTGCCCATCATCAGTTAGGACCTTTAGCTAGACACATAGAGGGATAAACAGAGGCAACAAAAATACGTTAAGCAAGTTTTAGAGAGAGTCAGAAGAATGAGAGACGCTTCGGGGCATGGCATCCACCAGGCAATTCAGTCAGCTGAGTTTAACTTTATTAAGCTGTGAAATATTTAAAGACATTCTATCACTATGAAATTAGTATTATAGAACACTAATATCCTTCTGAATATGAAGAGATTGCTAATAGTGTGAAGCAATTTGGCAGAGGCAACCACTCCCTCTAAACTCTGTGAGCCCTGAGGGTAAGCAGAATAGGGAAAGGCTGGCGGGACACTGAAACCTTCCGAGCCGTCATTTTTCCATTTTCCTGGAGGGAAACCATAGATAATCTCTACTTTCTCCAATAGACATTTACTGCCTTTCTCTTCTTTTGTTCTGCTGCTTTAGGGTTATGAAAAAGTTTCCTTTGATATCTGCAATTTTCCAAAAAGTATCTCATGTTGTACTTTTTCTTCAGTTGTACTTTTAAGAAGTTTGTGAGCTGCAGTCAGAAGCCTATTTTTGTTTTGAATACTATAGACTTTTTTTCTATCTGTGCTTTCAGAATATGGACCAGTTGATTTTGCTCTTGTTCTTTTAGGTCATGTCCATTTGTATGGTTATTTTTTTTAGGTTGTTGGAAGACCGTTAAACTTTTTAAAATTTATTTATGTAAACAAATAAAATGTATTAAATTTTAATAATCACAGAACTTTCTTGGCAAAACTGTCTTCTGCTTCCTTTCTATGGGTTATCGCATTATTTGTGCAGCTTTATTGCCAACTTCAGCATTCCAGTCTCCCTTAACTGGGACGTTGTCTTTTGTGAGGGTTGCATTTACAAGGTATTATAAGTCACCACTAACTGGTCAACTTCTGCTTCTTCTGCATCTGTTGTTGGATTTGGATTGCTATAATATTGCTGTCTTGCCTTGGATTCAAAGTGAAATCATTATTTCATGGAAGGAGGGGCTGTATTTCAGGTCTAATTTTGATAACATTTTATTGCAAATTATTGCCACTCCATTCCTTCTGTGATTTTCTTGTCCACAATGCAATCTGGTACTCCTCTGACATGAACTTCACTCCACTGCAGATCTTCAATTCCCAGAATACTCATTTCAGTCTGGACATTTATGTTCTGATAACATTAAGTATATCTTGGTTTATGGTTGATTTCCTGGTCTGGTCTACTTGGTAGGGTCTGACAGAAACCTTACTTCACTTCTTTCCTTTGTTTGCAGTTATTTAGGGAAAAGGGGGCAGTTTGTGTTATTAAACATCAAATCAAAAGTTTAAAGGTAAGGAAATTATACTTCGAATGCCACCACTTTTGTAATTATTTTTAATTAAAAAAAATCCTTCCCTGTTACCATGTCGAACTATTTCTTTTTTTTTTTTTTTAAGTCCTGATGCTGGAAAACGTTCAGACATGCTTCACTTTAAACACCTAGACAGTTTTAATGCCCTGTGAGAAATCCAGAGGAGCTTTCTTCCAAAGATTATATCTGACCACAAAACAAGAGAAAGACTAACATGTAAAGATTAAAATATATGGTTAATTTTTAACTGCTCTGTACAATCTTAAAGTCTCGCTTTCAACTAGATTAAATAATATAACAATACATGCAAGAATCTGCAAGTATTACTCTATCCTCACACACACACACACACACACACACACACACACACACACAGACACACAGAGTACAATCTTTTATAACTTGTCAGTTAATAATGATCTAACTGGGGCTTATTTTCTGAAAAACATACTGTATGTGTTTGTACTGTGTTGCCCGTATATTTTCACTGTGTTACTTCCCAACATCCAAGCAGAAAGTCACAGCTTGCGCACAGCTGCTCAGCTTTTTTTTCCCAAATAGATCACATCTTTCTAACATCTGGATTGGGAAGAAGGCTTTACATCCCTTTCTTTCATCCAGAATAGGTGGTACGAAGGAGGCACAAGCAGTAGCTTGTCTGTTCTTTCAAATTTCCAGCTCTATTCTAATTACAGAAACTCAGCATGGAACTTTTCTGCCCATTTGATCAGTCAAAAAAAAAAAAAAATTCTCTGATCTCATTTTATTTTGTGTGGTATTTTTATTTCTTTGAGGGGGGCTGAATGTACTCGGAATACAATATTCTCTCAAGGCAGCAGAGAAAATATAAATAAATCACTTTGAAAAGTGTCAATATGAATAAGTTTATGTGATGAAAAGGAGTACACATATACACATAAAAAACCTCTCCAATTCATCCAAATTGAGTTAGCTTTTTTTTAAAGGCAAAACAACAAAAATCATCTTTTAAGCTAAAAGCAGTTGGAAATGAAATATATATTTAGGGGCGGCTAAAAACACAAACTATATCTCTTCTGAGAGAAAGTTCCACCAATGGGAGGCTATGATCAAAAAGGCTCTGCCTTTCATGCTTCTGAGGGACATTCCAACTTTCCTTCTGAGGGGCACTGAATTTAAAGACTGGTCCAGTCTGCATGAGAATAGGCAGTAGTGTATTCAGACACAATAACCCAAGAGATGGGGAAGAACTAAGCTGGAAACTATGAGCTCCACAAGCAGGAATAACTGGAATCCAATTTGAAAGATATTGATTAATAGTAGGCCACTGGAACTTTATGGATTAAATTCACCTTCTCATATATTCTATCATTCATTCTTGCATTTTTTAAGCAGCTACATTCTTTAATTATCTTTCTGTCCACAGTTTTCATGTGGTCTCAGTTCCCAGGAGTTTTAGATGAGGGGTATATGAAGGACAAACTATTGGGGATCTGTATTCTGCCATTCGTAAATCCATTAAATTATTAATGGCCGCCAACTGATCAGAGATAATTTATTTCTCATTTCCTTCTTTAAGTAGTTCATATAGTCTCTGCATGCTTACTTTTTAATTTTGAGCGCTGAATAAAAATCTGAGTTAAAAAGAAACCTGATCCTATGATTAAATCATTACCCACATATTAAAAGCATCACCATTTCTTATTGAATTTGATTACTTCCACATTATACAATCTACCTATTTGATTAAAAAAAAAACTGCTGTGCAGTAATAATCAAAAGATTAAGTAAACACAGTGGTAAATAAAAACGATGAACTCTTACCTCTTAAAGACAAAGAATTAGCTTCTCCATGTTCTGTTTGCTTGCACCGGCCATGTAATTTACGTGCTTTCAAGTACTGTTGTACTCTTGATTCAACTGTATCTTTCAGCAGAAGACAGACTTCCTGGGAGATAATTTGTCTTAAAGTGAGTTTAAATATAAAGACTGAGAAGAACGATTTTTCTACTTATTGCATATAATACTATATTCTTACAAAACTTCTAATTAGCAAGTTAAAAAACATTGCAAGTACATCAAAAAATCAATGATTATTTTTTAATCTATGCTTATTAATAAAGCACATTATCGACAAATACGTTGCTTAGTATTTTTTTAATGAAAAGACAGAATATAATTTGTTTTCTAAATAAAATACCCTTGTTTTCCCATAGACCAAATTTAAAGATCGATTTTTCTTTTTTCTTCTTTTTTTAAATTCTCTATGCTATGGACCACTGTAATATGTACAGAACAGAGTGAAGGGAGAAGTGGAAATAAAGAAAACAAGTATATGTTTCTTCCTTGATAAACTTAGTTCTGCACTGAGACAATTGAAATGGATTTATAAAATCATGAACTTCTTGAAATAACTTTCTTTAGATATTTTTAAAAGTAGGAATGATTAGTCATTACCTCTCTCTGATGATCAGAAAACCACATACGGTCCTGAGATGCAATATGGAAATCTACCAAGACTGCAAAGTTTCCACACTTGGGATAGTATTTGGAGATATCAGAGAAATAAAAAGAAATTGATAATTAAATTATACACTATCAACAAGACTAAATATTTATTTAATTAATTACTACCAAGCAATTCTGGGCTGCTCACAATACCATAAATAACATAATCAATTACAGAATCAAAACATTAAACAGTGGGCATGAAAAACATTAAAATTAAAAGTAAAAGTAAAGCAGATAAAAAGAACCAATGTGCAGACGGGGTGAAGGTAATTGACATATTACTTAGCCTTAGGCTTTAATTTAGTAAATTAGTTATAGTCCCTGCTTTTCATAGATTTTATATATAATTGAAAATAACATAGGATATAATATTGGCAGATCTGCCCACTTAGCTGTCAAAAGGACCATGATATTTATTAAAAAATCTAAACTCAAGTCATCATCAGTATAATAAGTGTCTTGAATAAACTTCAGCAATAAAATAAATAGCCTAATTAATGCCATATTTATTTATTGTTTTTATTTTAATTACACGGAGGTTACTTTGATGTTTTATATTTCATATTTATTACTGTAGATCAGCTTGAATATTTGCAAATTCAAAAGGATGGGAGATAAATTCAAAAATATATAAACAAATACCATACAAATACATTTTTTGTTATTTTAAAAACCCCCAGCATTGTATGCTGTCCCACGAATCTATCTCATTCAGCTGAAAAGAATTGGGGTTGCCTTTTAATCAACTTATAAGATACAAGTGTTTCATTCACCTACTTGCATTTGGTACAGTATTCAAAGCAGAGATTTTAGATTGCACTGTGGCAAAAATCAGCTATTCTACAGGTTATCTAAAGCAGTGCGAACATTCAATTTTAGTAAGGGCTGACGTGGAAGTTTGCCGGTAAATTTTGGCTATCACTGAACACTAACAGAATGAAATTAGGACATTAAAAATGTTGCAGGTTGGCATTCTGTGGTAGGCGCTTTATATTTGTTGACTGTCAAAATGTGGGTTAAGTACAGTAATTCATGAGCCCAACTAGCCACTTGAAAACTATTCTTTGTAATAGTCTGTGTGGAAAGTGTTGTCATTACTTTCCTGTGTCTCCAACAATGTAAGGCCACTTGATCTTCCTTGTCTCAGTTATGGCTGACGGCCTGATAGGTAACTCTGACCTCCCCACCCATCAAACGCCACAGCCCAGATCAGATTCCATCAGAAGCAACAGCATTTATTTATTATAATTCATTCACATGAGTTAAGGTAACCTCAAGGTCTTACAGTAAACATCCTGGTACAACAACTTTAAATCAAATACTGTGTCAACTGTCCCCATACAGTGAGCAGCTTACAGTTACTCACTATGGAAGAAATTCCCCATCTCCAGAGTTCCATAAACAGATGGATTTTGGTAGGTTGGTTGTGCTGAAAGTTTTTATCCATGAGGGAGTATCCAAAGGGGAAAAAAACCCATTTCCTTTCTGATTTCAAACTATGGGCCACTATTCCACTTATGAAGTTTAGAGCTAAGGTCACGTTCTTGGCAAAAAGTTACATTTCAGTAATTTAATGTTGTTTGCTGTTGAAAGAATTTGATTTTTATTCTGATGAGTGAGTAAGATAATACTAGTTCAAAAGTTCACAGGAATTGTTAATTGTCAGGGATTGCTATTATGGTACAAAATGACACAAGTGGGAAATCTCCTAAAAACAGGTGTCAAAACATAACTCAGTTGATTTCACAATAATAATGGATATAATTTGACTTTTTTTGCAACCTATGATTTCTCAGGAAAAATTATGTATGAGCCATAAATTCAGTTATGGAAAGAAATAACCAAATTTGGATGACAAACTTTGTGTGTGTGTGTGTGTGTGTGTGTGTGTGTGTGTGTATATATATATATATATATATATATATATATATATATATATATATATATATATATATATATATATATATATATTATTTATTGGCCACGCACATTTCTATGCTCCTTACTGTTTAAATAAATCTAAGAAATATTATATTAATACACTATCATAATAAAAATAAAAGCCAGGTTGAATCATCTATTCCTGCAAAAGGTGAGATGGCCAATCTTCCATTCATTTAGTATCTCAAACTATTTTGCTCTAGTATGTGTTTTATTATTTTAAGACAGCAATAATCAGTCAGCAGTAAACAATATTTTTCTCAACCTTATAATGGACTGAATTCAAAGCAACTTTTAGCTTATCTGCTTTATATTTTAACCCCTGTGATTAAAAAAACCCACTAACAAAAACAAGGGTAATTATGTCACCTTCCAAATCAGATTTCTCAGTGGTCTTCTGGAGCTGGATTTCAACTCCTATAGCAACCATGGTTTTTGGTCATGCTTATTGGGATTTATAGGAATTGGATTTTAATGTGTTTAACTATGCTAAACTAAACTAGCTGGGAAGACTACAATGATCTGAAATCTAAAATTCAGGATGGACTCGGGCTATTAACATTACAAGTAATTGGCATCCTTTATAACTATGGATTTTTAAAAATGTAACAAAATGATCTAATAGTGTTATGGACATCATTAAGATCGCTTAACAAATATAAAATGAAAAAGACAAATAGTAAGGCCATGAAGCTATGCATAATTCTGCCAAAGGCTATGGGAAACATAAAAAGTTCAGAATTTAACGACTTGTGTTTAGCCAAACTGAATTCTCCCACATAAATTAGATCAATGCAGATAGTATACTTATATTATGCCTCAGATCTGATACAATACTAAACCCAATATTCACAAGAATACAGACAAAAGGTAAGATGTCTAGTATTGTGAAATCCCAGATTCCATATTCATAAGCACAGTGTATCTAAGAGATAACAGCTAAAAGTAATACTAAATCAGACTACATGCCTAAAAACTGTCCAGCAGTTAGAAAAATATGTTTTTGTTCAGGAGTTCAATGAGTTATTTTCTAATAAGTATGTTTAAGCAGCATTTTTTTCTCCATATAAGTAGCCCTCACTTAATGACTGCCTCACCTAACAATCATTCAGTTACAATGTTGATGAAAAAGTAACTTTGCCCCCATTTACAATCTTTGCAGTTCTTTAAGACAAAGGAAAGCTGAAATAAGATAATAAGGACAGTCACAGTTTCAGTCATTAACTGGTTTGCTTAATGGTCAAGTTACTGGTCCCAATAGACGAGGACTACCTGTATATCTTAAAAGATAATATACAGATTAAAGACCTGTTTCTCTGTTATACATCTGATCAATATATGAACAAAAAGAGTGAACAACTACTGAATTATTTAATAACACTCCAGTATTACTTCTTACATGGATAAAGGATTGCTGAACTTTCACATAATATATGGACCATAGTAGAACATCCATATCTAGTACATGTAATCATCTAATTGTACAGCAATTCAGACTGGGATTGTGGTCTCTGTTGCAATCATAAAGTGCAACAACACATAACTGCATTGTTTAGCAACAGCAATCTACGCAGTCCCCCTTGCCATCATAGTCCCAAGTCTAAGTCATTTAGTGGAAAAAGGTGGGAGTTCCAGGTAAAAATTGTACGGGGTGCTGTGAGGGGTAACGGAAGACACCAGGAGAGTGCCAATGCAGGTCACACACAATTATGAGAGGCCAGGAGACGGTCTGGGAGAGTCTGTGTGTGGGCGGGGGTTGCTGAGGGCAAGGGCTTCCTCTTTAGCGTTTGCCTGTGGGAAACCAGCAGGGAAGGCTGCAAATGACAATTATGTGGTCATAATTCCCTGCAATATTGTAACTGCAAGCTGAGCATCCGAGTGCCCAGATCACAATCATGATCACATAGCCACAAGAATGCTGTGATGGCCAGTACCTCAAAGACTGATGGTATGTCCACTTTTTTTCAGTGTTGCTGTAACTGTGAATGGCTACTGAACAAATGGATGTGGGCTGAAAACTATCTATCTGTCAAGTAAAGCACAGGCCTCCCCTCCAAAATACAAACTCCCTGTCCCCATTGGAATAATCGTGCCATACACTTAGCAGTCATGCAATATTTGAGTTAAGGTTCTCCTAGCAATCAACAGGGAATAAAAGCCAACAGAACTAGGCCATTATAAGTAAGGTGGTTGATTGTTCAGGCGATAGAATCATCTCAGAAGGAATAGGCACAAATGAAGTATGTCAGAGAATTAAAAACCAATTGCTCTCTCTATTAACCTCTGTATTAATCCAATTAAAATTAATTTAATTCTACCCGATTAAAAAAAACATTTTTATTAATTTTAAGAATATACAATGAATGGAACATGACTGTATATATATTAAACTTATATAATTGTTTTTAGGGGGTTATGGTGTTTGTGATTGATTTTTGTATTTTGGCTATTTACTAAAAACAATTTTGTTGTTTTTAATTAGGTGAACTGCCCAGAGTCACAAATATGAAATGGGCCTCTATACAAGTTGAATTAATTAAATAACTGTTGTTATTGAGTTGGGCTTGCAATCCTGGTAATTTTGGAAAAATTACCATGTTGGTATGATGGGGAGGGTATGTGTGTGAGCAGTTCTAATACCATGGTACATTATCAGCATGAGCAAAATGAGAAAGCTAAAAGTAGTTTACAACAGGTATGAGGGCATTTGGGACTCTATGAAAGGGAAGAAGTCAACCCATTAAAACTAAAAATCAAAGCCAAGTGAATTCAATTGCAAAGCCATTCTATACTAGTAGCAAGGAAACTATAAGGAAATGACTGTGTGTGTGTGTGTGTGTGTATACATACACACACATACATATCCTTCACACACACACACGCACACACACACACACACAATCATTTGAGAACTAAAAAAATATAAATTTAGCAGCAATGAAAAGAACCATTAACTGAAGAAGAAAATATGCTGTAAATACTTCAAATGGAAAAAGTAATGAGAATACACAAAGAAGTATTTCAATGCCTTGACAAGTATGTTGTTAGTTTATAAAATAAAAAATATACATTTTTAAAACATCCCCAAATCTTCTGCAAATATTTGCAACTGCAAACTGTTTTTTAATTAGTAAAAGCACTGGTCAGCTAATGTTTTATTATATTGATTGCATTTGTTTACTGTACTATATTCTGTTTCTCCTATCATACATTATTGCTGTATTGCATTGGCTCTGGGTGTTGTTTCCACACACCATTTATAACTGGCTTGACTGAAGCAATTTATTAATCCATAACTAAATAAACAATCCATTGATTCTGCGTTTTACCTTCCTTTTGCTCATTAAGGTTCTGTCCTCTCTCATCAATTTGGCACATGAGATGTTGGATCAGATCTGTTCTTTATTTATTGATTTGTTAAATTTATTTGCCACTTATCTTGCCTTGGGGGCTACTTTAGATGGCTCACAACAATAAGAAGGAAGAAACAAAGAGAATGTAAACTCTCAGGTCTTTGGGCTCTTGCAGAAGGAATTATAAAGAAAGATTCTACCTGCTCTTATCAATACTGACCTCAGTTCTTCAAGTTATTTCTAAACTGGTAGAGCATATTGGCAAGAAGACTCATGAAGACTGGGGAGACTTTAAAATTTGCAGAATAGCAAAAACAGAGTTAGAAAAAAGGAACACATTACTGGATTGGCCCAAGCCAAGGAGGATTTAGTATGCTCCTTGGGCCCAGAATACTGTGTAGCTATTGTGAGGAAGAGATGGAAAGATGGGATGGATTTAGAAAGAGCTAAGTGTGTTCTGAACTGAAACACATTTTCCTGCACTCGTCAAATATAATACGCTAGGCTTTTTCTCGAGGCACGTCCTAAAATGAAGCCTATTTTGAAATGATCACAGAATATTTAATGCCATTAAAGGTTTCCATATCGGTTGAGGCAATGTGTTGCCATCAACTTTTCACGAATACTTTACCTCAGATCAAAAGAAGACGAGAGGTATTGGCGCCATCTGCTAATTCATTGGAAGAAAGCAGGCTTTTGATAAACACATCAAAGCATTCTATTATTTCAGTGAATGATTCCCATTAACACAGAAATCTAGAAATCTGATGTCACAATGACTCACCTGTAAATGCATTCCTACCAATCATACAATATTACTAATATTCAACTGACTATTCTTAAATGGACTTAATTCTACACTATGCATGTAGCAAGGATCAATAACTATTCTACGTCAATAGAATAGAATTGACTTGACCCAACAAGGCTAGGCTAGGACAGAGATCGCATTGGCAACTACCAATGGCAGTCTGTGCTATGTGACAAACTGTGACTGTTTTTTTTTTTTAAAGCCAGCCAGATAAAACAGAAACTTGTTTTTTTATATGAAAGAAGTGGATCCATGCATTGAGGTCCAACTAGTTGAGCATAGGAGTCCAGTCAAGAATATTTGGGTAAGAATACAATGATATTATATTTTATTGTATGGTATACATCGTGGGAGTGTGTTATAAACTGCCAAGTCAGGAAGACAATTTGGAGAATGTCCACCTGGAATAGTAATGAACACCTTCAGGAGGAGAGACAGAAGCAATGGGTGATTTTATCTACTTGGACATCGGTTGAGAAAACAATATGGCCAAGACTGAAAGGTTCAAAATTTCCACGCTGATCTTGCTGACCATTTCAAATTTCTGAAGGTGAAACAAAAGTGGATCAGTGTTTCCAGATCTGATCCCAATCAAAGGAGAACAGAAGAGTTAAAAGTACTCAGAAAGTTGGGGATGAAGTGACATTTCTTCACGTCAATCAAACTCATATCCTGTTTTGATTTTATGACAAGTTTTAACTGACTTGTAACTTCAGCAAAGTCACTCGTGAAATTCTAGCAGAGAAGATGACAAAATATGGACATGATTATGCTAATGTAAGATCAATATGGAGCTAGTTGAACTGTATGCAACAAATATTTTTATCAGGTCCGCCTGATTTGCCAGTTGTATCCCTTTTTGGATCAGGACTCGTTAAATACGGTCACTCATGCTCTCGTTACTTCCCGCCTGGACTACTGCAATGCTCTCTACATGGGGCTCCCCTTGAGGAGCACCCGGAGGCTCCAGCTGGTCCAGAATGCGGCCGCGCGGGTGGTTATGGGAGCGGCGTGGCACTCCCATGTGACCCCCCTCCTGCGCGAGCTGCACTGGCTCCCGGTGGTGTTCCGGGTGCGCTTCAAGGTTTTGGTTACCACCTTTAGAGCGCTCCATGGCATCGGACTGGGGTATTTACGAGACCGCCTGCTGCTACCAATAGTCTCTTACCGACCAGTACGCTCCCATAGAGAGGGGCTTCTCAGGGTGCCGTCGGCCAAACAGTGTCGACTGGCGGCCCCCAGGGGGAGAGCCTTCTCTGTGGGGGCACCTACCATCTGGAATGAGCTTCCCCCGGAGATACAGACGATCCCGGATCTGCGCATGTTTCGTCGTGCTCTCAAAACATTTTTATTTCAGCAGGCTGGCCTGGCCTAACTCTCCCTTTTAAATTTTTAAATTGTTTAATCTGTTTTACAAATTGGATGTTCTAAATTTGTTTTCGGCCAAAATATTTAATAATTTTAACGGACTTTTAATGTTTGTATTATCTGTATTTTATCTTGGCTGTTCACTACCCTGAGTCCTCTGGGAGTAGGGCGGTATAGAAATTTAATAAATAAATAAATAAATAAATAAATAAATAAATAAATAAATAAATAAATAAATAAATAATATATCAATGGCTCCATGTCCAGCTGGAGAGAAGTGTTAAGTGGTGCTCTGTTATAGGCACTCTGCTGTTTAATATATTTATAAATGATCTAGTTGGGTTAGAAAATAAAATCATCAAATTTGTGGATGACACAAAATTGGGTGGAGGGGGGGGGAATACCAAACAGAAGCTAAATCAGGACAGGATTCAGGGCTCAAAGGGAGTAATTATTCCTTTTTATTCCATGTTAGTCAAACTGCAGCCAGAATATTGAATCGAGTGGTGCGGACTGTATTTTAGGAAGGACATTGACAGCTTGAAGAATATCCAGAGGCCAGCAACCAAGATAAGAGGTTGGGAAAAAGAAAGATTGGAAGTGTTGGGTACATTTAGCAAGGCGAAGACATGATAGATCTGAAGGACTGCAGTGTAGAAGACGGGGCAGAATTGCTTAGCTGTTTCAGAAGATAATTGTATACAAGTTATAAATGGGTTTAAATTACAAGGAAGCTGATTTTAGTAAGACACCAGGAAAAAAAAATCTTAATAAGGGTCTGTTCAATAAGCCTTGAATAATTTCTTTTTCAGGTTCTACTCTATACCTCCTCCACTTCCTCATTCAACATCATCTTAATATAAGATTAGCGATACTTTGCACCAGTACACAGAGAAGGGAAATTAACTTTTACTTCACCACTCAAGTTCTGATAATTTTTTTCCTTCCTTTCTCCTTCTCCCCTTTCTCTTGGGAGTGAGGAGTAGAGGAAGCAGGAAACCCTATTGGTGATATGAGCATTTTAACCAGAGGTGATTATGTAATGTTACTCTAATATTCACCTCCATCCACATTTCAATAGAGGCAATAGCTGTACAACTAACTCAATGTTTTATCTGGAGATTTTTGCACTGGTCAAAAGCAAGCTTATTTCTTTGAAATGTTCACTTTGGCTATTTCCTAAAGAAACCAATTTAATTGCTTTAACGAGGTATCTTTTGGAGAGTCTCCCATTAAAAAAAACCCAATATACTATATTCAGCTTTTCCTTCTAAAGTTCTGTTCTCACGATGCCAGGCCACAAAATCCCACAACAGGGGAATTCTGGTTGCCTTAGCAACCAGCTGTTTTACCTTCGTCAGTTTAGTTAGATATTAACAGAAAGAAAAATACAAGTTAAGGGTATGTGTAATGGTTTAAAAAAATGCCAGTTAATTCCTAAAACATGAGAACTGGAAAAAAAACTGTAGAAATCAATCTTGGAAGTCCTACTGCTCTTCATTATTGTACAAGTAACTGAAAATATACTTTTCCAACTCTTAATTTTTATTAAGAACGTTTAGTATTTCTTTGTTTTATTTTTTTAATGAGACATTTTAAACTTCATGACTTTGTAGCTAATTATATTACTAGACCACCAACAGGCAGCAAGGTTGCAGAACTGTTGCTTCCACACAGTGTCTCCTGGGGAAAAATCCACTTCTTGCTTTTCACACACTCATTCAAACTTGTATACAATTTTTTTTTTTTTCAATTCTCTGTTTGGTACAGGGAGGGAACCCACTTCGTTGCCAAGGAACTGAAGAGGCTCTCATTCACATGCATCCGACTGGATGCCAAGCGGCGCAAATGGACTGCCACCTGCCATGACTGCCCAACCAGGCTGCGTGACTTTCGCTGGGATGCATACTTGGCTTTATATTCCAACACAAAGAAATGCTTGGCCAACTGCATTGGCCCTTGCATAGAGTAGGAAAGTTCGTGAAATATAGTCTAACCAATAGCTCAGCACAAAAACCATTGTGGGTACAACTGGACTTCCTTACAATACAAATGGATGTGTGCATCTATAGCACCCCAGTGAGACATGGGTTCACATCTTTGATTATTATGAAACTCTCTGTGTGATCTTGGGAAAGACCTTATCCATTCTCCTTTCATAAAATCATAGGGCTGGAAAGGACCTTGGAGGTCTTCCAATCCAACCCGCTCCTCAAGACAGGAGCCTTATACCATCCCAGTCAAATGGCTGTCTAGTCTATTTTTGAAAACCTCCAGTGATGGAGCACCCACAACTCCAGGAAGCAAGCTATTCCAATGATTAATTGCTCTGTCAGAGCAATTCTACTTCCTTTTAGGTTAGATCTCTCATTAACAAGCCTCCACCCATTATTTCTTGTCCTGTCTTCTGAGGCCTTAGAAAATAAGATAATTCCCTTGTCTTTATAACAGCCCCTCAAGTACTGGAAGACTAGTGTCCTCTAATCTTTCTCTTCAATAGGCTAGATCTACCTTGCTCCCTCAACCACTCATCATATGATTTAGCCTCCAGACCCTTTACCTTTTTCGTTGCTCTTCTCTGCACACTTTCCAGGATTTCAACATCTTTTTTGTATGATGGTGATCAGAACTGGACATAGTATTCCAAATGTGGTCTCATCTGTGACGTGTAAATTGATACTATCATTTCTCATTATCTTGACGCTATCACTCTGTTGATGCAGCCTAGGACTGCATTGGCTTTTCTGGCAGCTGCAGGACATCACTGGCTCATACTAAAGTGGTTGTCCATTAGGACACCTAGATCCCTCTCACAGTTTCTACTGATAAGCCAGACACCACTTATTTCTGTACCCATATATTTGTTTTTTCCTGCTACGTGCAGGAAAACTTTATTTTTCTCACCACTGGACTGCATCTTGTTACTTAAGGCCCAGTGTTCAAGTCTATCCCTTTCTGGATCTTGAGCATATCTTCCAAAGTGTTAGTACTTCCCTCCAGCTTGGGGGTCATCTGCAAATAGGATGAGTTCCCCTTCTATCCTTTCATCTAGATCATTTATAAAGAAGTTGAAGAGCACTGGGCCCAAGACCAAGCTTTGAGGTACCCCACTGCATGCTTCCCTTCAGATTGATGTAGTTCTGTTGAGGACTACCCGCAGAGTGTGGTTGGTCACCCAATTGCAAATCCATTTGGTGGTGGTACTGTCTATCCCACATTGTTCTATCTTACCAAAGTAGACCGGAGGTTGTGATTTACTTTGTCAAATGTCTTGCTGAAGTCCAAGGGTACTATGTCCACTGTTGCTGATCCACTAATATAGTTTACTTTGTTTAAAAAATGCAATAAGATTTGTTTGGCATGATCTGCTTTTAACAAACCCAGGCTGGCTTTTAGTAATCACCTTGTTTCTTTTTTGGTGCTCACAGTCTTCTGTTTAATTATCTTTTCCAGGATTTCCCCAAATATTGATGTCAACAATAGCAATAGTACTTAAGACTCATACATGGTTCCACAGTACTTTACAGCACACTCTAAATGGTTTACAAAAATCAGGATGGAAGGCTGAGTTAACCCTGAGCCAGGGGAGAAATCCAGCAGGTTCTGACAGGCTCTGGAAAACCAGTAGCAGAAATTTTGAGTAGTTCAGAGAACCGGTAGCAGAAATGTTGAGTAGTTCGGAGAACTGGCAAATACCACCTCTGGCTGGCTCCAGAGTGGGATGGGAATGGAGATTTTGCAGTATCCTTCTCCTGCCACACCCACCAAGCCACGCCCACAGAACCAGTAGTAAAAATTTTTTGATTTCACTACTGCCCTGAGCCAGTCAGAATTGAACTCCTGACAGTGGGCAGAGTTACCTTGCAATACTACGTTTTAACCTCTGTGCCACCACAACTTTTATGCAAGATATCTTCTTGCTTCGCCTTGCTGCCACAGCTTTTTCTAAACTGTTTTTCTAAAACAGCTGAAGAAAAAGACATAAATTTTATTACCGTGCTGATAGGGTTAACTTTATTTTGTCAACAGGTCAATTTGATAAAAACATAGAAACCATGTGTTTAAAGGGTTCTACAGATTAAACAGAAATAACATTTAAAAAATTGCTAAATTCTGCTTTTACATTTAATTATATTAAATATGGTAAAGTTGTGAATAAACCAAGGCATACATAATACATACTTTTATTAGCAAATTCGACCCGTGGTCAGTAAAAGGTCTTGGGGAAGGTATATTGCATATACTTCCATTTCCCCCCTTAATTCCATATTTTCTAAAGGAGGAAAAGAGTTTTTCTTTCCAGCATGGCTAAGGCTTCAGAGTGTTCACAGCTATTACCACCCTAGCCCTGGCAGTGTACATGATGTCATCAGCCTTGCTATAAATGAAGCATTAGAATTACACACCCTACCAATTGTTGCCCCATTGTGTTATGGTACCTCTTCCCTAATTTCAGTTATTCACTCTTCACAACAAAAGCCAGCAATGTCTTCAAACTGTAAATTGCTATGTTTCATAACCTAAGAATCATCTGACTATTTTAATTGTTGGGAATTTTCAGGCTCTCTGGTGCTGGCAGAGCACTTTTTCCTCCTTCTTCTTCATGCCAAAAGCTGATGAAATGCAAAGCGTTCTCCAAGCATAACTAAGAGACATCTGGCGATAGCATCTTGAACTGGAAATGCATTATATACCTGACAGCTTCCTAGTCGCTGAGGTTCCCGGAGACCAAAAGGAACAGGATGGTTGCCTGTGGCAAGTGAAAATAACTTACAGCAATCACAGAAGGAATCTTTTTCTTTTTGCCAACTGTCGGGTCACTCTACTGAATCACTAAATTTGCTCAGTTGCTTGAGAAGCCTAATTATTTGTTCAAAATACAGCAAACAAATTAAAAGATTGCGTTATTCAGATAGTTCTCGAATTACAACCATTCATTTAGTGATCGTTCAAAGTTACAAGGGCACGGAAATAGTTACTGATGACCGTGTTTCACACTTACGACCGCTGCAGAATCCTCATGGTCACGTGATCAAAATGCGGACGCTTGGCAATTGATTCCTACTTATGACGGTTGTAGTGTCCTGGAGTCATGTGATCCCCTTTTGCAATCTTCTGACAAGCAAAGTCAATGGGGAAGACAGTTTCACTTAACAACCCTGTTGCTAACAACGGCAGCAATTCACTTAACAACTGTGACAAGAAAGGTCATAAAATGGGGCAAAAGTCACTTAACAACTTTTGGGCTCAATTGTGGTCGTAGGTCGAGGACTACCTATATATCAGGTAAAAGTAATGAAAGAAAATCTTCATAAGAAGATGGAAGAAAAGCTTTGCTTATACCAGGGATGATAGAAGACTGTGTCCAAATGACACAGAAAATATAGGCTATAAGTAAACATACAATGGTGGATTTGCCTAACACAAAACTGATATTTGTTACAAGCATGCTGCAAGTAACAATGTTCAGTATTACTTTGCAGAAATATGAACCCATCATGCTGTTAGGCACATAACTGACAGCTCAAGAAGCAAGCACTAACTAATTTCTGTTACTTACTCCAGATTAGTGTGGAATGAACTGCAACCCAAATAATTAAAAACCTTACATCATATACTTATCTCATTTAAACTGATAAACAAAACAACAATAAAGGAGAGCCTGCTTAAACAGTTTATATAATTGCAACATACAAACTTAGAACGGCTCTTACAGCATACTTAATTAGGAAGCAGCTTGATTTTCACATCTAAATTAACAATATACTGTTTGAGGAAGGCCCCGGATATCCTTCTGAAACTCCATTCCATCAAGCAAAAGACAAATAATCATGTCCAATCACCACATCCTTCTCTAAACAACCACTTCAAAAATCCATCTCTATGCTTCAGAAGAGTAGCTGGGGAATGGATAGTATTTCCTTTGTTCCACTATCTACCAAACACTTTTCATATCCTGTCAATCTTCTTTACAATACAAAACAGGTCACCTACATTCAAAGTCAAAAAGAAAACTATCCATTTTACTTTAACCAAGTGTCACACATTCACTATAAACAATGAAATGCAAGACTATACATATATTTGTGTATAGTCTTGCATTCCAAACTCGTATCTTAAGAGCTTCCATAATGCAAATGAGAGACTGAAATATTCTTAAATATAAACCAATTACAAAGCACAAGAATTCAGCAATGAACTAGTTTAGTGATGTAGAAAAAGCACGCTCAACCTAATGCACTACTAAGCTTTCCTGGCTGTTTGTAACCTTCAATTAACCCAAATGGTGCATCATAGGGCAACAATTTTTGAAGCAAATGGACTACCAATGCATCTAAATCCAGGACCCATTATTCCCGTGGAATTAGAGGAAGACTCTTCAAATTTCAGTTGTATTCACAAACTCATGGCCACTGCAGCAGCAGTGTCAGGTGATTGTGATTTCCGATACACCCTGCAAGCTTCTCACAAGCAAAGTCAGTGGGGAAGCTGGCAGGAAGTCAAAAATTGCTCCTGCTCCCACTGCTTTTTTTGCCCTCCCATGGTCATTCTATTTCTCTGTTTAGGTAAAGGAAATATCTCTGAAACGATGACCCAACAGGTCATGGGTCGTCCAGTTGTTAATAAAATTAAATAATTCATTTCACCGAAGTTTCTCAAGTTGTTGCTTTTGATGTGCATTATTGACTTAAGAACTGAGCCCAGCCACATGCAGCCTGAGAAAAACGTTCTAATCTACGTTCAGACAATGTAATGCTGAATGGAATAGTAACAAGAGATACTCCTATTTCTCAAATGAATGTGGAAAGAGTTAATGCCCTGAGGCATTTTTATGTATGCAATCTGGTAAATGCAGAAAGCTGGGAAGGAGGAGAAGTTTACTTTTCAACCATGCCACTAAGGGATTGTCCAACTGGAAGCAGCTTTTCGGAACTTGCCACGAATCCATAAAAAAAAGAAAAAAGAAAAGAAAACTACCCACTGGATTGAAAGGAGGGGAGGAAAGCATCCTATTTGCCTTATTTCTTCTTAGTTTTCCCATTATTTTGAGATGTTACCTACCGCAGTAATCAACTCAGTAAGTCATATGCACACCATATTCCAAGCACAAAAACATCTGCAGATGTTAAATCCCTGTGCCAGAATGTTTCAGCACATTAAAAGATGCGTTGATTACCAGGCATGAACTTGTAACATTATAGTATTTCAATTTATGGATCTGATTCACATTCTCTTTTGCTGAAGTCTTAATTTTTTTTTTTTTTTTTTTTTTAGTTTATCATACCTGCCATACTTACTGTGAAGTAGAACTCATAAAATATTATATTTGGGAAAGAATAGGAGATATAGTAATTTTTTAGCTTATAAACATTGATGTCCCACCATTCAGTAATTTGGATGGTATTCAGCAGTTTACAATTGAATAGTGTATGTTTTAAAAAATGAAACACACAGACACAAAATAGAAGAGGACTACCGTGTTTCCCCAAAAATAAGCCTGTCCCTAAAAAGAAAACCTCCCCTGAAAATAAGCCGTCCCCCAAAATAAGCCCTTCCCCGAAAATGTTTAAACGCATTGCGCAGCTGGTCCTTGCCATTTCCTCTGGTTAGGGTTAGGGAAACAGAGCTGGAAATCAGGTAAGATGGCAAGAGGAGCCCCATCTTGCTCCACGCACCCCAAAATAATAAGACTTCACTGAAAATAAGGCCAAGCGCTTATTTCAGGGTTCAAAAATATATAAGACAGGGTCTTATTTTCGGGAAAACATGGTACTGAATTGAAAGGATGGAAAGACTAAGTCTACCAAGTATCTCTACCTGCAAAGTTGATTATTATTTTTTTTCGGAAGAAAAGGGACGTTGTCTTACCTGAACATCCATTTTGTACTCGCTGCTCCGACACTCCACGTAATGGGATGTTCTTCACCGTCATTAGATCGACTGGGTGCCACTCAAAATTTCCTCCATAGCTTGGTCCCGCCCACTTTAACTGCGCATGTCCAGTCTTTTCACGAAGTCCATCCAGAACTCTCATCCTATCGAAATTGCAAAACTGCATCCAGGACCAAGATCCACCAACTCAACAGTAAATTGTCTCCATGGATATCTTGGCTCTTGTGCTGTAGAGGAACTAAGACAACAAAACAAAAAACACAAACACCTCCCCCCTTTTACTAGGCGATAGACAGGCCTTGGGAGGGTCGGAGTGTCGGAACAGCGAGTACAAAATGGACGTTCAGGTAAGACAATGTCCCTTTTTCCTCCTCGCTGCTCCGACACTCCACGTAATGGGACATACCCAAGCCTTCTTAATTTCGGAGGGAAGTGCCTCCATCGCCCTGCCCATGGTTGGGAATTACAGCCTGCAATACCCTCCTGCCAAAAGCTGCATCTGCTGATGCAAAAGCGTCTAATCTATAGTGTCTTATGAAGGAAGATATGGATGACCATGTGGCTGCCCTACAAATCTCATCAATAGATGCCTGAGTGGTCCATGCCACTGAAGTGGCAGCACTTCTTGTAGAATGTGGGACTATACCGCTCGGGGCCTGGGACCCTTTCATTGAATATGCAGAAGAAATGCAAGATTTTATCCATCTGGCAATCGTGGTTGAAGAAACTTTTTGTCCCATAGAGGATGGCAGGAACGAGACCAATAATGCCTCCGACTTTCGAAATTCCGCAGTTCGCGCTATGTAGTGTTTTAGTGTTCGACGTACATCTAAAGTATGCCACTTTTTTTTCCATCAGATGTTTTGGGTTTGGACAGAAATTAGGCAATACAATGTCTTGAGCACGATGAAAGGTTGAATTAATTTTAGGAATGAATACTGGATCTAATCTCATAACCACTCTATCTGGAAAAAACACGCACAAGTCTTGACGAATCGACAATGCAGCCAATTCTGATACTCGCCTAGCCGACGTCACCGCCAACAAAAATGCCAGCTTCACAGTGATATGGCGTATGGACGAATCCTTGATCAGTTCATATGGCAGTGATGTTAACGATTGTAAAACCAAATTAAGATCCCAAGTTGGGAATCTGTGCACCACTGGTGGCCTTAAATTTCCAGCTCCATGTAAAAAGGATTTAATCCTCGCATTTTGAGAAAGAGGAAGACCGCTATCCGCAGATAGAACTGTGGCTAGAGCAGCCACCTGGCGCCTCAGTGTCAATGGAGATAAACCCTTATCAAAACCGAGTTGTAAAAATCTGAGAATGTCCTGAACTGTCGCAGATGTGGGATCCGTATGATGACTTAAGCACCATTGAGCAAACTTTCTCCAGGACGCATTGTAGATGCGTATTGTTGCTGGCCGTCTGGCAGCTTGGATAGTGGCTATAACATCTCTCGGTAGATTGTCCTTCATGAGACATATCCGTTCAAGCGCCAGACGGTCAACTGAAGCCATTCCGGATTTGGATGGAACACCGCCCCTTGGCTCAGGGAGGCAGTGGTCATAGGTAGCTTCCATGGTGCCTCTATCGAGTGATCCCTCAGGTCTGCAAACCACTCTCGACGCGGCCAGTATGGAGCTATCAAGACGAGATCCGCCTTTTCTGCTATCAGTTTTCTGATGACGTGAGGAAGAATGGGAATGGGAGGAAAGGCGTATAAGAACCCCCGAGGCCAAGGGGCTCTCAGTGCATCTTGGGCTTCTGCTCCCGGAGTCGGAAACCGGGAAAAGAATCTCGGGAGTTGAGTGTTCTTTGCTGTGGCAAATAGGTCCACTATTGGTTTCCTGAACCTGTTGACAATCTGGTTGAATAGATCTGGATGTAACCTCCATTCCGCCTGATCGATTGTTCCTCTGCTCAGCCAATCTGCTTGCTGATTCAACGAGCCCGAAATGTGTTCTGCTCTTATTGATAGCACGTTCCTCTCTGCCCACGCCATCAGCCTTTCCGTCTCTAGCATGAGAGGCTTGGACCTTGTTCTTCCCTGTCTGTTTAGATGGGCCTTGGTGGCCATATTGTCCGTGAGAATTAAGACATGTTTCTGTGTTACCTGCCGATGGAAATGTCTGAGAGCCAATCGAACTGCTCTCAGCTCCAGCCAGTTTATGTTCTGTCATTTCTCGATCAGAGACCAAGTTCCTTGGGCTAATTGAGAGTCCAGATGAGTCCCCCATCCTACCAGACTTGCATTTGTGGTCAGAGTGACTCTGGCAGGTTCTAGAAACAGAGTCCCCTTGGATAGAGCGGGGGAAAGCCACCACTTTAGTGAAAGTTTCACTGACGGAGGAACTCTGATCTTTGTTAATGAGTCTGCCACCCCTTGCTTCTGAAATGGTAACAGGAGCCACTGCAACTGATGCGAATGTCGACGGGCCCACGGAACTATGTTGATGCAAGAAATTAGTTTGCCCAAAAGTTGAGACAAAACTAATAGGGAAACTGTCCTGTGAGACAGAATTTGAGAAACTAATTTCCTGATACTGGACTGGCGTTCGGGTGAAAGATACACCATGCCTTGGGCCGAATCTATAATTGCTCCGAGATGCAATATCCTCTTTGTGGGCAGTAAATGACTCTTGTCCCAATTTATAGTAAGACCGTGGTCTTGTAGTGATTTGATCACCTTTTTTCTGTCCAATTGTGCTTGATCCATTGTTGCAGATAATATTAGAATGTCGTCTAAGTAGCAGACAATTCTTCCTGAGTGTTGCCGCCACAGCTGCCATCAATTTTGTGAACGTTCGAGGGGCCGACGAAAGGCCAAAAGGCATAGTCCTGTATTGGAAATGTCGGTTTCCGTAAGTGAATCTGAGAAATTGTCTGTGAGCTGGATATATGGGGACATGAAGATATGCCTCCTTTAGATCGATGGATTGCATGAAGTCGTTCGAACGAACACAACCTAGGATCGTCCTTAAGGAATGCATTTTGAAGCGGCGGTACCTCACATGAAGATTCAGTTGTTTCAGATTGAGGATACCCCGCCATCCACCCAAGATTTTGGGCACAAGAAAGAAGATCGAATAAAACCCCATGCCCACCTGATGACTGGGAACAGGTTCGATGGCTTCTATCTCCAGTAAATGCTGGATTTCCAATTCCATGAGATGTTGCTTGGACGGTAGAGATGGGATTGGACACTGAAGATAAAAGGAAGGGGGAGACGATAGAAACTCTAACTGAAGGCCGTCTGTCACAGTCCGAATAATCCAATTGTCTGTTGTTGACATTTCCCATTGGTGATAAAACAGTTGAATTTTTCCGCCAATGGGAAGAGACGTCAAGGAGTCATTTTCCACGACGGAAGGAACAATAACTTGTTCCTCTGAAGGGACGTTTGATCCCAGGCTGACATCTCCCCCATCACGAAAGGAAGACCTGTTTGTATTATTGTTGTTCACTTGGGAAGCGGGACGTGGATAATAGGGTCCGCTTGGCCCCTGCTCAGATGAAATGGCTGACATGGAAAGGGGGAGAAACAGCGATCTGGGCACCTGTAAATTGAAGGTAGTACTTTTTTCTTATCTCTGCCTTCCACTAGAATGGAATCCAACGATTTACCGAAGAGTGAACAACCTTGATATGGTGCTGTTGTCAGGCACCATTTAGACTTCATGTCTGCGCGCCATTGGCGCAACCACAAGAGACGACGAGAAGTTACAGCTGATGCAAGGGCTCTAGATGCAAATTTTGCTGCATCCAGAGAAGCATCCACAGAATATTCCGCAGCGGCAATTAATTTGGCCATATCTTGTTGAAGGCGACTATCTTGAGATGGAACACTGTCTTTCAATTTTGTGAGCCACACGAGTGAAGCTCGATTAAAAAATGATGCGGAAGTAGCTGCCCTAATTGCCCAGGCAGCAGCTTGGTGTGTCTTCTTAAATGTCAGTTCCGCCCGTTTATCTTCCTGCTTCAAACCATCTCCCGCATCTCCAACCAAAACCGATTGGGAGGTAAGACTGGCTACAGGTTCATCAATAGATGGTACTTGGAGGAGAGCATCTAATTCAGGGGATGCACAATAAAGCTTCTTGTCAAAGTTATTGGGAGCTGACAGTGCTCCTGGGCGTTCCCAAGGTTTCTGAACCACTTGGGCAAATAATTCAGGACATGGGACAAAATCACAATCAGTAGAAGGAACTGGAAAAAGGTTACTAATCTCCTCAGTTGGATTAGTAGAAGCAGCTTCCTGACCATGTTCCATTTTTGTAGCCACCTTCGCCTTGCGCAAAAGTGATTTAAACAAAGCTGGTTTAAAAAGGCCTTGAAAGGCCAGCTTTTCTGCTACCTCCCCCTCATCATCTGACAATTCAAAATCTTCTAAATAATCCTCCCCTGGATCTGTCAGATCTGCCTGACTGTAACCTTGCAACAAGTTCTGTTGACCTCCTCTAAAAGCTTGAGCTTGTCCTGCTGATACAGTCACTGGATCAATAGGTGCAACTGGAAAACCAGAGTGTTGCAAACCCGCCTGGAAAATCCTATTGAAAGTCTGGGCTAAAAATGCTTGGAAGTCTGTAGTCTGGCTAGACAATGGATTCTCATCCAGTCTAAGACCAGCCACAGTTGGCGTGAAAGTGGCCTCTGGGAGCCTCTGGGGTAACCCTGAGAGAAATGGAGCAGATTGGACAGGATTCAGTGCGATAAAACCAATGGGATTTTGTGGTATCCCCTGATCTATAACCTCTGGGGCTTCAGGATTTTGCAGATGGGAGGCCGAATCCAAAGAGCTGCTCTGCTGAACTGGAGCAGATTGAGAATGAGCAACTGAATCATCCACCCCACTTATGATGATAGCTTGCGCTAACGCTTAGCCTTGTCAAATTGCCTTTCAAGTGCATTATGCCTGCACTGATCCTGCTTAGACATCCTCAAAATCCCATCTGATAGATTAGGTTCAGAAGGGGGAGCATGCACCGAGGCCTTGGTCTTAACCTTTTTGGACCTTAATGGTTTGGGTGATGGAGCCCTGGGAGGAGATGGACTTTGTTCTAATTCAGAAGAAATAGCTTCATCTGCCATATTCAATACCCAAACCTCTTTATTAAAGTATAAAGAAATTTAAATTGAAATACTTTCCTGTAAAATGTGAAGTCCTGTTTATCTTCAGACAGGCAGGAAGAAGGACCCAAGCCAATCACTGGTGCAGTCCTTCAAATTCTTACTACCAGCCTCAATCGTAAGAAAGAGTATGTGGTGGGACAAAGGGGCTAACAACAGTCTCAATGGAATGACGGTTAAGCGCAAAAACGGCAGTTGAAAATAGTGGCGCTATCCAGTCTCCTCAGAAGAGCGCCCACAGATCCGTCCCAAATGCAATGGCTGTAGTTCCTCTTTGAACACACAGCCACAGAATTCGGCTTCAGAGAAAAAAAAACCCTTGCTGTTAATCGTTTGCCGGCAAGGCAGGAACTTCAAAGCTGCTTTGTTTTTAAATCAGGAAGGGAGACAGAGAGGCTACGAGAACGAGGGCGGTTCTGCCGGCGCACCAGTTAACCAGCTCCTCGCTCGTGGCAAATAAACTGCTGAGGGAAAAGTCCTGACTTCCCTCAAGCGCTGACAAGCTTGTAAATGTAAATCTGCGGCAGGCGCCCCAGCCGCGAAACGGCTGATCGCGCAGCGCTTGTAAATCAATTAGAGGTCGTAGCTCTCTTCAACTAAGTCTCCAGTCCAAGTTTCTCAATTCTAACTGTAAAATAGTCGCTAAATACTGCAGAGAAAAGGGCACTCCAGTCTGATCACCAGCGACTGAGTGAAAAGACTGGGCATGCGCAGTTAAAGTGGGCGGGACCAAGCTGTGGAGGAAATTTTGAGTGGCACCCAGTCGATCTAATGACGGTGAAAACATCCCATTACGTGGAGTGTCGGAGCAGCGAGGAGGAAAATAAAACTCACCGCAGGACAGGTTAACTACAGTATAATTTCTTGCTTGGGGATAAGTCCATATAGTGAAGAATGGGAGATTTCCATTTCTTCTCCAGGAAGTCCTCTTATTTTCAAATAGTCTGTCTTGCCTTCCTACCTTTGTATTACTGCTGATACCGTCTGTCATTTACCTGGTGTCTTTTCTCTTAACAGGGATGCACGAGGTAGGACTTTCTCTCAGCCTTTCTTGAGCATCAAGAAGTAAGAATGATGCAGATTCTATAGTCCTACCTTCTGGCCCTTATAATTTAGAGTTTGATGGCTAAGGAAAACAGGACGTCTCCCAAATCAGGAAAGTAAACTGGGAGTAAATATTGTAATTCAGCATTATCACTTGAAAAAAATAAAACATAAAATTTCTTTTTTAATTTTAGATAGTCCCATGCAAAACATAATCGCTGCGTTGTTCCAAAGCATAAGAGATTTAAACCGAGAAGAATATATGGAGTATTTTCTTATAGCAAAAAGCCCTCTGATATAAAGTCACTTTGTATGAAATGCAAAAGAACTGAGCATATACACAGCATGTAAATTATCTTAAACAAAAAATTAATCTGGAAATTCAAACTTGGATCTGGGCCAAAGGGAGATGAAAAAACCCAGTGGGATTCTAGGCTTTCATCCAGCAACTTCTTGCTGTTTTTTCCTTGAAGTTCTGCACTGTGTCTTTAAAAAAAGAGAGAGAGAGTGATTCTTCTCCTCCTCTCCCAAATTCCCAACAATTTACCTAAATATGGGGAGTTGAGAAAATCTTATAAGGGACTTAACAATTATGAGAATATCTCATTTAAGAGTTTTGTGTTTCTCTACATTTCTAGCTGATACTTTGAAGTCTGTACAGCAAGTTAGATATGGATGTGGGCTTATCTGGTTATCCACATCCAAGCAATATCTTCAATATTTCCATCTTGTTAAGACTGGACTTCAGTTTATACCACAAACTAATTCATTGTTCTATCTATCTCCTAAATTGATTTTACATGTTTTATTTATTTATTTACTAGATTTCCACTCCTCTTTTCATTCAGATTGCTGAAGGCAACATGCAAAGCACTTCCTCCTCCCATTTTCCCTGACAACCCTATAAAGTAGACAAGAAGGTAGCGCCCAAAATCGCCAGTGAATTTCCAAGGTTGGACTTGAAGCTGGGCCTCTCTGGTACCTGACCGACGCCTTAACTTCTGCACCATCATTGCTGCCTGTCATGTTTTTCAGGCCAACATTGGACCACATATCAACACAAGAAACATAATTATGAGTCTTCAAATATCATCTACTCTCTAACAAACTTACATACAGATACTAATGGAAGACCATGTTAGTTTATGTTAGTTAAAAATCACTGCAGGACAGTATCATGTGATTCTTATCCTGGAGATCCAATTCAGTAGTATGGTGTGGTCAATCATATCAAAAGACCTTATAAAGAATTCTGTGAATTTAAAGGCTCCATTCTTTTGTATACTTTTGACTTAAGGTTTTTAATTAAATGATCTATTCATTTCAATTACAGAATTAAGCCTAAACCACACTAAAGTAAATTTAGATAGTAAGTTTAATTAAAGAATATCTGGAATTCCATGTTATAGGCCAGTGATGGCTAACCTTTTTACTGTTGCATGCCAAAAGTGGGGGGAGCGTGGTGTGTGTGTGTGTGTGTGTGTGTGTGTCATGCGTGTGCATGCCCACACCCATAATTCAATGCGCCCCACCCCCGCATGCAACCCCCGTGCTCCCCCCCGCTTCTGGCACGTGATGGCCCAGTGGACCTAGTAGGCCCGTTTTTCCATCTCCCCAGGCTCCAGAGGCTTTCTTGGAGCCTGGGGAGGATGAAAACGGCCTCCCCCCCTGGAGGCCAGAAATGGCTCATTTCCCAACTTCCGGTGGGACCGGAAGTCCCGTTTTTCTCCCTCCCCAGACTCAGAGGCTTTCTAGGAGCCTGGGGAGGGCGAAAATGGCCTTCGCCACCCTCCCTGGAGGCCCTCCCGAGGCTGGAAATAGCCCATTTCCCGACTTCCAGTGGGCCCGGAAGGTCTGAAAATTAGTTGGCCAGCACGCGCATGCATGCTGGAGCTGAGCTAGGACAACACTCGCGTGCCCACAGATATGGCTCCGCGTGCTGCCTGTGGCACGGGTGCCATAGGTTCACCATCACGGTTATAGGCCATGATCAATAGAGGAGAAATTAGAAGCTACTGAATATAAAGTGCTTCAAATTCAAAATCACCTGTGTTATGATAACTAGCATTTATTTACTTCACCAAAAATATTTTCTATCTGGATGCAATCCCAAATTCATATTCATATATATATATATATTCATATATATATATATATATATATATATATATATATATATATATATATATATATATATATATATATATGTATGTATGTATGTATGTCTTTTTCTTTTTTCATAGGCTTTTATGTGCATATTCTTTCTAGCCAGGTTCCACCTATGTAAGCTAAGTTGTTCTTCAGCCCTAGTTCTGTGAAATCTCATTCACAAGTTTCTGGGCTTTTTGTATCCTGCTGAAAAGCAACAACTCTGTGCTGCAATTTGGGAGACTCAAATAGCTATTTCTGCCTTATAAGGCGTGTGTGGTGTGGGTGTGGCTCACTGATGACGCCTTATAAGGCAGAAATAGCTATTTGAGTCTCCCAAATTGCAGCACAGAGTTGTTGCTTTTCAGCAGGATACAAAAAGCCCAGAAACTTGTGAATGAGATTTCACAGAACTAGGGCTGAAGAACAACTTAGCTTACATAGGTGGAACCTGGCTAGAAAGAATATGCACATATATATATATATGTATGTATGTATGTATGTATGTATGTATGTATGTATGTATGTATAGTATCAGATTCCAAGGACATGCACATTTATGAATTGCAGCATGTTTCTTTCAAATGTACAAGAACAGCAAACACCTCCACAAACATATAGTTATAAAGAAAGAAACAAACTACATGCAAAAAATTAGAAAATTCTTGGTATCTTTGATTAAGAATGCAAAACAAACTCTTGTGACCCAATGTCTACCAGTGTAAATTAGGGATTGCCAATCTGCTAAAAAGAAAATTAGAATCTCTTAATATCACAAACTCACATAGTATTTCTATCATCTTTCCACAAGGCTATTTATCAAATTTTCTTCAAAAAAAAAAAAAAGAGGCCCTTTTCTTTGAAATAAATGGATGGGTGGATAGGTCTGGGGCAAATATATGATGGAGGCCTAGCATCTGTACACATTTTGTTCCTGACCCCTGCTGTAGATCACACAGCTGGATGGACTAGTGATTAGATATAGAGATTAGACACCAATGCACACAGAGGAAGTGATGCAATTGACGTACCTAGATGCTCTTCATAACTGATACAACACCCACATATTTCATTCAGAGCCTTGGTGGCGCAGCAGATTAAAGTGCTATTAAGTAACACCAGCTGCCTGCAATTACTGCAAGTTCGAATATCACCAGGCTCAAGGTTGACTCAGCCTTCCATCCTTTCGAGGTAGGTAAAATGAGGACCCGAATTGTGGGGGCAATAAGCTGACTTTGTATAAAAAAGAACACTGCTTTGGGGGGTGGGGGGCAAAGCCCTACTAAGCAGGTATATACAAAAGTATGAAGGCTATTGCTTAACGCATTGTAAGCCGCCCTGAGTCTCCGGAGAAGGGCGGCATATAAATTGAACAAATAAACAAATAAATAAATAAATAAACAAATAAATAAATCTTAACAAAGAAACAGTCTACTACAGTGTTTCCCAACCTTAGCCATTTTAAGATGTGTGGACTTCAATTCCCAGAATACTCCAGCATGCAATGCTCATACATCTTAATATGGCTAAGATTGCAAAGCATTGGTCTACTAGATAAGAAATAACCATATGAAAAAGCTTCACAGTACATACTATGATAAAAGAAGGTGGAATATTGGAATAGCACTGAATCTGCTACAGTCCCAAGCCATTTACACCTTAAACTTCCAAAAATGCCACTGATTTCCCCAAATTTCTGTTCCATGAACTTTTCCCAAAATTCACATTTTCCATTTATAGTAATATGACTGACCAAAAGCTATATTTCCAAACGTATTGTCAACACAAGTTTAAAGAAATTCATTTCCAAACTTGCCCTTACAGGTTTAATACTTCAAAGCCTTATTTTTAATTTCCACTGGATTGTGTTACTAGGTGGAAAATATTTCCCACAGTTAATGATTATAACATTAAGCAGCTGTGGTAATGGGCAATAATTAGGAAGACTAAGGCACATAAAGATCTGAGAAATATTACAGTACATTTATTCAAATGATGATTATCAGTTTTCAATTTAAAGTAAACAAACAATGCCTTCTTTCACCTTTCATGAACTAAATTCTTCAAGAAAAATCGGGGGGGGGGGGGTCTTTTTGACATAAAAAACCCACCTGAAGCTAGAACAGTGAAACATGGAAAAACATGGAACAGAAAGCTTCTTTCCATTCAGAACACAAAGGACTCAGAAGAATATTTCTCCCAAGTTTTTTTTGTTTAAACACTTCCATCTTCAAGTGTTATATAGTCCCTGGTCTTCAACTAAACAGAAACTATGCAGATCTTTCCTGAGGTGTCCCATCCTATAAATGAAATAGGTTGAATCCAGACATACAGAAGTTGATCGAGCAATGAGGTTTTCCAGATATCCACCCTCTCTCTAGCCCACCAGCCCCAAAGCTGCTCCTCAGGATCAAGTTATTCACTGGAATTTGAAGTTATTTTCTGTAAACTTTTTCAGTCAGACGCAATTTATTCTTTTTTTTGGGGGGGGGGGAAGGTTCCCCACTCCCCAGCCTAAAAATCACAGAGGAAATATCAGTTAAAAATCATTGTAAATGACAATAGTTTCATCCTGGTTTTGCATTTTGTTTAAAGAAATCTCTGCCTGAAGCCTAGTGGAAGTTTCAAATACCTTTTAAGCCTTTATTTTGCTCCAAAGTATCACCCAAAGTTGGCATTTTGCCACTGAATGTTAGCTGCGTGATTCTGGAGGAGGCTGGGGATTATATACATGTGAGAGAGCTACATATATTCTTGTCAATTCTTGTTTTAGTGACTGGGGAAATCAGAAGTTCACTAAGGCTACTTTATCCAAGAGGAAATGCCTTCCCACAGCCCAGAGCACCTCTTAATTAAAGTCTATCATGGCTGTATTAGTTTAGGTGATTAGAAAAGTTGCAGGAAGAGTCATGCATTGATAATAACAAAGATACCAATCATGCAAAAGTGGTAATGGCAGATTCACTGCAGTGGGCAGGTTACATCATTTAGTATTTGTATTCTCCATGAACAGCTGAGAGGTTTTGCATGTTGTAAAGCAATTTTCTCCAACCCTTTCACAATCTAGGGCAAGGCTGTCAAACTCCAAATCCATGGGCCAGATGCGTCACGTGTTGGCCACGCCCGATTTAGTGAAAGGGAAAAAAGCCCCGATACATCACATGATGCCGCCATGACGATGTGAGTTTGACACCCCTGATCTAGGAAGTTTTTAAACTCAGGATTTCTAGGAGCTGCCACATCGGTTGGAAAATTCTGAGAATTGAAGTCCACACATCTGGAGCTCTCCCAGTCTAGGAAACGTTATAGTAAAGAAACAATGTTAGAGGTGCTTTTTTCAAGAGGCAACTGGACTTTCTGGATTTTCTTTGAAGACGTTTCGCTTCTCATGCTGGAAGCTTCTTCAGTTGCCCCTAGAAAAAAAGCACCTTTGGGACAAGCATGACTTGAATGACAGGAGAATCTCCACAGACAAATGTTAGAGAAGGAAAGCAAAGAGAAAATCTACTTTTGAGAGAATAAACTTTAATAGAACAGCAAAGAATAATGTAATAATTCTGCCATATATACAGGTCATTGAAAGGCTGACTATTGCAGTTTTTCTATTATGTATATGCCACAAAGCAAACCTGGGCATTTTCCGTCCCACAGCCCACATTTGCACCTTTAGCTGTCCCTGTCCAGCCTGTGTGAGGTCAACAGAAAATTAGAAATTAAATGGAAATAAGGGGTCTGCAGGGGGCAGGAGAAGAAGTGGAGTTGGGTCCATCTCTGTGCAGTTGCTATGCACTCCTTTTGCCGGCTGGCGGCTGCAAGAAGGTGAGGACAGAAAGTGCTTTTGTGGCCCCTTGACTGGAACAGCCTGAGGAGTTGAGGTGACGGAGTTTGAGCACATCAAATGAGGCTACATTGGTTTGGCCATCCACAACAGTCCCAGTTTCTCATTGGCTCTTTGGGAAAATGAATTGCCCAGCCTGCCATATAGGGCGGTTGTTCTTGAAAATATAGGAAGAAAGACAGAGTAGTATCTACACCGCCTGGGCTTCTGAATGAAAAGTGAGATATAAATGTAATCAATAAATATTTATCATCATGTAGCTAAAATTAAAATGTAAAATATTACATTTTCAACTACAATGCTAACAAGACTATACCAGTCAATTCATGCAAATTGCCTGGAGCACTTTTTCTTATTCTAACAGTCCTTCCAAGAATAATTACTTCCAGATTAAAACCTTTTCCCCCCCTGAAGTTATTTTCCTTAATACTGCTTTTAACAAACCTCTTTTTGAAAAATATTTTATTGAAAATATTTGCCTGAATAAAAGAAAAATAAGAAATATATAAAAGAAAGGAAAAAGAAAAAAAGGTGCAAGGAAAAACAGGTAAAGGAAAAGAAGGGGGGGAAGATAATTAAAGAAGTGACTTCTAGTCTTCATTACAGCAATTACAATCAAAATAATTATCCCTGCTTCCCCTAAAACATAACCATAATTGTCCCCTTATTTAACACTTTTTAGATGTCCAGTCTAAAAATAATCATTTTAGCTCTATTTTCAGCAAAAAGGCTATAAAAGGTTCAGTAAGTATTTGTTATTTTATCTTCCATTATGTATAACCCAATATATCTCAATTTAACACACACCTTGCTAACAAATAAAATTGCATTCTTTTCTATGAATTTATCAATCATAAACAAAAATAACCTTTTAAATAAGGCAATATTCCAAATGTAATGGAACATTGTCTCACCTGAATGTTCATTTTATGATCGTTGCGACGACATTCTTTACTCTTGGGACATCTTCACTTCGATTGGTTTTTACTGAGTGCCTATCAAACTTTTTTTCCCTCTGCAGTCTGGTTTCGCCTCCTCCTTCTGCGCATGCTCAATTCTTTTCACGATGTCACTTTCCTGTCTTCTTTACATATTTCAGCGGAACAACAACTGCAGAAGGAGTAAGCAAAATACACCCCCCACGACCACCATACCCATACTCTAAGGGTGGGCCAGAATGTCGTCGCAACGATCATAAAATGAACATTCAGGTGAGACAATGTTCCATTTTCATGCATCGTTGCTCCGACATTCTTTACTCTTGGGATATACCCAAGCTTAATTATTAGGGTGGGTGTTTTTGTCTTCTTTTTGGTGTCGTGGGGAAATTATTGCTTGTAAAACCCTTCTCCCAAATGCAGCATGAGCTGACGCAAATGAGTCTATTTTATAATGTTTTACAAATGATGAAATAGAAGACCATGTAGCTGCCTTACATATTTCATCTATGGATGCCTGCGTGGCCCATGCAGCTGATGTTGCTGCACTACGGGTGGAATGAACTTTCCCAGGCACCTTTATCCCTTGTGAAGCATATGCTGTTGATATACAAGCCTTAATCCATCTTCCTACTGTATTTTTTCCCCATAGACGATGGTAAAAAGGATACAAATAATGCTTCCGTTTGACGGAATGTTGCCGTCCTTTTTATATATCTTCTTAAAGACCTACGTACGTCTAGTGTATGCCACATTTTTTCCAATGTATGTTTTGGATCTGGGCAGAAATTTGGTAAAACTACTTCCTGAGCTCTATGAAAATAAGAATTTAATTTTGGTATGAATGTACTACTCTATCTGGATAAAAACTGCATAAATCATTTCTAATTGATAAAGCTGCAATTTCTGAAATTCTGCGTGCCGACGTTACTGCTATTAAGAATGCTAATTTTATCGTTAGACATCTTATACTTATTGAAGCCAGTGGCTCGAATGGAGACTTGGTAAGAGCCTGTAATACTAAATTCATATCCCATGAGGGGTATCTGTGAACCTTAGGTGGTCTTAAGTTCATCACACCCCTTAGAAATGATTTAATCCTCCTGTCTTGACTAAGAGATTTTTTATTGTGTGCTTCTAAAACTGTAGCTAGTGCTGCTACTTGTCTTTTCAATGTAGAAGGTGCAAGACCTTTCTCTAATCCTGCTTGAAGAAATAGCATTACATCAATTTCAGTAGCCGATGTAGGATCCACATGATGTGATGTACACCACTTGACAAACGTGTTCCAAGTGGCGTTATAAATACATGTTGTTGATGGTCTTCTGGCCGCTTGAATGGTAGAAATTACTTCCGGTGGAATATGATCTTTTGCTAGTTTGATCCTTTCAATCGCCAGACGGTCAATTGCAACCAATCTGGCTTTGGATGTTGAACCTCTCCTTGAATCAGAATCATCTTTTCTGATGGTATTCTCCATGGATTTTCTATCAATAGTTCTAAAAGTTCTGCAAATCATGGTCTGCATGGCCAGTATGGTGCTACCAATATCAGTTCCGCTCTTTCCTCCATTATTTTTCGAATTACATTCTGAATAATTGGAATTGGAGGAAATGCATACAGAAGCCCTTGAGGCCAATGAGATCTTAGAGCATCGTGACCTTCTGCTCCTACCACAGGAAAGCGTGCAAAGAATCTTGGGAGCTGTGCATTCTGTGGTGTCGCAAACAGATCTAGTACTGGTTTTCTGAACCTGTGAACTATCTCTCTGAATATCTTGGGGTGAAGCATCCACTCTGACTGATCTATTTTTCCGCGACTAAGCCAGTCTGCCTGTACGTTTTTGTCTCCTGATATATGTTCTGCCTGTATTGACATTAAATGTGTCTCCACCCAAGACATCAATTGTGCCGTCTCGTCCATGAGATCTTTTGATTTTGTTCCTCCCTGATGGTTCACATGTGCCTTCGTGGCCATGTTGTCCGTTAGAATTAGTACGTGTTTGTTTTCCAGATGATGGTGAAATTGAATTAATGCCAGACACACTGCTGTTAATTCTAACCAATTGATTGGGTGCTTCTTCTCTAACGGAGACCAAATTCCCTGTGCTAAAAGGCCCTTCAGATGGGCCCCCCATCCGTACAGGCTGGCATCTGTTGTTAATATTACTCGTTCTGGTTGAAGAAAAAATGATCCCTCCTGAATTGCAGAAGATAACCACCATCGAAGAGACATCTTGACTTTTTGTGGTACCAACACTTTGTATAGAGAATGCGCTGTTTTTCCGGAATTTTGAGTCTGTTAAAATGGCGGCGCTTTCAAATTTCTATTCAGCAACCTTCCGTTAAACTGATGAACGCTCGAGCTCAACGATTTTAATGTCAACGGCAGAATTCAAACGGCAGAGAAAAACAGTGCTTTAAGTTATATTAACAATTATATCACCTCAGTTAATTAAAACTGTAGTGTGATCTTGCCGTTAGCATAATAGCTTTGCCTGACCAGACAAAGACTTTAATATATATGCCCCATAAGTAGCCGGCTGTCAAAAGCGGCAATTTTTTCTCGTCAATTTTTGTATGTTTCCTTTCTGGAGCCTGTCTTTCAATAGCAGGAACTCCGATGCCGCAACTGAGGGCTGCGATGGTGTAGGCGGTTGTCCTAGCACGCCAGTTAACCAGCTCTCACACCGTGGCAATTTGCTGTTAAAAAACAGCGTCCACTTCAAAGCGGATCGCTGTTGAGCAATTGTTGAGGCAGACGGCTTCCTAGAAGCGTCAAATTCTCCGCAAGTTAAAAGCGCTGTTACTGTAACACTCGCCTCATGCAGCCCACCAGAAATTCAAGTAAAACTATATTTTTTATTGTTGAAATCCCAATATGTAGAATAATTATGACTAAATATCCTGACTAATTAGCACTCCAGACCTACCACATCAACTGAGTGAAAAGAACTGAGCATGCGCAGAAGGAGGAGGCGGAACCAGACTGCAGAGGGAGAAAAAGTTTGATAGGCACTCAGTAAAAACCAATCGAAGTGAAGATGTCCCAAGAGTAAAGAATGTCGGAGCAACAATGCATGAAAATTGTCTTTTTACTCCATTTTTTAACTTTCTTAGTCCAAAATCCTGGTAAGCTTTTTTGCATTTAATTCTTTTAAAATTTTTGTAACTGGTTCCTTCCTCACTTTAATCTTTCCCAGATTAAAGGTACCCTTACCCGGATGGCATTAGGTGCTTTGCTGTTCTGAAGATCTCTTTAAATTTAAATTTTACTCCATTTAAACATGCTATTGAAATTAGATTGGGCAGCCCCAGTGTCCTTTAAACAGGCTATGCATGAAGCTGTGAGCAGTATCTTCTCCAGTGGCTCCCGATAGTCTACTCACAGATCACTCATGGTATCCCCAGGCCCTAAGGGCTTGCTTGCAAGGAGTTGCCTCCTGGAGTTCATATGGATGATGCCATGGCTTCTCCTTACCTAGAGAAGCTCCATTAGCTCAGGTATATTGCCCAACTGCCAGCTTTTGCTTCTGTACTACATGGCCACTATTTCAGAATCATACTAATCTGCCATCTTTCCATCTGGAAGCCCATGTTTTTAGTAAATATTGGGAAAGAGCATAAAAGAAATAAGCGGAATCCTAAATACTTCAGGTGTTGGGTGGCATCCAACTGATGTATCCTCAGCTGATAAAATATTCCTTGCTCTAACAGAGACCCCCATGAACAAAACAAGAGGGGAGTGATACTTTTAAGCTTTCTCTCACATACCCCAATACTGTTTCACCCAAAACAGTTTTAGAGTGTAGAGTCACAATTCAAAAAACTATTAAAGCAGGGCTGAAGGGAAAGAACATCACCTCTTGCTCTTTGGTAATCAGGAAAGAGCGAGAACCAGAATAGTGTAGTGGTAAAGAAGGTCTTGCTAAAATTGGAGAGACCCATCAGGTTCTAATCTACCTCCATTCCAGGAATGCTATGTGGAATATTTGGAAGATGGAGCAGTTTGCAAGGCATCTTGAGCTCCTCTACAAAAGGTGTGTTATAAATCTAGCAAATAGTGAAGAAACTTTGGCTGGATCAATGAGCCTTCCAAATAGCAGGAATCTTCTTTCCTGATTTTCTATAGAGTCTGTGTGATTTGTGTAGGGAACATGGTCTTTCACTAAAGAACACTCTTCTCTGAGTTTTAAAATGCCAACAAACGCAATGATATTCTGTTATAAAAATCTCTCACAGCAAACCTAGTTAGGGAAATACAATCAGTGAATAATTGCTGGCCCATTAACTTTTAGACATTACTTTTCTTCCTCCTGCTTGCTGAAATCCAACTCTGGTCTACATCAAGCTTTTGGTTCCAAGTGTCCTTCAGCTTTGATTAATTTCTTCCAATTCCAATTCCACTGTCAGAAGCCCATTCTTAGAAAATAGAAAGCAAGTAAAAAATAAACCCCAGAATTATTGTTCAGCATTTAATTGTGTTTTAACAACTCAATCAGCTGTTTGGATTCTAAAAGGGAAATCCTGCAAACCCAGGAGAAAATTCTTCTCCCATTTCATATTCTTCTCTCTTTGCATATAGTGCTGTCCTCTATGGATCTGACATTTTACCGCTGACGTTTTATTGAACTTTTAATTTTCTGTTTAATATAACCCTGTATCTTTTTGTAGTCGTATCTTACTTCCTTCAACCTATTTGTACATCGTATTTCATTATGGTTTTCTAAGTTTGAACTTATATTATTATGTCAGCAGAACATGTTCTAAAGCAATAGCCTCGTCCGGAAATAAAAGCTATCTATCTATCCGTATGCTACCCTGACTGCTGAAATAACTTGATCGAGTTAATAATCTAATCCTCCTGCTTTTTCAAAACTCATTATTAGTTTACCTAAAAATGTCAGTCTGATGCAAAAAAATAAACCTCAGCTGATTATCTTTTTTAAATTCCAAACAGAATTTTAAATTAAAAAAAAAATCAAAATAGAAAGAGATAATAATTGGATTTTTTAAAAATGATCTCCCATCCAGTACTAAACTTAATGGTTAATATTTGAATCTGAAGAGATGGTTTGGAAGCCAGGGGAATATGAACGCAACACTTCTGTAATTCATTAAAAGAGCTTCTTTTTCCAGATTGCACAGCTGCTGCTGCAGGCTTCTTCCACTGCAGTCACACAATGCTGGAAAGAGACAAAGCTGTTTTGGCAATTGCTGTGCTCACACTCCCATGCACTTTGAAACCCTTCTTCCAAACTGAATCTGAAGATTGCATGCTCCTATAACTACTATGGCTGACCCTGCTCAACTGTCTGATACCAGCTAGGGGTTTATGGCTGCCACTAGCTGGATACTTAAAAGGTTTACTGAAAATAAAGCCCATCTCTTTCCCGGGTTGTAAGATGCAGGAAATCATCTTGGAAACACAGAATAACAGAGTTGGAAGTAACCTTTGAGGTCTTCTAGTCTAACCCCCTGTACGAGCAGGACTCTATACCATTCTAGACAAATGGCCGTCCAATCTCTTCTTGAAAACTTCCAGGGGTGTAGCATTGACAATTTCTGGAGATAAGCCATTTTACTGATTAACTGTTTTCACTGTCAGGAATTTTTTTCCTTAATTCTTGATTGCTTCTCTCCTTGATTAGTTTCCATCCATTATTTCATGTCTTGCCTTCTGGTGCTTTGGAAAATAGATTGAACCCCCCCCCCTTCTCTGTGACAGTCCCTCAAGTATTGAAAGACTGCTATTTTAATGAGATTATTTCTCCAATAGAATCCCTTTCTAAAGTTTTAGCCTACAACTCCATCATCTTTGGCCACTCACCATTCTTGTTCCATCTGACAACAGCTATAAGAAAACCATTAAAAGAGACTAAAACATTGGGAGAATACAAAACCTTAGAACTTTTATGTGTGTTGCTGATGTGCAATTATGTACATAAGAAGGGATCTTCCTGGATCAGAAATAGGATCCACATTGTCAAGGCAATCAATTTCCAAGAGTGGTCAGCTAGATGTTTTCAAATACTTACAGCATGGTATGAAATGTCATTTTGGCTCAAAAAGAGAAAACTAAAAAAATGAATATATTGCAAAGTGGTAGCAATAAGACCCCACCAAACATATACTGAACCTTATCTCTTCTGCCCAAATGAAAATGTGGCGGTGAATATCTAGGATGAAAAGTAGAATTCTGAGTAGGCATTCCCAACATAAAGAGGATAAGATGACCAGAAACAGACAAAACCAAAACAAAGTCAACATTCAATCCAAATTTGCCAATTGTTTTATGACGACAATGAAAGAGTTTTACAACTGTTCATAAAATGGCTCCTTGCAATATATGACTCTGGTAACATCAGTTCCAAAAGTGTGCAGCTTCCTTTGCTTAAAACCCAGTCGACGGAAAAATATGAATACACTTAAGTCACCCCAGAAACTAATTGCTACATAAAAACTACACAAGTAAACAATTTGGTTCCATATTATGGGGAGGTTACAAAAGAGAAGATTACGCCAAACAAAGCTGACATAGCCGCACACAGAACTTTTAACATGCTGATCGTATTAAAAACACTGCACAAGAATTTTTTCCATTTCGTAAGAAGCCAGACTGTTTACATGTTTAAGTGGCTAGAGACTTGGCTATTGGCGTGTGGTCTATTTTGCAGCATAACCTCAAGAAAAAGAGAAGCAGCACGGAAATCGTTTTACTTACAAGTGAGGCCACTATTTGATTACAAGAAATTCTCTAGATACAGTTTAACGCAAGTTCCAAACATACATGCAGAAGGTTGGTGAATAAAAATGATTCAACTGAAGATAATCAAAGAGTAGGACAGACAGGAAATTTAACAAGCAGTTAGATGATTTTAATGATGACAGAGGTCAAGCAAAGATTCTCGCCTGTTGTCCAGAAAAGGGCAAATAAGAGACAGACTTATGCTACATGAAATAGTTATCACCATTATACAACCAATCACTAAGGTAAACATGCTAGAAAAGAACTTCCTCTGAGGATCTTCGCATTCTAGCTAAATTGTGGGAGACCAAACAAATTGCTGAGATTTTTAAGTGGGATGGAGACACATATCAAGTGGATAATGGCAGCTACTTTCTAGGGAAAAATTGGCTGGGGTGAAATGTGTTTCTGGAACTTAAGGCAATTACATCACCCTCCCAAAATAGTAAAATGGACTAGTTGAAAAAAGAAACTGAAACTCCTTTTTGCAATCATTGAGCAAAACAGAAATATGACCTACTTTTCCAATTTACTCCCAGCTTTGAATGTTGGCTTGCTTTCGGTAGAAATGGGTTTTTAAATGCTCAATGAAATAAAAGTCCTATTCACTGGCAAGCTGTTATAGTCACAATCCCTCAAATCTACAAATTAAGCATCATGTGCATATAATACACTTTTTCTCTCTCTCTCTCTCTGAGTTGGTTATTTGCTTGCAGATGTTATCTTTTTCATAGCTTGTGTTGGTTATGCTATAATGGGTTGAGTTGCCAGGCACTTTTTGATAAAGTTATGTTTTGTTGGAAGATGCTGTGTAGGTGGTCTGTTTCCCATACAGTACAGCATCTTCCAATAAAATGGATAGCACTATCATACACTAAAACATCTCAGAAATAACCAACAAACAATTACAATCACAAGCATCACCATAGCACACAACTCAACAAAAGCCTCACCCCCCCCCCAAAATATCTTAAGCAAACCAAACAACCCAATAACTGGAAAAGAAAAAAACAACAACAGGATTCATTTAAAACATATTGTGATAGGACTGTAACAGCCATTATGTAGGACAGGCAAGCAGAAGACTAGCAGAGGATATCCATGAACACCAACTAGCAGTCAGAAGACATGATGAAAACCCTTTAATCTCAGAAGGCATGGACAGATTTAACCATAATTTCCACAGATAAATTGTGAACATCCTAGTCCAAGCTAAATCCAAAAATGGTAACAAATCAGTCCTCAATTAACACATAGAAATAAATCACATTTACAGACCTCAAAGGAGACAATAAAAACGCTAAGATGGAAAGAAAAAGACCATCAGCCAATACCCAGATAAACATTGATTGACACACGCAAACAATCAAGCAGAAAACAATATCCTAATCAAGGAACTACCCAAGAGAATATCACAGCCACATCAACACTGGCAAGGAAAGCTACTGTATGTAAATAGGGAACCTCACATTCTCTAGCACTGCTGATGTTAGCTAGTTGGATAATGAAATACCTGCAAGCAAACAACCAAGCTCAGAGAGCACCAAGGATTGCATGGTTCAACTGAATTACAAATACTCTCTTCTGATGGAATATTTCTGTAGTAATTCATTAATAAAATCTGTCCCCTTTCAGTCTGTTTTTCAAAGAAAATATCATTTTGAATAAGCCTTGGAAACAGCAGGTATGAGAAATACATTCCCAAAGAACCCCATGCAACACTAGTGAAGCTTTCCGCAGCCCTTCTGGCTCAAATATTTCCCATAACCTCAATGCATCCCAAAGACCAAATATTTATTTGAGATATTTATGCCTGAAAACAAGCATCTGCATTTATACAAAGATACTATTGAATAAATATATACTGCTCAAAAAAATAAAGGGAACACAAGCAGAAGACATCCGAGATCTGAATGAATGAAATAGCCTTATTAAATACTTTGTTCTTTACATACAGTAGTTTATACACTGCTCAAACAACTAAAGGGAACACAAAACTACTGTATGTAAAGTATTTAATAAGGCTATTTCATTCATTCAGATCTCGGATGTCTTCTGCTTGTGTTCCCTTTATTTTTTTGAGCAGTGTATATTATTGGAAGATTTTGAATCTGTCCCCTGGATTAAGAGCAGATTTCTGTAAAAGATGTGGGCATCAAACAAGTATATCATTTACAAATGACATCTAAGAAAATCGCCATGATATAGATTGTTAACAATAGTTGACTCAGGAAAGCATGCTAAATTACCCTAGAATTAAATCCCTCTGGCATTATGCCTTTTTCTTCTTTTCTTTGTTCCTTTAGGAGAAGCTGATTCAGTCTGCCAGAATGGAAAAATAACCAAACTTCTGGGGTTAACTCTTATCTGATTTTCAAAGGACAAGAATGTCCAGCGCTCAAGCAAACATATCACATTGTTTATATATATTAAGGTCAAATACTATACACACTAGAAAATTGTTGGAAGATTTAGTTATTTTCTCGAATTGTGATATGGAGAACAATGCTCCCCTCCCACTCACAAACTTTTTCCTCCCTACTTCATTCTGTGCATTATAGTCATTCCCTCCCTCTCTAAAAAGCGGGTCTCCAGCCTCTTACTCTCTCAAATTGGGCCCTCCTCCTTTTCACTTTCCCAGACTTTTTGCCACCCAGCAAGATGGAGCAAGAACAAACAGCAAAATATATATTCAGTTTGACTATATGTACTTCAGTAAACACACAAACATGCACTCAAGACATAAACCTATAATGGGTATGTTGCAAAATGTAAGATTTCTGGTATACTTCATTGCTACAAATCAAACCAGTTAGTATAAGATGACTTTGGAAGAGATTCTGCATACATTTACATTGAGTAAAAACAGGGGATCATAGATAATTCCGAAATCTATTTCACTGTATCCCGTGGAGAACCAAAAGTGCAATATTCTTTTGTCACCTTGAAAACCACAATAATTTTTCTGAATATCCAGTTCATAGAAATTAACTGTCACCGTAGTGACCCAAAGGCTTTATGAGTTGAAAGGAATGTGTTTATTAAGTATCTAATTCTGCTAAATATCCATTTATAAATGCAGACCTAAACATACTCAATTAAAAGGAAGGCCCCTTGAAACTGTGACCATATGGCCTTTTCAAATAGCTGTTACACAGCAAAGCTTGACTATTAACCTAGATACAATTTCCTATTCTTCCCTACTCCTATAGCCATTTCCATACTATTCCACAAGTTTATGTTCTACCCATAAGTCTACACGATACACCTATGAACTGTGAATCCGTGATCTACACAGGTAATGGTGAGGAGAATGCACAGGATGGCAAAGATCTTTGAACTTTGAGGTATCTACTTTGCTCAGAGGGTTGTCTACAACTGGAAGCCACTATTTGATACAAATCTTCTTTTGAAAATGTCTCTACCTTATATAGGATTAAGATCCATTCTTGTACACAGGTGTGAAAATCAATTTTTTTAAAGAAATTATTTGTTTTATCCCATTTAGCAAGCTATTTGTCACAAGAAATCCTATTAAAAATCCTTGAATATTAAAAAGTTTCATCCAGGATGAAACAATATTTCCTAAGATATAGCTAATTGTTAAATAATTCAATACAATATAGTACAATACAATACAATTCAATACAGGAAAGAAGGAAGGATGAAAGAGGTCCCTTATGTAGAAAAGCTTGTAAAATAACCCCTCTCAAGTATGTGTGCGCATTTCTATATATCATACTATATATCTACATAGCCCCATTGTATTCAAATTAATGAGCATAAAATTCTAGTTACTATAGCAATAAAAACCAGAGTTCCCCACCATGCTTCTTACAGAGTTCTTCTGTGGGCTAAAGAGAGTAGATTTCTAGGCATATATACAATAGTCATACTAGTAATAAGAAGGAAGTGTAGATAACTGATATGGCAATACCAGAGAATAGTAGAATAGAAGACAAAGAATTGGAAAAGATCACAGTAGTAAGATGTAAAAATCAAAATTGAAAGATTATGGCATAAACTGGTCATAAAAGCATACTGGGTGCCATAAAAAAAATTGGACCATGGTTAAATCTGTACCTTGACAAAACTTCCTTCTGTCAATTACAAAAGGCCACATTACTACTTGGATCTTCACATATTCTATGATGATACATTACGACTTGGTTTTTTGGAAGAACTCAATGCTTATGAAGGCCAACAGCTAAAGAACTGGCAGTTATAATTTCACATTCTTGTGTACATGACAATAACAAGATCTCAGAGATCGTGCTTGAGAAGGAGACCCAGACGGTCTGCCCACACCCTCCCTATACAATAGAGAGGCTGTGTACCATTATCCCGGAATTCATTGCAGCTGCTCCCAAAATGGCACCGGGATAATACCACACAGTTTTTGTGTAGGAAAGCCACAGCGGAGCAGTTGCTTCCCAAAGGAGTTCTATGGAAAAGATAAGTGATTAAGCCATGTTGAGGGGGAGAGGGGGAGAGTGTGGGAAGCAAGTCTAAGGCCTGCGGGCACCCAGTGGGGCAGAATGGGTGGGGAAGATAGACTGGGGTGTGTATGCTGCAGCATCCCTGCAGTCTATCATATTAATCAATTTTTATTACGGTCATAGACCAGCACAAAAGTTAAACATTAAAACAAAACAAGACTGAACAGAACTGAACAGGACGGGACAGGGTGTAGTAACATATTACAATTGATGGTGAAATCATCAGTGGGTGACCAAGGTCTGCCTAATTTTACAAAGTAGCAAAACTCAGCTATGTTCAGAGAAGCTGTGTCATACTGATCCAATAATAGTAATTGTACTTAAAAGAAACCCGAATTCCCACAGTACTTTAATCAGGTGAGATGCTATAAAATGAGTCTGTGAGTCCTTATAGAGGAGGCAGTATGAGTTGTAGTTTCAATGGCCCGTTGTCCATAGGGGAAACAGTCTCAGTTCTCAGCTTTTTTATATCAGCCTTCCAAAACTGCTGTGGGCCGAGCGTTACAACATGCTAGAGTTAATGTCCTTGCAGTCAGTCATAAATGTGAGTGGATTGACAAGTTCTCAAATTTTGTTAATGAGAAAGCGAGGGCGTTGCAGCAGCTTTAACTTTGGGCAGGGGTGGTTAGTCTCTTCATTCAGCGCCATAATTTTGAATAGTCTCTGAACACAACAGTTATAAGTCGAGGGCTACCTGTATACCATTTGCAGCAGAAGCACTGAACTGAAGAAACTCCAAAGATGTTTCCAGAACACATGTGCTACGCCTTCCTTTGAGACAGATTTTCAGTTCCTTACAATAATTTATTTTTAGCAGGCAAATATAGCTGAGTAATCTGTCACAGTGAAGTGTCTTATACAACAATTATTGCATAATAAGTTTTCCTTCCACCACCCAGGGTCTTTGAACTGGATAGGATCACAATTCATAGAATTCCTATGGAAGATGGAATTCTGCAAGTTGTAGTTCAATACGTCTCAAAGTCTCCAGGTTGGGAAAAACTGAATTAGGCCATTGATGGATGACAAATTTAGTTAAACTAAATAATAATGAAGTAAAATATAAGTTGTCTATTAAGAGTCAGCTGGCCATTGCTCAGCATTACAAAGAGGCTTCCCCAGAAATCATGAGTCATAATGCTTGCTAAATAAAACATCAGATGTGGAAATGAAGCTTGAAAATCTTTTTACACAGTCATGTTTTGCTTAAGAATGATTTTATTAATGATGTGTAAGAACATCATGATAGTTACAGAAGTAAAACCAAATTCACTTCCTCTTCACACAAATAAATTAATGTTGCTAATTCAAGTGAGTAGGAAATCAGTCAGGAGAAAATGTTAATAACAGAAAGGAAGTCCACATGAAGGAACTGCAAGTTGGCTGTAATGATTTTTTTTTTTTTTTTTTAAATTTGATTTATATGCCGCCCTTCTCCGAAGACTCAGGGCGGCTTACAATGTGTTCAGCAATAGCCTTCATCCTTTTTGTATATATTTATACAAAGTCAGCTTATTGCCCCCACAAACTGGGTCCTCATTTCACCTACCTTAGAAAGGATGGAAGGCTGAGTCAACCTTGAGCCTTGGCGAGATTCGAACCCTGCAGTAATTGCAGGCAGCTGGTCTTAAGCAGCTTAATAACAGGGTGCCTTAAACCCTTGTACTACCAAGGCTCTTTTTCCCCCTTAGTGTCAATTTCTTTCATCACTTTCAAGAACTAAACTGATGTGAATTGTTTTAATTTTATATGAATTTCATTAAAACATTTGGTTGCAAATAAAGGTATTAAATACTGCAAAAATATTATTTCATCAGTTATGTGCTTTTCACACATATCTCTTCCTCACATTTTAAGAAATGGTCTCTGAACCATGGTTTAAGAGAACATCACAATATAATGGTTCTAATAATGCAGAAATTTGGCTTTGATTTTAGCGCATGAGCCTCAGAAGGTCCCTCCCTTCTCCATTTTCAGAACAGCTATAAATGAATCACTTGCATTATCAGCTAACTAAATTTTTAATCTGGGACAAACTTTGGATAATTACGAGTTTTCAAAATAACCCAAGATTATTTGTTCATTTAGATCTTCATACAATAAAAAATGAAAGGGATGAAGTTCTCAAATATGCAAAAGTTATTTTATTAGCTTAATATTAACAGAAAGTTACATAAATTTCAGTAGACTATATGCTTTCTAACTCTAATACTTTCCCATTCTTTGTGCCTCTTTAAAGTAATACATAGGCAACATTAATCAGAGTTGAGCCTAATTCAAAAACGACAAGCCACAGTTTGGTGAAAATGAAAGCAATTGCTGAGCACATTGTAAGCCGCCCTGAGTCTTCGGAGAAGGGCGGCATATAAATCAAATTAAAAAAAAAAAAAGCAAAAATCTTCTGATTTGCTTCTCACAGCCATGTACAAATGAAAAGTTGGGTGTCTACGACTCTAAATGATGATGTACCTTGGCTTCATATGAATACTGGGTGAGTGTGGCTTCCTTCTCATATCAATGCAAGTTTTATTTTAATAATAAACTATATTTAAAACACCATTTACTGAAAGATGACAATCTTTTTCATATAGTTTTTATTACATAAAGCAAACATGGAAAACGATGATGATTTAGACACCATCTGACTGAAGATCGACTCCAATGCCATTATATTAACCCAATTCTTTTTAAAGATATAAACCAGTACTTTGAGGGCTTAAATAAAACCTTAATGAAACATCTTCACTAAAGGCTGCTTCCCAAAAAATTCAGTCTCTCACACACATCCACTTCCTAGCGGAATGGTGATCTGATAGCCAGAAGCAACTAGTCTATATTCATATGGTCAGAATTGTTTAAACATTGACCTCAGCCATCTACATAAATATAGTTCTCACACAGCAAGATGACATCTAAAATGTTCCCCAACCATACAAAAGACGAGTCCATGCCCTCTGCTATTCTTGCCTAGGGAATCAACATCTAGCATAGATGCACTCAATTCCTGTCACTGATGGGAGATTTAATGAGGGTTATTCCCCTTTTTTGCTTCTTGAGAGAAAAATGGGCACTTGGAGAGGCCTTGAATCAAGTTTTTCAAAGCAGGCTTACAAACAGTATAATTCAATCAAGGCCCAAAGGTTTTAGATTAGTAATCATGAACCATATATAGCATATGGGATTATTTACAGAAAGGCTTCTTTAATCTCAACTTTATTTCTCCATGACAGTGACCCTTTAGCTGTCTTGTTCAGCCTCCTGTGAAGTTACAAGCTAAAACTGGGGAAAGCAACTTTCATAAGCAACTTTAAATCTTTTGACTGAGGGAATGTCCCCTCTCAAGGATTAAAAGGTTACAAAACTAAAGTAAAACAAGATATGTAACCCCAATCCCTTTGACAGCAGAAGTCCCAAAGACATTTCAATGGTGTCCAACAGTCTCATTTACCCAGGTAACTATGTATTTTAATAAACTAATAACTGGGTGGGTTGGAGAAAGATAGATGGAAAGATGGATGGAGGGACAGAGAGAGAGATAAAGAGGTAGAGATACTAACATGTTACAAAATCAAGTAACAACCCCCTTAAAAGATGGCTCATTTGCTTTAAAGAGGGTTTATCTGTCCAGAATACAGGGGAAAAAATGAGCAGAACAACCTGGAGCAACCTGATCAGTTCCCTTCAGGTAAATAGGTGTTATCACTGACATGTTATGAAAGAGACAATTTGTCTTTCAAAATTTTGGAAATCTCCCAACCGCCTGTAAACTAATGTACACGTGATAAAAAAAGCTATTTTCGTCACAATTCAGAAAGCCCAATTCAAATCAGATAAACCTAAGAAAATCATTAACTGTATGGAGTTTTAAGCTTGTTAGATGTCAGATCAAGTTACCAACCAGAAAGACAAAAGTGGATTTTGGCAGCTAAATGATCAAAATACAAATGACAAAAAAATTACTACAATCAAACTTGAAAGGAGAAAGGAAAATATAATGGGATGACAGGCAAAGGGTGCCCTTTGCTTGGTATTTAAAGGAGCCAAGTTGTAATCTCAAACACTTCTGTAGTTTGCGTGCATCCTGGCTTAACAGTGGCCAAGTTCAATGATAGGAATCCAAAAGATAGAAAAAGCACACTACCTGGCAAGGGAACAGTTTCTCAGGGGAACAAACCAGGAAGTTAGGGAATGAGGAGATAATTCCAGTTTTATTAGGAGTTGACTTTAAAGCCTTCAAGAGAATGCCCTAAGGAAGTGCAGAGAACTCAAAAACTTGTTTTTGTGAGAGAACATTTCATATGTCAGATTGTAATTATTGCTATCGTTGTCATCAGAGATCGCAAGAGCGCCTTCTTGGGTTAAGCAAGAGTCTGCTTAATAGGGTGGAAGGGGGCAGGGAGAGAGAGTGCCAATAGCATTTCCTCAGGGGGGCAGCACAGAGCAACCTGCACAGCCCTCTTGACAACAGTACAATGATGAAAAACTGAAGGGGACGCAGGGAAAAACTACTCTACATTATTTTTAACATGGGGCTCCAAAGACTCCCACTGTGGAACCTCAAGGACTCACACACAATTTTAAGGTTATTTTAAGGTTAGGCTAAGTCATCATAAAAGATCTATGCAGTTTTAAATTAAATTCAGTGATCCCCTGACATTAAAAAATTGTTCCACCAAGGAAAAAAAATGGCAGGGTTATTCCAGATTTAAAAAGTTCATTTTACATTCCCTATCTTGCTATGGAAGTGTCAGGCCAATCTAATTAACCCAGAATAAAGTCCCACTGGATGTAACAGTGCTTATTCTAGAGTAAGCACATACAAGGTTGCAACTTCAATCCACATTATTCCAACACCGGTCTCTTTTAAAATGTTGTTAGATGTTAACATGTTATGTTCTCGAGAATAGAGCATTGCTTTTCTAAGACTTCCCAATCAATGTTAATCTATCTTCACAGAATTTTAGTAATGCCAACCTCACCTTTGAACTTATTTAATAGAGCTATACTACTTATTTCATTCATGTTTGCTCATATTCAGCTGAACAAGGTGTATTTAGTTATTAGATTTCTACCCCAATTTTATTTCAGGGACTTAAACCAGGACACACCACGCTCACTTCTCCTCACTTTCTTTACCTCAATCACCCTATATCATGGAGAGAGAATGAACGATCTAAGGTAGCTGAGCCTAGCAAATTGGATCTTCTTGCCTCAAGTCTATCTCTTAACCATCCTTCACTTTGCATCCCATTCCATCCAAAGAGGCAATGAAATTATCGAAGTCAGCCTCTCAGGAAAAAAAAAAACTAAAGTAAAACTCAGGAAAGTAAAACTTTTCTCATTGAATGTAGTATTAATTTTCAACCCAAGGTTTGGAGATTATAGCTCAAATGTAGATCAAGTACTCCCTCTACAGAAAATATTGCATTACAACATCAGGAAAATGATCTGAAATCCTCTGGGACCTTCTAATAAGATACATGTGCTCTACTGAAGCAAAGCTATTAAGACCGTAGGTGTTCTTCTCTTCCTAAATTACATTGGAAACCGCTGAGATGTAAATAGATGAGCCAATGAATTTTCCAGAGCTTTCCAAACAGTTCTGAGTGAAAACATGTTAGATAATATATTATCAAGCAGAATCTATGACTTGCACAGAAAACAAAATCTGAATTTCAATTTGAAATCAAGCATATTATCACTGAAACTAGCATGGATTTATCATTTAAAATCTGTTTGATATAATATTCTCTCAGCTGTTTTGGCAACTCAAAACAGTATTCAAAATAGAAATCCTTCATAAGAAGTTTAGGTTGCGAAATATCAAGAAACAACCAACCATGACTTCAATGGGAGAAAGGGAATTGGAATCACAGCCAGACCATTGTGGGAGAGCAGTTTGTAAACCTGAGGAGGGGGAGTGGCAGGGTACTTGTGAAGAGTCCAGGGTCCAATTTGTGATATTACTCATAAGATATGTTGATAATATTGTGGAGAGTAGGATACAATATGAGGAGTAGTAGAGAAGAGTGCTTATGTGTGTTGAGTAGGGACCTATGTGAGACCACAAAGTTGGATAAAGTGTAAAAACAGCCAATGACAACCATGCATTTCTAGACAATGTTGACTTTTCTCCATGGGGGAAAGAGAAGAAAAAAAGTTTGTTTTTATAATCTAGTGAATCCTAGGAAAACTGCATGCATGTATATACATAAATTCCATTCTGATTGAAAGGGGCTGTGTTCAAATAAATACACATAGAATTTTACCACAATAGTAGATAATCCATGATCCGCTGGGTCATCATTTCAAAGATATTCCCCTACTAAACAGAGAAATAGAATGACCATCAGAGGCCAATCAAATGGGAGCAGCTTCCAGCTGGCTTCCCCATTGACTTTGCTTGTGGGAAGCCGGCAAGGGAGAGTTGGAAATCTCCTCCCTCCCTCCCTATATAATAGGGATAATAAGCAAGAATTTGTAATAATAAATAAAATAAATAAATGAATAAGGATAAACAATAAATGTAAGTAATTATTTAGTAAGTAAGGATGGAGGTGTTAAGAGATACCAAATGATGAAATAATGATTCTCTTCAAAATAAAATCTGTGGGTGGAATTATGTCATTTATTTTAATAATTTTTCTGGGCAAGCTTAACGCTGTCACATGTTTATTGGACCCGTGTCCCTCCTGGTTGGTACTGGCCTCCCAGGAGGTTACACGAGGCTGGCTCCAGGGGATTATAAATGCTTCTCTGAGTGAGAGTGTCTTTCCCGCTGCCTTGAAAGAGGCGGTTGTGAAGCCCCTCCTCAAGAAGCCTTCCCTGGACCCGGCTATATTATCAAATTATCGTCCAGTCTCCAATCTTCGCTTTGTTGCGAAGGTTGTTGAGAGTGTGGTGGCGCGACAACTACCCCGATACCTGGATGAAGTTGTCTATCTGGATCCATTCCAGTCAGGCTTCAGGTCACGATACAGCACGGAAACGGCATTGGTCACGTTGGTGGATGATCTCTGGAGGGCTCGGGACTGAGGTTGCTCCTCTATCCTGGTCCTATTAGATCTCTCAGCGGCTTTTGATACCATCGACCATGGTATCTTACTGCACCGGCTGGAGAGGTTAGGAATAGGGGGCACCGTGCTTCGTTGGTTTTCCTCCTTCCTCTCTGACTGTTCGCAGTTTGTGTTGGCAGGGGGGCAGAGGTCGACCTCGAGGCACCTTATTTGTGGAGTGCCACAACGGTCAGTCCTCTCACCCCTTCTGTTCAACATTTATGTAAAACCGCTAGGCGAGATCATCCGTGGTTTCGGGGTGAGTGTTCATCAGTATGCTGATGACACACAGCTATACATCTCCACCCCAGACCACCCCAATGATGCCCTTGCTGTGATGTCCCGTTTTCTGGAGGCCGGGCGGATCTGGATGGGGAGAAACAAGCTCAGACTCAACCCCTCCAAGACCGAGTGGCTGTGGCTTCCAGCGTCCCGGTATAGTCAGCTGGTACCATCACTGACAATAGGGGATGAGATCTTGCTCCCCACAGAGAGGGCCCACAACTTGGGTGTCCTCCTGGATTCACGGCTATCTTTAAAAGATCATTTGACGGCCGTGGCCAGGGGTGCCTTTTATCAGGTTCGCCTGATCCGCCAGTTGTGTCCCTTTCTGGATCGGGACGCCTTGCGCACGGTCACTCATGCCCTAGTTACCTCCCGTATGGACTACTGTAATGCTGTCTACATGGGGCTCCCCTTGAAAAGCACCCGGAGGCTCCAACTGGTCCAGAACGTAGCCACGTGGGTGATTATGGGCACAGCTTGTTACGCCCATGTAACACCTCTCCTACGCGAGCTGCACTGGCTCCCGGTGGTCTTCCGGGTGTGATTCAAGGTGTTATTTATCACCTTTAAAGTGCTCCATGGCTTATAAATAAATAAATAAATAAATAAATAAATAAATAAATAAATAAATAAATAAATAAATAAATAAATAAATAATATTTTAAAATAAATCTAATTTTATGGAAGACATACTGAGGACATATTAAATAAACCTGTCTGAGGAAGCCACTGTTCTGCTTACACTTATTGCTGCCTAAATAAATTGAGGTGTGAGGTCATTGGTGGTCTCCGAGCTTGGCTGTTTTCTTGCAGACATTTCACCACCCAATTAGGTAATATCATCAGTGTTAGATTGTGCTAAATTGGGATGTTAATTCTATGAATGTCTGAATTTCTACACTGAACTACAAGTCCACACAGGTTTGCTGACCAACAACTATAAGAGTTTCTGGACTTTCAAAATAGAATGATTGGTAGTCACAAGGCTCCAAAGAAATCAGGTTTCCATCATACTAACATTTCTTCTTACATCATTCCTCTCATCATATGAGGTAGATTTCTTTTGTATGACTCAGTGGTCTGCAAGCCACAACATGGTTTGGAGCTCTGCCATAAAATTAGCTCATCTCTTCTGGGGATCTCCTTGGTGGAAATTAAGGTAGCAGCTCATAAACAAGACTAAACGTTGACAGATCAATAGATTGTCCTACCTTTCTATCAAGAGTGTTGATAGATAACCACAGTTTCAATATCATGCAATCAAAGCTTTATTCATTCTCACTAGTAACCCAGAGGCACTTGAGAACCATGGAGCAAAAGTCTTGAGGGGCAAATGTTAATTATCATTTGATTGGGTAAGCTTATATCATAGTTTAAACTACAGTGAGTGACCTATGACCCCATTTTCAATGAATTGGACAGAAGTTAGACGTGGAACATCTAACGCTAGAGATTAAGTTTAAAAACTGGACATGTTAAATTTTGAAAAATCTTTGGAAGCTGCCTAAAGCCTTGGTGGCGCAGCAGACTAAAGTGCTGTTAAATAGCACCAGCTGCCTGCAATTACTGCAAGTTCAAATCTCACCAGGCTCAAGGTTGACTCAGCCTTCCATCCTTTCGAGGTAGGTAAAATGAGGACCCGGATTGTGGGGGCAATAAGCTGACTTTGTATAAAAAAGAACGCTGCTTAGGGGGGGCCGAAAGCCCTACTAAGCAGGTATATACAAAAGTATGAAGGCTATTGCTTAACGCATTGTAAGCCGCCCTGAGTCTCCGGAGAAGGGCAGCATATAAATCAAACCAATAAATAAATAAATAAATAAATAAATAAATAAATAAATAAATAAATAAATAAATAAATAAATAAATAAATAAATAAATAAATAAAGCAAAAGCAAAAGCAAAAGCAAAAGCAAAAGCAAAAGCAAAAGCAAAAGCAAAAGCAAACAAGTTTTTTTGTTTCCAAAGTCTGATAAGAGTTTTCTTTAGCAAGAAGTGGGATGGATTTCCAACAATTGAACAATTTAGAACCAATATCTCCTCAAGTACATCAAGTTGGAAACTTTCTGCTTTTCTTTCTATAATCTCTCTGTGAAGCAGCAAGCAGATGGGTCTTTTGAGTGATAACAGAAGTTTGCAATTGCCTCAGCCACCTGAATCGTCAGCAGTCTGGGAACTGGAACTACATTAACATCTAAAAAGTCCACGCAATAATAAATTCTCACAGCCAAGCATTTGTTATCTTGCTCTGGTAATAAACATAACTATATTTTTAGAAGTCCCTGTAATGTCATCATTAGAAAAGTTTTAAATACAGTCAAGTGAGGAAATATAAATGTCAGTTGGGTTGCTGTACCCACTATCTTTCAATGACTTAATTACATTAAATGCAAACTTAAATGCTTCAAGCCGCTAACTACAGCTACTTCACTAAACATAATAGACGTATTCTGAAATAAACCACTTTGCAGGTTCAAAATCCAAGGATTTCCATACTACAATAACCTTACAATGCCAATACCAGTTGTAAGGAAAAAGTAAGCTGTCGTCAACAAGGAGTGAATGGAATGCACCATACTCATAGGAATGCTCCCAAGTATTTGCCTTCTTAACATAATGGGGAACGGATGCCCTCAAGTTTTCCTACTGATTTACTTAACTATTAGTAAAATTATATAATGGTAGAAAGTATTAATACTCAAGATCAACAGCATGCTTCTTTCAAGGATCAAGCTAGAGCAGAAGTGTCAAACTCAAGGCCCGTGGGCTGAATCCGGGCTGCAGGATGCTGAAATTTGCCCCGTGGGGCCACCCTGGAACCAGCAAAGGACCAGCCCACAATGCCTCTGCCAGGGAAAACGCAACTCGGGAAGGCCGCATGTGGCCCTCCCAGGCTCCGTCTTCACTGGCAGAGGGCTGCAGGAAGCCGTTGCGGCCGAAAACGAGGCTTGGGAGCCCATTTTCACTGGCAGAGTGCTCGGGCCATCACAGGCACCACCAACATGAGTGACGTCAAGCCCACGCCCATCCTGGCCACACCCAACCTGACCCCCCGAGGTCAAACACAACCCTGATGTGGCCCTTGATAAAATCGAGAGTATGTCTGAACAGCATAAATATAAACTTTAATATTTAACTATGAGATGTTAACGGAAGAGTTAAGATAACAGTATCTGCTATCTCATTAAAAGCTGCAAAAGGAGACATGAAGGATTGCATACAGCCTTTAGTAAAGTAATACAAATTGACCACCCATTGTGCAATTACTCCCAAGACAATAAAAATCAAGTGTTCTCTGAAAGATTTACACAGCTGACATGGAAAAACTGCACAAGGAGAACAGAGACTTTATTCAAATAGCTAAACTTAATGGCTGTCTTTTCATGGGATATTTTTGCTTGCAAAAACATTATCTGAAAATGACAAAACATTCGGCTGCAGGCAAAGATGCTTTTCACATGCAGAAAGGCATGTTCATTTCATGAGCCTCCGCAGCCAAAGCAGAGGAGGGCTGTCAAATTTTAAAAATCACTCTTTTGTACAGGTGTCATAATGTTGCACAAACTTAGGTGAATGGTGGAGCTTGTATTATGATGTGACAATATGCTTTTATCACTCTGAAAAAACATCTTTAGCAGGTGTGTCAAACTCAAGGCCGGGGGCCAGATCTGGCCTGCGGGGTGCTTAGATCTGGCCCGCAGGGCCGCACTGGAAACAGCAAAAGACCGGCCCTCAGTGTCAAGCCTGGAAGCCATCTTTTGCATTGGGCCTTCAGGCCTGCTACATTTCCTACTGTGGGAAACTGGGAGGGGGGGGGATTGTATAGAGTAGGGGTCCTCAAACTTTTTAAACAGGGGGCCAATTCACAGTCCCTCAGAAAGTTGGGGGGCCGGACCAGCTGGGTGGGCATGGCTCGGTCATGTGACTAAGTGGGTGTGGCCAATTTAACAGTCCATTAAACAATGCATATAAATTAAACTTTAATTTGTTTTGCTCCTGAGAGTGTTTTGTTTGCTTTTGGTTGCATGTTGCTCTTTTCGTTGACTTTTCTTTTTACTACATTATTTTTTCAGTTGTTTAGGAATCTAGTGGTCCACTTCAGAAAACTCAGTTTTGCAGTAATTCTTCTCACCTCCACACAATCAAGTCTGTGTGTGTGTCTCCTGTCTCTCTCTCTCTTTCTGTATCTCTCCCACTGTCTCTCTCTCTCTCCCTCCGTCTCTCTCTTTATGTATCTTCTGGAGGCGGGGGAAGTGAAAAATAGGCAGTTTTCGCCCGGGTTTTTTTGCCTCCTGGGGCGCCTGTGTGTCCCATTTTTCACCTCCCCCGCCTCCAGCAGCATTCTGCAGGGAAAAATTGTTGGCTTTACCTTTCAGTTCCAGCCTGCAGGGCTTGTGAAGGTAAGCCCTGCGCTCAGCTGCAGGGTGGGTGGGGCGATATGGGCAGGGCAGCCTTGTGGTCCTGTGTGGGCCAGTTTAATGGCTTCAGTGGGCCGCATGCGACCCATGGGACGTACTTTGAGGACCCATGGTATAGAGCATGGGTGATATATATTTATAATAACATTCTTTTCTCAGAGAGTCAAGGACATCTTGCCCTGCACCTGGAGGGTTGGAACTGGGAGGCCTCTCCAGTGGGGATGGTGCTTTGATTGGGCCATATGATGGACTTTGACACCCCTACTCTATAGTCTGTGGATGTCTCTACATCAATACAGGAAGTCCTTGGGTTAATTGGACCAGAATTGGTGATGCAATTCTGATGCAAAACATCAACGACTGCATCGCTTAGCGATGGCAATCCTTGCACTCCTTGTTACTGTTATTAGGCAAGGATTGTGGATTGTTAAGTGAGGACCTCCTCGCAATTTCCTGCCAGCTTCCAAAAAGCAAAGTCAGTGGAGAAGTCAGCAGGAAGTTGCATGTCCCAGGCATCTCACAAGTAGGGATCTGGGCAGGTACAAGGCTGCTGCCTAATGAGCAAGGGCATGCAAGGGGACATGGAGGGCCAGTGCAGAGCAAGTACTTCATGCCGCCAGGTGCATGAAGGTAAGCAGGTGACAGCTGCCAGTAGGGGAGTTACATGCTCCTCAGGGGAAAAAGTCACAAGACTGAACAAATTACCAGAACAACCTGTAACCTTCCCTGCTAACTTCCCCATTGACTTTGCTTATGGGAATCGGTAGAGATCAGAAATGGTGATCACATGATATGCGATGCTACAGCCATCCTAAACAGGAGCTGGTTGCCAAATGCCTGGATGGTGATTGTGTAACCATGGAGGTCCTAGGACAGACAGAACTCTGAGGACTGGTCATAAGTACTACTCATTCAGCACCTTCATAATTTCAAATAGTCACTTCATGAGTGGTCATTAACTGAGGACTACCTGTATATACCAGGCTTCTTTTGTATTTTCAGCAAGAACAATTCAAGAAAGGAGTGCAGTTGAAACCTGAGGGGTTTTACTTTTATTCCTAAACACCAGAAAGAAGCAAAATTATATAAACTATGATAGAACCAATCAGTTATAATATGTGATTTTTTTTCAGAACCACAAGGCTTCTACCACTTGTTCTATCACATAAAAAATAAGATTCTTATCCATTGAAAATTGAGAATCAGTTGAGATCATTTCTCCCATTCATTGTTCCCAGAAATGAAGTTTTTGTATAAGAGTTTTAATGGCTATCATCTCTCTACTCATGGTTATTAGGATCCAGCCTGTTACTGCATTTTACCAATAGCTAATTGAACCGACAGTACAATAAATTTTATTCTTTGGCTGGTCACAAATATAGTTTCTTTTTATGATGATAAGTTTCAGTCACAAGCCTCTCCCTGAATTTATATATCCTCTATCTTTAGATAGTCACATAATTAGTGGGCTGAAATAACAGTCATTTTTTATGCTAGCCTGACACCAAAGGGAAATATATTAGAATCATTTAGCAGTGCATTTCAATGTAAGAAACAAACAATGCAACAAGATTTGCTCCCATAAAATCCAACTGGAGTTATTTATACATTGGTTCTGCCTACATCAATCATCAACTTACCTTGATAACCAATTTGTCCAAAGTCATGGTTGCCTCTTTAATTGTTGATAAAACCTATAAGATAAATAAAAGAGATATCACTTTAGGAAATCTGTAATGATTAGAGACTCTGAACCCTACATACCATAATGTCAAACTTGAGAAGAATCTTATGTTCACGAATGCTTATAATTTGGTTTTTCTTTTTACTTTGTAGCTTACTACAAAGTAGTACTTGTAGGCACAGAATACATGTAATATGTTTAACCAAATTGCTTGGGGTTTTAAATTATTTCCCCAGATGCAATTCATTTTTTTTTTGCAATTATTGGGATAGAGTATGGAAAATAGCACATTTCTAACATTTATGGTCAAAGTCCCAGCCATATATTTACTTATCAGGATAATGGGAGAAACACTACTGTAGTATTTCCTAACCATGACAATTTTGATATTCAAAACTGTCAGCAATAGCAATTTCATCCAAAGATGGAAAACCTAAGTGTTACTTAAGTCTTCCTATAAGAAATATATATTAAGTCAAAGGTTTTTTTTTTTCTACTGAGAACGCATTTTTTTAAAAAAAATTGATTTATATGCCGCCCTTCTCCGGAGACTCAGGGCGGCTTACAATGCGTTAAGCAATAGCCTTCATACTTTTGTATATTTATACAAAGTCATCTTATTGCCCCCACAAACTGGGTCCTCAATTTACCTACCTTAGAAAGGATGGAAGGCTGAGTCAACCTTGAGCCTGGTGAGATTCGAACTTACAGTAATTGCAGACAGCTGGTGTTAATCACAATGCTTTTAGTCTGCTGAGCCACCAGTCCCTATTTTATTTATTTTTGCTACATTTATTTATGCTACAGTTGTCATAACCTTCCTAGCTGGATTCCATTTGCCTCACCATCATAAATGTAAACTGCTCTGATAAAGAAAGGATTAAAAAGAAAAAAAAAAATACTACCTATAACTGAAGAACACTTTTGATCAAAGCTTCTGTTTAAAAGTGAACATTGTAAATAATATTACAGTTTACAAAATTTCAGGATTGATTTACTCTTGTTAGATTATTTATGATTTAAATCTACTATTCCGTCTGTTTGATAATATGATTATCAAGTGGAAGTTGAAGCTGAGAAGCTCAAATTATAGGACAGGACAAAGGCAGGGAGCTTCAGACCGACATCAATCTCTGTTTGGGTGCTCTCTTATTCAGAGTAAGATCTCTGCCTCATGAGAACATGCTTTAAACATTTCTGGACCCTCCTTCTAAATGGAAAGAGGAGGGACCCGCAGGGGACATGAGTGTGAGGTCTTGTAATGGCATGTGGGAACGACCTTAGGACAGTGCCCCCCCCCTTTTGGGACGTTTCCGTGGAGAGAGGCTTTTCCGCAGACTGGAGGGGCGTGGTTTTGCATACTACCTGCAGATGGGGCTTCGTTTGTTTCTGTTGCTGGCATGCCACAGACCGGTGCCAATCCACGGACCGGGGATTGGGGATCCCTGCCTTAGGAGATAGGAAGGAGAGTGGCAGACTAAACAACTGGCATGCAAAAGATTTCTTAACCCACAGAAGTAGGGAGGGTGTGGGAAACGTTTTTGAGAGAGCAAAAAAGAAAAAAGGGAAGAAAGATAGGCTTTCAGATTTGCCTATATTATAATGTAACCTTATAATAAAGATAGAACTAATATTCCTGGTTGTGCTTCTTGTCCGGACTACCATGTAGGATTTACAGGTATGGCTGGCACACCTAATGCCACACTCTTCAAGTAACGGAATACCCACAAAATAAGTGTCACATAAACTGTTACAATTTTCATCTGTTCACTAAATTCACCTACCCAGGCTAAACCAAAATATTGGGGGGAGGGTCAGAAAAACACAATAGCCACTTCCTGCATATTATTGCCAAGAGAATTACACAGAATTACACATATCAAGGCAGTAAGCAGCAATCAAATTCAACTCAAGAAAGTCTTTACCTAAATGCTTAATATTAGAGTGAGGCCTTTCTTCCCAAATTCTATCCTATATCATTTACTACAATTTAAAAAAAATCTTTTCTTGGAGGTCCCCATTGCCCTGAATCACACTTAAGACCAAAAGAGGAAAATAAAAACACACATAAACGCACACGCAGGCGTTTGGCATCAGAGAGACCAAAATATTTTCTACATTCCTCAGTTCCTGGGAAAAAATATAGTCAATTTTAAAATTATTTTTGCATTCATTACGTAGCTGTCTGAGAAATGGCGAGTCCTGCGTAATTAAAAGCAAATGTTTTCCTAATTTAAAATCAAACAGAAAAGGATAAAGGCTTGTTGAGATAAGCTCTGGAATAAAGAGCAAAGGAAAGAGGTAGAAGGGGACTCAACAGTAGCAAACTATTCAAGATAGAATTTAGACATAAAAAACCCCACCTTTCCATATAGAAACTAACTCTCTAAAGGAGAATATTTATAGCTCAGGGTTGAAATGAGGAGCTTTTTATGCTCTCTGAGCTTGGTTGTTTTCTTGCAAACATTTTATTATCCAAACTAGGTAACATCATCTGTGCTAGTGGCTAGTGCTACCGTTGATGTTATCTAGTTTGAGTAATGAAACATCTGCAAGAAAACTAAACAACCAAGAGAGCACCAAGGACCCCTCAACTAACACTCTGCACCTATGTATATATCGACACATACATTTGAATTAGAATTAGAATTCTGAAATGGAATGACCATACAAAGAACAACTATATACATGGTGTCTTACCAAAGATGTACAGTAGGTAGAATTATTCACAGATCTTGATATACTTTGAAGCAACTGCATTTAGATCTTGCTCCTTTAGGAATCTTTAAACCTATTTTAAGGTAAAGGATGCCTGCACCTGCACTATTCCTAAAGCTATCTAAATTGCAGGTCTAATTCTGCTATGCACCTCTTACTTTGTAGGAGAGCGAATTCTGGTCGATATTCTTCAAGCTGTGAGTTACAATATTTTCAATGGTAATGGAACCCAGGTCACAATTTGCTATGCCAAATAATTTTTTGACCAAGGACAAAGATCCCAGGGTATAGGGAGAACTATCTATAGTAAGAACAAACAGGATTCAATCTTTTGCAAAACTGTCTTATTTACATGTTTAAAATGTTATGAAGAATTAAATATACATAAGTATGTTGATAAGCATCACAAATCTGGTTATAAATTCACAAAATACATGAAAACATTCTGTAGCATGAAAATGTGGCTTCAGATTCCTCCAAGGAAAGCACTCTAAGCCAGGATCAGTTTCAAAAAAAAAAAAAAAGGATTTATTGTGGTGAGCCTACCACTCCAAAGTAGAAATGCACACCAAAAAGTTCAGTAACCTTTAATGAATTCCTGCATCCTATTTCACCTGTGTACCACAACATTTTGAAATGTTTATTAGTTTTTAGTTCAATCTGTACCTTATATGGGTTCTTAAAGTTATTTCTTCATTCTAAGTCTTGTTGTATATGTCTTTCACCCTTTGACCTAATAGCAGTTTTTGTGCAACCATATTTACCAACATGTATGCTGTTTGTCTGTGTAGAAGAATTAAAAATCTCCCCCTTCAATTCTTACCTGCCAGCAGAACAAAGATTTGAGACTTCTCAATGCAGATTCTAACAGCAGCCAGATGACACTGTAGAAGTCACTGGTTTCCTTTTTGAAAAACTGTATATATAAAGAAAAAAACAGAACAAGATTGTTAATTGCCAAGCTGGAGAATTAAGATATCTGTATCCTTGAGAGTTTCTTGTCAACTAATATTCAAGAATACTATGCCATAGAAAAGTGGAAAAATTACTTAAATCAAACTTCATGATGTCATACAACATTGCTTTCCTTTTTGCTATAGCAAAAATCACATTACAAAGGCCTCCAATTTTAAACTGGGAGTCACAACTTTCACAAAAATGGTACTGAGGACTTGACATTCATACAATGGCTATCTTAGGGGATATAAAACTATTACAAAGCACTAATTTATAGACTTTTAACTGCTGTCCTGAAAACCAGAAGGATGATCTTTGCTTTTCCTTCTTTTCCTGAGGATACTAAATGCAGCAAGCCATCATTTTCCTTTTCTACAAAAATGTATAGGTCTCATTTGGGGTCCAGAAGCATTATTGAAACCTGATATTTTGCTCTGATATGAAGCAAAGCAACTTCTTAATTTAATGCAAAAGAATCAGATAGGACAGGGAGTCTTATGGGCACCAAAAAAGGTCTTCTCCATGCACACAGAGGCCTGTGGATGACATGTTGGAGATTCCAGCATTGGATAATTATGGATTTTATGCCACACTGTTAGTTAAGCCCTAATGCCCTAGAGACAGGAATTCCTTTGAATTGTGGACACAAAATAACATGACACAAATTTCTTCATCCTTCTGCCTTCCGCTGTTAAGAAGGACCGGGCAGAAAGCTATCACTTAAGGGCTTAATTTTCTGTACTTTGTCAAAAGAGCTAAAAGCTCCAGCAAAGTATTAATTCATTCTGCTAACCCTTGAAAAGCATCACAACGAGATGCTTTGCGAGGCTGTCATCTTGGAGGAGGCAGGATGAGCAAAGCACACCCGTCGGAGCTGAAGAAGTTTATGGACAAGAAGCTATCATTAAAACTAAATGGAGGTCGGCATGTTCAAGGGATATTAAGAGGTTTTGATCCATTCATGAATTTGGTGATAAATGAGTGTGTGGAAATGGCATCTGGTAGACAACATAACAACATAGGGATGATGATAATACGAGGAAACAGCATCATTATACTAGAAGCCCTGGAATGAGTATAAAAAAATGAAGTACTGGCTCTTACTACAGTGTGGGCAATTTTTATTATTGTTGGTTCTACAGGAGCATTCCATGTTTACATTTTTTAAAAAATAAATTGGTAAAAAAAAGAAAAGAAAAGAAAAGAAAAGAAAAGAAAAGAAAAGAAAAGAAAAGAAAAGAAAAGAAAAGAAAAGAAAAGAAAAGAAAAGAAAAGAAAAGAAAAGAAAAGAAAAGAAAAGTCACAATGACTGATCTCAACATAGTCTTCTATAGGGACTCCTCAAAATAGATGTTCCTGCTACATACAATGATGCTATGAGGACAGGACACCAGGTCAGGAGCAGATCAGCATAATTAATTTGCCTGGAAAGGATTAATGCAGTAGAGTTCTGGATTGATAAAAACTTAAACAAAATAAACAAAATAATGGAAACTTCCACATACTGAGAATTAGAAAAGGCGAGGCCACAATACACTTTTTTCTCATGGAAGTTTTTTTTTTATATATACCTGCATTTTCTCTTCACAGAGAAGCATACAATTCACATCTCCAAGCACTCCGATCTACAGCACAGATACTGAGAGCCAGCCTATTTTCCCCACATGCAGAATCATGATCTGCATTTAGTGATAGGAAATACATTGCATCTATACTTCAGTGCACAAATATCATTTTCCATCTGACAGGTTGAGCTGAATAGATCATCGTCAGGTTTTCAGGTTGAATTGCTCAGATGCATTTGAGATAATATGACTCATCAGTATGCATCTGGTGCCCTCCAGATATGTTTGCATGTTAAATGCTACCCAACGAATAGCAAATTCATTTCCAAACGGGGTTCCTTCCATAACTGAAACCAGGATCTCATGTTTGAAGGATTCCAGGACTTATGAAAATATCAAAAGCTTTTATAGATAGAAAATTAAAAAGATATCATGCTCAGCTGCCAGAAAATACCATACAATTTAAGAAGAAGAAGAAGAAAATTGAGAAGAAATCATATATCTTGGAAGGGTATAACTTAAAGAGGAACTTCACACTTCAGATATTATAGATCCCACTTATTATTTCTTTGTAAATCACCTCTTTTCCCCATACCTTTTTAACAGAAAACAGAGATTAACAGAGATTTAACAGAATCTATTTGTGGATTGCAAGTAGATTGGCAAATTCATCCATCTCTACAATGCATATAGCATTGCTATCATTTAATGAATAATTAAATATAACAATACTGGAGGCACTCATAAAGATGGATTTGATAGGGTTAAAGTTGCCTTCATTCCAATGATCAAACTTTCACTTTAACAAACCAAGATATAAGCAAGAAAGGAGCTTCCTGCTTCTTTCACACATGCTTCAATTACCCAAGGCCTGCAGTTTTCTCTAAACTGAAAACCAGGTTTATAATTTCTAAACCATCCAAAATATAAAGTTACTGTTACACTAGCTCCTAAATCCCACTTTGTTTGGAAACAATAAATGTTCATTCTAGTTCCTATGAAACAGATCCTTCCTGGTCTATTTCAAGGGAAAAGGATAACAAGGAAGCTGCCTATAGGAACATGACATTTTTGCATTCCTCAGTTTATTAATCTGAGATGTGATTATTGTATCTCTATTTAGCTTCTCTTTCAGCATTGGGTAGTTTGGTATTTAATTATAAGAAAATATTCCCATTTTAGTTTTCTTCATGGCACAACAGCATCCCCTAGTGTTTGACAGAAATATTCCTGCAAAGATTTTAACAAATGGAATTTCTTCTGTATAAGTAGTAATAATTCTCCAATGCCAATGGAGTCTCTTCCCCTCCTGTTTTTGAGTGCACATTGCTTTTATTCTTTCCCAATTTCTTCTCTATTTTCAGATTTCCTTAAATAATACTCTGCATGAATTTGGAGTGCAAAATCTACTTTGCACCCATTAGTTCTTACAGCCACATTAATTTACAGCAAAGTGAGAAGAAATTTTCTCATACTGGAGATGTAGGACTGAAGCTGAAATAAATAAGGTGATGTTGGGAAGGAGCAGAAGGTCCTTTCAAATTTCAGATTTGCTCTCTCAGATACAACACCCACAGTGAGATTTTTTCCCAAAAGACTCCCTTTTACAAAATGCCAGCTTCTTGTAGCTTGCCTGTAAACATTCACAAACATCCCCTTTCATTGATACAGTAGCTTAATGGAAGACACCAAAGCAAAGTTCTTTGCAATAACTTCCCTGACACTCTTCAAGATATGATGGGGAAACCAGCCTGGAACATCCTTACCTGAAGTGCCCCACCGACCAGTACACTCACACAGAGAGGGCCTCCTCAGGGTGCCGTCAGCCAAACAATGTAGACTGGCGACCCCCTTCTCTGTGGGGCCCCTGCCCTCTGGAATGAATTGCCCCCAGACATACGGAGGATCCCCGATCTCCGCGCCTTCCATCGTGCAGTGAAGACCTTGTTATTCCAGCAAGCCGCTCTGATGGGATAAATGGTTTTAATTTGGTTTTAATGGGGTTTTAAAATTGGTTTTAAATGAGAGTTTTAAATTCGGCCTATGATTTAATTATTTTAATCTGCTTTTAAATTCTATTTTGTACACTGTTTTATTATGGCTGTTCACCACCCTGAGTCCTTCGGGAGAAGGGCGGTATATAAATAAAATAAAATAAATAAATAAAATAAATAAGATATTAAGATTTTCTGGTCACTGAAATAATGTAAATACTTATTTTTGCCATTTTTTAATGTTCAGTTCAACATTATATTTCAATAATCAAGGAGATACATATTCATAAGATGAACCAGTAGCTACATGAGATACTTAATATTGCAGGTGTAATTTATTTGATTTATAGCCGGCCATCTTTCAGGAGTTCAATGCATTATACCTAGCATCCCCTCCTATTTTCCCTACATCAACCCTATGAGGTAGGTTGGACTGAGAAGGTGACTGGTTGAAAGTCATCTAGCCAACATCTATACCACAGGGAGGAGTCTTCATAGTCGATAATCTTAGCCACCACACTGCCCTGGAATTGTATGCATATGTATATTCATTTATAGATGACTGCATGTGAACCCAGACAGATAATCTTATATGAAATACCTTGGGAATAACTACAGAAGTAAATTCAGGCATTTGAGGAATAAAACTAGACGGGTTTGATTTAAAATTAATTATCCTATTTTATCTGGCTAGCTTTTCGCAGCAAACAATCAACATAGATTTAGTAAAATATGCATTTGTAAATAAACTGTTTTAAAACAACATTTTTAAAAACCAAGAAGCAGACAATTTTAGGAAACAATGCAGCACACAACAGGTGAATTAATCCATCTGCATTTTTCTTCTAGTTCACTCTGGAAATAAAGTGTTTCTATTTTTTCAATTCACAAATGGTTTCTCGATTCTGAACAAAACTAGCCTAAAGGAAAAAAGCACAGTGGCAAAGGAAGAAAATGCTGTTAAATGTTTTACTACTGTTACAAAATCCAAATCTTTTCATTAATTCATTGCTATGGCTTTGGAAAAAAAACCCTGCAATTTTCAACTACAGATTTCTTGGCTGAATTACTCTTTGCTCTTATGTTCATAATAGTTCACGATTACTGGATGATTACTGAATGTTCAGGTCATAATCAACTCCTTGTCACCAGCTAAGGATTAAACCTGGTATTAAACCCTAAAAATAGCAGTAGGAAAATGAGCCTGACTGCATTCCATTTTTAGCACCTGGAATGTAATTCAGTCATTGCCTGATTCTTTTTTCAAGATGACACTCGATTCCATTAAATCTTCAACAGCATCAGAAATAAAATTATTATTTCACTGCTCTTTAACCATGCCCGCCCAAAATAGACTGGAGGAAAGTAAGCCAAGGTTCCTTGTCTCCCTTTAGATCTAGTAAACAGAATTTCATTTATATCTTCATGATCTGCTTTCCCAAACAAAATCCAACCAGGTCAGTTAGGGTGGGCATACGCCTTCAACATTGCCTCTTATACCCTTCAAACCTTCCAAAAAGCATGGAAGACATGGCTTTTCCTCCAATCCCTGGAATAAGGTGAGGTGGAGCGAGAGAATTTAATGAGACTGTATGTTGGAAGTTTAACTTTGGTGCAGGTTTTTAAAGTTTATGCTTTTAATAGATTTAATATGGTACCATGCTGTTTTATTATTGATATTGTTGTAATTGTTGATTGGGAGCCTATCAGTTTTATATAAGATGTGAAAGGTTATAAATGTTTTAAATAAATAAATATTTTCCTATTGTTCTGCCCCAGCTCCAAATCCCAAGGAGTGTGACACACACAAAACTCCAAAAACTCCGTTTAATACAAACAGACCCCTTTCAAAATGCAGGCTTCCAGTGCAAATGTCTTTATCAACCTGCTATGAATTACAGAGAATAAACAAAGTCCGACAAAGGTTGGCAAACAGCCCAGAAACCAAGATATAACAAGAAACTCACTCTCAAAATGCTCTGTGTAGTAATTAAACGTTGTTTCCAGCAGCATGTGCTATCTGTGAGCGAACTTAAATAGGCTAAGGGAATGGCCAATTAGACCTCCTCCTGAGTAGCCACTCCTGCCTTTTGGCAGCCCTGCATGCTCGAGCATTGAGAAGAGACTCCTCCACTTCACTCTCTCCACTTGAAGGAGCCTCTGGAGGTTCTGAAGGCCCTGGTTGAGTCTCTGCCTCTGGCACCACATCCTCTTCAGCCTCCTCGCTGTCCGACTCGAGTGCCGGCTGCACAGGCTGCTGGCGCGACACCAAACCAGCCTCCTTGTCGTTGGGATCAGCCACAATCCGTGCAGGCCGTTGGCGGGCCACAACACCTATAAACTGATATTGGAGTTCTTAATATGGCACCCCAAAACTCCATAAATGTGTTTCATGTGGGAGAGTTAATAAAGCCCCCTTTCCCCTTCTTAGGAGTAGTTGCTATAAAGTAGTTACCGCAAAAATCCTTAGCAATGTTTACAACTTTCATCTTTTTTTCCCCCCAGAGTAGCAAAGTTTTTCACAAGAAGGGTCACTAAATGAATGTTGCAACTCTATACTACTGACTTCATCATTTCTTGTCAGCTCTTACTATCCTGAATATACTTGCAGCATTATACCTGAGAAAGCTGCACCCTAGGCATTTAATATTTACTACTATTTCTTGGAAATGTTTAACAAATGTGTGTTTCCTGATTTATCAATTTTATCAGTAAGAAAGCCACTCTGAAGGAGGAGTGGGATGATGGATTACAATGAAGCGGCAGGAGAATATTCCAAGGAGAAGAGTGAGACAAGAGACAATACAGCCTGGAGCTAGATCAGAGAAGCAGGGAAGAGATTTAGGACAGTCACTCTCTAGAATCTCCCAAGGTACATTTGTTAGCAATAAATGTTTACTCAGGCAAGAGTCCGTCTATACAGTGTGAACAAATAAAGAACTGAACTTTGGCAGCACTGTTCTATATTGTTCTTGAGCTGGGCATGACACACACTCTTTTTCTGTTAATACATAAGCACATATGATGAAAATGTTGTGGATATATGCTATCTAGACACAAGATAACAATTTTCCCCTCTAGAATATTTACACAATTCTCAATTTCTTCCTTATATGATTTATCCAACCACTGCCCTGCCAATTGCTCTGCCATATTGTTCAATCCAAGTCTACCTGAACCACCATTGTGTTCATGAAATATATATTCTCAACAACACAGAAATATATTACATAAAGAAACGGGCTCAATGTTTCCTCTAGAAATTACTTTTTGTTATTTGCTGTGATGTTTATGAAAAAACGTACCTTCTTTTTTTGATATACACAGTACAGCTAAAATATTATACTTCTAAACTGGTGATAGTAAACATTATGGACAGAATCTTGTATTTTGAGATTGAATCCACCTAAGCAAATAAAACCAATAATGCAACGAGAAAGAAAGAGGCAGTAATATTGCTTATTTAGTATTTAGTGCAGTTACTGATAAAGTTTAGCTGTAAGCTTCGAGTTTAGAATTTTAGTGGCTTACTAAATCAATAAATACAAGTGGAACAGTAAAAGGAACATCCATCTGTTAACTGCATTACCCTACCATAATGTAATAGCAACTGTGTATTTGTGTATACACACACACATATATCCAAACAGAAGAAATCAAATACTATTTTGAAAAGCCCATACAAAGTTATTCACCAAGGAAAAGAGACAGTCCATAGGTTACAAAGTGTTTCATGACATGAAAATATTTATTAACACTAGTCCTTCAGTAACTTCAAAGCAGAACCAGCTCTGATAATGATGTTTTATTCAGGTAACCAGGCCTTAACATTTGTTTGGTGTGACATTTTGTGTATTTTAGTGCGTCTTAAGGATTTCATTAAAATATTTTGAAACAAAAGCTGTTTCACAGCTTCCTGCCATGATGTGGGTTTTAGATATCAGAGAAGTTTCATGACAAAAAACCAGTCAGGTCCCTAATATTTCAGGAATGTGTTCTACTCTATTTTATTTTCTGTCCCTTTCATTTATGTATCGTCTCTCCCCTCCTTGTACAAATCAACTCCAAGACCTTAAGTATTTTATTCATTGAACATTGTTAGTGCATTATTAAGGGATGTGGTGGCTCACAGGGAGAGGTGGCCCAGTGGCTAATATGCTGAGCTTGTCGATCAAAAAGTCGGCAGTTCAGCAGTTCGAATCCCTAGTGCCATGTAATGGGGTGAGAGCCCGTTACTTGTCCAAGCTTCTGCCAATCTAGCAGTTTGAAAGCACATAAAAAATGCAAGTAGAAAAATAGGGACCACCTTTGGTGGGAAGGTAACAGCGCTCCGTGTTTCTTTGGCGTTTAGTCATGCCGGCCACATGACCATGGAGACGTCTTCAAACAGCGCTGGCTCTTCAGCTTTGAAATGGAGATGAGCACCGCCCCCTAGAGTTGGGAACGACTAGCACATATGTGTGAGGGGAACCTTTACCTTTAGTGCAGCGGTTCTCAACCTGGAGGTCGTGACCCCTTTGGGGGTCGAACGGCCATTTCACAGGGGTCACCAAAGCCCTCTCTCGCCCCCCCCCCACACCTTTACTCACCCTCTGCCTCTGTTGGATCGTCGGTCGCCGTTCGCTTACCCCGCCCACTCCCAATCGCCTCCGGAGTCCCAGCTGATGGCTAGAGGGAAAAAAATTTTAAATTCTTGCCGCGGGGCTTCAAAGAGCCGCCCTACTCTCAGCTGTTTGCGGAGGGCTCTGTTGCTAGCTAGCTGCAAAGAGATAAATTCCTGGAGCAGATTTTTTTTCCCCTAGCTATGCTGAAAAGGCGAAATTGAAAGTAAGCAGGTCTTTGCTGCAACGTGACAAAATGAGGCAGAGAGATTTCTTTTTCTTTTTCTTCACCAAAAAAGGTAGGTGCAAAACTGCAAACAATGGGAAATTTAGGGCAAAAGAAGAGGTTCAAGATTTTAAAACACAAAAGAAAAAAAGCTCTATTTAACTAGGGAATTGTAATAATTGAGATCCCTTGGGTGGGTGACAGCAGGAGAGTGGGAAAGCAATTGGCAGAAGAACATAGTAGTAGCTAAGCAAACTATGGGGAAAGGAAAATTAAGGGTAGCGATGGGGGATGTGGACATATGTCATGCTTGAATTCAAGTGCAGTCATGGCTAAGTATAGTTGGATAAGGCAAGTATAGTTGGACTGATGCACAAGCCACATGAGAGAAGAGACTGTAGATGAATAAGGTATATCAGTTTTGCCCCCATTCAATTCAGTCCATCAGTCTGAAATTTGTTATGGCTAAAACTTGGAACAACCAAGGTGATCCCAGCATAGAACAAAATACATTCTCCATTTCATGCACGCATCTAAACTAAATTAAAACTAAATTTAGATCTATAAGGAAGACTTAAAATTGCCAAAGTATGGATGAAACAAATTATATGATTTCTGAATATGGGAAATTAGGTGGCTTAGAAGGATCATTTTATGATTTATAACTTATATTTTTCAGGATTGGACCAAAGGAATATCCTCAAAAAACTTCATTCTGTACATACCCTACACACAGAGATAGTAGAATTCTATATGAAAACTGTGTTTAGTTGTCATTCTTAGCATAGATAACAGTCACAACTTCAAGCTCCTGCTTTTGTACTTAATAACTCCTTTGTTTTGCTTTCGGGAACAGCAAATGAGATCAGATTCACGCAGGTAAGGTACTGTTTTCTCCATGCTCGCCTATGAGCACTACTACTTCTACCACGTTTACTAAGTTTCCCCAAATCACCGGTTGCTGTAGCAGCAGCAGCAGCAGCAACAACAACAACACCCCTCTGCCTCTTGTGATGCTTCCTAACAGCCGCCCAATATATAAAATCGGTGGGCAAATTCCCACGTCTCCGAACCCACGCTTTAAAACTACGCACCGCGTTTGTAGCTGTGTCTTACCTCATTCAAAGGCGCGCGCCGCAGCTTGAAACACGATTTTTTAAAAAAAATTTAAAAATGAGACATCCCGAAGCGTGGACTGGCTCATGCCTATCACGTGACGGGCAACAACCAATAGCTTTTATACGGTATTCTCTTAGCTTTCCAGCACTTGCTTGTGATCTCAGAGGGGAAAGTGAGCATGGATTCGTTCTTTCAGATGTACCAGGGATCGATCAGTTTGGATGGGAGATTCGCAGGAGACCCCAGGACGGGCGACTATCCCGAGGAAATAAATAAATAAATATCCTGGGAAATGTATTAGTAGAGAACCGCTTCTGAATTCTTGCCAAAAGAAAGAACATATGCCTGTCTTTTAATAAGCCACTAATCCAGTGTTTCTCAACCTTGGTAGCTTGAAGATGGGTGGACTTCAACTCCCAGAATCCCCCAGCTAACGCTGCTGGCTGGGGGATTCTGGGAGTTGAAGTCCACCTATCTTCAAGCTACCAAGGTTGAGAAACACTGCACTAATCTATTCCATGGTACGGGAAAATACTAATAAAAGACATATACGATTAACAAAATTAAGGAATGTTTGAAACCGATCCCTCAAATTCACGCTTCAATTCAAATTGAATAATTCCCCCCCCCGCCCCATGATTTTTCCGGACAATTGTACAGTAAATATTGTAATCGAGATGTCGCTCCGCAATTTTTTTATTTTTTTTTTTACATTTCCGCTTCGCCTGAACTACAATTACCAGGATGCATCGGGACATCGATTTAGCAAGTAATGTTTTTTGTTTTAAAATCTTGCGGTGCATCTTGGAATTTGTAGTTTCAGCCTTTCTTTCGTTGCCATTTTCTGAATGCCTGAAGAGTGGAAGCTTGAAGGGCGCAAGGATTGTGGGGCGGCTAGAGTGTTTTTCTTTCCCGTACTGCAACGTAAGAGAGAGGTATTGGGTCGGAATGTATTTATGGGAAAGGACGGGTGGCAATTAATTTTTTTATCTAAGCGGGGAGGAAAGTAGAAGCATCTGCTGCTTGTAGCAAAAGGAAAACGGGGGTGCTAATTAACTAGACCATTTTTTTTAGGATTCACAACCTATTACAGAGGTTGTGAATCCTATTATACAACCTAATACACAGCCTATTACAGAGCAGACTACAGCATGATTTAACAGTATAAAATTACATCTAAATGACACTATCTACCTAACTAACCAAGACTGAGCTCAAAAAGCTGAATAGGATTAGATCTGCTTAATATTTGAAGGAGACCATCGAGATATACTAACTAGAGCTATAGATCAGTTCAAAGTTCAAAGCCTTTATTGTCATTGTACATCATGTATACAGCGAAATTGGTTTTATTCTTGTATGGACTGCTGGTGCAGTCCATACAAGAATAAAAGAATAATCCTTATACAAGTAGTTAGAGGGAAAAAAAACCTAGTCATATGTTTCCATATGTACGTCATATTCTGTGCAACATGTATATTACTCCGGTGTATGATCTTATGTCGTGGTATATAAATATTACACACTACACTGGCACCAGTGAAATTAGTCATATTAATCTGTTTGTGGTGCTATATTGTGTTTAGGTGTATGAAGTAAAAAAACAAAGCAAAATGAGAAGGCAAAGGCAACTGTAGTCACCAAGAGTAAAACTTGATTCAGAAGTGATTTTACTATGAACTATAAAAACAGTACACTGTTGAATCACAGATAAAACCTCGGATGAAATCACAGTGTGTCTCCCGTAACCAAATGAAGCTTGAGCAAAATCTTTGTAAAGTTCTCTCAATGACCCAATAATATCACTTGCCAAAGTCTCATTCTCTCTTACATAGCTCAGCTTCAGGTCCAACTATAGGGACAGTTGTATAGATGCAACAGTTTTTCAAATAGCCTGGTTGAAGAGTCCCACTTGCAATCTGAAATGATTACAACCCAAATAACAGTTAATATCTCATTCAGTCCTAGGCCTAATATTAACACTCTGGGGGTGGTTTCAGAGCAAGTGTATCCTCCACTTTTGGAGATAGTAGGAGGGATGAGCTCTACCCTCACATTGTTATGTCTGTCTGTTATGTATGTGGAAGCTGGCTATTTGATTTAAAATTTTGCAGGATTGAGTTTCTGAACTAAATGGAGCATCCCTTCAAATAAGGCAAGCAGTCTGCTGAAGACTACCATCCTTTATTCCCTTGTAAAATGCCTAATGTGTCATCTAATTGCCAGCTAAAGATGAAGAGAAATTATGAAGGTGGCCAAATACTGAAATTAGCTACATGATAATTTATTTCTTTATTGGTATAATTTGAATATTTAGCATGACAAAATAATTACAGATCTAATATCGAAAGGTCAAAGCAAGTGAAAATATTGCCTTGCCTGACTTCTCATATTCATAACTGTCACTTGTCATTTGCAGTTGCTAATAATAGATATTTAAATAACTGGGGGTGCTGTTTTGGGCATACATGTAAGTATACATGCCCACAACTTGAAACATTTTGATATTCCTTCAGAGAGGCATTTGCTATTTTTTAGAGGAAGCCATTTATATCCCGAGACATTGGGTTTTTTTTTTAAAGAAATATGACTTGTTTTAAGGAAATAGAATGTCTTTTTGCATGAAAAATGGAATCTCTTTACATAATACAGTCAATAAATCCACATGCAGAAGCTGACTTTTACAGGCAGTTGGTATTTGTTGGATCAGAAGCAATAGTAAAAAATGTAATTTTTCCGCTTTGCATGCTACATTATTTTGAACATCCACCTGCCTTCTTGCACAGCCCATCTCACATAATAGAATAAAGTATTCTTTATTGCCCAAAATGCAATGCATTAGATGCAGACTTGATGTTCTGTAAATGGATGTGCTTCTTCCTTTTACTCAAAGAATATTCTGGTAAAAGAAGGGAGTGGTAGCCCAAGCCTCTGGAGTTAATCATGGGGGAGAGGTGTGGGATGAGGGGGAGAATCTGTGAAGTTTGTCTTGTTTTGCAAAATTTGGTTAGCCAAAATCCACATCTAAGAAGACTAGCTTCATCTTCTATTTATATGCAAATAAACCATTCTTTCCTCCCCAATAAAAGTATGCTGATTTAAATAATTGAATTAAAACTCTGTTTCCATATTGATATATAATTCCTGTGCAGGAAGACATACACTAATTATTTTGCTCTAACAAATTATATACATATAATTATGCATTATTTTCTCTTTGAAGTCAGCTGGATGTAAAATGTTTTAACTATATATAGATTGCACTTTAAATATGCATGCTAATTTTTATGATGTTCTAGTTTTAGAAATTAGGCTCTTCTCTAATTTCTTCAGCAAAAAGTGTCTTAATTGTAATAGATGACTCATTAGTATATGCATGTTTTATATAAAAAGCAGATTTTATTTTAAATCAAGAGGGTTTTTTAAAAATTTTCTTTGAAATGCAGTCCGATATAGATTAACTTAAAAACTAGTCTCGTTAAATTTAATAGGACCTATTGTCAGATAGAATTGCAGCTTAATACAATTTATTTTTAAAAAATTAACATTTACATTTTAAATAAGGTGGGAAAACAGAGTAACATGAGCAACCTAGAACTAAGGAGAAATTTCTGACAGTGAGAAAGTTAGTCAGTGGAACAACTTGCCTCCAGAAGTTATGGGTGCTCCAACACTGGAGGTTTTTAAGAAGAGATTGGACCACCATTAGTCTGAAATGGTTTAGGATTATTTAGGATACCCCATGCTTGAGCAGGGGGTTGGACTAGAAAACCTTCAAGGTCCCATCCAACTTTGTTAATCTGTCTCTTTAACATGTGCTGACCAAGTTGTGTATTTTTCCCCTCCTTTTTTCCTCGTTGAATTTTTTTTTTTTTTTTTTAGTTTTCTCATTGGCATCTTTCAGTCTCAAGAGACTATGGCCCTGATGGCGAACCTATGGCACGCGTGCCACAGGTGGCACACGGAGCCATATTAGTGGGCACACCAGCTCAGCTCTGGGGCGCATGCGCGCGCCGGCCAGCTGATTTTCGGGCCTTCTGGGCCCACCAGAAGTAGGGAAACAGGCTGTTTCCTGCCTCTGGAGGGCCTGGGGGAGGGGGAAGGCCCGTTTTTCTTTCTTACCTGGCTCCAGATCCTCTCTGTGTATCTGGGAACGGCGAAAACAGCCTTTCCCACTCCCTTGGAGGCCCTACGGAGGCTCAAAGGGCCCATTTCCCCACTCCCGGTGGGACAGGAAGTGATTTTTTTCCTGTCCCCAGCCTCCAGAGACTCCTAGAGAGGCTCCTAGAGACTCCTAGAGAGGTTCTGGAGGCTGGGGACAGCAAAAAATGTCACTTCCTGTCCCACCGGGAGTTGGGAAATGGGCCTTTTCAGCCTCCGTAGGGCCTCCAAGGGAGTGGGAAAGGCTGTTTTCGCCGTTCCCAGATACACAGAGAGGATCTGGAACCAGGTAAGAAAGAAAAACGGGCCTACCAGGCCATCATGTGCCAGGAGCGGGCGGGGAGGGAGGAGGGGGTTGCGCACACATGCGCGCAGGCACGTGCGCGCCGACCCTCCCCCGCCCCCCCCTCCTGGCACGCGATGACAAAAAGGTTAGCCATCACTGGACTATGGTATCGTGCTCTGGAAAGAGGTCCTAAAACAGCATCTAGTGTGACTAAAAAGGCCAATTTGAGAGTGGCAATCCCTTCCACACTGAGGGCAGATACGTTCTGTCCCCTGCCCAGCCCCCAGATTTCACTGGTTCCGGTACTGCCTCTTTGCCTCAGCCTGCCGAATAAGTGTCTCTTCGAATTGGAGAAGGCCATGCTGCGTCTTTAGCCTCCAAGCTGAATGATCGGAGGTCAAGGTTTCCCAGTTGTTAATGTCCATTCCCAGGGCCTTTAGGTCCCTCTTGCAGATATCCTTATATTGCAGCTGTGGTCTCCCTCTGAGGCGGTTTCCCTGCACGAATTCTTCATACAAGAGATCTTTCAGAATCCAACCATCAGTCATTCTCACGACATGCCCCAGCCAGCGTAGATGTCGCTGTTTCAATAGTGTATATATGCTAGAAATTCCAGCACGTTCCAGCACTTTAGTTTTCTATGACTTTAACAAAGGGAGTATTTTCTGATTAGATTAGCAAAGGTAACAGTCCAGATCTGGCAAATATCATGCCAATTTTAGATCCAGCAGATGCAAGTCAGCACCGATCTAATTCTGAAATGTCCATTTAAGCTTATTTTTGAAACCATATTAGGGGAATTTTCTGCAGCCAGGCAGGACAGCCATTCTGATTCAGTGTGCAAAGTGTGCATATATAACACCTGCTGGAAACTTTTACCCAAGATATGTCTTTCTCTCATATAGTGCTGCTATTGAGGGCTGTCGGGAAAACCCGGGGGGGGGGGGACGGGGGACAGCTGCTTTAAGATGTTGCCAGTAGGTGCTTTGTGGACATCTGCACATCACCAATCACATTTTGCCCTTCAAATCAAGATTGCAACACAGCCCTAGTTCGCCGCATATTTATGTTCATGGGTGTGTGTGTGTGTGTGTGTGGAATATAGGATACTAGTGAAATCTTTGTGTCCGTTTAGACCAGGAAAATTGTGAGTTTTAACATTTTAAACTATACATGTCCCTGAATTTCCACTATGACCAAATTATCCAATTTCCAAAAAAATACTTTATATATATATTTATTTTATTTTATCAACAAGAGTAAAATACAAAACAAAAAATTTAAAAATTTAAACACTAACAACAACAACAACAAAAAAAAAGAATAACCCAAAGATCAAATAAATCTAACATTAAACATAAAGAATCTACCCTGTCTGGATGTTGAAGAGAAAATAATAAAAAAACTGCTGGATTTTCCTCCACTTATTTAATGGAGCTACAAATAGTAGTAAGCTTTCCCATCCTTATTTAATAAAAAATACCATATTAAATAAACAAATATTCCAGATGGTAAAGTCTGTAATAATCAAATCAAATCAACTCAATCAATTTCCAAAAAACGTCATCAAAAAGTTCCCAGGGAGATGGATCCAAAACCACAGTTCCTGATAAGCCAGCGTTCTATATTATGTTCTCAAAGAGTATTGTGAGCATTGCAGCCCAGCACATTTGGTAGGCATTCGGTTGAAGTAGGCAGTTTTATAGTATTTTTCTGGCTTGCAAAAGAAAGAAGATAGGATTTGAGGAGTGGTGGAAATTTCTAGTCAAATGTCTGTAGCCAAGTATGATTCTCATTATTTATCACAAGAGGCCTGATTTGGCCTTTTATATGCAGTGTTGCAGCATAAGTCATATACTGCATGAACATCTTAAGAAGCAAGTCTTCCTAATATTTGTGGCACTTATTTCTGAGAGAAAAAAATACTATTAGTATCATCAGTCAGTCAGATATGAACTTGTTATATAGTAGGATGGTGTTGGTGGTGATGATGATCAGAGTGATATGATTTGATTAACTTGTTTAGTAGAACATGCTCAAATATCCCAATTTCTTTGCATAGGTAGTGACCAGCACATGGGCCTCAGAGACTTTTGGAAGAACTACCGAATTTTCATTGTTACAGGAACTGGCATGGTGCTAATACATTGGGGATGGTATAAAATCAAGTCCAATCCCCTTTTTCAACCAAAAAAAGAGGACTATTATGAAGACTCTGACATTGTGAGATATGTGCTGCAGCAGGACAAAGAAAACGAAGGGAAATAATTGTAAACTGCTACAGAATGATTTAAGAGGTAAGTACAGAATCATTAAAAGGCAACAAAAATACAGATGGTCCTTGACTTATGACCAAAATCGAGCCCAACATTTCTGTTGATAAATGAGGCATTTGTTAAGTGAGGTTTGCCCCATTTTACAACATTTCTTGCCACAGTTGTTAAGTGAATCACTGCAGTTGTTAAGTTAATGATGCAGCTGTTAAGTGAATTTGGCTTCTGTTGTGGTCCACTGGTGGCTTGGGAAGCTGGCAGCAGAGCCAAACAGTGAGGAGGCTGGGAAGGAACATGGGCCAATCCTGCAGTCTGGGTAAGGCTCGGATGAGGGCTCTGCGTTGGAGGCAGAGATGAGGCCAGGGCCATCTGGGAGTTATGTGCGGACTCTGGAGCCTCCAGAGTTGGACATCAGCGAGGCAGAGAAACGGGGATATCCTGTTTCCAGTGCATGCATGCGCAGAGCTGCCAGAAGGCAAGAACAGTTAAAACAAAAGGGTCGACTTGGGAGTAGGGCTTGGAGATGATTGGCCCCTCCCATAAGACATAAAGGAGGAGCAACTGTTGTTCGTGCTGGCCAGTTTCAAGACTGCAGCTCAATGTTGACTCTGTGTTTCCGTGTGGCCTTGCAAAGTTAATTGCCAATTAGGTCTTGGCAGTGTGTCAAGGGAGATTAAGGTGGGTGTTTATCAGCCTTATCAGAAGAACTGTGGCAGACTTCTGTTGGACTCTTTACAACTATTTGGGACTCATCTGTGAATGAACAGATTGAGAATGAATGGGCTCTGAATGAGCAGAATTCCGAGCTGTTGAAATAAAAAGAGGGTTTTTGGGACTCACTGTGTGCTTTTACTGTATCAGGAAGCCTAGATCAGAATAGCTTCCCCATTAACTTTGTTTGTCAGAAGGTTGCAAAAGGTGATCACATAACCCCAGGATACTGCAACCGTCATAAATATGAGTCAGTTGCCAAGCATCTGAATTTTGATCACATGACCATGGGGATGCTGCAACCATCATCAGTGTGAAAAACGGTCATAAGTCACTTTTTTCAGCACCGTAGTAACTTTGAATGGTCACTAAACAAATTATTGTAAATTGAGGATTACCTGTACAACCATTAAGTCAACCAAAGGAAATGTTGATGAACAGCTAATCTCTTTAATTTCCTACACCCTGTTGTGGTATTGATGCCTCTTCTGGCAGAACTGTAGAGTCTCCCTGTAGGTGGCATAGTAATAATCAGCAGTAGATGGCCTTCAGTGTCAAGCCATAAGGAAGCTTTCCTAACATAGGCATACATGTCAACATTGCAACTTCTGTGAGTAAATCCTAAAACCAGGAAATGAACTGGCAAACCAGTGGTGGGATTCAGCCGGTTCTGTCCGGGTCACACAAACTGGTAGCAGCGACTGTGGGAGGCTCCGCCCACCCGCCCGAACGTAATGCGTGATTACTGCGCATGCTCACATTTGCAAATCGGTAAGGAAAGTAAGTGAATCCCACCTCTGTGGCAAACAGACGGCTAAGGATCTGCTTTGCTGGCATGGCATAGAATTTTCTCTTGGAAAATGAGGATTAGTAAAATTTAGCAGAACCAGGGACTTTCTGATCTGGAGATATTGCTTCTGCCAGCAGTTCATTAATTGGCCTCAAGCAATTCATTTTGTCTGAATTTCATCCTGTTCTCGGAAAAAAACCACAATGCAGTATAGAATTTTGGGAAAAAGATTTTGGAAAAAAACATACGGATTTTAAATACTCAAAATGGACAAATATGTAAGATAATATATTATAATTTGGTGCTTTGGCCAGGATTAATTACAGGATTAGGCAAGAATCCTATAGGAACAAATAATCCCAATATTGATTGTCTCTCTTTTTCTCTGTGAAAATTGTATAGTTTGATATCCCATAGCAATGTTATAGGGCCCCCGTCTCCCCCCTCTCTCCTTCCCTCCCCCCCTCTCTCATACACATATACACACATACATATATATGTACCAATTGTGTATATTCATTATACAGTCCTAGCTGGTTAAATTCATCAGCCATTTCATTTTTTAATCACTTTACAATTTTTGTACATGTAGCAGAACCAAAATATTAGGCAATATTCATGTGATGCTGAACAGATGCAGTTCATCTGCTACCTTGGCAGAGCTATTACGAATGCAGCTTTTGAGCATAATTAATAACAGCACACACTCTGAACTCATTAAAGCAAAATTTGTATCTGTGCCCTTATTCAAAATCATGTATTCTTAACCTGGCTATGTCTGAGCTTTTTTTAAAAAAGCTTTTATCTTTTAAGATAAAAGACTGATGCAAATTAACGAAACTATAAAAAGGAAAGGAGACGTTCATAGGTAAAAGAAAAAAATAAGGAAAAGGGTATATATAAAAAGTGACTCTCCTTCCAGAAAAGTACAATTTCATTAACATCTTCTGTAACATTTCAGTAAAACAGAGATCTCTTCTTTCCATAGCTCAGCCCTATTCAATAATCAAATTATAAAAATTTATCATTCAGTCCTAATCAGCAAGTCTACCAAAAGTAATAACATTATATTTGTTATTATAATATATTTCAATTTAAGATCATATATAATATTTCAACATAATCAATCCATTTTGTATTCCAACTTGACACTTTCTCTACTGTAAAGCAAAATAAATCTCTCATTTATGACCTGATCTTTAAAACCTAGTTGTTCAATCCTGTCAAAAAGAAATTCCATTAATAGCTATCAGAAACTACCACATATATATTGACTCTGATCAAATAAATCCACTTTGAATTCCTTCTGTTTACTTTTCTAGATCTTTAATCCTGTCAAATAATGTCCCACCAGCTAATTTCTTATCATTTTCTCTTTCTTTCCTGTCAGGAACAGTTGCATTAGTTTAGCACATCCCTTTTATAAATCAAAGATAAGATGAGTTTCCAAGTCACTCTTCTGATTTATTGTTTGTATCTCCCCTTTAATTATTAAGATATCAGCTGGTTTCATTTATAAATTCATTGTGGCATCTTTTTCCATATCACACTCATATTCTGGCATTATAAATTCATTTTCAGACCCACAGCTTCTTTTTCCATATTACTTTTGTAATCTGGCATTTTTAAAAAATACGAATCCACATTCAAATCAACCTCAACCTGTTTTATTCAATAAAATCTGTTGTTCTTCTATATCCCACTGTTCCAACATCAGACAATCTTGTAAGTTGAGTACAGTGCTCTGAAACAAACTTAATTCTTTTATAGCAAAACATATTGCTCCATTGTATTAATAGGTCTCTTCTCCTTTAATTGTAATCCTTAGTTCTCTCAGGTTCGCTCTAGTCAACCTTCAAAGTCCCTTCTTAACATCGGTTACTTTTCCAATCAGTAAAACATTTCCACAGGAGATGGTTTCTTATAGTTAATTTCAAAAGCTTCATGTATTCTTTTATAACATTTTAAACACCCCATAGGAAATATTCTTTCAAGTTCATCTACACCATTAACTTTCCAAAGTCAATATTCTTTTGTTGTATTCCAAAAATTAAAGTTCAATTCCATGTTAGGGCCAGAATGGCAACATGTCATTCTATGTGGATGCCCCAGTTGGTTTGGGGCATCCTTTAGTTGCCTAAATTTAATGACTTCCATATATAAATTGGTGCTCTAGCTTTATGCTGTAACAGATAGAGCTAGACAGTTGCGCTAGGGTCTAGGACAACTTGTTGCATGAGGTCAACTCATCATGGGACAATCCATGTGGGATAACTCAACACAGTGAATGTTATCTGCCACTGTTTCGTCTACATTATTTCCATTTTTGTCAATGGAAATAATGTTGAAGAAACAGTAGCAGAACCCTGCGTGGAATTGTCCTTCCATGATTTGTCTTGCTGCAAGTTGACCATGGTGAATTATCCCAGGGCAAGAAGGCTGTGCCAGATTGGTCCATTCCACTTGCACTATTTATTTCATTCTGATTGCAAACGTTGAGGCCTTTTTTCGAAACCACCAAAATTTAGATTCTCTTGCCAATTATTCCTGGGGCAGTTATTAGAAAACAGTGTATGAAAGATCTGGCACAAAAATTGGTAAACCCCCCACCCTCAAAACAGTCATGGTAAAAATCTTGCCTTTTGTAATTTCTCTTTAGCTCGTCAAACCTATAGTTTTCTCCCAAAAAGGACATTCCACATTCCTGGATATTGTCTCGTTCAGATTTTTACCCAAGATCTATGATGTGGCTATGCCCTTTTTATTATGTATATACAGTATGTATACATGCTGTTCTTTAATACAATGAAATCTGGACTTTCTTGCAATTGACACAAATCCATTTCCAATAAAGTTTAAATTAATCAATGTCATATATATGAAAATATTTTAAATATCACTAAACAGCTTCAAATGATTGCTAAGCTATGAGCTGAGAAAATGTGTAAAAATAACACTTTCATCTGTATACCTCTAAACAGAGAAGAAATAAATCCCTGTAAATCAAAGATTGAGTGCTTTATTGGCAAAAATCCATAACTGCCCACTGTTAATGCTATTTTTTCTGCATGATGCTTATATAAAAGATTACGGTGAGTAATCTGAGTTGGCAAATTATCAATGTTTTCTACCATGCAAAATATTCATTCTATGATTATACCTCATTTTCAGAGATTATTTGCCAAGAGTTTTCACTGAAATAAATTGTCTTAATAAATGTATTTTTCTGTGATTATATTATTATAAGATCTCTTTTATTCCCCTCCTTCTTATAGGCATATCTCCTTTATTTATTATAGGTCTCCATCAACAAAAGATGTAAGGCAGCTGGAATAGGAGGAATTGGCTGCCCATGCCTGGATTTTTATTCATTGGTGCCCATGTTGGTATTTACCATCTACCAAAAACAGCAAAGCTTTCTTCAAAAACAGGGCATGGAAATGCACTCAAACGGTCGGGTTGAATGAAACAACTTCAGCAATTATCACATTGATCACATTGTTTAACATCGAATAAGTGCTGTTAAATCCCTTTGTTGTATCGTTGCCTGAGAAGAAAACCCAAGGTCTTGCATGCCTATGTATAATGATAATTAAAAACTGTTTTGTAGAAACAAAACACTTCTAAATCTTGACTGGAATTTTCTCGGGAAAGATGTCTCTGGCTGATGTTAAAAAACCTTCCCTCTGCACCACTGGGCCTTTAACTAAGGAGGTGATTAGCCAGGCTGTTTCCGCATTTAGTAAAATAATGAGGTCCTGCTACGGCCCCACCGGTAGGCTCAAACAATTTCACAATGGCATGGGAGGATACGTTCGTATTTCATCACAATCTTCGGTTTTGCTGAGCAGCCTTTGTGTCACTGTCCCCGTCTTAAAGCTTCTGGTTGCCTCTGTGCAGAATCACCTTGCGCTCTTCGGGGACAGTGGCTTATTTACGGCAATTTTTTGCTGCAGCTTGCTTGAAAAATACGAGAGCCTGAATATTGCTCCGTACCCTTTCATTAAAATTAGCAAACATATTTTGAGCCTATGCATTGACTACCTTTCATCTGAAACCTGTGGTTGCCGAATACCGGTGGACTTCAGCAGTTCTAAGCTTCTCCTTAGCCTGGTGCGCAGTATTATATTGAGCAAACGCGCTTGCATGCTTAGCAGGAAGGAGGCTGATCATATCAGTATATTGGTGTTAAGAGCCTTTCTGTTTACAATCCCCCAAAACGTGGATTCTAGTGCCGTGCTGGGAAAATGCCATTACATACCTGTAAAAAATAAGAGAGTTATGGATTCTACTGTCTATCCTGGACTTTTAATTGAAATGCCAGAAATGCATCTGACTCCGCCTTTCAAAAGAACTGCTTCAGGCCAGATCAAAGTGGCTCTGTTTGGCATGTCTATGTCAGGAGATTTGTCTCATGCCGGAGAAGGAGCCATAGTTATCCATCATGGAATTTCTCTAGAAGCCGAAGTGTTGGATCAGTTACTCAGGGTAGGCAGGGAAGTAATAACTGATGGTGTCGGTCTTGTGATATGCCAGAAGGTCATCCACCCAACCTTGAAACAGTATTTAAAGGAGAACAATATTGTTGCTGTCGAGAGAGTTGGAATAAGAATGATGGAGCCCCTGAAGAAAATGACAGGTAATGAATAAGCTTTCAGACATGATCACTTCAGGATATGATCCACAAGAAAATGGGATGTGGCAAACCATTAGCAGAAATCTTTTCTTTGTCAGTTTACTAGCTGTCCAAATTGCAAATGCTAGACTGTTAATTGAGCAATAGCCAGGTGTTTGACCTATCTCTAATCTCATACCATATATTTATTTGCTTAGTTAATGTATTTGGTTTCCCATCTCTTGTGCATAACTTTGGGAGTCTTAACAATTAAAAACAATAAAGAACAATCAACTTTAAAACAACAGAGTTAACATAAAGTAACTTAGCAACTAGGTAGGAATACTAAGTTAACACAAGTAAGACCAAGAAACGAATTCACCCATACTCTTGGTCTCAGACTCAATGGCAAAAGCCAAGTTTTCAAGGGAAGACCACTTGGGGGAGATGAGGTTCCAGAAGGCAAGTCTCATGGCAGAAAAGGCTTTGTTCCTGGATCCCACCAGATGGCGCACTTTTTTGGACAGGACTATGAATATGCTTTTTCCACCAGATCCCACATAATATTTCAACAACTGTTGCTTACCACTGGTTCTTTTTTTTAATTGCAGCTCCTGTAAACAATTGCTTGAAAATGAGTGGAACTTTCCATTCCGTAATGATAAACCCTATTAAAGCAAGATATCTTATCACTCGGTCTTCTATTTACACTAATCCATGTGAAGCTCCCTAGAAGTGTCACAAGTGTTAAAGAACAGATAATGGACTACATTTCACAAATCAAAGCGGTCGAGTTCACACACTACACTAAATTAAAATCAATTTTGTTTCCTTCCCTTATCCTAGGCAATACTATTGAAACATTCCTGACATATTATTTGTATTAAAATAGTTGATATACAACTTCATTGAATAATTCAATTGAAACATCTCTGTGAAAAAATATCCAGGATTTAAAAGACATCAGGTTATTTAAAAAAACATAAACAGCATTAAAGTCAGTCTTGTTAGATCCTAGAATTTGAATCACAATCACACATTTCCACAAAATGTAATTGCATTCAGCAATATTAAGAATAAATCATTTGAAGCACTATCTAATTACTATGCTCAACTGCAACTTATTCATAGCCTTTTTGACATACTTTAACTACAATATTGCATGTAGCTAAGGCAGAATCAAAATTGGCTCCATATAATGTACTAATGAAATGTTAATGAAAATCACTTGTGTTTCAGCCTCTTTGATGGTTCAACTCTCACAGTCATATTTGCATCTGGGAAAACCATGGTGTTTTGTCCATGTCCAAAAAACATTAGATGTTTTGTCTAGACCTATCATAGTTTTCTTCTCAAGTAAGCTATGCCATTTTTTTCATGACTGTATTCACCATTTGAATCTAGAAAGCTAGGCTTCTTTGAACTTCTCTACCTTCTATTTGCACGGGGTTGGCATTGCCTCTTGACTTAATTTTCCTTTGTTTGATTTTGATATACAGGAGCAAATTGTTTTTTTGTACTTTATTTTTTCACTTACAAAACGTTCATATTTTTCATTTCTGACCTTGAGAATGGTTTCATCACAAAGATAGTTGATATTTCTCCCAGGAGCTTTAATTTCTATTTTCTCTAGTTCGGCATTTCTCATGACATATTCTTCATGTAAGTTAAATAAGAGGTGACAATCTATATATAACCTTGGGTTACTTTTTACCTGATTAATTGCTCCATGTTCCATTATAATTGTTGCTTCCTACAATTTATTCAGTAGGAAGATATGATAACCCAGCCTAGGTTTTTAAGGGCTTTTACAAGTAAAGAAAAATGGGGTATCTGTTTGAAATTCTCTTGCCTTTTCCATTAGTCATCAGATGTTAGCAGTGAATCCAGCTAGTAGAGCCAGAAATTCTCATGTATTATTTAAGACTGGATAGCAAAATCTTAAAATATTAATCTTACTAGTGAAGTACAATTGTTTGAGAGTTTGAGCATTCTTTAATATTGCTCCATTTTTTACATTAAATTACAAATCTATCTTTTCCATTCCTTAGGCAACAAGACCTAAGATTGTTATGGGGAGGATGCAAATAATGCTTGTACATTATAAACCATCCAGAGAATATGGGACAGTATATAAGCCTAAATGCTATTGCTATTTGTAAGATTTTGAACAGTTATAATGATATTTCAACAACTTCTGTGCCTTTTCGATTGGAAGTATTTTTTGCTGAGGAGAGTTTAATTTCATTTTTCAAAATGTCCAACTAGAATAACGAACAATTTTTTGTGTCTTTCATCAATTTTGACAACTATTTGTCAGTTCCTCTTTATATTGATACCATCTCTTCTTACTACCAGTATCTTTTTTTCTCCCATAGAATTTTGCTTTCATCTTTTAGGCCCACATTTTCATATATGTAATGTTCTTATATAACTCTGAATGCATCAATAGCAGCAATTTGTATTCTTTTCCTGGTGTTTCCGGGTGTTGTTTTTTTGTTTGTTTCATCTTCAAACTACAGAGTTCTTCAGACATTCTATGAATCTAATCCATTAAATCTATTCTTTGTTGGATCCATAATTCTACAGAATATAGCTGAATTCATATCTTGTAGTTTTGATTATTTAATTCATCTTCTGTGGTTTTAGCTGTAATAAAGCTTTTCCATTTCTCTTGCAGAATATATAATCAACCTGATTTCACTATTTTATCCATCCATTGACATCCATGTGTGTAAGGTTTTTTTTAAATTGTTGGAAGAAGTGTTTTGCTTCACTGAATGTTACTGGCAGCATTCTCTTTCCTGCTTCATTCTCTACAGTGAGACTAATTTTTCTGTTATTCCAAATTCTCTTAGACTTTTAATTTTAGCATGGTATGATAAAGTTAAAGTTAATGTATATCTTAAAAATCATTATATTACTGTGCCATATTGAGAATTTGGAACTGATATAAATTCAGACTGTACCCGAAAATGCCTTTATGGGTCTCAGCACAAGAAATATATTAACGGAACGAAACAGGTAAAGAAAAATAATTAACTTATCAAGAGTTGTTGGGACAGGAATACAGGGAACATAAAATGAAATCAAGAGAACAATTAATGCATAGGGATTTAGTTTTAAATTGTCTTCCGATATATAAGAGAAAGTTTTAAGGTAGATAAACATTTAGAACTGAGCAGCAGAAAACAATTTGAAGTTGAAATATGTATAAATAATGAACATGTAATTGCTAAGATGTATAAATTTTTCTTGAAATTTGAAACAGAAGAATAGACAAGAGTACGATAAAGTAGATTAAGAACTTTGGATACACTATGTAGTGGGAAAATATGTGGCTAAAATGACTGAAGTTTAAATTAAATCAGCAGTTAAAAGAATTTTTATGGAATGTTGTACCATTAGTATATGGCTCCAGGAAAGTTGTCTAGAGTGGTATAAAGCAGGGCTGTCAAACTTGATTTCATTGAGGGCTGCATCAGGGTTGTGTTTGACCTTGGGAGGCTGGGGTTGGCATGGCCAGCTCAACATCAGTCATGTCGGCACTTGTGGCGGCCTGAGCCAGCGAAAACGGGTTTCCGGGCACCGTTTTCAGTTGCGACAGTCTCCTGCAACCTTCTGCCAGGGAAAACGGAGCTCCAGAGGGCCGCTCCATTTTCGCTGGCAGAGGCACTGCAGGCCAGTCCTTCGCTGTTTCCAAGGCAGCCCCACGGACCAGATCTAAGCACCCCGTGGGCCAGATCCAGTCCCCGGGCCTTGAGTTTCACACCCCTGGTATAAAGGTACTTCAGATTTATGCTGGAAATGTGATCAATATGAGAATCATTTCCTCATGCTTGATGGACTTAGTGGAAATTTCTGGGTTCAGAAACATGTAATGATTTAAAAAAAATGTTAAAAACCAACATTCAGCTGAAACCAGAACTTGTCTTAAGCAGCAGCAGCCAATTTACAAGGCCATCTTGGTTCTGAGTAGAGGAGGCTACAACCCAACAGCAATAGTAAGGTTGCCTTCCAAAATATTGAATAATGTGTGTCCAATCATCTATCATATTTATATGAAAGGAAGGTGACCTGTTAAAATGATTTCCACTCCATCCCTTTCAAAGAAAGATTAGAAATCAAATAGATTAGAAAAACTGCTGGGCCTATATGACTCTCCTACCAATTAACTAGAAAAAATGATTAATTAACAGTACTTGCAGATATCCATATGATGGATAATGTTGATAATTCATTGTCAATTGATCGGATCTTTTTATTAGAATATTTTAAGTCCTTGACTTTCACCAAAGCATTTAGGGCAATAAATCTCACAAATTAAGTTCCGTGCTTCTTTTCTGAGATTATGTTTTCATAATATAAACTTTATTCATTTAATTTTTGCATCCCTATTAATTGTAAGGTTTGTCCAAATTCCCTGCCTCTATTTCTTGCCACAGAACATTTAAAGAAAATAGAAGCCTCAGAAAATATCTGTTTTTATCCCAAATAACTTTTGCATTCCCAGCGGTCATTTAAAACAGGCTTCTTTGTTTATGGAATCATACATGCCTTTATTTTCCTTAATTGATTAGGTTCTCAGCCAATACCTTCTTTACAATTACTATCTCCTGCTTGTTACGGCCATCTAAAGGACTTACAGACTCAATGTTTTGATTCAAAATGGTTCCTGCATCTAATTCCTGATCAGCCAGTTGTCTGCAGCTTGCTACTCTGCAATAGGAATGAAACAGCATGGGATGAACTAAAGGTACCACAATCTCTTTATATATCTTGCAGTAAGCAGTAGATTAAGGTTATTAGAAGGCTAGACTCTTGGTTGATTCTCTACACATGAAACCAATAATAATGAAACCATGGGTGTCAAACTTGCGGCGTCATGTTGCTGTCATGTGATGTATCGTGATGTTTTTCCCCTTTGCAGTATTGGGTGGGTGTGGCCTGTGTGTGACACATCTGGCCTGCGGGGCGCCAGTTTGACACCCCTGTCTTAGACCATTAAACGCTTGTGGAAATCAAGAGTTGTACTACAAATAAGATGCTTAAGGCACTCTTTAACAAATAACCAAAATGGACCAGGTCTGGAGAGTTTGTTAATGAGAGGGAAGATGATTTAGGGAAGGGATGCCAGGAAAACAAATACAATATATAGACATGGATATAATTGGCATAAAGTTTGGAGAAAAATATAATTGTCATGAGTTTCCTTTCTTTCTTGTCAAGTGAAGTGAAGCTGCAGGTGTAAGTGTAGGCCTCTTTCAACCTTTCCATATACAGGTAGCCCTTGACTTACAACAGTTCATTTAGTGACAGTTGAAAGTTACAATGGCACTGAAAAAAGTGACTTATGACCATTTTTCATGGTTACGACCTTTGCAGCATCCCCATGATCTTGTGATCAAAATTCAGATGCTTGGCAGCTGATTCATATTTATGACCATTGTTTTGTCCGAAGGTCATGTGATCACCTTTTGCAATCCTCTGACAAGCAAAGTCAATGGGGAAGCCAGATTCACTTACCAATTGGGTTACTAACTTATCAACTGCAGTGACAACTGCAGTTTAACAACTGAGGCAAGAAAGGTCATAAAATGGGACAAAACTCACTTAACAAATGTCTCAACAACAGAAATTGTGAGCTAAGTTGTGGTCGTAAGTCGAGGACTACTTGTATTGTGAAAATATAAGTAAACAGATGAGATCATGAATCAGAGGTGGGTTTCAGAAGGTTCTGACCAGTTCTGGAGAACCGGTAGTGGAAATTTTGAGTAGTTCAGAGAACCGGTAGTAAAAATTCTGACTGGCCCCGCCCCCATCTATTCTCTGCCTCCCAAGTCCCAGATGATTGGGAGGAAATGGGGATTTTGCAGTATCCTTCCCCTGGAGTGGGGTGGGAATGGAGATTTTACTGTATCCTTCTCCTGGAGTGAGGTGGGAATGGAGATTTTACAGTATCCTTCCCCTGCCATGCCCACCAAGGCACACCCACAGAACCGGTAGTAAAAACTTTTGAAACCCACCACTGTCGTGAATGTGACTTTAGGGGTTTCTTTAGGAAAAAAGATAGAATAAAACTATAATAATGTAATATTTGGACAACATTGAACAAGTAGATATTTGACAGTGTTTTGGACAGTGAGTGTAATTGTTGTTATGGGGCAAATATTCTAGTATTCTGTCAGAGAGCTGATGAAATCGGACTGAGAGGCATTAAATTGTGTTTCTTGATTTACAGCTGCCGCTTTTAATGAATATTTTAAGGAAATTAGCATGATGAGTATGTTGGCACAGAAATCTTCTCAAGACAAAAAAAAATAACACCTCTTTTTATCCAAAGATGAGGTGATAAAAGAAAAATGAGAAATGATTAGATAAATGGGGCTTTGCAAAGTGCCTGCAAATAAGCTAAATTCCACTGAGATTAACTCTTGGGTTTGTTTAAATCAAGAGACTATTGGTTTAGTTGCTGGAAGTTAATGGTGTTTCCATATCACATGCTGAGTGCAATTGTCTGAGCAGAGTAATGACAGAAGATATTGTAGAATTCTGGTGAGAAAAAGAGTGGAGTAATCCTTAGAGTCAAGAAAATATCTCCCATGCCTGAAAGATAAATAATCGCTGAAAGGAAGGGAGAAGAAACAAAACCTTTTACAAGCTTAATCAAAAGTAAGCATTTCTAATGGTAGAAGGGCATATCTCTTACTATGCACATCTTTATCTGACTAATTATTTGGCTGCAGGCTATTGAAGCACAATTTATGCCATGGCAATGTTTGCTGTGTTCCTGATCATCACACCTATTAAGCATGGATGGGACATAATCTGGGGTCTGTTCCAGCCTAGTTTTGCTTCTGGGAAATGGATGGGAGAAGGAGGATAGAAAGCTGTTTAGGAAATTTCTCCTTGGTTACGTACTGCTATATATGGGCCAACAGGCAGTTACCAAGATTATATTGTAGTAGCTTCGAAATAAAATAATCTGTTGTGCGGTGTTTGTTTTTTAAAGGGGAAAAAGATAGCGAATGATTTCTGTGGCTATTTAAATGCTGGCCAGAAGGAAGGAAAATAAAAAAAAATATCTCAAGTTTTGAAATGAATTGATCAAAGGAATAGGAGCTGCATAATCCAACAATCCTGTCCAGTTCATAAAATCATCTCCCTATCTTATTGCCAGGAGGTCCGTCTTAACTTGCAGGGGGAGAAGGATCCCTAAAATTGGACTACAATAGGGAAAAGCCAAATCTTTAAAGCTCGCTTCAATACGGGGGATACTCATTATTCCCAGCCAGAAGAGGTAAATTCGATAGGTTGGTTCTGTTTGCAGAAGGTGAACCAACCTGCAAGTCAAGCCATATAAGGCTCTAAAGTCAACTCTTCGAATTTGATCCCTGTTGGAAGCCGATGCAGCTCTAGAAATCACGGCTGTTGCAATTCTCACTTGCCAGCATAAGGGCGGGTTCCACACAGTCCACACTAACTGCATTACTATTCAAAGGTAGCTTCATACGGAATGCATCACATTAGGTTATCCTGGTGGTAATAGCCATGATGAGAGATTTCCAGGTCCTGTTTTTGTCTCCTGTATCGCTTCATCGTATTTGCAACATAGGGTTTCCACAGCAGTTTTTAGATCTTCAGGTTTCTTTTTGTTCCATTCTGATTTCAGTGCAACATGCGTAATCCAAAATTCTCTGTTGACTGTGCCGGTTGGTTATGCATAAAGAAAGTACTGTTTTGCTTTTATTTATTTTTTTAGCTTAATCTTCTACTTTACAAATAGAGCGATTTGCACTTTTTTTTTTTAACTGATGCACCTTTTAAAAAACAATTATATTAAAATGAACGCAGGTAGTCCTTGTTTGGCTACCTCCTCATTTAGCAACTGTTCATTTATGATGGTGATGAAAAAATATCTTTTTTTTAATTTTTATTTTTTTATTATGATAACATAAAATGACTTTACAAGACATACAACATTTATATATATACTCTCTTAACAGCTATTTCGTGATGATCTTCTAATATTTACATTTTCTCTCTTTTCCCTTTATATTATTCCAGTTTCTTCTTGTCCCCTCTCTTTTACTTACAGTGTATTTATTAAGACCCCTATTGTAAAAAAGGAAATAATGAATATGTCAATGTATAGAAAATATAAAGTTAATAGGGGTCTTAATGAAAAAATAATTTGATGAGAATCCTTGTATTTGCATACAGACCTTCGTGGTCTAAAAAGCAAAGGAAAGCTGAACTAAAATTGTAAACATAGTCATGCTTTTACATAACTGCTTTACTTAATTTGACTTAAGTTGTCTATCCCAATTGTGATAGCTAAACAAAGATTACCTGCATGGTTTGCTAAGTATTTCAATGTTACATTTTTTTTTTTTTAATTTGATTTATATGCCGCCCTTCTCCGAAGACTCAGGGCGGCTTACAATGTGCTCAGCAATAGCCTTCATCCTTTTGTATATTTATACAAAGTCAGCTTATTGCCCCCACAAACTGGGTCCTCATTTCACCTACCTTAGAAAGGATGGAAGGCTGAGTCAACCTTGAGCCTTGGCGAGATTAGTTGACTTTCAAACTGTCAACTGAAAGCAGATTGAAATACCTAGAACAATCTATGTTAGTCTGTAGTGTTACTGAGCAAATAAAATGGGATAAGAAGTATACCTACTAAACCAAACCAAACCGGGAATTCTTTTGCAGAAAGGGAGGATAAATTAATTGGAGATTTTATTTTTTTCTATTCTGTTTGGAGGGGAAAATATCACCTTCTATAATACAAGTATTTTGGTGCTTTTTTTCCCCCCTCTGCAGCTTGCTTGTCAAACTGCAGAACATGCTTTGCAGTTAACAGTCAAAGATCCATGGATTTTGCTGGGCGGAGGCTGTACCGAAACTCATGTGTCCTCCTACATAAAGCACAAGGTTTGAGAGTTTTATGGGGGGTATTTAAATTATTTAAGGCATCTCAATGTATACATGCTTATGAGTATAGATGAAACACCTTACTAAGACCACATGCTATATATTATATAACATTTAATACATGTATGTCTTAATATATTTGTGCATTATAAAATCAATATTAAGGCTATGGATAAAGCAAGGTAAGGTAAGGACATTGTTGAACCAAGCTTGATTACTAGTGACTTCATGTTCATGTAATTTCCTGAGCAATACAGGTAGTCCTAGATTTACAACGCTTTCTTTAGTGACTGTACCAAAGTTACGACAGCACTTAAAAAAATTGACTTACAACCATTTTTCACACTTGCAACCATTGCAGCATCCCCGTGGTCACATGATCAAAATTCAGATGCTTGGCAACTGACTCATATTTATGACGGTTGCAATATCCCAGGGTCATGTGATCCCCTTTTGCGACTTTCCGGCAAGCAAAGTCAATGGGGAAGCCAGATTCACTTAACAACCTTGTTACTAGCTCAACAATGGTATTGATTCACTTAACATCTGTGGCAAGAAAAGTTGTAAAATTGGGCAATATTCACTTAACAAACGTTTCACTTAGCAACAGAAATGTTGGGCTCAATTGTTGATCCTAAGTCGAGTACTATCTGTAATGCAAATATGATTTGCCATTGCCTTTTCTTGGCTTTTAATTTGTTTGGTTTTTTGTTGTTGCTGTTGTTGTTCCCAGTTTAGTTTGACTTTAGGCTTGGGATCTCCTGGTGATTCATATTAACCAAATCCATATTAACCAAATCAGGTCCTGCTAATTTTTTTTTTCTTCTGGATCAGCCAATTCTGGCTAGGTGTGGCATCTGCTGTTAGACAAAGGAAAAGTATGCAGAGGTCCTATGTTGGAAAATAAATAGAACCCAATTATGTTCTTTGACACAGCACTTGAAGGTCACACAATTCTTTTCCAGCAATAATATTAAATTGAGACAGAATAGAAAATATTATATGGGTGCATTTGTTTTTTAGGGCTGTAATATTGTACAAGGACCTCCATTATCTCTTCATTTTCATGCAATGAATCTTTCTCATGCAAGAGGATTTAAGGTAGTCCTTAATTATGATTGGTCACCTAGTGACCATATGAAGTTACAATGGTTGCTTCCCTCCCCTTGGTCACTTCATCACATTTTGGGCACTTTGCAGCTGGTCCACATTTATGTCCATTTGTAAATCCCATGGTCATGTAACCATGTTTTTGATGCTTTTGCCAAAAACCAGCATTTACTTCTGGTTTTCAATGAAACAGGGCCCATAGCGAATTATTGATTTACTTAACAAACACAGCAAAAAAGGTTGTAAAATTGGGTTGGTCATATGGGTTTACAACTTCCATTGATTTACAACCGCGAAAGGCAGGCTCCATTACACTCATAAATTGATGAGCAAAGTATTTGACACTTACCTGGGAGTCATAAACCACAATGGGTCTGTTCCCAGATAATCTTAAACTGAGCTATAACAGCAATAACAATAGCACTTAAATTTATATACCGCTTCACAGTGCTTTACAGCCCTCTCTAAGCGGTTTACAAAGTCAGCCTATTGCCCCCAACAATCTGGGTCCTCATTTTACCCACCTCGGAAGGACGGAAGGCTGAGTCAACCTTGAGCTGCTCAGAATCAAACTCCTGGAGTGAGCAGTGAGTTAGCCTGCAGTACTGCATTCTAACCACTTTACTTTACTTTACTTTATTTTGGATTTATATACCGCACTACTCCCGAAGGACTCAGGGCAGTGAACAGCCAAAAGATAAAACACACATAATACAAAATTTAAAAAACAATGTAAAAGCACATTAAATAATTTGGCCCATACAGATTAACACACCCCTATTGTTTTAAAACAAATTTAAAATTAACAATTAAAAGGAAGTTAGGCCAGGCCAGCCTGTTGAAATAAAAAGGTCTTGAGGACATGGCGGAAAGTGCGTAAATCCAGGATCCTCCGTATCTCCGGGGGGAGCTCGTTCCAAATGGCAGGTGCCCCCACAGAGAAGGCTCTCCCCCTGGGGGCCGCCGGTCAACACTGTTTGACCGACGGCACCCTGAGGAGCCCCTCTCTATGGGAGCGCACTGGCCGGTGAGAGGCTACTGGTGGCAGAAGGTGGTCTTGTAAGTACCCAGGTCCTAAGCCATGGAGTGCTCTAAAGGTGGTGACCAAGACTTTGAAGCGCACCCGGAAGACCACCAGGAGCCAGTGCAGCTTGCGCAGGAGAGGTGTTACATGGGACCGCCACGTCGCTCCCATAACCACCCGCGCGACCGCATTCTGGACCAGTTGGAGTCTCCGGGTGCTCCTCAAGGGGAGACCCATGTAGAGAGCATTACTGCGCCACCACAGCTCTTATATACTGATATATAGTATTATACTAATAGATGACCTACTAATACATAGTAGGTCAATGAGTAACAACAACCTTCATTTTCTCCTCTCTCTTCTAGAGCTGTAGTGTAACAGAGGGCACCTTGGAAGATCTAGGTTGTTCTTCGGAGGAATTCCACTTAGTAACTGACTGCTTTTGCCACTCATTGGAGTACATTGCTCGCTCTCTGGAACACGACAGTGGCGATGTTCTGACTGATACCCATTGGGGTCATTCGTGGTCTGTTCCACCTAACATTCCTAGCAACTCTGATTGGTCAGATTTTGTTCAAAAGTGTGGGTGCGGCCTTTGCAACCAACAGGAAGACCTCAATTGGAAGATGGTAAACTGTCGTTCTGTTTCTTTCCTTCCCCAAAATTGTGCTAACGAGTCCTCTGTCACGTCTGCTGACCATCTTGTCCTGGATTGTTTTGCCGCAAAGCGGAACGGTTTGCAAGTTGCAGTTGAGACAGCCCATCTCATTTTAGACATATCACATATAATTGAAGACCGTAATTAGTTGCGTGTGCATGTTTAGCGAGGGCAATGTATTTGTGCTGGCAATTCCAGGCCTCTTTCCAACCACATCCCTTGCAACTTCAGAAAAATCTGTAACAAGCATTGGAATTCTCAAGGTCATGTTTGGTATTTTCCACCAATCTATTAGTGGAAGGAAAAAGCAATTCCTGCTGTGTTACAGACCCCAGAGAAGCATTTGCACATATGCAAGTATCTTTAGGGTGCCATACTTATGGACCAGAAATAGCAGTTGCAAACTTGGCATTTCTTGATATAACATAGATATCTTTGTCTTTATTTTGGTTCCTTTGCATGTTTGATATTTTTAAAAAGGCATATGTTACTGAAAACACTTGTGCAAATATGTAACATCTTTTGCTAGGATACATGATCACTGGTTGTTCAGAATGTGAAAAGTGAAAGATTGTGACTAAACAAAATTTAATGTACAGATGATACCACCAGAAATTATTTTAGCCTCTGTAATAAATGGTGTTTCTGATTTTAGCTCACCATGGAAAACATATATTGTTATGCATATAACAGGTTAATAATTTAAGGACTGAAGTGCAACATAATTGGATTCTAAATAACTATTTTTCAAAACACAGAACAGTCCAAGCATAAAAGTAAAGTCCAAATTAAGAATATGTCATTTTTAATTTAAGAATTGTTTAATTTAAAACTCGTTTAGCTGTTTATAGATTGTTACAGATTCAAAATATTTTTCAAGAGTACATAGAAAAAATATTATTTTTTTCTAGCATCAGCTAAATTAGATACATTACATTGAGAAACGTGTTTCTCATTTCTTTCCTGTTACCTTTATTAATGTCATTGCAGAAATGTTAATATAGGAAATAGATTTTGTTATCTGCTTTTCTCTTCCAAAACAGAAAAAGGTTAAAAAAAATGTGAAGTTCTTGCCTGCTGGCTTTTTTGAGTTAGCTGTTTTAGATTCTAAAAGTTTAGTTCCTAAAGAGGTAACCTTACAAATAATTTTAATTTCCTCCTCTAGTGTATATCCTACCATAACTGAAACATCAATTCTGCATGTTCTCCTTCCATTTAATGCATCAAAAGTGTTTCAGATACAATTGATAGTAAGAATGGATTGGTCCTGCCTGCTTACAATATAAAGCAGTTGCTTCCGTCTTTGAACCTGGAATATCCTGGGATATGGTTAAAAAAAATCGCAGTGGTGGCTATCATAGTGCAATCAACATGCCACCATTTTTAAGTGTGTCACTTATCATGGCTACCACCTTGAATATTTTTTACCAAACTCTGCATGCATCTATGCTTTGAATATGAACGGACATATTTTTTCCTAACACAGTTTATATAAATATGTTTTTTTAAAAAAAAAAATTAAACACACACATCTCATTTTGTTACTCTCTTCTTCACTATTATTAGCTACACAATTTGCAGGTGATTTTGAAAAGTGAGCTGTGAATTCTTGCCTGTGTTTTTACACCAACTTTGTTTAGTACTTTTCTTCCTGAATTGTTGAAATCAGAAAATCGTTTTGTAATCATGAGTGGTCTAATAAACACATTACCTCAGATGGATCTTTGATTATGATTTTCTGTGTTTAATCTGCTTTTTCCTTTCATAATCTGTCTAAAAGGAGAACTTAAAAAATCATTTTGTTTAAAATCAAAATAAAGAACTTACTGGTTTTGAAATGCTCTATATAGGAGGATATATTGAATGTAAATCGAGTTCCACATTCTAAGTGCTTGAAATCTGATCCATTGTTGTCATTCTCAAGAACATGTCAATGGTGTCTGTCAATTGATAGCTTCACTTCCATATGCCAACTACATCTGTAATCAAAATACCTTTGGAAACCACATCAAAATCAGGGCAAAACAGAAAATCCTACTTAACATAATCAAATCTTAACTAGATAATGCTCATGTTAGTCTGAATTTGTGCTATCCATTGGAATATAATCAGTGGTGGGTTCTTCCCGGTTCAGCCCGGTTTGGCCGAGCCAGTAGCAGTGACGATATGACGTCACCGAACCGGTTCTGTTTGTTTGAAAGCTGGGCCCTCCCACCCCCGCCGCCCGCATTATTCTTACCTTTTATTTGGCCCCGGCCCCAAACTATTGCTGTCTCCCAAGTCCCAGCTGATCGGCTAGAAGGAAAAAAACTGCTTGAACTCTTGCTGTGGGGCTTCAAAGGGCCACCCTACAGCTGATCAGTGTTAAAAGGCAGTGTGGTGGTAGACCGGTGCCTCCAAAAACAAATGAGTAGACCGGTGCCTCCAAAAACAAATGAATAGACCGGTACAGCTCTGCAAGCAGTTAAAAGCCTGGTAGACCAGTACCCCTGCTAAATCCTAAAGAATTGTCACATGACCATCAAGCCACGCCCACAAAATAAGCCACACCCACAGAACCGGTAGTAAAAAACATTAGAACCCACCCCTGAATATAATTACTGTAGTTGAGTCTTCTCTTAAGGAGTGTTTGTTTATTTCAGTTAAATTCTTGAGTAGTTTACTGATGTCTACATTTTGGGGATACTGTTTGCAAAGCAGTATATTAAAATATTCTATTAAATATTCACTTGGTCAGTTCAAAAGATGTGCCATGCCATCTGGAAGCAATAAATTCATGCCAAGTAAAATCTTGCTTAATAAAACAAAATCGGGAGTTTACTATGGAACGGGTTAGATCTGGGAGTTGTCTTTATTTTTGAGTTCTGCTATGTGTAAGGCACACCCTTGATAAATGCACATAGTTCTGGGCTTTGTCTATCTTACAATCAAACAAATATGCTACTTCAAAAATGACATGTAGCTTTAAACTACTCTTGTTTGGTTTGCTCATCCAAAATAACACTAAAGTGGTTGGGATTTTACTTTGCACATTTCCATCTCCCCACTGAGGTCAGGCAACTCCTGAGACTCACATCTTCCATCCAGTTGCTAAATTTTCAGCCCACTTGGGAAAAGTTGTTTCTAATCGTTCCCCCATCAACTAAGTTTGAATTAGTCATACAGAGCTTTTTTTTTTTTTTTTTTTTTTTGGCTTCTTGTTTCTTTCCATTTGTACAAAAGCTGCAACTGTAAGATGTCAAACCGAAACCTATAATTAAACGGTGATCTTCCTAGCACTTCTGTCTCTCTGGTTCCCTGACCCTACAATTTTTGTGGCAAGCAACCAACTTGTTTTCTTTTTCTTTCCTTTCTCAAGGAAGAAATTAAATAAAAATTATAGCTTAAAGTGAATGGTCTGAAAATGTATTATATTAAAAAAAATCAAACAAGAGCATACCTTTGACGATAACCGACTGGGGGAAAGGAAGCTTTTTAAAATGCAGAATTGTGGAAATCAAGTTTTCTCCGACAATTTATTCCCCTACAACCCAGCTCTGCCATTATGATTTCAGAGATATCAAGCACATGCAAGCAATAAAACCAGAAATAATAGATGCAAATGCCTGATGCCAAGGGGGAGGGGAATCATTCTCATCCTAAATTCTAAGCATTCCTGTACATTTTTCTTCTCCAATAATCAGCCAAGAATTCCTCCCCACCCCCCGCATCACCCACATTTTTTCTTGCAGAGATGTGTATTTCTTCAAATGTGGGGGTCCTTGTGTACTGGAATTGCACTTTTGGTTTCATAACCGATGGCACTTTAGTAGTCTAGAAATGTTCAGTTAAGCAGAATCCTGGACTTTGATCTTGCAAGATTAATTCCAACATGGCAGTTGGAACCCAACAGTTATTTTAAATATCAGAGATATTAAATCTCCAATCCATTGCCTCCACACATAAGAATTTAGAACGTTCTGCTCTCATGCAGAACAACTTTTAAATAGATTCTGTACTTGACACTCAGTCATATACCAGAAAACCCATGCTCAGCAACTGCAGTACTTTCTCCTGCAAGCTTTTAAAGGAATTTGATAGATTTGTCAGAGAATTGACTCTTAGCAGCAAAATGTTGCTGGCCACAGCAAATCCAAAGAGCATCCCAGCATTAATTTAAATCTTTTTTTAAACCTTTCTAAATTCTTAGTCTTTTCAGGGAGCTCGGCTTTGTCTTTGGAAGAGAAATACCTAGACAAAAAAAAAAAAAAAAACTAATTACTGGGCCTTGAACAACATTTCTAGAAATACATGGAATAGGTTTTCTGCAAATGAGCACAAAGAAAAAAGATTCAGAGCCTTGGGCAAGCAAGAGGATTATTTTTGTACAGGGAAAAGAAATGCATTTGGCTTATCAAAATCACATGAGAAGGACTTTTCTGTGTCTGCCTAAAAGCATAAGCTGATTTATTTTTAGGGAAGAAGCAATGCTTAAATAGCCAGAATAAAGGAGCTGGGGATGACAGTTTTAGAGTTTACAATTGTTAAAATGCATAAGATTTCATATATCTGTAAGGATTTGGATTTGTAAAGTGCTAGGAGAAAAAAACTTTGGAGCAGCATGTTCACTGAATTATGCAAGGGTTCCTAATCAGTTGGACTAGTGGGACAATAGCTGATGCAGGCTGGAAGAGCTGCTTCATTCATAAAAGTGGGCTCCTGCAAGGGAGAGAAATACGAAATTTGTATTGTAATGCCACCTTGCAAATGTTGCCCTTTTTTTGTGCAGGTGTTGCAATGTCACATACAGGCAGGGGTGAAATCCAGCAGGTTATGACAGGTTCTGGAGAACCAGTAGTGGAAATTTTGAGTAGTTCAGAGAACTGGCAAATACCACCTCTGGCTGGTCCCAGAGTGGGGTGGGAATGGAGATTTTGCAATATCCTTCCCCCAGGAGTGGGGAGGGAATGGAGATTTTGCAGTATCCTTCCCCTGCCATGCCCAAGCCACGCCCATCATGCCACCAAGCCACGCCCAAAAAATCCAAAAAATTGGATTTCACCACTGCGTACAGGTATACCTGGGTAGGGAGGTATACCTACCTATAACTTTGAATAGTCACTAAATGAACTGTTGTAGGTCAAGAGCTACCTGTATTCTCTGTAGGTGCAGAGCACAGTCAAGGAAACAAGAGTCTCTCAGACTTTTTAAAATTTATTTATTTATTTATTTATTTTATTGAATTTCTATACCGCCCTACTCCCGAAGGACTCAGGGCGGTGTACAGCCATGAAATAAAACACATAGATATACAAAATTTAAAATCAAATAAAATGAATTAAATAAATTTGGCTGAATTAATACCCATAATTTAAAATACCCATAATTTTAAAATACATTAAAAATTTAAAATTTACACTTAAAAGGGAGAAGATTTAGGCGAGGCCAGCTTGATGAAATAAAAGCGTCTTCAACTCACGGCGGAAGGTGCGCAGATCCGGAATCCTCCGTATCTCTGGGGGGAGCTCATTCCAGATCGTCGGTGCCCCCACAGAGAAGGCTCTCCCCCTAGGGGCCGACAGCCGACATTGTTTGGCCGACGGCACCTGGAGGAGCCCCTCTCTGTGGGAGCGTACTGGTCGATGGGAGGCTGTTGGTGGTAGTAGGCGGTCCCGTAAATAACCAGGTCCTAAGCCATGGAGCGCTTTAAAGGTAGTAACCAGAACCTTGAAGCGCACCCGGAAGACCACCGGGAGCCAGATGAGATTTAATGCTATGAATTAGGGTTGAGAATACTGTACAGAATCCCAAGAGCTTGGATGGAAGCTCTCCAGCCTCCCTTATTAGTGAATTCATTAAAGTTGAACCTCTTTTTTTTTTTAATAAAGTTTATTTTCATTTTTAAAAATACAATACTTTACATATATACATACAAGGTTATTGCAACTAACATACACAAATCTGCGCCTATACCACTAATACATTTCATTTCCCTCTCTTTTCTTTCACCCAATTATACCATAAATTCCAACATTTGTAATAATCAGAATCTTTTTGGTTCCTAAGTAATTTCGTTAGCCGGTCTGCCTCTGCGCATTCTGTAATTTTCCAAATCAATTTATTTTCTGTGGGTATTAATTCGTTTTTCCATTCTTGAGCATATAGTATCCTAGCTGCAGTAGTGATGTGGAGGATCAAATACCATTTTTCCTTAATTATTTTGTCTGGTTTCATTCCTAATAAAAAAATCTCTGGTCTCAGCTCTATATTATATCCTGTAATTTCCACCATCCAGTTCCGAACCTTGGACTAATATTTGCCTACTTTGGGGCACGTCCACCATTGGTGGTAGTACATCCCACAACCGTTCCCACGCTTCCAGCATGCCGGAGAAACTCCCGGGTACATTCTTGCGATTCTTGCCAGGGGGATATGCCAATAATAAACCATTTTATAAATATTTTCCTTGTAGGGGGTTGACAAAGTAAGTTTCATATTCCTATTCCATATCTCATCCCATTTATCCAGATTTGGAGAAAATCCAAGGTTCTTCCCCCAGGCAATCATAGTGTCCTTAATCACCTCCTCACCAAGCCATCGTGATACTAAAAACTGGTAGCACCTTGAAAGTAATTTCTTTTCAATTCCCAATAAGATTTTATCTAACTCCTGTAGTGATCTATATATTCCCTCCTTTCTTTGGTCCCTTCTGACTCTCAATTGTATTTGGGCATATGCCCACCAGTCTACCTTTTTGCCCTGTTTTGTAAGCTCCTCTCGGGTCTTCAGTTCCCCTTGAGGGTCAAGCAAATCCTGGTAAGTCAATGGTATTTCCTTATTATATAGTGTTGCATGTGTTACTGCCTCTAATGGGGCAAACCAAATTGGAATCATTGAATAATGCCTGTTCCTAATTCTTTCCCAAGATTCTAATAATATTCTCCGAAGGTAGTGTCTCTTAAACATTTCTTGCCCCTCTCCCTCCATAGAAAATGGTGCCAACCTTGACACAAATCATAACCCTCCAATGTAAGAGTCCTCTTCCTATTTAAAAGTATCCAGTCTCTGATCCAAGTTAAATTAGCCGCTTGGTAGTAAAACTCCCATTTCGGTAGACCAAATCCCCCTCTACATGGAGCCTCTTGGAGCATTTTAAGTTTTATCCGGGGCTGCTTCTTCTGCCACACAAATTTCCTCACATAACTATCTAGCAGTTTAAAAAAAACACTATCCAGTCTCGCGGGGGCAGTCTGAAATAAGTAGTTCCATTTCGGAAGTATGTGGGTTTTAATCGTAGCTATCCTACCAAGTAAGGAGAGTTGCAGGTGCTCCCACTTTTCTAGGTCTGTCTTTGTTTGGGCTAACAACTTTGTGTAGTTATCTGCCATAATAGATGTATTTTTAGAAGACTTCCAAATACCCAAGTATTTTATTCTTTTAATCACTTGAAGGCCCAATTCTCTCTCCAATTCATTCCAACGATTTCATGTCATATTCTTTATTATAATCTTCGTCTTGTCTCTGTTGATTCGGAGACCTGCAACTCTACCATATTTCTCTATCTCCTGAAGCAAGTTTTTACCTGATTCTAATGGATCCTCTACAATAAAAACCAAATCATCCACGAATGCCTGAGTTTTATATTCTTCAGATCTCACCTTCGGCCCCTTTATTCCCTGATTCTTCCTAATTTCCCATAGCAGAGGTTCTAGTGTAAAGATAAATAGAAGTGGGGACAGTGGGCATCCTTGTCTTGTGCCTTTTCCAATTTCAATCCTACCCGTTTCTTCCCCATTAATTAAAGCTCTAGCTATTTGAGTTGAGTAGATCGATCTTATCGCCTGTATATAATTATCTCCAAATTCCATTTTATCTAACAAGGCAAACATAAATTTCCACCTAACCCTATCGAAGGCCTTCTGAGCATCTACAAAAATGAATGCTACTTCCTTATCCAAAAATGTCTCATAGTACTCCATTGCATCTATTATCGTCCTCACATTATCCCTTATTTGTCTATGTGGCAAAAACCCATTCTGGTCTCTATGTATGTAGTGGTTTTGTTGTGGATTTAATAAGACAAACACAACTTTTAGATTAATCAGAGACAGATTTTATATATTGCGCAATAGGTTCAAGGCTCTTTACATGAAGCGTTGAACAAAGACAGAAATTAGGTACAATGGTTTTATACCCTTCTAGACAAAGGATTCTGTTAACTCAGCAATTCATATGGTCATATACATTTATCATTTTTAATTGACATTTCCTTATTACAGAGTTTCTTTGCAAACAGTTATAATTCTTTTTGTAGATTACTGAAGCATAGATTCAAATCATCTTTTGACGATGGACAACTTTTAACTCATGTGGATCCCCCTTGACCTAACCAACCTTTAAACTATATGTCATTAGAATGTTCCTTTCTTCTGACAACTTAGAGGCCTCCTAGAGGAACCAAAAGGATTTTGGCTGAGTTTGTACTTTTTCCAACCGGATGCATTGCTTTTTAGAATAGAGTGAATAGAAAGTTATCCAGTGGTCATCCATCAGAGCCCGCTTCATTACATTAGTTTTAAAAATGTTTCATTCTCCCTGCTAAAATTGAAGTGAAGATCTTATAATCGGTATTCAAAAGGGATATAGGCCTGTAATTGTGGATCAGGGATGAATCTGTTTCTGCCTTGGGAATCAAGGAAATATATGCCTCCATCCAGGAATTTGGGATCCGACCCTCCACGATGATTTCATTAAAGACTTCAGTCATATATTGCCCCACTGTATCAAGAGTTTCCTTATAGAATTCCATAGGAATCCCATCTGTCCCTGGAGTTTTCCCTAATTTCTGCCTCCCAATTGCTTCTTCAACCTCCTTTTCTGAAATTCCCCTGTTAAGTATTTGTCTTACCTCTTCTGGCACTTTTGGAAGATCCAGCCCCTCTATATATTTCTCCATCTCTTGGTCTGACCCTTCCTCTCTCTTGTATAAATCTGTAAAAAACTTCTGTACGATTCCCTTCATACCTTCCCCGTCAGTTACCCATCTTCCATTCGCATCCTTCAAACCACCTATTTTACTTCTTTCCCTTAACTTTTTAATTCTATAGGTTAGCCATCTTCCCGGCTTGTTAGCATTTTCAAAATAACCTTGTTTGACCCACCTGCATTTTTCAGCTACATCTTCTTGGTCCATTAAATTTATTTTATGGCGAATTGAATTTTTTTCCTCTAATAATGCCTGATCCGTCGGTTTGTTTCGTAATCCTTTTTCCACCTGTTCCAAACCATCCATTAAATTTGATCATTCCTTCCTTTCCAGTCTTCGCTTCCTTATTGTATATTTTATTACCAATCCCCTAATTAACGCCTTATAAGTATCCCAATTATTTTGCAGGCTTATATCCTCTTTCTTATTCTCTTTAAAGAAATATTCTGTTTCTCTCTTGATCCAGGTCACAACTTCCTCATCCTTCAGCACCCTCACATCTATCTTCCATCTTTTCCTTTTCTGTTGGCCCCTCCATGTTACAAGCAAGGGGCTGTGATCAGCCCAATCATTAACCCCAATCTCTATCTCAGAAATGTATTCCCCTAATTGTAGTGTCATCCAGGCCATTTCGATCCGCAACCATGACTTATGCCTGCAAGAGTGAAATGTATATTGTCTCGTTTCTGGGTGTTGTTCTCTCCATATGTCCCGAAGGCCTAATTCTTCTCTCATCATGATTCCTTCCTTTGGCAACCCCCTCCTATATATTTTTTTCTCTCCCCCCGGCAGTTTAGTACCTGGTGAATAGTCCAAATTGCTGTCCAATATAACATTAAAGTTCCCAATCAGGCAAACATGGTCATATTTTAATTCAATGAGTTTTTTGTATATACGTTCATAAAAAGACTTCTGATTTCCATTCAGAGCATAAATAGTAACCAACATTTCAGTTGTCTTATTTCTAATTTTATTAACAATAATCTTCCCTCTTCATCTTTAAAAATTTCTTTAGAATTTATGTGGTCCTTCACATATACCCCCCCCCCGTTTCCTCTTATCTGCCGACGAATGATACATCTTCCCAAGTATTGAACATAGCAGAAGTTTCTCATGAATTTTTTTAATGTGAGTTTCTTGAAGGCAATAATATCATAATTAAGTTTCACTAAATTATTTAGTATTTTCCTTCTTTTAGAAGGAATATTTAAACCATGGGAAACCAAGAAGAAAGGAAGAAGGAAGGGAAATTAGAGGAAAAAGGAGGGGGAGGCAGAGAGATGGTGTTACGAGAAACCCGGCAAACCAAGAAAAAAGTATTAGGAAAATAGGACTAATAGGAGGAGGGGAAGAAAGGTGGTGATGGGGGAAGAGGTGCGACTCATTTCTTTGAATGTTAAAGTTGAGCCTCTTTGAAGCTTTGGAAATTCTTTTTCGTCAGCAGGATGCACTAAGAATCCGTTTCTTTGATAAGCCAGTTACAGTCTCTCCCATCGGCTGATTACTAGATACTCCTCTTCCTTTCTCAGCCTTACAAAACTCTTCTACAGCACTGATGCCCTGAACAAAAATGACTGGCTCAGTCTCCTGAGAGTTATATAGCAGCCTGTACATACTGCAACGACCTTGATTATTTCCTTATTCTTTTCTCTACCTCCAGACCTCCGGTGCTGAGTTGAGAAGTGATATGACTAAGCGATCCCACATTGAGTTCCTAATCATGCAGAATGACAGCAGAGGCAATGGTCGAAGCACATGTGACCACAATGCCATGTTGCCAGCAACAGAGAAGAGTCTGTTGTAAGAATGGGTGCATCATTAATAAAACTGCCTCTCTTTTTTGTATAGTGATTTCCAGGAGAGAATAGGGAGCCAGAAGTGCTGATCTTTATTTATTTACGTATTAGATATCTATCCCACATTTCATTCAGGAGATGTAGGCTGTTAGCATAACATTAATTTCCCTTATTGTCCTCCATAACAACCACCTTATGAAATAAGTTGGGATGAGAGTGAGTTAATTGAGTTATTTTTCTTGACTATACACTGCCTTGAGTCCTACGGGAGAAAGGCGGTATAGAAATATAATAAATAAATAAATAAATAAATAAATAAATAAATAAATAAATAAATAAATAAATAAATAAATAAATAAATAAATATTCTCTCCACTGCTACCTCAAACCAGTGGTGAAATCCAAATTTTTTTACTACCTGTTCTGTGGGTGTGGCTTGGTGGGTGTGGTGTGGTATGGCTTGGTGGGTGTGGCAGGGGAAGGATACTGCAAAATCTCCATTCCCACCCCATTCCAGGGGAAGGATACTGCAAAATCCCCATTCCCTCCCCACTCCTGGGGGAAGGATATTGCAAAATCTCCATTTCCATCCCACTCTGGAGCTAGCCAGAGGTGGTATTTGCCGGTTCTCTGAACTGCTCAAAATTTCCGCTACTGATTCTCCGAACTGCTCAAAATTTCTGCTTACTGGTTCTCCAAACTGCTCAAAATTTCCACTACCGGTTCTCTGAACTGCTCAAAATTTCCACTACAGGTTCTCCGGAACCTGTCAGAACCTGCTGGATTTCACCCCTGCCTCAAACCCTTAACCCTACACCATCTTGCTCTGGACTAAGCGATTGTGATCATGTCAGTGCAGTTTTTCTCTTTCTGCACATTGAAATCAATGGAAAGAGAAATGGGGTGGAAAAATCCTAAATATTAAAATAATTTGGGAAATGATACTTTAATCGGCCAGTTTTTGCCACTTTTAAGGTAAATTAGTGATAAAGGTGCTTCCCAGCCCCTCACCCCCAGGTGGCACAACGACTCATCAGTTAAGACCCTGGGCTTGTCAGCTGGAAAGCTGACTCAGGTTCAAGAACTGAGCATCCCACAACAAGGTAAGCATCTATCTTTGCTTAATTGCTTTAAAGTGGCAAAACGGGCCAGTTAAAGTATCATTTCCCAAACCTAGCCGTTTGAAAGCATGCAACTTGATAAAAAGGTAACACTTTGGTGGGGAAGAAACAGCGCTCCGTGTTCCGTCCCCGTTCCACTCACACACCCCCACAGATGGCCCGGAGTTAATAAGCCACACGACAAAATTCTTTGAAAATAAAGCTGGCAGCAACCTAGTGGCTAGCTGCCAATTCAGACTTTACTCACTCAAAACAAAGATTAGCCTGCCAGCATTCCGATAAAACAGGCAGAGTTTTCAACAATACCAGGATTAATCCAAATGCAGTCCGATAAAGCAGGCAAAGTCCAATAACGCAGAAATCACGGATTAGTTCTAGTTTTTGCTCGTCACAAACTGAACCGGCCACCACACCCACATTTATACCCTGTGGGGCGTGGTCCAGTGACTCAGCTAATCTCTGGCACGCCTTCCCCTCTGCTGTGCACACTTCTCCCTGCGCTTTTGTCGAGGGTCCAGCCAGCACTTACCTTCCTCGTCGCTGTCCACTTGTGGCTGCGGGGATGTGCTTGGCTCTGAGCCTATCGTTTGGCCTTCGGTGTCCTCCAGAGGCATTGCCAGAGAGGAGGGTCCTGGAGAGGGAGGCCTTGCCAACTCCTCCCCCTCACTCTCAGAGTCTGCATCTGTCGATAGCCCAGGCTCAGGCAACAGAGCCACAACACTCCGCGACATCATGCCGGCCATATGACCATGGAAATGTCTTTGGACAGTGCTGGCTCATGACTTCAAAACGAAGATAAGCGCCTCCCCCTGTAGTTGGCAATGACTAGCAGGAGTAAAATCCGTAGGGATTCCTTTCCTCCTTTCCCCCAGCACTGAGTTGTACTTTACATGGGTCTCTCTCTATGTTCTCCTTCCCAGCAATGAGTTATGGTGAAAGGATGAGTTGCATAAACTTGAAAATGGACAGATTGCACAGCGCAGGGGTCATCAACCTTTCGGATCTCAGGGACCACTAAATTCATAATTTTAAATCCGACCGATCACTAATATGAATTTTTTAAAAAGATAAATAGTATTTAGTGCAATCTAAAAAATGCAAATAATTTTTCTGCGGACCACCAAAATTTTCTCACGGACCACTAGTGGTCCACGGACCACCGGTTGGTGACTGCTGGCATTGCGGAGAGTTGGTGGTGATGATGATGGTGGTGTGGAGAAACCCAGCCAAAGTTCTTTGTTGTTTCTGCATTGAAACCACGATGATCTGGCACCACTTTTCTGGGCTATTTTCTTCTCTCTTACAGACAACAACAAACAGGATATTTTTAAGAAGGAAATTGCACCTATATATTTTGAGATGAAAGCCCTCAGATCTCCATAGCAACATATATGCATCAACAGGAAGAAAGCTGAACATCTTGTTGTACTTTTCTGATTAAAAATGGACTATTTGCTTGAACAGGGGTCGGGGGGGAGCTATGTGTAGTAAAAAGAAGGAACTAGTATTCTTGTTTGGTCCAGGATCTTAGAAGATCAGGGGGATGGTGTGTCCGTGCATTGCAGCAACAGATGGAGATCTCCAGAGACCAGAAACTATGACCTAAAAGATGAGCTTCATTGGAGTTCAAAAAATTCCTTCAGAAACGAGGCAACTCACCAAGAGTGATCGTTTTACCAACCTCAGCTCCCAGCAGTAAATCCTTGCTTAGGACCAAGGGCAGGATCCATCCTCTCCCTCGTATTTCCTTATTTACCTTGTAAATAAGTGACACCGTTCATGGGGAAACACCTCAGAAACAGAAGTGCTCTGAGAGAAGGCAGGGAGAACAAATCAAGGAAGGAATAGCATTCATTAAGCAACCCTGAGGGACAACCTATAATGGAACGTATAGATCACCTTGGCATAATTCTAGATGCTTCTTCTGTTAGGTGAAGTTAGATGCCAGTGAGCTAAGCCTAAGAGATGGTGGTTAAAGACCTTGTGTCTTTTCTCTTGTGCCCAATCAAGCCAGGGGAGGGGGCAAATTAAGAAAAAGAAAATGGACAGGCTTTGAGAAAAGCAGAAAGGCATGGAAACAGCAAACTCAGGAAAGAGCATTTTTCATTCAGCAGGCAAAGCCAACTAAACTCGTACCTTTTGTCGTGCCCTAAAAACATTATTATTCCAACAAGCAGGGCTGGCCTAAATAATAACATTTTACTATTTTAATGGGTTGTTTTATTAGAGTTTTTTGGCCAATTTATTTGTTTTAAATTGCTTTTAATTTTTATATTGTCATGGTTTTATTTTTGGCTGTACACCGCCCTGAGTCCTTCGGGAGAAGGGCGGCATAGAAATTCAATAAAATAAAATAAAATAAATAATAAACTCAGCCAGAACTAACATTTATTTCATGATCCCAAGCCATGGATTTTTGTCAATTGCCTTATTATGAAGGTCAGAGGAAAGGAGAGTAGCTCAGCATAGAGCATATCCCATGTCTGAGGCAGATTGATACATTATTTGGGGAGAAAAATGTTTTTTTTTAATTATCTCTTTTATTTATTAAACATGAAACTCAGTCAACTGAACATTTAAAAATGTGTCACATATACAATTGACTGGTGCTTATGGTTGATATGGGTTGCTGCCAGCTTCCTAGGTATCAACCAAGTATCTTCTTAAAATATAGGCTGTTCCGAGTAGCGCAACACCAGCGGAACTGGTGTTATTGCAGGAAGCTGCAATTTCTTGATGTGTTTTGTAAAATTCTTGGACATGGTACCAAGTGCCCCGATGACTATTAGTATCACTATTATATGTTTCATCCATAGCTGTGTAGTTTCGATGGCTGGGTCGCGATATTTTGTGATTTTTTCCAGTTCTTTTTCTTCGACTCTGGTGTCTCCTGGTACAGCAATATCAATAAACTGTACTCTTCGGCCCTCAACAACTGTGATATCTGGCGTGTTATGTTCCAAATGACAATCCGTCTGTATTCGAAAGTCCCACAAGCTCTTCACCTTCTCATTTTCTAAAACTTTTTCCACTTTATGTTCCCATGACTTTTTGGATACAGGTAAGTCATATTTTTTACATAATGACCAGTGGATTAATTTAGCAACTTGGTCATGTCTAGCTTTGTAATCAGTTTGTGCGATTTTGCTGCATTCACATATTAAATGTGAAACAGTTTAAACTTTGTTGTTGCAAAGTCAGTGGATTGTCGGTGGATTTTTGTATCTTCGCTTTCATGGCATTAGTTTGTAGTGCTTGTTCTTGAGCAGTGAGTATTAAACCTTCTGTTTCTTTCTTGATGGTTCCCATCCTAAGCCATGCCCATGTAAAGTTGTCATCACATTTTCCTTCAATGTTTTTCAAGTGCTGTCCATGCAAAGCTTTGGTTTTCCATCCATTTAATCTGTCATCCAGCTGTTTTTCCTTATATTCTGCCTTTGTTTCTGTTGTTTTTATAATGTTCTCCATTTTCGCAGCAATTTTTCTGTACTTTGGTTCACATAATCATTCAAACTTCATTTTTCTTCTTCTACAGTTTGATGGATTTGCAATAGTCCTCTGCCCCCTATTTTTCTTGGCAGGTACAACCTGTCGATGTCACTTTGTGGATGTGAAGCGTGGTACATATGCAAAAGTTTGCATGTTTTCCAGTCCACGTTTTCCAGTTTAGCCAAAGTCCAGTTGATGATTCCAGCTGAGTAGCGTATCACTGGAATTGCCCATGTATTAATGGCTTTAATTATGTTTTCAGCATTCAGCTTTGATTCTAATATTTTGCGGACCCTCCTATGTATTCCTTTTGCATTGACTCTTTGACTTTTCCATTCAAGATGTTATCTGCTTCCAATATGCCTAGGTATTTGTAACCATCATCCTTTGCTAATGCTTTCACTATGTTTCCATTTCCCAGTTCCATTCCTTCTATTTTTTCCATTTTTCCTTGCTGCATGGATAATGTAGCACATTTTTCAAGTCCAAAGTTCATTTTGATGTCGCTGCTGAACAATTGAACTGTGCTGAGTATTGCTTTAAATTCAGTGGGGCTTTTTGCATACATTTTTAAGACATCCATGTATAATAGATGGTTTATCTTACCATGTTGGCTTGAGATTTGGTATCCCAGTTTTGTGTTATTTATGTTGTTGTTGTTGTTGTTATTATTATCTTGCATTTAGTATTTTTTTTTATAAATAACTCAAGGCAGTGAACGTATCCAACACACCTTTCTCCTGATTTTCTCCACAACAACAATCCTGAGGGTTCGGCCGAGAGAGTGTGACTGGCCCAAAGTCACCCAGCTAGCTTTCATAGCTAAGGCAGGGTTAGAACTCACGGTCTCCTGGTTTGTAGTCTGGTGCATTAACCACTAGCCTACTAGTTTGTCAGTGTAAGAAATTATGAACTGGGATAGCCGTAACAACAAGTCACCCAATGGGAACTGTTTGGTGACTGAGAGCCATGTCAGCTTGGAGCCTAGGCATGACTTAGCTTGACTGATCTGTTTATATATATAAGAGTGCTTCTATGTTTACATTGATTCTGTGCTTCTGGATTCTGAGTTCTGTTGCATGGATATTGTATACAGTACATGCATCACGCTTTATATTACTGTATAGAAAGAAGTTTCTTTTATACATGAGTCCTGCTGAATTATTTACTTGTGTGGTAGTTGGATTGCTGCAAACTCTAACATAGTTTAATTTTATCTTCTTCTGGCACCCCGTTTCTTAGATTGACAGATGAGCAATCCAAGGAAAAGATCCTTCCTTTCTTCTGAATTTTTCGTCTGACAGTCAGAGATGTTCAATAATTTACCAACAGTCCTTTTTCTTAACCATTGGCAGCAAGAATAGCAATTGACCTAAGCATAAATCTAATAATTTCTATTGTTTTGCTTTTCTCTCCCTTATTATGTGCTCTAGGACAAAAAGAATATAATGATTTGATTTTGCAGTATAAATCTTCCTTCCAGGACTTCCTGCAAGATATTTGAAATCTTACCTTAACTCTTCCATAGCTAAAGTCTCTGGAGTTTGGGGACAGGACAGAGGCTCATGACAAACTTTTTTCAGCTATTATATATCTCCTGGAACAGCCACACATATACGGTACCATTTCAATGAATTGCACTTCCCATCACTATCAATTAGCACAGTCAGTGATTAAGTTGTGGTTTTACCGAACTGGAGAGCTCCAGTTTAGCGAAGGCTGATTTAAGAGACAATGAAATCAGTTGTCAAATTGTAATGCCAGGAGTGATGCCAATTGCCCACCAAAACACATATTTCCATTTTAATATTTCAGCATCAAGTAGACTTCTTTCAGATGTTTGTGCATGTTATGTCATGCTTGTTGGCTCAGAGTTGTACTCAATTGTTCATTTCAACTTTAGAAGGTTCTTTTTCCTCAGGTTCTCAGCAGACATTTAAGTGCATCTTCTATTGTTATGGCAAAAAACAACAACAACAACAAACAAACCCAGATGCTTTTTAATATGATTTTGGCAGGTTTCAATGTTCTGATAAAATTGTTGCCTGCCTTAAGCCGAGGCATGTTATTCAGTCCAAATAAGTGAAAATATTTGGACAGCTTTACATCAGAAATCAATGCAAGAGCAGCCAATATCAGTGTCCTAATATCTCCAGAGAAAACTCCACTGGAGATCAGGTGCTCTTTCACCATATTTTGCTAATCTCACTCCTAATTGTCCCTCGGACATCTGTTTTGGTTAATAAGAATTCTGGCTGGTTAGTAAGTATTCTGTCTTGTATGAACATTTAAGAATTACCTTTCCTTTCTACCACATGTGGTGGACTTGCCCTAAAGCCAGAAAGTATTAGCATAAAATAAGAGTGTGGTTGGAAGAAATTACTGAACAAAAGATTGATTTGAAGCCAGAACTATTCTTATTGGGTATTTTAGATGGGAAAATGGCAAAGAATATATAATATTACACATATTAACGGCAACCAGAATTATTTTCGCACAAAATTGGAAACAGACTAATATCTCTTCAGAGGCAATGATAATAAGAAAGGTATATGAATGTGCAGAGATGGATAGGTTGATAATGGAATTGAAAGAGAGAGAAGACTCGGAGTACTACCAAGTTTGGAGTAGATGGTATACATGGCTAGAGAACAGGAGTAGAACTATTGTATAAGAACTAAATAATATCAATGATAATAGGATTGCATTGTATCTATGTGTAAATACTACTACAATTCAAACGACTGTATAATATAGGATAATGAACCATAGAAATAGAACTTATGTAAATTTGAATGTTATGGATGATATTGACACCGATGTGGAAATGCTGTAAGAACTGAAAATTTGTGTTTTGTTTTTTAATGTTGAAAAAATTAAATAAAAATTTATTTTTTTTAAAAAAAAGAATTACTTTTCTTTCCCAGGACTTCCTAGTCAGAATTCAAACTTGTTCTCCTCTTCTTCAAAATGCTAGACAAACTGCTCCAAATATTTCCTCTTAGGAAGCCCAAAGAGACAGCAGTCATTTTAAATGCCTTCTCAAGAAGTGAAAAGTACATCATTTCCATCACCATGTATTTGTCTTGTGGCTGAATTTCCAACATCTCCTTTTATAGCAGAACATTTTCAGAGGTATAGAAAATCCAGCCAACCACAAGATAAATCTATAGTGATGGGAATGGTCTACTTTGTTCCTTTTGCAGAGGCATGTGATAAGATTGCTGTCTCTTCAGGCATTCGTCTATTATGGGAACAAAATGGCTGCAGACTAGATGGGGATTGTATTGACACAAACAGACCTAGTGCATAATTTGGGAGTGCCATCCTAGATCAGTGATGGCTAAGCTTTTGGGCTCAGTCGTCCTTGCTCAACGCCTGAGCTCCATTGCTCCTCATTTCCACTGCTTGCCCTCTTTTGGTCATCCTGCCTCTGTTCCTCCCTGCTAACAAGCCATCCTAATCCTGAGGGGCCCTGGGCTGCCTCATCCTGCTCCTTCCCACATTCCTCTGAAGCCAATGAAGCTGTTCCCTCGATCTCCATCAGCTCTAGCTCCAGCTCGCCCTCTTCTGCAGATTCAGACTCTGATGGGGGCATGGCAGGCCAAGGCTGGGCATGAGGTAGAGACCTGGGCCTTGAGTTCGGCCCTAGCCCTAGCACCACCGCTGCCACTCAAAAAGTCACTTTGCACTTCCATGCAAAGTACCAGTATTACATAGGTGTGCCTTGTGCACACAAGCCTTAAGAAATGGCATGATTGCCCCCAATGTGCAGTGGTCCCTGGGATTAGCCATGCACCATTTACTTTCAATCTGTATTCTCTTTCTGTTGAAAGGCCTCTGCAGCCTACCCAAGGCTGCTCCAGGTTGCATGAGATCTTCATCCGTAAAGTGGCTTTGGAGATGCTCTTCCAGCACTCTGCTGCCTCCAAAAGCCACATGAAAGCACATCCCATTCTCATGCAATTTTCAGAGGGTCTGGAGGCCACATGAGAGCACGGCCTGCTCCCATGACTTCCAGAGGGTCTGGAGACCAAATGAGAACACATCCCATTCGCATTCAGCCTCTGAAGTCTCTAAAAATTGTGCAAGAAAGGGGCATGATTGCAAGAACAGTTGTTGTCAGGGATTGATAAACACTGGTGGGTCACCTAAAATGTCATAGCATATCACTTTTGACACATGTCATAAATTGGCCATCACTGTCCTAGACCAAGGATCCCCAACCTCCGGTCCATAGATTGGCCATCCCCTCTGCAGTAGTAGGTTCCACTTACCTTCGCTACCGATTTGGAATTGGGAGCACTTGCGTGCGGTGCTTCTGCGCATGCGCAGAACCTTCTGCACATGCACAGAGCATCAGTGATGATGTCTCGGTTGGTGGGCGGAGCCTCTCACTGCCACCACTACCAGTTCACCCGAACCGGGACGAATCAGTAGAAACTCACCACTGCCCCTCTGGTCCACAGAAATACCTTTTTCCACAGAACTGATCTCTGGTGCTCAAAAGGTTGGGGGGTCACTGTCCTAGACTAACAGTTTCGTATGAAGAGTAAGAGCAGCCATGAATCAAAGAGTGTTTGCATAAATCCATATTGTGTAGTAATTGCATTTTTTTCAGGATTGGAAGGCCCTGCTTACAGTCATTCACGTCTTGGTCAGCTCTCATCTGGATAACTGCAGTGTATCATATATGGGACTGCTCTTGAAGACCATTCAGAAACTACATTAGTTCAGAATACAGTAGTGTGAGTACACCTCGGTACACTTATATAATACTGCTACTTTGCAGGCTGTACTGGTTACCAGTGGGCTTCTAGTACAATTTAAGGTGCTTGTCTTGTAATTTCCTTTGCCTGTACAATAAGATCTGACATGCTCCAGGTTTCATCATTTGAATGTCACTGTTGCTGGGTCTACTGTATCAGTGGTGAAATCCTCCACAGGTTGCCACCAGTTCACTGCCCGGACATGTGCAGTGCACACCAAACACACGCTTCATGCGGGAAAAGGAGGCTTAACAAGGTAAGTAGAACAGCAAGGGGGGACAGCTGTGTCACGCGATTTATATTCACTAGAAAGCAGGGTTTCCTGCTTTCTAGCGAATATAAATCACGCGGCACAGCTGATCATTGGAAATACCGGGTCAAGCTTTTATTACTACCGGTTCACCCAAACCAGTGCGAACTGGTAGCATTTCACCCCTGTACTGTATGTAGGTGACTCAGTGGTTACAACACTGGGTTTTAGACTGCTAAAGGTCTACAGCTTAGCAGTTTGAGACCTGAGTGCCTCGAGATGGAGTGAGCTCTTGTCACTTGTCTCAGCTCCTGCCAACCTAGCAGTCTGAAAGAATGCAAATGCAAGCAGATGAATAGGTACTGCATATAAGTATGCAGGAAGGTAACAGCATTCCATGTTTCACCATATATTTTGTGCTACGGCATGATGTCATGCTGGGACATGACCATGGAAACATCTCCAGACAATGCTGGTACTTTGCCTTAAGAAAGAGAGATGAGCACTGTCCCCTAAAGTTGGTCATGACTATTGGGGTAAAACCCCCAGGGACACCTTCATTTTTTTTAAAAAAATCCACTGACTGAAATTGTATTCCCGTCCAGATCTGGATGATTCTGACCCTGTGTGACTTCTGAAAGGACTCTGAAAACTTGCCTTTTTTCCAAAGCATTGGTCAGGAGGTTGTGTAAGTCCATCTTGATTGCTTCTGATTATTTGAATTGCCTTTAGCGCAATATGTTTTATTATGTTTAATGGAGGCAGGTTATTTGTTGCTTTTAGCTGTCTTCAGTCATATGTTGTATGAGCAGCTATATCACGAATTCAATTAATAATAAAATCAAAGAATTATTTTTAAAGAAGTGGATCTTCTGGGATATTTATCTGGCTACTCCAAGCAGTGGCCCAAAGGGATTTCTTTTCATCCAACTAATTTTTCCTACTAATGATACCAACACACCACAAGGAGGCTAATGGACTAAGATTACAAAAGTTGAACTGTATCCATAATTTCCTACACTGGACCTCCTTCCTTGGTTTTTGCCAATTGCTGTTTAACGGGTGGTTCTTCAGTGAAGTTTTTGTCAAACGATTGTCTCCTACAGGAGGAAGAGGCAGGCAATTTGTGCCATCTGCAAATTTTGAACTATAATTCCCATAGCCACTTTCTATCACCCAATGTAATTGAAGCTGTCTGGAGTCAAGCCCAGCATCTTCTGAAGGCGCTGAGTTATCTATTTCTGTCTTATTCATCTTTTAACTAAATATATGCTCTTTTGTTCTAAGTAGAGTTTCCTGTTAGTTATATGGTTGAGCAGTAAAGCACATGGTGATGGTACTCTTTCTTTGCTCTATGTGATGCTTTATATAAACAGAATTTCTAACAGATTTCCCAATCCTGTCCGAACTGTTTAAAGCAGGAGGTATCTGAATCAAAGTAAAATCTTCCCCAGCCAAAAAGGGGGTATATGTGTGTGTAACAAAAGAGTATATATGAAGGAGAGGAAAGGGAGAAGAATGCAACACCTGATTCTTCCTTCTGTTGTATTTTGATGCAGGATTATTAACACCAATCCTCATCTCAACATTACATGTCGAAAGTGTTTTTCATTTGGGGCTCCTATTAGTTCAGGGAGCTACGTCCCTTTCTTTGCTAAGAATTACAGGGGAAACATGGAGTCTAATAGAAGAGCTGGCATCTCCAGTTGCACCTTAGCAATCAAATGGGGTGGAGGGCATGCGAAAATGGTCATGTGTCCAAGAGTTTGTGCCCAAGTTCATATCCAGCGCATGAGTTAAAGAAAAACAATAAACAAGACCAAGCTTCCAGACTGATATATAGCAGCAGATTAAATGTTTCCATTCATCGTTTTTTTCTAAACAAAGACTAAAAGGTACTGTTCAGTTGGTTGAAGCTCTTTTATTCATTGTTTATCTGCTAAAAGGCAGATGAAATGAAGAAGGTGAACTCATTTTCCCAGCTGTTTCTGCCTACTAGAAACACGCATGTGTGTATAAAACTATCCCTTGTTTTTCCTCCCTACCTTACAGAAGGAAAAAAAATATCTTGGTGTAAGTAGTTTAGACTAGAGAAAGCATGCAAATAATAACTTTCCCTCTCTCTGCCTCTGTGCTTCAATCAAAACTGAAGCCTTTCCTTCCTCTCTCTGTATTACCAGTATAATAATACTGTTCCTCTGTGTTGCTACATCAGAATATATTTTCTCCTTCCACTTACTGTTGAGGGCTAAATGAAATGTTCTCTGAGTGTCATATCTTAATTTTTATTCTCATCTCACAAGGATTGGAATGCATTTCTTTTGACTCCTTCTGACCCAAGTTCCACCTTATTCTGGGTGATCGTACACCAATACAACTAAATAACATCTCTCTAGTCCAAGAATTTGTTTTCTTGAGTGGGAGTTTTGCTTTTAAAACTATTTATACTGCGCAGGGAAACCCAAACTTATATTTTGTGAGATTGTTCAAAGGAATCACTTCACACTCCTCGGCATGGCACACAATTTCCAGCGAGCAGAAAATAACTAGGTAGGAGTGAGACAGACTGATGGATGAAAAAGGGCTTAGCAAGTCAGAGGGCTATAGTTTTTAATATTTTTAAACTAGCTACAAAATGTTAATCACATCACAAACTGACAGGAGACAGAAGGAATTTCATATTACATGCGGCAACTATATTTAATCTCACAGTTTTATCTAGAATTCATTCACGTAAGTTATTTTTTATTTTGTTTTATTTTAAAACCAATAACAGCTACTAAACATCGCCGTGATTTTGGTATGCATAGCTCTAGATAAGCAACAGAGAACTGTATTAATAACAAACCACATGGGGGAGGGGAGAAAAGAAAAGAAGAAAAGGAGTCTGTTTGTGTGTGTGTGTTTGTGTGTGTGCGTGCACGCTAAAGCGTGTGAGAGAGAGAGAGAGAGAGAGAGAGCTAGAAAGATACAGCCTTATAAAAATTACATTTCTCTGCAACATTTCATATGATAGCCATCCCTCCCCCTGAAAAAAGACAATTTTTGAAAGCAGCAGACAAACTCTATATATTACACTTATATCTTATTTGCTGATGCTTTTTTTGTTGTTGATTGTTGTTGTGTTTCAGCCAAATGTTTTATTTGCTGGCAATGATGAAATGATAAGTGCCAGATCCAATTATTTGGTCTTAAAATGAGGTAAACGAAAAGAATGAAAAAAAAAAAGGGGGGGAACTAACATCTTTATATGGAAAAATAAGATGGTGCTACTGCAGACTTGCTGGTATAACATAGTCCTGACAGGGTCCCAATACCAAGCATGCTAATTTTTTGTTTTCTTTTGTTGTCACTGATGTTATTACTGCCATGGAAAAGTCTCACTTAAGTTAAAGAGTCTAAAAGTCTATTTTTTCATGCAATAAATGCATAAATCACATCACTGTTTTGCTTAGTGCAATGCTTGTTATAAGTTATATAATTCCACATTGTCTTATTATGAACTTAGAACAACGGATGACTGCAATGGAGAAATTGAGGGAACATGGGGTTCTTAAGTGCTTAAACAACCATGATGTTCAAAGAAGAGACTTCTGGGGGGGCAGCTCTGTGAAATGTTAACAGTTTTACAAGAACAATACTGTGTAGTTCAAGGTTTAACAGCACGTTGAGCATTCCTACATTTTGTTTTTTCATTTAGCAGAAACGTCATAATTTAAAGAAAAAAGAAAAAAAGAAACAAACCCACTAATCAAAAATGGACAGAAAATGCAAGGGGTGGACTGGAATGAAGGGAGGGAGGGAGGGAGGGAGGGAGGAAGTCAGGGAAAACCCAACAAATAAATAGAACATAGTCATGAGTTATAGCCATTAAATCAGTACTATATACATACAACCTTTGGAAAGGAAGAGGTCTGGGAAATAAAAATAAATTTACAAGTATTATTTTTGGAAAGCTGACAACTTACACAGGACAACATTTACAGAGGGAAGGAAGAAGAGGGGATGATATGTGCACGTATGCAAACCTAGTTGGTAAATACCATGAGAAAAAGCATGAGATTGCTGCCCTCGGGGACAGTGTGTGTAGAAGGATCGGCCCCTGGTTGCCTTTAACTGCTGCCCAGCATCTTTGTTGCACGTTGATTGGCTTCATCAATCCTGTTTTTGTTGGAAACAGCCTGAATTGGAGAAAAGAGGCATGGAGGAAAAGGGTCAAGATCACAATGTTGTCAAGAAAGTTGTACTAGAGAAATGGGTATCTGGGGATCCAGTCCCAGAAATGTGTGACAGTCTAATGCAGGCTATATGAGTAGTAGTTCAAGAATAGAAATAGAAATAGAAATAGAAATAGAAATAGAAATAGAAATGGAAATGGAAATGGAAATGGGAATGGGAATGGGAATGGGAATAGAATAGAATAGAATAGAATAGAATAGAATAGAATAGAATAGAATAGAATAGAATAGAAGGATAGGATAGGATAGAATAGAATAGAATAGAATAGAATAGAATAGAATAGAATAGAATAGAATAGAATAGAATAGAATAGAATAGAATAGAATGATAGGATAGGATAGAATAGAATAGAATGATAGAATAGAATAGAATAGAATAGAATAGAATAGAATAGAATAGAATAGAATAGAATAGAATAGAATAGAATAGAATAGAATAAGCTGGAAGGGACCTTAGAAGCCTTCTAGTCCAGCCCCCTGCTCAAGCAGGAGAACCTATATCATTTTAGATAAGTGACTGTCTAGTCCCGTGATGGCGAACCTAGGGCACGCGTGCCAGGGGTGGCACGCAGAGCCCTCTCTGCAGGCAGACGTGCCATCGCCAGCTGCTCTTCTGGTTTCCGGTGCGCGCATGCCCGCCACTCTGACCCACGTGAAGACCAGCTGGCCAGTGCACATGCATGCGCCAGAAACCCAAAGACCAGGTAGCTGGTGCACGCAGCATGAGCACCGGCCAGTTGGTCTTCAGGTTTCTGGTGCTCCAGCGCATGCGTGCACATTCCAGTTTGGGCACTCAGTGCCAAAAAGGTTCGCCATCACTGGTCTAGTCTCTTCTTAAAAACCTCCAGTGATTGAGTGCCCATGATTTCCGAAGGCAAGCCGTTCCACTGGTTAATTGTCTTCACTGTTAGGAAGTTTCTCCTTAATTCCAGGTTGCTTCTCTCTTTGGTTAGTTCCCAGCCATTCTTTCTTGTCCTGCCCTCTGGTGCTTTGTAGAATAATGTCTCAGTTTCACACATCAACACCATTCCTGTTATGCTCATCTGTCTCCTTTATGCATAATTATTTCAATGATGATTGAAATAAAAGAAAAAATATTTCAGCTGATTCAAATCGTAAAAAAATGGTTTTAATCCCGGCCTCATTGGAAGTCGAGGGGTCCCTTGGTGCTCTCTGAGCTTGCTTGCTTTCTGGCAGACGTTTTATTACCCAAGCTAGATAACATCATCAGTGCTACTCCTGATGATGTTACCTAGTTTGGGTAATGAAACGCCTGCCAGAAAGCAAGCAAGCTCAGAGAGCACCAAGGGACCCCTCATGTCAATCCTGAGCCACAAATATTCTCTTTTATTATTGGAAGCTATTAGAAAAATATTTTATGAACGGTTTTGAACCAGAAAGCATCTGGATCAACTATGAATGTTGATGCCAGTGGCAGCTCATCTCTTACCTTCTCCATGATCCTGTCCATTTGGCGGTTCTGTGTATCAATCTCATTGCCCATATCTAGAGCCATGTGACGGAGGTTTCCAATGATGCCGCCAACCTGTTCCAGGTTTTCATCCATCTCACCTTCTCGGGCATCATTTGTTACCCTGCGAAAGGATGAGAATTAAAACTGGACTGAACCATATCCAAGGCTTGGGTGTTTATCCAAAAGTGAAGCTTCTTTTTTTTTTTTTGTAAAAAGTTTTTTATTTTTTAAACAAAAACAACATAAAAACATCATCCTTCCAAATAGTTACAGACAGTATTTCGATCGGTTAAAATCATTTCGTGCTTTAAGATTTTCAAAATCTCATTATATGACAAATGTTCTTTCCTCTAACAAAAAACAAGTGTTCCATTAATATCTTATCTAAGGTAGTCAGAGTGTTATAAAAAACTTCTTGTTTGAGATCTTCTCGATATCTGGAAAATATTTGCATATATGAAAACCAGTCCATCTTAAATCCCTGATCTTCCAGATCTTGTTTTAATTTAAGTTCACCCTTTTCGTCCAATAATTCACTATATCTAATGATTTGTTCCCCTTTAAATACCACAGGATAAGAAAAAGCTTCAATTGTAGATATCCAGACCGGAATCTTCAAATAATAGTATTTTTTAATCCTCTCCCAATTCAAAAACAAAGCAAAAGTAAAGCTTCTTTATTAATGCAAAGGAATGCTATTTGATGGCCGTATCTATCCAAGATTTTCTGGGCTTGTATAAAGACAAACACAGCAAAATAAAAGGTTGAAGGATATAATCTTCCACAACCTCCACAAATTGAATCTTATGTCAGAATACTGCTCTGTATGCATAGGCATACCTTTTAGGCTAATTATAGAAGTCACAGAAGAACCAGCAGGATGTCAGGACACAATAAGTGGGAATACTCAGGCACATTGTCACTCCTTTCTGCACATATTTAGTAAACATTATCAGAGCAAACCTACATGTTGGTTCATTGTAGAGGGTTTTTTTTAAAAAAACAACTTTATGTTATTAGCAAATGAAGTGACATTACATGCAGAGAGTTTCCTGGTGCCTCAAAGGATTTTTTTTTTCTGAAGGAAAAGATGATGGACCTGGATAAAGCCACCATCAAGCCATATGTTCTACTCAGTGCCAGAATCCTAATTAAAGCATCTGAACAGATGGCTGCCTAGCCTTTGCTTGAACAATCCACTGAGGGGATGATATTCAGCTGGGGAAATGGTTCTACTGCCAACCTACTTTTACTGTTAGGAAGTTTTATCTAATAGCTCACCAGAAGTTGCTTTCTTGAAATGTAAAGCCATTATTTTATATTCTGTACCCCTGAAAGAATACAGAATAGTTCTTGACTTTCTTCTATGCAACATTTTTTCCAAACATGGGAGGATGCTATTTTATTCATTTTTTCCTTTTCCCTTCTGTATATTCTTCAAAGAACTTAGATTCTAATGTCCAATCATCTTCATTTATCTATCTCCATCTTTCTCTCTCTCTCTCTCCATCTCTCCCTCCTTCCATCTCTCATCTCTCATTTATCTATCCTCTATTATTTTTACAAATAACTCGAAGCAGCAAACATAACATACCTAATACTCTTTCCTCCTATTGTCCCCTAACAACCCTGTAAGGTGAGTTGGACTGAGAGGGGGTGACAGGCTCAGAATTATCCAGTCACCTTTCATGCCTACATCTGGATTATAACTCAGTTTCCTGGTTAGTAGTCTGATGCTTTAACCACTAGACTAACCCTATTTCTCTATTTTTATATTAGCAATTTGTCTTTTCTCAACCTTTTTTCAGTTTATCTGAAATCCAGAACTGGATGCAATAGTTGGAATGGGATCTGACTTCCACAGCAGAAAAGAGAATTTTACTTTCCATTATTTGGAAATGATACTTCAGTTGATGTTCAGAAGTTTAAAGCTGCATTTACCCCTAACTATACTGCACTCCCATTTCCTGTTTAGATGTTTCACAATTTCCCCCCCAATAGAATGATTTCCACTTGATTAAGAACATCAGCATTTGCCCTTGTTAAACTTTGTTATTTCCACCTATTTCCCTGTCATATGAACAAGGTTTTGCACTTTCAGCTTCTAGGAAATTTGCTATCTCACTCAATTTTGGGTCATCTGTAAATTTGACAATCTCTTTCTCACCTAAGTCATTAATAAAAATAAGGCAGAGAATAGGACCTTCGAATGTGCCTGTTGGCACTCATTTGATTTTCATTTGATGTGTTTATTTGTCATGCCATCCAGCTCATAGTTAATTAGTTTGCTACTGAGAATGTCACAGTGGACTTTGTGAAATGCTTTGGTACAACTCTCCAGTAATGTATTAACGAAGGTACTTGATTCCAAAGAGTAAGAAAAAGTGAATATGCATTGTAGTATTTATTATATTGTTTTCTAGATGTTTACAAATCTATCTCTTTATGATCTGCTATGCAGTTTCCCCAAAGTATTTGCTAGACTGAGAGGTCTGGAGTTTCTCCAAACCACTCTTTCCCCCCTTTTTTGAAATTGGGGCATTATCTGTTTTCTTCCAGCAGTTCCCAAGTTCTCCAGAATTTCCCAGAGATAATATGAAGAGGCTCAACATGAACATCAATATTTTCCCCTCCATCCTAGAATGCATTTTATCCAGCCCTAGAGATTTATATGAATAACTGTTCCTTAACAACTACTACTACCATGTGATAAGATGGGCAGACAATAAATTTCATAACAAAATCAATAAATTTACTAATAGTATTCCCACTATTGAGTTAAAGTGCCATCCATCACCCTTGAGCTGGCACAAAACAATGCCAGGATAACACTTACTCTTCCCATCAACATTCCCTAACCTACAATACGTAGGGCGTGTCAAATTTTTCAACTTTCAATTTCCAAACATTAGGTGTGCTCAAAAGTTGTGTCATGCCTTGGGGATTGTGAAGATATTTTGGTTATTTTAATATAATTTAGATGTGTTTGGTAAGTAATTACATAAATATCATAACTTTTTAACATTTTGTTTGTTTCATCAGTTACATCTGTCTGAGTCAATGCAAAAGACGTTGCCCTGGTTTGCACACATTATACATAAAACGATTAGTTTTCTGGTTTTGTTGCCACCCCTTTTCATTGTGACACCAACAAACAGAGAAAACACCTAACAGTAGGGAAGGCTGACTTTTACATTTTGGGGATGGAGATTTCAAGATTGGCTTGTTTGCTCCACTTTTTATATCCTGGACAAGTGCCAAATTGAAGCAATGTGAAATAGAAACATGGAAAGATAACAGGTATAAGAGTAATTTGTTTACTACATGATCATTTATTTTATTTATTAAACTTATATGCCGCCCACCTTGCCAACGGCAATTCTAGGCAACTTACAATCAATTATGGGGGGGAAAAAACACCTCAAAAAATTAAGTGCAAATGGAGAAGGTCAATGTTGGACAGAAACAGCTGGCTAGTGGCGAAGGCTGACCAGAGACCAGAAAGGAAGAAGAGTTGCCTATGACTACAAAACATATTATGGGTCATGCCTACCAGATGTCATATGCCCTTGCCTTTAAGCTAATGGGTGACAAAGGCAGATTTTACACAATTTGATAATGTAGGATAGTGTTGGTTTAGGAAGGAAAATACCACTTGTGCACTTAGAAATGGCTTAAGAATGTTTCTTCCATGAGATAAGGATGAGTTACTCATGCTTGGATGCATAATCTAACAATTCCAGGGAGAAGGCTGGAATGGTTGGCATATGACAGTGTCATGATTAACTGCAATTGGAGCCAGGCAAGGCCATGTTTTCACAGGTATCAAACTTCAATCCTTTCCCTTCATCCTGCTGTTGGCAATTGCCTGGTCGAATACCCCTCTCTAGTTGAAGGGGAACATTTGGGGAACATTTGTTAGCATTATTATCTATTTAAAAAGACGGAGGATCTTTGATTGCCTTGACATTCCCATCCCTACTAAATCTCTTGGCTCTAGGGATACACCACTAAAAAGTTTCTAGCTTTCAAATATCTACCAATTTGGGTAAGGGGTGGTGGTGGGGAGTCTCCCAGTTGATGCTAATGTTTAGAATCCCTCCTAAATATTCAAGAGAATGTCAATGGAAATTTCTGGTATAGCTTGACTAATGTATTTTGGCTGTACAAACTGGGAATAAACAGGACTAACACTCTCAATAGGACCATCTGGAGACACTTCTTCAGTATGCCAGTAACAGGAAAGAAGGAAGGGAAGACTGTATTTTTAAAATGGGGGGGGGGAAGGAAGAATAAAATCTTCAAAATCCTCACCTGCGGATAAATCCACCACTGATGGCCATCTGTTCTCGTTCATCCACAACACGGGCAGGCTGGCTAGCTACAACTCCATCTTGATTGTTGCCCCAGGCTTTTTTGTAAGCATCACTTGATTTAAGCCTATGCAAAAACAAGAGGTGAGTAACAAGGCAGCAAGAGAGGGGAGAGCCAACCACAAAACATCTTCTCAGTATTTGTTTCAAGCTAAGAGCTGAGTCAAGCAAATGGATTGTTTTTGATAAAGGGGGCATTCTGGCATACCGATATATCATAAAGTGGAACAAAAAACGTCTCTTTTTAATTTGTTGCCACAACTCTGATGCTTGCAAATTTCATTTCCAATAGTGTCAATCATCATGGCCAAGTTGGTGGCTTTTGGAGGGTGGACTTGCTTGATTTACACAAGAATAAACAAACATGACTAGGAAACGTTCAGCTGTTTTTTTCATGACACATGTATATTTGGACACGAAACGCAGGGACCGCACTTCTAGACAGACAAGAAAACAGAACTGCAAAGGGAAGTGTGTACATCACACCACAGTGAGACATTGTCTTAGATTTTAAAAAAGACCAAAATGAAACAAAAACAGACTCAGCCTCCTTTTAAGCAAGGCTCCTTTCTTGATCGTGTGGCACAAAGAACTTTTACATCCAACAATTTTTCCAATGGGATACTAGAAGAATGGAGATTCACAGAGGCTTCTTTGCCATAAGGTGTGATGGGGCAATTTGGCAAGACATTTTAATAATATATCGGTACTTGGAGAGAGTAACTATAGATCTAGAGTTGATGTACAAACCTTTATCCACAGAGACAGTAAGTAAAATCAGGCCATATTGGGATGAATGCAGGGAAATAAAGAAAGAATGCAAGCATGTGTAGTGGTTGAGCCTCAGAAAGGGAAATTCCTCTACGTAGATATATATAGAGAGATATTTCATGCACCAGGTTCAGGCATGAATAAGAGGTGAGAAGCATTCTCGAGAAAGCACAGCTGCCCCCGTGGTCCAACATTCTCTTAACACACTAGCAGTTATACAGCCTACACAGCAAGTGGGATGCAGGCAAAAATGGATCTTCTGTTACGGTGAGAATCTACAACATTAGGTCATATAAAGTATTTTGGTGAGTTAAATATGCAATTTTTTTTTTCAGAGGAACCATCTTTGACTGAGTCTCCACAGGATAATTAAAATCCAGGCATACCAGCGATAACAAGCAATATGGTATTAATGTGTGCAGCATCCTTGTATATTTTAATGGTAGAAGTGTTGGAGATTACAAATTGAAGTTACTGTCAAACTGGGTGGGTTGTTAGAGCCTAAACAGCATCAGTTTCAGCAAAGCATGTTCCTTAAGTTTGCACATGAAAACAAGCTCTCCTCCAAAACAGAAAATGTCCAGCCATGTTAATAAACGTCCAATATATGCCCAAACTGGCACTATTTAAAAGCTTTCTAAGGACAGTGAACACATCTGTTCAAACATTCCTTTGGCTTCTCATTTCAAGCAGAGCTAGTTGCTAACATGTTTCGCAGCCTAGATGTTGCTTTGTAATCGTTGTTTTTGGTCAGAAGTCAATTGACTTTCTTTTGAGCAAGTACATGAGTAGAATTATACTGCAGAGCTCCAGTCCTATGCATGTCCCTTGCTGGTTAACCTAACAAGATGTGCTCCAAGGAACATGCATGCAAAAATAATAAAAACTATGTGCTACGATAGTGCTACAATAGTTTTTGGTGTTAATGTGTAAGCCGAGGCTGTTAAATTGGATTAAACACAGCAGTAATAGTGGAATGCTATTTAGGAAATTAGGTATGCCCCATGCACAGTAATAATTGGAACTTTTTTTTCAAATTGGACATGAACAGTATGTCATCTTAACCAGAGATGATAGAAGGTAGCATTCAGGCATTGCTAGAAGGCCACACATTTGCCCACTTCTGCTTGAGCTGCTGATTCACTACATTTTTTCTCTTTACATCACCATTTGACTAACCATTTTGGTCTGCTCTTCCATGGCCCATTCAGGATTTTTGTTTCTCGATAAATACAAGTTGCTCTGAAACTCATATATTGATAAAGTATATAGACTTAATGAGAGACAGTATGGTGAAATGGTTAGGGCATCAGCAGGGGTGGACTTCAAAAATGTTAGCATGGGGTTCTCTGCCTGGTTGCTGGGTGGGCGTGGCCATGATGGGCATGGCCTAGTCGGCCTCCTGCACCACAGTGGGGGGGGGCATTTTTGCCCTCCCCAGGCTCCGGAGGCTTTCTTCGAGCCTCCGGGAGGGCGAAAACGGCCTCTCCAGGCTCCAGAGGCCCTCCGGAGGCCAGAAATGGGCCCATTTCCAGCCTTCCTGAACTTCCGATAGGCCCGTTTTTCACCCTCCCCGAGCCTCCATGCACGCCCTGCACGTACCTGCATCCAAAATGGGCCACATGGGGACTCCTGGGAGGGGGGGCGGGGTGGGAGGGGCCAGCCAGGAGTGGGATTTGGGGGTTCTCCAAACTGCACAGAATCTTAGCTAGAGGTTCTCTTGAACCCCTGCAAACCCCCAACAGCCCATCCCTGGGCATCAGGCTTGAAATCGGAAGCCTGTGAGTTGTATTGTGTTGGGGGGATGCACGAAGGGAGGGTCAGCCAATCTCATAGTACACATGTTGTACTCTGACATTAAAGGTTTGAACTGGGGAGTGGGGAGAAAGACTTTGAGTTCTAGTTCCACCTTGGACACAAAGCCAGCTGGGTGATCTTAAGCCTGACCCTTTTTCTCAGCCCTAGGAAGGCAGCAATGGCAAATCATTTCTGGGGGGCGGGGAATTGCCAAGAAAACTGCCAACGGACTTTTCCAGACAGTTCTCGAGAGTCAGATATGACTAAATGGAAGAAAAAAAAATATACTTACTATTTATCATGTTCAGCAGTACTGTTTGTCTTTTTAGAATTTCCCGAGAATTCTTGCTACTCCCATTCACATCCTTGCCTTTCAATGACACAATTGAGCCCCAAAGTTCCACTGCAATCTTTTTACTTGGGATGGAATTGAGTGTAAGGGGGGAAGCCAATCCTCAGGGCAGAAAGTTTAAATCAAACTGGCAGCACTGAATCGTTGGGTCTGAAAGGGGATATGTGTAGAAAAACTACACAGGTTTAGACTTCTCTCTATATTCTTTAAGACAGTGTTCTTCAACCTTGGGAATTTTAGGAGGAGTGGACTTCAACTCCTAGAATTCTCTGGGAGTATTGAGAAACACTGCTTTAAGACACCTGACTGGTTTATAAGGCTTTAAACAGGATTACTTGGGAGGGGCGGATTCCGTCTTTCTGGTTAAATGTAAGAAATATAGCAGCCCCCAAATATTTTTAATAATAAAAAATCTTCCCAGCCTGTCCACATATCATAAAACAATCTGAATACTGGATGGAGCAATTTAATTATTAGAATTATTACTCATTCCAGATGTCTAAGCAAATAAACAAAGGCTGCATTATAAACCCAAAGCTACAGTATGTTACAAGGCCACATGCAACGGTACATGCTCACATGCAAACAGACATTCACCATTCTAGGCCTGTTTTAATATTTATAAATGCTTTAATCATTCATCCGTACAGTAATTCACCCCACACTAAATCTCTTATTTATCCAAGCACGCATTCTTTCTCCTCTATGTGCTCCCTTTAAAGCTGATACATTCATTTTGTTATGCTGCACTTTCATTTCATGGCGGTAATATGGAAGCAGGTCTACTATATTTCAACATTTTTTCTTGGTGTTACGCTACACAGTGGAGAGCTGCTTATGAGCAAAATGGATCCAGGTTTTTTTTTTTTTTCCCCTGATAATATTTTACTTTCCCGTAGCTTGGGATCCAACAAGAAAAACAAGATGTATCTCCAAATCTTTTGGTTTTTTGCATTTCATTGAAATAATTGTTTTATGTGTTTCTGAGCCATGAATTGTGGTCAAGAAGTACTCCTTTAAAGGCTGTTCAGAGGAAGAAAAGATTACATAGGGTCATTGTAATTTTTGAAATTTAAATAGTTTAATGCTGCATAGTACACACTATAAAATGTTGAAATTGTCATCACTGAAAAGGGCCTACAGTCAAAATTTTACTATGGTATGCCTGATTTTAATGCATCTATAATCCTACTATTGTCTACACCAGTGGTTCCCAATCTGTAAATACACAAGCCACTGTTGAACTCTGAGAGACGGCAGTAAGCAGTTCACACAACCAAACTTCTCCTCTTATCCAACGTGTTACAGCAGTGGCACACCATGGAGGGGAAGGGACATGTGAACTGCCACTGACTCTTCTGTACTGGGACCGATGTGAAGCCATGTGCCACTGGGTCAGCATTCACATTTCCAGGAAATAGCAGTAAGACATGTCTTGGGAACAAATGGTGAGACAGATGGCTGCCCACTGCATTGATTCCCTGGAAGGTGGAAATTTGAAAGCTGATAGCCGGAGTCGCGGGTAGCCAAAGAGGGATTTTAGAGACAGGGCCAAAGTGGTTTGTTAGTCAGAAAGCTTGGGAACCTCTGGTCTACACTATGAGATGAATGCATTGGAACTAGAAGTGTTCTCTCTGCATGCCACATGCTCATCCTGCCCAGGTGCCTTAAGCAAGGATGAGCGTCACAAGGCTCTGTTGAGGTCAGCCTTGAGTGCTCTAAAAATCAGGCAGGCAGGCAGGCAGGCAGCACCTACTTGTTACATGGACAGGCACAAAGGCCACAGAATTTTCCTAGGTCCGTCAAATTCTTTTCTGCTTCTTTCATGTCCTTATTGATTTGGTCCATTCCCTCTTCGATGCGTTCCAGTTGTTCTGATTAAACACAAGCAATTTATCCCCACAGTATGAAGCAGATGGAAAGGGACAAAGAAAAAAAAAGACAAAGAAAAAAAAACTTCAGACATTCACTCATGACAAAGAACTGGACACTACAGAGCAGCGCTGGCACCAAGTACCTACTTGTTACAAGGACATATGAAAAGGCCACAGCATTTCCCTAAATCTTTTAAATTTTTCTCGGCCTCCTTCATGTCTTGGTTGATATGGTTCATGCCTTCTTCAACACGATCGAGTTGTTCTGGTCAGGACAAAGGGATGACAGTATGGAATGAATTGATTTTTTTTTTTTTTTTAGTCGTAGCTGTTTGTCTTCAACAGAAAATGAAAAAAAAATGATGTATGGAGGAACAGAATTATTACGATGGCATCTCAATGCATTAATTGCAGCTGATGCATTGAAGCAAAAATGGAAGCAACCCTAGAGGCTAAAAAAAAAAAAAACAGTCCCTTTTACTAAACTGATAAAGCACACATACATCCATATAGGAAAAAAAAAAGAAATGGAGAAGTGCTTGATGTCTGCTAATTAGAATAAAAATGTAAAAAAAAAAAAAAAATGGAGGTGCTGTCAAATACCTCAGAATCCAGAAACATAATACAATACATCCAGTTACTAAGACATAAATGACATCCAAGAAAAAGAAAGAAATGGGATTATTACCTTGTAATGCATTTGTGTACATTAATAACAATTTTAAATGATTGCCTTCCATGGATAATAGCTACAATACTTCCACTTACAAATGTCTTTGAGTTTGATGATGGTTGAAAATGTAATTGGTTTGCTTGGTGGAAGTGTATACAGTTAATAATGGTGTTTAGAATGGATATGAGTAGCTGAGTTAAGATCCATGTCCAGATACAAACTTTTTTCAATGACTGAGGCTCTTCAGATCTGAATTTTGGGCCGAGGTCCATCTCTAAAGAAGAGAAGACCATGGATCTTATTCCTCGGTCAGTGACATTATTATATGCTAGGAGTGACCCCAGTGGAGTAGAAGGAATTACATAAAATGCAGGACCCCATTCCATGTCCAGAGAAGCAGATGGATAGACTGCCATAGAATAAGGGAGACTCAGAGCAGATGCAATATATAGATAAATAGATGGATAGTTAGATAAAAATTTAATAGAAGACCATCTTTTTTTCCTCATTGGTGGGCATTATTTCTTGCTTACCTGATCTCCCCATGGATTCCAGGACATTATTAGGTTAATGTAATTCCTTTCACTTTAATGGAGTTACACCTGATTTGCATTAGAACAGTATAACATAAAAATCAAGCCCACTATTTGGGTTTATATGCAAATAATAAGTGACTTTTATAAATGCCACCGAGCCTGTGCTGGCTTAGACTTGAATTAGTTACAGATAGCCTTTTAAAAGTGGCTGAGAATCACTATTCTTATTAAGATATGCCTAATAGCACAAAGTAAACATTTGAGACTGCACAAACAATCATACAGCTCGATCCAGTCAATATTTAGGTAGAAAAAAAATGCTCATCATGTTTAGCAATAATTATTTCCGGCAAAGTACACATAGAATTGTCCCCTTGGTGCCTCCTTCTGAACCTCAGTTATTTTCCACTATCATAACATATTCATTTCAATGGCATGACACCTTGGTTCCCACCCTTCACCCTAAGGAAACAAAATAATGAAGAAACACTTTAATTAAAAAGGAAAAAAAAACTAATTCCATTTAACACAAGGAAAAGAAGAAGAAGAAATATTAGCAACACAAAGCAGGTTCTATTTGTATTTTCTGCACAGAAAATAAAATGTTTGTGTTTGTATGGCTAAATATAAAGAAGGGGGGGGGGGACAATACAATTTGTAGACATTAAATCAAAGGCCAGCCTTTTGAAATCACAGAATAGGTTTAGAGGAAAAAAGTGTTGTGGTTTCTGAGGTTTTTTTTCCCCCCTTCAATTTCTGTATGGCAGATAAGAGATAAGGATTTGGTAGAGGAAGTTGGATAAAGAAGGAACTATCCATTCATCAAAATCCATCCTGAAAGAGCAGCATGAGTTACAAGGGTACTTGAGATGACTGTTAGGTGGTATTGTGGATTTTCCAGGAATTTTAAAAGCAAAATTACTTCAAAAAAGAAAAAAATCTGCAGCCCTAACTCTGTGTACTTGATATGGCTTTTTATCTAATTGGCAAGTGTACATTTAGTAAACATGATTACAGAAAGTTAATGCAGATGTAAAAGGATGATGTCATCTAGGATGACGTACAGTTGGTTTTAGAGTAGCAGCTGCAGTTTATATTTCAGTACCAGTTCAAGGACAATTGCTAGGAAACAAAAGACTATAAGAAGCAAATGTCTGATGCAACGGACAGTTAATTTCTACATAGAAGGCCCTGTTGTTCACAGATATCTGGAAAATACACACATTTTATGGGTAACATCCTGTGGCTTAAATATTAAAATAGCCCCCACATAATTCAGTGTATCGCTGAATTTCAGCAGCACCACTGGACAAAAAAATGCAGTGTAAGGGCCATAGGTTGTTCACCAAAGGAAATACTGATATTTTAAAATTTTCAATTTCATTGATTTTGGAGTATATGTTTGTGGATTCATGGCAATTAAAGCCTTCTGAGATACATTTGTGGAGCTGTGATTCATGGATTCACCAACTGACTATAGCTACAGTTTGTGTCTTAAAAAAGGATCAGCCTTGTGGCCTCTAGAATACCTTAAATGAGCATGTGCTTGAGTTTTGGGTGTTGTACAGGTAATTTTCATGTGATACTAGTAGTAGCATTTAACTTCCATTGAACTTTAGGCTATGGGTCAAATAATCCCCTCTGGGTATCTATGCTTCTTCTTCTGAATCAAGAAATACAAAGCCAGTTATTACTAATACCAAATGGTTCTTAAACTCACAAAACTCAGAAGCAGAAACTTGCCTAGAAGTTACACAGTTGTTATATTGAGGGTGGAGTTAGGTGTCCACAGTGAGTGTCAAGAATATAAAAATAGAAGGCAGGGCTGAATGAGCAAAACCCCGTCTCTTTTGACATCATTTATTACCACATGGTACCTCAATATCTCTTGAAAATGTATCAGTTCCTTCCCTCACATTCCTCCTGCAAATCCATGAAGATTTCAATCCCACTTATTGTTTCTCTTTGGTGGCCTGTGGTTCAACAATGTTCTGTATTTTTTTTTTTCATGTGGGCAGCACCTTGAACTTCCTTACATATGAACTGGCGATTATTTTTTTTAAAGGCAGAAATAAACTCTTAATCTAAGCTAATTATTTGGTTTGGAGAAAGGACTATCAAGGGGACAATATAATCAAAGTTTATAAAATTAGGTGTGGTGTGCAGAAGGTTTTCTTTCTCCTTCAGAACATGGATTGGAAGGAGATTTGGAACAGATGATAGAAAACACACAGCTCATAATTGAACTGTGGAAATTATTATCACAAGACATGCTGATGGCCTTTAAATCAGAAGGATTTTAAAGGGAAATGGATAAATTCACGGACAACAGGACGATGAGAAGCAATTCATCTTAAAGACATACTGGGGGCACTATGCTATCTCCAAATGCCAGTCATACAGGAACAAAAGCTATGGAGGATGCATCTCCTCCCAAGCATTGCAGAGGCATCTGCCTCTCTGCTCTTAGAAACAAAATGCCTTTTGGGCCTTGGCTTGATTCAGTAAAGTCATTCTAATGTTCTCATTATTCTGAAATGGACAGCTGAGCCTTGTAAATTTTCTTCAACATCAAAATAAACAAGCAATCTAGGAAACCTAAAGAGTCAGGAGAAGATCCAAAAGAAATGGAAGGGGTCTGTCAACTGAGCATTCAAACAATCCATATCAGAGCCCAATTTCATAATTTTGAGATTCGCATCATTTGATGAATCAGATTATCTGTAAGACATTCATGGTCTAATGGAAGCATAGCCTGTCCCAATTGTGCCAATATAAAAATTACATCTTTCCTAAACATAATTCCTAATATAATTAATCAAACATGGAAATAAAATAAAAGCAGCCAAAGGGAATCCAAATTGTTTAACGTATACAGAAAAGTGTTTAAAGCATATGGAACATTTCCATATTTTGAATGACCTACAGTTTTGCATTTAAAAGAACTACCAATATTAATTTTGGAAAGTTTTATAAAGAGATCTGACTCTTTTCTATAGGCATTTGTGCTGAGTATCTCATTATCTGGCTTGCTCAAGTTTCACTATCAAAATTCCTTCTTCTTCCAGAATGCAGAGAACCTGATCCCGAAACTAATCTGCCCTTCAAAGAAACATTAAGGAATGTTAAAATTTTAAATACTGTAGCTCTGATTAGAGGATTTGTGTTCATTTTAGTAAAAAGCTGTGTGCTAGGAACATCTTCATAGTTTAGATGGCTTCAGATCAAGACCTATAAACAAACACCTGCCCAAGTATATACATGTGTTGGTAAGACCATTAAAGTCTAAAGTTCACTGTTCCTAAAAGATGCTTTTTGGGTAAACAATCTGAACTTACCTCCTTGCTCATCCAACATAACCAAGGTCCTGATACCAGCATCCTTGCTCTATATTCCAGGGAGAATAAGAAGATGAAACAGAGAGACACAGAGATAGAGAAAGAAAGAAATTAGTGAAAGAACTAATAGTTAAGTTCAAATCAAAGTTAAACAGTGAAGGAAGGCAATAAGAAGGAGTAAAGGCTACAGTCATAAGCATTAAAGAAACAATGCAATAGATATCACATCAGTACTACTAGGATAGCCTTCCCTATCTTGAGCTATGGGGATACTTACTGGTCTTCTGAGAATTGTAGTCCCTATAGTGGAACTATTGGAGGGTAATTCTGTAGTTTAAATAATGACCTGGCTGATTAGAAACAAAATAGGTGTTGCTATTTGGAGGACATCAGATTAGAATGACTCACCTTGGGACTCATGGCAACACCAGATAATTTCAGAAGGAAGAAGGAGTCATTAGAAAATGATGGCTCAATTTTGGTTCTGCAAAAGTTAGGAACCTATTGTTCCAAAATTATTCTGATTATTTGTTCTAGTTTGTTTTCTTTCAATAATTGACATTGGAGCTAGATCACAAACATACACATGGCACCGATGTCCATATGAGTGTGTTTAATACAGTATACATATGTAAAATCTTTTTTGTGTATTATTTAGGTAATATGTGTAAATATTTAGCTAAAACATGAACACTATCCAATATGGAAGTAGGATAGGATTTTGACTACGATAAGTGTAGATAGTTGAATCAGGAACGAAAGGATAGGAAACACACGTGTATGTAAGGGTGAAAATCTCATTTAAACTAATTTCTAGTTTTCTCTCCCATAAGGTAATAATAATGAATAAACAAAACATTTGAAAACCTTTAATAAGGATAGATGATAGATGAGGCAAGTTAAAGAGTCTTAAAATTATGAGGAAAAGGATTTGGCTACTTTCCTGAGCCTGGGATGCTGAATGTGTTAAGGCAGGGATCCCCAATCCCCAGGCCGTGGCTGATTACCAGGCCTTGAGCCATTCTGAACCGGGCCACAGAAGTGGTAGGCGAGTGCGTATGCCCACATGCATCCCCACTTGTACAAAGAGCGGGCGAATGTGTGCGCTCCATTGCGCAAGTGGCAGGCCTGCCATTCACATAGAACAATCCTCTCCCCACACCCCGCTGGTCCGCAAAGCCGGAAAGGCTGAGGAACTTTGTGTTAAGCCCCGTTTCCTGGCTATATTGCTAACTGGCCAAATATCTCAGCTGCTATGTATATTTATTTTGGATGTTTCTATTGATTTAAAAATGTCTTTAGTGCTTTTCATTGTAATATATTTTTGATTGTAAGCTGCCCAGAGTCATTGATTGAGATGGGTAACTACAGAAATTGAATGAATGAATGAATGAATGAATGAATGAATGAATGAATTGTAGTTTTTTCCCTTTTCCTATGCTTATTTTTCAGGAAATTTGTATGAAAGTGATGTATTTCATTGTAATAATTTCTTAGAACAATTGCAGGAGAGTAGCTGCAGGAACTACAAAATTAAAATGAATAAAAAACAAGTACCATTTGTCACATTTTCTATTTAAGTAGCAACTAAAAGAAAGTATTACATATCCAATGTTGCACTCTTCTGAATCAACCAAAAAAAATTTTAAGCTCTCAGAACCAAACAAAACACTGGCTCAGTCCTGCAATATATCAGTCCTTCGAGTCTTTCTACAATATCCCACTGTGAAAACTATTTATTGTGATTACAAACTAGTCACAAAAAAATGAAATTATTTTCCTCTCTATTGTGATTTTTTTAAAATGGGAACTCCATCTATGTCTCTGAATCTCCAGATTACCAAGAAAGCTTCAGATGTGCCTCACTTCAGAGAAACCTTTCTCTAATTCTGATGTTTCTTAATTTTTTTTTCCTGAATCAACCTATTTTAGTCAGGAGTCCATGTATAATTGACTGTGTAGTTACACTAATGTATATAGTGTCATGTACATAGTGTACATAGCACATAGTGTCATGTGCAGACATTAAGGCTGAAAAAACTTAAAGTTAACATAATGAAATCTGTAGAATCTGAATCTTAGTTCTTGAATGTTTCACAGGGACTGAGAGAAAATACAAATTTCAAATTTTCTAGTTGGTGAAAATGTATAGAAAAGGTAGTCTTTCTTTCAGAAGACAAAATTCTCCCATTAGATTATGGGAGGGGGGGGACTCACCCAGAAAATACAAAATTAAATTATATACCGTGTTTTCCCAAAAATAAGACCCTGCCTTATATTTTTTTGAACCCTGAAATAAGCGCTTGGCCTTATTGCCATGCGCTCAAAAGCCCGATTAGTCTTATTATCAGGGGATGTCTTATTTTTGGGGAAACAGAATATTTAATAAGTTAATACCCCTGCTGTTTTGTTTCTCTAAACTTTAACCAGAACATTACATGGTCAAAAAAAAAGCTAAGTGTATTTTTTTTTTCTCATTCTCATCTCCATCGGCAATACAAGGATAATAATGCTGATGAATCTTCCAGTGTGAATGTATGGGTTACAAAAGGGTTTTATATATATGAAAAACTTTGGAATATTTTACAGTATTCTACTTCTTTTTTCTCTGTGTGTGTTTGCCCAGTTCATTACTGCAAATAAATGATGTTATTATTAAATCAGGGAGAAAAAAAAAACACTGCTGTTAAAACACTCCTCCAGGATAACCTGTTTCACGGAATCTTTTCATTTCATGCGCTGACAAAAGGATTTAACCCCAATCTGCTAACAAACCACTTTGAAATTACTGGTCAGCTGATGAGTTTTGTTGCCTCAGTCTGGTCTCTAGGCAACTTGAGCTCCAAATAAATAGATGCTGTTCATTTCCTCTGCTCTATTACTATAGTTTATAATTTTCTAAGATTTTTCTAAGACAGTTAATGAAGTTAACTGCTTGAATGCCAGATCCCAATGATAATCTGGAATTTTGTGTAGCTTTGCCACCATTCTCAAAGTATTGACTTTTCAAAGTGATTGTGTTTGTTTGTGTGTTTATTTTCTATCCTTAGAAATATTTTCTATCTATTTCTTGGTGGAGACCAAGGTGGAGAACATACCTAAAAACGTCTTCCTCCTCTTATTTTCCCAACAACAACAACCTTGTGATGTCAGTAGTGCCGAGAGTGACTGACTGGCCCATGGTCACCCAATTAGCTTTCATGGCCAAGATGGGACTAGAACTCACAGTCTCCCACTTTCTAGCCTGGTGCTTTAACCACTAGACCAAACTGTCTCATGTGGAGAGCTAGCATATAGAAATTATGCATGTAATCTGTGTTCTGCTAAAATAGGCTTGTCAATGTAACAGAGCACTTCCAAATAGCAACAGAACTTAAGACTTATATACTGCTTCACAGTGCTTTACAGCTCTCTCTAAGCCAGCCTATTGCCCCCAACAGTATGGGTCCTCATTTTACCAACCTCAGAAGGATGGAAGGCTGAGTCAACCTTGATCCCGGTGAGGTTCACTATGGTATGCAAAGTACAGGTAGTCCTTGACTTACAACAGTTCATTTAGTGACCATTCAAAGTTACAACGACACTGAAAAAAAATGACTTATGACCATTTTTCATACTTACAACCTTTGTAGCATCCCCAGGATCATGTGATCAAAATTCAGATGCTTAGGGTTCAACTGGTTCAACACTAACCCAAGGTCATATGATCCCCTTTTGCAATCTTTTGACAAGCAAAATCAATGAGCAAGGCAGATTCACTTAACAACCATGTTACCAACTTATCAACTGCAGTGATTCACTTAACAACTGTGGCAAGAAAGGTCATAAAATGGGGCAAAATTCACTTAACAAATGTCTCACACAACAACAGAAATTTTGGACTCAGTTGTGGTCGGAAGTCAAGGACTACCTGTATGATTTGTAGTGAAAAACAAGATTTAATTATATTTCCATTTTCTCCCCCCCCCACCCCCCATCTATCTCCTACCTTCATTTTTCTTCCTTCCAATAATTTTTAATTCATTTTGGGCATTTTGCATAAGACTGATGGCCATTAAAGAGAACAGTGGGACTGATATGTATATGTAGTTTTAATCATGTATCAAATGAACCATTGAAATTAGTGAGGCTTAAAGTAACCAACTTAAATCCCATTGACTTTAATCATTCTACTTTAAATGTGACTAGGTCCAATCCAATATCTTTTACAGCTCCTTCTTCAAATTCTGGGGGATTTATTTGTTCTAATCTCAAAATATTTCTAACAGAGTTAAATGAGACTGGTGAAGGCCAGTCTCATCGGCCAAGTAAACACTGCTCCTTTTGAGCAGTCCCTGTTCTCTAATTTTCCCTCTGATTTTACAGGATGTGCAAGAGTATTGAAAATGTTATATGCATGTACTGTGCCATCAAAAGCAACCGCAGGAGGCTTTATGAAGGATTTTCATGGGATGCTCCTTATGAAAATCAGTCATGGTTTCACAGGAAGGCACATACATATAAAAACCTCTGGCTTTATGTTAGCAGTGCGTGTATATATCCACCTATAGAAAACCACTTTAAAGTAACCATTTTCATTGTGTTTGGAAAAGTCATTATGTAAGTCTAACATGGATATGCTTTGTCATGTACTGAGAAGCCTCAGCTCTGGCTAACCAGAAGGAAGAGTCAAGATAAATCATAACAGTCTTACCTCTTCAACAAGCTGCAGCATACGTCGGGTGCTTTCAAGGGACTAATGCAGAAAAGAAACAAAACAATGTTAAGATTAACAAAATGTTTCAAATTATATGTTGATAAGACCAATCATGTTGGTCAAATACTCCATCCTGCGCAGATCATTATCAATCTGTGCCTAGGTAAAGGTACAGGTTCCACTCACACATATGTGCTAGTCGTTCCTGACTCTAGGGGGTGGTGCTCATCTCCGTTTCAAAGCCGAAGAGCCAGCGCTGTCCGAAGACGTTCCTATGGTCATGTGGCCGGCATGACTAAACGCCAAAGGCACACAGAATGCTGTTACCTTCCCATCAAAGGTGGTTCCTATTTTTCTACTTGCATTTTTTACGAGCTTTCAAACTGCTAGGCTGGCAGAAACTGGGACAAGTAACAGGAGCTTACCCCATTATGCGGCATTAGGGATTCGAACTGCTGAACTGCCGATCTTTCGATCGACAAGCTCAGCATCTTAGCCACTGAGCCACCGCTTATTAATCTGTGCCTAGCTGGGCTCAAAAACATTTACCACTGACAATAAACTCTGCTTTTTCGGAGACAGGATCCATGTTTTGGAACAAAGGGAGGAGTATAGAAATTTATTTAGTACTCATGTTTGAATTTTAGGAATTCCTCTTTTCGATATCTTTTTATTATGCTTTTTATTATGCTTTTATCATTTTTATTAGAAGCCCTGCAGAACCACTGTATGAGAGGGCAGACAATACATTTCTTAAATGCATAAAACATGAAAAGAAGATAAAATCAATAGCATTATGTTTATCTCCTGTTTATAGAGAAGATCCCATTTATTATGTTTAAATTATATTTCCCTTGCCAGGAGTTAGGATTTATTCTCAGAGCAACCATGCAATATAGATTAATCTAAGAATCATTGATCAAAGATTGCATAAACTATGATTGCTTCACATGTGGCTGAATGTCAAAAATTATTCTTGGACAAATGTTAAGTATGAAAAGCAGAAAGAAACGTAAATCACATTTCTTCAATTTTGGGGAAATCACTGCATTACAGCCTTGTTTATTTATTTAAGAATCTATATTTCATCTTATTGATGGTTAGAAGGAGTTTATTTTGTTTATACCTGCTGGTATCCACAGATTCTCAGTAGCTAACAAAAAACATATGGCAATTGATAGTAAAAAATACAATAGAAGAACAGTCAGATAGCTAGCAGCACTGGGGATTCGTCGGAAAGACATGATTAATCCACCATAGCTATTTTACACAACTAATGTAGCAAAACCTTTTTGCATTACTACTCTTTTGCATTTTAGTATTTAATGACTATGGGCCTCACAGTTTAAGGATTGATATTATAGTATAGCTAGGCCATGTGTAACTGACACATTAGATGCCAAATTGAGATTTGAATATAGATTTTTATCTGTTGTTTATTATTTTATTCTAGAATTTTTAACTGGATATTCCTTGAGTGTTTTTATTTGTTCTGGTTTCTGGTTCTTTGACTGTAATAAACATGATTTGATTTGATTTGATTTGAGTAGAAGAACAGCATAACATTCGTAAGAAATTTAACGGGGTAAAATAAAGTTATACAGTAACAACAACTGTGTCATTTCATTCTCCAGATGCTCTCTGCACAATTCAGCTTTTAAAATATACAGAAAATCAATAATGTAGAAGCCAATCCGATTTGTAGTAGAAAGCTATTCAATTTTCTCACTTGAAATAATGTTCCAGGTACCAAATAATATTGTAGATATTTACACATAAATCTATAGCTAACAGAAGCATAAGGAGAACCCAGCTGTATCAGATCAAAAGTCTCTTTACTCTTTAATTTAATTCAATTTAATTTAATTTAATTTAATTTATCCTGTTAGATTCCTAGATCAATATTAGTTTCCTGCATATAAATGTCTGATCTTTAGTAATACCTCCTATAAACATAAAAAACTTTTATTCTATTTGTCCCTGCACAAAAGGCTATGTATGAATAATACCAAGGCATTCTTTCATCTTCAGTGAAAGCTTTGTGATCCAGTTGTGGAACATGGATATGCTTTTCTTTTGGACAGTATTCCTGCTAGAATTACTTTACTACAATGAGCAATTCCTTGTAAATCAAAGTGCTATCCACCAGTCCACCTATACTAGTGTTCTCATTATTTGAATGCAGGACAAATTAAGGAAAGCGAGTGGAAGATTCCCCCAGCTTTCCTTCCTTCTCTTTCCTCCAAACATCCCCAGCTGGCAGAACTTCCACTCATCACCTTCCTTAATTGGAATAGAGTTGGATGAATAGAAAAGAAGGTACAAAAGAAACGTTAAATTCGCTGGCTTAGCCATCTGTGAAAAGCTGTCTCAGGCTTTGCCCAAGCTTTCAATAACAATAGCAATAGCACTTGGACTTACATAGCACTTCATGTAAGTGCTTTACAGGGCTCTGTAAGCAGTTTACAGTCAGCATATTGCCCCCAACAATCTGTGTCTTCATTTTACCAACCTCAGAAGGATGGAAGACTGAGTCAACTTTGAGCCAGTGAGAATCGAACTGCGGGCAGTTGGCAGAATTAGCCTGTAATACTGCATTCTAACCACTGTGCCAGCATGGCTCTATCCCAAAATACAGGAATAAATCACAGGAAGCACAGGAAATAAAGGGGGAAATCAGTTCTACCCATCAGGTTTCAGATCCCAAGGAGTTGATCAGATGCCAAATCTGAAAGGGTTGGCTAAACAAAGCCGGCAGTTGGCACTTTCAGCTTCACCTGCCTCCTCTCCCAGCTTAAGGATCAGTTCAGAACTAGGCACTGAAGCCCCTTAACTACCCCTTATGGGTAGTTAGGATTTCCCACACTGAAATGGAGAAGATATCATTTCACACTCCATCCCCCAACCATCAAGGCCCGCTCAGTTGTTTCTTGGGCTATTTTCAAAAAAGGTTAGCACTCTTTGGAAAAAGAATTAAAATCATGTTTAAATTAACCCAGCCAATTGATAATAGGTAGGGGAGGCCTGTTATCTGTTGGTTGGGCTTATGCTTCTTTCAAAAGGAGGGATCAACTCAGAGAAATAGGAAATAGGGAAGAGGTTGGATCTCTTTCCCCACTGCACAAGCCTGAATGGCCCCATAGGACACTGCCCATGGACTGCAGCAGTAGTGGTTTTCACTTACCTTTGCTACCAGTTCAGAACTGGGAGCGCACACGGCGCTTCTGCGCATGCACAGAGCATCCATGATGACGTCTGGGTGAGTGGGCGGAGCCTCCCACTGCTGCCGCTACTGGTTTGCCTGAACCGGTGTGAACCGGTAGAAACGCACCACTGGACTGCATGGAGAAGAAAAATGCCCATCCCAGCCTAAGATGGCCAAAAGTTGCTGGTCTGATCCCATTCCTTAGCCAGACCCTGACTGCAACACCAACCTAAGTTAGTTGGTGAAGCCTATCAGATTGGCAGCAAGAATAAAACTGCTGCATCTTTTTGCCAGTTTGAGGGGGGAAATGCTACTTTAAAGCTAAAAAGCCAAGGATGATCTAAGGCTGCCTAAAGTAAGAATGGCAGCAGCATGAAGGCGACAGGGCAGAAAAAATACCTGTGTTTCCCCAAAAATAAGACCCTGTCGTATATTTTTTTGAACCCTGAAGTGAGTGCTTGGCCTTATTGCCATGCGCTCAAAAGCCCGATTGGGTTTATTATCAGGGGATGTCTTATTTGGAGGAGAAACAGGGTAGGTGATCCAAACATGTTCATTATTTTATTGGGTGCAACTGGGGAAATTCCCTTCATTGGCCTTTGGACAGAAATTAGTTTTAATAAGGAAGTTTCAAGTTGTCTTTCGAGAGTCTCAGTCATCCAGGTCATGGTTGTCCCAAAGGTGTTTTTTTCAAGAGGCAACTGGATTTTCTGGGTTTTCTTTGAAGAAGTTTTGCTTCTCTTCCAAGAAGCTTCTTCAGTTGCCTCTTGAAAAAGCACCTTTGGGAAATTTCAAGTTCTAATCCCTAGTCCAGTTCAAAGGCAACACATGAGAGGTAAATAAACAAAGCAGTATTCCCAACTTCCTGTCTTTCAGAGGTACTCAGTTCCTTGTATTGCACTTGTTTTTCTGTCCTTTTCCTTACCTCATCAGTTATCTGATCAGCCCGCTGCTGCATTTCTTCTAGCTCATTGCGCATATCAGCATCTTCTGCCATTGTGGCTGTGAGTGTGTGGCTCTCGCTTCGGGATCAATTGGTTCCTTTTGTCCTGTCTGCAAGCCTAGAATGCAGAAATTAAAAAAACACAAAAAATATAAGCATTATTATTGTTGTTGTTGTTGTTGTTGTTGTTGTTATTATTATTATTATTATTATTATTATTATTATTATTATTATTATTATTACCATCATCATCATCATCATCATTATCATCACCACCATCATCATTATTTTGTGCCTTTCAGTCAGTGTTGACTCCCGGGTGCTGTCTGGACAAGCCCCTGCAGTTTCCTTGGCAAGGTTTTCTTTGCCATTGCCTCCTTCCTAGGGCTGAGGGAGAATGACTGGCCCAAGTTCACTCAGCTGACTTTGTGCCAAAGATGGGACTAGAACTCATGGTTTCCCAGTTTCTAGCCTGGTGCCTTAACCACTAGAGATAGTCCTCGACTTATGAACACAATTGAGCCCAAAATTTCTGTTGTTGTGTGAGACATTTGTTAAGTGAGTTTTGCCCCATTTTATGACCTTTTTTGCCACAAGTGTTAAATGAATCACTGCAGTTGATAAGTTAGTAACATAATTGCTAAGCTTCCCCATTGAGCTGGCTTGTCAGAAGGTTGCAAAAGGTGATCACATAACCTTGGGAAACAGCAACAGTCACAAGTATGAACCAGTTGCCAAGCATCTGAATTTTGATCACATGATCATGGGGATACCTCAAAGGTCGTAAGTGTAAAAAATGGTCATAAATCACTTTTTCAGTACCGTTGTAAATTTCAACGGTCACTAAATGAACTGTTGTAAGTGGAGGACTGCCTGTATACCAAACTGGCTCTCTTAATAAAAGGAAAAGCTACAATAAATCATGAGGAACAATACCTTGATGAATATACATATTACAGCAGGGGTGAAATGTAAAATGTGTTACTACCGGTTCTGTGGGCGTGGCTTGGTGGGGGAGGGGTAATGTGACTGGGTGGGTGTGGCCAACCTTTTTAAAAAAAAACTTTTCAAAGCATTTTTTCTAATGCTTTGAAAAGCCTCTGGCGATCAGGGAACTCAGCTGGGATCGTCAGAGAGGCTTTTTAAAAAATGCTTTGAAAAGCCTCTGCCGATTAGGCAACTCAGCTGGGATCGTCAGAGAGGCATTTTTAAAAATGCTTTGAAAAGCCTCTCTGACAATCAGGCAACTCAGCTGGGATTGTCAGAGACTTTTCAAAGCATTTTTTTTTACCACCTCTTCGGTCAAGAGGTTGCAGAAAAAAATGCTTTGAAAAGCCTCTGAGGATTCCATCTGAGCTGCGTGATCATCAGAGGCTTTTTTTTTTACTTTTAAAAGCATTTTTTGGTTGGAAGAAGTTGTAGAAAAAATGCTTTTAACAGTAAAAAAAAAGCCTCTGATGATCACGGGGCTCAGCTGAGCATGGTGGGGGGGGGCGCAGGGATTTTTGCTACCGGTTCTCCGAACCACCCGCCGCCATCGCTACCAGATCGGGCGATCCGGTTCGAACCGGGAGCATTTCACCCCTGTATTACAGTATTAGGGAGGAATAAATACTGAACTGAAGTTGTACATATTGCAAGCTAGATATCTACATATTACAACAAGTACTTGGAAAAACATCATCAGATTAGTGATCTCACCACCAAATTGTTTCTGATTACTTGTACGTCAATACCTGTGTTTTCAAAAGTACTCTTATGGCTTTCCTCATAAAGCCATTTAACTGAGGCAGGCAATGTTTGTAAGTGAGAAAGCTCTCATCAATTGTTCCCAAGGTGATATTGTGCTATTCCTGGGCCATTAGTCATTCTCCTGAATAGGAACCCAAATGTATGTTTGGTGCAATCACGAAGCAGAACTGATTCATTTCTGTCTCATAAAAATACTGATCAACTTTCATAAAGCAACAAGGCCAGGAAAAGAAGGGATACTAAGTGAAAGTATCTGCACTAGTTTTGTCCCAAATCTTCCACATTTCTCCAGAACTGAAATAAGTGTTGAAATTCTCTTACTGGCAAGGAACTGAAAAATCACAGTCCCTCAACTATTCCAATTTCCCAGAATCCAAATTCTGAGTGGAGATTAATCTCACAATGAGATTACATAGGCAAAGTTTTATTCTGTAAGAAAAGCAACATGTTGGAGAATGAGCTTCCAAATCAAAACTGGTTGCAAGAAAATAAAACTTTAGATTGTTCCACATGTATTCAAAACCTGATTTACTCTGAGAAGAAATCAGCCGTCACTCCAAACTATACATTATCTTGTAATGTATGCAAATTCTCCCTCTCTCCTTTTTCTGTTTCTTAAAAGCAATGGCAAGAGCAAAAAAAAAAAAAAAGATATCTCTATGTTTTTCTAACTGTTATCAAGGGAGAAGTTGTAATCCTTGAGACTATGGATTCTAGAAAGGGCTTCCTCTTAGATTTCTCAGAACCCATTATGCAACTAAATGCTTTTAACTGCAACCTTGATATTTCCCACACAATGGATGTTTTTATGATGCACGCACACTCATTGGAAAAAAATCTCTCTTCCATCATAGGATAATTGTTAGGTAATCAGAAAATAGCATGTAAGCTTTTGAATCTTCCATAAATTTTCTGCAGGCATTGACTGCTTGATTATGTGCTGTTTTCAGTTGTTTTCAATTTCCAAAGACCCCTTAGATTGATTTTCTCCATGATGATCTGTCTCCAACCTGGTCTTCCAATTATGCATCCATCACATCCATCTGCTGCTGGTTGTCCTCTTCTTCTCTTCCTTTCCACCTTTCCCAACATTAGAGCCTTCTGCAGAGAGCTGGGTCTTCGCAGAATGTGCCCAAAATTAGAATACTTTGAAGTTGACAAGATAGAGCAAAAAACAGGAGACAAGAACACGAGGGCCACCAAATATATGAAGGATCTGGATAAAAAATACTTTTCTCACACAAGAGGGGAAGCACGCTTATCTGTGATCTCGCTGACTATAAGTAGACTGACTCTACTTTCTGTAATAACTGCAAAGGTCAAAATTTTCTGCTTGATTGGTCTTAAAATGTAAATGAGAGGAGGCTGACCATTAAGAGTTTTTCTGCTTTATTTTTTGATATTATTCTTTAGTTCTCATAAGAAAAACTGCAGGTAATTGTTCAGGTAATGATTTTCCCTGTGACACTCTATGAAAGTGAAAGCTAGACTTTAAAGAAGCAAAACAGGAAGAGTAGTGATGCTTTTGAAATTTAGAGTTGGAGAAGACTCTTACCATGGATCTCCTAATAAATCAAAACAGGTTCTCATCCCAGGCTCAAATGATCAGGTTCAATTTTGGACACATTATGTAAAAACCTAGCTCTGTTGGGAAATCTCTAATACTGGGAAAAATGGAAGGAAAAAGGACACTTAGCAGTAAGATGGGTGGAGTTGCTCACAGTAACAATAGATGCACCAGTAGAAAACCTGAAGGCGAACATTGGCCAGAGAAAGTCTATCATATCATTGCTAAGTGTCAACACCAACTTGATGACACTTCAATATTATTATCCTCTCACAGGAAGAGTAGGAAATGAGTGAAATTTTAGGGGACAAGAGAACTACCACAAAGGTGACCTAATTTGTTCAATTGTAATGTGACATCTTACTGAGGTAGAAGAGAAATGGCTATTGACATACAACAGATTATAATAGCATTTTTCTGTGCTGCTTAAAGGAGTAGAGGAAAGGTCACTGGCTATCTGGATGTGCCCTTTAGACAGGACCAACTTATCATTAAGTATAAACATGTTTGATTTTTTAAAAAATAAGAAGTAATAAAAATGAAGTAAAAGTTATTGCCATGCCTTTGACTAAATATGTACTTTTCATACTCTTTCATAAAAAAGAAACAAGAAACAGACAGACTTTGAACATCAAACCTATCCATACCCTATAGTTAGTGCAATTAATTAATTTAATATGAATAATAAAATTTAGTGTGAATTCTAAAATTTAGGAACTATGGTGATACACAACAGATCTCATAATTAATCAGTAAAACTGACTTTATTATCATATTATAAAAAACTTCTATGATTTTAGTAATCCCTGTTTCTCTACAAATATGAAGAAAACCTTGAAAATCATATGAAATATAATAAAGGTAAAGGTTTCCCCTTCCAGTTGTGTCTGCCTCTAGGGGGCAGTGCTTCTCTCTGTTTCTTAGCTGAGGGGCCAGCATTGTCCAAAGATTCTTTTGTGGACATGTGGCCAGCATGACTATACACCAAGGTGCACGGAACGCTGTTGTCTTCCCACGAAGTGGTACCTATTTATCTACTCACATTTGCATGCTTTCGAACTATAGGTGGGCGGGAGCTGGGACATGTAACAGGAGCTCATCCCATCGCGTACCACTCAGATCTCAAACCCAGGCTGTCAGCTTTCCCGATAACAAGCTCAGTGTCTTTAACCGCTGAGCTATCATGCTCTCTATAATTTTAATACTGTTATTTTTATGGAGGGAGGGTCCCACAGAGCAAAAGCGCTGAGGGGCTCACCAAAGACATGCTGAAGCCCTTGCCTATATAACATCATTGTGCTTGGAAAGCAAAGAAAGAGAATTATACAGTAATCCATTCAATTTCATTCTTCCACTAACAGTTTATACCATAATTAGGAAGAAGGGAAGTAGAGAGGTATGGTGTAATCTAAATATGTAAAATTTACACAACACACACACAAAATGTCAGGCTGTCGAATCTGGTAGAATAAACTCCTCTGAAAGCTTTGGGCCTCCACAGTAAGTAGAATTTCACCCCAAGCATTATTTTCAGCTCTCTCACTAATGTTTGGCTTCCCTCGCTGGCAGGTCATTTCCGTAGGAGACAGGACTCTCCTTGTGAAGCATGTATCTGTGCTAATTAAAAATGAACAAGCGGCAACTGCAAGGATTGTTGACGTACAATAATTGCCACCCCACAAACATGGGGTGGGAGGGAGCAAGCTGGGATTAGCAATCAATTCTATTGAAGTCTCTGATTCATTTATGTAAGTAGTTCGTGATGGTCTCACTCTCTCACATGAAAAACAAACAAACTGATATTTGCCCAGGAGGACAATTCTGAATACATAGATTTTAAAAGAATAGACAGGATTGTTTCATTATCTGAATCATTTGAGCTGGGAATGGTTCTCCTAATTCCATTTCATGTAAAAAGTAATATGAACTCCAAAGCAAATACACTTCAGACTCCGTGTACTCCAAATTGGAAAGTGTTACTGCTGGGAGAAAATGGGCTACTAAAGGTTTGTGATGTACCATAGTTTGTACTGAAGCTCAAATATTCACAAGTGGTTCACGATAAAACAGCATTGTTTCCAGGATAATAAACTACTTGTCAGCAAAAATCTGAAAAAGCTTATTGAGTGGTGCTAGCCAGGGGTGGGATTCAGCCGGTTTGGATCGGTTCAGGCGAATCGGATGATAATTTTACATCTGGTTCGCCGAATTGGTAGTTGCAAGGACTGGCTGGCCCCGCCCACCCTGCCCTGCCCCTTCCAGGAGTCTCCATGTGACCCATTTTGGATGCCAGGTAAGTGCAAGGCCCACACGAAGGCTCTGGGAGGGCAAAAAACAGGCCTCCCAGAAGTTCTGGAAGTCCAGAAATGGGCCCGTTTTTGGCCTCTGGAGGGCCTCCAGAGCCCGGGGGAGGCTGCTTTTGCCCTCCTGGAGGCTTGAGGAAAACCTCTGTAGTCTGGGGAGGGCAAAAAACAGGCCTCCCTGAAGTTCTGGAAGTCTGGAAACAGTCTTGTTTCCAGCCTCTGGAGGACCTCCAGAGGCTGGGGGAGGCTGTTTTCACCCTCCCGGAGGCTTGAGGAAAGCCTCTGGAGCTTGGGGAGGGTGAAAACGCCCCCCGCCCCCATGGTGCAGGAGGCTGAGTAGCCCACGCCCACCAAGGCCACGCCCACTCAGCGACCGGGCAGAGAACTGATTGCTAAAGTGTTTGAATCCCAACCCTGGTGCTAGCCCTTTTTTTGATTTGCAATCCAAGAACGATAGACAAGAGTTGTAGTACATAGTTTATTGTTAACCTGGTTTGAGTGCTGAGAAACTACCATAAAGAAACAATAGGGAAAGATGTTTATTCTATTTATTTCCTACAAAATTGCTAGAAACTTTATTGGCGGCGCAGCAGACTAAAGTGCTGTTAAATAGCACCAGTTGCCTGCAATTACTGCAAATTCAAATCTCACCAGGCTCAAGCTTGACTCAGCCTTCCATCCTTTCGAGGTAGGTAAAAGGAGGACCCGGTTTGTGGGGGCAATAAACTGACTTTGTATAAAAAAGAACACCGCTTGGGGGGGGGTGCAAGCCCTACTAAGCAGGTATATACAAAAGTAAGAAGGCTATTGCTTAACGTATTGTAAGCCGCCCTGAGTCTCTGGAGAAGGGCGGCATATAAATCGAATCAATCAATCAATCAATCAATAATAACTTCATAATAATTTAAGCAGAAGGTAGTATTGTTTTCAGTCAAGTCAGACAGAGAGAGCCAGCAGGGAAAGACAGATAAATCAGCTGCTTTTCAGAGACGTCTGATATCACACCTCGACACATGTGGACATGTCTGAATACATAGAATTGTAGAGGTGGAAAGAACTCTGGAGATCTTCAGTATTTAAAATTCAAACACGGAAAATACAGGCATAGATTCACTCCCTCTGCTGTATGTAGTCCGCCTGGACTACTGTAATGCTCTCTACATGGGGCTCCCCTTGAGGAGCACCCGGAGGCTCCAACTGGTCCAGAATGCGGCCACGCGAGTGGTTATGGGAGCGACATGGCGCTCCCATGTAACACCTCTGATGCGCAAGCTGCACTGGCTTCCTGTGGTCTTCCGGGTGCGCTTCAAGGTATTGGTTACCACCTTTAGAGCGTTCCATGGCTTAGGACCTGGGTACCTACGAGACCACCTTCTGCCACTGGTAGCCTCTCACCGGCCAGTACGCTCCCACAGAGAGGGGCTCCTCAGGGTGCCGTCGGTCAAACAGTGTCGGCTGGCGGCCCCCAGGGGGAGAGCCTTCTCTGTGGGGGCACCTGCCCTTTGGAACGAGCTCCCCCTGGAGATATGGAGGATCCCGGATTTACGCACTTTCCGCTGTGCCCTCAAGACTTTTTTATTCCAACAAGCTGGACTGGCCTAACTCCTTTTAACTGTTTAATTTTAATTTTAATTTGCTTTTAAAAATGGGGTGTTTTAATTAGTATGGGCCAAAATTTTAATTGTGCCTGTATAACTTGTTCGACTTGTGAAAAGCAAAAGATTAGCCTTCCTTCCCTGTCTCTTTCTGAAGCCTTTGGAAGTGCAAAAATGACATTCTAAACTTTTTGCATAACCAGTGCCTATCTCAGATGTAAAATCAGTCTTCTCAAGATGCTTCTACAATCTTGCAATCCCTTGCATGAACAATTTAGGAAGGTATGATTCAGGCAACCAGTTTGTAACCAGGGGACATTAAAAGAGGAATATATTATTACCTGTCTTTGTTGAAGAAAAGAAATCTGAGTTTTTTCTCTGAAATTATATCTGTCTATCTATCTATCTATCTATCTATCTATCTATCTATCTATCTATCTACCTACCTACCTACCTACCTACCTACCTACCTACCTACCTCTATCTATCTATCTATCTATCTATCTATCTATCTATCTATCTATCTATCTACCTATCTACCTATCTACCTACCTACCTACCTACCTACCTCTATCTATCTATCTATCTACCTATCTACCAACCTACCTACCTCTATCTATGTATTATCTATCTCAGATGGTCTTTTGAGGTTGACCACAAAAAGTCCAATATAAGATCATAAAAGTAATTTTCCTATGAAACTATACTGGAAAAAGTAGTTTTGGGACAAACAAAATAATTCCAAAGGTAAGAAGACATCAGAAAAACAACTAGCCCAAAAAGTTTAATAAATAGCCTGAAGAATCTTTAATAGCACTGATACAGGTACAGTATATGAAAAGTAAGAAAATTTCAACAGTCAGTTCTTCCCAAAGAATCTTCAAAACCTGTTCTAGTTCTTTATTTTTGGCTTTCTTGAAATTGGAGATTCCATTCTATGAATTCTGAAATAATAGCACTCACAAAATGGGAGACACTGTCACTATGGTCCAAAATGAAGGCAAAAAATGAGGAGTTGTTTCTATATAAGGTTATTTAAAGTTAAGCCCCAAATAAACTACACCTACATGCTTTTGTTAATCAGCCTCGGGAGAAAGAACAAGAAGACAGTAATTTGACTGAAATGATTCTTGGATCCTAGGTCTTGCCTATTGTGTTGGCTACTATGCCAGTCTTGAAAAAGTACACAAAGGCTCACCTGGTTGTAAACATAACCATCCAATAGTAACAATCAAGAACATTTCCAGATTCCTGGGAGCAATTCATTAAAGCATACAAATGATTCAATTAAGCTACATCACTATTCCTGGAGCAAGTCCATTCATCGATTTCAATGGCAAAATCATCAAAGCATTCACCCCCAAACCATTCATTGGAGGTCAATGGAAGGCTCCTGCAATGGTGTAGATTTATCCTATCAAATAATTCACCTTGCCAATTTCTAGCACTTGGCATCTGGGGTCTAAAGAGAAAATTATATTAGCTCCAAGACTTTTCAATAGACCGCAGCCAAGTGCAATGTTTACTTGCTCATTTCCTGAGAACAGTGCTTATTTGCTTCCATGGGTTTTAATTCTTGGTTATGGTACACTCTGTTCAGGAATCTTATTATGAAGAAGTTGCTCAAAGGGTGAACTACAGGATATAATAGCATTTGGCATTACATATTCTCAGGTCAGGCCATAACCAGAGGATATTGAAACTTCCATTTCCAGCTCATGCTGTACTCCATACAAACCCTGCTCTGTGTAGCCAACCATTAAATCACAAACTGGCAGGGAAAGATTGATCCTTTATTAATATAGACACATAACCTTATTTTCCCTCCCTTCTGCAACCCGGCATGGATATGGATCATGCTGTGGGGGGAAGGGAGTAATTCGTTTCAGTCACATGGTCAGCCAATTTGTGGAAAGATACAGCAAAGTCCATTCCATTTACCAATTGAAGCCTTCTGCTTCCCATGCAGGAGGGTTTATTGATTTATTGATATCTTGATTTGTTTTATTTACTTACTCACATTTGTACAGGTGCCCATCTCACTTAGTGACTCTGGGCAGTATACATAAAACTAATCAAGAGTGCATAAAAACCATTTAAAACAATCTGTGTAAATTAAAAAAAAAACCCAAGAAAAAAAAAACAAGAGAAAAACCAAAATGACAGAAAAACAAGCAGAGAGAACGCATCCTTGCCAAGTTTTGCACACCAGCGATCAAAATCTGCCAGATGATGCCCTGTGCCTCAAACCAGCCTTAATGAGCATCTGATTAGTTAGTTGAGTTCTCTGTATTATCATAATAATTGGCCATCTATTAATTTTTATCCATCTTTATAGGATTTTTTTTTTAGATTTTTGTTTTTATACACATATCGGATAGTTTTTAAAAAAAGCTTTCTATATTTTATGTTTTTTTAGCTTTTAAAATTATTAACCATTTGTATTCTAGATTTGTATTCTAGATTTGGTTGAAGCAGAGAACACATTCCCTTAACTGTTATATAACCATTTCACTGGCTCCACTCTGCGGTATTATCCTTAAACTAGCTGACAAAGCCATATTCACCTTCTTTATTTCTTTCAGTGCTACCTATTGCTACATCCTGGGATTGTAATTAGAGCAATTGGCACAAGATGGATGCCGATTGTGTCTTCTACCATTGTAAATCAGGTAACAATTTTTGCTATGTAAAGCAATAAGAATATCTACCAAGCTGTACCTTCTGCTGCTTCAGAAGTTGTAAATTGCAGAAGACGGAATGGCAGAACAGATAAACTTTCCTTGGTTAAAAATGGGTTATTTGTTTCTCAGAACCTCCTCCCAGTGATTCCTGGAACCAGACAATTCATTACAGAATTCCAAAAATGCTTTGTTTCTTCATTTGGAGGTCATGTACCTTGCATTAAGAAATCCCCCAATAAATTCTCTGTGGTAATCTTTTGGAGCTTTACTGCTAATTTCTGCAAATAATACCAGGGTGGGCACTTTGACGTTCTGATTCTGATCAACCTGAGGTGCCATCGCAGGCAGCAGGGTAAAAAGATGTAAGGTACAAAATGTACCATGTGTGCCCTAGTTAGCTTCCTGCTTTAGTGATGCTGAACATTATTCCTTTGCTTACTTTGTGGAAAATTTCAGCTTCGTAGCTAGTCAGATTCTTTTTTTTTTTTTGGCATGAAATGTTCCTTGCCTGAGGTTGCAAAGTGTCATGGACCAGCTCTGTGTCTGATTCAGCATGAGACATTTTTGCTTCTTTCTACTATAATTCCTGCTACAGCTGTAATTTCTCTTGTGGCTTACAAAAAGCAGGGTTGCAGCTACCACAGTTGGTGGATATTCAGGCCATACAGCTGTTTGGATTAAAATGAAGAAAGGCAATTTGAAGAATGCGCAGGTCCAGAGACTGCTGCTCTAGGCACTTCCTTCAATTAAACACATATTTCCTTGGGATTGACTGGTAATCGATAGAGCCAATATATATATATATACCCTTTAAAGCAATTAGGGTAACAAAATGAATTTGGCAGTAGATACTAAGCCAGAAGATATCCCATTCTTATTAATCATTCTAGTTTCACAGTTAAGCTGAAGTCATCTTTATTTTTACTACTTCTAATTGCAGATGCTCCAATGGATTTTATCTATCTTTTTTATTTTTATTTTATAGAACTGAAACTTGTTTATTGGGTGTGAGGTGCAGTGGCCTAGAGGTGGTGCTCTCGCCTCACAATCAGGAGGCTGTGAGTTCCATCCTAGGGTAGTGGCTGATATTTCTCTCTCTAGGCACAATGAGTAAATAGCAGCTGCGAACTCTACATTGGTGACAGGAAAGGCAGCCGGCCAGTAAACATTCAGCTCCATTCAGTTGCCTCAACTCCACCCCGATGCAAGGGATTATGGGGTCATTAAAAGATTTTTTTAAAAAAACCTTGTTTATTGGGCCTTTCTTTTCCTAAAAGATTGATCAAATCAAGGCTAACTTCCACAATTTCTGTCCTTTTTAACTCAAAACTTAGGAATTTTCTCAGTACTGTATTGAAAAAGACATCTGCAACATTTCTGAGTGTTTCTTTTATCATAATGAGATGCATATGAAAAATAACGCTACAGATTGACCTGTATGACAGGGTTGTTGTTAGAATCAGGAAAATATGTGAAATCTTGTGAAGAGCAACACAAATCCAAATTATTTCAGATAACTAAAGTGCCAAAACCCAGGCTTTCTAGGAATAGATGGGTAAAAAAAAAAAAAAGGCACATTTCAGAATAAAACCCTTTTTTGATTCATCTTTTATTGTTCTGCCTAAGGCTAAGAGCCGACACTAGTGACTAAAATTAGACAGGCTTTTATGGTATTTATATTTAACTGAAATGTTGCAAAATTGCTGCGATTTTTAATAGCACAAAATTTTAAAGGGTTCATTTTAAAGACATTTGCATGATTTTATCAGCAGAATTTTATCATTATGCTATTGTCAGACTGAAAAATGTATAGTAATCCCCCTTTAATTAATATAATACCCTGTTTCCCCCAAAATAAGACATCCCCTGATAATAAGCCCAATTGGGCTTTTGAGCGCATGGCAATAAGGCCAAGCGCTTATTTCAGGGTTCAAAAAAATATAAGACAGGGACTTATTTTTGGGGAAACATGGTATGCGAGAATCAATTATATCATCGCCAACCCATGTTATCAGTCTGATGGCATATTTCTATTCGTGCTGATTCTGTCTTCCTAAGTACAGTACTGGTATATTGAGCTGATTGTCTGTGTTTTCCACTTCCATTAACAACCTGGCCGCTGATTATTTTGTAGGGAGGTATGTTGGCAAACTGAGGTCTTTGACAGTGCTGGAACTTCCTAGCTTTGAGTTTCATTTCTGGCTTACATCTGAGACCCCAAGGAAAGGCTATTGTTCTGACCCAGCTCTCCAAACACAACAAACCCTCTAAAGTTAACTCAAAGATTCCTTTATTAGGAGCGCCAGCAGCCCCAGCAAAAAGTTTCTCTCTCAACACTGGCTAACACATCTATTCATTTTCATTCCCTGCCTTTTATCCCCAGAGCTAGGGTGGGGCTTCACTAGCAGCGGTGGCTCTTCCTTCCTAAGGATCGGCCCATGGATTTCCACTGCTCTTCTGCACAGCTGCACGTCAGGCACTGGACCCAGTTGTTCCTCCTCTTCTTCATTAACCACCCCCAGACCTGGGGGCTGCTGATAGCTCCATTCCTTCTTCCCCCTTGGAGTTCTCAGGTTGCCTTGTTGCTGACCCTGACTCCCACACCTCCTCCTCCTCTGACTCGGCTGCTGGAGGGGCTGGTGGCTGACAAACGACAACAGCTATATGCATTAGCATTCAATATTGCAACAGGTTGACCATCCAAGGTCTAACACTGAATTGAGTTAGTTGCCCCTTTAGATTGCAAATAACGACTCTCTTGCAGGGGCATCTGCAGCAAGCCAACATTTTCATCAAAATGATGACATATGCATTGTGATGTCACAAAACAACTTCTGGACTTGCACGTAAAATCACAATGCAAGCACCCAAGGGGCAGAGTTTGCAACTTGTTACTCAGTGGCCCTCCTCTCTCTCCGAGCGGACACTTAGGCTCATTTGATTGATGCAACATGGCTGTACACACAGCTCTCTCATTGCTCAAGTCCCTTTATTAGAAATCAGACCTGAGGGAATTTTTTTTTATTATTATGGTTATTTTTTTATGTTTTATTATGGTAAGACTAACAGCAGAACATGTCATAACGAGCTAGGGTCTCAGTGTGCAGCTGTTGATTTCCCTCTGATTCTCCTCCACAGCCTATTGTGGGAATTTATTCACAGGCACATGATATCCTCTTTTTCCTGCCATGGCATTGCCTTCATTTTGCTTCCAACATAAACCTGAGGCAAAATCGTCATTAGCAGTCTTATTGTTAAAGAAGCACTTTTGTCCTTGGTTAACAATAGGATACACTTTGCCATTCGCCAAGCCACAGATGTTGTCAGGTACCACTAAAGCAGTAGCTCCCAACCTTTTTTGGCCATGCCCCACCTAAGCATCTCTAAAATCCTGATCCCCCCTCCCGTGATATATAATTCTTACTATTCAAAAAGTGACTCCTACTCATGCAGAGGAAGTTAAAAGGCCATTAACTTGGTTTAAACAAGATTCCAATTGCCCCCATTAAAAATCAAATTGCCTCCCTGTGGGGCATGGGCCCCACATTGGGAACCACTGCTCTAAAGGGTGGGATCAGCTTGGCATCTATTAGCTTCCTTAGAGTGATATTGGTAGCCCTCCCTCCCCTCCTTCATGGCTTTTCTGTTGTGGGCAGTAAGAGAATCCTGTTCATTGAATTGGACTCTTTTCGGGACATATCAAATTTCTAAGCCTATTCCCAGCTTTGGAGACCTGGATGCCCCTTCTTATCAGCAGTAATGGAGGGCAGGGGGAAGACACTGCTTCATGAAACAGCAGAAAAAGAGAGAGAGGAACTTCTATCACTGTCCCTTGCTTCCCTCATCCCCAATACCTGTTAGCTGTCATTCAGATTGCTTTTGAATATGGGTTTAACGTGCTTGAGTAGAAATATGGTTTGCACCCCTTCATACCCAAGGGTGTCAGGAGATCTGGGATGGAAGAGCCTCCCCTCTACATGACACCTTTCCCAGCGCAGGTGATCTCCATGCTGGGAGAGAAATTGAAGGAGAAATGGGAAACCCATAGATCTAGCTTGAGACAAAACCATTGCCAAACATAGCCTGTTCTGTGTATAGGGAAGAGGTGTGAGAGACAAACTTGCCTATCAGGAAACAAACACACCATCCTCCAACTGGAAGGAGGAACAGACGGGTGTGGATGGGAAGAAACCCTGAGGAAGAGACCGGAGTGTCATTCATGTTCTGAGCAGTGCCATTTTAATTTCCCATGATATCCTCAAGTATCAAGGTAATGTCAGCAATCAAAACAGCTACTTGGCAGTACTCAGAAATCCCTGTCCTGCAGGTTGATAGATACCGATACCCACAAATCTACTGAAGGCTACCGATTAGCAGACGTGTGTGTGTGTGTGTGTGTGTGTGTGTGTGTGTGCGCGCGCGCGCGCAAAACCGGGAGCGAGCCCCATTTGTGAGCAAATAAACTAATTTAAATACAAACAAACAAACAATCACCATGCCTCAACATGCTTTAGAGGTTGAGATGTTCCTATTTACATAGATAAAAATCCAAAGGAGGGAAAACGGAGTTGTGTTAAACTCTTGTCACGAGGCATTAGAGCTCCATTTGAAGCGCTCGAGTAGTATTAATAGAAATAGAAATAACCACCAAAGACATGGGGGCCATGACTCAGGGCCAGCAGGCTATCTGGGAAGGAAAGCAAAAGCATAGCCTGAGTCACAAAAACTTTTGGTGTCAGGCTGACCACAGTCCTCTGCTGAGAAGGCTGGGTTTATAATTCCAGCTGCGTCACCAAGCTGCTGTGAAGAGGATGAAGATTTGACAAATCCTAACAGCTATTACAATGCTATCGGGAGAACGCTTTCCAAAAGTAGGTTGCGTTTCCGGAGCGGTCTGACTAAGACAAATGCTGCATTTGACATCGACTTCACTAAACACAGCAGGAAGCCAGGCACTGCTACTGATGACTATGCAAAGAACAGTGTAGAACAGATTTCTCCAGGTGGCAAAGAGGCACCTTCTGCCTCTTGTTGTCACCAGGTGAGACCTATGGTAATCTGATTGCTCTGAGTTTCTGAGCAAACAATACCCTCTGGTACACCCCCCCGCCCTCTGTTTTGCCCTGAGGCAGTCTGTCCTCCAACGGAGTGTCATAAATTGCATATCATCCAATCATCCTTTCATAGGGTTCTTTAGCCCCATCAGGATGCTCTATTGCAGACTCATGGGGCAAATCTCAGGGCAGGCATTCTCCCTTTGTTTTCTCATAACTGGCAACAGAACTACATTTGAGAGGAACGCAATGCCCTTCTAGTGTCATTTCGGAAGGGCCCCATAGTAATACATTAACCTCTGGCTTGCCAGTTGATTGACCTGTTCAGGAAGCAGTCACACAGAAATTCAAGGAGCATCAAACGAGTAGGAGTGCTATTCCTAACAACTCCAACCCTTCACATCAGGGGTGAAATCCAATTTTTTTCCCTACCGGTTCTGTGGGCGTGGCTTGGTGGGCGTGGCTTGGTGGGTGTGGCAGGGGAAGGATATTGCAAAATCTTCATTCCTACCCCACTCCAGGGGAAGGATACTGCAAAATCTTCATTCCCTCCCCTCCTAGGGGAAGAATATTGCAAAATCGCCATTCCCACCCCACTCTGGGGCCAGCTGGGGGTGGTATTTGCCGGTTCTCCGAACTACTCAAAATTTCTGCTACTGGTTCTGCAGAACCTGTTAGAACCTGCTGGATTTCACCCCTGCTTCACATGCAGCACAGCCAAGCTCTTTCCATGTCCTCTTCTGCCTCCGCTGAAATTACAGTCAGAATAACGAGAGTTGGAAGGGACCTTGGAGGTCTTCTAATCCAACCCCCTCTAGGGAGATCCTATACCATTTCAGACAAATGACTGTTCAATCTCTTCTTTAAACCCTCCAGTGATGGAGCACTCACAACTTCCAAAGTCAAGCCATTCCACTGATTAATGAAGGCAAGCCATTCCATTGATTAATAGGTGGAATTAATTAATAATCAATTATTATTATATTAATAAATGTAATGGATTAATAACAAATTAATCCGGTTGCTTGTGCCATGGATTGGAACTTTTCCCCTGTGGACTTATAACACCATGGTGGTCTCCCGACCATGGACTATTTTCACCCCTAATGATCGGATGTACTTGGTGTCTGAGCTCCTTCCCCTGCGAGACTCCCCCCTCTTGCAGGTTTGGCCCTCCACTCTATCGAGGGCCTATCTTGATGACGGATTTTGGAATCCCGAGAGATGGCATGTTGCGAGGAGGGGGCTGTGGGGGTTTTTTGGGGAAATTTTGTAACAAAATTTTAAAGGATTCTGGGAGGGGGGTGGATTGTGTGGGTATGGGGAGAACCCACGGGGGAGGGGGCCTGGTCCGGCTGAGGAGCGCGGCACGGGAGGTGCGGGACTCGGGGTCAAGGAGGGGGTTAGAGCTTGTGTTGTTGATGGACATTATATCAGTACTGTGGGTGGGAGGGGCAGACATGGCGGGAGCAGGGGGCCATATCATGTTGTGGGAATGCGTGCTCGCTGTCTTCGAGCGGTGGCGCGCTCTGGCCTCCAAAGCTCCTCTTGTTCCCCAGGTTGCACAGACCCTCAGGCCCTGGGCCTTCGGCTGATGCTATGCAATGCCAGGTCCATGGTAAATAAAGCCCCCCTCATTTGCGATCTTGTTCAGGAGGGGGCAGCAGACCTGGCGGGTATTATGGAGACCTGGTTGGGCCAGGAGGGGGGGTCCCCCTCGTTGAAATGTGCCCACCCAGTTTTCACACATTTCATCAGCCGAGGGGATGGGGCGGGGGGGGGTGGCGGTTGTCATTAAAAAAGGTCTTGGTCCAAGGGTGGCCACTGTTCCTCAAACGGCCGGATGTGAGTCCCTCCTTGTGAAGTGGGGTCATGGGGTACAGATGGGCCTGCTGGTTATGTACCTGGCTCCCTGTCACGTGGCGGCGGCCCTGGCTGAGCTGCTCACGTTATAGCCGCGGTAGCGGTTGATACCCCCAGGCTTATGGTCATGGGGGATTTTAACCTGCCATCCGTCGGTGAGGCGTATGAGGTGGCTCAGGAGTTCATGGCTTCCATGACGGCTATGGACCTGACCCAGTTAGTTCATGGCCCTACTCACACGGGGGGAAAACACCCTGGACTTGGTTTTTGTCTCTGATCAGTGGCTGAGTGGTCTTGAGATAAGGAATATAGCGATCAAGCCCTTGTCATGGTCGGATCACTCCCTCCTTCGCTTTGACCTTCGAACCGCCACATACCCCCGCAGGGAGGCGGAACCGATGAGGTGGTTCTGCCCCAGGCGCCTGATGGATCCGGATAGGTTCCAGACGGAGCTTGGGCCATTCCCTGAGGCTCTGGCTCATGGCTCGACTAAAGACCTAGTGGCCGCCTGGGATAGGGCGGCCCCTGGAGCTTTGGACTGGGTCATGCCTTTGTGGTATCTGACCTGGCGCCGGTCTCACCTGGCTCCTTGGTTCACCGAGGAGCTGAGGGAGATGAAGCGCTGGAAAAGATGCCTGGAGAGCAGTTGCAGAGCCAGCTGTTCTGAATCCGACTGAACACTGGTAAGGTCTCATATTAAGACCTACCTGGTGGCGATAAAAGCGGCAAAATGCAATTATTTTTCTGCTCTTATTGCATCATCAGATAATCGCCCAGCCGCCCTGTTTAGGGTGACCCACTCCCTGCTCCACCAGGGAGTGCGGGAGGACTCCTTGGAGGGTAAAGCCAAGGACTTTGTACAGTATTTGTATGACAAAATCGCTCAGATTCAGGAACACTTGGACTCTGACTGGGTAGATTCAGGAGGGATGATGGAGGCAGGTCTTGAGAATATTATCTGGGAAGAGTTTGATCCTGTGACTCCCGAAGACATGGACAGGATACTGGGCGGACTGAGCGCGGCCACATGTTTATTGGACCCGTGTCCCTCCTGGTTGGTGCTTGCCTCCCGGGAGGTTACACGAGGCTGGCTCCAGAGGATTATTAATGCTTCCTTGAGTGAGGGTGTCTTCCCCGCCGCCTTGAAGGAGGCGGTGGTGAGGCCTCTCCTCAAGAAGCCTTCCCTGGACCCGGCAGCATTGGCTAATTATCGTCCAGTCTCCAATCTTCACTTTATTGCGAAGGTTGTTGAGAGCGTGGTAGCGCGACAGCTTCCTCAGTACCTGGATGAATCGGCTTATCTAGATCTGTTCCAGTCAGGCTTCAGGCCTGGATACAGCACGGAAACGGCATTGGTCGCATTGGTTGATGATCTCTGGAGGGCTTGGGACAGGGGTTGCTCCTCTGTCCTGGTCCTATTAGACCTCTCAGCAGCTTTTAGTACTATCAACCATGGTATCATGCTGCACCGGTTGGAAGAGTTAGGGGTGGGGGGCACTGTGTTGCAGTGGTTCTCCTCCTTTCTCTCCGACTGGTCGCAGTCTGTGTTGACAGGGGGGCAGAGGTCGACCCCGAGGCCCCTTGTATGTGGGGTGCCACAGGGGTCGGTCCTCTCGCCCTTTCTGTTCAACATTTATGTGAAGCCGCTGGGTGAGATCATCCGTGGTTTGGGGGTGAAGTACCATCAGTACGCTGATGACACTCAGCTGTACATCTCCACCCTGGATCACCCCAATTATGCCCTTGAAGTGATGTCCCGGTGCCTGGAGGCTGTACGGATCTGGATGGGGAGAAACAGACTCAGGCTCAACCCAAGACCGAGTGGCTGTGGTTTCTGACGTCCTGATATAGTCAGTTGGTGCCATCACTGACTATTGGGGGCGAGTCGTTGGCCCCCACGGAGAGGGTTCGCAACTTGGGTATCCTCCTGGACTCACGGCTGTCTTTAGAAGAGCATTTGATGGCTGTGACTGGAAAGTAGTAAGTAGCATGTTACCCATGGACAAATATTTTCCCAAAGTAACCACAGATGGAATGAGAACACCAGACTGCAAATTGAGTAAAAGACAGAGAACAACTACTCCCTTTGATTGATTGGTACCCCATCCATTTTTCAAAGGGTGAGCTAATATTCCTGACAGATATGATGTGGCCAAAGAGATCAGATGTTAAGCAGGCAGAAATAGGACTGAAAGTAATAGCATTAATGGGGACTAACATTAATCCATCAACATTTTCCTTTCAACTATTTTCTTCTTTTCAAGCAATCCATTCCCTTCTAGATCACTCTGTGTGACTAGTTCTTTGTGAACAAGCAACCCCATTTTGCAAAAAATGCCTACATTTGAGCAGGTCCTTCAAAATTCCAAATGTACCCAGCATCACAAATAGTTGGAATAACTTGCTAAAACCATGGTCTACAAACCAAACACATCATATGAAATCAAAACCAACTTAAGGTTTAGTAAAATATGTGAGCCTTGGCTTACGAAAACACTGATGATTTCATAATCAATGATATTCAAGCAAGTTTTATTTAATAAAGCATATTTTTTGAGATCCTTTTATTTGTTTGTTTGTTAAATTTCTACATCACCCATCTCACCAACAGCCATAACCAGCATGGCCATGCATGGCTTTGTAATCCAAAACACACAGAGACTACTAAATTACTTTTTCCTGCTTTAGTTGAAAAGTAGTACAACTCCACTTAGAAATTGTAAAGTCCATTAAATCCAATGTAAAATATTCTCATGTCAAGACAATTTGAACTATAGTTCTCTTGCTATAGGGAATTCAACTTGATGGTTTCATCTTCTAATAGGAATAGCAATGTGATCCATAGTATAAGATTATTGTACAGTCATGCTGAAAGGTGGAAAAATAAGTGCAGTGAAGTTTACCTTTCCAATACAAATGAAGCATAAATGAGCAGTTTGCAGTAAAACTCCCTTGAATTGTCAAGTTCCAAAACATCTTTCTCTCTCCACTGTTAAACTAGACCTGGGCAGCCCAGACTTTCAACCATAGAAATTCTCTACTCTACTTTCTACTTTCAGCCATAGAAATTCACTGAGTTAATTTAAGCTACCTCCCCATCCTCAGTCTAACCAACTTCAGGAGTTCAGTGGGGAAAATCCTACGAATGCTCTTTGTCCTCCTGGAGAAAAAGCAAGATATGAATTATCATGATCTATTAATGTATAACTACATAAATAAATAGAATGTTCCTAACTTAGAATTTGCACAAAATGCTGTAGCTGCTTTTTATTGCTAAACCCAGGTTCTATAGGAACCCCTTACGATCTCTTAGTTCTTGGTCAATGATCAAACTATTTTGAGAAACACCCTCCTTCACATCTGATTAGAATAAATTAAGAAATAAATATTCAAGATACATTGGGTCCAAGTTTGGAAATACATTTTCAATGTCACATAATGAGGTCATTCCATCCAGGCACACTAGATATATCTGAAGATTGCAAACGCCTAATTCATAACCATTTTTATATTCAAACTAATATATAGGACATTGATACCTGGATACCTAAGGACCCTTAGAACATCCTACAATATACTGGGGGAAGGGACGGATTCATAACTAAGCTACTAATATTACAGGTAAAATCAGAAACTTGATTTTAACTTCCCATAGCAAATATCATTTCTCTGTGTGTTGCCAAGCTGACATGTTAGGTTTTGAAGAAATGCAAGAAAGAGCAAAGTTTGCTCAGCAGTTAGCTTTGTTTTTCTAATCAAGCCCAAACACTTGCAAGATCAACAGTGTGAAATGATGTAAAATAAAGGTTAAGAAAATAAAGATTGAATTGAGGATAATTCACATGAGGGAATCAATACTAAGCATTACTTCTAGGCAATTGGTGAAATCTGAACTGGTTCGCTGGCCGCATATGTGCAGTTCACACCAAATGTGCACTGTGCGTGCATGCGCACTACGCACCAAAAGGAGGCTTGGGAAGGTAAGTAGAGCAGCAGGAGGGGGGGGAATCAGCTGTGGCACGCGATCTTGGGAACCTTTTTTTAACTTTTAAAAAGCATTTTTTACTACCGGTTCAGGCGAGTAGGTATTAAAAAAATGCTTTAAAAAGTTTTTTAAAAAGATTTCCAAGATCGCGTGCCACAGCTGTGATCTTGGGAACCTTTTTTAAAACCTTTTTAAAGCATTTTTTTACTCCGGTTCACCCAAACCGGTAGTATAAAAATGCTTAAAAAGTAAAAAAAAAAAAAGTTCCGATGATCGCGCATCGCTCAGCTGTTCGTTGGAACTTTTTAAAAACATTTTTTTACTACCGGTTCGGCGAATCAGTAGCATTTTTTACTACCGGCTTGGGCGAACCAGCCCGAACCAATAGCATTTCACCCCTGCTTCTAGGGCAACAGAGGGACATTGATTCTTGTAGAAGCTCTGTAACAGTCAATGAATATTAAGACCCTGAAGCCAGTGATACCCTAACACTAAACCACATCTTGTGTATATCCTGATAAAGTGGGGGCACAGAACATTTATGGTTTAAGGACATTTGTGAAAGCTTTAAAAGGGATTTGTGATTTTGTGAAGAAATCTGTTTAAAGGGCTTAACTGTATGTTTTGGTTATTAAGGAACTCAGCTTGAAATAAAGAATGCAAATGTGTTTTTCTACTTTAATCATGTTTTTATATATATATAAATCAGGAACTCTCAGAATGTTTATCTGTGAAAAAAATTGCATTTGGGAGAAGAATGCTGCTTTAAAGGTGGAATAGGGAAGAATGTAAATTGCCTTAACAGTGGCCTGGCGATGAGAGGAAAGCCATATCATGAGGACTGGTCCTCTGAAAACATTTCACAGGATGTCATCATGCTGCTGTTAGTGGGAAATGAGGATAAGTATGAATGTGTGAATGGCCTGGTTTTTCCTAATAGGATACACATTAGGAGATTAAATACATCAAGATTGGGAAAGCTGGGTTCACATGAGTATTTGAAATGTGGATTTACAGATGGCTGTTAACGTATAAGCTGAGTTGACAAAATTAGAAATGAGGAGGTGATAAGCCTCCTAGGAAAGCCAAGGGAAATAATCAAAACCATTAAAAAGTGAAAGTTAGAATATTCTGGACATGTGATGCAACACCTGGAAAAATACGGCATTCTTCACTTAATCCTCCAAGGAATGATGGAAGTCAAACGAGGCCCAGGCAGAAGAAGAACATCATGACTTCAAAATCTAAGAGACTGGTTTGGACAGAACTCAGCAGCACTTTTTTGTGCGACTGCTGATAAAAATAGGATCGCTAACATGATCGCCAACGTCCGATGAGGAATATGGCACAACAAGAAGAAGAAGGGTTCACATCACCTGGCTGGAAAAATCATCTTGAGGAAGAACAAGATGATGAGGCAATCAGACTGTCATGAATAGGGAGTCCCAGCCGTAGCAACAGAATCCCCTACTCCTGGCCCTTGTGAGTCAGATGTTGAACTGGAGGCTCATCCACCCAGCCCATGGGAACACTGCCAGCTCTGTGTGAAAAGACAGAAAGTGGGGAGATAGAGGAGTGCTCAGCTGTGCAGAAGGATATGACACAAGCAGGGACACTTGGGAGCAGCCTGATACTGCTGGAGTGCCAGCTGGTGACTGAACACTTCCTGGTATTTAAAACCGGACCTGAATATGCCAGAACAACTTTCTATATCAGTCTAATTTTGTAGACCGTGCCCTTTGCTTGAAACCACTCTGTAGCTAGTTCTTCATATTCTCAAGCTTTTACTATTTTTGTTAGAAACCACAACCTTTACTTTAATGATAATGAACACTTCTGTACTTCATGAATGTTGACTATGCCCCTTGAACATATATGATTATGTGTTCATATGATATGATATGAAGATATGATTCTGACTTAGCTTGCTAGAATCACAGTCCTAAAATTGCTGATTGACTGATTCAGGACAGAACAGCCATGCTTGATTTTTCCTCAGAATCCTTATATTATGCAGGCCGTCCAGGGGTAGGCTTCAAAAATTTTAGCAAGGGGTTCTCTGCCCGGTTGCTGGGTGGGCATGGCCATGGTGAGCTTGGCCTAGTTGGCCTCCTGCACCATGGTGGGGGGCGTTTTTGCCCTCCCCAGGTTCCGGAGCTTTTCTCGAGCCTCAGGGAGGGTGAAAATGGACTCTGGAGGCTCTGGAGGCCCTCCGGTAGGCCCATTTTTCGCCCACCCTGAGCCTCCATGCGCGCCCTGCACTTACCTGCATCCAAAATGGGCTGCATGGGAACTCCTGGGAGGGGAGGGGTGGGCAGGGCCAGCCAGGAGTGAGATTTGGGGGTTTTCTGAACTGCACAGAATCTTAGTTAGAGGTTCTCCCGAACCCCTGCGAACGCCTAGCAGCCCACCCCTGAGACCATCATTTCACACAGAAACATATATCCAGGACCAACCATTTTGGATTACTGTGATTGTATGACTACTTTTCACATGTACAATACTTTCACAAATATATCTATTTGTATAGAATTTTAGAAAGAATGTTGAAAAAAATAATGCTCTTGGTTTCTCCTTTGGCATTTATTTTCTGCAGCAAAGGAGAGCCATCATGTTATAATATAAGACAAGAGAGAAGCTAGAACCTCAGTTGCAGATAAAATAACTTCATTAACTTCATTGTAGCAGTAAAAACATCACTGACAATAGTGGAGCTTGTGTCAACTGTACATTTAATGCTAAAAATCCAGATACATTGCCTGAGCTATGCTCTGATTCAATCTTTCAGGGGCTTGTAGTATAATATGCATTTCTGAATACAGTACTCATTACATAGACTGGGGTGAGTGGGTAGATGAATAGAATCTGCTGTCTCATTTGATAATATAAGATTTAAAAATGTTTTGAAGCTGTTATGTAATATTTAATGTTAGCCTTGAGGGGTGCTTAATGCTCACTGAGCTTGCTTGTTTTCCTGAAGATGTTTCATTATCCAAACTAGGTAACATCACTGGTGATGTTACCTAGTTTGGATAATGAAACGTCTAAAAGAAAACAAGCAAGGTCAGAGAGCACCAAGAATCCCTCATGTCAATCCTGAGCTACAAATGTTCTCCTTTATTAAAGTTAGCCTTTTTTTCTTCGACATGAATTTTATATGAACTTGCCATCTGCTGCATGATCTCTGTTTAGAAAATTATAAATATTGGGATAAAACATTGCAGCCCTGCTTAAGAACTGCTTAAGAAAAGAAAAGGAGACTGAAACCTTTCTCAGAAAACCAGAAACCTTTTTCCACTCTGAAAGTTATGCAAGAGTAGTTCTTCTGTTGTGACAAAACTTGGGTAGATTCCATGGATGGCAGCCATTTTGTACAGCTTTGCCTTACAGAAGAGTAGGAAATAGCTGTGCTGTATGTGTCCCAGACTGTGTTTCTATCATGGTTTTAAGAAATGCTGAACCATACACAACTGCAGTCTCCCTATTCTACGGACTCTAAGGTTTTAATTTGTGGAAAGTTGAGCTGGTTTGTTTTAGCCTTCCCCCCACCCCCACCCCAAAATAGAGATTTGCCTAAGTCTGTTCATGCTATTCTTTGTCGCCCATGGTACCAGTCTGAGTTATTATGTACAAAGCTGACTTTGGCCAGGATTAGGACATCTATTGTCCTCCAGATATTGTCATGCTAGAACTAGCCCCATTCTTCCTTATTGGTTACACAAATGGTTGCTAGAAACTATAGTTCAACAACATTGGGAGGGTCAGAGATTTGTCTCTTGGGCCAATTTAGACTTTGACATATCAGAATATTTGGAACAGCTCTGGCTTACTTTTAGACAGAGCAAGAGTCCTGAATAAAACTTGCAGCTTCTAACATAGGAAAATAGGAAGTGCAGTTCTTAAAATATAAATAAATAAACAATGGAATAATTAAAGACTATGCTGACTATCCAACTACAGAGTAGGCTACCTGATTTGCTTTCCTTCCTTCTTTCTAGATTATATAGCCCATCACTGTAAGACATCACAGTCAGACACATATCCAATTTTTCCTGATTCAGTCAGGTGTAGAAATAGATAATCAGTGATTCCATGTAGATATTCCAGAGGAGAGGTAAAAAAACTGTAGAAGTCCACAAACAGAAGCAATTTATCCCCTGAACTCTTACCAGAAGATGCTTCCCATAAAGACATTAGCATTTTTACTAATTATGGCATCTACTTGGAGTAGACGTGAACCATTTTATCTTTAAAGTGCTTTGCAAATCTCCTGCAGTAGGCGTTTGTGGTTAGTTGAGTCTGATCCCATCTAGCCCATTAACCGAGAAAGGTCTGCCAGGCATTTCACGGAAGATTCAATAATAGTAAAGGTTGTATTTGTTGCAAAATTCATATCTTTGTGCTCTAACCACTTATCAGATGATAAGAAAGATCTTTCCGTCTGGAGAGCATCCAAACATTGCAGTGGAAATATTGGCCTTCGTCAAAGAGACCATATCTGACATAAAGCAATTTCCTATATATTTTTTATAATGCCCTACTGCTTTTGCTCATTTTTCATCATTTCAAGTTGGTGGGGTGGCTGCCTCATTCTCAGAAAGGGAATTGAAATGTTTTTGACCAAGGTAGAAAAAATATCCAAGGAAAGACTGGGAAATCTGTGCCTCTCCACATGTTGTTGAACTATAACTCCTTTAATCTCCATTAACCATGAAAGTAAAAACCACCAAGAGTTGCTTGGAGTTGTTATTAATATTAGAGGCCAAAATCGTCTGGTGCCCTACACTTTCCCATAGCTTTTAAAGATGTCAATAATTTTAAATAGAACCCTATGATGTTCTTTCCTGCTTGAATGCTTATCTACAACTTCTGTGGACATATAAAGCCTGCTTTATATATTCAGATAGACAAGGTATGGACAAACACAATCGTTTCCTCTCTTGTTGCCTTAGATATCCTCATTCAAAGGTGAGTTTTTTCCCCCACAATCATAGGAAAAGTACAGAGAAAACACAATGTTACTTGTAACTGACATGGGACAGTGTTTAATCTCATAAAACTGAACTGAATATTTGTTGGGCAAATGCAATGGCTTACCACAGTAAAATAGACTAAGTAGCAAAAGTGGTCTAAGGTAAATGGCCTTATTTTTGTTACTTAAGTTTTTTTAAAAAATGACTTTTGAATATTTGCCAAGATGGAATTGTTTCAGGATCCCAACAAGCATACTTGTCCTATCTCATCAAACCCCTTGTCACATTCGTTCTGATGTTTTATGCCGAGCCAGGCCAGAAGGCTGGTATGCTACTGTGATATTCTGACAGAACACTTTGCATTTCAAATGCCACGCCCACCTGGATGACAATATTTATGGCTTTGTTCACAAGCCTCCTTCTCTGATAAGGCTCCAACTGAACAGCCATACAATGGTTGCTCAGAGCACAGGGTGTTTTGCTACAGGCATCAGGGCAGGTGCACCTGTGCTAAAAACTAACATAATAAAGGTTCGTTTACCGATAACCAGATTTTAAGACTAGTATAGAAAGGTAAGGCCAATTGCTATAATGGGGAAAAAATAATAATGATAAAACTCAAATACTGACTTCTCGGAGAGATGATCACATTTTTTTTTATCAGATCTGGAAAGATTATATAAGATATGCTAAGAATAACTTTTCTTTTAATAAATTTAGCATTATGGGGAAATTATGACTGAATGTTGAGATATATTGTCCTGGACTATTATCTTGTATTCTTGTTTCTTCTTGCCTTACAGAATATTAAAAATGAAAAAAAAAAGAATGATAATACTGGGAGGGGGGAGTGTGGTATGAGAAAGCAGTAAGTTACATAACTATCTCATTGTCTTGGTAGGTCAAAATTCCTAGGGAGGAAAAATACTGGATGCTGCTGTTGAACTTGTAAACTATCTAGGAAGAACCAGATTAGTAAAATTATAGATCAAAAGCCCCCCCCCTTTTTTTTTGCATTAAAAGCACACCAATCAAATGCTAGACATAAAAGGAATAAGGAAGTATTTTGAGTTTCAGCCAGGCCGATGCTATGAGTCCAATATCCTAAGAATAATCCACATACATACTATTATAACACTCATCAATGGGCCAACTCCTCACTCAATCACCCCAAATGCTCTCTGGAATCATCAGATTTTCAGCAGGTTTCTAAATATTAGGGTGATAGAGTTTGTCAACATTATATCTGGTGGGAGATATAAGAGAAGAGCTTTTGCACAAAATGCTCTCCTTGGAGCCCTTTTTTTACATGAATTTGGGGTCTTTAGCAAGTCCTCTCTGCCATCATGTATTCAATGGGCAAATTCTATTTGGTGTTAGCAATCCTAACCAGACCCCAAGCCATGTCAGTAACAACAGGCAGTTTGAATTGCACTTGGAAACCAACTGGCAGCCAATGGAGTTTCCATAATACTGGTGCTTTATGTCTATAGTTCTTATTTCTACATTTTGAACTATGTGCAGTTTCTAGATGATCTTCAGGGACGCTCCCTTGTAGAGTGCATTACAGTCATTTCACCGAGCATTGGCAAAGATTTGAGTGATTATTGCCAATACATTCGGTTCCAGAAATGACCACAAATCTGGGCAAATACCCCCCTGACATACTCACAATTATTTTTCTAGTATTTATTATTTGTTTATTTTTTATATCCTGCCTTTATTATTTTTTTTATAAACAACGCAAGGGGATGAACACACCTTCCTTCTTCTATTTTCCCCACAAAAAACAACCCTGTGAGGTGAATTGGGCTGAGAGATAGTGACTGGCTCAAAACACCCAGCTGGTTTTCATAGCTAAAGTGGAACTAGAACTCACAATCTCCTGGTTTCCTGATTGATGCTTTAACTATTGGACCAGATTGGCTAATAGTAGCCAAGAGTCCAGGAAAATCCCCAAATTATATACCAGTTCTTTATTGAAGAGTAAAAGCCCATCAAAACACTAAGATTGGTCTTATCCCATGCTCAGTCAGTCTCTGAATCAATAGCTACTCCATCTTGCTATGGTTACCCTGTTTTCCCCAAAATAAGACATTCCCTGATAATAAGCCCAATCGGGCTTTTGAGCACGTGGCAATAAGGCCAAGCACTTATTTCAGGGTTCAAAAAAATATAAGACAGGGTCTTATTTTTGGGGAAACACGGTAAGTACCAACCTATTTCTCCCCATCTAAACCCCTACAGCTTCCAGACACCTTGTTTAACTTCTACTAGATTTTCCAGTTGGTCTGTGGTAGAGATGTAGAGCTGGGCATCATCAGCATATTGGGGATAATGGGCCCAACTATCAAATAATATGTCATTTGGTTCTGTGTAGTTGTTAAAGAAAATGTGGGAGAAAGCTGGGCATGAGAGTGTGTGAATGTACAAAGGAATGCAGATTAGGTATGGAGAAACAATACAGCTCAGAAGTAAGGGCTGTGAAAAGAAAGCATTTGAAAGACATACTACCTTAATTAACTCACTAAAAATGTGACTGGGAATTCACTCTTATGGTTTTCAATATTATATTTTATCCCAACTGAGCATTAAAGATGCCTTTCTGAAATCCCCGAATTTCTTGCTTCTTTTACTAGCCAACTATGTGGGATTTAACATTGTGACAACCCACGCTGGAGTGCTCCAGGGCTCAATCTTTCCTTCCCCACACAAAACAACTAAAAAATCTGCTCAATGAAACCACTTTAAACTGATGTCTGTAACTCACACTCCTGACCGATGTCCAGAAGGATACTATTCTCAATGGTACTGGTGGTTTCTGACAAGTCCAGCAGGGCTAACAGAGTCATGCTTCCTCCAACCATTTGATACTGTGGATCATCAATGAGACACCATTGTTGTTTCTGTCTCATGCCTGAGTTTGATCCCTGGATGAAAAGGGCCCAGCTAATGTGCTTTTCCCCGAATTCTTTACAGCTACCATTCCACTACTTTCTCAACAACTTTCTCTGAAAAATCAAAGGTTAGAAACTATTTGATAATTATCTTAATAAAGATGGGTCTGAAGGCAGCCTGGTGATGGTACACCAAGCCTCTTCTGGGACATTGATATTTTCCCCTTTGACAATAAAACCCTCACAAAGGCCCAGTCCCAGACTCAAGCTGCAGATAGAAATGAGGAAAGGCAGAAGTCCAACCTGCAAGTGGCAGAGTTCATCTTAACGAAGGATTCTGCTAATTCTTCAGGATCAACAGCTTCAACTTCTTCCTAGCTGGTAATGTCACAAATAGTAATGTTCAATCCCTCTTTGGACTTTGTCCAGCAAACTTCCAACTTTGAGGAAATGCTAATGATTTAATCCACAAAGTACTTGGCCACCATCTCAGAGCCATCCATCAGCCATCCTTCTGGCCAACCTTTTATCGAAAAGTAGACTGCATACTACAAATATGGAACTGACCCAGAAATTGCTGTCTATGACATAAATACTAATAACACCCATGAAAGGCCTGGGGAAGTGGATTCTTCCCCAGCATTTTTTCCAAAGAGCCTGTAGTACAGTGGACTAAAGCACTGTTATTAACATCTACTGCTTGCAATTACTGCAAGTTCAAATCTCACCAGGCTCAAGGTTGACTCAGCCTTCCATCCTTTCAAAGGTAGGTAAAATGAGGACCCAGATTGTGGGGGCAATAAGCTGACTTTGTATAAATATACAAAAGTATGAAGGCTATTGCTTAACGCATTGTAAGCCACCCTGAGTCTCCAGAGAAGGGTGGCATATAAATTAAAAAAACAAAAAGCAAAAGCAAAGGGAAAGGGAAAGGATCTACAATAGCTTGTGTTCAGCCATAGCTTCCTACTTCATCTACCTGTTGCAGAAACCTTTGTGCTAGCTATTTGATAAGGAGAAACTGGGAATACACTTTCATTTAATTTCTCATAGCAAGCATACCCATTGGGGAGAAAAGGAAACATTATAAAAGGGTTGGCTTCAGAGGCCGAGTCTTAAATTGCCGCAGGAGCTGGGGGAACAACTAGAATGGAGGTATTGACTGGAAACAACTCTTGCTATTGAAGATATATGGTTTTAATCAAAAACAATGTGGCCAGGCAAACCTCAGTTGGGTTGGGCAGTGTTTATGCTGCTGAAGGCTTCTTAATAGGCAAAGGGCCCAAAGGCAGTGAAACAGAGTAGGGCACAATCTAGAACTTTTCTTCTCGACACAAAGAGTCCCGATAGAGTCAAATATTATGGAAGATTTGATCAGTCAGAGAAAAGCAAACTACCCAGTATGACTCACTGAAAGAAAATTGATAATTAGAAAGGCAGAATCAGACACAGTCAATTCCTTTAAGCGATCATAACCCAAACTAACAAGATAAAATTATAATAAAGCATGCTAACAACATCTCCTACAGTGAGACTTTTTAGGGCAACATCTAATATTATGCAAGATTATTTTCATTAATCTAAAAGACTCTTTTAATCTTCTCTTCCCCTTGCAGCTTGTAGAGCCTCTCGAGCCGCACTGCCAACTTCCACCGGATTTTTCAAGAAGCAAACTGGAAGACTTAGACTATGAATATTATACCGGCCATATTTACGACTAGCACTTGTGATTTGATTTCATTTACATTTAAAAGTAATGAAAACTTAGCAAATTACTTCAACTACCTCTGACAAACAGAGGGAGGAGGGAGGGAGGGAGGGAGGGACAATTTTCCCCTTTTATCATGTTAAAAATTAAAATTTGGTAAATTTGGAGAGGACTTGCAATTCTTCAGTCTTTGGATGTAACCTTAGATTTAGAGTCATTTTACTGGAACTGGACTACCTCACTAGTCCAGAGTGAATTTATAACTGTAATTGATTTTCAGTGTCAGCAACAATAATTTCCCTGAGCACTCAATTCTTTGGGCCAGCCAGGGAATGTGTAGATGGGCCTGCCATCACGGTATGATGGAATTCATAAAAGCCATGGTTTACAATTGGCCTTGAAGTTGATACCTGCTAGAACCTCTTTAACTGAAATACATATTTTCCTTGAACTGTACTGCTATCATGTGAACCCAGGAAAACACATAGTTTCTTCATGGAGATGCCGACAGATGCAGTAAGCACACCCTCACCAGGATCCATCTGCAGTCCATTAAAACAACATGATGGTTAAATCATAGATACAATGAAAACTATCTTATATTAATTAGACAAGACACAACTTTTTTTTTTTTTTTGCTTTAATTTATATGCCACCCTTCTCCGGAGACTCAGGGCAGCTTACAATGCATTAAGCAATAGCCTTCATACTTTTGTATATTTATATAAAGTCAACTTTTCCAGTTCTGTCAAATTTAGAAAGAGAAGCAATAGCCATAGCAATAGCGCTTAGACTTATATACCGCTTCACAGTGCTTTACAGCCCTCTCTAAGCAGTTTACAGTGTCAGAGTATTGCCCCCAACAATTCAGGTCCCCATTTTACCGACCTCAGAAGGATGGAAGGCTGAGTCAACCTTGAGCCTGGTGAGAATCAAACTGCTGGCAGTCGGCAAAATTAGCCTGCAATACTGCATTCTAACCACTGCACCACCACGGCTGTCAGAAAACATTGTTCTCTGCCTTTTCTCTCTCTGTCTTTTGGGTATACAGCATAATAAGATGAAGCAGGTGTAGAACTATAGGACATCAGTCAGTACAATTGCAGTATAGATTTTACTAGCAGAGATTCTTGGGGGTGAGGGGAAATGAAGTATCCATTTGTCTGTAGAGCCATATTAAATAAGAGTTCATTAGGGCAGGGGTGTATGTTAGTTTTTTAATTTTCTGGGCCAAATTTCTATATATTCGGTTTTAAATTGTTTTTAAATTTTGTAAATTTATATGTGTTTTAATATGGCTGTACACCATCCTGAGTCCTTCGGGAGAAGGGTGATATAGAAAACTAATAAATCTAAAATCTAAATCTAAATCTTTCGTCCAACTAATTTAGAACAACAATCAGCGGAAAGCAACAGGGGCCACATCAAGCTCTTTTTAAAAACACTGAAGAAAAACTCAAAAACTCAATGTCGCAGCAAAACTATTTCGACAGTTTTAAAATCCTAAACGAACAAAGGAGGTGCTTGCTTGATACCAAAAGGTAATGAAGGTCCCAAGGGAATCTTTATGAGGAGAATGTTCTATAACTGAAGAGTTACTGCTTAAAAGCAATCCGACTATCTCCCACCTCAGTTATTTAGAGCAGAAGCAACAACAACAAAAAATTCAATAGGATAGAAAAAGACATTCCTTTGCATATCAGGATCCTAACGCAGCAGGGTTTTAAGGATAACAACTGCATAATGAATTGACCCAAAAAACTATTTTAGTCATTGCAGTGTAAATCAATTAATGTTTTTTTTTCATTGTAGAAACTTTTTTCCCAACATTCATTTACAGATGGATAATACAATCAGATTGCTTTGCAGTACATTCTTGGCATAATAGAAAACCAGAGGGTGGAGCTCTAATACCTATACAGTATTTGGTAGGAGACACTGATAATCAGTAAAAAAAGCTGAATTCTAACATACATTTCCAAATAAACTTGATAACCTTGTTTGTCCTTTCATGACACTCGGAATCTATCCTTGGGAAGCAACCTCACCATATTTTCAACTGATTAACTGTAGTTTTGCAAGTCGAAGGCGTGAGAATTTCTTAAAAAATAAATTCATAGTACCAAGCCATTTTTCCTTGCAGGTAATGCAACATCCTACATGGATTATTTTAGAGTAGATAAAGGGACAAATAATTGACATTTCAGGGCTCCACTCCTCCCTGCCCAAATTGTCACTTGGTGCTTCAAAATTGTGTCTGGGTTCCAAATAACTTATTACAAATGGGGAGGTGGGGGGAGGAGTTACCAAAAATATAGGTAGTCCTCAACTTACAACCGTTCATTTAGAGATGTTTGAAGTTACACCACCATTGAAAAAAGGGACTTACGACTTTTTCACACTTACGACCGTTGCAGCATTCCCGTGGTTAGGTGATCAAAATTCAGACACTTGGCAACTGACTGGTATTTATGACATGCGATCACCTTCTGACAAGCAAAGTCAATGGGGAAGCCAGATTCACATAACAACTGTGTTACTAACTTAAGAACTGCAGTGATTCACTTAACGAATGTGGCAAGAAAGGTTCATTAAATGGGGCAAAAATCACTTTAAACAATTGTTTTGCTTAGCAACAGAAATTTTGGGCTCAATTGTGGTCGTAAGTCAAAAGGACTCCCTGTATTTGAGCACTTGCAAGTTTACACAGTGCACTGGCTTAAATCACAGCACCTTTAACACTACTAAAATATAATGAAATTTATCTCTATAGCCTCGAAGATAAGTTTTTACTTGTGGCTCAGCTCCATTTATTTATTTATTTATCAAATTTTTATACCGCCCTTCTCCCAAAGGGACTCAGGGCGGTGTACAGCCAAGATAAAAACCAACAATATAAAAGTTAAAAACAATTTAAAATTATTAGATAGTTTGGCCAATCATCTAAAACACAATAACCCGTTAAAATAATATTTTAGGCCAGCTCTGCTTGATGGAATAATAGCGTTTTAAGGGCGGAAGGTACGGAGGTCGGAAATCCGACGAATCTCCGGGGGCAGCTCGTTCCAGAGGGCAGGTACTCCTACAGAGAAGGCTCTCCCCCTGGAGGTCGCCAGTCGACACTGTCTAATCGACGGCACCCAGAGGAGACCCTCTCTGTGGGAGCATACTGGTTGGTGGGAGGCTATCGGAGGCAGAAGGCGGTCTCGTAAATAACCAGGTCCTATGCCATGGAGCGCTTTAAAGGTGGCGACCAATACCTTGAATCGCACCCGGAAGACCACTGGGAGCTAGTGCAGCTCGCGCAGGAATTTAAATATGGACAAGCAAAATAATAAAATGAAAACTTCGAAACCATATATAATCCTGATTGGGCTAAACCCTGCCTTTAAAATATTAAAAGAAAAAAAAACTCTATTCGCCACAAAACCCAGGATTATTAACTGCTTCATTTCCTATAAATCTATATATTTTGTTTGCATCCTGCCTTTATTATTTTTACAAATAATTCAAGGCAGCTAACATATCCTACATATCTTCCTCCTCCTATTTTTCCCACAACAACCCTGTGATTGGGCTGAGAGAGAGAGTGACTGGCCCAAGGTACCCAGCTGGCTTTCATACGAATGCTATATCACTCCTACATATGTCAACCCTTTTATAAAAAGTAGAGGTTTTTCTAATTCAGAGGTGCCAGAATTTCGTAATTACATTTGATCACAATGTAGAAACATTAAGTCATGGATTTTTCTTTCTCGCTGAATTTTTTCTTTCTTTCAACCTAATGGAATATTGGGAAGAAATTGTGTAGCAGGACTCTGTCTGTCCATGCATGGTAACTTCCAAAAACTGGAAGAGGCATACAGTCCCAGAAAAAAGCAGAAACACCGACATGCAAACATATTACATATTTACAGTTTTGCATGTTTTTTTTTATTTTTCCTTGGTTCTGGGGGGAGGAGAAATTATCCCCCTCAGAACGGGCCCGCAATTTGGGTGTCTTCCTAGACTCACAGCTAAGATTAGAGCAACATCTGTCAGCTGTGGTTAGGGGAACCTTTGCACAGGTTCGCCTGGTGTACCAATTGCGACCCTACTTGGATCAGGAGGTTCTCCTCACAGTCACTCATGCCCTTGTCACCTCACGGTTAGATTATTGCAACGCGCTCTACATGAGGCTACCCTTGAAAAGTGTTCAGAGACTACAGTTGGTCCAGAATACAGCCGCGCGAGCTGTCATGGGTGCACCTAGGTACACTCACATTACACCAATTCTCTGTGAGCCGCACTGGCTCCCTATTGGTCTCCGGTCACAATTCAAGGTGTTGGTTATTACCTTTAAAGCCCTACATGGCTCAGGGCCAGGTTATCTTCGAGACCGCCTTCTACCGCATAACTCCCAGCAATCGGTAAGATCCCACAGAGTTGGTCTCCTCTGGGTCCCGTCAGCTAAACAATGCTGGCTGGTGGGCCCGTGGGGGAGGGCCTTCTCTGTGCTGCCCCAGCTCTCTGGAACCAGTTACCTCCTGAGATCTGGACCATCCCCACCCTATTGGCCTTCCGAAAAGCGGTGAAGACCTGGCTTTTCCGGCAGGCCTGGGGCCGTTGATCTCGCTGTTGCGATCTGGCGAGATCTGGCCATGAATAGTGTGAATGGGTTTTAATTGTTTTTAATATTTTAATTTTTAATGTTTTTATATGTGGATTTTAAATGCATTGTAAGTGCAATGCACCTTGAGTCTTCGGAGAAAGGCGGCATACAAGTTGAATAAATAAATAAATAAATTTTGTTACTCAAGGAACATAAGCATCTTCATTTTTGTTTAACACCATCTAAATTAAACATACTGGAGAGGAAAAAGAAAAAAAACCCACCGTTCTATGCATTGGTAACAATACTGAATCTGTTATACAAAGTGTACCCTATAGAAAATGTACAACAAATTACATTAAAAGTTTGAACTGGTTGTCATTTTCTTCTAAAGTCTTCTTCATTTCTTTTTCACGCCTGGTCTTTGAACAAGTACAATAACATTTTCTCAGGAAAAACAATTATTTAGCATATGGCACCTCTGGAAAAAAAAATCTTGAATGTGATTCATTTAATAAAATATATTGTGATTGGACCTACGGGGCCTGACTTTGGGGTACGACTCGTTTTTCAAACTCTACAAAGCATGGAAAGGTAAGTCGAGAGCTGATTAAAATTAAGAGTTGAACAAATCTGTAATCATCCGTTTGGGAGAATGTAAAGATAAACATGTATTGAAGTGAAACAAATACTAACCTGGGTCAATTTGCCCAGGAAAATTGAATCTATTGCCCATGAATTGCCATGGTGGCAATTGTTTGAAGTTGGGGCTTGGATTCAATTAAATTTTAATGTGGTCTCTTTAACACACACAAAAAATATACATGAGTTGCTAGAGTTCCAGCTGAACAGCGAAATGTGTGCAATGGTTGCAGCCACATGATTTTAATATTAACCATGCCAGAAGCGCATTCATCATCTGCAGCAATACAGAAACCCTCATGATAAATTGCTCCTAGTCTGTTCTCTTCCCTTGATTAATATTCAGCTTCTGCTACTGCATAAGATGAAACACCGTATCTATCATTACCAAAGAAGGAACATAATAAAGTTCTGACACAACCAATATTCCGGAGATACAGCATAGCAATAGTATATTTGATCAAGGAAGGTTCCAGAAAGAACTTTTAACATATTACGGAAATTATCCTAGGATTCTAACTCTGCAACAGACTTAAGCGGCTGAGAACTGATGGTGGGGTATATACCCTTTCCACTTATATTACACGCTTATGATGAAAGACAGTATTTTGTGCCATTCAGCTCTTATTCATTTTGGTGCCTTCTGGTCAGTGTTGACTCCTGGTGACTGTCTGGACAAGCCCCTGCAGTTTTCTTGGCAGGGTTTTTCAGAAGTGACTTGTCATTGCCTCCTTCCTATGGCTGAGAGAGAGTGACTGGCCCAAGATCACTCAGCTGGTTTTATGTCTAAAATGGGATTAGAACTCATGATCACCTAATTTCTAGCCTGATGCCTTAACCACTACACCAAACTGGGTGTTTAACCAAACTGGGTCTTGAGCCAAGAGTAAGAAAACTTGTGCTAATCTCATCTTCACATCCAACAGAAACAAACCTAAACATTTTGCGCGGCAAGGGTTTTTCACAGAAGTATATTTGTAAGCTACTGTTCAGCTGCAGAATAAAACAGCAGATCAGCAGAGGTTATATATAAATACTGTTCTCCCCTTTCAGAGAATTTAAATGCCTGCATTTTAATTTGCTCAAACAATTTGACAGGTTTAAGATGAAAACACATCCCTTACAGCAGGACAAAAAAAGAAATATTCTCGCCAAACAATATACACCGGTAATGACATTTCTAGATTCTGTAACAGGGATATACACCAAGCCTTCACCAAGCCTTTAGTGGCCCAAATTCAATGATATCAGTAAGACGTATCGACCAGCCAAACTTCATAATCAACCAGCCCTATCTGATATGTCAATGATTGGACTGTGCTACGCTAGAAAAGGAAGAAAAGTGAGATATGCAAAATGTGAGATATGCAAATACCCGTTCTCCACTTATTTTAATTAAAGACAGGGATGATGATAAAGTATCTTTGTTCCAAAAAGAATATGGAAATTTTGGATGCCTGAGTAAGGTCCATATAGCCAGCAGGGGCACTAGCAATCCGAGATAGTACATTCCAGCAACAGATCAATCACATAAAGCTGCCAATGCTGGTTTTTCCTATAAATTTAAGCTATTGCACAACTCAAGATTTAAAATCTAACCGAACCATATCCATATGCTTCCCTTCTTGATCAAGTATATAACAAGGTCCCCTCCAATTCTGTTCCATTAACAATTTTACTATCCCATTGCAGAAAATTATCGAAACCTAAGTCTATCAAGAAATGAATGGGGCCTATTTACAAGCAATGGATACTAGGGTAAAATGTTAGTGTTTACTTAGGGCAGGTTTTGAAAGCCCCAATCCAGTCTACCCTACTTTGTCCATCCTGAATAAAAACCCTGCACACCCAATCCTGCAGCATAAGGCACCCGTGTCCTTTTGATGACAATTTCTACACTAAGCTAATTCAGACATTTTATCAATCTCTTCCCAGCATGATGCCACTCCACCTCACTTAGGCAGAGAATTAAACTGTCTTCTGCAGATTTTTGCCACCTAGACTATACTACACTTCAGTTCAGAAGCAAAGCTTCCCAATACACTTTAGTTAAGAGTTGGGCATATTTATTTTGGACTGGAAATGGGTTGGGAAAAGAATAGCATCACCCAGCAAGGTATAATTCAAAGGAGGATATAATTTATTTATTTATTTATTTATTTATTTATTTTTTCAATTTGTATACTGCCCTACTCCCGAAGGACTCAGGGCGGTGAACAGCCATAGAATAAAACATATAAATACAAAATTTAAAATAAAGTAAAATGAATTAAATAATTTGGCTGAAAATTTAAAACCCCGATAATTTAAAACCAAATTTAAAATTTCCATTTAAAAAGGGGAAAAACTTAAGTCAGGCCAGCTTGATGAAATAAGAACGTCTTGAGTGCGCGACAGAAGGTACGCAGATCCGGGATCCTCCGTATCTCCGGGGGGAGCTCGTTCCAGATAGTAGGTGCCCCCAAAGAGAAGGCTCTCCCCCTGGGGGCCGCCAGTCGACATTGTTTGAAATGATCTAAGTAGAATTCACAAAAGTTCTTCCTTGACTTTTAAATCAGACCCAAAATGCTTTGTCTTGTGATATTTTCAGCTCCTGACTTCCCAGCATAAGTGTTAATAGATACTTTTCCATTACTATAACCTTTCTTTGTAAGTAACATTTTCTAAAAACAATAGTTTAATGAGTCCAAAGTAAAACATTAAAGGAACAGTGGCATAAAATTGTAAATGTTAAACTTGGATATTTTGTTTTTACAGTGGGGCTCTTTAAACAGAACCTTCTACAAAAGATTGTATAATGAATGTAATTCTATTCACTGTTCTCACTCATAGCAAAGGCCCATTTCTAACCAGCCACCTGTGTTTTTCCTTAAAAATTACAGCAGCTAAATAGGCTTTCTCCCTAGAAGATACCTGCAAAACTCCGCGCTCCCCACCCCTTTTGCTCATCCCTACTATCTGGGTGGAGAAGCTGCCTATTTTGGTTACATAAGGAATGGCACTTACGCCTAATCCATACAAATAAAGGAAACTGTCTCACAGGCACACAAGTACTGAATGGGGCATTATGGCTACATTAACAGCCATGTGTATACTATATTCAGATGGTTTTTAATTAAAAGCAATAGGGTAAAGCCTAAGAGAGAACTGGGAAGGCTTACAAGCCCAGCTTTGGGTAGACTTTTGTTTACATCAGAGTTGCTGTTGGTGGGAAGATAATAGGCTCTGCCTTGCATACACAAGATACAACATTCAATTTTTAGCTGCTGTGGAGCTTGCCTGTTCATTTTACTGAAGTTCTTGGTTTACATCTTTAATAACATTCATTTGAAGGGCTAAACAGAGAGAGTGTCTCATTCCTATTCAAACACAGTTCTTTGTGGACTCTCCTGGCTTCTGGAAGAGAAACCAGGACAATGTCACTAGTGGGGGGGGGGGACTGAATTAAGCTATATTGTCCTGTAAAGGTAAAGTCTTCTTCAGAGTCCAGCCCTGATGGCCCATACACCCATACAGTTTTCTTGCTAACAGTAAGGGATTTGTCACTGTCATCAGCAGGGGTGTAGTTCCATCATATGATGATTGTAGGATGGTGGTTTTTCTTCTTCTTTATTTTATCTCCAATATCTGGAAGGGGAACCCTGAGATTCTTCCACCTGCACTCTTGAAACAATTTACCTGTTTAATCTACACGGTGCAAAAGAGAAAAAGCCATATCTTCTTAATGCCTGCAGTTGTTTTTGGTAATCAAACGAACCAGCTCTTTGGAATACTGATTTGGTGGCTTTGAATGGAAAATTCCTTCAGTCTCTTTTGGAGAAAGGATCCCCAACTCCACATGTCCGTTTCCGTTCTGCATGGCCATTAAATATCGCCTTCCCTGCTGCCTCTTCGTCTCTTATTGACACTTCTACATTCCATCTTGCTAAGGGTTCGATTACTAATTCCTTGGACTCAATCCTGCATGCAACTTTCCCCAAAGTCTGTCTCCTGTGATTTTTTTTTTTTACTCACAACAAGAAGGGCATTTTGCATCTGTTCAGAGATACCTGCATTATTTCCCAAAGAAATAGGATCGTGGCTTGAAATTTGGTGCTTGGGGGTGGGGGCTGTTAGGAGCTGCTGTAGACCAAGATCCTCTGTAAGCACTGCATTGTCCAGCACGCTTTTTCTCCCGCTCCCCCCCCCCTGCTTTTTCACTGCTACGAAGTCCAATTCCTTGACTGTTCCTTGTTCCTCGAGACAATTTGGGTTTCCATGCTCTGTCACGAGGCAGTGGAAGGACGGTGCTTTATGCAGCACGCAGGATGCAGACCCCGACTTCGGCCAAATCACGAAAAATTCCAAGGGTATCTGGACAGCTCTCGGCCCCTTGGCCCCCTCCTTGCTGCTTTTACCAGACGGCCTGTCATCCTCCTCCAACATGACAGCAGTTCCAGGGAAAGATTTAAAATAAGAAAGCTGCCTCGGCCTATTTAGCTAGTCACGTGGAGCGAGGCCATGCCCGTCTCGGATTTTGCTACGTGCGTGGCCTATGCTGGGCTGGGCAGCCGCCGCAAACCTGAATCATAACGCCCCCTGATGATTAACCAAGAGGCGGAAGCAGCAGGAAGCACGCGATCCATGTAGCTCCGGTTAATTTCCAAAGGGATCCTGCGATTCCTGATTAAAGGCGTCCAAGCTGGAACGGATACAGGGGCGAGGGAAGAGGTCGAAGGGCGGGGAAGGGTGAATCCATCTCATCTAAAACAGTCTGATCGGCTTCGACGCTTAACGTGCCTTTTCCGACCGCAACTCTTTAAAACAGCAGATGGACGCAGGGAGACGCGGAAACGTGACTGCGAAAAAGCAAAAAGCCTTCCGCCAGGGGAGCTTTACCGCCTGATCTCGCAGGGCTGATCTCAATCAACCCTAGCTCTGATCCGTCAGTTGAGCAGACGCGCTTCTCCCGCCTGTACTCGTGAATGGACGCTACCTGGATTCTCTCTTCCTCCCCCACCAACTTCCCTTCCCACCCGCCCCGTTTCGCCCTTTCCGCGTTGTTTGCGAAGAAGCGCTAAAGAACTCCTTGGGGCCTCCCATCCGAGAGCCATCTCTTGGAAACAACATATACGTTGTATCTCCTGCCTTCCCTTGTCAATAGTCTCGGGTTCCTCCTCCTCTCTTCCCCTCCCCCCTTTTGCAAAGCTGAAGACTACCGGGAGGGGAAGGGAGGGGAGGGGAGGGGGGGAGGAAACCAGCAGAACAATTACTGAAGCTCCAACACGCAGAGCTTTTTCCTTGACGCACTGACTCCCGATGAGCACTTTCGAAGCATGGAGAAAACCTATATCAACGTTCCCCTTTCTTCTTCCCCCCTTCTTTTTCTTACGTGAGCCTCTCCAGAAGTTCACTTGCATATGGACGACCTGCTCCTTCCACACCTTCCAAAATAACCCCAGTTTAAGAGAGGGCGGCGAGGCTCTAGAGGAGCAAGGGTTGAACCATATACGTTTCAGCCAAAAGGTTTTTACAATGGCAGGCTCACAGAGCTAATTGTTTTGCCACCTTTCCCAATCAACACGCTAAACGAAAAGGTACCTGAAGCGCTCTCGATACTGATCAAACTGCCTCGCTTAGCATTCCTCGCATTCAAGAGAGTTCTCGCCTATCGCAGTGCTACTTAGGAATGGCCATTTGACACGTCGTTATAGGCGGCAAAAACGGAAAGATGAATGAAACTGCCCCAGCACGTTTGGAGGAAAATAGCACATCGCTGGGGCTCACGGGAGATCGCCAAACTCAGCAGAACTTTCGCAATGTGGTCTTTGGGGATCATTAAGCGAGGAAGGATGGAAGATTTTGTTTGTCTGTTCTTACGGTCTCTTTTACCTCTTAAAAATAGATTCAAAAGATTTAGACTCAAGCTCCCTTCTTTGAAACCTCCCTCTTAATAAAATAAAACAAAACCACAACATACTGTTTAGTTACAGCACCTCTTTCCAAAACAAACACAGGTCCCCAGCCTAGGGAAGCGTGCCACTGTTTCACAGCAGGTCTCTGCAGTGAAGAAGTCAGGAAAGGTTCATCTTTCCTAAGTGGCGACGAATGCGGATGTCGTGAGGCAGGGTGGCTATGGCGTGCAAACAGAGAAGATCAGTATTGGCAAAAGGGACCAAGGGAACCTGGAAACTAAATAATGAGCTTCAATCGCGAGCGATTTTAATGCATCAGTCTCCATTCCCTCGCTCCCTTTAAGAGCAGCCTCTTCATATATAAAACTTCTGGCCAGTTTTCTGCCTCCGGCGTTCCTCCTTGCCCCCCCCCCATTTTGCAGTATTTGCATTGTCACCGGTCTCCCTTCTTTAGGCAAGTATCTCCAAGGCGTCGGATTTCCCTTCATCATCACAACTTTTGCCTGCAGGGGAATCCCATGAGAATGGCCCTTAGCTGTCCGAGGTGCTGAAACAAAAGTCCCGTTGCTGCAGTGAGGCTTTTAGGTGCGCACTCTTGCCTTGGATGGATTTCTGCGGCCGTTGCGAGAGTCCGCAGCTGTGCTGTTTGCTGTCCAGGGTACTGAAATGGAATCTGTAGTCGAAGAATGCTGCCCAGCGTACAAGAAAATCCTCCGCTATCTACAATTTTTCCTCCCCGCCTCTTTTTATAGCTAGTCACACCGATTCTGCACCAAAACGCGGGAGGAAGAAAAGTGATTTCAGCCAGCAAAGCACAATCACTTAGTTGAACCCTATCTTCCTCTCTCCCTCGCGGGCACTCACTCTTTCACACACAGACAGACAAATACTGCAGAAGAACTCTTACGTGTACAGAATGCACCACCAGAGTCTTTTTAGAATAATAGCAAATCAAACGCAGAAACGAACGTTTCTTTTCTTCTCCTTCCCTCTCGTTTGCTCTATCGGAAACAACAATATGGTTGGAAAAATATCACCGTTTCTCCCAGCCTGCCATAGTTCTCCCTTCCTTCCACGGCTTTAGCCGTGGAAGAGCTTCCGAAGGCAAGCAGGGGGCTTTCAGCCTCTGCGTTTCCTTACCTTGGCTCCAGATGAGTTCTGCTCGGTTGCCTCTGTGGAGGATTATGAGACTGGGGTGTGCTGCTGCAGTTGGGAAGTAAGAACAGCCGCTCCTGACCTCCCCAAATCTCCTTCTTCAATGGAATGGGAGCTGTGCCCTCATCAAAGATGGCCGTCGTTCCCAACGTCAGCAGCTTTTAATAGACATCTATTGAGAGGCAGAGGGGGATGGGAGGAGAGGAGAGGAAAAGAGGACGGGGGGGAGGCGGAGGCAGGCTAGCGTCTGTGGGAGCTTGACTCATCAGAAGCTGCTGTTGCTGCACTGTACCGCAATCCTTTGCATTTTGCTCCACTTGTTATTAAATAGGATAAATTCATTTCAAATTGTGTAAAGAACGTTAGTTTGAAGTGACCTGGACTGCATTCTATAATATGAATAGATTTTGCTTATCCATGTGGAGCTTTTTTTTTTTCCGCGAAGGTTTGATTGAAAAGTGGAGAGAAGGAGAAATAATGCGGTAGTAATTTGTTTTCACCAAAGGGGTGGTGCAAAAAAAAAAAACCTGAAAGAAAGAATGAAAGGGTATCCCTCTGAAGTCCCCAGTAACTCCATATATGGCCTGTCGACGTGGGCTTCTATTTTTATGTATGTTTTTTCTTCTGTATTGTTTCCTATGTTTCAACAGATCACCTTTTCTGACAGAGTGAAGGAGAGTCTCTAAACATGTTATAGTGCAAAAAATTAAGATATCTTTTTCTACATCGAGCAATGGAATCAAACTGCTTAAATCAATACAGTAGTTAATCTGTACTTTACAATGCAGTTTTGCCAGATGTGATTTTCTCAGAACTAATCTTTTCAATAAACATATATTCCTTTAAAAAAAATAGTATACCAATGGAACAAATCTTATCCTCTCTAATTATACTTATTTTACTCAGCTTGAAAGTGCAAGCTGAACTGTTAACAGAAACTTATTTCTTAAAAGGAAGGCTTCTTTGCTATTAAAAACTATAACACCAAAAACTAGCTGATGCATAAAAAAATACTTCTAGGATATGATTTAAAACAAGTAGACTTCAAACACATGAATCCAAATCTTCCTGTACTATAGAACAATCATAATGAAGCATCTCTGTCTCATCCGTAAGTAAGCAAACAATCTGATGACATGAAATGGCATATTTTTCACAAAGGACCATTCTGAGTTGCAGAACTGAGAGAAAAGCAATTATTAAATACTTGAGTAAAATAAAATAGTTTATCAAGCATTGTGGGCTTGGGAGCTCTGCAGGAAAGTAGAAATAATGTTATATGTCCCTCTATTTTTTTTATTTTTAAAAATATTTTTATTAAAGTTTTTTTAAAAAAACAAAAAGAAATATTAACACTTTCTTCTTTTCAATAGTTTCGCATCAGTAATCCATACTTATACATTTTCTCTCTCTTATCCTAATATATTTTTTATACATATATTTCTAATATATCATATATATACCACTACAATGTATTATATTATTCTAATTGTTTTATTTACATAAACGTGTACCCAATTTCCTTTCCACAATTTTTGTTTCTTCCCATTTGTTCTTATATTTCTACTCCTAATTCAACCGTTATTTAATCTTTCCTTGTCCTTTTTTCCCTTTTCCATGTCCTTTTTTCCCACTAATAACCTGATTATTGGCTATGCACTGAATATTTAGAAAGTTCTGTCCTCACAAAAATACCAGTAAATGTTCTGAGATGAGGTGAAGAGGATATCTGGTAAGTAAAAAAAGAAAAATAAACAATGATGATCACAGAAGTAGGTATGAGTTGTGTATGTAACATTCCACAGTTAATGTGGCTATTGCTAGGTGTTAAAGGGACCAGAATGGGATGGAATTCTTGTCCTATTAAAAGTTCATCTATTCACAGATAGTCCAACCTGTATATCAAGGGAATCCAACTTTGGTAACTATAAGATTTATGGACTTCAACTCCAAGAACTCCCTAGCATCCCTAATCTAAATCAACAGTAAAACTCTGCTTTTTCCTTTATAGGACTTGCATTGAGGGGGAAAAGATGCTAGGCTGGAATTGAGACAACCACTCTAATTGTGGTTTAATTGCACATTTTACCCAGGCCTTTTTTTTTTAAAGGCAAGCTGTATTAATAAATACAATAGCAAAGCTCCGATTCAATGAAACAGGAATATAAACAGCAAACAACCACAACATAGCCCAGTTATCTCTATTATTAATGGGGAATTGTGCTTAAGAACAACTTATTTATTATTATTTTATTTGTTAAATTTATTTACCACCTATCTTGCCACTCTACCCTTAAGATACTCTAGGCTGCTTACAATAATAAAAAGGAAGAAAATGAAATTATAAACAGAACAGAAGCAAAATAATGATAAGACTATCAAAAGTAGGCTGTCCTCCCTTCATGTAATTTATAATTTGCATCCAAAAATTCACTGTATGTGGAAAAATGCTATTATGCAATTGTTGTCAGCACAGTGAATTTGCACATGAAAACCTGCCAAAATTATTTTTCCCACTAAAATGATTTGAATATTTTTCCACCAAAACCTCATTCTGCCTTCACCTATACAATTGTTGTTCTAGTTGTGTGTTCTGTCTCTCATTTTAATATCTGCAATAGTTATTACTGTTATTGCAGGACCAAAGTGGCCTTCAAAATCTTGTCCAATAAACAGTCCCAAAATGCAAAGGAGAAGCCCCTCTAACATTAAAAACAAACTTAGATTGTTACATTGCTTCAAAAGTGGTGAAGAATCCCCAGCCTTAGAACGAATTTTTAACCAACCAAGCAAATCTACTGCAAGCAAGACAACGAAGAATGAGAATCAAATTTGTACTATTATGATGAAATGCATTCTACTCTTTGTCTGCTATGATAACCGCATGCATTAATAGAAAAGATGGAGAAAATGCTTCCCCTGTACAGTACATAGCTACGTAGAATATGAGACAAGGAAGAAAATGCATTTGAATAATGTAGTAGTGAAGAATAAGATTCTGAAAATGTATGAGCAGATTTGTCAATGCATTTGGGTTACAAAATGTGACAACCTATTCCTGTTTGTCCATTGGTTCAATGATTCTGTTTATATGAGTTTGTTTTATGCAAGGTTTTCAGAGAGCATAAAATAAGGGAAACCTGTACTGAGCTTGGAAATGCTTTTGTTCAGGATACTCCTGATAGGCAAGCATAATCAAGCCCAGAAAGGTGACATATCAACAGTAGCCCAGGTCACAGATGCCAGCACAGGTGATGAGCTGCATGCAACATCTTAGGGGACTACTGAGCCACCTATGCTGCTACGAGAGTAGCAAAGATATCAGGGAGTTGAATGGTTATAAGATATCCTATAGCCCAGTGATAGCTAACCTTTTTGCCATCACATGCCAAAAGTGGGGGGAGCGTGGGTGCCCACACCCCGCCCCCCGTGCATGTATACATAACCCCCCTGCCTACTGCGCATACACACGTGATCCCCATGCTCCCCTGCCCTCTTGCGCATGCACGCACGACCCCCCCGTGGCCTGTTTTGGACATAGTAGGCCTCCCTGAAGCCTCCTGGAACCAAAAACGGGCCACAGGGGGTGCCGCTCCCTCCAGACATGCACATGTGACACCCCCCCATGCATGCATGCCATCTTTCGCATGTGCCCTGTCCATGTGCCAGAGACCCAAAAATCAGCTGGCCGGTGGGAGGTGCATGCACATGTGCGGTGGAGCTGAGCTGAGCTATGACTCACTTGCCCACAGAGAGGGCTCCGCATGCCACCTGTGGCACACATGCCATAGGTTTGCCATGACAGCTATTGCCCAACTCCTCCTCTGCATGAGGACACAAATAGAGTTGTTCAATTGTGAGATGGGTGGTGTATAAATTATAAATAAATAAATAAAACCAAAGCAACCAAGCCAACGTTTATTACTGTGAGGATATATGGCATTATTAATGTCCTTAATAGGTTTTGGTTACCACCTTTAAAGCGCTCCATGGCTTAGGACCTGGTTATCTATGGGACCGCCTACTACCACCAATAGCCTCCCACCGGCCAGTACGCTCTCATAGAGAGGGACTCCTCCGGGTGCCATCAGCCAAACAGTGTCGATTGGTGGCCCCTAGGGGGAGAGCCTTCTCTGTGGGGGCACCTACCATCTGGAACGAGCTCCCCCCGGAGATACGGAGGATCCCGGATCTGCGCACCTTCCGCCGCACTGTGAAGACCTTTTTATTCCACCAGGCGGGCTTGGCCTAATCTTTTCCCTCTTTTAATATGTAAATTTTAATCTGTTTTTAAATTATTGGGGTGTTTTTAATCTGTCTGGGCCAAAATGATTTAATTCGATTTTATCTGGTTTTTAAATTTTTTGTATCTATGTATTTTATTGTTTGGCTGTTCACCACCCTGAGTCCTTCGGGAGTAGGGCGGTATACAAATCAAATAAACTAAACTAAACTAACTAAACTAATAGTGGATTTCCATTTATTTCCATTTCCCCATTTCCCACACCAACATATGCCTCCACACTTTTGCCTTTGTAGGGATATCCAACCTTGGTAACTTTAAGACATTTGACTTCAACTCCCAGAATTCCCCAGCCAACCATGCTGGAAATTGAAGTCCACAAATCTTAAAGTTGCCAAGGTTGGACACCCCTGCCTTACACTGTTCCTTTGGCGGCATGGATGTTGCAAACCTATGCTCCTCTTTCTTCATGGGTAAAGGTTCTATTCCACCCAAGTGCTTGCCCCATGCACATACATTTTTTTTCTTTTATAAATGTTATTAAATGTATCATCCCATCTGGTCTCCATTTGTTACATCAAAATATGGCTGAGGATGCCTAGCAGCTGTGCGGGGGAGAAGAAACTAAGGGGGGGCGGGGATTTCAGCTTTGTTGCCAAGCAACAAAGACCGGTGGGAGATAGCAATCCTGGGGGAGCTTGAGAGGAAACAGGAAACAGATTTGGCCAGAAAGGAAGCAGGAAGTAGGTGTTGGTTGGAGCACAGTATTTGGGGGCCAGGTCTTATCAGGCCAGAGAGATGATTCCCAAGAAGAAGAAATAAAATAAAATAAAAAGAAAATCTGGTATTTATATTCCAGTACAGTATTTATAATCTCTGCATATTTGAGCTTCAGATACATAAGAGTAATGCCATCCTCTGGATGCTTGAATATTGAACTACATCACATATAATCCGTATCTCTGAAAACTGAATGGGAGAAGCCTGGCCCATATACATTTTACACTCATTGCTCAGTTCTCCAACACCGGTCCATACAACAGGACAACCCAGATGATTACTCATTCAGATGAACAATTTGCAAATGTTCAAACTGAATCCTCTGCAACAACAATGGAAACATCTTGAAAATAATGTGACTTGCTTGGATGCATCCCCAAAAGAGGTATCATTAGACCTACAGAAATTTAGCCAGAGATTAATATGGCCCACCATATTAAAAGTAGAAAGCCTGTTCTGGCTGGCTATTGTTACTTCAAAATAACTTAGGTTTTAAAAGAGAGATCCTAGACAATGTTCACAGGAAATCTCTGCTGTGCTTCTAACATTCCTTTGCAATATTATTGGTCAATCTCACAGAAGTTTATATTGCGGATTAGTAAAACAGCCCATAATCCTAGAAAATGGCGTAATAATGTCAAATCGGATTTTATTTTAATAAACATTAGTCATTCAAAATAACATTTCTCCATGCTGTTTCGTAGGTTATTTCTGAAATGGAAATGAATCACGAGGAAAGGAAGATGGTCAGAAGTTTCCCTTGGCCCGACTATATTAATTGCTAGGAGAACTCACCTGGGTTATTGCCATAATAATTATGAAGCATTTTGCAAGTGTCACAATAAAGGAGGAAATGTCTGTTTAATTTGAACTTAGCAGGTACAATATTATCTGGATCATAAAATATTAAGGTTTCCAGCTTTGTTGTTTACAATGGCCCCTGCATTCTTTGCATCACTGTGTTTATGTTAAAAACTGCACAACTTGGAGAATTGTATTATTTTCAGATAATGCAAGTCATCCAAACATTATATAATCGTATTATTTTTGACTAGTACAGCGTATGGCAATTATTTGTTGTCACATTCATTCAAATGCTTTTAAGAACTGCTTGCTAGATGATATCATTTTTGTCGGCTTTGTTAAAATTAGATAAGCACCAGCTTCCTAGCTTCACTGCATATGTATAGGCAGTGTAAACAATTTTGTAAAGAAAAAAAAAAAACCCTTGAAATCAAAGCAGAAGAGCTTTGTAGTTTAACTTTTGATCCTGCTGAAGTTCAAATTTAATTAATACATTCACTGTGGTCAATGGGGATTCTTTTAGGGTATGTACAACCTGGTAACCATGTTAAAACAAAGGTTAATAACCATGTAATCCTGAACACTGAAAATTATTTTTTTAAGTTTAAAAAGAGCAAATATGATTTTTTTTTATCCCCATGAAACCCAATGCCAGACAGAGAATAGGAAAAGCTCCATTAGAATAGAAATGACACCAATGACATTTTCCCCAAGAAAGAAAGTTAATGTTTATCTCTTCATACAGATTTGAGGGTATATGGTTTTTAGTTATGTTAATCAAGGTCAGAGCTAAAGCATGTATTTGATCATCAGAGTACCTTGGATTTCCCGAGGAAAGATCACTTTACATTCCTTCCCTTGGCTTCAAATTTGTAAACACCAAGTTTTTCATAATTCCACCACTGCCAATCACAATGAGCAATTGCACTTGAGTTCTTTGTTTTCCCATTAAGGTATTCTACAGTATCCCCTATCTTAATGTTGTTTTAATACATCTTTAGGGTAGAACGTCTGGTTCCAAATTTAAAGTATAACTAAAATGTTGTTATATGGAATTTTTCTCTTCAGGGTTTTTATCTCTTCATCATTGATTTAATATATTATTGTGGTCCATCGTACAGCCAGCCAGATGTTTGGACAAGATTTGGCATCCACCTATCAAGTCCTTCCCAAGGACCTGGGTACTGTAGATAGATGGTGTTGGAGGATATAAGATTTTGTTGCAGGATATAAACTGTTCCAAGTTTGGTTTTTTTTAAAATGTGATTTATATGCCGCCCTTCTCCGGAGACTCAGGGTGGCTTACAATGCATTAAGCAATAGCCTTCATACTTTTGTATATTTATACAAAGTCAGCTTATTGCCCCCACAATCCGGGTCCTCATTATTAATGACATCATCATCATCATCGTTATTGTCATATGTATTTATTTTTAGAATTAATATATTATAATGATGTGTGTGCGTGCGTGCATGCGTGCGTGCATGTGTGCGAGGGAAGGAGGGAGGGAGGGAAAGGGGAGGGGAATGAGAGAGAACATCTTACCAGTAATTTTAGGCCATTCTTCTATATCTTGCTTGTTCTATAGCCCACAAACTCAATAGCATCTAGCCCTAGGACAGCTATACAAATTAGGAGAATGTTAATTAAATTCTTTTATAAGCTAGTCAGGGTCATTTGCTTGGTAATCTCTCCTGTCTTCCCCCAATTATCTCATATTTTTCCAACTAGATTTTCCCAACCTTCCATATGTTGGATTTCAATTCCTATGTTGGACAGGGATGGTAGATTTCATCAAGGGTTTGTTAGCTCCAGTGCACCATTTCCAGCAGTGACCTGTGAGAAGCAAGTGGTGCATTTCTCTCTTGCATTTACAAGTGAAATTGAGTAATAGCTTCTCCATATTAAATCTAGTAGGTCCAGAGCTGTACACGGCCTTCAAATTCCCTGTGAAGAACCACAGTCCAGGAAGTAAATGGGGCCACCACAAAATAAACACATCTGGAGGAGGTAGGCTAGGACTAAACTCGATTTGATTAAAATTAAATGTACACATCAGTAGGATTGCTTCCAATATGCTTAATCATTTTCTGTCATTTTAAAAATTAAAATTGGGATTGGGAATTATACTCAAGGTTTTTCTAAAGCTGTAACATGGCCTTGTGCTCTCTATGGAGTAATGGGAAGGTTCAAGTAAAAGGGCTACTAATGTCTCTCTACCCACTTTTTCTCCACAGAGCACCAGTGAAAATAATTATGTTCTTCTAAAGCCAAATATGTAATTTAGTAATTTAAGAATCCAGATTTGATTCATTGCACATACACTTAGATTATTATCCTGCTCTTTCCATGGTAAAGCATCTAAAAATATTTTCCCTTCATCTGCCATTTCTTGCTTTGTAATTAGTTAAAATTTCTAATATGCTGGCAATGTATTAGAAGACAGTAATGTGCAGTTTCACATTTTAAGCTCATAAATCATGGCACTATCAAGATTCCAGGAACAAAACAGAATCTTCCCAATACAAAATTATTTGACGGAAAGCACTATTTTATTTTGATGATGAAAGTGATACACTGTTTAGAGTATATATGTGCTCATTTCTCTGTCCAAACTATAACATATATTTTTAAAGTAGATTTTAAATGTCTAAAACTATTTTTGTTTTTTAAATAGTATCACAAGGATTCAACAATGAGCAGCTGAATCAGGGGATTCATAATTCCATGCTGGCCCAGAGAAGATAATGCTAGGATTGTTTATTGTTGCCCTAAATTTCTGGGTTTTTATCTGGGATGTTCTGGGTATTGGATCTTGGTCTCTTGCCTTTGCCATTAGACATCTTAAATAACAAAATTCCAAAGGTTTGTAGAAAGTTAGCACCCACCCACCCCTCCTAGAAGAATGAAATATTTTGAGAAATATTTAAAAAGGCAGATTATTATATTTCCCAAAGGGAGAAATAGAGAAATGTTTTTTAGAGGCAGAAAGCAACCCCCACTTTCCTTAATAGCCCACAGCAGATGTCAGCACTTAAGAGATAAAGAGCTTATTGAAAGAAGACAAGTAGCTAGATAGCTCTATTCATAAGCAAATGCCCTCAACCCAAGAGCCAAAAGAGGATGAAAGCCATTAAGCCACAATAGGAATTACCCAACATCCTTTCAGAACACAAGCCCCTTCACTGCATTCCCCTCAGAGCAGTCCAAAGTTCAACCAAACGTAGCTCACACAAACACCTAGGATTTGTACTTTGCCTATAGAGCCAGCTATGACCCATACATAACTGCTACATGACCAGTGGTGGATTTCAAATTTTTTTACTACCAGTTCTGTGAGTGTGGCTTGGTGGGCGTGGCATGGCTTGATGGGCATGGCAGGGAAAGGATACTGTAAAATCTCCATTCCCACCCCACTCCAGGGGAAGGATACCGTAAAATCCACATTTCCTCCCAATCAGATGGGACTTGGGAGGCAGAGAATAGATGGGGGTGGGGCCAGTCAGAATTTTTACTACCGGTTCTCCAAACTACTCAAATTTTCTGCTACCAGTTCTCCAGAACTGGTCAGAACCTGCTGAAACCCACCTCTGTACATGACCCCATGGGAGTCTGACAACAGTCAATAGAATACATGTTCTTCCACAGGAACAGGAAGCTCAAGTCTAAGAGAAGGTGCAAAACATCCCCACTTTCAATTCCATTTTGTCAGCTGCCCAGAACCACAAACCCTGGTGGTTCTGTTCATCCATAAACCATCTTTCCAATCAGCCTTCATGTTTCCAGTGTCTTTCTCCCAGCTTCAAACTGAACCAGATGGATATTTCTTCCCACAAGCTCATCCTTTTCTTCTTAGGAAGAAGAACATGTTTTTATCTTGTCTTAGGAACATGACCTCCACATGACATTATCTTGCCCTGGCAAGTTGATCGTGGCTTTTTAGATTTCAGTCCTACATATGATTCCTTGCATTAAGCCTTATTTCCCTCCCCCTCCCACCCCCCGTACAGTAAAGCACTTGAATTCTCCAATATAATTTTTCATCGCTGCTGACATTTTAACAAACAGTTGCAGATTGAGGCTGCATGTGTTCTGCTTGGCTCAGTTGGGAATTTTCAAGACATCAAGAACTGTGGAATTCATGCAAGTCAATAGCACAAGAATTATTAAGCAGAACTGAATGGGGAAAAAAATATCTACCTTACGTTTGCAGCAGTGGATGGTTTGATAGATGTTGTCTGTCAATGTTTGAATTAAATGTTTTTCAACGAAGAGTCATGGAAGAGGACTTTTGAGCAATCCGGTGGAATTTCTTAGCATAATTTAACATACAAGATAGCTTCCTAGGCTTTGTAGGAAGTTAGTACTCACCCCTCTCCTAGGAAAATGAGATCTTTTGGGAAATATTAAAAGGGCAGAGTATTTCCCCTAAAAGGGAGGCAGAAACTCAACCCCCCACTTTTGTCAATGGGCCATTAAGGCCTTGGCCAGTCTATTCCATACAACAAAGATAGGATTACCCCTCTACCCATCTAGCAACAGAACTCACCACAGAGGTGGGTTTCAACAGGTTCTGACTAGTTCTGGAGAACCGGTAGCGGAAATTTTGAGTAGTTCGGAGAACCGGCAAATGCCGCCTCTGACTGGCCCCACCCCCATCTATTCTCTGCCTTCCGAGTCCCAGCTGATTGGTAGGAAATGGGGATTTTGCAGTAACCTTCCCCTGGAGTGGGGTGGGAAGGGAGATTTTACAGTATCCTTCCCCTGCCACGCCTACCAAACCACACCACACTCATCAAGCCACGCCCACAGAACCGGTAGTAAAAAAAATTTGAATCCCACCATTGACTCACTACATGCACCTGGGGAGATTACATCAGCCAGCAAGGCTCAACCAAGCCTGGGAGACAGACAGCCTACAAAGTTAGCTAATACCCCCGCCCCCTGGGAGTCTGACCACCAATCAGAATACATTTCTTACACAGGAGCAGGAAACTCTAAGGTGGGGCCCAGCAGAGGGCATAAAACCAGGCACTCCCAGCATCTCTTCCCTTTTTTCTGCTCAGGAGCTCAAGCCATGTGATCCTGTCCACCATTAAAACTGTCTTTCCAAACAGCCACCATGTTTCCAGTGTCTTTCTCCCCACTTGGAACTGAACCCAGAAGGATATTTCTTCCAACGGCTTTTTACTTTATTCTCTTTTTAAAACATTTCAATTGCATCATTCTTAATATCAACAATAATATTTACCGTATGGTGTACATCTGTTTGCTTTACAGAGTTTCACATAATCAAATGGCTTTAAAAATAAAAAAATCATGCTGGAATTTCATAAGCACAAAGTACCAATTTATTGCTGATTATAGAGAGCAATTCTCTGTCTCCGTCTCTGCCTCCTGCCTGAGACAAGAGCGCCCACTTCTCTGATGACAGAAAGTTGTTATTATTGTGGTTGTTCTTATTCTCATCCCACCTTTTGTCCTCAGAGAGTGGTTATGCGGCCTCTCCTCCATTTTTATCCTCACGGCAACTTTGGAAAGTAGGTTAAGCTGACAGAGGATACCAAATAAGCTTTGGGACTGATCTGGGATTTCAAGTTGGATTTCCCTGATCTAAATCAAACATCAGTCTTGTTAGCAGATATTCAGGAATAAGATTCTGTATTTTATTTTATTTCTTTGGCGGAAAAACATTCGTCATGGGTTTTTCGGCAATCTGAGATGATAACGTCAGTTTTCTCATATCTGCAATATGTGTTACATTACATTGGTGAGTTGTAAAATACAGGTCGTCCTTGAACTTACAACGGTTTGTTTAGTGACTGTTCAAAGTTACAACGGTCCTGGAAAAAGTGACTTATGATCATTTTTTCACAGTTACGATCTTTGTAGCATCCCCATGATCATGTGATCAAAATTCAGATGCTTGGCACCCAACTCATATTTATGTCCCAAGGTCACGTGATCCACCTTTTGTGACCTTCTGACAAGCAAAGTCAATGGGGAAGCCAGATTCACTTAACAACCGGGTTACTAACTTATCACTTAGCAGTGATTCACTTAACAACTGTGGCAAGAAAAGTTGTAAAATGGAACAAAACTCACTTAACAAATGTCTCACTTAACGACAGGAATTGTGGGCTCAATTCTGGTCGTAAATCGAGGACTACCTGTATTGGCCATTGCCTCAGCAGCAGCTTATAGTGATTTTGCAGCACCACCCAGCCATTGTTGAAGTGGTATTAAGCCTTCCCTCTTTACAATTTTTTGGGTATGGAAATGGTTGGACCGCTCTAAGTGCTGTAAATCATAACTGATCTATTGATTATTTGATAATTTAGCCATGGTACATTTTATATTATGGCACTTCCATACATGTACACATATGTATATCTCTTTTTATGTCATTTGATCTCAAGAGTTGAAATGAGAGAAGTTGCTTATTTCTAGTCTCTGCTCTTCAAGTTTAGTGGTGGCCTCAATGGCTTTGTTTCAAAAAGACTTCCTATACCCGTGATGGTGAACCTGTGGCACGGGTGCCACAGGTGGCACCCGGAGCCATATCTGTGGGTACGTGAGTGTTGCCCTAGCTCAGTTCCAGCATGCATATGCGCATCGGCCAGCTGATTTTTGGGCCTTCTGGGCCCACTGGAAGTCGGGAAATGAGCCATTTCTGGCCTCCGGAGGGCCTGTGGGGGGTTGGGGAAGGCTGTTTTCACCCTCTCCAGGCTCCAAGGAAGCCTTTGGAGTCTGGGGAGGGCAAAAAACGGGCCTACCGGGCCCACCATTAACTTTTTTGCCATCATGTGCCAAAAGCGAGGGTAGCGTGGGGGGGTCACATGCGCATGCTCAGGGGTGCGGGGTGGCATTGAATTATGGGTGTGGGCACACGCGTGCACAACCTCCCCATGCTTCACATGCTTTTGGCATACAATGGCAAAAAGGTTAGCCATCACTGTCCTATACCTTTAAACTATCGATAGGGTGAAGGTGAATTGCTCCTGAATTTGCTTTTCATTAAGATAATGCACTTTTGCAATCTGTTCTTTCAGTGGCAATTATATTATACATGTCATCCCATAATACGGGAAATCCATAGGTACCAAGAATTAAATCCTCCCCAAACATTCTGCATCAACATGTACAAAATGTATGTACAAAATGTACATGTACAACATGTACAAAATGAACAAATACGGTCTACTGTTGACCTCACCCCATTCCTAAAAGGTCTGTAAGGGGCATGCATAAGTGCACCAATGTGCCTACCGTCCCTGTCCTACTGTCCCCATGTATTCGTATCCTTATCCTGTATCCATAATCATGTTTTATACTAAACAAACAAACAAACAAACAAACAAACAAACAAACAAACAAATGTTTGATGCTGAATGAGTACAGCAAGCTGTACTGAATTAATCAATGGAAAGTCCTGGGCTATATTTCCTGACCCTAAACTAGACTGTGAGATGTTGACTATGAGATGTTGACTATGTATTGTGGGAAATAGAAAAATCTTTTTTGTGCTAATAACACAAGAAAGGGCATTCTGCTTGGGGAGCTCCCTCCATCTCTCTCTGTCTCTCTCTCTCTGTCTCTGTCTCTGTCTCTCTCTCTCTCTGTCTCTGTCTCTGTCTCTCTCTCTCTCTCTCTCTCTCTCTCTCTCTCTCTCTCTCTCTCTCTCTCTCTCTCTGTATGTTTGGGTGTCTGTGTGTATGATCCCTTGTATTAAGCCTTATTCAAACTGATGGGACATATTTCCAATGCAACATGTTTCACACAGTCAGAAGTAAAAATCTGTCCTTGGCACAACAGCGTGCAGACATTGCTAGCTTGGAAGGCTGCTTGGCCAATTAGCTTGGCCTAACCCCTTTTTTGCCTTCTGCAGAATGGCTTCAAACTTACATAGCAACTGTGGTGTAAAAGGTAAAAAAAAATAATAATCATGCATTCCTTATGAATGCATTCATAATGCAATTCAGTCTCGTGTTACATTTTACTCTGCCATCACTTTATAACACCACAAGGGAGATTATTATTGTTACATAAGAATGAAATAGCTGTAATAAATACTGCAGGACTTCAGATTCTCCTCATGCCACGTGGTTTTCTGGGGAAGGAAGCCAGTGTGCATCTCAATCCCAACTCTCCCCTCCAGAAGAAGCCCAGGACATGAATACATAGGAATTAAGGCCCATCCAAAGATACCCTTCCACAGTCTAGTGCTCTTCAGAGATATTTAAATTAGAATCCCCAGAATCCCAAGCTCCTGTATTTATTGCAAGCGCTGTAGTTCAAACTATATAAATCATCAATGTAGAGAAGGCTGGTCTACATTTTTGGAAAAGTAGGAAAGTTAGAACTCATAGGAAGAAGATTGACAGAATCAGATGCAATTTTTTACAGTAGATTCTTTAATCGCCCCATCCACTTTCATACATAACTCCATGAAAGAGGAAAATTGCAAAAAGCCTGTAGCTCTAGTATAGATAATGGGAAATTCTCTTTAGTCTATCCGTGCATTAAATTAGGTATCTAAGACCAGCCATTTCCATAAAGACATCTATCATAAATATGGGCGTATAGATAGATTGAGATATAGATATATTCCCACAGATAGGTCATGAAGAGTTCCCAGCTCAGAGATCCCCAACTTGATGATAGGGCTATAGAACCACCTGTCATCATTCAGAGATAACAACCCAAGCAGCCCATGTCAGAATATTTAGTTCCTTCATGTGACTAACATGTGTGGTCTATGATCCAGGTTGCTCTAGTGGTTAAGGCACCAGGTTAGAAACAGAAGACTTTGAGTTCAAGTCCCATCTTAGCCATGAAAACCAGCTGGGTGACTTTGAGCTAGTCATTCTTTCTCAGCCCAACCCACCTCACACGGTTATTGTTGTGTTGAAAATAGGAGGAGGAAGGTGCCTTGGATATGTTAGCCACTTGAATAGCAATAGCGCTTAGAGTAGACCAATATATCGTTTCCTAGTGCTTTACAGCTCAGAGAGAGCTGTAAAGCGGTTTACAGAGTCAGCCTATTGCCCCCAACAATTTGGATCTTCATTTTACCGATCTCAGAAGTACGGAAGGCTGTGAGTCAACTTTGACCCCATGAGAATCAAACTTCTGGCAATTGGCAGAATTAGCCTGCATTTTAACCACTGTGCCACCACAGCTCTTTAAATGGGCCTGGTAGCTCAGCAGACTGATAGCATTGTGATTAACACCAGCTGTCTGCAATTACTGTAAGTTCGAATCTCACCAGGCTCAAGGTTGATTCAGCCTTCCATCCTTTCTAAGGTAGGTAAATTGAGGACCCAGTTTGTGGGGGCAATAAGCTGACTTTGTATAAATATACAAAAGTATAAAGGCTATTGCTTAACGCATTATAAGCCGCCCTGAGTCTCCGGAGAAGGGCAGCATATAAATCAATTTTTTAAAAAAAAAACCATTTGTAAAAAATAACAAAGGGCAAGATACAAATAAATAAGTAAATGAAAAAGGAATGATGCAATACTGAAGTGAAGAAAGAGTACAGGTAGTCCTCAATTTACGACTGTAGTAGAGCTCAGAATTTCCATTGTAATTCATAAGTCGACACACCCATATAACCAGGTTTGATTTTATGACTTTTTATGCAGCAATCATTAAATAAATGCTGCAATTGTTAAGCGAATGCAGCAGCCATTAAGCAAATGCAAATCCATATATCCATATGGAGATTTTTTTTTTTTTGCCAGAAACTAGCTGAAAAGGCCAGAAACTGGCAAAAAAACATTGTAAACTGTGGTCACCTGACCACCAGAAAAATGAGCCAGTATCCAAGCCTGTGAAATGTGGTCATATGATCGCAGGGCTGTGTGTAGACAGTAGACCTCCAGAATCAGGTTGTAAGTAGCTTTGGAGGGTGTGTGTGTGTCTGTCGGAACTTCAAATGATCACTCTATAACGTATCCAGCTGATGCTGAATGTCCTTCTACAAATTAATGTCGGGGATCCCCTAATCTCAGTGCCTGTTCGAGGTCAAACAAGAATGTTTAAGCCTTTTTACAGATTCTTCACATCCCTCTCCAAACTGGTAGTTAGAAAAATGTCCCTGGCAAAGCTAATGACTAATATCCGAGAAACCTTAGCAGAATGTAAGTTTATCATGAAATCAACACAGATTTATCAATGCCAGTTCTCAGAATGGAAGTCATTCAGATTTCAATTTGCACATTCTGTCCCTGGCCCTTTTGCTGCAATAGAACTCCTATAGTTCAAGCCCTATTCTATCAAGGTGTTTATTTCTGGGTAGCAGAAAGCCAATGGGTAGGAAGGCTATCAGGAGCCCTTGAAGAAAAGAGTTATATCCTTTCCTTTTAAAAAATGCTGTTATTTTTTTTCCCCCATGCACCGTAGGAAAAAGAAAAGACCAAATCTATAGCAATGTTGGTTGCATAATTTTCAATCCAATTTAAGAAAGATTTTTTTTTTTAAACTAAACTGTTCTTTTTGGATTTTCAGATGGCTGTAGCTGTAAAATCATAAGGCTTGAAAAAAAATGAACATAAAATGCACATTATTAAAGGAGGAATGCTTATCCTTTTTGTACTATGGAGCCCTTTGAGAGTTGGGTTGGGGTTTTTGTAGCAGTTAGATAGTTACAATACTGTTATATAGGAAGAAATAACTATAATACAGTTAGATAGTTATAATCCTAATAATAAAAAAATGGACATTCTGTATGGGAGAGACTATATATATATATAATTAATTCCTTCTTGACTCTTGTGGGTTGTCTTGTCTTTCTCAATGTCAGGTCCTCTACCAGAGGCCTGGGAGTTTGAGGGTTCTACAAAAGTATCTTAGTTGTTCCTAGCACTGTGCTCTTCTGAATAGAAAGCACTGATATCGTACCTGTCATCTGCTGGAGGCACTCTCCCAGCTTAGGAGTCATAGCAAAGAAGAGCCTTGGTGGCGCAGCAGTCTAAAGCACTGTTAAGTAACACTACCTGCCTGCAATTACTGCAAGTTCAAATCTCACCAGGCTCAAGGTTGACTCAGCCTTCCATCCTTTCGAGGTAGATAAAATGAGAACCCGGTTTGTGGGGGCAATAAGCTGATTTTGTATAAAAAAGAACACCGCTTGGGGGGGGGCGAAAGCCCTACTAAGCAGGTATATACAAAAGTATGAAGGCTATTGCTTAACGCATTGTAAGCCACCCTGAGTCTCCGGAAAAGGGCGGCATATAAATCGAACCAATAAATAAATAAATAAATAAATAAATAAATAAATAAATAAATAAATAAATAGCCCCGAGTGTTTCTACCACCACTGAGAGCACTTTGGCCTTTACTGTCCACATCCTCTCTAGTTCTTCCTTTAGGCCTTGATATTTCTCCAGCTCTTAAACACCTTCTTCCTGATGTTGCTGTGACTTGGCATCGCTACGCCTATCACCATCACTACCTTCTGGTCCTTGTTTACTATTATGATGTCTGGTTGATTGGCCAGTATCTGCCTGTCTATCTGGATCTGGAAATCCCACAGGATCTTATCCCTGTGATTTTCCATGACCTTCAGTGGAATCTCCCATCTGGCTGTAGCCCATACACTGTGCAGAGGTTCCAATACATAATGCCAGCTACAGTATTTGGTTGTGCTATTCAGTGTATGTCTGCATCTTATATCCTAACATCAGGTGTTGGACTGTTTCTGAGACCTCTCTGTACAGTCTGTGCCTTGGGTCCTATATAAAGTGTGGTAAACTGCTGCTTCTATGGATTTGGTGCTTAGTGCCTGTTCTTGTGCTGCTACTATGCTCATGCCTCAGGTGCTGTTTTTTAGTTCAGCCCTTTCCAGCCACTGGTAGGATTTCCCAATGTCAGCTACCTGAGCTCTCTGTGGATGGTACATCTCATACAGGATCTGGTCTTGCCGTGGCGCTTCTTCTGCTTGAACTTCCATGTCCTCCTTTGGCCAGTTCACTATACCAGTAGGCAGGGGTGGAATCCTACCGGCTGAACAACCAGTTTGCTCCGTGCACATGCGCAGTTTCCTTAAAATTGTACTTTCACGTTGCAGACAAGGAAAGGAGCAAGGAAAACAGCTGAGGAGACCCAATTCAATCTGCCATGCCTGATCAGCTACGCTTCGAAAGAAGAAATAAAGGTCAGTATAACCTGGATGCGGGTGGGCGGGCCATTCTCATAGCAACAGAGAACCGGTTCACTCTTGGCAGGAAGTGTGAACAACCGGTTCTCCTGAATCGGTCCAAACCGGTAGAATCCCACCACTGCCAGTAGGGTATCTGATAACCGGTATATATGTTGATGGTGTGGATCTTGTTCTTCACATTGAGCTGATTGTTCAGGACCTGTTGATCTTCTGGTAGTACTTGGATATTGCTGTCTCCCTAGCCTCCTTATCATGTGACTATGTCTACATAGGTACTTGTAGCTGCTATATGGCCTACTGGTAGTTCCACCTCATCAGTCTTAACTGCCTTCCCTCTCTTTACTACCATCTGGCCACACTTCTCGAGTCCAAATGACACCCCAATTTTCTCAAAGCAGATCCGTGTCAAGTGCATCAGCAAGTTGGTATCCTATTACTCTTAGCGTACAGCTTGATGTCATCTGTGTAGAGAAGGTGGCTGATCGGAGTTTCACTCTTGAACTTGTATCTCTATCCAGTATGTGTGATTTCTTGGCTGAAGGAGTTTAAGTCAGTGGTGAAATCCAAATTTTTTTACTACCGGTTCTGTGAGTTTGGCTTGGTGGGCGTGGTGTGGCTTGGTGGGCATGGCAGGGGAAGGATACTGCAAAATCTCCATTCCCACCCCATTCCAGGGGGAAGGATATTGCAAAATTTCCATTCCCACCTCATTCTGGGGCTAGCCAGAGGTGGTATTTGCTGTTCTCCAAACTGCTCAAAATTTCCACCACCGGTTCTCCAGAACCTGTCAGAACCTGCTGGATTTCACCCCTATTTAAGTCTATGGTTCTCAATATCTGGTGTGGACCTTGTTAATCTGAATGATGTCCAAGCTAGCCCAACTCTCTTAATTAATATCATTCTCATATCTGAGGTAAATAGGTGAAGAACTAGGGGTTTTTTGTCCCAGGACCCCTTCAGCTAAGGTAGAACCCCGTTTCCCACATCAAAGTTTGGTACTCTAATCACTATACTTTGATAAAGAGATAAATCCCAAGGTATACAGTGTTTGGCTGGCTTTGCTGATTCACATGGTTTTGGTATGATATTGTGGACAGTATAAAAGATGGCCTTGAAGGACAGAAGGAAGATCTGTTACCAAGGCAACAATCAGATAAACAAGGTTTGAACCCAAACCATGAAAGTGATTTGCAAAAATGTCTCGGACAGGCATTTCCCCCCCCCCTTTCCCATCACTCCAATTACAGTTCATATAAGATGAAAGAGGCAGGAAGAGAAGCACAGTCAGACTCGCAAGATTCTGTTTTTTATAGCTGTTCTAATAAAAGTAGCTTTAGGCATACATGGTGTCTGTTTCTTGGTCTGGCCTGCCTTAGAGGGTTGACAAAAATTGATAATGTTTTGAGTTCCTGCAGCTCTTAATATAATCTATCTATCTATCTATCTATCTATCTATCTATCTATCTATCTATCTCAGTGGTAGGTTTCAAATTTTTTTACTACCGGTTGTGTGGGCATGACTTGGTGGGTGTGTCATGGCTTGGTGGGTGTGGCTTGGTGGGTGTGGCAGGGGAAGGATACTGTAAAATCTCCAATCCCGCACTTGATCAGCTGGGACTTGGGAGGCAGAGAATAGATGGGGGTGGGGCCAGTCAGAATTTTTACTACCGGTTCTCCAAACTATTAAAAATTTCCGCTACCGGTTCTCCAGAATTGTTTTATACACACACACACACACACACACACACACACACACACACACACATCATCCATCTTGCCACAGAAATGTCTTCCAATACAAGGCTGATGGGGGCTTTTAAGCTTTTTACTTTGGGTCTCTCCAACAGCAGGTCTCTTAATATGCATCATATATTACTCATCTGCAGGCATCCCGAGATCAAAGGGTTACAAGGTTTACATAGCCTGACATTTTGATGCTCTCCCTCTCCCCTCCTTCCTTCTCTTTCTCTCTTTTAGCTCAATTGGTATGCAGAAGCAAGACGATCATGTAGGCGGACGCAGAAGGCAGCTGTACTCCTTGTATTAATACACCATAGTCCATTTCGTTTTGAATGGCAGATCTAGCTAGCTAACCTGCCTGATGATTGCTTGCCTTCAGCTTTTTGGCTTTGTGCTTTTCCTGCTGGGATCGCTGCCATGCTATGCGTCAGCTCTGCTGTTTTTTTGTGCTCTGCTTTCTTTTTGTGCTCCTCCGGGGCACCGAGCATAAACCTGCAACCGAAAGGAATTCTCCCACACCAGGGGCTGAAACAGTCATCCAAAGAGTTGCGTACATCTACATCTTTTTTGTTTTAAAGTTTCACCATCAGTTCTTCATTCAAAGTAGCTAAGACCCTGACTGAATCATAAACTGGTATACAGGAACAGCACAAATTGTTTAAAAATCACTTAAAATATGGTCTCAAATGATTTTGCATGTTATGAGCGCTAAGGCATTAAATTCACTAGTATGTTGATCCTAACCCCCCCTCCCCCCGCGCCCCAGTTAAACAACATATGTGAAAATTTAAAAATGGAATGTTACAAATTTGTGTTGTTATCAGGCAGGATTGTGTTGTACCTGCAATCTCATGCAAGAATGAATTAAAACAGGGCAGGCTAACGTTTGGGGCTGATGGCATACTCAAAATATGTGAGATTTTGAGTATGCCGGAAGCACCAATACAAAATATCTGCTCCAGGGGCGGGTTTCAAAACCCATCACTAATTGTTTGCGCATGCGCAGAAGCATCCAGGCAGGTGGGCGGAGCCTCCCGCCACCGCCACTACCGGTTCGCCCAATCCGGGGTGAACCAGTAGCAACCCACCACTGATCTGCTCATGATATCCATGACCAGAAAGATACTAGAGAAATTGTTCTTTGACACATTCTCCAATGCTATCTACCATGCTGTTGCCTTGTGGGAAGCAGGGCAGCAGTCTTCCAAACAAAGCATTCCCACATTATCTGTCTGCCCACTCCCCTCGCCCACCTCCAAACATTGTAGATCTGGAGTCTGCAGGTCTCAGAAATATTCCTGGGAAAAAAGGGGTTACCCCTGGTGCCGGTTCTGTGCTTTGCAGCCTGCTAGCTTCCCATGTATTCATTTTAATTAAAATCATCTTTAGAAAATTAAAATTAAACTAGTTGGGGAATAAAGTCTGAAGCTGTTAGGGAAGCTATTTGCAAGAAGAATGTCCCTCAGTGGTATCTCATTGCCTGTTCCTAAACTGTAGAAATTTAAATTTCTATAGAAACAAAGGATCACAAGGCTGAAGGGGGCCTTGGAGGTCTTCTAGTCCAACCTCCTGCCCAAGGCAGGAGATTTTATTGCATCCCAGACAAATGGCTGCCCAATATTTTCTTGAAGACTTCCAGCAATGAGACACCAACAACTCTGGAGGCAAGCTGTTCAACTGATTGATCATTCTTACCATCAGGAAATTTCTCTGCTTACTTCCAGATTCGATCTCTCTTTAATGAGACTCCACCATTGCTTCTGCCCTGCTCTCAAGTGTTTTAGGGAATACTGTAAGTGAACCCCTTCTTCCCTGAAATAGCTCCTCAAGTATCAGAAGACAACTATCAGGTCATCCCTAATCCTTCTCTATGTTGATTAGATCAGCCCTCTGATCCACATTGGGCCTTTATGATTGTCCCTGTTCCAACAGCATGAAGTCAATCAGAAATTAGAAATAAAATGTAAATAAGTGTATATCAGGCACATAATTTATCAGAATTAAGTTCAGCCTATTGGTTTAGTCATTGTTGTGGCCCGCCAGCGGCCTGAGCGGATTGTGGCTGATCCCAACGACGAGGAGTCTGGTGGGGTGTCATGCCAGCAGCCTGTGCAGCCGGCGCTTGAGTCGGACAGCGAGGAGGCTGAAGAGGCTGTGGTGCCAGAGGCAGAAACTCAGCCAGGGCCTTCAGAACCTCCAGAGGCTCCTTCAAGTGAAGAGAGTGAAGTGGAGGAGCCACTTCTCAATGCTCGAGCATGCAGGGCTGCCAAAAGGCAGGAGTGGCTACTCAGGAGGAGGTCTCCTCGAGAGTAAGGCTTGGGGTTAATTGGCCACTCCCTTAGCCTATTTAAGTTCGCACACAGATAGCAAACGTTGCTGGAAACAACGTTTGGTCCTACGCAGAACATTTTGAGAGTGAGTTTTTTGTTACAACTTGGTTTCTGGGCTGATTGCCAACCCTTGTCGGACTTTGTTTAATCTCTGTAATTCATAGCAGGCTGATAAGGACATTTGTGGTTAAAGCCTGCATTTTGAAAGGGGTCTGTTTATATTAAATGGAGTTTTTGGAGCTGTGTGTGTGTGCTACACTTCTTGGGACCCGTAGCTGGGGCAGAACAGTCATCCACAACAGTCCCAATTTCTCATATGGCCCCTTGGGAGAAATTAATTGCCTATCTCTAGGCTCGGCATACCTAGTTCCCTGAACAGTTCATCATAAGATTTAGCCTCTAAAACAGGGGTGAAATCCAGCAGGTTCTGACAGGTTCTGGAGAACTGGTAGTGGAAATTTTGAGCAGTTCGGAGAACCGGCAAATACCACCTCTGGCTGACCCCAGAGTGGGGTGGGAATGGAGATTTTGCAGTATCCTTCCCCTGTCATGGCCACCAAGCCATGCCCACCAAGCCATGCCTACAGAACCGGTAGTAAAAAAAATTGGATTTCACCACTGCTCTAAAACCCTTATCATCTTTGTTGCTCTACTCGATCACTTCTCATCATCTTGACGTTATCTCTCTGTTCATGTATCTTAGGAATGCATTGGCTTTTTTGACAGCTGCAGCACATTGCCGGTTCATACTTACCTACGGTCCCCTAGGACACCTAAATCCCTCTCACAGGTACTGGACTGGGGTTGAACCAGCTACCACCTATTTTATACTTGTGCATTTGATTTTTCCTGCCTAAGCACAGGATCTTGCTTTTGTCACCATTGAACTGCATCCCTTGAACATTCCTCAAATACTTTGGAAAATTGCAGCTGGATGAAGCTGCAACCTGAGTTTGATACAAATTGAGTACTTTTGTATAAAGTTTTTCAACTATTGGAAGAATGTAATTATTGGTCTAAAAGCTAAGGCATCAAGCTAGAAACCAAAAAATGGTGAGTTCTAAACCCGCCTTAGATATGAAACCCGCCTTAGATATGAAAGCTGACTCTCAGTCCAACCCACCTCACCGGGTTGTTCTGATGGGGAAACTGAGGACCCAGTTGTGGGGGCAATAAGCTGACTTTGTATAAATATACAAAAGGATGAAGGCTATTGCTGAGCACATTGTAAGCCGCCCTGAGTCTCCGGAGAAGGGCGGCATATAAATCAAATTAAAAAATAAATAAATAGAAGGTGTCAACCCTGAAACTGACCTGACCGAAACCATTTTGACCTCTTCAGTGTTGCCACATTGGAGCTGAGGGATAGGGAGGGGGGATTTGAGATAGAGGGGATGCTGTAGCCAAAACAATATATTTTCACTTGGGAACCAAGGACATTCTTACACCTGGTCAGAGGAAGGCGGAGTGATGCTACCCAGTTGCTAAACTGCGTCCACCATGGTTGTACGATGGGACTGATTCTTTTGAGAAAGTAGAGAATCTTTTTTTATATATATATATTTTATTAGTTAAAAAGTACATACAAACATACATACAACAATAAAACATACACAACAAATAAACATAAATCAAGTCTTTACAACTTTTTTCTGATTTGTCGCATTGGTAGATTATATTTATGCTCATACCTATGTATATATAAAATTATATATATATATATATATATATATATATATATATATATATATATATATATATATATTTCTAATATGTCTTTTATACTTCTATTCCTAATACATCATCTCTTTGGATTTTCTTAATCTACGTATTAAATTTACTGTCTTCTTAAATTGGTACTTAATTTTTATCTGTAGGTTTTATCCTCTCTTTTGTATCCTTATTTTTATTTTCCTTTCTTTTTCTAGAAAGTAGAGAATCTTTTACTTTTAATTAGGTGAAAACCACGGGAACCTTCAGAGTTGGTTTTCACCAGATCTGTGCCAATACGATATTTCCAATAAAGCTAGCTATTCTTTGAGGAATCTACTGGCCATGGAGTTTTGCTTGATATGGATTTATTACGTGGAACCCTGACAGAAAGAGAAAGGAGTTTTAAGTTTGTACATAGCAGAGGTGGATTTCAGCAGGTTCTGACCATTTCTGGAGAACCTGTAGTGGAAATTTTGAGTAGTTTGGAAAACCGGTAAATACCATCTCTGACTGGCCCCACCCCCACCTATTCTCTGCCTCCCAAGTCCCAGCTGATTGGAAGGAAATAGGGATTTTGCAGTAACCTTCCCCTGGAGTGGGGTGGGAATGGAGATTTTACAGTATCCTTCCCCTGCCACGCCCACCAAGCCATGCCACGTCCACCAAGCCACACCCACAGAACCGGTAGTAAACATTTTTGAAACCCACCACTGGTACATAGCCTTGTGTTATTTATAAAAATAATAAAGGTGGGATTTAAAAGATCTTTAAAAATCTTAAATATATGCATGATATAAGAAACCATCTTGAGGCAGGAGAAGTGTGTGGCAGTAAGCCACAGACCATGTCTCGTAGTATCCTACTGAGTCCTATAACTAAGGTTTAATCACCCCAAACTCACAGTAGGACCAGCCACTATATGCATAGAGATCAAACACGGTGACTTCTTCTGGTTCCCCAATCTTGGTAGCCCCATTGGTGGACAAAACAGAAATAATTTCACTTGCCCCAAAGCCAACCGAAATAGTGGTCTCATATGTTAATGCCACTTTATAATGCCTTGGTAAGGCCACACTTGGAATACTGCATTCAGTTTTGGTCACCATGATGTAAAAAAGATGTTGAGACTCTAGAAAGAGTGCAGAGAAAAGCAATGAAGATGATTAGGGGACTGGAGGCTAAAACATGAAGAACAGTTGCAGGAACTGGGTATGTCTAGTTTGATGAAAAAAAGGACTAGGGGTGATATGATAGCGGTGTTCTAATATCTAAGGGGCTGCTACAAAGAAGAGGAGATCAAATTTATTCTTCAAAGCACCTGAAGGCATGACAAGAAGAAATGGATGGAAACTAACCAAGGAGAGAAGCAACCTAGAACTAAGGAGAAATTTCCTGACAGTTAGAACAATTAATCAGTGTAACGACTTGCCTCCAGAAGTTGTGAATGCTCCAACACCGGAAGTTTTTAAGAAGATGTTGGATAACCATTTGTCTGAAGTAGTATAGGGTTTCCTGACTGAGCAGGGGGTTGGACAAGAAGAACTCCAAAGTCCCTTCCAACTCTGTTATTCTGTTATCTGCCTCCGCTTCATACCATCCAAACTCAGATCCATAATATCAAGCTATTTGAAACTGAAATAAAGTTCCTTTTTATTGCAGTTTTTGCATCCCTTTCCCAAGCAGGTAGGGAAGCAAACAATTTCTGACAATGATACCGTCCCATCCCCCACCCCCCACAAATTCTACTCTGACATTGCCCAGAGCTCCCGTTTCATGCTTTTGTTTCTACTACTTTGTCCTAAGGGAATCAGATCTGACTGAATACAGGTAATCTTTATCAGCCTGCCTTCTTTTTTTCTTCTCTCTCTCTCTCTTCTTTACCCATTCAATCCTGCAGGGATATGACCTGTTCTGTTGCAGCTCTCGTGCTCAGAAATGATGCAGTGAATTGCTTCATTGACTAGCCAGGTGGGGAGGGAGAGAGAAGAGAGATGGACAGGCAGAACCTCTATCCGTGAAAGGACAAAACTAACAAAGGTAGCCCGTGGATAAATGCTACGTTAGCTATAAACTGCCAGAGAAGAAAGACAACAAAGGAGTAGTGAGATTATGATTCATATAAATCCCCAGGAGACTTTTGGATGACATTTGCATGCAGCCACTAGGGAAACCACAATGATTTAGGGAGGTTTCCGAACTGCTGGAATCAATCTAAGATAAGGATAAAAAGTATCCTGCTAAAGCACTTGGAATCATCTGTCTTGGCCAGCATCCGGTTCCCCCAGAGGGATCAAGAGACCTTTCTGATAACCCCATAAGTGGAATGAGGGCAAGAATGCTTTCCTGCTTCTATTGTCCAGCAACTGGTATTTGGAGATATACTTCTTGTACTACCATTATGGCTATAACTCATTGGCATAGCTGGTTTAAAGCCAGTCGAAATTGCAACTGACACCATGTCTTAGGTCAGTCCATGCCATGGTATTTCCATCTGATTTTTTTTTCAACAGAACAGAACAGAACAGAACAGAACAGAACAGAACAGGATTAGACTAGACCTTGGAGGTCTTCTAATCCAGCCCCCTGCTTAAGTCTAGAGTCCCAGGAATGTCAAACTGGCAGCCCATGGGCCAGATGCATCATGTGCAGGCCACACCCACCCCAGCTCTACGAAGGGGAAAAAAACATCACGATACGTCAAATGACGGCAACATGACGCACTGAGTTTGACACCCGTGGTCTAGACTCTTCTTTAAAACATCCAGTGTTTTTAAGAAAGCATCTGCTTTGAAACTGAATGCTGACTAGCTAGCCAACAACTGAGTAACAATTGCTGAATCATAAAGCTCCTGAGATCCCACTCTCCACCTAATCACTTTTCTGCCTGTGCACCCCCCGCACCCCCCCCCCAAAATGCTTAACCTTCAAGTGCAACTAATCTTGAAGGACATTTACTCCCTGGGCTTTGCAAGCTTTCTCAAAATCGCTACAGAATATGTAAGGCAAAGCACAGAGCTGGGAAGACTCATGAGCAACATGGAAACATCACCTTGGTCCTTGGTAACTTACTTTGTCTGTTGCCCAGGGCAGAGCAAGAGTTTGTTGATTATATCATTCCCAATGTTTCTAATGCAGGAAATCCCTGCAGTTGCTTACAAGCAGCCTTGCCTGCTTATAGGCAGCGTGGAGAGCCAATACAATAATTCCCCTATTCACGGAGGCTTCTAGCTTTCCAAAACCAGCTCCCTGAAGGATTTGAAAGGCTTCCTGTAGCCTTTACTCCTGTTTCTTTCTCTTTTATCTACTTCAGCCCTGACCTGTGCTGAATGAGCTGCCTTGAGTGCAATCAGCCTTGCTATGATTAAAGCCATGCTCTCATTCATTCCTTGCTCCCCTAAGTAAGTAAGCCAGTTACTCCCTTTGACATTCACCTATATATTGTCTCCTTGAAACCACCTTGGTAGTATATCTCTGGTTATTTCGTTCTGGCATTGATTTTTTTATTTTATGATTTTATTTAGAAAATCCTAGTTCTCTCACCTTAGCAATCAAGAATGTCGTTGTACTACATCTAGTTTTGTGTGGAGGTGTTTTATAATAACCAGCTTCTGAAGATATTTCAGTATATCCTGTCTCTCCTTTTCCTTTTCCCTTATTGGCTCCCTTGACAGGGTTACCTAACTGTTAGGCAGAATGAGGAAGCTCCCTTAGGCAGCTGGTTAAAGAGCTAGGAAAGGGCTGAAATGTTTCTCTCTTGTTAGTCTTTTGTTTTAATTGCTGGGGAAGAGGCATATTTGGATTTTCTGCTCAGGGTGCCTAAAGAACTGGCATATTTTGTCTTGGGATAGGAAAGGTTCAGAAGTCCATCCTGGTTGTAATACTATATTACAGTGCCATTTCTTTGCTTTTGGCTCCTAGAAGAATAAAATATTTTGAGGAATATTTTTTAAAAAGGCTGAATGTTGTATTTTCCTGGATTAGAAAAGGAGAAACATGTTTTTAAAGACAAAGAGCAGCTCTCTGCAGCCCCCTGTCCCCAGTAGATATTTAGAGCCCATTGAGAAAGACTGGGCCAGCCTATCTACAAGACAAAAAGCCTCCAACTCCAGCTCCAGGGTGATGGGATTAAGATATGACCCTCCAGGACATAATAGGATTATCTATCAGCAGAGCTCACCACATGCACAACCAAGCCCCTACATTACATCAGCCCAAGGTTCAACCAAACTTGACTTCAAGACAAACATGACCCCACATGGCCACATGGGAGTCTGACAGCAACCAATAGAATACATGCTCTTGGCACAGGAACAGGACGCTCAAGTTCAAAGCCCAAGAGAGAGTATAAATACCTCTCACTCTCCACTCCATGCGGTCAGCTATCTAGAATCACATGGGTTTGGTGGTTCCGCTTTACCATTAAACCATCTTTCCAACCAGCCTCCATGTTTCCAGTGACTTTCTCCCCACTTGGAACTGAACCCAGATGCACATTTCTTCCAACAGTGATGTCTGTGAATCCACTGATACTGGTTTAAATGTTTTTGTGTATGTGTGTGTGTTATGCATATATGCATCTGTATGTCTATGTGACAATTGTTGATTTTAATCTTCCAAAATTTTCTTTGATTGCAGGAAGGTGAATAATAACTTGTTTGATTGATTTAAACTTCTCTTCTTGTTGTAATTGAAGAAGAGCAGCTGCCACAGATTTATAGTATCAGGTGAAATTCTGTGTGAAGTTTGAGCCCTTTCAAAGAAACAACATCATGGACATCTTATAGTTACCATCTTTGTTTTGGACAATAATGTGAGAGTCAACAAATTATTAGTCATGAGTGGGGAATTCCACTCTGGTTTGTGGTACTAAAAATTCCTCTCCTACCACAATATTTTAGAATAGCCCAACTTCCAGGCCAAAGATGGAAATAACGGGCTAGAGAGCCAATGTGGTACAGATAGTTCTCAATGTACTGGAACTAAAATTTCTGTTGCTAAGCAAGGCAGTTAAGTGAATTACATCCAATTCAACAAACTTTTTTTCCCCATGGTTGTTAATTGAATCACATGGCTGTTAAGCAAATCCGGATTCCCCCATTGACTTCGCTTGTCAAACGCCTGCTGAGAAGGTAAAACATAGGAATCATATGATGCTGCAACAGTTATAAATATATGTCAATTGTCAAGCACCTGAATTTTGATCATGTGACCATGGGGATGCTGCAACAGTTGTAAGTGTGAGGACTGGTCATAAGTCACTTGTTTCAGTGCCATTAACATCAAACAGTCACTAAATCTATGGTTGTAAGTCAAAGACTACCTGTATAATGAGGAAAGCATTGTACTAAAGGTTCAGATTCAGCTCTGCCCTCAGCCCTGAAAGCCATTGAGTGACTCTGGGCCACTCATTCTTCTCTCAACCCCGCCACAAAATGGCAGCAGGGGGAGGGAGAGTGTCATGCCCCAGTATATAATTTATGTATATATTGTTGCTCTTTGGCCCCATCTAGTGGCCAGGGCCAAATACCAATCTGTATTGTTGGAAGCCCTTTAAGGATTATCTACCCATTAACCCTCACTCCCAAATCAAGTGCAACCTGGGAAGCCAGACTCCATTTCCTTTAGCATTCAGAAGGAAACAGAAGCACGAGGAAGAATCCAGCCTAATCTGTGGCGCATATTCATCCGAGGACAAAAATCCACATCCCTTACGCACAGCATCTCTGTGTCATCTATCCTGTTCCTTTAATAAAGCATCCAGAGCTACACACTATTTTATTGGAGGATATGTGGGTTTAGCTACATGTCTAGCTGCACACACAGTAATGTGTTGTGAGGACATTGAAGATTCAGGTTCAAATCTGCCCTCAGCCCTGAAAGCCATTGAGTGACTCTGGACCAATCATTCTTCTCTCAGCCCAGCCACAAAATGGCAGCAGGGGTGGGGAGAGAGCATATTGGAGCACAGTGTGTTGTGTGTTTCCTCTTGAGCTCTTGGAGGAAAAGCAGGACAGAAACTGAATGAGTATAGCAGGCTGTGAATAATGCAAGATGCCATAATAAGACGCTTCCTTACAGCTGACCCTGCAAATTGACTAATTTAGGTCAAGTCAGAAATAGTGATCATAAAGTTGAAGGCAGAACGGGAGCGTGTGCTCTCTTTCTCTAGTCTAGGCCTTGCCTGAGTTTCTAGGACCAAGCGAGCAGCCATTGCAGAAAGCTGATAGATTGCTGGTTGGAAATGCCTGGCCTACCAGGCTATAAATTGCAGCTGGCCTAGATTGTTATTGTAAACTACAGGTAGGCCTTGACTTACAACAGTTCATTTAGTGACCCTTTGAAGTTACAGCAGCACTGAAAAAGGGACTTATGACCATTTTTCACTCTTATGACCGTTGCAGCATCCCCATAGTTCATGTAATTTACATTCAGACGCTTGGCAATTGGTTCATATTTTTGACAGTTATGGTATTCCTGGGGTCATGTGACCATCTTTTGTGAGCTTCTGACAAGCAAAGTCAATAGGGAAGCCAGATTCACTTAACAGAATTTTTACTAATTTAACAACCCCAGTGATTCACTTAAAAACTGTGGCAAGAAAACAATAGTGGGTTTCAAAATCCATCGCTACTGGTTCGCTCATGGGCACGCGCACGCTCATGTGAGCGTGTGACACTTCTGCGCATACACAGAAGCATCCAGAAGCATGGGCAAAGCCTCCCGCCACTGCCGCTACCAGTTCACCCGATCTGGGATGAACCATTAACAACCCACCACTGCAAGAAAAGTCATAAAATGGGACAAAATTCATTAAAAAAATTTCTCACATAACAACATAAATTCTGGGCTCAATTGTGGTTGTAAGTCGAGGACTACCTGTATTTCATTTACAGGCAAATACATTTCTAGGTTGTAAGGAGAGGAATCAGAATATCCCACCTCCTTGAATCTCTATGGATTTTTTTTTTTTTTGCAAATTTCAAAGTCCCTCAATATTGTCTTTACTTCCCATTCTAAATATCCCTAATCCAGTTAGCATTTATATCTCAAGATCAAAATTAGGGTGAGGTATATATGGTGGCCAAAGAAATGCAAAAGCTAGCAAAAGGCAACAAAAATAATCAAAATAGGGTGCTTTAATGTACCTTAATTTGAAGAAAAGTTTAGAATGATGAAACATTTGAAAGATGAAAAACTGAAGAAAAATCCTATAGGAATTATGAATTTCTACAGAGGTGGGTTTTTTCCCCCTTTCTTTCAAGGATACTCAGTGCTCCTAGTTTCAAGGAGATTTAGAACTGATTTTAAAAAAACCAGCATAGCTTCAGTTACTAAGAAAGATTTTCAGACCTGTCTTATGGAACATCAGTAAAGATATTAGAATAGAAATGCTACAGCATATCCAGTAGTAGTAACTATTTAATGAAGATATTTGTCATCTCCCCAGAATAAATTAATCCTGAGCTATCTTTAAGGGTGAAAAGCTTTCCAATGTGTTTAAAATAAAACTAGTATAAAATGCAAATAACCAGGACCCCCCAAATTAAGAGAAAATCAATGAGGACAAGTGTAATTTTCAGTTTTCCTAAGGATTTCTTCTGAAAAAGAAATATCATTCTTCACAGAACAAAAGCATAAGTCCTATCTGGCTTCTGCTTAAGACAGATCCAAAGAATCAGATAAGAAGCCTTATAAAAGAGATAAGTAAACAGAATGAGTTGGTTGCCTCAGATTGGGTGGTGGCTAAAAATAATTAGAGTAGAGAATAGATTTTTTTTATACATCTTGCCTTCTGGTATGCTACTTCTAGACATAACTGAGGAGGCTAGAGCATTTCTTGGCTTCCAGTTATATAGGGAAATGGAAAAGAAATGCCATCTCATTATTCATTCTGGAAAAACAGGTGTGCTCCTAAACTGGTCTTGAATGGCTGTACTATGGTACCTCTTGAGTTGAAACTCCCAGAGATTGGGACCAATATGTTTGGCTCCTTGACAAAAATCTCTTCTAAGGGAGTTTCCTACTTAAATTATTAATAGAATTTAAGATAGAAATAATTTTCAATTATTGGGGTGTAATTGGAGGGTCTCTGGGACATGGTGGTGCAGTGGTAACATATAACAATAACAGTATTGCAGTAATTTGGTCCACAGTCAGGAGTTCGATCCTTGACTGGTTCAAGGTTGACTCAGCCTTCCATTCTTCTGAGGTTGGTAAAATGAGGACCCAGATTGTTGGAGGCAATAGGTTGACTCTGTAAACCACTCAGAGAGTGCTGTAAACCATGATGGGGTGGTATAGAAGCCTAAGTGCTATTGCTATAAAAAATATCTATGGAATTGAGGATCTCTATGGAATTGCAGTTGCTCCCCCATGCTATAATCCAGGGGTCTCCAATTTGGCAACTTTAAGATTTGTGGACTTCAACCCCCAGAATTCCCATGGCTGGCTGAGGAATTTTAGGAGTTGTAATCCACATGTCTTAAAGTTACCAAGTTTGGAGAATCCCTGCTATATTCTAAGGCTTCTCATACTTTTCAAATGCCACAACCTAATGTCTCGCTCAGACAAAAATGATTAAGGTTCCAGAAGCACATGCACCCATCTGTTATCAATGATACTTTTAGACTTTGAGACCATGTTAAAATTATTGGAATAAACATAGTTTGTCAGATTACCACATCCCAGTGAGCCATTTACTTATCCCTCCTCTCAAAGGCTAGCAGTTTGAAGCTGTTTGTCATAGAGAAGCTGTAAAAAGCCCAGTTTTAGGAAGGGGCAGTGAATGTCAATAAAACAGATGCCAAGGCTGACTTGAATACAAATCTCCAGTACAGACTTAGCATGGCTCAAAATATCACAGTGAGAATTTTTCCTACGAGATTTTTTTTAAAAAAACAACACCCTGCATTGGCAGGGGTGATCGAGAAGAGCAGAATGCAGAGCCTTGCAGAAGAGGGAGAGAAAAAAAACAGGGAAAGTGGGGAGATAAAAATAAAGGCAAGATGCTAATGCCACCACAGCTTCTCTCACATTTCTCAAGGTGTTTGTGGGATGCTGGTGGGAAAGGAATGATCCAAAATTACATCCCAGCCATGCATACTAACTATGGGCAGCATGCATAATGGCTATAAAATCTATAGGCAGTTAGATAGTTCAGCAACAAAGGGCCAAATTAACCAAAGTTTATAATGGTAGTAGGATAAGACATAGAATCAGAGAGAAACAAACAGAAAATATATTTAAGAAGAGGCAAAGAACAGACTGTTTCATGCCAGATCAGTGGTGGCGCAGTGGTTAGAGTGCAGTATCGCAGGCTATTTCTGCTGATCACCGACTGCCAGTAGTTTAGCAGATCGAATCTCATCAGGCTCAAGGTTGACTCAGCCTTCCATCCTTCCGAGGCGGGTAAAATGAGGATCCAGATTGTTGGGGGCAATAGGCTGACTCTGTAAACCGCTTAGAGAGGGCTGTAAAGCACTATGAAACGGTATATAAGTCTAAGTGCTATTGCTATCATTAAAAAAATGAAAGAAGCCATACAGGAGTGGAAAATGTGGAGAAAGTTAGTCCATCAAATAACCAAAAGTCAGACATGATTGATCAGATAGCATCATCACCAAAGTACAAACTATTATCTAAGGAGACCAACTCTAAGTATTCCTGGGTTTTCTCAGGATATTAGAAAAGATAAAAGTCTTCTCTGTTGCAATGATAGCACTGTGGCACCAGAAACAGGGCAGGGAATGCCAAAGCAGTGCGAACCCTCTTCTGTCTTCAAATTGCCTGTTCATTGGGGATGTCATCCCTCACTCCTGTGCTGGCATCATAGGAAGTTAGAAAGATGATAAGGTCATAAATTAGAAAGATGATAGAATGTGGGAAAGGCTATCTAGGCCTACATCAAGTAATGCTGACTAGGAGTTGCACGAAAGTAGTTAGGCTAAGACTCATGTTGCTAAATATGGAGGAGTAAAGTCAAGAGTCTTTTTCAAACAGTTTTTTTGATTTCCAAAAGTTGCTTCTTGTTCCAGTCTTATTTTTTTTTCCCCTGACACAGAAAAAAGCTTTAATTGGAGTACAGCTCATCACTTCAAACCAGGCTTTTCCGTCCTACAGAATTATTTTTATTTTCCAATTTTGATTGTTCCATTGTGCCCAAACGGAAATCTAACCCGGCTATAATGAAACTGAATTTGATTCTTTTTGGCATCTGCAGAGACGGGGCTATTATGAAGTGACCTGGGCCAAGAAGCCTTTATGCCTCCTTTTTGCCGTTTCATTTTGAGGCCTGTGTGTACTTCAACATGCATGGATTAATCTTTGAGGCAAGCAGATATTATTGGCAAGATCAGCTAGGCAGCCTGCTCGCATACTGCTAAATGCTGCTTCAGCCAGTTATGAATGTCTTGTTCTGTTCCAACCTTCCCTATATATGGCTTGAGAGACAGACGGTATAATGGAAGGAAGGGGAGGGGAGCAGAAAAAGATTTGTGTGTGTGTGTGCACTCAGAAGAATGGGGAACTTTCTTTTGCATTGGTTACCACACAACTTTCTAGATGGCGAACCTATGGCATGCATGCCAGAGGTGGCACACAGAGCCCTTTCTGTGGGCATACGCGCCATCGCCAGTTGTTCTTCTGGTTTTCGGCATGCGTGTGTGCACCGGCCAGCTGGTCTTCGTGAGTGCTGGTGTGCCGGAAAACAGTCTGAAAACGGCCTCAAAAACGGCCAAAAACCAGACCATTTTTTGGGCCGTTTTCCGGGCTGTTTTCAGGCCATTTTCCAAGTCATTTTCAGGTCATTTTTGGGCCATTTTTCTTCGTGGGCACCAGAGCAGCCAGGTGGTCTTCGTGGGTGCTGGAGTGCTGAAAAATGCCCTGAAATGGCCCCAAAGTGCCCCCAAAATGGCCTGAAAATGGCCTGAAAATGGCCAAAAAACAGGCATGCACGCGCTGGCCAGCTGGTCTTCAGGTTTCCAGTGCTCCGGTGTGCGCACTTGCACGCACGATCCAGTTTGGGCACTTGTTGCTGAAAAGGTTCGCCATCACTGTTCTAGAGCCACAGGCAACACTCTGAAATGGATCTTCTTCATCAGCTCTTATAGAGAAGGGTCCGAACAGCCATTGCCCTGTTAAAGGCAGCTTGAGTTACCACTCCGGGAGCCTCACGTTCATTTTCTTAAACCTCAATGGAAGCCATGACAGGAGCAAGAGTAGAAGGGAAGGCCTAATCTCCTTCTCTTGACATCAGCATTGTGCAACTGCAAAGTCCAAGGAAAATACATTTATCATCTCCTGGAAATCTTTTCTCATTAGTTTCATTAAGAAGGGGATTATGCAGGGTAGGTTTCCCCCTTCCCATTCAGGCAAAGCCTGGCTGGCAATTCTGAGATTCTGAGGAGTTGCACAGCAAGGGCAAATCGCCCGAGAGGATTTGGAATTGATGCATTTGTTTGTTTTAATTTCGACGGGCCTTGTGCCACATGGCAAGGTGGCTTTCACACAGAGGAAATGCAAATATTAGAAGTGACATCTTTCAGAGTTGCAGAAAAGCTAACACAGAAAACTCTCTGCCTGCCAGCAATGGGAAATTTAGCCAGGGAAGATACCTTGAACATGAAGTTGAAACTTTGAGGCTAATGGAAGTCTTTTTATATGGCAAATGTATATTGATTTATGGTGAGTAAGCCCTATTGCCTCTCTCTCTCTCTCTCTCTCTCTCTCTCTCTCTCTCTCTCTCTCTCTCTCTCTCTCTCTCTCTGTGTGTGTGTGTGTGTGTGTGTGTGTGTGTGTGTGTGTGTGTGAGTTCATTCTATACATTCTTCTGTTCCAGAAGTTGGCTCTTTCCTGAGGCAGGGGGAAAAGTTTGTTCTTACTTTCACTTAAGCATCAATTAACAATTACTTAAAACCGTAACATTATATTTTTATTGTTTAGACTGCTTTTCCTTATAGAAACCTCTCTTTCCAGCTAAGTCCCACATCTACCCCTTTCGGATTCAGGTTCTTCCTTTCCATATAAGTTACCGCTCCTCTTCCTTCTCTTTATTAATTGGGATCCCATTTCATTCCAGGCAGTAAGTAGATCAGGAATGGTGGGTGCAGACCTTCAGCATGAATGTTCACCACAATACCTCACTGGGGAGTCCTTTGATTAAGACTTTGTGTTCACCAGGAATTCTAGAGCAGAGGTCTCCAACCTTGGCAACTTTAAGACTTGTGGACTTCAATTTCCAGAATTCCTCAGCCAGCTGGCTGAGGGATTCTGGGAGTTGAAGTCCACAAGTCTTAAAGTTGCCAAGGTTGGAGACCGCTGTTCTGGAGAGACTGCTCATTCCCAAGTCTTGGTCTGGGGTTAATCACACCAATTGAATTTTCATTTTAATATGCTGGCCCTAATTTATCACTCAGATGACTCCGTGGAGCAAGCCATCAGAACTGGTGAGTAATCAGTGGAGTGGAGGAAGGGGCAGCTGGGAGAGACATGTATTCTGGAGTTTCCACTGCCTGACTGCCAATAAAAACTATAAAATAGATAGTGGGGGGAAAATAAATGAATGCCGAAATAATAGTGTGCTAGAGTAAGATGGCCATATCTGGGTTTTTTTTAGTGCTATGCAGGTCAGCACATTTTTAAAAAAGGTAGGTAAAGCCAAGAGAAAAGTTAAATTGGATTAATTTCATATATATCTGATATAATTATCAGGGTTACTCCCTGGTCCTGTATTCACATTAAAAGTGCAATTAGGTCGTCTTCTGATGGTAGGTTTTCCTTCTTTCAATTTTGCGCATAGACTATGCGGGCTGCTGTCAGTATATGTAATATTAAATAATGTATTTCCTTGGAATGGTTTTCTATGGAAATCCCTAGTAGAAATTTTTTTTTTTTTTTTTTTAGAAATTTAATTAGATTTAATTAGAAAAAGGTTAGAATGTGCAGAGATGGACAAATTAACAAAAGAACTCAAGGAGAAAGAGGATACAGAATATTACAAAGTGTGATGTAGATGGTATGAATGGTTGGAAAATAGGAAAAATGAGAAAGAGGAATAAAGGAGAGGGGGGGGGAAATGTTGAAGATCAAGGAGCAATGTAGAAGAAATAAAGAAAGATAGAAAATAATTGTTGAATAAGACAAAAGTTAAAATATGTGTAAATAGATGTAAATAGCAAGAAAGGATCACCTGGAAATAGCTGAAGGAATAAGTTTATATATATATATATATATATATATATATATATATATATATATATATATGTGTGTGTGTGTGTGTGTGTGTGTGTGTGTGTGTGTGTGTGTGTGTGTGTGTGTGGTGTCTTTATGTTTTGTTTTAATGTGTTCAAAATAAAAAACTTTTTTTAAAAAATAAAATAAAAGTGCAATTAGGGAAAAACTTTTGGTACCTGAGGGCTATATCCCAGGCCTTTGGGAGTTGTAAATGGCCCTAGGGTTTCATCTGGTGACATGTTGGCTTTGATGATATGGGTTCATTACTTGGGGAATCTTTCAAATACTGTGGCTCCTTGAATTCCTCACTTTAACACCTAGCAATATAGAGCTTCAGTACATTCATCTGTATTTGTATCTATTAATGGATAAGAAGATCAGAGGTGGCATTCAGGGAATTTTACACATTAGGCACATTTCTTACAGAAGAAAGGCATGTCAAGACAGGTGTCATTCTTGAGATTAGTGACACAAGCTCTGACATTAAGAGAGAATTGTCCCGATAGTTTAACTTTCTTAAGATGGGTCATGGCATACACATTCAAGTTCTTTGCTCTGCTCGAACGTATTATAAAGCTTGCTTCTCTTCCTATGAAGCTATCCAGATCAGAAGGTCAGCAAAGAAGGCCCTGCTCTTGCTCTTAAAGATCTGTCTTCTGGGTAGAAGACAGGGGTGAAATCCAGCAGGTTCTGACAGGTTCTTGAAAACCAGTAGCAGAAATTTTGAGTTGTTTGGAGAACTGGCAAATACCACCTCTGGCTGGTCCCAGAGTGGGGAGGAAATGGGGATTTTGCAGTATCCTTCCCCTGCCATGCCCACCAAGCCACACCATGCCCACCAAGCCATGCCCACAGTAGTACAAAAAAATTGGATTTCACCACTGCTAGAAGATCTTCTATTACTGTCAAGTTAAGGAACACACTAGGGCTGAGCACACTTTCAAAATGATTGGGAAGAATTGCTTCAAGTCTCATGCAAGCCCAGCTCTACCCTTCCATTTGTATGAGATCCAAAATGCTTATTTTGAATCATTTTTGAAGAGTGCTCAGTCCCCACCTCTCTGTGCTTTTAGGAAACTCCTTCATTTTTATCCCAGCTTGTTCTGTTTCAATTAGTGACTCGTGAGTTTAACTAATTTGTCCATAAATGTTGCTTTGAAAAATTGGTAACTGTATTCAGTGCCCTATGGAAAGGAAGACGGGACATACATTAATTACAATTTTACAGACAAAATTGCTCTGGAAGACTCTACTACATTTAAAATTATAGTATAGCAGATTGTTGGATGAATGGCCTAATATGGTTCCTTGAGAATACAGGATGATCTCTTGTAAGCTGGAGATCTCACTCCAGCTTTTTGGAATAAATACTAATTAGAGATGGAACATGGTATTTCAAATAAGATGAAGAAAGGAAGAAAAACAAGAATAGGATAGAAGGCCAGAGGACTTAGTAGCTGAATGGAAACAAAACTATAGCCCTGGCTGGAAGCAATCTGTAAGGTTGCCTTAAGATTCCTGATGCAGGCTATTTTATTCCTTTTGCCTTTATTAGGATCTGCTTATGCAACTGTAAATAAATAAAACAAGTGTTAGAAATGTGACTTAAGTTCTTAGGACATTGTCAGAAACCATCTAGACTAGAGCTTCCTTCAAGGAAGCGAAGCACAATGCATACTAATGTAGTTGTCGATGTGATGACATTTCCATATTAAAATCACATTGATTTATGACTGGGTGTGCATGTTTGCATGTGTATGTGCGAAAGACAGACATTTGCAGGATTTTCTGTGCCTCGTGTAAAAGGAAAAATCAAGCTTTTGTCCTTCAGATGAGCAAAAAGAGAAGGGGGGGACAATATCCTGACGCCACAGCAAACTGTAAACAGAGACTGGATTTCGCCAGTCCCAGAAAACACGCCTGATTGTTCTGACTTCACAGGCACCTGCAGAGATTTCTTGAGATCTCCCCTGCCCGCCCCCCCTTGCTTTCTGTGCCTGGATAGCACAGGATACACTGCAGGGGAAGAAGCAGAAAGCTTGCCTCCAGGAAGTGATGAAGCTGGCATTCCTCTCCATTCCTCGAGTTTGGCAGGGGAGAGCACGGAGTTATGCAGCCATTGCTTCTTGATCTGTTGAAGCCTCACCAAGGAGAAAACAACAGCAAAACTGCAATGCCTTGAGTCACACGGCAAAGAGACAAAAACACAGAATTGTTGTTTTAGTTTCTGCAGCAATCAGGGTAACCACACATATAGGCTCTCAGAAGGAGAGAGTTGATGAACTGCTGCGAAGGGTGGCAGAATCGATTCATTGCAGCAGGGATCTGGCACACAGATGGGTGTTTTGTAGAAGGCTCTCTTTTGTGGTAGTGCAGCATTCAGCATCGGGGATTTTTTTAAAAAAACAAAAAACACCCTCCCAGCACGAGGGGGAGGATTGAGATAGAAAGGAAGGAGGAATGCACATTAGCAGCAAGAATAAATCAAGTGCAATGCACCCTGCATGCTATACAAGACATATTGCCTCCTTAGAAAGCCCAGTGCACTGTGGGGGGGAGCAGCAGCAGGATAGAAATGGTGTAGAGATGTTGGGTAAGCTGCGTAACACAGACTTTCCCCAACCAGGTGCCCTCCTCCAAACATGCTGTGCTTCAATGCTCACCAGCTTATCTGGTCAGAAGGTAGGAATGATGGAACTTGAAGAGCAACACACTGAAGGGCACCTTAATGGGAAGTCTCAAATTTATAGTTCAGGGACTTTGGTACTCATTTTCCTCTGTAACTTGAAATAGGGAGAGAGACAGAGACAGAGACAGAGACAGACAGACAGACACTAGCATGTAGTTAATGGTAAATTAATCCAAAGGGCATGACGGACAGACTGACTGACTGACTGACAGATAGACAGACAGAGATACAGACAGACAGACACTAGCATGTAGTTAGTGGTAAATTAATCCAAAAGGCATGACTGACAGACTGACTGACTGACTGACAGAGATACAGACAGACAGACACTAGCATGTAGTTAGTGGTAAATTAATCCAAAAGGCATGACTGACAGACTGACTGACTGACTGATTGACTGACTGACTGACAGACATTAGCATGTAGTTAGTGGTAAATTAATCCAAAAGGCATGATGGACAGACTGACTGACAGACAGACAGTCAGACACTAACATGTAGTTAGTGGTAAATTAATCCAAAAGGCATGACAGACAGACTGACTGACTGACTGACTGACTGACTGATTGACAGTCAGACACTATCATGTAGTTACTGGTAAATTAATCCAAAAGGCATGACTGACAGACTGACTGACTGACTGACAGAAGACAGACAGACAGACAGACACCAGCATGTAGTTAAATGGTAAATTAATCCAAAAAGTATGACTGACAGACAGACAGACAGACACTAGCCTGTAGTTAATGGTAAATTAATCCAAAAGGCATGGATAGATTCTCATAAGGCAAACAGAAATACAGTTAACAGTGCAAATCAGACTGGCAATGTATATGAATTCTTTTGACCAGACCAGGCAAGTCATTTGGCTATGTTGACAAGTGCTGGTCTTCTGTAAGCTAAAAATGTCTTCTGCTCAGTAGACCACAATACAGTAGTGCCACAGCTTCATTAAAATGTCATTAAAGAACACCTTGTGACACAATATTTTCCTGGAGATGACTTCTAGTAATTCCCATAAGGAAAGGCTGGTTATGGTACACTTCCTTCCTGCTGCAGTCCCATCAGTGTTTCAACCTCTCCCTCCCTGCTGCTCACCAAACTTGCCAGTGAGAATTGCAAGATTGGGAATTGTAGTGTTCATCACCACAGTTCCAACATGGAGCTGTGCATGTCTTGGCACATCTTCCAGGAACTGAGGAGTCCAGGAAGACATACCATATTTTTCAGAGTATAAGACACACCTTAGTTTTTGGGGAGGAAAATAAGAAAAAAGCTGATTGGCAGGTGGATCGGCCTCCCGGAATACCCCCAATCAGCTGTTCCCAGAGGTGAATTTTAGCAACAGGTTCATTGGTTGTGAGCTCTGTGCCTTGCTTTTTTTCCAGCCTCTGAAACTTCTGAAACTCTGTTTCAGGAAAAACTTTTTTTTCTGCCTCTGAAAGCCTCCAAAACAGAGCTTCAGAAAAAAAGCCTCTGGAGGACTTCCGGTCTGGAGCCGCGGCGCCACAGTCGGGGAAACCCCGACTGACAATCATCGTCCGATCAGTCTTCGGACCGTCCCTCATCTTGCAGGGATGGGGGGTGAAGAGGAGCGCCTCGGTGTGCCAAGAGGAACAGGCAAGTTCCTCGGAGGCCAGAGGGAATCCTTGAAGTCGGCGGTGGGGGTAGGCAGCCATGGCGGCTGCCACAAAGACACAGCAGACTGGGACACAAGATTGTGCAGGAGAGAAGAAGAAGAAAGAGCAAGTATCCCGAAGCTGGGTGAGTGACACCAACCCAGGCAAAACAACAGGATTATTTGGCTTTTTGAAAAAAATAAGACCCCAACTTTAAATAGCGGCTACAGATCTGCGGGGCTTGAAGATCAAAAAAAAAAAAAGGGGGGGGGAATGGAAATAAAGACCCAAGACAGACTTTGTTTTAGTAAATTTGGAAGAATTGACTTTTAACAATTTAGAAAAGTGACTTTTTTCCCCTCTTATTGGAGTGGATTGGAGAAATGTATCTTTGGGAGTTTACACCTTTGAAAGTTAACGAAGCTAATGAAGAAAGATAGACGGTTGGCTACATAATTGCCATGGAGTCTGCGGTGTCTAAGCAGGAGAGTGGATTGAAAAGATTTCCCTTTCTCTTTCCGTTTGGAAAAGAAACTTTATAAATGGCTTTTTACTTTGGATTACTTTGAAATTAACATTAGATATATGGAATTTGGAGATCTCTATCCTGTCCTGGATGATTTTAAGAAGAAAGAAGGAATATTTTGGACATTTGACAATGGAAATTAACAAACTCAGCAAAAAAAATTAGGTGTGGCGCAGGAATAAAAGACAGGAAGTTGATGCATCACACATGGAACAGACATTATAAAGCATTAAAGGGACATACAAAATTTTTAAATTTGAACAGATGAACTTTGAAATGGAACATTTATGGACAGATAGAAAAAGGAAGAAAAGGAAGAAATAAAGTAGATAAATTTAAATGTAACTAAATTGAAATGTAAAGTTTAAAAGCCTAAAGGTATATATGATTTTTGGATAAAAATAGGAGGGTTTTTGGAGTAATAAAAATAGAAAATAAGAGATGGCAACAAAAATAGAGGATGACATATAGGTGGTTAAAAACAGTAAAGAAGAGTATATTTTAATGTGAGACAACTTTAAGAAAATTTACTGTTTGATGTAATATGTTTTTTTATTGCAAAAGTTTTACAATTACATTTTCACCCCTTTTTTCACCCCCCCACCTCCCTCCCCAAACCCTCCCTAACCCTCCCTAACCCTCCCCCCCCAGACTTCCCTATTATGTACTCATAACTAGTAACACTAATATATAAGCTTGAACCCATCCCTCCCCCTGTATAATTTTTCCTCTTTGTCTCTTTACATTAAAATATTTCTAATACATTATTTTCAAATAAAAGCTATTTGATACTTTCTAGTTTGGTATTTGTTCTGAACATATTCTATCCACCTTTTCCATTCCCATTCATAAGTCTCTTGTGAACAGTCTTTTAAATATGCTGAAATCTTCGCCATCTCTGCAAAACTAGCCATCTTCAAAGTCCATTCCTCGATAGTGGGTAAAGCTTCATTCTTCCAATATTTACCTATCAACAATCTTGCTGCTGTTATCATATACAATATCAGTTTTATCTCACCCCGTGTAAAACCCTTAACTATACCCAATAAAAACAACTGTGGAGAAAATTGAATTTTTTTCCTCAAAACATTCTGCATGACCCACCAAATTTTTATCCAAAAAGCCTTAACTTTCCTGCAGGTCCACCAAACATGATAATACGTAGCATCTAAACATTCACATCTCCAACATTTTGGCTGAACATTAGGGTACATACATGACAACTTTTTAGGATCTAAATGCCATCTATAAAACATTTTATAAAAATTTTCTCTCAGGTTTTGCGACTGTGTAAATTTAACATTCTGAACCCAAATTTTTTCCCAAGTTTCCAGCATCACTGGTTCTTCAAAATTCTGTGCCCACTTAATCATACAATCTTTAACTAATTCCGTTTCTGAATCTCTTTCTAACAATACATTATAAAGCCTTTTAATATGCATTGGACCTTTCTCTCTTATATGTCTAACCAATTCTTCCTCATGCAACATAATACCAGTTTTTTGGTCCTCTTTCCATCTCAGTTGTAATTGATTATATTGTAACCAAGTTAAATTAAACCCTTCATCCAACAGTGTCTGTAATGTCTTCAGCTGCCATCTGCCCGCATCTGTGAAAAGAACCTCTTTATATAAAAACCCCCCGAGTGACATTATATTTGTATTCCACAAAGTATGACCAAGATCCAGCCATAGCGGTATTTTATAATCCCATTTGAATCGGTGCTTCTTCCAAACTCTCATCAAAGAGTCTCTAAGTATATGACTTTTAAATACTTTATCTACTTTGTCGTCATAAAATAAATAAGCATGCCATCCAAATTCAAGATCAAAACTATATGCCAAAGAGGAGGTGCAGAATGGACTTATAGAAAAATATTTAAATGATAAGAGAGTTACAAAAATTACTGATCAACAAAAGGAAAGAATGAATTATCCTATAACAGAGGAGGAGATAATAGCAGCAATTAAACAGTTAAAAACAGCCAAAGCTCCTGGCACGGATGGTTTGACCGCAGTGTATTACAAAACTTTACAAGCTGAAATGGTGGGACAACTTAGAGATTTATTTTGCAATATTCAACAAGGGGGTAAAATACCCCCATCATGGACAACTGCTTATATATCTTTGATACCAAAAGAACAAGTTGGTCCTAAAAAACCAGAGAATTATAGACCAATATCTCTTTTGAATACAGACTATAAAATCTATGCGAAAGTATTAGCCAACAGGTTGATGCCAGTAATCCAAAAGGTGATTCATGAGGATCAAGTGGGATTTATTGAGGGCAGGTATATGAAGGACAATGTAAGGCAAGTAATAGATTTATTGGAATATCTTGATAAGAATAAACAGATTCCTGCAGTGCTGGTTTTTTTGGATGCAGAGAAGGCCTTTGATAGAGTGGATTGGAATTTTCTACTAAAGACTTTAAAAAAGATGGACTTTGGGGACCAATTTATACAGGCGATTTCAGCAATTTATCAAGAGCAAAAGGCACAGATTATTATTAATGGAAGTCTGACGACAGAGTTTAAAATTGAAAAAGGAACAAGACAGGGATGTCCGTTGTCCCCACTTTTATTTATTTTAACATTGGAAGTCTTGCTAAACACAATACGGGACTCTAAAATTTTGAAAGGCATAATGATAAGGCAAGAGGATTATAGAATAAAGGCATTTGCAGATGATCTGGTTGTTACCCTATCACAACCAATGGAATCAACAATCCTGATGAAGGACATTATACAAGACTATGGTAGAGTTTCAGGTTTTAGACTGAATTCAAAAAAGACTAAAATGATAGTTAAAAATATGACACAAGATCATAAACATGAGCTTGAAAGGAGGGCAGGTTTTGAAATTGTACCTAAGGTAAAATATCTTGGAGTTCAGGTTGCAGAATCAAACATGAAATTGTTTCAAAATAATTATGAGGTGTTGTGGCGAGAGGTTCAGAAAGACATGGAGACTTGGAAAAAGCTGCAACTGTCTTTACTTGGAAGAATAGCAGCAGTTAAGATGAACATTTTGCCAAGATTTCTGTTTTTGTTTCAAATGATTCCGGTGCTTAAAAGTGATAAACAACTGAAAGTTTGGCAGTCTGGTGTGAATAAGTTTGTCTGGAACGAGAAGAAGCCGAGAGTGAAATTGAAAATTATGCAAGATGTTCCAGAAAGAGGAGGTCTTAAACTCCCAAACCTACAGTTATATTATGATGCAGCAGCTTTAACTTTAACAAGTGATTGGTTTGGAAGTAAAAAGACTGGAATATTGAATGCAGAAAGTTTTGATGTAATATGTTTTAATTTTAATATGCAAACAAATGCTAGATTGGTGATTATGCTTGATTAAGGTTTTATTGAACAAACTAAGATACACAGATTTTAGCATGATGATTTAATTTAATATATGCTGGAAATGATGATTATTATGATTATATATTGAGAATTAATTTGAAAGTGTATGTTGGGAAACTGACACAAATTAATTTGAAAGAGTATGTTGGGAAATAGATAACTATATTGTAAGAGAAAATTAAAATAAGAGGGATGGATACCAACTAGATAAGAGTTTGAGACTCGGAGGAAATATGTTGGAAACTAGTTAAAATGCTGGAAATCAGCCAAACATTTACAGGAGAATTGGAGGAGACTATGCTGGAAATCAGCCAAACAAGAGTGGGAGCCCTGGAGGGGACTATGCTGGAAATCAGCCAAACATAATATGCTGGAAATCAGCCAAACAAATAGGAGGAGAGTTGGAGGAGATTATGCTGGAAAATATGCTGGAAATTAGCCAATAATGGTGGTAGGCTTGGAAGAGACTATACTGGAAATTAGCCAAAAATAGTTGGTGCTCTGGAGGAGACTATGCTGGGAATCAGCCAAACATAATATGCTGGAAAACAGCCAAACAATAGAGGGAGGTATGGAAGAAAATATGCTGGAAATTAGTTTAAATAAAACATGTTTTTGTGATAAACCTGTGTAACATGAAAACCGTAATAGATGATAAGTGTTTTTAAGTGTGTTTAAGATACTAAGATTCGAGGAAAAGGGTCAAGAGATTAAGAATTAGATAGAATTTTGTTTTATAAAGTGTAATAAAAATGGAGTTGTATTGAATTTATGTTAAAATTTGTTTTTTTATGTTTTGAATTTCTATCCGTAAAAGGTGTAATGGGAAATTGAATGGAGCTTGTTAAAGGAATGTAGCCATCTATGACCGGATCGAGACTCTGTTCTTGAAAGTTATATTTTATGTTTATGTTTGAAAAAAAAAATTACAAAAGAGAAAAAAGAAAAAAAGCCTCTGAAACTTTGTTTCAGAGGCTTTTTTTCTGAAGCTTCCTTTCAGAGGCTTTTTTTTTTTTGGGGGGGGAAGCTCTGTTTGGAGGCTTTTTTTCTGAAGCTTCATTTCTGAGGCTTTTTTCACCCTCTGAAACCTCCGTTTGAGAGGCTGGGCGGGGCTACATTCAGAACATAAGACGCACCCAGATTTTCATGCAAAAAGGTGCATTTTATACTCCGAAAAATACAGTAGTTCGGGCTACAAGCCCATTACCCTGAAACGGGAGAAACGTAACTTATACAACATGCTGGAGAATGTTTATCCTAATGTATTTGTCACTACGAAGCAATGATTTCCAATATGGAATAATCTCCGCTGCTATATATCTTTGTCAGATGTCCAAATTGTATAGAATGTCTGAACTCAACAAATAATGTATTCTGGACAGCAAAGTGATGAAGCTCATTTCTAATACAGAGACAGTTTGCTTATGTGTGAGTTATGGGGAGACGCTTATGATTTATAATGTGATTTGCTCTGATCTGAAGTGGATTAATTCACGATGCATCTTAGATTCACGAAGCTGCAACCTTGCCTAGGTCAGTTACACTGAAACTGGATTTTTTCCTCTCTGGTTGAAATGGGTTTGGTATTTGCAATTCTGCTGGACTATATTCAGTAGCTCTCAGCGGTCCCAGATTTACACTTCAAAGAATATTATGTGGGTCAAGCAGTCTTGAGATATTTCATTGTGTATATACTGCTCTCTTCTGTACAGTTCACAGAAAAGGGTGACATGGCATAAGTTGGAAGATACTTCAACTGGAATATTGCTGCCATGACTGAGTTGCATTATCACAGGTTCATTTGGACTTCAAACTAGACAACCCTATGCTTTGGCTATGCAAGCAGCAACATTCAAAATTTGTGGAACTATTGTTTAAGAGATCATTATTTGTTGGCCTTGTTATTGCAAAATACAAATGTAATAATAATGGTTAAGGTAATATTATTGAAACTTGCTGGGAACTAGCAATCTCCTGCTGTACAGTATATTGATTGTAGGCTCTTGAGCAAATCCACAGTGACTAAAAAGACTTTGTTCATTACATCGATTTCAATTTGTACAGTTCAGTATTGTGTCTGCTTGGTTCACTCACCATGAATTTGGCTGGGCCTCGATATTCTTGATGGATATACTGTCCCTTTCTTGCAACTTTTGATTTTATTTCTAGTCATCAATATATTCCTGGTCATCTACCAAGGTAGTTATGCCATCCAAATTTAATATACTTTATGGCTACATACATTGATCTAAGTATCCACTTTATTTAATATAATCAATTTTCAGATCCTGGAAGAGAAGAGATACAGACCAGAGACAGGAAATTTAACCCCTTCTGCTAATTTTTCAGCACCTTGCAGTGGTGGGTTTCTACCGGTTCGCCCCAGTTTGGGAGAACCGGTAATGGCGGTGGCGGGAGGCTTCCCCCTCAGACATCATCACGGATGCTCTGCGCATGTGCAGAAGTGCTGCACATGAACAAAATGAGCGCATGCACGTGCACGCTCCCGATTCCTAACTGGTAGCAAAGGTAAGTGGAACCCACTAGTGGCACCTTGTACTTGTGGAACAGAATTAACTATTGGGTTAACTCAACATTCTTGTAGATTAAGGGCCCAGTAATACATATTTACTCCTATTTTTGCCCTTGCTTATTGTTCTTAAAATTGCCGGAAGAAAACAGACCCCCTGCATGTGAGAACAATTGTCCTGAGACATATGAGACATTTCACATGTCTCAGGGCAAGAAAGGCATTTTAGGAAAACTTGTGCACAAATTGGTACAAAGTGTTAGGACAGAATGCAGAATGCAATTGGCATCCATTCAAATCCAGGCACTGATTGTGCCTAATCAGTTGCCCTTAAATGCAGATCGACATTAAGTTCTTCTAGTTCAAAATAGCTAAAAATGTAATTTTCTTCTTTTTTTGTGGGGGAGGCCCAGAAAAGGCAGCTGTATCCCTGAAAAAAAGTTTAATATTTTTAAAGGACCCTGCTCCATTCCAATACACACATACTCCAAAGAAAAATAACCTGGGGGGAAAATCCTGCCCCTCCCATATGCAGTGGACTTTGCATCATCAACCCATCCAGTAAATCTCTGGCCATAAAAAAAATATGTTGTGAACTTTTCAGCCTCATAAAACTATGATTAGAGCACTGGAGAGTGTGTTCATTGTATTTCCTTCATGTGATGAGAGAGAGAGAGAGAGAGAGAGAGAGAGAGAGAGATCCTCTCTTGGGTTTTGAACTTGCTTCCTGTTCCTGTGAAAGAAATGTATTCTGATTGGTTGTCAGACTCCCATGGGACCATGCAGGGGTAACTGTAGGTTGTCTTGAGTCCCAGTCTTGGTTGAATCTTGCTGGGTGATGTAATGAAGGGGCTTTGGGCAATTCCTATTATGGCTTAATGGCTTTGTCCTGATTTGGATCTTGAGTGAGGGCTAATCCTATCATGTCGTGAGGGTGAAGGTCTTTTGTTTTGTAGATAAGTTGGCCCAGCCTTTTGTCTTGCAGATAGGTTGGCACCAGTCTTTCTGGGGCTATTAACAAAGGTGGGGGCTGCTTCCCAAGAGCATGTTTCTCCTTTTCTCATCCAGGGAGATATAATATTCTGCCTTTTTAATATTTTCTAGAATATTTCATTCTTCCAGGAGAGGGGTGGGTGCTAACTTCCTACAGTATGGAGAGGGTTGAATTGTGGGAAAGGGCTTTTACATGGACTTCTACCATATTAGTTGGATGTGAAGTCATCATAGGGTTGCTTCACATTCAAAGTTTGAAATTCTCCCCTTCTAGAAAATAGCTTCTTGGGAAGCTGTTGATTTTTCCTGCCTTCCACAATGGGGAAACTACAGTATTGATGGTAAACCATATTTCCCATTTGATGGTCCTTTCTCTTGCTCTGCAGTCCCTTTCTATAGATGGGGATGGTAATTGGACTCTAGCCTGGGTCAGTCACTGTTTATCCCTTACATAGGACCACAAAGCCTATGGTATTACTCAGTTGTGCCTATGGAATGCCCAGATGAAACCAAAATCCATTTTCAAAAATTAAAATAATCAATATCTCAATAGATCATCAAATCTCATGAAACTCTTGTGCTCTTCTAGGAGAATTGAGATTTTTTTTGGGGGGGGATAAATTGACCAAATCATGTGAGATTTTCACATCTTTCCTTCTTTTAAAAATGAGAATATGCATAGCTAAACAGGATACTGGCTGAGGAATTCTATATATATAGAAATAAATATATAAATATATATATACCGGTATTTATTTCCTGGGTCATGCCTTTTATAAGGTCACTAGGGTCAAATGGGCAACCCTCTATATTTAGTGTGAACTAATCGATTCTATTCCTGGCAGTGGTTTAGAAAGTTACTTGTACTGACAAATGCCCTAGAAACAGATTAGCTTTATCGGCTGGATTCTTCAAAGTAAGTCATGGGAGCCAAACAACAACAATGCAAATTCTCTTGCAAATTAAATGATATTTTTGCCTCGGAAAGTTGTAGAACTGTTTTAATAGAAAGATATTTTTTTTTAAAAAAATAATAATGCAAAAGACACATTTGCTGATGTATTAATTACCATTCAAAACTGTCAGGAGAGATCAAGCCTGTGGCATCCGTGTTTTTATATATTTGTTGCTGAGATCCATGACTAATAGAATCTGCAGCCATACCCAGAGCAAGGTTTAAAATGAATTGGCTTAAAAATAAACTTCCATGTGATGAGAGTCACATCAGAAAGGGAGCAGTTGGTAAAAGAAAAAGGAGAGGAAATGTCTGCCCTATCAAAACAAGGAAGTTTGCTATTTCATCAGTAATGCTTTTCAGATGACTCTTTCTCATGTTCCCCGTAATCACATCATATATATTCCTTAGATTTATATTTTTTCATCATGATCTAGCACAGGGGTCGGCAACCTTAAACACTAAAAGAGCCACAAAGGTCCTAACCGGAAGCCCCCATTCAATTCTGGAGCTGACCGGAAGTCCGGTTCCCACATCATAGTCTCCTCCTAGCTCAGCGTCCTTTTTCCTCTGCTAACCAGAAGTCCAGTTCCCCCACCATACAGTCTCCTCCTAGCGCGGCATCCTTATTCCTCTATCTGTCCTAACCAAAAGCCCTATCAATTGTGGAGCCGACCAGCAACAGGGAGCCGCAGCAGAGGGATGAAAGAGCCACATGCGGCTCCAGAGCTGCAGGTTGCTGACCCCTGATCTAGCATGATTCATCAGCAATGTAGTTGATGATAGGCCTGCTCCCATCCAGTCATTAGGCATCACCTTCCCTTGTCATTTTGGCTTGGACTGCAAGAGAAATCTTACATCTATGTGTATATTGGGGTCGGCTGAACTACACAATTCCCAACAACTTTTGCAAGTTATTTCATTTAATGAGACTGATGCGAGATGTAGTTTGGCAACATCTAGAGAACTAAAAGTTCCCTATCTGTCATCTACTGCTACAATCTTAAATACTGCATTAACGGAATTGTAAGAATTTTATTCAGTTCGTCTTCGTTATTTCCATTTCAGTACATTGTTACTTTTTTCTTGCTAAGCTACTGAAATAAAATAACTCTTTGTCTTATCTATATCAGCTTCTAAGAGACACTGATTTTTTTTTTAAAAAAAGATCATATTTCCTTCCCAGTCTAAACTGTACTATTTTGTTTCGTTGTAACCACATATTTCAAATTACTAACTTTTAGAGGTAATTTGACATAAGGAAGGGAAAGAAATCTGATGTATGCCTTTGAGGTAAGGTCAAAATCAATTAAAGAGTCTGAAAACTCCTTCTGGACTGTTAATGTGATACCCATGAGGGAATAAAGTGAATTTGCTAATAGCAGTCTAAAACATTTCTCTGGTTTGTTGAAAAACAAGTGAAAAAAATGATTTTTCCCCCTTTAAACATTATCCCATTCATATATTATGAATAATATATAGCCACATGTTTTTACCCTCACAATAAAATCAAGATATATCAAATAGAAATATTATCTACCACAGTGTGTAATCATTTATGAATATAAATCATAAATCAGCAGTCTGCAGCAGCAGCCAAAAAAGCTAATACAATCCTTGGTTGTATAAACAGAGGCATAGAATCAAAATCACGTGAAGTATTAGTGCCGCTTTATAAACCCTTAGTAAGACCACACCTGGAATACTGCATGCAGTTTTGGTCACCACATTACAAAAAAAAAATGTTGAGACTTTGGGAAAAAGTGCAAAGAAGAGCAACTAAGATGATCAAGAGCCTGGAGACAAAAAACATATGAAGAACAGTTGCAGGAATTGGGTATGGCCAGTCTAAAGAAAAGAAGGACTAGGGGTGTCGTGATAGTAGTATTCCAGTATTTGAGAGGCTGCAACAAAGAAAAGGGGATCAATTTATTTTCCAAAGCACCAGAAGGCAAAACAAGAAACAATGGATGGAACCTAATCAAGGAGAGAAGCAAAATTAAGGAGAAACTTCCAAACAGTGAGAAGAACAATTAACCAGTGGAACAGCTTGCCTTCAGAAGTTGTGGCTGCTTCATCACTGGAGGTTTCTAAGAACAGCCTGTACAGCCACCTACCTGAAATGGCATAGGGACTCCTGCTTGAGCAGGGGGTTGGACTAGAAGACCTCCGAGGTCCCTTCCAGCTCTATTCTAATTGATATGCACAGAACAGACATTTCTTTTAACAGAGTGTTCCAATATATCACTGAACAGATCAGAAACTGTGAACTATCGTAACATGAAATTCAAATCACTCCAATATGCAGATAGTTCTTGACTTACTGCATTCATTTAATAGTCATAAGTTAAAGACTATTTGTACTTCTTAGTGGTGGCAGAAAAAGCAACCATGAAATCAATACAGTATGAAAATCAAAATTGCCATCATATTCAATGACTTTCTGGACCGGAAAAGATTCTGATTAATCTGCTGAAAACTATAAAGAGAGAGGATTTCTGGCAGGGTTTATTGGGGAAAGAAATACTCAGAATTGATAAAGGGGTGAGGTTGGAGCACGAGTTCAGGCACAAGTGCAATAGATCAGTGGGCATAGGGTTCAAAACGTTGTACAAAACATTGCATTTATCACTTCAGAAATACATTGGTATTATCAAGTTTTACTAACATTCCTAAACTCCTACTGATCTCCTGATTCCATTATTTGAGATGCATTTTGTTATAAGGCTACATACCAGTGGTGGAATTCAAATTTTTTTATTACTGGTTCTGTGGGCATGGCGAGGCTTGATGGGCATGGCAGAGGAAGGGTACTGCAAAATACCCATTCCCTCCCCACTCTTGGGGGAAGGATATTGCTAAATCTCCATTCCCACCCCACTCTGGAGCCAGCCAGAGGTGATATTTGCCGGTTCTCTGAACTACTCAAAATTTCCTCTACCGGTTTTCCAGAACCTGTCAGAACTGGCTGAATAGCATCCCTGCTACATATTTATTTACAGGCATTTTAAATGCTTTCTATGAGCCTTGCAGAGGCTCAGGTAAGATATGGTTTGCTTTTATTTCAGACTCTGCTGCTTTCGGTGCTGTAGAGATTTGTTCGTTCCCTCTAAATCAGTGTTTGTCATCCTTGGCAATTTTAAGATGGTGCAGACCTCCTTCCAATGGTGCAATATCAGTCTTTTGACCATAGTAAAGGCATGGAGAATCCATTTATGTTATCTGATTGACATATTCTATCCACTTATAATTCCAAGAATATTATTCTCTGAAAATGTTAGCTTTTGTTGCATAGTTGTATTTATATAATCCAAGATTTCTCCCCAAATTTGGTAAGTATAGGACATTGTAGCAGCATGTAAGCACCAGATTCTCATTTGGTACTAAAAAGACTGGGGGAGGGGAGCACCAGATGAGTTTTTAATGGAAGTTTTCCCCCAATAAATTAGCATAATTTTTTCCTTCATTTTATTTGGTGGTTGCACATAATAAAGGGCCTTTTAAGAATTTGTATATGTAGGAAGAGGGATCTTCTTGATAACTTGGTATCAACACATGAAAAGCTTTAATGGCAAAAATATATACAAAAGATGTTGAGATTCTGGAAGGAGTGCAGAGAAGAGCAGCAAAGATGATTAGGGTGGTGGAGGCTAAAACGTATAAAGAACGGTTGCTGGAATTGGGTATGTCTAGTCTAACAAAGAGAAGGACCAGAATTCTCAATTCATAAGAATTCTTAGTTCTCAAATCTTCCAGAGAGGTACCAGGTTGTGCTGAAAGATGTGATCCAGTAATTCCCTGCACCGAATCAACTTTGCTCTTGAAGCTAGTTCCTGTTGTCAATCTCTATCCCGGCTAAAGAAGAGGGAAAGATAATTTTCCATTTTTGCCAACCAATCTCCTGCAAGAATAATACTACAATTTTCCCATGGGTATCTTTATAGTATCCTCGGAAAATGAGAAAAGTTCTCATCCATTTTTGTTTTTATTTTGGGAAGGGCAAACTCAGCTACCCAGCTCAGTTGACTAATACTAATAGCTGCTGAAGATGGAAATTGACAGTGTGAGGCAGCCATGAGACTCCTTCCATTCTTACATGATAGCTTCCCCAAACTCTTGAGTTTTCTTACTAAGAGATTGCAGAATTCCCAAGAGGGAGCTTTGCTTTGGGAGACAATCAGCAAGTAATGGAAAAAGCTAACAACTTTCGCACCAGCTTATCCTCCCCTTATCCTCCACATTCTCCATTAATGGGGACATGAGTTTGTGAGCAGGCCCTGTGCTTCTACCTCTCCCTACATAAGGAGGCTCCTTTAATATGCTCAGAAGCCAGGTTCTCTTCTGAATCTATGAGAAGCTGCATCCTTCCCAAAGGAGTTAAACAAAGAGACACTCAAAAAGGCTACAGGGATTTTGCATTGAAATTGACCATTGCCTTGTACAACCACTGTTTCTTTTCCCTTTCATATTCATTTGCTCTCCAAAGCAAACCCTGATTTGCTCTCAATTAGCAGTGCTAATATATGGAGACAGATTTAATGCAAGGTGATTTCTTTCCTTCCTTTATACCAAAATTTCCAGGATTGTACATGTCCTGTGTCTTATCAGGGACAGACAACTGCCTCTTATCTCTCTGTTCCACCTCCAGCATCTGGCAATTCTTCCTCATTTGAGCACCTTCAAAAGAGGCTCCTCTTCTGTGCTGCCGGCATTGATGTTCTCAGGAATAATGTGATCCAAAGTTAGAGGGAGCCCCAACTGCTGACGTGAAGGTGCCACTAATGCAGACTCTTTCTTCAATAAAAGCAGGGCATGCAAACAGGGCATTAAACACGAAAGACAGGGTATAATTACTTATCCCCAATTTATTTGCTTCTCTTCTGCTCAGGGATTTCTAGGTGATGTGATCGTTCAGTGGAAGAAAGAAGGTGCCGGAATAGGGAGACCACATACAGAGTGATCTGTCTCTTCTCTGTCAATCTCTAGCTGCCTTGTAGACGAAGAAAGTGAGAGAAAGATCAGAAGAAGAAGGAAATGGGGAGGGGGGGGGGTTATGTGGAAGAGAAAATGGGAAGCCCATTCATTCTGACTCAGAAGCTAGTCATTGCCTTCCTTAGCATAACAGCATGCAGCTACAAATAAATTAAAGGCGTATGGCTGAAAAGAAAACCCAAAGATAATTTCTGAGACAGATCTTGGATCTGAAAGTTGGTTGGGTGATTTTGGCCAGGCGCTCTATCTCTCCCTCCCTCCCTCTCTCCCTGCCTCCCTGCCTCCCTGCCTCCCTCCCTCCCTCTCTCTCAGCCCAACTCACCTCACAGGTTTGTTATTTTGTGGAGAAAATAGGAGGAGGAAGGAATATTAGATATATTTTCTGCCTACAGTTATTTATAAAAATAACAAAGATGGGAGATGATAGCTATATAGCTAAATAGCTAGCTAGCTAGACAGACAGACAGAGAGAGTGAGAGAGGCAGATAGACAAACAGAGATAGATAGATGATAGATAGATAGATAGATAGATAGATAGATAGATAGATAGATATGACAGACAGACAGATAGATAGAGATAGACAGATAGATAGATAGATAGATAGACAGATAGACAAATAGACAGACAGAGATAGATAGATAGACAGACAGACAGAGATAGATAGATAGATAGATAGATAGACAGAGATAGATAGATAGATAGATAGATAGATAGATAGATAGATAGATAGATAGATAGATATTCCATCAATTCTTCTAAGTATGTCCTGCCCAGTATCACCATTTGCAGCACAGGTAAATCTCTTAACTAAGCATTCTGGACTGGAATGTCAGGGGTTAAATCGGAGGCCTTTTGTGCACCATGTTCCACCACTGACACATGGTCACTTTCTGTGGTACCACGGAATATTCCCAAAGGCCAATATTTTAAAAGGTACTAGAAGGTCTCTTATAAAATGGCTCCCCTTGAGCAAATCACGGATAGAGATTGATGTGTTTGATTTCCAGTAAGATGTGATTCCACACCCTTCCTCCTTAGGACTATCAGGCCACCAAACCTTGGCAGAAATGAACTCATTTTGCTAGAGAAAATTTAGTGCCATTTGAGAAAAAATGATGTGGTGGTTGGGAGGGAGAATTAGAGACAGAAGAAACCAGCAGTGCCTTCATTTGGAGAAGGCAGAGAAGCTGCCTGATACTTGGTATCGTGCCACATTTTGAGAAGCGGAGCGATCAAATTGCAGAATGAAGAAAAGAAATCAAATCTTTCAGATTTTGCCTGTGACAGCAGGGATAGAGTAACAGGCTCAGGACAAGTAGGTTTGCAGGCACAGTGTGAATCACTGCAGGGTCCTGTCAGTTGAAGTGGATCAAGGGAAAACAGTCTGTCTCAGCCAAGGCCTGCTCTTAGAAAACACAAAACATCAGTTTGGTGACTAAGGGCTTCGGGCGTAGCACAGTGATGCAGGAGCTTCAGTGAGGTTGGGTGTCCCCTTCCCCCCACACCAAATTTCAGAGGAGGCTAAAGTAGGCATAATGGACGTATTTGACTTCTGAGTCTCTTTTTCTCTCCCTCTTTTAAAGATGGAAATCATGCCTATTAGTTTCAGCTGAATGTTAGCAGCACAATCTTTGATGGATGGCTGGAGGGCTCAGAAGCACAGGCTATAAGAGCCTGTAGACTTTGGGCAGGGGTGGGCTTCAAAAAATTTTAGCAAGGAGTTCTCTGCCCAGTTGCTGGGTGGGTGTGGCCATGGTGGGCATGGCCTAGTCGGCCTCCTGCACCACAGCAAGGGGGGACTTTTTTGCCCTCCCCAGACTCTGGAGGCTTTCCTTGAGCCTCCGGGAGGGCAAAAACAGCCTCCCCAGGCTCCGGAGGCTCACGGGAGAACTTCTGGTAGGCCCATTTTTTTGCCCTCCCCAAGCCTCCACGCGCACCCTGCACTTACCTGCATCCAAAAGAAGGCCGCGTGGGGACTCCTGGGAGGGGTGGGGTGGGGTGGGAGGGGCCAGCCAGGAGTGGGATTTGGGGGTTCTCCGAACTGCACAGAATCTTAGTTAGAGGTTCTCCCAAACCCCTCCAAACCCCCAGCAGCCCACCCCTGACTTTGGGCCATAGTTTTGTTATTAGTCTAGGTTAGATAATCTAACCTAGACTAAGAGAGATGGATTGTTATAAGGCAGTGCTCTATTGTACCACAGGATGAAAGGCTGGGAAGAGGAAGCCATCTTTGATTTGCAGCAAAAGTTGGCTTAGATATGTGATTCATGCTATACAAATACACACGTACAAATAATTATCATACACACCAACACAGCAACTATTTTCACACCCATTCATGTAGACACATAGGAAAAAAACCGAGTCCTGAAATCTGGCCTCAACAAATATCAACCATGCTTTCTCTGTAGTAAGTCCCACTGAAAATAGTTATTTTTATTTCCAGGTACTGCATGCATGCATAGACTTACACTATCCTGGGAAATGATCTGTTTAGGCCAGTTAACTCCATGTGTGCTGAAATGCAAATCGAGGAAGAAACCCTTGGGTATCAAATTTTATTGTTTCTTTTATCGGGGTGGGGAGAAGTGCACTCATTGAAGGTTTTTTGCTGGCAGGCAGGCAGGCAGGCAGGCAAAACAAACATTGATTCTTGGCTTTCGCTAGTTCAATTTTTTAAAAAAGGTGAACAAAAATAGAAAACAATTACAATGAAAAATAGAGAGCTACTTTTTCCACCAATATTTTCATTTAAGGGAAAAGATAGTAAAAGGTCCCACTAGACTTCATTAGTTGTATTGCAGGCCAAAGAGTAAATTTAAATAATCTTATAGCCAGTACTTTCAAAATGCCATTAAATTCTATAATAAAATGCTGCCATAAAATTCACCACTGTTGGTACTTGTTCATTTCTCAAATCTCCAGAGTGTTTCTATTCCATAAGCAGACTCAAAAACGTTAACCACATGAGTCTCTGAATGAGACATAGGACAATTGAAGAGAAGGCTTGGGGTGGGGGCATGATCACTGAGGGACTGTCACAGAGAAGAAGGGCACCTGAGGGCAGGACAAGAAGCAATGGTGGAAACTTGTTGAAGACATCCAACCTAGAAATAAGGAGAAATTTTCTGACATGGAGAACAATCAATGGAATAGCTTGCATCCCAGAGTTGTGGGTGTTTCATTGCTGGAGGTTTTCAAGAAAAGATTGGACAGCCATTTGACTGGGATTGTATAAGGTCTCCTGCCTTGAGCAGGGGGTGGACTAGAAGACCTTCAAGGTCCCTTCCAGCTTTATGATACAATGTTCTATTGAACTCCATGGCGCTTACTACCAGTGGATTATGTGGATTTAGGATTCCAGCCTGAGCAAGGTTAAGAGAACCCTGTGGACTTGTTCAAAACCCTAATATGATTTGTTTCATATTGCGCTTGCATAACATCTCTTTCTCCTTTGCTTACAAACTCAGGCTTCACATGTTTGTCTATGGAGATTGTCAATCATCCAGGTCATGGTTGTCACAAAAGTCCTTTTTAGAAGGCAGCATGCTGTGATTTTCAGAAACAAAGTGGGGTGATAGAACTTAACACTTTTTAAAACTGATTTTCTGGCTGCTAGTCCTGGCAGGAAAGTGTTTGAAGTAACAGAAGAAGTAAAATGTCTAAGCCTTTGGTCTGGATATGTTTCAATTTGTCCTGCAAGGACAGATCAGATGTGTTACCTGAGGTGATTAGCAACTCAACTTTGTTACTGGAGGATCAAGTTACAATCTTTCCTAGACGGGAATTGTAATGCTATGAAAGAAAAAAATTGAGAAACAGGTCTAACTACCCAGGGAATGATTAGATGATACCGCCCATGGCTACATAATGGGCAGAGAAAGAGTCTCCGAAGAGATGCTCCCTAACTTCTCAGATTGTAAATGAAATGGTGGGAGATTTGTATTTTCAGAGTTGCAAGCTTCTATTAATGCAGCCTTACAATGATGCAGAAGTAGATCATCTGGGAAGGCTGACAGGAATAGATTTACCATAGTAGTGCATGGGTTGAAAATATTAAGTCAGGATTGTATGTAATGCAATACCCTCCTTGAGCGTAGTTTGGGGACCAAAACTAGTACAGAATGTATCTTATGATGACACCACTAAGTTCCATTTGTTTCACACATAGAAAGCAAGTGAGCTAATCTAGTTAGTTTCTAGTTACAGTAATTTAGGGCGATTCCAGTCAAAAAGCCTGCTTCCTGAAGCATCCAAGAGAAAAAGTCTTAATGAGGTCATGTGTCGTGATGTCATTGTGCCAGCGATATGAAATATGTAATCTATGGAACAGGTATAGATATAACAGCTATAAAAGATATGATATGTCCTATGTGATGTCACTTGTTTTGCATTCAGCCTTCCTTCGGATATCCATGTCTTCTTCAAGTCAAGGTCAACAGGCTTCTGACTTCATGAAAATCTCAGTGCAATTGTCTGGGACAATTTCCTACTACCTTCTTTCAGGAACTTTTTTCAATATTGCTGCCAGATGAGAGCTGTTAGAGAGCCTATGGTTGGAATTATGCATTGTGCTAGGCCAGGGGTCAGCAACCTGCAGCTCTGGAGCTGCATGTGGCTCTTTCACCTCTCTGCTGCAGCTCCCTGTCACTCAAAATATGTGTCACAACTGCCAATGTGCGACACCCACTGACACGTGATTTATTGAGCTTTTCAACACCCGGTAGGCCAACCATATAAATCTTGGGTAAATCCAAGAAAAGAAAAGTTTCAGAAGAAAACAGAACATTTAATTCAATTACATATGCTAGTTTTGTGGCCACTCAAGAACTAGTCAGGCATGGAAAGGGTTTTGTGGCTCCCGGTGTTTTCTTTTCTGTGGGAAACGGGTCCAAATGGCTCTTTGAATGTTTAAGGTTGCAGACCCCTATGCTAGGCCATCATGTGGTTCATCTGGTTTAGACATAGTGCGTTGTATCAGGTCAGCCTTTGCGGTTGTGTAAGCCAAGGTTTATGACTCAGCAGTATGTGGGAAGCAGACCACATGACTTCTTTAAGAAACCATGTTTAAACTGATCCATATTTTAATGCAACCTAGTTGAAAGAGACCCGTGTAAGATAATTTCCTAATGTAGAACTCATCCCAGAAGGAACCACTGATGATTGGGATCTTCTGTCCCTCTTTTCAGATCACCAACTCACCTGGCCCAAATACACTGACAAAAGTTGTGGGATTTGTGAGACTTTGATTAAGATAATAGTCCAATCCTGCTGATTTCCTTCTGGGCATGCCCTCTGCAGACCTGGCAAAAGGTCTCTGGGTCCTAATTCTCTAGCCAGGGGTGATGAATCAGAAACTGCAACCAGATCAGGAACACAGTCACTTCTGAATTCCCCTGCTAGATTTGGATCTTCACCTCTCTTATGGCCACAGGAAAGCCATCCCCAATCTGGGATGGTGCTGCAGTTTTCCCTCCTTTTCCCTCTGAGCTGCTGGGCCTGGTAGTTCTGCTGCCCTACACTTTGATTCCATTTTCTTTGCTGAAATCTACATCTCCCGGAAGCCCACCGCTGCGTCTTCTTCCAGTTCATAGTTCAAGAGGCCAGGTTCCAGCTACAGGGCTACACTGATTCTATAGTAAAATACAAATCTTCAAAACAAGGAAAACCACGGCCACCAACAGCTGGAGACAGAGACACCCTCATGCTCTGAGTCAACAAAAAGTTAGAAGCCTCCATTGGAGGATCCTACTGGGTCCTTATACATCTCCTGCAGAGGCCAATCCACCAAACTACCCTTCTAAATCAAGAAGAAATCTTCACCACAATGTTTTTAAAGTTCTAGGTTGGCCGTTACAGATGCCCTCCTAGTGATTCAGCCATTCACCAAAACGGAAAAGGCCAAATTTTCAGGCAAGGAAAGAAGAAAAGAGCTTATAGATAATGGTGGCCTGAGGAGCCATGCAGAGCAATGGAGTCAAGTGAAGCACATGAAAATGGGGCTGACCATTAAAAAGCAAACGATTGCAGCCACAATCTAAACCTAGTGCTATTCAAAATATGCGCTTTTTAAAATTTCTGAGAGTATTTCGGGGTTCTATTTGGCTTGGAACCATCGAGGCATTTCTCAGTACATCTGAGGGGGGGGGGAATGGGAGTGAGACTACTGTTTATCTTATATTTGCATTACTGTCTGCTTTACAGTATTCAGTTCCAGATTGTCTGAGTGATGAATGTTTCTTCCTTATCCCTACCCACCTTTGGAGTGCTGTTTCCACACTCCCTGTGCTGGAGGAAGCACAGATTCATAGTGCTTAATAGTGGGGTCTGTCTTTAAGAAAAACAAGAGATTTCTTAGACACACTGCCCAAGGCTGTTGCAGAGTGCAGTGCATTAGCAAAGCAGAAATCTGCTGCAGTATGGAGGGAGGGGTTGACTCGAGCCAAGTTTAAATCAAGACAACATTTCTTCAAAGATCAGCAGCAGGCGAGACTATACTCGTCTCCCTTCTTATGCACAGCCACTAAATCATCCATTGCTGGCTACAGCCACCTCCCTCGGCTATATTAACATCGTCTTCAAGTTACAAACAGCAGCATTTTTGGATCAGGTGATCAGTATAGGATTGCCATCTCCCAAGGTTGCCAAAAGAGTCTTCAATGCTTGTAGGAGGAGGAAAAACTCAGCCGATACAATCAATCAATTAATCAATCAATCAATCGACTTCACAGCAGAGAAAATTAAGTAGAAACAGGAAAGAAATTTCAGGATTAGCCTTTTACCTAAAGCAGGGGTCAGCAACTTTAAACACTCAAAGAGCCACAAAGGACCTAACTGGAAGCCCCCATTCAATTCTGGAGCCGACCGGAAGTCTAGTTCCCCCACCATAGAGACTCACTCCTCCTAGCGCAGCATCCTTTTTCCTCTATCTGTCCTAACCAAAAGCCCTATCAATTGTGGAGCCGACCAGCAACAGGGAGCCACAGCAGAGGGATGAAAGAGCCACATGTGGCTCTAGAGCCACGGGTTGCTAACCCCTGACCTAAAGAAAGAATAATTCTTGGAATGTATTTCACACACACACACATTGAACCATTAAACCTAATCATGTCAAATATGTTGACAAACCATGGTTAAGCAACCTTAATTATTTCTCACTGCACCCATGTCTAATTTGGTGACCTCCAAATGCAGCAGAACTGTAGTACTCAGACTTCTTGACCAAAATGGTTGGTGAAGGCGGCTTTAGCAGGACATCAAAACCAATAAAGTTTATTTTGTAATTTGTTTGCATCCCTGAAACAGTAGCGACATATACAATTAATAATCTACCACAATATCTAAGTTGACAAGTGTTTGTTGCAGGTATTGGCTTTACTCCAGAGACCAGTACAGGTAGTCCTCAATTTATAACTACAATTGAGTTCAAAATTTCTATTGTTAAGGGAGACATTTGTTAAGTGAGTTTTGCTCCATTTTACGACTTTTTTTGCCTCAGTTGTTAAGTGAATCACTGCAGTTGATAAGTTAGTAACCCGGTTGTTAAGTGAATCTGGCTTCCCCATTGACTGTTGTGGCCCGTCAGTGGCCTGTGCAGCTAGTAGCTGATTCCAACAGTGAGGAGGCTGGTGTGGTGCTGTGCCAGCAGCCTGTACAGCTGGCACTCAAGTCAGACAATGAGGAGGCTGGAGAAAATGTGATGCCAGAGGCGGGGATTCAGCCAGGGCCTTCAGAACCTCCAGAAGCTCCCATAAGTGAAGAGGAAGAAGAGGAGGAGCCTCTTCTCGATACACGGGCACGCAGAGCTGCCAAAAGGCAGGAGTGGTTCCTCAGGAGGAGGTCTCCTCAAGAGTAAGGCTTGGGGCTAATTGGCCACTCCCTTAGCCTATTTAAGGCAGGACACGACTGAGGCAATTTGCAGGGAACAACTTCGTTCACTCTCCTTTGTGTCGTGATCTTAGTTCTCTTATCAATTTCCTGCAAATTGCTTCTGGGCTTTCTGCCAACCATAATAAGATTACGATTATTTATTCTTTGGAGTCTTGTAGGCTGTTAAGAAAGTTAATTAACAGCCTTTATTTGAAAAAAACTGATTTAATTTAATAAATTAAGGTTTGTACAGACTTTGTGTGTGCTGCGTTCTTTGGGGTCCGTAGCTGGGGCAGAACATTGACTTGGCTTGTCAGAGGGTCACAAAAGGTGATCACATGACCTTGGGACACAGCAATGGTTATAAATACCCTGTTTCCCCGAAAATAAGACATCCTCTGATAATAAGCCCAATTGGGCTTTTGAGTGCATGCGCTAAAATAAGCCTCCCCCCGAAAATAAGCCCTCCCCGAAAATATTTAAATGCAGAGCTGGAAATCAGGTAAGACGGCAAGCGGAGCCCCATCTTGCTCCACACACCCCAAAATAATAAGACCTCCCCAAAAATAAGGCCAAGCGCTTATTTCGGGTTCAAAAAAATATAAGATAGGGTCTTATTTTCAGGGAAACACGGTATGAACCAGTTTGCCAAGCATCTGGATTTTGATCACATGATAAGTCATAAAAAGGGCCATAGTTTCCCCACCACTGTAGACCAATATGTTCTTTCAGGGCACTGCCTGGACCAAAATATTGTCTTCTGTATCCAAAGTCTACCAGTCTGAGGTACATTAAACCATGAAGTTAATGCATTTCTATTTGAATTACAGTATTTATTTTTAAATGTTTGTCTATTTTTATGAAAATCTTCGTTTTCTTGGTTTAGTTTGGATTAGTTTGGTTATTTGGGATGTCTCTGTCTCTGTTTATTTTCCAAGGGATGTGGAAGTTACCACTTTTCAGGCAAAGAAAAACAGAGCTTGTTTGCCTCACCGTTATCATTTTTCAGTACAAAATCATCCTTCAGAACTGCTTTTTCACTCAAGGCCAGGAGGGAAAAATACAGGAAAATGAAAGGGTCCAGATGTCTTTCTTACTACAGGAGAGGGAAAAACGATACAGATTTGAGTAATTTGATTTGAAAAATAGCTCGAGAAAGGTGGGGCCAGCAATATGCAGCCAGGCAGGCTCATATTTATATAAGAAGCTTTCATTTTGTGTATTGGTATTAACAACACAGACTGCAGTGCTCTCCCGCTTGTGCTATTCACTTGCTTTCTGCATTCAGTAAAATGATCGAGACTTGTCTTCCATGAAAAGAAATCCTAGCGTAAGACAGCTGGTACTGTGGACAGTTCAAAGTCTTCAGAGACGTTGTCAAAGTAAATCTGAAATCCCAGTCTGGATAACCAGGTCAAAGCTAACTGGTCTGAAATATGCTATCTGGCCATTAGGGCTTGGATGTAATCACTCCCAATGAGCTAAAAAAAATGAATATGCAAGAAAGGAGTGCAGGGGTGGCTTCAGATCCATCTGAATGAATTAGCTCCTACATCTTTATTTAGCAATTAGTCTCAGGAAAGCCACCAAGTCAAGATGCAGCCACAGGAACTCTTTATTTGGGGGGAGGGGGGAGGGAATGACACCAGAATACAAATAAATTCAATTAGAGGCTAGAGTGCCTCTCTGCTCAGGATTTGGTACAGGGGTGAAATGCTCCCAGTTCGGATTGGATTGACCAATCCGGTAGCGATGGCCACAGGTGCTTCAGAGAACCGGTAGCAAAAATCCCCGCCCATGCCCACCCAATCGCCCGGTTGCCTGCTTGCAATTTTTTTCTTTTAAAAAATGCTTTTAAAAGGTTAAAAAAAAAGCTCTGATGATTCCAGCTGAGCCACGTCATCGTCAGAGCCTTTTTTTTTTAACTTTTAAAAGCATTTTTTAAAAATAACTATTTGGCCAAATAGGTTGTAAAAAAATGCTTTTAAAAGTAAAATAAAAAAATCACGCGCCACAGCTGATCACAAACACATACACACCGCATGCTGTTCTACTTACCCCATGCCTCCTTTTGGCCTGCATGGTGTGCACTGCAACACGCATGTGCAGCCAGCAAACCGGTAGTAAACCGGTTCAGATTTCACCACTGATTTGGTGGCATAAATGATAATGGATTATCTGTCTTTCCTCCTTCTATTTCTTGAGCAATCAACCCTCTTAACAAGCTATCCTATTAGCAAATGAAGCTGTATGTGTACACCTGATAGTCAAATTCCCCTGATAGTCAGGGAAATGTTTGTCAGCTGCTTTGATGGTATATATAACCACTGAATCCTGAGCAGCTGAGGGATCATCTTTTTTTTTCCCCTTAGTGAAAGATTTCCAACTTGTAATATCTGTAAGTCTGAGGAGCACCCGTATAATAAAAATACAACCCCAGCTTCGGTTTTCATTTTGTGCGTTTTTTTGTTTTTTTTAATTTGATTTATATGCCGCCCTTCTCCGGAGACTCAGGGCGGCTTACAATGCGTTAAGCATTCTCTGCTCACTGCAGGAATCTTGCAGTCAAGGGATCCTTAGTCAACAGTAACAGAGTTGGAAGGGACCTTGGAGGTCATCTAGTCCAACCCTCTGCTCACACAGGAGACCTATACTAGGGATTCGAAACGCCAACCTTTCTGATCGACAAACTCAGCGTCTTAGCCACTGAGCCACTGAGCCATCTAGCCAGGCGTCTTTTATAGAAGAGGATCAGATGCTGCTTAAGCACTTCCAGAGAAGGCTTGCTTGCGACATCCTGCTCCATCGTTTCATCAGTAGTATATTTCTCTGTGATCAGTTGACGTTGGTTCTAGTCTTGCCTTCCAGTAAGAAAAACAAATCAACCCCATCACATCCATGACAGCATTTTCAGAATCATGTTTCCCCTCACCTGAAGTTTTTTTTTCCCTAACCCATTCCTCCTTACAATATTGAAGATGTCTAATACAGAGGCAAAATGCACAAACAAATCTTCCCACTGATAAGGACGAGAAAAGTCCCAAACTTCTACCCACTATATGCAGAAACGAACTTTGCATGTTGCACACAGTAAATATACCGGTATTTCATTTCAACGATGCCACCAGAGGGCAGCAGCAATCCAAGCATTTACTGCAATTGGGTCTAAACACCCTGCTGAGTCCTTGGGGCTTCATAGAATCATAGAAAAATAGAACTGGAAGGGACCCTGGAGATCTTCTAGTCCACCCCTGCTTAAGTAGAAGACCTTATAGCATCCTGGACAAATGGCTGTCCAATCTATTTTTGAAAACTTCCAAGCGATGGAGTTCTTACAACTTCTAATGGCAAGCCATTCCACTGTATGATTATTCTCATTATCAGGAAATTTCTCCTTAGTTCTAGGTTGAATCTCTCTTTAATAATCTTCCATCCATTACTTCTTGTTCTGCCCTCAGGTGCTTTGAAGAATGGGCTGAGCCCCCTTTTCTCTGTGAAAGTTCAGTAAACTTGGTTCTCTGAACTTGATTGTTTGCTTGCAGACATTGAGCTACATATATTCTCCTGCATTGGTATAATAGAGCCAGTTGGGTGCAGCGAATTAGGCATCAGGCTAGGCTAGAAACTGGGAGACCATGAGTTCTACTCCCACCTTAGTCATAAAGCCAGCTGGGCCGCTTTTTTTCAGCTCTAAGAATGAGGCAATGCAAACCACTACTGAAAAACCTTGCCAAGAAAACTGCAGGGACTTGTCCAGGCAATTTCCAAGAATCAAATATGATTGAACAGAAGGGAAAGAATGATATAAGACCCTGCCAAGTCTGTCCCCTATGAGAGAACCATCTTGTCCAGCATTCTGTTCCCATAACATCCATGTGGGTGCCAATGAGTACCCCATAAGCTGAATACTTTGGCAAGAGCACCCTTCACTTATATTCTCCAGCAACAGGAGACTACATATAATAATTTTGAATAGCATCAGGCAATAGTCTTTCAGATTTTCAGATTCCAAATTATTTACTTAATACGCTAGGTGCCTATTTTAAAAAGGATGCAATAACCTGGCATTTGAGAACCCATGATAGTACTGCTAAATGAATTCCTACATTGTGTGTTTTATGTGTATTTCTGATTGCATATTAGGATAACAGAATAACAGAGGGGACCTTGGAGGTCTTCTAGTCCAACCCCTTGCTCAGCCAGGAAGCCATTTCAGACAAGTGGTTGAATAATCTCTTCTTAAAAACTTTCAGTGTTGGAGCAACTTACAACTTCGGGAGGCAAGTTGTTCCACTGATTCTAACTGTTCTAACTGTCAGAAACTGTCTCCTTAGTTCTGAATATCTCAGATAAATGTTTGGCACTTTCCTTGATTTGAAGAAGTTGCCACTGAAAAACAGAGAAAGGTCTCTTAAGATGGATCCCATGGTTTGAGATCTTCCTCAGTAGAAAGAAAGCTGGTCAGCAATTAAGCCCTGTTCGGCAGGAAGAATCCCTGTATTATGTAATCCTTTTAAACTTCTTGGAATTGGGTCTTCTGAAATTTAATGTGATCCAGTTTCTTTTTCTGTATTATCTGGAATGATGTGGTCATCTCCTTCCAAGGTTTTCATTGCTTCTGTTTATCAACCAGCTCTTTCCTCCTGGTTAGGCTCTGTGGCCCTTGTTTCTTCTTCAACCTTCTGGAAAATAAAACTTGTCAACTATATCACTAGTTTTAGGAGCTCAGAATCTTAGCCGATTCAGTTTTCCAACAGATTCCAAATACTTACTTTTTCATTATATATAGCATCTCTTGTTCCCTGAAAATTCTACAAGCCTGTTTAGGAGGATATTATCCAGATGAGCCATAGTGCCGCAATGGCTAGAATGCAGTATTGCAGGCTAATTCAGCTCACTGCCAGTTCGATCCTCACCGACTCAAGGTTGACTCAGCCTTCCATTCTTCCAAGGTCGGTAAAATGAGGACCCAGATTGTTGGGAAAAATATGCCAACTCGCTTAGAGAGGGCTGTAAAGCGCTATGAAGTGGCATATAAATCTAAGTGCTATTGCTAATTACTGCCCACCTTCACAATGGTACCTTTGTTTTCCCGCATCATTGTAAATAAGTTGGTTAAAATATTTAAAATTCTGGTTAAAATCCCAGCTTAAAATCTTCTAAAAATCCTTACAGAGCACTCTGCAAGGTCTTTAAAACCTCAGCTAAAATCCTACCAGTGACTTTAAAAGTTTTTCTTAAAACAACGTTTCGACAGGCTTACAACCCTGTCATCTTCATGATCTCTGTTTCATTTAGAACCCATAGCTTAGTTGTTTGAACAGTGTATAAACTACTTTATGTAACGAACAAAGTATTTAATAAGGCTATTTCATTCATTCAGATCTCAGATGTCTTCTGCTTGTGTTCCCTTTATTTTTTTTGAGCAGTGTATATATATATATACCAAGAGGCTGAGGTTATTGCCCATGATAAGACTAAGGGAGGATGCCTACTAAAGGAAGCCTGGTTCTCCAATAGCAATTCTATCAACAGGGATATTGAGCTGCCACCGGCCTACCAGGCTTTGAGACACCAGGAGAGACCCTGCAGGAGGAGCAGAGATGGCTTTCCATCAGTGAGCAGAGACCAAGGGCACCCACCCCTCACCTCTGGGCATGCAGACTCAGCCTGTGAAGGCACGGTTGGTCCTGACCAAACACGGAGCAACCCGGCAGGGCTGTCTCAAACTGCAACAGATAGGATTAATGAGAAACAAACCTGGCTGACCACGAGGTCACAGACAAGGCAACAAATAGCAATAGCTGACAGGCTAACATCACCCTTCACTGATAAGCAAGCTAGTAGGGAGGAAACAGTGGGAGTCAAGCCTCCATTGTCCAGCATGACGACAGCAAAAACAACATAGCTGATTACAAGTGGGAGATGGCTGGAAGGGCCTATTACACGCACAAGGGCTAAATTGATTAATGGCATATAAAGGCAGAGATCTCTGTAATGATAGTTTAATACTCTGACGATGTCAGCAGATGGCTGATGAAAGGTTAGTAAAATAAAATAAAAAATTAATTCTTTTAAAATTTTAAAATCTTAAGTTCTGGAGTTCACAGTATGTCAGCTTCTTTTTTTACTAATATCCCTGGAACTCATATTTTAGAATAGTTTGTAATGTATGTATGTATGTATGTATGTATGTATGTATGTATGTATTTCTCTTTAGCCAGGTTCTTCCTACGTAAACCAAGATTTTTATGCAGCCCTAGTTCAGTGAAATCCCAATCCACTAGTTTCTAGGGCTAGGCTTTTTTTCTTCAGGCAGCCAGCAAGCATCCTGCTGCCCATTGGGAGACTAATGGGCAGCAGGATGCTTGCTGGCTGCCTGAAGAAAAAAAGCCCAGAATCGAGTGGATGTGACTCCACTGAGCTAGGGCTGTAGAAAGAAAAATCTTGGTTACGTAGGAGAAACCTGGCTAAAAGAAAAACACACATAAAACCTACGAAAGAAAAAAGTAAGAAAATAGATATTGTACCTTTACAGGGAGGATACATGAGATGTGGGTGTGGCTTACTGATGATGGCTAACGAGCCAGAAATAGATCTATATAAGTCTCTCACTAGGCAGCATAGGGCAGCATAGGATCTGCTGGCTGCCAGAAGAAAAAAGCCCAGAATCGAGTGGATGTGACTCCACTGAGCTAGGGCTGTAGAAAGAAAAATCTTGGTTATATATATATAGTCTTCTTTTGCCTGACTTATTTCCTTTGAATAAGTTATACCTCTCAATCTTTTCCTTTCCATACATTCTTCCACCAGCTCTTAGTAATACCTATTAAAACATTTTCACTTTCCTGCATTAAGATGTCTGATTTTTCTTGTTTGTTCTCCATTCTGTTCTTTTGTATAGACCCACTGGTATCCTTGGCTGATATAAAAGGTATATTTTTCATTTGTTCTGATTCCCTTCTAGAGTTCAAATGGTGTTGCATTTCTAGACATTAAAGGTAGCCCCATTCCACAGGTATGTTGCAGCCACCTGTAGAAAGCTAGCACCCACCCCTCTCCTAGAAGAATGAAATATTTTGAGAAATATTAAAAAGGCAGAATATTATATTTCCCTGGATGAGAAATGGAGAAACATGCTCTTGGAAAGCAGCCCCCTATCTTCCTTAATAGCTCACAGCAGATGTCAGCACTTAAGAGATAAAAAGATAGCTAGCTCTTCATAAGCAAATTCCCTACAGCAAGGTCTGAACAATGGTAGGATTAGCCCTCAGCCACAATAGGAATTGCCCAACAAGCCCCTTCATTGCATCAGCAGACCAAACTTCAACCAAATGTAGCTCGGACAAACTCCTAGGATTTGTACATGGCCCCATGGGAATCTGACAACAGCCAATAGAATACATGTTCTTGCACAGGAACAGGAAGCTCAAGTGCAAAACTCAAGAGAAGGTATAAATACCCCCCACTCTCAACTCCATGTGGTCAGCTGCACCAGGACCACAAACATGCAGTCCTGTTCATCAATAAATGGACCCTCTTTCCAATCAGCCTCCAGCCTCCATTTTGTCTCCAGTGCCTTTCTCCCAGCTTGAAACTGGACCTGGATATTTCTTCCAACACATCACTGGCCTCTCCCAAATACTGCTGTGCCGATCCAGCATTGAGAAGTATGCTTCTCTCTCATTTGCAATTTATTCACTCACCCTAGCTCTGGGACAGGTGTGAGAAATGGAAGCAGATGATTGAAGCTGCAGCTGCTGATTGTGCTAAGTGCCAAGTTCAGCAAGGGAGGCATGAGCCTGTTGAAGAGAGTGCCAACAAAGCAAAGGAGCTCTGGCCTTGAAAGAAAAGTGACAATTGGAAACTTGAATGGCTGAGCTCAAAAGAGAACTGAAAGAACAAAGTATTAATTTTGAATTGGTGAATGAGTGTCTCAAAAACCCAACCCTCCAGGTTAATCAGATAAATGCAAACTTAAAAGCAAATCCTGCTCCTTCCGCAGTCGTATCATAATTAAGGAGGCAGAAGAATAGAGAATAGTAATCTATGCGAAGTTTGAGAAGCACTAGGAACGGGAAAGTAAAACACAAAGGAAAAAGGAACACAATAAGATAGGAAGTTAAAAAAAAGCGGGTTTTGAAGGGGTTGTCTAACATATGCTTTCTAATATTGTCAGAGAATAAGACAGGGTGGGAATTACAGGTAGTCCTCAACTTACGACAATTCATTTAGTGACGGTTCAAAGTTACAACAGCACTGAAAAAAGCAATTTACGACCCCTTTTCATACTTAAAACTGTTGCAGCATCCCCATGGTCATATGATCAAAATTTGGCTGCTTTGCAACTTACTCCTCTTTATGACAGTTGCAGTGTCCTGGGGTCATGTGATCACCTTTTGGGACCTTCTGACAAGCAAAAATCAATGGGGATGCCAGATCCACTTAACAACCGTGTTACAACCTTAACATCTGCAGTGATTCACTTAACAATCATGGCCATAAAATGGGGAGCAAATCACACTTCACTGTCTTGGTTAGCAACAAAAATCTTGGGCTCAATTGTGGATGTAAATCAAGAACTGGTTTGAAATATTTTTTTATACGATGGGTGTCTTAATCTCTGGCTCTTTCTCCCAAGGTTATTCCCATATACTCTTGTATATGGTCATGTGTGAAGCACAAACAGCTAGATTGCCAGATTATCTGCATTCGTCTCAGTCTAAAATTGATTTCATTAGTTTTTAGTGACTCATCTGGCTCATGCTCCCTGAGTGCTTAGGAACATTGAAGAAATAAAGCAACAATCGCCAATCTGCAACATGGGTCAAATCCAGCTCACTATCTCTTTTTTTATGGCGCATAAGGATGGATGGGCGAAAATGCAGTATATTGCCAGGCCTGAGGCTCAGCTGAGCTCCTTGGTGTTGGGCAGAGCCAAGGCATAGGAGGACATCTTCCATTCTGCTTGCAGTTTATCAGTGGTTTCCTGTCAATTTTGTGAAGTAGTCTGGGCCAGAAGCACACCTACACATACTTGCTCTAACTTTACTTATGTTATAGTAACAGAACCTTGCAATCCTGAAGGTATATCTCTCCCTTCTTGTCTTTCCAATCTAAGAAACTAGGGAAGGTCCCTTCTGAGACCTTTGTGCAATTCACATTCCTACTATGGACTCATCTGCTTCTTATCTGACCATTGCATAGTCTGTAGGTTTTTCTCCATCTTCCAAGGTCATTCTCACATACCATTATACCTCTTTGCTGATCTAATGGCTCTCATGCTCCTTGGCCGGCAGACCTGCTGGCCACATCCAGAGAGGGAGGGAGGGAGGGAGGGAGAGAGGTGGACGGAGCCTCTGACCTCATCTGGACCACTACTGCTTTGCAGTTCCTGTCACATCAAATGAGGGAGGGAATTTCACAGTTAAAAATTGTGATTTTTTTTTTGTCTTGTTATATAAATAACCTACATCATATTCTCGATTTTACTTCTTGGCTTACAAAACCTAAAATATTTACCATCTAGTCCTTTCTTGAAAACATTTGCTGACCCCTGCAGGAAAGCAAGAAATGGCTACCACCATAAACAGTAGAAAAAAGTTACCACACACTTTAGGGGAAACACTTGAAATGGGAGCATTAAAAGGCTTTAATTGTGGTTTTTTTGTTTGTTTGTTTTTTACTGACAAGGAAAACATTTGTCTCTACCCTAAAGAATGAAAACGAAGTAGGAGAATTCAGCATTGAATCAGCTCAGAAATGACCTGATTGTACCAAGTCTGCCCAACCCCTATATTTCCTTGACTATATCTTGGCTGCATAAATGCAGTTTCATTCCAGTCTTTTAAAAAAATGCATTTCAGCATTTACCATGTTTCCATTCTTCGTCAAGCTACAGAAGATGGAAATATTTTTTCAGGATCTGTGTAAGTAATATAAAATACCAGTGGTGACTCCTTTGTCATTGTGACTCCCAGAGAAGAATTTTAACACCAGACTTTCAATTGCGCTTCAGTCTTTTTCCCTCTTTTTCTTCACAGTTTATTGTCTTGGTTCTGTTTATAGTTATGACACCTGCAAGCCAAGCCCACTTAATTTCTACATTGTAAGCCCCGGTATTGCAAACAAGACTATCAAAAAGCCATGTCAAACAAAATAGTCACCACCAGTGAGTTGACATATGCATATTGAATGGGGTTTGTGGTAGTGAGGAAATGATAGCAGTATTCCAATATCAGAGGGGTTGCCCCAAACAAGAGAGAGTCAAGCTATTCTCCAAAACACCTGAGGGCAGGACAAGAAGCAATGGATGGAAACTAATCAAGGAGAGAAGCAACCTAGAAATAAGGAGAAATTTCCTGACAGTTAGAACAATTAATGAGTGGAACAACTTGCCTCCAGAAATTGTGGGTGCTCCAACAGAAGTTTTAAAGAAGAGATTGGACAACCATTGTCTGAAATAGTATAGGGTTTCCTGCCTGAGCAGGGGGTTGGACTAGAAAACCTCCAAGGTCCCTTCCTGCTATGCTATGCCATGCCATGCCATTGTCAAAAGTTATAAACACTGGAAGCATTTATTCTGGATTTGATCCAAGCAAGGGTGGTTAATTATTTTTTAAGACTTCAAAGAGACAGATGACTTTGGAGACAATAAACTCCTTGGAGTTTTTTTTTTTTAAAAAAAGACAAGTAGAAATACATTCCTGGCTTCATAAAGTAGAATGGAGGCAGATGCTCTTCATATGCTCTCTCCTTTTGTAAGTGCTAATTTCAGTCCGTGCTGAATATAAGCAGGGCTGGGATGAGTGTTAAGGGTTTTGGAAGAGCTTCTGACAAGCTGATAAAGAACTCTTGCAAAAAATACCAGTTCAGCTGAGCTTCTTTCCTAAACTTGCAAGTTATGTACAGTTGCCTTCTTGCCAAGGTTTAAGAGTTTCTGCTAGTAACCCTTATCAGGCATATAACTCCAATGTCACAGATTCAGGTCTAGGCTTGTCCCTGCAGATATCCCTGATCTGAAACACTTGAAAAGTTCCATCAACACAAAAGTCCTAGCAGAAGCTATGAGTACCTTTATAAAGCAGATCACCAGCTCAGCTCCAATCCCTACTGCCAACTGGGGAGGTTCAACATTTGGGAATGACTAAGCAGAGTACCTCTCCTGTTGATTATCACTAGAATCCAACCAAGTATTACAATTTATTGTTTAGTGCAGGGGTGGCAAACTTAGTTCCATTGAGGGCCACATCAGGATTGTGTTTGACCTTGGGAGGGCAGGTGGGCATGGCCAGGGTGGGCATGGCTATCTTGACGTAACTCGTGTTGGGGGCACCTGTGGTGGCCTGGGCGGGGCTGGGGATGACCATTGTCTCCAGTAGAACATGGCGAGACTAGGGAGAGCTCTGTTTTTGGGCTTCGTTTTCGACTACGAAGGCCTCCTGCAGCCCTCTGCCAGCGAAAATGGAGTTTGGGAGCTCCATTTTTGCTGGCAGAGGCACTGCGGGCTGGTCCTTTACTGTTTCCAGGACTCCTTTTCTGGCAAATGCCCTGCGGGCCAGTCCTTCACTGTTTCCAGGGTGGCCCCGCGGGCCAGATCTAAGCACTGCCCCGCGGGCCTTGAGTTTGACACCCTTGGTTTAGGGCAACTGGACTGAATTTCCAGGATTAGTAATATATCAGGTTTAAAAAATTAAGGTACAGTATTTGGGGACCAAAATAATAAGTTAGGAAGTTTCATCTTTATACAAAATGAATTATGAATCAGTTGTCCTTTTTGAGACAATCAGGTCCGCCAAGTTTTGCATGAAGATGTTCAGGATTTTTTCTGCAAAGGCAGCCTTTCCAACGTGAAAATGAAAAGACTCTTTTGCACAACAATCCTGAACATCTTCCAAGAAACTAAGTATACCTGCTAGTTTGGGCTTTTAGGGGGGTTGTGTTTGTGTGAATGAGCTACATTGCATACCTGGGAACCAGTGATGGGTTGCCCCTGGTTCGGACCGGTTCGCAAGAACCAGTAGTAAAACCGGCAGGAGGCTCTGCCCACTGACCCAGACATCATCATAGGTGATCTGAGCATGCGCAGAAGAGCGTGTGTGGGCGCAATGCAAACCGGTATAAGTAGAACCCACCCCTGCTGGGAACTTACAGTGGGTTTTTTGGAGGGGGGTTATTTTTGTTTTATTTGTTTGCATTGTGACAGGAGAATTTTTGAACTGAATCTTGGGAATAAATCATTATTTCTTATTATTACCCTGCTTGCATTAGACTTGTGAGTGTATCTCTTTGATATTTGGAAAAATCCCTGCAGTTACTTTGGCAGGATTTCAGAAGTGGTTTTCCACTGCCTCCTTCTGGGGGCTGAGAGAGAAGGGCTGACCCAAGGTCACTTAACTGACTTTGCAACTAAAACAGGACTAGAATTCATGATCTCCCAGTTTCTAACCTTTAACCATTTATACTAAACTGGCTCTTGCTACATCTGACATTAGAGGCGTTAATTCATATGACAGTTGCACTCATCAGTGCGCATTTCGGGCTATATAGCCTTCTACCTACTTTGATTGAAATGTTTTTCAATTAATTAGAACTATGAAAAAGCAGTGACTTTATATACCCTCCTTGGTAGGCTGCTTATACAGAGGAAAAGAAATTGACAAAGGTTAGGTCAAGACCAATGTGTGTGACCCAGTGGTGGGAGTCAATTTTTTTTACTACCAGTTCTGTGGGTGTGGCTTGGTGGGCGTGGCATGGCTTGGTGGGCGTGGCTTGGTGGGCATGGCAGGGGAAGGATACTGTAAAATCCCCATTTCCTCCCGATCAGCTGGGACTCAGGAGGCAGAGAATAGATGGGGTCAGGGCCAGTCAGAGATGATATTTACCGATTCTCCGAACTACTCAAAATTTCCACTACTGGTTCTCCAGAACTGGTCAGAACCTGCTGAATACCACCTCTGGTGTGAGTGGCAGCCTTAGCAGAGAAACCTGTAAATTTTCAAAAAGATTAGGAAAAGTCATGGAAGTTATAATGAATGAAAAAATAGAGCATGTTTTGATTTCTTGCTCAACTGATGTTCCCACATGTGCAACTGATACCCACCACTTCCTAGACATACTATGTCACGTAATTTCCTGATGCCCTGAGAATTATTTTCATTTTCTACTACTGGGAGAAAGAATTACAATTTGCACAACAGGGTCCTTCCTGCAAAGCCCTGTAATTCGTGATTCCTGTAACAAACTATTCCCTGCAATGAAAGGTTAAAACTGCCCATTACAAAGCTATACTTCTTATTTTTCCATTCTACAGGTAGTCCTCAACTTATAACCATTTGTTTAGCAACCATTCAAAATATGTTTATTTATTAAATTTATATACTGCTCATCTCATCTAGAGGAGAATCTAGGCAGCTTACACGCAAATTAAAAATGGCACAGGAAAAAAAAAAGTTTACTCCTGACTACTACTCACATTTATGACTGTCACAACATGCCTATGGTCACATAATCTGGGTGCTTGGGAAATGGCATGTATTTACAACTATTGCAGCAGGTCATGTGATCACCATTTGCCGACCTTCCAAGCCAGTTTCTGACAAGCAAAGTCATAAAATCAGGCATGACTTACTTAACAACCACTTTGCTTAGCCACAGAAATTCTGTTCCCAGTTTTGGTCGTAAATCGAGAACTACCTATATATACACCATATTTTTCAGAGTATAAGATGCACCTTTTTCCCCAAAAAAAGAGGGTGAAAATCTGGGTGCATTTATACTCTGAATGTAGCCCCACCCAGCTTCTCAAACGGAGGTTTCAGAGGCTGAAAAAACCATCAGAAACCAAGCTTCAGAAAAGAAGCCCCCAAACAGAGCATCAGAGGCTTTTTTTCTGAAGCTCTGTTTCGGAGGCTTTCAGAGGCAGGAAAAAGTTTTTTCTGAAACAGAGTTTCAGAAGTTTCAGAGACAGAAAAAAAAGCAAAAAAAAAAAAGCAAGGCACAGAGCTCACAACCAAGGAACCTGTTGCTAAAATTCACCTCTGGGAACAGCTGATTGGGGATATTCTGGGAGGCTGATCCACCTGCCAGTCAGCTTTTTTCTTATTTTCCTCCCCAAAAACTAAGGCGTGTCTTATTATTTTTATTTATTTATTTAATTAGTCCAATTTATATGCCGCCCTTCTCCATAGACTCAGGGTGGCTTACAATGCATTATAGCAATAGCCTGCATACTTTTTTGTATATACCTGCTTATTAGGGTTTTCAGCCCCCCCTAAGCGGTGTTGTTCTAAACAAAGTTGGCTTATTGCCCCCACAATCCGGGTCCTCAATTTACCTACCTCGAAAGGATGGAAGGCTGAGTCAACCTTGAGCCTGGTGAGATTCGAACTTGTACTAATTGCAGGCAGCTGGCAGCTAAGTGCTAGCACTTAACAGCACTTTAGTCCGCTGCACCACCGAGGCTCTTTATACCCCGGTGTGTCTTATACTCCGAAAAATATGGTAGATCTTCAAGAGATATTAATTCATTTTGGTAGGCACATTGAACCTTTACTTCTACCAACTAGAAATCAATGGCCGGCAACCTCGCAGGCGTCCAAAACAGAGATAGCAAGACACCATCAACAAAGATATACAAGCTGTGGGCCTGCACCCTGGAGATGCAGCTGACCATGCAAAGTGGTGCTCAATGATCCAAAAAGCAGACTTACGCTAGGAAGAAGAAGAATTGAACCTTTACTTCCCTCCAAATCCCTAGATCACTCCAGAGATTCTGGAGACTTTTGATTCCTATCTAGGCTACTTTGAAGGGATTCCTCCATTAATTCAGACATTTCTCATATGTGTCTAAAACAGCTACTTTCTATTTAGCATGGAGGCATCTCCGCCTCTGCTCAATGAGACTTATTATGGGTAAGTCAGCACAGGATTTCAGATTTAATAGCATGTTAGAATTAAACATTATAAAATAAATTTCAAAGACCAAAATAATTTCACAATTTACTGCTCCATTTTAGTTTAAAAAAAAAAAAATTAGCCAACTATCCATTTCACTGCACAATCCAGCTATGCATAAAATGAACTTTCAGCTTTTTAGATGTTCAGTGTTTTTTTACCCAACATCTGCCACAGTTTTTGATCTGCAGCATTTGTTTACTATCATCCCAGATAACTGACGGTGCTTTGCCAAAATGAAGCCTCAAATCCCTAGATTAGAGAACCTTTTTTTTGTCTCTCTTTTCTTTCTCCCTGGCTGTGCTATTAAATAACTTAAAATAAGAGAGAAGATAAATTAGTAATATCATCAGTTTCCATGCAATCAATACTATGCACAACCAAGCTCCCCCGCAGGCTGTGATTAAACAGTCAAAAAGTGCTTGCAACACCTGTTTTTTATGTGATGCCTCTATTTATGTGCTGCCTGGATCTGCAATGCACGTTAAAAAAAATAGACACAGCTTTGATCATGCTAACACCATTATAACTTTTTGATCATACCCTGTGGACACTCCTGTCTATGGCAAATCAGATAATTCATTGCTCTTCAACTGGTTCTTGATCGTGGTACATTATTGTCTGAATTTGGTGACAGCAGTAGTTGACTTGGCTGATCTCAGAAAACCAAGCAAATTGGCCCTGGGTATTATTTAAATGGAAGTAGTCAACAGAAAATAGCAGAAAATAGCAGTGGGAAACATTATAATGATATAATGACCAACTCAAGGTTGACTCAGCCGTCCATCCTTCCGAGGTTGGTAAAATGAAGACCCAGATTGTAGGGTACAATATGCTGACTCTGTAAAAAAAAAGAAAAGAAAAAATTGCTTAGAGAATGCTGTAAAGCACTGTGAAGTGGTATATAAGTCTAAATATTATTGCTATAGTATAAGTATAGTATAGTATAATATTAGTAATAGTATAAGTATAAGTATAAGTATAAGTATAGTATAGTATAGTATAGTATAGTATAGTATAGTATAGTACAGTATAGTACAGTACAGTATAATAATGTAATGCAAGGCAATGCAATTTATCAATAGAAGTATCTAAAATAAACCTATAATAGTAAAAAGAGCATCCAGGAAGCCAGAAAATGGTGAAGCACATCAATATTGCTAGCAAGAAAACTATATCATTGCATCCATGAAATCACAGGAATAGAGTATGATATGAAGATAATTTTATTTTTCATTGCCTAAACAAAAGTGAGTAGATATGACGGGCTGTACTATCCATTGTTATCTACAGCAAGAAGAGAGAAAATCTGGGCAATTCATTACTCCATAAACAAGTGCTGATTAAATTAACGCAAAGCTTTGGTAGGAAAGAGAAGTACCTGCCAAAGGAGATAAAGGAGCACTTAATTTGCTGCTGTTTTTCTCAAATGATCTGCAAGCCACATGGAGAGTTAATGTGTCTGCCTTGCCACATTTCGAGCAGATGCTATCAGGAGGACTGTTACGTGCTTTTCTGTATGGGAATGAATACAGTTCCTGCCTCTTGCTCCTGATCATGTTGCATCACAAAATGACAGAAGCAAGGAAAAGAGAAAGGGGTGGGGGAGAGAGAAACCCTGCTATTTAAAGTTGCAGAGCTGTGAGGCTGGGTAAGGCAAGAAATGTCACAGATGGGACAGTGGTGGTGGTAGGGAGGGAGACCATTGAAAAACTAAGAGCTTCCCCATTGCAAATATAATGAATCTTAATGAAATGTGTGATACACATTTCAGGTGCATCACAAACAGGCATGATGGTGTGGGTCCGGAATCAGTTTTAGAACTGATTCTAGAACAGGCTGTGATGCTATGGCTCCCATCCCAGGATGGAAATGCCCTGGTTTAAGCCCACTGTATCAGCTGGCTAAACCAAAGGGGTGGGGAAGAGCTGCTGCTGGTGTCCATCAGCACAGGCAACCTGGTGACCTCTAAGTGTTTTAGACTTCAATTCCTGTCGTCATCCATTAAAGGCCATTGGAGGCTGTGATGCAAAACAGATAAGAGGGCAGCATTCCCCGGGCTAGACAAAGGGAAGCCAGCTTAGTCACTGGGAATTTAAGGAAGCCAAACTGATTTAATTCTGTTTTAATCTATTTTAATTTTTTTACTGTATGTATTTTAATTTTGGCTGTTCACCACCCTGAGTCCTTCGGGAGAAGGGCGGTATACAAATTTAATAAAACATAAAACATAAACACTCTTGCATGTTCACACCATGCCTTTTCCACCTTCTGCCTACAAAAGGATTCCTTTAAGTTCTGCAAGTTAAGCCTGGGCACCAAAAAAAAAAAGGGAGGTATTCTGAGCCTGCTGTTCTAATTCACCCCTCTTCATTTTCCAAGATCAATGATGGCTGGAAGTCAGTGGTGAAATCCAATTTTTTTTACTACCGGTTCTGTGGGCATTGCTTGGTGGGCGTGGCTTGGTGGGCATGGCAGGGGAAGGATACTGCAAAATCCCCATTCCCACCCCACTCTGGGGCCAGCCAGAGGTGGTATTTGCTGGTTCTCCGAACTATTCAAAATTTCCGCTACCGGTTCTCCAGAACCTGTCAGAACCTGCTGGATTTCACCCCTGCTGGAAGTACATAGAGAAACAAATTTATTTACAATTCTCACAAGTTTTTCTTTAGAGAATAAAAAGTGCTATCAACACAACACCAAGACCTTGGCTTACACCAGGGATGTGGAACTATGGCCCGATTATGACCTGAGGGCTTCAACTCCCAGAATTCCTGAGCCCCATGGCTGGCTCAGGAATTCTGGGACTTGGAGTCCACAGGTCATAAAGGGGCCATAGTTCCCCACCCCTATCCTAAACATTTCATCTCATTGACCCCTTCATGCAGCTTCAGATCGCTTATTGATTGCAAACTTTTATTATATGAAAATAATTCCATAGGTACTACTTTAACAATATTACAAATAACAACCACAATAATAGTAACAGGAAGCCCCATATTGACTACTTAGTAGAACTCTACCCTTAACAGTTCTTTTGCATCAGGTTATCCTCTGAGAAAATAAAAATAGCTGGAGTAGAAACCCTGAGATACAACAATGCAAACCAATTTTAATCAGCAAATAAAGGAGTAGATTTACAATGGAGAATCAGCTGAGGCCTCACAGCTTTTTGTTTTAACACTACCAATGATCCCCGTATCATTGTGTTCTTCCAATAATCATCTCATTTTTAAAAGAAAAAAAAGAAAGCCATCCTAAGGGCACAAATATTAGAATCCATTTAATGAAAAGGGGAATTTAGTTTTGTTTCTCCGGGTCATGCAATTGTAGTTCAGTGCTGAGGAGAGGTGCTGGCAGCAGTTCATAGCACCAAGGTCCTGCTCAGAGACTGCCAGTGTGAAAGTACAACAATTAGCTTGAGAAAAGCTAATCTGCAGAAAGCATCTGCTTTTGTTATGCAAGAAGAAATCAATAGCAGATTGATTCAGTCATATGAGTAGGAGAAAGGGAGCAAAAGGAACTTCTTTCTTTTTATGGTGAGTTATCCAAACCCTGTTATAAAATATGGTAAGGGGCATGCTGTTATTAAAACACAGAGGGCAGTTCATGAGGATGGGCTTAGGGCAGATTTTGAGTCTCTTTTCATCCTTGAAATGTTGTTTGATGATGCCATTAGAGCAACCGCTAATGCAAACACCATGCTTCTTTCTTGCGTGATGGTTGTCTAGTCTGCAGCTTCTCTTCCTGTCTCCCAAGGTCATACCTGCAGGCCATTTGCAAGTAGATGGCGTTTTCTGTTATTATTAGAGGGGACAGTCCTATAGGGCAGAACAGACTAAGGAACTAACCCGTATAGAACTAAAACTATTCTTTATTAGAACAGCTATAGTAACGGAATGTTGCAGGTCTGAATGTGCTTCCTCAATTTATTTCATATGGAGTAGGGCCTGTCTGAGGCATTTTCTCAAGAAAGTTTCTTGAAATGAGCTTAAGCTGCATTTGTCCGATTGTTTGCTAATCAGTCTTCCGTTCACTGTTCTTTAAGGCCATTCTCTATGCTCTCTCCACAGGAACCCCCGAGAGCACCAGAATCAGGGGTAAACTCCAGCAGTTCTGACAGGTTCTGGAGAACCGGTAGCGGAAATTTTGAGTAGTTCGGAGAACTGGCAAATACCATCTTTGGCTGGCCTCAGAGTGGGGTGGGAATGGGGATTTTGCAATCTCAATCCCTTTGAAATGAACAAGCACCCCGCCTTTCTTAATTGCTTAAATTCAGTGGGATGTCATTTGAGAAATAACATTTCATTTTAAGATGGGATGGCTGGGCTTTTCTTCTTCCCCCATCTTCCTTTTTTTTTCTTTTATGATGTGACTTACACATTGTAAGGCAAGGTCTTTTTTTTCTTCAGAAATATGAAAGCTACTTTGAATGCCTTTGAACAGTTGGATAAGGAGCGAAGTGCTTAAAAATAAGCCTCATCTGCTGCTTTTCCCCTTTTCCATGTCTTTTCCCCTATAGCAGTGGTGGCGAACCTTTTACTTACCAAGTGCCAAACAGGAACGCGGTACGTGCGCTGCATGCACTTGCAGGCCATCTGTGGTAATGCCCGGCTCCTTCCCATGTACTGCGCATGCAACCGCACCATCTGCACATGTGCACAGCTTTTGCGTGTGCCCCCACCATGCTCTGCGCGTGCAACTGCACCATCTGCATATGCATGCAACTTTCATGCATGCACACTAGCGCATGCGGCATGAGCAATCTCTCCATATGCGGATGCGCACAACTTTTGTGCATGCAATGCACATGTGCAAACGCTGTCTGCGCATGCATGCACTGCACACCAGTCATCTCACGCACATGCGCAAACACATGCGCATGCGCAGGAAAGCTCCGAAAACCAGCTGGGTCCCCTGAATTACGCGCATGCACACCAGAGGCCTGAACAGAAACTGGGGCACACGCACATGCGCAGTTTCAGGTGAGCTTGGCGACGGCTCGCGTGACCGGAAAAATGGCTCTGCGTGCCACTGTCGACACACGTGCCATAGGTTCGCCAACATGGCCCTATAGTCTTAATGCACCCAATGCTGGTTCAATTAAAACATCACACATATTTCCTTTGCAGTAAACTATGCATTGAACTATCTCAATTAGTATCTGACTCTGGTGGCCTCTTATTCATTCCCTGCTTTTGCATCACAATTTCTGTAACTTCAGGTTAAAGTTCCTGACTTAAATTTCGAGCTGTGTTTTCCATAGTTATATAAGCACATGAATATACTGTAGATGAATGATGCATGGTAGGGTGGCATTTATAAAAGGGGAACATGCAAAGAGACACTTACTTACTTACTTACTTACTTACTTACTTACTTACTTACTTACTTTATTTGCCACCCAACTTATCACAAGGAGACATTCCATTGTACCTTAAGATTAGTGTTCCAAAACTGGTATTTAGTCAGTTGGCCATGTTTTTCTCCAAGTCATTCTAAACCAAGAGTAACTTGGATGTCCTCCAAAAGCTGTGGACAACTCTCATCATCCTTTGCCATTGACTTTGCTGATAGGATTAGTGAACGTAGAAATCCAAACTTTCCAAAAGACACTAGGAGATAACCTGGTGCCCTTGTGGTATTTATTAGATTTTTATCCCATCTTTATTAATTACTTTGTAAGCAACTCAAGTTGGTGCTTATTAGTTTATAAGCAACTCAACTCCTCCTATTTTTTCCACAACAACGCTGTGAGGTGAGTTGGACTGAGAGAGAGAGAGAGAGTGGCTCAGAGTCATCCAACTGGCTTTCATGCCTAAGGTGGAACTAGAATTCACAGTCTCCCAGTTTGTAGGCCAGCACTTCTATCACTACGTCAAATTAGCTTTTGCATATATGTTTAACTTCCTACCTAGCAGAGCCAGGTAATTACAAGCTCCAAATAGATCATTTTATGTTCTCTTCATTCCCTCACTGCCTACGCCAGTTTATTTTCATTATGCCTTTCAATTGTTACTTTTCTTGGAGACCACAGAGCACATTCAAGCATCACTGGCTGCTATTTCTCCTTTTTCATCTTCTTATTCGTTTCATCTTCCTATTTGTTTCTTAGCAGTTGTTTTTTCTGCAGTACTGTCACAAACCCTTGATTGGACAAATTGGCCATTAGAAGAAATGCCATCTGCAAGAAAATAATGAATGGGGAGTGTGAAAAGCAAAAAGGGAGGTTGAAAATGTGCACATGCTCTTTATGGTACTTATTGCACACCAGTGAGTTGTTTAGGTATTATACAATGCTCATCTTAGGTCAAACAAGCAATTAAAAGTTTTTAATCAGTGGTCTCTTGGCAAAACGATTAAGCAGCCAGCCAATTAAAAATAAACATAAAAAATTAAAGACTTCCCTGTGAAATTGATTCTTGTAATATTGGGATGCAATTTCTCTGTCTTTAAAGAATGGAAATCCATGGCAGATTAGAGCATCTGGGAGCTCTATATTCACCCACTCTTTTAAGACCCTTGGACAGAGTGGGGCTGGGTTTGAGTGGGGCTTGGTTGTTTTGGTAAGTTCAAATTGTTAAACTGAAATTTAACAGTGGTTTCGGTACCAAAAATCCTACATGGGATCACTTCTCTACTTCTTTTTTTTTCCCTTAGTCTATTCCTTTTTCTTTAGAACAAGGTTTCCCCTACTCTATATAACTTGGGACAGGGGTGAAATCCAGCAGGTTCTGATAGGTTCTGTAGAACCGGTAGTGGAAATTTTGAGCAGTTTGAAGAGCCGGCAAATACCACCTCTGGCTGGCCCCAGATTGTGGTAGGAATGGAGATTTTTCAGTATCCTTCCCCTGCCATGCCCACCAAGCCACGCCCACCAAGTCACGCCCACAGAACCAGAAGTAAAAAAAAAATGGATTTCACCACTGGAATGGGGATTTTGCAGTATCCTTCCCCTGGAGTGGGATGGGAACGGAGATTTTGCAGTATCCTTCCCCTGCCATGCCCACCAAGCCACGCTCACCAAGCTACACCACACCCACAGAACCGGTAATACAAAAATTTGGATTTCACCACTGGCTTGGGACCAATTTTTTTCAGTCCCCAAATATAAACACGTAAAAAAAGAAGGAAAAAAATGGGAAACTCCCACTAATGTATAAAGGTTCATACATTTAGGATTCAGAATTGATGTAGGAAGACTTGTACCTGGAGCAGCCTTGAAACAAGAGCATGTTCATATTACAGAGACATTCATACTAGGCTCACTCTCTCATTATTACACAAATATCCAGAGTGCACACAGTACAAAGCAGCATCTCCCAGTTGCCTTCAGATATCAACCCTATCAAAACATATAAAGTTGCCAGGTTCTGTGCAGCAATGCTCAAAATTCATCAGATGATCTTTTCTTGTCTTCAGGCTCAATTCTAAAAAAAAAAAAAAGTAGTCTCAACATGCACCTACATTGCCTATTAGATATAAGTATAGCCTCTCTGTATAGCCCATATTCTCCCATGCTTTCTTTCTGCTTCCATTCTTTAAGATTATTTCTTATAGTTTTATACCTTCTATTGTATCTCTCTCTTTCTCTCTCTCTCTCTCCCCCTCTCTCACTTTATATACTTTTTATCAGTTATTATGCTTGGGGTCGGGGTGGGCTTCAAAAATTTTAGCAAGGGGTTCTCTGCTCGGTTGCTGGGTGGGCGTGGCCATAGTGGGTATGGTCTAGTTGGCCTCCTGCACCATGGCGGGGGCTGTGTTTTTGCCCTCTCCAGGCTCCAGAGGCTTTCCTTGAGCCTCTGGGAGGGTGAAAACACCCCCCCAGGCTCTGGTAGGCCTGTTTTTTCGCCCTCCCCGAGCCTCCGTGTGCACCCTGCATCCAAAACGGGCTACGCAGGGACTCCTGGGAGGGTGGGGTGGGGTGGGCAGGGCAGGGCAGTGCCAGCCAGGAGTGGGATTTGGGGGTTCTCCAAACTGCACAGAATCTTAACTAGAGGTTCTCCTGAACCCCTGCAAATCCCCAGCAGCCCATCCCTGCTTGTGGTTCTTCCTAATGATTATATTCCATCCCCTTATGCTGCTCTGTGACAAAATATTGTTTTGATTTAATTTATATAACCAAGAAAAGAATTAATGGAGAAAGTAATATTGTTCTGTATTACATAGCAGTTATATACAGTAAGTCAGATCTTAACAGAATAACAAAATTGGAAGGGACCTTGGATATCTTCTAGAGTAGACCAATGTGGTATCTATTTCTATACATAGTTTTGAAGAAAACCAAATTCAAGAAACTCTTTCCCTAAAAGGATGTTTTATTGCTCTTGGAGTGGAATTCTCTATAGTGAAGAATGTTACATTTGAATTAAACGCCGACATCATGTAGTTGGCTAATGATAGCCTGCTTATGAGACCTATTTTGCCTGTATCTGAATTAGCAAAGCACTAAAATTAATATTTTCAAAAGCTGAAGTATCCTTATAGATGGTAAATATGAATGCTTGGCATATTTTTTTTCTCTCTCCTTCTACCACATTAGGAATCACAACTCTTCTGCAGGGGCACCTTCTGCACAGCTGTTACTATCATGTTAAACCTTTACCTCCACTCAATATCAATGGTGGGTTGCTCCTGGTTCAGTCCGGTTCTATAGAACCGGTAGTAAAACCGGCGGGAGGCTCCGCCCACCCACCACGACATCATCATGGATGATCTGCGCATGCGCGCTCCCCGCTGCGAACTGGTAGTAAAGGTAAGTAGAACCCACCCCTGCTCCATATGTATTGTATAGCAGAGCATTTTTAACATCTGTGCTTATGGAGGAGCCATCCTTTCTTGCTCTACATGTGTGAGAAGGCTTTCTAACAGATATGTTTTCATTTACTCAGTGTAGTCCTGTCTGGAAAGCTTAGTTTTCAGGATTTTATTATTTTTTTTAAAACCCCATTTTAGCATTAAAGAAATCTGTTGTTGGTCGGTTCTCCGAGTTTGGCAATTTGGTTGCAAATGTTTTATTCCCATTCAAGGAGATATCTTCGGTGTGCTTTGGATTGTGCTTGTCTGGGGCAGTACTGGCCTTTAAATACCTTTCTGAGTCCTGGTCTGTATTCCCCCAGACAAGCACAATCCAAAGCGCACTGAAGATGTCTCCTCGAATGGGGACGAAATGTTTGCAACCAAATCGCCAAGCTTGGAGCTCAAACCAACAGCATAACTACCAACCAACCTGAGCTACTAATATTCAAAGACATTTCATTAAAGAAATCTTCTTGAAATCCATATTGCTTTTGGTACCCTTTGTTTTTTTGTCAGCTATGGACAGCTTGACAACATGCTGACAGCAGGAGAGGGGATGAGTTGAGATGTGTGACAAGTTAGGGCAATTCCACTTGCGCAATGGAGCATCGCATGAATAAAACAACAGAAAAGGACTTTAAAAAGAGAACTCCAGTCATTCGGTCACATCTATTATTAGAAGGTAGCCCTACCCACTGTCATTCACACCTCTAGTAATGTAAATGACTGATCACTTAATTAACAGCAGACCAGAGAGCTGGATACATTATTGGGTCTTGACCCAAATATGATCTACTATTTTCTCACTTACATTAAAGTCCAAGACTTTCTAAGCCACTGGGTTGTAGTCTATCACAGATGAATATTTACAACCCATCTCGGAATTTTTTAACTTTTACTCTCATTGTAGCAGCTCTCTCATATACCAGAGAGTTCCTCAAGGGACGAGGAACTCAACCCAAAATCTAGAAAATACATGAAGAACTACCGATTTCTTTTGTAAAATAGGGTTTTGTTTTGTTTTTTTAAAAATGTGCTTAGTTCATTTCTGATTTCAATGTTAATATCACCCTATAGTAAAGAAAACACTACTGCATTCTGGTAAGAATTTGTTCTCTCATCCAATCATTTTCCATTTGAGAAAACATCTGTGGATAACTACTCAAAATAAAATATGAATTTAAACCAGTTTGTCAACCTTAAAAAAATACCAAAAATATACCTCTGCCCTTTTTCATCATACCTCAATAGTTACCTTTGGTTTCTTTAATTATTCTTTTATTACAGTCCTCCCCAATCTGATGACTTCCAAAGGTACTACAACTCTCAAGGATTGGCTTTAGGACTGCTGGACCATACATATGGAAATTACAATTTAGGATTTCTGGAGAAACCCAAAAGGAAGAAGATAATTCTATCATTATTTTCATTTTGATAAATTTCCTATGGTTGAATAAGAATTCTCAAGAAAGTGCACAGTACTCTATGTACAACTTCCCCATGATGTTAAAAAAAATATGATGACTCTATCAAGGAGACTTCAGTTATCTGCTCCCAACAAAATTTGAGTCCAATTTTTAAAAGTTGTGGTCTTGGACTGTTCCTAATGATTTTAAAATGACAGGCTATAGGAATGAAAGGAAAAAGATGTTACAATGGATATACAAATGAACCCGGCTGATGCCTTAATAATTAAAAGGGATAGACAGGTAGTCTTTGAGTTACAACCATGCATTTAGTGACTATTCAAAGTTACAATGGCACTGAAAAAAAGAGACTTATGACCATTTTTCATGCTCATCACGGTTGCAGCATCCCCATAGTCACATGATCAAAATTTGAGCACTTGGCAACTGGCATGTATCTATGACAGTTGCAGTGTCTTGTGGTCATGTGATCACCCGTTGTAACCTTTCCAGCTGGCTTCTGACAAGTGAAATCAATGGGGGATTTGCTTAACCATCACAGGAATCATTTAACAATGGCAGTGATTTACTTAACAACTGTGGCAAAACAGGTTGTAAAATGGGCTGCAGCTCACTTAACAACCATATTGCTTAGCAATGGGAATTTTGGGCTCCATTGTGATTCTAAGTCAAGGACTACCTCTACAAATAGCAACGCAAAAGTAGCCTAGATAACTTTCCTATATTGGCTTTAGGAAAGGGACTTGTTAAAGCTTTGGAGAATTTTGTGAGAAGGGATAAAGAAAAAAAAATGAAAAGGAATCAAGTTCTAGGAGATATAATTCAAGGCACTACAGATCAAGATTGTTAAAAGGAAAAGAAAATGTTGGTTTATTTGACCAAGGTATCTATTTTAGATATGTTATCTCTGGTAACGCTTAATGGACTTTTGCTGGTAAGTATGGAACAACAAACTCAAATACTTTGGCCACCTAATGAGAAGGAAGGACTCACTGGAGAAGAGCCTAATGCTGGGAAAGATTGAGGGCAAAAAAAGAAGGGGACGACAGAGAACGAGGTGGCTGGATGGAATCACTGAAGCAGTAGGCGTGAGCTTAAATTGACTCCAGAAGATGGTAGAGGACAGGAAGGCCTAGATGAAAGTTGTCCATGGGGTTGCGATGGGTCGGACACAACTTCACGACTAACAACAACAACAACAAAAATGGAACAACAAGGCTTTAAGGATGTGTTTACAGATAAGAAATGGGATATGGGAAGAAGGTATATTTGTTATACTATCAGAAAAGGTGATAAGTTACTAAAATTGTGTATACTTGTGTAGGGTGAAGTCATTTCTTTATACCTTTCTTTTCTTTTTATTATATTCTTTTTTTCTAACTTTGTTTTCTTTTTTATCCTTTTATTTCTTTCATTTTGCATTTGTTTTTATCTTTTTAATTGTAACTTCTAATAAAATTACTACTTAAAAAAAAAAAGAATAATTGTTGCAGAGGAGAATGTGCATGGCTGAAAGCGAACCATAGATTCCAAGTCATAATAGAGGTTCACAAAATAGGTGCAAAAACAGAGCAAAGGCATTTGAGCTTAAAATAGTTTTGGAAACTAAAAATGCTTAGTGGTTTATTGAACAAGAGTGGGCAGCAAAGAATACATTTGGAATATGATTAACATTTTCCCTAGCTTCTCCATAATCATAAATGTGCTGGGTTCTTTCAGTCCAATGCTAAAGATTATTGTTGCAGAAACTTTGCTTTCATTTAGGTTTAATCCAGAAGGCAATTTGGGGAAAATGCCCTCATTTTCAGTTGAAATAGTTTCTTCTTTTTCCTTTACCCTAATGCTGAATTATGAACCCCAATACTCCTGCCCTTAGCCACGCCAGGTGGAACTGCTGCAAGTTGTAATTCAACAACATTTAGAATGGTTTAGGAATGCGATGGCTTAGTGGCTAAGACCCTGAGCTTGTTGATTGAAAGGTCAGCAGTTCAGCGGTTCGAATCCCTAGTGCCACGTAACGGGGTGATCTCCTGTTACTTGTCCCAGCTTATGCCAACCTAGAAGTTCGAAAGCACGTAAAAAATGCAAGTAGAAAAATAGGGACCACCTTTGGTGGGAAGGTAACAGCGCTCCGTGAGCCTTTGGCATTTAGTCATGCCAGCTACATGACCATGAAGACGTCTTCGGACAGCGCTGGCTCTTCGGCTTAGAAACGGAGATGAGCATCGCCCCCTAGAGTCGGGAACAACTAGCACATATGCATGTGAGGGGACCCTTTACCTTTACCTTTAGGGACTCATCCTAGCAAAAAATAAAATAAAATTGTGCAAGTTATTCCTAATCTTAATTTACTTCATTGCCAGTGGCAATTAAAAACACTACTAGTAAGGTGCAGGAAAATACAGCACAAATGAAATCATCTCCGTTTGCTATGGCTATTACTGATACATCCTGACTGATCCGGAGAATGTGAAAATACACAAAATTTACCTCAGCCATGAAGAGCAACGAAGAACCTTTTCAATGTGTAACTTGTTCCGAAACAACTGAAATCTACTCTCTTCAAAAATCTGTAACAATTTATTTGTTTACAACTCTCTGGCACAGGGCTATGGTCCAAATCAATCTCTCTCCTGCATTGTTAAAACCAAAGGCCTTCCTGCCCTAAATGTACCTTAACAGGGGGGGAAAAGGCCTATCTTGCATTCTTCCAGGGTATGAGTCTCAAGGGAAAATTCAGTGGATTTGCACAAATCCTTCAGCCGCTCTAGATTTGAACTATCAGACAGTTTATTCAGTCACTCAGATTTATAGCACCAGAAATAATTTGCTTCAAGTTTCCACAGTGGGAGTGAATCATTTTTTTTCTAAGGAATGGGATGAATTAAGATCTGATTGAACTGGAGAAACCAATTAGTTGTTTATTGGGACTAATATACCAGCCTAGCCCAACAGGATTCAGTGCAGCATATTACAGGAAAAGATGGATTGTTTTCCAATTTTTAGGCACAAAAACTTCTCTGGTTTAAGATGCCCTGTGCTAAAACCAAGGAAGAAGAAAATAAAACATTCACCATAATTAGGGAGAAAAAAAAACATGATTTAGGCCTCTCCAAAGCATTTTTCTTGAGAGGGAGGTCCCCTCCCGTTCACTTTTTTAAGGTCCATGCAGAAATCACAGTGTGATTAATGCAAAGCGGTGCCCTGTTGCATTGTACGGACTTTCTCCATGAAATTCTTCTTAAAAGGCATCATGAAATCATCAAAGTCCACTTCATAAGTAAAACGCTGCCGACGTAATTCCCTCTTTTTGAGAAGATCTTTTGTGGTTGCTTCAGGACTCCAGGACTTGAAAAAGAAAAGCAGTTCTTAATCAACATGCAGCATGATATATTAAGGAATCATATCGATCTGCTCTGAAAAAAGCAAAGTTATTGAGAATGTCCTAGAATGACTGTCTGGAATTCTCAGTCTATTGGTATCAAACCTATCATCAAGAATATGGTTGGTGAGCATCTATGCGGCAAGTTTGTTTATCTCATTAACCAATTCCCTAACAGGCAATTTATAATATTGGCAGCATATTATCAATAAACAGTAATGAATAATGGTTTGTAAGTTATTTCTACTTCTTTATATTCAGTATACCCAAAGCAATAGCAATAGCACTTAAGATTTATATACCACTTCACAGTGCTTTATAGCCCTCTCTAAGTGATTTACAGAGTCAGCGTATTGCCCCCAACAATCTGGGTCCTTATTTTACTGACCTCGGAAGGATGGGAGGCTAAATCAACCTTGAGCCGTAAAACTCGAACTAGCAGAATTAGCCTGCAATACTGCATTCTAACCACTGTGCCATCATGACACAGGAAATATATTCAAGTACAGACAAGCATATGAATACTTGGGAGAAGGTATTTTCTTGATAAATGGAAGTCGTCTTGTCAATTTGGTATAGCCATCCTGGGCCCTATCGAATTTCTTTAAGGTCAAGATTTGGTTTGATGATAATAATTATCTGACTATCCTTTGATCTAAAATAACTTTTCCCAACAAGCCGCCTTAGGGAAAAACAACTATTCTAATTATCAGAAGGATTCCTATAGAACTGGATGGGAGGAAGATGGAGGTAGATTAAAAAAAGTAAAAATGGTGGCTACAACTATGCAAATGGAACCCCATCTCCTTTTTAAATGTGTTTCATGGGTATCATACATGAAGGCAGCAAGAGATTTGATTGTCTGCTGTATCTACCATATTTACTCTTTGACCCCCCACAACCATCTACCATGGATGCCTCAAGATCTGGAGAGCATTAGGAAATTGTAGTATTGTCCCTGAGATTGTAATTTTGCAGGCAGCATATTTTTATTATCCCAATGGCTTAATGACAGTAGAATTTTAGGATTCTAAACCACCTGAGTTGGAACAAATGGGAAATATAAACTGAATAGGATACAAGGAATACAATGATCTAAACTAGTAGATATGAGCACCCACCAGAAATATATTCCATAAAATTGGAAGCTCAGTGAATTATAACTCTAATCCTATATTATAGTGGTACTTACTCTCTGTGGTGTGAAAGTGATATTAAGTTTCTTTGTAACCCCTCTGGTTATCAGGGAATTCAGATAAACTACATTATCCTTGGTGGATTCCTTCTCTTCTTCAAAGAGTGATTTCTCAACAATAGAATCAAGGGGTTGTAGCATCTGAAATACACAATGTAAATTATATTGGGATTTTCAAGCCTTTATGTTGCGAAGTCTCTTATTTTTTTGCAATTAAAAAGTTAAAGTCAAAGGCTGGCCCTTGAGAAGGATGCTTTGATTTAAACTTTGATTCTTCTCTTAATTATCGGGAAAAGGGAATAGAAGACTTGTTGCATTTAAAAGATCCTAGGTTCAATCACAGTAATCTCCAGATAAGTCTGACAAAAAAAAAAAAAGCAAACAATCACCTCCACCCTACTTCAAACTCTTGAGAACAGAGTTGACGGACTTCTGGATGGACCAATGGCATTACTATAAATGAAGCAGCTTCCTATGACCCTCTTCCTTATTGTTTTTTCCTACTGATAAAGACACTTCCCTTGTCATGCTATTCTGCAAAAACTCTGTAACAAAACCCAAAGTATTTGCTTTATTGTAGTCTATTTAAGCTTCCATGGGGCAGAGTTTCCAGATTCCCCTTTCCTCCTTTCAAGCAGTGTCACATGCTGAATTCAGCATGCAGAGATCCTTTCTTGTGGTGGTTGTAGGGACTCAAGCAGAGAACGGACAGAAATTATATTGCGGTCCTTCTGTGATTCAGAAGGATTGCTTCAATGAGCATGGTGTGTGTGTGTTTCTGGTGCACCCCAATGGAAATCCCATTACATCATACCAGAAACAGGAGTTCCCCCTCCAGTCAACTTTCTCTTAAAGTGATTTTTTTCCAAACATTATGAAAAAGCAAATCTATGAATGATTCAAGCCAAAGAGTCTTGGTTATCATACCTCCTCTTTCACAGACTCTTTTGATTGTTCTTCAGACTTTGGCTTGGGAAGAGTCTGAGCTGGAGCTCCTGATGGAGCTGGAGTAGGAGTAGCGGCAGCAGGGCCTTTAGGCTTGCCCCCTTTTTTCCCTTTCTTCTTATCCCCTTTGACTTCTACGGTTTGTGGCAAGTGGTCCAAGGTATCTTGAATGAAGTGGATCAGTCGGTTGTCTGCATAGGCCCTGGCAATTTCCAGTGAGTTTTGTCCTATTAAATAAAACTTATGGTAAATGCTGGAACATTTTCAGCTTCTCTGTACATAGAACTGAACAAATATTGTCCCTTTGCTGGATCTCTGGTTTAGACTTCAATCAGCTCTTGCTACAACTATCTTCTCTTTGGTCTTCTACCATCATGCCAGTAGTGTATGGGTTTCACTTACCTTCGCTACCGGTTCGGAACTGGGAGTGTGCACATGGGCGCACTTGCTTCGCTTGCGTGTGGTGCTTCTGCGCATGTGCAGAATCTTCTGCACATGTGCAGAGTATCCATGATGACATCCAGGCAGGTGGGCGGAGCCTCCTGCCACCGCTACCAGTTCACCTGAACTGGAGTGAACCGGTAGAAACTCACCACTGTGTTATACCATGACTTTCTGAACTCTGTTGAAAGTAACTCACCCTTCTGATGACTTGGAGTGGAATCTTTTCCTAAATTCCTATACTGGTTTCTTGTCCACCTGCAATCCAACATAATTTCTTCCCTTTTATGTTCAAATCTTCCATAGCTTTTATTTCACTGCTAAAGAATCTTGGCACATCCCATCCCATGGGATCCAGTCCTTCAGCTTCACCAACTTTCCTAAAGATGTGCCACATATTTATATGACTCTGCTCCTTCTTCTTTGTGGCCCCTTATCCCTTCCAAAGGCCTCCAGGAGATCACTTGAAAGCCTTTCTTTTGCCCATCTCCTGATCCCCTTTTGAAACCAAAGACTTCTTATTTTTCAAAATGTAATTTTATTAAAGTGTGGAGGAGAAAAAGGTTGATCACTATAACACATTTATTGAACTGAGCAGCTTCTGTACTATTACAAGATAGTATTGGCTTTTCAATAAATATGCTTGGATTTCGTATGGATTGCTGAACTAAGAAATCAGATTAGATTTTTGATAAGCTTCTACTTAGCCACATCATTGTTTCATTTTCTTTGCATCATCAGAGGTACAGGAGGGGTGATATCCTATCTGTTGAACTTCAGTTATTTAAATTACACGACATTAATTGATTTTACAGCAGGGGTGAAATCCAGCAGGTTCTGACAGGTTCTGGAGAACCCGTAGCAGAAATTTTGAGCAGTTTGGAGAATCGGCAAATACCACCCCTGGCTGGCCCCAGAGTGGGGTGGGAGTGGAGATTTTGCAATATCCTTCCCCCAGAAGGAATATTGGGAGTGAATGGGGATTTTGCAGTATCCTTCCCCTGCCATGCCCACCAAGCCACACCATGCCCACCAAGCCACACCCACAGAACTGGTAGGAAAAAAATTTGGATTTCACCACTGTTGTACAGTATTTCATGTTAAAATCTCCAGGTTTTCAATAAAATTCTTCTCCACCACATTAAAAATTACACTGTGCAGGCAACTTTGGAAGAGGCTCTGGAAACTACATCAATGCTCTTTTGGGGGGGGGAGTAGGAGAGTTCATCTGTCCGTGTGGCCTCAGCTGGCCACAGGGCTTTGGTCTTAAGAGACTCTGTGAAGTTCAATGCTAAAGCATGTAAAAGGATTAATAACTAATTAAAATGAGAGTTGGTATGATGCAGTGGTTAAGTTGCTGGACTAGAAACAGAGAAACGCAAGTGCCTGTCCTCTCTTAGGCGTGAAAGCCTGCCAGTGACTTTGTGCAAGTCATTCCCTCTAAGCCTTGATCAGTATCATATAAACATTGCAACAAGCTGGCTGAAAAATAAAACTTCCCATTGCACCAGGTGGCCACCTTTTTTTTTTAACTTTTCAAAGCATTTTTTCTAATGCTTTGAAAAACCTCTGCCGATCAGGCAGCTCACCTGGGATCATCAGAGACTTTTCAAAGCATTTCTTTTACCACCTCTTCGGCCAAGAGGTTGCAGAAAAAAATGCTTTGAAAAGCCTCTGACAATCCCAGCTGAGCCGCGCGATCATCAGAGGCTTTTCTTTTTTTTGTACTTTTAAAAGCATTTTTTCATCGGAAGAGGTTGTAGAAAAAATGCTTTTAAAAGTAAAAAAAAAGCCTCTGATGATCGCGTGGCTCAGCTGAGCATGGTGGGGGGGGGGGGCTGCAGGGATTTTTGCTACTGGTTTTCCGAACCACCCGCCACCATCGCTACCGGATCAGGTGATCCGGTCCGAACCAGGAGCATTTCACCCCTGCATTGCACCATGCATTGATGGCTGCCCTCTAAGAATTGCTGTGAGTACAGTGTAAAACGAGCAAACGTTACAACTAAGCAAGACAGATGCTAGGAATAAAACAACAAGGTAGCTGGTAAAAATCAGCTGGAAAGAAAAAAAATGAATAAAGCCAAAAGTCAAGCCATCTATTTATTCTGTTAATCAAAACTTTGGAAATCAATTAACTCCATAATGTTATTTAATAAGGGAAAAACCCCTTCCTTTCTAGAGGTGCTTGTTCATCTGCATTTAACCTCTTAGCCAATAATACATTGAGTAATACCGTGTTTCCCCGAAAATAAGACCCTGTCTTATATTTTTTTAAACCCTGAAATAAGCGCTTGGCCTTATTGCCATGCGCTCAAAAACCCGATTGGGCTTATTATCAGGGGATGTCTTATTTTGAGGGAAACAGAGTAATAGCAATAGCACTTAGACTTATATACCACTTCACAGTGCTTTACAGCCCTCTCTAAGTCATTTACAGAGTCAGCCTATTGCCCCCAACAATCTGGGTCCTCATTTTACCAAACTCGGAAGGATGGAAGGCTGAGTCAACCTTGAGCCTGGTGAGATTCAATCTGCCAAATTGCTGGCAGCCAACAGACAGCAGAAGTAGTCTGCAGTACTACACTCTAACCACTGCACCATAGGGGCTGATAATTGTAATAACGCAAAACTTTACCTCTTCGGTTTGTCATCTGTGCCTTAGCACCAGTGTTGATTAAATACTGCACGGTGTCCAAGCGGCTGCTCTCAATACCCCTCATCAATGGGGTTGCATCATTGATTGAAACGGCATCTATTGTGGCACCAGCTTTCATAAGGAGTTCAGCAATGTCTTGCTGTCCTGCATGGCAGGCATGATGGAGAGGAGTCCACATGAAATTGTCTGTGGCATTGACACTTGCCCTATACGTAGAGAAAATAAAAACTCTGTAAGGCACATTTGTGCTTTTCTAGCTAATTCTTTGTATTCTTCAACTGATTCTAGGCAAAGGGATCTAGTATTAATGGACTACGGAGATGGCAAATCGCAGTTCTTAACTGCATTCTCTTCCTGTGTTGAAATAATGCCAAAACTCTAATCTCTCAGCATCCCAACTAAATTAGCTGAGAAATGGAGAGGGCTTGTTTTTCTTTCTTTTGAAAGAATGAATCATTCAGTGAAAGCAACTGGCAGTTGATTTGAGTCTGATTAAAACAACAAAAGTAATGGCACCAGAGGTAAAGAAATGTATTGCAGTATAAACTGCAATTAACTGCATTACAGTACCGCATAAACGCTGTGGATTACATAGACTTTAGTTTATGAAGCTCTACCAAACTAAATAGCCTAGATAGGATCCTAAAGAGACGTGAGCCATGTCCAGCGCTGCATACAAAGCTCGAACCCAAATTGGCCCACCTCTTCTATTTGATATTTGCTCAGCCTCTTGTTCTCCCCAACCTTTCTGTACTGTCTGAAGGGTAGCTGTACTCACAGTTCTCTGGGCACGCCATGGCACTAATATGGCTGTATTTAAGATCACAGGTAAAATTGTACTTAAACATTCAAGCAAATACCCTGTTTCCCCCAAAATAAGACATCTCCTGATAAGCCCACTCGGGCTTTTGAGCACATGGCAATAAGGCCAAGCGCTTATTTAAGGGTTCAAAAAAATATAAAACAGGGTCTTAATTTCGGGGAAACACGGTATGAGTACACTCCTATTTGGACCATCCCACTCAATCTGAAAAGATTGAAGAGCAAAGGGAAAGATATCTATGGAGATTCTGTCATCCAGGTCCTGGTTGTCCCAAAGATGCTTTTTCAAAAGGCAATTGGACTTCATTTTTTCTTTGAAGACATTTCACTTCTCATCCAAGAAGCTTTTCCAGTTCTGACAGAATGGAAGAGAATGGAAAGATTTATATTCCTTGCTTTTCTAGCCAGTTCTTTTTATTCTTCGTCTACTGACCAGATGACTGCACGGAATATAAATCCTTCCCTTCGCCACTATTCAGTCAGAACTGAAGAAGCTTCTTGGATGAAAAGCAAAATGTCTTGAAGGCAAAAACAAAGTCCAATTGCCTTTTGAAAAAGCACCTTTGGGACAAAGGGCAAGATGAGCAAATTGAAAATCCACTGAGAGCAGGACCAATGCATATCGTCCCAGCCCCTTCCTGAATTCAAACCCTCACCCCTAGAGACAGAAACATAATCAGGACTGAAAAAATAAGGCCTTTAGTTATTTAGAAGGTTTTGAGGATGAGGTGATTGTTGGACTCATCCTTTGTTACTTACTTAGACAATTACTCTTTAAAACTTATTCTTTACCACTTTTCCTTCTTTCTGCTAAATCCTAGATCTTATCTGTTTTGCTACGCTATTTTAATTCACTTTCAGGGAACAGGAGAACTACTGATCTGGAGATAGTGAGGAGTTTGATTTTTTCCCCACAAAGAACATTTTTCCATAGTTCCCACCACTACAAAGGGATGCTTGTAGAAAGAAGCAATTTCAGACATGACAATAAATAAAATGCAGCAAGCTACTTTGATGGGCACAAACTCAGATGACACCCAATATGGACTAAATGACAAATTTGTCAAGCACAAATAAGAAAGGCAAGCATGTTCACCAAAATACCACAGCTTTACCAGATGCCATGCCTGTTTCTATAGAACTCTACCCCTCCCATCTTGGTTTTACATTCTTGGCTTGCCTCCACAACAGTTATGGCCACTGACTAGGATAGGCTTGCAGTTCAATAAGGAATCCAACAAGCTTCAAAATATGCTCTATCCAACCTTAAATCCACAATGCCCTGGCCACCACATCAGTGGTGGGTTTCTACCACTGGTAGTGGTGGTGGCGGGAGGCTCTGCACCCACCCGGACTTCATCACGGATGCTCTGTGCATGTGCAAAAGGTTCTGCACATACGCAGAAGCGCCACACACAAGTGAAGCAAGCGTGCACACACCCATGCTCACAGTTCCGAACCGGTAGCAAAGGTAAGTGGAACCCACTACTGCATCACATGGTCATCACCTCACCCTAGAAACCTACCACCAACCCAACCATGGTTTTTTTTGGCCATGGAATTCTATTCTTGGATTCCTGGCAAGCCATTAAAAGAAAGTTAGCTCACCCCTTTTCGAGAAGGAACTGTACTGCTTCTATGTTGCCACTTGCACAGGCAGCCATCAACGGAGTCTTATAGAAATGGTCTCTGATGTCTACTGGCACCCCTGCCTCGAATGCTTTTTTAATAGATGAAAGGTCCCCCTCTTTGGCAAGATAATTGATGTTGGCATAGTTCTTTGGTGGGTCTTCAATGTACCACCAGGAATCATCCTGCAATGGGTGTTCCGGAGGGTGATCCCGATTAAACCGAGTGATGTCAGTTACATTTTGATAAGTTTCAACCATGTATTCTGGGGGTCCCCCATCTGTCCGACGAGAGCGAGAGCTCTCTGGAATGACACAGATTGGCATTGGCATGGCAAATTTTCCCTTTTTGCCTTTTGCTTTCTTGGGCTTCTTCTTCTTTGGACCATAACTCCCAAGGAGGAAAGCCTTCTGCAAGTATCGGCTGCCCTTCAGAAATTCTTCAATGTTAACTCCTGCACCACGTGTTTTCTCATGAGCCTGAGCTATGGTATGTAGCTGCTCCGGCTCAATAAATGGATACCTTTCCTCAATAACGGATGCAAAATCTTCCTTGGTCACAGTCCCATCCCCTCGATCGTATGCCTCAAATGCTTCACGAAGGCTCGCCTGATTTTCTCCAGACCAATCGTGCAACCTGATAGCCCAGGGTGGATTGGGGTCCTTAACTCCAGGTTTAGGTTTGAAAAATTTGGCAAATCGCCGCTCAATTTTACGTATCTCCTTTGCAGCTGCTTTGAACCCCCCTTCTTTAGCAACCTGCCTTGGTACCTTCTTCTCTAAGTTTCTCCAAGTAGGATCACAACCTACAAATTTAGAAGAAATACATTGACAAGAAGTTGTGGCTGGAGATGAGGAATAGTGTGAATCAGTGGTTCTCAACCTGTGGCCTGTGCACCCCTGGGGAGGGCATGATGTCATCACAGGGGGTCTGTGAAGGCTTGAAGAAATGTTAGGATTTAAATCTTGAGTTAAGTCTTGGTGGTCCATGGGCATGGTCTGTGGCCACAAAATGTATTTAAAGGGGGTTCATGATGAAGAAAAGGTTGAGAATCACTGGTGTAAATGATTCTTAAAACACAGAGCAGTGAACATTACAAGTTCACTGCTCTGTGAACTGGTAAGTTTCTGTAAAGTAAAGGTAAAGGTTCCCCCACACATGTGTGCTAGTCATTTCCAGCTCTAGGGGGCGGTGCTCATCTCCGTTTCTAAGCCAAGGAGCCAGCGCTGTCCAAAGATGTCTCCGTGGTCATGTGGGCAGCATGACTAAATGCCAAAGGTGCATGGAACGCTGTCACCTTCATACCAAAGGTGGTCCCTATTTTTCTACTTGCATTTTTTACATGCTTTCGAACTGCTAGGTTGGCAGAAGCTGGGGCAAGTAACAGGAGCTCACTCCGTTATGCGGCACTAGGGATTCGAACTGGTGAACTGCCAAACTTCTGATCGACAAGCTCAGCATCTTAGCCACTGAGCCACCACATCCCACGTAAGTCTCTCTACTGGCTGTCTATTGCTTACTGGTGAAGTTATTAAGGTAGAATGTTGCAGACACAATATCATCATTAGTGTATTTTATATGGAACCCTCACCATGATATGTAGGATCCTGGCTTACGTGACAGTTATAGGTACAAAAGATTTGCTTCTGTATGTATCATTAGGCTAATATCATCAGGAGATCAGTAATCTTGAACACTCACTTGGTAAACCTTCCTGATAAAATATAACTTGAACAGAACTAATGTGTTGGATCCAAACCAAGACTCAATTTAGTGTGTGTGTGTGTGTGTGTGTGTGTGTGTGTGTGTGTGTGTGTGCATATATATTTATTAGGTTTATAACTGGCCTTTTTACTTGTATTTGCAAAGCAGATTTCAAAAATACATTATAAAACACGATGTTAAAAGCAATAAATTAACAAAAAATATCTTCACAGAGAGATGTTTTTACAATTCTAAACACTAACACTAAAGAATGGGGCTGAACACATCTATTTAAGGGAAAGCAATATAAACCGTACAGAAGAAGGACCTAAGTTTCTGAAAACTTTAGGGCTTCAAAGGACCATTCCTCTACTCTGAGTAACCAGGCAGGTTCAGCTAAGAAGAGGCAGTCTATTGGATAGTGCGGTCCCAAGTATTTGGTGTTTAAAGATGAATTGACATCCAGTAGAGATCTTTCAGTGGACAGATCAATTGGTCCCTATATCTTGTACTGGTTAGTTTATCTGCTGCACTTGGTACCAACCACAATTTTCAATATCAACCCCACATTCAGATTATTGGTTCAAGCTGAACTAAATACAAAATTCAGCCTCACTGCATAAGCAAGGACAAATACCAATTGGGACAATCCATGGTCTTTATAAAACACATGAAATTGCAAGCCTGTCTTGATTGGGCAACACTGAAGTGCTAGAAGACAAGAAGTCTTAGTAGTCCATTACCATCTGATTAGATCAGGAAGACAAATTGTTGTGCAACAGTTAAATAGTACATTGATTGCATTCTTACAGCATTTTGGCCATAGTAACATAGCACCAAACTTTTGGAAGAAGCTTTTGGCCAATGGGATGGAATATCCATGGACTATGGCAGTGATGGCAAACCTATGGCATGTGTGCCAGAGGTGGCATGCAAAGCCCTCTCTGTGGGCATGTGCGCCATTGCCAGCTGGTCTTCTGTTTCCAGCACGCACATATACGCTGGCCAGCTGGTCTTCATGGGCATTGGAGCACCTGAAAATGGCCTGAAAACAGCCCAAAAAATGGCCCCAAACCGCCATTTTGTTTCTGGGCCTTTTTCTGGAGCATTTTCTGGACCATTTTCAGGCTGTTTTTGGCCATTTTTCAGGCTGTTTTCTGGGCCGTTTTCAGGCAGTTTTTTGGGCATTTTTGAAAAATGGCCTGAAAACAGTCCAAAAAATGCCCCAAAAACAGGCATGCGCATGCCAGTCAGCTGGTCTTCGGATTTCCAGTGCTTTGGCGCACACAAAGACCAGCTGGCTGGCGTGCATGCACATGTACATGCCGGAAACCCGAAGATCAGCTGGCCGGTGCGCGTATGCACATCAGCCAACTGGTCTTCGGATTTCCAGTGCACATGCACACGCATGCACACACATTCTGGTTTGGGCACTCGATGCCGAAAAGGTTCGCCATAACTAGACTATGGTTATACTACATCCCTGCTCTCCCAACTTAATCTACTTCATGACACTTTGGAAATATAAATGCATGCTTGGTTTGTGCTTTCATTCAGGATTTAACTTGGATAATATTTGATCAGCAACGGACCTGGAATTGAGTTCCCATCTTCACTGATTCGATCACAGTTGGAAAGGAAGAAAGGCCATTGTTGCATAAGCAACAATGAATTCAAAGATCAGACATCTGAAACTCTACATTTACTTTAGAGGCTGTTCATTCTCCAACATTCATAATTTACCTCTTTGACCGATAAACTTGCAGCACTCGGCAAAACCTCCAGCAGCAGCATAATGAAGAGGCGTATTTCCATTCATGGCTATGAGGCCCACGTCTCCATTGTAAGAAGAAATAATCCTCAGAATCTGGGGAAGCAAGCCCATGCTATTACGTGGGAAAGCAAAAATGTGGACACTAATTACATCCATCAAATTGAGTTTATTTTGAGCTGCAGCAAACACAGACAACTTCACTGAAACAATGTAAAAACTGCTACTGTCACTATAACACAGAATAATAGTGATTAAGATAGGTGGCTGTATATTGAACCTTATGATTCTTGACAAATGTATCTTGTCTTTTTATGTACGCTGAGAGCCTATGCACCAAAGACAAATTCCTTGTGTGTCCAATCACACTTGGCCAATAAAGAATTCTAATCTAATCTAATTCTAATCTATTGGCACACAGGCAACGTTCCTACATGGTAATCCTTTTACAGAAGGAGAAAGGATTTTTTTTCTTTTATCTTTTGGGGCATAACTGTATTTTCACACTTGTTCTGCTTTTTTATAAGAGAGTAAGTTTGCTCTTCTAGGCTCTGGGGGCTGTTAAAAGGAAGCATAGACAGGGTATGAGTGACCTACCTTGCTTGCCTTAACAGAAGTTCTTCATTAAATGGATATTTGCACTGGGATCATGAGCTGAGAGAAGCAAAGACACTGATTTCCAAAGCTCTTATTCTTATTCCAATCAAACACGCAAGCTTTGAACTCTTTGAATAGCTTTGAATTAACATGATCGCATCTTTTAGAACTTAAACTCCAATCAGTTAAATCCCAGGAGAACTTTGCCTGCCAGACATCTAATTTCCAATAAGTTACTGCATAAATATGAACTTGTCTCTGCAAATCAGCTTTCTTCTTGTTTACTTTTGGAGCTTTGCAGATTTAAAGGTGCTAACCAGTGGTGGGTTTCAAACTGTTTTACTACCAGTTCTGTGGGTGTGGCTTGGTGGGCGTGGCATTGCTTGGTGGGCGTGGCTTGGTGGGCGTGGCAGGGGAAGGATACTGTAAAATCCCCATTCCCTCCCCACTCCAGGGGAAGGTTACTGCAAAATCCCCATTTCCTCCTGATCAGCTGGGACTTGGGAGGCAGAGAATAGATGGGGGCAGGGCCAGTCAGAATTTTTACTACCAGGTCTCCGAACTACTCAAAATTTCCGCTACCGGTTCTCCAGAATTGGTCAGAACCTGCTGAAATCTACCTCTGGTGCTAACCAAAACCTTGTGCGGTCCTAGAGCCAATGGAAATGGCAAGGCTCTATTTTAAGAGCCAGCAACCAATTCAACTGAACTTGCTGGATATAAATCAGTCTATTTCCTCTTAACACAAGTTTAAGAGGCAAGGAAGGCAATAGGGAATGCTAAGGCCCAAACTGATATAAAGATATAAAATTGGCTCCTCCCCATGCCTTACAACTGTTCCACTTCGAGTCTAAAGTAACTGATCTAAGCAAACTTAAAACAGGCAGACAAACAAGTGAACTTTTCCTGGGGGATTCGTTTGGGACAAATCCCTGGCATAGCAACCTCAAATTTTAATGAGGAGAATCCTCAGAGTGGAGACTTCTGAACAAAGCAGCAGGAAACATTTAAACATTTAAACAGATACACTTCTCAGCAAAGACTGCGGAAGAGAAATCCGTTTAACAGGATGACAGAATGACAAACACAACCCCGAGCGGTAATTCTCCATCACATTTTCTTCTTCCTTCCGTCAAATGGGATTCTGGAAATGGATTAGCATAGCACAGGGATGAAAATTTTGTCTCTTCTGCTACCAGGAGGAGGAAAAACTAGCAAATGGTAGCAAAAGACATTCCTTCAGCAGCAGCACCCACTGATGTAAGTGGGTCAGCTTAAGGTCTTAAAATGTTGTGTATTCCTGTAAATCACATTTATGGAGACATTTGGGGAAACTCAATTCAGAACTGCCATTTTTTGACGGCAACCTTGCTACATGCAGTCCTTCTCCAGTTCAAATCTTTTATCCATTTCTGGGCCTATAATCACTTTCACATTTCCCCCTCTCCTCTATATAACCCACCCACCCCTTTTAGGACAGCCTCCCCATATTACCAACCCATAGAAAAAAACAAGTACTCCAGAATTCCCTTTCTAGTGACAGCTGATTATTAGTAATTAACCAAGAGAGATCCTTGGTTGGGTACCTTTGCTTCTGACAGCATCAAGAAAGAATACCTCAAAAAACCCTCCTTTGGCAGCAAAATGGGCAGCATGGTGTCGCTCGTTGTCAAAAACATTAACATTCCCACCTCTCTCCAGGATACCCCGGACCACCTCTAAAACCCCTTCTCTTGCTGCTTCCATCAAGGCGGTGCGGCCTGTTGCCTGCAAATCAGAGAATCGTGATTATAGATTTTTTTCCGAATTTCAAAGGAGACAGAAAAGCAAGCAAGCTTCTATTGATAAAACCATTTGCAGAGATTCGGGATTGCCCAAAGAAAGAGTCAGCTTGTTTTTCTTCTCTCATCTGTCAAAAGAGGCTACATTTTGACCTGGATCAATTGCTAGCCAGCTACAAGCTGGGATCCTAGCAGGAAGTGTACTTTTTTCCCCCTTAGATAAGGATTTCTCAATTGGTTAAGTCCAGGAGACCAAGCTGCATAGACCACATATAGTCTATGATATTTTCCAAATCAAAATGGCCCTTATCCTTATGATAGCCTTCTCTTTGATGTATTTGTTTCCCAAATGCTAAGAAATTGATTCTGCTTTACACGCAGGAACGTTATAAGCAGAAACGTTTACATTGCACATATTTGCAATGTAAAATGGCAGCAGTCCTGAATTCTACCACTGCAGTTTGGACAAAATGATTCTGAATGTGGTACTATTTCATTCCAAGCACCCCACTTAAGGTGTAGAATACCGAAAACAACATTAAGAATTTTGGATCATGTAGAATAATTAGGGGATGATTGGGACCTGCCCACAAGGACGAGCAAGAGCATTTCTTGCTTTGTTTGCTAGGATACACTGATGTGTTTTGGGAAACTTACAGTAGTGGCCAAAATTGTGGCAACCTTTTGGGAAAAGTGTATTTTTGAGGTTTGATGGCTAATAATACCACTTTTTTTTTGGAGTTTCAAGATAATCATATTCCACTGCTGGAATGGCCTGGGAATAGCCCAGACCTTAACCCAATTGAAAATCTATGGAGCCGATTAAAGAAACTTGTTAGTCAGAAGCGACCCAGCAATAAAACCCAGTTAATAGGAGCAATCATTCAATCTTGGCTTCACATTATAACAGCTGCAGAACTAAAAGACTTGGTTCACTCCATGGGAAGACGTTGTAAGCCCGTAATTCGTGCTAAAGGTTACCCAACTAAGTATTAACTGATGTGATAATTTTTGTATATCTTGTTTTTTCTATGGTGATAATTTTTGTATATCTTGTTTCTTCTATGTATTTCACTTTTCTTCTTTATACTGTAACTGCTATTCTAATAGCAAACTTCATAAAAGTTATTGCATTACATTCTTGATTAAATTGATTATATATCCATTGATACATAATTTTATGGTACTACTCCAAAAAAAGTGGTGCTATTAGCTAGTTTTAGAAAATACATTTTTCCCAAAAGGTTTCCACAATTTTGGCCACTATTGTATGTTGGATGAGCTATTGCCCTCCATGTGAGAAAACAGGGGCTGACTTTTATAAGATAGAGACATCCACATGCTTCTTTTTTTTAAAAAAAAGATCTTGTATTGTGTTTTTAATGAAATCTAGTCTCCGGTTAATGAGTTCCTCTTTCAGTCAGTCCAACGGACGGAACAAAACAGCTTTATGTCAGAAGTGTCCAAGGTACCCACTTAAAATGTTAAGAATGCTCTTACTGGGTTTGTTGCATTGGGGTCTGCTCCTCTTTCCAAAAATGTCATACATATCTCTTTGATCTCGTGGGCTTGCTCACAGGCTTGTACGAAAACGGGCTTCCCCTCAAAAGTACAGTTGTTAACATCCGCTCCAAATTCGAGGACCATCTGAACGCAGCGGAAGTGCCGTTTGGTGGGCAGAATGCAATAAAATAGCACTCCTGGAAAGAGCACAGAGCACTATGGCTTAACAAGCAAACTCCCACCATGCTGAACACAGCTACCAACCACTAAGGGGATTGAAACATTCAGTCTGATCTTCCTGAAAAGCCACCCACCCCCAACCAAGAGGACATGGGATTCCTCTTACCTTTTCCTTCTGCATCCACTATTGTCATATCTGCCTCAGCCTGGACCAGCACATCCAAGGCCAAGTCATGGCCAAGTTCTGCCGCTTTCATCACGGGGGTGCGCCCCATTCGATCTTGGACATCGGGGTGAGCGCCAAGCTCTAAAAGAAAGTTGCACATGTCAATGTCGTTGGCCACACAAGCCAAGTGAAGGGCGCTGTCTCCATTTTCTGGCTCAGTGAAATTGATGAGTTCAGGGTATCCAAGCTTGGTGAGCTTTTCAATCTGTTTCTTGTCCTTCTGGCGAACACATTGAAGAACTTTGTAGATCTGGAGGTTTTCAAGCCTCTTGTCAGCCAAAGACATTTTCAATATCCCGAGGAAAACTCTCCCCTTAAAGAAGGATCCTGAACAAAAAGAAAAAAGAAAACAACAACAAGGGGGAATCAGTCCACTCTAAATTCTTCACGTTTCGTGTTTATGGTCCATTTGGTAGCTAACAACACCTGCAATGGGCAATTTGCATTCACTGGATTTATGGGTTGTGTAGGGCTTTGGGTTCAAAGGAAAAAAGATGCTTTGGAGTGAGTGTGCTGGACTGCTCAAGTCTACAATGCTTTAAAGCAGCTGCATCTTTCCCCAAGATCACAAAACTTCCCTACAGAGTTGTAGTCTTTTCTCAGTAAAACATACTTTTTAGTTTAAAGAGTTGCCAATAAATGTTAGTTGTGCACCCAGGCACATTCTAAGCATCTTTTCCCCTCTGAACCAGAAGCATTGCTCAGCCCCACAAAAGGTTCAAGAAATGGGTTTACATCCTTACCCAGATATTGTCCTGGCATCTCCTTCCCTCCTGTGGCATTCAAGGATGCAACAAAAGAAGAGTGAGTTCAAGGTAAATCAGTTCCCTTTTTGTTAGCTTTTATATTCCTCAGTTCTGGTGCCAGCAAAGATCAAATGCATCAAGCCACTGTTCAAGGATCGCTGGAGCACTGTGGGGTTGCTAGGTTCTCATTGGATTTATCAATTGAAGAAGAGTGAGAAGACATTGCTTTCATTGCTAGAAAGAGAAAGCTTTGCCAGGCATTTAGTCCCATTTAGAGCAGGGATGAAATCTACTTACTTTCCTTACTGGTTTGGAAGTGCATGCGTCGCCCACGTGTGATTGTTTCACTCATGCATGCGTGTACATCACATGCTCGCGCAGACCCTCTGCACATGCTCAAAACCTTCTGCGCATGCACAGAGGATAAAAAAACACATTACTTCCTGTAATGAAGGAAGTAATGACACCCGGGTGGGTGGGCGGAGCCTCGCGTCACCATCGCGACCGGTTGCCCGAACCACCTGCCACAATCGCTACCGGATCACTCGATCCAGTCTGAACCAGGAGCATTTCACCCCTGATTTAGGGCTTCGTAATAATACAGCAACAGCAATAGCACTTAGAGTTATATACCACTTCATAGTGCTTTATAGCCATCTCTGGGCAGTTTACAAAGTTAGCACACTGACCCCAACAATCGGGGTCCTGATTTTATCGACCTTGGAAGGCTGGAAGGCTGAGTCTTGTCAGGAGAAGGCACCATTTATACGTATGCTAAAGTCAACCTAACAAGGATAAAGCTGAACTCAAGTAACGCTATGGGATTTTTCTAAATAAAGGGTTGCAGAGCAAGGCAATGCTTCTTCAATAAAGAAAGAGCCTTGATAGTACAGTGGTCTAAGCACCCTGATATTAACACAGCTGCCTGCAATTACTGCTGGTTCGAATCTCTCCAAGGCTCAAGGTTGACTCAGCCTTCCATCCTTTCTAAGGTAGGTGAAATGAGGACCCAGTTTGTGGGGGCAATAAGCTGACTTTGTAAAAATATACAAAAGTATGAAGGCTATTGCTTAACGCATTGTAAGCCGCCCTGAGTCTCCGGAGAAGGGCGGCATATAAATCAAATTAAAAAAAATAAAAATAAAAAAATAAACGCTACATGTAGAAATAACGATGGATGTGAGAAAGGCTGGGTGGCAGCTCAGATTTTGTCTCCAAAAGATTTGTTGATGCCTACAAAAGCATTAATGAACCTGTTTGTCCTAACTTAAAGGTGTGATTTTTTCCCCTTGTCCTGCCTTAATGCTTCCTAACTTCCTGATCAATTTTTGTGCCATAGCTATAGATGCCATAGCTCTACAATATCTTACATGTGATGGCACTTAACTATTTCTGAAACACTTCTGCCTCATACATGTTTACGAAGTCTTTATAGTAGTCCCAGTTCAAATTTGTCACGCTCAAAAAAAGAGAGGCTATTTTGTACATCTTCTGTGCACTGGCTATTCAATACGATACTATGAATTCAGAAAATATCCTCCCCTCCCCTGTGCTGTGGAAATCATGAATCTGGCAGTGTATGCTATCACATGCTATAGCTCAAGTCAGTTAGCCAACAGCTGCTACTGTGGCAATCATTTTTACTTTTTATTAACATCACAGAAGTTATAATGTGATATATATATCTAAAGGGCATAAGATGGAGAGAAAACATAATTCAAACAATGCACCTTATCCATCATAGAACAGCAATACTGAAGATATGACCAGATGGTTTCCACTTCCAAGTTTTTTTTCCCCCAGATCAGTTCCTATTAGCATCTTATCCTATTTTCATTGACCAATCCTCTGGCCCCCTGCCAGATGTGTATATTTTCAAACTGTAAATTTGTGTGGAAGAGAGTAATAACTAAGTTTTATAAAAGTCATACCAATCAACTCCCAGACCTCCAAATCTGAGTTCCGATCTTGGATGACATTTTGGTGAGCTTGTTACTGTTTTCAATCTAACATGTTCTACTCATTTTTAAAAACCAGCTTAACCATCCACATAACTTTAGTTGGAAGTCAAACAAGAGAAAGACTTGGGGAAAAGCTTAAGGAAGCATGAACTCTGCTCAAATACCCAAGAAAAGATAGATATACTCAGATTTTTGGAATAGTCATTGATGTCTAGACAACCATTTCTGAAAAAAAGATTCAGTCTATCCCCTAGTCTTTCATCTCCTATCTACATCAGGAAATAAATGACCTGAAGCCACTGGTCAAGCTACTCTAAAACAAATAGGTGTAATCATATACTTCATTGTGTTGTTTTCAACGCCTGTTGTCATGCTGCCTTCAACAGAATTCACTTCCAAATAAGTGGAATGTAGAATACAGCTCTGGAGATTCCAAAGCCTTTTTGCCATTCCACAACTTAGAACCCAGGGAAACAAAACAAAGGCATCAAAATAAATTCAGATTTATACACGCCCATTAATCCCAGGCAGGTCCACTCAACCCTCAAAGCAAGCTCATTTAAAAGTCCAACATCATAAACAAAGCTTTCATAAGATGGGGCAAGCATCCTAAACAGTTTCATGTTCACTTTACATGTTGCTGCCTAAGGTAGGCCTGTTCATACAATGCCCGAGAATGCCCGCATTTGTCCACATTTCCATCTTGTATTAGAAAACTGAGGACCTTGGGAGGTTTTAAAAGGATGAAGCAGGATGTGTTTTTGTGAACAAGAGTTCACTCACTAGCTGAATACAGAACACAGAATAACAAAGTTGGAAGGGACTTTGGAAGTCTTCTAGGCAGGAAACCCAATACCATTTCAGACAAATTATTGTCCAATCTCTTCTTAAAAACTTCCAGTGTTGAAGCACCCACAACTTCTGGAGGCAAGTTGTTCCACTGATTAATTGTTCTAACTGTCAGGAAATTTCTCCTTAGTTCTAGGTTGCTTCTCTCCTTGATTAGTTTCCATCCATTGCTTCTTGTCCTGCCCTCAGGTTCCACTGCTTAATTGCTATCAGCTACCTGAACCCACTGTTTTTTTCCCTACAAAAGCCATACCCCAAAATCAATCCTTCACCACCAGAGGAGACTGGAGGACAGCCACCAGCATGCAGAGACATATCTTCTCCCCTTTGGCCCCCACTTGATGGTCTCCTCATCCCCACCTGAGGTGGAGACGTTGTCTAGACACCTCAGGAGGGCGCCCTGTTGGAGAAGGTTGGATGACACCATCTAAGTTACGGTCATTGTTGCCCCGTTTTGTTTTCCTCCTCTTTCTGCCCTTGCGTTTCGTTCAACCTGCTCCCCAAGCGAGCTTACCTGCAACCTTGCCGATGCTCCAGGAGAGCAGGACGACTCGCCGTAGCGCATGACTTCTTCCAAAGACCCCGCGCGGGCTGAAGCTTGGAGAGAGCCAAGGCTGTTTCCCGGCGCCGGCGGCGGCGGGAACAACCGGAGCCACGCAACCCGGAGGATTCAGGCGAAAAGGAGATTGTTAGCCAGGAGCTCCTATAGCAACAGAACCGTGGAAGAAAGCAGGCGCGCCGGCACATGCGTAACAATGATAGCCAGATCCAGCCCTGCCGACCTCCGGGGTGCTGAGCTGAATTCATCCCACCCCGCGATCACGAGGGGGGAGGCGAGGAGAGGAGAATGAGTCTTCCACCCGCGGGGAGGGACGGCGTGGGCTCAGGGCAACGGAGGGTCTTTGGACTGCGGCTCGCGATCCAAGTCTTTTGCTTCTCTCAGCGTAGGTAGGGAGGGTGGAAAAACCTCAAGCTACAATTGATGGTAGGGACCACGGAATAAAATGTGGAGGTCTTTTTTTTTTTTTTTTTGGTAATCAGCATCTTTCTTCCAAGAGAACGGGATCAAAGACGTCCTCATCCCGGCTCACGTCTCCTCGGGTGACCCCCCAAAAAGAGAGGGCAATGTTTAAAACATGCGTTCGGTGCTCCAGCCAAATTAATTGGAATCGTGCGTGAGAGGCATGCCGAATCGATTCAATTGTTGTTTGATTCGATGTCAAACTGTCTATAAATTACTGCAGCCAATTAGGTTCCAGCCTGAATAAGAGGAGATGGGAGAGGAGAAAAATATTTTTTTTCACTTTTTTTAAAAAAAGTTTTCTGATATTAATTAAGGAGAGACAAATAACTGGGAGTTTTCCCTTGTGCAATTTGAACATATAGTTGTTGTTGTTTTTTAGATTGTTGCAGTAGCTGGGTTGCATATTTCAGAAACCTCAAGGAGTCTCCATGCTTCTAATGGGGTTTTAGGATGTGGTGTCTGAACAAGTCCGCAGTTAGTTTTTGGATCACTGACTTGGTTCCTATGTCGTGTAAACCCACAATTTCTCAGAAGTTGGAACAATAGTCTACAATGATCTTTCCTTTGCAGACAAAGAGATGGTATGTCAGTCTTTTCCCATAGTCTTGTGGAAAGTTCATGTGGTTTAAGGTCTCCTGTGACATCCCAAAAGTGCTTTTTCAAGAGGCAACTGGACTTTCTGGTTTTTCTTTGAAGACGGTTCACTTCTCATCCAAATTGTGAAGAAGCTTCTTGGATGAGAAGCGAAACGCCTTCAAAGAAAAACCTGAAAGTCCAGTTGCCTCTTGGAAAAAAGCACCTTTGGGACAACCATGACCTGGATGACTGAGAATCTCCGTAGATATTTAGCTATGTCTCCTGTGATACTTATCACATGCTCTCTACATGAGGCTTCCCTTGAAGAGCACTCGGAGGCTCCAACTGGTCCAGAATGCAGGCGTGCGGGTGATTATGGGAGCGACACAGCGCACCCATGTAACACCTCTCCTGCACTGGCTCTCAGTGGTCTTCCAGGTGTGATTCAAGGTGCTGGTTACCATCTTTAAATCGCTCCAGGCTTAGGACCTGGGTACTTACGAGATCGCCTTCTGCCACCGATAGCCTCCCACTGGCCAATATGCTCCCACGGCACCTCAGGGTGCCGTCGGTCAAACAATGTCGACTGGCGACCCCTGGGGGGAGAGCCTTCTCTGTGGGGGCACCTGCCCTCTGGAATGAACTGCCCCCGGAGATACATATGATCCCTGACCTACGTATCTTTCGCCGTGCCCTTAAGACTTTACTGTTTCAACAGGCTGGACTGGCTTAAATAACGAATTTTAATGGGTGTTTTAGTTTTAGTTTTTTTTTAATATAGGGCCAAATTATTTAATATGTTTTAAACTGTTTTTAAACTTTATGGATATACGTGTTTTATTGTGGCTGTGCACCGCCCTGAGTCCCTCGGGAGAAGGGCGGTATAAAAATTTAAGTAATAAATAAATAAATAAATAAGCATTTCTGACTTTTCCCCCTTGTTTGCCTTCAACTATGTGTCCTCCAAAGTCAGCAAAGCTCATCAAGCTCGCTGCAAGCCTCAGTCAATTTGTGGTGTATGTTTTTCCATGTCTTTTGTATAGTAAGTGAGGCTGGAATGGCATGTACCTTCAGATAAAAACATCTTTAAATAACTCACTTATTCTTTAAATTAAAGACATGCTTCAACACCTTCAGGCAGTGTAGTTTATTTGCTAACCAACCTTACTGTAACTTGAGACAAATGATTGGCTCCCACTTTTAATAACCAGCCATTATTGATTTTTTGAAAAACTGGCTTGAATTACCTAGTTTCTATCAAAAGATCACCCTGCAGCCAAACCCACCCCCAAAACCCTATCATAATAATTTCAATTTATGATATATTTTGTCAAATTAAGCACAAATATCAGTGGATGTCATTTTCACCATTTATAAAAGTATCAGTTACCACTGCTAGTTTTTATACAGAGCCTTGGTATATAAGTGCCTTGGTTAAATAAGCATAGAAGAGTGTACTCATAAACTTATTTTAAAAAACAAACAAACCCTGAAAATTAACTGGAAGTTTTTTGAAGCATTTAAAAGAAATCCCCGTTATAGTTAAAATAAAGACATGGTCCGTTTGATAAAGGTCTTCATTTGGAAAGCTGGAATCAAATTAATTCTACTGTAGGTAGATGATTTAAGGCAAAACAATTTCTCCACTGCAATGTGGGAGGGGACACACCACAATCATAACCTGACCACGTGCTTTAGAATGACTTCAAAGGACTCCCCAGTTGTACAGGGACTACTAGTTCTAGAATACCTTGCTGGCTAGGAATTCCAAGAACCGAAGTCCCTACAAATCTGGAGGAGACCAGATTGACAGACAATTATTTTACAGCAGTGTCAACCTTGCCAACTTTAAGAGAGATGGACTTCAACTCCCAGAATTCTGAAAATCCACCCCTCTTAAAGTTGCCAAGGTTGAGAAACACTGCTGCAGAGGGTTCCTGCTGGACAAGTTTGAATTGCTTTCAACAATGGAAAGACAACCTTAGTGGATCCCTGAAATGCAGGCCTTTTAGAAGCTCAGCCTCTCACAATCTGATCTACAAGTTGTTAATTGGCAAAAAGTTGTTCCCCTTTCTCCAATACTGACATTTTGCATACAAAAGGCCAGGTTTCTGGAATATTTTTGAAGAATAAGAAGGTTTGAGTCTGATTAGCATCTGGATGAGAGATCCTAAGGAAATATCAGGATTTCTGAGCTGAAAAGTCATAAAAAAAATTCCCCAGCTGACAAAAAGCTATTTTCATGTTAAAGACAAGATGTATCCATAAAATCACCACAAGTTGAACTCAATTTGAGGGCATCTTTATCTTTACATTTAGAGGATTGCTGATAATGTTGGCACTGTGGCTAGTTCATTGGCCAGTTCCTCAGCACTTGGCTTAAATCCAGCTTCATCTTACATTCCTTTCTCTTCTGCATTATTTATTTTTGACTGAAATGCACTTCTATTGCTGCTACACAGTATATACTGCAAGCCCTTGCTTTAGCTTTTAAAACCAATGAAAAACAATAGCCACCTAGATTAATACTCAGTTACTTCTTTCTTATACACAAGGTTAGTGGATTATTTATTTGCATACCATTGTGGATAAATAGCCAAACAATAAAAAAAGAAAAAGAAAATAATATGGGTCAGAAAGAGAAAAGAAGAAGATTGGAGCACAAACTTAAAATAGGAGCCTGCTGTCTTTTTACCAGGCTAAATTCTTTCTGTGCACTTTGCTAAGAGACCAGTGGGGAAAAATCAAGCAATGCAAAAAGAACATTGCTGAAGAAATGGAATCTTATGCCAGGTTGCTCAAATATCAATTGGAATATCCTGCAGCTACTTAAGATCTGTGTATCTAGAGCAGAATCTCAGGGTTGGAAATTTATACAACCAGGTCATTAGAGGGCCAGTAAGAATTGTGCTTTCTACACACTTGCTGTGATGCCTGGACAAAAAGTATAAATGCATTAAGCAAACAAATAAATACACACACAGCATTATATTCCTGCAGTGGGTCATATGTTGGTTTTCTTTTTAACTCTACAAAAATATCTACATACAAATTAAACAGCACTTACGTAGCTTCTTAATTGGGCTGGGTGGGCTTACTATTATGGATCTTTGCTGAGTTAAATGGAAGTTACTTTCTAGATTGGTTGCCTCCTCAGCTGAGAGCATAATTCTGGGAGACACTGATAAAAATAAACAAGACAAATATAATTGCATTGCACTTTTAATGTTTATAAAACAGCACATGTTTCAAAAGGGGAAAATCAGAAATCTAATTGTTTTTTTCTTTATTTTTCTTTTTTTCCTACTTTTGAGAATTTTAATTCTTGTTAAAGTTGCTCTTTTTTCATTAAAATGAAAAGTGTGTATGTGCGTGAATTCAATAACAATACTTTGGAGTCTTTAACATTAAAAAAATAGCTTAATTTGGAAAACTTTATTAATGAAATTTCTACACTATACCCATCTCACTACATAAGGGATTCTAAATAGTTTACAATAAAAAAGACCATTTGGGGTAGATAAGATGCCATGGCAATTTTTCTGTAAATTGATTACAATAACACTTGGTTAACAGAGGGTTTTGAAATTTTAACCATGTTTTTTTTTATTATTATTAGTGTTCTTCCTGTTAACTATTTTGTCATTAATGTAGTAGATAGATGACAAGTCAATAATTTGCAAATAGATTTACTAGTTTAAAAATGGGGGGAGGGCTTTCTCTCAAGGGGTGGGAACCAGTGGTGAAATTCAATTTTTTTTACTACCTGTTCTGTGGGTGTGGCTTGGTGGGCGTGGCAGGGGAAGGATACTGCAAAATCTCCATTCCCTCCCCACTCCTGGGGGAAGGATATTGCAAAATCTCCATTCCCACCCCACTCTGGGGCCAGCCAGAGGTGGAATTTGCTGGTTCTCTGAACTACTCAAAATTTCCACTACCGGTTCTCCAGAACCTGTCAGAACATGCTGGATTTCACTCCTGGTGGGAACCAATATTGTAGTAATGTATTATTCAGTATTCAATTAGAGAGGATAACTGAAGACCATTTTTTTCTATTAATACACAATTATCTGTATGTGTATTTTTTAATGCACTTTTTAAATGTCTTGATTGATTGTTGGGGGGTTTTTTGGTTGTTGTTTTTTTAATTTTTTGGGAGTTTTGTATTTTAACTTCTCTTTATAAAATGAAATAAAATAGAAAATAGAAAAAAACGCCTTAACAAACATACAAAGTATGCAAAATATACAAAGACAGCGAGAGATGCCCTCAAGGCACCAGCCACACCCAGGCTGTGTACCAGTCTTGGATATCCATGCTACTTAAAGAGCCAGATCTTTATCGTATGACATATGCTTTGTTGTGAGGGGTGGCAATTCTTTTTGCAAAGTAATATTCAACTTTGAATGAAAAGGGAAAATAATTCTATGTTTGTAATATTGACATCCTAAATTATAGTTAATATTGAGAGATCTTTTCACTTGTCTGTTTTCAACACACAAGGCTATTTAAAAAATAGAATGTCAGTAATCTTTAATTAGAATAGAATAGAAGAACAGAGCTGGAAGAGACCTTGGAGGTCTTCTAGTCCAACCCCCTGCTTAGGCAGGAAACCCTACACCACTTCAGACAAATGGTTATCCAACATCTTCTTAAAAACTTCCAGTGTTGGAGCATTCACAACTTCTGGAGGCAAGTTGTTCCACTGATTACATAATTGTTCTAACTGTCAGAAAATTTCTCCTTAGTTCTAAGTTGCTTCTCTCCTTGATTAGTTTCCATTGCTTCTTGTCCTACCCTCAGGTGCTTTGGAGAATAGCTTGACTCCCTCTTCTTTGTGGCAGCCCCTGAGATATTGGAACACTGCTATCATGTCTCCCCTAGTCCTTCTCTTCATCAAACTAGACATACCCAGTTCCTGCAACCGTTCTTCATATGTTTTAGTCTCCAGTCCCCTAATCATCTTTGTTGCTCTTCTCTGCACTCTTTCAAGAGTCTCAGCATCTTTTTTACATCGTGGTGACCAAAACTGAATGCAGTATTCCAAGTGTGGTCTTACCAAGGCATTATAAAGTGGTATTAACACTTCACATGATCTTAATTCTATCCCTCTGTTTATGCAGCCTAGAACTGTGTTGGCTTTTTTTGGCAGCTGCTGCACACTGCTAGTTCATATTTAAATGGTTGTCCACTAGGACTCCAAGATCCCTCACACAGTTACTACTATTGAGCAAGGTACCACATATACTGTACCTGTGCATTTTGTTTTTCTTGCCTAAATGTAGAACCTTGCTTTTTTCACCATTGAATTTCATTTTGTTAGATAGCACCCAATGTTCAAGTCTGTTAAGATCCTTCTGTATCTTAAGCCTATCTTCTGGAATGTTGGCTATTCCTGCACGCTTGGTGTCATCTGCAGATTTGATGAGTTCCCCATCTATCCCCTCATCCAAATCATTGATGAAGATGTTGAATAGTACTGAGCCTAAAACAGAGCCTTGGGGTACTCCACTGCATACTTCCCTCCATATAGATGAAGTTCCATTGAGGACTACATGTTGAGTGCAGTTGGTCAGCCAGTTATGAATCCATCTGGTGGTGATGCTGTCTAACTCAATTTTTCTACTTCATCTAATAGGTTATGGTCTACTTTATCAAATGCCTTACTGAAGTCCAAGTAAATTATATCAACAGTATTCCTCTGGTCCACTAATTTTGTCACTTTGTCAAAGAATGCAATAAGATTAGTCTGGCATGGTCTGTTTTTGACAAACCCATGTTGGCTTTTGGTTATTACTTTGTTTGCTTCTAGGTGTATTATATTACAGAATTACATTACAGAAGCATCACTGTATTGAAAATAATACAAGTTATCAACATTTAATCCCAGCATGTGAGAGCTAATTCTTAAATAGCCTCAAGCAAATATCCTGATACTAGATCAGTCCATTACCCAAATAAGGAACAGTGCAAAGCATCTCTCCTGCTTAAAAAGAGGATATTTCTGCTTCATTGCATCGCATGATCAGAAGAAAGAAGATGAATTTGAATCTTGATTTCACTCCTAATAGGTTTTGCATTTGTTACAGAGCAGTCACCTGAAATCTTTCATAATAGCTTCTCTAGCATTTCTATAACGTATCTACTTTCTAAATGTTCTTGTATTTTTGGGTGATTGATTGTTTTCACTTAGGGTTGTGGGAAGAAGCCTGACTTGGTAACTCCAGCCAGGGTTGGGAAAGGATCTGCCAGAAACATCAAAAAACTGTTGCTGTTAGTCAAATGGTGCTCCAGATGTTTTGGATTTGTACTCAAGGTGCTATTTGGTATTATATTTATCATTATGCTTCATCACACGGTCAGCAGCTAGATGTTTAGATGGGGTTTGGCATTTTTATCCACTTATTGCATCTTTCCCAAGGACTTGGGGTAGAAAGATGCTGTAGTTTGATGATGTTAAAGGTATCATTGCAAGACGTAAGCTGTAAAGCTGCTTTTTGCAATTGACTAATTGTGATTTTTGTCAATGGCAATGGTGTTCAAGTGATGCTCCAGATATTTTGGGAGTGCACCCAAAGGGTCCATTACTATTGGTCCTATCTTTACTTTCTTTGGCCACAGTCACTCTATTTCTATCTGCAGGTCTTTGAATTTTGTTTTATTATTATTTAGCTATTATTGTATTTTCCCTATTTGGGTTGTTGTGAACTACCAGAAATGATGACAGCCAGGCAACATTTGAGTTTGCTTAATAATAAAACAATATCTGGAATATCACAAGCTGCCTTTATTTTTTCCTGATGTCGTTTAGTTGCTTATATATGACAGTTTAAGTATATGACAGTTTAAGGGATGCGGTGGCTCAGTGGCTAAGACACTGAGCTTGTCAATCAAAAGGTCAGCAGTTCAGTGGTTCGAATCCCTAGTGCCATGTAACGGGGTGAGCTCCCATTACTTGTCCCCTAGCAGTTTGAAAGCATGTAAAAAATGCAAGTAGACAAATTGGGACCACCTTTGCTGGGAAAGTAACAGTGTTCTGTGCGCCTTTGGCATTTAGTCATGCCGGCCACATGACTACGGAGATGTCTTCGGACAGCGCTGGCTCTTCGGCTTTGCAACGGAGATGAGCACTGCCCCCTAGAGTCGGGAACGACTAGCACATATGTGCGAGGGGAACCTTTACCTTTTATATGAGTTTGTTGCAACTCTCAACCATGTCCGCCCCTGCTTTTCATACCTTTTAGAGGTGAGCACAGAAATACCTTCATACATTAATTAAAACCTACAAAGATTTTCGTTTTACTCAAGATTCGTTGTTGTTTGGCATTTGACTGAATGTAGGTGTGCACTGATTAATTGGCACAAGCTTATTACAGTCTTGGTTCATGCATCTGATTTCAGTCAAGGAAGCCTTCCAGGGCCACCAAAAACCAAATGACAATCTTGATTAAACAAGTGCATAAATGAGTAATTGCGAAAATAAAGACGCTTCTCTGCAGGTGACCTATATCAAAAGAGAATGTTTGCACATCTCTTTAGCAGCAAACAAATTTCCAAAGCAAAGCAAAGTATATGATAGAAGATCCAAGTAGAGAACAAGATTGCCACAGCCAGGAACATATTATCTGATATTCTGCAATAATAATAATAATAATAATAATAATAATAATAATAATAATAATAATAATAATAATAATAATAATAATAATTTTATTTCTATACCGCCCTTATCCCGAAGGACTCAGGGCGGTGTACAACCAATTTAAAAACACAAGACACAACAATAATTAAAAATTAAAATAGATTTGGCTGATTTAAAACCCTAAAAATTAAAATACCCCAATTTAAAATTATTATATTGACAGCCCTGCCTGGCGGAACAACAGGGTCTTCAGTGCACAGCGGAACACCTGGAGGTCGGAGATCTTACGTATTTCCGGGGGCAGTTCATTCCACAGGGCTGGGGCTCCCACAGAGAAGGCCCTCCCCCTGGGTGTCGCCAGCTGACATAACTTGGCTGATGGCACCCTGAGGAGACCCTCTCTGTGGGAACGGACTGGTCGGTGGGAGGCTATTGGTGGCAGAAGACGGTCTCGAAGGTACCCGGGTCCTATGCCATGGAGCGCCAATGGCAACTTCAAGCAAAAACCAAGACATATCCTATACATAGAAAATTACAGATAGTCCTCAAATTAAGACAGAAACTGAGCCCAAAATTTATGTTGCTAAATGAGAAATTTGTTAAGTGAATTTTGCCCCATTTTATGACATTTCTTGCCACATTTGTTAAGTGAATCACTGCAGTTCTTAAATTAATAATGTGGTTGTTAAGTGAATCTGATTTCCCCATTGACTTTACTTGTCACCAGGTTGCAAAAGGGGATCACATGTCCACAGGACACTGCAACCGTCATAAAGATGAGTCAATTGTCAAGCATCCAAATGTAAATCACATGACCATGGGAATGCTGTAATGCAATTGCAACCATCCAATTAAAGTCAAAGCAGAGGCATTCCATTTTCAAAAAAAAATGTTCCTATAATTAAAAAAACAAACAAACATGCAGCTAAACTTACCATCACCTTATGGGCAATTGGCATTCAGGACATTAAACCAATGACAGATCTGCACTCCTGCCATTCTGATGTGTTCCCTGGGTTTATGCTCCCAAGGGTTGCCTCTGATTAACTCAGTTATCAGTCATTTAAGTTTCAAAATATTTTTTTCCCTGAACAATGACACATAAAGTAACATATGACCAGGGGTGGGCTGCAGGGGGTTCGCAGGAGTTCGGGAGAACCTCTAGCTAAGATTCTGTGCAGTTCGGTGAACCCCCAAATCCCACTCCTGGCTGGCCCCTCCCACCCCACCCCACCCCTCCCAGGAGTCCCCATGCGGCCTGTTTTGGATGCACATAAGTGCAGGGTGTGCACAGACGCTCAGGGAGGGTGAAAAACGGGCCTATCAGAAGTTTGGGAAGTTCCAGAGGGCCTCCATTTTGCCTTCCCAGAGGCTCGAGGAAAGCCTCCAGAGCCTGGGGAGGGCAAAAACGCACCCCCACCCGTGGTGCAGGAGGCCAACTAGGCCACGCCCACCATGGCCATGCCCACCCAGCATCCAGGCAGAGAATCCCTTGCTAAAATTTTTGAAGCCCACCCCTGCATATGACAGTGACAGTGGCAACAGAAAAGATGGAGGTGGTGAATTGAACAAGTGAGAAAGTTGGGGGAGGTAAATGAAGCAAACAAATGAATGAAGGAGGCGGCAGCAGCAGCAGGAAAAGACTCTACCTGTTGAATTCCTGAATGTTACAACAGTGCTAAAGACAGTACATTCATCAAGGAAAAAATAAGCCCTATTTATGGAACATCTGATTTCTGTTGCATTCCTTTAGCTAATTCACTTGTATTCCATCCTATTATTTTTTCTTTAAAAAATTCCTGTATATAGTATGCACTTTTTTTTTCTTTTTTGCTCTGTTTTCATCCAGTTCTTACTTTGAAGTGTATTATACTTTGGTGACATATTGTTCCTATATCTATAAAATTGCCAAGGAAAATGAGATCCCGGGGCCTATTTTACACTATTAAAAATGCAAGTATTACAAAATGTCTATGCTTCTGTAAATCTGAAAAGGAACTATTTTTTTCTCTAAGTGAATCATCTCTGATCAGGTGCTGCATTTGAATGTCACAACCATATGGCCATGAAATAGAACAAGCGTTCCCTTTTTATTCAAGTCAAGCATTCAATCAATCAGCCATTCAATCAATTGCTTTTGGAGACAAAATACTGAACACATTTAGATAAAATTCAGGAGCCCCTTCATTAATAGTATCACTCAAACAGTTACTATTATCCATATTCTACAAAGGAGGCATCCTGTCTTACTGCAGTGATTAGAGAGGTGGTGCCTGTGGAATTCTGGGAGTTGAAGTCCACACAGTTTAAAAGTTGCTAAAATTGAGAAGCTCTGGATTAGGGAATGAAATTATCAATGGAGAGATGCCAGCTCTGAGATGTTTTCCCAGGTTATAGTCCATCAGAAAGAACGAACTTGAAAAACGGGAGGAGCAGGTGGAAGAATGTGGCTGATTGAGGCTTAAGAATCCAAGCCTGGGAAAATTTCTACCTACCAAGGAAGCAGTTGGGAATTATTTCAATGCTAAAGTACACTAATATTAATGGAACATACATACTCTGTAGGAATAAATAATCCTATCTAAAAGCCATGGTTTAGCTGTTTAATAAAAATCCCTTTGTCCATTGTTTCTCTATTAACCAAGTCTCTGTGCTATTCTATATTTTCACCATTTTCCACAAACTTCTCTTATTAAATTTCTAAATCAACAGGTTGTTTATTTGTTGAAGCATAACAAAGAGATAATAAAAGAAAAAAAAAGATTCTCATGACAAAGATGATAAATGACAGCAACAACAACAAGTTTATAATAACGTAGTTTTCTTCCTTCCTTCCTTCCTTCCTTCCTTCCTTCCTTCCTTCCTTCCTTCCTTCCTTCCTTCCTTCCTTCCTTCCTTCTTTCTTTCTTTCCTCCATCCAAGATTAATGTGGAAAAATTGCTATGATAATAACATAAATTACAGCAAGTGCACTTTGCTTTCATATAGGAATCGCTACCTTGGCAAATCAAAACAGATTTTTAATTCCTTCACACACTCTTTTGATGCAAGAGAGAGGAGACTTTCCTTCCTTCCTTCCTTCCTTCCTTCCTTCCTTCTTTCTCTTCCCCCAAACATACAGGAGTGGGAAACTTGTGAGTGTCCAAATGTTGTTGGGCTCCTTATCACTTGTGTGGTCACTAATTAGACTGATAAGAGCTGAGATTCAACAATATCTGGAAGGCCACAAGCTTCCTACCCCACCATTTTTTTTTCCTCCTTCAGCATTTACAATCTTAAATTCATTCACACAAAAAATGCATTATTTGTCCACAAGATGGCTCTTTATACAGTTATACATTAAAAACATAAAGCAGCTTCTTCTCCCCTGGATTTTAGAACAGAATGACCATATGCAGATTGATGTATTTGATTGTCATATTGCAATTATATTAACATTTGCAACTGTGTGCAAGCATGCCATAGTATCTTTACGCTAACATTTATTTATCTCAGCTTTTTAGCCAAGACTTTTTCCATCATACATTGTGCGTGTCCATCCCTCCCAAGCTCCGTTTTCACTGACAGAGGGTTGCAGGAGGCCATCGCAGCCAAAAACGGATCTCAGGAGCCTGTTTTTGCTGGCAGAGCACTCAGGCCACCACAGGTGCCCCCGACACGAGTGACATCGAGCAGACTAAGCCCATCCTGGCCACTCCCACCCCGCCCCCCCACAAGGTCAAACACAACCCTGATGCGGCCCTCAATGAAATCGAGTTTGGCACCCCTGCCTTAGATAATAAAAACAGGAATACAACTGGAGTAGTCTTCATCTCATAATCAAGGTTATAATAGCCCATTTTACAGCATATGAGTTATTCAGCAATAACTGTCCTCTGCCAATTTGAGAACAGTTCAGAGAGCAAAGAAAGCCAGCAAGTTTTGCTTCACTTGATAAGATCCCATAGGGAATTTGCTGACTGAATGCATGCATAGCTACCTATGGCTCCTTCTGGGATAGTCAAAAGATGTAAGATCTTTGCTGACATGGTCTCATCTACTCTAATATCTTCTTCCTTCACAGGGTTCTGCAGGTGCCTTAGGAAGCCTATAAGCCGCACATGACAGCAAAATATATTGAACAACATAATATATGGAAATTTATATTCTATAAGAATCCATTCCAGTAAAAAAAAGGTTGCTTTTTTTGAAGTTAAAATATCCCTGTTTGCAGAGGAATAAGGTTGTGTGTCCTTGGCTGTGGAATGTTGCATATCCTAAAAGTAAAAGCTGAGGGATTTTCTTTCATCGTTTGGAAAGATCCTCTGAGGTTTGACATTATCTTGCTCTTCGGGATTTAAAAGAACATTTGAGAGCCACTAAAAGTATGCTTGCTAAATAATTAATAACTCAACAAAAAGCTGCTTGTACAACGGACCTTTAGCCCTTCCTTCCTTCCTTCCTTCCTTCCTTCCTTCCTTCCTTCCTTCCTTCCTTCTTTCCTTCTTTCCTTCTTTCCTTCTTTCCTTCTTTCTTCCATATACTAGTCAACAGTTGAAGGAATCCATTACCACAGTTATAATTCTAACACAGGTACAAAACAATAGGGATAACCTACAAATGAAAGAAAACCAAAGACGGTAGCTGTCTGGCTGGTCTCCCTCAGTTCCCTATCATTTTCCTGATAAAAGACAAACCAATGTATGTCATATGGCCCTTTTTGCTTCTCCAAAGCAAACTTGCTGTCCTCAAATGGTATAAAGACTGACTCACCACCAGAACTAGGTGTGATTCAGTAGCCAGTCTAACTACTATGTTTCCCCCAAAATAAGACCTCCCCTGATAATAAGCCCAATTGGACTTTTGAGTGCATGCACTAAAATAAGCCCCCCCCTGAAAATAAGCCCTCCCCGAAAATATTTAAACACATGCGCAGCCGATCCCCGCCATTTCCTCTGGTTAGAGTTAGGGAGACAGAGCTGGAAATCAGGTAAAACGGCAAGAGGAGCCCTGTCTTGCTCCACACGCCTCAAAATAATAAGACCTCCCCGAAAATAAGGCCAAGCGCTTATTTCGGGGTTCAAAAAAATATAAGATAGGGTCTTAATTTGGGGGAAACACAGTAGTGTTTCCTTCGCTTCTGGAAACAATGCATCTGTTGGTAGGTCCTATAGAAAAACAATAGTAGAGATTATCTATTATCTGTTCCTTTCTCAATTAACAATTCTTAATGTTCTCAATGTACTTAATGTTCTCAAGGATTAGTTCAGTAAACTTCCCCAGAGAGTTTGTTCCACAGGATTAAAATTGCTACTATTGGAATGAAGTTGGCCATTTGGAATGAGGGAAGCCAAAACTGACATCATAGATTCAACTATAATAACATTATACCAGATGTCCATGTTCGATTGACCACATATCACCAGATACAGAGTTGAAGAGTGAGCTATTTAATAGTTAATCTTTTGTATTTTGACCAAAGTTGGTTGTATTTCTTATGTTACAACCAGTTTTTCTACTAGCACACTGGGTTAGTGAGCGCAAACAGGACTGGGGCCATAAAATGCCATCCATTTGGAACACAAAAGAAAACCAATTTACTTGAGAATATCCAAATGTTTGCATAGGTGCGGTTTGGTCTGTGTGGTTTTTTTTAGTTTGCTTTTTCTTTTAAAATATATCTCAGGGAGTCAATTCCATCATTGTCATAAGAAAAGGAGAAGTAATTTTAAAAGTATGGTATGGATTTTAGATTATCGGGAAGCAGATTAATTATTGTTCCAATAAAAGGTATAAGTCATCTGAGACTTATCTGTTCTGACCCAGCTTCCCAAACATGACAAACCCTCTGACGTTAAATCAATGATTCCTTTATTAGGAGTGTCAGCAGTCCCAGCAAAAACTTTCTCTCTCATCACAGGCTAACAAGTCTGTCCAGCAGGAAAATGAATAGTTGTTTGCCACATCTATTCATCTCCGCCCCCTGCCTTTTATTCCCAGAGGTAGTGTGGGGCTTCGCTAGCAGTGGTGTCTCTTCCATCCCAAGGATCAGCCCAAAGATTTCCATTGCTCTCCTCTCCTCTCCTCTCCTCTGCCTTCTGCGCATCTGCCAGCGCATGACACATCTGGCCTGTGGGCCGCAAGTTTGACACCCCTGTTGTAAAGAAAGTAGCAGAAGGAAGGTGTTTTGGACAAGTTTGCCACTTTGAATTATTTGTACAAATAATCAAGATTTATTTATTTTATTTATTTATTTATTAGATTTTTATACCGCCCCCTCTCCCGAAGGACTCGGGGCGGTGCACAGCCAAAGTTAAAAAACATACAATATAAACAATTAAAATACGTTTAAAACAGAATTAAATCTAAAATGGCTCCCCAATTTAAAATGCCTTACCCAAACCCCTATAAAAAGACGAATTTAAAATTTAAAAATTTAAAATTTCCACATTTAAAAAGGGGGGAAGATTTAGGCCAGGCCAGCTTGATAAAATAGAAAAGTCTTAAGCGCGCGGCGGAAGGTGCGCAGATCCGGGATCCTACGTATCTCCGGGGGGAGCTCGTTCCAAATCGTAGGTGCCCCCACAGAGAAGGCTCTCCCCCTAGGGGCCGACAGCCGACATTGTTTGGCCGACGGCACCCGGAGGAGCCCCTCTCTATGGGAGCGTACTGGCCGGTGGGAGGCTATTGGTGGTAGCAGGCGGTCCCGTAAATAACCAGGTCCTAAGCCATGGAGCGCTTTAAAGGTGATAACCAGAACCTTGAAGCGCACTCGGAAGACCACCGGGAGCCAGTGCAGCTCGCGCAGGAGAGGTGTCACATGGGAACTCCATGTCGCTCCCATCACCACCCCGCGCGGCCCGCACTCTGCGCCAGTTGGAGCCTCCGAGTGCACCTCAAGGGGAGCCCCATGTAGAGAGCGTTGCAGTAATCCAGACGAGAAGTAACGAGGGCATGAGTGACTGTGTGTAGGGAGTCCCGATCTAGATAGGGACGCAACTGGCGGATCAGGCGAACCTGATGAAAAATCCTCCCGGACACGGCCGTCACATGCTCTTCTAACGACAGCCGTGAATCCAGGAGGACACCCAAGTTGCGAGCCCTATCCGTGGGGGCCAATGATTCACCCCCAATAGTCAGCGATGGCATTAGCTGACTATATCGGGACGTCGGAAACCACAGCCACTCAGTCTTGGATGGGTTGAGCCTGAGCCTGTTCCTCCCCATCCAGATCCGTACGGCCTCCAGGCACTGGGACATCACTTCAAGGGCATCGTTGGGGTGATCCGGGGTGGAGATGTACAGCTGGGTGTCGTCAGCGTACTGATGGTACTCCACCCCAAAACCACGGATGATCTCGCCCAGCGGCTTTACATAAATGTTGAACAAAAGGGGCGAGAGGACCGATCCCTGCGGCACCCCACATATGAGGGGCCTCGGGGTCGACCTCTGCCCCCCTGTCAACACAGACTGCGACCGGTCGGAGAGAAAGGAGGAGAACCACCTTAGTACGGTGCCTCCCACCCCCAACTCTTCCAACCGGTGCAGCATGATACCATGGTCGATGGTATCAAAAGCCGCTGAGAGATCTAACAGGACCAGGACAGAGGAGCAGCCCCTGTCCCGAGCCCTCCAGAGATCATCAACCAACGCGACCAATGCCGTTTCCGTGCTGTATCCAGGCCTGAAACCCGACTGGAACGGATCCAGATACGACGCTTCATCCAGGTACTGGGGAAGCTGTCCCGCAACCACACTCTCAACAACCTTCGCCACAAAATGAAGGTTGGAGACTGGACGATAATTAGCCAATATTGCCGGGTCCAGGGAAGGCTTCTTGAGGAGGGGCCTCACCACCGCCTCCTTAAGGGCGGCGGGGAAGACACCCTCACCCAATGAAGCATTTATAATCCCCTGGAGCCAGCCTCGCGTCACCTCCCGGGAAGCCAGCACTAACCAGGAGGGACACGGGTCCAACAAACATGTGGTCGCGTTCAATCTACCCAGAATCCTGTCCATGTCATCTGGGGTCACAGGATCAAACTCATCCCAGATAACAGTCTCAAGACCTGCCTCCGTCACTCTCGCTGGATCTACCCAGTCAGAGTCCAGACCTTCCCGAATCTGAGTGATTTTGTCATACAGATACTGAACAAAGTCCTCGGCTCTTCCCTCCAAGGGGTCCTCCCGCGCTTCCTGGTGGAGCAGGGAGCGGGTCACCCTAAACAGGGCGGCCGGGCGATTATCTGATGACGCAATAAGAGCAGCAAAATGCGTACATTTTGCTGCTTTTATCGCCACTAGGTAAGTCCTAATATGGGATCTAACCAGTGTCCGGTCCGATTCAGAAAGACTAGCTCTCCAACTATTCTCTAGGCGTCTTTTCCGGCGCTTCATCTCCCTCAGCTCCTCGGTAAACCAAGGAGCAAGGCGAGATCCGCGCCGGGTCAGAGGCCGCAAAGGCACGACTCGATCCAGGGCCCCAGCGGCCGCCCTATCCCAGGCGGCCACTAGGTCTCCAGTCGAGGCGTGAGCCAGAACCTCAGGAATTGGCCCAAGCTCCGTCTGGAACCTATTGGGTTCCATCAGGCGCCTGGGGCGGTACCATCTTATCGGTTCCGCCTCCCTGCAGCGGGGTGCCGCGGTACGAAGGTCAAGGCGAAGGAGAGAGTGATCCGACCATGACAAGGGCTCGATGACTACATCCCCTATCTCAAGATCACTCAACCACTGTCCAGAGACAAAAAGCAAGTCCAGTGTGTTTCCCCCAGTGTGCGTAGGGCCATGAATTAGTTGGGTCAGATCCATGGCCGTCATGGAAGCCATGAACTCCCGAGCCACCTCAGACGTCTCGCCCACGGACGGCAGGTTGAAATCCCCCATGACCATAAGTCTGGGGGTATCAACCGCCACCGCAGCAATAATGTTGAGTAGCTCAGGCAGGGTTGCTGCCACGCGGCAGGGAGCCAGGTACGTGATCAGCAAGCCCATCTGAACCCCATGGCCCCACTTCACAAGGAGGGATTCACAACCAGCTGTCTGAGGTACAGTGGTCTCCCTGGGCCTAAGGCCTTCTCTAATAATAACCGCTACTCCCCCGCCCCTCCCTTGTGACCTCGGCTGATGGAATGCGCGGAAGCCTGGTGGGCACATTTCTACCAGAGGGACCCCTCCCTCTGGGCCCAACCAGGTCTCCGTAATACCCGCCAGGTCCGCTCCCCCCTCCTGAACAAGATCACAGATGAGGGGGGCTTTATTTACTACGGACCTGGCGTTGCACAACATCAGACGAAGGCCCGGGCCGTGAGGATCTGTGCAACCTGGCAAACGGGTGGAGCCTTGGGGGCCGGAGCACCCTACCGCTTGGAGACAGCGGGTGCGTGCTCCCTTAACATGATATGGCCCCCTGCTCCCGCCATATCTACCCCTCCCACTCACAGTACTGATGGTAAAAACACAGTCCGAACAAGCTCGACCCCCTCCGTTGCCCCCGGGTCCCCCACCCGCCCCGCCGCGCGTCGTGGCCGGGCCCGACCCTCCCCTTGGTGGGTTATCCCCCAAACCCACGCCCCTAATTCCAATACCACCCCCCTCCCCCCCTCCCCAAACCCCTTAAAAGGTTAGACATAGACAATTTTAAAAAACCCCGCAACCCCCTCTTTGCGACATGCCACCTCTCGGGGTTCCAAAGCCCGTCATCGAGGTAGGCCCTCGATAGAGTGGAGGGCCAAGCCTGCGAGAGGGGGGAGTCTCGCAGACCAAGAAGCTCCGCTGCTGAGTACAATTTGGTCATAGTGGCTCGCCATGACCATATCCTAAGGGTCCTAAAAGGACAGGGAAGAAGGTAGGGAAATGGGGAATCTCACACATAATTCACAGGACCAAGTCCACTGTCCCCTCACAACAGAGGACACAGTCACAATCCACAACGACCACAATCCAAGGGGGAAAATCGATCCAACCACCCTCTCACGGTGATTAGGTCAGCTGGTCCGCCCCCATTTGTGGTGAAGTGGCAGCAATAGTGTCAGTATATCCAGTGTCCAGGGATCAGGTCCAAAAAAACCGCCCTCTCACGGCAGTTGGTCCGATGGTCGGGTCCCCACCGCTGGTAAAGTGCTTATGTGTGAATACATCCCGATTCAGCCCTCAGGAGGCCCCAACACCAGGCCACCCTCTCACGGTGGCCAACTGGTGTCCAGCCCTCTTAGCCGAAGGGATGCAGCTATGGACCGACCTCCAATTTTCCATAGCCCTCTCCACAGTCAGGGGGCTCAGCTGGTAGTGAGAACATAGCGGAAGTGAGTCCCACCGGCTAAAGTTGGTCCCCGTGGGCCCGGTCTTAAAAGAGAGCGCTGGGGAGAGACAAATGAGGCGGAAGTGGGGCAGTTGTTTCAAGTCCCCAACCTCCCGCACAACCACAGTTTGAGGCCGCCTAAGGCCTGGGAAAAGAAAGTCAGACCAGGTCCTTTTCGCCCCAGCCATGGTTGCAGGTCTCCCGGTCTTATTTAATTCTCGTTGGTTCATTGCCCCCCCAACTCCTAAACTCCGACTCCAGCTCCAGGAGCTCCAAGGGGGGGGCACCAACGCCCTCCGACCGCCGGCTGCCTCCGCCGCCATCGCCATCGCCGCTGCGCCATCGTCTGGCATCCCAGAGATCTTCGGGGGTGCCCGGCACGTCTTGTAGCTCTTCGGGCAACCCCCCCCGGGCTTAGAAACCCACTGCGTAGCGGCGCCCCGGCGCCTGGACGGCCTCCAGCCTCGGAAAACGCCGCCGACGCCCAGCTGATCGGCCCGGCGTCGGCTCCCGACATCGCGCTGTCCTCTCTGCTCTGCTCAGCCACGGAGGAGAAAAAACCCTCTCCGTGCTGGCAGAGAGCTCCCCTGGCCAGTCCTGGGGGTCATAGCTCCTCCGAACGACCCCAAAGGGCCCAAAAGGTAGGTCGGCGCCCCATCCTCAAATCGCGGTCCCAGCGGGCGCCGCCATCTTGGGCATGCGCAGATTGGTGAAGATGGGATACAAATAAATAAATAAACCCAGAAGTTCAGATTATGTTTTCATTATGTGTGGGGTTAAACAGCAAAAACTCTCCAAATATTATCAAATAAATATTCACTGTTTTTTTTTTAACATTGTAAGAATCCATATCTGTTTTTAGGGCCTCGGTTTGTCAAAGGGTTTTTCATATATTCTTGTAAGTATTAAAAGCACTATTTTTTACAAAAAAATATCGCTATGAATATGCTTACATTGCAAATTAGAGATGATGCAATATAGAGCCAACTACTGGAAGCAGAGCAACAGCAGGCATTTTCTTATCTAATGCTTAGGTTAAGATCAGGGGTGAAATCCAGCAGATTCTGACAGGTTCTGGAGAACCAGTAGCGGAAACTTTGAGAAGTTCAGTAGCGGAAATTTTAAGTAGTTTGGAGAACCTGCAAATACCACTTCTGGCTGGCCCCAGAGTGGGGAGGGAATGGAGATTTTGCAGTATACTTCCCCTGGAGTGGGGTGGGAATGGAGATTTTACAGTATCCTTCCCCTGCCACACCTACCAAGCCATGCCACGCCCACCAAGCCATGCCCACAGAACCAGTAGTAAAAAAAATTAGATTTCACCACTGGTTAAGATGATAAATAAACCTATTTACTGGGGAGTAGAAGGACTTATAGGTAATCCCTGATGTACAACCATTCATTTAGTGACTGTGTGAAGTTACAGTGATAATGAAAAAGTGTCTTATGACCAGTTTTCACACTTACGACCATTAAGCACCTCTATGGTCACATGATCAAAATTCCAGGCTTGGCCATTTATGATATTTGCAGCATCTCAGGGTCATGTGGTCACCATTTGTAACCTTCCCAGCTGGCTTCCAACAAGCAAAGTCAATGAGGGAAGCCAGATTTGCTTAATGACCACATGATTCACTTAATAACTATGGCAAAAAAAGATCATAAAATGGGGCAAAACTCCCTTAACAACCATATATATTTCACATGGATAAGCTAAATAGTGTGAAAAATAAAAGAGAAAAAGAAAAACATGAAAGAAAAAGCTAAAAATGCAAAAAGAAAAAGAATAGCAGAATTTTTTTAGGAAAAAAAAGAAATAAAGAAGTAGAAAGAATAGAATAACAGCATTGGAAGGGACCTTGGAGGTCTTCTAGTCCAACCCTCTGCCCAGGCAGGAAACCTTACACCACTTCAGACAAAGGATTATCCAACATCTTCTTAAAAATTTCCAGTGTTGGAGCATTCACAACTTCTGGAGGCAAGTTGTTCCACTGATTAATTGTTCTGTCAGGAAATTTCTCCTTAGTTCTAAGTTGCTTCTCTCCTTGATTAGTTTCCACTCATTGCTTCTTGTCCTGCCCTCAGGTGCTTTGGAGAATAGTTTGACTCCCTCTTCTTTGTGGGAGGGAGTCCCTCCTTTATCCTCTCAAGATAAAGATATAGAGACACTGCTGAGATATTGGGACACTGTTATCATGTTTCCCCTAGTTCTTCTTTTCATTAAACTAGAGATACCCAGTTCCTGCAACTGTTCTTCATATGTTTTAGTCTCCAGTCTCCTAATCATTTTTGTTGCTCTTCTCTGCACTCTTTCTAGAGTCTCAACATCTTTTTTTACATCGTGGCAACCAAAACTGAATGCAGTATTCCAAGTGTGGCCTTACCAAGGCATTATAAAGTGGTATTAACACTTCACGTGATCTTAATTCTATCCCTCTGTTTATACAGCCCAGAGTTGAGTGAGTGCCAATGTTCTTAAAGTAATTATAAGTACAATTATAAACTGATCTCTCTCTCTAGATTTACATCAAAATTCTTTTTTCTATAATCTATCCTATCTAACCATAAATCATGTTCAATTGTTTTTTCTTTTTTTATGCACAAAGCCCATGAGGGGTTTTCTAGTCATCAATAAACATAGATACTGCCTTTTCTCTACTCCAACAAGTCCATTTGGTCACCTCAGCAGATTCTGTCATCTTCACCAACAATTCTTCAGTCATAGGTATTGCCATATTTTTCCATCTTTGTGCATACAATAGTCTTGCTGCAGTTATCATATATAAAAACAATTCCGTGCCCCCCCAACTGCTTATCTACTAGTCCCAAAAGGAAAAACATCTCCTGGTTTCACAGGGACACTCCCTTTTGAATAAATATGGAGCTGTTTTGCTCTCACTCTTTTCAGAGAAACAATTTTATGCCTTGGGAAGACCCAGCCTATGTATAAGGCATAGTTAAAATAATATTTGTAATCAGTGGTGGGATTCAAATTTTTTTACTACTGGTTCTGTGGGCGTGGTTTGGTGGGTGTGGCAGGGGAAGGATACTGCAAAATCCCCATTCCCACCCCACTCCAGGGGAAGGATACTGCAAAATCCCCATTCCCACCCCACTCTGGGGCCAGTCAGAGGTGGTATTTGCCGGTTCTCCAAACTACTCAAAATTTCTGCTACCAGTTCTCCAGAACCTGTCAAAACCTGCTGCATAGCACCCCTGTTTGTAATATTCCCCATAAAAACCAAGCTATTTTTCAATATACAGGTGAACTTAGAAATATCATTTCCATATAAGTGAAACTGATCAGAAATTATATTCTATTTCCTATATCCAGCAGAATGCTAGTGTCATTTTCCCCTGAAAGATATGATGAGAATATGTGACTATATTTAATTTGACTCACCAGAACATATATAATCTGTTTTACACCTCTGGCCTCATGTCCACTAATGTGAATATTTTTTGCATCCCAAAAGTCATCACCGTGTGTTTTGCCTGTCACAGGATGTTCCTTCTCTCATAGGGTAGAAACAAGTTAATTCTCAGGTGGTCTCCATTCTTAAAACATGGATGGTCCAGCATACTTATTTATGCCAGTGCAAAAAGAAACACATTGAGAGAATTCTGAAAGTAGAGAGCCAGCATTTAGCGCCTCCCAATGTTTTATCAGCTATTTACGATAGCTTTCAGCAGAATCTTCTTCATGGTTTTCTTGTATTTTAGATCACTTATGCCTGGAGGTAAGATTTCAACATACTTCACACAAACCTAATTTGCAAGTTGCTTTACAGGCTCTCAAATTTGTTCTCATTGCCTTCACCCTGTAATTTCCTCACTGCTAAGCAGGAATTTTTTTACCTTTATCTTTTTTTTTCTTCCTGAATTCTTTGTATCATCTATTATTTCTGCCTGTGATATATACTTTCCAAATAATGCACCCGGGAAGTGGAAAACAGAGGCATGCTCGGTTATGTAAAATGTATTCTGATGTAATCAGGAGGTAGATCAGAATATCTCTAAAATCACATCACTTATAGGTGAATCTGTGCAAAAACACAGAAGAGACATTTTAATGAACTGCATTTTGGCAGAAAGTAACAGTTCACACATTATGCCATTGGCCAATGATTTGGGGGACAATGCCACAAAAACATTTCAATTAAACATAGTAGACTCTTCTCTTAAAATGTCTATGGTGATTCTCGGTCAACCAGGTCATGGTTGTCCCGAAGGTGCTTTTTCAAGAGGCAACTGGACTTTCTGGGTTTTCTTTTAAGATGATTCGCTTCTTATTCAAGAAGCTTCTTCAGCTCTGACTGGAAGGTGGGGAACGGAAGGATTTAAACTCTTTGCAATCAGAGCTGAAGAAGCTTCTTGGATGAGAACAGATTAACAGAGTTGGAAGGGACCTTGTAAGTCATCTAGTCCAACCCCTTGCCCAAACAAGAGACCTTACACCATTTCTGACAAATGGCAATCCAATCTCTTCTTGAAAGCTTCCAGTGATGAAGCTCCTACAGCTTCCGAAGGCAAGCTGTTCCATTGGTTGATTGTTCTCACTATCAGAAAATTTCTCCTTATTTCTAGGTTGAATCTCTCCTTGATCAGTTTCCATCCATTATTCCTTGTCTGGCCTTCAGGTGCCTTGGAAAATAGCTTGACCCCCTCCTCTCTGTGGCAGCCCCTCAAATATTGGAACACTGCTATCATGTCTCCCCTGGTCCTTCTCTTCACTAGACTAGCCATGCCGAGTTCCTGCAACCATTCATCATATGTTTTAGCTTCCATCGTATGTTTTAGCCTCCAGTAAAAGAAGTGAAACATCTTCAAAGAAAAACCAGAAAGTCCAGTTGCCTCTTGAAAACAAAGCACTTTTGGGACTCTTAAAATGTTCTTATTAAAGTAATAATGGTATAGCACTTCTTCAGTCAATTTAGATCTGACTTGGTTGTGATGAATATTCTTAGTAAACATTCAAGAGAAGCTCACATCTTTTCTGGAAGATTTTGCCCACCTTATCAGGTTGGTACAATTAACAGATGGTGTCAAGTGCACTTTTGCATGGAAATCATGATTAGACATCAACAAGACGATTTACACTTTAAATCGTGATCGATTTCTTGTAACATAATAAATGTCAGAGTCTACCTAACATGGGTAAATTAAGTTACTACAGGTGTAAATTAATTTGATACACAATTACATGCACATTGAAGAAGTCGAGAACTGCACAGTGATAAGTGCAATGTGTGATTAAAAGTGCCATTAATGTGTGAACAATCCCAAGATCAGATCAGACAATTTATCCTGTAGTATTAAGAATTTATACTTAATATAAATTCTTTTACAAGCAAACACTATGAGACCCTGATTTTTAATGGAAAATTTAATGGAAGGGAGCAATGATGAATATCTTACAAGGTTACCATTTCTTCATCTTCAACACTTGTTTGGGATATATCCTCTCATTCCTATGGAAAAGATGCCTCAATCCTGCCCATATACTATATTGACTTGCATTTATAATACCATGCATGACACTCTCTCTCCAAATTACATATTCATATTCATAGAAGCAGGTAAAGGTCCAGGTGCCTCACCTGTTTGTCATGAGATTTTTGCAATATGGTAAGCAACCAACAATTTCTCTTTTCAGACATGGGCATACAGTGTTCACTGAAGCCCAAAGAAAATCAATAAGAAAACCTGAAAAATGGAAGGAAAATCCATCCAACAAAATTATATTCAGCCTCTGCCAGAGACTGGCATTCAAGGCCCTGTTGCCCTTATTTCTGATAGCTCAGGGGTTAAATGCAGTTTTGCAGGCAAACTCTACCCACAACATTTCAGGTAAACTCTGCCCACAGAGTTTGATCCTTGAGGCCACAGCTCAAGATTGACTCAGACTGAAGTGAAGAGCAGGAAGTAGGGCCAAGGCAGGCTTAACAATAGCATCTGAGCTGATATGGGCACAGGATGATGGACTTCCCTATATCATTTCCATATCTTTAGACCCAGCATATATCAAAGATATTTATTTTATTATTTGTAGACATCCAAATAAAATTGTTATGCTCAAAGAAATGTGTGTTCAGCTCCAGGGCAAAACCTGGATTTTTATTCAGATGCCATGTTGGAAAAGGCTGATGAGAATACTGTAGAGCGAGGGTGTCAAACTGGCGGCTCACGGGCCAGATGCGTTACATGTAGGCCATGCCTATCCCGGCTCCATAAAGGCTAGAAATATCATGATACGTCGTGATATGTCACGTGACACGATTGAGTTTGACACCCATGCTGTAGAGAGCCAAGAAAAGAAACCCATGCTCTCTACATGGGGCTCCCCTTGAGGAGCACCCGGAGGCTCCAGCTGGTCCAGAATGTGGCTGCGCAGGTGGATATGGGAGCGACGTGGCGCTCCCATGTGTGACCCCCTCCTGCGTGAGCTGCACTGGCTCCCGGTGGTCTTCCGGGTGCGCTTCAAGATTTTGGTTACCACCTTTAGAGCGCTCCATGGCCTAGGACTGGGGTATTTACGAGACCGCCTTCTGCCACCAGTAGCCTCTCACCAACCAGTATGCTCCCATAGAGAGGGACTTCTTAGGGTGCTGTCGATCAAACAGTGTCGACTGACGGCCCCCAGGGGGAGAGCCTTCTCTGTGGGAGCACCTGCCATCTGAAACGAGCTCCCCCCAGAGATACAGAGGATCACTGATCTGCATGCTTTACGCTGTGCCCTTAAAATATTCCTATTCCAGCAGGCCGGCCTGGCCTAACCTCTTTTTAAATTGTTTTTAAATTTTTTAAATTTTAAATTTGTCTTATAAAATTGCGGTTTTTAAATTTTGTTTTCTGGGCCAAATTATTTAATTGTATTTTTTAACATTTGTATTATATGTATTTTATCTTTTGGCTGTTCACCACCCTGAGTCCTTCGGGAGTAGGGCAGTATATAAATTCAATAAATAAATAAATAAATAAATAAATAAATAAATAAATAAATATGATGATGATGATGATGATGATGATGATGATGATGATGATGATGTATCATTGAACAAATTAACCCAGAGTTCTTGACGGAGACACAAATGACCAGGCACAAATGATCCTACTTCAGATACATTATAGAAAGACCTGGGAAGGGCAGAAGGAAAGAGAAGGATAACCAGCAGCAAGGCAGATGGACTCAGTTACAGAGGCAATGAGTGCTTAATTGGGAGACTTTAAAGACCAGGTTAGTGACAAATCTCACATTTTGGTTGTGTACTAGTACAGTGTTTGAAATAAATAGATCATAAAATCTATTTATCAAATCAAACTACATGGTCACTAAGTGTTGACACTGACTTGATGGCACATTATCATTAAAAAAATAAATAAATAAAGGGTGCTCTGGGTTTAAATGAGTTTAAAGCAGAAAATTGAATATCCTTAGAATGCTTCTTCATGAGCAGTTGTTATTGGGGTGGGCAAAGTGCTTGGATTTTTATTCTTTGAAACCCAATGGAACACTGGATAGACATTATATAAAGGAGTCAGGATTCGGTTCAGCTGTGTGTGTCTCTGTCTGCAGGATAATTTTCCTGAAGGGAACTGTCTGATGTGGGGGATAAAGCCAGCAAAAGAAGGATGGAATCTCGAAAATGAGCCAAAGGGGCTGCAGAAAAAAAGATCCAGAAAATAAAATTCCTCAACTCATCCTTCTAAAAGAAGCTTTTGGACAGTGGCTTAAAATGCTCTTGACTGCTCCATTCTTAAGGCCCCTTTGTTCCTCTGATCATTTAATTGGGTAGAATTCCAGCTGCCATATCTGCCTGCTTCCCCCAACCAGTTTTGTCTCACTGCTGGAGTTAGAAGCAGCAGTGAATAGTAGGGAGTGGGAAATAATGTTGTTTGTGAGTTTTTTAACTTGCACAGTGTCCATAATCTTCGAAAGGGAAAGCTAGAGGCTTCCAGGGCAATCTAAAAATAGATTGTCTGGGCTTCTAAATCATCTGAAAACTCTGGTTGATAAATTATGCTCTCCAACTTGTACAAGGGAGGTATTGTCCTAACAAGCAGGGGAAACAACAGTACATCTTAAAATAAGCAATTATGCTCCTCCAAAATATTGCCAAACTATACAATTCCCATTATCCTTAGGGAGTGTGGCCAATCCTGAGAGAAGGGATGGATGGGTTATAATTTAGTAGAATATGGAACACAAAATCCTTATTGGGATCAAGAGTTCCCACATACGGTTTAGGACACATAACCTCCAGGGACTTTTAACATCTGAATGCAGGATTTTCTTGAATTTTAGCAATCATAGTGGTGGGGAATAACAACATGTGTTGCAGCCCAAGAATATTTGGAAGAGGGCCCAGATAAATAAGTCATTTTCTTCAATCCTTCATCGTGGAGCCAAAAAGATGACCAAATAGAAAAACACATCTCCCAAATCTGCTTTATCATAGCAGTGAGTTATTCCTGGGATGGAGGAGCAAAAAATGCCAGGAGAGTATCCCAAGAGTATATAGTCTCAGCAGGATCTCTTGGGAGTTAAAAGTAACTTGATAGAATGTAATCAATTGATCAATCAGAAAAACGAACAGTACATGGGGTGGAGTTGGGTTGAGTGCAATTCCTTGCTATTCATTTTCAGATGGGTCAGAACAGTGCAAGAACCAGTTTGGCATAGTGGTTAAGGCATCAGGCTAGAAACTGGGAGGACTGGGAGGACTGGAAGTTCCTGTCCCGCCTTAACCACAAAGCCAGCTGGGTGATCTTGGATCAGTGAATTTTTCTCAGCCCTAGGAATGAGGCAATGCAAACCACTTCGGAAAAACCTTGTCAAGAAAACTGCAGGGATTTATTCAGACAGTGACCAGGTGTACATGCTGACTTAGAAGCATATGTTTGCATACACAGAGAGAGAGAGAGACACCCACATAAAACCTCCTACAACTGTTCCATAGATATATAGTTAAGTCTGGCCTAATTACATTGTTCTGCTTCCTCCTCCATTTAGAGCTGATATGAACAGCTAATACAAAATCTTTCCATCTCTAATCAGAGGAGAGGCTGCAGAGGTGGTATTCAGCAGGTTCTGACCAGTTCTGGAGAACCGGTAGCGGAAATTTTGAGTAGTCCAGAGAATAGGTAAATACCACCTCTGACTGGCCCCGCCCCCATCTATTCTCTGCCTCCCGAGTCCCAGCTGATCGGAAGGAAATGGGGATTTTGCAGTAAACTTCCCCTGGAGTGGGGTGGGAATGGCGATTTTACAGTATCCTTCCCCTGCCACGCCCACCAAGCCACGCCCACCAAGCCATGCCACACCCACAGAACCGGTAGTAAAAAAATTTGAATCCCACCACTGAGAGGCTGTGATAGTCTCACTCCTCTCTAGTTCCCATAAGCTTTCGTTTTCTATCTGCAGCTGTGAATCAATTTCAGAGAAAGGAGAGATAAGCAAGCGACAGAATACTGTGTTGCTGAAACAAATGTGACTAATGGGAGGGTATCTTAAGCATTTCTCTAACTGAGGAATCTGAAACTCTCCTTTTGCGATTTAAGAGTGGCACAGTCCATGCCAATCCTTATGGTTAGCCAGAAAGTAACATGTTATTGTATAGTGCAATATGATATTCTGTCGTGCTTGTCTGTGAATGTGTGTTGAAATTATGGGTTCATGAGAAACATGATCTTTACTTTGTGTAAAGTAATACTGTCCGAATTCTTATACGCACTGTAAAGATTGGAAACATGAAACTTTTCTCTTAGCATATAAAGGGTCATGAAGCATTCATCACAATCCCATTAACTTTGATAGTTTATTCTGGAAATCCAGCCTCTTTATATTTACCGTATTTTTCGGAGTATAAGACGCACCTACCTTTTTTGGTGAGGAAAACAAGAAAAAGAAATCTACCTCTGCCTCTGTTCCCAGCAATTTTGCCTCATTGCAGCAAACAGCAAATAGCCTGCTTTACTTTCATTTTCGTTTTCGGCATAGCTTGATTAGCACAAGGAAAAAAAATCTGCTCCCAGCAATTTACCTCCTTGCAGCAAGCAGCAGAGGCCCACGCAAAACAGCTGAGAGTCGGGAGGCCGATCCAATCAACTTGTGCTAATTAGGCTGTGCTGAAGCTGAAAGTATTTCTTCTTGCTGCTTGCTGCAAGGAGGTAAACTGCTGGGAGGCAGAGGCCAAAAGGTGGGGGCCAGTGGGTGGGCGGGGCTACATTCAGTGTCTAAGACACACCTAAATTTTCATCCCCTTTTAGGGGGAAAAAGGGGCGTCTTATACTTCAAAAAATACGGTAAATAAATTTAAATAACATGTACTTCCTTTAGGTGAGAACTTTACAGTGCCAACTCCTTAGACATCTATACAGTGACTTAAATTAGATGATTTAATACCATTCCATGTATTCCTATATATGAAATGTAAACAAATAAAATTGTAATCCTTAAGCATATTCACTCGGAATTGAATCGCAAATGTTTACAGGGATAAAATGTTAATGCAGGTACAACCAAACCAACCCACTACAGAACAGAATATTGTCTATAAACTTCTCAGTTCCTCTTTACGAGGTGTTAAAAAGGTAATCTTAGGTTCATGGGGCACTTTTATTTCATATTCTTCTGACATTTCTGTCTCCTCTTCCCGTATCATGACTGAAGGTTTCTTCATCATGCCAGACATTTCTGCAAATTAAAAAAAAGAAGCAAATTATTTGGTTTTTTAAACTTTTCTACATTATTAGCATCCTACATTATTTCTGGATATATCATTCAAACATTTCTCTGAACCCAAACTCATGAGTAATAAAGACTTCAGTTTCACTTGTCAGTTGTGATAGGTACAGATGTTTTGTTTGCAATTGGATCCTTTTTTTAAAAAAAATTAAAGATTCAGAATGCTTTTTGATTCTGAAATTCAGGATTCAAATCTGTGTTCTCTTCAGAAAGGTAAGGAGACTATCTGGGCCTACATATAAACCTGTCAAAAGAAAGACAACCAGATTTGGGCTGCAAAAATCTGGATGACCAGGAGATGGAAGCAAAACGTTAGAGGTTTCTATATAGTATGTTCTGTATGTTCTCTAGTCAGGAACCTCTGAGTCTAGCTTACTCACTCCCCACAGCCCACTTTGACAGACAACTCCACCAAGATATCAGAATGGAAACTGGTGAAATCATCCATTGTGCAAATCTATATTTCATGTTGAAATCCATGTTCAATTTTGCAACTATTTTTAAGTAGGTCAGAAAGACCTAAAACAGAAATAGGGTAATATTTCCTTGGGGACCTTGAACAATATAATGCAATTTGGCCTATATGCTTGACGTAGCTTCATTCCTTGTATAGCAGCCGGCATTTTTTGCCTTAAAAGCATCCCTTTCAGTTTGAACAAAGCGGGGGGGGGGGGGGAGAGAAAATGTCGGATGATACTGTCATGTCCTCAATCCACAACCAACTTCTACATTAAAGACCACAGCCAGAAATTCTGGAATAGGAAATTTTGCATCTGAAGGCATCTTAAGAGAAGCCCTTGAAAATCTTCCCAGGAGGATGTTCCCAGGAAGGGCCTAGATATAAGGATGCTGAAAAGCCTTGCTGAAAATACTGCAGGGAAATTTTTCAATGCCAGTAAAGAATCAGCTCCAGCCATCTATTAAATGCCTTCCAATGACTATCTTAACAAAGGTGTGGGTCATTGGGACACAAGAGACTAAGACCATATTTCCCCAAAAATAAGACTGGGTCTTATATTAATTTTATTTTTTATTTTATTTTTTATTTTTATTATTCATATTTCTATGCCGTCCACTCTCTGAGGACTCGGGGTGGCTTACACCAAAGACAGTATACTAAATAGCATATTGGCCCCAACAATCTGGATCCTCATTTTACCCACCTCGGAAGGATGGAAGGCTGAGTCAACCTTGAGCCGGTGAGATTTGATTCACTGATCTGCTGAACTAGCAGTCAGCTGAAGTAGCTGCAGTACTGCACCCTAACCACTGCACCACCTCGGCTCATAATTTTTGCTCCAAAAGACATATTAGGCTTTATTTTCTGGTTAGGTCTTATTTTCAGGGAAATATGGTACTAAATGCATCCGTTTTGCTGATGAACTTAACTGGGGCTTATTTTTGGGATAGGGCTTATATTATGAGCATCCTGAAAAATCATGCTAGGGCTTATTTTCCAGTTGGGTCTTATCTTGGGGGAAACACATTATCTCTTCTCCATTACTGTTTGCCTATCATTTTGCAGTTAAATCCATAACCTATCCCCTGCCACACAGAGAGAGCAAATAGTTTGCAGGCCTCGGTGCAAATTTTATTATTTTGTGGGAAGGTTCACATCGTTTGGTTTGATTTGCAGAACTCAAACCATGTCTGGCCCAAGACGTGAGGCGTGATGTGCCCACCACAAGAAGCCACAATATGATGAAATCAAATAGAAACATGGGATCTCTTAAAAGATGAAAGCACCTCCCCAAAGCCATAACAGAGTAGATCACACATATATATCAGGACCTATACTCACCAGAAAGCTCCAGAGGATTAGCTCTGTTTGTTTTTCATTATTGATTATATTTGTCATGGGGGTTATTCACTCTGCTTCTGTTTCACTCAGCATAGTCATAGCTCAAAGTAAAATGTGACACCTGAGCTGTAGCTTATAACTGGCTACGTGTGTCTACATGTACTAACTATTGTGTTTGTATTTGCTAGGGCTAAGTGTTCCTTGATCAACCAGGGGTACAGCCAACAGGCTTGGAATTCTTCATGATAAATGGCTTCAAAAATTTCTACCAAGGCTTAATATTAAGCTATTTGATAATGGAAAAGAAATCTCTGAATCAAATTTAAGATGAATTCTGTAGTTGACAATGGACAATAGTTTAGGGAAAAGATTAATTAATTAACCATACTGGTGTGAAAAACCATCAGTGTGGAATCTTGTATTATCTTTGTAAATTCAAAAATCAAGGAATGAGGAGGGGTATCCTGTGTTCATTATGCCAACGGTTCTCAACAATTTGCAATCTCTCTGATTTCTCATACCCATGGAAAGACATCTAGGAAGAACTTTCCCCATGTCCAGGTCAAAACCTATGGGCAGCTTGGGAGGCTGTAAAGTAAGGGAGAGGAATTTTTAATCTATGCCAGGATTACAACATGTGCTAGCATGACAATTAAATTGATTCTAACAAAGGATAGAGGAAGAGTACTTTCAAGCAATCAGCTCAATTTTTCTGGCGCTCTATAATGAATCATTCCAGGATTTTTAAAAAAACCAATTTTATATTTTAGATTGTCTCCTTAAATTGTTAATTCATAAATCAGACCCTAGGCTGAGCATCAATGTTAGTAATACAAATAAAATAGGAACTTGATATTTTATTTTATTATTTTTGCGGTATTATTACACTATATCAGGGGTGTCAAACCCACAATGATACGTCATCACGTGACATATCACAACTTTTTCCCCCTTTGCTAAACCGGGGATAGGCATGGCCAGCGCATGATGCATCCAGTCCGCGGGCCGCAAGTTTGACACTCCTGTACTATATCATTATTAAGCAAAGAAACAACAGGAGGAAAAATCTTTTGTGTATGTTCCAAACTGCCTCAAGAATTGCTCTCAACCCCGACTCCAGCCTCAGGACAGTTTTTCCTTTTCACCCAGGCCTCTTTGAGTTGGATTATAATTCTAGCTACTATTTTAATTAGATTTTAGCAGTTTGCATTTTATTTTGGATTGTTGCTTTAAACATTTATTTTATTTTTATTTTATTTTTTTACTCACATTTATATGCCGCCCTTCTCCCAAAGGACTCAGGGCGGCTCACAACAATAAAACACAAGACAATAAATTAATGCTAAAACAGTCCAATTACAAAATTAAAAATCCCAACAATTAAAACTAAAAACTCCCAGCAGATCAAGAGATTTGCTGAAAAAGCCATGTCTTCAGGCCAGTGCGGAAAGAGCGGAGGTCGGGGGCCATCCGGAGCCCAGCGGGTAATTCATTCGAGAGGGTTGGTGCGGCCACAGAGAATGCCCTCATCCTAGGCACCACCAGCCGACATTGTCTGGCCTATGGCACCCGGAGGAGGGCAGCCCTATGTGAACGCACAGGGCGGTGGGAGGCCGGTAGGAGGTGGTCCTGCAAGTACCCCGGGCCCATGCCATGTAGGGCTTTATAGGTGAGGACCAGCACCTTGAAGCAGATCCAGAGGACCACCGGCAGCCAGTGCATCTCATGGATGGAACATCTCATGGATGGAAAGGAAGGTATATGTGGAAATAATGTAAAAGGCCTTGCTCGAGTATACCTGTTTCCCCCAAAATAAGACATCCCCTGATAATAAGCCCAATCGGGCTTTTGAGTGCATGGCAATAAGGCCAAGTGCTTATTTCAGGGTTCAAAAAAATATAAGACAGGGTCTTATTTTTGGGGAAACACGGTATGTGTGTGTGAACTGGTAGCGCCGGTGGCGGGAGGCTCCGCCCACCCGCCGGGACGTCATTATGTCCCATTTTTTACCCTCTGCACATGCGCAGAAGGCTCCCATTCCTGAACCAGTAGCAAAGGTAAGTAGATTTCACCGCTGGTATGTATGTATGTGTGTGTGTGTGTATGTGTATGTGTATATATATATATATATATATATATATATATATATATATGTATGTATGTATGTATGTATGTATGTATGTATGTATATATATATATATATATTAAAGGTAAAGGTAAATGTTCCCCTCACACATATGTCCTAGTCGTTCCTGATTCTAGGTTGATCGACAAGCTCAGCATCTTAGCCACTGAGCCACCCCCCCAATATATATATATATATTTCTGCAATTAAAAAAATGAAGATGAGGAGGAAAAAGAAATGCTAGGATTTTTGGAGAGAGAGCATTGTTTAAAGAATTGTTACATACCTCCCCCACTCCCACCCTCCCCCTTTTCCAGGCAATATTGATTCTAGTATGCTACTTCACATTCCCTTGCTCTACAATTAAAAATAAGTTCTGGGCCATAGATGTATCATTAAATGCCAAGTTGGAGCATCAGGCTGCAATTACAACTCTACACTCCCTGATGAGGGTTTGTAAATGTCTCCAAGTGTCAGAAGACAAAGGCCATTGCATCTGTATTATTATACCCTGAATTCTTTCCCTGCTTCTATTAGAAGGATGAGGTGGGTGTGATAAGAGCTACAGGTTTACTCCCAAATGTCAGATACAGGAAGCCATTCTCCATACCTGATGGAACAATACCACCACAATCTTGCCTGCTCACCTCTAGCTGTGAAAAATAGCCAAAACCAAGGAAGATTGTGCAATCTTATCTATGATATCTACAGCTGGGCTTTGCTTACCTTGCCAGGTTCTGTGCTTTGCTGGATGAGGGACTCTCTGGTGTCCTGTGCTTGAGCTCCAGAATGGAGGTATGATTGGATATGAATTCAATAAACAACTTCATGTCCTCCTTTCTATTTTCAAAACCCCTATATCAATGGTCCCCAACCTTTCTGGCATTAGGGACCGGTTTTGGAAGAAAAATTGTCTTCCACAGACTGGTGTGTGTGTGTGTGTGTGTGTGTGTGTGTGTGTGTGTGTGTGTGTGTGTTATGGGCAACCTAGATCCCGCACATGCTCAGATGAAGCTTCACTTGTTTGCCTGCCACTTGTTTAGCCCAGTTACTAACAGCCACAGACTGGTACCAGTCTATGGCCCGGGGGTTGGGGACCCCTACTCTATATCACAGTACTACGAATAAAGTTTAATTCAACTTATCTTTAGCATTTCAACCTGTACAAGGCTTGAAGCATTATTCTTTTAATGTACGTAGAACTCTGAAGATGGCAGTGCTCCTGTTCAAGCTGTGTTATTGTCTAAGTGACACTGTAGACCTAGCTTGACACTTAATTGAGGGGCAGACCTTTTTTCGTGTATGTGGACGGGCTAATTGTGGTTGCTACACAAGGACTACCTATAGATTTTCTTAGCTCAGGTGGAGTAAAGCTCAAATGATTCTTAAAGCTAACTCAAAGTTTTGCATGCTGACAATATGACTAATTTTTTCCTCAGGCAATGTTACAAGTAACCCAGATCTGATCTGCAAAGATCCAGACAACCATCAGAGGACAGCAAAGAAATAACTTTCTATACCTCTTTTCTGCCCTCTAGTGATATTGATTTTGCTACCTCATCTGTTTGCTCTAGGCTAGGACAAGGATCCCCAACCCCGGGCTGCGGCCCACTACCGGGCCGTGGCCTATTCAAAACCGGGATGTGCAAGCAGCAGGCCAGCGTGCACACAAACACGCAGCTCGACTTGTGCAAATGGAAGACTGGCTTGAGCAGTGGGCTGATAGGCACGCACATGCACATGTGAGCACGCCGGCCCACTGCTCGCATAAGTTTAATTGCGCAAGCGTGTGCATTCCAGCCCACCACTTATGAGGCCCAGTTCCTCCCTCAACCCTCCCCAGCCCGGCCGCCAAGCCGCAAAGATTGGAGACCACTGCTCTAGGGAGTCTAGGCAATGTCATATACTCTCATTTCCAAAAATTTTTACCAAACTTTGCATTGCATGAGTACATCTGGAGCAGCGGTGAGTTCTACTTACCTTTACTACCGGTTTACAACAGGGCGAACCGGTAGTAAAGGTAGTACCTTTACTACTCGCTTTACTCGCATGCGCGCACGCTCTTCTGCGCATGCGCAGAAGCATTCTGATGACGTCGGGATCGGTGGGCGGAGCCTCCCACCGGTTTTACTACCGGTTCTATAGAACCGGTGTGAACTGGGGGCAACCCACCACTGATCTGGAGGGAACATTCATTTTGAATGAATACAAAGCTGAATACAGTATTTCCCAAAACTTAGAATATATTTCTAATATATTTCCCAATTATAGTTATTAATCAATCATTATTATGAATTCAGTATCACTAACTGCATACCCACAATATATTCCTTTAATCTACAAAAGCTTATTTTCAGAGCTCGGAAGAAAAGTACTAGTTGCAAGGCAAGATCCTTAGGCAAATCTTTAAAATATAGAATCTATTTTATATGGGGAAGTTGTTTGTTCAGCTAGACCAGTATTACTTACTCTTACTTTGAAGTAAGTGTCTAGGAACCCATCACTTGCCAACTGATACTAAGAGAAAATCCTTGCTTCACCCAGAGACGTGAAATGGCTTTACTTACTTTGCATTTTCACACTATTTCTCTCTCCTCCCCCAATTATCTGTTATAATTAAATTCTCCATTGGGCTGGCTATTGATTTTCAGGGATTGGTTCACTACAGTCCCTTTCTTGGTTCAGACCAGGGGTGAAATCTACTTACCTTCCTTACCGGTTCGGAAGTGCCTGCACCACATGTCACGTGCAGGCGCACACCTTCCGTGCATGCGCAAAACCTTCTGTGCATGTGCAGAAGGTAAAAAAACATTACTTCCTAGTTAAAACCAGGAAGTAATGATACCCAGGCAGTGATCACTACAGGATTGCTGAACCACAAGGAAAAATCGCTACCGGATCGGGTGATCCGGTCCGATCTGGGAACATTTCACCCCTGATTCAGACAATTTACAGTATATAATCAGCTGTCTCCAAATATTTTGTTTCTTTCGGATGTGCTCTTGTATCTCTCGTTTATATTCAGTTCCATTTCCCCTTCAGACACTTTGCTTTCCAAAAAAAATTGTAGCCCAGGATTGCAATGCTATGCACTGTTTTTCTCACTTCTTATATGATTAAACTGGTTTTGCACATGTGGAATACAATTCTAAGATCTAGCTCCATCAGTGCTGATTGCAGCAGACATGCTTTCCTCTCAGCATGACCTAAAAGTAAATCTGATCTTGAAATTTCCTCGGCCAACATCTAAAAAATTCTCAGACATTCCCTCTGTAGTTGGTGCCTGTGTTTTGATATATAGCTACATTTTATTTTACTATCTGAAACCTGGCAGTTGTTATTTGGTGGCATACCTGCAGTAGCATTTAGTATTCGTATTAGCTTCTTCATTCTCCTTTGAAGCTCACCACAATCCAAGCAATCCAAGGAAGCATTTGCTTTTTGAGCTGAAAGTATCACATACAACGTGCAACCCAAATATGTCATTCAGAACGTGATGGGGAAACTGGGAAAATGTTTCAAACTGTTGACTAAATTTTTATGTATTTTCTTCGGTGCCAGGGGCAATGATCAAACTATGCTTAAACGACTTTAGAAGCAGCGTGTATGCATCTGTGTGAGCATGTGCCTGCATGTGTGCACGTGCCTTTAAGTCAATTTTCTAGGGCCTAACTAGCTCTTGCAGCTTTCTTGGCAAGGTTTTTCAGAAGTGATTTGCCATTACCTCTTTCCTAGGGTTGAAAGAAAGTGCCTGGCCTAAAGTCACATAATCGGCTTTATGCCTAAAATTCAATCTCCCAGTTTCTGGCCTGATGCTTAAACCCAGGGGTGTCAAACTCAAGGCCCACGGGCCAGATGGTTAGATCTGGCCCGCGGGACTGTTCTGGAAAAAGTGAAGGACCAGCCGGTGGTGCCTCTGCTAGCAAAAATGGAGCTCAGGAGGCGTCCCTTAGAGGCCGCATTTTCAGCCGTGATGGCCTCCTGCAGCCCTCTACCAGTGAAAATGGAGCTCTGGGGGCCCACATGCGCCCCCCCAAGTTCCGTTTTCACTGGCAGAAGGCTGCAGGAGGCCATTGCCACTGAAAACGGAGCCCTGATGCAGTCCTCAATGAAATCGAGTTTGACACCTCTGCCTTAACCACTACAATACTACACCAAATTATTCTTCAAAGTTTGGATATTTAGCCATGAAAACAAATAAGGGAAAACTGGCAATGGGTTATATAATCTCTTAATAAGAGGCAGAATAATGTGAAGTGTATTTCCTGCTGTCCTCTGTAGCTCTCACCAATTGCCCCCCTTATAGATTACTACTGCTGAATCAAGACTAATATCCAATTAAGTCCAATGGGGAAATTGTTCCTTATGCTCAGACATTGTTGAATTACAACTACCATCTCTCTCTCTCTCTCCTCTCCTCCCTCCCTCTCTCATTTTCTGTCATTGTCTTTTGCTTCCCTCTGTCCCCAATGGTTTGCCAGGAATAGGACAGATTTCTCCTGCCAAGGGTCTGATTTTCATCTATTCCAGAAGGCTATTGAAATTGGGTCAAGAACTGTATGCAAACAATGGTGACCCATCCTATTTTTCAAGAAAAAAACTCTACCCTCCTCTGATTTTGAGATAAATCCCCAGATGCAAATCAAACAATTGTGATTTCTCACTAATTGCAGCAGCATAATAGAAAATATTACATCATCAGCGTTCTATCCTACTATCTTTTTAACACTTAGATTTTAAAATGCTATTGCAGTATCTGAATGAGGTATCTTCTCAGTAATTTCCTGCTGATGGCCTCCCTGTTACCACATTTTCTGCTGGAGCTTTTGTAGCATGATACTCTTACTGTGGGCCATAAAAGTTATTCCCTATGCACTGACCCAGTTACATAAAACATGAATGCTTTATTTCAGGGAAGGGGGGAAAAAGTCTTTGGACATATCCTCTCTGATCATTTTTTTGACATTTTGCAAAAAACAACAACACACAACTGGATGACGGTGTTTAGCATCAAAACGTGAAATCACGTCTGTCTCTGGAGCAGTTGTGTTTTTTTAAAAAAAAATTGGAAAAATAACCATGCAATAGCGAAACACAATAAGAATTTTTTTTATTTTTTCTTGCTTCGTAAATATATTAATGTTTGTTGTTGTAGACTAAGCTGCTTCCCTTCTGCCATTAATCATTGAACATCTGGACAATAATGTACACAATAAGAATTTTTTTTATTTTTTCTTGCTTCGTAAATATATTAATGTTTGTTGTTGTAGACTAAGCTGCTTCCCTTCTGCCATTAATCATTGAACATCTGGACAATAATGTGCTTACCAGTGGCTTTCTTTGATTTCAAAGTATTCTTATTTCCTCCGATAGCAATCATAGGGAACCTTTGACCTGTCAACCTAATTTTCTATCCAGCCTACAAAATTTTTAAGGGGGCTCACCCAAATTCCAAATCCCTGTTTCCTCTCCCACACTTTGACTTTCTGCCTTTAGATGTTCTGCCCTATCCTGTCCTTTAAAACAGGGGTCCCCAACCCCCAGGCCATGGACAGGTATGGTCCGTGACCTGTCGGGATCCGGGCTGCACAGCTGCAGGTGAGCAGTGGGCAAACGAAACTGTGCATTTGTGAGATGTAGGTTATGCGTCCTCCCCCACCCCCACCCCTGGTCTGGAGAAAATTGGTTGCCTTCCATGGAACCAATCCTGAGTGCCAAAAAGGTTGGAGGCCGCTGCTTTAAAATACAGAGAGCTGCCATGGTTTGTACTTGTGATTTTCCACAGGAAGAGCAGCTACTCTATTCCTGTAATTCCTTGTTTAAAAATACTTCCGGGTGATTGGGGAGAGTTTGAAGATGAGGATTTTGGTGTCAGAGTCAGGGAAGAAGATTGAAGCTGTCATTCTAGAGGGAATTTTTAAGGTTGGGAGGCGGGAGGTGAAGAGAGAAAGTATCATTGCAGGCCAAGATTTGTGCATTTTCAATCACTGGGTAAATCCAGCTACATAGAGCAGCCTCAAAGGCGAAAAAAACCCTTGGAACACTTCAGTTCTTCCTCAGCCTTTATTTTTTTTCCCAAAATGCCAGCAGTGGCATAACACACTTACTCATTTCTCCCTGGATGAAAGAAAGGATAAAACGTGCTACTTCCAGGACCTGTGTCAGGATATAACAACTGTGGGCCCAGGAAAGGGAAGAGAAGGAAGACATTTGCAGAGCTTATTTTCAAATCTTGAGGAATGACCCAGATGGAACACCAAAGAACCAGCCCTACTTTCTCCGCATCTCTCTTCCTTCTTTCCTCATTCCTCACTTTCCTTTCTGCATTCCTCACTTTGATGTTGGAGAAGGCTCCATAGAATACCATGGGCAGCCAAGAAAATAAACACATGGATCATGAACACATCAACCCAGAATTCTCACTCAGGATACAAATGACCACACTCAAATTATTGTACTTATGACACATTATGTGAAGACCGAGCTCTCAGGAGAAGGGTCTAATGTTGGGAAGGAAAGACAAGATGAGGACAACTAGGAGCAAGGTGGATGTAGAATGCTACACTAGTGATAGGTGCATTATTGGAAGACCTGGAAGGACCAGGTTGGAAACAAATTGTAATCTGGAAAAATCTATCTGTATGGATGCTAAGAATTAACATGAACCTGATGGCACATAATCAAATCAAAGAAAATGCTATCATTAACATAGCATGCAATAAGTTATTATTACCGATAAAAGAGAATATTTGTAACTTAGGGTTGAAATGAGGGATCCCTGGTGCTCTCTGAGCTTACTTGTTTTCTTACAGACATTTCATTACCACACTAGGTAATAACATCAGAGTTGTTGCTGATGTTACCTAATTTGGGTAATGAAATATCTGCAAGAAAAGAAACAAGCGCAGAGAGCACTAAGGACCTCTCAAATTATTATTAGTTACTAATGATTAACAATTAAATGATAATTTAATATATAATTATGAATACAGTATACAATAAATTATAAATTTATATAGAATCGGGGAGGAGGGGAAATGCATCTTGTAATATTTCATATAGGGTAGCATGCAGCCATTATTCTGAAACTAGCAACGCAGATAAAATAGAGCCTTCAGAACATAGTAGCATAGTTAATGCCTCTAAGATAATGTCCATGGAAACATAGTACAGTAAAATTTCAATTTAATAGACTAATTTGGAGAACAGGGTGTCCATTATTCCCAGTTGCCCGTTAAATACAAACGTGTATCTTTTGCATTAACTTAAGTCATTTGCATAATGACTTAAATAGATGGTAATGACATAATTCACTACAAATGTCATAATATGAAGATAAAATTAAGATAAATTTCGCTACATTTTCCAGGCTACTTCCAATGCCTCGTTCATTATTTTGAGGTGATGTCTGGAGAATCCTCAGGGGATTGAGAAATTTGATCCATTGCATCTGAAATCTGCTCAAAGGGAATCTGTTACACTGAGGATGCAAACACCAAAATAAGGAAGAGGTAAAGAATCCCACAAGGATAACTGGAACTGGAGAAGCCAAGGCACCATGTGGTTGCAACCGATGCCAGCCTGTAACAGTCCATAGGGACAAACAGATCTTGGGTCACGAACAATTGAAACTGCTCTAAGAAATACCTTTCAGAGGAACCTGGCTCTCAATCAGATTCTGTACCGCCTTCTGATATTTCTCCTCAGCCAGAAGAAGTTGTTCCACCTTGATGTTTGAAGACCATTCCTCATTCAGGAGAGGATCACCTTCTCTTCCCAAGGAATGGTACATTGCCCACACGCTGAACCCTGCCTTGCCTAGTTTTCTCAGGAGCTTCCCTCCAATTGTACTCTTAGAAACTAAGATCATGATTGCGTCTCCCCTTCTGGTCAATGTTTCTCTTCATTTCCCGAATGACTCCAAAGGAGGACAGGAAGACGACAAAGCTGATAACACTCGCAAGGCAAAAGCAGGCAACCACGTAAAAGATGCAGGAAAGGGTTGAAGCAAGAGTTAAATCTGTTACTAGGAGAAAGATCTTAAAGAGGTGAAGTCCCATTATACCAGCCAGAGTTATACTTCTTGCTCCTTTGCTTACTAGCTTGCAGAGAAATCTTCTGGAAGGTAGGTGCGTGGTATGCAATTATGTCATTAGAAAAACACCCACTCTTGTGAAACTTGTATAAGTGAGTCCCAGCCCTGCTGGGAGATTGAATCGTTGCCCCAGCTAGAGTAGCAAACTGCATTTCTAAATCATTTTCTCTGTCGAGAGGGTCAGAGGTGCTCATGAGATCTGGCAGCCCTGTATCAAGATTTTTCACAATAGCTTGCTAGGCTGAAGACCAAGATTGGCTGAAAGGTTGCAGTTCCCCAGAGCCATTCAAGTCAGTGAAGTCTAGACTAGCTGCAAAGAACCAGTTGAAGTTAATTTCACAAGAAAGGGAGAGGAGAGGAGAGGAGAGGAGAGGAGAGGAGAGGAGAGGAGAGGAGGGGGAGGGGAGGGGGGAGCAGAGGAGAGGAGGGGGGAGAGGAGAGGAGAGGAGAGGAGAGGAGGAACATTGCTAAATTAAAGTTACCCTTTTAAGATACCAAAACATTCCAGCTTACTGGTAGATTTATTAGGCAAAGTCAAGATCAGAGAATTCTTTAGCAGGAAATTGCAGGAAGGGGAGCAATTTTAAAATGGCTTATGATCAGAATTGGTATTTATATCATCCTTTTAAAAATCTATACAGCCATTTCTGCTTCTGTTCTGGATGATGTTTTTGCCAAGGCTGTGTGACTCACTGTGAGTTCTGTTAGACTTTGGTCTAGGTTTGGGTCCTTGATTTAGGATGGTAGGAATCTTACTGTAAAATCTTAAGACTGTCACCATCTAAGAATTGCTACCAAATGGCTATTGGAATCACCATTAAGTTCTAGCCAAGTTGTAGTCTTTTTTGTTGATATTCAGTATGTATTAGGATTCTATAGGTTCTGGCATTAAATATCAGTGAATGCAAATCTAAATCTTATGTCTTGTTAGTAGGATTACCAGAACTTCATTATTTCATAAATAACTATTTACAATATGATGCATAATTTTCTTTGATATTATGACTTCTAAAATGATGATAATGAACAGGAGGAAGTTCCCATAGAGATTATCATGATTAGGTCACCAAACACCTGTATGCCTCCCTTGTAGAAGCATGAGTCATACCAATAAATATGTGTATATTCTTGTAAATCAGATTGCCAAATCTGGGCTGCAAAAATCTGAACCTCCAGATAGCAGCAAGAAAATCCAGAAAATCCCATACTGTTATCATGTCACCTCTAAATTTTTGGCAGTCCAGATTTCATAGTTTTTGTTCAGAAGTTAAACTTGTTTCTGACTCCTAGTAATGTACACACTAATTCACTAGGATTGTAATTGTGCTTTGAGTTCTTGTAAACTCATGCAGGTATCATCAGTGATTGTATCTAGCCATGTTTGTTGGCCTTCTTTTAAATAGTTTTCAGTTTCTGGAAGCACTTGGGTCTTCTCCAATGACTTTTGCCTTGGTGTTATGTTTCCAAATAGCTAAACTCATTTTCATTTTTCATGCTTCTAATGAACAGTCTGATTTTATTTCATCTGGTATTTCATTATTTGTTCCAGAATATAGGTAGTCCTCGATTTACGATCACATTTGAGCCCAAAATTTCTGTTTTTAAACAAGACAGCTGTTAAGTGGACTTTGTCCCATTTTAGGACCTTGTGCTTTCCACAGCTGTTAAGAGAATCACTGCAATTGTTAAGTTAGCAACATGCTTGTTAAATGGATCTGGCTTCCCCATTGACTTTCTTTGTCAGAAGTTCTCAAAAGGTGATCACATGACCCTGGGACACTGCTATCATCATAAATACACACCAATTGCCAACTATCTGAATTTTGATCATGTGACTGTGACCATGATGTTGTTGCAATGATTGTAAGTATGAAAAACAATCCCAAGTCACTTTTTCAGTGCCATTGTAACTTCAAATGGTCAATAAACCTGAATAGTTGTAAGTGAAGGACTATCTGTATTCTCAACTATTTCCTATAGCCGTGATGGCGAACCTATGGCACAGGTGCCACAGGTGGCACACGGAGCCATATTGGTGGGCACGCGAGCTCAGCTCCGGCACGCATGCGTGCGCCAGCCAGCTGATTTTCGGGCCTTCCGGGGCCACCAGAAGTCAGGAAACACATTGTTTCCGGCCTCCAGAGGGCCTCGAGGGGGGAGGCCGTTTTTGCCCTCCCCAGGCTCCTAGAAAGGCTCTGGAGCCTGGGGAGAGCAAAAAATGGGCCTACTGTGCCCACTGTGCCATCGCGTGCCAAAAGTGGGGGGGAGCATGGGGGGGCCGCATAGAATTATGGATGTGGGCATGCATGCATGTGACCCCACTGCACTCCCCCCGCTTTTGGCACGCGATGGCAAAAAGGTTAGCCATCACTGTCCTATAGTAAAAAAAATTTTTTGTCATTCAGCCTTTCTCATGGGTTAACCTACAAAGCCATATATTTCAACTGGGAAAATCATGACCTTTAGAATATATGAAGATGCCATTTGTATGTCTCATAAATTTAATACCTACCAATGAAGCACTTCATCCATCTGAAGAAGTAGACTTAAGTCTACAAAAGTTTATCTTAATATATTTGTTTGTTCACCTTTCAAATGGTATAATATATTCACTGCTGTTCAATCAATCAATCAGAACAGAGCTGGAAGAGACCTTGGAGGTCTTCTAATCCAACCCTCTGCTCAAGCAGGAAATCCTATACCATTTCAGACAAGTGACTGTCCAATCTTTTCTTTAAAACCTCCAGTGATGAAGCACCTCCAACAGGCCTGTCAAACTGGTGGTCCATGGGCTGGATGCGTCATGCGAAGGCCACGTCCACCCCGGCTCAGCAAAGGCAAAAAAAGTCATGATACTTCACAATACATCACCTGATGCTATTGAGTTTGACACCGGTGACCTGCAACTTCTGAAGGCAATCTGTTCCACTGCTTAATTGTTCTCACTGTTAGGAAATTTCTTCTCAATTCCAGGTTGCTTCTCTTTTGATTAATTTCCATCCATTGTTTCGTGTCTTGCCTTCTGGTGCTTTGGAAAATAGCTGAGCTCCTCTTCTTTGTGGCAGCCCTTCAAATGCTGGAATACTGCTTTCATGACACCTCCCTAGTCCTTCTTTTCTCTAGATTAGCCATACCCAATTCCTGCAACCATTCTTCATATATTTCAGTCTCCAGGCCTTTAATCATTTTAGTTGCTCTTCTTTACACTTTTTCCCGAAGTCTGAACATTTTTTTGTAATGTGGTGATCAAAACTGGATGCAGTTGTGTGGTCTTATTAAGGATTTATAAAGTGGTACTAATATTTCACTTTTTTTTTAATCTTTGACTTTAGTTTCAAGTCTTTGTTCATTCCGAGTCTTTGCTTTCCTGACTTCATCTTTGCAGATTCAGGCTATCTGCTGATGTTCTGGTTTAGTTATCTGTCCTTCTTTCCATTTTTTGTACTTATCCTTTTTTGTCTTTCAGTTTATCAGAGAGGTCTTTGTGCAAGCATGCTGGGTTCTTCTTGTTTTTCTTTTTCAGTGGAATTGTGCTTGGTCTAGGCTTTTATCCTCATATTTTTCAGTTTCCCACACTACTTGAGTTGTTTTCGTTTTAGGATTTTCATCCTGCAATAAGACATGGCTTTCTTTGCAATGCAAATATTGCAAACAAAGTTAGTCTACAATACTGTTTTTAACTTTATGGTACATTTGTGCCTAAAAGTGACCAGAAAACAATTACTACTTTAGCTGTGGCTTTTCCTGAGTACACATTCTGTAATTTAAAACAAGACTTCCAGCTTGTTCATTAAAATACTTAAATATAGCAATAGCACCATCTATTGGCCTTTGCAGTCTACGGCAAAATAAGGAAGGGAAATTACAGTACTTTAATTGGGATGCTTTAAATTGAATTCTTGTAACAAGCAAATTGCCTAGCTGCCAACTTTTCACATCTGCAGTTCTATGATTCTGTTATTTTGTTATATACTATTTTATATTTCTTCTGATAAAATAAATCCCCACAAGACAACTGACAATTAACTGAATAAAAAAGGGGAAAGGTAAAAGGTAAAGGTAAAGGTTCCCCTCGCACATATGTACTAGTCATTCCCGACTCTAGGGGGCAGTGCTCATCTCCGTTTCAAAGCCGAAGAGCCAGTGCTGTCTGAAGACGCCTCCATGGTCATGTGGCTGGCATAACTAAATGCCAAACGTGCACGGAACACTGTTACCTTCCCAACAAAAGTGGTCCCTATTTTTTCTACTTGCATTTTTTATGGGCTTTCAAATTGCTAGGTTGGCAGAAGCTGGGACAAGTAACGGGAGCTCACCCAATTACGCAGCACTAGGGATTCGAACCACTGAACTGCTGACCTTTCGATCGACAAGCTCAGCATCTTAGCCACTGAGCCATTGTGTCCCTTTTAAAAAAAGAGGAAAGGCAATGGAATAAATCAGCTTTTAAAATGGAATGGATGCAGCTTACAAAGAACGTTTATCTGGAGATGCCCATTTTCTGAGTTCACCATGTCTACTTTCTATTTTTCCCTCCCTGCTTTGTGCAGACTACAAATACTGATGATATAGAGGGGCCCTTTTTTCCTGTCGATGAGGGCAGTGGCATTATAGATCAAAAGGTATTTGGCAGCTATACCCTTTTCCTTCCTTAACAATCACTTGTAGTATTAAAAATATGGGAAAGGAACAAATACATTGGAAGGAAAATATGGCTGGTTCAGTTCCAAGCTGGGAGAAAGACACTGGAAACAACATGGAGGCTGATTGGTAAGAAAGTTTAATGATGAACAGAACCAACAGCAGTCCTGGGTCAGCTGAACAATTGGTTTGATGAGTACATGGGTTTTTATAAGTTTCAGAGATGCTGCTAGGGAGATTGTGCAATGTCTGAAATTTCTTTAGGAGATTGTGCAATGTAGTGAGCTCTGTGTCTTCTGCTAAATGGTAGTGGGTAAATCCTATTATGTCCTGAAGGGTCATGTCCTGTTCTTCTTAATCCCATCACCCTGGAGCTGAAGGTTTTTTGTTTTGTAGATAGGCTGGCCCAATCTTTCTTAATGGGCACAAAATATCTGCTGGGGGCTATTAAGAAAGACTGAGTCTGCCTTCTGTCTTTAAGAGCATGTTTCTTCATTTCTCCCTTTGGGGAAATACAATATTCTGCCTTTTTAATATTTCCCAAAATATTTTAGTCTTCTGGAGGGGGGGCTTTTGACAATACTAATTATTAATAATAAAAATTAATTAAAAGGAAACACTAATGGCTTACATTAATGCATGCATTTTCTTCTGATCCTGGAATTATGGCTGCACGGAGTCGCAGCTGAATACCTTTTCTGTATTTACTCTGCAGAATAAATACCTTCAATGCCCGGAAAGATGCTACTCGGAGAATGTAACAGCAACAAAAGCAAAGAGGGTATGGATCCCCTTCAGAGATGGTATTCAGCAGGTTCTGACCAGTTCTGCAGAACCGCTAGCGGAAATTTTTAGTAGTTTGGAGAACCAATAAATACCACCTCTGACTAGTCCCACCCTCATCTATTTTCTGCCTCCTGAGTCCCAGCTGATAGGAAGGAAATGGAGATTTTACAATATCCTTCCCCTGCCATGCCCACCAAGCCATGCCACACCCACCAAGCCATGCCCACAGAACTGGTAGTAAAAAAATTTGAATCCCACCATTGATCCTCTTCCTCAATTCCAACCTTCTCTTCCTCCCTTAGGTTTGTCTGCATCTCTCAGGCTTCCCCAGTCAGGCTGGACAAAGGAATTGTCCATACATCTGGAGTGCAGTTGGTTGGTTTATATTTTAGCAGCTTTGTTTACAGATCATTAGGATGTGGAGAGAGCTTTAAATGCACATGTATGCCCAATTTCATTCCCAGGTCATGCATAAATTGTCTAGATTAGGAAAAATAATCTGCATGTCTCACTTGATGTGAAGACCTGTTGGAAAAAATGAAGAAAAGTTAGTAAGCAATAATGGAGAGATCAAATCATTTCATTTGCCGGTTCTCCAAACTACTCAAAATGTCCGTTACTGGTTCTCCAGAACTGGTCAGAACCTGCTGAATACCACCTCTGCATTAGGGGTGCTAAACTCGCGGCCCGGATGCGTCACACACTGGCCACACCCACCCACTTTAGCAAATGGGGGGGAAATCGCGATAGGTCATATGATGACAACGTGATGCCGCGAGTTTGTCACCTCTGTTATACATCTTTATAAAATGAAATATGTCAAAATACAGAAAGGATTTTTTTCTCTCCTTTTCTATTATCACTTGAGCAACCAGATAAAAATGATCAGCAATGCAATAGGAAGTAATGGTGACATGCTACTCTCAACAGTAGAGGTTGGATGCCTCTCAGTGACACAGAACTGTATGCTCTTCGATTGCTGGGGAATTCAAGGAAGGTATCTTTAGTGTTGGTTCCGGCTATCCAATTATTAACCGATAAAAATGGTTCTTAGAGCAAGAATTACAAGAGCTTTTGTTTTTGGAATTCCGCAAATTGTTGGAGCAGATCAATGTTCCCAAATTGGCCTCCTTTGAATCCTTAAATAACTTTGCTAAACTGGTCATGAGTATAGGGCATTATGTGTGGAAGGCATAGAAGCAAATCTGGATGAGTTTGACCAGCAGAATTCTCATATAGAGGAATTACTAAAGATATCAGATTGGGGGAAATTGGTCAAGTATTTGCTTCAATGGTATGGCGATACCAAGCATGCTTAACAGTCACTGTGAATCCAATGACCATTAATTTGGAATAATCTAGCACAACAATTACTTGCCTAGCTGTAACATAGACTTTTAAAATATTCTTAGATGTTTTGAAGTAAATATATAAACGGGAGAATAAAAGTAAATTACAAATGAGATGGAATTTATAAATACCATAGAGATTATTTTGCAGCATATTCTTCATTGGCTGAATACGTGTGTGTGTGTGTGTGTGTGTGTGTGTGTGTGTGTGTGTGTGTGTGTGTGTAAAACTGAAAATATTATATTGCTTTAATATATAAACTATTAAGCATAAACATCAGGAACTGTGCTCAGCAGACCATAGAATTAAATTACAGTATGAGCTACAATAAATTATATATAAATTGCTTAATACCTATTCTAATTTAGAAATCCTATAATATTAAAATATGTACTTTATGCATTAAGATAATGGAATATCCACAGAAATATGGCAAGCAAATGGAAAAAAAGTCACGTTTCTAACTAAAGTATGTCAGCAAATTGGTAGAACAACATAGTGGTCAACAGATTGCAAGAGATCAATCTACATTGGAGGAGTGGGAAGGGGAGGAGGAGGAGGACAACAGAGTGTGCAAACTATCATAGAGGATCCTTAAGTCCACATGCTAGCAAAATAATGTTTAGGATTATCCAATGCAAATAAGAGTCCTACATGGAAAAAGAGATACCAGATATTCAAGCTGTCATTGGGAAAGGATGAAGAACATGAGACATTATTGCTGGTGCATGCAGAATAACCCGAGAAAGCCAAAGAATTTTTAAAAAAGTCAATATGTGCTTCATTGTTTTAGAAAGGTCTTCAGTTCTGTCAATCATGTCAAGCGCTCACAAAAATGCAAATCCCAGAGTATCTCATTGTCCTCATGCAAAACCTTTTTACGGGTCAGGAAGCCACAGTACAGACAGAACACAATGAAACAGACTGTTCCTGGTTGGCAGAGAAGTGTGCCTAAGCTGTATACTCTCCCTTTATTTATTCAACCAATATGCTGAATATATATTAAGGGAAGTTGGATTGGAAGAAGATGAGCATGGTTTTAAAATTGGTGAAGAAATATCAATAACCTGTACTATGTCGATGACACTATTGTAATAGCTGAAAACGCAAAGGATCTGCAAGGATCTCCTTAATAAAATTTAAGGAGTATAGTGGGGTGGGGGGTGGGGAAAGGCTCTAAAACTTGAGGACTAAATTAATTATAACAGCTAGAACAACCATCCTTAACACTGATAATGAAGATATTAAAGTGGTAGATAGCTTTTGCCTTTTAAGACAACAATAAAGGAACAAAAAATGAAAAAGTATTTTACGAGAAGAGTCTTCCATTCCCCTACCCTCAATAAAATATTTTATGCCACCAGACTCCAAATTTTGGGCTTAGACAACTTAGAACTACGCCAACTTCAGTCTGACCTAAGCATAGTACATAAAATTATCTGCTACAATGTCCTACCTGTCAATGACTACTTCAGCTTCAGCCACAACAATACACAAGCAAATAAGATATACAAACTCAAGATAAACTGCTCCAAACTCGATTGCAGAAAATATGACTTTAGTAACGGAGTGGTCAATGCCTGGAATGCACTACCTGACTCTGTAGTTTCTTCCCCAAACCCCCAAAACTTTAACCTTGTCTATTTTGACCTCACCCCATTCCTAAGAGGTCTGTAAGGGGTGTGCATAAGTGCACCAGTGTGCCTACCGTCCCTGTCCTACTATTCCTTTTTACTTACTCTTTTCACATATTCAAATTACATTTATACTTTTACCTGTTATCTTATATATGCTTGACAAAATAAATAAAATAAAATAAAATAAAAAATAAATTAAAAAATAAAATAAAATAAAATAAAATAAAATAAAGTAGGCCACAGACTAGCACTTGGTAAAACAAGCATGAAAGCGCTGGAAAAGGGATTCAGTTGCTGTGATTTGTCTTTACTTAAAGTCAACAATGAATTGATGGCACATACCTAATCATTCAATCAATGCATAAAGATATCCAGATTTTAAATATGGTTCAAATCCACGCACTGACTGAAACAGGTATGGTTTCTAACTTGAATTAAATTCATAATTGTAATTCATAATTCACTGAGAAATAAGAATTTTTTAAAATTGTGTTGGTTTCAGTGTTTGAGAGAAAGGCAACTATACGTATCTGGCAGATCCTAGCATAAAGGACATGTATACCAACTACTCAAATGACAGAATTATCATGAAATTAAACTCTGTGTCAGGTTTATTTTTAAGATACAGTATGTGGTTATTCTGGTTACATTCCCACAACTTGGTGAGTTATTTTTCCAGGAAACATTCTTCCCAATAAAAGATACATAGTATCTTGCAGCAGTTGGCATATATAAAGCTAATTTGGCATACTTTGAGGACTACCTGTATGCAACTACTTTAAAATGCCCCATTGACTTACTTCCAAATGCTTTGCAAAGGGAAGTGATTGTAACAGAGTGTGGAAGTGGCCTTGGGAGACAGGAGAAAGAGATGCTACCCAGGAAATGGATTGGATAAGAGAGAGCATAGCCCATAGCTACATTATGGGCAAAGAAAGAAACTCAGCAAGGAACCTTCCTAACTTATCAGGTGGTAAAAGAGACGGCAGGAGACATATAATATTCTGTTAATGTGGCTTTATAAAGATAGTCCTCAACTCACAATAGTTCATTTAGTGACCAAAGTTACAACAGCACTGAAAAAAGTGACGTATGACCATTTTTCACACTTGCAACTCTTGCAGCATCCCCATGGTCACATGATCAATATCCAGAGGCTTGGCAATGGATTCATTTTTATGACGGTTGCAGTGTCCCGAGGTTATGTGATCGCCTTTTGCGACCTTCTGCCAAGCAATATCGTTGGGGAAGCCAGTTTCACTTAACAACCGTGTTACTACCGTGATTCATTTAGCCACCGTGGCAAGAAAGGCCATAAAATGGAGCAAAACCCAATTTAACAAACGTTTCGCTTAGCAACAAAAATATTGGGCTCCACTGTGATCGTAAGTCGAGGACTACCTGCAATAAAGTGGAATTAGCTTGTCTGATCGTGTTTCCTGCTTCAGCTTAGGAAGATTGACAGTGGTCGAAGGGCAGGACTTGAAAGCATATGAAATGTTCACTCAGCTGAAGCGAAAGAAGCTCAAGCATGAGAAGCAAGCCACATCAACTTTCAAATAATGAAAGAAAAAACATATATAATTTAATGTTTAATTCATTAAAAAGAAGTGGCATACATACTGTACAATGGAATAACCTTAAAAGGTAAAGGTTCCCCTTGCACATATGTGCTAGTCATTCCCAACTCTAGGGGGCGGTGCTCATCTCCGTTTCAAAGCCGAAGAGCCAGTGCTGCCTGAAGAGGTCTCTGTGGTCATGTGGCCGGCATGACTAAACGCCAAAGGCGTACGGAACACTGTTACCTTCCCAACAAAAATGGTCCCTATTTTTCTACTTGCATTTTTATCTGCTTTTGAACTGCTAGGTTGGCAGAAACTGGGACAAGTAATGGGAGCTCACACCGTTACACGACACTAGGGATTCAAACCATTGAACTGCCAACTTTTCGATCGACAAACTCAGCATCTTAGCCACTGAGCCACCTTACATAATGTACAAAACCAGTCTGGTGTAGTGGTTGAGGCACCAGGCTAGAAAGTAGGACACCATGAATTCTAATCCCACCTTAGGCACAAAACCAACTGAGGACCTTGAGCCGGTCACTCTCTCAGACCTAGGAAGGAAGCAATGGCAAATCACTTCTGAACAACTTTGCCAAGAAAACTTCAGGGATGAATGCAGACAGTCACTTGGAGTCAAAAACTGATTCAAGGGCAGAAAAAACAAAAACATCCTTACACACATGTATTGCACAGGGAAACTTTCACTACAGGCTTTGACAATTGCTCAAGCTCAGTAAATATTACTTTTATCCCGGCCGGTAGAAATATAAATAGATTACCCTTCATCAGATGCTTTCCACTATTTGGTTTCCTTTGTTGACATATTTCAATTCCTAGTTGATCTTGGCTGATTTCAGATAAGCTAAGCAGGGTTGGAACAGGTTTGTAGTAGGATGGGAGACCAACAAGAAATCCCAGGGCTAGTGATTTGATTGTGAATAAAAATACCCCAGAAAAAGGCAAACCATTTAGTGCAAACTAAACTGGAAATTAGTTAAAGCAATTTTCCAACAACTACTTCAGTGGTGGGTTTCAATTTTTTTTACTACCGGTTCTGTGGGTGTGGCTTAGTGGGCGTGGCATGGCTTGGTGGGTGTGGCAAGGGAAGGATACTGTAAAATCTCCATTCCCACCCCACTCCAGGGGAAGGTTACTGCAAAATCCCCATTTCCTCCTGATCTGCTGGGACTCGGGAGGCAGAGAATAGATGCAGGCGAGGCCAGTCAGAATTTTTACTACCGGTTCTCTGAACTACTTAAAATTTCTGCTACCGGGTCTCCAGAACTGGTCAGAACCTGCTGAAACCCACCTCTGAACTACTTGTTTATAAGACCTGTCCCCATCACCTTCAACTCTTCAAATCCCGCCCCCATCTCAACTTTAGATTTGACGCCTCTTGGATTACAGGGTTGTTTTGCTATCAAAATCTGTGGTTTGCTTGACTTCTTTCTACATAAAAAGCATTATCAAAAATAAATCTGTCAAGCAGAAAGGCTTTTTTCCCCTAGGAAAAAAAATTAATTTCTGTAATAGTAAGCCAGGCTTTATTAAAATAAAATAAGTATATCAGACAGTTCTGATCCAGGAAATGTGTATCTGATTTTCAGTTTTTGACAAAATCCCTCACCAAAGTCTAACACCCCAAAATATACCAAATGCATTTTAGCCATTAAATATATAAACATAATATAAAAATGATATAACTTAACCCCAAGAATATAAAAAGAAAGCAACATAAAATTTGCCACGTGCTGCTAGTAGAAAGAATTGTGGGAGTTCAGCTAGATCTGGAATTAACAGATTCTAAAGAAAAATATAAAATTAGTCCATAGGATTGAAAAAAAAATTGAAAATATTGTTAGAGTTTAACCTTATAATCTGTTTCGCTTAAAAGTTTAAAAGGTAATAAAAGCAGATAGAGTAGGTGACTCACACAATGTCAACATTTCTGGAACGACTTTTCAATGAAATCATAGAATAGCATTAAAATTTTCAAATTTGAAGGGTTTTTTTTTAAAACTGAGTAGAATTGCCCTGAACAGATAAATCTTTTATCTTTCTGTTTTGTCTGTCTTTCCAGTTTTTAAATTTTTTTTTGTTTTCAGTTATAAGTTGTAATAAATATTTTCTGTAGATTTTTCATTTTCACCATATAGTATATTATATAATGTTGTATTGCATTTGGTAGTAACAGAGGTGGGTTTCAGCAGGTTCTGACCAATTTCAGGTACTGGAAATTTTGAGTAGTTCAGAGAACCGGTAGTAAAAATTCTGACTGGCCCCGCCCCCATCTATTCTCTGCCTCCCAGTTCCCAGCTGATCGGGAGGAAATGGGGATTTTGCAGTAACCTTCCCCTGGAGTGGGGTAGGAATGGAGATTTTACAGTATCCTTCCCCTGCCACGCCCACCAAGCCATGCCACTCCCACTAAGCCATGCCCACAGAACCGGTAGTAAAAAAAATTGAAACCTACCACTGGGTAGTAACTGTACTGTCTACAAGGAAATTAACTGTAGTGTTTTTAAAATTCAGTTTGAAAGTTATAGCAATAAAATAAAATCAGTTTGGGCTGGTAAAATAAATCTTAAGGAGAAAATGAGACCCACAGAAATCAATATCTCTTCTATTCTAAATAATACTAATTACTCTAATTACCCAGATAAGTGATGAACTCCCCTTAACAAGATTCAATTGTGATTAAACAGCCACCTGTTGCTTTTATTTGGATGCCTACATCCAGCAGATGTTAGTTTGGCTACCTGAACAATGCTTTTCAGTAGGATTATATAGAAGTATTTATGACATGTTATACGATCAAGTGATTAACATTTCAATCAGTTAATACTTATGATAATGGGAAATGAACCATATACAAGTAGGATTGCGACCACAACTGAGCCCCAACCTTTCTATTGCTAAGTGAAATAGTTAAGTGAATTTTGCCCTTCTTGGCACAATTAAGTGAATTTTGCCCTTCTTGCTACCTTTCTTGCCATAATTGCTAAATGAATCACTGCAGTTGTTAAGTTAGTAAGATGGTTGTTAAGTGAATCTGGCTTCCCCATTGACTTTCCTTGACAGAAGGTCATAGAAGGTGAACTCATAACGCCAGGATACTCCAATCGCCATAAGTATGAATCAGTTGCCAAACATCTGAATTTTGATCATGGGGATGCTGCAATGGTCGTAAGAGTGAAAAATGGTCATAAGTCACTTTTTCAATGCTGTTGAAATTTTGAATGGTCACTTAACAACTGTGGCAAGAAAGGTCGTAAAATGGGGCAAAACTCATGCAACAAATATCTCATTTAACAACAGAAATGTTGGGCTTAATTGTGGTCTAAGTTGGGGACTACCTGTAAATTCAAACATATAAGATAGGATGTCTTTATTTATCTAATGCAAGGTTCTGATGAAGACCTAGTTGCATTCAGGTATGGTTGGGAATTAAAAGGAAAATAATGTGATCAGGTTCAGCATAATTCGATTGGTGTCACAGAAGGTGATAGTTTCAGTTTACCTCCCATAGGCAATCAGATCAGAGAGAGCTGTGAGGGAGAAACTTCCATTGCAGTGCAACCTACAGATTTACCTGAAAATGACAGTAAACCAACTGCCCCTTTCCTTCTCTGCTCCTGAATAAACATAAGATGGGATTTAACCCATATTGACTGGCTACTGTTGCTATTCCCAAAGAAGGTGGCCCTGCTCCACATGGAGGTGCTTTAGAGCAATGTCCCACAACCTTATTGGCACCGTGGACTGGTTTTGTGGAAGACAATTTTTCCACAGATTTGGTGTTTGTGTGTGTGTGAAAGGAACATGAAACTTTGATCCCTTCAGTGGTGGGATTCAACCGGTTTGCACCATTTCGGCCAAACCAGTTGTTAAATTGCTGGCTGGCCCCGTCCCTCCCCTCCCCGCCCCTTCCAGAAGCCCCTATGCACCCCATTTTGGCTCCCAGGTAAGTGCAGGGAGGCCTACTAGGCCCAAAATGGGGTGCAACGCCCCCCCCGGGCAGCCCATTTTTGCTCCCAGGAGGCTGCAGGGAGGCCTACTAAGCCCAAAATGGGGCGCACCCCACCACAGCCTGTTTTTGCTCCCAGGGGGGTACAGGAGGCCAAGTGCTGCCTGTCATACCCCTTGGCCACGCCCACCATGGCCACGCCCAACCATATGGTCATTAGGGCAGAGAACCAGTTGTTAAATTGAGTCCCACCACTGGATCTCTTGCATGGGCAGTTTACAGTAGGGTTCACACACCTATAAGAATCTAATGCCTGATGATCTGCCTGAGGAGCTTAGCAGGTGATTTTAGTGCTGGGGAGCGGCTACAAGTACAAATGAAGCTTTACCAGCTCACCCGCCACTCACCTCCACTGTGCGGCCCAGTTCCTAACAGGCCATGCACATGGCCCGGGAGTTGGGGATCCCGGCTTTAGAGAGTTACTCCTGGCCTTTGGAGAAAGCACTTGGGCAGCCTGTCTGGGATATAACCATAGCATGCAGCCAGGGCCTATGTTTACAAAATATGACAAGGCACAAAACTTTGTCACTGGGTCCTAATCCAATCTGCAAGTCTTATGTGCTGCTAAACATTTAGATTAAGCTGTCTGATTAGTCCTGATTAGTCCCATACACTAACATAAAATAAGTCATGGTCCTTTGTCACCATGACAACAAGATGGTCATGCTGAATTATCCTTCAGGGGTTTCACAGTTCGGAACTTACAGCAACCGTTCCTCCAGTTGCCTCTTAATATCAGGTGCACCGATACAGCTGGGTTGCAAATCCCGTGAGCAAAACAGATCAGCCTGCAGTTTGTTATTGATTACAATCTCCCTTAGATTAATCTCTGGGGTGCGATTCTTATCTGTCATGAAAGTCTATTCATTTAATTTCTAAACTATTTTCGTTCCATCTTCTCTGGAGACATGAAAGAATGCTTAAACAGAAAGGCTTTCGATCAAACCCCGCGGAACTAATTTGGATTGAAGGAGGCAACCTGTTGAAATATTCAGATTTTGAGCTATGGGTTAAAAATTGAATCTGTTTTTCAAGTTATTTATTGGATTCTCTTTACTTGAGTATTTCCAGCAAAGAAAAACTCATCTGATTACATAAGCTACTGTTTGCTAAACTCTTTTGAGTTTCTGTCTGCTGCCAGAAGATGGCTCTCTCATCCACATCATATACTGGCACTCTCATCCACATCATATACTGTATATCTCCTACATGCCTCTCTCATAGGTTAAACATTTCCAAAAAGATCCACATCAAACAGATCCAAGGAGACTATGCACAGAGAAAACTGTGTTTGCTTATGGATCTCAAATATTTATATTCCAAGTTTTGAAATGAACAGGTCACCATATAGAATGTACAATCAAATATATTCACAACCCCACCAAACTTTGTTAGATTCACTTTTCTTAATTAAGTTGATGAGGGTTTTGGTGGGAAAAGGAAGGACAAACCACCTCTAGTGCTCTACAATTCCCAGGAATAATTTCATTTCCATTTTTGATGTAGGAGGCTGCACCTGTTGAATAACTAGCACCTGTGATGATCCAGGACAAGTCACAGAAGCAACACAGTCAGCTGATAGTTCAAATGGCCCCTTTATTGCTCCAACTTTTCCCCAATTGTTCCCATGTTGATGGCAAGTCCCAGAGCAAAGTGATCACATACACACACAAACACACTGTTAAGTTGGGTGAATGAGGACACAGCAAGCCAGGCAGTGAGTGACAACAGCTCTTTAATGTAGAGTGAGAACCCAGCAACTGACCTGGGGAAACAGCTCCCCTTATATACCTTGCAGCTGTGGTGGTCAGCCAATCAGCTGATGGCTAGTTAATTCAAACTTCCCATCAAAACCTATATACATAACACTCCTCCCCTCCCAGAAGTCACTTGGGGTGGACATTAGCATACGTAGTCCCGCAGGTGACCAGGGCGTGTCCGCACCCTAGTTGACCTGCGCAGTTCAGTCGGAGGTGTGGCGTCGAGCGGGTTGGAGGAACTCCCTGTTTCTCCCTGCTCCGCCAATGGAACGTCCGAGAATTCGTTGTGGGCAGCAACTTCCTCAGCTGGTCGATCTTCCGTGATGGGGCGGCGCTGGATCTCGGGGCTGATAGCTAACTCCACTTGACTCGGGCTTGAGTTAGCTCTGGAGTTCTGTTGGTAGTTAGGTAGCGGTTCGTCAAAGATGTCTTCTGTTTCGGTGGCTAAACGCTTCCGTAACTGATCGATGGGCCGGCGCCAAATCCTCCCATCTCCCATGTCTACCCTATAAGACTTGGGCCCGGTGACCTCTGTAATTGTCCCGGTTTCCCAGAGGGGCCCATTCCCATAATTTCTAGCGTATACCGGAGTCCCTATTGTGAACTCTCTAAGCTTCCTGTCTGTCCCTCTGAAGTTGTCAGGGGAATAGCTGGGGTGTAGCCTGTTCAGGACTCCTCAGAGCTTTCTCCCCATTAAAAGTTCTACCGGGCTTCGGCCGGTGGCAGTACATGGTGTGGCGGTGTTGGGCCATTAAGAATCTGTCTATTCTTTCCTGCCAGTCCCCAGGGCCTAGGCGTGAGATGGCTTCCTTAGCTGTTCTCACAAATCTCTCTGCCAATCCATTGCTAGCCGGATGAAACGGGGCAGAGAGTACGTGCCTGATCCCCAACTCCGCCAAGTACCCCTCAAACTGCGTGGCCATGAACTGGGGCCCGTTGTCTGAAACTAAGGTGTCCGGTAGGCCATGGGTGTTGAACAACTGCCTTACCTCCCTGATGACTGCATCGGTGGTAGTGGCTTTCATAAATCTAATCTCCAGCCACTTGGAGGAAGCGTCCATGACTATCATAAATACCTGCCCATGGAATGGGCCAGCGAAATCTATATGGATCCTGGACCAGGGACCCTGAGGCCGCTCCCATTCCCTTACCGGTGCTGTAGGGGGGTCTGGTCTAGACTCCTGGCAGGGCTGGCACTTCCCCACCCACTCAGTGATGTCCTTATCCATTTGGGGCCACCAAATGTAGCTCCTAGCTAACCCCTTCATCCTCATGATCCCGGGGTGCCCCTCATGCAACAGATTCAAAACTTTCTCCCTTAGGCACAAGGGAACAATGACCCGATCGCCCCACAATAGACAACCCCCTTGCATTGTCAGCTTGCCTCTTTTGTTAGCGAAGTGTTTGAATTCCCCGCCCTCAATCTTTTCCAGCCACCCCCTCGTGACCCAACTCGTGGCTTTCCTAATCACATGGTCTTTGCTTGAAGCCCTCACCAACTCTGCTGAAGTGACGGGCCCCAAATCCAAGACATCAATCAGCAGGATGGGGACTCTGGGTGTGGGGTCTTCTATCCTGTCCGGTAATGGGCAATGGCTGAGGGCGTCGGCATTGCCCATGCTCACCCCTGGTCGATGTACCAGGTGATAGGAGTATGCTGCCAGGAAGATGGCCTGGCATGTCATCCTGGGAGACAGGGCTGCCGGGGTGGGTCAGTCCCCTGCTATGAGACCCAGAAGGGGATGATGGTCTGTGATGAGGTCAAAGTCTCTGCCAAACAAGTATTCGTGGAACTTCTTGACTCTTGAGATGGCTGCCAGGGCCTCCTTGTCAAGTTGACTGTAGTTCTGCTCGGCGCTTGAAAGAGTTCAGGAGTAGTAGGCGATGGGTGCCTCTAGACCGTTCGGTAGTCTATGGCTCAGGACGGCCCCCATGCCGAATGGGGATGCGTCACAGATTAGAACTAGGGGAAGCGTAGAGTTGTACTGGATTAGAAAACTCTCAGCCGACAGGAGTTTCTTCACGGCCACAAACGCGATAGCCTCAGCCTTCCCCCATACCCATATGGACTTGGCCAACAGTCTGTGCAGGGGCTCCGCTACTGTTGCCTTGTCCCTTAGGAAAATCGTGTAGAAATTCAACAGTCCCAGGAATGCTTGTAGTCCCTCCTTGTCTTTGGGGGTGGGGGCCTCTTGGATCGTCCCAATCTTGCTCTCGGTGGGGTGTATGCCAGTTCCGTCTACCCAATACCCCAAGAATTCCAAGGAAGGAATGCAATCCTGCATTTATTGCATTTGACCCTGAGTCCTGCACTTCTGAACTTCTCTAGAACTTGTCTAAGTCTCCCCCCTAGCTGTTGTTCGTCCTCTGCGGTGACGAGCACATCATCAAAATACGGGACCACCCCGGGGATCCCCTGTAGCAGTCGCTTCATGGTGCTCTGGAACAGTTCGGGAGCTATGCTGACTCCGAATTGGAGTCTGGTACACTTGAAGGCACCTCTATGCGTCACTATAGTCTGTGCCTCTGCAGTAGTGCCATCTACCGGCAACTGCTGATACGCCTGCACAAGATCGAGTTTTGCGAAGAAGAAGAAGAAGTTTTGCCGGGCCCTAGGGAGTGCAGCAGATGGTGTACGATCGGAACCGGGTAAGCGCTTTGTTGGAGAGCCTTATTGATCGTACATTTATAATCCGCACAGATGTGCACAGACCCGTCCGGCTTGACGGGGGTCACTATTGAGGTCTCCCACTGGGCATGATCGACTGGCACTAGCACCCCTTGCTTAATCAATTTGTCCAGTTCAACATCGATTTTTGGCTTTAGGGCGAATGGTATCCTCCTGGGCTTCAACCGGATGGGGGCAATATTGGGGACAAGGTTGAATGAAATAGGGGTCCCCACATACTTGCCAAGCTGCTCATCGAACACATCCTGGAATTCCTGCATCAGGTCGTCTTTCAGGGTGCTTCGCACGTTGCGGACTCCGGTGAATCCCATGCCCAGGGCTCTGAACCAGTCCATGCCCAGGAGGCTTGGGAGCTTTCCGCTGACCACGGTGAGGGGGAGCTTTTCCCGGAACTCCCCGTACTCCACCTGGAACTCGCCGATTCCTTCCAAGGGGATGCGGTTCCTCTGGTAATCGCGCAGTCCGAGCCGCTGGTGCTGTAGGTGCCATTTCTGGATGCTGGGGACGGCTTTCTTTAGCTTGTCCCAGGACATGATGGTTATTGGGGATCCGGTGTCGATCTCCATTACGCACTCATGCCCCTCGATTTCGACCGTCGTGTAGGTCTTCTCTCTGGGGGATGTGCAGGTCCAGCCAACTCAAATGGTGCAGGCTTCGAGGTCCTCGGATTTCGCGCCCTTCCTGAAGCCACCCTTCGGATTGGTTTTCATCTGCTGCATCATCTCTGATTGGCTAGGGTTGCTCCGTGGCTTATAATGGGGATTCTGCTTGGATCTGCAGACTCTAGTGATGTACCCCTTCCGCTCGCATTGCCGGCAAATGGCGTCTCGGAACTTGCAGGTCTGGCATGGATGGGGTCCCCCACAGCTCACACAGGCGTCTCGGTGACCTCGCCGGTACTGCTCGGTTTGGCAGACCTCCTCATCCGACTCTTCCTCACTCTCAGTGCCTATGGTTTCCTAATGAACCGGGGCTGACTTCTGTGCCGTTCTGCCCTGTGTCGTCCCCTGTAGTCTCTTGGCTGCCTTGGAGGAGGATTCTTGAGCCCTCGCCTCATCAAGTGTGATGTGCAATGTTAGATTCGTCTTTGCGAGCAACCTTCTCTGCAAACTAATATCTCTCACTCCGCAGATTAGTTGCTCTAGCAGCATCTCATCGAGATCTCGGTACTCACACTGGTTTGCAGCCTTGTGCAGGGCAGTGACGTACTCGCTGATCGATTCTTCCTCATGCTGCAGCCGTTGCCAGAACTCGTACCGCTGGATGTACTTCGATGGTGTTGGGGCATAGTGGTCCTTCAGCAGCGTCTGAAGTGTTTGCCATGAGATGGTGTGGACCGAGTTCGGTTCCGACAGGGCCTTGGCCATATCGAACACCTTGGGTCCACAATGGCTCAGGAACAGGGCTTTCTTCCACACGTCGGGCAGCCCTTGTAGATCGCTGGCCACCAGGAAGCATTCGAAGCGGGACATGTAGGATCTCCACTTCTCTTCCATTGGGTTGAAAGGTACTGGTGGTATGTAGGCAGACATCGTCAGTAGATTCTCCAATTACTCCGCTCGTTCACCTGGCTGGATTTGGGTTTGCAGCTCTCTTGTCGGCTCGTGGCTTCAGCTCTTTCCGTGGCTTCTGGCCTCAAAATCCCACCTTCGTTGCCAATGTTAAGTTGGGTGAATGAGAACACAGCAAGCCAGGCAGTGAGTGACAACAGCTCTTTAATGTAGGGTGAGAACCCAGCTACTGACCTGGGGAAACAGCTCCCCTTATATACCTTGCAGCTGTGGTGGTCAGCCAATCAGCTGATGGCTAGTTAATTCAAACTTCTCACCAAAACCTATATACATAACACACACATTTCCAGCAGCCTCTGGATGCAAGTAGTCCAGGACAATGCTGTGAACACAACGGCTGCATAGCAAGAAATCCAGCGGGGCAAGAGAGTAAGTCAATGAATCCAGGAAGCAAAAGAACATGGCAATGGTTTCAGGAAGCAAAGGAACAAGGCAATTAATCCAGAAAGCAAGAAATAAAGCAAGAAGTCCAGGAAACTCCAAATGTCAGCAATGGCACACAACACTCCATGAAATCAGCATTTGTTCCCGACAAATGCCCCTCCCCACAGCGTCTCCTTAAAGCTCAGTCCCCACGTGTGCCTTGTGAAGAGGAGTGGAATGCTCTCCTCCCGAGTTGTCGAATCAGCCTGCACTGTTCCTGCCTTCTCTCCACTCTCCATGCTTGGAGATCAGGAGGGAGTGGTCCTTGCTCATTGCCAGAACTCTGTCGCTCCTCATGCTCACTGCTTACCCTCTCTTGGTCATCCTGCCCCCATTCCTCCCTGCCTACAAGACATCCCAATCCTGAAAGGCCCTGGGCTGACTCAGCCTGCTCCTCCCCACATTCCTCCCAAAGCCCCCTCGATCTCCGTCGGCTCCAGCTTGGCTCATGTTCCTCCACAGATTCAGGCTCCAACGGGGGCATGATAGCACCCTCTACTCTTTTTGTTTTGCTTTTCCAGGCCACAGAATTTTCCCATCATTTCTTACTTGTGACCCATATCAGAGTATTTCAGGCAATGGTTGTTAGGAGACTTGATTAGATCCCAGAATATTAAAATATGAGTTACTCCCTAAGCTGACATTTTAGTATATTTCTTTCTTCTTTCAGTAATTTTTCTTAGTGTTTGCAATGGTGTAGAAGCTATTCTTTCATTTTTTTAAAAAAATCTCTGTTAAACTACTTTTTAAAGGAAGGACATAAGAAGAAGAGAGAAAATAACTACAAATTTGAGAAAACTGCACATTTGTATGTTTTATTGTATATTTTATTGAAATACTTACTATACACAATTCATTTAACAACAGGCAACTCATAAATCGATTGGCTAGAATCAGAATATATTGATTACAGGCATGCTGGCAGTAGTGAAACATTCATCAAGAACAATTTATCAAGAACAATTTTAAAGTCCATCCTTTAAATCCATTTTTAATGAGCCATACTGAATCACCACACCAGCCTGAGAAGAAAAAAATTGAGGTTTTTTTTTAAATGGGAGTGTACATCTTTGCATTTAAATCAAAGAGCTTACTAAAGATTATGTAACTAAATCAAATTTATAACCTGAAGGATTCTAGCCTCTGGGAAGAGCGATGTTATGAAACCTCAACAGATCCAGCTGCCAAAATAATTCAGTGTCAGGCCATTACTGTGTTTCCCCAAAAATAAGACCCTGTCTAATATTTTTTTGAACCTGAAATAATCACTTGGCCATATTGCTTCGCGCTCAAAAGCCCGATTGGGCTAATTATCAGGGGATGTCTTATTTTGGGGAAAACAGGGTAGATTTTGGAAGTACAAGAAACAAAAGGAATGACTTGTTTGATTTTTTTTTAAATATTCCCCAGCAATACTTTTTAATTTTAAAATTACTAACTTTAAAAAGCCAATGGAGAAGCTCAGCTCACTCATGACACTCACCATAGCCTTGCCCTAAAAAAATCATTTTAAAAATGAACCGTCACAAAAAAGTTCCTAGTTTAAGATGTTCTCCTGTCAATAGCAGTTTAAGTAAATAAAACTGAGATTACTCAAACTATATGAGATTAGCATTCTTGATATACTCAGGTTGCATTTATAAGAAAGACTATCATACTTTGGCCATGTAATGCGAGTGGACTCACTCAAAAAGTCAAGCATGCTTTGAGTGATCAGTGGAAAAAGGAGAAGGAGCCGCCCTAGTACCCACTGGATGGACACTAAAAAGAATGACACTGGGATGACACTGGTGGAGCTGAAGGAGGGGCTGCAGGACAGAGGAGCATGGAGAGTGCGGATCCATAGAGTGGCTGATGAATGGTGGACAATGACAACTCTTCATGAGAATGTCTTTTAAATCTAGTCAGTAACTTAAGCCTATTGTAAAAACTTTCATGCTCTTTTTATCTGGATTAGACATGGATATTCTTTCCAAGGAAAGGGTTTTGCTCCAAAATCACATTATCTTTTTAATTAGGGAATCAAAATAGACATTTTGCTATTTAGGGGTGTTCACTGAAAATCCATCTAGGTCCAATCACTAGCTTTTACATGCTGTACATTTTGAAGCTTAAGAGCAATGGAAAACTTTGCCTAAACTTGAGAGATTCAGACAAATTCTTTCTGTTAGGAATTTGTTTAAACTAGCCAAGAAAGTAGGTAGCTATCATACACTTTTTAACCAGCATCAGTGGTGGGTTGCTCCTGGTTCGCCCTGGTTCAAGCAAACCGGTAATGGCGGAGGCGGGAGGCTCCGCCCACCTGCCCAGATGTCATCAAAAATGCTCTGCGCATGCACAGAAGCACCATGCACTCACAAAGCAAGCAAGTGCACCCACGTGCTACCAATAGCGAACTGGTAGTGCCGGGATTTGAATCCCACTAGTGACCAGCATGTGTGCTAGTTCCTTAGGTTGCAGTTTGTGGGCTTTTCAATCCATAATATGTACATGATCAGAACTATGCTGCAATTTTAAACTTTAAAGTACCAGTACATGTTCTCAAATTTTGTCTGTGAACTATTGAAGGTCTATGAACTCCTTCCAAGTGATCAATGCAAGGAAGAAAAAAGGTTGAGAATTCAGGTACATTTGACTCCCTTTGGTGAAAATGGAGATTAAGACTTAACTTTAGATTCTAATTTTCATTATGCCATGTACTAATTTCATCAGATGTTATAAATTAAAAGTAATATATGGAATTTGACTCGCACTAAAGCTGACAAATGTTACACTTGGTGTTATATTAACTTAGCTTGCAAAACACAGGGATATTGACTTCAAAGGAAAGCCTGAGGGTAAAAAATGATTCAAATTAAAGTTGATTTTTTTTTATTGCAATGTTGTAACACATGATAGTGTATTATTTCAATACACATTTCAATAGAGTAATGGTTTATATAATTAAAATGATTTTCTATTGTTTTAAAATATTGAAAATTAAAAAAGTACAAATGTTATCAGTATTATTTGCTATTTGCCAGAGTTACAAACATAACATTAATTTTTCATCCCAAATTGAGTATAAGATAAAGTTGAACTTGACTTCTGGCGATTTCACAGGCACCTACTGTACATGACAACAACATTCCACAATCTTTCTTCAACCTCTCATCCTTTCAGTTTCAATTATAGTTTATATCTATGCCTATACTTTTCTTTTTAGAAAAGTACTTATGTATTGTTTTAACAAGAAGTGTTCTCTATTTCAACCGAGTCTGTTGATGTCTCTACAGGGCCGGTATAAGAAACCCATCCAGATGGCAATTGTGACATGTAAAGTCTTGTCACTTCATATATACCAGTACATGCTATCATACACCTGTACAAAGGGAAGGGAGAGCTAAGGCTTTGACTGTACAGTCACAGGTACCCAAACTTCCACAGATCCTACTGAAGGTCACCCAAATTTTGGGGCCCATTGTAAAGTCAACAATGGAGACCAGTCTTGGAAGTCGATTTTGACTCTCTACACAAGCATCCAATGTGTTTTTTTTTAAAAGTCACACTTAATCCCCACCCCCATTAAACCCATATTAATTTTGAACATTATGATGCTAGCTATAATTATAGCCCCAAATGAGTGAGTCTTCACCTTTTCCAGTATTTATTCCCACAATAATTGCTGGAAAACAATTGATGTGTCGGAAAAGCTGGGCTGGGTGGAAGTTCATTATTTAGTTAAGTCTTGGATGCTACAGCTATTTTTTCCTACTTAGCTGTTTCCCAGCAATCAACTGAGCAACTACTGAAGAAAAGTCACGAGAAGGGAAGACATTTATTGATTAAACACAGCAGACATTGGAAGAAAAGTGCTGACAGGGCTATGAAATTATATTTGCTCTGAGATTTGTAGCAATGGAAAACCCAGTCTAGCATATTATTTCAGTGATTAACCATCAAAATGGATCCTGGTTTTAGATAAAGACTCATAGGCCATTGTTGTTTTAAGAATGGTTTGCTGGATTAAGCCAATGTTCATTTATTCTTAATCTTTGTCAGCAAACTGTAATAAATCTTCTAGCAGCAATGTACCATAATAGGATTCTTAGGCTTCAGGGCAAGTGCAGAAGCCTTTTGAATCTGCAAATTTAATATTTGCAGAGAATTCCTTTGCACTAATTTTGCCCTAAACCAGGACTGTTCTTTTTTCAGATTTTATTGACAATGAAGTATTTGATAAAGTCGTGATTTTTTACACATATTAGAAGCCTAAAAGTTTTTCAGTTAGTTATCAAGCCCTGTCCATTAAACTCCTAATTCATTGGGGAACATTATATTGAGGAAAAATATTACTTGAAATTAGTATTATAGTCCTAGCCCATTGCTGGTAGATAAGCATTTACTACTTCAATTCATACAGAATACTTGAGAAGCCTCTAGAGGTTATTTCTGGTTGGGGATGTATAAATTCAATATCTCCATTGAGCTTTACGCTTTGCTAAGTCTTCTCCTTACCATGATGAACAACCAATATGAGAGAAGAAGTGTTTGGAGGTGAGAATTTTATGATCTGGTGCTTTTATTTTGTGATGTATTTGTTTGTAAAGAGAGAGATTTTTAAAAAAACAACAACAACATGGTCATCAGTGTTTGCAATCCTTCCAAAACATTATTTTTACCATAGAAATACAGCCAATATTTCCTATGTTGTAGGATAATAAACTAATTGGAAAGAAGTCACTGAGATGTGAAACAGTTGTGGCATTTTTATTTGAGCCAAGTCACATTATGTTGCCAATATGACAATTAAATTAGCCAATTAAAGGTGGGTGTTTTTATCAAATTAAAGTCCAGGATTCTAAAATAGTTAAGCAGTTAAATTACTTTGTTCATAATATATGGTTATAATGTGCTTAACTGCATATTGCAAAACCACAGTAGCAAGAAAATATTATCAGTTATATCCAATAGAAAGAATGATATAAAATATGGCATCAAAGGCAGATTTTTAAAAATAATTGATTAGAGATATTGAATAGGATTAGTATCAAAATATGTAAGTCAAATGCTAGATACACTGGATGTGTTCCTGTTCAGTGAAGAAAAGTTTTTTAAGAAAACACAATTTAAACATATCCAATTCACTGCAAAGTCCTTTTCCCCTAATATTTTTCTTACTGGTATTGTACAAATATCTCTGTAAATTAGCCTGTGCTTTGCAAACAAAAACAGTCTCAACCTTTGGACAGTATAATTTCTCTCCAAGATTACTCTAGGCCAAAGCAGAAAAGCTTTTGGATTAAAAGGCTAAATTGACAGCATGTGATGGCTACTCTCATAAAATAGATGTCTTAGAGGTGTGGTCAGTCCCTGTGATGAAATGTCTAACAGACCCAGGAAACATGAAGGCATCAGTAACATCATTACAGGAGAGAGGTGAACCATTATAGATAAAATTCTGTGGCCCATGGGGGGGGAAGAGCCTGAGAAAGAGATTAATGAGGGTAAGGGTTCATTCTCTAAACTTGTGGATTGGTTTCCAAATGTTTAATTTGGAACCCAACTTTAAGGGATGTCAGTGTTCTTCTGTTTATAAGGGCTTCGTGTGGTCAGTAGGTCTTGAGATGAGTCAGGTGTGGGTGTGTCAAGTGAGGGTCTTTCTAATGGGACTTGTGATGGGTCAGGTGTGAGTCATCAGTGAGAGTCTTGTGATGGGTCTTGTGATGTGGAAGTTATCTCAGGTGAGGGTCAACCAGCACCTCCCAATGACCCTCACCTGAGATAACTTCTTCACACAAGCCCCATCACAAGACTCCCACTGATGACTCACATCTGATCCATGATTGATTCTAACATCCCCTAAACTCTGCTGAAGATGTTACCTAACCTGGTAATGAAATATTCAGAAACCAACCCACAAGCTCGGAGAACTAACTTTCACTCTCATCCTACACCCAAGATATTCGCCACTATTGCAAAGAGATTAATGTGAGATCTTGCAATACTGTCAAAATCAAGAATGAGGAGCCATTTGGATTTCTGGAAATATTTTTTACTGCCACTATGTTAATGCAACAGAATCTTGAAAACCTGTCAAAGCAAGTCTCCAGATCACCTTAGATCTAATAATTAAGGCAGAGTTACTCTGAATCTCTTTCTCATAGGTTCCCTCTCCCTTGACTAAGAAATCTTCTCTGTTTAAGCTCCCTCCTCTATGTTCTGTTGGACGTTCCATCAGAGTCCCAAAGGACTTATCTATTTGAAGGATAAATGTTGGGAACAAAGTAGCTTGCACCTGTCATTCTAGGAGCAAAGGATGCTGCCAGCTGACTCTACTTACCCTAGCCTTTGTGTGTGTGTGTGTGGATAGGGACATTTCTAAACAAAACCCCAACAACAGCCATTGATAGCTTTTATTTTCTGAGAAATGAGAAAATAGTATTCTTGGAAATAAAGCTGATTTGGGGGATGGGGGTCTTTACAGGATGCCAACTTTCTACCGTGTTTCCTTGAAAATAAGACCAAGTCTTATATTAATTTTTGCTCCAAAAGATGCATTAGGGCTTATTTTCTGGTTAGGTCTTATTTTGGGGGAAATACAGTACTAAATGCATCCATCTGGCTGACAATCTTAATTGGAGCTTATTTTGGGGGGTAGGGCTTATATTACAAGCCTCCTGAAAAATCATGCTAGGACTTATTTTCCGATTGGTCTTATTTTCAGGGAAACTTATAGTAATTTAATTAGTTGATTATTTCAATAATTTCTCACTGCTTTCCATAATATGTTATGTAGCCATAAAGATATAATTCATTCCCACCAGTGTCCATGCTACTACAGCTGTTCCTCTACAACTGTTCTGGACCACTAGTAGAGCAACTGTTCTCAGTCTGGGATATCCTTGATGCCAGGTCAAAACATTTTCCTTGGATACCTGTAGCGCTTGTGTCACATCTATAACATTACTAATTCTCAGTAGTATTGCTACTGTCCACATCAGTTTATCTCACAAGTTTATAGTGCAGCTAACCATTATATCTTAGAATCTGGTATAAGTGCCTGGTAGCATAAAAATTGTTCCCAGAATTTTATATTACTTATTTTTTTAAAAAAATCCTAAATCTATTCTGTTGCATGTTGACCCTCCTTTTAATCCTGGACCTAAACAACTGTCCCAAACCCGAATGACACTGTTGTCTACCTGAGAATGACTTCTAGAATTTGTTATTGTGGATAGCTTCAGATAAAACAAATGGAATCATCAGCTGCTTGATGATTAAAAGCTGATGGATTCTGGAGAAGTGGTTTCACATCTAGGAATACCTGTGTCATAATCCATTTATCAGCCTTAAAGGGAGCAAAGCATTGGTTTTGTAGCAACAGATTAGCTACCTTGCTAGAATCTGGTTATTATGCTTGTGTTCTAGCTGTCTATTATTCTGTGAAAGAACGGAGTACTCAGTAAAACAGGAGCTGAGTTAAATTGATATTCTGCCTTGGTGATCCTAGACACAGAATCACATTGGTGCCCTTTTGGGTCTCATACTTATTTACTAGTTGTTGCTAGGCAAACTAATTTCTAAGCAGAGAAGCTGCCAACATTTCTAGCCAAGAAACTTACCCAGCAACTTTGCATTCTCCATACCTGTAAAATCAAGTAATATGGAAAGCCAATTTGATATAAAGGTCAATGACCCTCAGGGGAATTCTTCCTTTGTTTGTGATGCTGTTTGTTAATTCACCCACATATCTGTCCTCAGGTCTAAATCATGGGCAGAATTAAGACTGGTGGAATCATGATGTTATTGAACTTGAACCTATTAAAGGATTCGGGATTGTTGTTGTTGTTGTGTTTTATGTATGGCAGCTTGTTCTACTTTTCTTGAAGTTACAATAACCCTGATCTAAGAAGAGACTGGACAGCCACTTATCTCAAATTGTATAGGATTTCCTTCTTGACCAGGGACTTAGCCTAAAAGCCGCCCTGAGTCTTCGGAGAGGGGCGGCATACAAATTGAATTAATAAATAAATAAATAATAAATAAGACCTCTAAAGTCCTTTCCAGCTCTATTCTGATTGATTACCAAACCCCACTCCTTTTTATCTGCACACTGACAGTGTTTGCTAACCCAGTTCAGCAAATCTCAAGATCCCAATCTCGAGATCCATCTATTCTCCATTAAAATTAAGTCTGCTCTTTCCAAATTCTCACGGTGGTTTCTGATTTTCTGCTATGCTAAAGTATACTCAGCCACAATGTCTAAACAGATACTGCAATTATCTTAAACTCTGAGAAGGGGGAAAAAAACATATGCTGAGAGCAGCTCTTACCAAAGAAACAAAGATCTCAACTGTATCCCGCTTCTGTCCAGTCCTACAGAGTTTCTCCCCTTTGCAGTGTCATATTAACAACTCTGTCTCTGAATTGTCACCTGGAGAAGAAACCAGCTGCATAGTGCCAGGGGTGCTAGATGATGAGGCTAGACTCCTTGGGAGTAACACCTTCCTTAAGAGTTGCCCCAGGGGGAAGTGCTAACAAGCAGCAGATGAGTCTGAGAAAGGCTCAGCTGCTAGGAGCATAAGCCTTCACTCAGCAGGCAAGTCAGGTTGCGGGGAAACAACATACGTGGCAGCCCTTTTTGTGTCTTTGATCTGGAAACATTGACTTTGTGTTGCTTTCTTGGGCTTTCCTGTCCTTTTGCTCATTCATCATGGATTCTGAATTATTCTGTGCCTTCAACAAACTGACTGTCCTTGATGATTCTTTAGCCCACTGATGAAAGGAAGTTCCCAATCTCCCTGGGAATTTCCCGTATCGAGCAGAAGGTGTGCAGGGGACAAACACCTGAATGCAAAGTATTAGTGGTGGGGAAGAGATGGTTCATAGGAGACAGGACAAGCCCTCTTATTCACGCCTCAACTTTTGCAACATTCCATTTCAAATTTTACAAGAGGTGACTGAGCTTCCCACCAGTGTTTGCACTGGTACATAAGGAAGCACGAAACCAGACTGCTAATTTTGTCTTTCCCCAAATCCTCACAAAATGAATGTGTGTGTGTGTGGGGGGGGTGATTGTGTGTAAACAATAGTCATGTTGTTCAAATCAGTACATTGGGGAGTTTGAATTTTAAAACCTTGCATCAGGGAAGGTTAATGTAAAAATAAATAAATAAAAGAATGATTTGCATTAAAAAAGATTCTTAAGCAATTATGCAAATGGTGACCTAATTGTCTGGAAAGCCAAGACATATGTTGCAAGATTTTGTGAACTTAAAGGGTTACAGATTGTGCTATTAATTTTTAAAATGTAGAAACAATTTCAGAAACAACCAGCCTATGCTGGTGTACTAATGTGGACAATAAATCACTTGTGATTTGTACATTTGTATTTTAGAAATGGACAAAGAATAAAATCTGTGAAACTTGGGGTTTTTTTAAATGGACTCTGAGCCTGTTTAGAGTTTAGAGTTTGGAGTTTATTGGATTTCTATACCGCCCTTCTCCTGGGGGACTCAGGGCGGTGTACAGCCACATTAAAACACATGAATTTATGAAATTTAAAACCAATTAAAACAAATATATACAATTTGGCCCTCAATTAAAACACACATACACCCATTTAAAATTCATATTAGGCCAGTCCGGCTTGCTGAAACAGGAAGGTCTTTAGAGCACAGCGAAAAGTACGCAGGTTGGGGCTAAGATGAAGCTCTAGGGGAGCTCATTCCAAAGGGCTGGTGCCCCCACAGTTCCACTAAATCCTAAGATAATTATTAATGTAAACTTATAGAGGAGGCTAAATGGACAGGTACTGAGCAGAAAATGAAATAGAAGGTAAAAGGCTGGACCTGAAGACAAATGTTATAGATTTGTCCTACTGTTATATCCTTTCTTCTGATTTGGAAACACAACTACTCAGTTCAGGAATATTTTCGGTGTTTAGATTGGAATAATTTATTAAATAACCATCATGCATGGTCAGAGCATACAGATAGTCCTTGATTTATGACAATTGAAATTTCCATTGCTAAGCAAAGACAATTATTAAGTGAGTTTCGCCCTATTTTATAACCTTTCTTGCTATAGTTGTTAAGCGAATCACTATAGTTAAGTTGGTAAAACGGTTATTAAGTGAATCTGGCTTCCCCATTGGCTTTGCTTGTCAGAAGGTCATAAAGGAGGATCACATGACCCAAGGGACACTGCAGTCATCATAAATATGAACCAGTTGCCAAGCATCTGAATTTTGATCACGTGTCCATGGGTTGCTGCAACAGTCGTAAGTGAAAAATTGTCATATGTCACTTTTTTCAACACCATTGTAACTTCAAACAGTCACTAAACGTATTGATGTTGTCAAGGTCTATTTGTACTGACTGGTGTTTTCAAATCCATTTATGGATATTCTTATTATTTTAAAATATGGAATATAGAATGTAATCCATCACATATGGAATTGATAAATATTATGTGGGTTGGATCCAGTTTACACTTCTATTTCTTATAAATTAATGTGAAAATTCAGCCTTGACTAACAATAGGTGAAAATTTCAGTTTGGGTGAAGTTTTTATTTTCTGTTTTGTTTTAAAATAAAAACTTATCTTGACAGATTCATCTATAGAAAGAAAGAGCTCTTAAATTTTGTTTTTTCTATATCCTGAATTTTATGATCATAGCAGTCAGACTCTCTATCCTGATCTTCTGATTACATAAGAGCAAAACCTTTTAGATTTGGATGATGCATATGGGTGACAGTTTCATTTGAGTTGTTTCTGGTAAGAAAAATATGCAAGGTACTTCAGAAACAATAAAGAAATTTATTTGGGAGAGGGAGAGAGAGAGAGGGAGAGAGCGAGGGAGGGAGGGAGAGAGAGAGCTGGAAGAATGCAAAATTGACAGATTTTGATGTCCTTAAGAATAAGTAAGTCACAGAAATAATATAGCAATGAATAAAAGAGTGATGGTAAAAGATGACTCTGGATCCAGTCTCTTGACTGTATTAACATTATGCACATACAGTATGTCGGGGTGGGTTCTAACTGGCTTTACTACCGGTTCTCTTTGTGCGCGCGCTTTGCGCACGATTACCTCTTCGGTCACGTGAGCATGCGCACATGATCGCCGTGCGCATGCTCACTTTGCTCGCCTGCGTGCCAAACTTGCGCTTTGCGCAAGCGCGTTGCGAATCTGCCCAGCTGAGGTGCGGCAATCCGCTCTGCCGCACCTCTCAGCTGGGCGAAAAAAGAAGAAATATAAGGTCAGCGTAACGCCGGGGCGGGCGGCAGGGCCCAGCTCCCGAAGACAGAGAACCGGTTCGGTGACGTCATATCGTCATATCTCAAGAACCGGTGCGAACCGGGAGCAACCCACCACTGCAGTATGTGTATTAGCATTACAAATATAATGCAGACCTACCTTAAAGAGTTGTTAGAACTATTGTCTACCTATTAAATGCACTGCACACTAGAAGGTCTAAGTCAAAATAACCATTATTGGAACCAATGTAATACAGTCACTACAAAATGTATCTTAACTTTGAAGTTACTGGAGACAGCCCAGCCCATATTAATAATAAAGAGTGGGCTTAGAATTTATAGAACAAAAAAAAAACAACAACAATATTTCTATTTTTTGAAATGCAGATGTATTACATGCAATTGTTTTCCATTTTGTATTTGTGTGTCATTTGTTCTTTCTTTCTCTTTCTTTCTTTCTTTCTTTCTTTCTTTCTTTCTTTCTTTCTTTCTTTTCTTCTCTCTAAAGTAGAATAACAAGGAAGATCATGCTGAGAATAGCAAAATATCAGCAGGGAGCTTTAGCAAATGGCAGGAGGGGGTGGGGTATATCAACTCTTCCATAATGGAAATATAGATCCCTGGTTTTGGCTAAAAAAAAAAACTGATGGGATGGGATGGCAATTTTGTTAGGAAATATTGGAGCAGCTGCTTTGCCTGCACCCTGCAAGGCAAGGACAAAATATTGAGAGACCAAAGGGGAATCGGATCCAATGATGGGGAAATCTGCTAAAAGGAATTCTGATCCAGTAATGATGCTGAATTTGAAGAGCAGAAGTAGGAAAGCAGGATTCGGGGCTCTAGAGTGCAATCCAACTGTACTTATTTGTTTGTTTCCTTTATGTCTCAAACATTCTTCAGGTGCCCAAAGATACCTTTGTGAGATCAGCAGCCATATAAATGAATGTAATTTTATTTTTAATTAACATTTTCACAACAGTGTTAAAAATTTTCTGAATCTGTTATAAAAGAGATCATCTAAATAGAAACTGCGGTGGTCATGCTTACTTCGTAATCTAGATTTAAGTTTAGTCATATTAAAAATGGTGAAGGAATCCATCACCTGGGAATTAAAAACACACACTAATTTAAAAGTAGCGTTCATTTGAATTCAAGAAAAGAAGAAGCTCTTGAAGAGGGCACTTTTATCCTCTTCCACCAGGGTCTTTCAAGAAGTTGCAGTTGCTACACTAAGAATATGATTAAAATGAAGAAGGTAGTTCAGAATTCTAATTTTTATCTATATACAAATCAGCTATTTGGCTAAAGCTCGCATAATTAAATTTCCTTAATGTAACCTTGCTTGTTTCCTCAGTTCTTTTGCTTAAAACTGAAAAACGAGAGAGAAAGTACCCATATTTTGTACTCTATATTGATAATGTGCGAGCTCAACGCACTCAACCATGAAATCCTTTGAAGATACTCTCAGCTTAACTTTCTCTATACTGTAGGCTTAAATTGGAGGCTGGCTTTCCTTCAAGAGGCACAGTGATTATAATTCTGTGAGGATGTTATGGATATAACGTCTTCTCACCTACAATACAGGAAGAAAGAACAGAAAAGAAATCCTATAGTTAAATTTTAATACAGATAGTCCTCATTTAGCACCTGCCCCATTTAGTGACTGTTCACAGTGATGACTAAGATAGCAATAGCACTTAGACTTATATACCACTTCACAGTGCTTTATAGCCCTCTCTGAGTGGTTTATAGAGTCAGCCTATTGCCCCCAACAACCTGGGTCTTCATTATACAGACCTCAGAAGGATGGAAGGCTCAAGTCAACCTTGAGCCAGTCAAGATTGAACTGTTGGCAGTGAGCTGAATTAGCCTGCAATACTGCCTTCTAACCACTGCGCCACCACGACTCGTTGAAAATGTAACTTTACTACTAATATTCACATTTATAACCTCAACAGGTCTATAAGCAAGGTAAGTAAGATTGTAAGCACAGATGCAGTTTCAGTTAGCAACTGCTTTGCTAATAACAACTTGCCATTCCTAATTATGGTCACTAAATGAGGACTATTTGTACAGGAGGACTGTTATAGTCAGCTCAAGAAGTACCTAGATGGTTAGCAGATGAAATTCAATATACAAGATCAACGTCCCCAGGAATGTCTCTTAATTTTTTTCAACCTGAGCACTAGAAAGATGAGGAATGAAGATTCCATTTAAAACAAGTTATGTATCTCTTGTGAGTAGGACATCCTTTCCATCTTGTTGTCTCCCTCCTCCCCTTACTTTTTTGAATTGGAAAGATTTTGTAGCTGTTGTTTCCATGATTTTTTTTTCTAGACATTTTCAATGTTTTTCAATATTTATGTTTCATCTATTTATTTATTTTTGTCCCAGCTTGGGAAACATACTACCATCTGCTTCCTTCAGATTCCTGTTTATTTCCCACAGTGCCATAGAGATAACCTACAGTCTACCAAGCCCACAGTCAGATTGGGTACCAACTTCTTAACAGTTTCCATTGCCAGCTATTATATCACAAGTTTCAGAGAAAAGCAGTAGAGTTACCACACTAGATAAAAGAAAATATTTCAGGTTCATGCATCAAGTAATTAAGACACAGAGCTCTCTATAGCTCTTCCTCCACACTACAATTTAGGAGAAGGGGGGCGGAGGGAGGGAGGAAGAGAGGGAGGGAGAGGGAAAGGGAAAGGGTTGTAAAAGCTCGCTTTTAACATACTGAACATACAAATTTTTCAGTATTTTTTGTGAAAGTTAAAAATGTGTTATGTTAAAAAGAACATGAAATAGAGATATGATTGGTGTTCTTACTATTTTTTTACTGATATATTTGACCTACACATTTTCAAAGCTGTATCATAACATGTGGTAAATAAAGCCCCCCTCATTTGTGATCTTATTCAGGAGGGGGGAGCGGACCTGGCAGGTATCACGGAGACCTGGTTGGGCCATGAGGGGGGAGTTCCCCTCGTGGAGATGTGCCCATCAGGCTTCCATGCATTTCATCAGCCGAGAGCTCAGGGCAGGGGCGGGGGGGTGGCGGTCATTTTAAAAGAAGGTCTCGATCCGAGGGAGACCACTGTACCTCAGATAGCCGGATGTGAGTCCCTTTTTGTGAAGTGGGGTCGTGGGGCGCAGATGGGTCTGTTGATCACGTACCTGGCTCCCTGCCGCGTGGCAACGACCCTGCCCAAGCTCCTCAATGTTATAGCCGAGGTGGCGGCTGATACCCCCAGACTTGTGGTCATGGGGGATTTCAACTTGCCATCCATCGGTGAAACATCTGAGGTAGCTCGGGAGTTCATGGCTTCCATGACGGCCATGGACCTGACCCAAGTAATTCACGGCCCTACTCATATGGGGGGACACACTCTGGACTTAGTTTTTATCTCTGGTCAGTGGTTGAGTGGTCTTGATATAGGGGATGTAGATATTGAACCCTTGTCATGGTCTGACCACTCGCTCCTTCGACTTGACTTTCTGACCGCCGTACCCCGTCGCAGGGAGGTGGAACCGACCAGGTGGTTCCGCCCCAGGCGCCTGATGGACCCTGATAGGTTCCAGATGGAGCTTGGGCCATTTCCTGAGACTCTAGCTCATGACTCGGCTGATGACCTGGTGGCCGCCTGGGATAGGGCGGCTGCCGGGGCTTTGGACCGGGTCGTGCCTTTGTGGCCTCTGACCCGGCGCCGAACTCACTTAGCTCCCTGGTTTTCCGAGGAGCTGAGGGAGATGAAGCGCTGGAAAAGACGCCTAGAGAGCGGTTGGAGGGCCAGTCGTTCCGAGTCTGACTTGACACTGGTAAGGTCTCACATTAAGACCTACCTAGTGGCGATAAAAGCGGCGAAATCTAGCTATTTTGCCGCTCTTATCGTGTCATCAGATAACCGCCCAGCCGCCCTGTTTAGGGTGACCCGCTCCCTCCTCCATCTGGGAGCGCGGGAGGACCCCTTGCAGGGCCGAGCTGAGGATTTTGTACAGTATCTGGATGATAAAATAACTCAGATTCGGGAAGACTTGGCCGCCGACTGGGTTAGTTCAGACGAGATGACTGAGGCAGGCCTTGAGAGTGTTATCTGGGAGGAGTTCGATCCTGTGGCTCCCGAGGACGTGGACAGGATCTTGGGACAGCTGAACGCAACCACATGTTTATTGGACCCGTGTCCCTCCTGGTTGGTGCTGGCTTCCCGGGAGGTTACATGAGGCTGTCTCCAGGGGATTATTAACGCTTCTTTGAGCGAGGGTGTTCTGCCGGCCGCCTTGAAAGAGGCGGTGGTGAGGCCTCTGCTCAAGAAGCCATCCCTGGATCCAGCTATTTTGGCTAACTATCGTCCAGTCTCCAACCTTCGCTTTATTGCGAAGGTTGTTGAGAGTGTGGTGGCGCGACAGCTTCCCCAGTACCTGGATGAAGCTGTCTATCTGGATCCGCTCCAGTCCGGTTTCAGACCTGGGTACAGCACGGAAACGGCATTGGTCGCGTTGGTGGATGATCTCTGGAGGGCCCGGGATAGGGGTTATTCCTCTATCCTGGTCCTATTAGACCTCTCAGCGGCTTTTGATACCATCGACCATGGTATCATGTTGCGCCGGCTGGAGGGACTGGGAGTGGGGGGCACCGTTCTGCGGTGGTTCTCCTCCTATCTCTCCGACCGGTCGCAATCTGTGTTGACAGGGGGGCAGCGGTCGACCCCAAGGCGCCTTGTTTGTGGGGTGCCGCAAGGGTCGGTCCTCTCGCCCCTCCTGTTCAACATTTATGTGAAGCCGCTGGGTGAGATCATCCGTGGTTTTGGGGTGGAGTTCCATCAGTACGCTGATGATACTCAGCTGTACATCTCCACCCCAGACCATCCCAATGATGCCTTGGAAGTGATGTCCCAATGCCTGGAGGCCGTGCGGGTCTGGATGGGGAGAAACAGGCTTCGACTCAACCCTTCCAAGACCGAGTGGCTGTGGCTGCCGGCGTCCCGGTATAGCCAGCTGACGCCATCGCTGGTTATTGGGGGCGAATCATTAGCCCCCACGGAGAGGGCCCGCAACTTGGGTGTCCTCCTGGATGCGCGGCTGTCTTTAGAAGGGCATATGACAGCCGTGGCCAGGGGGGCTTTTTGTCAGGTTCGCCTGATACGCCAGTTGCGCCCCTTTCTGGACCGGGACTCCCTACGCACGGTCACTCAAGCACTCGTCACTTCTCGTCTGGACTATTGTAACGCTCTCTACATGGGGCTCCCCTTGGGGTGCACCCGGAGGCTCCAACTGGTGCAGAATGCGGCTGCGCGGGGGATTATGGGAGCGACGGGGCGCTCCCATGTGACTCCTCTCCTGCGCGAGCTGCATTGGCTTCCGGTGGACTTCCGGGTGCGCTTCAAGGTGTTGGTGATCACCTTTAAAGCGCTCCATGGCTTAGGGCCAGGGTACTTACGGGATCGCCTTCTGCCACCAATAGCCTCCCACCGGCCAGTTCGCTCCCACAGAGAGGGCCTCCTCAGGGTGCCGTCGGCCAGACAATGCCGGCTGACGACCCCCAGGAGGAGAGCCTTCTCTGTGGTGGCACCTACCCTATGGAACAATCTACCCCCAGAGATACGAGTGATCTCCGACCTCCGGATTTTTCGTCGGGCCCTAAAAACTTATTTTTTTCAGCTAGCCGGTCTGTCCTGATTTTAGGGTTAGTTTTAAAAATTTTAATATTTATTTTAATTGACAAGTTTTAAATTATGGGCCAAATTTATAAATTATTTTAACTTTATTTTAACTGTGATGTTTGTATAGATGTTTTTTATCTGGCTGTTCACCGCCCTGAGTCCGAAAGGAGAAGGGCGGTATAGAAATTTGAATAAATAAATAAATAAATAAATAAATAAATGTATTCTTACATGCAGCTAATCAAAACCATGTTAATTTACTGCTTTGTATAAAGCAATAAAATTAATATTGAGCAGAATTAAGTTCAGCCTCTTGATTCGGCTGAGGCCCCTTGGCAAAATAAATTACCCACCTCTGCTCTTGAGGAAAGTCTTACAAAGTGAGATGGCCTTTTCCTGATAACTTCTCACCCCAAGTAGTATAGATCAGGGGTCTCCAAACTTGGCCATTTTAAGACTTGTTGACTTCAACTCCCAGAATTCCTCAGCTAGCTGGCTGAGGAACTCTGGGAGTTGAAGTCCACAAAGTGACCAAGTTTGGAGACCCCTGGTATAGATTCATTGGGGATCTTAAAGGGTTAGATAGCTTCGATGAACAAGAAAAGCAAATTCAGGGAAGTCAGAAAATTAGTCACTGTAACAAAAGATGTCATTATCGTTATTCTAAATGTATGTGTCTCCCAGTTTTTAACAACTCTGGACACTTAACTATCCTTAGTATATAATTCTGAATACCAGGAGCTTGGGGTCACTTGTTGACTGCATTCATTGCATATTAGCTTTCAAAATATATCATTTGAGATAGGATGCTGGACTAGAACTACCAGATTGGAGCTGTAAAAATTCAGATAACCCATAGCCAGGGAGTCCCCAACCCCCGGTCCGCACTGGACTGTGCATGCCAGCAAACAAGAGAAGCCCCATCATATGATGCAGGTAGCACACAAAACCTTGCTACCTCCGATCCCCGGAAAAACCTTTCTACACATAACCAGTTCTTGGTGCCCAAAAGGTTGGGGGCCACTGCTCTATGCTGCCATTTCTCGGACATTCCAGATTTTGGCAACTCTATGCTAGACTAGACAAGTGTTGATCTGCCTCAGAACATGCATTTATGTAGAGAAAGCTTGAGGGATCAGAGTTTCACATGCTTTTGCCTTCATCTGCTTGTTTACTTTTTTGTTTACTTAACTTTCTAGGTCCTGAATGATATGGAGAGCCTCATGGAGAAGACAGACCCTCCACTACAGGTGGATGCCCTCTAACATGAAATGGCACCAGGGGGCACAATTAGTATGCTGGTCCTATTTTCCCTGATTGCAAGGGGTCGTTTGCTGTTTTTGTATCACTCATAGAGAACACTTGTCTCCATGTGTATCACAGGAGCTCCTTCACTGATTTGCATTCTATGCAAGTTTGATCCCGGCTTCCAGAGTGGTACTGCTTGTTTAATGTGCTTCTGTAACAACTGAACAAACTGTGAAGTTAAAAGACTCAAAAAAAAATAGAGTGACTGTAATAACAGAACTGCAGAGCCACACTCTGCATGATTAATGTAAAGATTATTGCAGCAATATATGTAAAACAATTTCAACAGCACAAGGTTATTTCAAATGATATTACAAATCCTCAGTGACAAGCACAGCACATTCCTGGATTGGGGTCTTCCCACTGCCCTTCCGGTGTCCCCTGAATCAGCAAGCTGATCAGCAAGCAGGCAAAGACCAGAAAGAGGCTTTGGGCTTCCAAACCATAAATGATGGGACCAACTTACGCTCTGAAAAGGCACCACATTTTATTTTCCTTTTAAGAGTCTAATATTCAGCAAAAGCTGTGAGAACTGTGGGAACTTCTTACCTTGAAATACTGTATCTTGAATCCAAATGTAACATCACTATGCTGCAATGGAGCCCTGAGATATTGGCTAGCCTGCATCTCTTCCATTTGGATTTGAGGCCTTTCAGTGTATGGTCATGTATGTATGTATGTATGTATGTATGTATGTATGTATGTCAATTCATTTATTCTTCTATCCACATGTGTATCTTCCTTGCCACCCATGGGCTCTAGTACTGACTACCCCATCCTGGATGCTGATGGTCCAGATTCATTTTCTTGGCCAAAGAAGTCAAAACATGATCAAAGAATGTTCAAATTCTATTCTATGGCAAAAAGATAAGGACATTACATAGTACAAAGTTTCTGCCTTAGTTTACATTCCATGTCAAATCCAGCAGGCTCATTCTATTCTATAGGCAAACCAACTATGCCTTGGCTGTCTCATCACAGATGCTCAAGTGAGTGAAACACATACATGCAAACCTGTGTGCTGTATATGAAAATGAAACCTAAGGCCATAATACTGTCTTCAGATTGCTACGGTTGAGAAACGCTGCTATCAGGTAAGGCAAATTCTGGCAACCAGGAGGAACCTAGGGTTTGAGTGGCTAAGAGCTACACTGCTGAGTAAAATAGCCAGCCTTAGGCAGGTTCTAGCTGACTTTGTTTTCTAAGGCTATAATACTGAGGTTGCTCTATGAGAATATGAGCTTGATTGAGCTGGATGGGAGTTCTTTTTGAGTCAGTGGACTTGAGATCTTTTTGAAGGACTGTGTCGGATTCTTTCACAATGGTGAATGCCTTTATGTATGAGTTTTCTCATCCTCCAGCCCCCGCACACAAATGTAATCTTGGATGCACACTCTTCTGCACTCTCTTTTACCTCCTTTCCTTGCTCCTCTTTATCTACTGTGTTTAATGAACTGCATTACCCTTGAGAGCTGCACAAAGCATCTGAGTCATAGTTTTCCTAATTCTTTCATTCTTTTTGTGGAAGCATTCTGCTTTAGTCTATGCCTCATGGCATGCCTGCAGGAAGGCTTCTTCTGATCTACTAGACTAGACACTGAACTGAGAATTGAACATCAAGATTAAATAAGTCATTAGTTCAACATGAGAATCGACCTTCTGGGTGCAGTTTCTGAAGGAGTGAATGGGCAGAAATGTTCAGTTCCTTATCCACTCTTGTGGCTTTCAGAATAAGATAGTATCACCCCCATCTGTTCTGCCCTGAGCATCTTTCTGAAAAAGCGGCATACAAGGTGTAGCATTATCATTCTACATTCACATCAGCAATGGGTCATTTGATACAGCTCATTTAATTTGCTATTACACAGGGATGTTGGCTTCTACTCACGCATCTTCAAATTCTCAGAACTTTTCCTTCCTGATGAAAAAGATTGGATTATAGCACGGTAGATAGTTGGCATACGAGGGAAGACTTCAATTGACCTAAATAGCATCCTATGGAAAGTACCCTAGAGTAGGCCAGATCAGGACAAAACATTAAATCTGATTTGATTCCATATAGATAAAAATGAAATTAGATACAGTCAGATTATTACTCTCTTGTATTTGTTATAATACAAGGTTATTACTAACTTGTATTCCTCTTATCGGCACCAGAGCAATCAGCTGTTCTGCACTATATATACATTATGCAGTGTACAACTTTTTTTTTTCTGATCTGAATCACATTTCATCAAGGGTAATCTATTGGGGGGGGGATGCATGCCAGCTGGTGAGTACAGCCTAAACAATGGATAGAACCACTCCTTCCCCCTCCTTCTAATATCTCCTCGTTATCTTTGTCCCTCCCTCCCTGCCTCCATCCCTTCGTTAGAGAGTTCAAACATCATCCTTGCCAGAGATGTGAAATCAGGCTAACTCTGCATGAAATTAAGGCGAAGGCATTAATCAGTAGAACGACTTGCCTCCAGTTGTGGGTGCTCCGATACTGGAGGTCTTTAAGAAGAGATTGGACAACAATTTGCCTGAAATAATGAAGGCTTTCCTGCCTGATCAGGGGATTGGATTAGATGACCTCCAAGGTCCCTTCCAAGGTCCCTTCCTACACTGTTATTCTGTTACACGTTGATATACAGATGACTTAATGAGGTTGTGCAATACTCTGTCTTCAACCTCCAAAGGTGCATTATGTTATACTGCAGGACAGCATGTCTCAATCATGGCAACTGGAAGATAATGGACTTCTACTCCCAAAATTCCGCAGCCAGAATTCCCCTAGGTGGAGAAATACTACCATCAGGGTAAGGCAAATTCTGGCAACCAAGAGGAAACTGGGTTTGAGTGGCTGAGAAGCTACACTGAGGAAAACTGTTAAGCAAAATAGCTGGCTATTTAAGAAAGCTGAGGGAATTGGTGGGTAAATGAGCTTTTCTTTGTTTTGTTACAATCAGACTATGTAAAGATATACATTATAATCCCTTTTGATGGATGACCACCTCAGAACAGAGGTTTTGTCACCAGTTTTCAGGAATTCTGGTCAGAGAAATTTCCAGGAACTAGGGGGAAAAAGGCTTGGCGATGACTTCATCAATCTAATGACTTCACAGTGTCATATCCTCATAATAAGATTTGTCTTGTGTCATTTTTTTTTCTTGCTGTCTTTATCATGGTTACTTGAATCAGGAACTTTGGATTCTTAATATCACCACAGTTCCGACTTCATAAGCATAATAAAAGCTTTTTATTTTGGGGACTTCTGGTCACAAATAAATTGATAGAAGCTTTTTAAAAGACTATCTTAGGGCTTCTCTATACTGCTGAGATGTAAAATATCAGAACAAGCCAGCCATTTTTGGAGGATATGAAAAGATGATGTCTCTCTTTATACACTCTCCACCTATTGCAAATATGATTCCTTGTCACATTTTTCTATAGTGGATTTAAAGTATCATTCTCTCCCCTTAAGTCATGTTGACCATCCCCATCCACTTTGGCTGGCAAACTCTGTTTCATTGCAATGCATTGATCAGAGGCAAATACATCCTCAAAACTGAGAGAATTGTTCCTATAGTCTGTAATGCCTAAACTATTTCTACCAGGAATTGGCACAATGGCTATAGCACTGGTCATGTAAGTAGAAGGTTGCTGATTTGAAACTGGGGGAGGAGAAAGATTTTTAAGGCTGTTTAAAAATCTTCCCGACATAGACATATTTCATGCTTTAACTTTGAAAATATATGTTCAGATTAACTTTGTGTGTGTGCATGCAGATACCTACAGTACATACATATACATGTATAGGTAGTGTTTTACTGTTTTTATGGATTTTATACCATGGATATTTTTTTATAAACTATGTTAGCCCCAACAATCTCCAGGTTGCAGGAAGGAGGGAGAGAGGGAGAGGGAAAGAGAGAGAGAGAGAGAGGGAGGGAGGGAGGGAGAGAGAGAGAGAGAGAGAGAGAGAGAGAGAGAGAGAGAGAGAGAGAGAGAGAGAGAGAGAAATAAGTGTGTGTGTATGCATGTGTATCCTGTTTAAGTGTGTATGTAAACACATAAAAACAAAACACAGTCAAGATGGAAAGCAATTGTTAATTGTGTAGGAAGGCCCAAGAGGAAGGGAATTATCTACTGTAATGACAGGCAGTGGACCCTCCAAGCCGTTCCAAAGTTGAGTCCAGATTTTCTTAAGCCATTTTAGAGTCAAACCAACATAAGCACAGGACAGAGACATTTTAAGGGTGCAATACAATTTTGTCCTAAGAGGCAACTAAAAATGGACTTCCTGCAGGTTCCTTATTCTTTTTTCTAATTTTTTGCCCCAAAGATTCACAACTTCAAAAGTCGTCTTCCAGTTTACCAGTACCTGTAGCTGCTTTCTGATAATTTTATTGGGCTTTGTTCCAGTGATGAAATCCAATTTTTTTTTTACTATCGGTTCTGTGGGCATGGCTTGGTGGGTGTGGTGTAGCTTGGTGGGCATGGCTTGGTAGGTGTGGCAGGGGAAGGATACTGCAAAATCCCCATTCCCTCCCCACTCCTGGGGAAAGGATATTGCAAAATCTCCATTCCCACCCCACTCTGGGGCCAGCCAGAGGTGGTATTTGCCGGTTCTCCGAACTACTCAAAATTTCCACTACCAGTTCTCCGAACTGCTCAAAATTTCCGCTATTGGTTCTCCAGAACCTGTCAGAACCTGCTGGATTTCACCCCTACTTTTTCTTTCTATATAGAGAGAGCAGAACTTTCTTGGAGGATTTGATCAGATCCCTCTTTATTTGCTTGCTTTATTATTATTTTTTAGTTAGAACTCTACTGCCTTGCAATCCTGCAGAGACCCTAATTAAAATTACTTGCTATTAATTTGAAATAAGCATCCCCTTCTGCCTTCACTACAGCCATGAATGGTAGTGTAGTAGTTTCCATTGTCAAAGCTGTTTTGTTACACTGGAAGCAGCTCCTGGATTTTTATCTTCACCTTTTTTCCTTTCTTTTTAATACTGTTGCATTGGTTTAAGGTGAAAGATACACATCATAAAAGGAGACACTTTTCTCATAAAGTTGCTGTTAGCTTTTATGTACCCATTATGTATTTCAGTAAATGGCTGGCCCTGTCTAGATGTGGAAGCTGAGCAGACTCAGCTCCCACATGGAAGCATGGTTATTATTTGAATAAGAGACCTCATCAAAATACCAAGACTGTAGGTTAGACTACAATCAAAAAAGGCAAAACAACATTTCAGAAGAAGAGAGCAAGAGGGGGAGGGGGAGAGAGGGAGAGAAAGACTGGTTTAACAAATTGGAAATTCAGTATAACCCCAGTGAAATTTGTCAGTCAAGATGCAGTCAGGTTGGCAGAAAGACAATAACGCAAAATTAATTCTGTATGTTGTAAAGTAATGAGTGTTAAATTACACAGGGCTATAATATAAAGCTGAGGTCAAAACTGGAAAGCTAATAGAACAGAAAAGAACAAAGAACAAAGAGTTTTGTACATGCATTTGGGACAAACAAGAAGAGCGAGGGAAAAGGAGAGTACAATCCATCTATAATATCTTCTCTTGTCTGCCAGTCAAATATGAATATTTATTGGATTTTGACAACTCCTCAGATATCTATCCTCTGGGATATGATGGATGGATACTTGGCTATATTAATCTTCTCAATATTTAACCAGCAATTAAAGGCTGTCATGTATAAGTTGGAACCTGATTTGATGCCTAACAGCTAACTGGCAAATTTTCTGGCATGAGCAACTAAATGCAGAAGTTCTGTGTGATGCTATCTCATTGGATTAAACGTGGCCAGAAATGCATATAGCCTAGGCCAGTGATGGCTAACCTTTTCTGGACCAAATGCCCAAAGCGTGTGGCTGGACCCACAAAATGCAATGCGTGTGTGGCCCTCGCGCATGCACTCCACACTCGTGCATGTGCACACAGCCCCGCATACGCCCTGTTTCCCACATGCACCCCACACCCAGCGCATGCAGGGCGAAGACCCGAAGACCAGCTGGCCAACGGGAGGCACACACTCATGCGTGATGGAGCTGAACTGGGGCGACAGTTCATGTGCCCACAGAGAGGGTGCTGCGTGCCATAGGATCGCCATCATGGGCCTAGGCCCAGGTGTCCTGTTTTAGTGAAGTTCATCATCTTTTGAAGGACTGCCAGAGGACAATCCTGTATTTGAAGCTGCCCAAACCAAATCATGTGTGGTGGTCTCCCATGAGAGAAATGAGACACACAAGCAGGTATCTCGGGATGAGAGCCCAGAGCTGACTCCGTGACCCTCTTTTAATAAAAATTCATCAAGTTCATTATACAGCATCATAGCAAAGTGGGATTGGGGGTGGTTACATGATCAGGTTGCATACACTCATATTATAGTAGTTACGTAGACCCTTCCCTGGCTGGTACGACCCTTCCCAGGCTGGTACGAGAATAATCATGTAGGTATTTCTTGGCCTGAGCCGTTGGGACTTTCCAGATGACGTAATGTATTTCGACATCCTATTTCCCTGTACGCGCTGTGGCAAGGTCCATGGGTAATTCTGATATGCAAGTATATTTCTATACAACTATTCCCACATCTCCTCCTTTTCTGTTTTTTTGAGATTGGCTTCCTCCAGTTCCAGAAGGGTTTTGGTTTCACTTATCAGGATGTCCTTCCTATTGGAGGGAATAAAACCTTTGCGCACTTGCAGAAGGGAGGGGAGACATTGGACACAACAACAAAGCAAAACAAGCAATACGATTATAGATACAATAGTTGGCATAATTGATTTTAACCAAGAACCATCCGGGAGCCATGATCATAGGGCAGCCCAGATGTCAATAGCGCCAGGTCCATCGGATAATAAGGGATTGTTTTTGATCATGTTTTCCATATGTTCTATGGTGTGAGTGATGTTATACTGATAATCAGATACATAGGCACAACAATGTGAGTGTATGAGGGCACAAACGCCTCCTTTAGCTGCTAACATAATATCTAAGGCATATCGGTTTTGTAAGACTACCTTCCTAATTTCAACCAGTTCTTTGTTCATCAGCTTCAGCACCTTGGTAGTCTCGTTGAACATATGTACTGTCCAGTTATTTAGTAAATGAAGATCCCGATAGTTCATTGCCACCCCGAGATTGGGCAAGATGCCTCTGGATATCTGAGTTTTTAGTGACCGCCGAGTTCCATGTAATGGTCCGATAACAATTGGTATAAGTCCCCATGTACGTGGCATTAGTGGACAGGCCGGCGCTGCTGAAGCAAAAACGGGGTGGCTCTAAAATCTGGGTAGGGACAGCATACGTGTGCTTAAGCAGGGCTGTTGTGTGGGGCCACAGGAACGTCCATCCGGTCTCATTGAAAAGCACACTATGAAGCGCCAAGCCTGTTTTCCCATCAGAGGGGATGTGCATGCAAATCCAACAGTTAGTTTTATTGAGAAGTAAAGCAACTTTATTCAAATCTCTCACAAATGCATTGCTGGCCCGTGTCTCTGGATCACTGGTCACAATGACATGGTTAAGTGACCATATATGGACGAACACAGCGAGCAGGAGTCCATATAATTTCGCCATTGTCGTCGACTGCAGCGTAGCCCCGACCCCAGGTGACAAGAGAGGCCGGGCCTTTCCACGTAGGATCTGGAAGACGGCAGTAATAAACTTGTGGTCGTGGAGAGTCTATAGGAGAAGCAGTAAAATGCCGACTTGCGGCGGTTGACTCGGGGGTGCCGGAAACATTGAGGAAGTTGAGGGTAAACAAGACAAGTTTCAAGGTATTTTGTATTCCAGGCAAGCCGGGGGTATTTTCCCCTTTCTGTTTTATATCTGTTTGGGGTTGCCCAGAATACTAAAAGTCTGAATACAATGATTAATAACATTTTTGGTGGCTTCACCCCTCTGCACAGAGGCCATAATAAACCCTGAGTATGTATCAATAGAAACATGAACATACTTCCAGGGGGCAAATGATGGATACATCGTGACATCCATTTGCCATAATTGACAACTCTCCGTGCCCCGGGGGTTGACCCCCAGGGGGACAGAGTGCGCTTGTAAGCTGCAAGTGGGGCATTGCTGAATAATAGCAGAGGCCTCCGTTGTAGATAGAGAGAATTGTTTCATTAAGGCCTTACGATTTTGGTGAAAGTAAGAGTGGCTAGCTCACGGGGTGATAGGGGACAAGGAGAGAATAGAGAGATCAGGAGGGGCAGTAAGGGCAGCGGCTGCTGCAGCATCAGCCCGAGAGTTCGCCTCTTGTATAATACCAGGAAATGGTTGGTGACTTCTGATATGGGCTGGAAAAAAAGGTTCAGTCCTAGCATGAAGAAGGGATTGTAGGGTTATAAATAAACTTAAAAGATTATCATCAAGAGATGGGGAGATATAGGAGTCCGACAAGGAATGTGAGAACCTTGTAAACATAGAGGCTGTCAAGGATAAGATTGAAGGGAGAGGTGGGGAAAGTTTGAAAAGCCAAGATGGTAGCGGCTAATTCGGCCCGCTGAGCAGAAGTTTGAGGAGGGGTAATTTTGGTCTGCCACTGGACCCCCTCTTTCCACACACACGCTCCATAAGATTTGCTACTGTCTACATACACAGTGACAGCGTTAGAGATTGGGGATGAAGAAAGAGTGGAATGGAAAAACATCGGAACGTTGTGGAGGAGTTGAAAGCAAGGGTCAGACAGGACATGACAGGAGACACTGCCCGCCCATTCTGCCAAAGAAAGTTGCAGGGGATCAAAGGTAGCATACAGGGGTTCCCAAGTGGTGAGGGACATAGGGACAAACAAGGAAATAACATCAAAGCCAATGAGACACTTTGCTCGAAACCGGTCTTTGGTGATGAGCAAGGTGAACATATAATGCAAGGGGTTAATAGATTTCCGCGGAGTATTAGGAAGATGAATCCATTCCAGGACGGCAACAGTGCCCTTTTTATATTGAATCAGGGCAGCGGTTGGGATGGAGGGGGTGTTAAAAAGTACAAGGGACACAGGTTCATTAGGGATGGCTCGATCCACCCGAGTGGCCATCGCGGAGTCGATGAGAGTTAGCACATGTTTTTGAGGATCAGTCAAAACAACGACTGATGAGGGAGATGAAGGGCCTTTGAGGGCCAGGAAAAGGGGGGAGAGTTGGGCCATGGTGAGTGCAAGAAATGGGCGGACAAAATTTATCGCGCCCAATATCTGCTGGAGGGCCACAAGAGTAAGTGGATTCGGAAGAACAATATGAGGCAGGGTGGGTGAAGAGGAGGAGGTTAAGACTTTATGACCCAGATATGAAAAAGGTGGGTGGGTCTGAATTTTTTCTGGAGCCACCTGAAACCCATGAGAGGACAGGTGCTGAATCAGTTCAGGGAGAAAAGGTCAGACCGTGCCGGGAGGACCCGGGGCGGCCATAAGGATATCATCCATGTAGTGATAAAGCAGCAAATGAGGGTGAGAAGTACGAAAAGGCAAAAGAACTGCATCGTCATAAAATTGACACATTGTGGGACTGTTGAGCATGCCTTGAGGCAAGACAGTCCATTGATAGCGCAGGGTAGGGCGAGACATACTAGTTTGAGGGATCGAAAAAGCAAAAAGTTCCTTATCATTATTGTGCAACGGGATAGTAAAAAAAGGCGTCCTTGAGATCAATGACCACTAAATCATCACTGGTAAGTGGCCATTGATCTATCCAGACAGGTGTAGGGTAGAGCAGAGTAAGTTTCAGGGGAGTTGGAGACATTGCTAGTCCTCTAAAATAAGTTTTGCATCAAATTGTGAAATAAGATCTCCGCCCCATAAATTAATGTGAAGGGGCAGGACAACTGGCTTGATTTGTGCCGTAATTCCTTTTGTAAGACGTTGTACTGTGAGCCAATTTTTACTGGAACTTGCCTGTTGTCTGCCGCCCACTCCCCGTACTGCTGGAGATGGTTCAAGGGGCCATTGAGAGGGCCATTCTGCTGTTCTTATGACTGAAACATCAGCGCCAGAGTCTAGAAGGCCAGAAAAGAGAATGCCGTTAATTAAAAACGGCATAATCGGTTTCTGGGGAGTGATTGGCTTTGTAAGAGCTAAGAGCTCAGTGGGCGGGGGTTCCACAGAGGAAGCTGACACATCCTTAGGTAACAGTACCAACCGAGCAACAGTATCCCCTTTTTTCGCCAATATGGGGACATTGGTATAGAATTGAATCTGAACACAATTTTGGGGTGGAGGATCAATCACGGAAGGAAGGACAAAGATGCCTCGTTGATGGGCCACCACCACCGGGAGAACGGTTGCAGTAACATCTGGTGGGAGCGGGCCGGGTAACTGGGCATCTGCGACAACAAGGAGATTAGGAAAGTCAACAGAAGTGTCAGCAAGAAGTTTCAGATCCGTGCCTTGGCAGCAGGGCGGAGCGGAAAGCGGAGAGGAAGCGACAGGAGAGAAGGAAATGTCGCCACAGGAAAGAGAAGGTGCAGCCTTTGGAGGGGGGCTAGCTGCAAGCCCCGATATTAGTTTCCCTGATTCTGAGGGAAAGCTCGACATTGATTGGCCCAATGGTAGCCCTTTTTACATTAGGGCATATCGTCTTCGGTTTGGCACTGGAGTTAGGTAGGGGGCGGGCAGCACCACCACCCAGGGATCGGCACTGTTTTTTGAAATGGCCAGGTTTTCCACAATTGAAACAAGTGCCTTGAGGTTGGTTCCCCTTTTGTATGGCTGCGGCCAATGCATCCATCTGGTAGGTTTGGGTGCCGATAACGCGGCAAGCTTTAAGAAAATCCGCCAGAGTGGAGGCCGGGTTAGAGACTAATGGCTTGAGAACAGATTGACAATCCGCATTCGCATGTTCAAAAGCAAGTTTCATCAAAATTTCTTTTGCCACTTCTTGGTTGGAAATTTGGCGGGTTAACGCGAGTTGTAAGCGGTTAACGAAGTCGGCGTATGACTCTGTCGCCCCCTGGCGAATAGCAGAGAAGGATTGGTTTGGGGTGCCTTGATCATCGACACGAGTTAAGGCAGAAAGAACAGCAGAGCTAATGAAAGGAAATGCGGGGGGGGAGGTTTAGATTGTGAGCCTGGGCGTTAATTGTAGCAAAAGCACCTTCCCCAAAGAGTTGATCAACAGTCCATTGAATACCTGAGCGGAGGACTCTGGTTTGGATTTCCCTTTTGAATTCTGATTCAAAAACAACATATTGTGTGCCAGTCAATAGCATTCTAAGCAAGTCCTTCCAGTCTTGAGGCAACATTTGATAGTTACCAGCAATGGCATTCAACAAACCCCTGGTATAGGGGCTGGCTATGCCATAATCCGTAGTTGCCTTTTTTAGTTCTTTAATCATCTGCAGAGGCAAGGGTTCCCAGTCAACGAGAATGCCGCCGATGGGTGCTTGTTGAAAAATGACCGGGAACAACTCGGTGTCGGCTAGATCGGCAGCATCTAAAGTGCCGGATTTTAAGGCTTTTTGGTATGCCCCGCGAATAAGACCAGGTTGAGAAACAGGAGTGGGGGCAGCGGCAAGGGGAACCAGGGCTTCAGGGGCCGTGGGTGAAAGGGGGCTCACAACCGAGGGCAGCGGGGTAGTCACCATGACCGGAGTCCGGTATGGCGGCGGATCTAATAAAGGCTGGTGAGGCGAATCAGTGTGGTTTTTAATCAAGGTATAGGCTTTTTTCCAAAGGCACAGAATGTTGGGCGGCGCCCGAGGAGGTTGGTGGAAGACGGCGCCAATCTTCTTCCACGTCTCCGTTTTTAGAGATCCACCCTCAGGATAGGATGGACATTGAGCCCACACATAAGCAAGTAATTTAACAGCCTCACTTTTAGAAAGAGATTTGGTAAAATTTTGTTCTTGAGGAGAGAGGTATTTTTTCCCGCCCAATTGTCTCAACTCTTCTATATGAGCTTTCTGAGCTGCAGACATTCCACCCCCCATACTTACGAAAAAGAAGAGTCAGTCGCCAGCGATGTCGTCAGGTGCACCGTGCCTATTCCAGGCGATAAGTAGAGGGTCGGCAGGGATGTATTCCCTTGCGGAATCACATCGAGACGTATCCGTTTCACGAGATCACATCGGGTCACCAGATGTGGTGGTCTCCCATGAGAGAAATGAGACACACAAGCAGGTATCTCGGGATGAGAGCCCAGAGCTGACTCTGTGACCCTCTTTTATTAAAAATTCATCAAGTTCATTATACAGCATCATAGCAAGGTGGGATTGGGGGTGGTTACATGATCGGGTTGCATACACTCATATTATAGTAGTTACGTAGACCCTTCCCTGGCTGGTACGACCCTTCCCAGGCTGGTATGAGAATAATCATGTAGGTATTTCTTGGCCTGAGCCGTTGGGACTTTCCAGATGACGTAATGTATTTCGACATCCTATTTCCCTGTACGCGCTGTGGCAAGGTCCACGGGTAATTCTAATATGCAAGTATATTTCTATACAACTATTCCCACAATCATGTTTAAAACAATTTTTAAGAACCGAGATGGCCAGGAAGCTGTCCAGCAACGCTGAGCACCTTCCTGAACAGAAGAGCAGGCCCACTATTTATCAGATTGTTTTTTGTATTGTATTATATTAAATAAAAATTTTGCATTTCTACTTAAATGATAGTAACTTTGCCTGCACAATAGCAGCAGTTATCATCTGACCCTAGTTGATCTTGAAAGCTACACAGGGTTGTATATCACCAGGACTTGAATGGAAGACCACAACCCCCACCCCTCCGAACTATAAGCTATCTTGGGAAGTCCAAAAATAGAATATCCTGGAAGATGATCACAATCTCTTACAAGTTTATGCTCAAATGACATGAACATGTCCAGAGTCAACAGGAGTCAAATCAACTCAAGGCAGTCATTTCTTTAATTAGTGCACTAATTAAAAGTGCTAATTAATTAAAGTGCACTAATCTAAAGCTAAAGTGATTTTGTGTTTTCCCACATTGTTGTTCCTACTCATATGGAACTGAAGGCAACCTATTCAGAGTTTAATAGCAAAATTATAAAAAAAAACCACCATTCCTATATGGAGTTGCTTCCTCATCTTAGCATCTAGCGCACACATAGAAGGGTCGCGGGGTTATTGTAAAATTAATTATTCACATATCTTTCAAAGCAGCCAAAGTTACCAGTGTCGTCATTCAAAATCTGAGAAATTGCAAACCTGAAATTGAAAGTACACCTTAAGGTAATTTTTTTTCCAGAAAGTGACTTCAACTTTCATATATCATGTATGCATGCACTGGCTCCAGAAAGAAGTATTGGGTATCCACAACAGAGCTCACATTACTATGGGACTGCCTATGGTGGGCAACTTGCTTTTCACCAATTCCTCAGAAAAAATTCTGACGATTACCAATATCCTAGGAGGTATATTAAAATAAGTCTAAATCTGACTTTTGTTAATGTTCCAATTTCTTTTTTCAGATATTATTCTTTTTCAAAAGTTTGGAAAATGTGCATCTGTTATATTTGGAGATTTTCTTTATACAGAATTATACCTGCAATTTTCTGTGCTATACAGTATACTACATACAGTATACAAAAAACTCATTAACAGCCACCCTACTCTAATAGCAGGATTGAGTCCATAGGATGAAAGGATGAAATGTTTCAAGTTCCTCTCCCAGAAAATCTCTAGGTTTCACATTAGGTTAGTAGCTCACTAATAACTTCTGCTATCACCTCTCTTTTTCCTCATTTAGTGTCCATCCTCTAAACTTGGTCTGTGTGTGAGAGGACTCCTACAAACTGCATTGCCCTTCTGACAGACAAAAGAGATAAAAGAGTACAAAAATGAAAGAAAAATTAAAAGTTCTATAGGGCAACATTTTAACTCCTCCTTAAGAAATGTACCAATCTCACAAGAGATAAACAAAATTAAACTTCACTTTTTAAAAAAGAAGAATGTGGTATATACTGTAAGCTCTTTTGTAAGAGAATGATGTTTCAATATTGGGAAGAAATATTGGGAAGAAAGCATTTAAAAACTGCACTACTTCTCTTTTCAATAGGACCATTTTATCACCAGCGAACCCCCTTTTTTTTCCTAAAAAACAACAACATCCAGACTGAAGTTATTACATTGCAAGAGGTTTGAAAAGCAGTATTCAAATGCACAAAGCTGAGATAGAATTACTAGAGTTTGCATGATGAGATAAAATTACCAATATAGACTTAAGCACATAGAAATCAAACCAACAAATCAATATCAAATGAAAACAAAAATTTAATGCAGATTTCTGGGTCAAACTTTTAGCACTTTCTATGGAAATAAACTATATTTTCTATGTTTTATTCCCTCTACTTTACCTGGATTTTCCTTTTTCCTGGAGTCTATGGGAAGCTGTTGAATCCCACTCATCTCCATCTCAGTTCAGCAACTTCTCCATAAGATCCCTTTCATTATGCTTTAACCTCCAAAGGACTCAAACCTCCTACAAATCTCCTACATTCAGCAAAGAAGAAGGAAGCTAGAATATCCACTTTGTACGTAACCCAAAACCATCCCTCAGTCAGAGTTCATGTTAATTGACTGAGCTTTGCAGTTTGTAGTCTCTGAATGTCTAGCATGGGGGCTGGGAGGTTGTAAATGTATTGTTCTTTTTTTTTTTTTTTAATAACAGAGCCCATTCTCTAGTACACCTTATTTAGGTAGATCTTCTCCTTTGGCTGCTGCAGAAATCAATGGCAGATTTTTTTAAAAAACACCTCTATTTCTTAGATGAAGCTTTCAATTGCATTTGATACAGGGGTGAAATCCTACCGGTTCGGACCGGTTTGGGCGAACCGCTAGGGATTATGGGCATCAGTTCGCCAAACTGGTAGTAATTACCCCTCCTTGGCCCCACCCAAACCCGACTGGTTGCCGCTCATCTCTTCCGGCCACTCGATATTCCACAGAATTCAATGTGAAATGCAGCAGAGAGAATGCTAACTTTTCTCCCTCCATTCACAACGGAGCTGCTGCAGCCTGTCTCTTTAAGGTAGTCCCCAGGAGGGAGGGGGACAGGGGGGGAGCAGCTGGAATGGAGCCATTTTCATGAAAGGCAAGAAAATGGGGAAGGGGATTTTCCTGCCTGTCATCCATTCCTCAATCTCAGCACAGATTGAGGGAAGGATGGAGGCAAGAATATTCCCCTCCCCATTTTCCTGCCATTCGTGACAAGGAGTGGCTGGGAGTGGAGGGGCTGGTGAGGAGCCCCTCGATGTGAGTGATGTTGAGTTGGCCATGCCCACCCAGTCACATGACCTCCCCCCTACAAGCCACGCCCACAGAACCGGTAGGGGAATTTTTTAAATTGCACCACTGGTTTGATAGTTATCATTTGTATGTTGGATTATTTAACATCCAGTGTTTGTAACAGAAAGATAATTTTGTATCATAATGTGATTGATAAGGTGAGATATTACCTGGCTCTGTTTAATTAATAACACACAATGGTAGCAATTAACATTTAGCAGCTGATAGTTTATGGTCTTGGTCACCAACATGGCACCAAATCTACACACTTCCTTGCAGGAAACTAGCATGTAAAAGGAAATTTTCACTTCCAATATATTTATTGACAAAAATGTCTCTAGTGCCTCATGGGCAATTTTAGAAGATAGAAATTATGAGTCGATGGAGCTCAGCACTATGGGCCAAAAAAAAAAAAAAAAAGGCAGAGGAGTAAACTGTGGGGCTAGGCTAAGACAGCTGATGTTACCAAATACCCAGTGTGACTAAGTGCTTTCTGTGTGGCTCAGATATCCAAGGTTTTCCTCAGGATGCTATATCCCGATTCCACATACAACCCTAAAAAGTATTGCAATTTCATTGCTATTGCTTTGTGTTTCATTTGGTCTATGAATTTTGTTTGGGGCACCCATTATTAGCTGGCAGTCTGCCCCAACCACTCAGGAAATTGACATATTGGAGACAGGCATGGTTGGGTGTTACAGCATAATTGGGTGAGTTAAATGGGATAGCGGGAAGAATTATCACCTGTGACTTGCTGTTTGGTGTGGCAGCCATTTTGATACAGCATCAACAGGATGTGTTCTCATAATTCCAAATAATTCCATTGCCTCAAAATAGTTGAGGGCTTATAAGATCTCAGGCCTTTCATATTAGTATGCCGTTCACTAAACAGAACTACTACAGTTCTCTGTTCGCTCTCATCTGTGAACAAAATTGTATAGTCTGAAAGAGATTGCCTTCTGCCTGAACATGTGAATGAAATAATAAATATAGCATCTGCACTGAAGGATGAGAACCACAATCACTGATCTATGAGAAGTGACAGAAAATTACGGTAATACACTGCAATTTATTAACACAGTAGAACAAAACTACAAGAAAACAAGATGTCACTGTAGCAAACTTAACTTAAATGTTGGTCTTCTTCCAGAATTCCAATTCCTAGAGGGGGAAAAAATACTGTCTGACACAAAGAAGGGATTAGCATTAGTTCAGGAATTACCCAAGAGATGAGATGAATGCCACACCTAGAAGCCACTGTCACCTGTGGCTGTCATCTTTTATTCCCTGAGCTGCAATCTGCCTACAATCCATGACTCAGTTTTGGGAAGGGGGCTTCTTCGAAGAAGAAATAAAGGGTATTACTGTATGTATTCAATAGATTGAATTTTTTTCTAAAATGTAGGAGGGGGGCAGGGGTGGGTTCTAAATTTTTTTATTATCAGTTATGTGGGCGTGGCTTATTTTGTGGGCATGGTTTGATGGTCATGTGACAATTCTTTAGGATTTAGCAGAGGTACTGGTCTACCAGGCTTTTAACTGCTTGCAGAGCTGTACCGGTCTACCCATTTGTTCTTGGAGCGTTCCAGTCTACCTATTTGTTTTTGGAGGCACCGGTCTACCCATTTGTTTTTGGAGGCACCGGTCTACTCATGTTTTTCAAGTGCACTGGTCTACCACCACACTGCCTTTTAACACTGATCAGCTGTAGGGTGGTCCTTTGATGTCCTGTGGCAAGAGTTTAAACAGATTTTTTCCTTCTAGCCAATCAGCTGGGTCTTGGGAGGTAGCGAATAGATTGGGGGCAGGGCCAAATAAAAGGTAAGAATAACGCAGGGGGGTGGGTGGGAGGGCCCAGCTCCCGAACAAAGAGAACTGGTTCGGTGACATCATATCGTCACTGCTACCAGCTCAGCAGAACTGAGCCAAACCGGAAGGAACCCACCACAGGAGTGGGGGCAATCTGCCCCAGCAGAAAACACACCCATACAACTTTCCCTATACTATCCCAGTCCTTGCCCTAAAATGCTCTACAGGAACAATAATTTTACAAATTATAGTCCCCAGCCAGAAAAACGTTGCTTGCCCATTTCATGGCAGCATTCATTTCTCCCTACCACTGGCTATAATTAAGCCGTCTTAATCTGTACTCACATCTTTTTTCTTAAAAATATTTTGGTTCAATTCGTATCTCTAAACTTTAAACATACTATTAGATACGTTCTAAGTCAAACTGGTTTCATTTACTCTACCTTCACTCATTCAAGTTAGAAGTGAGTGATGGCTCTGCAGAATTGGGCAACATGTTCTCTTGCTAGGAATAGCACTTAGCACTATAGCACTTAGACTTATCTACCACCCCACAGTGCTTTTACTGCCCTCTCTAAATGGTTTAGAGAGTCAGCATATTGCCCCCAACAATCTGGCTCCTCCTTCAATCAGAAGGATGGAAGGCTGAGTCAATTTTGAGCCGCCATCATGATCTATCTGTGGGCAGAGTTAGCCTGCAACAGTGCATTCTAACCACTTTACAACCATGGCTCTGAAAGTGAAAGAACCATGATTCTGGACTATCACAACAGATATATGGTGACTGAACACCTCTTAAAATGAACAATCTTGAACCTGAAGCTTGCAGACATTTTTGAATTCTGTTATGCTTATGGCAGCAGGCATAATTCAACCATTGATGGGATTTAAATTCAACCCACTAGACTACTGCTAAATAGGAGAAGGCTGTTAAACATTGCTAGCCTACATCCAGGGGGGCACATGTGGCAGATCAAGTATTGTTGCACCCTGAAGCTGCAGATTTCGACAAAATACAGCCACAACATCCAATTGTGCTTTCTGCTGCATCAGCAGGATTCAGAGGATTAGGGATCAGGCTAGAGACAGAATGCAAGCCTCGCAATAAACTTCCTCTGGATTGCATGATCCAACCGTCATTCCAGTGTAAGATGAAACCTGCTTTCGATGAATCCAATGCTGTGCATTATTTATCTTCTTGGCAGTTCTTCCACCACATATTTGGCATCACTGAGCAAAAATAAACGGGCAAGGCATCTGCATTATCAGAAGCAGCAGCAAGCAAAACCGAGCCACAGAATGTGTGAAGTGTGGCGCATGAAGACTATGCCAGTTGTCCACCTCTGATATTGTTTTGTGTAGAATTATTTTTTTTAATATTAAAATGACAAGTGAAATGATAAAAAATACAAACTAAAAAATAAAGGCATAAAAAGAAAAAAGAAATAAGAATATAATAAAGAAAATAAACATATAAGGAATTGACTTCCCCCTTCATCACAAGTATGACAATTTTAGTAATTTATTGCCTCTTAAAATACAAGAGATGATTACTTCTTCCTATATCTCATCTCTTATCTATTAACAGATCCTTGAAGCCTCGTTGTTCAGTCTTGATCAGCAAAAGTTCATAAAGGCTTAACAGAGACGATAACATATCTATTTTAACCTGGTTCAAACAAATCAACTTTATATTCCTTCTTTTTACATTTAACAATCTTGATCTTGAATTCCTTCCAATGATGTCTCAGAACTTGATTTCTTTTAATGTTTTCTTTATCCCTTCTCATAAAATTTTTCAAAACTTTAAGAAGTCTCTTTTGTAAATCCAATATAAGAAAGTTATCCATGTCATTATTTTGGTTTGTTATTTGTATATCCCTTTTAATTATTAACACATCATGTCAAGCCCAGCCTGAGAATGGAGATCAATCCAGCCAAAGTTAAGTACTTTATTTGCTCACAGCATATAGACAGAATCTTGCCAGACTAAACCTACACTACCCTAATGGATATGCCCTGCAAAATTCTAGTTGTCCAAAATATCTTCCCTTTTCTGTGATCCATCCTTGGCTGTATTGCCTCATACACAAACACATACACACACACACACTGGGCGTCCTCCTTTCTGGACCCTTAGTCTGTTTGTACTTTCCAAAATCAAAATTCTAATCACCTTTTTGCTGTTTATTCCAAAATATATTTTTAAATCCTTAAACCAGTATTTAAACGGTTTTAATTAAAAATTGAAGGAAAGTCACTTAGTAACTGTGAAATTTACCAATCCAAAGATTTCTAATAGGTGAAAAGCATTTAACAAGAAATTTCCAAGAGTGTTTAGAAAAGAAAGTATGTAAACTCCTTGTACTTTGAAAAGTGCCCACTAAGGGTGGAGTGAAGATGGCTTTTCCTCATCTCCCAGAGCTGTAAGCCCATTAGAGACAGATGTCCTTCAGTCTCCTTATAAGTAATCTGCAGGGAGCACTTGTGGGTGATCTCAGGACTTTTCCTTGTCCAGAAAGGAATTACAAAGAGACAGTCTACTCATTGGCTCTTCATTCTGCTGCAGAGCCATCTTCAGTTCTCCATGTCTTCGCTGGAAGTCCTGATAGGTAATATTGTGTAATTCCACCAGTATAAGGATATTTCCCAAGGCAGCTTTTTGGAATCAGGATTGCTCATAGTGAAATCCACTCCAATCCCTTTCGGCAATTTAGCTTCACCTTATCTGGCATCGGGAAGGATTCCCCTTTGGGTATTTGTCAAGCTCTGGAACAGCTGGAAACAGTTGCTAAATCAGAGAAGTGGAATACCTTTTTTCATTTGCAAATGACCTCATATATTGAGGTCAACAACCTGGAAGCCCAGCTAACATGCAGTTTTGTAGCCTTCCAAATAAATGTCAAATTGTACTTTCTTGACATTTTCAGGTAGGAACATGGACTATGGGCTATTTCAGGAAGGCTAGATACAGATAACACTTTAAAAAAAGAGAAAAGTGGGGGGGAGGTGAATGCAAAAGAAAAAAAAAACTTTTGGTGACAAATCCCAGCCCTGTCCATGTATAATATGCCTTCTCCATTTTATATCATTGTTACAGCCACACACAATTTGTCCATGAGCCTCTGAATGTTTCTGTGGTCTTCTAACCTCCCCACCCACCCTTTGCCAGTCTCTGTCTAATAAAATCTGTATTATATATAAAGGTCTTCCTTCGTTTGGGCCTTTTGGATTTTAACTCTCGTTTGCTTTCTCCAGCAAGAGAAATTACATTAGATGAACATTTGCACTGTAGTCTAAAACAAGCAGAAGGAGCTGTCAGCATTCCAGAAAACCCCCCCAACTTCAAGTAAAAACTCTGAAGCAAGCATTTTTCAAAGTTCTATTTACTAGGATAGGTAAACTGGCACATCTGGGAAAACCCGAATCTGAGAGGTCCAGGTTTTCCCTCAGGAAATCAAAACCCTCCAAACCATCCCCTCACTCCTCAGTCGATCACATGCTCCAATCACCATCCGTCCCATCTCGAGACATCACTCCGACCACTCCTTCTCCAGATGCTGGATCGGCCTGACCTTGACCAACAGGAAGAACGCTATTATGTCTAAAGACAACCCCTCTACTAAATCCCCCCTCCTACTTTCCCACACATGAGAAGGTGGCAGCATGGAAGCTTCCGGCCTAATATGGCTTCCAAAGCTGACAGGAGCTTTCTTACCCATTCTACTGCCCACTTTGCAGCAGAACATGGCCTGCAAACAATGCAATGAGGCAGGAGAGGATAGGGAGCCTGCCATATCTGGAGAATATTGACTATATAGTCAAAAATACTTCACATTTGTTCCATAATTTGCTAAACTAGGTTGAGACACTTCCACCTTTGGATTTCTATGTGCTTTCTCTTTCCTGATAAACTTTTCAACTGACATCCATCTTGGTTGTCAAGATAATGTTTCAACCACAACAATACAAGAGCCTTGGTGGCGCAGCAGACTAAAGTGCTGTTAAGTAGCACCAGCTGCCTACAATTACTACAAGTTCAAATCTCACCAGGCTCAAGGTTGACTCAGCCTTCCATCCTTTCAAGGTAGGTAAAATGAGGACCTGGATTGTGGGGGCAATAAGCTGACTTTGTATAAAAAAGAACACCGCTTTAGGGGCCCCCGAAAACCCTACTAAGCAAGTATATACAAAAGTATGAAGGCTATTGCTTAACGCATTGTAAGCCACACTGAGTCTCCGGAGAAAGGGCGGCATATAAATCGAACCAATAAATAAATAAATAAATAAATAAATAAATAATAAATAAATAAATAAATAAATAAATAAATAAATAAGCACACAATAGATACAAACGTAAGGTAAACCGCTCCAAACTCAATTGCAGAAAATACGTCTTCAGCAACAAAGTGGTTCAATGCCTGGAATGCACTACCTAACTCTGTGGTTTCTTCCACAAACCCCCAAAACTTTAACCTTAGACTGTCTATTGTTGACCTCACCCCATTCCTAAAAGGTCTGTAAGGGACGTGCATAAGCGCACCAACGTGCCTACCGTCCCTGTCCTAAGGTCCCGTTTTATTCGTATCCATTTCATGTATTCATAATCATGTTTATACTTATATCTGTAATCTTATATATGTTTGACAAAATAAATAAATAAATAAATAAATAAATAAATAAATAAATAAATAAATAAATAAATAAATAAAATAATGAAGATTCCTAATAACATGCTGGTATGTGGCTTCCATACCAGTTTTGGTTGTAGGTATTGGAAAGTTGTGTGGAGGAAGACTTAGGTGAGTTGTTGGGACAGAGGGCATGCTCAGGTGGAGGCACAGAGTGTACAGCAGATCAGAGGTGGGTTTCAGCAGGTTCTGACCAGTTCTGGAGAACTGGTAGCGGACATTTTGAGTAGTTCAGAGAACCGGTAGTAAAAATTCTGACTGGCCCCGCCCCCATCTATTCTCTGCCTCCCAAGTCCCAGTTGATCGGGAGGAAATGGGGATTTTGCAATAACCTTCTCCTGGATTGGGGTGGGAATAGACATTTTATAGTATCCTTCCCCTGCCACGTCCACCAAGCCACGCCCACCAAACCACATCACACCCACCAAGCCACACCCACAGAACCAGTAGTAAAAAATTTTGAAACCCACCACTGCAGCAGATGTGTCAGAAACTGATCAGAACCTGTCTTTCTAGATTGGTTTAGAGCAAGGGTGCACCTATGGTTTAGACTGATGTGTGGAATTAGGTGCTTTGTAGTGCTTTGGGGATTGGAGGCTGGGCAGAGGGAATTTAGATGGGGGGGGAGATGGTAGAGGAGGATAACATGGTAGTACGGTAATTGGCATGGGGAGGTCTGGCAGGAGATGGGGGCAAACCACTTTCATAGAAGGGTGGTTCCAGTGTTTTAATACAAGTACCTCATTCCAGCTCCTGTGTTTAGTCCCAGGATCTAGTTTTCAGAGCTTTGTTGGCTCTGGATTCCAACTGCTGCTTTTATCATGCTAGGTCAACCTGCAACAAACCTCACTTTATCCACAATCAAAATGAGAGGACTGACCTAGCTTGCATCACTGAGATCTGGTTGGGCATTGGAGGGAGGGTCCTACTCTATGAAATGCACCCACCTGGGTTTTGGGTGTGGCATGAGCCACAACTCTAGTGTAGGGATGGGGATATGGCTGTTGTTATTCATGAATCTCTGGTGGTCCCCAGGGGTCCTGCCCAGTTATTACCAGATGTGAAACGCTCTTTGTGAGGCTGGATCAAGGGATAAGTGGGGATTGTGCTCACTTACCTTCTTCCCTGTAGTATGGTGGTGTGACAGATTAGTGAAATAGCAGTTCCCCGGGAAGGAAGAAGCCCATTCCAAGTAGAGGGGGGTGAGACGAAAGACAATACAACCTAGAACTGGATCAGAGACAAAGAGATATATTTAGGATAGACACTCCTAGAATCTCCCAGTGTGTATTCATTAGAGTAAGATAGGTTTAGTTTGGCAAGATTCTGTCTCTATGGTATGAGCAAATAAAGAACTGAATTTTGGCTGGATTGTTCTATGTCATTCTTGGACAGGGCCTGACTGTTCTGACCCAGCCTTTACAGAAGCAAGAAACAGACTCCGTACAAAGAAAAACTGCATTCACCAACAGAAAGTCCAGGTAAGAATCCTGGAAGAAGTTAACTGAAACAATAGTCCTTATCAGTTCATTACAATAAATGCAAGGCTGTGAGCTCCCAACTGGGAGGCTGCAAATTAAGTTAGTTCAAACAGAAAAATTGATATACCTCACTTCTGGCAAGGCAGTCTTTGTCGCACAAAACACACAAGGAGCAAACTTTCCAGAAATGCAAACGGTTGTCTGCAACAACAAAACCACTCCCCTTTCCTCCTATTTATTCTCCAGCCAGGGAGGGGCCAGTCAGTGTCCACATTTGTTTTGCTTCCTGAGCCTGCTCATTGTCCTCTGTTGTTCACCTCTCCTATCTGCTCTGCGGATATGTGCATCTGAATAGGTCCTAGGTGTTCCTCCTCCTCACTCCTCTGACTCCAAAGGCAGCTGCCACTCTGGCTGGGAAATGCAGGACAGCCCTGGCTTTATCTCTGTGTCTGATGCTAAGCATCTATCAGAGCCATCCCCAGGCTCCAGAACTGGCCCAAATTCTTCCCCAACTTCCTCATCATCCGAGTCTGCCGCCAGCTCTGCTGGCAGTTGGTGGGCCACAACACTGACAAGCAGCATACCTACTTCTGTTCATGGTCTCTATATTTGGGCAGAAATGGAGTTTATCAAGCTTATGATGTCAGGTTCTGGTACACCCATGAGGAAATTACAAAAGAACACAGTTCTGGTTTGTAAAATGTCTTTATCTCCCTCACAATACTCCCGGCACTAACTGACGTTCATTAACATGAAGTACATAGTCAGGACTAACTGCCTAGTTCCCTCCCCACTGTTTAAATTGTCCTTAGCCCCACCCAGCCACCCATGCACGTTATCTGCCCCTCTCTCTTCCACCAGCCGGTTCATTTAACAGCAAGCTGGGAAGCCAGCAGAGTCTAAATGTCATTCACACCCAGTGCGCGTGCGTGCAGGCGTTTGTCTGCTTCTCAGCTGTGTGGCCACTACTCAGCTGTGTAGCTGCCTCACAGCTGTTTGGCGACTATGTCATTAGCAGCAACAGTTCTTCTGGGTTTTTCTTGTTCTTGCTCATCCCACTGTCAATTTGGCATGGTCCGGCTTTTCGATGGGTTTACATGGTTCGCTGGATGTATTGTGCAGTGGGCGTGTCTTTCTCGGGTCCCCATTGGAAAGGCAGTCCCGGCTTCTCCATTCCCCATTGGAATGGCATCCCCGGGCCACCAGGCACACCAGGGCTGACATATGACTCTGGGGGATTGCAACCTGCCATCTCTGACCTAGGATCTGAAATAATACAGGAGTCTAACCTATCAGGTTTACCTCTTGGGGTGATGCCATTATAATCTGGATTTGGGGAATGTTAACATCAGTACCCAGCCATGGGCAGATCACTCCATGTTGGGCTAGAGTTCTCTGCAGCCAGGGCCGGATTTAGATTGAAAGAGGCCCTAGGCTATTCCACTTATGAGGCCCTTTCACCAGTGGTGGGATTCAATTTTTTAACAACAGGTTCTGTGGGCGTGGCTTAGTTGGGGTGTGGCTTGGCAATCATGTGACTGGGTGGGCATGGCTAGCTGGTCACATGACTGTGTAGGCGTGGGTAGCTCGTCATGTGACCGGGGTGGGCATGGCTATGTGCATAGACTTTTTTCAGAGGGCTGAAAAAAGTCATTTCTGACTGGGCCTCACACTTTTGACCGGTCCTCACACTTATGACCATCCTCACATTTATGCCCGTGCAGCTTTCTTAACAACCATGTCACTCATTTCACAACTGCTTCTCTTCACCATGGTGACAAGATAGGGCAAAAATGTAAAATGTGAGGACAGTCGTAAGTTCGAGGACTGGTCAAAAGTGCAAGGATCAGTCAGAAATAACTTTTTCAGCCCTCTGAGTAGTCCATATGCATAAAAGGATACAGCAATAGAGAGGGATGAAGGAAGGGAAGGGAAATTAGAGTAAGAGAGAGAGGGAGGAAGAGAGAAGGAGAAAGGAAGAGGAAGTAGGGAGGAGAAGAAGAGGGGGAGGAAGAGAAAAGAGAGGTGGTAGGTTTGAGGAGAAAGATTGCTGTACAATAAAAAAGATGAAAGGGAAGAAAGCCAACCCCAAACAAATATAAAGATATTAAGATAAAGAATGAATTGTTAAACTTTAAAAAATAAAAGAGAACAAATATGAATAAATAACAATAATTAGAAACACACATACAAACATACAATGTATTTTCTTTGAACAGAGTATTTGGCCGGTTCACAAATTTAAACAGTGTTTAGTCATTTCAATTAAATTTACAATTTCTATATTTCCTTTTTGCCATATTTATTCCTCATCTATTTTTGTAAAAAACCAATATTACCCTCATCCTCATCTCTAATTTTAATCAAATTCAATTTTTCCCTTCTATTCTATATTATACCCCTTCCCATTGTCATCTATTTTTATATCCATCCTCACATTGGTTAATTATGTAATATTAGTTGTTTAATATAAATTCAACATTTTAATATAAATCAATTAGTTATATAACTACCTTTTTTGTATATTAATCAATATGAACATGAATATTCCAATTATTTCCATGCAATCCAATTTCTTACAAATCCATTAATTATATTTACCAATAATAATAAACCAAATAATTTCCCCCATATATTCCTCCAAACCACAACTTAACCATTTCTGCTTTCAGAAATATACAATTAATAGTATCTCAATTATTACAATTCCCTAGTTAAATAGAGCTTTTTTTCTTTTGTGTTTTAAAATCTCCTCTTTTTCCCTAAATTTCTAGTTGTTTGCACCTACCTTTTTTGGTGAGGAAAAAGAAAAGAAATCTGCCTGCCTAATTTTCCAACGTGCAAAGCCAACAGCCTGCTTTACTTTCTCTTTCGTTTTTCAATATAGCTAGGGGAAAAAAAAACTGCACTCTTTCCAAGCAAGCAAAAGAGCCCTGAGCAAAACAGCTGAGAGCAAATCAGCTGGGGGTCAGGAGCCGATCAAAGCAAGGGCTAATTAGCCTATGCTGAAGCTCCGGGGGCCAATAAAATTACAAAAAAACACCGAACCCTTTGTTAAATTGCTGGCTCCCCCGCCCCTCGCCCACCACTATTTATTGGCAATAAATAGTGGTGCGGAGGGGCGGGGCAAGCCAGCAATTTAACAAAGGGTTCAGCTGCAGCACTGGCTCTAGGGCGGCCCTTTGAAGCCCCGCGGCAAGAATTTGAAGTTTTTTTTTCCTCTAGCCATCGGAGGCAGCAATAGATGGGGAGTGGGCGGGGTAAGCGAACGGTCGGCGATCCAACAGAGCAGAGAGTAAGGGTGAGTGAAGGCGTGGAAGCTGCTTTCTCCATCCTGCTCTCTTGCATCCGGAGCCGGTGGGGAACCACGTGGCAGCCCACGTGGATCCCAGGCAGCGGAACTCAGGCTAGGGAAGGGGTGGCCAATTGTGGCTCTTTTACAACCTGTGGCCTTGGCTGTCTCAGGAATTCTGGGAGTTGAAGTCCACAGGTTGTAAAAGAGCCACAATTGCCCACCCCTGGCTACGGTAGGCTGGCGCCGCATGGGTGGGAGGCGAGGGGCGGGCAAGCCAGCAATTTAACAAAGGGTTCGGCCGAACCCCCTAGAATCCCACCACTGTGTAGGCCCCTCTTGATCTTGAGGCCCTAGGCTGAAGCCTAGTTAGCCTATAGGAAAATCCGGCCCTGTCTGCAGCTGCCTCTCTCTGCAGGGAGGAAAGGTCTATTACAGGGGTGTCAAACTCAAGGCCCTCAGGTTGGATCTGGCCCACGGGATGCTTAAATCTGGCTCATGGGGCTGGCCTGGAAATAAAAAAGGACCGGCCCACAGTGTCTCTGCTGGCCAAAACAGGCCATGCCCCCCACCCCCCGGCCTCCTACAGCAGTCTGGTGGTCGAAAACAGGCCGTGGGGGAGGGGGGCATTTTATATGTTTCTTTCTCAGCCCCATGCACTCTATCTCCCTTCTGGTTGGTTGCTTTACACATGATTCCTGGTTTCATTCAGTTTAAAAATATGGAACAGGTCTAATCCAAAGAGTTTGCTCACTTATCTGTGGCTGTAATGTAATTTGTTTGGTTTTGACTTACAACTGGATTGTGTTATCTCCTCCATAATGGTTTATAAACAATATAGTGAGCTTAAAAACTTAAAATATAGTACCTAATTGGATGTAGGATATGGTAGTATGCACAAGCTATAATATTTTTTTTAATGCAGTGTGTGTTGTGGCCCGCCAGCTGCCAATGGACTGGTGGCATAATCGGATGATGAGGAGGTTCGTAAGGAACTTGAGCCAGTTCTGGAGTTTAGGGAAGGCTCTGATGGATGCTCTGCGTTGCATGCAGAGATAGAGCCAGGGCCGTCCAACATTTTCCAGCCACCGGATAGGCAGCTGCCTTTGGAAGCTGAGATAAGTGCGGAGGAAGAACAGCTGGGGCCTGTTCCAGATGCACGTATGCACAGAGCAGTTAGGACAGGAGAACAACAGAGGACAAGGAGTCAACACAGGAAACAAACCACACATGGACTCTGAATGGCCCCTCCCTGGTGGGGGAATAAATAGAAGGAAAGGGGAGTGGTTGTCATAGGAGACAACAGTTCGTAATTCTGAAGATTTTGACTCATTGCGTGTAGTGCCACAAAGACTGCTTGCCAGAACTTAATTTGCAGCCTACAGAGGTGGGTTCTAAAATTTTTTACTACCGGTTCTGTGGGAGTGGCTTATTTTGTGGGCATGGCTTGTGGGGGTGATGTGACTGGGTGGGCATGGCCAACTTTTTTTTTTTTTACTTTTAAAAGCATTTTTGGTTGCAGAAAAAAATGCTTTTAGAAGCCTCTGACGATCAGGCAAGTCAGCTGGGATAGCCAAAGGCTTTTAAAGGCATTTTTTTCCCCTACAACCTCTTCAGCTGAAGAGGTTGCAGAAAAAATGCTTTTAGAAGCTTCTGACAATGAGGCAAGTCAGCTGGGATCGCCAGAGGCTTTTAAAGGCATTTTTTTCTCTAAAACTTCTTCGGCTGAAGAGGTTGCAGAAAAAAATTCTTTTAGAAGCTTCTGAGATCCCAGCTGAGCCGCACGATCATCAGAGGCTTTTTTTTTTAACTTTTAAAAGCATTTTTTCAGCCAACGAGGTTGTAGAAAAAATGCTTTTAAAAGTAAAAGTAGAAAAAAGCCTCTGATGAGGTGGGTGGGATAAGTGAGCGGCGACCGGGCCGGGGACCGGTTCAGTGGGGTGGCCAGCCAATGTTATTACCAGTTCTCCGAACTACTACAATTTTTTACTACCGGTTCTTGCGAACCGGTGCAAACCAGAAGCAACCCACCACTGGTCTGGGAGCTTATCGGAAGGAACTGATAAGGTCTGTTACTGCAGTTAACTCCTTGAAGGACTAATGCCTGGACTTTTCGGTGGGTGAATGTAATTAATTCACAAGAGGAAAATAAAGAGAGTTTTTCGTGACAAGGAGCCTGTTTCTTGTTTCTGCTAAGGCTGGGTCAGAACAGTATGTCATGTGAAAACGTCCAGTGGTTATTTCTAAATTGTGATTTATTGTGTAAAGCACAAATGGCTGAATTTACAGAACACACAGAGTCAAAATCAATTCATATTATGATGACTGGCAGATAGAAGGCAGCTTTTGTCAGATATGCATACAACTCAGTGAAATCAGTGAGATTTAATTGGGTATCTAGTTGTAGTCCAAATGGACCTGGAAATGTTTCCACACAGCATGCATCTTTCTAGATATTTAGCAATATATTATGATGATTTTGTTGTGTTGTACAGTGTTCCTCTTTACAATGGATATCTGGAATAAAATTTTAATATTTTCAAAGAACTCTATTAAAAATGAAAAATGGGAGGGTCAGCTAAAGTATTCTACATCGAGTTAGTTAATATTTCAAAGGACAGATTCAACAGGGAAAAGGGAAACCTGAGTTGATATTGCCCAAGCAATAACAAAGAGTGTACAATTTTGTTATTTGGTGATGGAGAAATGCCATAAATAAGGCAGACAGATTAATACATGAAGAAGACAAAAAAGGAGATATGGATGAATTAAAGAGAAATGAATTGTTTTGTTTAAAAGTATTTTAAGGTTCTAAATGTTAATTTATCATTTAACCTAGTAAGTATAACTATAATACCCTGGATGTTGTTTAGGTTGTTTTAACTCACATTAGGCTTTTGAACATCTCTGTTCCGACAATATTATACACATGTTCAGATCTGCTCCTATACAAAAGTCAAGCCCCATAGCAGCTGGGGACTCTACGTGTCTTTAATTTCTACATTATGGAATTGAGACTATCTGTGCCAGAAAGTAAATCTCCCTTTGTCTGGAATAGATGTTTTGAATGCAAAGGGGGAAAAATGCATCTTGAGCCTGTGTCAAATGCCCACCATGGCTACATCCACCCCGACCACGCCCATAATGACCACATCCACCCTGACCACACCCATCCTGGCCCTCCAAGGTCAAACACAACCCTGATGTGGCCCTCAATGAAATCGGGTTTGACACCCCAGGTCTATTAGATAAATCTACCCCTGACATGATATAGACTCTGAAATTTCAGAGGAAGCTTTGGCTTTTTCAACCAATGCCCTTATTACTGTTTGGAATGAGGCACTGAACCGAATTGTGCCCATCTGAGCAGCTTCAAGAGATGAAGCAGCACAAGAGACAACTACAGTGCTTCTGGAAAAAAACCAAGAGTGACGTCAATCAAGCACAGGTAAGAACCTATATTAGGATTTACCTTGTGGTGATAAGAGTAGAAGGTTGTTGAGAAAGTGATTGGCGTTCACCTTCACAGGATAAAGTGTGAAAGGTATAAAGCAGATTATCTGGTCTCTTTTCAGTTTGAATTCAGGCCAGGATACAGTATGGAGATGGCCCTTGCTGATGACCTTTGGAGGGCTTGGGATGAGGGTGGTACAACTATCATGGCTTTCTCCTGAATTTCTCAGTGGGCTCCAATACCATCAAATATGGTATCCTTCTGGATTGGCTTTGGGAGCTGGGAACGGGAGGCACTTTGTAATGATTCTGCTTCCTTCTCCATGGCTAGTTCAGTTGAGGTTGGGAGGCAGGAGAGGTTGAGCCCTAGGACCCTGCAGTGGTGTGTGTGTGTGTGTGTGTGTGTGTGTGTGTGTGTGTGTGTGTGGCCTCAGGGCTCAGGTTCTTTCCCCTTGTGACATTTACATGAAATTGCTGTGTGAGGTCATCTGATATGAGGTCATATCACCAACATGCTGTTGATATCCATTTATACATCTCCACCCCTAACTAGGCAGGAGATACAGTTATGGGTGGGTGGAGAGTCTGGAGGCCCTGTGGCTCTGAATGGAGAGAAATCAATTTTGACGCGACTCTGATAAGAAGGAGTGGCTTTTGTTTTTGACACGCGTGTGTGCATGTGCGCACACACACACATACACACACACCTGGTCTGTTGAACTGTCATCTTTGACTCTGGATGAGAAAAAAGAAAAAAGCAGAGAGAAAAGCACATACCAATAAAGAAGAATATTTGTAGTTCATGGCTGAAACGAAGGGATCCTCGGTGCTCTCTGAGCTTTCTTGCAGTGTTTCATTACCCTAACTAGGTAACATCATCAGTGCTAGTGGGGGGGGGGAGAAGAAAACAAAAAGAGAAAAGCATGAAACAAATGAATATATATAAAGAATGGATTGCTGCGATATCCCTCTTGGCAGTTATACAGTTTTAGCACAATCATTCAAATTTCACCAATTTCAGAAAGGCAGAGGCCTCAGAGTGCAGGTTGATGAAGGTGACTGCAGATAGAACTGGCCTGGGGCTAGCTGAGGTGTTCTGGTATAGCTGCAGTTTTGTGCCACGCTTCTGGGGTTTCTGGGGCTTCACACCACAGCAGACTACTGGGGTGGGGGGGTGGGGTGGGGCTGAAGCAGGGGTGAAATGCTACCAGTTTGGACCGGCTCGGTCGAACAGGTAGCGATGGCGGCGCGAGGCTCCGCCCACCCACCCAGTTGTCATTAAAACCAGGAAGTAACCTGTTTTTTACCCTCTCTGCATGTGCAGAAGGGTTTGTGCGCAGAGGGTCTGCGTGCGCACTTCCGAACCGGTAGGGAAGGTAAATAGATTTCTCCCCTGGGCTGAAGCTTCCAGGGATAGCTGCAGCTTTGCAGTGCAGTTCAGAGGCTTCTTGCAGCGCCAGAGCCTCTCTGTACCAAGAAGCACCTCAGCTGCAGGGTGGCAAGAATCCACACAGCCCACAGTTTTGGGACTGCTTATTACCCTGTAAGGCAGGGAGTATGGCAGTCAAAAGGGCAGAGACTGGAGAGGGCAGAGGAGTGGGGGAGTTGAAGAGGAGGAAGTTCCTTACCTTATCGAAGTTCAGGGCTGGGAAAGACCAAGTCTGGAATGGCTTGGATTGGGGTGGGTACCCATTCAATGACTGCTGGAATTCAGTTAACGACAGCAATGGTATGGGCTGGGATTGCCATCATTGCTTTACAATCATATCACATCACTTAGCAATGGACATTCTGCTCCCAATTACTGTTGTAATTTGAGGACGACTCGTATGTTTTTATAAGATCGGTGCTTTCACCAGTATCATAAAAATAAGTGAAAAGGTGGATTTAAGGAAAAAAAAAGTCTAAATCAACTGGAAGTAATAAGCACATTGTGCCTAACTGCCCTACTGCCACTACTTGCAACGAGTCTAAAAGAGGAAAAGCTGAAGATCTAATCTGCAATGGGGAGAGAGTTTAATTGCTAATAGTTAAATTACTTCCATGTTCACCATAAAGATGAAATGTAGTATGCATATAATACAATACCTGATTAAAAAAATTAAAATGGAATATGTTAATATTAAGCTACAAACACACACACATGCATCAAGTAGAAATGAGCCTGAGCCCTTCTTTTGAACTTCTCAAGAGACCTATTTTAAAAATTCATTTAAAATTTTGCAGACATGTGGCCAAAACATGGACAAAATTTTTCAGAGAGCTACACGATAGCCCTGAGCAAACAGTCATCCATAGGTTGAAATTTGGGGCAATGGAAACTTGCTCTTCTTCATCCCATCAGATCACACTTTGAGATGGTCATAATAGCAATCAGGATGTAACTAAGCTTGTTTAATGCAAGTGTTCATTATTTGAAGCTCTATGGGTGTACGGGTATAAAATGTGGCTTTGATTGAAATATATCCCATCGAAATCTTGATGCAGAGTTTCTAATTTGACACTACAGGTAGCCCTCAACTTACAACAGTCCATTTAGTGACGGTTCAAAGTTACAACGGCACTGAAAAAAATGACATGACCATTTTTCATATTTATGACATTGCAGCACCCCAATGGTCACATATGATTTACATTTGGATACTCAACGACTGGTTCATATTTATGATGGTTGCAAAGTCCTGGGGTCATGCAATCAGCTTTTGCAACCTTCTGACAAGCAAACTCAATGGGGAAGCCAGATTCACTTAACAACCGTGTTACTAATTTAACAACTGCAGTGATTCACTTAACAAACATAAATTCTGGGCTCAATTGTGCTCATAAATTGAGGACTATCTGTACTTGGGTTTAAAGGTTTTCCTAATAATTGTTGGAAGCTAGCCACTAAACATTTTTCCAAGGTGTAACACTGGTGATCTGTTTGAAAAGTAAATGGGATTGGCTTAACCTGTAAACCTATCCCTCATATGCATGGATAGGTTATACAACAGAAGCTTTTAAGAATCAAGAGCTACATTAACACAATTACATTTAACCTTCATTTACATCGGTGTAATTTCCAAACAATTGCTTAGCCCAGATATTAATTTATTGGCTTTCAACCTAAGTGATCTTTGCAGGACTGTCCAAAGAGGAACATAAAGTAGGAACAGGGTGATCTTATACCACAAAAACTGTTTGCTTTTCTTGAAAAGAACAGAACAAGTGATGATACTCAGTTAATTTTGGCTCAGCAATGTTGCCCTTGGTTAATACTTGAACAGGGGACCACAAGGAAATCTCTAGACTGTAGGCTAGACTGGGAAGCTGAGAGAAATATCCCAAGGCAAGGCAAGGCAAACCATTCCTAAATTATCCATTAAAAAAATTACTCATTTACACATATAGCCACCAATATCCAAACCCAGCTTTCCTTCTAAAAATAATAAAAAATAGTAATAATAATTAATATTCCTGGATCAAGCTTGTGAAGTTAGAACCCACAGTGAGCGCTGATAGCAAAAGGCCATTTTTTTTAAAAAAAAGACTGGAATTGCTTGCGCTGCTATGCGGTTTGAATCAGTAGTTTCTTCTCCCGGTTACCTTTAACCATAACCAAGCAATGAAAAGGGTAGTGGGAGAAGGAGGCATTTTGATGTGGAAAACGACACACACACCCCTTTTAAATTTTTTTTTTTTGCTCTTTAAATCTCGTGAGAGAGGGAGGGGAGCTGTTATTAGAAGGGGAGGGGGTAGGAGGCTGGGAAGGCGCACTGCAAAAAAGTGAAGGGAGATTTAGGAGAACCTTCCAGCTTGGTAAACCCCCTTCCTCCTCCTTCTCTCCTCCTCCTCCTCCTCCAAGGAAAGCGGTTTCTTTACGGGGAGCAACTCGGCTCACGGCCGCTGCGAGGCGATGTCGAGCTCTGGCCATCGGCAGCCCGGATGTAGCGGCGCAGCAGCCAGCCCGAGCCGCCGAGCGGTGCCTACTGGCCTCCCTCGCCAAGTGTGGCACCACGGAGAGCAGGAACATGGCGCTCAGAGCGATGTGACGGGGGAAAGGAGCCGGAGATGCCGCGGGCGTTCGCCTGACACGCAGCCTGCCGGCCGGCTAGCCAACCATCGGTAGGTGCGGGCAGGGCTGGGGAATGAATGGCGCGGCTCGGGACTTTGGAGCCGCATCCTAGAAATGGGGAAAGGAAGGAGAGGGCGGACGGGCAGCAGGGAAGGAGAGGGCGGAGGGAGGGAGGGAAAGAGGGAGAAGCCCCCCAACACCACCTCCTTGCTTGTCAGCGCCTTTGTCGGCTTTCCCCCCGTCTCCGGAGGGTAGCGCTGATTTGTGGCTGGCGAGGCCGGCAACTCCGCCGCGCAGAAACCAGAGGGAGCCGGTGGGTGGCTGGCTGGCTGGCTGGCTGGGTGGGTGTGGAGCGGCGTGTGCCATCGCCGGAGCTGCCGAGGGGGCGACCGGGAAGGCGAGGAGGATCCCGGGCGGCATTTGGGGATGGTGTCCAACCTTCCCCCGGCTTTAGCAGGGCCGGGTCGCCAGAATCGCGCACCGCTATCCAGGCGCCCACCCCCGGCCCCAACTCCTGCTCCTGAGGAGGGCGGGTCCGCGCGGCTCTTTGGGTGTGCGCGAAACCTTAATCGAAGTCGGCATCGGGCGTCGCGCCGCTTGGAAATAAGCCTGCGGCTGGGTGGCCGGGGAAGCCTCACTTGGCAAAACCCATTCGGGTAAGGGTCGCTCCTAATAACGTGGCCGGCAGCTTATAGGCATACCCCGGGGACGGGGGTGGGTGGGGGATGCACACGGGTGGACGTGGGTACGCGGACGCACCTCATATCGGGGAGACGATATGTGTGGCGAAAGGGTTTTTTAAAGGAAGCGGAGCGGTGATCCGAAGCGAATGGGGGAGCTCCGTGATTCTGCGCGCTCAGGATTTTAAAGAAAGGATGCAAAAAAAAAAAAAAAAAGGAAAAAAAAGGGAAATCTTAAAACGGGCGCCAGCAAACTCTGTGACCTTGCCATTTTAGATGTCGCGGAGGTAGCAAAGGGGGAGAAGGGAAAGAGCCCCGACTCTAATTAAACAATACCGGCTTTTTTTTTTTTTTTTGTTAAATATAGGGAGGGACTTTTGATTTGCAAGCTACTTGCTCGGATTAGATTTCACACTTTTGGTTTGTTTAACGGTTCCACGGACGAGACATGCCCCCTATGTATAAAATCAAGTGGACCTAAAATATGTACATGGGGTCTTTTGCCAATCTCTTGAAGCCTACCATAAATGTTGTAAATATTCTGTGGTGTGTATTTCTAGGAATTTAAAGGAGACGGCAGATAATATCCAGCTAAAACTTTGCAAATACGCCTTTAGAGCACGTTATTTTAAAAGTTGGGCAGAAGTCAACCCTAAGTAACACTTAATTTAAAAGTGATCATATGGGGTGGTTGCAATCTTAATCTAAGGTTATTTTTTCAACAAATTGTCTATGTAGATCCCTTCACCCTTAAACATTTTTAAATAATAGAAAGTGAAGGATTAATTAAACCCTCCAGATAGGTTATCTTTATAGCTAAATAATTAACTTTTCATTAGAAATCAAAGATGGTATGCAAACTCATTATAAGAATTAGACTGCCATGCTGGAAAAAAAATGAAGGGAGTGGGCAGGAAATCTTAAAGCCGACTTTTGAAATCAGCAGAATATACCACCAAATCTCTTTTAATTATACAGTACTGAGTTTAAAACATGAAACTTAAGATGCTGCCTATTTTTGCTATATGTATGTTAAAGTTATTTTAGGAATTTGCTAATTCCTTTGTACTTTTTATATATTACATTCATTTCACTGGGTGTGATGTTGTGGGATTTATAACAGTAGTTCTATAATGCCTATATTATTTCCATATAATTTATTTCTGGCATGGTATAGGAACAGCCACAGCAACTTTGCATAATACACAGAAAGTGTGTAAGATGTCAGATCAGGTTCCCCCACACTCATATCTTCCAGAAGTGATAGACTTCAGCTTTCTCCTACTGTAACTAAACTAAGGATAAGAAAGCCATGATGCTCAAAGGAATGATACAGTGATTTCCAGAACATGCAAACTGAGAAAAGGAGAATTACACATTGGGCTGACATCAACTCTAGGCATCCTTATGTCCGAAGATTCATGCCTTTGGCTTCTTCTGGCAGCTAGATTGAGATCCTTTTTTAATTTCCCATAATGCCTCTCTCCTAGTATCATTCAGAGGTTTTATGGCAAACTCAGTGGATGGAGAGTAGAGTAGAATAGAATAGAGTAGAGTAGAGTGTAGAATTTAGAATAGAATAGAACAGAACAGAATAAGAATATCAGAGTTGGAAGGGACTTGGAGGTCTTCTAAGTCTGCTTAAGCAGGATACCCTATACCCCAGGTGGCGAACCTATGGCATGTATGCCAGAGGTGGCATGTAGAGCCCTCTCTGTGAGCATGTGCGCTGTCGCCCCAGCCCTAGGATGGGTGACAGCAAGTCGCGGGCTCTTTCGTCCCTCTGCTGCGGCTCCCTGTTGGGTGATCCCACCACTGGCTGGCCCCACTCCTCGCCCTCCTCTCCCAGCCACCCCAAAGGAGTCTTTGAGGAATGCCGAAAGGCACAGATTTCCTCTGCCTTCTGCATTCCCACCCCTGCTGAAGTGAACCAAACAGGTCGGGGTCTCCCCGCTAAGCAGCCCCACAACGCCCACTTGCGAACTCCGCTGAGCGCAGCTCCAGATGTTTGACGCCCTGCCTGCTCAGCTGTCGCCGGTCAGAGGTAGCGCTCTGCGCCTTCGCCTCCCAGCCGAAGCGCCACATTGTTTGCTTGCTGGTCACCTCCGAGGAGGGAGGTGCGCTCAGGCTGCCCAAGCCACTGCCATGGGGGGAGAGAGGGAGAGGGAGGGGGGTGTCTTCCCGACAGGATCCAGGTTGGAGTTGCCTTATTTTGCGTGGATCTCCAATGTTTGGCTTTGCCTGGCAGCCTCCACTCCTCCTCCACAACCCAAGTGGTTGGATTCCTATGACATGTGAAGCTGGGCAGGAGAGCACAGATGGATAGATAGATAGATAGATAGATAGATAGATAGATAGATAGATAGATAGATGATGGAGGGATGGATAGATAGATGAGACACAGAGAAAGAGACAGAGAGAAAGAGAGAGGGAGGGAGGGAGGGAAAGAGAGGGAGAGGGAAAGAGGGAGGGAAAGAGGAAAATAGGAGAGAGAGAGAGGGAGGGAGGGAAAGAGAAATGATATTACAAAAGTTTTTCTTTTTTATTGTTGCTAAACGTAATATTTCAAAAGCAGAAAAAAAATGAAGGGGCATAAAAGTGCATTTATCACATTTTTCTTAAAACAATTAGCTGAACTCTGCCTTGTTTAATCATTATTTTAGGTAGTTAAATCTCATTATTCAGGTAAAATTGCCGTATTGGCACTTTGCAATAAATAAGTGGGTTTTGGGTTGCATTTTGGGCACTCGGTGTCTAAAAGGTTTGCCATCACTGCCCTATACCATTTCAGACAGGTCTCTTCTTAAAAGCCTTTTAAGAACAAAGAACAACTTTGATGTTCGTATTTCTCTTCTGAATTTGGGGCAACTTGGAACTTAAGAGATCCAATGCTGCAACGAATATTGGTAAATCTTAATACCAAATGTAAAGCCTCTTGGCTGCTTTTCTTCAGAACTGACCCTAAAATTTCAGACATCAATCTTGGTTGATATATGTCCTAGTTAATGGAATGGAATGACACATGTTCTTCAAGCTTTCTCTTGTTCCTAAACAGCCCAAATTACATTTTTTGTCAATTGAACCTTTATCCTGTATAATATAGTTTCTCTTACTATTCTGGGATTGAACCTGATTATGTACTTCCTCTGACATCTTTCCTCTTTGTTATAGGCACTGAGTCAAAGCCAGTCAATTTTCTTTGACTTTTCTTTACAATGGAATTGTGGTGCTTGGCTTCAGCTAGGTATATTCAGATTCCATGCGTGCTTTACTTGCAATTTCATTCTATCCCTAAATGGAGATACTGTGTTCTATATTCCTCCAGAACTTATTACAATTTACATTATAATTCAACACATTTTCTTGACTGGGGGGGTACCATCTATGATTCTAAGATGTCACAAACTATCTGAAATATCTTTGAAATAATGCAGAACAGATTCTTTAAATCCTTGTCCAAGATCGCTGAAAGCTCTTGAGAACAACTGAATTCACAGTATTTCTGTTATTTTATTTTTAGGATGTTAGTGGAGGTCCCTTGACCGTTAGACTTACCTCACTGATTTAAGCCCTGAACTACAACTGTGTAACTTTACAGATATATTAACACCCCATTCTTTGTTTCAAGTTCTTGGGTGAACAACCTGCATATGCTCCATTTCTGTTTTGGCTTTAAGAAACGGATGTCCTAATAATGTATAGGTAGTCCGCAACTTACAACAGTTCATTTAGTGATCATACAAAGTTACAACAGCACTAAAAAAGTTACTTATGACCATTTTTCACACTTATGTGTTGCAACATCACCATGGTCATGTGATCAAAATTAAAAAAAGCAAAGGACCTTGATGCTTGGCAACTGGTTCATATTTATGACAATTGCAGTGTCCAAGGGTCATGTGTGGCTCAGTGGGCATTGAGCTTGTCGATCAGAAAGGTAGGCAGTTCGAATCTTTAGTACAGGTCTCCTGCGTGAGCAGGGGGTTGGACTAGATGACCTTCAAAGTCCCTTCCAACTCTGTTACTGATCACCTTTTGTAACCTCCTGACAAGCAATGAGAAAGCCAGATTCACTTAACAACCATGTTACTAGCTTAACAACTATAGTGATTCATTTAATAACTGTGGCAAAGAAGGTTATAAAATGGGGCAAAATTCACTTAACAAATGTCTCGCTTAGCAACAGAAGTTTTGGGCTCAGTTGTGGTCATAAACCAAGGACTCCCTGTATTGAGATTAAACCTAATCTTGGAATTTCTATGGTAGCTGTATATTTTGAGTTGGCACAATATCCTTTTGAAATGCTTCAAATGACTTTTTTTAGTGTAGGAATATTTCAGCACTATGTTGATTAATCTGAGGAATGCTTATTAGGGAGTGAGAGAAATGTACAACAGGGGATCTTCTGATGTCCCTTGTGACTTGCCTACTCATGACTTGTTCCTATTTTAGTTGTGTCAGATGTTGGAGGGTGTGTTGCTCAGCACAAAGTGTTTCAGAAATTTTACACCTGTCCCCCAGAGTCGTTGAAATTCATGCTCAACTTCTGCCTTGTCTTGTTTTCCAATTCAGTGGCATGAGGTCACCGTCTCTTCCTCTTCTTAGTGTTGCCACTTGCTTTCGGCTCTCCCATTTCTCTCTCCCACAGATATACTTGCTGGTCATGGCTCTTCTCTGTTGTAATGAGTACTTTTCTTTGAAAAGTGTTATTAGATGGAAGCTTAAGCTTAAACATCAGGGGCCAATGACTGAGTCAGATGAAAATCGGCATGCGGTTTAAAGCAGGATGGTGCAATAATGTGTTGTTAAGCTGATCATGGCCAACAAACCATGCATGGTGCTCCACCAGGATCTTCATAAGCCAGTTTTTTGTTGACTATAAGGTAAAGGTAAAGGTTCCCCTCGCACATATGTGCTAGTCGTTCCCGACTCTAGGGGGTGGTGCTCATCTCTGTTTCAAAGCCAAAGAGGCAGCACTGTCCGAAGACGTCTCCGTGGTCATGTGGCCAGCATGACTAAACGCCAAAGGCGCACAGAACGCTGTTACCTTCCCACCAAAGGTGGTCCCTATTTTTCTACTTGCATTTTTATACATGCTTTCGAACTGCTAGGTTGGCAGAAGCTGGGACAAGTAACGGGAGCTCACCCCATTACGCGGTACTAGGGATTCGAACCACTGAACTGCCAACCTTTCAATCGACAAGCTCAGCGTCTTAGCCACTGAGCCACCGCATCCCAGGAGAAAAAGTTTGTTGACTATACAAAGCTGCTAAAAACAGCGAGGTGTTCAGGCACCTGGCAGGCAACCATCTGTGCCTGGTGGTTAAAGTTAGTTTAGTGTGGCGTACAAATGTGGACTGATTTTTTCTCTGTGCCAAGTGGTTTCCTTTTTTCCTAGCTTTTCTTTTGAAAACTGTTGTGGCTTCTATTATTTTCTCTAAATGCTTAAAATAGTTAACTGATAACTGATGTATATTGATATATATGTTCAAAAGAAAAAAGCAAGAGCATCAAAACCAAACAGGAGCAAATACAAAAACCAAAAAGCTTGGTAATATGCTATCTAATATACCAATACAGACTGAACAGATCTTCCCAGGAGGCTTCATCCAGAGCTTAAATGAAGGATCCCTTCAGGATGCCCCTATAAAATATACCTTCCTATTTCCTGGAGCAGCAGTGTATCTTCCCTCACAGCTGCAGCTACTGCACAGTTCAGGCCTGCTCTTGCTCAACAAAGTATCTCAGCAGAACAAAATGCTTGGGGGGGGGGGGGTTGGACTAGATGACCTGCAAGGTCCCTTCCAACTCTGTTAATCTTCATCTTTGTGGAGCCAAATACTTCCTTGAGATGGAGCTGAACAACCCTAACCCTAACAAAAATTCAATATAATCTGAAGAAGAAAGGTGACGTTTGAAACATCCGCATTCTATATTTCTGTGAGAAAAGGTGTTTCGACAGAGTGATATAATCCATGAGGAACTACTTAGTTAAGATAACTAAAAAAAAGAAAAACCAGAGATGAGTAAAACAATCCTTAATTAAAAGATCTACAGGATTCTCTGTTCTTGTGTTAAATCTTTCAGCCAGTCTTATTTCCCATATGCTTTAGAAGATCGCTCAGGTGTCTCTTCCCCTCACAAATACATTTACTCTTTATTGCACGCAGATTCAATAGTAGTGGCATTGTGCTGACTGCAGATTGCAGTCTGATTCCACAGTATAATGTAAGTAATCATATGGTTCCTCTCCGGAGCAAAGGAACATTTTTCCTTTCATGTTGATGTGACTTCTGGCCTGTAATAGTGGGATACGCAACCCTGTTATTGGACTTCCTTCCTCCTGATTTAGGTCTATATTCAATCAATGGCACTTTTTACTCTGAATGATGCTCCTGGAGGAATTTTAAATGAAACAGATGCAGCATCACCCAGAAAATATCAGACTGGACCAGAGATTAGCTTGAGGGACATTTTTTAATAAAACAAAAACAAAGAACCTTTATTTGCAACCAGTACTAATTCTCAAGAACCTTCTTCTTGTTTTTGGACATGGCAGGTTAAAGTATTGTTAACATCTTTTTAATCTGCCCATGAATTGAAATGGGTACCTTTCATCTGCAGCTCTACTGTGCATCTTCTAAAATTTGTCCGGAGGTTTATGGAATCTTTCAGAACAGAATTAAATATAGGAGAATGAGGACTGTAGAGACAGGGGAATTGTCTGTCTCTTGCTTAACCAGTAGAAGTTGTGTCCATGATTGACAGAAGGAGAAAGGAGATTCCATCTGTGGAACTAAATCCTGTGACTGTTTCCTGTAGAGGAGAAAGGGTTTTTTTGCTTTGGGGAAACATTTGAGCCACAATGACCACCAGACACCCAAATATGTCAGGCCACTAGGCCAAAAATCATTTCCCTCTGTTCTTCCTTGATAGCTCCTATTGAGAAGTATTACATAGCCTTCGTAAAAACATCTTCATTTTATTTATATACTCATGTCTTGGGTTTTTTTTTTCTCACTCAGAGCAGACTCAAGACAGCTATGAGAGGGGCCGCAAGTAAATTTAATAAATAAATAAATGACCAAAGAAAGCAATTGACCCAATGGTGGGATTCAAATAATTTAACAACAGGTTCTGTGACTTAATGATTTCTTCCAACAACCAGTTCACCAAACTGCTCAGAAAGTTAACAACCGGTTCTCCCGAAGTGGTGTGAACTGGCTGAATCCCACCACTGAATTGACCCCACATTGAAACTCACAACTGCTAAGTAAAAACTATCACAGGTATTTCTCTATTTACGACTATTTGTTAGGGACTCTATGAAGTTATGACAACACTGAAAAAAGTTACTTGCAACTCGTCCTGGCACTTAATGAATGCCACAGGGTCCCCGCGGTTACACGATGGCTATACAGACACTGTATTGCGATCAGGTATTTATGACCGTTGTAGTGTCCTTGGGGCCACGTGGTCACCATTTGGGCCTTTGCATCTGACTTCCAACAAGCAAAATCAATGGGGGAAAGCTGGGTTCCCTTAACAATCACACGATTCACTTAACAGCTGTGGGATTTGCTTAATGATCTTTTGATTCACTTAAATAACTCGGACAAAATAAGTTGTAAAATCAGCCACAATCATGTAATAAACTCACTTAATGACTGCATCACTTAGTGATGGAAATTCCTGTCTTGTTGTGATCATAGGGTTATGTTCTGCCCCAGCTACGGTCCCCAAAGAATACAGCACACACAAAGTTTGTACAGAACTTAATTTACTAAAATAACTCAGTCTTTTTCAAAACAAAGGCTGTTAATAAACTTTCTTAACAGCCTACAAGAAACCAAAGATAAAGTAATCACAATCTTACTAAGGTTGGCAGAAAGCCCAGAAGCAATTTGCAGAGAATCCAGATGCGAAGTAGAGTGAACTAAAGTTGTTCTCTACAAATTGCTTCAGTCAGCATTCCTCCTTAAATAGGCTAAGGGAGTGGCCAATTCACCCCAAGCCTTACTCTCAAGGAGACCTCCTCCTGAGGAGCCACTCCTGCCTTTTGGCCACTCTGCACATCCGTGTATCGAGAAGAGGCTCCTCCTCTTCATCCTCTTCACTTAAAGGAGCTTCTGGAGGTTCTGAAGGCCCTGGCTGAATCCCTGCCTCTGGCACCACATCTTCTCCAGCCTCCTCATTGTCCGACGCGAGTGCCAGCTGCACAGGCTGCTGGCGCAATACCACACCAGCCTCCTCACTGTCAGAGTCAGCTACAATCCGCACAGGCCACTGATGGGCCACAATAGTTTACCTGTCTATCCTTAGGACTGCAAATGCCATTGTTTGTGTACCTGTGTGAATCTCTTTCAGATTATTTGCATATACAGGGGAAATCCCATCACCAGTATGCAGAAGGGAAAGATCTGCATGTATACAACAGTTTGTTTAGTGACTGTTCAAAGTAACACTGACAGAAGTGATTTACAACCATTTTTCATACTTATGGCCATTGCAGTATCCCTACGGTCATATGATTTACATTCAGATATTTGATGACTAGTTCATATTTATGATGGTTGCAGTGTCCCAGGGTCACGTGACCATCTTTTGTGACCTTCTGACAAGTAAAGTCAATGTGGAAGCCAGATTCACTTAACAACCGTGTTACTAATTTAACAACTGCAGAGGTTCACTTAACAAATGTGACAAGAAAAGTCATAAAATGGGATACAATTCACTTAACAAATTTCTCACTTAGCAACATAAATTCTGGGTGCAATTGTGATAGTAAGTTGAGGACTACCTGTATCGATATAAGATTCCTATGAGCTATGCATTCCCGGCATCAAGATATTCAAAGACGTCCCATCAGAGCATGTCCGATATCCTGTATCCATTTTCACAAGAAAGGTGGTGGTGCTGATTTTTATCACTTCCTACTAATGATAGGAGAATCTATTGATTTTGCTTTTTCTCAGTTTATAGTTTCTACCAATCTATTAACTTCTGCTTTTCTCAGGTTCTCTTGTTTTGTGAACATTTCCATTTTTGACCTATAGTTCCCCAAATATACACATTTTTTTGTGTTGAAATCTAACTCATAAATATCCCATTTTGCAAACTACCCCATCTAACAACAATCTTGTTTATTATTTTTTGTTTTTATAGACATTTCCCCAAATCTTTAGCAGCATTATAAAGTTCAGAAGACAACACATTTCCACAGGTGGCCAAGGCTCAATTCGTATATTGGTAGAAAAAAAATGAAAAATTATTTTTATTACAAAATTATTTTAATTATTTTTTCATAATTAAAAATATTATCTGTAAGAATCCAAAGTAGGGCATATAGAAAGTTCCCTTTATTTTATCCTTCTAAGAACCTACAACCCACGTGAAGTAGGCTGGGTTAATAATTAGTCATTCAGTGTTTTCCATGATCAAAAGGGGAGCTTGAATCAGTTCGCTCTATTCTAGATTACCACCTTAAACTACCATACTTTTGACTTTCTGACAATAAATCTACCCAATACAGAAATGATAATAATACGTAGTAATTTAAACTGTGGTATACAGAAGATGAGTCTTCATTTTTCAGGGTGGGAAATAGTTTTAGCACCTCAAATATTTATAAAAGCAGAAATATGTATGTATACATTAGTTGATAATCTAATTCAGTATTTTTTCTGTCAGCCTTCTGAGGAAGATCAGAATGGAAACACAAAGAGATGAGCTTTATCATAAGTCTACATTAATAACATCTTAAAAGTACGGTATAATCATACCAACCTTCCACTGTCTCTTTTACTGCCTCGTAAGATAAGGAGGTTCCTTTCTGAGTTTTTCTGCCCATTATGCATCTGTGGGCTAATCTTCTCTTATCTTTCCCTATGCCACATTCCCACCCACCCCCCAGTTCATTCTCATATACTAGAGGCTCCAAACTTGGCAACTTTAAGACTTGCGGACTTCAACTCCCAGAATTCCCCAACCAGCTATGAAGTCCGCAAGTCTTAAAGTTGCCAAGTTTAGAGACCTCTGCCATATACTGTTACATCTTCAAACTTGGCAATTTTAATATATGGACTTCTGAAAGTTGAAGCCCACACATCTTAAGTTGCCAAGTTTGAAGAACTGTCAGGCTCCAGAAATCAAGGAAGACACATTGAGGTTCTTCTAAGACATTGCCTTTATTGTTCCTCATGAATAGAAAAGAAATCTTGCCAAACTAAAGCAGACTACTTGCACCATTAAACATATACTCTGAGAAGTTCTGGGGAGGAGCTGTCTTAACTCTTTCTCCCATACAAACTGCCTAAACTTCACTGTCTTTTGCTCTTCTGGAATGTACCCCCTCCTTCCTGGGAATCCTTGACTATCTTCCATCACAAACACTGATCTAACTTCAGTTTCTTGCATGGATCCAGGAAAAATTAGAATTAATCTGGAATTGTTAACTAGGACCCAGACCTTAAAAAATGAAAGAAATTCACTGCGATATCATTTGTTCTAGGCCTTAGGGTGGAATGTTACAATGACTTGGAAACAAACTCAATTGAACACATTAGAGATTTCTGCTCTATGGGCATATTTGAGATTACAACAAAAAAATCTTAGCTTGTTCCACAATGCACACATTGATTATTAAATTTATATCTCCATGCTCAGTGAAGAAATAAAAGAAATAAAATATTGAAAAGGTGGATGCCAAAAAAAAATACTCTTTGATATGCAGGTAGTTTACTCGTGAACTCTTCAAATCACCTGAAATTGTTAGACACTGAAGAATGTCTGCTTCTGCCCCAATTTTAATTTATTCTTCTACCATGGCAACTGTAAAAGTCAGTGCAAATTGGAGGGTGGGATTATCTGACTTTATCTAGGGAAATACAACTTAATTATATGAATGTATATTCTACTGGCTCTGAACTGATTTTCATATATTATGAAACTGCCATTGTTTGTATAACTAACTGTTCATTTAGTTATGGTAATACTGTAGCTACATATATGTTGTGGGAGAAGATGGAACATGACAACTTGAACTAGTTGGATATCTGCATCACAGCCATACCTCATAACTTGTCAGTCTCTTACTGACCCACCTGTTATTTTTCTCCTCTTGGTGTGCTAGTCATATACGAAACACTTCAATCGATCAATTGTTTTTCATACGTATACACTGCCCCCAGGTCATTCTCTATGTTACATGAATGCTACATTCTGAATTTCTTAGTCAAATTTGAAGCATGAAAACAGTGAATTGCATTGAGGAAAAATATTCTCCATCTGAGCCCAAGATTTTTGAGACTTGAATTTAAATTATCAAAGGTATTAATATTTTGTGATTGCTGAAAACTTAAAATTTCAAGAAATTCAAATTCTTGGGGTTGGTTCCTTCATTGAATAACAATTTCTTATCCCACCTTAGTTGTGCCCAAAAAAGTAAGATTATAATTTTGTGTAATCCCTTGTTCAAAGAAAGGCAAGAGTAGACTAGAATTTTCTGACTGGGAAATGTACATATCGCGCCACAGCACAAATGCTTCTGTGTTTGATTATTTTATTTTGTCAGTTTATATTCTACAGTTAATTCAAATTAAAAACTGAATTTGTGAAACAATCCTAATGGCTCATTTCCTTGAATCCAATCTATATCTTGATCCTTGTTAAATTCTGAAATTTCTACATCTAGAAAAACAAAATGCATTATACACTTCAATTTTAGGATCATCAGCCTCTTGTTCTGGTTGGTCTTAACCAGTTAGAATTGGCAAGACAAAGCCTTAACTACAAGTTTATGGAAAAGTGCAATTTGCTTCTATTTAAGTATTCAGTGCCACATGTAATAAGGATTTTGCATGCCTGGGTATGCATCTCAATTAGATTTGCAAAATGTTTGGAGAAGATAGTTTGCTCCCACAATTAGACATTAATTTTGCATTTACCATTCACATGAAAAGCATCTCTTCACTTGCTATTTTACATACCCTTTTTAATGCCTCATTTGCTGCATGTAAATAAAAGAGTTCTATTGCCATCAGGAGAGGGAAACGTTTCAGCAGCATATATGATTGTGGCTTTTTTTATTCATTTATTTCCTTTCTTTTTGGAGTAGCCCAGGCTCCTCATAAACAGAGCAAGTGCATGACAGGCAAGTGGGGTGGAACTGCCATTTCTAAAATCAGGGTTTGGTTTTTCCATTAAAAAAAAAAATGCTGGTATTCTTTTCAGTGCCACAGGATCTATCATTGCCCAAATATTCTCTGGGTGGAGCTCATGTAACTGAGATGGAATGAGAGTTGTGTATTCCATATTAAACATAGATATTTTGATTTGTAGGAAATGGAAGCTGACAATGATGTATTCTAGACAAAAGACACAGATTTAGCCAAAGGAGAAGACTTAGTCATCACCCAAAATTAGGAGAGGCATTATTAAAAAAGAAAGTGTTTGCATTAAAATTGCATATATGCTTTATATGAATATAGAATATAAATAGGTGGGTTTGAAAGTAATTTATTAAATACAACTACGCTTTAGGAAGATTGTCAACCTTCTGTGTTCCTATCATGGGCTAAACACTGACAACCCTAGTTTTATTAAACTAGACTTGAGGTTGGGCTGTCTTGCAAGGGGAACTCTGACTTTTGCAAAATAGGGCATGTAGCACCAACCACATCAGTAACAAATTAGTTTGGACAATGCTTTGGGGTCTATTACTGCTCTAATTAAAAGGATCTGTAGCAATAAAAACTGCTAAAAGGCTCACAAGTCCGAGTGAACTGCTTCTCAAAATAAACATCTTTCTCCTTGAGTAACAAAAATATTTCTGGCATAGCCCATCGACTATTTTTGTTCTGAGTGATAACATGACAGATTGGCAAATGTCACCAGTTTGTCTCCCTCCACTGTCACCCTCCCCACTTGTTCAGTTGCATAAGATGTTCCACTAAACAGTTATTTTCCAGCTCAATTTTGTCATCTCACTCATACATCGATTCCATGAAAACTAGAATAAGAGAGCGGCATAATTCCACAGCCAGAATTCTGAGACCTTCCGTGGGAAGATCCATCAAGCTTCTTGATTAGGGTGACTTGAGAATGGATAATAGCATGTTCACATCTGCCCCATAGTAATTTATGCTTGGTACTGCTATCAGAAATCGTCAGCCCATCAGTTTCATACTTGGGAGAAGCCTCCCAGATACTTGTCATGTCATAGTTAGAGAAGAAGTTTGCCTGTGAGGATGAAGCTGTTTTCTTCAGCAATTGATTGCCCTTTTATCAACATGAACTTGGGAGTTTTCTTATATCCATGACAGTTAATTGTGGCATTTCTTTTCTTGCCTTTGCTATGGTTTAACAGATATTTGACCTTACACTTTTCAATCTGGGAGCAGGTTGACTCTTGGTTGTTTTCACAACTCTTTTCTGAGAAGCTCCGACTCTCTAGTTCTCAATCGAGTTCTCATACTACCCTCCTCTCCATTTCTCTCTCTTCATCTGGAAGGAATAGGACCTATCTCTTCTGACTTGGTGTCACTTCCTCCCTTCCTCCATCTCTGTAACAATTATCTTCTCTTTCTTCATGGTTAGAACCACAGGAATGGTTGACATTTTCTCGTCCCTCTTCAATCTTCTAGCAAGATGCCTGCAGTTTCAGAACTCTCTTTTGTGTGGTGCGGTGTCTTTCAATCCAAGGCGCTAACAGATAAATAGGGGAATTTGATCTTTTGGTCTTCCCTCCTCTATCAAGTTCTCCCTGCCTCTTGTCAGAATCACTGGAGGCTGCAGAAGTTTTATTGGGCAACCGGACAGATGGCTTGGGTTTGTAAGGGCATTGCAAATGGAAATCATGAAGTAGAGGAAGTAATTACACATCATCTATTGCCTTCCAGGAGCATTCATTGTTCAGGAAGCTTCTCTAATAAATCAAATGCACAAGCCAGTCAGAGTCCGGAATATGTATCTGATATAGTATTCCTCCCCTTGCCTACAAGGTGAATAAGGACAGAAGTCTTTCCTAAATAAGGCAATAACTGGTTCTGATAATAATTTCCCATTTTAGCCTCTTTAGAATGAGATAGTATAAACATATGCACTGGAAAGGACTTTTGAGATAATTTAGTCCAAATAATTGCTCATTTCAGGGTCCAGTAATCGCCCTCAAGCATCTTTGAACATATATAGTGAAGGAGAACTTGCCATTTCATGTGGCAGACTATTCTGCTGGCTAAAAGGTCAGTCTGGAAGTTCCTCCTGGTGTCTCTCCAGAACCCCCTTCCCTGCAGTTTTAAGCCATTGATTCTGGCTCTGACCTGTGGAGCAATAGAGAATAAATTTGTTTCCTCTTCTCTGTAAATCTCCTGACTGAATCACCTGTCCTAACCTTAACTCTGGCCATTGGACGGAAACTACTTTGGTCGCTCTCCTGGACAAGCTTTACAGGAAGTTGGATGAGAAGAGTGTGAATCTTTCTTGTGTTACCAGATCTCTCACAGCATTTGATATTGTCAACCATAGTCTCCTTTTGCGTTGTCCACATGGGTTAGGACTGGTGGAGACCATATTTCTGGTGGCTGCACTCTTTCCTAAGCGAGTGAGCCTGTCAGTGGCTATGGAGGCACAGAGGTCAGACCCTCTGAGATTGCAGTGTGGGTTGCTGTAGGGCTTAGCCTTCAACTTGATGTTGTTTAATATCAATGTGGAGTCACTAGATGAGTTAATTTGTCAGTTTGAGGTGACATAGTAACCCTATACTGGTGGTATATAAATTGAATGTCTCCAATCTGAGCCAAATAGAAAATGCAGGAGATGTTCTGACCTAGTGTCTGGAAGCTATCAGGGTCTGGATGGGGAGAAACAGGCTCAGAAACAACCCAGACAAGATGGAAAGATGGTAATTCAGAAACCTCTTGAGCCTTTAATTACACCAACTTTGGAGTTGTGCTACCTCTCAAAGAGCCATCAACTGGGAATCCACCTGGACTTGTGTCTCCTACTGGAAGAGCAGATGGAAGCCTTGGCCAAGAAGGCTTTTTCCCATCTTCAACTGGGTTGCCAGTTGTGGCCATCCTTAGAATGGAATAAAGGCAGTCATTCATGCTGTTGTCTTCACTTGGATTATTGTAATCTGCCCTGGATGGGAGTGCCCTTGAACATCACCCAGAAACACCAGCTGTTGCAAAATATAGCTGCTGAATAACTTGTGGGCTGACCCATTACTATAATGCCATACTGCTGCTACTGGAACTGCATTAGTTATAAGTTTGTTTCTAAGTGCAATTCAAGGTGCTGATCATTACAAATAATGCCTTTACAACTTGTGTTTCTCACTTAGAGGAGTCCCAATGATGTTGAGGTTGAGGTTGAGATAGTAGCACCATTTTTTTTTTTTAAAAAGAAACCTATGGGGAAATTCCCTGATGATTCCTCCTTGCAATTTAATTAAGGTCTAAGAAAACAGGAAGGCTACTGACTATTGGAGAGATTGTACAATTCACACAAAAACACACATCAGTTGGAAACTTAGAATTAGTTGAGGATAAGAATTTGAAGGAATTTCTGAACAAATCCTCTTTCACAAGTTCAAATAAGAACTGTTGCAAAAAGCGTCTATCTTTGGTGTTGATTTGAAACACATGAAATAGAAATTTTGAAGATCAGACTGAGTAATTGATGGAGAAAAGGAGGGGGTGAACTATTTCCTTTTTTAAAAAATAGTCATTTGGTGCCTCCAGAAATGTTGGGTGTTTTAATATCCACAATTCTAGTGGCTAAGAATATTGGGAGTTTGCTTTTTGCAAATTGTGACCTTTCTTTCTGCCCTTCTGGACACATTACTCTAGGCCTAGGGGAAGCTGCTCTACCTCAAGAAAATACCTTTCTCCTTTGATGCCACCTGTTTTGGATTTCTTGTACAGCCAAGTCATAAAAGTGATAAAATTCAATTCAAATCACTTGGAATGCTGAACACTCCATTTCAAGATGGAAATATCCTTCTTGAGCATGAAACAGCTATTTCAAGCATGAAATGGGCCATTTCAACTATTTGGGAATTATTTTGTGTTCAAAATGTGTTTTGAGCTTGATATGGGATCTTTCAAATTCAAAACAGTTAACATTCAAAATGCTTGCGCCTCTCTTCTCAGTCCGTACTCTATCACATGTTAAACAGAGTTGCAGAGGGAAAACCTTATTCCACTTTTAGACAACTGAATAAAACTGTGATATTGAAGATCTCATGAAATAAGGTTATCTGCAGTAGAGCATTGCCATAAATATAAATCTTACGAGTCTTACTGTTAATCTTAAAAAGGAAAGTTGGATGATGGTAAGCTTGCTGGGAACTCTGAATTTTGCTTTTATGGTACATTTGAAGGGTATCTGATTGAGAAGGATTGCATAAAACTGATCAGTAATCTCTGGATATTTTGTCTCACTGGACAAATAATTTTTTTTTTTAATATTTATTTTTAGTATAGGAAAAACAGGGTGAAAAGGTACTCTCTACTGAAAGTGGTGACTTGTAAAAACTTAGGTACTTCTGCCTAATAAAACCAACTCACATTAAAAAAAAAAAAGAAATGTACCACCCAGGAAATACATAAACAGTGAAGAAATTGAGAGTAGAGCAGATTTCTGCTCTGTTATGTTGGCTTTGCTCTCAAGTACAGTTTGTACACCATCAAAAAGCTGGTTCATGTAAACTTTGTGCCAACTGGAGTTAGCTTTGGAAGCACATGTAGTACAAACAAGGAAAGAGGGAGGCCAAATGCAGTTGCAGGAAAGCAAACGCCAGTCTGTTGCAAGTTAAATGACAGACGGTGTTATGTATTTGCTAATACGTTCTATTTCTATTGCTGCTGAGCCAAAATGGGCTACTTGTCCCTTCACTGTGCTATTTACCACCTGCACACATGGGTGCAGACATTTTAATGATTGAAAAGTTCATATAAATCTTTACAAGTTTGCCCATCAAAGGGGTGGCATTCACACTTCCTTGTGCTCCTGGGCCGGGTTTTTTTTTTTCAAAGTTTCCTCCTTTTAAAACCAGGGTGTCAAACTCAAGGCCTACAGGCTGGATCCGGCCCATGGGGTGCTTAAATCTGGTCCACGGGGCCGGCCTGGAAATATCAAAGGACCGGCCTGTGGTGCCTCTGCCAGGCAAAATGGGCTGCATCCCCCCCCCCGCAGCCTGATTTTGGCCTTCCCGGCCTCCATCAGCACTCTACCGGCCAAAAACAGGCCGCACAGAGGCCTCAGGAGCACCTTCAGTACTGCTGGAGGCCAGGAAGGCAAAAAACGAGGCTCAGGGGGCTCACGTGCGGCCCCTTGTGCCCCATTTTGGCCGGTAAAGTGCTGAAGGAGGTGTCCGTCCCATCTCCCCCCCCTCGCTCCCTCCTCCTGCCGGCCTGCAGGGGAGAAATACAATGATGATACAAAGAAATCCAGTTTGATATCCCCATTTTAAAATATCACCCTAAGGATGCAGAACCAACATATTCTTACAGCATCCAGAATTACTTCTCTGTCTTCCAGATGTTCCAGTGCTAAATGAGCTTTGATTAGTTACATCTGTTAATGCAGGAGAGGATTTTGCTTCCCTGCCTATTTTTGTGCATTCTCAAGCCTTTAAAAAATCATTTAAAAGGCATAGTGTACAAAAAGAAACCACCACAAGAAACCACATTAAAACTAATGCATTCTGCTGAAATATCTTCGGATTTTCCTTCAATTAGCCCTAAAGATTGGCTGTCCTTACCATCATAAACTTCAGAATGACCCTCTCCCCAGCCCTAAGAAATAATTGAAACCTACATTAAGGTCCTTCCTTGTAGGACATGGGAATTTCCTGGTATCTCCTTTAACTCTTTCTCCCTATTTATCAGGGGTGAAATCCAGCAGGTTCTGGAGAACCAGTAGCAGAAATTTTGAGTAGTTCAGAGAACCGGCAAATACCACCTCTGGCTGGCCCCAGAGTGGGGTGGGAATGGAGATTTTGCAATATCCTTCCCCTGGAGTGGGGTGGGAATGGAGATTTTGCAGTATCCTTCCCCTGCCATGCCCACCGTACCACACTACGCCCACCAAGCCACGCCCACTGTAAAAAAAATTGGATTTCACCACTGCTATTTATCCTATACATCTATGCTGCTTTCAGATTCAACCGCTGCAGAAGGACTTCTGAACTATGGATGCAGGAGCTAAGGAGCAGGGTTCTTTAAATTCTTAATTTGCTTCATACATGGTAAGTTTCTTTTACTGTTTCTTAGAATCTCTTTAAAACGTGTTAATCGCAGCATGAATCAATTTCAAAGAAGAACAGCATTTGCTCATTTTCTGATTGGCATCACATGTTCATTACATTTGGGGAACTGACCATTCAAAGGTATTTATGTATCTTAGAGCTTCTCTTATTCCCTTCCAGTATGGCTAAACAATTTTATCTCCCCTGCCTTGCTTTATGGAAGAGGTGGAATCCCTTGCCAGTCTCCCATTTTTATCATATTGTGAAATACCCTGGAGATTTGAGGCAGGATAGCTAATATTTAGTAGCTGGTCATAATAACAAGTACTAACAAGAATATATTTGCTGAAGCTAATATTTTCCTTTAGTTCTTTGATTGTTCTGATGCTGTTTAGCACACATTCTACTTGCATTTGCTTTAACTATATAACTAAAAGCTGATTGAAGTACCTCATACTTAAACCTATCCAGTTATAGGAGAAATCATAGAAGTTGTACATCTACAGTCATAGATTTCAGGGAATCTAATTCAATCTCTTGTTGATATAAAATATCCTTATTATAATAATACTTATTATAAAACATCATTATAAAACATCTTCATTATAAGAGCTGTGGTGGCGAGGTGATTAGAATGCAGTATTGCAGGCTAATTCTGCCGACGGCCAGCAGTTCGATTCTGAGCGGCTCAAGGTTGACTCAGCCTTAACTCCTTCCTAGGTCGGTAAAATGAGGACGCAGATTGTTGGGGGCAATAGGCTGACTCTGTAAACCGCTTAGAGAGGCTGTAAAGCACCGTGAAGCAGTATATAAGTTTAAGTGCTATTGCTATTGCTATTACTTTTTTTACCCAGGATTGATACATACTGTATTTTTCGGAGTATAAGACGCATCTATCTTTTTTGGTGAGGAAAAGAAGAAAAAGAAATCTGCCTCTGCCATGCAGCAAACAGCAAACAGCTTGCTTTACTTTCATTTTCGTTTTTAGCATAGCTTGATTAGCACAAGGAAAAAAAAATCTGCTCCAGCAATTTACTTCTTTGCAGCAAGCAGCAGAAGAGCCCTGCACAAAACAGCTGAGAGCAAATCAGCTGAGAGTCGGGAGGCCGATCCAATCAACTTGTGCTAATTAGGCTCTGCTGAAGCTGAAAGGAGCTGTTTTTTCTTGCTGTTTGCTTGCAAGGAGGTAACTGCTGCGAGGCAGAGGCCAAAGGGTGGGGGCCAGTGGGTGGGCGGGGCTGCATTCGGTGTATAAGACGCACCTAAATTTTCACTCCCTTTTAGGGGGGAAAAAGATGCGTCTTTTACTCTGAAAAATACGGTAGCTGTCCAACCTCTGCTTAATACCAGATTTAGCATGTTAAATCCATAGCTGAGTCACTAAATCCATAGCAATAGCAATAGCACTTAGACTTATATACCGCTTCATAGTGCTTCAAAGCCCTCTCTAAGCAGTTTACAGAGTTAGCATATTGCCCCCAACAATCTGGGTCCTCATTTTACCCACCTCGGAAGGATGGAAGGCTGAGTCAATCTTGAGCCGGTGAGATTCGATCTGCTGAACTGTAGCTAGCAGTCAGTTGAAGTAGCCTGCAGTACTGCACTCTAACTACTGCGCCACCTCGGCTCTGCGCCATAGTTTGTGTGGAGATGGATTGTATGCTCCACCCTCAAGAATGACTCGGAAAACTTTCTCCTAGAATCTTGGAAAATCAATTCCAATCAATGGGTGGACCAATTGGACCAAAAGTCTAACTCACCTTTTCCTGCTTTCCGGGATCAAATGGAAAGAGCTGCAGGAAATGCTGACTAATCTTTCATTAAACCCACCCACCCCCTTTTTCCCCCCAGGAAATTGAACCCCTTGGTTTGAGCCCTGCCTTTTGGAACAAGAAAAAACAGATCTGCTCATTAAATTGGAAAGTTGCCATCCTGTTTCCTTTCACCTTTAAATTGTCTCTTTTCAAGGCTAAACAATAAAGGGTGGGGGAGAAGGCAGCTGTAATATTGAAATGGTGGAGCCAGCAGGGGAATCATATGATGAAAGTATTTTGCAGAGATTGGTTGGCTACTGGGTGCCATCTAACAATTCAGTTTTGAAGGAGAGGACGAATATTTTATGCTCTGTTGTTTATTTTCTGCCTTTCTCCTGCTTCTGTCTGACTCAACCAACTAATCATCATAATCATTTATACAAGTGCCCAGATAACAGAAAACCATCACATCGGACTGCAGTCTAAATATTTGCTGCATTCCCCTTGATGTAAATCCATATGAATTCATTCACATCCAACACACCATCGAAGCTTTGTTAGCCAAAAAAATGACAACACCCCCCCCCATTCGAAACAGTCCAAACATTCCCTCCCCCCATTGGAGCAAAACGGCAAAAACACATCCAATGGTTTTTAAATATTCTCATGAGTGTAAATGCTTCAGGGCAGCATTCGTTTTCCCCTTTTTCCTAGGAAAATGGTATTATGTTTTTACACACTGCTTTCCTAGTAGCCATCCAAAAATGCTTAACTGTTCTCTCCCTTTTTTTAATTGAAGGGAGATGGTAGAATGAAGGGTGGACAAAAGCTAAACCCAGACACCAATAGACAATCAATTACACCTGATTTTTAAATAAGTGATATAAAGTATGGAAGTATAGAAGAAAACTGTGGTATTTGCTGTGGCACTATAATAAAAGCACACATGGATTCTTTATTTTTCCGTTTTCTGTCCATGATGCTTATTCAGCATGAAATTTTAGAAGAGAGATCAAATGTGCTGTGCAGTTTACTTATGTACTAGCATAGACATCCTCTTTTTATATTTTTCTATCTCCTTAGCCCTTTATCCAGTTAAGTGTATTTGCATGTCTCCTGAACTCCCAGTGTAAATGGTTCCTATCTGATGTATAGGAGATCTTATACTATCTGATGTATAGGAGATTTTATATGCTATGTTTTATCTCGGCTGTTCACCGCCCTTTTGGAGAAGGGCGGTATAAAAATCAAATCAAATAAAAATAAATAAATAAATCTAATTCTCCTCCCCCCAGCACAACTTTCTGTGTGTTTCATGTGGGATTGAGAGTGTGATGTAGTCTCACAAAATTGTCTCATTCTTGTTAGGACCATTTTCACAATACTACTTCCTTCAGCTTTCCCTTGACATTGGGGTTACACCTGGGTTGAATGTTCAGGTGAGGATGTATATATATGTGTATGTATATGTGTGTGTGTGTGTGTGTGTGTGTCTGTATGTGTGTACACACACACACACACACACACACACACACACATATACACATACATCAAATATATAATGTTTGCAACTATAACAAATAGCTACAGTCATGGCTAAGATAAGCAAACACTTGAAGGAGAACATTACTTAAGTATATCTACCAGAATAAATAAACTTTTAAATTGTCATAAGAGTCCATTCTTTTTTTTTAATTCAGAAAAAAATAATACCCTTGCTTATTTAATGAACCACTCCACCAGCCAATCACTACAGCCACAAAATCAATGTCCCTTGTATTTCTTGTTTTAAGTAGATAATGGAATGAGATATACAAACCAGTGTCACGGGCTTGGATTTCAACTTTGTCATGCTTAGAGAAAGTCATTTATCTTTTGGACTAAGCCATTATGTAATTGGTTAGTGATTTAGACACACAATCACACTTGGTATTTGAGGAAATGTTCAACAAGTCATTGTTTTAATCACATAGAAGGATTTGTGAAATCAAACGCACATGATCACCTGCTACCTAAACCATTTAAAACTTAAGAATACATTTAACCAGCAAATTTCAACAAGTCTGTATCTCAGAATTAGTTTATGGATTGTGTGTATAGGTTTACTTCTCTTCTGCCATATTCTCATCATATGCTAAATAATTAATTAGTTTATGGACTTGGTTTCTAGCAAAATCAGCCCCAAAGGATCCTGAAGCAGTTAGTGAATATCTATAATTCTTTGTCATCACATTTACAATCTGAACACACAGTACAAGCTATTACGAATATAAAATAGCATGATAGAATGGCAAGGTGAGAATCATGGAAACATTCCACATCCAGCAGTGATATTAGAATTGCTCTGCTAGAATTTCTCTGCTTCTCCTCCTGTCTTCTGCAGCTTGATGAATAAGATGGAACGCTAGCCAGGAAAGCCTAATTTAAAGCCAGGTATACTGGCTTAAGTGATGCAAGGTTTACACTTCACATTTACCAACTTCAAATTATATCGCCTGGATTATGCAGTTCAGCGTACAGGATAAGGGAGATGTTACAAAACCCATAAATGCATGCACATCACTGTAGTCCAAGGGTGTCAAACTCAAAGCCCGGGGGCCGGATTCGGCCCTCAGGCTACTTAGATCTGACCCATGGGGCCACCCTGAAAATTGCAAAGGACCGGACCTCGGGGCCTCTGCAAGTGAAAACGGGGTTCGGGAGGGCCGCATGCAGCCCTTGTGAGCTCCGTTTTAGCTGGTAGAAGGTTGCAGGAGGCCATTGCAGCTGAAAACGGAGCTCGGGAGCCAATTTTCGCTGGCAGAGTGCTCGAGCTCCCACAGGCGCCCCTGACATGAGTGACATCAAGCTGGCCACACCCACCCTGGCCACGCCCACCCCAGCCCTCCGAGGTCAAACACAACCCTGATGCGGCCCTCAATGCAGTGGTGGGATTCAGCCAGTTCGCACCACTTTGGGAGAACCAGTTGTTAACTTTCTGAGCAATTTGGCAAACTGGTTGTTGGAAGAAATCATTAGGGAAGAGAACCGGTTGTTAAATTACTTGAATCCCACCACTGCCTCAATGTAATCGAGTTTGACACCCCTGCTGTAGGGGTGGAAGCATTCCTATGCGGTGGAGAAAGCGAGTAAATAAAAGAAATTAAAGGCAGGATAGAAACAATCTAACTTAGCTTATTGAGACAGTGTTAGTTAAAATACAAAAGGTTTCGTATTATTTTTGATTATGCTACCAGTCTACCTTTTCTCTGGCGGTTCAAGGTAGTGTACCTAAGAGTCTCTAGTAATTCTAGCTTCCTAACAACATTTCTATGAGGTAGATTGAGCTGATGGTTTGACTTCAGCACTCCTTTAAAGACTCGGCACGTTTTTCTGATATGACAGGCCTGCTTATGTTTCATTAAGCCATTTCCTAACCTTCCTACAAGGGAAATAAATTGAGTCATTTGTTAACTTAACTCCCTTTACTTTTCAAACATCAAATGACATTTAGAGACCGTGTGTGGTTTCATTGGGGAAAGGCCAATGACAATAAAAAAAATGAACTGTAGTGATTTTCTTTTTAATTCTCAGATGCTACAGTATAATATCCAAGCTACCTTCGGCATCGAACAGTCACTGAACAATTTCAACTCATAAAATGTGGCTATTATGCAAGGCAAGGTACACCCTCAGATTGAATTTAGGGAGAATAAGCTGTAAGATCCATAATTGCTTGGGCAGGGATTCATAATCATTAAACCAGCCCCGAAGTATCAGTTTTCTAGCTAACCAGAATTTCATATAGACCAGCCATCCAGTTAGATCAAAGGACAAAGATTACAGGCAGGTTACAGGACTCTGTTTGTAGGTGTGTGTGTCCCCCCCCCTTAAATAACTGTTTAAATAAGGACAATATAGAAGCACAAACCTGCACTTTGCACCACATAATGCCATTGTTCAATGAAAATATCTTTTATTTTCTGTCTTTTTAATATCCCAGTCAGCAAGAGCGCAGTCATGAAAGATTAGTACTAGGGTCTTCGGTGCAGCAGTTTAGAATTATGACTGCTTCCTGTAGAAATTGCTTTCACTCTTTATCCCATTCCACCTTCTCCAGGAAATACTTCTGAAAGGATAACAATGCTTTGGAATCTAAAGCTATGCAATTGATTCGCTGTAGTTTTCAATGAACTTTCAGTGCTATTGTTTCTTCCTCATATCCTGTCATGGTTTGTAAACTTATAAGTAATATAAAAGAATGTGCAAAACAGTTACCTCAGGTGTTTCAAGTTCAAGAGAAAACCCCACTTGTTCCATTTTTTTTTCCTCCGAATTCAAAAGAAAGATGATTTTGTCCTGGCCTCAGAATAAAACAAATAATGGTGTTTTGAGTGTTCAGGCTATTGCAAGGGCTCTGCCATTTTTAAAAATCATGATTGGGTGTTGTTTTGTTTTGTTCTTCAATGTTTCTAGCTTTGCGTAGTCTTCAGCGTAGCTTCAGGTAGTCCTCGACTTAACAATCACAAGTGAGCCAAAGGCTTCATGGCTCACTTGTGGTTGCTAAGTGTGTCTTGCTTCGTTTTATGGCCTTTTTTGCCACAGTTGTTAAGCGATTCTCTACGGTCGCTAAGTGAATCATGTGGTCGCTAATTGAATCTGGCTTCCCCCATTGACTTTGTTTGTCTGAAGATGGCTGGGAAGGTCAAAAATGGCAATCACACAACCCCGGGAGAGTGATCATAAATACATGCCAATTGCCAAGTGGTCGAATTTTGATCATGTGACTAATCATGGGGATGCCGCAATGGTTGTAAGTGTGAAAACTGGTCATAAATCACTTTTTTCAGTGCTGCTGTAATTTTGAATGGTCATTAAATGAATGAGTATAACTCCAGGGCTACCTTTATTGCAGAAAGGAATGAATCCTTTTTCGACTATTGTTGGCTGAAGTTGGATGAGGTATTGGGGAAGGCTAAAAAGAGAGCAGGAAAACAGCAGGTTTTTTTTAAGCTTATGCTCGGAGGGAGATGTTTCTGGTGCTAGGTCCCAGGCAGTCCAGTATGGATCAAACAAAAAATGCCACATCTTATCTTCAGAGGCAAACTCCTGATGAGGGACCAAGCATAAGCACTGCTAAAGATACCTCACATTTGCCCACCTGTTTGGTAGATAAACATGCTACTTTAAAAATATAATTTTGCAGGATCCAATCTGAGTCTGTCACCAGAACCAAAGATTTATTCTTCCAGGTTTTCAAACTCATGCTGGAGCCCATCCTCAGGGATATTCTCTCTCCCCCTCCCCCTCCCTGAGGATGGGCTCCAGCACGAGCTTTAAAACCTGGAAGAATAAACCTTTGGTCTCGGTGACAGACTCACATTGGAGCCTACAAAATTATCCTGGGACACATACATTTACCTTTATTCGCAATATATATTTGAATTGGGGAAGTTAATATTCATTAATATTCACAAAGATGATTAGGGGACTGGAGGCTAAAACATATGAAGAACGACTGCAGGAACTGGGTATGTCTAGTTTAATGAAAAGAAGGACTAGGGGAGACATGATAGCAGTGTTCCAATATCTCAGGGGTTGCCACAAAGAAGAGGGAGTCAAGCTATTCTCCAAAGCACCTTAGGGCAGGACAAGAAGCAATGGGTGGAAACTAATCAAGGAGAGAAGCAACTTAGAATTGAGGAGAAATTTCCTGACAGTTAGAACAATTAATCAGTGGAACAACTTGCCTCCAGAAGTTGTGAATATTCCAGCACTGGAAGTTTTTAAGAAGACATTGGATAACCATTTGTCTGAAGTGGTGTAGGGTTTCCTGCCTAAGTAGGGGGTTGGACTAGAAGACCTCCAAGGTCCCTTCCAACTCATTCTATTCTATTCTATTCTATTCTATTCTATTCTATTCTATTCTATTCTATTCTATTCTATTCTGTTCTGTTCTGTTCTGTTCTATTCTATTCTATTCTATCCTATCCTATCCTATCCTATCCTATCCTATCCTATCCTATCCTATCCTATCCTATCCCATCCCATCCCATCCCATCCCATCCCATCCCATCCCATGGTTTGTGTTGTAGCCATGGACTCCTTTGAAAATAGATAACCACCATGCAAATAAAAAAGTTTGTCATAAGGGCATAAACATATTGTGCACATTACACAGGTGCAACTAATGTGGTTGAGAATTTTAGGTTGTAATATACTGGCAGAATATTTTGAGATGCTTCGTCCCAACCTTAACAAAGAAGAAATGGTTACTACTGGTCACAGCTGAGCAATAGCTGAAAAGTCACCTGGAAAGAAAACCCACCTATGGGGTCAGGTAGATAAATGGTTTTGTTTAAGGTAAAGCAGCTCCCAATTTAGTTTTTAACATCAGAAGCAATAATCCAAATTCTAAAGGATTGATCATTTGGCATCAAACAAAGGAAAAGACAAGACACAAGAATTACCCCACTTATCCTACTGAGCAGTCATCTGGCTTGTTTGGTTTGGTATGTTATGCAAATCCAGCCCTTGTGTTAGCGAACCATAGCTTAGCATAATGAACAAAACCAGCCAATTGTGTCCTATTAAACAAACCAGACTTTAACAGATTATGGCTTGCCTCTTGTAAAAGTTGCTTCTACTTGGATGCAATGATTGGTGGGGAAGGAAATGAGCTTACCTTCCCTTGAGAGTTGTTTTCTTGATCAAAATTAGACTTCAGCCTAATTTCTTCCAGCGGGAGAAAAAAATTCTGGGCTTCCCATAGTTTTTCTGCAATGTAAAGGGGGCATCCTTTAGTTCTGCGTGTGGTGCCCCACAACAAATCAGAGAGCTTTCAGTGGGAGGTTTGTGTATTGGGGCAGTATTTCTTATTTTGCAAGAACACCCCCAGGTAGTGTTTTGCTTCTCTGCACTTATACGTGATCTTAATTAGGCCATTTATGGGACAATGAATGCTAAAAATTATATTTTAAGCAGCCCATTTAATAAAATAAATAAATAAAACATCAATACACGTCACAATACTCTATCCGTCCAACCAGATCAAGAAGAATGGGCATGCTGCAGATTCCGTCAGCCAAAGAATGCTGTCTGGCAGGGACCAAAATACGAGCTTTTTCCGCAGTGGTCCCTGCTCTGTGGAACATCCTCCTTTCGGAGATCAGAATGGCCCCCAACCCTGCTAGCCTTTCCTAAGGCCTTAAAAACTTGGCTATGCTGTCGTATTCCTCTCCCTCTGTTGAGGCAGGGGACTACCCAGGACAAGATCCAGAGGTCCATCAGCATTTGAAAGACAAAGGTCACTCTTTTGAAAACAGCTAAACCCACATTGTGGATAGAGAGGGCCGTTGATTTCAAAGAGGGGGAGAAGAGGCCATCTATGTTAGAACAGAACAAACCTCCCTCAACATAGGGAGAGTAATGCAAGACTACCTACTGTATTTTTCGGAGTATAAGACGCTCCAGACTATAAGACACACCTACCTTTTTTGGTGAGGAAAACAAGAAAAAGAATCTGCCTCTGCCTCCGCCTCCCAGCAATTTTGCCTCCTTGCAGCAAACGGCAAATAGCCTGCTTTACTCTCATTTTTGTTTTCAGCATAGCTTGATTAACACAAGAAAAAAAATATATGCTCCCAGCAATTTACCTCCTTGCAGCAAGTGGCAGAGGCCCGCGCAGCCATAGGCAATGGCAATATCTGCAGCCTGAAACAGCTGAGAATCGGGAGGCCAATCCAAGGGACAATCAATTTATGCTAATTAGGCTGTGCTGAAGCTGAAATGGGCTGTTTCTTCTTGCTGCTTGCTTCAAGGAGGTAAATTGCTGGGAGGCAGAGGCCAAAGGGTGGGGGCCAGTGGGCGGGCAGGTTTACATTCGGTGTATAAGACACACCCAAATTTGGGGGAAAGGTGTGTCGTTACTCTGAAAAATACGGTATCTCCTGCCTACAACACAATCCTTTCAGCAGTTTCAAGAAGATTCCACTTCCATTTACACTCTGATTCAGGTGATCCCGAGGACATAGATAAACCCCCAAGTGGCCTCACCGGCTCTTTGAGAGAGTGTTAATGACCAGTTGACTGCAAACAAATATGATCCTTCCATCCCCTCCACCATCCAGTGAGAATTGATGAAACTTCTTGGATGAGAAGCAAAATGTCTTCTTCCTCAAGGAAAAAACATAACCCAGTTGCCTTTTGAAAAAGCACCTTTGAGACATACCAACTCAGACAAACAAAGTAACAGGAACAACAGCCTAATCAAGGAACCGCCAAGAACACTCCCACCAACACTGATAGGGCAAGCCATTAATATATAAACAGAGACCAAATCCCACTCTGTTCTAGCACTAAGGTTACCTATTTGGGTAATGAAACGTTTGCAAGTATACCACCAAGCTCAGAGAGCACCAAGGACCTCATAATTTAACCCTGAACGTCAAATAATTTTCTTCTATATTGGTAAATTGAATAAGCTCAGGTTTTACTAGAATAATGATTAAAACTGTACCCACAATCCAGCCCAGGATTTCAAGCCATACAAAATTCTGTAGGAGGGTTGAATATTGTCAGATCTAGGTGGAAATGAAAGTTTCCTGATAATCAAATAAGGCTCAGGGTTGAGTTATCCGTCATAAAAGTGTTCCAAAAATTCCTCTACTTGGGATATTTCTGAATTAACTCTTCTTCCAACCTGCTACTATGCCTTTTTTTTTTTTTTTTGATACCACACCTATAGTTTTTGTAGTCTTGAGAACTATGCATTTGAGTTTCCATGCCTGGTGTCCATGGTCACAGTCTATGGGCATAGCATCTGGAGCTGAGAGACTTCATTCTTCCATGAGTGATGCTACTGCCTGATTCTCCAGAAATATGCTAGGAACCCCCTAGCCTTTCTGATCCTCTGAGGCCATGACAACCATCTGAAACTGGCTGAAGGACCACTTAGACCTCCAATGAGAACATTGATCAAGGCGTCTGCAGAGCTACGCATCTGCAGACGGGTCTGATATGAGATGTGTAGGATTATGCTGTCAACGCCTTTAATTTCCCAGGAGGTTTTCGAAATAAATCTTTACCAAGAGCTGGCTAATTTTCAACATCCATCAAAATCATACAAAAACTAAGTGACATTTCAGAAAAACTAGTAGGCCTTCAGCAACTAATAAGCCAGCTGGAGAATTGGGTTTGTCATCACCGAAAAGTGCACTGTGTTGGTTTGAGTTCTATTGTTTTCAGGAGAGCATTTTTTAAAGTTGTGTTTTAAAAGGCAGACAGAAGGACCTGCCTACAGGCAGTTTGTTTGCCATCCAAAAGCTGTCTGTCATGAAGGATCAGTAAAACATTTTGTGAGTGTTTTGAAATCATCACAAGCAGGATGCCTTTGTACAATTTTTTAAAGAAAACAAAACTCCCGTGCTATATTTTTCAGTATGCTGATAATGTAACAGAAATGTATCATGCAGATTAAAATTGTTGTAAATATCAAAATGTAAATAATGTCATTTTGGTTTCTAATTCTAACATACATAAAAGTCTAATTAGATGTAAGCAGGAATTTCTCCTTTATATACAATATCATACAACAACACAAATAAAGAAACCTAGACTAAGTGTTTGAAGGAAAAGAAAAAACTGTTTTAAATTACAACAAAGACGAATCGTATGGAAAAGATTTAGAATGAATAAAATCAAGAAAGTGAAGAAGATCTTAAAGGGTAAATTCAGTGGAGGAAATACCATCAAGGCAATTAATACCTGGGGCAGTTCCAGATATACAGCTGGAATAGTAGACTGGACTCAAACAGAACTAAAAACAATGGATAGGAAGGCCAGAAAAATACCGTGTTTCCCTGAAAATAAGCCCTCCCCAAAAATATTTAAACACATGTGCAGCCGGTCCCTGCCATTTCCTCTGGTTAGGGTTAGGGAGACAGAGCTGGAAATCAGGTAAGATGGCAAGAGGATCCCTGTCTTGCTCCATGTGCCCCAAAATAATAAGACCTCCGCAAAAATAAGTGCTTATTTCAGGGTTCAAAAATATATAAAATAGGGTCTTATTTTCAGGGAAACACGGTATGAATCATGCCCTTCATCCATGGAGCAATGTTGACAGACTCTAGTTACCAAGGAAAATAGGCAGGTGTGGACTATTGCAAGTACGTCAGATGGTTGAAGAAAAAAAGGCATTGGAAGAATATTTCACAGACAGTGAAGACGCTGCATTGAAGCTAGTATACTGGATGACTTACTGAGTATGGAGACACCAAACTAGTCTACAAGAAAGACCAAATGAAGAACAGAAAAGAGACCTGGAAAAACAAAGTATTACATGCCCAGTATGTAATTTTTTTTAAATTTGGTATGCTTTGTTTTTACTTAGGCTGTGCACCGCCCTGAGTCCTATTTGGAGAAGGGCGGTATAGAAATTTAAACAAATAAATAAATAAATAAATTAAAAAAGAATAGGCAAAGCAGATAATAATAAGATCTGGCTATGGGTAAGAGCAGGAAAATTGAAGAAATAGACAGAGGGGCTAATTCTGGCTGCACAAGACCCAAGTTTTAAGAACAAATGCATACAAGCCAGAATTGAGGAGCAAAAGAAAGCAGTGTCACTTCTGCAAAGAAGCTGAAAAAAACAGTAGACCACCTAGTTATAGCTGCTATAAGAAGATCACACAGACTATTACAAACAACAGCATGAGAAAGTAGCAACAATAGTGCACCGGAAGATCTGCAAGAAATACCACTAATCTGTAAGGTGGGACCATAAAATAGACAAAGTAATGGAAAATGAAGAACCTAAAGCCCTCTGGGATTTTAGAATTCAAATTGACAGGCAGCTGCCACATAACATCCCAGACGTAACAATTGTCAATAAGAAAGACTAAAAAGTGGACATGGCAGTTTTCTTACAACAGGCGATTAGTTGGATTTGATTTATTGAACTGAATCACTTACCTAGCATTGCATCATGCAGCGAACCATGAACTAATGAGTCATATTTTAACCTCACATGTTGTGATATTCACTAACTTGGTACATATTTTGTAATTGTAATTTTGTAAGTGTCACCTGAACTTTTATTTTCTCCAAAATGAAAACGGGCGTCAAGCTTGATTTCATTGAGGGCTACATCAGGGTTGAGTTTGACTTCGGGGGGGGCCAGGGTGGGAGTGGCCAGCTCAATGTCACTTGTGTCAGGGGGGCACCTGGGGTGGACAAGTGCTAAGGCAGGACTTCCCTCAGACCCTCCCTCACTCTCATTATAATCTTCTTTCCTTCCTTCCTTCCTTCCTTCCTTCCTTCCTTCCTTCCTTCCTTCCTTCCTTCCTTCCTTCTTCTCCTCTTTCCTTATTTTTTCTTTCTTGCTCTCTTCCCATCTTCCCTTCTTTTTCTTTCCTCTTTCCCTTTCTCATTTCCAATCCATTCTTGCATGCTCAAATACAAAAGGGGAAATATTTCTCCTTTTGTTTTGTTTTTAATTTGTTTTGCTAGCCCTCTGCCAGCAAAAACAGAGTGTGCCCCCCCCGTGCCCTGTTTTCAGCTGCGACAGCCTCCTGCAGCCCTCTGCCAGCAAAAACGGGGCCTATTTTCGCTGGCAGAGCGCTCCAGGAGGCTGTTGCAGCCACCGCAGCCTCCCCGAACTCCATTTTCGCTGGCAAAGGGCTGAAGGAGGCCATTGTGGCCGAAAACGGAGCCCGGGAGGGCCACAAGTGGCCCTCCCAGGCTTCATTTTTGTTGGCAGAGGCACTGCCGATTGATCCTTTGCCATTTCCAGGGTGGCCCTGCAGGCCACATCTAAGCACCCCTGAATTAGAATAACATATTATTAACAATAGTTTGGTACTATTCTTTGAACTTTGCTTTGTTTTCAGTTTCTGTTTTCTTTCTCTGTCTTGTTGAAATAAGGAAGTTTTCCAAGTGAAGTAAGGGTGTGATTTTTCTCAACGCAATTTAATAGGAGAGCAGGGTTGATGGTTAAAGCAGATGAATAATAATGAAGGCAAGACCAGAATTTGGAGAAGGAATCCCAGCTCCCTTTTTTTTAACCTTCTTGCAAGTCTATTCCATGGTTTACTTTCATGGGATTCAGAGGTGGTATTCAGCAGGTTCTGAGCAGTTCTGGAGAACCGGTAGTGGAAATTTTGAGTAGTTCGGAGAACCGCTAAATACCGCCTCTGACTGTCCCCACACCCATCTATTCTCTGCCTCCCTAGTCCCAGCTGATTGGGAGGAAATGGGGATTTTGCAGTAACCTTCCCCTGGAGTGAGGAGGGAATGGAGATTTTACAGTATTCTTCCCTGCCATGCCCACCAAGCCACGCCCACAGAACCGGTAGTAAAAAAAAATTAATCCCACCACTGATGGGATTCCCATCTCCAAATTATAGGAAAGGGTGTCACGGAATTTCAACCAAATGCAGATTGAGATGGCATTGGGAGGCTGCAGAAATAGGCTTACCGCTGGCAGGTTATTGGTGCCCAAGTTCAAAAATATAATAAATATTTACTTTCATGGAAACTGGAAAGCATCACTGTGGTCATGGTGCTAGGAGATTTTATCCTTATAAGCATTTTATTGTAGAAAAAGATGAAAACAGACTAAACTAGACAATCGTGAGATTGCAAAGCACACTATAGTTCACAAACTTGGCTACCTTATTTCTGCTTCTTTTTGATTGTGAGCACAGTAGAGGTAATCCTTGACCTACAGCCATTCGTTTAGCGACCAAAATTACAACAGCACTGAAAAAAGTGACTTACAACTAGACCTCACACTTACAATGTTCACGGCATCCCCACGGTCGAAAATTTGGGTGGTTGGCAACCTGCAGGTATATACGGCAGTTGCAGGGTCCTTGGATTGTGTGATGATCATTTGCAACTTTCCCAGTTGATTTCTGACAAACAAAGTAAATGGGGGAAGCCAGATTTGCTTAACAACGGAGTGATTCACTTAACAACTACTACAGAGCCTGTAGTACAGTGGACTAAAGCACACTGTTATTAACATCTGCCTGCAATTACTGCAAGTTCAAATCTTACCAGGCTCAAGGTTGACTCAGCCTTCCATCCTTTCAAAGGTAGGTGAAATGAGGACCCAGATTGTGGGGGCAATAAGCTGACTTTGTATAAATATACAAAAGTATGAAGGCTATTGCTTAACGCATGGTAAGCCGCCCTGAGTCTCCGGAGAAGGGCGGCATATAAATTAAAGCAAAAAAAAAAAAAACAACTTCAGTGGTTCATTGAACTGTAGCAAAAAGAAAGATCATAAATTTGGCGCAACTTAACAGCTGCCTTGCTTGGCAACTGAAATTCTGGTTACAATTGTGATTGTAAATCGAAGACTATCTGTAATCAGGGGTGGTTTGCAGGGGTTCGGAGAACCTCTAGCTAAGATTCCGTGCAGTTTGGAGAACCCCCAAATCATACTCCTGGCTGGCCCTGCCCACCCCGTCCCTCTCAGAAGTCCCCACACAGCCCGTTTTGGATGCAGATAAGTGCAGGGTATGCGTGGAGGCTCAGGGAGGGAAAAAAACAGGCCTACCGGAGGTTCAGGAAGTTTTTGGGCATTTTCACCCTCCTGGAGGCTCAAGAAAAGCCTCTGGAGCCCAGGGAGGGCAAAAACGCCACACACACCCCACCGTGGTACAGGAGGCTGACTAGGCCATGCCCAGCATGAGCACACCCACCCAGCAACCGGGCACAGAACCCCTTGCTAAAATTTTTGAAGCCCACCCCTACCTGTAATGGAAGGCCTTTCTAAGAGTTATGGACAGAAAAGTGTACCAAGCAGCCTTTCAACTATCAACACACACACACACACACACACACACACACACACACACACACACACACCAGGATTTTTATAATGTTACTCTTAACCTGACTTTAAATTTAAAATAGTGATAGCAGAATAACAGAGTTTGAAGGGACCATGTAGGTCATCTAGTCCAACCCCCCACTCAAGCAGGATTTGTTTCAATTATATGAAATGAAAGAAAATATGAGAAGTCAGGAACAAGATTAGATATGAACTTAAAGATCCATCCCAAGATCTTTTCCTTCTGTTATTCCAAAAGCTACTGTAGCATGGGTGAGTTCCATAATTTTTTCAATTTAAAGCACACATGTGACTATTTCAACATATTTGGGGATCGTTTTATTTAAAAATATCATTTCTTACAATTCGCACAAGAATATGCTAATGATTTATTTATTGGTGTTTGTTAAAATGTTCTTGACTTCTGCATAGATTATGGGTGTCAAACTCGTGACATCATGTTGTCGTCACGTGATATATCACAACTTTTTCCCCCTTCGCTAAACCGGAGATGGGCGTGGCCAGTGTGTGACGCATCCGGCCTGCAGACTGCAAGTTTGACACCCCTGTTATAGACCATTCGTTTCACCACTCCTGACCCTCACCTTCTCATCTGCTTAAAGGGAGAAAATCAGCTGGTGATCTCTGCCAGCAATTGGAGGGAAGGGATGGAATTAACCCAACAGGGAAGGTGGCAATTATCTTTAATATGGCTGTATAGCACTTCAGTGCTGACTCCAGTGATATGGCTCCTGCAAAGAGTTGTAGGGGGAGTGTTATATTGGCATTCCCGTGTGCTTTATGGAATCAGAAGAACTGCACAACCCGAGCCTTTAACAAAGATGGCTGGCAGTGGAGACAGCTGACAAGATTTGGGCAATTTAAGCAAAGTTGGGCCTGCCAGATATATGGAAGCAGATCTAAGATATGTGTTCAAGGACACATATGCACACTTATGCATATATATTCTAAGAAATGGGGCGGGGGGAGTTTTGAACCATTCAGTTCACATAGTAAAACATGTCAAAATGTGGTTTCGTTTGTGCTTTAGGGCGGTTTATGAATTAAATCCTTTGTGGACTTATACGCTGTGATTTATAGCTTAGTGTGTTGGGCGAACATTACTTTTTAGTTTATTCAACAAACAACCGAAAAGCAAATATGGTTTTAATACAGGATATGAATGAGCCCAGTCGGCCTAAGATGTTTAAAAGTGCTGGTATCCAAATATGTGAGGAAACTAGAGGTGTGTGTGTCTGTGTGTGTGTCAAAGTCAAGAAGTCAGTGACAACATGTGATCAAAGCCCCCCCCCCCTTTTTTTTACATGTATTGCACGTAATACATTGATCATATAGTTGTGGTCACCAGTTTGTCCTTATTTTTTTATTTCACCTGCAGAAATTCTTGGTTGTCTGATCTTATATCAACTTTACAGAAAAATCTCAGTTAGTTGCTTAATGTCGTTTTCTTTTCTCTTTGTTCTCTTTGAGCGTGAGCTATAATCTGTTTTGGATTAAATCATGAAATCCAGCTGTAGTGTTACTGTACTGCCACCATGCCTCTTTTTTCCTCCTTTTTCTGAGAGACCAGATGAAAGAAACAATATATTCCGCCTGCCTGTTTCCTACTGTGCCTCTGTCAATCACTGTCGAAAGAAAGAGTACTCTGGGATGTGCCTTAATTACCCTGATCAAAAAGCAGAGGGGGAAGGAAATCCTTGATTACTTTCTCTAGGAGCTGCCTCTAGTCCTTCTGTTGCTGAGGAGATATAGAGGTGCTGCAGGATTAGCTAAAAAACGGGCAGCATTGAGTGTTCAGACTTTATTTACATTCTTGAACAACTTAACCTAGTTTTTTTTTTGTGACTTCGTACTTTTATTAGTATCTCAATTTTAACTGATTTTGACTAATAAGTCCGAAATAGATCTATCTTAGTCTCCTTAGTCTCCCAATGGGCAGCAGGGTGCTTGTTGGCTGCCTGAAAAAAGCCTAGAAACTAGTGGATTGTGATTTCACTGAACTAGGGCTGCATAAAAATCTTGGTTTACGTAGGAAGAACCTGGCTAAAGAGAAATACACACACACACACACACACACACACACACACACACATACACACACAGTCATGGCCATAAATGTTGGCACCCCTTAAATTTTTCCAGAAAATGAAGTATTTCTCACAGAAAAGTATTGCAGTAACACATGTTTTGCTATACACATGTTTATTCCCTTTGTGTGTATTGGAACAAAACCAAAAAAGGGAGGAAAAAAAGCAAATTGGACATAATGTCACACAAAACTCCAAAAATGGGCTGGACAAAATCATTGGCACCCTTTCAAAATTGTGGATAAATAAGATTGTTTCAAGCATGTGATGCTCCTTTAAACTCACCTGGGGCAAGTAACAAGTGTGGGCAATATAAAACTCACACCTGAAAGCAGATAAAAAGTCTTTGCATTGTGTGTCTGTGTGTGCCACACTAAGCATGGACAACAGAAAGAGGAGAAGAGAACTGTCTGAGGACGTGAGAATCAAAATTGTGGAAAAATATCACCAATCTCAAGGTTAGAAGTCCATCTCCAGAGATCTAGATTTGCCTTTGTCCACAGTGCGCAACATTATCAAGAAGTTGGCAACCCATGGCACTGTAGCTAATCTCCCTGGGCATGGACGGAAGAGAAAAATTGATGAAAGGTGTCAATGCAGGATAATCCGGATAGTGGATAAGCAGCCCCAAACAAGTTCCAAAGCAATTCAAGCTGTCCTGCAGGCTCAGGGAACATCAGTGTCAGCGCGAACTATCCGTCGACATTTAAATGAAATGAAACGCTATGGCAGGAGACCCAGGAGGACCCCACTGCTGACACACAGAGACATAAAAAAGCAAGACTACAGTTTGCCGACATGTACTTGAGTAAGCCAAAATCTTTCTGGGCAAACGTCTTGTGGACAGATGAGACCAAGATAGAGCTTTTTGGTAAAGCACATCATTCTACTGTTTACCGCAAACGGAATGAGGCCTACAAAGAAAAGAACACAGTACCTACAGTGAAATATGGTGGAGGTTCACTGATGTTTTGGGGTTGTTTTGCTGCCTCTGGCACTGGGTGCCTTGAATGTGTGCAAGGCATCATGAAATCTGAGGATTACCAACGGATTTTGGGTCGCACTGTAGAGCCCAGTGTCAGAAAGCTGGGTTTGCGTCGGAGATCTTGGGTCTTCCAGCAGGACAATGACCCCAAACATACGTCAAAGAGCACCCAGAAATGGATGGCAACAAAGCGCTGGAGAGTTCTGAAGTGGCCAGCAATGAGTCCAGATCTCAATCCCATTGAACACCTGTGGAGAGATCTTAAAATTGCTGTTGGGAAGAGGTGACCTTCCAATAAGAGAGACCTGGAGCAGTTTGCAAAGGAAGAGTGGTCCAAAATTCCAGGTGAGAGGTCTAAGAAGCCTATTGATGGTTATCGGAAGCGACTGATTTCAGTTATTTATTCCAAAGGGTGTGCAACCAAATATTAAGTAAAGGGTGCCTATGATTTTGTCCAGCACATTTTTGGAGTTTTGTGTGACATTATGTCCAATTTGCTTTTTTTCCTCCCTTTTTTGGTTTTGTTCCAATACACACAAAGGGAATAAACATGTGTATAGCAAAACATGTGTTACTGCAATACTTTTCTGTGAGAAATACTTCATTTTCTGGAAAAGTTTCAGGAGCCCTGCCCTCCCAGGTAAATTAGACAGGAAGCGTGGTTAGATGAGGTTTATTGTAAGGCTACATTAATCTTGCAAATCTGAAAGTACAAACTTCTTTCCACTACTATTAACTGCTTGATCCATTGGGATGGATCACTCCTAAGTTTCTTTCTCTGACCATGGGAGGCTCCTGCCTCTCTTGTCTGATTGTTTCCTAGGCAGCATCTCTTCCCCTTGTTCCCCAAGGTCATTTACTCATTCCATTACACAAATAGATATCTCTTCATCATATTTGGAGTCTTTATCTATAAGCAAATCCATAAATCATCAACTTTTCAATCCTGGTATCAGCAAAAAAAGTCCATAAAGGGTTACCAGAACTTTACAAAAAGAAGTATTTTAACTTCGATCAAATAAACCAACTTTATATTCTTTCCTTTTACTTCTATCATTTTTTTAATTTTTTTTTATTATTTTAAAATAACAGAAAAAATTAAAACAGAAGAGACAACACACAAAGATACATTTTGAAAAAAAATACATAACAAGTGCTTAATAATAACTGAAAAAACAGGAGTATAATATATTGTTACAACAATAAACTTTACAATTCCATGTTTATTTAATTTCTATAGCCATCCATCTCAGACAATGATTCTGGGTGACTTACAGTTTCAAAATCATAAAAACTATTAAAGCAACAAAAACACTTAAAACAATAAAAACATCCAAACTAAGTAAACAGTAGCCAAGCTAGATAAAAATCTTATTTTCTTTTCGCTGTTTATTTCAAATTAAGTTTTTAAGTTTATAATTTATAATAAAAGTTTTCTTTTGTTCAGAGTTGAAGATAAACTCAGTGACTTTTCAAATTTGTCTCTAATAGCTTTAACATAGTTAAGAGGCAGTTTCCAAAAGTGATTAGAAAATGGGTCTTGCAAGTTTAGTATCCTTTAAAAGGTCAGCCTCCAAATAAGTTGGAATGGATTTGTACAACATTCTAAACATCAAGAACTAACCAAGGATAAAACTAACTTCGCTTGTGCAAATCCAGGTCTTTTTATAGGTCTTTAATGTATTTAAGCAAGTTTTGCAAATGTAGCTATTATGGCAGAACTCCTGTAAGACTTTCTGTCCTAATAAAATCATACATGAATATAATATATACTGTCATGATTAAATATATCTTAAATATATGACAAGAGAAGTCAGCCTAAAATGTAACAAATGGAATCATGAGCCCGGAAGGGCCATCACTTGCCTATTCTTCAAGCATTTATCACAGACCAAAATTAGTAACAGCAAACAATATAGACATTTGTCTCAAATATATGTAAAAGTTAGCCCACCCTTGTCAGTTCCTTGCATGACAATCAAGCAATGACCTGCATGCATTTCTGACTTTACAATTCCAATCACACAATACACGTTATGTCATCTATATCATTCAGACATACACAAAGATTAACAGGTCTTTTAAAAATTGATGAGATGCAACCACAACCACAGAATGCCCCTATCCCCTTAATAAACTAAGTCTTCACACAGAATATGACTGTTTCTTATTTTCATTTTGTGTAAATTGTTTTCGCAAAAGTAGGATGTGTAGACTTCCAAAATGGCATGAATTAACAGTGCCAACAATTCCAGAGATGAGTGAAATCAGACTAGGAGGCAGAATTGAAATTGGCGATGTTATGTAACAGATATGGAGAGGATATGAGACTGAAAATAAATAAAAGCATAAAATAAACTTTAAAAGGTTTTTAATTATAAATTGGAAATTAAATTAAATTAAATTAAATTAGAACATTGGGTCTGACTCTGATCCTAGTGTAAACTTTTTTCTTTCTGCAATATTTTCTGCAATATTTATTTATAGTTAAACCAGTCCCCTCTTTTTCCCAGTTTTTTTTCTTCCAGGAACTGTATTAAAATGAATAGAATTGAGATTCTGCTATAATAGAGCTCAGAGAAGAGCAAGAAAAATTATTAGGGGCCTGGAACGGGGTGGTTTCTACTTATCTTTACTACCGGTTTGCAGTGGGGCTGCGCGCATGCTCTTCTGCGCATGCGCAGAAACGTTTTGATGATGTCGGGGTCGGTGGGCGGAGCCTCCCACCGGTTTTACTACCGGTTCTATAGAATCGGTGTGAACTGGGGGCAACCCACCACTGGCCTGGAAGTGAAAATATACAAAGAATGATTGCGGGAACTGGGTATACCTAGTTAGTGAAAAGAAAGACCAGGGGTGACATGATAGCAGTCTTCCAATACTTGAAGAGCTGCCACAAGGAAGAGGCGGCCAACTTATTTACCAAAGCACCAGTAGGAAGGACAAGAAACAATGGATGGAAACTAACCAAGGACAGAAGCAACCTAGAACTAAGGAGAACATTCCTACCAGTGGAACAAATTGCCTTGGGAATTTGTGGTTGCCCCATCACTGGAGGCTTTTAAGAAGAGACTGGACTATCATTTATGAGAAATAGTATAGGTCTCTTGCAAGAATTGGACTAGATGACCTCCAAGGTACCTTCCAATTCCGTTACTATTACTGCTATTTTGTTAGTAACACAACAAGTCCACAAATTAATGGAAATTGTAGAGCAATGGTGAGCAACTTCTAACCACCAATGTTGTTGAACTTGCCATTCCCAGTTGCTTCAGCCAATCAATTGCAAAGGATGCTGGATGTTGTTGTAGTTAAGGAATAAGTGATGGCCCACATGTTGTTCACTCCTGCAATAAATTCTTTGTTGTGACCCAGGCCCAAGTAGTTAGTATTAAATACAAACAGTTCGAAAACAAACAGACTTTATTAGAACAGCTGAGAATTAACTCATTCTCAGTTTAGTCCAAACTAAATTAAAGCAAATTCTTCAAAACACCATTGCACAGTTTATCACATGACCTTGGGAGAATTAGGCAAACTGCAAAAGGCTTTTCTTGGCAAAAGTTCAGAAGCAGAAGATTCCGACAAGAAATGAATACAGTGAAACAAGAGCCAATTCTCTCAACGTTGTTTTCCGGCAAAGAGGGCAAGAGCTGTTGCTGGTCTTTTAAGCCTTATGGGAGGGGCCAATCATCTCTTGGCCCTACTCCCGAGTCATCCTCTCTGCTTTATCTGCTCCTGCCTTCTGACAGCTTTTCTCATACGTGCGCTAGGAACAGGCTCCTCCTGTTCCTCTGCCTCTCTACTGTCAACCTCTGGAGGCTCCGAAGTCCACACATCACTCCCCGATGGCCCTGGCCCCATCTGTGCCTCCAATGCAGAGCCCTCATACGGGCCTTCCCCAGCCTCCAGGACTGGCCCATGTTCTTCCTCAGCCTCATCGCTGTCCAGTTCCGCTGCCAGCTCCGCAGGCTGCTGGCGGACCACAACACTCTTGTTTCTGTTGATTATATTAGCTTTTCAAGGATAATTCTCCTTTCTTTCCCATAATTAATGACTGGGGGGCTGCTGAATAATTGAGATATGATACTGCATCCAAAGGGGTACAAATGGCTTTTCTGAGTCAGAGATAAACCAAATAACAAAATGTTCAGAATACACCATCTGAATCAACCAGAGAAAGCACAGACAGAAAGCACGTTGGCTTTGTCTACTGTTAACTATTGTATTTTGCTAAAAAAATATTTTTTTTCTAAATAATTTAAAATGGAAGAATCAGCCACGGGCTTTGATAGAAAGAATATTTTTTCCAGCTTACTTAAGTGACCATAAGTACCTAGAAAATCACATTGTCTCTCTTTCTGAAATAAGCTTTCTCCTGTTTTGCTTTAATCCCATTTTAGGCTCTCTGTTTTTATATACAAAGCATCAAAGATCTCTCTCTCTCTCTCTCTCTCTCTCTGTCAGAAGCCCCACTATGTGGCTTTTCAGGAAATTAAACTTGTGTTCCATAGCACAAACAGCTCAGTATGAGCAGCTGCATTTCATAATTGTTCCTCCAAATGCATTGGCTATCTGGAGAACGGCAGGCTGAGGTTCAGTTGGAGTGCTGGATTAAGGCTTTTCTGATTGAGATTATCAAATATACAAATATGATTCAAAGACATCCTATGCTTTTCTGCTAGGGGAATAGATTTTATCTAAGCCAACTGGAAATGAAAATGGGACAGTTTATCTCTGTAATCATAAGCTTACATTTCCCTCCTTCACTTGTAACTATAGTTTGCCACAGGTTTGCAATTTTATACATTTCTGTGAGAGAGATGGAGAGCAGTTTGATCAAGGTACCAAATTAAAAATCAAGGAACTATGAGTTCTAGTCCCATTTTAGACACAAAACCAGCTGGAAAAGTTTGGGAGATTTATTATCTCATAGCCCTAGGAAGAAAGCAAGGACAAACCACTTCCGAAAATCTTGCCAAGAAAACTAAATTGTCCATATAAATTACCAGTGGTCAAGCTTGACTTGAAAGACATTTTTTCATGTGGCATGTGGGCCACCCTAATATGTCAGTTCATTATATTTATGAAAAATCTATATTGGCTTTAAATATCGATGATTACCAAGAATAAGAAAGTTGCAATAATTACTGAGAAAAATGGCATTACGAGATCTTGGTAGCTTACGGTTGAAAGAGAAAGCACTGAATGGCATAGGCAACTTCATGCTGTCTTTAGACTTCAGCTGCCACCAGCCCCAGCTGATATAAGCAACAGTGAGGATTGTTGCTGTCCCGAAATATCTGGAAGTCACCTCATGTTGATTATTTTTAGCATAGAGATTACACTGTAGGGTTCCCCCCCCCTCACAGTACGTGATGGATGAACTCACTGTACTCAATATTTCAAAAATAGTTGGTATAAACTGTTACTGCACCAAAACTCTTTTGAGAAGCAATTTCAGTCTTGTTTTAATGGTTTTGGACACTGCTTATGACAATGTGTCACTGTTAGTTCACATTGCCTTTTCTCTACTGCTCTGCCTTCCCTGATAGATTTCATTTACTCTAAGTTATGTCAAAAGAACTTAAAGAATGCTGTGTGCACAAAGACCAAAACCAGCGTCCTTGGGCCACATTGATGTGCAAAAGGAAATCTTTGAACAGGACACGAGCAATAATACTTTTCTATTCCTGTTCCCCAGCAATAACATTAGGAGGTAATCTATCTAGTATAATCAGTTTGAATCATCAGCATTTGTTTGTTTAGATTTCTTTTTATCCTGCCTTTATTATTATTTTTTATAAGTAACTCAAGGTGGTGAACATAACTAATACTCCTTCTTTCTCCTATTTTCCTCACAACAGCCCTCTAAAGTGGGTTGGGCCAGGGGTGGGCTTCAAAAATTTTAGCAAGGGGTTTTCTGCCTGGTTGCTGGGAGGGCATGGCCATGGTGGCAGTGGCCATGGTGGGCGTGGTCTAGTCAGCCTCCGGCCCCATGGCGGGGGATGATGTTTTTGCCTAACCTGGGCTCTGGAGGCTTCCCTTGAGCATCCGGGAGGGTGAAAATGGTCTCCCCAGGCTTCGGAGGCCCTCTGGAGGCCAGAAACTTCCGGTAGGCTCGTTTTTCACCCTCCCTGAGCCTCCGCGAGTACCCTGCACTTACCTGCATCCAAAACAGGCCACGTGGGGACTCCTGGGAAGGGCGGGGTGGGGTGGGCAGGGCCAGCCAGGAGTGGGATTTGGGGGTTCTCCAAACTGCACAAGAATCTTAGCTAGAGGTTCTCCTGAACCCCTGCAAACCCCCAGCAGCCCATCCCTGGGTTGGGCTGAGAGAGTGTAACAGGCCCAAGATCATCCAGCCATGGCATTTTTATCCCAAAGCTTTAGTATAAACTCATCTTCAGTATGTTTCATAGGAAATTCTAAATCACTCCAGAATTGTCAATTCAGCTTCAGATATATTGATCAGTATAGTATTGGCAGGAGGGGCAGCATATGACCCCTTGTTTGGAAACTAAGCACGGCCTGCTCAGCAGTTGGCTGGGAGACCCCTAAGAAATTCCATGCCTCTAAACTAGACTAGGGAGTCAAAAATATACCCTGGAAGAATGGCAAAACACTTATAGATTGCTGCCGGAAACTTTGCAGATGTGTTCAGTTAAGCAACTGGTGCTAGGCTCCTGAAGATTACATGTCAATCTGCAAAAAAAGTCCAAATGAGAAAAGATTTGAGCATATGTATATCCAGCATATACTGTACATATGCAGCATACAGTATATGCACAGGTCGTCCTCGACTTACAATAGTTCATTTAGTGACCCGTTTGAAGTTAAAACAGCACTGAAAAAAGTGACATGACCGGATTTCACAGTTATGACCGTTGCAGCATCACATGATCAAAATTTGGACACTTGGCAACTATTTCATATTTATAACGGTTGCAGTGTCCCGGGATCATGTGATCCCCTTTTGTGACCTTTTGACAAGCAAAATCAATGGGGAAGCCAGATTCACTTAGCAACCGTGTTACTAACTTAACAACTGCAGTGATTCACTTAACAACGGTGGGAAGAATGGTTGTATAGTGGGACAACATTCACTCACCAAGTGTCTCACATAGAACAGAAATTTGGGGCTCAATTCTGGTCCTAAGTCAGGACAATATGTATATGCGGTTGCTTTATAGATCACACATGCTTTGATGCAGAATTTCCCCATTTTCTCCACTGTTTCTAGACACTTGTTTCTTAATAAGAAATGTATACAGTGTTTTTCCGTCCTCTTGAGTCTTAGCTAATACCTGCTAATCATAGAACTCTAAAATATAAGCAGTGCAATAACACATGAGCCACTAATTCAATTTCACGTGGACTGATAGACCTCTTTCTCGCTTTCAGTGCAATTTGCTGAAGCCAATATTCAATATTTGCTTTTCTATTAAGAGATCTGGTTAACAGCTATCACTTGCCTTTGCTCTTGGTGATGGAATGCCCCCATATCCTAGGATTTTTATTAGAAACCTTAATCCCTTCAATAGGGAAAATCTGGTACATATAAAGAAGTGGCATTAGCACTCTGAAAACTAGAATATTGTTCCAGGATCTATGGATTATAATAATTTGTCTGCTATATGTATTTAATTTTTCTATTTGCATTGTGATTGTAATTGTTTTAAATTGCTTTTGTGAATTGTTAGCTAGAGTTACTTGTTTGAAATGGGCGGCCATACAAATTGAACAAATTAATATCTGAATAATAAATACCTGTCCAGTGGCAAAAAAGCTTTATGACTTTCTTGGAGTCATATTTTAAGTTGCTTAGTAAGTATTTGTTAAGTGGCACAGCATTTTACAAAGTATTTGTTAAGTGGCACAGCACAGTATTTCTCTATTGATACTATTCATTGTTACATTGGTAAGGAAAATATTTAGAGTCAAAAATACCACAAACATTAATAACCCAAACAGTTTCAGCAAAGACATATTGCATTATAATTTGCCATGTACAGATTCTTTAAAATATCTGTGGCTAATAATTTGTCAGTTGCCTATTAGAAAATTGCCATAAAGTGTGAGATGCTGGGTTTAACAGCAGAAGACTTATTTTTTTACTGGGTTGGCAGGCGCTTTGTTTGAAACTTTTTAATAAGCTGAAATGGAAAATCGAATTATCAACTGCTGGTAATGAATTCTGACTCCTAAAAACCTTTTGAATATTTCAAAAGCAAACCACACAAAAACATTCACATGGCTTCTTACAATTTAACTTTCCTCAGCCCGTATGTTCTCCTTCTACATTTGCTGGACTGTAATTCCCATTACCTTTAGACAGGCTGAGGACTATGAATGTTACAATCTGATATCTTTGGAAAGAACCAGGATGGGGAAGATTTAACCATTGGATACTGTTTCTTTAGATTCATTTGTAGGAGATGACCAGGCTGAGCCTGAGAGAGGGGTCAAATATGTCATCAGTCATGAGTCCCTTCGCACTCACAGAGGTCTGAGTCCAGCCCATCTTGAATTCCATTGAACTCTTATCTACCGCCAAATTGTTGTGACCATTAGTAGTTCAGATTCTTAAGCTTGCAATATTTCTTTGTACCCATTTGAACTGCCTGGATATTCTGATTTCCCTGGCATTGGACATATCAGTTGTATAAATTGATCCAGAAAAGAAAGAATCTATATGCTACTATTAATTCCATCCAAGAAGTGATGGGATGGCTTTCTCCTGACAATTCGTGATTTGTTCACATACTTGAAGATTATGAATTTTGTAGTAGACCATTCATAGCTAACCCTCTCTGAGAAAGGGTTAAACAACGGTCTCCTTTTTCCCCTCTTTCCACTGCTGGGTGTTCTGGATGTCATAGGAATTGAACAAGGCCGTCCACTTATGTTCTTGAACATGAGTCCTAAACAAGAACTAATTCCTGCTTTGTTCTCAATTGTTGTTCAATCTTCCCTCTTCCTACCATACCTTATTTTAAAAAGGGGGGAAACGCAGATGGTTCCAGCTTCTTCATTCTCATCTTCTGAGCTTTCAGCCATCAATACAAAAATCAGATGTAGCTGATATGATGAGTTTTCATCACAGAGATATAGTATTGCCATCCTATCTTGGGGATAATTAAGGATGAAAAACCTGGATGAGATGGTCCATGTCTCCATGGGATCAGTACTTGTTCTGACCTAGGCTTCCTGATACAGTAAAAGCACACAATGAGTCCCAAAAACCCTCTTTTTATTTAAACGGCTGTGAATTCTGCTTATTCAGAGCCTGTTCATTCTCAATCTGTTCATTCACAGATGATTCCCAAATAGTTGTAAAAAGTCAGACAGAAGTCTGCCACAGTTCTTCAGGATAAGGCTGATAAACACCCACCTTTATCTCCCTTGACACACTGCCAAGACCTAACTGGCAATTAACTTTGCAAGGCCACACGGAACACAGAGTCAAAATGGAGCTGCAGTATTGAAACCGGCCAGCACAAACAGCGGCTGCTTCCTGCAAAGGCCTACGTGCCTTTGCTCCTCCTTTATGTCTTATGGGAGGGGCCAATCATCTCCAAGCCCTACTCCCGAGTCGACCCTTTTGTTTTAACTGTTCTTGTCTTCTGGCAGCTCTGCGCATGCGCGCACTGGGAACAGGGTCCCCCTGTTCCTCTGCCTCACTGATGTCCGCCTCTGGAGGCTCCAGAGGCAGCATATAACTCCCAGACGACCCTGGCCCCATCTCTGCCTCTGATGCAGAGCCCTTATCTGAGCCTTCCCCAGACTCCAGGATTGGCCCATGTTCCTCCCCAGCCTCCTCACTGTCAGACTATGTTGCCAGTTCCGCAGGCCGCCGGCGAACCACAACAGTATTTACCCAAGGACATAGAGCGTTTGCAACAGGGAAATGAATTTAGAGTAGCCAAGTATTCTACTTTACAATGAGCAGTTCTTCATTTGATGGTTTCCTCTTTCTGTACATCATAAGGATGTACAAGCTGAAGCCATCTGTCCTGGACATATCTAACAGCAAGGTGAGCACGCATCTGTCACAGCATTCCCCACAATAGTGAATGTATAGTGCCTCTGTTTAAGTTAGATTTTAAAATAGGTATCTATATACGTATACATTAGCATACAATATACAATTTATATACTACTTTAAATCCAGTCTTTGGAGTGATACATTTTTTTCCTCTTTTTTTGGCAATGGGGTCAGAGCTAATTATACAGAATTTTAATGGGCAATAATTTCAGTGTTTGAGGGCCTAAACTTATGTAATAGATCTCTCTGATATATTGCTGAGATCTGAAGATGAAGCATATTATTCCAAGCGAGCAAGATATTCATCATAAAGTAGCTGACACTTAACTTGCTATATTTTTGTCCATATGCCTAAAAAAACAGGCAATATTTAACATGGAAACTGAAGCGTTTAGATCTTATAGTAGATTCTTTGTGTGTAAAGGAGTGAGTGGCTTCTTCATAATGTTGGCTTTTCACATCTTTTTGTATAGCTACCATTTTATAGTTTTATGTTTAGATGACCAGCCCTAGTCTCATGGGGAAAGAATTTTATGCAGTGTACAGATGAAATGTGGGTTTTTTTTTCCCCATGAAACCATTGTGTTGATACTTAGTAGTAAAAAATCATACATGTGAGCCAACACTATTTCATATTTTTAATAGAATGCAATGAATGCAGCCTATGAGGAAAAGGGGGAATCCCACTTACTCTTGTTCTATTTCTTCTTCTACACAGCTTTCTGAGAATGTTGTTATTATTTTCTTTCATCTATTACTCAGATAATACTTGATTTCATTGGGCTCCTTTTTGTTTAGGGTCCCTCCCCTCCTAATGTCCCCCCCTCCTTTTCCTCCTGTTACCTCCTCCTTGGGTATGTTTTTTTTTTAATAAAGTTTTTTATTTTTAAACAAAAACAACATAAAAAATATCATCTTTCCATATACTTACAGACAGTGATTTGATAGGTTAAAATCATTTTGTGCTCTCAACATTTTCAAAATTTCAATTGTGACAAGTATTCTTTCATCTAACTAAAAACAAATGTTTACACATTTTATCCAAATTTCATTTCACATGTAATATTTCATCATTCTTTATTATCTACCCATTGGTAAAATAGCTCCCATATCAAATAATATTGTTTATTTTCCTGTTCTCTTATTTCAAATGTCAATCTACTCATTTCAGCACAGTCCAATATTTTTTTAATAATTTCTTCATCAGCAATTTTCTTCTCTCCTTTCCAATTTTTTGCAAATACAATTCTAGTCGCTGTTAAAATATTCACAATTAAATATTGCAGTTCTTTATTAAATGTCTCTGATAAGATCCCTAATAAAAATATCTTTGGTTTTAAGTCAATATGTCTCTTTGTCACTTTTTCCAACCACGTGTGTATCTTAATCCAAAATCTCCTTGCTTCTGTGCACATCCACCACATATGGTAATAAGATCCTGGGGTCTGATGACACTTCCAACACTTCTCCGATTTATTCTTGAACATTCTGGCTATCCTCGTCGGGGGTAGGTGTCACCTGTAAAACATCTTATACAAATTCTCCTTATATGCTATAGACATTGTCATTTTATAGTTATGTGACCACAATTTTTACCATTTCTCCAAATCCATAACCAAAAATTTTTCCCTTCCTTGGATATGGTTGTTGCTATTTTGGCTGCAGAATTCAAGCACTTGTCTATGGAGATTGTCAATCATCCAGGTCATGGTTGTCCCAAAGGCGCTTTTTCCAAAAGGCAACTGGACTTCCTTGGGGTTTTTTTCCTTTGAAAATATTTTGCTTCTCAATCCAAGAAACTTCTTCAGTTCTTGGATGAGAAGTGAAACATTTTTTTAAAAAAACCAAAAAACCCCTCAAGGAACGTTCAGTTGCATTTTGGAAAAAGCGCCTTTGGGGCAAATCAAGCACTTGTGTGATTGGGGCTTCTCCTTGCTGGAAGGGACCACATCACATTTTGCATAGCTATCCAGAACAGGCAGCAAAATTAGTTCCAATGAAGGAGAATATTTGTAGCTCAGGTTTGAAATGAGGGATCCTTGGTGCTCTCTGAGCTTGCTTGTTTTCTTGCAGCCGTTTCATTACCCTAACTAGGTAACATCATCAGTGCTAGTCAGTGTTGATGATTTTGCCTGATTAGGGTAATGAAATGTCTGCAAGAAAACAAACAAGCTCAGAGAGCACCGCAGCAAAATTAGTTGTTGTGGGGAAGGAAAACCCCAAAGTGAGCATAAGGAGACAGGAATTCCTATTCTCATTTAGGTCTTTATGACATGTGCAAAATGCTCTGGTTAGTATATGTTTTAAACATGTTTGAGCCCACTTTGACTTTTGCAACTGAATGCTTGGTTGGGTTTGGAGAAGATCTGAGAAGGATATTGAGGAAACGCTTGTTCAGCTCTGCAACATTGCACTGAACGGTTGAAATTTGGTTCTCTTTTGTCTTCTATCGGTCCTAGCAGAATAACCGCATTAAAAAGCAAAGTGCATGTTCTCAAAAGAAGGGGCAAGTGAGAATAAATATTTCATGACATTTTCCATATGAAAGGAGAGCAAAAAGCGAAATGTGCCGGCTGCCACTCGGGAAGTGATAAAGTGCACATTTGTATGTAAGCATAATATAAACAGCAACATAATTAGCGAGAAAAGGACGACCCATGACTGCAGCGAGAGTTTAGTCATTTCTGCTCTTCCAAATCGTAATCAGACTTCAGCTTTTTTCTATCACAGTGATTTTTCCAAGCAAAGGGTATTGGTTATACAATTTGAAGACAGACTAATCTGCTCAATTTTGCATCCAGAGGAAGACAGGTGTGTATTGCAATCCAGAGCAAATTCAGAAGCGTGTTTTGTTCAGCTAGAGTTGATTCTAACTAGGTGTCCTAAGCATTGCAGACTTATCTATGCTCCACTGCTCTAGGATTGATCCTATTGTCATACAACAGTGCAGGACTGACTGACTCAAAGTCACCCATTGAGTTGTGTGCCTGAGTATGAAGTGGAACTTGGTCAGGGCATCTGCAGGAGCCATCAACAGCATAATAATAGTGAACGCCTCTTTTTAACATCCATGTTACATGGATGTAAAAAGGGACAGGGCTTCAGGTACCTGGTCATGCCACTTTGATGTTGCTTTAGATCAGGGGTGTCAAATTCGTGACGACACGTTGTCATGTAACGTATTACAACTTTTTCCTCCTTCGCTAATCCAGGAGTGGGGGTAGCCAGCGCATGACACATCTGGCCTGTGGGTCATGAGTTTGACATCCCTGTTTTAAATGTTCCCCCCCCAAACGTGGGTCTCCCCAGTCCTAGTCCAACACTTTAACCACTATATTAATTGTGCTACTGAACATACAGTAGTTTATTGGAAACCACCTCTATTTAAATGAGTGAGGCTATGTTTACTTTGCCTTCCTCTCCAGCTTTCAGCCTTTGTTGTGGAATTGGCAACGTTCACCCATTTTCATTATTGTGCCTTTCCATTTAATCATGATATAGATTATAGAATATCTCAAATGACTTCGTGTAGGAAACAGGATGAGATCACTCTTCTTTGCAGTTCAATAGATTTGACAGTAGGGGTAAATGAAACCAATTAAAAATAGACAAATCCATTCATAATTTTCAAAAACAACTCCCGGAATATATTTGCTTTTCATGCTACTCTTGCTTTCAATTGCTTATTCAAAAGGACCTACAAATTTAGCACAGTTCTAACTCTTGCTATTTTTAGTCATACTTTCTACAAGCTGTCCCTTATCACTTTTGGTACCACATTCATACATTGATAACTTGGAGTCAAAAATACAAGTGTATATTAGTTGCTTTTCCAACCAAATGCCCTCCAGATGTGTTGGGAGTTCATAAACCTGTCATTGGTATCCAGATTCACCACGCTTACGTTTGTGGCAAGCTGATATACAGCAATGCTTTATGATCTTTATGAATTGCAATGCAAACTATCTGCTTTGCAAGTCTTTTGATTTATGTACAGATTAAAATATCATTTTTCGGAGTTCTGCAAATCAAAAAGCAGAGCAGCATGCATTTGGCAGCCATAATTTACCATGAATTACATTTTAAAGTAAATAAGTGCATTTTAATAAATAAACCTAGACTGGTGTATTCTGTGAAGAAGAAAAAAAAAACATGTTCTAATATTGTGCATTTCAGTATATGTGTCGAGTTTTATACAGATTGTTTTTAAAAAGTGCAGAGCCAGGACCTAGAAAGATCACATGCAAAGCCTAATATGGACGGGAAACAGATTATTTGCTTTCCTTTGTAGGGATGTGATTAAAAAGTTGATCAGTGGCTGCTTTTCAGAGACATGGTATCTAATTTACCAGGATTGGCAGGAAAATAGCAGTTTCTTTGCAGTGGTTCTTTTCTTTGGGCAATTAGTATCGTGATGGGGTTTCCTGGAGCTGGTAGACAAACACATGACTTTCAATGTGAGCTTGGGGTGGAGGATAGCTCGTCGACTGTCAATTTTTATGTATGCTAGAAAGCAACACAGTCCTTGTCTTGCATTGTGTATAAAGAGAAGGTTGGGAATTACAGAAAGAATGACTTATTTATTTGAAGTCCCGTTTGTTTGGTCCTTGTCCTTAGGGACTTGATCCTTATAGGGATGCAGTGGCTCAGTGGCTAAGATGCTGAGCTTGTCGATCGAAAGATCGGCAGTTCGGCAGTTCGAATTCCTAGTGTCACATAACAGGTTGAGCTCCCATTACTTGTCCCAGCTTCTGCCAACCTAGCAGTTCGAAAGCACATAAAAAATGCAAGTAGAAAAATAGGGACCACCTTTGATGGGAAGGTAATAGCTTTCCGTGTGCCTTTGCTGTGTAGTCATGCCGGCCACATGACCACGGAGACGTCTTCGGACAGCGCTGGCTCTTCGGCTTTGAAACGGAGATGAGCACCGTCCCCTAGAGTCAGGAACAACTAGCACATAAGTGTGAGAACCGTTACCTTTACCTTACCTTGTTTGGTCCTTAGTCATAAAAGCCTCTTCTCAGGGGTGGGAAATACTGTCAAGAAGGAAGAACTTTTAGTTAGAATAGGGATCAGCAGCACCCTATGTGAGAGGTGGGATATTTATAGCTAGTCCTCCACTTATAACCGTTCATTTAGTGTCTGCTCGAAGTTACAACGGTGCTGGGGGAAAAAAAGACTTATGATCGGTTTTTACTTTTATGACCATTGCAGCATCCCTACAGGCGCTTGATCAAAATTTTGCTGTTTGGCAACTGGCATGTATTTATGACAGTTGCACTATCCTGGGGTCACATGATCCCCATTTGTAAACTTCCCAGCAGACTTCCAATAAGCAAAGCGAAGGGGGAAAGTCAGATTCGCTTAACAACCCCATGATTGCAATGATTTGCTCAACGGTGAAAAAAGGGTCATAAAACAGGGCAAAACTCATTTAGCCACTGTCTCGCTTAGCAATGGAAATTTTGGATTCAGTTATAATCTTAAATCAAGGACCACCTGCATTCTCACAGGTATTTGGGAAGGTACACTTTTCTCTGGCCAGCCTTGCTTTTTTTTTTTTTTCCAGTCCCAGAAATGACCTATTTCTGACCAACTCTGTATCATTTGAGATTGAAGCAAAGTTTGCTACCTTTGGCTGGCAGATCCGCCCTACAGAAGGAGCAGCAGGTGGCTCCCATCTGGGTAGGGAGGCATCCAGGAGCCAAAGCAGCTTTTCTGCACTGAAAAACAAGCTTCAGCTGTGTTCAGTGTGGGATGGAACAGGGCCCGCTCACTCGGTGCCCTCTCGGTGCTTGTAGGCACACCCAGCATATACTAGCAACCTGTGCAATTTTCAGCATGTGCATGTTGGATGTATTTGGGCAAATGCTTCCTAATTTATTAGACGATTGTACCACAATCTTCATTTGAATCGGTCGACCCAGCATGCTCGTTTGCCTTTATATTACATTTCCTACTTGCACTGTAAAGCCAAATACGGAAAAGTTAAAATGTGTCCTCAACTTGCAACCATTCATTTTGTGATCGTTCAAAGTTACAGCAGCATTGGAAAAAAGTGACTTATGACTGCTTTTCACACTTAACGACCCTTGCAGTCACATGATCAAAATTCAAAGGCTTGGTAACTGGCTCATTCACAATGGCTCGTTGCAGTGTCCTGGGGTGGGGGTCACATAATCCCCTTTTGCGACCTTCTGACAAGCAAAACCAATGAGGAAGCCAGATTCACTTAACAACTGTGTTACTCACGTAACAGTGGCAAGAAAGGTCGCAAAATGGGGCAAAACTCACTTAACAACTGTCTTGCTTAGCAATGGGAATGTTGGCCTCAGTTGTGGTTATAAGTCGAGGACTATCTCAGAAATTATGCATCCTTGTTCTTGTTGACTGATCAGGTTTTTTTCCTTTGAGTAAAATGAATTCTAAATGTAGTAAAAATAACTGAGTTAGATTCACTAACACTGAGCATGTATAGAGTAAGCCTTTAGATGTTGGCTTAAAAATAAATCTGTTTCTCAGATGAAATGTCTATAGATTTATAGCAGTGGTATAAAAACAATGCACTGAGCATCACAGCTCAGCTTCCTCGAAGGACACATTTTTCAGTAGCAGCTGAGCAAATGTGTATCATTGTTCCGTGCTTATCTCATCTTGAGCCAGTAACGAAATGAGGGAAAGAAAGTATGTATTGTTCATTGTGAATGTAACTGGTGCCAAGATGAGGTCTCTCACTCCTTAAAAGCTAGAGGGGAAAAGAAAACTGTAAATCAGGACCAGATGTGCTTCTGTATTGGGCTGAGTTGTCTCAGGCTTCTGGGAACCTTTGTTGTTGTTGTTGTTGTTGTTTTAATAGAAATCCATCAACCAGAGACAAGTATAAAAGTGTGACTTGGGAATGGAGACAATCACATCCTACACACAACTTCCATCAGCTTCTGCATTCAAGACTACAGATGTTCTACATATCCCAGTTTCTGACACCAAATGCTAAAATGGTTGAATACCGCGGCAGTGAATTGACGTGATGAGCAGCACGTGGTCATCTGTGACAGAGTCCTTTAAAAAAACAAACAAACCACATTCGATTTCTAATCTAACAGGAGTCAGAAATCTTTGGTGATCAGCTGCAAATTGCTTAGAAATTTACCAATAGAGCTTGATCTACCTCCTGGCTATCTAATTCTAGATGTTCAGAAACAACTGCCATCCATCATGTTCTGGGTTTAGAACCTGTTGCTCCTCAGGAGGTAAGTGAACAAACATCTTACTTGCCACTCAGATGTAGCTGGCCTTATTCTTATCGCAGATCTGCCCATTTCTGTGTTTTTGTTGAAGATTGTTGTTTCCTTTTCCTTTTATTGAAGGCTTTCCTAATATTGAACGGTATCTTGATACTGATATCTTCACAGACGTGAAGATTTTCCCCCAGTTTCTTTGCCTATTTTTAAAATATTTATAGTGTAAGGCTTAAGCTAATTGGTAGAGGCCTAATGATACCCCAGCACTTTCCAGAAATAGCTATTAATTAAATATTGTTATGATATCATTAAGGTTAATATTATTAGTTTGCTTAATGTGATCATTTTGTTCACACAAATGCAGTATGTAAAATCCAGGCAATTTTAATTTTTTAATTTAGATTTAAGTTTAAATTATTTTTTTTAAAGCAAGAGACAGCAGTACTAGAAAGTGGAGGCACAGTTTAGCTTTGCAAAATACTTACTTGTAGAGAAGCTGATATAGCATTTTATTCTATTTTATTGCTGCATATATGTGTGTTTGGCAAATATAAATGTACCATGTTTTCTCCAGTCATAGTTGTTTTGCCTTTATTCAGTTGTAAGTCTGTCCTATCTGATTTCTGCATTAGCTTGCAAGGTTTGGTTTGGTATTATGAAAATAAACCTTTTTTTTTTGTATACACCTTTTTTGTACGTACCTGTTTATAATGATTAGATTCTTATCTGCATCTTTTCCTTGTTTATATTTTATTTTTATGGAATTTTAAGGCAGGGTTTTCATTGCAAAATTCAGAGAAAAGTTACAATATAAAGGACAGTTGGCAACCCTGAAGCCTCAAAGATGGCCTCAGCCAGGTATTCTGAGAGATATATTCTCTAAGAAGAGAACAGAATTGGAAACAAATGTGAGCAGAATAAAAATCTTACTTTTTGCTACTATTATGAAGGAGTTTTGGTATGTAGATAAATCGATCCATGTTACAAATCCAGTTGCCATGCTCAGTGTTCAGTGAATTTAAGAGGCAGATTCATAGTAAGTTTAAGAGCCATTGAAATCAGAGAAAAGTAGTCTACAACCAATTTAAGGCCTATTCATTTCAGTATGACTAAGTGTACTCATTTATGCTGGACCCAGGCCAAAATTTGTTTTAGCACAACAGCTGATCCAGTCTGCTAAGAACCCAAGATAGATACTTATCCTATATCAGATGCCGAATATGGGGGTTCCCCATTAAACGGGAAGCAGCCATCTCTGAATAGTAATAAGTCAAGTCTCCTTCAAGACGAGATTTATTCCTGGTGACTTCACAGAGAGGTTTTTTTTTTTAATACCAACATACAGTAGAAGTAGTTTGTCATTGCTTTCTTTGGGAATTATTCAATTTCTCAGTGAAGCCTACACTCCTGGAGTTTCTAGGTGATCTCCATCAGAGTATCAACCAATCCCAACCATGTTTTCACAACCCCAGACAAGGGATTCAGATGCTTCCATTTGCTGAAACAGGACCTATGGTATAGCATGCAACCTCAGGGATATTCAAGCTAAAACTCGTTTAGCCAGTTTGGTCTAGTGGTTATAGCACTAGGTTAGAAACCAGGGGATTGTGAGTTCTAGTCCCTTTGTAGGTATGAAAACTGGCTGAGTGACTTTGGGCCAGTCACACACTCTCAACCTAAACCGGTGATGGCTAACCTTTTTGCCATCGCGTGCCAAAAGTGTGGGGGTGGTAGTGTCGCTCGCGCGCGTGCCCACACCCATAATTCTATGCGCCATGCGTGTGCGACCCCTCCGCGCTCCCCCCACTTTTGGTATGTGATGGCAAGGTAGGCCCATTTTTTGCTCTCCCTGGGCTCCAGAGCCTTTCTAGGAGGCTGGGGAGGGCAAAAATGGCCTTCCCCACTCCCCCGGAGGCCCTCCGGAGGCTGGGAACAGCCTTTTTCCTGACTTCCGGTGGGCCTAAAAGGCCCGAAATTCAGCTGGCCGACACGCGCATGCACGGCGGAGCTGAGCTCGCATGCCCACCGATATGGCTCAGCGTGTCACCTGTGGCACATGTGCCATATGTTTGCCATCACAGACCTAAACCATCTCACAGGATTCTTGTTGTGGGGAATATAGGAGGAAGCGGGAATACAGGTAGTCCTCACTTTACGATCACAGTTGAGCCCAAAATTTCTGTTGCTAAGCGAGACAGTTGTTTAAATGAATTTTGCCCCTTTTTATGACCTTTCTTGCCACAGTTGTTAAGTGAATCACTGCAGTTAGTTATGCGGTTGTAAAGTGAATCTGGCTTCCCATCGACTTCACTTGTCAGAAGGTCACAAAAGTGGATCCCATGATTCTGGAACACGGCAACCGTCATAAATATGAGTCAATTGCCAAGCCTCTGAATTTTGATCAGGTGACCATGGGGATGCTGCAGTGGTCGTGTGAAAAACAGTCATGTCACTTTTTCAGGGTCATTATAACTTTGAGTGGTCATTAAATGAACTGTTGTAAGTTGAGGACTATCTTTATTAGGTATGCTTGCCGTCTTGAGCCAATTTATTTATAAAAATAATAAAGGCAGGATGAAAAAAAAACCACCTAACCCTTTTCACCAAACGATAACTGGCTTCTGTTTTACTAACTTGTCCATTCCCAAACTAAGCTTACAAATTCAGTCCAAACTTTTCATTGCATTTTTTTTTTTGAAAGACCTGTTGAAACCTGAGAGCATCTCTAGCCATTGTAGCTGGATTTACATGTCATGCAAAGTCACCGTGGTATTTTGGCTTCAAATGAAGGACTGTAAACTGCAGTTTATGACTTTGGCTGTGTGTGCAAGGCAAGTCATTGTGGCTTGTTCAATAAACCACAGTTTATTACAAAATTACATTGTTTTATTATAAAAGGTTTTCTGAAAATCCAGTGAAATGAATTTTTTTTCTTATCATGTTGCTAGGGAAAAAATGACCTTTTTCTCATTTACTTGTGAGTCTTGAGTTTTTCAGCAATGCAGTTTACTTCTGGTTTGGTAGAGTAAATGTTATATTGATCAGACATTCAAGTTTGTTAGAACTAGACTTCCCAAAGTTTCACATCAGTTTGGTTTAAAATTTTTGAAACTTTAATCCCAATCTTTTAAATGAGCATCAAATAGGGAAAGGCTGCTATAGTATAATGCACTCTGCACATGGGCAAGTGGGAGAGTTGTTTGCATTGTGGCCCTAGCTTCATAGATTCTTTGGGCATCAGAATCATTCCAGGTAATCCTCGATTTACGACCATAATGGAGTCTGCCGATCACAGTTGTAAGTTGTGATGTTGTAAATTGGGTCACCCGTGTGACCCACCTGATTATATAACCTCCTTTGAAACAGTAGTTAAGTGACCTCCATGGTCATAAATTGACCACCACACTTGTTAATCAAATGCCGCAGTCATGAAGCAAACCCATGATTTGTTATGGTCCAGTTTTGCTGAAAAAGGATAGTAAATGCTTGGAAGTTTGTAACTGAGTCAGGAGTGGGTTGCTTGGGGTTCGCAGGGTTTTGGGAGAACCTCTAGCTAAGATTCTGTGCAATTCGGAGAACCCCCAAATCCTACTCCTGGCTGATCCGCCTACCCCGCCCCTCCCAGGAGTCCCCACGCAGCCCGTTTTGGATGCAAGTAAGTGTAGGGCGTGTACAAAGGCTCGGGAAGGACAAAAAATGGGCCTACTGGAAGTTCGGGAAGGCCAGAGGGCCTCCGGAGTTTGGGGAGGCCATTTTTACCCTCCCAGGGGCTTGAGGAAAGCTTCCAGATCCCAGGTAGGGTAAAAATGCCCCCCCCTCCCGTGGTGCAGGAGGCTGACTAGGCCACGCCCACCCAACAACTGGGCAGAGAACCTTTTGCTAAAAAATTTTGAAGCCCACCCTGAACTGAGTCATAGGTACCCCCAGGGAGATCCGTCGTAACTTCAAATGGTTGCTAAGTGACTGGTTGTAAATCAAGAATTACCTGTAGAGATTTTTTCCAGTTTTGTTCAGTGCGCTGAACAAAATAAATGGGTGAGTGGAACAGCTTGCTCTGATAAAACACAATTGAGAAGACCAACCTGATGTGATATCTCTAGTTCCGTGAAAGATGGACAGCTGTATTTTTGCAAAGTAACGGGAAAGCGTACACCAGGGACCTTTTACGGACCAGTGATTTTAGTGGAACAATGTGAAGTTTCTTGGCTGCTCCTCTTTAATACATAGTCAGAGTGAATTTTCAAGACTTTTAGAGCTGATATGCAATATAAATGGATTTTACCATTTTGAGTAAATGCTATTATTATCTTTTTCAATTATGGAAAGGTTCAGTTAATAGTAATACATTTTATTAATGCAGAAATAAATTTGAGACTTCTGTTTAATTTTGTTCCTTTTGGCTAGTGCAAACATATATTCATGTTCTCATCCATCCACTCTCTGAAACATACCTCTCTCTCCCCTGACTATTAACAATCCCTTCTATATCTTTAGGCAAATGGGGGGAAGGGATGAGCCACCATGGTTTTCAGGTTTTGGAAACTGTTCTATCCTGTTTGGAAATCAATTTCATTAATTCTAGATGCAGCATTAAATAAAACAATATGTTATTGTTTTGTGAATAGCATGATTCCCTGGATGTAGGTCCTTTCTTCTGCATAAGTCTCTATGGGACATTAAAAGCAATTTGATGGCTTAATGGACTCTGGACAAGCATGGAAGTGGGCACATAAGTAGTGGTTGTGGGTATTTTACTTTATAGTGTCTTGGTAAGGCCAAGGATGCAGTACTTGGAGTACTGCATTCAGTTTTGGTCGCCACAATGTAAAAAAGATGTGGAGACTCTAGAAAAAGTGCAGAGAAGAACAACAAAGATGATTAGGGGACTGGAGGCTAAAAGATATGAAGAACGACTGCAGGAACTGGGTATGTCTAGTTTAATGAAAAGAAGGACTGGGGAGACATGATAGCAGTGTTCCAATATCTCAGGGGCTGGCACAAAGAAGAGAGAGTCAAACTATTCTCCAAAGCACCTGAGGGTAGGAGAAGAAGCAATGGGTGGAAACTAATCAAGGAGAGAAGCAACTTAGAACTAAGAAGAAATTTCCTGACAGTTAGAACAATTAATCAGTGGAACAATTTGCCTCCAGAAGTTGCAAATGCTCCAACACTGAAAGTTTTTAAGAAGATGTTGGATAACCATTTGTCTGAAGTGGTGTAGGGTTTCCTGCCTAGGCAGAGGGTTGGACTAGAAGACCTCCAAGGTCCCTTCCAATTCTGTTATTCTATTTTCCTGACTCGCTGCTCCGACAAGCCTACTAATGGATTCCTTCAGTTCTGATTGGTTGTACTGAGTGCTCATAATGTTTTCCTCTGCAGTCCTGGTCCCGCCCACTCTGCCTCAGCTAGTCAGTCTTTTTCACTCAGTGGATTGGATCAGATCTGAGTGCTTTTTGACTAACCTATTATTAGGCTTTCGCTGGATTTCTCTGTTAAATTTTACTGCTGTCTTGTTAATTCGTTATTTGTGTTAAAATTATTATCAGAGAGCTGCGCACCGGGGGAGTTCTTATGCTCAGCGAGCTGCGGATTCGGGCTGCGGCCCTGAGCCGCCGATCCGCCATTTTATCTCCGAAAGCCAGCTGAGAGGCGCAATTGACATTTTCGCCCAGGTGAGAGGCGCGTTTCATTTTATTGCCTTTTGTTGTGCCGCGGGTGGAGGAACTGGTTTCCCGGCTTGCCGGTATAACCGCCCTCACCCACGTAGCTTCTCCTTGCAATTTGCGGCTCCAGGGTTCCTGCCCATCAGAGGCATACCCTGACGTTGGGAGACAGCTTTGCGGCAGGTGAGGGTTCCCGCCAATTCGAATTTGACAGCCTGGTTACTGGCTGGGGGTGAGCAGTTTATCAACTCATTTGCTCTCTTTTGGCTTGCCGATTGATTTCCTGTTTGGCTTTACTGGCTTTTAAGCGGCGCTTGCGACTCCACTGAAGCAGTTGTCGTTGCGCCCGCCATTTTCTGGCGCCAATTTCTTCTGATTGCCATTTTGAAAAGGAGTTTTGACTTGACAGCTCGGCTTGATCCTTACCCGAGCGGGCAGCGAAGCGTGGCATTGCGGATGGAGTTCCTACATCCATCTGTCTCCCTGACTTCTATTGCCTGGACGTCTGCTGAACTAAAGGGGAGTTTATTTGCAATTTTTCCTATTTCTCTGCTGCCTTCCTGACTGTTTGCCTTATATATATATATATTATATATATGCATATTTTTTCTAGCCAGGCTTTACCTACGTAAACTTAGTTGTTCTACACACCTAGGTTCTGTGAAATCTCATTCACAAGTTTCTGGGCCTTTTTTCTGCTGACAAACTGCAACTCTGTGTTGCTCTCTGGGAGACTCAGATAGCTATTTCTGCCTTTTAAGGCGTTGTCAGTGAGCCACACCCACTTCTCAAATATCCTTCCTGTAAAGGTACAATGTATCTTTTTTCTTTTTCGTAGGCTTTTATGTGCATATTCTTTCTAGCCAGGTTTTATCTATGTAAACTTAGTTGTTCTACAGACCTAGGTTCTGTGAAATCTCATTCAGAGATTTGAATGAGGGTTCTGTTCAAGATGGGGTTATCTTGAGGACTTTGAACTTTCTAACGATGAGGAGAATATGCCAGACAAACCGGCCTTTCCAGGGCTTTTCAGGCCTGCCCTCTTTAAATCGCTCTTGCATAAGGCGAAGGTGGCTACCAACATGGGCAAAGTACTTGACCTAGATTCATTGTCACAGGATCAGTCCAACCGTAATGAGTCCTTATTCAAGTTGCCTCAGCCTGAGATTGACTTTGTACCATGTCCGGATTTATTTTTGCAGGTGATACAACGGCTAGGTCTCTTTCTGGACCTACTGGACATGACAAAAGGATGTATTGCGCTGCCCCAGAACTAGACACTTTATTGCAGTTACCTTCGGTGGATGAGCCTGTTTCAGGCCTCATTTCTTCTTCGGTTCTTGCCGGGGATGTTGGAGACGGTCTTAAGATGGAGGATAAACGAGCAAAGATGTCCTTTAGAAAAACGCATCAGGCGGCTGCCTGGGTCATCTGCACGGCGACTTCTGCCTTGTTTTTTAATAGGGCGTCGCTTATCTGGCTTCACCAGCTTCAAGACAGATTGCCTCCAGAAGAGGCCCATATTCATCAGGATGTGACTAAGCTAATAGCAGCAGCTGAATACTCTGCCAATGCCTCGTTGGACGCTGCTAAGTTTGCATCCAGAGCCCTTGCCTCCACAGTGGTTTCTCGTCGCCTCCTATGGCTTCGTCATTGGAGGGCCGACTTGAAGTCTAAATGGCGGCTTTCCGTGGCTCCCTATAAAGGATCCGCTCTTTTTGGACCGGCTTTGGGTCCAGTTTTGGTGGAAGGTTGTGATAAAAGAAAGGTACTTTCTACATCATATAGATGACCGGATCGCAGATACACCCCTTATACCCGGCCGCCCTTTCGTGTTGACCCAGAAGCCAGCGGGTCCTATTTTCAACGATCTTCCGCCCAGGGACAGTACTCGTCATCTGATCGCTCCTCCTTCCGAGACCGGGGCAGACGCCGACCCGGCCTTAAGAGACCTTTCCGGGGCTCTGGTTTTCACTCATTCCGTCATGGCAAGTGACTCGCCATCTCCCCTTTCTATAGGCGGAAGGCTCCAGTCCTTTTACCAGTGGGACAATTCTTCAATGGACACCTGGCTTCTTCGCACTATCACCAGCGGCCTTCTCTGGAATTCACCTCCACCCCTCCGAACCGATTCATTCAGTGCCCCTTGTCGGGTTCTCCTCAGAAGAGACATCTCATGGATCTAGAGATCCAACACCTGTTGGACATAGAGGCCATCGAGTCGGTTCTGGAAAATCAGGTACGGACCGAATTTTATTCAATATTGTTTCTTGTTCCCAAGGGTTTGGGGGGTTGGGGGGGGAATTCTGAACCTCAAACAACTCAACCTCCATGTGTTGTATTGGCGTTTCAAAATGCATTCGCTCCGTTCCATTCTCGGCTGCAGCCGGCGTGGGGATCTTATGCAGTCAATCGACATCAAGGAAGCCTATCTCCATGTGCCAATCCGCTCGCTTCACAGACGCTTCCTCCGGTTTACTTACAACGAGTGCCATTTTCAATACAAGGCCATGCCGTTTGGACTATCGGCGCCTTGGATGTTCACAAAGGTTCTGGCGGCCTTGGCGGCTTCGTTGCAGGAGCGCTCCGTCCACATAGTTTGTTATCTGGATGATATTTTGCTTCTATCGGCCTCCCCGGACCAGGCACAGCGGGACAGACGGACGGTACTTCACGTCTTGAAGAGTCACGGTTTCGTTCTCAATCTGGACAAGAGCCACCTTTCTCCAACGACGAACATTCTTCACCTGGGGGCGATAATAAATTCATTACATGGCCGTGTTTTTCTATCTCCGGATTGCCAATCCAGTATCAGGGACCTTGTGCACCAAGTGTTATCAAAGAACTCTGTTCCGGTTCTCTTGTTGTCCCAACTATTGGGGAAGTTCATATCTTGCATTCAGATCGTGCCATGGGCACGCCGCCACTCCCGTCAACTGCAGTGGTTCTTGCTCACTTTTCAACGGACAGGGCGTGCAGAGGCAATTACTAAAGTAGTGGTTCCTCGTCGTGTGCGGCAGTCTCTTCGCTGGTGGGTCTCTCCAGCCCTTCAATCCGGGACCCTCTTTCTCGAGCCTCAGCGGGTCACAATTACCACGGATGGCAGCCTATATGGCTGGGGCGCCCATCTGGAGTCGCTTCTTGCGCAAAGAACTTGGTCCCCTCTGGAAAGACAACACAGTATCACCTGGTTGGAACTCCGTGCAGTGCGGTTGGTTTTGACTCAGTTTCTTTCTCAGGTACGCAACAAACATGTTCTCATTCTAATAGACAATATGGCCACGAAGGCCCATCTCAATCGGTAAGGCGGCACACAGTCCAAGGAGATGATGGCGGAGACAGAGAGGTTAATGTCTTGGGCAGAACAGCATATCCTCTCACTAAAGGCGGAGCACAAATCGGGCAAGTCCAGTCTCCAAGCGGACTACCTCAGCAGGGGTTGCTTGGATCCATCGGAGTGGCGCTTGAGCCCCCTACTGTTTCACGAAATTTCAGCCAGATTCAGGACCCCAATCGTTGATCTGTTTGCGACGTCTCAAAACGCACAGCTTCCATGGTATTTCACCTGCTTTTCTTTGTCAGGCACAGAAGGCCACGACGCTCTCTCCTCCCCGTGGCCCAAAGGTCTCCTCTATGTATTTTCCCCGATTCCGGTCATTCCGAGATTGATCCAGAAGGTGCTTCTGGAACAGGCAGACCTTCTCCTGGTGGCATCTCATTGGCCACGGAGAGCGTAGTTCGCCGATCTGATGGACCTGTCTGTCAAGGCCCCATGGTGCATTCCTCGCGACCGAATGTCCCTAAGCCAAGGCGTCGTTCTCCACCCGGATCCAGACTGGCTCCAGTTGACCGTCTGGCGCTTGAAAGGATCATCTTAAGGAAGGACAACTTTCCATCTGACGTCATCTCTACCATTCAAGCGGCCAGGCGGTCCTTGACCGTATGCATTTACAATGCGTCCTGGAGAATTTTCGCACAGTGGTGCATTTCTAACCATGTCGATCCTACCTCGGCTTCTGTCTCCGATGTCTTTCAATTTCTGCAGACGGGTTTCGACAAGGGTTTGTCCCCGTCAACTCTTTGGCGCCAAGTAGCGGCTTTAGCTACTGTTTTGACTGGAGAGGGTCAACAGTCTCTTTCTCATGATCAGAGGATTCAGTCCTTTTTACACGGGGCCGCAAATTTACGCCCACCCATGATACACCGCTATCCTACATGGGACCTTATCGTGTTGCAAGCCCTCACATATGCTCCTTTTGAACCACTGGGTTCGGCTTCCTTGCGTTACTTGTCATTAAAGATGGCCTTTCTGTTAGCGGTGACATCAGCTCGCAGAGTTTCCGAGATTGCAGCGCTCTCTATTCAACAGGACCTTTGTATTTTCTTCCCCGATCGTGTGGTTCTTCGGCTTGATCCGGCATTTGTGCCTAAAATTAATTCAAGATTTCACTGGGCTCAAGAAACTGTACTCCCAAATTTTTGCCCAGACCCTCATCATCCGCTAGAAAAGAAATGGCATACCCTAGACGTCCGTCGAGCTCTCAGGCGTTATATACGACGTACCGCCTCCTTTCGGAAGACGGAGGCCTTGCTGGTGTCTTTTTTGCCGTTGTCCATAGGACAGAAGGTCTCTTCTGCTACTGTGGGGTGCTGGCTTAAAGCCTGTATCTCTAAAGCCTATGAGTTACAAGGGAGTTCTATTCCAGGTGGCATCTTACCACATTCCACAAGGAGCGCGGCCACTTCTGCGGCCTGGGCTACACAGGCCTCTATAGACGAAATTTGCCGGGTGGCCACCTGGTCTTCCCTTTCTTCATTTGTTCGTCATTATCGTTTGGATATGTTTGCTTCTGCCGACGCTTCTTTCAGCAGATGTGTCTTACAATCTATAATTTCCCCCCATGTTCAGGGGATGGCTCCGGTTCCCTCTCAGAATTCGTGATCTTGGGCATGTCCCATTAGTAGGATTGTCGGAGCAGCGAGTCAGGAAAATGGACGTTGTCCTACTTGAACATCCCTTTTATGCTCGCTGCGACGACAATTCGGCCCGCCCGTCGGCCAGCCATCCCCTGCCATGGGTGGGGTTTTCCTTTTTTTCTTCCTCTGCAGTGTGTCGGTGTGTTGGAGAAGTTGTTTCCGCTACCTTTCTGCTTCAATTGTGGAGATAATTCGTGAAAAAGACTGACTAGCCAAGGCAGGGTGGGCGGGACCAGGACTGCAAAGGAAAACATTATGAACACTCAGTACAACCAATCAGAACTGAAGGAACCCATTAGTAGGATTGTCGTCGCAGCAAGCATAAAAGGGACGTTCAGGTAGGACATTTTCTATGTAACCCAAAGAATGCCTTTACAGTGGCACCTACTGTAGTGGCTCATTGCTGGTGTGGTGAGCTAAACATATATCCAATGCTCTGATGTATCTCCCTCCCCTTCCCCCCATTGTTGCCCACATAATATTAAAGCTTTAAAATACCTTCCATTAAATAAGTTTGCAAAGTCTATGAAATGTCTCTGTTTTCATATCGTACAATTTAATCTGGGTATCCCTAACCCACTACAGACATGGTTATAAAGCTACTGAAGAATTTTGCTTGTTACAGAATTCTTAAAGCATTGTTTAATATGCTGCAAATGCCTGTAATGCTGTATGGCCTTACGGATTTTCCTCGAATATGGAACCTGCTGTACAAATAAATACTCACTCCAATGGTAAATTGGGAGCTTGGTTACCATAGGTAGGTCCTATTAATGAGGCTGGGTGTGTTCTCATACCGTCCAAAATCTGCCATGCTTAAGAAAAACTAGATATCAAGATTTTTTTTTTTAAATTAAATTTTAAAGAAGAATGACTGTGCTGGATTAGGTCATGTGCCTCTCCAGTCTTCCTTCTTGGAAGTAGAGGCTGTAGGAACTCTATATAGGTAGTTCTCCATGTACTCATCCCTCTCAAGTGCCCCTTTGACTTTTAGTGTGAAGAGTGTGTGTTTGTGTGAAATCTCTCCTTTATACCTCTTAGCCATTTATACCTTTGTCCCTACAGATTTATCCAACCACCTGTTCAAGACCTTCTCTTGGACATGCTAGTTTTGCTCACAGAGGCATTATTTGCTAGTCTGATCTAGTTTGTATTGGTGTGCTTTGGAAATACTATATGTGTATTGGGAAAAGTATTCAGTGAAAGTCAGCATGCACTCTGAAGTAAACTGTAGATTTGTTTGAGCTGAGTTCTGCTCCTGGGCAAAAATATCGTGTTTCCCTGAAAATAAGACCACGTCTTATATTAATTTTTGCTCCAAAAGTCACATTAGGGCTTATTTTCTGGTTGGGTCTTATTTTGGGGGAAATACGGTACTAAATGCATCCATCTGGCTGACAATCTTAACTGGGCTTATTTTGGGGATAGGGCTTATATTACAAGCATCCTGAAAAATCATGCTAGGGCTTATTTTCTGGTCAGGTCTTATTTTCGGGGAAACAGGGTACATCTGTGTAGTTTTCTTGACAGCAATATGGAAATAGTCTGCATTGCCTTCTTCAAGCATTTTTTCAGCTTCTCATTCTAGCCCACAGACCTGGAATTTCTTCATGATCTCCCTTCCAAATACAACTGGGTACAATCCTGCTTAACTTTCAGGATTGGTCAAGGTTAGCTAGGTGGTATGAAGATACAATGACTGGAAGAGCCAAGGTGGAGCTATTTCAAATGGCATAACATGATTTGACATGCAAGCATGAGACTTCGCCAATTCTCCTGATCTAAGTTTGCAATGCTATGCTCTTTAAATCAGGAGTAGGAGCTATATATTTACTATGGCAACATAGTTACTTAAGTTGTTAGACAGCATCAGTGTGTTCCTCTCTTCGTTTAGTAACCTGCGTAAATGTTACTGCTTTAACTTTGAAAACAAAGCCATCAGGAGGGTAAGAAGAGTGTCAAGGACGGAGCCCACATAACATGTGAGAATCCTTTAAAGCATGGCTATCATGTTCAAGTTCTCACGAAGTTGGAAAGCTAGTACCGTGTTTCCCCAAAAATAAGACCCTGTCTTATATTTTTTTTGAACCTTGAAATAAGTGCTTGGCCTTATTGCCATGCATTCAAAAGCCTGATTGGGCTTATTATCAGGAGATGTCTTATTTTGGGGAAAACAGGGTACATCCGTCCTCCTCTTCAGGAAGAGATCATCTGGAGAATCTTCTTATTTATGTCAAGTCTGAAGTTGGCAGGGGATAACGGGAACTGAACTCCAAGACATATGGAGTGGTCCAAGTTAAGAAAAGCTGAAATAGAATGTACAAAGCAAATGATGTTCTCTGAAGGACAATAGTGTTTTCTTCGCTAATTCCCTGCCAACGTTTTGCCTCGCTATACAAACCCACATTGTCTTTGCTTTTTTTTTTTTTTTAAAGTTGGATTTATTTCGTTGTGAGTCTCTATTAGATGTTTCTCATGGGAAAGCCATCTGGGTCATCCTGCTGTGCTGTGGTGTAACCAGTGAAGGCATTTTCAACAATAAACAAGGTATTGTGTGTTTCAGCAGAAATCCTGACAATGAGAAAATTCTGGGCTTGGCATTGTTTCAGTGTTTTTGCTTTTGGCCATTTTGGGACAGTAGCACTGGGGAGCAGGTGGTGGGGGAGACAACCGATTTTTAGGCTTCGAACATGCCAGGAGATTAGCAAGGCAGCACAAGATCTGCTGTAACCCTGTGCAAGAAGACCACGATACCAGACCTCCGGACTTTTTGTCAGGCCCTGAAAACACATCTATTTCATCTAGTCAGACTGGCTTGATCCCATCCTTGCGGTTTTAATTTGAATTTGGTTTTAACTGGGTTGTTTTAAATTGATGGTCAAAATTATTTAATGTCTTTTAAACTGCTTTTAAATTTTATATGTTGTGTTTTACTGTGGCTGTTCACCGCCCTGAGTCCTGTTGGAGAAGGGCGGTATACAAAATAAATAAATAAATAAATAAATAAATAAATAAATAAATAAATAAATAAATAAATAAATAAAGTGTTAGAAATGATTGTGTGGGATCATACCAAATGTTGGTGTATTTGAACATGCATGAGACGGCTTATGCTTGCATAACTGGACACAAACATGATTCACACCCTTCTCTTTTCAGGAGAGGGATAAATATTCTGTATGTAGACTTATGAATTGAGAGTCATAAAAAGATAAGGTTTGGAAAGGAGCTTCAAACTCACCCAGTGCCCTCAAGATCTACAAAGGTATGGCAAAAAAATCTCCCTTGAATTGAGCTTGATTCCTATTGACCTCATAGATATTCCTGTGGTTGTTTCTTTGGCATCTGTGGTATGGCTAATGCTTTTTTAGTTTGAGGCTTCCCTCCCCCCCCCCCGTCTTACTTCCATGTTTAGGATTTTATTGAGGTTTTCCATCCATATGCTCACTAGGTCCAACGTTGCTCACATTCCACAAGAAGACGCAGGGAACAAGGTATTGTCATTTGTTGAGGCAGAACCTACAGTGCAGGATGCAAATTAGAATATTAGTAAACAGAATCTCTCTAGCCCTTTGTGCGTGCCTTTGAGACAGCCTTCCTATGGTTTCATCATCCAGGGACATTCTGCCTCCTGTACTTTCTCCTCCCAGCCCATTTCTCGCACACACTTTGTTTATTAAACAAGGCTACAGTAACATGTTTCCCGTCTATCAGGTCCCTCAATGCAACATTTCTGGAAAGCTTACGGCGGCAGAAGTCTTGTACGACAAACAGAGCAGAAGAACTATCTGTGCTCAAGTTGTAATGGAAAATTAATGCATCGATTTTAATACCAGAAGAGGGGGGAAAGTCTTGAAGCCATCATTGGAAAGCTTCAGGAGCAAAAAGTCTGGACAATCAACACCCCACCCCCACATAATTTTTTTTCTTTTCTTTTCTTTTTTTTTATAATTGTTTTTCTGTAATTTTTAATAATTTTTTTCTATAATAAGAGTGTGTTTGCCAACTCTGAAGACATTTGACCAATAAGAGCCACAAGTGTAGAAAGGCATCTCCTATCTAAATCACATGAAGACACTGTACAAACTAGCAAGGTGCAGGCCCATGTAGTTCAGAAAGAGTCCGCCAAAAATGCCAACAAACCAATAAAACCAGTGATTAAGGTAGAATGAGGGAAAGAGCAAAAGAATTGTTGCTGGTATCCAAACCTCAAACTATGGTGAGGTACCTAGTTTTCTGCCAGGAGAAATCCAAGCTAGCAATCTAGCACTTCCAGCTATCTATCTAGCAGGAAGGATTTTCCCACGAAAACCGCCTCAAACTTTGGTTGTTATAGAGCTGTGCTCTAAGGATTTCCCAATTGCCACTCTCTTCTTGTCCTTCTTACTGAGAAGAGTTTGGTTTAAATTTGGACTAAACATTCCCCCCCTTTTTTTTTCTTCTTCAAATTCTCTCCTTGGAATTAGACTCATTTCTAAATTACTTATTTTTTGCAAAATGTTTTGCTGTCTATGTGAATAGACAGCAAAACATTTTGTGTTTTGTGAATGTGAATTCAAAAAATTCACTATATGTGAATATGTGTATGTGAATGAAAAATATGTGAATGAGTGTTCCTTTTCCAGAAGCAAAACCATCTGGAATGATGGTGGCCTTTCCCATCAATTGGGTCCATGGGCCCCCTTTTCCCATTGCATTTCAAGTGGTAGGCTAACTTCAAGTATCCGGAGCAGGTAATGTGCTTCTTCGCCAGTACCCTACTGCTGTCCTCCAGAATCTACCTCTTGCCATGACTTCTCGGTATATCATAGTTTAGATCAGGGGTGTCAAACTCAAGGCTTGAGGGCCAGATCTGGCCCATGGGGTGTTTATATCTGGCTCGTGTGGCTTCCCTGGAAACAGGACTGGCCCACAGTGCCACTGCTAGCAAAAATGGAACTTGGACGGCCCTCCCCAACTTCGTTTTTGCTGGCAGAGGGTTGCAAGAGGCTGTCGCAGCTAAAAACGGAGCTCAGGAGCCTGTTTCCGCTGACAGAACGCTTGGGCCACTACAGGTGCCCCCAACACAAGTGACGTCGAGCTGGCCATGCCCACCCTGGCCACTACCCACCCCGGCTTCCTGAGGTCAAACACAACCCTGATATGGTCCTCAATGAAATCGAGTTTGACACCCCTGGTTTAGATAGACCCAGTCTTGCTTTATTTGTCTAAAACTGCTGGTGTAACTATACCATCTTATTGATGGGAACTGCTCACTATTTCCATCAGTTCCACTGTCTTTTAGCAGAAATTTTTTTTTGGTTTAGTGCTTGGTTCTGGACCAACAGACTACCCCTCCCCCCCCCAAAAAAAATAGGAATGGTATAAAGAAGTCACCACTGTCATGGAAATGGATTGGGAAATTATGAAAAAAATAACAACAGTTCAGCCCCCAAATATCATTGTTGCTGACACCATCCAAGGATTACATCATTTGCTTTCTAAAATGCTATTAAAATATACAATTGGTCATACCGTGTTTCCCTGAAAATAAGACCCTGTCTCATATTTTTTTGAACCCCGAAATAAGCGCTTGGCCTTATTTTCGGGGAAGTCTTATTATTTTGGGGTGCGTGGAGGAAACCAGGGGAAATGGCAGAGAGCGGCTGCACATGTATTTAAATATTTGGGGGGGGGGGCTTATTTTAATGCATGCGCTCAAAAGCCCTATTGGGCTTATTATCAGGGGATGTCTTATTTTAGGGGAAACAGGATATTTGACTCATCAAGAAATATTGATACGGTGTACCTTTTTCCCCGATTCTGCTAAATTTTTGACAATATGATTCAGATATTTTTCACATTTTGTTGCTTTTTAGAATGTTATCAGGAATGAACGTTCTTTGTGGAATAAAGAGACTTGTTTTGCTCAAGATCAGCTAACTGATAGGCAGGACCCATTAAGTCCTTAATCTACAAAGAAGTCTTTAATCAAAAAGAGTCCCTTTTTTTAAGTTAATAAGTCAGGAACTTATGTAAGAAGCTTCAATTGAAACCACCAATATTTGGAATATGTAGGGCAGTGCACGTCTCCCTTGAGTTTCTATCTGGAATCAGAATTGGTTTTAATGTTTTGAATTTGACTTAAGTGTTAAAAAGATCTGAAAATACAGCCCATCTCTTCTGGAGTATCATTAGTCCCACCCAGGTGTGTAGTGTTTCTTTTTCCATAATCCTTGCCTAAGAGTCAAGCCTGTACAGTCCATTGAAAATACAATAAATCCCATCTGACATTTTTACAGAAATGTTTGGTCTGTTAGAAATAATATTGTTAGATCAAATAAACCCTTGGTCTTGTTCAGCAAGGGCTCATGATTATGAAAAGAATACATAGAACATGTTAAATAAATAATTCTATGAATATTTCCAGTTGGCCAATTTTATTGATTTTTTTCTCCTGTAGATAAAGTTCATGAAATATGCATTATGTTTATATCATACTCAATCATAAAAGATATGAAACTCCCTCCCCCCCTCCGTCCTGTTTTGTGTGTGTTTGTGAGCGTGAACTTCATTTTGTTATATTAAGGATTCTTCTTCCTGTTGCTCAGGGCCTCAAAAACACAGAAATTGGCCTCGGTGTCTCTGAGAAGGTCCGCTTATTGCTAGTGAATCCCTTTTAAAAGAACAAAAGGGCAAAAGCTTCAGAAGGCCAAAATAAACACAATTTTAAGCTAAAGATTTTAGCAATACACATCTTCCTTGAGGATTGCAATCAAGCTGTTAAGCCTCAGAGCATACAGTTCTGTGATTACAGACTGATGCAGTGCTGGATTTTATTTTTATTTTTTTAATAATGCTTGATTTTCAGAAGCAAAATTGATATTTTAGTGAGGAGCAATTGCCCACCGCCCAAGCAAGAAATATAGTAAGTGGCCTCTCAAGAGATTTTTTTTTCCCTCACCAAGAAAATAAGAGCCATGATGGATTGTCCCACAAGTCAGTCTGGAAGCAGCTTTTCAATTAGTTGCTATTCTGTAACTTTGAACTAAAGGAGACCAATATCTTGTTCACCCCTCCCCTTAGCCTTTTCTCTCAAAATCTAGATGAATGGTTTTGTGAAAAGATTTTTCTGTATTACTTTGGACCAGAATGACTGAATGGAACCAATTTTAGTTGCTGCTCAGATTGGTGTCTCTTGATAGAGAAGGGTGGAAAACCCAATTCCTTTAATCTTGGAAGACCCACTACATGTCAGAGTAGGTGTTTTCCAGAAAATGACAGTTTTCATGATCTGATAAAGTTGATTAGGAAAAAAAAAAATGAACCCCTTTCTTGTGCTGTGGACTTCACTTGGAGTGTCCCTTTGATTTGATTTGTTGCAATGATTTTTGTATATCCACAGTTGAACTTTTAACGTACAATTTGTTTTTTAGGAAATCATCTGCATGCCCCACCAAATGATTGAAAATATTAATTTAACAGATCTGTGGAAAATAAGGGCAGGGTGGATGTCTGAAAGACTGGCAATGTTCTCCTAAAGTGGGCAACTCCATCTACATCAAAAGTGTAGGTTCTGTTTTGAGCAACAAGCAAGGAACGTGTAGCTCTCTGAGTATAATTTCTGGCAACTCCTTCTAAAATGGGCATTGATGATGGAATCTGGGAATTATGTTTAAGAAATTATTATTGTCCTTGTTTTCAGCAACATTTGGAAATCACAAGTTTCCTGCCCCTAAATTTAAGCATAAAGAATTATATATGTAATTCTAACAGAAGCAAAAATATTTACAATGTGCAAAGGACAAGGTAGCCACCAAGAGCCTGGTGGCGCAGCAGACTAATAGCCTGTTATTAACATTCAGCTGCCTGCAATTACTGCAAGTTCGAATCTCCCCAGGCTCAAGGTTGACTCAGCCTTCCATCCTTTCTAAGGTAGGTAAATTGAGGACCCAGTTTGTGGGGGCAATAAGCTGACTTTGTATAAAATATACAAAAGAATGAAGGCTATTGCTTAACGCATTGTAAGCCGCCCTGAGTCTCCGGAGAAGGGCGGCATATAAATCAAATTAAAAAAAAAAAAAAAAAGGTAAATGATGGCTACATCATCATCATCACCAGTATGACAACAAACAAAAAGTAACAGTTCCATCTATATACTAAAAGTAATTCAAGCAAATAATAGAAATCTGCATAAAAAGGCTTCATAGCATAAATTGGGGCCCATATCATCTGGAGTGCATGAGTTTCCATTCTTTCAAAAGATGCTGTGAAGATAGCATTAGTGCTGTTCTATTGTTTATGCACCTCTTTTTTTTTTCCAGAAGCAAAGAGCATCCTGAAAACTCATGTGTGTGAAAGCCATGCAACTTTGCCACCAGAATAAAAAAATATTTCTTTTATTGCCCTATGTCAGGGCTGTCAAACTCCCAGCCCGCGGGCCGGATGCGTCACATGCTAGCCACGCTTGGTTTAGAGAAGGGGAAAAAAATCGTGATATGTCACATGATGGCGCCGTGATGCTGTGAGTTTGACACCCCTGCCCTATGTGATACACAGATGTAATGAACCGCCCACCCTTTAATTGATCAGTTATTTTCTTCTTTCCTTCATTGGTTTAGGGCAGTGGTCTCCAATTTTTGTGGCTTAGCGGCCCAGCTGGGGGGGGGAGGAAGAGGGGAACCGGACTGCAAGTTGTGCGCATGTGCATGCACGCTGGCCTGTCGCTCGCACAAGTCGAGTGTGCTGGCCCACAGCCCGGTTGTGAACCAAGCCATGGTTGGGGATCCCTGGTTTAGAGAATTCCCTTCGGTTGCATGGCTCAGTCATATTGATATACCTCCAGTCTAGCAATTATATTCTCAAGGGAAAATTCATCATGAACTTTGAATAGAATGAGAAAAATATAATTATAATTTATACTAGTATTAATAGTTAATAACAGTTTCTTGATGAAATCATGAGAAAGTTTTACACTACTTTGTTTTAGTGTCTTCTGAATAGAGAGATACTCTGTACCTATTCCATAGCATTTTTGTTCCCTAATAATTTTGAGCTTACCATTTTTTCCTGAATATTAAAGTATTATTGCTGATTCCTGAGTTTTTCTGGAATGTCAGCCTTAGCTTAGCTAAACACTGTTTTGAATCAGTTTTCAGTTGGTTGTGTTCGCTCTTAGAATGATTTCAGACATAAATAATCTATCCTTTTTCAGTTTTAGTGGTTTGGGTTTGTCCTGGATATGTTACCTCAAAGATCTCAGAGAGCTCAACGGTGCCTCCATTTTCATTTCCGGGGGCTGTAGTCACCCTTCTTCAAGTATGAGATTTTCCAGTCCCAGTTTCATTGCTATTTGCTAAGTTTGAAAGCATGAAAAATTGCTCCTTGAATAGGATATTTTAGGTCCTAATGAGTATCTGTGAAGTTGGGCTCTGAGTGCTGGTTCAGCTGAATGCTTTCATCTAGTGCCTGAAAATAAATTGGAATGTTGAGTGATTGAGTTGCTTTGGGCTGCTCAGAGTAAGCTTTCCTGGGCCTATAGCCTGTCTGTTGGAAAAATTACTGTGGACAATTTCCAGTTTAATTTGCACCCAGTATACTTCCAGCCAATTCTAGATTACAGCAAGTGTACATATCACTTATTTCAGCTCGGGGAAAAATATGTAAATTGGCAAAAAAAGAGGGGAAAAAATAGGCAAAAGCAAGGAGAGAGAGACATATTCAAGTAAATATGAATTTGTATTGTTTATATATCGCCAGCTCTGTGCCCATTCCTTTTCATCTTTGCTATCCAGTCATCAACATATACACCATGTGTTTTTAGTAATGTGTATCTTAACACATTTTATCTTCTTTTTCAGGTTTTTCCATCATGTTTGGAAAGAAAAAGAAAAAGATTGAAATTTCTGGCCCTTCCAATTTTGAACACAGGGTACACACTGGATTTGATCACAGAGAACAAAAATTCACCGGACTACCTCAACAATGGCATAGTTTGCTGGCAGATACAGCAAATAGGCCAAAGCCTATGGTGGATCCTTCATGCATCACACCCATCCAGCTTGCGCCTATGAAGGTACCGTACCAGCTTTTTCCCTTCCCCCTTCATTTTCTTTTCTTTGTGATAACTTTATTAGATTTTTTTTTAAAACTAGAAAGATTTTAAAACTAACAGAAATCAATAATTGATTGATTTCCTCTCGCCCCTTTTGTTCAACATTTATTTAAAGCCGCTGAGCAAGATCATCCGTGGTTTGGGGGTGAAGTACCATCAGTACACGGATGACACCCAGCTGTACATCTCCACCCCGGACCACCCCAACGATGCCCTTGAAGTGATGTCCCAGTGCCTGGAGGCCGTACAGATCTGGATGGGGAGGAACAGGCTCAGGCTCAACCCATCCAAGACCGAGTGGCTGTGGTTTCCGACGTCCCGATATAGTCAACTAGTGCCATCGCTGATTATTGGGGGCGAATCATTGGCCCCCACGGATAGGGCTCGCAACTTGGGTGTCCTCCTGGATTCACGGCTGTCTTTAGAAGAGCATGTGACGGCCGTGACCGGGAGGATTTTTCATCAGGTTCGCCTGATCCACCAGTTGCGTCCCTATCTAGATCGGGACTCCCTACACACAGTCACTCATGCCCTCGTTACCTCTCGTCTGGACTACTGCAACACTCTCTACATGGGGCTCCCCTTGAGGTGCACTCGGAGGCTCCAACTGGCGCAGAGTGCGGCCGCGCGGGTGGTGATGGGAACGACATGGAGTTCCCGTGTAACACCTCTCCTGCGCGAGCTGCACTGGCTCCCGGTGGTCTTCCGAGTGCGCTTCAAGGTTCTGGTTATCACCTTTAAAGCGCTCCATGGCTTAGGACCTGGTTATTTACGGGACCGCCTGCTACCACCAATAGCCTCCCACCGGCCAGTACGCTCCCATAGAGAGGGGCTCCTCCGGGTGCCGTCGGCCAAACAATGTCGGCTGTCGGCCCCTAGGGGGAGAGCCTTCTCTGTGGGGGCACCTACGATTTGGAACGAGCTCCCCCCGGAGATACGTAGGATCCCGGATCTGCGCACCTTCCGCCGCGCGCTTAAGACTTTTCTATTTTATCAAACTGGCCTGGCCTAAATCGTCCCCCTTTTTAAATGTGGAAATTTTAAATTTTAAATTCGTCTTATTTATAGGGTCATGGGTAAGGCGTTTTAAATTGGGGAGCCATTTTGGATTTAATTCTGGTTTAAACGTATTTTAATGTTTATATTGTATGTTTTTTAATTTTGGCTGTTCACCGCCCCAAGTCCTTCGGGAGAGGGGGCGGTATAAAAATCTAATAAATAAATAAATAAAATAATTAAGGTTGAAAAGGAAAAAAAAGAAAGAAAGAGAAAGCAAATAGTTCAGAAAGAAAAGAAAGGAAAAGGAAATATAAAGAAATGACTTCTGATTTTCTTTTACAGGTAGGTATAGGTATAAATGTATAGGTATAAATTTAAATTGATCTTTTACTCTAAGGTTAGAAAATAATATTCATTTTCTCTATTATCTACTATTTTTTTAATCATCAAACTCATATGTCATCAAACATACTGTGTTTCCCTGAAAATAAGACCCTGTCTTATATTTTTTTGAACCCTGAAATAGGGCTTGGCCTTATTGCCATACGCTCAAAAGCCCGATTGGGCTTATTATCAGGGGATGTCTTATTTTGGGGGAAACAAGGTATGTCATGTGTTTCTGTTTCATGCAAAAAAGGGATTTCCTGTCAGCATTACAAATAATTCTATCTTTTCACTGTCAATGTTGCCATCTCAGCAAATTTCATTGTCTTTACCATCCCTTCTTCCATTGTGGGGCGTGTCAACTCTTTCACCATTGTGTATATAAAAGTCTCACTACTGTTAATTGCATTTAAAAACAAAGTTCCATGGTTGTTTCCCAACTTTTGTCAATCAGTCCCCAAAGAAACATCTCTGGGTTCAGTTATATATTAATCTTTAAAATCTGAATTAATGTGTATTTGAATCCATTTTTTCACGTCCACCAAGCATGATTAAAAAGTCCCCCCATTCATATTTTCAACTTACATGTCAAGTGCCTTTATATATTTTAGACAATTTTTCCAGTGACAAATACACCAATGAGACATCATTTTATAAAAGTTCTCTTTAAGATTGTAAACATAATGTGAATTTCAATTCTTTCAGCCACATATTCTCCCATTGTTTCCTTTGTATATTATAACCAAAATTTTAGCTCATTTTATCAAATATTCTTTCACTTCTTCTTCTGCGTCAAATTTTAATAAACATTTTATACGTTTTAGCAGTATGTTCATCATTTGTACATAATTCTGTTTCAAATTCAGTCTTTTTTAACTTCATTCCATATCTTAACATACTTCTTTTGAAACAAACATATAATTCATATTTGTCAAATTAACACCCAGTTATCTTACCCTTCTCTCAATCTTGAAACCCATTCTGTTCGTCTCTATTGTTTGATCTAGTACCTTCATATTTTTATTAGCTTTTAATAAACAGAAGTTAGGTCTTCTGTTTATTAATCTTAAAAGTCAGCTCATATACTTTTCTTCATTTTCTTTGATGCCAAAAATTTGATTGATTACACAGGTCATCTCTCTTTCCTCTTCTGTGAGTGAAGTGTAAAGTAATATTCCAAAAGGTGCACCTCTGTTAAATACAAAAAACTGTAATACATTAGAGATACGAGCTTTTATGCAAACCCTTGACCTCTCCCCCTGTTATTCTGTCACAAATCGCAGATGACTATCTTCTCAGGATTCCAGCTATTAATATTACTTGCCCTGGATCACATAAATCCTTAGGCAGACTAGATTGAAATGTAGGGACAAGCAGCAGAAAATAGATAAAATATTATAAGCCTGTGTTTGGTCATCTGGTTAGAAATCTTATTGAGGCCAGTGGGTCTTACCTCTGAACAGACATCTATACATTAATGTTGTTCATGGATCCCACTGAAGGAAAATAAGGGACAATGTCCATATTTGATACTGTCTTGGGACCGATAACACAAGATGCTATCAGTTGCTTTGCTTGGCTTCCAGGGCACTTTGTCTTTATTTATTGGTTAAAGGCATTTTTATTTTATAGTTTTAAAAAAATGCTGGATTGCCACAAAGCTGAGTAGGAATGGAATTATCTTCATTGCTTTTCTCTTTTTTGCCATCTAATAATTTGATTAATTTTACAGATAAATGTGAACTAATAATGAAAAAATAAGATACAGAGTAAAGAGAGAATAGAGATAGAAGTGCAAAAACGTATGAAGAAAAAGAAAGGAAAAAAAAAAACACAAAGAATGATTTCTTCCAAGGATATAGGGAACACTTACATTGAACTCTTAGTTTAAGACTGTACTATAATGTCCATTTACCTTTTAAAATTTTAACAAACATCAAATCCATATGTCAAAATCTGAGTTTTCTCCATCTCCTGCAAAATGTCTAAAAAGAGCTTCCAATGAAGTTGAGTAGATGAATTCCTTCAGTGATTTTTCCCTCACAACTTAGCCATCGTTGCCAGTTCTGTCATCTTTATTAACCATTCGTCTATTGTAGGTATTTTAGGATTTTCTGAAATCATGCATGAGAACTCTGCACAGATTCATTGATATTCTTAGAAAATAAAAACAGGGTAGGTTTTGCATATGTCACAAACGCAGCACATGCAATTTTAATTTTGTTCTTTGAACATAAAGTAATTATTTCTTGTTAACAGCTAGTCCTCGACTCACAACTGGGGAAAAAAAGGTCCATTGTGGACAATAAAGTTTGCTTAACAACTACAGCATTAGCTTAACAACTGCCACAAAAAATGGGTAAAATTGGGTCAGCCTCATGACAACCACTTTAACAATTGACACAATTTACAACCGTAATTCCAGGGTCATTTAGGGTCATAGGTCAAAGACTACCTGTACTTTTGGCAGTATCTAGCTTGCTTGCTTGCTGGTTTGTTTGTTTTTGTCTACCTTGGTTTCTGCACTTCTCTCCTATCACCACCACCACAATACCGATTCTGAGGCCTTCTTTAGGAGCAACTCCATATAATAGTACAAAAAATAAAGATATTAAGAAATTAAAAATAATAACTGTTAAGCAGGAAAGAATTGGTTGTCCCAAATATTAGGTAAAATTGTCTTTGTAAATTTGGATTATTAAACATAAGGCACACAGACGCGCACGTGCACACACACACGCACACACACACACAGAGTGTTATTTTAAGCATCTGTATCTCTACAGCTACTTCCTAAGAAAAAAAATTGAATTACAAACTCCAGTGCTGAGCCATTTATCTTTTGGATCTACCCCAAATTAGAATACACATTTTTGCAAAAATAAATGATGTATGTATTCTGTGTCCTGACACAGACCACTACACATGAGAGATGCAAACTTGGCAGCAAATATTTGGGATTAATCTATTCCCCTCTTGAGTGTAGACACTGGCAACATATTACTTTGAATAATTAAGTCACAAAAAGCTGAGTCTGATTAGTATTACATTAGCATCTGCTGAACCTTTAAAAAATGGCCATATGTCCTAACTTCTTCCAAACCTCACTTCCAAGCAATCCAGATTAATTGGTAATATTGATTTTCCCATCCCCCCCCCCATCAAAACCCCCCAAAAACCATTATGAATGTTTATCATTTGGGCTTCATTGCGATAGTAAATGAAAAATAGATAGTATATCACATATGGAAGTCTGGCTGAAGAATACTAAAGACTCTGGCAAAGAATGCATTCTGCTGTTTGTAGCTAGTATATGTTAACTGGGATTAAGTTTTTGTAGTTTCCAGGTTTCTCAAGATCTTGCTGTAGGAGAAAAGAAGTCTCATTTGGTCTCAATATTATTCTAGGATGATCTTTAGGAACCCTTACCTTTTCATAATACAATAAATGACTAGATTCTTTTCTCCCCCTTAGACTACATTCTGATAGATCTAAACTTTAGTTAGTCTGCTTTAATCCTTAAAATTAAATGGTTAAATCTGCTTTATATTTCAGAGAATAGGGCCTAGAGTAGAACTTTTTATTAGTATATCCCCAACCTTCTGGCATGATAACCACAAATGCAATTTTGAAAGTGTGTTATTGGCACGCTAATAAATTGACTGTTGAAGTAGGTGTGGCCAGTAACAAATACAGATTTCCCAAAAAGGCAGACTGGTGAGAATTCTCCCACCACTTCTATTATTCCAGGATGTAATCTATCATAAGGACAATGTGATAAACAGCATCCTGGAATAATAAAAGAAGTGGTGGGAGAAAGCTCACCATCCTGCCTTCTGGGAAATCTCTATTTGTTACTCTATCTCTCTATCTACTGACAGAATTTAACAGAAGAACAGAGTTGGAAGGGACCTTGGAGGTCTTCTAGTCCAGCCCCCTGCCTAGACAGGAAACCCTACACCACTTCAGACAAATGGTTATGCAATATCTTCTTAAAAACTTCCAGTGTTGGAGCATTTACAATTTCTGGAGGCAAGTTGTTCTACTGATTAATTGTTCTAACTGTCAGGAAATTTCTCCTTAGTTCTAGGTTGTGTCTCTCATTGTTTAGTTTCCACCCATTACTTCTTGTCCTGCCCTCAGGTGCTTTGCAGAATAGCTTGACTCCCTCTTCTTTGTGGCAGCCCCTGAGATATTGGAACACTGCTATCATGTCACCCCCTAGTCTTTCTTTTCATTAGACATACCCAGTTCCTGCAACCGTTCTTCATGTTTTAGCCTCCAGTCCCCTAATTATCTTTGTTGCCCTTCTCTGCACTCTTTCTAGAGTCTCCACATCTTTTTTACATTATGGCGACCAAAACTGGATGCAGTATTCCAAGTGTGGCCTTACCAAGGCATTATAAAGTGGTATTAACACTTCATGTGATCTTGATTCTATCCCTCTGTTTATGCAGCCTAGAACTGTGTTGGCTTTTTTGACAGCTGCTGCACAGTGCTGGCTCATATTTAAATGGTTGTCCACTAGGATTCCAAGATCCCTCTCACAGTTACTACTATTGAGTGAGGTACCACATACTTCAACAGTCAATTTATTAGAATGCCAATAATATGCTCTCAAAATTACGTTTGTATTTATAATGCTAGAAGGTTGGGGTCCCCCCCCCCGGCAATGTTGTACTTGTAGTTTTTTGTGGGACCCCAAAGAACTACTGGGAACACAATTTATGTTTGAGATTGGCTTTTTTCTTTGCCACATCCTAATTCCCCTTCAGTATTTATTTTGTAATGAGAGGAAACTCAAAAGAAATTGGTGGGGCAAACAGGTGGTTGAAGACCAAGGATCAATGGGTACCTAAACATCCAAGGTTCATAGATCAGAGTTAATTTGATTAACCATTCAGTCGTATCTGACTCTTGGCAACTTTATAGATAAGTGCTCTCCATGCTACCCTGCCAAGCACAGCTTCTTTCATTTGTTAGATGTTCATCTTTGTATCATCTTTAATGGTAACAAGCCAGTGAGTTCTTTGCTTACCCCTTCCTTTTGATCCACTAACCAACCATTCCTAGCATCATTGCCTTCTCCAATGAATTTGCTCACATGACATGGCCGAAGTAAATCAGACGTAGTCTTGTGATTTTGGCTTCTAGTGATGTTTCTGGTTTTACACAATTCAGCATCTCTCTGTTGATTGTTTTGGTTGTCCATGATATACACAACCATTTACACCAGCACCACAATTCAGAGACATCAATTAAGATAGGTCAGAGCTCCAAGCAGTAGACTAATTGGCCAGAGACTGAGTGGGTGTGTGGGAGGATTTAGGACTAGAGATCTTTGTCTTCTTTTCCAACCAACTGTGGGATTCATTATACCTGACTACCAAATGTTTCTTTCACATTGAAGAATAGAGGCCAGACCTGATACTTTCCATCTCCATTATGTTGCTGTTATGTACATAAAAGGGTTAAATCTAGAATAAGCAAAGGCCCCTCGCTTTGGGACTCCCCATGCTGATTGCTCTGTATTGTTTCCAGCCGTTCTGGAAAGTTCTGTGAGAGATACATCGATAATCTGGATTGTTGATATTAACTCCTCTGTCCTTTTATCTCTTGCCTGTTGCTCATGTTTTCTCTCTCCCTGTTTTGCCTGCCTTTGTCCTGTTTTGCTGGTCAGCTGTTTTTAATGTCTGCTGACAGTTAATAAATGAACACAGAGCTATAGTTTTTGCCAGTTGTACTGAATGATGCCTGTACTTGCTCTGGTCTGGATATGGGGATTGACTATAGTGGGTACAACATAAACTGGAAATTAACCACAGTAATTTTCCAAATGTCATCCCGGTTTCTTAGATTGCCATGTTTCAGTTAGTTGTTTATTTATTTATTTATTTATTTATTTATTTATTTATTTACTTAGTTTGTCAAACATGTACAAGATAACAGGAATAAGGATAAACATGGATATTAATACAGAAAATGGGTACGAATAAATGGGGACCGTAGAACAGGGACGGAAGGCACACAGACCTCTTAGGAATGGGATGTTTCCCTTCCTTTGTATTGTTAGGAGATCACCCAGGGATTTGGGGTGGTGTCCTTAGTATATCAGTAATATTCTTTCTTTTGCTTCTAGCCTAGGGCAGGGGTGAGGAATGATGGCCCCTTTATGACTTGTGGACTTCGATTCCCAGAATTCCTAAGCCAGTCATGTTCCTGCTAGTTCAGGAATTCTGGGCGTTGAAGTCCACAATTTATAAAAGGGCCATTGTTCCTTACCTCTGTTCTAAGGAGACAGTACAAGTACTGAACTTCTTTGAGTGCCAAAATGCCAGATGAAAGATGAAATGTACAATGCACCTTGGGTGGGATTGCACACCTTCTGAAATATCAGCTTCACTATTTGGGAGGCTTCTTGGCCCAAGAACTTTGTTAGAGATGCAAGAGGTATTGGTTGTGAGGAATATTTTTTTACAGCTTTTGTTGGTTCACCAGCTATGAGTGTGTGCTCATGATAAAACTGGACTACCACAGAGTTGCACTTGAAAAGGAATGTAGAGTTGACTAATTGAAGGATGGCTTTTTCTCCCATAGTGACAAAGCCTTTTTTCCCAGGGTTAGCCTTATCATTAGCCCCCACCCCACCCCCAGTGGTGAAATCCAATTTTTTTTTACTACCTGTTCTCTGGGCGTGGCTTGATGGGCATGGTGTAGCTTCGTGGGCGTGGCAGGGGAAGGATACTGCAAAATCTCCATTCCCACCTCATTCCAGGGGAAGGATACTGAAAAATCTTCATTCCCATCCCACTCTGGGGCCAGCCAGAGGTGGTATTTGCTGGTTCTCCAAACTACTCAAAATTTCCGCTACCGGTTCTTCAGAACCTGTCAGAACCTGCTGGTTTTCACCCCGCCCCCCCAAAAAGGTAGCCACTTCTAATTTTGAGTTTCTTTGTTGTAAAAGGCATTCTTCAAGTCTGACTTCACAGCCAAGCACTGTAAATGACAGTGTCTGTATTCCAGCCATTGATATAGAGATGACATGGCTTTTTTCACATACAGGCTCATATCCACCAATCCTTCCCTCCCTTGGATGTTTTATTATTTTGGGAGACTTCGGGGAGATCTTTGAGGAGGGAGGGATGGAGAGAAACAACGGAGTGCTGGGGAAGGGGTGAACTTATTCTCTTCCAGCCCCTTAGAGTGGGGTTTATAAGAAGAAGGAATTTCCAGCTGACCCTTCCAACATAGGTGGCATCTGTTTTCAGAGTTGTTATTTTCTATAGGGATGGGGAACACTTTTAACTTATAACTACGTTACCGTCGTTTGATTTGCTTTGTTTGTGTGCTGAGAAGTAGCTCTGTTAGTCTCTGGCATAAGTTGGAAAAGGGTGTTTAATGTCAGCTCCTTTCATCTAGACTACAATCATTTGTCTTTAATGTTTCCCCCCAGCCCTTTGGTAACCTATATTAATAATTGGGGCATCATCATTTTACAGAGCCAGTAAAAGCCTGCCTGCTGAAATATATTTTATATATTCAGTTACAACTGCTATATCCTCATTCTGGAACTACTCTAGTTTATCCTTTTCAACACAGATTATCTGCATTTTAATATTCAAAGCTAAAAGATTTTAATACAATTTTTTAGATATATTTTTCTCATAAAGTTTACTTTTACCCATGACCTGAGAGATTGGTTTACCACTTAGGGAGGAAGGACCGATCCCTCTAATCACACATCTCAGTGCTATGTACAAGGAGATGGTCCTGTAGTGTTTGTTGCCATCTATTTTTTCTTTCTCGTTTTTCATCCTTTTCTAGCACTTAGCACTTAGCAATAGCACTTAGACTTATATACCGCTTCATAGTGCTTTTGCAGCCCTCTCTAAGCGGGTTACAGAGTCAGCATATTGCCCCAACAATCTGGGTCCTCATTTTACCGACCTTGGAAGGATGGAAGACTGAGTCAACCTTGAGCCTGGTGAGATTTGAACTGCCAAACTGCAGCTAGCAGTCAGCTGAAGTAGCCTGCAGTACTGTATTCTAACCACTGCACCACCTCGGCTCTCATTCTAGTAATTATTCTAGTAATTATTAAGCTAACACAGGAGGACATTCTCTGGAGGAGGGAAGTGGTGGTGAGAACTATCATTCCACCATTCCAAGAGGTAGGGCCAAGGTGTGAAGACTCAAGGTGAAAAGTAACTTTGAGAGCTCTGTCCTTCCACTCTGTAGAACAAATTCTGCTGCTGTAGTCATGAAAAGTTGGAAATTGTCCATGTATTATCAGTATTTGTTTTCCCTACCAGATACAGGAGGCACTTGAGATTATTCTTTCTGTTGACTCTTATTATTTGAGTGAATAACATTAGGGTTCCTTTGGATATGAACTCCTTTCAGGCAATAGACATTTTGGTGCTCTTATCTTGGCCAACAAAACACCTTATTGTAGAGATTCATTGGATGCCTACATTTTTCTGTTTTTAGGAATTTGTTAATGAAATTATTTTTAATAACTAATGAGGTCTTTACTTTTAAAATATACTTCATGGTGTAATGAAGGTTTACTTTATTTTCGAATCTATTCTTGCTCTTGTGATTTATTTATTGTGAGAATTCAGTTTGCTATATGAATAGCCAGGAGCCAAAGTTGCTGGGTTTTTTTTTAGAATATGGCTGGTTGGTTGTTTTTATCACTCTCTGAAAAGCATTATCTGGGAAACAGGAAAGCTGTGAAAGCTTTAAAAATAAATAAACAAGTCACTAAAGGAAGCAGTGTAATATCAAAACAACCGTCCTATTTCAGAAGAGAAAGTTATGGTTATTTAAATTTAGAGTAAGAGGTTGCTATATTGTATATTTGTGTCTGTTTTAGAAAAAGTCAGAAGTTATTGTTTTTATAAGTATATTTATATTTTCTTCTGTCACCTTTTAAATTTCCCACCTTTTCATCCTCCCCAAGTTTTCCCGCTTTGTGTTATTTTATATTTTATTATTCTTGTGAAACTTGATAAAATTATTTGAAAAAAAAAGAAGAGAGAATTATGGTCTAGGGAGAAAATCATATGGTCTTGAGTGCAAGCTGGTCACTAAATTAGAAACATTCTTATAATGTATATGTGGAAAATTCAGTTAAGCAGCAACAGCAAAGTGATTTCCAACCTTAATAAGAAAGGCTTTGGCTACCACATTTGGACTGCAAATGTTTGGATGACTGCCAGTTAGTAGCAAAGAGACAACCTTTTCCTATCTCCTAGAGATTAATGGTAGCCCTAATCTGAGCAGGGTCAGTTTCAAGGATCCCGGGCCAATCCATGCTACATCAAGAGCAGTTGCCCCTGAACCTGAACTCATGTGATGTGTAAACAAGATACCTGGGTTCATTTGTGCACCACTGTCTCCAGCAGCAGCAGCAACAAAACTTCTGCATGCTCTCATACATGCTATGTGATTGGTGCAGTGGTTAGAATGCAGTATTGCAGGCTAATTCTGCTGACTGCCAGCAGTTCGATTCTCACCAGCTCAAGATTGACTCAGTCTTCCATCCTTCCAAGGTCGGTAAAATGTGGACTCAAGATTGTTGGGGGCAATATGCTGACTCTGTAAACCACACAGAGAGGACTGTAAAGCACTGTGAAGCGATATATAAGTCTAAGTGCTATTGCTATGTAGTACTTCATCCTTTCAGCTCAAAATTAGTAGCTGTTACTTTTCACAAGTCATCACTAATATAAAAATTATTTCTTAGACAAGTGTGGAAATCAGTGTATACAATTTTCCATTCTCATCCAGCCCTCCTAATAAGTTTGAGGGTTTAAAGCAGCGGTTCTCAACCTGGCGGTCGCGACCCCTTTGGGGGTCGAACGGCCATTTCACAGGGGTCACCAAAGCCCTCTCCCCCCCCCACGCCTTCACTCACCCTCACCCTCTGCCTCTGTTGGATCGCCCGGTCGCCGTTCGCTTACTCCGCCCACTCCCAATCTATTGCTGCCTCCGGAGTCCCAGCTGATGGCTAGAGGGAAAAAAAACTTTAAATTCTTGCCGCGTGGCTTCAAAGAGCTAGCTGCAAAGAGGTAAATTCCTGGAGCAGATTTTTTTCCCCCTAGCTATGCTGAAAAAGCGAAATTGAAAGTAAGCAGGCTGCAACGTGACAAAATGAGGCAGAGAGATTTCTTTTTCTTTTTCCTCACCAAAAAAGGTAGGTGAAAAACTGCAAACAATGGGAAATTTAGGGCAAAAGAGGAGAGTTCAAGATTTTAAAACACAAAAGAAAAAAAGCTCTATTTAACTAGGGAATTGTAATAATTGCGATAGTATTAATTGGTTAAGTTGTGGTTTGGAGGAATATATGGGGGAAATTATTTGGTTTATTATTATTGGTAAATATAATTAATTGATTTGTAAGAAATTGGATTGCATGGAAATAATTGGAATATTCATGTTCATATTGATTAATATACAAAAAAGATAGTTATATAACTAATTGATTTATATTAAAATGTTGAATTTGTATTAAACAACTGTATTACATAATTAACCAATGTGAGGATGGATATAAAAATAGATGACAATGCAAAGGGGTATAATATAGAATAGAAGGGAAAAATTGAATTTGATTAAGATTAGAGATGAGGATGAAGGGTAATATTGTTTTTTAAAAAAAATAGATGAGGAATAAATATGGCAAAAAGGAAATATAGAAATTGTAAATTTAATTGAAATGACTAAATACTGTGTTGGAAGAAATATCCTTCTGGGTTCTGCTCCAAGTGGGGAAAAAGACACTGGAAACATGGAGACTGCTTGGAAAGATGGTTTAATGGTGGACAGGATCACATGGCTTGATGGGGCCCACTGTGTTAGTTTCTGTTGCTATTGTGTTGCAAATGTCCTTTGACAAAGGATTGACTTTCTGCCTCTGGCCTATTAACAAAGAGTGGGGGGCAGGAAGGTGGGAGCTGCTTTGTCTGTAAAATATGCTTCTCCATTTCTCATCCAGGTAGGGAAATATAATATTCTGCCTTTTTAATATTTCCCAAAATATTTCATTCTTCTAGGAAAGGGGTGGGTGCTAACCTCCTACAACTGTTTAAATTTGTGAACTGGCCAAATACTCTGCTCAAAGAAAATATGTTGTATGTTTGTATGTGGTTTCTAATTATTGCTATTTATTGCTATTTGTTCTCTTTTATTCTTTAAAGTTTAACAATTCATTCTTTATCTTAATATCTTAATATTTGTTTGGGGTTGGCTTTCTTCCCTTTCATCTTTTTTATTGTACAGCAATCTTTCTCCTCAAACCTACCACCTCTGTCTTTTCTTTCTTTCTTATTTTCTCTTTCCCCCCCCTTCTTCTTCTTCTCCCTACTTCCTCTTTCTTTCTCTTTCTCCTCCTCTCTTCCTCCCTCTCTTACCTTCACTCCTACTCTAAATTCCCTTCCCTTCCTTCATCCCTCTCTATTGCTGTATCCTTTTATGCATATGGACTACTCAGAGGGCTGAAAAAGTTATTTTTGACTGGTCCTCGCACTTTTGACCAGTCCTCGAACTTACGACTGTCCTCACAATTTACGTTTTTGCGCTATCTTGTCACCATGGTGAAGAGAAGCAGTTGTGAAATGAGTGACATGGTTGTTAAGAATGGTACAATGGGCATAAATGATGACCAGTCATAACTGCGAAGACCGGTCAAAAGTGCGAGGACCTGTCAGAAATCACATTTTTCAGCCCTCTGGGTAGTCCTTTTGTGCACAGGGACTATTCAGAAGGCTGAAAAAGTTATTTTTGACTGGTCCTCGCACTTTTGACCAGTCCTCGAATTTACGACTGTCCTCACATTTTACGTTTTTTGCCCTATCTTATACCATGTTGAAGAGAAGCAGTTGTGAAATGAGTGACATGGTTGTTAAGAATGCTGCACAGGCATAAATGTGAGGATGGTCATAAGTGTGAGGACCAGTCAAAAGTGCGAGGACCTGTCAGAAATGACTTTTTTCAGCCCTCTGAGTAGTCCCTATACATATAGCCATGGCCACCCGGTCACATGACCAGCTAGCCACACCCACCCAGTCACATGACCTCCAAGCCACGCCCACAAAATAAGCCACGCCCACAGAACCGGTAGTAAAAAAAATTTAGAACCCACCCTTGGTTGGGGGTCACCACAACATGAGGAACTGTATTAAAGGGTTGCGGCATTAGGAAGGTTGAGAACCACTGGTTTAAAGGCAGCGAGGTTTAAGTGAACAACTGTCATCCTGGAGTTGAGAGTCAGTTCTGTTTCCATCCATGTGGTTGGTTGGTTTGTAGCCCAAACTAACTTCCAAAGGTCAGCCAAGTGTACTTCATTTGCAAAATAGGAATTGCTATTCACCTTGTACCTCATCATAGCATCTACACTGACAGCTTAATACTTAGGATGGAGAATACTGATCGTTCTCATAGGGCATCTTGGTGATGGCCTCATCATCTCCTGCTTGATGTGCAAAGGAGCAGTAACACACTAAAATGTATTGTGTTATTGGAACCAATGCACAGGTGGACAATGAATGAATAGGACCAGTGCCTGTTGGTAGATCCCATGACTTCTCTTGAAAAGCTTGGAAGAGACAATTGACCGATATAAGAAAGAATCATGGGCAGAGAGCTACATTGACTTCTGGGGTGGTTCCTGATGACCGCATAAGATTATTTTTCTCAGAGAGCAGCGCCCAAGGTGGGAAAACAGGTCGCTTCCACCACTATCATCATCATCTCCTTTGGGGTGAGAAAATGGTAAAAGGGAATCTTTTTGTGGTTCTTCAGATCTCTGTAGGGCTGGGCCTCACAAAGAGAATCCAAAGCCTATAGGATGGCCTAATGGGGCACAACTACCCTAATCCTGCAGTAGTCATCCTACACCATTAATTGGGTGGCCCAAATTTGTAGTCAGCAGTTTGCAAAGTGCAAAACTCTGGAAAGCATTTAAAATATTAGATTACAAATCAAAAGATCATATTAAAAGTGCAACCACAGGAAGTCACCACTGTTACTTCAAACCAGGGTGGATTTGATTTGAGAAGAGTTGATTTAAATCACAATTTAAATCATGATTTAAATCACTAGTAAAAAGGCTTGATTTAAATCAACTCGATTTAAATCATAATTTTTAAAGAGCAACTGTCATCTCTGCTACTCCTTTGACCCACTGTTGACTCACCGATAGTCCCAGTGTTGCAGAATATACAGCCTCATGCTACATAACTAAGCTCCATTTCATGCTGAATAAACTAAATTATTTATGTATCTTAAATAGAAAACTATCTTACGATAGATTTTTACCCCAAAAGTTTTTTATTAAAATAAATTCGATAAAAATCAAAAAAATCTGATTTAAATAAAAAAAATCTGATTTTTTTGATTTTTTAAAAAAAATCATTGATTTTTATCCACCCTGCTTCAAACAGGCATTTGGGGTATCTGCTGTAGCATCTCTATTATGGGATTAGAGAACCCATACATTTTCAAGAACCACAATTACAGAATAATAGAATAACAGGATTAAAAGGGACCTTGGAGGTCTTCTAGTCCAATTCCCTGCTCAAGCAGGAAACCCTATACCATAACTGAGGATTTTGAACATTCTGTTGCAACCGGGATGTTATGTTACCCTAATATGGGTGATGGAGTCAGCAATCCAGTGGAAAGACATCAAAGAAGACATTATATGGATTATAAATTTAAAGTCATTGATGTTATTTATATAAGGGAATATCTTTTTAGTAGGGTGGGCAGAAGAACAAAGATATTAAGAATTGTTGTGTATGGTAATTTGGTAGGACAGTGGGTGGAGACAGACTAGTTTATTGACTGTATAGGTTAAGAAAAGGGATGCTTAAGAGATATATTTATGGGAGTGGAGGAAATGGATAGAGTTGAATAAATGTAAAATTAGAATTTAGAGTGAAAGCTGCTTTGAAATGTTATATTAATATATACAAAAAATTAAATGTTAAAGTAGGATTTATTAAGATTGTTCTGAAATGTTATATTAATATACAGACATAAGTATGGGGGAGGAGAAAAAAGGGCAGATTATTGCTAAATTGGGAGTCGTAATAATATTGTGCTAAATCAGAAGTTATTATACAATGTTATAGTAGAATGTTATCTTGAAGTGTATGGTAAAAGGGGGAAGTAATAATATTAATAATATCATTAGCAAGTAAGGGTCAGTATTTGGAGGAGGGAGTAAGGGGATGGTAAAATATTATATAATCTGTTATGTATTAGGTTTTTATTTTGAAGAAGTCACAGGGGGGATGGGTGGTGAGGGGGGGTTAGGGAGGAGGGGGGGAGAAAAAAGGGGGAAAAATTTGTATTTGAAAACTTTTTCAATAAAAAAAAAATCTGATTTTTTTGATTTTTTTAAAAAAATCATTCATTTTTATCCACCCTGCTTCAAACAGGCATTTGGGGTATCTGCTGTAGCATCTCTATTATGGGATTAGAGAACCCATACATTTTCAAGAACCACAATTACAGAATAATAGAATAACAGGATTAAAAGGGACCTTGGAGGTCTTCTAGTCCAACTCCCTGCTCAAGCAGGAAACCCTGTACCATTGCAGTCAAATTGTTGTCCAATCTCTTCTTTAAAACCTCCTCTGTTGGAAACCCACAACTTCTGAAGGCAAGTTGTTCCACTGATTAATTGTTCTAAGTGTCAGGAAATTTCTCTTTAGTTCTAGGTTGAATCTCTCCTTGATTAGTTTCCATCCATTGCTTCTTGTCCTACCTTCAGGTGCTTTGGAGGATAGGTTGACCCCCCCCCCCTCTCTTCTTTGTGGCAGCGCCTAGTGGCATAACCAGTTCCTGCAGCTGTTCTTAGTATGTTTGAGCCTCCAGTCTCTTAATCATCTTTGTTGCCGTTGGTAGCTTTTCAAATTATCTAAAATTCAGTCATAGGTACCATAGGTCTTCATCCTGTACAATTAAAAGGGGGAAGGAATGTACTGTTACACTAATTTCAGAAATATTAAAATATTAAAGCTAATAAAATGACTTAATACCAAAGATAGCAGTTTCTTTGTGTCTTAGCATTTGCTGCCATCTAGTGGCTTTTATTGCTCAAATACAGTATATGTGGACTTTTGTTGAGTTTTATATATATCCGGGTAGTTCAGTGTGTATGGTTGAGGCAGGGAGACAGAATGTATGCTTTTGATGTTCAGATACTTTGTGTGCTCATCCATGAATAACGTTTGGTCAGGTGAAAAATAGTAGAAATGGCAGATTTTAGCTAATTTAAATTTGTACAGCATTTCCTCATGATATCTTTGGATGGGGAAGATGCGCTAAAACCCACATGAATTATACTAAATTTCATATGGCTGAATTTTGACAATGAACTATAATGCAGACTGCCAGATGATGCTGGGAAAACCAATTCAATCCATTGTACAATTCGACAGACATTGGCAATCTCTCCCAAGTATTCACAGACTTAAAATACAGCACAGACAAACAGTATTAAAATAAATGTACCACTTATAAACCAATATGAAGATCATTGTCACATTGATTGTCTCATCTTAAGAGCAAAAACTTAGTTCCCTAGGGAACTAAGCTGCCTCAAACTCCAGCATCCAATCAAGGGATACGTTACATGAATGGAAATTCCCCTTTATGAAGTTGCTGTCTTTTGTGAATTTGTGACACGAAGTCACACAATTCCATATCTCTATTCCATCTAAATGGGGAGAGATTGGGAAGGTTCTTGACAGTTTCTGGGAAGCAATGGTAGTTAGGTGAAGGTCAAGCAATTGGAAGAGCTATGGATAGGTTTCATTGTATGTATTTTATTTATTTCAATTTATATAATACTTTTTTTAGATGTTTATCTTGCCTTTTTTATATAGAACTCAAGGTGGCAAATATACCCAATGCTTCCGTCTCCTAATATTCCACAAAAACCCTGTGAGGTGAGTGGGGTTGAGAGAGAATGACTGGCCCAAAGTCATCCAGTCAGCTTTCATGCCTAAAATGAGACTAGAACTCACCATCTCCTGGTTTCTAGACCAGCACTTTCACCAGTACCCCAAACCTAATCCCCAGTCTCTGCTATTTTACCAGTAATACAAAATGAAATACAATGGTATCTTGATACTCAGCTGCTTTGAAATTCATCAAATTGGTACTCAACACATTTTGACACGAACATTTTATCCCGGTACTCATCGTTTGTTTGGTACTTAACGCATAAGCTACTTGTCGATGTTGGCTGCTTTGTGACGCGCTACATTATTCCTTATGGGAAAAATCTGTTCAGTACTTGTAGTTTTTAGTACTCATCGCGCCTCCTGGAACCAATTAACGATGAGTACCGAGGTACCACTGTACAATAAAAGCATCATCATCATCATCGTTCTAACCACGATGATGACAGCTATTTATCATTACACTGAGATAATGTAATAGTATTACAATAGTGAGCATCTCCTGCAAGGGGGGGGGACCCACCTTAACAGCCCATCATAACACTATAACCTAACCCATCATTTCCTCCAAAGCAAGCCATCCCTTCAAAGCAATAAGGGTAAAGTTTAGGGCTCCTGCTTGACTTAAAACTGTTTCTGGAATCATAGATAGCTTCAGTGACAAAGTGAGCCTACTCCTGGATTTTACCTGAGAGCCCTGTCTGGGTCAAAGCAGCCACACTTGATTATTTTCCTGAAATGAGTTCTGTTTGGACTTTCTTTTACCATAGTCTACAGAATACACCCATCTAATCACTTAAATTGGGCCCAGTAAGGAGCATCATATGATGCTAATGCTAACAATGCCACACTGGTTGTCTGTGAGCTGTTGAATCCAGTTTAAATAGGATAAAAATACAAAAGTGGAAAATACAAAGCCCCAAAGGACTTCGGGTGCATGACTTCCATCAACTGATTCATTGATACCAACTGGGGAAGCTCTGCTTCTGGTCCCTTTTAGTGGGACAGTAGATAAAGCAGGGACTTGAGATATTTTTCAGTGATTGTCCCCTGACTAAAAAATTCTGTCATTTTGAAACAATAATTGTTTTTCCTTAGCAAGTTTTAGATATTTTTTTAAAGTTTCAGCGGTATTATTGTCTTTGAAAAGGATCTCTTATGACAGTGTACTTACCTGCATCCAAAATGGGCCGCGTGGGGACTCCTGGGAGGGGCGGGGCGGGGTGGGTGGGACTAGCCAAGAGTGGGATTTGGGGGTTCTCCGAACTGCACAGAATCTTAGCTAGAGGTTCTCCCGAACTCCTGCGAATCCCCAGCAGCCCACCCCTGAATCTAATCAGTAAAACCCAAAATCAAAGTTTCCTTTTTTTCCCCACCTCAAGCACTTGCAGTTCATTAACTTGCAGATGTAATTTTCCTAAACGAAAAAGGGAAAAAAAGAGATGAAAACACAAGGGAGAGAAAAAGAAAGACATGCTTAAAAATAATTTGACATACTTTCTGTAACCATTAGATCAGCATCCACTTTAGAAAAAGCAAATTTTAGTAATACTTTAAACCCAAGGCCACAAAGAATCACCAGATCTGCAGCATTATTTTTGCTCTTCCCTAATCACCGTTGTGTTCAGTACTGGACTTCAGGCAAGGAATATGTAGTAACTTTTATCCTGTCTCTATTTGTGCATTAAGGCCCCCATTCAGTATGTATCAAGCCCACTCACAGTAAGGTCATAGCAAGGGGTGGAAAAAACCAAACACAATAGAGAAATATTGTCCATCTCTGTCCTAAAATTTTAAAATAGAATGATGATCATGTTTTAGCATTGAAAACAAAAGTAACTTTGTCTCAGAGAGGATAATAAATTGAATAAAAATATATTCTGATTAACCACATACTGTGAACTATGCAGAGTGTTAAGAAGTCTAAGAGAAACATCCACCTCTCCTGCATGCATCAGATGTTCTTCATAGAAATCTTGGTTCTTCTAGGTTACGTAGCAATAGACTTTGTGCTCCATCTAGTGACCAAAGGTAAGGCTAACAGAAAATTAAAGTGAGTCAAAGCATTCCTCCTCCCTCCATGCTTAAAAAGTAGGCTGAAATAATTTGTACTGCTCTCTCCTCCATTGGATCCTGGCTGTACTATACTTATGTTGGCAATGTGAGAGAAGTTTTAATAGATTCCATGGATTTCTTTCACTTCCCATCCAACGGGGAAAAAAAAAACAGTTGCAATTCTAGGTTGCATTATAAGAGGGATAGAATCAAGATCACGTGAAGTATTAATGCTGCTTTATAAAGCCTTAGTAAGACCACACCTAGAATACTGCATCCAGTTTTGGTCACCACAATGTAAAAATGATGTCGAGACTCTGGAAAGAATGCAGAAAATAACAACAAAGATGATTAGTGGGCTGGAGCTAAAACATACAGAATAACAGAGTTGGAAGGGATCTTGGAGGTCTTCTAGTCCAACCCCAGGCAGGAAACCGTATACCACTTCAGACAAAGGATTATCTAACATCTTCTTAAAAACTTCCAGTGTTGGAGCATTCACAAATTCTGGAGGCAAGTTGTTCCACTGATTAATTATTCTAATGGTCAATATGAAGAAAGATTTCAGGAATTGAGTTTGTCTAGTTTAGTGAAAAGGATTAGGGGAGACATGATAGCAGTGTTCCAATATTTGAGGGGCTGCCACAAGGAATAGGGGTCAACCTATTTTCCAAAGCACCAGAAGGCAAGACAGGAAACAAGGGAAACTAATCAAGAAGAGAACACTTAGAACAAAGAGAAATTTCCTAACAGTGAAAACAATTAACCACTTGTCTGGAATGGTATACGGTCTAATGCTCAAGCCGGGGGTTGGACTAGAAGACCTCAAAGATCCCTTCCAACTCTGTTATTCTGTTATTCTATAATGTATGGCAGGCTTGGGTTTCAGGACTCCAGATACAGGTAGTCTTCAACTTACAGTAGTTCATTTAGTAACAGTTCAAAGTTACAATGGCACTGGAAAATGGACTTATGACCATTTTTCACACTTACAGAGGATGCGCTGACACAGTGGCTTAATAACGCTGGAAATGTCGGCCAGAAATGGTCTGTACTCCAGCAGTTCAAGCCCAGTTCTGTGAGATGGAGTGAGCTCCTGTCACTCGATCCCTAGCTCCTGTCCACTCAGCAGTTCGAATGTATGCAGTATTTGATTAGATAAATGAATATCACTTTGGTGGGAAAAAAACCTAGCCACGTTCGTGTATATGGAGAGCGGAAGCTGGTGCTGGACTTAGCCGGACACAGGCGTCGTGACACAAGGCAAGGCGACATTGGCAGAAGAGTCAACAACCCAAGCGCCGATAGCTAATTGGTATAAAGCTAGTTCATCTCCCAAGGTGAATCAAGGAAGTGCCAAACAGAATGAATTCGTAATCTAGGCTTGTCAGGACTGCATTGTGTCTAGCAGGTATAGAATTCCCCAACGCTGTACGCCATACACTAAATAAATTCACATTTACAACCATTGCAGCATCCCCGTGGTCATGTGATCAAAATTCAGCCACTTGGCAATTGACTCATATTTATGACAGTTGAAATGTCCCAGGGTCATGTGATCACCTTTTGTAACCTTATGACAAGCAAAATCAATAGGGAAACCAGATTACATAACCGTTTTACTAATTTAACAGCTGTAGTGATTCACTTAACACCTGTGGGAAGAAAGGTCATAAAAGGGGGCAAAATTCACTCAACAAATGTCTCACTTAGTAACAGAAATTTTGAGCTCAATTGTGATCGTAAATCGAGGACTACCTGTACTTAAAAATTAATCTATATTAAATACAGCAAATGGGGGTTTGCTTGCTCCAAATAAATGTTCATAAAATCAGGAGGTAAAGTGTTCAAAAACTGACTCCAGTGTGTTTTAAATCCAGTGTTTAAAGTGACTTTCTAAAATTCTGGGTTTTGGTTTGTTGCTTTGCTGTCTTGATATATTTTAAAAATCTGTCCATAATGGAGCTATGATACATGTCCAAACAAAGCTCCTAGGTAGCATTTTGTTGTTGTTTTTACTGTGCTTTTAAACTCTTCACTGTTCCATTTTTGTTAATGATGATTAACAGTGATTTGCTCTGCTATAAATTGGTCTAATACTACAAGTCAGATGTATACAATTTATTTTTTGCCTCACAGCTGCAGTTGATCTTGTGGCATACAGAGGCTGCTCATCCCCAAAAAAGGAAACTCCAGGACAAAGGACAAAGCATATTTTTAGCAATTTTCTCTTGCCATTCCATTAAAAATGAAGTTTGCTGGCAACTTTAAATGATGCTCTGGGAGCTGTGCCTGTAATTTTCAGGGACTGCAGTCAATAAGTCTTCATTTTCCAGAGAACAGCTTAGAGAGAGAATAATATCCTGTGTTAGCTTCATTTTTTATCAGAAAGTAGAATGGAGGGACCCAACACAAGGTGGCAGTAAAGAATATTTCAGCATTTAGATCAGTGCTTCTTAAACTTGGCAAATTTAAGATGTATGAATTTCAGCTCCTTAACCTGAGGGTTGAAGACCACACTTCTTAATATTGTCAAGTTTGAAAAAGCCTGATTTAGATGATAAAGCTTTATCTCTCTAGTTAATCTGCACAACAGTCTTTGAAAAAAGGTCATCATGTTAATATTTTCACGATTCCCATATAAGGTATAAGGAGTTACTTTCTTACTTCAGAATAGCAACACAATACAGTATGTAGTTCCCCCAATACAACAAGTGCTGATTTAGATTGTTATAGTTGTCAATTATATTTGTCTGCTGTAAAATCACTGAGACTTCCACTTACAACAAAATCACATTCAGTAAAACAAAGACCCTGAAGAGGGGAACTCCCCCCCCAGTAATTTCATTAAAGCAGTCCCAGATGTTTATTATAACAGGGATTTTCTTCAAAAATAGAAAAGAAACTTATTTTCTGCCTTTGTCAATAGCTCAAAAAAGATGCTTGTTTTCTTTCCTCCAGAAAAAAAAAAGAGATTATTTTCAATTAATACACATATTTCACACCAGACATAAATCAAGAAATTTACAGCTCACTTCACAACATTTGTTCCCTCTAAATTTAAGCATCCATATAAAGCTGCTGACTTTATGATTTATTTGTAGATTGTCCTTAAAGGGCCTCCTAAGGAAGTTTTGTTAGAATCTGGGAAATTTACTGAGAGGGACTATGGCTCCCTTCACCAATGGCATAAGCTGAGGATACTTACGGTTCTAAAACAAGACTTACTGGGTTTATTGAGTTTTTCTAGATATGCCTACTTCAGAATGTGTTTGAAGCGAGATACATTTTGTTCACAAGGTTATCTGAGGGACCGTCTCTTGCCGGTCACATCTACCTGATGTGGGACACCGGGTGGAACCCATAAGAAGGGCCTTCTCTGTGGTGGCTCTCTGGAACATCATTCCCCCAGAGATTAGAATGGCCCCCACTTTAATACTCTTTTGGAAGGCGCTGAAGACCTGGTTCTGCCGGTGGGCCTTGGGAACCCAGAGCGGGATGGAGCCCATTAAATGGCTCATGTGATCTGCTGTCGCTGTCACTGGGGGTGGGGGGGTGATAAAAACTCTGTTCTGTTTTTCCTAGCCAAAAAGAATCCATCATTGTTCTGAGAGAGATTTTAATATTGTGGGGTGGTGTGTTTATAAATTTTAAACCGTTTGGATTTATATATTTTTTACACTCTACTCCTATATTTGGCCACAGTTTGTTGTTGTTATGGTTTTTTAGAATATGCTCCTTGGGTTGTTTGTGCCTTTTGGATTTTCATTGATTACTATCCTCTATTGTGGCACCTGGTTTATGCTCCAGTTGTAACACCAAAAGAGTTTTGAATTTATTTGCGGTCAAACTTCCTTCTTCCTGTTAATCCTGTTGTGGAATATCATAACCTATTGAAAACTTGAAGAAAAAACATTTTTGTGAGAAACAGCCTCCAGGCTGTTGCTCTCACAACAATATTTAATATACAGGTAGTCCTCGACTTACAACAGTTCATTTAGTGACTGTTTGAAGTTACAATGGCATTGAAAAAAGTGACTTAATGACCATTTTTCACACTCATGATGTTTGTAGCATCCTCATCGTTATGTGATTTACATTTGGATGCTTGACAACTGATTCATATTTATGACGGCTGCAGTATCCCAGGGGTCATGTGATCCCCTTTTGCGACCTTCTGACAAGCAAAATCAATGGGGAAATCCAGATTCGATTAACAACAGTTTGACTAATTAAACAACTACACTTAACTGTTCACTCAACAATAGTTCCTCCAAACCATTCTACCTTCCTTCCTTCCTTCCCGTTTCCGGCGTTCCCAAACATCTGGTAGGCCCATTTTTCACCCTCCCTGAGTCTCTGCGCGCACCCTGCATTTACCTGCATCCAAAATGGACCACGTGGGAACTCCTGGGAGGAGTGGGGTGGGTGGGGCCAGCCAGGAGTGGGATTTGAGGGTTTTCCAAACTGGACAGAATCTTAGCTAGAGGTTCTCCCAAACCCTTGCGAACCCCCAGCAGCCCCCCCCCGCTAAAAGAGAAGTTGGAAAAAGAATGGTAAAACCTTTTTAAAAGTAGTATAAAAAATACACCCTCCAAATGTTTGTTTAAAATGAAATATCATCACTTGTTGATGGAACTAAATAAAACTAAATAGATGAGTAAATTCTAAGCATTGGAAAACTACTGGTTTTAAGGCATATGCATTCAATTAGGTTGAAGTGCCTGACTTCAACTTTCAAAGCTGATATTTTGTTTATTGTTTACTATATTTAAGGAAGTCAAAAGGACGAGAACAAAAATGATTATAATAAGTTGTTGTTCCTGTTGTTATGACAACTGACTACAGAAATTTCAGTGAACTTTGACAAATAATAAAGCTGTGTTATCATCCTACAAAGTCCTATCTTTGGCTTTCTGAAAATATTTCCCTACCTAGAAGCAAATTCCATTGCATTTAAAATAAATTATTACAGTTAAAGAAGCATGTATAGCAACCTCAACATTAGTCTTTTCAAGCGGCTGGAATATTCTATGTTGTTGCCAACATTCAGTTGCATGTAGGTCAATATGTATTATTATCTGCTAACAACAATGTGAAATTACAGTTGTCAGTTGTTTAGTTAGTGTTGGCCTTCATACGCATCACGTTCCAAAAACCTAGAATGTTTTAATATATTGGCATACAATAGTAACTTGTTGAATTTGGTATTAGATACATTTTGACACGAAAATGTCCTGGTACTCATCAATTCGACACACTGCAAAAGGAAGTGGGGGACAATCACAGAGGGCAGACAGGAAGTCAGCCATGCTGGGAAGGTCACTAACAGGAAAAGAGACAGATAGGAAGTCAAAACAAAGGGGCAGGTGGTAAGTCACATGGTTTATATGGTACTCATCCTTTTTAGTACTTGTCACACTTTCTGGAACCAGTTAAGGACAAATATCGAGGTAGAACTGTGATATATGTGTGGATCTAAGCCTTTTGCAATTGACAGATGGAAATTTTATCAATGCACAGATTTTTTAGTGCCATCCAGTAATTTTTTTGGTATGGCACCCAGTTTGTTAAAAACCACTGGAACCATCACAACTGATTTATGTCATAATTTTCAATTTTGATTTTCAGATCTTGATACTCTGTGATCTTCTCTAATTCTTTATCTTCTATTCTACTATTCCTTGGTATTGCCACAAGAATTATCCACACTTTCTTTTCAACCACAATTATATCTGGTTTGTTATAAGCCAAGACTTTATCAGTCTATATTTGGAAATCCTACAACATTTTAACCTGCTCATTTTCAACTATTTTTTAAACTATATGTTCCTACCAATTTTTCATTATTGGAATATGATATTTTTTATGGATGTTCCAGTGAATCATTTTGGTGATTGTGTTACATCATTTATAATTAATTTGTGTGATCTTTTTTGCACGAGCTGAGTTTATGGTCTACTGTTTCTTCTGCTTTTTTTGCACAAACCACACTTTGAATCATTTGATGATTTTTAAATTCTGGTCTTGGTTGCATTAATTTGAATAGTTTGCTTTTCCTCAGCCAAAATCAAACTTTCAGTTTCTTTTTCAATGTTCCAGTTATAACCCACTTCCAGGTTTTAGCTTTATCCATTTTCCCCGCCATCTTTTGTAAAAATTGACCATGTAATGTTCTTCCTTGCCAGCATTCTGTTTGTGTTTTTATTACATGATTTCAATATCTTCTTTTTGTTTCCTGTATATTTAGTAAGTTCTAAGTTTTAACTTGCATCAAGGCTTCTTCTTGGCTAATTTCCCTTGTGCTACCTTTTGTACTGTACCAAATCACTTTTTTACCATAGACAAAAACCTCATAAATCACATAGAACAAGTTGCAAAAAAGAATATGTTACACTGCACAGAGCGTTCACAGTGTGAAATAGTGTAATTGCCTCTGTGAACAATTTCTATGGCCCTTAACATGTAAGCCCAAAAATTTCTAATTGCCATAGCAAAAGAAGTCACCCTGGGAGGACTGAAGAAAAGCACCGTTTGCTCCTCTTCTCAATCTAGATGAGAAGACTCAATACTTTATGGATTTTTTACTGACCCTTCCATGTTCTTCTAGAACACGGGTGTCAAACTGGCGGCCCGCGAGCCAGATGCATCACACACAGGCCACGCCCAGCTCCACAAAGAGAAAAAACATCATGATATGTCATGTGACAGCAACATGATGCTGCAAATTTGACACCTGTGTCCTAGAAGGTCATCAATCCTTTGGGGACATATTTTCAGAAGTTGTAGGAGCCAGTAAAAATTGTTCCCCTTCTGTTAGCTAAGTCTAACTTTTATGGATATGAAAAGTTTATTCTTTTTTACAGAATAAAACCTCTGAGTGCAACCTAAAGAAAAGGTACGCAGATTGAAGCTATAGAGAAAATAATAGATTACAGTTCAGCTAATTGGCTTCTTCCCAGTTTATCCTTTCACTCCTGGGCAAAACCAGTTTTATCAGACATCCAGTTGGGCTGCATAGTTGGGGAGGGCTGCTGATTTAATGAGTAAGTTTTAAGGATGCTCTTAACTTTGATTTGAATTTTCTGACTGTTTATTTGACTCTCCTTTGGGTGGAAACACAGGTTTAGCTTAAGAAGAGAAACAAGGACCAGTCAGAAACAGAATTTTTTAAAAGGCATATATTATATAGGGTAATCTCATCTATATGTTTTAATACACTGAGGATTGCTGTCAGCATAAGCCTCTGGAACTGACATTTGGGGATTTACTTAGTATTTGAAGGAGGGCTCCAGAGCAACAAAACTACAAGATTTCCAAAATCTACTGAATTACAAAATTGTCTTAGGAAGAGCTCACCGCTGACTCAGTCTAGGATTATATAACTTCATCACGGTGTTCATTGCACCTCCTCCACTGTCTGCAGTAAAACTTTTATACTTTCAGTATAAAAAGATTGTTTTGGTCAAACAGGCCTATTCAAAGCTGGAAGGCAAGTGCAACAAACGGAAAAGGGTCTATTTTCCCCTCTTTTCTTGGCCTACCTGTCACCCTACAGCTTCTGAGAAGCAATTTTTTTACTTCTCAAAATAACCTCACAAATCCTAAAAAGGTCAAAAATCTCAAGGGATCACATTCAAAGCAAATGGAACGAAGGCATTGCAGGATCCACTGCTTTCATGGAAATGATAACAGCAGCGTTAGGCCATTGTAAGGCAAGCTCTTTTGTACGGTATGTGCATATGACAACACAACATATACAAAAAAGACAGAGCTTAGAGCAAAATCTGGCAGAGCTCATGGCAAGATATTTAACACACACACACACACACACACACACACACACACACACACTCCAATACCACTGGGGGAGGGGACATATTCACGGAGCACTTTTGAAAATACAATATTTCATCTTTCGACACTTTTTTAATGATTACTTTTTTTACTGGTGTTTCCAAAAGTCTGTGCCATAGAAACCAATTGTCTGTCTGTCTGTCTGTCTGTCTGTCTGTCTGTCTGTCTGTCTGTCTGTCTGTCTGTCTGTCGTCTTTCATTTTGAAGCCATGACTATATCCTTCCGGCCTAAGGTTGAAGCTGTCCATTGCTTTCAGTAGGCTGTATAGATTTAAAATTCCTGCTTATTCTTTCTTGCTTGCAATTAATTTGTGCGCCCAGCTGTAAGTCTGTGGAGATTCTCAATCATTTGGGACACTCAGTTGTAATTTGTGCCCATTAATAACATGGACATTGAATAAAATCAAACAAAAGGATGGATTAAGTACAATGATTTTCATCTGCAGAATAATAATGACTATGTCTTCAATATGTTTTTTTTATTATCATAGAACACCTTGTTAGTACACTTTCTATATTAATGGACAATGGATTTTTTTAAAAAAAATTATATATGAGGATGAATGATGAAATACTTGCATATACTTAATTTTTTAAAGAATTCTTTCCTCTCATTAATTTTTTTCCTCTAAAATCTTTTTCATTAAAATGAGAAATACATTACTTTGATGTATGGTTTAATCTTAGCCAGACTGTTAAAATGTATTTCTCAGCTATTACTACATAGTATTTAAATAAACATTTGGAAATAGACTCCTGTTTTAAGGGGGGGGGGCAAAGGGGCATTCTCAAGAAAGGCATAAAATACAGAATTATTTGTTTAACGCCGGGTCTTCCTGGGGCAAAGCAGTTAATTACCTACTTCATTACAGTCTATGGAAATACAGTGGTTTTAGAGGAGAAGCTGTTTTTCATCTCCTCTTTGTTACATGGTGAGACAGCTGTTCTTACGACAGATCCATTATAGCTTATCACCAGAGGACAGACCAGGAACATCACACCATGAAATATGCCTCTTGTCACCACCAGCCAGAACAAATGCTGGAACTCCTCAGAAAGGAAAAGATCTGCTTTTGGAGAGAAGTGGACATTAACTCAAATAGATTGGCTTCATTGATTTTAATGTACGAGGAATTGCTATGACACAAAGGCAAGCCATAACTCCCAGCAGTGATATGGATTTCTCCCAGGAGCCCCTTCTTTGGCGTTAATGTATGCAGTTAGCATCAAGGAAGGGAGGATTTGAATGATAAATGTCATTTCTGGTTTTCCTTTGCACAATGAACAGGCTACTTTCCAAAGTCACTACTTTAGGAAATACAATGGTATTTTTTAGAATCAGTATTCCCAATGAGCCTTCATTGGGAAATAATGCTGATGTTGTCAGGGGATATGGATACGATTATTATTTATTTGCAGTCCCAGATCAATAAAGTGGCTATGATGAGCCATCTGCTACCAAACATAGTGACATTCTTGCCTATGAGGCCAAAGTAAAGATTGTGCAGCTCACGATCTTGTAAGGAGAAACTTGCTTGTAAGGAGAAACTTCCTAACAGTGAGGACAATTGACCAGTGGAACAGCTTGCTGTCAGAAGTTGTGGGTGTGCTTCATTACTGGAGGTTTTTAAGAAGAGACTGGACAGTCACTTGTCTGAAAAGGTACAGGTTTGAGCAGGGGGTTAGAGCCTTGATAGTACAGGGGTTTAGTGCACCCTGTTATTAACACAGCTGCCTGCAATTTCTGCTGGTTCGAATCTCTCCAAGGCTCAAGGTTGACTCAGCCTTCCATCCTTTCTAAGGTAGGTGAAATGCGGACCCAGTTTGTGGGGGCAATAAGCTGACTTTGTATAAAATATACAAAAGAATGAAGGCTATTGCTTAACGCATTGTAAGCCGCCCTGAGTCTCCGGAGAAGGGCGGCATATAAATCAAATTAAAAAAAAAAAAAAAAAAAAAGAAGACCTCAAAGATCCCTTCCAACTCTATTCTGATTGATTGGATTATTGAGGAAGCCCTTCATATTATTCTTACAAGGGCTGGCCGGACATGCCAGTATCCAACCAATTCAATATCCATTAATAGAAATTAGAGATTCTATAAAAGTCTCTTGTGAATATTATTTTTTTTTTTTTTAAAAAAAAGAGTCTTATAGCCTTAAAACAATGATTAAGCATTTTCCTAGTAAGGATGAATTTATTAGGCCTTGTCAGAATATTCATGAACTGGAATAGGGTATGGTAACAAGGTCAGCCAATGAATAGGCATAGCAACTAAATCAGCCAATGAGGACTATTTGAAAACTGAAACTGGAAGGAGTGTGGGCTTGGATCTGTGCTCTGAAGCTGTAAACTAGTCTGCTCTGCTGAACTGAAACTGAAAACTGTTCTCTCCTCTGCTTTTGGTATTGTATATTTCAGTGATGGCCATCACTGAAATATACAATACCATTGCGTGCCAGGAGAGGGGGTGGGGGGGTCGTGCGTGCGCATGCCACATTCATAATTCTATGCGCCCCGTCCCCACGCATGCATGTGCGACCCCCCCTGCTCCTCCCGCTCCTGGTACATGATGGCCTGGTAGGCCCATTTTCTGTCTTACCTGGCTCCAGAGGGTGGGTCCGGCTCCAGAGGGTGGGTCTGGAAGTTGGCGAACAGGCCGTTTTTGGCCTCCAGGGAGGTGGGGAAGGCCATTTTCATCCTCCCCAGACTCCTAGAGAGGCTCTGGAGCCAGGTGAGAGAGAAAAACGGGCCTTCTCCACCACCTCCCGAGGCCCTCCAGAGGCAGGAAACAGCCTGTTTCCCTACTTCTGGTGGGCCCAGAAGGCCCGAAAATCAGCTGGCCGGCGCATGCATGCACGCCGGAGCTGAGCTCGCGTGCCCACTGATATGGCTATGCATGCCACCTGTGGCATGCGTGCCATAGGTTCGCCATCACAGGTATATTTATTTCATGTGTTATATTATGTATAAAGAGAAGTTAATGAATCCTGCTGAATCAGTTACCTGTGTGTGCTTTCTGGATTTGATTTCTGCAACAAACTCTGACGGGCCTTTGTTGTAAGAACAGAAGAAAATGTAGCTTGTGGTACAGTATCCTTCCATAATAGATAACAAATTAATTGCCTGTTAGTACACGGAAGTCTCTAACTCTGTACCTTCTATCTCTACCTGTGCTTTAATAATACACTTTTAAATACCTCAAATACTCCAATACTTCTTGTTTCTATCTAGAATGAGAACCATTTAATCCTTAGAGTATGGTGTGATAATTGCCAGTACTTTCAGTTTCTAATTACACATTGACTACTTTTTGATGTTGCAGGGAAAGTAGTACTTGGGCTTGGTTTCTTCTTGGAGGAGAAATCTCTTGTAATTTTCATATCTGGGCCCCATATTATCTCCATTTTTCTCTATGAATAATAAGCTGAATGTGACTTAAGTATTTTTGGAAATTGCCAATTACCTGCCAAATAATTGAAAAGTGGAAGACAAGATTTACTCTGCCCTTACATAGAAGGTCTCTAACAGCTGGCCTGAATGAGTATCAACAAAAGTCTACTTCATCTACCAGAAGGCTTTTACATATTTATTTTGGCTCAGGAGGGAAGGAAAAAGCCTGGAGCATTAGGAATATGTGGAGGTTAAGATCCTGGTTTTGTAACACATGGAGAACAGCCGTGCCTCAGAGAAAAACTATGGTTTTATATGCAGAGCCACTTCATGTCACCAAAGGATGATCTTTGCTCAAACAACCAGAGGGGATCTCCTAGCTTAAAAAAAAAAAAGTGAGGTTCTGCCGCAGAGGAGACAAAGAGAATATTAAAGCTGCATTTGGATTTGAGCCACACATTTGCACTTGGAAGGCAGATGCCTCCTGGGTGCTTCAGGGGCTCATTAAATTATGAAGCACTTATTGTCAATCATGCTGTTCCATGCTGTGGTAAATATGAGTGACCCAGAACCGACCCGTTAAGGAGAGACAAGTACAGAACGAAACATATTTGTATCACTGGATGTCTGATTTCAAGACAAATGGAAGCATGCTTATAACTTTCTCTACTGTTTTAGAGTTTACTGACACAAAATTAATGACATGGATTCCGAATGGCAGATAGTAATTGGTGCAAAAGGTGGAGAGGTCAAAGAGTTTTGGCTTTGGTTGTGCTGACTGTTTTCATAGTTTGAGCCAAACATTGGAAGACCACAAGCTAAGACCAGGTTTTCCTCATTAGAATCCTCTTTACTGTGGTTTGCTTAACCCAAATTTAGCCAGAGGTCAGAGGCCAAGTGGAAGGCCTGCAGGGCCTAAAGTTCTGGAGAACAAACTGTGTAGCCTTAGAACATGGGTGTCAAACTCACAGCGTCATGTTGCCGTCACGTGATGTTTTGCAATGTTTTTCCCTTCGCGGAGCTGGGTGGGTGTGGCCTGTGCATGCCGAATCCGGCCCGTGGGCCACCAGTTTGACACCCCTGCCTTAGAAGATCATCCATTTGCAGTTAGTTTAATTACAAACAGATGGACCGTATTGCGATGATCTAGAGTAGTTATAAATATGCACCTATATCAGTGAACATATGCAAGTGTTCAAGTAATCAGAATTGTGGAATGCTTTTCCTACTATTGCATAAATAGCCACCCAAACTATTTTAGTTTTTTAGTTATATTATATTCTTTGACAACACCAATAAGTAATGGCTCACTGGGGATGCAAATACCTCAGGCTTAATAACTATATGCTATATACCGTAATCATGTCAGCCTCCCCATTCCTAGGTAAACCAGACTACAAAATCAATTCCAGAGGAAGGTTAAAACTATTTTGATTGAGATGTTATTAACCCTGACTAGGTGGCTCAGAGGCTAAGACGCTGAGCTTGTCGATCAGAAAGGTTCCGCAGTTCAGTGGTTCGAATCCCTAGTACACATCTCTTGTGTAAGTAGGGGGTTGGACTAGATGACATCCAAGGTCCCTTCCAACTCGATTACTGTTACTTCAACCCAATTGTGCCAGTCTGATTGTACTGTACCTTCTTCCTCTTCTTATAGGTAAGTGAATTAGGAAGGTGTCTGCCTGAATATCGTCCATATATAATTTTGTTATTCTGAACTTAAAAAATGTTTCATCCCCTTTTGCTTAGGTAATGGTTTCTGCACATCTCCATCAGGGTCACCTTTACTCTTCACTATACATGATGTAGATATTTTCCGTGCCATTTTCATCCATTGCTTTGTTTATTCAGAAGCGCATCCATTCTGTTAGGAATGGGCTTCCCCTTCATCGCTTTAAGTATGCCCTGGTGGTTTGTCACAGATTCCATCTTTTGAATGCCAGGGACGGGAGAGGAAAGCCATTCAGACTGCGTTGTATGCAATGTAGCAAATTCTTATTTCTTTGAATCAGCATATTTATGCTTGAATAGTCTTTTTTCCCCCAAAAAAATGTTACGTTTCGGTTCTCCAACTTACTGAAACTATATGACCTCACATAGGAGGTGGGCATGAAATGCATCTTAAAAAACTGCTGTGATACAATTGCTATGTTATTATATTATGCTGTGCTGTGCTGTGCTACGCTATGCTACATTATATTATCTAGAATACAGAATAAAAGAGTTGGAAGGGGCCTTGGAGATCTTTTAGTCCAACCCACTGATTATATTACATTACATTATATTGCTGTGCTATACCATATGCTGTATAGGAAGGACACACATACACACCGAATGAATTGAGAAACTTATCCTATACCCAAGTACGTTAACAGTAAATTTAAAAAAGTATGAATTCCCTTAATCATAGGTATGAAAAATAAAATAAAGGATTGTTCTAAAAAATACACTATGTAGTTTGCATTCTGTAAAATGAGATTTTTCTCTGATGGCAAGCTACTATACAGCCACAGCCAAAGCTGTTGTGACCCCGACTCCCGAACCTGTCCTAACAGAGGAAGAGGACTCAGAAGGTGATGGGGAGGAACTGACAAGGCCTCCCTCTCCAGGACCCTCCTTTCTGGCAATGCCTCAGGTTCCATCCGAAGGCCAGGAGGAACAGCCTGGGATGTGCCAGGAGGAAGGTATATCGGAGCACCAATTGATAGGGAGCGAGGATGATGAATCCTGGCTTGATCCCAGGCAGCGTCAGAGGGAGAAGCGTGCGCAGCAATGGAAGAGGCGTGGGAGGGCCAGAGATTGAGCTGAGTCATGGAGCCACGCCCCACCAGGAATAAAAGTGGATGGGATTGCTCTTCAGGCTTTGTGACGGACAAAGTTAAACCCTGAAAGTCACATTGTGATCTCTGAAATTTGGCTTGGATATATTTTGGACTGAACATTGACTAAACTCTTGTCTCATGGATAATATTTTGCTCCTGGAACGGACTGAAGACTGGAGTGAAAATGGTCTTGGCAGGCATTCAGCAGTTTGCTGCCAAAACCTTGGTCTGCCAAGAATTCTAATCTGTTTACCTAATAAAATATTGGCAGGCGTGCTTGGTATTACGTTTGCCTGTGTGAGGAAGGGGGACAGAACAAAAGCAGAGGATGCCCTGCTGAGCATACAATGTCAAATCACCAATTTCATTTTGCCATGACCAAATTAATTCCAAGCGAATCAGAATATGATTAAATCTGGAATATTGTAAGTCCTTAATAATGTCGTTCTGTACTCACTTACTGAGAACTAAATTACACAGTTCAGCATTGCCTTACTCCTATACAAGTGTGAAGCTTGAGCCCCAGTGATTGAATGAGACTTTGCATATTTGCAACTGGTTGCAAGCCCCATTAACCACAAAGAGCTCCTTTTTTGAGCAGGCGTGCTCAAACGTTATGAAGATGGGTTGCAAATCAAAACTTGTTATGTAAACCATACACGGGTTCTGTTTTGTTTATTACTACTCTTCTGAAGGGTCTGCCTGAACCAACTTCTAATAGGCTGTATGAGACGAGAACAGATATCAGATCTTATTGAGGCTCACACTGCTCTTTTATTTGAGATGCATGCTAGTCATTGCATTGTATTTGTACAAGGACAATTTTCATAAAAGTCTCCTTCCCCAAAACATTTAAGACTTCAGAGTTTCTATTATTATTACACGATGATCATATCCACTAAATTATCTCTATATCCTTGTTCCATTGTTATCTACTCCAAAGCTGCATATTAAGTTCATATTTAGTATTGAAACACAGCATAACTCATTTTTGTCAGTATTATTCAACAGCCATCACTAGCATCATTATTAATAGTCAAGGGCACAAGAGAGAAACTTTTTAACTAAACAAATAGCCTAAGTGAAGGAAGCGGAAAGTTGATAATTTTATTTGAATTTATTTGTTTGTTTATGTGTGTATCTGTGTGATTCATCTATTACTGCAGCCCACTAGAACCCAAAGCCAAGTACAGATACTAATGGGAATATGTGTACATGGAGAGACAATTTGACAATTTGATGTAGTGGTTCAGGCACCAGACTAGAAACTGGGCAATTGTGAATTTTAGTCCTGCCTAAGGTGGCTGGTTTCAGGTCCATCATTTTCTCTCAGCCCTAGGAAGAAGGCAGTGGCAAATCATTTCTGGAAAAACGTTGCCCAGAAAAGGTAGGGAGTTGTCCAGGTACTTTCCAGGAGTCAAGACTGATTCAAAGGCATCCCCTGAGGTACAGTATATCACAGAAGTGAGTACACCTCATCACATTTTGTAAATATTTAAGTATATACTTAAATACTGCAATTTGAAATGCTGCATCAAATTGGTCTGCAGAGTTCATTGCCATGAGGTGCCATGTTAAACTCCAGTGACCAGTATGAGAGAGTGAGAGCGATAACACCAAATTTTAACACACCTGCTCCCCCTTTACACCTGAGACCTTGTACCATGAACAAGTCACATGACAGCAAGGAGGGAAAACGGCTACTTGGGCCCCATTTGGACATTATCACTTAGGGGTGTACTCACTTTTGTTGCCACCAGTTTAGACATTAATGGCTGTGTGTTTCGTTATTTTGAGGGGACAGCACATTTACACTGTCATAGAAGCTGTATACTTACTACTTTACATTGTAGCCAAATGTCATTTCTTCAGTGTTGTCACATGAAAAGATATACTTACAAAATGTGAGGGGGTGTACTCACTTCTCTGATATACTGTATACATGACCTACTAGAAGAACAAGCTTTTTACCATCTTCTGAGGACCATGGGAATGTATTCTTGCTTAGGGAAGCAGGCTGTTCCATAAGAGAGGAGCTGTGTTATAGGAACAGCTCCTCCAAGGTGAGCCCCATGTGTAGATGGTTCCTGCCCATCTAGGTTAGATAGGCAGATTCTTCCTGGGAAAGATATTGATGTTAAGGACACTATTCAAACTATAAATACAGTTAAATATTTTGGTGGCTCTGTCAAGATCTTGAGACTACTTTCCCAAGTGCCACTTACTGGTTGATAGGTTAACCATATGGATAAAAATTTAAAAATTATATACTGCCAAGGAAAAAAACCTTAGAAGGGTGGAAATACTAGACACATTCCCCACCCCCCTCAATTCTTACTGAAAGTCACAGGTAGCCATGAAGTACATTTGAGTTTGCTTGCTCCAAGAATGGTTGGCTGGAATCCTATTTAACTATAAACTGTATAGACTTTATCCAAAGAGAGTTACATTTCCACACGAACGACTTAATATGGGTCATGGATTGATTAACAAGAGATCCCACCTTCTTCTCCTCACATCATATTCCCGCCCCCTATCTTTTTAGCTAGGTCGATTTTATAGTATTATGTTTTATATTACCAATAAAATATGCAATTTTATCTTTTAATATTGTAAAGCCACCCAGAGTTACCATATGGCAACAAGGGGACCCAATAAATTTTACAAATAAATAAATAAAATAAATATACTGAATCCAATCACAGCTCTAATTAGCCAATTACCTGAAGTCTTGGATAAAAAACTTGTTATCAGTGTTGTGGGTCAGATGTGCAGTACCTATGGAACTCTAATTATTATTAATGGGTAACTACCATCCAGAAGTGTCCACAGGGAAGGTCAAGAACATCAAAACGATAGACGTGACTAGTAGTCAAAGCCTTATCCTTTGAAATGTGGATCTCATGCATCACATAAAAAGGGATGGGGCTTTCAGTGTCTGGTCACACCTGCAATTTTGATATTGTTGGCCTTCTCTGCAGATACCCCTGGTCCCATCATTCCTGATCTTTCTGTATGCAGGATGGGCAGAAAGCTGTTGAAATCCAAGAATATCTAGAAAATTGTGGATTTCTGATGCCTGCCTTAATTGGATATACTACATGTTTAATCCAAGATAATTTCCTATAGCTGCATGTTATTTATACTCTGATCTTTAAGAAATTAAAATTCTTCTCCATGAAGTCAAAAGAAAATTTTGATCAAAGTCAAAAGAAGATTTTAATCTAGTTTGGGATACTATGATGGCAGTGCAGAACAGAGAAATCTCTCTTCTTTCTTTCCCTCTCTCTCTCTCTCTCTCTCTCTCTCTCTCTCTCTCTCTCTCTCTCCCCCTCTCCCTCTTCCTCCCTCCCTCTCTGTCTCCCTCCCTCTCTGTCTCTCTCTCTGTCTCTCTCTCTCTCTCTAACACACCTGTGATAGTGGTACCTTCCATGACCTTTTTAATGGAAGAATGAAATACCAGTAATGCACCATTTGTTTAGTTATTCCTTTCCATAGAACGACCTACAGAAGTGAATCACAACCTGTTCTCTCAGTATCCTAGGAAATAATGTTAAATTCCCAGGTTAACATCAAATGGTAATTTCTTATAAGAGTATTGTTGAGGACAGAGTTAGCGAGAGTATGCAATGATGCACCTTGGGGGGAAATGACATTTTGTCCCCAAATTTTTCCACTTGATAAAAGGATATAGCGGACTGTCCCTGTATTTTTTGCAATGTTGCTGAAATGACTCTGCTGAATGGTTTTATCACTATGGCATTAAATCAAAGGCAGCCTTTAATCAAAAGCTATCTTCTGTTCCCAGACCATCGTTAGAGGAAATAAACCTTGCAAGGATGCTTCAATCAATGGCTTGCTAGAAGAATTTGACAATATCTCCGTGACCCGTTCCAACTCACTTCGGAAGGAGAGTCCTCCCACGCCTCACCTGAGATCCTCCAACCACATAGAAATCCACCAGCAAGAAAATGGATTTGTCACCTATTCCCAGTATTCCAGCGAATCGGAAACAGGGACTGATTTCTTTGTTGAAAGGTACAGAGACCGATGCCTTCGTGGGGAGGAAGCAGACAGATACTCCCAAGGGAGCTGTGCTGCAAAGCAAAATGGACACCTGGCCAAGCTGAAACCCAGTGAGATGTATTTTTCTGAAGCCAAGCCTTTGAAGTCTGACATCTCTAGATTCTTACCAGATTATCGCACTTCCTTGGAAACAAAAAGTAAACTGAATGAGTATGGTGGCCTGAAGCTGGAATATCAGAGAGCACCTAGCCACTCTTCTCTGGATTATAAAGAGCCTTTTCATTATGCTCTCTCTAGAACTTCTCTTCACAGTCAATACTCCAGAGAAGGACTAGAATACAGTGACAGTGAGTGGTCCAAGGATGATTACGACAAAAGACCAAAATCATCCTATGTGAACCAGGCAAGTCCTCAACCAGCCATGAGGCAAAGGTCAAGATCAGGGTCTGGCCTTCAAGAGCCAATCATGCCCTATGGAGCAAGTGCTTTTAAGTCCAATCAGCAAGGGTATTCCTATAGTTCCTACACCTACCCGCGATTGTCGGAAACAGCAGCAGGTGTTCCAAAGGTAAATTTGTATAGGTCCACATTTTCAACCTTACTATAATTTCAGTATTTAAACACTGTGTTTCTCTTTGGTAACCACCTCAGTGCCTCAGTTCTAAAGAGGGTTTGTGTCCCAGAAAATTGACATGAGTTAGCATGGAAGTTTTCTCATTTTAAACCCTTGTCATTGTGATATAATGAACAGGATGCAGTATTCCTGCTTCTTCTAAATATGGGACAGAAGTCAAATCAGATTAATACAGGTACTAAGTAGAAATAAGGAATGCAGTGGCTCAGTGGCTAAGATGCTGAGCTTGTCGAACAAAAGATCGGCAGTTCAGCGGTTCGAATCCCTAGTGCCGCGTAACGGGGTGAGCTCCCGTTACTTGTCCCAGCTTCTGCCAACCTAGCAGTTCGAAAGCACGTAAAAAAATGCAAGTAGAAAAATAGGGACCACCTTTGGTGGGAAGGTAACAGCGTTCTGTGCGCCTTTGGCGTTTAGTCATGCCGGCCACATGACCATGGAGATATATATCCATGTTTCATAAAGAGTTGAAATGTTCAACTGGTGAATCAAAATGACTATTTCTCTTGTTTTCCCTCATACTTAATTCTTGGAAGCATTTCCACAAACAATCATATATAAAATCATTTTCTTAGGAGAAAATAGTCTGGATAAAATCAGAAAGAAGGTGGGTAACTTAGGGGAATTGTAAATGTGAAACTACCTGATTTCCATAACATCCCTTGTTATAGTAAGCACCCAACCGCCATAGCAAAATTGGCTGAATTGTTTAGTTTAGCGTGTAGATGCTACCTATGGCAAACATCCTGCTTTTTGTGAGGCATTGTTCAACAAAGAACAAGTAGAAGGCTTCAGGACACAATCTTTTTCCCAAATAAATCTCACATTGGGATATCATTTTATAAAGTACCTACTACTGATTCAGTCTTGTCTGACAGTTGCAACCAGTCTTTGACTAGGCTTCTGCTCGGACCCATGAACATGAATGAATATTGAAATGAAATTGAGCTAGTGATGATATTTTGTGTGCTATTAAACAGCAGACCAGTCCTGTACTTCTTCAACTCATTAGTTAAGATTTACTTGTCCTCCTCATTTTGGATTTCACCTTCCTAAAAAGATTCAACAATTCTATACCCTCATCAATAAATCTACCCCTACATTTTCTAATAGAACATCATCATCACCATCATACTGACAATTTTCTATTTTGAAACTAATTTTTCTCCACAAAATATCAGAAAGGGCACAGACAATGTCACAGAATAAATGTTAAACCATGCACAATGAATTACTTGCTAGCAGAAGCATATGCTTGCTGGTGATTGCTATACCTGATGATATAATTATCAATGGATCCCTGTAAGCCAGATAGATAAGACTATGGAAGAAGCTTTTCATGTTGTTAACTCATGTCATTCGAGTTAATACTATTGAACTCAATGGAATCTTTCCAGAGCAAGAGCTGATTTATCTGATTCAGTCTAGGGCACTGTTGGCGAACCTATGGAATGTGTGCCGGAAGCGGCACGCGAAACCATCCCACGAGGAATGTGCGGCTTCGCTGGCTCCTCTTCCACATTCCTGTGCGCACACGCGCACTGGTCAGCTGGCCATCACACGCGCAGGAGCAGCAAAACCCGGAAGAGTTCTGTCGCGCATGCGCAGGCTGGCACCCGAACTTCCGGGTTTATGTCACGCGCATGCGTGATGGCCAGCTGGTGCACGTCCGTGTTGGAAACTGGAAGTTCGGGTGGTGGCTTTACTGTGGTGTGCCAAGACCTACACTCCAAAATTAAATACAGTTAAGTTATTTAACCCCCACTCCTATATGTCTAATAATTGCCCCTTCCATCTCACAGAAGATGTGTTTGGTGGAAGCATCTTGGAGGGCTCTGTGGAACTGCGCCTGAAGTATTTGATCAATCACTATCTATGACCTGCAGTCTTACCTGGCACAGCTATGATACAGTTGCCAACCTGTTTCCAACAGGGCTGCTCTGATACCTTCAGAAAATGCATGATCAAAGCCGAAAGCTGGCAGATTTACTTTTCTGATTGGAATTTGAAGAAGTACTTTCTTGTCAAAACTCAACCCATGTATCTGGCTGCCATGGCTAATAACTCTTGATAGCACCAGACACATTCACCCTTGAGGTATTTGACTAATTCCTTTTTAAAACTCTCTAAGCCCACAGCAAGTCCCACATCATCAGACAGCAAATCCCAGATCTTTGTCACGACTTGTACAGAGTATTAGTTTTTTTGAGCTGTTTTATGTCGGGTTCATTTTTCAGCTGAGCCTGCAATGAAGTATAGAGAAGCTAGCCATGTTTTATCATAGGCAGAACAGCAAGTCAAAAAGAACGTGCTCCTTCTTTTCTGTCAAGCCCCAGAGGAAGTTGTGTGAACCCATTACGGAGGGAAAAAAAGCAGTAGTTAATTTTGTCTAATTGAACAAGTCAGCTCTGAGTGGAGTTGACATCCATTGTCCATTTTTCAGTCCAGGGTGAGGAAATGTAATTTATATTGGCTAAAATTTGTGGATGAGTGCTTCATTTGTGTTAGGATCTGCCATGGCTCATGTTCCTTTGCGGGCATCTCCCACACCTTATTCCTTTGAGGTCTCTTAATGTGTTGCTTTTCTTTCTGCTTTCCTATCCATGTTTTTCCCTACCTAGCCCCCCAAAAAACCCAGAATTATTCAAGCACCAGGGACCTAGCTACCGCTTAGCAACTAAACAGGGCCAATCTGTGCACCTCTACTCACAAGGACGTGCTACTGAATTCTATGAGACTTACTTTGAGGCCAGCTCATGTAGAATTGCAGCTGAGAAAGTCTTTGTGCCAAGGAGAACATCAGATGCATTTGAACTCCTATAACACTAAACCTTTCAGTCGTTTCTGCAGCAGCATGTTCCGTCTCACTGCTGTGACTTTGATGGATGTCTTGTCAGAATTTAATCTGCTTCATTGACCTGGATTTGAGGAAGTGATTCTTTTTCACTTTTTCTTATCTTTTCCTTAGGGTGGTTTCATTAATTTCTGTTTCTATTTTATACTTAGAAAGGATATGATTTTATGTGTTTGTCTGATTTTTATCTCGCCATGATCTCATCACTCTCAGTGGGATATAAATTCAATAAATATAGTGCATGTTATATTTAACACTTTCCAGTGTTACAGATATCTGTGCCTGGACCTTGTTAGGTTGTTTACAGGGTTTTTTTTAAATGCATACATTACAGAAAATAACGTATGTGTAAAATATATGAATGAGAGTATTTTAACAGGAGCTTTTTATTTTCTCCTGAAGACTTTGATGCAGAATAATTCTGATATTTATTAAACTACATGTCGGGTTACTAATGGGCGGAGGGATTGACTTGATCAGTCTATCTCATGAGATCCAAGGGTTAAGACTTTTACAGAGGAGGCAGAAGGAACACAATCCAGTCTGTTCCCTATATTATAGTTTTCTTAAGCTGCACAACCATTGATTTTTAAGATACAGAACTGCATGTAATGCAATGAGCAAGGTTGGAAAAAATCAGACAACTGCTTTATCTCTTCCATATATATATATATATATCACTGCAAAACAAAAATACTGTAATAGTATTTGAAAGTCTAGTTCAAAATCATATGATACAGCAATCCCGCAGAAGCCAAAAGCATAAATAAATATACAACTTCATTTTGATAAACTGTCCTTTCCCACAGTCTTTGTTATTGAAGCAACAAAAAGTGGTAGTGTTTTGCTGTGTGATATATTTAAGTATAGATTCCATCATATTTGGTAAGGACTATGCAATGCAGGTTCAGGACCTTAGCTTCCAGACTTATGGCCACAGAGAGTAGTTTGGAAACTAATGCCTAGGTAATCTGGGAGCTTTGTTAAAAATACCTAATTGTAGTATTTCCCTCCAACCCACAGCAGTTATAATGCAAGCAAACTGACATTGTTTAGTTTTCAATGTAGTGTTTTTCATTCATGGTGACAAAATATGAGATCAAAAAAGTATTGTAAATAAATATTTTTGTTTATGGAACCAAGACATTCTGCTGTTTGGAAATATATAGTTAGAATATTGTTCTTAAAGGGCTGTCAGCAGACCAGCCATCAAGACTTTACTGCCACTGGCAGTCAGCTTCATTTCTTCTAGCCCAGATAAAATTCTTGGCCTGTCTTAGACTCACTCTATTGTTACCCTTTTCTGAGCTCTTCCTAAAAGGTTGAACTGACGTACAATTATCATATGCATCTGTTTTTCATTCCCAGTTTATTTATGCCCCAGAAATTTGCTGCTCCAAGATATAGTTAGAAGATAATAGGCATATTTGTTTTGGAACTAATGACTGAGCAGTCTTTAAAATAAACTGGCAAACACACCTATTGGTTTTAGCCTTCACAACAGCTTCCAAGAATCAGGGAAATCCTTTTCTCGTCAAAACTTCCCAAGAGATTAAAAAAAAGAAGAAGAAGAGCCAGTGAAGGAATCTCCAGAGGTGGTTAAACAGAGCTGATTCTTGCTGTGCATCTCGTTTCCTGCGCTGGGTAGAACTCAGTTGTTCCCTCGCTGTGCAGCAACCTACCGAGATAAATTGATGCTGCAGCAGGCTTCCCCCATCGCTCCTCCCTACAGCCTTAGCATAAAATGGTCAAACGAAGTTCCACTGCAGAATTCAATTTCACAGTTCAGTTGGGTCCTTGATTACACTGCCAAATTCAGATTAATGTGCATTTAACTAACATGGATCAGAGGACTTCTGGCTGGCAGCCAGCAGTGAAACTAGTAACTAAACGCTGAATGGAGCTCCTGCTTTGTCCACCCCTGCCCTGCGCTTTACCACTGAAATTGATTGATTAAATAAATTCACTGCTATAATTATTTGTAATTGTGCTACATCATGAGTCTGTTTCTAAACCCCCCCCCCCCACCTACTGTGGAGATGTTACAAGCTCGCTTGCTTTGCACAGTGCTGAAAATTACTCTTTTCACAAAAGGCTTATTATTCTTTTTTTCCCTGCTTTCTTTCTTTTCTTTTTTTTTTTTGAATTGTTCATCTACATAGGTACATATTTGAGAATGTCAAGTATTAGCAGATTAAAAAACTGAGACAAGGCTTGTAAAAAAAAGAGTCCCCCCCCCGCCCCCAAGAGACATAAAGACTGCTGTTTACTGAATTCCGGAAGTTCAGAAGCAAATTGGATTAAAAACTATGTAAATATTGCTGTGAAGAGTATGACTCATATATTTTTTTTCTCCCAAAACTGATTCTCATGTAGATTAGAAAGAATCAATTTGGGGACTCTGAATAATCGTTTTTAGAAGATCATTTAGGAAATGGCAGCATCTTATTTTATATCTTTCTAAAATAATGCTGCTGTGTAAGAACTGGAGACGGTGAGCTGCTTCTTTTTTATTCCCATATTGTAAATTTTCCGCAGATATCCAATCTTACTAACATTGGGGGATACATAAATTAGTTTCAGAGTTAGTGATCAGTAAAAATTGTCAGTTGTGATTACCTTCACTGATTTTTATGGCGATCTACTGTATGCTTATCAAGTTATATTAAGGTATTACTAGGCTAACATTAAGACTAGTAATAGTATTGACCAATTAAAGATTTTTTTTAAAAAAACTCTCTGTAAATAAATATAGCTCCTATTTAACCCAGCAACTGCAAAATTTTGAGGAAATGGCTATTTTAGAGGTCTTCCAACCAGAATCCTTTAATTTCAATGACTTTCACTTTCACTTTAAATAAAACGTATTATCAGATCTCTCGGGGGCCTGTGGCTCAGTGGCTAAGATGCTGAGCTTGTCAATTAATAGGACGGCAGTTCAGCGGTTCGAATCCCTAATGCCGCGTAACGGGGTGAGCTTCCGTTACTTGTCCCAGCTTCTGCCAACCTAGCAGTTCAAAAGCACATAAAAAATGCAAGTAGAAAAATAGGGACCACCTTTTGATGGGAAGATAACAGTGTTCCGTGTGCCTTTGGCGTTTAGTCATGCCGGCCACATGACCACGGAGACGTCTTCGGACAGCACTGGCTCTTCAGCTTTGAAACGGAGATGAGCACTGCTCCCTAGAGTCGGGAACGACTAGCACATATGTGCAAGGGGAACCTTTACCTTACCCAGATCTCTGGGGTCAAGGTAGGGTCTGATATAAACAGCATATGACTCCCTCCTGGTCATCCCCTAAGAAAAAATATTTAAGCCAAAAGCAACTTTACCACTTGCCTTAGGAAAACAACACAAACCCAAATATATAGACAGTAACATGCAGGTGGAAGAAATAGGCAAACTGTTGAACGCCATGAGATAATCTCCCTAATGCTCCCCAGACAGACCTGCCCAGATAGCAATTTACCCACAACAATCCCCTTAAAAGTACTGTACAGAACATTTCAAAAGAACAGGACATATGTAAACAGTCCAGCTCTCCTCCCCTTCCTTGCAAAAAAAAAAAATGTCCACAGCAGTCTCTGCAAAAGTCTCATGCAGCAGTTTCATTCTTTTCCTGGATGCTTAATCCTTTCTGGTTGGATCTTCTGCTGCCCATCTTAGCTAGATACAGTCTGCTTTCTGAACTCTTCAAAGGATCTTCTCCAGTCAGATCTATGGTGCAATTTCCCTCATTGCTGATGCTCTCCCTTACTTCACGGTTGGCCAAGTGGCCAAACGATATTCCTGAATCCTTCCTGCTCTCAAAGCTAACCCTAACTCTGCTAGCTGCAGGGTGGAAAGCCTTATATTTTTATTTTTCATTCTACTCGTAAGTAGTCTTTCTGTCTCACTTGAAGCTCAGTCTCTTATTTGCGCTCTCTCTCTCTCTCTCTCTCTCTCTCTCTCTCTCTCTCTCTCTCTCTCTCTCTCTCTCTCTCTCTCTGTATACTGCCCAATTCAAGAGTAAACTTTTCCTTTTTTTTTTTTTTTGCCATAGCCTTCCAGCAGGGGTGGGCTTCAAAAATTTTAGCAAGAGGTTCTCTGCCCAGTCGCTGGGTGGACGTGACCTAGTCAGCCTCGTGCACCACGGGGGGAGGGTGAAAACGGCCTCCCCAGGCTCCGATTTAGGGTTCTCCAAACTGCACAGAATCTTAGCTAGAGGTTCTCCCAAACCCCTGCAAATCCCCAACACCCCAAACCCCACCCCCTGCCCTCCAGGGTAAAGTTCTCAGTTTTGCCACATGTTTCCTAATACTATTCAGATATTATTTCCATTTCTTCCCTTTTATTCTTTCAGATAGATCAGGGCTGTCAAACTTGTGGCCTGCGGGCCAGATGCATCACGCGCTGGCTACGCCCACACCTGGTTTAGCGAAGGGGGGAAAAAAGTCGTGATACGTCACGTGATGCCGCCATGATGACCAAGTTTGACACCCCTGAGAGAGATCCTCTGTCTTGCTGGAGATCCCCAATTCTAATATCCTTTGCTGATTCCAAGCTGTCTACCAGGAACAACTATCTCCACATTAACATCTCTGAGATCTGATTTAATTTGATTTTGACTTCTTCCAGTTATATATAGCTCCAGTTTCTACCCTCTTTACTTGATGTGATCTCTTGCAATTTGGCCCCATATTTTAAGCCATTTACTTATTTCTTAATGCTAGTGCAATCAGTTTAGATGCCTAAATTTAATATTGTGAAACTCCAGGAAAAGTGGGTTTTGCAGAATCCTAGATCCATGTCAAAGCCACTTTTTGGTACTCTTCGATAAAAGAGCTGGCTTAGACATTAAAAAATCAGTTATAATCAAACTGGACAAATGGAACTAAATGGATCAGTAGTCAAACTCAATACAAGTAGTCCTCGATTTACAACAGTTCATTTAGTGACCATTCAAAGTTACAGTGGCACTGAAAAGTAACTTACGACCAGTTTCCACACTTAACGACCGTTGTAGCATTCCCCACAGTCATGTGATGAAAATTCAGATGCTTGGCAATTGACTCACATTTATGACCTTTGTAGGGTCCTGGACGTCATGTGATCCCCTTTTGCGACCTTCTGACAAGCAAAGTCAATGGGGAAATCCAGATTCACTTAACAACCATGTTACTAACTTAAGAGCTGCAGTTACTCACTTAACAACGTAACATGGGGGAAAACTCAGTTAACAAATGTCTCAGCAACAGAAATTTGGGCTCAGTTGTAGTTGTAAGTCAAGGACTGCCTGTAAAGGCAAATGCGTAGGTCCATGAGAAAGTGTATTTATGACACCAAATAGTATTTATCAAGCTGTAAATTGTTAAAAAATATAATCCATGCTTTCCTAGAGTAAAGAAATTATTTAGTATAATTTATTAATATTCCAATTGAAAGGACATATTGTATGGCGCGCAGATTTTAGTGAAGTACTACAGATTCAGTTTTGAGAGCCAGTCCAGTGATTTTATTTATTTATTTATTTATTTGTCAGATTTATATGCCGCCCTTCTCCTGTAGGACTCGGGGCGGCTGACAACAATAAAACAACCCAACAATAGATAAAAATTAAATAATATTAAAAGCCAATTAAAAACCCCAAATCCCCAAGTTAAAATCCACGGCAGATCAGGGAAGTTGCTGAAAGAGCCATGTCTTTAGATCGGTGCGTAGGTCGGGGGCCATCCGGAGCCTGGTGGGCAACCCATTCCAGAGGATCGGTGCGACCACAGAGAACGCCCTCATCCTGGGGACTGCCAGCCGACACTGTCTGGCCGAGGGGACCCAGAGGAGGGCAGCCCTATGTGAGCGCATTGGGCGGTGGGAGGCCAGTGGGAGGTGATCCTGATTAAGTCTCCAGGCTAGAAATTAGGAGACTGTGAGTTCTACCCCCATCAGCTAAGTGACTTTGGGACAGTCACTCTCTTTTAGCCCAAGACATCAGGTTCAGATGACAAGGTGGTCAGTTAATTCCCATCGCAACCAATGGATCAACCTTCAGATGATCCAAAAATGTGAATTGTCCACTTGAGAGAAAAAAAGCTAGGAAGGAAAAAAAAATGCAACTCATTCTCCTGATTCCTTTGCACAGCCTTGCTGCATTACATCAAAGAGCCATGTGGTTCACAATCCTCCTTCCATAGTCGCTGATACTACACTCTAGCTTTTGTCTGCAAACAACTAGCATTAAGTGACACACTAGCACTGAATCTGAGTTTTTCTACCACCATTAGGAGTATCATCCGTTAGCAGAGCTCTCTTTCATGTATTGGTTCAATTCTCTCAATGCTACTGAAGCCAGATCCCAATGCACCGTGGTTTTGGTTTTATCATCCATGGTTAATTAAATAATGTTATAAATATTAGAGGGTCCTTAGTGCTCTCTGCGCTTGCTTCTTTTCTTGTAGATGTTTCATTACCCTAACTAGGTAACAACATCAGTGCTAGTTAAGTGATACGATGTTACCTAGTTAGGGTAATGAAACATCTGCAAGAAAAGAAGCTCAGAGATCACCAAGGAACCCCTCATTTCAACCCTGAACTACAAATATTCTCCTTTATTGGTTATAAATATTAGTATATTATAGGGGAAAAAACTGCAAGGGCTAACGCAGGCAATCGCCAGGAATCAATATTGACATGAAAACGCAGGTTCACGTTCCTGTGCACTAATATACTAGTATCTGGCAAAGCAGGTTTTTTTTAAAAAAAGATAACTTGTTCTGTTTTATGCTCTAAGAGCCGCGGTGGCGCAGTGGTTAGAGTGCAGTACTGCAGGCTACTTCTGCTGATCGCCGGCTGCCAGCAGTTTGGCAGATCGAGTCTCACCAGGCTCAAGGTTGACTTAGCCTTCCCTCCTTCCGAGGTGGGTTTTACCTCATTTTATGAGGACCCAAATTGTTGCTGACTCTGTAAACAGTGACAATAAACTTTGTGTGTGTGTGTGTGTGTGTGTGTTTTCTATCGAAGCACCTGGTCTACCCCAATATGGGAGGGCGCATACTGCTTCCCTTTCGCCTTTCAGCTCCAATCCAGGAGCCCTCAAGCAGTCGCATTCACGACAAACCATGCTGTGAAGCGGTATATAAGTCTAAGTGCTATTGCTATTGCTATTGCTATTGCTATGGGCATTCTATATGATCCTATTACTTTTTTTCATAATTTTTCTTAGTCTCATCCCCACTTCCAAAATTAAACCAAGGATGATGGAAGTTCTAGAGAACTCAAGGCCTAGAAGTCAATTATCCTTTGGCTACGGGTAATTATTCCTGACAAGGGTGGATTTTTGTTTGAACTACTTGGCTAAGAAAGCCGGTTATGATGCAGTGGCTAAGGTCCTGGACTGGAAGCAGGGAAAGAGAAGTTCCCAGTCTTCTCACACAAAGAAGCCATCTGGGTGACCTTCGGGGAAATCACTCCCTCTCAGCCCTGATCAGCATCAAGCCAGCTGATCAACAAAACCCTTTGTGGCATTGTGTATGGATAGCTTTGCTGTAAGGCCTAGGTACCCACAGTGCAAAAGCAAGTGGACAAACAGTTGGGAGAACAACAGCCACCACTACTGAATTTTTTGGTTACCTCAGATCGCAGCCTATTGAGTGAAGTAACACAAAATCCTCTCTCCTGTCCTCTTAGCAAAGAAACTGACATCCATGTGACCTGACATGGAAGAAAACAGGGTATATGTTAGAGGTATACATTGCACAGAGCCTTGTCTTAATATGTCCTCAGGCTGCCTCAGGAATGGCAATTGCTGTTCTGCTTTGACGGTAACAGCTGTAAGAGCAGCCCAGCTGGATCACACAATTCTCTTCTAATCTAGCATTCACTTGCTAAACGTGACCAGCCAGTTATCTCTCAGTCTTTTAAAGCATACAAAAAAACAAGTAGTCCTTGACTTACAACAGTTCATTTAGGGACCGAAGTTACAACGGCACTGAAAAAAAGTGACTCGCCATCAGTTTTTGTACTTACGACCGTTGTAGCATCTACATGATCAAAATTCAGACACTGGGCAATTGGCTCATATTTATGATGGTTGCAAGGTCCTGGGGGTGTGTGTGTGTCATGTGATCCCCTTTTGCGGCCTTCTGACAGGCAAAGTCAATGGGGAAGTCAGATTCACTTTGCTGTTAATAACAACTGCAGTGATTCACTTAACAACAGTGTCAAGAAAGGTTGTAAAATGGGGCAAACTCACTTAACAAATGTTTCACTTAGCAACAGAAATGTTGGGCTCAATTGTGGTTGTAAATTGAGGATACTTGTATGTTTGAAAGTTTCTGCTTATTGTAGTATTATTATGGTTCATCACACAGTCAGCCAGATGTTTAGACCAGACTTGGCAGTTTTATCCACCTATAAAAGTCCTTCCCCCAAGATCTATTATTATTATTATAGGTGGTTCTTTCTTGACAGTAATTGGGACCAGAATTTCCATCACTAAGTAATACGGTCATAAAGCATTACATCATGTGACCATGTCATGTAGAATGGCAATTCTGGCAATCCCGGTTGCCATTGTTAAGAAACCTATGTGATTGCAACTTCCGACTTCCTGCTGGCTTCCCCATTGACTTTGGTAGTGTGAAATCAGCAGGGAACATTGGAAATTGTGATCACGTGACTGCAGCTCACTGCAATTTATTGCAAGCCAGGCACTGAGCACCCAGATTGCAGTTCTATGACTGTAGGGATCAGTGGTGGGTTTCAAAAATGTTTACGACTGGTTCTGTGGGTGTGGCTTGGTGGGCGTGGCATGGCTTGGTGGGCGTGGCTTGGTGGGCATGGCTTGGTGGGTGTGGCAGGGGAAGGATACTGTAAAATCTCCATTCCCACCCCACTCCAGGGGAAGGTTACTGCAAAATCCACATTTCCTCCCAATCAGCTGGGACTTGGGAGGCAGAGAATAGATGGGGGCGGGGCGAGTCAGAATTTTTACTACCGGTTCTCCGAACTACTCAAAATTTCCACGGCTGGTTCTCCAGAACTGGTCAGAACCTGCTGAAACCCACCTCTGGTAGGGATGCTGCAACCACCAAAACTCAGAGAATCAGTCATAAGTACCACTTGTTCAGCACAGTTGTAACTTTGAACAGTCACTGAACAAACTGTTGTAACCTGAGTACTACCTGTATTATTATGGTTGGTCAGACAGTCAGCCAGATATTGAAACTGGATTTGGAATTTTTTTCAACTTATTGAGTCCTTCCCAAGGACCTACGATAGGCAAATGTTGATGTTTCATGCTGTTAAGGTATCATCGCAGGATGTGCCTGTCCTTATTTTTGCACATGCTTTTGCACTGTGGGTACCTAGGTCTTACAGCAAAGCTATCCTCTTCCTCTTTTCTCCAAGCAATTTTGTGAGGTGAGTTGGGCTGAAAGTCATTGGCACAAAATCACCCTTTAACAGTGGAGAAAAAATGATACCTGATTTATAGCAACATGACCACTTATCCATGGAACAGTACTGGACTTGTGACATTTTTTCTAGTAGAAGATATTGGCCACAGCCCCAAGACCTTTGCCTAGCTTTGTATACCAGTTGTGAAACTTTTTGGACTAGGAGGCCCTGTAGATCCTAATCCATGTCTTCATCACTTTACAGAAAGACCAACATTCTATATAAGGTTGGCTTTGAAGTTAAAAGTGTTCCAAAATGTGGGGGTCTACTTGCTAACCAGCGGTAAAAGATTTGGAAGTGTTACCCCAAGTAGTGAACACTAGCCTAGCAATAGCAACAGCACTTAGACTTATATGTAACTTCACAGTGCTCTAAGCGATTTACAGAGTCAGCCTATTGCCCCCAACAATCTGGGTCCTCATTTTACCCACCTCGGAAGGATGGAAGGTGAGTCAACCTTGAGCCTGGTGAGATTCAAACTGCCAAATTGCAGGCAGCCGGCAGGCAGCAGAAGTTGCCTGTAGTACTGCACTCTAACCACTGTGCTTCCGGATTCAATTCAAAGTGCTGCTTATCATCTGTAAAGCCCTCGATTTGGGCTTGGTTTCCAGATATTTGTAGGATCATTTCTCCCGGTCCACATTTTTCCATCTCTTCAACAAGGGGATGCTGAGAATTCCCACCCAATTTCACAATTTGAAGAAGTAATGATGCTGTGTATGTGTGTGTGTCTGTCTGTCTGTCTGTCTATCTATCTGTATTGGTACTTATCATGCCTGGGGACGGGTGTCATAGTATAGTAGAACATAAAGGGGCTAAGGACACTTATTGTTAGTAGCACCTTCAGGAAGGGGGAATTAAAAAAGAAATACAAGGCTACCCCAAATCTGAATTTTCCTGCTAGACTTTGGAAACATGAATTTAAAGGGCTTCGTCAGCAAGCAAAACTGGAGACAAGGGGAATCACAGACTGTTTTAAAGCTAAGAATAGAATAGAATAGAATAGAATAGAATAGAATAGAATAGAATAGAATAGAATAGAATAGAATAGAATAGAATAGAATAGAATAGAATTCTTTATTGGCCAAGTGTGATTAGACACGCAAGGAATTTGTCTTGGTGCATATGCTCTCATTGTACATAAAAGAAAAGATACGTTCTTCAAGAATCATAAGGTACAACACTTAATGATATCATAGGGTACAAATAAGCAATCGGGAAACAATATCAATATAAATCGTAAGGATACAAGCAACAAAGTTACAGTCATACAGTCATAAGTGGAAGGAGATGGGTAGTGGGAATGATGAGAAGATTAATAGTAGTGCAGACTTAGTAAATAGTTTGATAGTGTTGAGGGAATTATTTGTTTAGCACAGTGATGGAGTTCGGGGAAAAACTGTTCTTGTGTCTAGTTGTTCTGGTGTGCAGTGCTCTATAGCGTCGTTTTGAAGTAGGAGTTGAAACAGTTTATGTCCAGGATGCAAGGGGTCTCTAAATATTTTCACAGCCCTCTTTTTGACTCATGCAGTATACAGGTCCTCAATGGAAGGCAGGTTGGTAGCCATGTTTTTTTCTGCAGTTCTAATTATCCTCTGCAGGATAATTTCCACCCCGCAAGGGATTATGGGGTCATTAAATGAAGATGATGATGAATGTATTTCATACAATGAAATAGACGCATTTCATGACAGTGTCATTACATTCAAACTCAAAAAAAAAAGTTTTTGCCTGGACTTTGTCAACTTTTGATACTGACTCCATAGATATTTAATCTTGCTTCTTGCTCCCTTCTTTGAGTCTGCCCTCAAACACCTCCTACCTCTTTAGCTCAGGAGTAGATATCTGTTGTCAGCCCATGTTCCTCCCCAGCCTCCTCACTGTCCGACTCCGCTGCCAGCTCCGCAGGCTGCTGGTGGACCACAACAATATCTTCTGCTCTGGTTAGAAAGTCTCTTTGACTTGACTGGAGTCTGAGGTTATACAAATCTTGAAAAGGAACCAGCCAAGGATTTCCACATGAATCAGTTCTGTTGAAAATCAGATCAAAAGTGTCTGTTCCATCAACAGCTCTCCAAAGCTTGAGGCCAAGGATTCTCCTATTAAACAATATCCCATTGATTTAGAAAGACTGGGTTTAAAGACCTGGAATCTTTTTTCAAGCAAACCATTTGTTCAACGGATTGGTGAGCCATGATACCCTGTTCCTAAAAGACGGTTGCTTGAAAGTCTGCCTAGTTTTGGCAATCAAAAGATTTAGATTCATGCTTTGAAAGCCAGTTCTCTGGAGGTCAGTTGTTTTTCTCCTACCCTTGAACAATGTCTTCTGCCCTGCTTGAGAAGACAACAAGTAAGCCTTTTATAAAGGGGCAACATTGTACTAATTGAACAAGATACCTTTAGAACATGTGTTTCTAGAGGCATCCAAGCAACTAGTAGACAGTCTGAGGGTGACATACTTGAAGAAGATTTTTTTTTTTAAGTAAATGTTTGCATCCCTCATTAGTTCAGGAACACACGGTTGTACCAAAAACGAAATTAACTTTTTGATGTGCCTTTTTCCACAGCTGGATTATGATCGAGCACAGATAGTAGTAAGTCCACCCCTTTCTGGATCAGACACATATCCACGAGGCCCAACAAAGCTACCTCAGAGTCAGTGCAAAGCCACCTATTCAGGTAGTGGCTATCAGTACTCCGCTATCTATCACAAATTCTCTCACTTTAACCACCAGCCTTCTCTGCAGCCGAGCTCACATTATACTTCCACAGCTTCTTACCCAAGCTCCCCCAGCATCACTTCAAGTTCTTATCCTCCGCCGAGCTGGGGTTCCTCCTCAGATCAACAACCCTCAAGGGTATCGCACGAGCAGTTCCGAGCAGCTTTGCAACTGGTGGTGAGCCCGGGGGATCCTCGAGAATACTTGGACAACTTTATCAAGATCGGGGAAGGCTCCACCGGTATTGTTTGCATCGCCACAGAGAAGCACACGGGAAGGCAAGTGGCTGTGAAAAAGATGGATCTCAGGAAACAGCAAAGAAGGGAACTGCTCTTCAATGAGGTAAGTCCTTTTGGAACCATAAGAAGGTTCTTTTGCGCCCTTAATTTCTTTCCATACGGTACAGGTAGTTCTCGACTTAACAACAGTTCATTTAGTGACCATTCAAAGGTGCAACGGTGCTGAAAAGTGTGACTTACGACTATTTTTCACAGTTATGACCTTTGCAGCATCCCCATGATCACCTGATCAAAATTTAGATGCTGGGCAACTGGTTCATATTTATGACCGTTGCTCTGTCCCAAGGTCATTTGATCACCTTTTGCAACCTTTGGACAAGCAAAGCCAGTAGGGAAGCCAGATTCACTTAGCAACCGGGTTACTAACTTATGAAGTGCAGTGATTCACTTAACCACTGTGGCAAGAAAGGTCATAAAATGAGATAAAACTCACTTAACAAATGTCTTACTTAACAACATAAATATTGGGCTCAATTGTGGTAATACGTCGAGGACTAGTGTTATATCTTAATCTGAAGGCCCTCAGAGCAGAGATGTTAATGGTATATACTGGTTAGACTAGGGGTCGGCAACCTTAAACACTCAAAGAGCCACAAAGGTCCTAACCAGAAGCCCCCATTCAATTCTGGAGCCGACCAGAAATCCGGTCCCCCACCATAGAGTCTCCTCCTAGCACGGCATCCTTTTTCCTCTACCTGTCTTAACCGAAAGCCCTATCAATTGTGGAGCCGACCAGCAACAGGAAGCCGCAGCAGAGGGATGAAAGAGCCACATGCGGCTCCAGAGCCACGGGTTGCTGACCCATGGATTAGACTGTTAACTATAAACCAGGAAAACCTGATTTTCACTCGACTTCAGAATTCCCTAGTCAATCATTATCTCTCAACCTCACTTTCCTTGCAAAGTTTTAGGGAACAGACCAGCTCTTATATAGTCAGAGTGAGGCAGACCTCTGTGCCTGTACCCCACCAATGACAATACAGCATCTTGTAACATCTTGTAGATCACCCTACCATCACTGATGGCATATAAAAGCTGTCCTCCTTATTGTTAGCACAATGACTCTATGACTCAAGAAGATGTTATAAGTTGCTGCTGGAGGAATGAACTGTTGGTGGCAGGTGGGGGAAGCTGGGGAAAAAACCTTTTTAAAACCAGCATCCTTAAACCAGTCAATCGCTTTCAGGTTCAATTCACAATATTGTCCCACAATAGTATTAAACAAAAATTCAGCAGACAATCCAGTCAGATTCCTACATGATGAAGAATGGGGTAAGCAGCTTGCCTTTGATTCTGGTGACAAAGTGTTTATGGTTTGGGTAAACCCTGACAGTGAGAATAAAATGGGAATGGGAAGAATCATGTTAATTGCTTCTAAAAGCAAGTAGTAGAATAAAAATCGAGATGTTAAAATATCCCAGAAGATGGACATATTCTCATTTTATATTTATTTATTTATTTATTTATTTTTCAGATTTCTATACCGCCCTTCTCCTTTCGGACTCAGGGCGGTGAACAGCCAAAGTAAAACATTTGTACACAAAAGTTAAAATAGGTTTAAAATAATTAAATACAGTTTGGCCCATAATTTAAAACATTTCAATTCAAAACCAATTTCAAATTTTAAAAACCCACCATAAAAATATTAAATATTAAAAGCATAAATAAAGTTATATATTTATCTTGCTTTGAATTGACCCCTACATTCAGAGCAGACACTATCCATTTGTTCTAATATCTAGAGCAAATTGTAACCTTAATAAACATACTGGTAGTTTAAAGTGAAAAGCCACACACTTGCCGTCAAAGGGAAAGTTTCTGTGTGGCAGAATGGAATCTTAATTAATAGAGAAGGATTAATCAGATTTATGACATTGATTTAAATGAGTGAAATAAGTCAAATAAGTTGAAGTATCAGTTTCAGCTCAGATATGGATAGCATTTAATTTCTCACCATAGTTTTAGCAGGCATCTGGATGTTTAGAAATTTTAGAACAGTAATTACTCTGCTTTTTGGAGCTTGCAATGTACCAATGAACAGGGTTTTGCTAGTTCTAACTATGAAATATATCCTCCTTCTTGAAGTGTAGCCACATTCTCTACTCATTTCTGGCTGAAAGTAATAACATTTTACATGATGTTCAAACTGGACAAATGTAAATTACAACCAACCGTAATTTACATTAATTTTTTAAAAAATAGAATCAAATTTGGGATACACATTTTAGTTGGCATCAGCTGAATAATAATAATAATAATAATAATTATTATTATTATTATTATTTTTATTGTCATTGTACGTGTATACACAGTATACCCATACAACAAAACGCACTTAACACCCAAAGACCAGGTCCAACACACATAACAATCCCCAAACACACACACACCCACCACAAATTCCCCACCCCTAAACCACCCAAACATCCACACCACCACAGACCAAGTAATGCTGTCCAACAGCTCACTGATGGTGGCCCTTTAGTTCATTGTTGAGTGCAATTATAGCTCTGGGATAAAAGTAATGAACCCCCCCCCCCCCCCAAAAAAAAAAAAAGATCAGCCCAGCCTTGATGCTTCTAAGATGTAGATCTGTCGTGGATTGTAGCTGCCATTTTCAAATCTGTAAACTTGTGCCATTTTCCCCCTTGGAAACCTTCAGCCCTTTCTCTTGGAGTGGGGGGATTATATTTATCACTAATGAACTGCTGTACTGAGCTCTCCAGGGTTTCCAACCTACCTGAAAGATGCCTAAGACAACTGGGCCTCAGTGGGACCCTTTGCAGGTGGAATAGTTTGCTAGGCCCAGAGCAGCATCCTTGCTGCCCAGAGCAGCATCCTTCCTCTGAACTTCTCTTCCAAAGCATACCTTGTCTGCAGAACTAAGAGAAGACCGTTGATGGCATCAGATTGTCATGCTTGTAGCGTGTTGCTCAGATAAGATCATCTTATTCAGCAGAAAACAGTGCTGTGCACTTCCAAAGACCAATGTATGTCCCCCAAACCCTGCTTGTTCAAATGCAGGAAGGCTCAGGTGCAGCAAGCTTTTGCTGATCATTTGGTCAACAGATGTCAAGATCCTATTATCATCCATAGCTGTTGACAAGGCTGTTTTCCTTTTTCCTGCATGAGTGATCGTGCCTGTCCTAAATTACAGTTTTACACACCCAGTACATGTAGGAGAAACAATCCCCCCCGCCCCGCATCATTTTCTTTTTTTACCAGATTGATCTTCATTTCTATATATGAAGGAATAATTCTTCTACCTAGGCTCATTTCCAACCCCAGAATTTCATTTCTAGCCAGTCTGAACTCAACATTCTACTGAGAATTAGTATCCAAATATGAATGACAGGATTGAACATTCTCTCTCCTTTGGCGTATATTAGCAGGGAAGCCCCTGGACTGTGTTGCCCTGTCAGCCTCTGCTCTTCTTCCAGGTTGTCATCATGAGAGACTATCACCATGAAAACGTGGTCGACATGTACAACAGTTACCTGGTGGGAGACGAGCTCTGGGTGGTGATGGAGTTTCTGGAAGGCGGTGCTTTGACAGATATAGTGACTCACACACGGTAAGCTTGTTCTGTGGCCAAGTCCTGCCTTCTGGCCATTTGATCTTTTGCAGAAAAACACCACCAAGGGAGCATTGCCAGTGCACTGTCTGTAAGATGAGGGAGCTGAAGCAGATGAGGTCTCGGTCTCTCTCTGTCTCTCTCTCTGTGCTGCAAAAATGAAACTTCCCCCAGGCAGAGCCTTGCATCAGCCTCTGAATCCCCACTGACCTCTCGTGCAAAGGGATTCTCCGAAGGCAGGTCAGAAAGCGCCCCTTTCATTCATTCTTTCGTCCTTTGCAATGCCAGGAACAAAGGAGGAGGAAGAGGGAGAAGGGCAGACTTGGGCATCTCCCATTTTGGTTCTTAACACTGATTTCCTCAACTGTTTCTATAGCAACCTTGGAAGTTACTAAACATATTTTGTGCCAGTATCGACAGATAAAACTGTAACATAATGAAGGAGAGATGCATGCTGATTTGACAGGTTTAATTTCCAAAATGGATGCATTCTATCCCAAATCTTTCTCAAGTCCGACCTTTCCTCTGTTGAATGATAATAATATGCTGTTAAATGCATGAATGAAGTTCTTTTGACATGCTTTAGAGCAGTTCTTCCCAAATTTGGGTAAATTACCAACAATTGGGTTAACATGTTTTTTCTTTTCTTTCGACGATCCATGAACTCATTACCCATCACACTAAGGATATTTAAATTGACTTACAGATGGCCACATGTACTAAAATATATTTGAAAATCTCTCAGAGTTTTCCTATTAAAACAAAAATTGTTAAAATTACCAATGGTGATTCGTTGAAATGACATAAGGATCTTTCCATTATATTGTTTTTATTTTATTTAGTTATCAAATTTAGAAACAGCTCATCTCCCTCAAAGAGGAAATCTGTGCGGCACATTAATAAAATGTTAAAAACATAAAAACTTGATTATAGAAGTTTAAAACACAGGCAAGGATGGTTAAAATTCAACATAATGCAGATAGTCCTTGAGTCACGAACATTCGTTCAGTGACGGTTCAACGTGACAATAGTGCTGAAAGAAGAAACTTATAGCTGGTCCTGGAACGTCACTTAGATTTTCTGCTAAGTGATTTTGAATAATGAAGGAAGAGCTTTGGGAAACACTGCTTTAAAGGATGAAGGCATAATTTAGTAGTTAAATACTTCCTGTATGTTTCATAATGTACCTATATCCCAGTAAATCAGTTAAAACAGTTTCTAGTAGTTAAATTGGTCTTTCGTTACCTAACAAAATGCTATTTAGCTTCCAATGACTTTATATTCTTTAAAAGCAGAGGACAAATCTGAAAGAACAGCCAATCTAAAAGAGCATCGTAAGAATTAAAACATAGTTTATGTTTACAACTTTGCTCTACAAAGAAAAACTCAAGAGCTAAACCAGGAAAACAAATGAACAAACAAATAAATAAATAAATGTAAAGGGCAGCTGTCTTAAATAAAAGACAGCCCTTTACATATGGCCACTGTAGTTGAGCTTGACACCTGTTTTATATTTTCCACTTTGAAATCAATCGTATTCTAAAATCATCCTAAAAGTCTCAGCAGGCTAAGAAAGTTTAAGGCCAGATAGAAATCAGGACTGTGCAGATATATATCTGTGTATTCAGAAGTTTTCATATTGAGTTTTGAATAGCAAATTGCTTTCTTCTAAAAATGGGGCCTTCTCTCATTTGCTGTATGACTTTTATTTGTGAAACAAGGGTTATTTTTAAGATTGGTTTCAGCCCACATATTAAAAATTCCCCTTACTTTCGCTAAGGGCTATTTTCTGAAATATTAGTCACCAGGCCAATATTTTGGCAGGCGTATAATTGCAAACAGATGTTTGCAGAAAAGTCTTCCTTAAATGCTGTCATTAGGATTCGATTCATTAGATGCACTCCTTGATTGCTGTTTGAACATTATAGGACCTTCCTAGAAGATCTGATCAAAGTATCTGCAACTTTTACATAAGCATCATGTTGCTATGGGGTGAAATGTTAATCCTATTGGGTGAGCTATTTATGACCTGATAATTAGCCATTTCCACCTGAGTGCCATTGGGCATTTCTACCTGCTTATGCTCCAACTGGACATGGTCTACTCCCCATTCCATTTTTAGGGGTGCAATGACCTTGCGGCCTCAAGCTATCGTTGCTGCATCTGTCAGACCAGCTTTGTCTCCAAAGGTGACCTTCAGCCACTCATCTCAAAAACTTTGCATGTGCAGATGGGAGAAGGAAAAATACACATGTTCTCAGGAGCCCATCTAGAGAATTTGTTACAGAAGAGATAGAGTGGATTTAGAAGGCACCAAGTTCAGTCTCTTTTATGATACATAGCATGGTAATGGACAAAACCTTTCCCAACATTGGGAAAATTTCTGTCAACCAAAGCTAATACTGCTCCACTAGACAAATCGGCTTTTTGAAATCAGCAATAACATACTTTCTAATTTGTAAGGAATCCCTCAGGAAAAAAAAAGGCTGAGTGTTTTTCATTGTTTATTTTGAGACATTGGAAATATTTTATAGTGTTGGTTGTAGTGATGGTGGGGTTTTTTTTGAAAAACGTATCCCAGCAATAAACGTATGATGACATTTCTTTTCCTATATCACCTGCCGAATTCCAGAATGAATGAAGAACAGATTGCTACTGTTTGTCTGTCTGTCCTAAGAGCATTGTCCTACCTTCACAATCAAGGAGTTATTCACAGGGATATAAAGAGTGACTCTATACTTCTCACTAGTGATGGGCGAGTAAGTATTTGTCATTTTTTCTGGCGTTGATTTTTTTTTCTTTTTAATTGGAACCACTGTAAAGTTCAGATGACTTCGGTAACATGTTAACAACCTGTCCATGAAATGTACACTGCTTGCCTGCAGCTTCCATTATTTACCAAGAGACATGGGAAAACTTGTTCAGCCTGAATTTATACATGAACTGCCCCGGTTCATACCTCCAGCCAAATCAGACTGTGCATCAAAATCTTGACAATTCAGAATGTTGCACTAGGACTTCAATTAAAAGAAACAAACAAATGTTCTTATCACAGAGAAATATGTTAGAAACATCTAGCATATAAAACCAAGAAAAATCAAGACAAAGATACACAAATTAAGAGTTGTTGTTGTTGTTGTTGTTGTTTTATTATTTTATTTTATTAGTTCGATTTATATGCCGCCCTTCTCTAGAGACTCAGGACGGCTTACAATGCGTTAAGCAATTGCCTTCATACTTTTGTATATACCTGCTTAGTAGGGTTTTTTGCCCCCCCCCCAAAGCGGTGTTCTATTTTATACAAAGTCAGCTTATTGCCCCCACAAACCGGGTCCTCATGTTGGTCCTCATGTTGTTGTTGTTGTTGTTGTTGTTGTTGTTGTTGTTGTTGTTATTTTGTGTGGTGGCGAGATTTGCTGACACACATGCATGCAGATTTTTATAACAATTTCTTTTTTTTGCAACATTTGCCAAATGTTGTCGTAATGCACTGAAACAAATGCCCCACCAAATAAAATAAATAAAATATAATAAAAATTGAGTAAAATCAAAACGGACAGATTCATCTATCCTGATTTGCAAATTGCATATATTCAGGGAGGATATTAAACTTACATCAAAAAGAAGAGAATACCATTTTGAATGCTTTTTGGCTGGTTTCCCCTGATTTTTGCTTAATAAGATGCACACAATGCCTCATTATGTTCATTGTCTGCGGCGCACATTTTTGTCATGAACGGTTATATAACCATCTGATTCTACCGCCCCCTTCCACTTTAAAACCATCTTTTCTATATTTCAACATGCAAAAGATGGGCAAAAGTTTCCTCCACTCCTCCATAAAGGAAAATTGATCTGGCATTCAAAAATACCCATTGTTTTGTTTCCCTTTTATGGTATAAAAAGAACCTTTGTTTATGCCATGGATAGCTAGGCTGTGGTTTTATAAATAGTAACAATCATTTCTAATTTTTATTTGATCAATGTTGAATTAAGAAGCAGGAAAAAAGGCATGAAAAGAAATGCCAAAATAAGATAAATAGTGCCACAAATAAAATGTGAGGCACCATTCGTACAAACATTTAGAAAGCTTCCTTATTAATTATTTTGATAGCTCCCTGTTCTGATCTCAGACTGCATCCTGACATGACAAATGAGCTGCTAATCTGATCTAATCCACTTTAGTCCCATGACTCAAGGCTCAATCATTATTCTGCTTCAGGCACAGGAAGGGGTGGGGGGATCTTGATTGTTTTTGCCATGAATTGATAAAGGGAACCTTTTCATTTGTGTCAGGTATGAACCAAGCAAACTTTTATATATGTATAACATTAATTGATGGCATTTAAAGCCATCATCTCCCCCAGCCCTCAAACAAAGAATATAGGAAATTGAGGAAATCTCACACTTTTCATACTGCTATTTAGATACAGTTTTTATCCTCTTGATTTTATTACAAGAAAATGTTGAAAGTTGGTTGAAGCTAGTAGCAGTTCATAGTAATAAACAAGAACATATTTATTCAGTTTGCATTCTAATTTATGTTTGCATTTCTCAGTTTATGTTTCGCGAATCAATTTGCAAACCAAAAGGCAGTTTTAAAGTGAAATTTGTATTTTCCTGAATTTTATGACACATTTTCTGCTGCTAGAACTACTAATTATAGGAGCATGCAATTTGAAACCTAAATTGCGCATGGAGAGGAGTGGCAGGAAACATCCTGTCAAAATAATTCTTTCCACAAACTAGAGGAAAAGTTCCCTTAATAATAGTAAATGAGAGGTATGCAAGACAATGCAATTAAGTTTATAATCGGGCAGAAAGTATTGAAATTGTAGAAAATGAACTGTTGATATAATTTAATTGGAAGGGAAGCCTATAGCCTAATAACTTTTATCATCGTCACCTAATTCCATTTGGCTCTTAGTAAACTGCTCCATGTAGAGATGCGGTGGCTCAGTGGCTAAAACACTGAGCTTGTCGATCGAAAGGTCGGCAATTCGGCGGTTCGAATCTCTAGTGCCGCGTAACTGGGTGAGCTCCCATTACTTGTCTCAGCTTCTGCCAACCTAGCAGTTCAAAAGCCTGTAAACAATGCAAGTAGAAAAATAGGGACCACCTTTGGTGGGAAGGTAACAGCGTTCCGTGCGCCTTTGGTGTTTAGTCATGCCGGCCACATGACCACGGAGATGTCTTCAGACAGCGCTGGCTCTTCGGCTTTGAAACGGAGATGAGCACCGCCCCCTAGAGTCAGGAACGACTAGCACATATGTGTGAGGGGAACCTTTACCTTTACCTTTACCTAAACTGTTCTCTGAATACCTCACTGCTATTGGTTCCTGAAATAGTCTTCTGACAAGTGCTTCCTATTCTGCTTGGTAGAGGTAACACAGAGAGGGGAAGAAAAAATACCATTTTCAGCACTGAAAATTTATCCAGGTGATACTTTTGTTCCATTAATTGCTGGTGGCCGATGCATCTAACCATGGTCAACGATTCCAGTTGATAACAAAGTTTCTGTCCTACACTGGGAAAAAGGTTCCCCATCTAAATGTGTTAAACAATCCAAATTATGGGTCTGCTCAACAAATGGGAATACTATTCACTGTCCACTTGTTTAATTTTGCACCGCATGATGTATTATTTATTGTTCAGATAAAGCTGTCAGACTTCGGATTCTGTGCCCAAGTTTCAAAAGATGTTCCAAAAAGAAAATCACTTGTTGGAACTCCATACTGGATGGCCCCTGAAGTGATTTCAAGATTGCCTTATGGAACCGAGGTAAGCAAAACAATGATTTTACTCCATTCAGCAACATAAATTATCTTTGGAAAACAATAATCTTCTTTAAAATATTTACTGCATTTATTTAAAGTTTAAATTCAGTTTGAACCTATTTCTTCCAGTCTGGATTCAGCCTGGAATATATTAATGAGATGCATTTGATTACACAATGATCTTTGGTGGGCTCAGGATGGAGGTAATGCATCCATCCTGGCTCCTCTTTGAGCTGTTGGTGACTTACAATATCATCAATAAGGGTATCTTTCTGGATGGACTCAGGGAGTTATGAGTAGGAGGCATGATGTTAAAGAACTTCCCTTCCTCCTTCCAGACTTAGGTCCGGATAGTGTTGGTTGGATGGAATTGGTCTAGAACTAGAATTGGACCATCTGGACTTAATCCAGAATGTAGTGACAGGGACGATTATTTCATACATAACACCATTACTCTTATTATTCCACAAGGAAGACAATGAAAACCTGATTCTTTCCTTGGGGACTTGAGTCAGGATGATTGGAGTTCCTGTCCAGAGAAGCATAACAAATTTGTGCTCTCTGATTATCAATTAATGATAGGTTCTTGTTTTTTTGCTAGTAATTGCTATTTTATTTTATTTTATTTTTATTTATTTATTTTATTTTATTTGTATACCGCCCTTCTCCAACAGGACTCAGGGCGGTAAACAGCCATGGTAAAACATAACGTATAAAATTTAAAAGCAATTTAAAAAACATTAAATAATTTTGGCTATCCATTTAAAACAACCCAGGTTAAAACCAATTTCAAATTAAAATCGAAGGGATGGGATCAAGCCAGCCCGGCTAGGTGAAAAAGATGTGTTTTCAGGGCCCGACGAAAAGTCTGGAGGTCTGGTATCGTGCGTATCTCTGGGGGTAGGTCATTCCAGAGGGCAGGTGTTGCCACAGAGAAGGCTCTCCCCCTGGGGGTCGCCAGCCAACATTGTCTGGCCGACGGCACCCTGAGGAGTCCCTCTCTGTGGGAGCGTACTGGCCGGTGGGAGGCTATTGGCAGCAGAAAGGAGAAAGTCTTGTAAATAGCCCGGCCCTAAGCCATGGAGCGCTTTAAAGGTGGTCACCAACACCTTGAAGCACACCCTGAAGACCACAGGAAGCCAGTGCAGCTCGCGCAGGAGAGGTGTCACATGGGAGCGCCCCGTCGCTCCCATAATCCCCCGCGCGGCCGCATTCTGGACCAACTGGAGCCTCCGGGTGCACTCCAAGGGGAGCCCCATGTAGAGAGCATTGCAGTAGTCCAGACGGGAAGTGACGAGTGCTTGAGTGACTGTGCGTAGGGAGTCCCGATCTAGAAAGGGACGCAACTGGCATATCAGGCAAACCTGATAAAAAGCCCCCCTGGCCACGGCCGTCATATGCTCTTCTAAAGACAGCCATGTATCCAAGAGGACGCCCAAGTTGCGAACCCTTTCCGTGAGAGCCAATGATTCACCCCCAATAACCAGCGATGGCACCAGCTGGCTATATCAGGATGCCGGAAGCCACAGCCACTCGGTCTTGGAAGGGTTGAGTCGGAGCCTGTTTCTCCCCATCCAGGCCCGCACGGCCTCCAGGCACTGGGACATCACTTCAAGGGCATGTTGTGTTTTGGTTTATTGTACATCATCCAGAGCCGCATTCTTTGAACCAAATAGCCATATAAATGCTATATATAAATAAAAAATAAATAAGAAATAGTCTCTTTGAGCAGTTCCCATAACATTGATAAAAATAATACTGTCCTTCTGTTCACATGATATGTTTAACTTGGTTACTGAATTATTCATTTTCTGGCTTCATACAATACATTAATCCATAAAGAAACAAGTGGGCTTGAATTGCAGACACACATTCATGCACACAACTCCTGAACAAGGGTAAGGCTTACCAGGTTTACTTAGCATGATATATGAATGCATCTTCTAGGTCTTTATGTGACCAGAATCTGCATGTTGCGTGAACACAGCCACTGTCTGAACAACATCACACAAAAGAAAAAAAGAGCAGCTTGAGAGAAGCAGTGAATCAAGCAAATAGCCCTCAAAATTGCATAATAATTCTTAAAACAAACGGCTAAAATGGTAACTCTTGAGAAAGAAAAAGTTGAATATCCTGGTTTGCTAAAATAGGACGTGCCTGTCTGTTGCAATGGTTGTTTTCAGGTGATTGTTGAAGAAGTGCAGGATCTGGTACAGAACATTATTTATAAGAAGAGTTGTAGTGAGCCCTTTTCCATCTCTTTCTGTGCTGCATTTTTGGGCCCATTCTGAGTTTTCAAAACAACTGATGTAATTAGACATATTGAGCATAACAGCAGACATTTCAATCTTTCCACAAAGAGAGGATTGTGTGAACTCATGATCTGTGCTATCACTGCAATGTCCCACAACTGCTATCACTGTTGTATGACAATCATTGCAAAAAAGACTCATAAGACTACTGTTTTGCTTTGTATTTTACTCCATCTTTCCTGGAAATAGAGCCTGCATGAAAAAAAAAATAGAAATTGCAAGTGCCTGTGATTTAACTTCAGCTTTACTACTTTCAGGGTGGTATTTTACAACTAACTTTTAGATCTGACCCACTGTCAGTAAGAGCAGCATACAGAAAGCAATTATCATACTCTCCGTGATTCATTGAGAGTTGTCGATCATGGCTGTTCTCATTAAATAATTTGCAATAGTAGTTTGATTTGCTGGGGAGGGCTAAGTTCCTGAATTCCTTTGTTGATGTGCTTATCTTATGATGATCCCAGTAAATATTATTAGGCAGAACATAATCGGAAAATCTTCTAAATCCATTTTGGTGAGTCATTTATTCTTTAGAACAGCCAGCCTATCTTAAGATGGGCAATCTATGAAATATTAGTAGAACTCTCCAATTTGGACTGCAAACTCACCTAATTTCCAGACAGCAGCAAGGAGTTAGTATTTTCTGTAGCTAGTGGTTGCCAGGATCTTTGCAGCTGAAATCTGAGGGTCCTGCAAATTATGATAATAGCAATAACATTTATACTTATATACCGCTTCACAGTGCTTTGCAGCCCTCTCTAAGGGTATATAGAGTCAGCATATTGCCCCCAACAATCTTGGGTCCTCATTTTACTGACCTCAGAAGGATGGAAGGCTGAGTCAACCTTGAGCCAGTGAGATTCGAACTGCCGAAAGACTGACAGTCAGCAGTCAGCAGAATTTAGCCTGCAATATTGCATTTTAACCACTATGCCACCACAGCTTTTATGCTCCATCTAGATTGGTGTTGGTTTTTGTTACCATAGAAAGACTTTCCAACACCAATCATGTGGACTTTTGAGATATGAGGACAATTAGTAATAGATAAATTTTATTTCCATAGTTAAACCTACGCAAACAGGATTTTTAAGGTAACATTTTGGTAGAAAATGCTTTCAGGTGAGAAAAATAAGGCAATGTTAGCTACTGAAGTTAAACGTATGGCCAATTTGAAATCAGATATGTGTCGCCAGCATCTTAAGACAGAGCCCTGCAATGCCAACCACAAATTACCTCTCTCTTTTTTTTAAAGATAAAATAACAAGGAGAATTAAACATCAGTATAAGAGTATGTTTAATGCATCTTATTTGCACTGTAATTGGTTCTATGTTGCAGGTGGACATCTGGTCTCTTGGCATCATGGTGATAGAAATGATAGATGGGGAACCGCCTTATTTCAATGAGCCACCTCTCCAGGCCATGCGTAGAATCCGAGACAATGTACCACCAAGAGTGAAGGACCTACACAAGGTGGGAATGCTCACCTTTTCTTTGAATCTTGTGCTTATCGTTCGTCTCCAGCATCTTAGCTGAAATAGGTGGGGATAACCTGAGGCCCCAGAACAACACCTAACCCCAAACTCACTGTTTATATTCCCAGAAGAACGTAGACAACCAAGAACACTGTTTCACGCAAACAGGATGAGATGGTGCAAGTTTCCTTTCTCCCCAGGCACAAGATTATGTTGAGCCCATTTAGCTGTCTAAGTGTAGGCTTAAACTCATTTTAATCTCTGCATTAATTTATATTTCAGTAGGATATTTATATAGAATGTTCTGAGCAGAAACATTTGATATACCTGCATTTCTCCTTCCATTTAGCCATCACTCTTTTTCCTCTATGTTCTAAAAAAGGTGAACTATATGTAGCATTCAATTCTGTTAGCCATGCAAAACAGAAGATTAGGGTTTAAGGTTTAGGGTTTTGCATTGATATACTGTAATTATACTTTATATTCCCAGTTGTCCTATTGCTTATTGATAAAGAAAACAAACAATTTTTATACATAGAACTGCATTATCCCTGATAAGAATGTGTGCATGAATACTCCCCCTACCCCAATAGCATGCTTTGAATTAATAGCAGTTCCCCAAGAGGGTACAATTAAATAATAAAACCATACAAAAATTCAGAGTGAAAGTGAAGAGTTTCAGAAATATCAATCACATGCATTACATAAAATGGCAACAACAGCAACAACTACTGTTGAAAAACACACATATGGACAATGCAGCATAGGTTCAACTCAAAGCTTGGGGAAACAGGTCTCCTGCTGGGGCCAGCTAAATTTCTCCCCATGTAAATCATTGTCATGGTATGATTGAGAGCAAGTGAATTTTGGGTTAAATGAAAGACCTTTGAAAGCTGCTTTTGGCCTGCAAGCCTCAATCTTCTGAGGTGTGATTTAGATGTTAGTGTCCTCACAGTGTCATTTGGTCTTTTCCTAGGTTTCATCAGTTCTCCGTGGATTTTTAGACTTGATGCTGGTGAGGGAACCTTCACAGAGAGGATCAGCACAAGAACTCCTGAGGCACCCATTTCTGAAACTGGCTGGGCCTCCATCTTGCATAGTGCCTCTAATGAGGCAATATCGGCACCACTAAATTTGGCTGCTTTTGTTCATTCGTTTATTTGTTTTCCAGGAAGCAATGAGGTTGGGTGCTGCCAAATCAGCAGCAAGCAGTAGTGATCCAGTGAGAAATATGCCACTGTTGACATGGCTCCACACCGTGAAGGAGTCACAGTGAAGATGTAGCTTGGCTAATTCCTGACAATGTCAACAGTTAGTGCTCCTGGGTGAAATGCACCACAGTTGGATTTTTTTTTTGGCCTGAGTCAGAGCAAGAGGATTTGATTTTAAACCATCCTGTTTGGGGTGAGGCAGGAGGAACTTCCAGCATTACCCCAATGGAAGGCCAAACTTTTATTGCAGATCAAAGGAGAACAACACTTCTGCTTCAAAAGAGACACTTTTTTTCCTGAATCTAAAAAAAAAGAAAAGAAAAACAACCCAAGAAGCACTTTTTATCTCGGTTAGAGCAGTGTGATGTATTTTGAAATGAATTTGTAATTTTCTGTACATTGCTTTTGATAATTTATGTACTTTGGTGTCATAGTTGCTAGTGGAAGTGATCGGTATTACTTAGCAAGTATTAGAGCGAGAGCTTTCCTACTTTTTTATCTCTTTTGAAGAGAAACAAACTTACATGCACATGCACACAAGTGCAGCTCGGAATGTTGATTAGATTTGCTTATCTGTGCCAGGCAAACATGGCTTCATTTTGCAAATGTTCAAATTGCTGGCCAATGCTGTATTCATTCCTCCATTCCTCCACAAAAATTTCAAGATTTCAGTGTTGTTTTGAAGCGATAAGCACCTGGAAAAATCTATTCATGCTTATGGAAAAGGTTGTGTCACAATTCTGTATTCATTGGATGAAAGTATCACGTCTTTTATGGTGGTAAGCATATGATCAGTTAAGAACAACAGAGGAGAAATCGGCTGATCAAGAAGAAGTTTGGTTGGCCACCAATAACTATGACATTTCTGGCTATGTACATTGAGCTTGAAATTACAACACACTTAAACAAGTCAGTGAAAGATCTAACAGTCACATTTACACTTGTTAAGCTTGCAGGCATTAACCTTTGTTAGTTTCTTTGTGAATGGGAGTTAGTTAATGAACCAGGTTACGTGCGTCAGGTTAGTGCAGCCTATACTGAGTGACTTGTCCCATAGAGACCTAACTGCTCTGGATCAAAACTTACGGACTTGTATTCCAGCAATGGATTCAGCCAGAGCTAACATTGGATGGTGCCAGATTGAAAATGAGACCAGTTTGCAAAGCAGACCAGTGTCTGTATGGTGCTAGATGGGGTTGCTTACTCCATATGACTTCAGCTGAGTGGTTATGCTTCCATCTGAATTCCAGAAGCCCTTCCTTGTCCTGTGTTTATAAGTTTCCACCATGATTCACCATGTATCTGAGTGCCCGTCCCGGAGCTGGGGCAGAGCACTTAAGAGCATCATCCTTGCTGTCTGCAAACAGTGGCTTCATTACCAGTACTTCCTTGTGCCATCACACCACCCAAGTGGGAGTGCCTGGAACTACTGGTCTTTCTCTCCCTAAATTCTCTTCTGTCCCTTGTCCTTGTGGACTAACATCATGTCCTGTGACTTGAGGTCATCCAAGCAAATGCAGCTGCCATTGCATACTGTACTGAAAAGCCAGTATCTTCATCCATCTCTGGAATCTCTTAAAGTGGGACATTCCAAGGAGCTGATGCCTGTCCTTGTAGCTAGTCTTTAAGCTAGGCAGACCAAGGGCCTGACCTACATTCACATACCCTCGGAGGCTTCGCACACTTCCTAGTTTAGGCTACTGAATGAAGAAAGCTGTATAGCACAGAGCAGACTTTCATCGTTGCATTGCATCGCCCGCACTGCCCAACACTCTGAACTGCTCACAAGTTGTAAGTGCATAAACTGGAGTTTAGCAGCGACAATAGTTCAGCAGACACTTGGGCTTGCACACACAGTAATGCCAGTTTTGAGTCTCCTTTTGTAGCTTCACGTGTGACAGACACCCCACTCAAGGCACCTGCGGGCAAGAGAATCTCTGCTTAGTCTTAGCAACATGGATATTGCTTCATTTGACTCCGTGCCAAGTCCAATGCCTCCCGTTTATCTTCATTATTTTTATTCAGGCTTTAGAAGTCAACCACTAAGTGGGCGTTTTCTGAGTTTAAATCAAAGTGTTGTAAAATTTGGTTAATGTGTTTTGCCATACAGGAGAAAAAGCTGTCTAAATCCCTTTGAAATGTTAATTCAGCAATGGCAACTACAATTAATCTTATGTTGCTTGTTTGGTAGGTTTGCATGTTTACCATAGACCTGGAGAGATTTGCCTTTATTAAGTGCACCATAATTATTTCAGTCAGTGGGAAGGAGTTATTTATTTATTCATTATGTATAACTTGAAAGCCATGTCTTTTCTAACTTGGATTTTGCTTTTCGTTTTGGGTTATTTTCACCTGATTTCACTTGAAGAAAACTGTCTGATCCTAAAACTGATGTCTCTGGATAGAGCATTTTGCATTGTGGTGGGCTTTCATTTTATCAGTAAGTTGGTTGATACCTATTGTAATAAAAGAGAAGCCAACCCAAAAGTTAGAAAGTTGCTGATTTGTGAGTGAGTGGTTAATGAAGATATATATCTTTTTTTCCATTCTGTATATCGTTTTTTTAAAAATTCAAGTTGGAACCCCACATTACATCGTATACATTGATGCACTACTTTTCTTTGAATGTACATTCAGTCCCAAGCTCTTTCGTTAAGAGGTGCATAGAATTAAGGCACTATCCTTAGTACATCTTGGATTGGGGGGGGGGAGAGACAGGGGAAACAACATTTTGCTTCCCAGTAATCTTTTGATGGGAGGAGGCAAAGAAAGGAGGTTGTCATAATGCAAAAATGAATAGTATTACATGGTACAGTAGACAGGATTGGGGTTTCCTTCTGTGGATGGAGTGGAGTCTATTTTAAGAGGGAATCCATTTTAAGGTTTACACAAGTTATCATTTCTTTCCCATTAAAAATGGTGTGAATATATGGTGGCGCAGTGATTAGGATGCAGGCCAATTCTGCCGACTGCCAGCAGTTTGATTCTCACCAGGCTCAAGATTGACTCAGCCTTTCATCCTTCCAAGGTGGGTATAACGAGGACCCAGATTGTTGGGGGCAATAGGTTGAGTCTGTAAACCACTTAGTGAGAACTGTAAAGCAATATGAGGTGGTATATAGTCTAAGTGCTATTGCTAATTATATTTATTTATACCTGTATACAATGTAAAGGAGGGATGCGGTGGCTCAGTGGCTAAGGCACTGAGCTTGTTGATCGAAAGGTCAGCAGTTCAAATCCCTAGCGCCGCATAATGGGGTGAGGTCCCGTTACTTGTCCCAGCTTCTCCCAACCTAGCAGTTCGAAAGCACATAAAAAATGCAAGTAGAAAAATAGGAACCACCTTTGGTGGGAAGGTAACAGCGTTCTGTGCACCTTTGGCATTTAATCATGCTGGCCACATGACTACAGAGACGTCTTCGGTCAGTGCTGGCTCTTTGGTTTTGAAACGGAGATGAGCACCGCCCCTAGAGTCGGGAATGACTAGCACATATGTGCGAGGGGAACCTTTACAATGTAAGTTATCCAACTTCCAACCAATTTTGGTTGTTATACTAGGATTTCGTAAACAATTGGCGCTACATAAGGTCCTGCAATTCTGTGTTGTCCATCTTTATTTTAGGTAATTCTCAAAACTCTATTCTGGTGAATATAATTTATATTCAGGATTGATAACCCCATATGGATGATGCTGGGGTTGGCTAGAATAGTGAAGGGGTGGTGGTTACAGTTATATGCATCACTCCACCTACTGTTCAACCTTCCTCAGAGAGATTAATGTCCCAAATATGGCAGATGATGATGACTCATTGCAGTATTGAAATAATATTTGAGTATATTGCTTTGCTGTAAATTCATAATAAATTGCATCTTACTAATTATTCAGATTGTTTATATAGAAAGCTTGCACACTGTGACAAGATTTCTGACCATGATTTGCTGAACAAGCTATACTCATTTTCACATCTAGTGTTAGGACACCACCTTTTTCAGACTGTGGACCACATTTACTCTGAATGGTTCACTAGGGATGGCACACCCCAAAATCAACATGCGCTTAAGTCAGATGCTAAGTGATTTACTGTAATGTTAGATACAGTTAATTGTTTCTCAATTATTTGGTATAATTTTCTTTTCATGTATTTGCTGGAAATCTAGAAGGGCTATGGACTTCTGTTGCCCAAGTTGAGAAGGGCATATGGTATTTGAACTATGGATTATGCATCCACATGCTAAATTTATAGATACCATAACTGGGATGCAAATGTTATAATGACCACAAGATGGCAGCAAAGGCCTAACGAAAACAAAAGACTTGGCTGATATCTAGTGGTCATTTAAAGCTTTACAGGCCAGATATGGTGATGGACGAACTACAGTGGCAGATTCACTCATAATACTAAACCAACCCAGCATTAAAAGTTTTATGCCTTAAATCAAGGGGGATCAAGGTCAGCCATACTACTGTGTGGTAACTGCATTCCAAGATTTCAAATAGAGTTATTTTTCCTAGGGCAGCTGATGTTGGACCTTTTAATGCTGCTCTGAACTATTTAGAGGAAGAAAATATACTCCAGATACCTGACACCAGAAAGAAAAAATAAACTTTATCATGGCAGGAGAAAAATGTATGAAAGAGCTTTGACAATTACAACTATAAATCCTACCAAGATAATCCACGTATAGAAATCCATACTTGTTTTCCTAATACTTTTTTCTTGGCTTGCCAGGTTCCTCCATCTCTCTGCCTCCTCCTCCTTTTTCCTCTAATTTCTCTTCCTCCTTCCTTTCTTCTTGGTTTCCCATACTATTTTCTTCCTGCAATTCCTCTGAACTTCTACTCTCCTCCTCCCTTTCTAGTTCCAGCTCTAATTGTGTAGATTTAAAATTGTGTTCATAAAAATCCTGAGCATCCCAGCAGTTTTCTATTTTCACTTTCCTATCGTTCCACGTAAACATGAGACCTTCCGGCAATAACCACCTATACATAATCCCATTCTTCCTCAGCTGTAGCGTTAAAGGCTGGTAATTCCTCCTGATTTCCCTAACCTGTCTTGGAACTTGCCTCAGCACTGAAATCTGTTTTCTCCTAAATACTGCAGCTCGGTTCCGAGATTTCTTGTAGATCTCCTCCCGCACTGACTTCTTGTTAAACCTAATATGTACTTCTCGTGGGTGGTTATATCTCTTTGCATAATTAGTAAAAACCCGAAATACCTCATCAATATCACTAAGGACCGCTATTTTATCTTTTTCCAGTATTTCAGAGATAATGTCCCCTATAATCCCTTTTAAATCTTCTCCTTTTTCCTCTATTACATCTTGCAATCTTAAAATAAAGGAAGATTTTTCAAGTTCCAAAAAAATTATCTCTTCTACAGCTCTATTTACTGAAATCTGTTCACGTTCAGTCATCCAGTTGGCCTTCACATCTACCTAACCTGGTTTCCACCTCCTGTAGTCTTCCCTCCTGCTTCACCATGTCACCTCGTATTTCTTCTAACTTCTCATTAAACTCCTTAATATCCCCCCTTACCGCTCCCATTTCATCTTTCATATCTGAAGTAAGATCCTCAAGCTTTTCAAGTTTTTTGGAGATAGACTCCTGGTTCTTTATCATAACCTTCTGCATAGCTTGGAGCATCCCCTGAAGACTTTGCAAGGTGGGAGCCTTTCCCGCAAAGGTCTGATCATCTATTTTTCACCATCGCCAAGGTTGATGAAATCGGAGATGACACAACTGGAAGCATAACAACCTTTTTCCCTGTTTTAGTCGTCGTAGTTGTCGCTGTAGTTGACATGGTTGCTATTAAATCTATGTAATACCGGAATTTAAGAGTGAAAGTCTATAGGGAAGACTCTCTGACTTCTGCAAAGCTTGAATAAAAGTCCATGGAAAGAACTCCTTCTAAACTGTTTCATGAAGCAGTGCCCCATCCAGGGTAGACTCTTTCTGTGTGTGAGTGTGTCTAATGATGATGATGACACTGTTGTATTGTTTTATAAAAAATTGTTTCCATGAAACCCTGTTTTAAATCATTTCTGTATTTTGTCCTTGGTCTTTGAAGAGAAAAATCAGTGTAAGCATTTGACTGATCTGTATACTGCTGCAATAATCTGACATTTATTTATTTACTCATTTTCCAATTTATATGAAACCAGGAGCAGTTCTGGAGAGTGTACCATTATATCCGACCCCTCAGCAGATAAGGCAGCCATCAGATCTGGATTTCTAATTATTCTGATTCCCCTTATTCAATTCAGTCCAACAAACTGTACTCTTACCTTCCCTAAATTATAATGCTGAAATGAATACTATGATAAGAACTATGAGCTTTGTTTATCTAACCAGTTCCTACGTTCAGCATGCTACGATTCCACCGTTTTCTAGCAAACTGATCATTCTCGAGCTCCGGGGGAGGGAGGGAGGAAGCAGTGAAAAGAGGGAGCACCCCCTTTCCTAAAGTCTGACCAATCCTAGGAACAATGTAACCAGAACTTCAGAAGTTGAAGCAATTTGCTTTCCAATAAGGCAGGGGTATCAAACTCGCATCGTCATGGCATCATCACGTGACGTATCGAGACTTTTTTCACCTTTGCTAAGCCGGGCAAGGGCGGGGCCAGCACGTGATGCAGGGCCACGAATTTGACACCCCTGCAATAAGGAATAGATGCAGCCAGCTTTAAGCACTCTACTGGACTCCTGTATTTATGCACCATAAACATTCTTCTGGATGCTTGCATTGAACTAAGTCAGATTTGTTTTAATTGCGGTCTGTGGAATAAAGTAAAATTGACTAATTCCTCATATATTGTTAAATCCAAGCCAAACAAATCAATTTATGGCTTAGTGCAGTATATAAATCAGCACCCTGGCCCAAAGTTAAACCACCTTGAGCCACCAATAAACATCTGCACATGTTAGTCTGGGGATACTGAATTCACTGGATGGATGGAAAGCCATGGATAAATCCGAACCTCTTTCTCTAAAGAACCATCCCACAAAACAGTGACTGTGATCAGGGTTGTGACCTTCCGAAACTCTTATCCTTTACTTAGCTGGAGGCATCTCTCATGCAGAGTCCTTTTTCCTTAATCCTCTAGCATTTTATTGCATTCTTCTTTGCCTAAGATATTTTAATATCAATAAAATATTTAGTCTAAATGCTCCATATTAAAAATACTCCACATTAAGCAACATAGTTTAGGATTTATTGGTTTTTGCTGTTTACTTCCATATCTATATTTACACATCAGTTATTTATAACACCTGAAGGTTTCTGCATAGTACGATGAACATTTCTTGGTGATAATCTTGTATAATCATTACATTGCAGTAGGCATTTTTTTCAGTCACAGTACATGCAAAGTGTACAGCCCATAAGCATTTCTCACACCAGAGCTTAGCACTCTTGTGATTTGAGCAGCAATGTTCATAAAACTGTTTGGGTGCCAAAGCATTTCAATAAGCAATAAAAATATAAAATAAAATTCTCCAAGCTTTAAAACCATAGAATCTTAATCTTGTCTCTGTTTGAAATATATTTCAAACTGAGATGGGCTGAACTGGAAATGAGATGATGGGATCGTATGAGCAAGTCCTGAGGGTGTTGTTTTAATTTACCCAAATGGCATTATTCCTTTGAGAATATGTGAAAGTTGAGTAGAGAATCCTACCGTTCCTAGAGCTTTGGAAAAACAGGACTGATAACGGCAACTTCATAAACTGAAGGAGCGCTAGCGGAGGAACTGATTAAATCTGATGGAAACCCCAAGTATGGAGAAGGAAGGTGGATTTTTTGTCAGTTCCCCTTTTCCCTTGAACTTCTGCTCTCATCCTATTGTGCAAAGTCCACATAATATTCCATGCAGATTTTTCAAAGGATGTTAAATGTAGCAGAAGGAAAAAGAAATCAAAACTTTGCCGTGAGCCGTGAAGACCCCACAACAGGAACTCTGTTCCTGGACCCCTTGATCCAAGCCATGGGCTTACATTGTGAATGGAGAACTAATTAGCGCGTGTGTCATGGTGCGCCGGTTTCATCAGCCACAGCTAGCAAGGCAAAAATAGAAATGGTGAGAACTGTAGTCCAGCAAACGTGGAAAGGGAAGGTTCCACATGTTCATTTGTCACTGTCCTCATTCCCCTCACCACCATTGAGGTAAACACATTTTCAGAGCAAAACATACATTTCCATTCTCGTCTCCACCACCACCACATGAATGGAAACGATGCTTGGCCAATGTAGGGAACATTGCCTGTTGGGTCAGTTCTCCAGAGAAGATGAAGTTATTTCCCTGTTTTAAGCATTGAGAAATGGCTGTTCTTCCATCCCCTCCCTTCCCACCCCTCCCACCCCTTGAATCCCTCCTCCCATCCCCCACCCCTCCATCTGTCAGTATACAGTATATTTCACTGTGTATAAGAGGCCCTGACCTATAGGAAAAAAAGTGCTTTTGCTTGAGCTGATCTCTTTCCTTTGCCAGCTATCCCATATGTTTATACTCCGATCTGTCCCGTGGAATTTGGACTTGGTTGGCTGTCATTTTGAGATGGATGTGATAAACACCGAGGGTTACCACAATCACCAAGCCCAAGATCAAGCCCAATATGAGAGGAAGGGTTTCTTCTAATTGTTCTCTTTGATCCACTGGACATTTATGTTCTGCAGCACAGAGAAAAGAGAAGAATGAGGAAAGGGAGAGAAGTGTTATTTTGCATATAGGTATTTCTCCTGCAAAATAAAGGATTACTTTCATTTTCCTCGGAAGACTTCATGACAATATACAGATTCCTCACCAACATACACATACCTTCTCAACTATTCTGAGAGTGAGATTAAGCTGAATAGAAGAAAATGGACTGGCTTCAGGTCCCCCAGGATGTAGAATTTTGATCTAGATCTCCTCAGCCCTAAGGTGAAATTTAGCCCATTGTGTTAAAGTTGTGCTGTATGAAACCAAGGAGTAGGACAATTTTAATGGATCACAAGCCTCCTATGCCCTTGAAAGCCTGAGATGCATACTGCTTGGGTGTGATAAAATGTGCAGGTGAAGAAGTGAGAGGAAAATGTTGGTAACCGCACCCACAGCTTCCCAGGGAAGAAGCAGCACATCCTAGAGTAGGATTCAAGACAACAGCCTGCACAGTCCTGAACTGGAGGGGGAAGGGAAAAAACATTTAGACTGGCCACACTTTAGAATCTCCCAGGGCGTATCTATTAGGTTAGAAAGTTGTAGCTTTGGTCTGACAAGATTCTGCCTATCAGATGTAAGCAAATATAGAACTGCATTTGATTGGATCTCACTATGTCATCTTAGGCCTAACAATTAGGAATCCAAAGCAAGCAACCCAAATCACTATTCTTCAATCATTAGGTCTTGCTGTACTTGTATCCTTTCCTACTGCTCAAGCTGATGGGTCATTGCTTATTACCACATGTGCCAATGATAGCTGCTACTAGTGCTGTTTGCACAACCCTAGCAATAAAGCCGTTCCAATGGAGATGGAAGAATCTTAATGTCCATAACAATAACTCTCTCTGCAATTTTGTGGTTAGTAACTTCGTGCTTGATTGATTCTTTTTGTTTTTATTTTTGTCCTTTTTAATCATATGCCACCTAGAGTCACAAATCTGGGATGGCAGGTATACAAATGTGACTTATAAATAAATATAATGTAGAAATAAATAAGTCCCTATGAGAATAAAAGGGACAGAGTCTCTTTGACAGAACTCTCCTATCACGTAACCTGCCAATTGTGTGAAAATGCCTAAATTCAGCCAAGTGCATAGCTGCTGCCTTTGATAGGATTCAGCCCATCTTATTATTATCCCCTTTCTCCACACTGGATTCTTGAACTTTAAAGTATCAGAATGTGCCTTGAATCCATTCCCTTGAATTGCTTAAAAGTCTACATCTCATTCCCAAAATTACTGAAACATGCATGGGGCTGCCCTTGAAGAGCATTCAAGGAAGCATCAGCTGATGCAGAATGCGGCTGTATGGACAGTTATACATGCACCTACGAGGGTGCAGATTTTATATGACAGCTTGATGCTTTTTTAGTCTTTTGTTCTGCAAGCTGCATTGGTTGCCTTTTTGCTTCCAGGTGCAATTCAAGGTTCTAGTTTTGACCTTTGACTTATATGGCATGGTGATAGGTTATTTGAGGGAAACAACTCTTCCCAACTAATTTATCCATCCCACCACGTCAGGCAGGAGGGGTAGGCTAAGGTTCCCGTCTCCAAGGAGATGCATCTCATAAGATCCAGCGACATGCCTTTTGTGCTGTGGCCCCAGCCCTCTGGAACATCATTCACCCCAAAATGAGGTTAACCTCATCTCTGTTAATCTGGCAGGCATTTAAAACATGTTTTTTTTTCACCAGCCTGGGAGATCCCAGGGGGAGTCTACAAGGTAGTTGTGTGAGATTAACTCATGTTAGTTCGCCCACAGTCTTGGATTTTAACTGTTTTATTTTATTTAATTTTGATGTTTTTAGATAGTTATGGAGTTTTTGACTGTTTTGCTGTACACAGCCCAAAATGACATTTTGCGAGATGGGCAGCTATACACGTAAATATGATAAGTAAGTAAGTAAGTAGGTAGGTAGGTAAGTAAGTAAGTAAATGCAATTCAACTATTCAGTGTGAGGGATTGCAGGGAACAGAGGAAATAGGCCTATTTGTTGATCAAACATGTTTACGGAAGAAATAATGGCTGTACTTGAGAATAAGAAAACAAACTGGAGGAAAACCCTCATCATGAGGTGATCACTTGGGAAAGAAAACAGATTTAAAAACCTTCAGGTCGGGAAGCCATTTGGAAGAACAGTATGAGTTCACTAGCTTGCAGACAATATCTAGTCTCTCCTGTTGTCTTTTAATCTGCTGGATCCTATATGCTCATCTTTGACTTTGTTGTGGTAAAAAGTTATTACCTGATCTGGTGCAATCCTCTTTTTTCCCCCTATTGTCTGCTTTGATTCAGCTTACAATTCTCAAATAGCCAGAAAGGGGGAAAGACCAGCAGGACAACTGTAAATGGCTAGGGTCATTTAAAATGTTTGCCTTTGAGAAATAAAATGAAGACACACAGACAAATCCAGCCCTGGAACTCAGTCAAACTCACCACTGATTATATTGCTAAATAGAAGAGAATCACGCATTTTTTCTCAAAGGTTTTTTTTTTTATGGACAGTTGTGGCCCACCAATCAAGAAACTTTAGAAGTAGTAGGCATTTTTGCCCAAAGCTCAGGGTCAGTCCTACCACTAGGCAGTGTAAGGCAGTTGCTGCAGGACAGATGCTAAAAACTGCTGGTAAAGAAGACAAGAGCTGTTTTCAAGTACCACTATAGTCCTTTGCAGTCTTGATGGAAAATTCAGAAAAAGAGAGAAAAATAACATATTGTCCTTTACCTCTGCTATAAAACTATCTTGCAACATGCCTGCGAAAGCTACCTGCTTAAAATGCATACTTTACTCAAATTAGAATACCAACACACTAAACATCCCTCAAAACTTTCTAAAATTCACTCTTTTTTTCAGACTATTTTTTTTTAATGTAGGAAGACATGCTACACCGCTCTTGAATTTCTGGGATTACAAAATGGAAAAAAAGGACACACTTTCTGAATAATTTAACATGTCAGCTAAAATAGCCAGGCTATATATCCTGAGGTGCTATTCTTGTATTGCAGTAAAAACTATAATGATAATGCTTTTGAGTTGGATCAATAAGCAATAGAGAATTTGCCCAGGGGACATGAAAGCATATGTGGAAATTTCAATTAGGAGTCAGTCCACTATACAAGCCAAAGTTGCACATATGTCTATTTTACAGACTGAGAACTACATAAAGTTCATTATATAAAATCACAATTGAATTGAACTAATGTCAAGAATTCAAAAAGAACAACAACTGAGCAGAAGGTGGACAGCAATTCCCACTGTTGAAGGAAAGGAAAAGGAAGGGAAGGGAAAAAAGGAGGAAGAGAAAAAGCCACCAAAAAAATCACATTTTTTCCTGTTAAAAACCTTTATCATAAATTGATGCAACTGTAGTGCAGTCCACCACCACACTTTGAAGTAGCATCAAACCGTCATATAAAATGGGTACATATTGGAACTAAGGTGGGGATGAACATGGATTTTAATTATTAATCAGGGAAAACAATTATAGCATAACCAACCTGAGACCTTGGATCAAACAGTTGATTATGATGCCAAATTTCTGATTTCTCTAGCAACAATGAATACTGAAGACAATTAATCCAAAGAACTAACTTCTTCAAACTCAGATTAGCAAGATTAGTTTGGAAAAATTGCTATAATAACAACAAAAATTACAGCAAGTGCACTTTGCTTTCATATAGGAAAATCAAAACAGATTTTTAATTCCTTCACACACTCTTGATGCAAGAAAGAGGAGGCTTTCCTTCCTTCCTTCTTTCCTTCCTTCCTTTTTCTTTCTTTTTCCTTCCTTCCTTCCTTCCTTTCCTTCCTTCCTTCCTTCCTTCCTTCCTTCTTTTTCTTTCTTTCTGCCAGTCTGAACCTGAGATTATTTACAAAATGGTTACTAGCCGCCTTACCATGATGATAACTAGCTCAATGACTTTAACTTGCCCTCCTGTTGCTAGTCATCTGCATTTTCCAGCTCCAGATTTTCTACTTCTTTTATGATCACTTCCTTCCCTTTTAATGACATGATCTATTCCTTTCCCATTCCTTCCGTGTTCCCACTGCTATGTCCCTGCTTACCTTCCTTAAATCTCAACTTTGCCTTCTGAATAATCATGAAAATAATCAAGGGGTTATGATGGGAATTTCAGGGCCATCAACAATGTAGCATTTAGCACTCTAGTAATAAAAAATGCAAAATCCATACTAGAGAATATTACAAACATTAAACCAGCAGGACAGCTACTATACATGTGGAATTTCATAAACCTCACCAATGAATGATTTTAACATCAGAAAAAAGGGAGGAAAGACCAAGCAAGTTGATTAGACTTTACTAATACTTTACTAATACTCATAAACCCAGGATAGTATAACAAATCCCTACTCAGTGCTTCTGCTTATCTATTAAAAAGCATACAAAATAGACTCACAATATACAAACTGTATGATTTTATATACAATACATTATTTAGGAATTTATGGATCCCTTGTCAGAAGATTAGATAGGCTAATTATTATTAATCATGGTAGAAACATAGTTCTGAAGAAACCTATCATTTTCAATTGTCAAGAGAAATCCCCATCTCCTTCAGCATTCCACTGTTGAAGAGATTCTAAGGTTTCACTGAAATCTGCATTCCTATCATTTCTCCCCCATTGATTCTACCCGGCCCTTTAGAAATACAGAGAGTATCTGCTTCATTCTTAAAACATCTATTTTATAGAGGGTCAGGCTCTTCCTATTCAGAAGGAAAGTATCTCTGGACAGCTATCATGGGAAGTTAATAAAAACAAAACTGGCAGGATTGTTAGCACTGGATTTAGAATAGCAAGAAGTTTGCTTGACTATTTGGATACTTAGCCTAATCTATCAGGGATTTTCTTACAACTTCAGATTCTTGATCCTTATTTATGCACACTGGATTATAACATCCATGCACTGTTACACCCGCACACGACAAACATTTAATAAATCCTCTATGGTTTGCCAAAACATCCTTGAGCCAGAGGAATATATAAAGTATGCATTATATAAAATAAAGACAGTGGAAATTTTCACTTTAGGATCGTAAACATTTTGCCAGAATAGTGATGAATCTATACCTACTGAGAAATAAAATCTCTAACTACCAGTAAGCAAAACGCCCCCAAAAACACAAACCTTGAAAGAAGGCATTGTGGAATGCCATTGGAGATAGTTTGCTCTTCATTAGGTGCCATGTTTCCTTGGGTCACTCTGCCCTATGCTTTCTTTCAAGGCAACGCCTTGCTGATATCACTAATCTAACATCAAATTTTTCAGTGAGTGCGCTAGACACACCATTTATTTTTTAAACTAAAAGAAGGAGCCTTCCCCCATTGAAGAAAGTCTTCATCTACGATACGAAATCCTGGTCTTTATCCACCCCAAACTTTCACAAAAACTGCTTGCTTCCTCAGTCAAGAGAGTCTCCATTGACTTTCCAAATTGCATCTATAAATTGATCAGCATCCAAAGGTCCCTTACCTTCACTGAAAACAAAATCAGAGCTGATGTCAAAGGGCTGGAGGCGGACCTCTGACAGCAAGAGAACAACTGATTTTTGGTGGTCACCGGAGCTTAAGGTGATTGTCTGCTGAGCTTGACATTCATAAGACTTCCCAGCTGGGGTGACTAAAACAGAGAGGTGACGTGTTGTGACCGTGTGTTTCCCCGCTGTCAAGAGGAAAATATTATTATTGGATGACTATCATACTTTTTTTTTCTAGATCAAATGATTATTTAATTCAGCATTCCATGACCAACTGCATTTAATATATTTTATAAATACCTTCTCCACATCTGCAAGGTTTTAATAACATCAACATTAAAGACTTCAGAAAATGTCTAAAGAACAAGAAATTTGATCAAATTGTTCAAAAAATCTTTTCCTTTGTTAGAGACAAAAACGTGGACAATGAATATCAACACTGTCTGTAAATATGCATTTTGTATGTTTGTATGTTTTTAGTCTTTTTTCACTTCGTCTTTTTTCACTTTTTTCTTTTCCTTTTGTGTATTCTTTTTAATATATATATATATTTAGTTAATATAAATATGAAAAGTCTATTTTTACAAATCAGATAAAGATTGGCATTAAGAATTTGCCCAGTCTTCTGTGTTTGCAGGAAAGAAAAATAGTTTTTCTATTATATTTAGAGATTTTAATATGTGCTCTTACAAATTAGGCTGTAATTCTAATAGACAGATATTGGAAGGAACTAGATAGCAAGAGAGAGCTGAACAATATTCAGATGAACAGACATGTTCTCTCATACATGTCAGGAAACATTCACGCTGTTGTACATGATTAGAAGCATAAAACCTTAATTTCCGTTTTCATGACATTCCTCCAGTCCTTGTATTCAGAACTACATAGCACAATGTGATGAAAATTGTTAAATGCATAAGCAAAAAATGCTTTATTTCCCATTAGGATCCTAAAATGATGCTCACAGTCCAAACACCTAATGGCTTATGCTGATGACAGCAGCTATGATGATCCCACAAGGAATAGCAAGTCCTAACTAGAAATTCAGCATTACCAGCAGTGCTATTATTAGCTTTCTATGACTAGATCCAGCTTGAAAAAAAAAAAAACCACACCACCCTTTTGCAGATAACATTCCCAGGGAATCACGCTCCACCATTCATGTAGTCACATGTAACTCCTTCAGAGCAGCATCACAAATGGGTCCTGAGTGGCTGGATGACTCAAAGTACTGCTGATGGGGCAGAATTGGACCTAAAAAACCCAGATGGCAAGTCCTATTGGAATGACCTCTGGACATTGCAGATCACAACTCACAACTCACAACTCTCGTCATACATATATGCTTGTAGGAATGAATGGAACTGTAGAATGATTCATCAGAAGGGGAAACAGAAGGTCTGTATTATCCAATACCCTCTCACAAAAAATATCAATTTTCCAAAGTATAGGAAAAATGGACCGAGTAGATAAATAAGCATAATGCAAACATTTAAAACTGAAAATGGGGGGCGAATTTTCAAAATATAAACAACCCGTATGATGAAAAGAAATGTGAAAATCTTAATAAATAAAATTGGAATCAGAAAGAGTAAAACAAAATATCCTGTTTTTGTTAAAATCGACTGCACCTGAACAACTACTCATCTAAGAGTAAACACAATTCATTCAACAGGATTTATTTTGGAATACAAATGTAAAGAATTACACTGAACGGCTTTAAAAAAATCCTGATTTTTGTTGCATATCCAGTCTGACCAAACTATACATTCACATATAATGGCCAATACTAACTACTGTGTTATATGTGAAAGAGAAGGTGCATTTCAAGTCACTCAGAAAAGATACCATAGCTTTCTCTATACATTATTTTAATGTAAAATAGACTTTTCTTCCTAATTAATACTTAGAAATAGACAAAGATTTAATGATCCAAATTACTCAGGAACAGATAAAATACAGATGGGTACGCCTTGGGCATGCTTCAATGCAGCAACGGGGGCGGGGGAGAGAACATACCCTAGAATATTCTGCACTGCAGAGGTGCCCAGTGACAAACAGAGGCACCAAGAGGAAGCCCATAAGAAAGAAACACAAAGAAATGCAATGGTAACACCGACCATTAATAGAAGCCACCCAAATAGGTAGAAAGTGGTCATATTTTAGAGCATAGTAATTACATTTGAGATGTGCAGCGTCTACTAACCGTTATCTATATTAGATTGCTTAAATGTTCAACACCCCCCCTCCCAAAAAAAAGAATTACCAACTCCAAAATCCAAGTAAAGGCAATCATAAAATAAAATCAAAATTATTCTAATTGCCCTTCAGGGATTACATGAAACTCCCTTCTATAACTGTCCACTCCAAACCCAACACTGCACTAAAAAGTGCTGGGCCCAAGATTAGAGTACAGAATGCTTCCATCATTACAAATGGGTTTACAGTAATCAGAAATGATTTACAGATGCCATCCCCTAACAAGCAGTATAACTGTTACATCATTTGGGCGAATAGTTTTTTTTTTTTTTTAAACTTTAGCTAAGTAATCCTTGCTCAGGGATTATTATTTTTAAAGGTTTTGTTTTAATCCTGATTTATTTGCTTCATAATGCTTAGAAATGAAAAAGGTATAGTCCCTTAAGAGTGGACTGATTTTATTCTTTTACAAATTCTGGAAGTTTTTCTTCAATAGAAAAGGGGCTTTCTAATATTTTATATCGATTTAATTATTTGGTTCCATCTTAATATGTCAAAAGGGTAATGCCAGGGCATCGAAGCCTAACGTAACACTGTTTTTATATGAACTATAACTCCCATCAGCTTCATTTTAACCTAAGCACGACTTACTACTGATAGTATGGGAGCTTTTTTTTTTTTTTTCTCAGGATCCAGGCTGATCGTCGGGCCAGGCATCAGTTTGTTCCAAAGACACACAAATCTGCGCCTGGCCTGGGGGGCGTATAGTATGGTTGGCTGGTTGACAGCAAGGATGCCCTTCTTGGAAAAGCTCAAGGCCATCCGCAGATTCTTAAAACCAGCTTCGGAAAAGGCCAAAGGCCAAGCCGGGCCCCGCTTCAAGCGGGATCATTGTCCACCCACAGCTCGGCCAAGAAGAGAATCCAGGCCCGAGTCGGCTGATCTGATCGAGAAAAGAGATCTGGGGTGAAGGAGGAGGAGGAGGAGGAGCCGTCGGGGAAACGCGGCCGCCCGCTTTATCCGCACTGCGGGCCGGGGAGAGGAGGCGGCACCGGCCTCAGGCCTGAGCCAGACGCGTTTGGAGGGAGACGTGGGCGAAAAAAAAAAAACAGGGGTGGGTATGAACCAGCTGGAAATGATTCAGGCTCCCTCCCGCCGCAGCAGCGCTTTGCAGAGACTTCGTGGTTTGCAAGCAAGGAGGCCAAAGTCGCTCGTGAACCTGGGCGGCTCTCCCGTTCTCTCTTATCCTTTGCCTACCTCTGCCTCGCCATTCCCACGGCCCTCGGGTCGGAACGAGAGGCAGTCCCAGGCTTTTCTAACCGGCCACCCCTTGCCAGCAACTACCTCGTTTTATCCTTCTCTCCCCACCTCACCTCCCTCCGCCCTCAGGCCTGGCTTCGGCCGCGCCGCACTTACGGTTCACGGCGCCTTTGAAGTAGGTGCTCTCGCTGCTGTCGTAAACGAACTGGACTTTGCTCATTTTCCACCAGGCCTCGGGGTCAGAACTTTTGTTACGCGTCTCCTGTCGAGAAAGGTTAAGAAAAGACCCAAAGTCGAGGCAGGGCAAAGGGAGCCTCGCCGCCCGCCCGTCCGCCCGGCCTGGCCAAGCGAACATTTATTTTCCCGCGCTCGCAGCTTTCTGTGTGGCTCGGCCGCCCTCCCGGGAGATTCCTCGGGGCAGAAGGAAGGAGGAGGTTGACTTGATCCGTCGGCTGCCTTCTTCGGCGCCTTTAGCGACGGCGTACGGTCGAAATAATAATAATAATAATAATAATAATAATAATAATAATAATAATAATAATAATAATAATAATAATAATAATAATAATAATAATAATAATAATATCAAGCTAGGGTTGGGGCGTCTCTTTATTTTATTTCTCTCTCTCCCACTGCCGATTTTTTTTCCTCCCCCCACCCCCCCCCGGGTTGATTCCTTCACTTTTGGTTTTTCTCGGGTCCTGCAGGTGATTCTGCCTCCCCCACCCCGCGCCCCCATCCACTTCCCCGGGATTTCCCACCCTCCACTCCACCCCACTCCCAGCCGAGGCTCTGCTTCGAGGCGGACCTTTGGCGGTCTCCCCACCGATACCTTGACAAAATAAAGGCTGAGGGTGTAAGCTCTGTTGAGCCACGAAATGTGGAGCTCGGATTCGTTGCTGCTGCATTTGCCTCGCTCCTCGGCTCCGCGGGAAAGCGAGATGTAGGCTTGCTCGGTGATCGTCTGAAGGCACAACACAACACAAGACACGGGTGCATTAGGTCTCGACCCCCCCCCCCCCACACACACACACACTTCCACAAACAGCATCGGGAAAAAGAAGTGAGATTTCTTCTCCCCCCTCCATCTCCCGCTGCCCAATATAATAGATAATAAGAATATAAATATGGCTAGCTTCAGCTCCCCACAATGGGTTTGACGGAAACGTAACCTTATTTACTGTACCGCCCGAGATGTAATAATAATTACCCATAATAAACCCATCCTCCCCGCACCTCCGCGCCCCAGGGACTCGAGATGAGTAATTATATATTGTCATTCCCTTTCCCATCCCCCCTCCGATATGAAAAAGAAAAAAAGATTGAAGTAAACTTTGTGCACTTTCCACGATTCAAAAAAAAAGTCTTTTCTGCAGCGAAAGGAGAACAGGAGCGGGGGCAGGACAGACAACTCTTTGCAAACTATATGTACACGGGGGGTGGCGATGCTTTAGCTGCAGTTCCCCCGTGTGAGTGACAGGGAGGGGGAGAAAGCGAAGTTGCATTGCCTTAGCAACATGCCGCTTTTAAAAAGGCTGCGATTATATTTAAGAATAATTCGAATCTTCCCCTCTTCTCTGTCTCTCCCCCTGCGCGCGCACGCACACACACACAACACACACACACACACACACACACACACACACACACACACAATCAAGCCTAAGCCACAGCTAACCCCCAAATATTGAAATCCATCCTTCTCGCGCTTTAGATAGATGATATTCAAATTAAAAGAAGAATCTCACATCAACAAAATTGCTGGCCCAGATCTCGTAGGGGACGACTAATTTCGCAGCGAATTCCGCCATGAGGCAGGTTGTTCCGTTTTCCCGAACTACAAAAATAGCCTTTTCGGGATTTGGAGATAAGCCCGAAAGATTTTCCACTTCTTGTTCTGCCAGCCCACCAGCTAGTGCATCTGTTGGGAGAAAAAAATAAGGAAAGTGAAGCAAGAGGATTCAGATTTACGTTGCTGAAAAGGGGGGGTTTCTCTCTACCGGCAGTTTCTGCCTGCTCTGGGCACGAAGTTAAATCAGTTAGAATTTCTCCAGAGAACTCCAGCGATCTACCTTCCCCGGGGCGGTGGGGACTGGAGGAGGGAAGCTATTTAGTCGCATCTATTTTTCTTACACACAGGACACACAAGCGATCTTTTTCTGGCTATTTTCCTCCCCCCTTTCCCCACATCGAGCTGGGGGAAAAAAGGCGAATAGGCGGAACATTTTCGAGATCGGCGGGATGTGAGGCGAGTTCCTGCTAAAGGCGGGAAAGCATGTACTCACGGAAAAGCAAAAGCAGTCCCTGCAGTGGCGGGATGGTTCCCGAGGTTTCACACCTTCTCCGCTCCATGCTCCCCAAGCCGAGCCCGCAAGGAAGAAGGCAAGAGACGGGAAGCCGCGTGGATGGGCTCCCCTCGCCCGCTCCCGCTGCTGCAGCGTCGCTGCGCGGAGACGAATGCGCCTCGGTTACTTTTCCGAGCTCCGAGTGAGTGGTGGGGAGGCGGGGTGTACGTGGCAGGCCGGCGGGAGCTGTCCGAGGTACTGAACTCCACCGTGGTCTTCAAACGTTCCCCAGCTGGTTCCGGGGAGAGAGCTGTCCAGCCTACCGTCCCACAGCTCGTGAGTTGCCGCAACTTCGCTCAACAGAAAGTGGAACTTCAAAAGTCCAATGCCAGAGATGGCTGGTAAAGCACCTGCTTCGGATTAAAACCTCTGCCAGCGTTGTCTTTGCTTTCCTTGCCCATCCACTCCCCCAGATCATTGTCTTCGCCAGGCAGCTCCAATTGTCTTGAAGAAATCCAACTACCCATTCCTTCTCCCTCCATTCTTCTTCCAGAGGACGCCTCTTTTATTAACTTCACAAGATTGCAAAGTTCAAAATACTCTTTCCTGATCCTGTTTAAGATAGTGGCTCTCTTCCTACACATACACACACACACACATTCACATACACAAAGCCTGTTAAAATGCTGCTTGCAGTAGTTCTTTAGCCAGATTTTGAGGCTGTGCACCTTAAACATAACCTTATAACGTGCTTATGAAATTCTCCAGTAATGCAGAAAATTTATACTAGTGAGACAGGAAAAAACTGAAAGATCAGCAAAGATGCACACAAAGGGAAATAATGTGTAGAGGGGGAAAAGATACTCACTGATCTGAAACCAAATGGGATATGGTGTCCTTCCAAATCTCTCTCTCTTTCTTATACACACTACTTAGCCAGATAGATATACTTAGCTTAGAGAGAAATAAAGGAGGTAAACTCAGAAGACAGTGCAAGTGATCGATTTAAATGGAGACTCTAGTCTTTAAACATTGCTCCAAAGATACAACATAATGTTTTGGGATCTATTCATTCATTCTCTTAAAGTGTCAGATTGGCTCAGATTGGAATTTACCCGCAGTATTATGAGTATGAGCTCAATAAGGCTTATTGCCAGAAGACTGCATATACGCTTGCAGCGATGATGCATTTCTGATCTATTATAAAAAGAACACACATGAACATAGCTACCTCATGACTGGGGTTTAAACTAGAACCCAGCAAACCCAGATCCAACTTTCCAATTGACTATGCAGCTCACTGGGTCTTTGAACCAGTTACAGTCTCACAATCTTTCTTACAGTATTGTTGCAGAGTACTGTGAAGGATGATGTAATGCAAATCACCTTAGCAGAAAGACAATTATAAATATGATTAACACAATAAAATCATCACCAGGCCAGCCTTTGCATTTATAGGAGTTGCTGCACTAGTATGATCACTGCTTTTGAGAATTGCCTCCATTGATTTTTCTGATGGAAGCTAATGTGATTGTGGAAGCAAACCAGCACACAGGGAAGCAGAGTAAGCCATGATAGATAGCTTTGCTCAGTAGTGTGGCTCCTCCTTCCCATAATGACCACTCCCTAAATCAACTCATATCCTAGCCTCCTGTGGATATAAACCTAGGTATTCATGCCCACAGAATCAAAGCATTATTCTAGTGATTACTACTAATAAATATTTTGGCAAACTCAGTATCGAATTTAACTGTTAATATTTTTCAATTCTCTTAAACTTGCAATATATCCACTCGCCAAAAGCATATATATTAGAGGTATATAATTTGATCTCCAAATAATTTTTTCCACTCCAAGTAGAGCACTTCCTTGAATTTTAAAAAGGCACATAGCATTTGAAAAGTAGTTCTCTAAAGCTGCACTTCTATGCGTATCTGCCTAGGGAGCATCCCAATTAACCAAATACACAGTACATAGGTAAGTAGTAATGCTGTATTTCCACCTGGAAGGAAATGCCATTGAACTCAGTGGAATTCATTTTTATGGATAGGATTGCGCTGGGAAATACAAAATGTTATATTTAATTTTGGAGTGTAATAAATTGTTCTTTGTTTGTGCATTCACCACTGGTAGAAAGCCATTGCTGTAAGGCCTAAAATTATATCAGGGCATCAAATCAAGCACTTCATAAATATCACATTTAGCATGGAGTGAAAATCCAAAGTAAGATTAAAGTCTTTTAAAAATAAGATTATATTTTGTAAAAAAAAAAAAAAAAAGAAAAAAGAAAAGAAACCAAACCCAGATTTCCCTCTACCCACCCCCATGTTTCACCACTGAGTGTTTTTGCGGCAGACATTAGGAAGCTAAAATCTGCTGCAGCCAGAGATGCAGGAAAACAATCCAGTTCAATTAATTTTGAAGTTCATTGATCCTAAATATATAATGGGTTAGAATTAGTTAGTGTCACAATAAATGAGAAAGACTAATAATCAGTTAATTATCCTGGGGATATAATCATCACCTTATGATACTTTGTATCCAAGAACATAATCCCCCTGTCCTGAATGCAGGTATTCTAAATGATTTTTTTTAAAAGGAGTTATCTGATATGGTACACATGTCTAGGACAGATGCTTTTTCTTTATTTCCATTTTTCCATGCCTTAAATCTTGGAACAGACATTCTTCCCCCTAATAGTTATATTTGAAAGATTTCCCAGAATTTAAAATGAATAATTTAACAGAAATGCATCAAAAATGTTTGCAAAGATATATACTAGCATATTTAATATGCTCTTTAAAAAGTCTTATAAAAACATTGACACATGGTTGAACTATAGCAAGTTCAATTTTCAAGAGCAAAGACTGAAGTGTCCAATATCCTAATTTTAAGAGTTATTTGACCATCTATATTTCATATTTTTATAAGATCAAATTACAGTTAGCAATTATCATTTTGTGCATATTGCATGCCTATGCATCTTTTCTGAAAGACGTTGGCAGGTTATTGTTAGTAGTATAGTATTTGAAAGGCCACATTAATCCATACTATATGGTGAAATACTGCAGTAGACTGTTTTTAAAAAATTATGTCACATAGTAATTTTGTTTTGGAACTTTTATTGATCCTGTAGATATTTCTTAAATCCATCTATGATTAAAATCAACAAGGCAGGTAACATAGGAATGTTTTCATGACTGCAAAGAGATTGATATGTTAATGTCCAAAGGCTTTGCTACTCTTTCTTTTTTTGAATGAGCATTCTGACTCCGTGAATTCCATTTGGGAGACTGCTTAAACATCTGGATTGCACAGTTCTGTAAAAGACATGGAACTAAATCTAGGGTTGGATTTTGCTTAAAATGTGATTTCCAACTTTTTTGGTAAGTTCTCTAGAAATAAATAGCTTTAACAATTTAAAGGAAAAAAAATACAAAGGAAAACTTATTAAGCAACCAGAAATTTTCTTAAGACTATTGTCACTTTTTGTTGCATTTGTATATATTACTGCTGACTGGTCAATGGCTGTAAACAAATGCTACCATTGTTCCTATTGGGAAACTGTGGTGGCCAAATCAAGGCCTCTTCATTATTAAAGTCAGGATGCTTTGAAAAAGAGAACTGGACAGAGATGTTCCAAGCTGTGCCAATTTGTACTGCAAATGGGACAGAAGGAAATTAACCATGAAGAAGCACATCTGAGCACCAGTACTTTCATACCCAATTGTTGTGAATGACAACCATTATTATATCATAACCCTTTAGTGATTTCAGTCCCTTGTTGGAATTTGGTGACTCTGCCAATTCCTTTCTTTGAAGGGAAAAAAGGAATGACAGAGGGAATAGAACAAGCAAAGCAGCCGTATTTTCTTCAAAAAATTAAAATTTAAAATTCTGTTCACTAATGAGTATTCAGATTGCTTTGGACACCCAAGAAATATTGCCATGTTTCTTTTAAACCCAGTGATTGAGTCTTCACGAGATACCTGCTTCTCTCCTCTAATGTAAAGAGGATTTGATCAAAAGAATATTATTTCAGATGGTGCAATGGGTGCCATAGTCCAACCTCAACCACAATAATACACCTATCTCAAATCTCTCTGTGGAGCAAATCTACATGGAAAGTAATAAGTTAAAGAAGAATGACAGAAGGCTTCCTGCTTTTCTCATATCAAAACATATTATGATTGAAAAACCAACAGTTTAAAATACCTCTGGATTGATACTACTGTTCTAAACCCCTTAGAATTCCTCATTTTGATATGAACAATTTTCATATGATATGATATGGAGTTGATATTTGCATCATAACACTTGTGATAAGAACAGGTTAATTTCTTCCCATTTTCATTTTCTTTAGTGCACTTCTAGTTTGTTTTCAAGGGAAGGAATTTTTTTAATATTAATGGTGGATTAGTTAAGAAAGTAAAGTAACTAAAATCTGGATCTATTCACAAAAATCTATACTTTTAACCAAAACCAAACTAAATTTAAGATATTGCAATTCATATTTGCAGAAAACATAAAGAAATCTTCCTTTAGCATCCTGTGTCATTTGCAAGCAGATTCTGAATATAAATGTTCTCACACCCTGTATAAAATGTAATGTCATCGGAGGAAAAATACAGGCCATTAAAATAAAGCATTTTTATAGCTACCTTTGGTGCAGGAAACCAAATGTAGCTATAAATGTCAAACATTTACAGATCAGCACACATTTTAAGCAATGCAATTGCTTAATGTGTTGGTTAATGTATGTAAAGAATTCTTTGTTTTTACTCAGATGAAAAGAAGAAATGGAGGAAGAGGAAGAAGAAGCTGCCGCTTTAATAAACTTCCTGTATTTTCTTTATACTGTAGTTTACTAAAATGGCATCCTTTACACATAAGAGCTATTATAAATTCACCAACTCTCTTTCTCTCTCTCTCTCTCTCTCTCTCTCCCTCTCTCTGTAAGTGTGTGTGTGCTATGGGGAAGTGTAGAGTGGAGCAATGTATATATAGTTCCTTTTCCATATTGTCTATTATTTTAGCTGATCTGTTTGCTAAGTCCCACCATTCAAAGTCATTTATTATGCAATATGCTATTTGTGAACATATATTTGTGAGCCAGGCTTTCTCAACCAGTGTCTGCAGCTCCAAATGGGAAAAGGATTCTGGCTAAACGATTACAGATTAGCCTTGGATAATTATTTTTATCATCTGCAAAAGGCAAGACCAACTTTATTTCAAACTGCTAATCAAATTCACGCCTAGATTCCTCATCAACTTTTCATTGCTCATTGTCAACTACGTACCTCTGCACTGGGGAACATTCTATCTCAGCTCTGCTCTTTCAGTAGACAGCTTAGAAGAATTTTTCTCTAATAAAAGTGGCAAATGTTGTTTATTCTTGATTATTCTTCCATTCTCTTTTGTGTTTCTCCCCCTACTTGTCTCAAGTAGTGTCTCAATTTCATCTACCCACAGCCTTTTGACTAACGGTCAATTGACTTGGCACCATTGATTGATTTTTACAAATGAGAGATTTATTTGTACCACATATAAAGATCTTATTATTTATTTATTATTTATTTATTGTGCTCCTAGACTGCCCATTTCCCTCAATCTTGATTAACAGAACAATTCTAATTAGCAGACATTCCATCACTTCCAAATTCCTGCCACTTGGATTATGGTAGGAATGACAAAGCATGTCTTCTTTTCCCTCCTCCTCCTTCTTTTTAAACACTTCCCTTTAGAACCAAAGAAGTGTAAGTTAAATGGATTCAGAGTTCTGGGGGGAAAAAAACACCCCAAGGTTGAGGGGTGGGCTGCATCCGTAAATCAATAGCAAGATTAAATGGGGCAATAGGAGATTACAAAAAAAATGTATACACCTGACATTTCCAATGACTATTTTTCCTGAGTTGTGGAAAACAGTCATTCCCCCCAGTGGGTTGGGGGGAAAAAATGAGGCATGGATGACTTTAAGAGATCTGCCAAAGGTTGAAGGTTCATTGTTGTTAACATGTTTTCTAAGCAATAGCAGATGACAAATAATCAGGAATTCACGCAACTGTCAAACTACCGTAGACTAGATCAAATGTATTTTCTGCCTCTAATGAATTCAAATGACAGCCAGATTTCCTTTCCCCAAGATGCTATCAGAAGAAGCAAATTCCTTTGTTCATTCCTTAGCATCCTACATTTGTAGAATGAAGCCTATCATCTCCAAAGCTTAAGCCATCATAGAATCATTGTTCCAATTTCTTGTGTGATTTCTCTGGACAATACTGCATTTTTCAAAACATCCACTTCAACTGTCCTTGGTAGGATACTGCATCCAGACATCTGACATACTAGGGAGAGACACTACGCTGTTTACAGTGGGTAACTTTTAAATGAGGCAGTTGGTTCCAGGATAAGGTTTGGGCTCATGAAAGAAAAGAGCAGCTGCTCTAATTTCTTCTCTCAATGCAGAGCTCCTGAATGCAGCCCTTGTAAGTGGGGTTATTGGCTTCTATTGACTGAAAGGTAGCAGTGATTTACAATGTAATTTCCAAGACTGATAGGGTGGAACAGAAGTCTCCATGTCTTCTCCACACAGAAAGTGGCAGAAAGAATGGATTTTTACCATTATAGCAAGCAAAATTGCAGTTTAATGCAAGTAGATTTTAAGTTTCTTTGGAAGCAATGGAAATAAAATGATTTTTCCAGATAAAACTATCACTGTATTTGATTATGGTGGTAATAGTAAGAACCATGCATCTTTACTATAACATGCCTATTTGTTTTTTATTTTATTTATATCTCACCTTTATTGTTTTTATAAAAAAAAACTCAAGGTGGTGAACATATCTGATGCTCCTTCCTCCTCCTATTTTCCCCACAACCTCCCTTTGAATTGGATTGGGCTGAAAGAGAATGACTGGCCCAAAGTCACCCAGTTAGCTTTCATGCCAAGGCAGGACTAGAACTCATAGTCTCCTGGTTTCTAGCTTGGTGCTTTAGTCACCAGATCAAACTGGGTCTCTCTAGCAAACAAAGGAACAATATAATCAAGCTAGTTTGGGAAGGAGTGACAAACTGAATATGCAATAATCAATACAGGAGTGAAAAGGCAAGTCTAAAATGTGGCATTCCCTGTTAGCGCAGGATGTTTTGTGGACAATGTCTCTATAATGAGTGATGAAAGAGTAATGTGCTTGTATCATATTAGATCAGAAACTGGCAACTTTGGGAAATGGTGATACATTTAAAATATTAAGTACCTGGTTTGTATACTCACAGAAGGACTGCTATTATCTCCATCTGAGAGGTTTGCATTTATAAAGCAAACTTACAGGATTATGAACTTGTCTTTGGTAATATTGCCACTTTAGAAACTGTAGCAGCTAAATTATTTTGAAGTCCAAATCATGCATATTCTTAATAAAGATTATGCCTTTCGGAAAAATTGGTGTATTCTCTAGAATTGCCATTTTTTTCTATCTCCATATCTCAACCAGCCTTTAAATTGTCCAGCATTTGGCTTTTGACTCAGGACACGACCTGAAATTTGGGTGTCATGAATATTTGTGATATAATAAAGTCAAGGTTAATGAGGATTTTAAAAATCTCTGTATGTTAGACATGCCATATTGAGAATATGGAATAGATATAAACCCAGGTTGTGTCAAAAAACACCTTTGTGGAGTTTAGCACAAGAATCATTTTATAGTTTAATAGTAATAGGCAAATACAAATAGCTAACTTATAGGGAAGGCAGAAGCTAATTTTTCAAACATTTCATTTCCTTTTGAATTCTGCACAAAATGACCCCACCCTAATGAATTTAAGGAGTAGAAATGTTGCTGGCTGAGATGAGCTGAGATCTTGGGAATCAGAGAACAAGAAGAAGATTGCAGATGGTGTGACTGTCTAATATTCCTCAGTCCCTCAGCAGTTAATGCCACAGCTTATTCTTGGCAGACCCTCCCAGCTCCCCAGGAACTTTGGAAGACAGAAAAAAGAATAGCCTCACAGATCCAATTCTTAAGAAATTCTCAGTGGAAGAGCTGTGCACTATGACAACAGTCTTAACTGGGTTTCATCAAAACCAGGGGTCCCCAACCCTGGGCCACAGCCCACTATCGGGCCTTGGCCAAATAGCAACCAGGCCATGGGTTGGCATGCACACACACAGCTCAACTCGCAGAAGCGGTGGACAGGCGCACACATGCATGCATAGCTGGACTTGCATAAGTGGCAGACTGGCATGCATGTGAATGCGTGCGAAGCTCAACTCAGTCATGCTGTGTGTGCATACGCGGCCTGTTCCTCTTCCCCCCCCCCGCCAGGCCCCCAAGCCACAAAGGTTGGGGACCACTGATTTAAACAGAAAATTCCTGCATTGTAAAATGAATACTTACATATGAACACTATGAAACCATAATGTATTGAGTTTTATTTCTACAAGAGGTAATTGAGGAATGCTCAACTGTTTGATTTAATCCTTGGCATAAGAAAATATAGCCTATTAAAAACAGGAACTGAGTCTGGTCGAGAAAAAATCTAATAATTACACCATTATTATAGAATGTGAGATCTTCAATCCCTTAATGTAATGTGGCAATCATACAGAGGGAATATTTATTAAGCATATTTTTATGCTGCCACAATAAAAAATGACTTTCAGTGACTCACATAAAAAAATACAATATAAAACAGGTTGATAGTGACCTCACAATGGGAGTCAGAGAGTGTCACTTGTTTCAGAATTATTAAAGCTTGACCAGGGCAGAGTTAATTGTCACAAGGACAGCTGCTGTGTAACACCACAGAAATGAAGTTTGGGAAAAGGCAGAAGGAATTAAGGAGGGAAAACGATCCATATATGTGCCATATAGTAAGTACTTGTTGACATAGTTAGCATCAAGAAAAGAATGTTTCTAGTGTAATTGAATATAAAATTTGTTTTTTATTGTATTTTTCAAATAGGATTCAGCAGGATTAAGAGGTTTTCCATAAAAAGTACAATTAGATAAAACCAGCTAGTTGTTTTTTTAAGTGAGACATCTGCAATGTGATAAAGAATATAGTTTATAGTTTAAAGTCATAAGGATATCAAAGCAGGTTAGACTGAAAAACTTAAAAATTTGTGTGAAGAAGATGTTTTCACACATACACACCCACCCACCCCATGATAATTTGATCCACAAGAATAGATACTAACTTTGTTTCAGGGGTTTTTATTAGAGAATCTGAAAGTTGTATCTCAGAACAATTACATCATTATCTCCATATGCCATTTTTAGGAATATTTTGAATCAGTTTGTACACGCATATACAACAACATGATCAGTACTGAGTATTACTGAAATCAGTTATCTGATTTTGTTCTAAACTACCCGTTTCCCGTAGTCTTGCTTATGTTGGTAACATGGAGACTTCCAAGCAGAAGATTGACGTGCACTGTTCTGCATTGTAACTACAGTGGGCTTTGAGAACGTGCACATTAATACTGTAGCAAATTATTTGGATATCTAACAGACATAAAAAGGATCATTTCCTCATATGAAAGTCTGAAAATCTGCATAAATATAGTGTGTAAAATTAAATTAACACCATTTTTTTCAACTCGACTTGTAAGAATGCCCACATAATTCATATACACAAATATATATATTATTTATACTGATATTTTGTGAGTGAAATATTCTGTTTTGTACATTGATTCTGTATTTATTTACCAGTAAGAGAATGACTGTGTGGCCATACAATATTCATTGGTCAGAACTGGTGTTTGTTACCACATGCAGGTTTTGTTTACTACTGTCAATGTTGCTACAGGAATGTGAATTTTCCACAAGATTGTGACTGAATCGGTATAAATACTTTACATTATCACAGTTAGAACACCCTCCTCCCAAAATCTATTTAAATCTTAGAACACAAAAACAGTAGTATTTGGGACTGGTGACAAGTTAATTGAAATGCAACCTTTAGGTAGTCTGTAAACTCTGGTTAGAGTGCCTTAAATACAATTCCTTCATTTTTTTTTTTTTAACTACAGCATCATAGATCAATATGGCACAGGAACAGTCTTTTGCTACCTTGCAATCCTTTCAACAGGATTTTACAAAAAATACCACTTCTAATTCAGACGTATCCAGCCCAGCATGGCACTTGCTGATGATGAAATTCTGAACACAGAAATAACCCGCACAGCTTTAATAATGAATGTTTATCTATTCTACAAAGTTTATAGACGGGACTTTCCCAATATCATATGCTGATATAAGTTATACCTCTACGGAGCCTGTTTCTATGCAGCCAAAATGGCATTATACATTGTCAAGGTTTATAGAGTATAAAATATTTTTGGAGGGAAAAAACCCACAGATACAGACAAAGGGATAGGATATCCTCTAAAACAGCCCTATTAGGACTGGGCATAACAAATGTCCATAGAATGCTGACTCATCATTGGAAGGAAAACATGAAGAACTAGAGGACAGAGGAGAAACAGAATGGGAAACAAACATCTGGAAAAGGTGGACTCTCCATGGCAACACTTCATTTGGTAACACTTTAGTCCAAGCAGTCCTCATGGCAAAATCAAAATTTCATAGAAAGATAGCCACTGACGCTATCAAATGTATTACAAGGTAAGGTTCTTTTGGAGGGAAGGAGAACTCTTATGAAATATTCTTCAGAGGTTCTTGTTTCGGGAGGCAGATTAATTCTGGGAAATTACAGTAGAGTTGTTGGTCTTTCCAAAGTCAAGGAAGCCCAGGCAAAAAGTAATATAAAATACGAAGGCAAGTCAAACAAGACTAAACATTTCAAGAACAGAAACAAGTGGTGTGTTTATAATTCAGATAAAGACAACCATCGTGTTAAGGGCAGTGCTCTTGGATTTTAAAATCACTTGCTTTCTTCTGAGAAGGAGAGTGTCATTTGGAAAAATAAAATACAGTATCCTCCCCCCCCGCCCCCAAAATCCAAGCTCTTCAGCCAAGATTTGCTACCTGACACTAAGCAGAAGAGATCCCATCTTCCAATCTTCAGTGAATTATCATTGCAAAGACCCCAAAGAAAAAAAATCAGATGGCCTCAGATTTCAGTTTGTGCACTGGAGCTTTATACCACTGTTGCAGGCCTGCGGTCCATCTCTGCCTCTAGCTTCACCATCTGCTGCATCTCCTTGGCCTGCAAAGCAGGAGAATTAGGCTGTTAGCATGATTGAATGTGGAGAGGAATGAGACAATACATCTGAGTCTACTGTAGATTCTTTGGAGCTGTAATTCTGTGTTACGGAGGGAGGGTTGTGACAAAAAGGACTAACGTTCAGAATCATCCCACAAATCAAAGGAGAAACATAAGGGAGACATACAATATTCTGTGGTGCTTCCTGCAGCTTCAGAATAGGCAAAGAGATATTGAATAAATCAAGTCTAAAGTATTTATTTATACTAGGCAAATATAATTCTTCCCTGATCAAATACAAACCTAAGTATTTAGGGCAGATGCTATTAATATGATTCTTTTTGGAAAATATCCCCTTATATTTTTATGGCAAATGAATCTCATTTCAAGTCAAAATACAATTGAAAAAGCCCAAAACTGGAACATAATGTACTGACAAAAAAGTACAGCCTCCTTTGAAATCCTGACCAATATGGTATAATTCAACAACTGAATTTTTCCAAATGAATTCAGGGATCCTACAGCTAAAAGCTATTCAATAACCAAGTAAATCAGGCCTTCAGGAACTGCTTGAAGATGGAGTTACATGTGGGCATGATTTCCACCATATTATATAGAATAAAGGGCACTCAATAGTTTAGCATCCAAAAGTATTATTTAATTGCGGTCCAAATTAAAACTAACACATTAGGCAGGATCCAATCATTGGATGATTGATTGGATTATTTCTTTATAGTGGGCAGCCCAATTATGCTATGACATTGCCAGGTACACTTTACAGGCTCTGATGGTCCACAGTTTCATGACATCATCATGAGAAGTCACATTAACTTGTGAACCCAACTGGTCACATACCCACTGCCTTTGTCAAAGTGGCACAGGTAAGCAAGCAGTGAAAGTGTCCCACCCTTGGCAGAATAAGCCATGCATTTCTCCTAGTTTGCCTATCTGAATACAGGTAGTCCTCGACTTACAACAGTTCAATTAGTGACCATTCAAAGTTAGAATGGCACTGAAAAAAATGTGATTTATGACCATTTTTCATTGTTATGATCTTTGCAGCCATGTGATCAAAATTCAGATGTTGGGCAACTGGTTCATAGTCATGATCTTTGCTGTGTTCCAGGATCATGTGATCACCTTTTGGAACTTTCTGACAAGCAAAGTCAATGGGGAAACCAGATTCACTTAATAACCAGGCTACTAACTTATTAACTGCAGTGATTCACTTAACAACTGTGGCAAGAAAAGTTGTAAAATGGGGCAAAACTCATTTAAGTGAAACATTTGATAAATGAGTTTTGCCCCATTTTACAACTGAAATTTCGGGCTCAAATGTGGTCATAACTCGAAGACTACCTGCATTTATTTTGAACCTCTCTGTCTACGTCCAAGTCCAATAGCAAGTTTTATGTTCCTTTTTTTTGTGTTCAGGAATGTTACTTCACTATTTTTCCCATATCCTTTTCCCTTTTGCCAGAATACCACACAGTTTTGATCTCCTTTCAGAAAATAATTAGTAGATACAAAATATGCTTGGTATGGCTCCAAATGAGCCAGGCTCCTGGTAACTCTTCTCCATCAGGAATATTATTTTTGAGAACAAATGTGGGATTCTTATACCTACCAACACACTTTGGAATTGACTATGGTACAATCTATTTTTTCAAGTATCCCAAAGAGCTATTTTTTAGTTGGAAAGAATTTGTTAACAGTTTAGTCCGCTAACTTGATTTCTGGAAAAGCATGAACCAGACAGTGCTAGGTTATTTTGTCTTATTTTCACAAGTTTTCCTGTTTATTGTATTAATAATGTTAATAATAACATTAATAAAATTAATAATGGTGATGTTACCTGCCTGCTTCGAAACTATTTCAGTCACATGATGTATCTGGTAGCATTTTTTTCATGAACAATTGACAGCGCCTGAGAATTAAGTTTCTATATTACAATGATTTTCACTTTGTTTGGTTTATCTGTTCATCCCTACTGTCTAAACCAGACTGATCTGATTTGAAAAACAGGAGCTCCTCCTGTACTTCTTGATGCCCTATTGTAAGACAGGTTGCACAGTGTTTTAAACAGGGGACAATTGCTTCAGATACAATAAAAAATATCTAAATCAGTCTAAATCAGAAGTTGCCCATTTTGGCCTGGATTCATGTCAGATGAGAAATATGGAAAACTGAAATTGTTGATGAAACTGGGTGACATTTGCAAGCAAAAACGTTGATGCATTTTTCCCAAAATGTGATGACTGAAGAGTCCCTGAAAAACTTGTTCCTGCACTTAGGCGGTCTCCCCCCCCCCCTCCCGGCAATACATTTGATTTGATTTTCAACAAAAAGTGAGAATTGCCTTCTTTGAATGAACTGATATAGTCCAATTTCATGCAGAATTTGACCAATTACAATGCACACACTTAGTTATTCAGTATAAGAAACTGTCACTCATGTATGATGCCTATGTTTACATGATTCATAATTGTGGGCAAATTGTTTTGTATGAACCCTAGACATGAATAAGACTCTACACATGCAAAACTAAGAGATGTATTTTATAAGAAACTAGCCATCTGTCAAATTTAAAGCCTACAAATATAATTCCAGCTTTTGGGGGTCTCTAGTAGTGTATACAAGGGGCAATATGATGCACACCAACAGAATTCTTGGGACCTTCTCAAGTACCAAACTGATTCTAAATCAAGCCAATATGGATCAGTCATCAAATGATATCTATAAAGTAGTAGTAGCTTGCTCAGGGTACATAAATCCTACCTTGAATTTGAGAGACAGCATGGCAGGATTTCAAAAGCTGTTTGTACAAAAATAATAACATCAAAGTTGAGCAACACAATGAAGCAAATAAAATGAATGAAAAGTGAAATGACAACAACATATAAATGCAAGAAAAAGGTTATTATGTTCTAGTCTAGTCTGTTGCTGGCTTTCTCTACTTTCACCTTATTTTCAAAATGAAAGAAAGAGAAATGCATCAAATCTATACCTATATTCAAGGTACAGATTTCTAGTGCAATTCGCTAATTTTTGTTTGAGCTTGATAAAGTTGAGTTAAATGAGAGGAGAAAAAATTAACCAAACCAGTAAATAGTTTTTGAGTATGTCAGTAATGAAGGAAATGATGTGGAAATAATTTTCAGAATTATAGCAGAAATGATAAAGTTATGAAAAGCAGTTAATGCATCATACCCATCTACATAGCTATACAGTGGTACCTCAGTACTCAATATTAATTGGTTCCAGGAGGAGCGATGAATACCAAAAGCGACGAGTACCAAACAAATTTTTCCCATAAGGAATAATGTAGTGAGTCGCAAGGCAGCCGACACTGAGTTCTAGCTTGTGCATTGAGTACCAAACAAACGACGAGTACCAGGACAAAGTTTTTATATCAAAATGCATTGAGTATCAAATTCAATGAGTTTCAAAGTAGTTGAATACCAAGGTACCACTGTATCATCTTTGAGTCACAGTTAATTTCTAACAGCTACCTGGACACATCTACGCAGTTATGAAGTTTTCTAGATAACATTTTTGGAAATGATTTTTCATTTCCTTCTTCCCAAAACTGAAAGAGAGTGATTGGCCTAAGGCAGCAGTCCCTATCCTTTGTGGTTTGGCGGCCTGGCTGGCGAGGTGGAGAGATGGGAACTGGGCCTCGTGAGCGGTGGATCAGCATGCACACACGTGTGTGCAGCTTGACTCGTGCCAGTTGAGTTGCATGTGTCATGCAAGTACACTGGCCTGCCGGTTGTGTGAGTTGAGTTGAGCTGCGCGTGCATGCGCAGTGGCCCGCTGTTCATGCAGCCAGGTTGCAAATAGGCCATGGCTCAGTAGTGGGCTGTGGCCCACAGGTCGGAGACTGCTGGCCTAAGGTCACACAGATGTTTTTGTGCCTTAACTAAGACTAAAATTCAGGTTTCCCTGCTGCTAGTCCAGCCCCATAACATTATACCAAATGAGCACATGCTCATTCACTCTGCCCTCTCTACATGTAATAGAATATGACAGAAGATACAATTATTGCTCAATAAATAACTTACATAGAACCTAGAGTAATTTCTAAAAATTCTGATTTTAGACAAACCTACAATGTTTTTATGTCCTAACTTAAGAAAGAATGGTTTATTCACACCATATTGAATTCAACAAGAGGATAAAACTGATCTTTATCTGTCCTTGTTCACTTAGTATGGTTTTCACAATAACTGAACTTAAAAACACCATTTTTTCTATAACAAAACTTACATTTAATTTTTTTACAATTGTTTTTTTTTAAAAAAAGTAGGCAATCTGTATGTCCCAGATGTTCTAGCCTAAAATTCTGGTCATCCCTTGCCATTATCCATATTAACTGGGACTCTGAAATCCATAAACACCTGAAGAGCAGCAGGCTGCTTCTCCTTTGTCTGTCATAGTAGCAATAGTAGAAGCAGCAGTGAAGATGCTTATACATTGGCTTTGCTTCCACTAAGGGAGTATCGCATATGTCAGAGTGGATATTGAAAGAGATTGTGGTGAAACGACTTCAGTTCTGTCTAAATGTCTGCTTTGCATAAGATGAGCTTCCAGTAATACAGCACGTCTCTTTTAGTTTCCCCATTTCAGTAAGCAGCTACTGGGGTCCTTTCATTACCTCTCAAAATGCCATTGGGACACAAAATGACATCCTAATAAGCACAGCTCAAAACTGCTCTTTTAGGCTACAGCTAACATAATGTTTTGGAGCGAAACTTAAACATGCCTGCTTGGAATTTGGAGCGGGGGTGGGAAAAGGGATGTGGTGGCTCAGCGGCTAAGATGCTGAGCTTGTCGATCAGAAGGTCGGCAGTTCAGGGGTTCAAATGCCTAGCACCGAGTAACGGAGTGAGCTCCCATTACTTGTCCCAACTTCTGCCCACCTAGCAGTTCGAAAGCACATATAAAATGCAAGTAGAAAAATAGGGACCATTTTGGTGGGAAGGTAACAGCACTCCATGCACCTTCAGCATTTAGTCATGCCAGCCACATGACCACAGAGACATCTTCAGACAGTGCTGGCTCTTTGGCTTAGAAACTGAGATGAGCACCGCCCCTAGAGCCAGAAACGACTAGCACGCAGGTACGGGGGAACCTTTACCTTTATCTTTATTCTTAGTGCTGGTTCATATATTGGCATGGTCTATAGCAGGGCTGGCAAACTCTTGACCCATGGGCCGGATGTGTCACGCACTGGCCAGGTCCACACCCGGTTTAGCGAAGGAGAAAAAAGATACATCAAGTGACGCTGCCGTGACAACCTGAGTTTGACACCCCTGGTCTATAGATTATAAATGATGCACAGGGCACTTGTCAGTCTTGGTCTGATACTCATTTGAACCAAATAAGTCATAAGTTCCTTGCCTCAAATAAATCAATAACCAGATAACAAGCCACATCTCCCAGATTCCCTTTCCTTTTACAGTCAGGTGTTGGTTACCTGCTCATTTTGTTTCTCCAAAATTTCTAGATGCTCAAGTTGGACTTTCTTCAACTGATCCATTTCCTTTGATTGCTTCATTGCCAACTGTAAGCCAAACCAGAAAGGGGGAAAATGAAATAACCACATTCTTTTGGGTTACATGGGTTTTTCAAATAGTTCTCCCCAAAATATTGCTTTCCGAAAGAACTCTTGCCGTGTGGCAAGAGTTTGCTTCACTCGCGTGTGGTGCTTCTGCACATGTGCAGAGCATCCATGATGACCTCTGGGTGGGTGGGCAGAGCCTCCCGTCACTGCCGCTACCAGTTCACCCAAACTGGAGCGAACTGGTAGAAACCCACCACTGATTAGCATCCATTCAATTCCACAGACCATCTTAATTCTTTGTACTGATAGAATGACCCAAAGGAAAAATCCGATTCTTATAAAGACTTCAATGTTCCTCCAGGACTGTGACATCAGGGCAGGGTGCAATGTACCTGAACTGCCTACCCCACTGGGCTTATGTTGCTTTCTGACAAGGGCAATAAAGGACTCAGTCATGTCACTGCATAAGCTACAAATGTCCCACATCATCAAACATACAAAACACAGTCCCATGGAAAACATAGCGAATAGAACATGATTATTTGATCAACCCATTTATTTGTGTCCTCATAATACCCTAAATCATAAACCAAGCATACAGGTTGCGTTCATGCAGTCCGCTAGGTTATTTTTCAGTATAATTAACATTCCAAAAGCTAAACTGGAAGAATAATAAGAAAATGATGTCTGAACATTGGGTTGATGGGGAGAAGAATTTTGAGTTTCCATAGTTTTCTTTTCGTACCAATAAATTTTTGGGTAAAAATTAAGTATAATAAACCAACCACTTGATTGACAAATACAAACAGTGTAACTAGATTCATCATTTACTTATTGGATAAGGAGGGGTGTTATCTATATAAACTATCCTCTTCCACCTTCTAAAATATTTGTGACACGAAAAAGAGCAACAAAGAAATTCTTGTACTGAATTTGGTGTCTTCAGCTTTTAATCTGTAAGAAGTTCGAGTTTCATTAGGAAAATGTTTAAAATATGCCCCAAAACAGGATGCATATAGATGAGATTACTGGGACTGGATTCAAACCAATTCTGCTATTCCACATGCAATTATCTACAACAGAGATCATTTGTTTCAGCCATCCTTCTGAGACATTCCTATTCAGATACTTTCAATTACAGTGTTCTCAGGGAAATCAACAGCAACAAAGAAGTCTGTTCTGTTCATCCCTTGATACAAATTTAACCAATGTGCTTTTTCTGAACATATCCATAAATCAAAATTCAAGTTGATACCTGTATATTTCTGAATTTCACAATGTGAAATATCTTCACAATTACCTAATGAAGAGTATAAAATATAGAACACATATATATATTATATTTAGGGAAGGATTTTGTAAATTAGGAAAGAACTTAGAGAAAGGCAGATACTGATAAAATGCAAATGAATATCCAGCAGAACCAGGGCAGAAAAGATGGACAGATTATCTGCCTTCAGACTTCAGATAGTCACAGATAACCTTTTCTGTCCTAGTGTGGACCAAAGCCCTCAAATATTCCTTTTTCCAAGTCACGATTTCTAAAAATGCTTTATGGTTTTTATTTCATGAGCAGTTCCTATTTCCACTATGCCTTCTGTCTTTCAATCTACTCAGTTTCATCAGGTTTTGGAAAACAGTTCACCAATTAAATAGTATTTCAGATGATTAACTACTCACCCGTTTTCTTTCTTCCAGAAACTTCTTTGTGTTACTGCTATTCAGCTCCCTCACACGCCTATGAATGATATATTTACTACTGTAGTGTCTAGTTGTATTACACATCAAAATGTCACTGAGAAAAATGCTAAGAGCCCTCCTCCTCCTCCTCCTGGACTTCAGTCACAGACCAGTATAAAATATATCAAATTACACTTATTCCAGAAATAAAAAGTTAAGGTTTAGAATAAGTGACTGTTAACAAAAATATAGGTACTATTAATAGATAACTAATACGCTTTCTAACTGTAAGATCTAATAATAAGAATTATATATTTATTGGTATTACAACTATAAATAACAGATATTGCAATATAGTACAGAAAATAGAACAACTATAAAATAAGTGAAATGAAACAAATAAGACTAAAAATAACAGACCAAACTATATAGGCTACAAAAGGGAATAAACCAATAATTTATATCATTAATATTAAACTGTAGATTTGGTTTCTTTAGTTAAATCTGAAATTAATCATGTTAGAAGAGAGGAAAAAACACCCAACAGACATAAATAGCAAGCAATGAAATGAAGTAGAATCCAAGGCTGAAATACAGACAGTGCTGGCAAATTAAATCTAAGCATAGAAGTCAACCTTTATTCCTGATAGCCCCAGGTGTCACAGACAAATGTTGTCACTTTATATGTCTAATCTGGGTTTAAAGCTGATAAAAGGAAATTGACATGAAAGATATGGAAAAATGTTATGAATAAAGAATATGTGCCAATAGCTCAAAAAATCTAGAAAAATATCGATATAGATATTTAGAGCACCACTGAATTTACCCTATATTATTTAATGCCATTTAAATGGACCAAAAGAAGGGACACTGGTTATTAATTTTTTTTAAAGTTGGATTTCTAAGTGCACAATAATGGTGATTCTGCTACTCTGCTATGCGGTATGTAAAATTAGGCTAACTTTAATTGCCCACGGTTAATCCACCACCAATCGCAATATATTATTAAATCTGTCTTTTATTTTTATTTTTTTACTATTATTATTGTTGTTTTAATACTTCTATTTGCTGGTCTGTGACCGAAATAAAGATTGATTGGTTGATTTGATTCTGTTAAAGCCTTTTTGTTCATTAATATCTCACAATATTTGATTGATTGATTGATTGATTGATTGAATTTATATTGCCATTTATTCGCCCATGGCGACTCAAGGCGGCTTACAGAATATAAAACCACATTTAAAACAATTATAACTAACAAAAAGAATCAAATAACTTAATACATTACAATGTAAAAAAATCACCCCACCTCCCACCCCCGCCCCGGTGACAGCAGATCACACAAGCCATTTAATGGGCTCCATCCCACTCTAGGTTCCCCAGACCCACTGGCAGAACCAGGTGTTCAGCATTCCCTACCTCCCCACTCTGATGGGTTGGGTAGATGTGACCAGCAAGAGACGGTCCCTCAGATAACCTTAATTTTAATGGATCTTTGGCTTTTGCATCTCCAAGGAATGCAGTATGAAATGTAGAAAGATCACGATTTGTATTCCAGTGAAGTGTTAGAGTAATAGTGCTTATGCAAAATTTAGGAGGCTAAACCTTCATTACACAGGCATGCTTTGCAAAATCCGAGTTTCTAAAGAAAGGGGGGAGGGAATCAGCAGGTTATGCTGAAAGATTCTGATAATCGTAGAAATGGCTCATTTCTCCAGTACCTAAACTCAGAGCACAAAATACCTATCTGTGAATCTGCCTAGCAACAAGTCATTGTATAAAATTGAGTGAGGCAAAGAAAGGAGTTGCTTCTGTTTCTGGATCCCATTTCTCTCAATGCCTTAGCTAGGGCTTTAGGTAGATCTAGTTGAGAGGGTTCAAGTGAGAAAGTGCATGTGGAAATGGGGAAATGGAGCTAGTTATGCTTAAGGAAATCAGTAAATCTCTCTTGGGCCTCTGATTTCACTCTGGTACCGTATCTTTATTTAAAAACCTATCTTTAAGAACCCATGTATCTGTTCATAGGGTGAATGCATGCCTCCTCCTGTTCTTTCTGCCTTATATAGTTCTAGGAATCGACTGTATGACTGTTCTTCCTTTTCCAGCTGCACTATATCAAGGGCAATGAGAAATCCAGTGACCCTTAAAAGTGGAAGATAAAAGGGAGAGACCAGGACACTCATTTCCGCACAGGTCAATGTATCTGTATGTAAATGGAGCAAATAAAAATCCAAGTCTCTTGTAACAATGGCCTGCCTAAGGTTAGCCCATAACTCTTTATTATTAGCATTTAGCAAGAGCTTTGTATGAACTTGTCCATTATAATAAACTTTTCTGAAATAATAGATCAGGGGATAGAAGTGGAAGTTTTGTGCCATGAAGGACTTGAATTGAATTACCAAGGAAGCCTTGGTTAGAACAGAATATGGTCCAAATCATACCATGCAATGAAATGAGTCGGACAATGGTGCACGGACTTTAAACTCTTCGTAACATATTTCTGAATGCATGTAGTTGAATCTTGAAAAGTGGTCAATTACAAGGTCTGGAAAAAGAAACTTGAGGGAAGCAAGGAAATGCTAATTTCATTGCCTAAGATTCTTATCATATATCTGGCTTGACAATCAGCCACCATACATATTAACTGAGATCTTGTTTTTCTCAGTTCTAGCCCTTTTATAGTCAAAATATCATCAATCCCACCCAAGAGGAAGTGAATACAACATTTGGAAGAATTCCAGTATTTGCAAAAGTACATAAACTTTAGAAATACAGGAAGGCTCCTCTCTCTCCAGGACAAAATAGCCCCTAATTCCTTCAGCCAAATATTTATTGGAATGTCACATTACATTTTTGAGGTGGGTTCCAACCAGGGGTGAAATGCTCCCGGTTCGGACCGGCTCGGGTGAGTAGGTAGTGATGGCAGCGGGCAATTCGGAGAACCGGTAGCAAAAATCCCTGCACCCGCCCCCCATGCCCAGCTGAGCCACGCGATCACTAGAGCCTTTTTTTCTTTTAAATGGCTCTGACGAGCCAAGTTCTGACAATCTCAACTGAGTTGCCTGCTAATCGGTAGCAAAAATCCCTCCCCCTCCTCCCCTCACCTTGCTTACCTTAGCTGCTGGTCGCAACGCCTTGCTGTAATACCTGCAATCCATTGCATTAGCAAGCAACTGAATCTCCCTGCCTGCAATCAAGCAGGCAGGGAGTTGTGGACTTCAACTCCCAGAATTCCTCAGCCAGCAAAGCAAAGCTGGCTGAGGAATTCTGGGAATTGAAGTCTATAAGTCTTAAAGTTGCCAAGGTTGGAGATCCCTGTTCTATTGGGTAAGTTTTTTTTCCCCTTTGGGAGCTTTAAAAAAATAGTTAATTGGGGTTTTTTTTAGTTGTTCTTTTTTTAGACCTAGACATTTAAAGTTTAGGAAGTTTTAAATTTAGCTGCTTTTATATAAAAATAAAAATAAATAAAAATAAAATAATATTTGTGCAGCTTTCTGAGATTTAGTGTGTTTCTGTAGTGTTTCACTCTAACTACACAAACACACAAAATCTCACAAAGCTCTATGTGGAATTTTGTGTGTGTAAAGTATGAAAGTTGGTTTTTTGGGCTTTTTGTGGCTGTGTGAGGTTCCTGCTTGTTGCAGGGGCCATTTTGGGTCTAGCACAGCTGCTTTTACATTGTGGGTGAGCCAGTTGTGTTGTGTTGTGTTGTGTGTGTGTAAAATGTGAAAGTTGGTTTTTTGGGCTTTTTGTGGCTGTGTGAGGTTCCTGCTTGTTGCAGGGGCCATTTTGGGTCTAGCACAGCTGCTTTTATACTGTGGATGAGCCAGTTGTGTTGTGTTGTGTTTTGTAGGTTAAAAAGGAGCAAAGAAGTGACATTGACTTGGCCACGCCCACCTGACCAACAAGCCACGCCCTCCCAGTCACCTTACCACCAAGCCCCGCCCACTAATTAAGCCACGCCCACAGAACCGGTAGCAAAAAAATTTAGATTTCACCCCTGGTTCCAACTGTATTAAGTAATAATGATTTGCTGGGAAGGCAAGTTATTCCACTCACATTAAACACAGTAGCCCATGAATCTTCCTGAAGAAAACTTATTCTATAATCAACAATGTAATATGTACCTTTCTCTTTCAGCTTTGTTTTTGATAGATTTATCTTGGCTTATGGCTTTACTGTTTTCCATTGAAATTTTTGCTTGGTTGGCACGCATTTCTTTACTTTCTCTAAAAAAAAGGAAAAAAGAAAAATTATGGCATTTAAATTTCAATTTTAAATGTTCTAGACTGAGGAGTATATTCAGTGGTGGGATTCATATAATTTAACAACCGGTTCTCTGTCCTAATAACTGGCTGGGTGGGCCTGGCCATGGTGGGCATGGCCAGGAGGTGTGACAGGAGGTGTGACTCGTCCCCCCGCTCCCCGTTTTGGGCTTAGTAGGCCTCCCTGCAGTCTCCTGGGAGTGAAAGCGGTCTGTGGGGGGGGGGGGCGCCGCACCTCCCTGTGCCCCGTTTTAAGCCTAGTAGGCCTCTCTGAAGCCTCCTGGGAGCAAAAATGGGGCACATGGGGACTCCTGGAAGGGGCAGGGCCAGCCAGCAATTTAACTACCAGTTCACCCGAACCAGCCCGAACCGGCTGAATCCCACCACTGAGTATATTCTCTTTGCTTTGATCTGCCAGTCATCAAGATTATACAACCAACATTAGATTATTCTCAGGACTATCAGAGAAATGGCTGCACTTTTTAAAACAATGGCCAGCTGACTTTTTTTTTTTTTAATTAGGTGAGCCTGGATGGTGATGGGAAATACTTTCATCTCCTACACTCCGACATTAGGCTAAATTCAACCATTTCCAAGTGAACAAATAATAGAATAAGAGTATACTGTTATACTGACCTGTCATGGGAAAGCTTCAGTTGTTGTGTCTGTTGTTCATGCACATTAATTAACAGCTTTTTCAGTAGTTCACACTGCTGGCTGAGGTGCAGATCACGCATTTCTTGCTCTTCTGCACTGTGGGTGTTGATCATCTCAGACCATTCTTTGGTGTGCTGTGCCACAATTTCCTTCACCTTTGTGGGAGAAAAGTTGGATCAGTCTTTTCTACTCATGATCTTTAAAGTGGATAATGCAGGAGGCACTTCTAGATCCATGTTTTCTGTTGACCCAGAATTTTGGGATTATACTAAGCTCTGTGTTCCCTGCACTTTTCCCTCTTTGCCCATGTGGTAGAAATTCAGAAACTCTAGTCAACCCTGGCTAATAGACCGCCAATGCCCAGTCAATCCTTGGAAAAAATAAGTGGCTGCAACATAAGTGGCTGAAAAGTAAAACATTATGTTACAAAGCTATTAACAATGCTTGAACCATAGAAAATATCTCCCCAAACACTGATTGGCTGTAGCATTAACCCACATCCAGCCAATGTGGAAGGAGTACTGATATAAGGAAGTCAGCTCCTAGTAGAGGGGCTCAAAGGATACTACAAACTCTTCCCCCAGATTCCCTCTCCCCCCACACTAGTACTTTGAAGTTGAGATCTTGTCCTCTACTGTCCCCCCATTACAAGGTGGAGGCCTACATTCCTGTGTCTCATGTGCTACCTGAGGAAGGTTTTGTCAAATTATAGATGGGCAGTTCTGCCTTATAACCACCAGGCAGATAAAGTGGTACACAACCACTACCTTTTGGTTAGATAAATTGGGTACCAACAGCCTTCAGCCTCACCCTCCACTGAAAGTTAGAAGAAGAGCAACTGCAGTTCATTATCCAGTTCAATGTGATGGAATATAGTATGGAGGTGAATTCCCAGAGGGAGGAGACATATTCCAGAGAAGAGGCAACTCAGTACATATATTATGTATGAGAGAAAGGGGATGAAGACAGCCCCTAGGTCACAGAGTGTATTGTAGATGGAGATACTTGAGTGCTCAGAGTGCCAAGATTTTGTCCATAGGTGTGAAACAATAAATTCTTCAGCTTAGAAGAATCATGATGTGTCATTCTTGGTTTTGGGGCTGACATTAAAAATTATTCCATCCAATATGGCTCTACCATTATCAGAAACTTAGGAATCATTTCAACTGTTTCTATAATCCATCTCATAAACCACCCAAACTCACAGCAATAGCAGCACTGAAAACAGGTGAACCGAACTCAGCCCTAGGCAATATGTTCCAAAGCCATTACTGACTGGCTTGTCTATTATACTCCCATCAATTCTTCTCCCAGCATGTCAACAAACCATTTCCCTCTAATGGCAATGGTTGTGGCTGTAGCAAAGGCAACAGTCACAGTTCTAATGACAAGAACAAACAATCATCCACTGGGGTCATATCTCCTGCCTTCCAGTTTGTGTTTCAGTCTTCACATCACATGGGAACCCTAACCGGAGCCCTCCAATGATGTTGCTGGCCCCTTTCTGCTTACAAACTTGGAATAGCCTTCTGCCTCAATTGCCTTTCCCTACTCTGCTTTTTACTTGTTTTTAAACGTGGATCCTTAACCAGTTTGCTCTGCAATGTACCACCCCAAGAGTTTTTTCCTCTTCCCCTTGCTTTTATATTTATTTTATTTTTTTCTTCCAGCAATAACTTTTTTTGATACTTCTGTTGTTGTGCAGAGTTCTTTCTATTGATTTATCTTTTCTCAATTTCAACCACCACTGAGTTCACCCAGATCTTTTCTAAGCAGTTCCTCAGGGCATTTCCACCTAATCTTGTTTCTGTTCTTAATCTTAATCCTTTTTTTGTGTGCCTTCTTCCCCTCCCCCAAATCAAAAGTATATTAGATATACAAAAGTATGCATCTGGAAAAATTAGGGAAAACGTTAAAATAGAGCATGCCATTCTGGCCCTTTTAATGGAACATGGAATATTTTAGACCAGTATTTTTTCAAACTTGGTAACTTTAAGAAATGTGGACTTCAACTCCCGGAATTCCCCAGCCATCAAGTTTGAAAGACACTGTTTTAGATTGTGCTATATTGAACTCCAAGTTTAAGTAAACAGATCTATGAGCATAAAGAAAATATTTGTTTATAAATGGTGGTCCTTGACCAGCATAGCATGAATCTGTGCTGTCAGATCTAACAATAGGGAATTTCAGCTGTGTGGACTAAATAATTTTACCACCAGTCTAATCTTCAGTAAGGAAAAAAATCATATTTTTACTTGTTGTCTTGCCCTCTCCCTTTGTTTTTCAAAGTAGTCCAAAGAACCTGCAGTCTTTTTTTTTCTTATTTTCTGGAGAACAAAACATATTTCTGACTTCTAGAAATGACTCTCACTATATGACAGTCACGTACTGAAATGCGTTGTTAAATGGGCTTCTTCTGCTCTTACCTTTGATTTATGATCAGATGTTAACATTTGAACTTTACTTTCTGTTTCTTTTTTCATCTCAAGACAATTATTTCCTCTAAACACAAACAAAACAGAAGTATTTCAAGTAAGCATTTCAAATTAAATTGTTCAAATAAACCTCAAAAGATGAACCAAAACTTGAAAAAAAAATGTTTAGAAATGCAACTTGGGTCTGTCGCCATTGCTGGAGGTTTTCAAGAAAAGACTGGACAATCATTTGTCTGTGGTAGGATAAGGACCCTGCCTTTGTTGGGGGTTGGACTAGAATATCTCCAAGGTCCCTTCCGGCTATATGATTCTTTTCTCATCATCTATTTATTCCCCAGTGTCATCCCTCCATCTGAAATGTGAAACCATTCTGCATTTAGTTAATCTTGATGAAAAAAGAAAGAAAAATGACAATCTGCCCAGGACAAATGGCTATTTAGGTCTTTCTCACTTTTTCCCGTTAGACCAGATTGTAGAACTGTGTTTCTCAATGAATTTTGAAGAGATAGGTTACTCAGCAGGGAATCCCAAAGTTGCTTTTTCCAAAAGGCAACTGGACTTTCAGAACTAAAGAAGCTTCCTGGATGAGAATCAAAAGGTTTTCAAGAAAAAAAAAATCCAAGAAAGACTATTGCTTTTTGGAAAAAGCATCTTTGGGACAACCATAACTTGGATGTTTGAGAATCTCCATAGATACTCAGCAGGGAATTTCAGAAATGTTAATAAACGTATGTCCCAGGTTTGAAATCAGTGGTGGATTGCTATCGGTTTGCCCAGATTGGGCGAACTGATAGCGGCGGCAGGAGGCTCCACCCATGCTCCTGGAGGCTTCTGCGCATGTGCAGAAGTGTCGTGTGAGCACACAAGCGTGCATCTACCCACAAGCGAACCGGTAGCAACGGGTTTTGAAACCCCGCCCCTGATTGAAATCCAGCCATTTCCAATGACAGGTTCTGGAGAACCGGTAGTGGAAATTTTGAGTAGTTCGGAGAACCGGCAAATACCACCTCTGGCTGGCCCCAGAGTGGGGTGGGAATGGAGATTTTGCAATATCCTTCCCCCAGGAGTGGGGAGGGAATGGGGATTTTGCAGTATCCTTCCCCTGGAGTGGGGTGGAAATGGAGATTTTGCAGTATCCTTCCCCTGCCATGCCCACCAAGCCACGCCCACAGAACCGGTAGTAAAAAAAAAATGAATTTCATCACTGGTATGTCCACCTTTCCATTCCAATATATTGATACAAGTACCATTTGGGAATTAACTATGGTTTAGATCAAAATGGGCATAATGTAGATACTGCTAGGCCAGAACTGTTTTTGTCCCTCTCCTGTGGCCATGGGGGAGTGAGAGGGCTGAAACTAAGAAGAATATCTGGAGGGAAACCATCCTATATTTAAATAGGATTTATCATAACAATCCTAGAATGTGCCTAGCACCGCATTTTTAAGTAGTCCTTGATTTACAACCATTCATTTAGCAACTATTTGAAGTTACAAGGCACTGAAAAAAACGTAATTTGCAACAGTTCCTCACACTTTAAACTGTCATGGCATCCCCACAGTCATATGATCAACATTGAAGCACTTGGCAACTGGTGTATTTGGGATGGCTTTAGCATCCCGTGGCCATGTGATCATCATTTGCAACCTTCCCACCTGGCATCTGGCAAACAAAATCAGTGGGGGAAACCAGATTTGCTTAACAACTACACAATTCATTTAAAAAATCACGATGCAGTGATTTGCTTAACAATGTAGCAAAAAAGCTCATAAAATAAGGTGAGATTCATGTAGAAACAGCCTCGCTTAGCAACAGAAATACTGGTCCCAATTGTGGGAGTAAGTTGAGGCTATCTGTACATGTATTAATAAGCATCCATATTTAATTTAACAGCTTTCACCCCATAATGTGTAGTTCTGGGAGAAGCAGCTATTTTAGATTTATTGTGAGATATTCTGTATGGTGAGATATGGCGTAGATGTATTGTGGCAGCAGTGATGATGATAATGATGGTGATGTATGATCCAAATCTTGAGAGGATGTTGAGATGTTGACTATCGCAAGATCCTCACCTTGTATCTTACAAAATCCCAAGGAGCAATATTAAAATCACGCCTTGATCTTATTGTATTTCAGCAATTTAATTTTAAAGCTGCTGACTGCCCACCACAGCTTTACTCATTTTATTAGTCTAGTGTTTCATCTACCAGAAAGAATCCAGGCAAATCATGCTAATTTTGATGAGAAGCATTCAGTTTATAGTGTACACACATAAAAGTGTTGATTGTAATAGCAGATTTTTGTTTTTCAATTAACATTCAGATGTTGACCTGATCAGTTAACCTGGTTAGACCAATGAAGCTGACATGAAAAACACACTATCCATTGACAACCGCACTTCATACTGTATTCCATAGGTTTTAAATACATCCTCAGAACTATTTGCAGAGTCAACATATATATCCGTGATGGCGAACCTATGGCACGCGTGCCACAGGTGGCACGCAGAGCCCTTTCTGCCGGCACGCCAGCCGTAGCCCCAGCCCAGGTCCACCGCACATGCGCGCACCTCCCATCAGCCAGCTGGTCTTCCGGTCTCTGCTGCGCATGCACGGAAGCAGAGCGTTCCCCAATCTCTGCAGATTCTACCCTCTGCAGATGCCTCTCGGGGGCAGGAAAGCAGGAGAAAACTAACACGCAATGCGGGGAGAAACTGCAAAGATCTGAGGAGTACTGGAAGGCAGGAGGCACTCGATGGGGGAGGAACTTTGGAGATCGTGGAAGGCAGAAGAAAGCTATGATTCGATGGGGGAGGAACTTTGGAGATCATGGAAGGCAGAAGAAAGCTATGATTCTATGGGGGAGGAACTTTGGAGATCGTGGAAGGCAGAAGAAAGCTAGGATTCGATGGGGGAGGAACTTTGGAGATCATGGAAGGCAGGAGGCAGCTCTTTAGCACAGCTAAAGCACAGCTCTTCAGTCAGATCTCTCCCCCCTACATGTGCGGCTCTTTTAAACAGGGAAAGAAGACAGGCAAGAGAATGAACACGTGTAGCAGGAAGCTCTGGAGTTGCCCGATCATCAGCCAAGCTCATCAGAATTAGAGCCATCCCAAACCCCACAGCCCACTAGCGAGGCAGAAGAAGGGAAAAGCCTCTCTCTTTTCAGTTTCCCATCGGGCTGGCTCCGCCAAAGGCTGCCTCCCAATCTCGGAGCCAGTTCCCTCCTAAAGTTTCAAGGGCCACCACATGATTTCCATGAACTTGAGCTGAGCAGAATTGTGGGGCAGAGCGAATGTGGCGGCTCCTATTTTTCCCAGCTGCCGAGTGCTCATTTAGAGAAGAGGAGCTGGGGAAACAGGCAAGGCATGGTGGCGGCGGCAGGCAGGTGTCGGGGAAGCGCTGAGGGCAGCATATGCATTTTTGGGCTTTCCACTTAGGTGGCGATAGGTGCAGCATATCAGCATATGCAGCATATGCATCTCTGGGCTTTCCACTTAGGTGGCGATAGGTGCAGCATATCAGCATATGCAGCATATGCATCTTTGGGCTTTCCACTTAGGTGGCGATAGGTGCAGCATATCAGCATATGCAGCATATGCATCTTTGGGCTTTCCACTTAGGTGGTGATAGGTGCAACCTGTCCCTGTCCACCACCTGCTTGACCTGCAGCTCCCAGTGGGAAGGAGCCCAGGCAAGCCTCGTGTTCAGAGCTTCCTCGGGGGCAGTCTCGGCCCTGCCATCTTGGCAGCGCCATGCGCCAGGTGGGGAACAGCTGTCTCACCAGGGAACGGGCCGGTACCTAGTTGTCCTCTGGTAAGAGGTATGCCGGCCCACTTGGAAAAAGTGGTGGGGTGCATTGGGGAGGCACGCATGCTCAGTGTGGGCGCATGTGTAGAGGGAGCGTGGGGGGTGTCGTGCACGCATGCGTAAATGGGAGCGTGCATTGCATTATGGGTTCCGGCAAGTGGGAGCGCAACAGCGCTCGCTCGCTCAGACTTTTGGCACGCAATGCCAAAAAGGTTCGCCATCACTGATATATATATTCAGAACCAAAATACACCTGATGAGATATGAGGAAAACAGACATATGAGCAAATATGTACCAGCTTTTATTATGACTAACTTGGGTCTTTTGTTAGCTTTCATGTGATAAGGATCTAAATATTCCATTGAGGTCAGTGTAATGATTTTGTAGATTACTATTAATTATTAATTCCCCCCCCCCCCACTTTTCCCCTTAAAAGAATGTGTCATTTTTAAATCTCTTAATCTGAACCGAATACACAAGCCTTCCTTGGGGATTCTCGCACTTAGAATGACATGTCTAAAGTGCAAGGGTACTTTGATCTGTCTCTTGGGGTATTAAGAATGGAACTAAATTTTTCTTTCCTGCTGTCAAAAAATGTTGCTTTTTAAACAAGGCCATACCCTTTTTTCTTGATCGCCTTCTCAAGGAGTTTCTCATAAGATAGCTTCTCTTTGTCATACTGGGCTACCATTTTGTCAACTTGTGTGCAGTGTAATTTCTGCATGACACTGTGCTCCTGCAGTGGAGGGGGGGAAAAAAGGCATATTAAGCTACAGTCTGCATATCAAAGAATTTAGATTTTTGTGTTTTAGCAGAAGAGGACAGAGAAAGAAAAACAAAATCCCCCAAACCCTCACTATAGCATCTTTTAAAAGATTTCAAAATGGCACAAGCATCTTTTTATTCTATCATGCTCCTAAATCAGCAAAGTCTCCTGAATTGGACTGTTATCCGAAGCAACTCCTTTCCCTAATTGCCTTGGCATACCTTCCCTTCTTTCTCTTCCTCTGTCCAGGTAGTTGCACCTTTCAGAATTCACAACAGTTGCTAAGCAACCAAGGCTATTGTGTAAATAGTAAATGCAAAACAAGTGTTTTTCTTTTTTCAACTCCTAAGTTGTTTTTATTGCCTGGGAAATGAAACATCGTTCCAATAAAACCTCTTTATACCTTCCTTTGACATTTCAGAAATTTAAACATTGCTGGACAATGGTATCAATATGTCAAACTAGGAATGGGCCAACTTGCCACAGCCCAACTCACCATGGGACAACTCGCTGCGGGACAATTTAGCAATTCTATTTAATTATTTAAGATAAATAAAAAAATATTTTTATTTTTGCCGTTCACATGTCATTCTGTCCCTCCTTTTGCATCCTTTCTTTAATGATTCTATTCCACCATTTCTTTGATATTAGTGTAACTCTTGTCCCGCAGTGAGTTGTCCTGTAGCTAGGTGGCCGTGGCAAGTTGTCCCACAGAGAGTTGGCCATGGTAAGTTGGCCATGATGAGTTAGCCGTAGCAAATTGTCATAGACCCTGTCCAACTATTTGTCCCATAATCTTGAATAAACACACATAGGATGGCACTGAAAAGGGATACTGAAAAGAACCCAGCTAGAAGGGAATGAATTCTCTCTCTTTCTCCCTCCCTCCCTCCCTCTCTCTCTCCATATATATATATATGTATGCATGTATATGTATATGTATGTTGCATTCTGATTTGAAGCACCAACAATGTACGAAATATTCAAAGGTTGGAATGCCCATTTTTACTTCTTCTAGATTGAAACAAAATGCTGTATGTAAGTTTCAAACAGGATAATATACATGTAGCCCAAGGACAATATATATATATATATATATTATTTATTTATTACATTTTGCTTTCAATATAGCTTTTAGTGTTCCCTGGGCAGCAGGGACAACATAGTGCAGTATGGTCGAAAAGGCTAAAATGTGGAGGAGCTGAAATGGAGGTGAGCAGAGCAGGGTAGGAGAAATGTGAGGTCCTCACCTAACAACAGTGCAGTCCTGGCCTGGCCTAACAACTGCACACCAGGACTACCAAAAGTGCTGTTGGTACATGGTGTGGACACGTAATGTTTCACCTAATGACTGCTTCATTTAGCAATGAAAATTCTAGTAGCACTTATGGCTGTTAAGCAAAGAGTACCTGTGCTGCTATGGGGTTGGGCTTTCAAGATGCAAATGCAATAGCCTGGGGAATTTTGTAGGCAGAGAAGTATATTTATATTGGCCATGAGCAGTGCAAAGAATTAATCCACTGCTCCTGTTTATTTGTGGAGTTCAGTGCTCTAGGTAGCAGTGGCAGCAAACTAGGCTGCTGAACGTTAGTTAAAGGATGCTTTCATTGCCCACCCTAGGGATTTTAAAATGTTTTTAATTTTTTTAAAAAAATAGATATCTTCACCCAAATAAATGATAGACAGCTCCCAGAGTGGACTGTTAATCCAGCTACTTCTGTGTTTCTAAGATGAAAAATAAGGGAAGGCAGGATAGGTCTCAAATTCCCAACTGCAAAAACCTTAAAACAGATTGATTATTGAATTGGAATATGGGGTGCTATAAGAATGTTCACAATAGGACTTTTTAATGCTGAGTTTGGAGCAAAATGGTCCCTCCCCCTCATTTCATGTCTCTAGAAAGCATCCTGATATTCCTAGGCAAATTTTAAAATTTCTAATTCTTTTTGAAAAAGGAAGAACAAAATATTTTTTACTCTGGGCTAATGGATGCTGAAGAGTTACACACATATACTGTCAGTGCTTGTATTCGAAATGAATTCCTGATTCAGAACTTTTGAAATGTTATGCATGCCTTTTGCACTAGGCTACTGTTGGTCGCTCTCAAGTTATGTAATTACAAATCAAATATTTTTGGTTAAATATCTAATCATCACTAGCTTAGCCTAAGGGCCAGAGAAATAGAAGTCATGTACTGCTTCTTAATTTTTTTCTGGAGAACAGAGTAATGTTCCATAGAGTGATGCTATCTATGAAAACAGAAACATATTTAAGAACCAATGGCATACATTATTTTAATATATGCTTTTGCAAAGACTCATACTCCATTTTAAATTTTAAGTACCCCAGCTCTGAAGAGAGAAAGCAAAAGATACCCTACCTTGGCATGCCTCTTCTTCAAAGCAGTCAGCTCTTTCTGCTGTTTTTTCAAATGTTTTATATATGCCTGTTCCCCATAAAAAAAAATTGTTTTAAAAACAGCTAAATCAGAAAGGCTTGAAAACAGCTGTCTTGATTTCAAAATTGACTCTGCACAATGTGTAAAGCCAAAATTTTTGAAAACATGATTTAGTTAAGCCACAATGGCTAGATTTTCAGAAAGTGTTCAATCACACACTCGGGACAGTAAGATGGGCAGCATATAAATTAAATAAATAAATGAACAAAGAAAGAAACCAAAACCAAGAAATCACATTATAGCTTTGAATGATGTGGAAATCAAATCAAAACTCAATACGACTTTTAAGAGGTTTAAAAATCAGGTTGCCATCTTTGAGTAATGTGCAGAGATTTCATATAAATTCCTGTGCGCTCCGACTTAATGATAATGGAAACTGTTCTTTTCTCCCTTGCTATTTTACAGTCATTTTAGAATACGCTCCATAATGTGGGAGAAAAGCAAAGTGTCAGGCACCAGATCCTAACAGCTCTTAACCACTACTTCCATACAGTTTAAAAGGCTTCCCTAGAGTAAAATGAAAACCTTAATGGATTGAAGGCCAAGAAAAATGAAATCTTATTCTTAATTAATTATTTAATAAGGACATTTGGATTTTCAACCGCAAAGGAAAACATCAAAAAACAAATCATTCTCAAACAAGAGACAGCTAAACTGAAGCATAGATTTACCTTCATCTGTTTTAAATCTTCTATCTTGATTTGAGGAATAAGATCTATACCTTAAAAAATAGAGAGGAAAAACAAGAGAATGAGCATATTTTCAGGATTGTTACTTACTTCAATGTCACTTTATTGAATTATATACACTTGCTGAAAAGATATCCAGATTATTACAAAAGAGGATAAATATTTTCCCTTAACGCTTCATAGATACTCTGACTACCAATCAGGAGAAATATGATATAGCGAGTAATCCGAATGCAGTAGTAGTCTTCTAGATGTTTGCTTACCTTTCTTAATTTCGGTACCAGGTCCTGTACTGGAAATGGGATTTGATCTGACTTCAGAGCTAGTTTGAGGAGTAACATTTGCTTTAGCATTATTAATTTTCCCCTTCTTATCGTTCTTTGATGTGTCATTTGGAACATCAGCTATGTCACTCTGTAAAAAATAAGGCCTTTTAAAAAGGATACCATGGGCAAATCTGGAAGGGCCAGTATGAAAAATTGCAAGCAGTCAAAGAAACTGAGGTCTAAATCAAGTGCCGAAGGGCAGGATGCAAGAAGTCCCAAAAGTACAACTGGGAAAGGTAAAACAGCAATTAGAATCAAAGGAGACTAATCAGAGGAACAGCCGGGCAAAATCTCTTATTATGTGGTAGCGTATGTATGTCTGTTCCTAAAGTTCGTGGTGTAATATTATATAAATTAATAGAATTCTCAGGAGCTTGAATGGGGTCCTCATGAACTTAAAATTAGTATTGCCTATGTAGAAACACCCCCTCCCAATCTGTTTTAAAGGAATGCTGAAAAACCAAGATTGTGCATAACTACTAATTAAATATGATTAGAGTGTGTGCCTGTGTCTGTGTGTCTCTCCCCCCCCCCCTCTCTCTGTGTAGAGGGAATGGAAATCTGAAAAAGGCCAGCCAGCAATAACAGGACCATTGGATACTAAAAAAAAAAAAGTGACCATTTTCCTTGTTCACATTTATTATTAGCATGCTTTCCATTTTAATTCAAAAGCTTATGGACTTAATATTCAAAGAGTCTGAAATGACTCATATTGCTAAGCACAGAGATAGGCAACTTTTTATACTTAGTGGCTTAACTACTTCTAAGTTAACATTTTGGCAGCCATGGTCATGGTAGCAATGCAATGAACTCAGTTTCGGTGAAGGGTTGAATATATTGCTATTAGCATGTTAAGCCTCTTAGTGACTTAATATGTTTGCTGTGCTTAATTTCTTCTTGGAAAAGCATATTGAAATTTGCTGCCAATTTTGGTGGTACAGTTTTGTGAGAGACTTTGGGGTCATAATGGGTTTTCTAGACTGTTTACAAGCAGATGTTTTTTAGTCTAAACCCTGAATCACAAACTTACCATTTCATCTTAAGAGGCAAAACCTATTATTTATTTATTTATTTATTTATTTATTTATTTATTTATTTATTTATTTATTTATTTATTTATTATTTATTTATTTATTTATTTATTATTTATTTATTTATTTATTTATTTATTTATTTATTTATTTATTTATTTATTTATTTATTTATTTATTTATTTATTTATTTATTTATTTATTTATTTATTTATTTAGACCTAGATGTGTCCCAATTCCAACTGACTTGGGTGGTTTGTACTGCTGAGTGACAGTACAAAAGCAAAACAATAAATACATATGTAAAACAAAAAGCGTAAAACAGTAATGACATATCTGATCATCAATAAAGCATCAGGTACCCAACAAAGGGCTCCAACATCCTAAATGACTGCAGACGAAGAGATTGGAAATTATTTGATAGCATTTTTGAAAACTATTTTTATTTTAAGGCACAAGCTTTTGTGCACAGCAGCTCCCTTCATCAGAGTGGCGTGACTGAAATAGGATTAAATTACATAGGGATGCAGAGGAGTAGTGAGAGGGAAGACATGGTAATAATGCAGATGAAGGTTCTATGGAGGACAGATTATAAGCGCCTTATCAGTTCATGCTTGTAACGTGTAAGAGCAAACTGTGTTTGTTCTGAACATCTGAAAGCATGAATTCTATGAAGGTGAACTGTCTCACATCTGATTGAGGGGTTTGGTGGTAGTGGTGGTAGTTCCCAAATTGCTACATTGAGATGTGTCCTGGAAAGCTAAAAAACTCTGCTATAACCCTTAACTTGTTCTGAGTCCTGATTTAAATTTGCATCTCTTATACAAAGTCTCTCCTGTCTATGTAGAATCCAAAGTGGTACTGCTGGGACACAATGGCATAAACTAGATTAGAGGAAGAGAATCAGAATTTTGCCTCCAGCCATCTTCTTTGAAACTTACCTTCTACACTCCTGATAATATAAATAATGTTTAATTTTAGCCATGGCGAAGGCACAAAAAAGTCAACCAACGTTGTCTATCATTCTAATCTTTTAAATATTCTGCTAAAAGAGGCTCCTGGAAAAAAAAAATGCAAATCAATTCCATATCCAAGGTTAATTACTCCTTACCGTTTCAATTCCCATAGCTCTCATCTGGTCTGCTCTTTTCTCCATGACAGATAAAAATTTCTTTGGATCTGACAAGGCATCCACAATATCTAAAAAGGAATTTAAATAAGTAGTCAAGATATTTTCAACTTCAGATCCCTTTAAAGCCCGTCACATAATTCCTACCAACGGCTCTGCTTAATTTTATCATGCATTATTGTCTCCCTAATCGTGAGAAGTGATAAAATGGGAAGTCTTATAAATTTAAGAGATGCAGAAGCATAAGGCCTGTAACAGGTTCCATCAGCTTAAGAGAAAAAGTATGAAAAAAGTAATGTGATTGTACATGCATGCACACACATAGCTCTTTTTTTATGCTAGAGAGGCAAGATTTTGTTCCGAGCACTACTATATATACATGTTTATGTGTGTGCATGTGAATGTATGTGTGAGAGCATACATGTACACCTCCCCCAAACCGTGCTTTTTTCATATGTGGAAAGACAAAACATTGCCTTTGCATGATAAAGCAATGCTTTTCCCTACATCGCCATATATATCAGGGAATTATGTACTTTACTGGACCTCCCTCTGATGTTTCATCTCTAGTGGCTTTGTAAAATATTCTCGTTTCCCAAAAACTTCACACAAAACCTCTTACTACAAATGCGTGTACCATTTTGCAATAATTCCAGAAATATACTCAATATTTTACAGACTATTCAAATCTTACTTCAATACATACAATCACAACATTATAGATAGAAGTAAAACAAAACTATTTGGATTTTTTTGGGGGCAGAAGAGGCTCCATTCTGTTTAATATCATCCCATTGTGTTGTTGTCCAACCAAAACATCTGGAAACCCCTCCCCCTTTGCACTTTGCTTGCTAAAATAGCTACCTTGAAGAATTAGGCATAGGGGAGATGGGGTAGAGATTTGTTTTTCCTCATTAAGTTCACCGTTAGTAAGAGACAAGGTCAAATGAGTGTTTTCAAACTTAGCCTTGATGGCTATTATACTAACCTATTCTGGATCTTTGGACTTGGAGAAAGAATGAGATTTTAAAAAATGTTTGAGGGTCAGAGAAATGGATAGACCATTCATTTTCATTTTTCCAGAGGGATGAAAAATTCCCCAACAATTTTTCAAGGACAAGAGTTCCCTATATTGGTGACATTCATATCGTTACTTAAAAAAAAAGCCAGGATATGTCTTTCCTTGGTTTAATGAAATATGGGAAGCCCTGAAGATCACCAAACAGGATTTTATCAGTTGTCTTAATGCCATCTGATAATGATAATCTTTCCAATTGCATATCAAATTGGGACCAATTGTAACTTTCAAAGGAATGCATTCCTTAGCTTAGAAGCATCATTCATTCAATCAATCAATTTGTATGGCCACCCATCTCAAACAAATAGCAAAATAGCAATATAGGCAAATTCTGTTTCCCACATGCCAAAAAACTAATGGGAAGCATGCCTCTTAGAAAGGGCACTTTCAGAGACCTATCTTTCATTTCCAACTTTAATCTACTAAAAAGGCTTAACCTGCACTCATTTCAATGGAACTGGGGAAAAAAATGTGATAAGTTCCCAGATTCATTGCAAACTTTTCCCATTATTTTCAGCACATGCCTAAGAAATATTCAAGATTCTTGGATGGTTAGGTAATTATATTTGTGGGGGCAAGAGCTACAGTAACTGCAGGAAAAATATAAAGCAGATGGAACTACATCGTATTTTAGGCTGAGCTAAGATACTCTGCTGGAAAGTTGGGGAGGATGACAGAGGGTGTGCATGAGTATGAATTTTTAAAACATGTTAAGCTTATTTTAATACTTGCATAAAGTTTCTGTAAGCTTCCCACTTCAATAGGTGGGAATGCATTATCCATTTTTGTCAGCCTGGCTGAAAGGCATAAAAAGTGGGCTGAAGATTGATAGGGCCTAGTTTATTTTATTTATTTGTCAAGAACTTATTAGGTAATACATATAAGTATAAGCATGAATTGAATACATAAAATAAATACAAGTAGAGGAAACATTAAAACAGGGACGGTAGGCACGCTGGTGGTTTTATGCACCATTATGATTTATTTATTATTATGATTTATGAATTGTGCTGTAAAATGTCCATAATCCTTCCCGATTAATTCTCTCCAAATAAAATATATGATTTAAGCATTTACCTCCAAAACCATCAGGCACATAAGTTTTAAGTACAATGTTGCAGAAAACCGTTGGCAGAGACAATGGCTTGTTGCCTTCATTTCGAAGGGAAATGTGTCGATAGCCTGCCTGAAGCCCATCCAGCGGCAATATCCTTTGACCAATCAATTTATTGTTGTCGTCATAAACTGCTATCCTCAAGACTGCAAGATCTGGTAGAATCACCTAAGAAACCCCAGAATAAAGGTGGTTATTCAGGCTCATCAGACAGCACATTCCTGCCTTGTAATCGTTGGAAGAAATCCCCATCTGGAACCAGGTTGCCTCAAAGGGATGTTTGATTACATATTTACAATATTATTAGGCTTTCTTGAACGATGTCTTAGGTGGCACTATGTGTTGTTACACAGAATGTATTAGTAGTGGATATTGATTTCTGCCTCTAAAAATAGCCAATCAACGTTATTTAATTCTGTTAGTTTATTTTTCTTTCTAAAAATGAAAACTCCAGAAATTTAGAAGAATAAAAATTAATAGCAAGTGATTAGAATAAATGAATCTTCAAAGGATGGAGGTTATTCAGTACTATTTTAGTAGCACAGAGTTGCTTTCTCCAAAGAGGTTCCCATTCCAAAATATCTACATTTTTACTAGCTATGCAATTCATCTGTGTCATGCACAGAAATACAATCTTCGATGGCCAAAAACATTTTTTTTTTCTTATATCGCCTTAGCAGGCAAACAAAGTCTGAAGGATTCTCATGCAGGAAAGAGATAATGTTCCAATAGAAGAGAATATGTATAATTCAAGGTTGAACTATGGAGTCCTTGGTGCTCTCTGAACTTGGTTGTTAGCTTGCAGACATTTTATACCCAACTAAGTAATATAACAGCACGAAGGGTCTCGGGTTTGCTCCTTATTTATATAGTAGCAGGGGGAAACACAAAGACCAGAATATATTCTCTAGCAGCCAATATGCAGATAAGCAGGGAATAATACCAGGTAGGGGGCTGCGGTGGCGCAGAATACAGTACTGCAGGTTACTTCTCTGACTACTGTTTGCCTGCAGTTTAGCAGTTCGAATTTCACCAGGCTCAAGTTTGTCTCAGCCTTCCATCCTTCCGAGGTTGGTAAAATGAGAATACAGATTATTGAGGGCAATATGCTGACTCTGTAAAATCACTTAGAGAAGGCTGTAAAGCACTGTGAAGCGGCATATACAGTAAGTCTAAGTGCTATTGCTATTGCTATTGCTAAATGATCAAACAGAAATACCCTAATCAAGTAACTGCCAAGCAGAAAACCACACCTCCACTAACAATGGCAGGGCAAGCTACTGCACGTGCATAGGGAGCAAATTACACACTCACTAGCACTGCTGAAGTTACCTAGTCGGGTAATAAAAAGTCTGCAAGCCAACACTCAAGCTCAGGGAGCTCCAAAGTTACCATGAGGGACAATGTTTCTAACATTGGGCAATCAAATATTGCCCACATGAAGAATTGGAATTTACTTATTTATCAAATTTCGCTACCTACTCTCAGGGAGACTCAGGCTTACCATGCTATTAGTGGAAAAACAATGTTTAAAGCTCCTCATAGTACTATACTAAAGGCTAGCATTTTTTAATCATAATAGAATTACAATCCTACTTTCCTCCCCAAATGTTTACACCCAACGTTCTAAACTCTCTAATCCCCCCCCAAAAAAGATTAAGATAAACAAGGTTATAAAGAAAAGTGATCCCCAACTTTTGTTTCCAAATAAGGAGGAAACTTTAGGAGGAATTTCTTTTTAAATAGCTCTCTACCACCACATTGTGTGACTTCACCGAAACTAACAGCAAAAAGTGCTCATCTGTATGTGATTTTATAAAAGGTAGCATGGAGTTTCACAGCATTTATCCAAGTTGCACCAATGCTGATTGTAAGTGGATATAGGTCTTTTCTACTTCTCAAATTGCAGGGGACAATGCAAACAAGTTAATCTTCTTTTGTCCCATAGATTCTACTAACAGAATCATTGCTTTCTTGCCGAACAAATTATGAGAAATAAAAAAAGACCATTGCTTAATGCATTGTAACACCAGGATTCCATCGATGGAACACAAGAAAATCATTTTTTCCCCTAGCTAATGCAAATAATTAGTGCTGGCATTGTATCATAGCTTGGTCCCTTCAGGCATCATTCCATAGCAAGAATGAGACATCTCAAAATACTTTGTTAGTTTAGTTAGAGCAAATGCAAAATTATCTGAATGAGGAAAAATTGGCAGTAGCTTCTGCCAAGACTGTATGTGATAATAATCTCAAATTGCAAGTAAAATACCTTAAAAGGATTAAAAAGATTTCTAAGTATATGTATATTAAATGCTATATTAAAATATTCTGTATCATAAGGCTCTTTAAAGCATTTTTCCTTAGAAGCTGCTATTTTCTATACTTTAAGTTATTAACCTTTTATTTTTTTGATATATACATTTCCAAAATATAAGCAATCCCTTCTCTTGGCTGCCTGTTAAAGGAAAGATTCAATAGTATTTAGGTAGCCTTGTCTAATTTTTGAATTCTGCAATTACAAAAAGCCTCAGAGGACTAGGCTATTATTTGGCAATTAATAGGAAATATACCAACTAGCATGCATAGTTAAGTATAGCTCAAGACTGACCCAACATAAATACTAAAATATCATATCACAACTGAGTAATAGCTCACAGAAGAATAACGACACAGAATATGTATTACGACAGCAGTAGTTTTATTTTTTGTAAAAAAAAAATAGGTGGACAATAAAACACAATTTACACATTATAGGTGGTCCTGGACTTATGATCACAATTGAGCCCAAAATCTATGTTGCTAAGTGAGACAGTTGTTAAGTGAATTTTGTCTCATTTTATGACCTTTTTTGCCACAGTTGTTAAGTGAATCACTGCAGCTGATAAGTGAGTCTGATTTCCCCATTGACTTTGCTTGTCAGAAGGTCACATGTGGTGGATCACATGACCCCAGGACTCTGCAATGGTCATAAATATGAACCAGTAGCCAAGCGGTGGCATTTTGATCATGTGATCACGGGGATGCTGCAACAGTTGTAACTGTGAAAAATGGTTGTAAGTCACCTTTTTCAGTGATGTGGTAACTTTGAACAGTCACTAAATGAATTGTTGTAAATCCAGGACTACCTGCACCTGCTAAGTTTTTGCATGAGATTCATGCTAAGTAATTAACAAACAATCAATCAATCCTAACTTGACCGTATTACACAATTCTCCTAATATGAAGGCTTTGGGCTGTGCAATTTTTCTGATATATTTCAAATGTTATTAGGTTATGTATCGGTTGCATAAAACTTGGGTCATGCTACTATGATGCTTTATATTTGTCCCCCAATCATAACTAAAATAGGCATGATACTAGCCAGAAATGTACATCACAAAGAAAAAAAAGCAGGCAATTGTTCTGCATTCTAGACAACAGAACAGGTAAAAGGATAGAAGACACTGTCATGACGGCACCATTAACGAACACACTTCTGGATAAACTTTAGTTGACAAAAAAAAAAAATTAAAGTAGAATGGTATAGAAAAAAATACAGACACCAGAGATTGCCCTTAAGAGTGAATCTGCATGTGCATTTTGACAAATCTTTATACGTAATTTCAGGGGCTAATGATTATGTACGTGCAAGCAACATGGTACAGTTTAACCATAGTGCAGCTTAACCGTGTTTTACTGAACCTGGCATTTCTTCAGAATGAAATGAGATTTGCATGCTTGCATAGAAGATACACATTTGAAAAGTCCCCTTATTAAAGAAAAAATCCCTTGCTGGGTTAATAACAAGATTAGATAAGTTATTTTCATTTGCAAAAAGCTTTTCTACAAAAGTAATATCCAATTTTATCACAAAGTGGTACAGAAAGTGTATACATGCCTTATAGGAAAGAAAATTAAGAGAAGCCCCAAATTCTCTCTAGTTCAATATTGTTGAACTGTTAAAATCTATGGGGAAACCAGAAGACTGCAAATGATATTGAGAGGCTTACTGCCTGCATCGCTATCAATAATATACAGGCCTCATGGTTGCTAGCTGTCAGTAGCTTTGTCCTCCATGAATTTTGCTTAATTTCCTTTTAAAGCTGTTCAATTTATTGGCATTTACGACATCTTATGATAACAGGTTAGAGTTTAATTAAGCATTGCGTAGAAAAGTCCCGTATTTCTTATGAATCTCCTATCATGTGTTATCATTAGATGACCCTAGTGGTTAATACTGAGTAAAGAGAAAAACATCTCTGACCATTTTCTCTGCACCAGGCATAATTCTGCAAATCTGTCACCTCTGACTTGCCTTGTTTCTAACCTTTAAAACCTCCCCAAAGCTGTCTTCAGAGGGAAAGAGTCTCCATTGTCATTTGGGTAGCCCTTTTGGATCTCTAATATTCAGACTGGTGCATGACTTCCAAATTTGGCTGCACCACAGATCAGTACATGGCTAATAATATTTTCAAGTCCCGTATTCATGATTCCAAACACAGGATTTTGTCATTTTCACATAAGCCAAAATGTTCACTGTACCACTTTGTTCTGGTGCAGACTTAAAGCCAGACTAAGAATATGCAAGAAAACACTGCCCCTTGCAACTGTGGTGATGGGACTGTTTTGTAAAATGGCACAAGTAAACTCACCCCCAGAAGCATTTTTTTTTTAAAAAAAGACTACTTTTCTCCAAATGGTGTCTAGAAAGCTTGTGGTGGAAAAGAGAAGAAATATACACGACGTAGACAGGACGAGGGAGCCAGCCTCAGACACGGAGGCAGCACCCCCTGACTGAATCCATGTAATGACATTGACCTTAGCTTTGGATGCAGGGTCTCACCTGCCCTCTTGGCTGAAGGAACAGTGCAAGATAGCAGCCACTGCCAGGGCAGGGAAGAAGTTGTAATCTCCAAGGAAGGCAGAGGTTCCCCAGCCGGAGCTCATTCTGAGCAGACTGCATACCTGGAACACAGGCATAGCCATAGCCACGAACGAGGCTGTTCCTCCAAGAGGGAGGAAGAAGAGGAGGAGGAGGAAGCAAGAAGAGGGAAAAGCCAAACAGAAAAATAAAAATCATGTGATAGCTATAAGTGTTTCCCTTTAAAAAAAAATCCAGATTTAGTTAACTCTATCCCATGACAAAAAGTGTATCATGGTGGATGAAGGGAAAGCGCTAGCAAGACCTGGTCTCCTAAATCAGCCTTTCCCAAATCATTGTTTCACTGAAGTGATGTGCCTGCAATGCCTAGAATTGAGATTTTAGCTGAGCATTTGGGGAGTGTTCTACTCAACGCTGTTGAGGGGACATCAGATTGGTGGATCTTTTCCTAAAGGTTTCTTGTTCAGGAAAAGTGTTGAGGCAAAGTGTTATTCATAAAAACTCAAAGGCATTCTCAGGCATCTGAAATACATACCTTTCGGAACACAAAGCATTCTTCGTTGTAAACAGGATTTAAGCCATTGTTCATCACCATCCGTGTTCGGAATTCCTTACGTATCGTGTCAGTGGGAAGGCCATACATATCCACCTCTACGTAAGTGCCAATTTTTTTGTCTGACAAAAACTGACCAGATATGACCTTGAAATGGAAGCATAAAAATGTTCAGTCCAATGAGAAATTTAATACATTCAAGTGTATAATCAATGTTTGGTGTTATTCTTACATATATAAATAAAACACCTCATACTTATTTCAATCATTTATGACCTGTAGCCCTTACTTTATATGTTAAAACAGCTTCAGGTATCTGAAGTAGCATATTTCAAACATTCCCTTTTCTAGGCTGCATAGCTCTAGATGCTTCCTACCTGCACGGAACAAGTGGCTGCAATAACACCATCCACAGGAGTCTCAGAAAAAGGGTCAAATGTCCGATCAGGCCGCCGCATGAAATCTGGTTTAAGAAGATAACTTTAAAAAAAAAAAAATCAAAACACACATTTAGATAAAACTTTCCTTTTAATCTCTTTTAAATTAAATGCGATTATTGTTATTAGTTACTTTACAAGTTATGCGTAGAAAGCATATAATCAGCTGAAAATAAATAAGCATGGAAAAGTATTGTTTTTGGAATGTATATTCAAGATAGAAAAATCTAGATTTTACTCACTGAACGGTGAAAAAAAAACCTACAGTAATCAGAATGAGATAATACATCACATGAATTCAACCCATCTGAAACATTTCCTTTAAGAAATTTTTAAATCAACTTACACATGGAAACTTACATTAATATAGGTAACTAAATAAGCATATGACAAGATTTTCTACTCAACGTTTGGCTGAATAATTTAACCACTTCAATATGGTATCTATTTTTCCTGCTGCATATCATTTGGTTGGATTGGGTCTTTCACAGTACATCCACATGTCAATATAAGTCATCTGTGACTATTTCCCAGGCTAGAGAATTTTAAAACTAGAATCTATTTTCCTCCCTTTTTTGACATGAAAAGAAGCATGCAGTAAAACTTTTTCCAGCCACTGGAACTGCCAAATGTGTCTTTTGTGATGATGAGAACTCTAACTCAGTGAAAATTCTATTCACTATGACAGTGATGGTGAACCTTTTTGGCACCGAGTGCCGAAAAGGTCTCGTGGAAACATCGCGCATGCCCTTGTCGGCACTGCACTCCAAAAAAGGCAAACTTCCAGGTTCTAGTGCTCATGCGTGCCCAATGATCAGCTGGCCGGCGCGCATGCACACACCGGTTTTCAACACTGCTGCGTGCACGGACAGCTGATTGTCATGCACACATGCGCACCAGAAACCCAGAAGACAAACAGGCAAGGCTGCGCATGCCGGGCGACATTTACAAATTCACAGTTTTTTCCAATTCCTCCATGATGCACAATCTCTCCCTTTGGAAAATGGAATGTACACCCACGAAGTGATATACACAGAATTTGCAATGAGGCAATGAAGAAACCTATTTAATTATTCATAATTATTTATCAAACTTAGAGAGCAGCCGTATCACTCTCGGAGAAGTTCTGATAAACTTCCAAGTAATCTGGAAGGTTCTATGTTGCCTTCGTTAATTTACAGGTGGGGCATTTTTTTAATTAATCAGTGAAGAAATTAGCACAGACTTTGGGAACTAAGTTATATATTTCAAGAATGTTACATTATAAACTCAGAATTATTGGCATGAACTCTTCTGTCCTTCCCACTTAGTTATATTTCAGGCTTGGGATCCCTTTCCAAAAGATACAAAGGGCAAAGTTATATTACATCTTGTATTTCTTTTGAAAGGTTTTAATATTCTATATATATCACAAATCTCTTAAGTCACATTTTCAACAAATTTCAATTAAATAAATAAACTGGCATAGAAGATACAAGAGGAAATCTGAAATGCCCTGCTTGTAAGAAAATATCTAGGGTTTTTAAATGTACATCCCTGGGCATGCTGCAGCAGAAAATATTGTCATATGACAGTGATGGCGAACCTTTTTCTCGTGGCGTGCCGGAAGTGTGTATGTGTATGCGCAAAAGCTCCTATGCGTGCCAGCACCCATAATGCAATGCAAACCCTCCCACATGCACATGCGCACATGACCCTCCTCGCGCATGCGCCCCACATTCCGCATGCACGCCCTGCACATGCACTTCGGGCACCCCTCCGCTAACGCTGCCTCTGCCGTGGGGAACTTTGGAGAGGGCGGGGGCAGGCTGTGTGAGCAGCCTGTCTCTTAGCTGGCGAGAACAGCTACAGCCTGCCCCTGGCCTCTCTCTCAAAAGTTCCCCACGGCAGAGGCAGCGTTGCTTAGCCGCTGAAAGCCCAGCCCTGGCTGCTATTTCTGCCGTTTCTCCAACCGCCCTGCATAATCGCGCTGCATCTTGCTTCAGGTAGCTGCCATTTGGGCACACACACCCTTCCTCCGTCTTCTCCTCCTTGAGTTGGAGCCTCGCGGCGTGGCCGAGGCTGAGGAGGGGTGGGATAGTAGCTGCACGGATCCCCCGGCGCCGCGCGTGTTCCCTGCGCTGCAATGATGAAGCGCTTTGCCAAGGAAAGCTGAGTCTCAGGCTTCTCCTGGAGCAGCAAGGAGAAGGAGAAGCTGCCAGCGGGGAGGGGAGCTGTCCCAGGAGGACCGGAGGAGAGCGCAGCTTCTCACTCATGGAGATCTACCGGTTGGGAAGTGGGCGCGGTAAGAGGTGCGCTGACCAGGAAGCGGTCATGCTCTCTGGCCAGAGAGGGTTGCACAAACCTTTACTGAAGTGAACGTGCAACCCTCTCCTGCCAGGATTATGCAGGGCGGTTGGAGAAGTGGCAGAAATAGCAGCCAGGGCTGGGCTTTCAGCGGCTAAGCAACGCTGCCTCTGTCGTGGGGAACTTTGGAGAGGGCGGGGGCAGGCTGTGTGAGCAGCTTGTCTCTTAGCTGGCGAGAACAGCTACAGCCTGCCCCTGGCCTCTCTCTCCAAAGTTCCTCATGGCAGAGGCAGCGTTGCTTACCCGCTGAAAGCACAGCCCTGGCTGCTATTTCTGCCTCTTCTCCAACCACTCGGAGCCCTGCGTAATAGCGCTGCAGCTTGCTTGAGGTGGCCGCCGTTTAGACTTCCCCCGCCCCCCTCTTCCTCCGTCTTCTCGAGTTGGAGCCTTGCGGCATGACCGAGGCTGAGGAGGGGTGGGATAGTAGCTGCACGGATCCCCTGGTGCTGCCCGTGTCCCCTGCCCTACAATAATGAAGCACTTTGCCAAGGAAAGCAGAGTCGCTTGTTCTGGCAGGAGGCAAGATCTGGCATCGCCTCACCGCTGGTGGCTTCTCCATCTCCTGCCTGCTCCAGGAGCAGCCTGTCTGTTACCCAGTGAGACCGGCCTGCCACCACAGCCTGCCCCGCCCTCTCTGCCCTGGCAGTTGCTCCTGGTGCTGCCGGAGAAGCAGTAGCACGACAACCGCTCTTGCTGGGGGCAAGGGGATGGCAGTGGCAGGAGCAGCAGGCGGGGGCTTCCCTCTCTCCCTCCCTCCCTCTGGAGGCCTGGGGCTATGCTAGAAGTCTGCTCGGGCAGGGAGACAGGGAAGACCCGGACCGCCCATCCTTGCCACCACCGCCCCCTCCCCTTGGCGGCAGCAGTTCTCGCACAGCCACTTTCCTGGCAGTGGCAGGAGCAGCTGGCAGGGGAGAGGGGATGGTGGCAGGCTGCGGCAGCAGACAGTTCGAGCTGGCTAAGAGGCAACGTTCTTCCTCCTGCCAGCCTCGAGCTCAGCTCCAGGCAGCGTCCAGCCAGCCATACCTGCTGGCCTCCCCCTGCGGCAGACCACGTAGATTCCAGGCAGCGCAACTTCGGGGCCTTTCCTCATGGTGGCGGTGACGAGGCAGGCAGGCAGCCGGGTGCACGGGAGCGACTGGCGGCAGTGCTCCTGGCTGGCAAAGGGCGGAGTCCCGGGGCTGCATGCAGGCAATGACAGCATGGCTGGTGCGCACGCGCACTAAGACATTAAGGCCAGCTGATCATTGCACACGCATGCGCACCAGTAACCAGCAGACTAGCTGGCTGGTGCGGATGCGTGCCCTGGAAACCCGGAAGAAGAATGGGCGATGCCATGCGTGCCGGGCGACATGGCTCTGCGTGCCACTTCCGGCACGCATGCCATAGGTTTGCCAACACGGTCATATGCTAAAGACACTTGATCTTCAAGAGAAGTTGCATGTCTTTGGGGTGAATTGAATAACTTTGTGTCCAAATGGCACCTATCTAGCATTATACAAGTTATTCTGCCAGCACTTAGGTGGGAGTTGTTGCAATTCAAAACTAGTTCAATTTTTGTATAGCAATTGATAGCAGATAAATTTTGCAGACAAAAGCTGCTTAAAAAAAAATCTTAAGGAAAACTGATCTGTACTCCAAATTCCAAACTTTTGCATTTTAGGTGATTATCCTCAGCTGGGAACAATGGGAACTCTTAGCCAAATAAGGGGGAGAGGTTGCCTGCTTAAGCAGACGATAAATTAAATTATTAGTAATAGGAAAAGCCTCCACATTCCAAACTGCCTGAATTTAGATTTGTAAATCTAAATTTGCTCTGATTTTCTACAAATGTTCTCTGATAACAACATCAGTAAAAAAAAAATGAATGAACATCATTCATCAGTAAAAAAAAAAATAAAAATCTAAAAGCTACCTAGCAAATTTAGATTTAGAAATTTAAATTTGGGCTTTTTGGAATGTGGATATAAAACTCTACTAACTTGTTCCTTACCCCTTTGTTTCCAAATTGTGGTTCCTCTCTTGCTCCTCCCCCACTCCTCCACTTAAGAGACAGATCTCCCAGATTCTTTCATAAAATATAACATCAGGCTGAATTTCTACGGCCTGTTTTTCATTTACAGCACATAATTAAAAGTGACATTGTTTTATATAATGGCAGCTGTTAAATATTGTTACTTACCCACAAGAACCGTTATACTCAAATTTCCCCTGATTCAACTGCATTGCTAGATCTGTGAAGAGGTAAAAAATAGTTTAAATCTTATTACTGAGCAATACCTATCTGGATAGTCTTTTTAAACTAAAAAATACAATTTATCCTGGATAGACAGTTTAGTTAAAATGCTAATCCCACGCATTCCTTGAAAATAAAGAATATGTTTTCTACTTCAGTAGAAAAATATATTCATCATAAGTTCCTGTTCTTTCAGTTGTTTGTGAAATATAAAATTCTAAAAGGGTGTAATTAAAAGACTGCATCCCCTTTTCTATCATCTCTATCTCTCCATTCTGAAGATACGGGTTTGTTAAGAGAACAGTAATGTCTTATAGACTAGTCCAGGGGTGGGCAATTGTGGCTCTTTTACAACCTGTTACAAGCTGTCTCAGGAATTCTGGGAGTTGAAGTCCACAGGTTGTAAAAGAGCCACAATTGCCCACCCCTGGACTAGGACAATGGTCAATAGTGGACATGGTTGGTCAAAATGGACTACAATATTGGGTTTGCAATCCCTACACGTTTCCAATAAGAATAAGGAGCTATATTGTTCAGTGATAGAACCTGATAGACCTCAAACCATCTTCCATATGGTAATAGTTAACATGGTTACTTTGCTGATTCTTCAGTGGATTCTAAATATCAACCTATTGATGTTTTGGTGGAACCAAGTCACGAGGATGTATTTTCTATTCCCTTTCATGACAAACAACAAGAAACAGCACACCTTTAACTCAAAAAAAGTGACACCTATTAATGTGATAATTTCTGCTTTGTGGAGAAGCAACTGGCTTCCCTACTTTCTATTTCACTCAATAGAAAGAAAAGAAACAAGTTTTCTGGCTCAACATAACACAACCTTTTAATTGTAGTTCCTGGTATTGTCCCTTATATTTTTACTCAGAAATTATTCCTAGAAATGTCATCTATCCATCATCATCATCCAGCCATCCATCCATCCACTGTATCTATCTATCTATCTATCTATCTATCTATCTATCTATCTATCTATCTATCTATATCTATCATCTGTTGTAGTTTTATGTTGATGTATGAAGACATGCAAAAAATAGTGCATATATGTTTTAATGTTTTCAATCTAATTGTCTGCCTAGCTGGATTTATACTGTTATATTTAACCATGTGAATGAATCCTCCAGCAATGCCAGGAGCAAAAATCACAGCATCTGGCAGAAAGCTCCTACTCAAGCTGCCATTCTCTGAGATTGAGAGTCGGTGGGTAGGTCTGCTTACCTGGGGTCTGATAGTTAAGGGAGACCATCTGGCATCCAGCGTTCCAGAAAATTTGAGGCATGTAATTGCTGGAATCCACTCTGCCTCCCTTTGGGTATATCCGACTCATTTGCCGTTTATTGTAGCTGTATTATTAGTTAAGAAAATTGGAATAACCAAGCAACCAAGAGGTAGAATGATCCCATCTTCACATCTTAATTTTTAAATGTTTTAATTCATGAGGCATTTTTCACAAAGTACATACTATACTGTGTTTTATTAAAATAACGTGTGTTGTTAGTTGCAGTTACCTCCTTGTTTCGTAAGACTAAAGAGCCTTGTTATAGCTGCCTCAGTGAAAGGATACTTCACAAATTCAATTGCGTGGGTCTTCAAATAACCCAACCCGACAGACTCATTAAAAGAAGACATGTTGTAGTGAATGTTGCGTTCTAGAAAGAAAACCATAAAATCTGTTTTGTAAAATTTTCAGAATGAAAAATTGGTTAGGGGAGTATTAAAATATTACATTTTTATAAATATATATTTAATACAAAAATGAAATTGAACTTCAGGATAAAGATATGCCCAACAAAGAAATTACAGAAATCCACATAAAGTATACATGTGGAATAACAATATTTATCTCCTAGAACTGACAGCCAGATTAATTGGGACGAGAAATGAGGTAGAAATGATGAATTAAGCTCAAGAAGTAGAATAGCATGATTTTTTTTTTTAAAAAAATGTTTTTAAGTCAAAAAAAGAATAAACATTGCAAATAAATGTCAGATAGCCACATTTAATGGAAGAGAGAAAAACAGAAAACCAAAGTCAAGCCAAAAGAATAAAGTAATCTGTATAAAGGAATAAAGGAAACTCTTTTAGTTGGGCACCAATGCTGATTAATTTTCTCTTTGTAATCTGCTGCCCCCAAGTGGAGAAAGGATAACACTAAACATTAGGAAACGTTACCTTAAGCCATGCATGACATAATATACAGTAATGAGGAAGAACACAGGTAGCCCTCGACTTACAATAGTTCATTCAGTGACTGTTTGAAGTTACAACAGCATGGGAAAAAGTGACATGACTTTTTCCACACGACCGTTGCAGCATCCTCATGGTCACGTGATCAAAATTCAGACGCTTGGCAACTGACTCATATTTATGACGGTTGTGGTGTCCCAGGGTCATGTGGTCACCTTTCGCGACCTCCTGACAAGCAAAGTCAGTGGGTAAGCCAGATTTGCTTAACAGCCATGTTACTAACACAACTGCAGTGATTCACTTAACAACGGTGGCAAGAAAGGTTGTAAAATGGGGCAAAACTCACTTAACAAATGTTTCACTTGAGCAGCAGAAATTTTGGGCTCAATTGGGGTCGTACGTTGAGGATTACCTGTAAAAATAACTACTGGTACGGCAATAAAGAAAAAAATAACCCCTATTTTTTAAAAAAATCTTTTAAAGTTACCTTCTGCTACACTGAAACCTTGAAATTTAACAGGCTGAGCGTAGTTGATCAATGTTGATAAATACGGGTGTATATTAGTTGTGGCACCTACATATTTATAAGAAGCCATCCATGCTTGTTCATCGTCTGCAGTTATCACGCCCTGAAAGTATATTGAAACAAACACATCCATTGGTGGTAGCATCTCTTGGTTCAAGTGGGAATGATTGGAAAGAAGAGGCACTCAGAATGAGAATGGCATAGAAGAACCCTACTTTATTTTTTTTTGTCAGTGCATGCACATGTTTACCTGTAATGAAGAAAGATATGGGTTGGGTGTTCAAATAAATATACTGTTATGCAGGGCAACATATTTTTTTTATTTATTATCGGCAACATTTATTATTATGCATCCTTGACATGCTTGATTGGGTAAATAAAGCAAAAAGGAGGAAAAGATGGAGTATAACTCTCAGAAGAAGAAAGGGACAATGTTAACTAATGATGCATTTTTAAAATGCAGATCAGCATTTGATTCAAAGCCTACTTTTAATTTTAATCAGGAAGAAAAAAAAATTGAAGAAACCCCAGAGATATCGAAACAGACTTAAACCGAAATGTCCTCTGCAATTTTGCCTGTATTTATGCAGCAGGACATTGCTACTTGGGCACATATTCCAGGGAAGCACATGCTTTCCCATAAGACAGAGCTTTCTTCCAGCCAAGAATATGGAATGCTGGCCATTCTTTTCTGGCCCATTCTTTAAGACCCCTGGCATCTAATGGTGGCCACATCCTCTTCTCCTCCTCCTCCTCCTCCTCAGATTAGGAGAAGAATATAGAAAAATGCAGAAACCATGATTTACTACCACTTTCCACTTTCCACCAGCTTGAACAAAAAGAAATAGAAGGGCACATGCACTATGCTCTTCTAAGACAGCCTTCTTCAACAAGCTTCTTCAAGTCTCCTTCTGAGAGACTTCAGCTCTCAGAATTCTCCAGATATTTCGGAGATCCTGCATGCATCCGAAGAAGTCTATGTAATAGACTTTTTACCACCAAAATAGTAGAGGAGATTCTGCTTTCACTGTCCCGAGATATTACTCTATATTCTGAAGAACAATTGCTGTTGCTTCCTATGATAATGAAAGAGGACATTTTCTCCATTCATGAAAGTATAGCTGGATTTACATAGCAGAACTCCGAACAATGGGTAGAATGGGTATAAGCAAGATATTGACACTGCAAGAACAGAAGCTGTGTTAATGTCTTGCTTATATTACAGATATATTACAATATAATATACAACCTTCATATCTCGGTTTACAAGGGTTGGATTCACAGAATTTTAGCAACTCGCAAATGTAACCTTACAGGGGTTTGCATAAATATTTGCAGAAATGTTCAGGTTATGAAATAATCCAGGAAGGGTTAATACTCTTGCATATGCAAGAGGTGATGTAACTTTTCATGATTTTTTTTTTTAACCATGCAAGGAATGAGAGAAACTCAGATGATGGGCGTTGATTTCCTCATATGAATCAGTATGTCTGAAACCAATTGACTGATCCCTCAATGTTAATAGCCAACAATACATATACACATACATACATACATGGCAATCTCCATAGACAACTTTTAATTTTGTAAGATGCCCAGAACCATGGCATATATAGATGGGCAACTATATAAATTTAATCATCAATAAAAACTGTTAACTTGCCCATTTCATAATTCAACGATGGAAACAATCTGGAAGCTTTTTCACAATAAATGTTAGAGACATATTCTATGATGAATTCTACCTCTTAAGTACTTCAGATAAAGATAGTTTTAAGCAGCAACAATTTTGTCTCCAATTTACTCTCCCTCCCCCAATTACAATTTTAATAGTCCAAAATTTTGCCTTCCTTTCCCTAATAAAATATCTTTTCAAAAAAATATCATAAAATTGCTATTGAATATTTTTATAGTTGCCCAGAGATAATAAATGAGTAACAAATGAGAACTCTATCCTCTTTCAGAAGAATAATTACATATATGTGATATTTTTATTGCAAGGGAAAAGATAGTGATCAAAGCTCATAAAGCAAGCTGAAATCTGTTCATCAGCCCATAATCTTCTAGATAGGGGAAATATACAATGAAGAAAAAAAAAAACTTTCACATTTTTATATCACATTTTTTCCAGATATTTCTTCTGGTATCTGCATGTCTTTATGCCCCTTGAAGTGATACAAATCCAGGCCATGGAAGGTCAGTTTTTTCGTACAAAACAAGGACAATAATGCTTGCCTATTGCTAGGCCAATTAAAGGATGCCAGAGTTGTAAACTCAACTGCCTCTGTAAAACAGGCACCACTCCATAAAAGAGGGGAAGAAATACTCTGTAGGCCCAGAAGTCAAAATATTGGATGAGAAGACAAATATGGAGAAGAGGAATGGGGGGAAAAAAGAGATCCAAGTGAAGCATTTTCAGAAGAACATTTCACATGCAATCCCAGCCAAAGAAAAGGAAAAGAAAAACAATGCGAAAGTAAAAGGGAACATGGATAAATGAAAGGGGAGCCAGACAGATTGATTATTGTATGTCTATGTAGACACCTATATAGCCGAGAGACCAAACTCATGCAGGCCTTCCATCATCCAGGAACCTTTTATGTTGGAGTGCAGGTAAGGGCAGGTGTTACACTTCCTCTACTCTCTAAAGAAAAAGATACTGCAATACAGGTACTGAATCCTTAATATTAGCCAAATAAAGAGGTAATGATGCAGCACATTAAAAATACAGTTTACAAAGCAGTTTTATTAAAAACAGAAAACTAAAAATGTAGAAGCTATGAAAAATATCTCATGGGTCACCTTTTTATTGTTTTCTTGTTCAGAATCGTCCACAGCCTATATGGGGAAAAATATAGATATTATCCAAAGCTGTTCCAAAATCACACACTCAAAACTCAAATGCGGAGAGAGGGAATACTTTGAGCAGGTCTGTTAAATATATCCTTTCCACTATTTGTATGCAGTTGCCGTTTCTATTCAAAAACAACAATGATAAGATGCCAAAGCGAAGACCTTCTGATCAGAAAGGAGGAGAAAAAAGGGAAGTCCTTGATCAGGAATTATGATATGGTTGGGAGTCCAGTCTAGATAATGGATTCTTCTAGATTTAAAACAAGTGAACTGAAGTTGCTCAGTGCTTATTTTTAAAAGACCTGTTACTGGTGGGGAAAAAAAATCTTGTTTGCTCAGGGAATTGATTTGCTGAATTTATATCCCACTGCAATCAATTTTCATGATACTAAAATTGTTCAATATTGAGTTCTGCATGTTGGGTAAATGGGTACTGAAAATACATACAATTCTATCTTTGATATTAACGATGAAAAACCTGAGGTAACACTGAAAGATGCGTTTTTGCTTATATATCACATAATTGGATCCTGAAAGCAAACCATTCAGCCCAGATTACAATGAAGCACATAGTGACTAAATGGAGGGAAGTAGCTCATTAAGTAACTCGAAACATAATATGACATAAAGGGTGGTGGTGGTGGTCTTAATTATATCAAAGTTGAAATTCCAAAGGAAACAAAGAAAAAGCAACTGAGGTATTAGAACTTTTGAACCAGCAATCCAAGAGGTTTTGCTTTTTTTTAAAGTTGGACAAAAGCCAGCTGGCAACAAGCAAATATTCTGCTTGGACAGCTCCCCAGATAAAATCTAGAAAACATCTATATAAGAAGAAAGACGCCAGAATTCCAGCAGGAGCAAAGTTATAAAGTAGTTCAGAATTAAAAATGTTTCCCTGGGCGAGCAGAATTTGATGTTGGAATACTGTTAACAAAGAGCATTCTACCAAAAAAAATATATTAGCTATCCCATGGAATGTTCTGTTAACATAGAATCTCTGGTCCTTAGATGGAAGAGGAAGCTGTCCCAGTCTCAGACAGAATTATTACTTCTTTCTTCCAGACTTCTATACAGTCTCCTACTATTATCTCAAATTTGGCCCTTTAGATTTTTTTGCTATTTTTCAGACACTTGCTTTTTACGGTCTAGGACCATGATGGTGAACCTGTGGTACGTGTGCCACACGTGGCACGCATAGCCATATCAGTGGGCATGCCAGCTCAGCTCTGGCATGCATCTGCGCATCAGCCAGCTGGTTTTCAGGCCTTCTGGGCCCACCAGAAGTAGGGAAACAGGCTGTTTCCTGCTTCCGGAGGGCCTGGGGGTGGGTGGGGAAGGCCCGTTTTTCTTTCTTACCTGGCTCCAGATCCTTTCTGTGCATCTGGGAAGGGCGAAAACAGCCTTTCCCACTCCCTCAGAGGCCCTCCGGAAGCCTGAAAGGGCCCATTTCCCAACTCCCGGTGGGACAGGAAATGACGTTTTTTTGCTGTCTCCAGCCTCCAGAGCCTCTAGAGCGTGCCCCTCTTCTAACACGCGATGGCAAAAAGGTTAGTCATCACTGGTCTAGGATAACTTGCCACAGCCAACTTGCCATGGTCAACTCACCAACTCGTCACCACCAACTCGCCACGGGACAAAGATGAGTGGTTCCATTTCATGCTTTTTACTACTCCCAGTATCAGTGAGAAATTATTCAGTACAGGCACCAATTACTCAAGAGACAATAAACTTCTAGCACTTTAGTCCTTCAGCAGTAGCTATCAAAGAAGAAAGTCAGGTCTTGCCTTTATAACTTTAATTCAAATTATATGTATGAAGGCTGTACAATATCTTCTAAGACTGGCATGCAGCCTTTTATTGAAAAAACAATAATATTTGGGATGCTCTGCATGGTATTTTCTGAGGACCAACTCCTAATATATCGGAATACAATATGGCCTGGATAAATTGATACTGCTTGTTATTTAAAATTAAGTTCTAAAATGTCATACACATTTTTTTAACCTACAACATGTTCTCTTGGCTGTCTCTAAACCTTTTAATTAAATATATGTGAAAAAAGCTGTCTTACCTTTTTAATGTGATTAGCTACAGATTCTTTTTGGCTCAGGTCATCTGCAGAAAGCTCACTTCCAAATTTATACTCTGGATGTGCTTCCTCTTCTTGCTCCCCTATGTAGCAATACAGTACAAAAGGGAATAAAATGATAAAAAAAACTACCAAAAAACCAAACCAAACCAAGTAGTAAATCAAAGATATCAAACCAAAGGCAACAGAAAGGTTCCTTAATTCATTCATTAATTAATGAATTAATTAATTCATAATGCCTTCATTCATTAAGGGAGATCATGCTGCACTTCATGCAAATCCAATGACAGTTAAAACATGATTTAACCTTCTGTATTAAAGGTTCATCCTCTATTTTCTTCTATAGCTCTGCATAAATTAACCACCCATAATTAGTTTGCTAACTGATAGAGACTGATAGAGACAAAGATGCAGAGAATAACACACAGAAGGACAGATGGTATGCTGTTCACTAAGTCTTGGCAACTGGATGAATCCCAGTTTAAATTTAATGTTAAATGTTAAATTTAAGTTGTCCCCATTCATAACTTACTTTAAAGCCAATTCACTACGTTTCATAAACAGTTTCTCACCCTTCAATCTATCCGCTCTCAACCTATCTAGTTTGAAAACCACTATGTTCAGTTGTAATTTATCAAACCTGAAGCTGAGAAGGGCATCAAGGGCTACAGAAAAAGCTTTGGGAGGCATTAGGATATGATGTCTGTGCTACAGATGTTGCCACTTATTATAGCCTGTACTTCATGCACATAATCTTAAATTCAGAACCCAAAGATAAATGTACAAGCGACTGCTATAAGAAAACAATAAATATAAGCTGTCAAGTCAAAGGGCTAATTCTAAGGCAGAAGTGGGGAATAATGACTTTTTTATGACTTGTGGACCTTAACTCCCAAAATTCCTGAGCCAGCTATCCTATGCTGCCTCAGGAATTCTGGGAATTGAAATCTACAAGTCATAATGGGGCTATCGTTCCCCATCCGTTCTAAGGCAACAAATCCAACATTCTATCACCTGATACACTGCAAACATCAGCAAGAGGAACTTAAAAATATGACAAGTAAAAAAAAAATCACTTTACCGCTTTCTATCTCCTCTTCATTATCATCTTCCAAGATGCTGACAGGAGCAGCCGTTTCACCAGCTTCCATCATACTTTTCAAAGTTTCAAGCTGTTCTATTTAAAAGAAACATGTGTATATATCCATACAAAACCTCCCACAAAATTTTATAATCCAATTATGGAAAATAATTCAGGTAAAACTTGGTTTGGAAGGATTGCATACGAGGTGAATTCCAATGTATTTCTTAACAGGGTATTGGTATACCCTGTTATTTCTGAGTAAATTTCTCATTACTGGTATTGGAATAATATTCTCTAATCCAATCCTTTAACAGTATTAGAAGGTCAGTGTTTTCTTACAGGCCTAGAGATACGCTTTCTCTGTGATGGCACCTGCCCTATGGAGCAGCCTTCCCCTAAGAACTGGAAGCTCTTTTGTCCTCCAATGAAGACCTGGCTTTTCCCCAGATGTCAGGCCAGGATGCTAGATGAGTTCAGGATAAGTATGGTTTGTGGCTTGAGTTTGTTATTTCAGTTACTGTATTATTATTACAGTATGTGGTTTGTTTGTTGTTTTGTTTATGGAAGTCTTAATTTAGTGCTCTATAGTAAACTGGATTTTAGCTAACGAGAGTTATATATGTAAGATGGACAGGCATATACATTTTATAAATATATACATACAAATAGGCTATAGCAACTTTCCTCCAGCGGAACTGGGATTTTAACTTTCAACCATATTCAGTAAATATGGCAACCTTGCCATATTTACTGAAAGCAAAAAAAAATTCAATACATTTAGTGATAGTAAGGTAAAAGCAAAAACTTTGAATCTAAAATGTAGGATTTTCTAGAAGATGTCCTTTCAAGACTTCACAAATAGTTTGCAGTGCAGCATACAGTAAGTGCTATTATTAGGAAACAATGGAGGTTACCAGCACACAATTTAAGCAATAGGTGCTTTTTCATTTAGACACTAGGTGTTTTAAATGCACTTTACTTACTTTTTTCCACTTCTGGTTTCAACCTTTTGTTTTTAATAAGAATCTTTTTTCTCAGATCATTTGGGGCGGGCAAGGACCTTCCTGGTTCAAGCTGAAAGGCAAAAAAAAGGCATAATTAGGAAATACACTCCCTGCTGCCTTTTGTTCCTGCTTTCCTCACAATTATTATGGTGGTGGTAATTATGCACACATGCAGACACCTAAAGGAAGAACAGTCATTTGCGACTTGCAGAACGCCTGTTAGAAATACATTCCTCCCTTTAAAACTGGGTATTGTAAGACAACTAGGATATTATCTTCTTGCATTTGACAACTTAGGTTATTATGCTTCAGGTCTCATATACATCCTAGTACCATGATGGCGAAACTATGGCACGGGTGCCAGAGGTGGCACGCAGCGCCTTCTCTGAAGGCATGCAAGCTGTCGCCCCAGTTCAGCTCTGCTGCACATACGTGTGTGCCTCCCACCGGCAAACTGGTCTTCGGGTCTCTGCCACGCATGCACAGGGGTGGGCATGTGCGGGGACACCACATGCAAATGCACAGGGGGCAGGGAACATGTGTGGGGAGCATGCACAGTGCATTTGGGGGGTTCAGGTGCACGCACATTCGTGTGTGTGCATGCACGCTTTGGGCACTCAGTCCAGAAAAGGTTAGCCATCACTGCCCTAGTAGTTTTCCAAATGACAAACTAAAATAAAACTGCTTTGAATTAAAAATGCCTCTAGGAAGCAGTACTCATAAGCAGATTTTGCTAGCCTTTAATATGCTTGGACTGATCCACTCTACAGATCCTACAACAATGTATTGCAATATAGAGTTCTGTATGGTTCAAGATTAAGTCATCATTCCCTCTGTATCCCATTTCCTTTCCTTCCCGTTTCCCTGGCCTTCTTCAACACTTCTTCCCCCTCCTGAATTTTTTATAGCAAGTTTGCAAAAGTTGCACTTTTGCAAATTTTTGGGATTCTTCCAATCAGGTGATAGCTTTTTCCTCATTCTAGCTTATATATCGATGGCAAACATGGACAGGTTAAATATAGAATACTACAGGTGGTCCTCGACTTACAACAGTTTGTTTAGTGACCGTTGAAATTTTACAACGGCACTGAAAAAAATGACTTATGACCACTTTTCACACTTGCGACCGTTGCAGCATCCCCGCGATCATGTGATCAAAATTTGGATGCTTGACAACTGACTCACATTTATGACAGTTGCGTATGAACAGTTTTTGTGACCCCCCTGACAAGCAAAGTCAATGGGGAAGCCAGATTCACTTAACCGTGTTACTAATTTAACAACTGCAATGATTCACTTAACAACTGTGGCTAGAAAGGTCGTAAAATGGGCAAAACTCACGTAACAAATGTCTCACTTAACAACATAAATTTTGGGCTCAGTTGTGGTTTTAAGTCGAGGACTACCTGTATACCTTACTCATACTGCATCTCAATAAAGGAGGACTATCCCAGGACATCTAGTTTACCCAGAATACTGAGAATTTTTTTGATTAGGTTGCATCCAGTCTTGGATAAGTGCCAGAGATTTTAGCATTTAAGTGTCATGTGGATCAATCACAGGTATCACCATAAAGGAACACTTAAAGAGATGAAGATATTGCATTTTTTGCTGTTTATTTTAATTGATGCTATAACTTAGAAAAATGTGTGTGAATATGTGTAAACATATTAAGCATGAAGATATATGAGGCAAAATCTGGATGAATATATATGAGGCAAAATCTGCAGAAATATACTGTATTTTTCAGACTATCAGACACTTCGGACTATAAGACGCACCAAAATTTAGAAGAGGAAAACAAGAAAAAAAAAATAGTTTTTGGCCTCTGTGTGTCCCGTTTATGCCCTCCCCGCCCCCCAGAAGCACTTTGCAGGCCAGACACAGGCCTGTTTTTGGCTTCCTGAACCCTCCGTGCCTCCTGTTTTCGCCCTCCCCAGCCCCCAGAAGCACTTTGCAGAGGCCTGTTTTTGGCCTGCAGAATGCTTCTGGGGGCCGGGGAGGGCAAAAAAGGGAGGTGCGGAAGGCTCAATAGACCAAAAACAGGCCCGTATTTGGTCTATAAGGTGCACAAACATTTCCACCCATTTTGGGGGAGGGGGGAAGTGTGTTTTATAGTCCAAAAAATACAGCGCATTTTAAATGAAATTTGCCCTTTTGCATGAACTTTTTTCTAAAAAATTCACAGCATTGCAAAAACTGAACAGAACATTTTTAAGATGGAAAAAGTGAGAAACTTAGAAAAATCAAACTACAAAGATTTACTGAGGCCTATGAGAAAGGATAACTTACAATAACAACAGTGAAATCATACATACAGAGGATATGTTTGCCCTCCCCCCACATCAAAACCATCAAACTGTGTTTTGAACATTACACAGAAAGAGATAGTCTGCTTTAAAATACCACTGATAATTGGACTCATTTTATGCCGGACCAAACCCTTGCTCTAAAAAGATGTATTTTATGTTTTATGTTTAAAAAAAAAAATATGTTAAAAAAAAATAAAAAAAATTCTGGAAAAAAAAATACCACTGATAATTGGAAAACACATGTAAAAATAGGTATTCCCTGAAGCACTACTTTCTAAGGCAGGAAGGCGAGGGCTTCTATAAATATCTAGGAATTAGGAGTTTCAAATATAAAATGCTGACAAAGCAAAGGAGTTTGGGTTATGAAACAGTAGGTGTTACCTGAAATCTGATTAAGAAACTCTGAGCTCTAGAAAAATATGTGAGGACACTGAAGTGGCAAAAAAACAAACAAAAAAAAAAACAAAACCCCACCAGCAACAGAACTCAAAGTCTCTCTCACGCCAAATGGTATGTTACCCAGTCACTGTGAGTGCATCACTCTTACCATCTAATTTCCAAACATTTCCACAAGAATACTTAAACATAACAGTTGGGGACTCTTACTGGATGTGTTTCTAGTGGCTGCTTTAAGAGAAGATCTCCAAAAATATCTTCACAGTATTTTGACATTTTGTATTGTTGATATTTGCTGGAAAAGAAATATTATTGTTAATCAGTCAAACTGAACAGAAAACTGAAATATGTAATGTCTTTCAACTGCATTAGATTGTTATTACATTACGGTTTAAAACAGTTATATGTTTTATACAGTTTACAGCTATATGGTAAAACAAGTTACACATAACCTTTGTAATGGCAGAAAAATTTTAAGAGTGAGTTCAAATTTATCAGTGACTAGAATTACTTCATTAGTAATTGTGTTCCTACTTTGACTTTTAACATAAATTCCCTTTTACTATGCCAATTAAATACAGTATGAAAGATTCTTTACCACTCCATAACATACCTGCAGTGATTTTCAAAGGACAAGATGACAGGATACTCAGATGTTACAAAGGCTGTTTCCTTAATGGCTTGAATCACATCCTTTAAAAATACAACAAAGTAGTCTTGTGTACATTACAAAATAAATTCAACTGCATTCTTGAGCATACCAAAAAAACCAGGAGAAATGCCTCATTCAACGTGGAGGTGCATATATAGTACACATGTTCACAGAGAAAGTAAGAGCTTAATCTTTTCTCTGGGGCTCTGCATCATAAAATCTGGATGTCATGTTTCACAAAATTCTCCATACTTCTGAACTTGGTTAAGGTATGGTGTTCAGGCCACTCCTGTCATTAGGCCAGGTAAAGCAGCCATCGCAGATAAAAGATGCCAGAAGACAATGGTGGATCTCCCAGAGCTTTACTGAACTTGCACACCAACACCAACCTTCTGCTACATAAGCAAATGTTGCTCTCAAATACAGGAGGGAAGTATCCTATCACCAATGTTGAAATAAGTGTCAAAAGGCAAGACATCTGAATATTCAATATGAAATATGGAGAGGGCTGATAATGGCATGTCACTAATGTCACTATCTAGACCAAATATTCCTTATTTGTAGAAGATGTTTTTTATCTTCCTTTTTCATTGACAAGCAAGAATAATATCAAACCTAACAGAATCATAATGAATTTTATACTGTAGAACAAATAACATTTCAAACATGAGCAATGTGATCATGGGGGAGTGAGAGAAGATTTAGCTAAGGTTTAAAAAAAATAATGATGAGGATGTTTGCAGCTGAATCTGTGGCAAATTTACAAGAAAATAAAAATCACATAGGAACTGGTTACTTTGAACAGAATATCTGTACACATGGCCTTTCCATGTGTTATTATTGGTTCTTGATCTTCCCCTTTTCCATCCCAGCAGTCAAGTTCGATACACCTAGAAGTCAAAGCGAGAGAAAGATGGAATACAGTAGTCACAACAGTCAAGTTATAAAGAAGAATATAGCTCTACTCAAATTATTGGTAAGTACTCATTTTAAATATGCTATTGTTTTGCACATCATCTGAAAGAAAGGAATTAAGAAATGCAAATCTATTTTCATAGTTAAACTTGCAGTTTCATCAGATTTAATTTGCTGGTAATTAAAATAGTTTATATGTACAAAAATGAAATACATCTGACTTCAGTATAATTTATTATTTGCTGATAACCTATAATCAAAGGAATCAGCATTCAGATTGTTGTTTAAAAAACATAATCCTTATTGTGCTATTTGTCCCATAATTTCTTTCAAGATATTGAAATATATTTCTAGAAATCCTATTAATAGGTTTTTAACATATATATATGCATGCATATTCCCTCAATCATCAAATCTGATGGCAAATTAAATTCACTGAATTAGAGTTTTAGCCTCCCTTAAGTACATCTCACCTGCATCCAGCCAAGAGGACTTGTCTGTACATCTCCACTGATGATTTTCCACCAAACTGCCTTCCTGTGAGATATGTGTTGTGGGAAGAGCTAATAAAATAGTGAGCCAGAGGTTGTTCCATCTCTTGATAGAGCTCTAAACGGTCAAGGAAGACAGGAGCATTCTCATCAGACATTAAGTACCGGCAAAACCCATCACTTGACATGACACCTGAAATGAACAATACACAATGTTAGAATGCAGGCTTTATCATTATTCAAAAATTGGGCTCCTAGTTCATTCCGTTAATCTGAGATGGCAATTTGATGAAGAAGACAAGTGGGGGGTTTCTTGATTCCTGATTATGTTATGAAGGGTATCCAGCCTTTCCTAGAAATAGAACCAGAGTTACTCAAAGACAATTTTCCCATTTAAAGGGGCAGGATACATACAAGATGTCCCAGGATTATGGGACAAACCAATCCATCTCCATTTGCCTCTATTTTTAAGGAAAAGCCCCCTAGCCAAGAAATGTTTGATCAGTTATAGAAATAAAAGACAGTTTGGAAATCAAATCAATCTATCCCTCTGCTTAGTGTTATCTGCAATACAAGACAAAACTATTGGTTAGGGTCACAAGCCATTTAGGACTTTAAAGATTACAGCCAGACCAGCACTTTAAATGGAGATTGGAAATACAGTATACTGACAGTCAGTGCAGGCAGCAAAACAATAGCCTAACTGGATGCCTCACAGACTCTTTTAAAAGATGGACAAAGTATATTGGTGTTTCTCAACCTTGGCAACTTTAAGACATGTGGCTAGTTGGGGAATTGAAGTCCACACATCTTAAAGTTGCCAACACTGAAAAACCCTGAAGTATAGCTCTTAGACTCATACATCATTCTACAGTGCTTTACAGCACTCTCTGAGCAGTATATCGCATATTGCCCCAACAATCTGGGCCCTCATTTTACAATGTAATCTACAATGAAACAAAAGTTAAGATGGCCTATGTACAGAGTAGCTGACAAAAAGCAACTGAACTTTTTAGCAGAAATGATTGACATCCACCTCTTCTTTTTACCTTTCTTTTTCAAATCTTCATCTGGTTCATATATTTCAATTATCTGCATCGCTCTTTTAGGATCAAAGAATGGAAATAAAATTTCATTCAGCCGAGGATCTCGTTGATGCTAAGGCAAGAAAAAACAAGACTGATGAAAATTACTACATGCTGCCTTGCTTCTACAAATCTTTCATCAATGCAAGTAATATTCAGGAGGGGCTTGCTTTTAAAGTCAATTAGACTTCTATTTTTTTTCTTGATTTTTTTTTTTTTAAGATCTACATTTTTACAAGTAGATTAATTTTATTTCATGTTCAGAATAATTCTGTGCTCTAATGGTATGTTAGTACAAATGACTACAATGACTACAAATGTTCACAAAGAAACAAATTCATGCAATAAGAATCATTTATCTACATTACTGCCCACATTATAATTCATTAATAAAATATTCCCTATCCCAGCCTTGAACTAAAATGCTTTTGAAATTCCCACATTTTGGTAATTATGGATTAAAATATGACTATTCATATATGAAGAAGAAATGTGTAAAGAAAGGAAAGTGAAATTGTACAAGACAGGTAGCAATGAATATTTAAAGAATTCTTGGCATTCAATAAATAGCTTCAGTTAATTTACTTCTAAACTAATAAGAGTGCAGAAACTTGGAACTACGGGTATATCACCAATATTTATTACTCCTGTCTGAATAAAAAATGGTAAGTATATAACAATAAATGAATTCTTCTGTTAAAGATTATACCCTTTATTGTTTGAAATACCTGACTCAAAATTGATTTCTATATTACTTAGTAATTGATAGATAATGGTTCTATTTATTTATTTATAAAATTAATTGGCTGCCCATCTTACCACAGGAGAACTCTGGGCAGCTTACAATCATAAATGATATCTCTATCTCATCTATATACACACACAGAGAGACACACAAAACATAAATAAATTAAAACAAACCAAACATTATCATCCAATTAAAAATAGGGAGGGGGCAGATGGGGAGGAAGATAGAATCTGTTGTTAGTTGATCAATCACTTTTTGGAATTAATGCAATACTCTAAACAACTGGTGACCTGCTGGGTCATCCTTTCAGAGATATTTCCTTACCAGATTTCCTCAATGCCTTCAACAATGACAAAACATCTAATGTACTGCCTTCATTGGAAAATTTGAGATACATTCAGACAGGCATCTTTAAAATAGCCCATGTTGAATGATCTATGTTCTATGACATTTTGTATTATGTCATAGAACTGTTTTATAAAATTTGCCAAAGTTCAATTCCATGGCACTCATGGGTCTCAAATCTGGACATATTCTGTAAGTTAGCTGATTTGAGATACCTTGGTTCAAAAATTGCTGCTCTGTGATGCATCATTTTGTCCAGTTAAAGGTTATGGAAACAACATTTGTTAGTACTATATAGATTGTCACCGCCTTTATTCTTTTTTGGTTTTAGTAATTAAAACAATTTAATAAGTCTTTGCTATATGTAGCATATTTAAATAAGAGTAAAATATGGAGCTGCCACATTAATCATAGTAATGAATGCCTTCCATTCATTAATTATTTTATTGTTTCCATTTTACTAAATTCTAGATCAGTTCATCATTTAGTTTATGGGAGTTGAGTTTATGGGAACTGTAGCTTTTTACACCTTTCTATAAATGCTTTCTTGAGCAACTATAACTTTTGAATCCAAAAGAGGAAGGGTGGCAAAAGTGTTACAGAAATTACCCTCCCTGGTTTCTGGGAGAGTAAAAGTGAAAGAAGGGAAGAGTATTTTCAGACATGTAAGATTCTGTTAAACTTGCAAATCTGTTCTATAACCTTATAAAAAAGATAAAACCAGTACTTCTTAGTTGTGTTTCTGGTCTACACTACCTCACAAGGTTAACAGAAACTACATTCTGTTACCTTTCGCTCAGCCCAATCCTAATCAAACATACTCATAAACAAGTCCGATTCAGTCCTTTCCTAAAATACTAGCCAAGCTTCAGATTAAATGCTAACAAGAAGTTGCACAGCAGAAACGTTATGTAGTAGAGTTTCTGCTTGATCTGCTTTTATAAATAACATACATGCAAATGCAAGCAAAATAAATCCTTCTGTGTAGATAAGCCTTTCATTGGGGATTTAAAAATAAAGAGATTTAAAGATGGAATATAGAGCCTCCTATGTTGTCAGACAACACTTTTTTCCTTGCCAATATGCTACATGGAACTTCTAAATTTCTAAAATATTCTGGGCATTCTCTGTAACATCTAGCAATAGCCAATGTAAAGCAAATAAATGACTTTTCTTTCTACTGAAAACATTCTTTTCTGCTCCCCTACTATTAAAAATGCAATCACATATTGCAAATCATATTCCCTTAATCGATGCTCTAAATACCGTAAATGTATACCAGATGAACTGTTTTAATTTAATTCACTGTACTGGATAATTATACTAAAACTAGTCAGCTGTTTAATAGGCAACCTAAAACTTATGAAATATAAAAGCTGTTAGATGCAAGCATTATTTAATGCATTATTGAAAAAGGATGCAACTTCACAACCCAACCACAAAACCATATTCTCCAACATGTACAGTGAATAGCTTTGCAACGTGTGTTTCAGTACAATATCCAAAATCAGTGGCAAAACAAAGAAGGTGGTTTCAGTACATATTAACAATCTACCTGCTCTTTACATTATATATGAAGTCTTAATAAAGTATTTCAAATTACCAATGTGGAATTCTAGAGAGAAGAAAGGTAGAATCTAAATACATGGAAACAATTCCCCCAAATTTCTCTTTCTCTTGGATTCTTATAGTGTCATATTTGAACAATCTTTCTACTCCTCAAATTTAAATTGCATCAGTTCTGATGGATCAAATGAAAAATCTGTGTAATAATTAGCGTGTTTTCCCAGTTATGGTCAAAAAAGTATTTTTGAGTTCTGCAGGATTCTTAGGATCAGCAACTGAGATATCAGAGGCTGACTTTTAGTCATCATGCTAAGGAATAAAGTACTTAGTTTATTCCTGGCATAGCATGATATACGAAATTTACTTCATTTAGTAATTGTGTGTGCCCTTACATATTTGCAATTAAATAAAAAATTCACTATGAGTTGTTCAAAAAACCATAATCAGAAATCATGTCTAATATAATATGTGAACTAAGAACTGTAGTCATATCTCATAAATGCAAATCCTTCTTCATGCACTTCAATAATTCACTCTGAAAGATAGTGACCATCTCTACATTTATGGTAATGAATTCCATAAGTTGCTATATGTTGTTTTCTTTTGTCATTGCTAATGACCAGTCTTGTTAGAGATATGAATTTATGAATCTCATTTCTTGGTGATCCATTCTTAAAATTGCTAGTAAGGCACTAGTACAAAGACAAATAAACATTAGATCATTTCCTAATAAAAATTATGCAACTGGGCCAAAAAAATTGCAGAGAAAATGAGAGACACAGAAGTTTTGTCTTCATTTTCCTATCAGAAGGCAAAAACTGGTAATAGGATAGCAAAGAAATTTCTCAATTCACCTTTAATGAAAACAACCAATTTTGCTGACATATTTGTACAGGTAATTCTTGTTTAGCAACCACAACTGGGACCGGCAACTTAGTTGTTAAGTGAAGCAGGTATGTGAAGCAGTTGCTAAGTGAAACAGTAACTTATGATCTTACTTCAGCTTTCCTTTGCTTAATAGACTTGCAAAGGATGTACATGCAAGAATTGGTTGCAAAGCTACTTTTTCATCACTGTGAAAAATTTCATCACAATTTGAACAGTTGCTGTATGAGGCAATATAACAAGAAAATTTAACCAATACTACCAAGAGCAAAATATCATTTTTTGCTTTATTGCTATCATGCTTCTTTGTCTTCTGGAGGTTTCTCTTTCCCTTTCTTAAGGTAAGCATTTTACAAAAATACAAACCTCAAAACTAATATTTTGAAAAAATTAAAATAAATTCGCTGCTGAAGATTTTCCTATTTTAGTGTGGGAGAGACTTCTAAGCAAGAGTGGATGGTCTCCTCAGAGTAACCCCATGACAGACAAAAATACGATCAACTACATCAGAATTGCATTATAAACTGGCTATTGTGAAATAATTCTTTTCTCTCACCAAATGAGAGGAACTTGGAAAGGAAAAAAGCCAGAAAGCATTTGTTGATATGGCATGAATCCTCACCAATGCTGATTTCTTAAACTTCATCCCCAGGAAAGAAACCTTAAGGAGGTTTATTGACCTACTTTGCACTGTCAAGGAACATTGAAGAAATGTCTAATCAAGCCAATTGAAACAACTGGTTCACACACATTATTCAAAATACGAACAATGTTGTTTGTACAATCTACGGGACTAAATAATGAAATACTGAATGTCAACCGTTTAATAAAAAGAATTTTAAAATCTTACCACAAAGAATTCTCCATTGAGTGACTAATTTTAAAATACTGTGTATTTTGGTAATGCACAGAAAGCATATCTAACATCTAAGGAACTTCATACCACTGACATATTACCTACAATAGAAATGCAAGCATTCTGAAGACAGCTATGTCACATGTAAACCTTACAAAAACATCAGTAAAAATGAAACATTTTAGATACTACAGAGAGAAGCCCAATTTCCCTGCCACCACCTCCTCAATATTTAGAAGGACTAAATTCCTAAAAATAAAAAAGATTTTAAATCATTTGGTTAAGACAACATATGAAATAGAAACAAAACAACCACACACAGAGCATCTACACAATACAGCAAATAATCAATGCAAGCAAGTTGCAAAGCCAACAAAAAGAGAACAGGAGAATGCATCAAGTTGGAGTTGATTTTTGCACCTTCAGTCTTGCCGAAACGGAAAGACCAACAGATCAGAAGCACAGCGAATGATAGCATGGATCATGCAATGATACAACTGGGAGAAGCAAGCACTGCAGACAGACTTGTAAGGCAGTTAATGTATGAAAAAGCTTACTTCATTTAGAAAGCTCACTAATTGGTCTACCGTTAAATAATCTGTTTTGTCTCCATTGCTGAAAAGAAATTTATTAGAAAAAAATGTAAGTTTTCATGTAAGATCCTACAGCAGGTATGATTTACATGTTGACATTTTTTTTATATTCCCAGCATTGATCTAATATTCTTTAACAGACCTAAACTGCATTTTCAAAATCAGCACTAATAAGTGATACTGACTATGCTTGCTACAAAACAGCTCCTTCTCTCTATGCCCCCAATTTAACAGATTAAAGAAAGAAGCAATTCAACATGTAAGTCTTCCACATTAATAACTTAGTGCATGAAACCTCAGATGTTAAGACTTTCTTAACCTAATTAGTTCATATATTGTGTTAATAACCTTATAATAGCAAGTTAATATTATAGGTTAGTAAAGCCAATTTAAAAACAAAAGTGTTTCTTTAAATCAGAAGATCCTGAAAACCTGTATCGGAACATTGAGGTAAACCTTTGGAGAAAAAAATTGACTTCTGATAGGAACACTACACAACAGCATTATCTTCAGATTAAATAATATTAAAATTAAGTTTATTATGTAGAGTAACTTACATTTTTCTAAAAAGCTCCTCTATATCAGTACGAGGACATATCTTCTGGGTTAGTTCATAAAACTTCTCAAAAGTAAAAGCTGAAGGCTCTATTTCATCATTCTGAAAGTAAAATAAAACTTAATACCGGGTTGGATAAGCACTGACTTAGCAATGGAAGAATTTATAATATATTCATTATGGATGGAAGCAAATAATTTAATGTTATTTGACTAAAAAAAATAATCTGGAAATAGTTCTCTATAATCGCAACAATAATGTACATTATGTGTGTAGTATATAGCTACTGCATTAAAATATTCTAATTATAATTAGCATAGACGTTAACAATGGACAAACTGCTAATGAATAATTTTTGAAGTAATACTGAATAATCAACTGCAACCATTAACTGTTTTAGGCTTATAACACCCATCTTGAAACCCTTTATTCTTGAAATTTAAATACCTTTCCACTGGGAAGACCCAATTCTTTAAGTGCCTGAAATATCACTTTTTCAGTTTTACCTGACGCAAACGTTCTGGTAATGCTAGGAAAAAAAAGGAGAATTAAATTATTCCAAAGCTTTGGCAATCTCATAAACAGAGCTGCATCACATGTCCTCTACTGAGATGACAATAGTTCATTAATGATTTTCTGTATTGATAGTGTAAGGTATCTCTTCAAGAACAGTACACTTTTATATGGATAAATAAATAATTCCATCACCTAATTTTCACATCCATTACCATATATCTAATGTGTAGTTTTGAGTGAGTGTGAACATTCATAAATCAGGATTAACAATAGAAGATATTAATATAGAAAGCTATACCTACATAGGTTAGATACAATAGGGGATTAAATCCAAAGATATTATGAGAAAGTTGAAGTTTGAGGAAAAACTATAATTTGAATCTTGTGTCCTCACACAGAGGTTTGTAGTGGAATTTCTGTTTTAGTAGATGAAGGCTGGGAGACTGTTGCCACTTACCCTTCTGAAAAACAAAGCTTTCAAGCATCCTTTATGATTCTTTGGTTAATTATTCCCACATTTTGGTTTTTGTGTAAATTAAATATTTCCTTTTGTTGTTGTTTTCTCAAACTTTGACAACTGCTGTTACAGCATGTTCTTTCTCTCTGTTTTTGGATTTTCATACAGTCTTTACTTCTCTAGAGAAATCCCCGCTGATCAAGAATTATATCATGAACACAGGAGTGTTGTATGTAGAATTTTTAGTCAACCATTGCAAATATGGTGTGATCTAAGAAACTTTCTCATATCGTGTTCTAAACTTAATCCTTGGCCAATCTCACTTCAAATTTCTTTCACTGTGAATGAATGCTTTCTCAAATTTTTTTTGAAGAGTCAACTTTTGACTCTAAAGAGATTTTTACAGTGATGCCTATTCTCTATGTACACTAGAATAAGCAGATAATCTAGTCCACTGATGCTGAATATGTGGTCTAATGATAACAATGGTAGTTGTTTGCTTTAGCCTTATTACATTCATGGGCCAGAGCCTGGTTGCTGCTTAAGCCCCGTGGTCAACTTATTTCTGTTATTCCTCCTATACTTTTGCACTTAGATCAACCAGCAGTGATAATTCCTTTGAGCCATAACTTTAAAAATTTGCAGTGCTTAACTCTACAACAGGGCTAAGCACCTGGATGCTATTTGGATGCTATACAATATCTAAGCCAGCATGGAAATAAAAAGGATGTGAGACTTGTAATTACTTTAAACATTTGGAATAAGCATGTTGCCTATCCTTCTGAACATACAGGATTAATAATTTCCCAATTCTAGAAAACTGTTTTAGAGGGCTAAATGGATATGCTATTTCCATTAAATTTCAATTCTATGCCCAAAATAAAGGAGGTTTCTCTAGCAGGGCTATACAGTATCTGATTGTTTATTTCGCTATTCACTTGAGAACAACATCTGATCAGGATAGAAAATATTGTTGAATCATAGATCCTAGGCACAGATTACAAGATCCCTTTACCTTGATCAACAGACTACTAAAATATATTGCTTCTAATGGGCTTTCTGACTTGTGACTGTTATTCATTTTAATTTCACAACCATACAATTTCTCCATAACCCCACAGTTGAAGCTCACAATACACTTACCTTCTAACTGGAATTTTGCCATTAGTGTTAGTCAGAAATGCCAATTTCATCCAGCTAGAAGGGGAAAAAACAATTAGACTTTCCTCTCCAAATAATTCAATAAAAGCTCAGTTTATAAAATGAACTGTAGGAGGAGAATAAACCAAAGGCTATCTCTGGGATTTTTTTTATTACGAAGTATAAAAGTAGGGCTTTAAAAGTTCACACAGTTTACACATGGAGTTATGTAAGAACTGAGTCAAATGTTCACCTTCGTGCATTCTTGTATTTTATAAACGACTACTTGCTACTTCTCACTCATAAGACTAACTACAATTCTTTCCTACTATCAGTGTAAAGAAGCCTTAAAGGGGGCTTGACGTAAACTCAGTTTGATCAGAGAAGATGAGATGCAGCTTTCTCAAACTTGGGCAGAAAAAGTCAGACTAATGTAAGTCAGTTGCAGCTGAGCTGTGACTCTATTTTACAATGAACCCTGGGCTTCTAAAACAGAGTTGAGTAATGGGCCACAGCTCACCCTGTCTCTTAGCCTTCTGGAGGGGACAGGAGGCCATGCAGTGATATCATGAGGCGAATGAAAGTAACATGGTTGACATTTTTCACCTAATTTTAAAATACAAACTGCTTCCACTTTGACCTCTAATCCTGCTCTTCAAACCCCTCCCCCCCAGCCTGAAAATTCACTGCTAAATGTTATTGCCATTTCAGGTCATTTTTCCAGGGTTGGATGGGCAGCTAAAAAAAAAGAGAATGGAAATTGTTTGCTTCACATAGGCCTCTCATTCTTGTTTCTACCCCCTTTTTTTTGCGGGAGGGGGTGGGGGGTGGGTGGAGAAACTTCATGTAACATATCCTTGGGCTATTGAAGGAATAATTGAAAGTGGAGAGTCACATGCATGCTACATAATCCTTGACACTGTTCTAAAAGTTCTAATTGAATGAAAATGCTCCAAATTTTTGGATACAGATAAAATCTTAACAGCATAAATAAACACACAAGTTAGGAAAAAGAGGGAAACGATTTCCTCTGACTACTATCATTCTGTTATCACGCCTTCTTTAACACCTTCCTTTACAGTCATGCTAGAATGAACACAATTTAATACACATGAAATATTTAATTCAGCTGTAATGGATGGAAAGCTTCAGTTGAAATGTTTTTTCGCATCCAAGAAATAAAGCAACTACTGAAGCACTTTTGATAACATTTGTTTGAATAGCATTTGTATTACATATTATGAGTGAGAAGAGGCAATGCTGGTTACTCTACACATATTCTTGCTCTCCAGAGAGCAAATATGTTGGCTTTTCCATGTTCTATGAGCAATGTGAATAATGGAAAGGTGGCATGAGGTACACTTGAAGTCCCTTGAATGAAGAAAAGCAGGAATTTCTGCACTCTGGAGAGCTTTACTGAAAGGGTGCTAAAAGCTACAGGAAGTTAAAGGGTGATGTAAGGGGGGCTGTTAGTATGTCTGTGTATCCAACACTTACTTCAACTTACTTCTACAACTTGTTTTTCAGATATATTCTACAATAACCTCTGTCATCCACAGCAGAGATGCTCTGTGGCAAGTCATTCAGCCTAACATTTTGGAATATAGAAATGATGATGATTTTGGAACATGCAGCTCAGCTAATTACCCCAGGGGTTCTTCCTACATCAGCCAAAGATATTCCAAGTAGTTTCAGAACAAATGGAGGGCTGAAAGAGTGAGTAAAGAGGTTCCAGAACCTTCTTCTCAGATGCTTCTGCTTTAAATCTCTCTTTAACATTACTATGTATCCTGAGGACTTGTACTCCCAAAGGTGTTTTTTCAAAAGGCGATTGTTTTGTCCTTGAAGACATTTCACTTCTAATCCAAGAAGCTTCTTCAGTTCTGGATGAGAAGTGAAACATCTTCAAGGAAAAAAACAAAGAAAAGTCCAATTGCCTTTTGAAAAAAACACCTTTGGGACAACCATGATCCAGATGACTGAGAATCTCCATAGATATTAAGGAATTGGACCTTCTACTATTTGGAGAGTAACAACAGTTTCTGAGGGGAAATAGCATTTAAGGAAACTGGGAAGGACTATAAGAATCTTTTCAAACTTGTTGCTGCTAAATCTTTTAGGTTTCTTTTTGAAGAAATGGAAAAGAGAGCTTACAAAGTGGGGAGTGTACAAATATACTTCAGGGTAATCTGAACAGGGTAGGAAGATTACATTTAAGTATTTGGTCTCAGCTGCATTTTCTTAATATATTGTAATATTCTCTGAGAAATATCATAAAGAAAAGAATAATTCAGTTCTGGATCCATATGAAATAAGAACATTTGTATGTACAGTAAGTGGGCAGCCGTTCTTCCTCCTGAACCAAGAAAAGTTCAGGCAAAGCTAATAATTAAAACTGCCTCTCTCAACAGATCATAAAATCCAGCAGTAAACTCCCTTAACTCCTGAATGTGTGTTTGACTTTCGGAACGTATTTTATTTGTGGAAAAAAAATGTGAGGAATAGATTAATACCACATTTCTCATGGATGTTTGTAATGTTGGGGAATGCCTTCTGCAGCTTATCCAGATACTGTATTTATTTCTTGTTGTGCCAGATAAGGAAAGGAACTTTTTTTAAATGCTCATCAAGAAACATGTAGAAGGAACAAAATCGTAATCGATGAGGTGAGGGGAAAAAAGCTTACTGTTTCTTGAGGCATGTCATGGGACAGACATTGTTGGCTCTGAAGTTACCTATAATTGATCTGAGTCCATCAATCCATTGCTGAAAGACAAAAAGATAAAACAAATACGTCTAGTGTGTGCCCACAAGTGTGCATAGTGACCACCCAATCAATCAATTTAAAAGCAATATAACTACAGAAACATCTTAGAGTAACACAAGTCAGAATAATTAGTAGTGCTTATCTCTCTCTGACCTTCTATCGAAAAAAGCTTGTTTTATACAGATAACTTCTCTTCTTTAAATAATGATACTGAATTCATATATTTGAAGTACAAACACAAAATTGTCAAAATAATCTCCCATTACGAAAAGCTAAGGTTTTTTGCAGCATATGAAAGACTAAAATAAAGGTTTTTTTTTGTTTTTTTTTAAAAAGGAGCCTCTCGTGTTTTAAAAATGCAAGCTTTAACACTTCTTCCAAAGTTGCACCACCAGGTGTCAGCAGAGGTTTGGAATATAATACAGTTGCAGAATTATCCAGAAATTGGGGAAGAAAAATACCGGTATGTTGATATTTCTCTAAGATAATATTGCAACTTTCTTGATTTTAAGAACAGAAATTATGGAAACCTGGACCTTACAGAAGTGGTACATGAAGAAGTAGGGAATTCTGAATCCACAATTTAATATCTACTGATTTAATATCTACCAATATTGTAGCTATCTTATAAATACTCTATTACCTCTTTCCAAAATTAATAATTATGTAAAAACTGATGTCCCCCATGAACAAGCTCTGAATGCATAGAATAGCTAAAAAGGTAAGCAAGGAGAGTACTAATTATAATCTCATTTTTATACAATCTACCCTTTCTGCTTGGACTTCTCCATCCATACACATTTCATGCCATAACCTATAAATACCATCTTTGGCTATCTAATAATCCAAAATAAGATCTATCCAATCTTACATACATACGTTATTCAATAACTTTATTCATTTATGGCACAATTAATGCCATTATCTGGCGATATCAAGCAGAATTTGAATCCATCCTACCTCATCTCAGACTGTAACAAAACAGTTTCCTTCCAGTTGGTTACTTTCTATATGTGCTGCAGAAATTTTACACAGCTCAAAAAATATACATCAGTTTTAAAAATAAATACCTTCTTTGCTTCAGAAAAGTATGAGAAGAAGTGCATCACAAATAGGAACAGCAGCTTACAGATATTTATTTATCACATTTCTATACCTCTTATCTAACTAAGTGACTGCAGACAGTTTACAAAAAAATAATAATAATACATAGTATAAAAGCATAAATAAGAATAAAGATAAAAACAAAATTTTAAAGGTAGGGCTATAATAGTTATAAAGTTAACACGGTGGGGAGAACACCCCCACAAAACCAACCCTCCCAAGGATCACATATCACTCTTTGACCTCCAAGCCAAATAGTAGGATCAATTCTTTCTGAACCCGGAAGAGGGGTGGGTGGGCTGCCTTACCTCTGGTGTCAAAAGTGTTCCAGAAAGCAGAGGTAATGGCAAACCCACAAGATCCACAACATACTATCCCTGATTAACCAGGCTGGGATGGGAAGATACAATTGGGATGAAACATTACATTACAACTTCATTACTCAACTAATAGAATTAGGAAAGGACCTTGGGGGTCATCTAGTCCAACCTCTGCTCAAACAGGAGACCAGTAGTGAAAGCTGAACCGGTTTGCTGGCCGTGCATGCTCAGTGCGTTGCTAAATGTGCACTGCATCCTTGCGTATGCACGGTGCGTGCCAAATGTGCGCTGTGTGCATGCACATGTGCAGTGCGCACCAAATATGTGCTGTGCACGCATGCACAGGGCGCACCAAATACATCCTGCACATGCATGCATGCACAGTACACATCAAACACGTAAGTAGAACAGCGAGGGGGGGAACAGCTGTGCCGCGCAATTTAGATTCACTAGAGAGCAGGATTTCCTGCATCATAGGTGTGCATCAGTATTTTGGATGCACTTTCTGTACAGAAATATATTCTGACAAATAATTCACACCATTGCAGAATGATTATCCAAAGCCTTCTCGATCTAACGTGATGAATATGTTAAAGGTGGTATCACACATTTGGAAAAAAATACATGAATGTGAAAATGCAATTTCAAATTAATATGATTTCTGAAAAGTCTGGGACAGCAGAATGAGAGACATAAAGCAAGGAAACACTGTAGATATTACAAAGCACAACCTAATATTCTGGGACAGATGTAGCTAAAAATATATAAGAAGAGCCTATCAGAAACAGAAACTCTGTGTACCAGGTAGAGAAACAGCAGTGAAATGTTATTTTACTCACATTCTCAGCTTGGCTACCGTTTGTCCCACACAGAGTTTAGTTCAAGACTTTGTTTCAAAAGATGTAGGAGTACCTGACTCTTCAAAATTCATTAGCTCACTATCCTAAAACCCTATTTCAAATCATTGTTACACAAGGTTTTTCTTTACTGGAAGAACTTCTGTTAGGACAGCCTCTATATCTGCATTTGCCTTTTTCTCTGTTCTCTGGGAAAATATACCCTTCAGGCAGAATTTAGGAACTGCCAGGTTTTTCAAACCGAGTTTAATATTCAGTGCTAATCCTTGAATTATGCAACTCTTAGATTTCTGCATAAATACTACTGTCTAAAGTCCTTGAAATATCGTTTCTGACTTGTTTTATTATTGGGAAATTGATCCTGGATAATTTGTAATCCAACAACACCTGAAGGACCTCATGCTTCTCACTTAATCTGTTATAAAATATTATTTTTACATATAACGATCAATCAAAATAGAGCTGGAAGGGATCTGGTCTTCTAGCCCAATCCCCTGCTCAAGCAGGTAATCCTATACCATTTCAGACAGGTGGCTGTTCACTCTTTTCTTAAAAGCACCAAGTGATGGAGTACCCACAATTTCCAAAGGCAAGCCGTTCCACTGGTCAATTGTTCTCACTGTTAGGAAGTTTTTCCTTAGTTCTATGTTGGTTCTCTCCTTGACTAGTTGCCATCCATTGTTTCTTGCCTTGCCTTCTGGTGGCTTGGAAAATAGATTGCCCCTCTTTTCTTTGTGACAACCCCTCAAATACTGGAATACTGGAAAACAACACTGCTATTCAGATGTCCTTTAAAAGAACAAAAACTGGAGCAATTTACAATAAACAACACTTGCTATATCTTAAAGCCTATAAATAAATTCTTGATAACAATATATTCTTATCTTCTTATTTGAATTAAACATGAAAATGTAATACTGTGTATTAAAGGTTAATCGTTGTTTTGTAAAACCTTCTTTGGTTTAAGATGCTATTAAATTATCATGGACATTAAATTAAGCTTCTCTTTCTTCTGGCAGATTATCTGCACTTACTCAATGGTCCCAGAAGTAGCATCTTTTTGAGAATATAATCTTTCTACTTCATGCAGAGCAGCCATAGTGTTTCTTTCTAATACTAGAACAGTTTTGGGAAAAGTGCTTTGGGATCTAATGAATTCAGAACATCACCTGATCCACCCTGGACATGTTTCTGAACTGTCTCATTTCCACTTTTTCATAAGTGAAGAAGGAAAACAGCCGCTGTAAAAATTGCTCTGCCACTCAGAGCAATACCTCTGTAACATGGATAAGCAGTTTGCACGGAATACACACAGACATAGACACAAACAGACATTTTCAAGGACCCTAAACTTGCAATTTAGTGGCTGAATTTTGTTCTGTTACTTCCATTAATCAAATATCAAATATCAGACAGTTTATCCTTCCTTACTGTACAGCCCTTCCTACCATTAAACACAATATTTTTTAAAGAAAGTGCAGGTTATGATCTTGGGTATAAATTTGAAGTCAGTCCTTATGACTTCTAGTTCAAAGGGTTACAGATTACATCTCTCACTGCAGTGTAATTGCTTATCACACATCTACACACTTCCTAATTGTCACACATTTTTCCCATACAGAAGAAACACCCAGATAATTTGAAAAGCAGCACACCAATTCAGCTGAGGGATTAGCTCATTTTTGCCATTGATGTCAAAAGATCTGTGTTTAGATTAATATTTGCCAACCTCTTAAAGAATACTAAGGATTTACATGGAACAATAATGCCACATAACACCAAAGCTGTGTTTAGCTGCAGTACCTTAGCGTCTTCAGTGCTTTCTGCTACCATGTATGTAAAGTTGATGTTCACCAGATCAGTGCCACTACAGACACAAACTATCCGTCCTTCAAGTTCATTTTCTGCTTTACTGACAGCTTCAAGAGCAGCTAATATTTTTGGATCCTGTTGGACAAAATTAATTGCTTGAAAAAAAACCCCTCATGGATTAAAAAAAAGAAATGTATTGGTCATTTTCACCCATAAGCATTTCTTATTTCTATTTACCTTCTTTATATTTTTGCCGTTATTCCAAGCACATGTTTAGAAGTATTTCATTTTCTACTTAGGCAGGTGATAATAGTATACACAGATCATATTCGTGTTAGGTAACTGATAATGGTTTATTTACATTCTGCCTGTGAAGTAATAACAATAATTCTTGGGTTCTGGGTGCAGTGACCTTACCCAAGTGAAATACTCTGATCATAGTTATTGGAGAGAGAGAAAAAATGTACTTTAAGATACACTTCCCCAACTGATACCTTCCAGATATGCTGCTACTTTCAAAATTTCCCCAGACAGCATGTCCCAAAGGTGCTTTTTCAAGAGGCAACTGGGCTTTCCGGCTTTTCTTTGAAGACGTTTCTCTTCTCATCCAAGAAGCTTCTTCAGTTCTGTCTTCAAACAAAAACTAGAAAGTCCAGTTGCCTCTTGAAAAAGCCCCTTTGGGACAACCATGACCTGGATGACTGAGATTCTCCATTGTCACAGACAGCATATAGTACCAAAACATCTGGGAGACATCAAGTTGGAGAAAATACCTTAGGAATAAATCAGTGGCTTCTACTCCTTCTTCAAATGTCCCTTTGAGATCATGGGATCTTTTTAAAACAAGTCCATATAAAAGATTTACAAAAGACTGCCTTACAAAGCATATTTTTGCTGGAGCCACTTGTTTCATATTTAGCATTCAAGTGAAATTTTACTTTCACTCTAGTTTGCTTGACCAAATGAAATTGAGGATTGGAAGGAATTTATTCCCATTGCTTCAGAGAGTAATTTGTCTGGGAGCATTGTTGATTTTCAAATAACATTAAATTTAGCTTTCACAAACTGTTTTGCATTTACAGGAAAATTTCATCACCTACGGTCAACTAATCATTACAGGATTTAGGTTAAATGTTCTTTAGTTTGGTGTAGTGGTGAAGATGCTGGCCTAGAAACCAGGAGACTGAGAGTTCTAGTCCCACTTTAGGCATGAAAGTTGGCTGGGTGACTTTGATCCAGTCACTCACTCTCAGCCCAACCATTTCATGAAGTTGTGATTGAGGGAAAACAGGAGGAGGAAAGAATATTAGGTTCACTGCCTTGAGTTATTTAAAAATAATAAAGGCACAATAAAAAACTATAAAAATTGGACTATATTGTATCTGTCTGCCTTTTGATAAATGTATGAATACAATTTAGATTCACAGAAGGCGATGCCTTTTTACCACCAGCCAAACTAACCAATACTCCCACTGGAAAAGGGGAAATTATGTTAGAAGCATGAATGGAAAAGTATTAGTCTGTGAAATGTATCACTACCCTATGGGCCCAACAGACTAGACAAAAGCCAGGGCTAAGGGAAAGAGATAAACACAATCATGTCATTTTGATGTAGAAGCTTCCAGTTTATTGATCCCATTCAAGAAAACCCATTTGGAAGGTACCATCTTAATCAGAATCAGAATCCCAAAGAACAAATGTATATTAAAATATTATTATACTTATCATAGCCTTCAATGTCTGAAGGCATTCTGAAACAAGAAGCCTTGATCTAAAGTCTAGATTTTATTTTAAATGTTTGTGATACAATGCAAGCATCAGGATAGGCTTCTTAGTGCCACAGATTTACATGGGAAAATTTCAGCACATGTTTCAATATTTGCCACTGAAGAAACTCAGATCTATGGGTGTAATATATTTTTTGTATGTAAACACTTCTAAATTATCTGATCTTCACCAAAAGTTAGTTTCTACAGCCCAGTTTTTCAAAATTAAAAATTCATTGTCCCTCCTTAAGGGTGCAAAGACTTCAGAAGTTCTTGAAACAGAAGAAAGTTTCCATTCCTGGGCCTCAAGCCAATACCAATTGTTTAAAACAATACTTTAAAACAAAACTACAGAAATACCTTTGGTACTGCTCCAAAGCGAATACTGTTGATCAGGGAACATTCTAAAACTTGGCCTTCCTGGAAAAGAAAGGAACATCATAAATGCCAAGCAGCCAATGTGATGTATCTTGAAATAGAAAATACACCAACAGCTAAGCATTCAAAAATACACAATCTTAATTAATACCAGGCAGTATATATTATATTAATGTCAGAAAAAACAAACATGGAAAACCTGTGCTCTCTAGAATTTGTCAGCGTCTAAGTGCCATCATATCTAACAATTGGCCATGGTGGATGAGGTCTGATGAGGAGGGAGTGATCACAACACAGTGATCACTCCTGATGTAATTATATGTGGGAATTATTTTGGGAGACCTGGTGAAGGGATGTTGCCTAAGGAACAGTTAGATAAGAGGGAGCATAGCCCACAGCTGCATAATGGGCAAAGCAAGAGGCCCAGAAGGGACCCTCCCAAAGTTATCGGGCTATACAGGTGATGGTGCAAGAATTGTACTTTCAGTCTTATAAGGTCCTGTTAATTCTGTTTTCAACAAAGCAGAATTTATTTATTTGGCCGTGTTTCCTGTCTGGTCTATCTGGTAAGGCTGACATCTATGGAAAGGTAGGGAATTTTCTGCTCTTCAGAGGTTCTTCCAGGAACTCCACAGAGCTAATGGTGAGAGATGCTAGGTAGTGGAGTTCAGTAACACATGGCCAAAGTTTCAAAGTGTTACACCATTAACCCCAGAGAAAATAAATTCAGCAACTTCATTCACACTCATCCCTCTCATAATTTCCTGCATCCAATTATATAAAATGTGGCAAGATCAATACTGAATCATTACATGAAAAGGAACAAAAATGAGTTGTTGCTATACAGGTACAAAACTGAGGCAAGTAGAGAATGGTTAGAAGATATAGAACAAGGATTGCAAGTCCACACACACAACACACATCTTCTATCCATAAGCACTTTTTTTTTTCTTTTCACTATTAATGGATGGAACTAAATTATTGGTTGAAAATTATTTTCTTCCCTTCAAACCAATATTACAATCTTTGGAATATTTCTTCATCATTATACCTTTAATAAGTGTCCTTAGGGGCTTAGGCACTTTATCTAGTCTGGTGTCCTCTAGTTGTTCAGTTTCAATTCTTATAATCCCGCTACAGCAATGCAATAGTAGTAGCAGGATATTACGGGAGCCGTCTCAACAAATTACAGGCTAGAGCCGTGATGGCGAACCTCTGGCATGTGTGCCACAGGTGGCATGCAGCGTCCTCTCTGTGGGCACGCAAGCTGTCGCCCCAATTCAGCTCTGCCATGCATGCACAGGGAGTGGGGTGTGTGCGGGGCCCCCACACACACATGTGAGGGAAGGGGGGCATGTGTGGGGCCCGCGCACCCATGCACGGTGGGTGCATGCGGGACGCGCATGCGTGGGGCGCATGCACAGGAGGCACACATGCATTGCATTTTGGGGGTTCAGGCACGCTTTGGGCACTCGGTGCAGAAAAGGTTAGCCATCACTGGACAGGAGCATTGTAATCTAAGGCCCTAATATTTGGAAACAGTGCCTCTCACTAGGACAGCTAGAATTGTACCTTATGTTTGTTAGAGGAAGCAAAAATAAAAAATAAAAAAATCATGAGATCATTGTAAATTTTACCTTTCCTTCACTTTTCCATGATAGAAAAAAGCCAAATTCATCAACTTTAAAGAGGCAGCCTGGCTCAAAAACAGAAGATTCCTGTTGAAAGAGAAATCCAAAATACTCAGGTCTGCAAGAAAGAAATTAGAATCCAAATTACCCACCTTTTTAAAAAATTCAGAGACAAAATATGTTAAATGAATGAATAACCAAAGCAGCAATGTGATCTTTGTAGAAATGTTACTCAATGGAGTTAAACAGTATGATCTTGAAGTTTACAGCTTTTACCTATGAAGGAATATTCTTAGGTCCTAGTAGATTTCTATACTGACTTAAGGATATACCTCACCTTTTCCCCAGGCTCAAATTATCCTACTTTAGATACATTATGCAAGAATCCAAAATCTAGAAAACTGTAATGCTGGGAAAGGTAGAAGGAAAGAGAAGAAGAGGCAACCAGCAGCAAGATGGATGGACTCAGTTACAAAGGTGATGGATGCATTGTTAAAAAAGCTGAAGGACTAAGGGACAGCTCATCATGAAGAAAGTCTATGCAGTTGCTAAGAGTTGACAACAACTTGATGGTACATAATTATCATCATCATCATCATCACCACCACCACCACCACCACCACCACCACCACCTTTTCTCATGAACTTGGGTATTCCACACCGGAAATGCAGGGATGGATTTCCACCAACAATTTTTTTGGAGACAGATTTCTAAATCTTACATTTCATTCCATTTTTTAGTTTAAAACAATTACTGGAAAATTTCTCTGATTGAGATATGAAGAAACCACTCATTTTACAAACTGTATCGAAAAGGTAACATTTGGATGCAACTGTTGGAAGTGTACCCAGGTCTACCATTCAGTGCAACAGTCTGCTTGATTCCTGCATAGGAACTACATATGAAGGTTGGTTTGTGCTATGCAAATTATCTCCCTCCACATTTATTAAAGCACTGCATCCTGTTGGAAAAAAATATCTGCCTATTTCTAATAGATATTTTTTTTTATATTTGGGATGGGGAAGTAAATACTGAAACATATTTTTCTAAGCAAAAATCATTCAGCAAATGCTTATGTTTTCTTACTGTATGCTACAATTATTGGAAATGAGATTTGCAACAATCTTAGCAGATCTTAAATCTTTAAAAGTACTTTTTTTTTATTTCAAGAGCTAAGAAAATGGAGTAAAAGTATCGCCAAAGAGGGTTATTGGGATTTCAGCCTTTTACTTGCTTGTCATGTTAAAGAGAATATTCAGCTAATCTATCAAATGCTTGAGATTCCGTTTATGCATGTTAAAGTATCAAACAATGCCAGACAGTTACATTCAGTTAAACAAACTATCTACTATTAAAAGGAATGCTGATCCCATGGTTAAATAAAACATTCTGCATTTTAATCTTTTGAAGTGCAATATGTTCCCTCTCGCATTCCTTGGGATGACCTTTTTTTATCCTTTTATATTTACGCAAATCACTGAATTATCTGCCTTGCCTACATATTATATATATTTTTGTTCTGGATTCTATGGCTTTCTGATCTTTATTAGACTTTGGTCTATCGACATTCTTTTCTTTCTATGCATTTTTCAATGAGGAATTTTAAAAGGATGGCAAAAAAGTAGGAATTCAATTGCTGTGCATTCAGAAAACAATATTTTTAAATACATGTACACCAAGTTGAATGGGAGTGTTTATTATCATTACCAAAACTGCTTGCTGAAGGGAAACTATCATTCAAAATCTTTATATAGAGAGATATAATACGGATTAGTATTAGTCATAATTCTTCCTACCGAGTAGGACTCTGGAACAGCTCTAATTTGGGTTTTTTTCTTCTATCATGGTCACCAGGATACTTAAGTTAGGCTTAGCTCAAAATGAGTTCTCTTTTTTTGTCCCTATCTTGCACAGCGTCTACTTTTACAAAAAGATGGTGTTTGATATTCCTCTCTGAAGCAATAATGACCAGAAACAGATTTCTATTATTTGCCCTCAGAATGCAGTTTCCAGTCGTATTTCCAGATACTGTATAAGTTCCTTACCTCTTCGTATCTGTCAAAAATAGCTCCATCCTGTAGAAAGGAAGGCACTGGCTTCTGCCAGTTAAATTCATATGGTTTTGCCATTCTGTGTCCCACCCTGAATAATTAAAAAAAGCAAATGAAATAAATTGTTGCCATGTTTAACTCTCATAAGGAACCACAAATGATTAATTAGGATTATTCATACAGTACTGCCACTTGTTCTTTATAGTAAATCCTAGAGAAAACCCTCCATTTAAATGAAAATCCAGACAAAGCTTGCCAAGAATCCGAATTTTGCCTATAGGGTATCTTACCTAACAGTAACTACCATTTGAAATTTTGAGATACCTTGTTTCCCCGAAAATAGGACATCTCCCGAAAATAAGGCCAAGCCTGATTTTTGGGGTGGGCATAAATATAGGCCCTCCCCCGAAAATAAGCCCTAGTAAAGGGGTGGGCATGGCCAGCACAGGAGGCAGCCCTTCCCTTCCCCGGTCACCTCCTGGAGGTTCAGCTCCTTAATTGCTGCCCGCTGATCAGCTGAGCCAGTGAGGGCTGTGTAACTCAGCCCAGATCTCTAGAGCACCTCCCCAGCTGCTGTCCTCCTCCCCCTTTTCCTGCTGATCTTTCTTTACTTGGGATCGCAGCACAGACCCACATCCACAAAGAGCTCCATCCTAAACCTTCAGCCTTGCAATTCTGGAAGGGGTGTCTGTGTTGCCATCCCAAAGAAAGAACGGTGTATGTGTGTGTGTGTGTGAGAGAGAGAGAGAGAAACTGCTGTGACATTTCTCCAAAGCAGCAAACAGCCGGAAAAGGGCACGTCCTCCCTAAGCGAATGGGTGCGCTGTGGGAGCCTTGGGCCAGGGAGTCAGCAACTGAAAGTGGTGAGGTTCTGGATGGGTTTGGCTCACTTCTGTGAGTGGATTTGTGCATGCCTCTTGGCCAGTTTAGCTCAAGGGGCAGGGAGGCTGCGCAATCAGAACGCTTGGAGAGGGGCAGCCGAGGGGAGTGCAGGCGGGCGGGCTAGGGGAAGCGCCATGCTGGGCCTTTAAGCGGGGCAGGCCTTTGGGGAAGAGGAGGAGGAAGCCGCTGCTCCACCCACCAAGGACAGCCTCCCTGCTCAGAAGCGGAGGGCAGGGTGGGCCCAGTGCCCAGCAACCGGGAAAGGCTCAGACTCTGGAAGCTGTGCCCACCCTGGCCAGCCAGGCGATGCAGGCTCAGCCACCCCTGCACAGCGGGTACTTCCACCTGGTGCTTCACTCATGGCAGATGACAGCCGTCACCCTCACCACCCAGCATTTCGTCTACCCTATCTTCCTGGTTCCCCTCCACTGTTTCTCTTTTTCTTTCTCTCTGTCACTCTCACACACAGACGGAGAGAGGGAGATGAAGCAGGTGAAAAGTGTTTGGGCGCCCGATAGGCATCGGCCTGCATTTGTGGTGATCCACCAGCAGCCTGTGGAGCTGGCAGCAGAGTCGGACAGTGAGAAGACTGGGGAGGACCATGGGCCAGACCTGGAGTCTGGGGAAGGCCCAGACGAGGGCTCTGCGTCGGAGGCAGAGATGGGGCCAGGGCCATCTGGGAATGATGCGCGGACTCTGGAGCCTCCAGAGTTGGACAGCAGAGAGGTAGAGGAACAGGAGGAGCCTGTTCCTAGTGCACGCATGCACAGAGCTGCCAGAAGGCAAGCACAGCTCAAGCAAAAGCGATGACTCGGGAGTAAGGCCAGGAGATGATTGGCCCCTCCAATGAGGCTTAAAAGAGTAGCAAAGGCTCTTGGGTTCTTTGTAGGAAAGCAACATTGCTAAATCTGTTTCCAGTCGGCGATTCTTGTTTCTGAACTTCATGAGGCTTTGTCAAGAAAGGCCTTTGGCAGGGTGTCAAAGAAGATAAAAGTTTGTGATAAGCCCAAAGGACTATTTCTGAAGGACTTGTTTTGGAATTAATTTGGACTAAGCTGGGAATGAAGTAATTCTCAGCTGTTATAATAAAATAGTTTTGTTTGGGACTAATTGTGTCTTGTAATGACTAAGTGAGCCTAGGTCACAATAGCATTGTACAGTGCCAGCCTGTACGCCTATTCAGTGCTGTAGGGGCGGGGCTACAGCTACGCTGAACTAGGCGCTTTTTGGGCCCTGGTCCTGGTGGCCGCTGCAACTCTCATGCCAGCTCTGCGCACAGCTGGCCTGAGAGCTGCAGCACCCACCAGACCCAGGATTGTAGCCTGGCACCTGAAGCACCAAGTAAGCATGCAGGCTGGTGCTCAGTAGCCCAAAGGAGACGCCTTCCTGCTGGAGTTCCGTGTCCAGCTGGGGAGTGGTTCCCAGGACTGCCCGATTCTCAACCAGCCAGCTGCATGGTAGGAGGGGGCTTCCTGCCCACCTGAAAGAGAGGCTGGGTTGCATAAAGGGGCTTTTCCCAAGACCCTCTCAAGCGCCGGGCTACGGGCTCCATCCCAGGGAGTCTCAATTAGGGCCAAGCTCTTGGCAACCGATTGAGGTAAGACTGTTCTTGAAGGCAGTGCAAGATGCGTGAGGCCTCCAGCTGCTTTTGCAGCCTCAATCGGCTGCAAAAGCAGCCATGATTCTTGCTGTCTCTTCTCTTGCCGGGCATGGCAGGGCTTCCTGCCCCTCGCTTCTCCCCCTCCCCACCCCTCCCCACCTGCCACCCCCAAATTGTTCCCCAAAATAATAAGACACCCCCCCAAAAAAAATAAGGCCAAGCCCTTATATTGGGCTTCAAAAAAATATAAGACAAGGTCTTATTTTTGGGGAAACACAGTAGGTATACTCACAAAAGGCTCTATGGAGAGTGCGATAAGAACAAAGCATTCATTTATTGGAAATCTAACTACTGAAGATGCCTATAATTTCTGGCATCCAGGCATACCCTTATTTACTTTATCTGATTTCCAAATCAATGGGCATATTTCTAAATCAGTACCAACCATCTACCAATCCTTTTAATTTTGTTAAAGTGCCCATGTCCTCCTTCTTAAAATGAAAGATGTGCTTTGCACATGATAACCATCTATGTGGTTTTGTTATAGGAATAAAATAACATTTTTTAAAAAAAAAAACCATACTGGTGGTAGAAGCCTGGCAGGTAGCAAAGAAAATATTCATCACATTGATTTTAGTAAATATTTATTCAGAAATATTTATAAGTCCTCATTTTAATCAACTGTTTGAGTTTAAGTGATGGAATTTAGAATTAAACCATCATGACATTCATTAAGATCTCTAGCTGAAAATGACAAACATTCAGGAACAAAAATGAAAACATTCAAAATGCTATTTAATACTATTAATCAGAGAGATTTTTAAGTAAACCCTAGGGCTACAAGTCAGAAAATATGAACAGCGTCAAAAGCCAGAGGCAGCTAAAGAAAAATATATGAAATGGTGATCTCATTAAAAGCTGCAATGTGGAGAGAGGGGGAAAAAACACCAACAAAAAGAAAGACAAAACAGTTTAGCCTTGGCAAATTGCTGAAAAGTATTGCTAGACAACATAATTTTCATTTGAATAAACAAAGCAGCCTTTATTTCAAGTTCTAAAAGGCTACACTTTCCCTGCAGAATTTAGATGTACCCTTTTTAATATTTTCAATTTAACGGTTGAAAAACAAATTTTGCAAAGGATTTCAGGCCTCTGGCCTTTTATCCACTCACAGGATAACCTTCAAAAGCACAGTGGAATGGGACTCAGAGTGGTGCTATTATTAAAAGACTGGGGGGGGGGAACATTTTGAAACCATGTTCAGCATTCTGTCCTTATCTTGATATGCTATCCAACTCAATGGAATGTTGGAAACATATTATGCAAAAGCATTCAAGGCTCTTGCGGTCCATCTGTCTGTCCATTAGCAGGATAACTCCCCCCCTTGCTAAAAAAACAAAGAGAATGGGATCAAATTTGGTATGTTAGTCAAAGCCAACAAGAGAAAGATTGAGTTTGAAAATTAGCTGTATCAGGTAAAGGATAGAAGAGAAAAACCTTCCAAAAAAATTCTCCAATGCATTCCTATGAGAAGGAATAGGGCAGCAAACCCCTCCCACTTCCTTCCTAGTCATTTGACCCAAGGCTATTTTAAGGAGTTGGAAAACATTCCAAAAACTCTGCTCTGCATCCTTTCTTTTACTTATTTGGTTGCGAGGGTGAAAGTGAACTGTGATTGGGAACATTAAATTAAAAATATCAAAAGGACTTCTTTCAATACTTCTTTGTTTTCGCCTGCTGAAAATTAATATAGACCTAACACATTACCTTAAAATAACACTCATGACCTTCAGAAAATTATGTTTTAGATTAAAAGCAAAAGCAAAGAAGTTCTGAACTCCTTGGAGATGAAGCACTAATATACAAACAGAACTTTGCCAAATAATGAACACTATTTCAGACTTGTAAAGGTAGGGAAAGGAAATTAATGTTATCTCAGCGCACTGTTCTCTCTTTTTACATTTTAATGTCAAATTGCTTTTGAAAGCAAGATACAGGAACAAAGATGCAGCAATTATGAGAGAAGCAAAATACTCTTTTGAAAACTTGCTATCTCTTCCTGCAACCACCAACTCCTCAAAATTCTTGAGGATAATTTTACTTATACTTTAGATACTTTCTAAACTCAGATCGTCCATTATTTTATTTTAAGCACCCAAAATCATTTGCTACAATATCCTTTAAATATGCATTGTAAAAACCCATAAGTAATAAATGAAACCAAAATTTAATAATGAAACCTATGCTTTGCCATTCACTTGCTTCAGTTAAAAAGACAGGGATTATTTGCCTTCTTTCTCTAAAAAGAATAAGACACATACTGTATTTTGCGGACTATAAGACGCTCCGAAGTATAAGACGCACCTAGCTTTTGGGGAGGAAAACAAGGGGGGGAAATCTGCCTCTGCCTCCCAGCAATTTACCTTCTTGCAGCAAACAGCACGCAGCCTGGTCAGCTTCAGCACAGTCTGATTTAGCACAAGCAGCTGATTGGCGGTTGGATCAGCCTCCCGCCTATCAGCTGTTCCAGGCTGCAGGGATCGCCACTGTCCGTCGCTGCCATCACTGCTGCTGCCTATCGCCGCCTCCGTGCGCCGCACTTTCAGCCTCTGCGCATACCGTTTTTGGCCTCTACACATCCTGTTTTTGACTCCTTCCAGGTGGCAGGGATCGCTGCTGCCGGCGCCTAACCCCAACGCCTGGAACAGGCCAAAAACAGGATGTGCAGAGGCCGAAAATGGGGCGTGCAGAGGTGGCGATAGGCAGCAGCAGTGATGGGAAGCAACAGGCGGTTGCAATCCCTGCAAGCTGATAGGCAGTATTCCAGGAGGCCGATCCAACCGCCAATCAGCTGCCTGTGTTAAATCAGGCTGTGCTGAAGCTGACCAGGCTGTTTGCTGCAAGGAGGTAAATAGTGAGAGGCAGAGGCTGGCGGGTGGGGCTGGAGGGTGGGTGGTGCTTCGACAACATTTGCTGTATAAAACGCACAGACGTTTCCACCCACTTTTTTCGGGGGAGGGGGAAGTGTGTTTTATAAACCAAAAAATACGGGTACATGGCTTATTTTTCTCTTATTATATATTCTTGTAACATCAAGACTAAGCAAAATCTTAGAGGATTTAATATAAAATAAATTGAAATACTGTGCATCATTTTAAAAGAAGACCTCCAGGAAGTGCCACCTGAGTGCAAAGATTTTATATTCCTGCCCTACAATATAGTATGTACTCAAGAGTGATTTTTCCCCCTGCTCCCCCAACAGTTAACAGCACAAAGGAAATTTATGTGTTACATCTGTGGAGTAAAGACACTCATGGGAGAATAGCATTTATTGCTGGCACATGATGAAATGATGAAATGATGAAAATCAAATCAACATCCTAATAAAACTTCCAATCAGTTTTTTTTACTGCAATTCTTCACCATTTTAAACAAAAATGAAAAGCATACATGCAAAATAGAAACTAATGGTTCATAATTAAGTAACTTCAACTATCAAGACTACAAAAGACATCAGAAACATATTAATTGTGTTGACAGCTTCACTGCAACATGAACAGCTATCACATTTTCAATAATAAAACGTACATTGGTCTGACTTTACAATACACAAAGCATGTCATCTTGACCAAAGTTTTAAATGTAACTTTAAAAAGTAGACATCATTTTCTCTTAATATTATGGGAAAATTACAATAAATACTGATATGAAATGCTTGCAAAATCTCTTCTCTATGGAATCAAGATGATGAAACTTTATGGGAATTTGTAAAATAATATCAGGAGTTTGAAGCCTCTTCTTGTTAGCAATCAAAAACTGAAGTACTTATTGTTAGTTTGGATGCCAACAATAATGAATTTTGGTGGTCAAAATCATATAATCTTAGCAAACCCAGATGAACAATGTCCAATTGTTTGAATTTAACAATTCAACTGATAACCTTCATGTGACAATTTCTACAACAGCTAACGAGATCATAAAGCAACTGCCCTAAACTCTCTGATCCAAAAGGCAAGGAAGAATGGTCATCTGTGACAAAGAAAATTGAAATCAATCCAAATGAAATACTTCAGTAAAGATGCCAAAAAGTGATTTGAGGAAGAATACCTGAATATTCTGTATATTTAATCCTCCCATGTACCTATTATATCTTATATTGAACTTAGTTACAATCCTAAAGTCATTCAAAAAGAAAATATTATAATTATATTTTATCTTAATAATTGACTGTTCTGTAAGAAAAATGCATAGGGATTACATATACTACAAATTGGTGAAGAAAATCGGAAATCAATTTCTGCAATTCAGCATCCTATCTTCTCAACTGAATATACAATTGATAGTAATTCAATTGTGAATTACTATCACAATTGAGCCCAAAATTTATGTTGTTAAGTGAGGTTTGCCCCATTTTACGACTTTTCTCACCACATTTGTTAAGTGAATCACTGCAGTTCTTAAACTAGTAGCACAGTTGTTAAGTGAATCTGGTTTCCCCATTAACTTTGGGGATCACGTGACTCCGGGACACTGCAACCGTCATAAATGTGAGTCAGTTGTCAAGCATCCAAATGTAAATCAGGTGACCATGGGGATGCTGCAACGGTCGTAAGTGTGAAAAATGGTCATAAATCACCTTTTTCAGTGCTGTTGTAACTTCAAACAGTCACTAAACGAACTATTGTAACTGTCAAGGACTACCTGTATAGCAAAGCTCTTTTTCAGAATTCACTGTTCCAGCATATATCTGTGATTCCACAGGTTGCAATGGTGAAGAAGATGACTGTGTAAAAAAGCAATGCCTACAAGGGTCAGTGTACCTTGGTTGATTTCAAAAAGTTAAGTGAGGATGGACCTAATTAGCCTTTGGACAAAAAACATCAGATATACCTGAGCTGCAGGTTAGATAGGGAAGTCAAAAAATACTGTGGATAAGAAGACGATGGGGGACCACTTTTGTGTTATTGCCAAGGAAACTACATTGACACGTTGAGCTCCATTCAAAATAGGCTCTTTTTGGTGTCTTTTAACTTATTTACTTTTCTAATACCCTGTTTCCCTGACAATAAGACCCAACCGGAAAATAAGCCCTAGCATGATTTTTCAGGATGCTTGTAATATAAGCCCTACACCAAAAATAAGCCCCAGTTGAGATCGTCAGCAGATGAAGGCTTTTAGTACTGTATTTCCCCCCAAAAATAAGATCTAACTGGAAAATAAGCCATAAGGCGTCTTTTGGAGCAAAAATTAATATAAGACCCGGTCTTATTTGGGGGGAAACATGGTACTAATTGACAAAAACTTGTCCTATCTTCTGACCCATTGCTCAGAGGTAGGTCTCATTAAGTATTATTTCCACTTCATTATTATCCACAGAGACAGAAACTTTGTGAGGCAAATCATTATTAATTTTCTCAACAACTGAGAATAAAAGTTTCACCAAATGACACAACAACATCAAAGGCTACTGAGAAAACTTTTGACCAATATTCCTTTAAGTCTGGAGTATGAAATAATCATAAGAACTTTTGGTTCTATGTTTTGTAAGTATTATACTGTAGATAAAGCATTTATTTGTACGTCAGGTTGAATTTATCAGAAACACTTTAACTTACACTTAATTTAAGAGGAACTTTGGCCAAATCAAGGACAAAAATAAATTGTGAAGGGCTGATTAAGAGTCAGTAATAGAATTCTGAACAAATGAAAATTCAATTACCTTTAAGTACTAAGAAAAGAAATGCTAAGTGTACTGCCAACAAGGATTTCTCTAATTTCCAGAAATTTAGCGGGGGGGAAAAACCCTTGAGATCTTAATTTGACATAAATAAAAATTAACTATAACAATTAGCTATAACTATAAAAATTAGCTATAACAAAAAAGCAGAGGGAGGAAATGAAAGTCTTTTGCAGATAATCTAGTTTAAAACTTCAATACTTTTTAAAAAGATCAATCAAAATACATAAATCATTAAAAGAAAGTTCACATGTGCTTGATACATATTTTAGGAAGAGGGTATGACTTTGGTTAATGCTTCTTTGGCCTACATCTAACAAGCAAGATAGCCATATAAACTTTCAACCAGAACAGTTTTCAAGGCCTCCCAGATACATCAGGAGATGCAACTCCTTAGATTCCCCAGTCAATAAATAGTTGAACCCACTGACGGAATGTCAAATTGGAAGGGTGGAACAAACCATTCACTGATTATGCATTATATTAAAAACGTGAAGGGTGAAGAGCTACTAGACAATAACATAACCATGATTAAGGATGAAAGGAATCCAGTTACTGAAAGGAAACTAGTTTCCTGAAATATAAAATGCCAACAACATTATTTGCTTCCTGCTCCAGAGGAGGAAAAACAATAAAACTACACACTTTACTTTATTGATTAGCCCTTGGGCCATATCAAACTGCAGAGTTCCAGACACAAATTATTACTAAAATCTGATAAAAACAATTTAAAATGGAATTGGAATAAAATACAGTTTAAAATAAAATTGGAATAAAATACAATGATTTAATACATAGATAAATAAAATATGATAAAATTATATTTTGTTATCACCCCTACAATCTACCCCAATCAGTCCCACATTTGCCGATCTCAACCGAACCATTTTGCTTAAGTACTGTGTTGTGTTAAATGTTATTTTCAGATTCTGGCCGCACATAAGGTAAGTTGTTTTAATATGGGGATCCCAATGGTCATTTGTTTGGTATATAAACCAAGGTACCTCTCTCTCACTCTCTTATACAGGCAACAATCAAATAGGATGTGAGCCAGGTCTTCAACCTCTGCCACTCCGCAAATGTAGGGTATAGAATGGAATCTCCCATAAATGACCATTGTGTCAAGCTGTTCGAATCTCGCTTGGGTAAATATCTCCCTAAGGTGTTTTGGCCGTTGTAACTTCAAATAGCTGTCTATTTGAAAAGTATGTTTCTATTTATTCAGCCACAATGCAACTAATAAAAGAGAATAATCATATAATCAATTAATAATATAATATAGTAAAATAACATGCCAGGTGGTTCAAGCTAGCTTGGCTAATGTTGAGAGGTACTGAATCCTGTAGTTTCACATTATCTGTTGTAGGTTGTCTACTCCTGCTCTGGAAGTTGATAAGCTCTAGTCTGTTTATAGATATGTGGGCAGTTTCTACAGCAATGACACCCACATTTAAGTAAACAAAAGAAAAGATTTGCAACAGTTTCTATTTGTGTTGCAGCTGATTTTAGGTGTAAAATCTATTTCATATGATTTTAGCTATGAAATATAGGAATATATGTGTTGTTCTGGACTAGAGGATCAATGTGTGAGATGTGGTATGAAGAATGTTCTCAGTCAAGAAATATAATGGGTCAGAGAAGGCATCTATTAGAGGCATTTTAATGGGATTGTTGTGTTTTCTTGTTTTTTTTTAATTTGATTTATATGCCGCCCTTCTCCGGAGACTCAGGGCGGCTTAAAATGCATGTTGTGAGGATATAAAGGCTGGTATTTGTATTGTACACCTTGCAAGGAAGTCTGGCATAGAAAATAAATAAACACATAATATTTCAAATAACCTAGTAAGTATACTTTGGGTGGAGTTGAGGAAAAAAAATCTTTTTTCCCAAAGCAATTAAATTCCAATTTCCCTTTCTTTCTTTTGGAGGGAAGCAACTGAACAATTTGGTATTGCATTTACCCAATATCAAAACATACTTCTGACATCTTTATTAATGTGCTGAGATCACATAGTGCCCTGGGGTACGTGTGAAGAATATGAATTGTATGCAGCAGCATCTTTGGTTGCTGTGCAACCATATCTAACCATACAAGGGGGGAGGGGGAAGCTGTGGGAGAGTTAGGCTGTATCTGCAAAAAGGATAACAAAGGATACACAATGTTAATTGTTTGTGAGGCACTCTGACATGTGTTTGAGATGAGAAGCTATATAAATTGAAATAATAAATACAATCATGTAAAGTACAGAGAAATTGGACATGCACATAGGAATCAGGAAATGAAATCTTAAATGTAAATAAATATGAGGATGTTACTTCTTATATGCTGTAATTTTTAGCTACGATAAGAAGTTTCTTTTTCCAAATAGTTCCTAATTATACTAAAGAACAAACTCAAATGTAATTTCCCACAACTTTAATGGGGGGAAATGACTGTAAATTAAATTGCATTATACCACTAAATTATATCACTTAAACTTAGTCTGATGCATCATCAAATACTTATTCTTCTTTGTATATATTTTAATAAAATGTTTTAAAACAAAGGTAAAATGATACAAATTAATATAAAGGTGGTAAAAAAGAACAAGAAAGTAAAAGTGCAAACAAAAAGAAAAATAGAAAGGAAAAAAATAGACTTCTAGGCTTCCTCGTGACAGTTATAAGTAGAATTATAATATATGTGGAATTCATTATATGCATATCAGAATAATGCATTCAAAATTAAATTCTTTTAATTTTATTCTTTAATAATGCACTTTAAATTCCTTTAAAAAGCCATTGCCAAAGATAGAGAAGGAATATAGTAAATTGAATTCTATTGTTACCATATATTCCTTTGTTGATATAAAATATAGTTAAAGTTAATGTTATTAGAGTTAACTACTTTTCTCTTTGTAAGTATCAAAATCTTTATTCCCTTTCATGATCACTGTCCATAACATCATCATCATCATCATCATCATTATTACAATTATAAGAACCCTAGCAGAATTTTTGTTATAGTTTGCTGCACCCTGTTCCTCTATCCATAAATATTAACTGTGTTGGAGAAAATCCAAATAAAGCACACCATGACCTAATGTGACTGAATGTAACAGCAGAGTAGTTTCTCTACAAAAAGATTCTGTTTAGGATTAGCAAGGCCAAAAAGACTGGAATGTAATTGGAGAGTACACACTGAATCCCTTGTCAAGGAAACATCGGATTCCTTGACTTGGATTTTAAAATAAACACAAAGTCTACTTTTAGAGAAACAAAGAAACAGGCAAATATACAATACACAATGTCTGGCATGGAAGAGCATGCATGAGAAGGAACCAGGATCAGATCTATAGGAATATTTGCTCAATAACTATGATAAAGCATTATGCTGGGGTGCTTATTCTGTTGGTGCAATTTTATTGGCAGATAAAGTCAAGAGTGCAAAGACATGCTCAAACTATGGACACTACTTATGAAAAAACATATAAACCTTCAGAAGCTATCCTCTATGGCAACAGGATTTTATTCCAACAATGAAACTGGCAGTAATAAATGTCCTATTCTTGAACTCACTCTCTCACTCTATCTATCTATCTATCTATCTATCTATCTATCTATCTATCTATCTATCTATCTATCTATCTCCAAGACACCATCAGTTGACCAACCACAGTTCTCATTGCCCCCTTATAAACACCAAATACAAAATCCATAAATGTCTTGACAAGGCTCATGGCTATGCTATTCTATCTTCATGTGGTACTAAGTACTAAGAGGGAATCTCTGGTAATAAAAGCTACAGATAAATGATAGCCCTCACAAAAAAGAGGGGGGAATCTTTACAGACTTCTCCCTCAGGTCTTGCAGCTGAAAATAGAAAGGAATATGGGCGTAGAAAGGACAGAGGGTGTAGAGAGGGGCAGAGATAGTGAAGGAATGTTAAAAGCCATTTTACAGATAAAACAAACAGTAAATAATATTTTAGCCCTGGGAAAGAAGTCAGTATGAGGAAGAGATTGAAAATTGCCCTGCCTTGATTCTGAAGAAAAGACTGGCAGGCTTTCAAGATTCTGTTAGTATAGTCTACAAAATAAAGTGGAGTTCCAGTGGTCCTTGTGGCAGTCTCATTCCTGGCCTTGTCTACCTCAAAGAGCACACATCAATCTTGAAGGCATCACAATTTTCTAATCAGAGACTACCTGAAGTCAAAGCAGTATTTGTTCACTCTCAAGGGAGTTTGCCACAGACGTTTGGAGGAGTTCAGGATCACTTCACAAGTTCTCCAAGATGACTTAGCCTGTAGCAAAGAGTTATAAAATGGTAGAAATGTCCTTCAGAGACTAATCCCAAATACCAAACCATTTCTTTCCAATGATGTTGTGTAGATAGGCAGTAGCCATGACCAACTGTTTGGTAATTTTATCATTCTATAAATCCTGTGCAATCAGGATTTGTGATTATACAAAGCACATCAAATCAGCCAAATACTGCTTTTAGTATGTCTTCAGACCTCACCATCAAATGGGTTCAAGATGAAGGCACACTAGAGGACTATAGATGCTAGTGAAGTGAAAATGGGCATGCAGAAATTGTCCCTGGGAAAAATCTGAATGGGACCTTGTTGGAAGAACAAATTTGAAAATATCAAAAGCAAAGGAAGCGCTGAAATACTACTAGATAAGATAGTAGGTAACTATAGCTCTGTCTCATCCTGGGATGAGGTCTGGTTATTGCTAATCTCTGTGAAGATGTTTGTGTATAGTGTTTTTAAATACCTATTGTCATAGTAACTTATAAAAGTAAAAGGCTTTTAAAAACACATATACCCAGCACAACGAATTTACATATTCTGTTAATTCATAGATTATTTAACCATATTTTACTGAATGCATCACAATTGGATAAATGCTACAAATAAACTCACTTATTTTGCTTCTGTACAGTATTTAGATTTCTACATTTTTATTTTTAGATATTTCCCATTTAAAAGAAAAACATTATACTTAGCCAAAGTAATCTAATTATGCAACTATTAATGCCAACATTTGGAGATAATTATTTAATACAGAATTACCCAAAGGGATATCTAAATATATTGCATCAGTCTGAAGTAGACTGATAATGTTTTAAAATATCACTGCAGACAATATTTATTGGCAGACAGTAAGTCTAATTAACATGCATCCTATCACCCAAATTAGAGTTATTGCTGCTCTCTATCAGCTGAATTCCCTTTCCATTTTGTCATGCAATTACATAAGAATGCTCGGTTTATAAAATGTGGATAAATATGATGCATGATATAAAAACAAATTCAAAAGTAATGTCTACAATTGGAGAGCCAATCACAAAACTGTGCTGGATGAGGGCCAATAATCTGAATCATTAAATAGATTCAAATTAATGAATCATCAGCTTGTTCTGGATAAGGTTATGGTCCCAGGTTTAGGCAGTCTCCCTTGATATACTAAAACTAATTGACATTAATAATATCTTAATAGGCTTGAGTAGTATAGAGCGACTAAATCCAGTTTCAGCTACCTGACTAGCTGTTGCCTTTCCTAAACAGGGATAAATTTATTTAAATAACCATGTATCACAACTGGTTGACTGCAGTGCTCTATGTAAGGTAGCCTGAAGATAACCAGAAACAGCAGCTGATGGATTATCAAGTCAGGATGATGGAATCAAGAGACACTGATCCTGAAACTACTAGTCTGCCTACTGACTCCTGGGCTTAAATCAAGATGCTGCTACTACTGTAGAAAGTAAAATATGATATAGAATCCAAGGATGAGGAAAAACATCTGTCTTAGCATCAAGCTATGATGCAGGAGAAGACCTGCTGCAGTTCCTTTCTGTTGGAGTAACTCATACCGTGCTGACTTAGAATAAGGTCATGCAGCAAAAAGTCTTCCAATCATGGAATTCCTTAGGACCATAATACTCCTTTAGTTGATGCCTATTGTTGATTGATAAGTACTTTTTGATGGTATTTGGTACTGGGTTTTAACTGTTGTACTGCAATGCTGTTTTTAAGCTTCTTTGTGTTACTCATTTGGGGTTTTTTAAGATAGTAGTATGTACGTAAAATGAATAGTAATAAAAAATTAAAATCAATTCATTTATTTTTTTAAATTTATTATAGCTACCCAAACCAGAGGGTATTAATAAACCAGGCACCCGTCTATTACATACACTAATAGCAATTTGGAGGAGTATTGTTGCAGGAAAGAAAATCTGTCTTTTTGTTTATAGGAAGGATGCTCAAAAATTATACTACAAGATTTAAGTGCTGAGTGTAGCATATGTCCTATTCACTGAACCAAGAGCCTTCAGTGTTATTCAAATATTATACTATATACTGACTATTCCATTACCAAGTCACAGGTGTGACACATAGATACCAAAGAAGGAAGGATATTAGGTATTTCTGGGCAAGAAATTCTGCACTCCTCAATAATGCCTAGATGTGGCAATAATAGGATGACAATAAATGAAAATTAAGTTATGGGATCAATTTAATGATCATTGCAGTACATAATACCTGGTCAAGAACATGGATGTGGGTAGGCTGGGGGAAAAATGGGAGAGCACAACACTGTAATTAGGAATATGGTCCTTGTTCAAATCCCATCAGCATGGCTCTCAGAATCAATGTTACAAATTTGCCACTAATATTTCTCAGGATGACTGCAATAGTCATGTCAGCTGAGAATCTAAACACAACTACCATAGCTTAGACAGACAAAAAAAGTATTCAGAGTTTTGACATGACCATTGCATTCATCCTGAGAAATATTAGTGGCAACTTTGTACGATTTATTCTGAGAGCCAGAATAAACAAAACCATGTTTATTAGCCACCCTCTTATCTTTTTCCACTCTGTTGCATATCTGTTTTCAGATATGAAGCCTTTTTTTCATTTTGAATCATAGATTATATTGCTCTCAATCACACTTTTAACGTGATTAATTATATAAAATATTTTTTGCTTCCACTGAATTTCTTAGTTGTGTATCCAGTGTTACTACTGTAAGACATCCAGATACAATTTGTACCTTTTGTCATAGTGAAACATGAAATAAGATTATACACTTGTCCAGCCACATTTCAGTACCATATCTAATGCTGAGCACCATAGTTTAAGAAGGGTTCAGAGAAAATGGAGCAAGTTCAGAAAAGTACAGTGGGGATGATCAGTGGAATTGATGCTAGGTTCTACCAAGAAAAATGTAAGGAATAATCATATTTAGCCTTGAGAAGAGAAGAATGAGGGAGTACTCTTCAAATACTTGTAAGGATGTCACACAGAAAAGCGAGACATTTTGTCTCAGAGTACCATGAAATAATGGCTTCAAATTACAGGATATTATTAGGATTTTTATATTATTAGGATATTATACCTAATAATATCATCTAACAGCAGAACCAATAGCACAGACAAATGTTTCTTTCTCTGGATGGATCAGACCAAGGAAAAGGTTTAATTAACATTCCCATGTTTCTATGTGATGGCTTAAATTGCCTCTCCTACTCCCGTAATCCTCATCCATTCTCTGCTGCAGTCAGAAAAAGAGATGTAACAAATCTTCGAGCAATTCATTAGAAAACAATAGTTTTGAAGTTGAGTGCAAATTTTGTTTGAGATTTGCCAAGTGACATTCAATGATCAGTGATTAACCTGAAATGAAAAAAATAATAATTCCATCCATTCCTAAAATATCTTCTTGCTACTCTCCCCCCCCCCGCCCCCGCCAACATTGTTCCTTTTGCTTGTGTTAACAGGGAGCTGCAGGACCATTAACCTATAATTTTCCTGACAGAACCAGAGCAGGAGCTGGAGGAGATGGATGAATTCCCTCTCCAATTGGAAAAAAAAGAGTGATAGTGCCTCAAAAATAATAAGCATCCAGTTCTCCTGATTTTAATGACACTGTAACTGAGCATGTGATAAAAACACAGGAAATAAATGTCAATCAAAACATTTTTCAGAATAATACTGGAAAATACAGGGTATCTTGTAATGTAAAATTGCTAAGAGAAGCAAAGAACTACCAAACATGAAAGATAAATATATTGTACATAAGTAGTTAACAATATATAATCTACTATACTAGTGTTCCTCTCTAAATCTAAAATTACAGAGAAACATTTGAGTTAGGGTAGGCTCAAAATCAAAGCACTGCTTTTACTGATATGTTAGTGCCACAGAAATGGATAGCAATGTAAGGTTTTCTTAGGTCTGGCCTTACTACATTATCTGTGGTTGTGTCAGATTACATAAAAGTTATCTTGGAAAAACAAGAGGTTCATGAATCTTTGCTCTCAAAAAGCAACCATCCTAAATGGACTACTGCCCTATAACATTCAGTCATAAATACATAGAGCTGTCCATAAGTCAAATTTGTAGAGGTGCCATTTCAATAGAAGTATGACCAGTCACCGCAACGAAGCTCTCAAAATACTTCAGAGTAAAATATTTCTCCTGAAATGGCATCTTACATTTTAATGCAATATTTTACACATAAATTCCAGTGAGTACTGTGGGATTTCCTCCAAGATAAACATGAACAGAACTGAAGCCTCAATGTTATCATATAAATACCCTTTTCTTCTTTTATGGAACAAGCTGTTAAAAAATTTGACTATAGTTTTAAAGGTCAAAATAGCTAAATTCTCCTTTATGTCCTGATATCACCGATTTGCTGACCAAGGATACTGTGTTTTTATATCTATTCTGTAGTCATCCCTTTAGTATGCGGTTTAGGAATTCAGTTATAATGGCAACATTTAGTAATGATAGCAAACCGTGTTTTCAATTTAAGAGAATAAGAAACTAAGAGAATAAGCTTTAGATTATTTATCATGATGTCTGAATTTTATAGTTTAAGCTTATACTATTGCTATCTAATAGCAGCTGACAATTCTAAGTCTGATTTTTCTCAAGAAGTAAGTAAGTAAGTAAGTAAGTAAGTAAGTAAGTTTTTACTGCGGTCAGAGACCAAATTAAAATAGACAAAGAAAGGGAGCATATTTTACAAATATGGATATATCATGGGACAGTACAACATCTACTGCCTCAAATACAATCTGTACTGTCAATACTAGTGATCCTCTGCCATCGGGCTTACCCGTCTCTTTTCCCGTTTTTTTCTAGCCACAACTGCAGCAAAATTTTTTGCCACCTTTAGAGTTATATTGGGGTCTGTGTCCTGGAGTAGGAAATAAAGGCTGAACAGATCAGGTGAACCAGGGAATCTCTGGGAAATAGGAGAAATGAGTCTTGATCTTATATCCCGGTAGTGGGGACATACGAATGTAATATGGAACAGGGATTCCGGGGATCGGCCGTCACATGTACAATGGATGGATTTTACCCCCCCCCCGAAAGCCTACTGTTGAGGACATTCGAGGGGATCACATTAAATCGTGCCTTCATAAATGCGAGCCTGTGTTTGATAGAGTGTAACGCGGAGAGGTAAGGCAGAGGGTGAGACGAGGGAACAATACCAAGGGAAAACGGTGAGCATGTTCCCGATCCGTGTGCCAGATTTAGTTGTCTATCAATGTCGTCCAGCCGTTGAAAGATCAACGATTTGGCAGCATCAGGGCCTAGAATAAAAGCTTCAATGGGGGAAATTCCGATCTTCAAAAGTTTTGTATGGATATTACGGGCCCAGGGGCTATGAAAAGGGTCCCGCCATAGGCATTGGCCTAGGTAATAGCCTGGGAGTCTGGTCCACAGGGACAACCAATAGCCAATTGCATGTTTCCACAAGATTGTTGCAAGTGAGGATATGCCCAGTTCCAAACGAATTGCGGTGTTACTTACGCAGGGGGGGACTCCCATCAGACGGCGTAGGAACTGGCTGTGAACAGACTCAAGAGAGGAAATGTTGGATTGGACCCAGAGGGAGGCGCCATAGGTGATAGCAACTATCACCTTTGCCCTGTAGACTTTTAATGCTGAGGGGATGTGATGAGCTCCCTCAGTATGAAAAAAGTGCAGGAGGGCATGGGTGGAGATCTTAGCCTTATTACAGAGGGACTTAACCTGCGCAGGCCACTTGGTATTGGATTGAAAGAGGATACCTAGATATTGGAATCTGTGGACCTGTTCCACTGGGATGCCATCAAGGTTCCATTGATAGATTTTCCTGCTTCTTGCAAAAATCATGATTTTAGACTTAGAGTGGTTTATATGCAGTTGGTTAGCAGAGCAATAGGCAGAAAGGATTTTTAAGGCTCTAAGTAGGCCCACCCAGGAAAATGAAAGTATTGCGGCATCGCCAGCGTAAAGCAGGAGCGGACATCTATAATCAGCTAATCTAGGGGCATGGATGTAGACTATGTGATCTGAAAATGCCTTTCTCCAGTCACTGATATATAAGTTGAAGAGAAAGGGTGCCAGAATACATCCCTGCCTAACCCCTTGTTGACGAGGATAGCGTTAGAGAGATCCCCCTGTGGGGTAAAGCGCACTTTTGCTTCTGTTCCGTCGTGCAGTTGGAAGATAAGCCAAAGTAATCTTTTGTCAATACCCCAGGCGGAAAGTTTGGCCCACAGCTTAGCTCTAGGGATGCTGTCGAAGGCAGCCTTTAGGTCTATAAAGGCAACGCAGAGATGACCCTTCCTGGGGGTGGAATATTTTACAGCAAGAACTATATGATTGCTTCATGGGTTTTTTGGGGCAAGGAGAAATTGAGTCAAAAAGGATCTGAAAAAGATGCAGGTTTCTGAAACAAGACACAGGATGCTGCTCCTAAATGAACTGAAAGAGAAAACTGTCTGCTATAAGGATAAATAACATAGTCACCTGAATCTTTCTGTATTAGATGCACTGAAATCAGAAAGACTGAATTTATGCATATACATTTATACTTGACAGTAAAATATTTGAATATAGTCAGGTAATAAAGTGAGTTTCAAGTAGCAAAATAAAAGGTGATATCCACACTATAGGTCAACAGGAAAGGGATAAAAAAGTGTGATGTTGTTATATAAATCTGTTTTATTTATTTAGCGTATGGCTGGTCACACACAGTATTAAAACACTTCATTTTTACAGGTTAAAAACAATTAAAACAATAAAAAAGCAGTAAGAAAACCTAAAAGGAAAACAGAAATAACATTTCAAAGTTTAATGTCGAGTTTGGAGATCCAGTCAGTAGCTGCCGTTGTTATGCAGAGGAAGTCCCTAGAATCTCCTGGATACCTTCTGTTAGGGCATTCCCTCACTATGTGCTGGATAGTCTGTCGAGGGCCCCCGCAACCACATTGTGCTGAAGGTGTCTTTCCCCATTTATACAGGGAGTCAGCACACACCCCATGAGTTGTTCTAATTCTATTATATGTCACCCATATGTGTCGGGGTAGGCTAAATCCTGGAGGTATACTACTAGGACTGATATGCTCGGAGACATCTTGGGGGGAACAGCTATTCCACGCCTCCATCCACTTTTGTATGGTGTTCTGATGATCGGCCATCAATTTACGCGCTGTCAAGATTGGTGGATTTCTTGACTTTAATCGGTATCTTAAGAGATCAGGAATGTATCCATGTATGGGTAGAGAGGAATTTAACAGGATCTTACTATACTCCCGAATGAGAACTTCTTGTCGTCGTAAGTGTGGGGGGAGTATGTGACTAAGAACTGGTAACCAGTAACTAGGTGTAGATTTTATGCACCCAGTAATTAGCCTCATCGTATGGTTAAGTTGAACATCAATAAGTCCTGTATGTGAGCTGTTTATCCATACAGGTGCACAGTATTCCGCTGCAGAGTAGCAAAGCCCGAGGGCTGCACATCGGAGAGTGATAGGATCACATTCACTATATTATATTCCTGTAATCATGGCTTTCTCAACCTGCTACCCCAGTTGGAAAGAGTGAAAAAAAAAAGAATAAAAGGACCACTTTCCATTTTATTGGGTTGCATAATCTGAGGTCACACCTTAACTGGCTGGGTTTTTTTGTTACTCAACTTGAGGTGCAAACCCATCCAAAAAATATACCACAGCTTAATCCAAGGTCTCCAAATGTTTTGGCCAACAAGCTCATTTGAATTTTTGAGAACTTGTTAAGGGTATTTGTACAAAATGGCTGGCATGTTAGGCATGACTGATCTCAAACACCCATTTAGCAATGGCATATGCACCAAGACAAATTCCTTGTGTGTCCAATCACACTTGGCCAATAAAAAATTCTATTCTATTCTTCTATTCTATTCTATTCTATTCTATTCTATTCTATTCTACTCTACTCTACTCTACTCTACTCTACTCTACTCTACTCTACTCTACTCTACTCTACTCTACTCTACTCTACTCTATTCTAAAGATATCCCTCATCATTACTTCTAGTCTTCCAGAACGTTGTCTACCACCTCAACCTACTTTTAGCTCTTTTCTTGGCATCTGGACACAGTTCCAAAAAAGCACTTAATTTCAGTTTCTCATTTATTTTGCAAGAACGCCTCTGCATAGGAGAGGAGACATTATTATAAATAAACGTGATATTGAAGGTTGGTGTTGGCTTTGCAGCTTGCTGGCATCACTTTTAAGAAAGATACAGATCACTCAGCTTAGCTGTTGGTTTAAAAAGCCAGTATTTTATGCAAGGTCATACCTCTCCTGGCCTAGTTTACAGCAAATAGACAAAAATGTGAAGTCTTTTCTGGAGATAAATGCAATTCTTCCGTTTCTTGATATATAATAGGCATTTGAGGCATTTTTCTCAGACCCAATGAGTTTGCTAATTAAATAGATCTGCATTTCCTTTTCCACTTATATGGGTGTCCAGAGGAAGGAGAGCTGTTATCTAAAACTAAGTTTCCTCATTACTGGTTTTATCTCCTGGTCTTTCAGAAAATGTACATTGCACAATTTAATGATTCATTCTATCATCCAACAGTAATGGTTTTAGGGAGATACTAAAACTAACTTGTGCAATAGCCATCAGGAAGAAATAAATTGAGGGAAATATAATTAGAATGCTTAGTTTGAAAAAGTTAATGGAATATAGAATACCTCTCAAATTTAAAGTTCACACTTATTTCCTAAAAGATCAGGAAGAGAGTTTCTACAAAACTGTAAACAAACATTAAATACAGGTAGTCCTTGATTTATAATCACAGTTGAACCCAAAATTTCTGTTGCTACATGGGCAATTTGTTAAGTGAGTTTGCCCCATTTTTGTGACTTTTCTTGCCACATTTGTTAAGTGAATCACTGCAGTTGTTAACTTAGGAACATCGTTGTTAAGTGACTCTGGTTGCCCCATTGACCTTGCTTGTAAGTAGGTCACAAAAGAGGATCATATGACCCTGAGACATTGCAACTATCATAAATATGATGGTTGCAGCTGTCAAGCATCCAAATATAAATAACATGACCATGGGGATGCTGCAATGGTCCTAAGTGTGAAAAATAGTCGTAAGTCACTTTTTTTCAATGCTGTTGCAACTTCGAACAGTCACTAAGTTGAGGACTACCTGTATAGAAAGACAATAAAGTCTTTTTAACCAATTTAGAGTAAGTAAGAAACTTGTTTAAATATTCTGAAAGTTAGATTCATGTAAGCTTAATTAGAATACAGGTGCTTTTAATCTGTGATTTTATCCTACTAGTACTGCTTGGAACTGTTGATTATTATTACTCGTCCTGATGGGGATAACTGACACTACAATGCATTACTTCTAACATATCCAGGGTGACTTCATAGTTTGGGGCACAGGGTAGAAAGCTGGGACTTAAGCAATTCTAACCCGCTCCCCCAATTTATATGAAGGTGAAATAATGTCCTTTTTACACTCCTAACTTTGGCTTTTATGGCAACCTTCCTGCAGCTAGTTCCCCTACGATAAAATTTTACCATTCTCAATTGTACCCTTAACATCTCTGGGTGATCTCAGGTTGAGAAAAATTCCCACATGGTATTTGCCTAGAAAAGTAGTCCAGTATTCACTGGTAAGGAATAACTAGATTTTGAGACCAGACATGGGTGATAATGATTAGCAAAAATTCCCATATATTGTTTTATGCCCCGATTATGCTCATATATGGTGCTATGGCGCATTTTGCTTTAGTTACAGTTTGTCAAATAAGCAAAAGTGGCTGGGATGTAAAACACTAAGTCATAACGCACTGTGTATAAAGCCCCATGCCTCATTTCACACAACATACAATATGGCTTGGGTGTAATCTTGGAACCAAATCAAAATAATTCCTCCTTTAAGAAAGAGTTTGTTCTCAGAAAAGAAAAATGCATAAAGTATGCTTCTTCTCAGTTATTTTTGTCTTTAAGTTACAATGAACTGTAATGCTACAGATATGTTTAAACTATGTAAAGGAAAAGTAAATTTATTTTTCTTTAGTAATAGAGGCAAGTCCTATTTCACTATAGAAAGCAATCACCGTAGAGTAGTTATACATCCATCAGAAATGTTTAAATGTTTACATTCCAAACAGCCTATAAAATAAAACACAGTTTAACAAAGCCAGAATCAAATGCTGTTGCTGAGATACTAATATTAGTTTACCAAAGGCAGATCCCCAAGTATTTTATTTGCATTAATTAATGGTAAAATTAACAACCTGAGAAACCATCCTTAGGTTACCTTGAAGTTCTCAAGTTAAAAAGGGAGGAAGGGAGGGAGGGGAAGGGGAAGGAAGATATAGATGGTTTACTAATGATCTATCAGCCTTGGTGATCAACTGAAAAATTGTTAATAGGCAGAATTGAGAGCCCGAATAATAAATAAATAAAATCTGATGATTTTGGATTTAGATATCCCAAAGAATAGAACCAATGTTTCCTACACTTTTTATAGTTCCCTTTCTTAGTCCACTCCTACATATGAAATTAATGTTCTGTATGCCCTTCATAAGAGACAGTTTACTTTGCCCCAAACTGGGGTCTTACCTATTAGGACAAGAACTGGTGGATGTATAACTCTTTCATATGAATGTTGTATTTGTTTTTATTAATTAATTAAATGTTTATGTTTTTGTTTAGACATGGAGGTAGAATCTATTTCACATTTGCTAATATAATGAACATTGTACCAAAAGTGATGAAACAATATTTATAATTGTTAGATTAGGTCATTATCCTTCTTTTAAGGGAAGCGGTGGCTCAGTGGCTAAGATGCTGTGCTTGTCGATCGAAAGGCTGGCAGTTCAGTGGTTCAAATCCCTAGTGCCGGATAACAGGGTGAGCTCCCGTTATTTGTCCCAGTTTCTGCCAACCTAGCACTTCGAAAGCACGAAGAAAAATAGGGACCGCCTTTGGTGGGAAGGTAACAGCGTTCAGTGCGCCTTTGGCATTTAGTCATGCTGGCCACATGACCATGGAAACATCATCAGACAACTCTGGCTCTTCGGCTTTGAAACGGAGATGAGCACCACCCCCTAGAGTCGGGAACGACTAGCACATATGTGGGAGGGGAACCTTTACCTTTTTATCCTTCTTTTAGATGACCATTCTTCAGAAGCCTTTAAAAGAAGGTCGCAAAATTTCTATCAATAGCTATAGCTGTTAATAGCATCTGATTCCTCTCTCATGCTACTAATCATTACCTGTTAATTATTTCAGACTGTTCTTGCTTTCAGACCTGACACTTGCAATTAAAAAACCATGCTTTATTATATTTATTGTGTTGTTGGTTTTTATACAGAAAGCTATCTATTATGGCACATAACCAATCAATCAATCAGTCAGTCAGTCAATCAATCAATCAACTGCTGGTTACTTTCTTGTATTTGGTTTTGGACAGTAAATAAACTTTGATGAAAGAGGAAACTGTCCTATTGCAAAAAACAGGAAATTTACCAAATAGCAATTATCTGAGTAGATAAAAATTGTTCTTTTGGTGAACTGGGAAGCTTCTTTCTGGAAAAGATTATTACAGTGTCATTTAGGCAAACTTCACAGATTTGAGTGAAATATGACTAACTCAGACAAGGGTTAATTAAATGTTTCTTTCTCACTCTAGGGAACAGGAAAGTCTAAGATAAATGTGCAAGTAGTCCTCATTTAGCGATTTTTTATGAAATTATGAAAAAGTAACTTTATGACCAATTCTGACATTTACAATTGAATTGTGAAATCCTTGTTGCTGAGTTTGGTTGTTTGCTTAGTTATAATTGCTAGTGAATATGAAATTTACTCCCTGTTTATATATTAGCTTATTAGCTTGCCTTGCTATTGTTGGTAGGGGTGTGGTTTTCTCTTTGCTAGTTCCTTGATTTCTGTCCATTGGTGAGGAACAGTGAAGGAAACTACTCAGAAGTAACTCCATGTGTCTGTCTTGGTTCTTGGAGTCTGAGATAAATCTCACCAAACTAAAGCAACTATTTGCATACCTACAGTTAAAATCTGAGAATTGCTAGGGAGGATCCTTCTTAAGTCTTTTTCTCCTGACTGAACTATCTAAGCATTGCTGTCTCTTTGTTTTCTGGAATGCAGATCCTTCCTCTTGGGAATCCAGATTACATCCACCATAAAATGGTTTGGAGTATTTCCCAACAAATTAAGATTTTATAATGATAGACATCTATGTTAACAGTAAGAGAAACAGAAATAAAAATGAGCTACTAGTGTCCCAGTCCAAGACTGGGTCTGTACCTAGCACTGTTTAAGCCCAAAATTAACACACTAAGGTGCAAGTTTGCATGAATAGCTTTATTCTGTTCAGAGAAAAGACACAGGGAGATTCTCCCTTAAAGCCCATGTAACACCTCTTTACACATTTTTATACTCTTTGTATTTTAAATGTTTCTTTATCGCTATGTGATAATCAAATATGTGCCTTGGTGGCGCAGCAGACTAAAGTGCTATTAAGTAGCACCAGCTTCCTGCAATCACTGCAAATTCAAATCTCACCAGGCTCAAGGTTGACTCAGCCTTCCATTCTTTCGAGGTAGGTAAAATGAGGACCCGGATTGTGGGGGCAATAAGCAGACTTTGTATAAAATAGAACACCGCTTGGGGGGGGGCAAAAAAAAAAGCCCTACTACGCAAGTATATACAAAAGTATGAAGGCTATTGCTTAACGCATTGTAAGCCGCCCTGAGTCTCCGGAAAAGGGCGGCATTGAATCAATCAATCAATCAATCAATCAATCAATCAATCAATCAATGTGAAACAAAACTAAAAAACTTTTGAGTTTGCAAAGCAACCAAAGAAATGATTGGCACATAAACTGAGAAAGAAATGTATATTGAAACTACGAGAGGGAAATATTGCAGTAATGGATAATGTGGCTATTAAAAAAGCATTTCAATCAAAGTCATTCCAATTTTTATGAAAGACAAAACATTTCTCTGGAGAAAATAGATGTGTATCTAAAGAAACAAAATTTACCAAAGATTGCAGAGGAACAGAAAAAGATTATGAATGGACCTGTAACAATGTGTAATTTGTGAAGCTATTAAAAAGATTACAACAAGAGCTATGCCTGGAGCAACTGGGTTCCCAGGTTCTTATTATAAATGTTTTGAGGATGAACTTTTATAACCTTAAAAAATGTGATTAATTCTATTTTACAATGAGGAAAGATGCCACAAAGCTGGAAAGAGGCCAATGTAGCATTAGTATCTAAAAAGGGATGAGATCAGACTTTAACAAGAAACTGTAGGCTGATACTGTAAATTACAGTATTGTAATGACTGTATTGTAATTTATTTTATTCATTCATTCATTCATTCATTCATTCATTCATTCATTCATTCTTTCAAGCATGTATTTTATGAATTACAGTCTGTAATGACTACAATGATTCTAGACTGAAAATAATTTTGCAAGAATTTATTCGTGAGGATCAATATGGTTTTTTATCTAAAAGGCATTTAAAGGACAATGTTAGAAATGTGTTGGACATTTTGGAATACCTGGAGGAACATAATGAAAAACAAGTCACATTGATTTTCTTAGACACAGAGAAGGCTTTTGAGAATTTGAACAGGTCTTTTTGCTCCAGGTTTTGGAAGATATGAATTTGGAGAGAGAACTTTATAAAAGATACTTCACAGAAAGCCCAAACAGTTGTTAATGAAAATCTAACAAAGCTTTGTGAGATACAGAAGAGAACAAGACAGGGATGCCCACTATCTCCTCTTTTGTTTATTTTTGTCCTTGAAATGTTGAATAAAGATGCAGCAGAAAATGAGAAGATTGTGGGAGTAAAGATTAAAAAAGAACATATAAATTAAGGGCTTTTGCAGATGACTGAGTGTTTGTTTTGGAAGATCTTTAAAAGGAAATTGAAACACTAATAGAAAACTAAAAGACTTTGGTATATTAGTAAGTTTTAAGACTTACAAACAGAACATGAAAATGATAACAAATATGAAAATAGAGAATCAAATAGAAATGATGAATAAAATTGGTTTTTGGATTGAGAAGAATGTTAAATATTTTGGGTGTTTACCATGACAAATATGAATTATATGTTTCTTATTTATAGTTATTTGAAAGCTTCATGGTAGGCAAAAGAGTTTATGGTATTGAACATTGTTAAGATTGACAATGCGATGATAAAATTGCGAACAAATTATGAACAGGTAAGTGCAAAAATGTATACACTTTTATTGAATTTTGAAACAGAAGAACAACAATTGAAAGAATGTATGATTCGGTGGGCTAAAAATGTTGGTTATAATGTACAGATGGAACAATGGGAAAATAAAGGTCTGAAAGACCTGAAATTTATATTATGTTACAGTCTTAAAGAGAACTTTTAGAAAATTATGTACTATTAGCATATGACACCAGAGAATTGGTCTAGAATGTATAAAGGCACTTTGAATTTATGCTTGAAACAAGAAAGGTCATTTTATTATGCTAAAAGTCACGAAATTTTGTTTTTATGTATGAGAATGTACACAAGATTATTGCATGCACAAAGATGGAAAGATTTGGCAATACCTAAAATGAAGAAATGGTTGGTGAAGATGTTAGAACTTTTTATGTGAAACAGGGGAAAAAACGATTTATGGTTTCGAAGATTAAGATAGCATAGATTATAGAAATCAGTCATGATCCAAGTTTAGAGAAAGTGGTAAGTATTTCCATTTTTCTTTTTCTTTTCCTTTGATTTATTTCTCTCTCTCTTTTTTCTTTTTTCTTTCTTTCTTTCTTTCTTTCTTTCTTTTTTAGCTTTACTGATGGAAGCTATTGTGCAATGGCTGTTGATTTGGAATAGAGCTGGTATAGAACATAATAAATATAAACCACTGGTTACCAAAATGTACTTGAGGCCTCTTTTAACATACGAACCCATAAGACACTCCATATTATCTCTGTTTGCTTTACCTTGTTTCCAGATAAATGGGCACAATTTCAAACACAATGCTGAGCTGCAATTGCCCATAACTTTTATTTTTCAGTTTACGTAAGCCAGAAATATTCTTGGAAATGAAAATGAAACCGGCTGTTTACTTTAGTACTATAGCAACTTCTGATTGTTTTATCTATATATATAAAAGCCAAATACCACTCACTCATCACGAAATCTCCAGAACGGTAAAGCCTACAAACTTGAAATTTGGCACATATTTTTTGAAATTACCATCAGTTCATTAGTATTTCATATATAGTATTATATTAATATGCTTTGATGCTAAGGAGCTAGACACTGTACTCCCCCTCCCCACCTGAAAGAACTCTGTTCCAACTGCCAGTTGCCTTATATTAACACGCTCTGATGCTACCCCTTCGCTAAACCGGGTGTGGGTGTGACCAGTGCGTGACTCATCCGGCCTGCGGGCTGGGACATTCTACTCTCCTTCCCCTGGTTTTCCAACTGCCAGTTGCCTTTCTATTAACACACTCTGATGCTAGGGAGTTACACATTCTACATTAAGTTTCAAGCTTTAAGTGTACATTTATCATGCCCTATCACACAGTTTCGTAGCGAAGCATGGGTGTCCAGCTAGTTAATTTATAAAGATAAAATCTCAGATGGGTAGAGAGTCCATCAGATGCCCAAGTCTTGGTGTTCACTGGCAATCCTGGATTCTATGATGACAACCTTATCCAAATAACCATAGAAACCAATTCCAATCTTTTTAAAAAGGTAGAAAAATAATATGTGATGTGGTACAAATTAAGCCCTAAAATAGTAGTGTCCAACCGTGGCAACTTTAAGACCTGTGGACTTCCAACTTCCAGAATTCCCCAGCCAGCATGGGAATTGAAGTCCACAAGCCTTAAAGTTCCCAAGATTGAATACCCCTATCCTAAAACATATCTTTGTTTACTGGCCACTATGTGTGGGGGAGAAGAGGACTTGAATTCTGTCTTTTCCAAGTTTATGGAATATATCAAAATTACTCTGTCTGTAATGGAAAAATCCCAACAACCACCAGAGAGCAGCCATTATTTTTACTGTCCTTCAGGATTTAATTTTTTCTTTCTGGAAGTTTTAAGTACAGACAAGCTTAGGGAATGAGTAAGAAGGTTCAAGAGAGAGATCTTTTGAGAGAGTGAAGAAAATTTAGCTATTTTATTCTACATAATGTTGTTTCATGTTACAACCGTGACCGGGGGGCATTTGCCCAGATTCGTCTGGTGCGCCACGCCCCTACCTGGACCGTGATGCCCTACGCAGTCACTCATGCACTCGTCACCTCCTGGATCGACTACTGCAATGCTCTCTACATGGGGCTGCCCCTGAAGACCACTCGGAGGCTTCAGCTGGTGCAGAATGCAGCCGCGCGGGTAGTGATGGTAGTGTCCCGACACTCTCATGTTACACCCCTCCTGCGGGACCTGCATTGGCTACCAATTGCCCTCCGGGTGAGATTCAAGGTGCCAGTAATCACCTATAAAGCCCTACATGGCTTAGGCCCGGGGTGTTTGGCGGACCATCTGTGGCCAGTGACAGCTACCCATTGCCCGGTGTGTTCCCACAGGGAGGGCCTCCTTGGGGTGCCGTCGGCCAGACAATGTCGGCTGGCGACCCCTAGGGAGCGGGCCTTCTCTGTGGGCACACCTACCTTGTGGAATCACCTCCCCCTGGGGCTCCGGGTGGCCCCTGACCTTCACTCTTTCCGCCATGGCCTTGAAACATGGCTATTTCGCCTGGCCGGCTTGGACTGAAGGGGTTTTAGAGCGGATTTTAATGGTTTTTATAGTTTTATTGGGTATTTTTTTTTTTAAAAAATTGAACTTTGTGTGTTTTATTGTTGTGAGCCGCCCTGAGTCCTTTCGGAGATAGGGCGGCATGTAAATCCAAATAATAAATAAATAGATTATATATTTGCTCAGTCAGCTTTTTCTCTCCTATGTGGGCTGGTACTACAATATACCAAATTCTCAAAATTGTAGCCCAAATCCATCCAACACATGATGGCTAGAGCATATTGCTCATGGCTTACCTTACATGTTCCCGGGTTCTCATTTTTTCCTGCCATTTCCCTTAGTTTAGTTCCAATTTTTTTTAGAAGAGGTTAATCTGAACTGATTTCTAAGCAAGCAAGAACCTCAAATTGTGCTTGAACTCAGGAAGATCTTATAAATAGCAAATGTTACCCTGTCCCATTGCTAAACTGAAGCTGTAGTTTCACTTATGGGTTTATTATCTGGAGTATTAAACATATTAAATGACTAAGAATAATAACCAAAAAAGGCAAAAACAAAGCATTATCTGTATTTGTGGCACAGCTCTGAAGGTCGGCTTATTAAATTATTGTAAGAAAAAACAAACCAAATTGAAAAATGACTGGAAAGATAATTAGATTTTCTCACTGCCAATATCAACATGACAATCTATGCAGTCCCCCATTTTATAACCTTAAATTCTACAATTATATTGAATAGCATAAGGTACAGTTACTGAGAAAACAACTGAGACATACAAATTGGAAAAGAACATTATGCAACAATTTGTTTATAAGATTTTCCCTGTGGATTCATCACTCTTTGTTCTTTCTTTTATGTCATTATCAAATCATTGATTTCCCATGTTCTTTTCATGTTCTTTCTGTGCCTTATAATAACACAAGAAATTCAAGACATAAATAAGGCACAGGAGAACTTATGTAACTTCTACATCCAGGCAACCTTAGAACTTCTTTCTTTAAGGAAATGTGGACTACCCAGAGGCAAGGACATAGTTGGAAGTCCACACCTATATGCCAGCAATTGGCCCATCTGCTTCCATATTCTTTCTTCTAGTGCCCAGAAGTCCTATCCAGCCTGATATTCATTCCAGGAGGATACAGGTAGTTCTCAACTTACAACAGTCTGTTTACTGACCGTTCAAAGTTACAACAGCACTGAAAAATGTGACTTAATGATCCTTTTTCACAGTTACAACTTTTGCAGCATCCCCAGGACCACGTGATCAAAATTCAGATGCTCGGCAACTGGATTCATATTTATGACCGTTGCTATGTCCCAAGGTCATGTGATCACCTTTTGCGACCTTCTGACAAGCAAAGTCAATGAGGAAGCCAGATTCACTTAATAATCAAGTTACTAACTTATCAACTGCAGTGATTTACTTAACGGTGGCAAGAAAAGTCATAAAATGGGGTCAGATTAATTTAACAAATCTCTCACTTAACAACAGAAATTTTGGGCTCAATTGTAGTCATAAATTGTACTTACAATCTAAAGCATTTCTGGATATTGGCAACTAAATGGCAAAAGAATCAATTTTTTTCTGTGATGACTAAAAAATCTAGGGTGCTTCTGTCTGAAGAATTATGGAAACTCCTATCAGAGGCTAGAAATCTGTCAGGGTAATATTGGGTTTGAATTTTGAGTTTTTCTTCTGTGAGTCACCATAAGTGTGTTGGGCAGCCATATAAATTTTAATATATATATGGCTAAACAGTCTGTTCTAGAAGTATTTGATTTTACTTTTAAATGTTCTTTATTGAGGCACTGATCTTTATAAATAAAAATATACACAATTTCTAAGTACAAGCAATTTAGAAACATACCTACCTAAAGAAATATTTTCTACCATGCTTAGTTTGTAGCCAACTAATGATCTCTCCTTGTAAAAGATCATACTTCAGTTTTGTATTGGGATAATGGCAACAGCTATGCATTCTTTATTTCCTATGTGCTTCCTCCACCAGTGTTTTTTAACATAGTCTTATTCTCTCCTGATGGGAGAAAAACATTTATTTATTTTTTTGCAAAATGTAGATAGGGATAAGTATTTGCATCTCTGAGATGAGGTGGTTTTGTGATAGCAATGGCAGCTATAGTTGGTCCACTGTAGATTTTTTCTACAGTGCAGATTTTTTCAATATATTGGCCAAACTGAATTAATGCTATTAATGATAATGATGGTTGAAAGAAGTACTTGCCCTTCCAAAACCTAATATTTCTATGTACTTTCAACTATATCTTCCCATGAACAGTCACTGGGACTAGGAATTCTAAGAGTTAATCTAACACATTTTAGGAAGGCACCAAGATGATGAAAATGTGGATGGAATAGCAAAATCACTAATAATTGAGAATTTTCATACTCCTGACAAATCTATAGCTAGCTATAGGGTCGTAGACTTGCAAGCTGAGAAGGAACATATTCATAGCTACTGAAATAAATCAGTTTGAAAACAGCATATTTTAACATGTTGGAATTATCACAATTATTTGTACAACTTGGAAATAGTAATAGGTCCTTTCCCCCCCCTTTCAAATGCCACAAACTATAAGCAAATGCATGTAAATGTGCACATTATGAAATCAATCTAATATTCAATTAGTATCAAATGCTTTGTTCTTTTCCCATCTTCCAATCAATAGAAAAAATAACAAAATATTTTTTAACAAATAACAAAAGAAAAGAGGCTAACTGGTAAGAACTGTTTTTCTCTCATAAATAGCCAAGAAACATTTACCTGATTTCTTTCCCATCTCTGAGCCCAAAGGAAATTGCCTGAACCAATTAGTCACAGAGTTGCAAGGCTCTTTTCTATTTTCTGCACTGATGCAGAAGATGGACATTTTCCTCTCCTAGATAATCTGGATTCCTACTTGAAACAGAGGTTTGAACTTGGTGACACAAAAAGCTCCTTCCAACTCTGCCAAGTCCTCTTTCCATACCGCCTGATATTGCTTGGAATTCCTTAATATTTCTGGGAAGGCAGACTTGGATTGTTTTCCACATAATCAGTGCAAGATATGGTATGGCTACAGGCAGCAATGGAATAGGAAATAGATTAAATTTGTTTAGGGAGATCACTTTTGAACAAAGCTACATCTCCAATCTACTCCATTCTTTTCTACTGCCCAGTAATGAGATGTACAAATGCTGCAAGGCCTAAGTAGGTGTAGCTCTTTCCTTTAGGTTGGGATCAGTAAACTTTTAAAATGGCAGACACCCTTTTGCAATTTCTCACAGCACAAGAAATGGCAGTAATAATTTGTTTTTGTTTTTTAATGAAAAGTATTGAACTACAATGGCAAAATCTAACCAAATCTTATGTGAGAACAAATAAAACTTGTAAGAACTGGAAATTTGACTCATTTTAAATTTTTAGAAAAGTTATTTTGTAAGTCAAAGGGCACCATCTAGTGGAACTGTGGACACCCAGGCATTCTATTAAGAACCCCTCCATGATAACTTTTTCTTCTGATCTTCCATTCATCTAACTTATTATATATAGTCTGTTTTCAAAATACAATGGGTTCATATATGGCACCTGAATTAAGGACATAACCCACTCTTTTTAATGAAAGGAAGTAATTTCTTTCTATATATTTTAAAATTTTTGTCTTCCTCTCCCACAGATACCTTATATCTGAGAAAACTGTATTGGTGAAACAAAAATACAACAATGACTTGGTATATCTAGTAAGCAATCTTTTCACTGCTTAGATTTAGCCAATTAAGTTCATACTGTTATTTGCTTTATAATAAGCATACTGACTAATCCACAATTTCTGTAACGCTGCTCATTATAGCAAAAGCCTACTGCTATTGAGTCTTCAAGATCAAGTGATCAACAGAATCTCTGAAGACTAAAGAACAAGTTTATAATCCATTAAGCAACAGTACTAATTGCTACATTCATATTATCTACAAGTATGCTGAACTGTTTTATTAAAAATGCCTCAAGTATTATATAAAACTTAATAAGACCAAGTATCACCAGTACCTTTTTTAGAATTAATGCCATTAGTGTCAGATTCTTCACAACAATCTGTTCCAAATTAATCAATACCTCAAAAGAATGCTATAATGTTATATGCCTAATTATGCTAAATGTCAATTAAAATCACTAAACAAATAACTAAACTTGCCAGACCTCCTGAAACTCAGATTTTACAGCTCCACCCAATGGGCAAAGGGGTAAAGCCATGCTGCTCAGGAAAGGAAATAGTGGGATGGAATATCAAGCAGCCAAAAAAGCATTTAACAACCCCATGTAGTTCTAACAGAATCTGGTTTCAGCCAACAAACAGTTCTCAAGTGCTTTAGAAATAATACATCATTGGAAAGCAGAGTGAAGAGCAGAACAAAGATGCACAATCTCCTTGCCAAGGAAGACAGTAATTTGATTAAAGATAGCTAGCTGCAACCTGATTTAAGAGGCAACCCTGACCCATGTTACTTTGTTGGAAGCAACCATGTGATTTCCTCCTTTGGCTTGTCATTCTTGTCAATCTTGTTTGTAAAACTCTGATCTTGGCTGACAACTCTGACTTGATTTTCTGAACTTTGGATTGGATTTTGACTGCTCTTCTGAATGTATTTCTTGAAAGCAAAACCCACTTGGGCAAGCTTTCTTGTCCAGAGACTCTATTTTGGTTTACATTCCTTTCCTTATCTGCCTTTATCAATCCAGCCTTGAGTAAACTGCTATTTTCACCTAACAACACTCTCTCTCTCTCTCTCTCTCTCTCTCTCTCTCTCTCTCTCTCTCTGTGTGTGTGTGTGTGTGTGTGTGTGTGAGAGAGAGAGAGAGAGAGAGAGAGAGAGACAGACAGACAGACAGACAGAGAGACAGACAGAGAGAAACTGAAACAAGATACACCACTACTGTAATTATATTTTATGACTCCTTTTCCATTCTAAAAAGGAACAATCATGATCACAGTGATCCATTTTCCCTCTTTCAACACACATTTGTTATTAACAATCAACCTGACTGATCCACCTTCACATTTTATATTAATTAAGATTGTATCTATTTCTTCTACTGTTTTCCCTGTTATTACCCAAGGGTTTAGGGACACTAAGTATTTTTGCCTACGAATACACTGCACCAAATGGTCAGGCAGGTTTATGTTTTCTAAACTTTCATGACTACCTCTTTACCTGATGTTATGTCTGACAGGCAATTTGAAACTCCATCAATCATTCCTGTTGTGTAAAATTGAAGGAAGCTTCCCTGTCATTGTCCGAGAAGGACGAGGATAGAGTCATCTGGACAGTTCATCTAATGTACCAATTCAATCAATTCATCTTGATGTGGATCCAGCAAAAAAGTCATTCTGATCTCTCTGAAGTCACAATAGACCACTGAGGATTCTATTCTCATGGATACAGAACAACCTAACATCCTAATTTGGACAAAACAAGACACAGGGAGTTTCTGAGGATTAGAATCGATGTGAGTTGTTTTTTTCCACTGCAGCATTAAATTGGGTTTCATAAAATGTATGGTTCATTTTATGAAGTTATTCAATATTAGTTTGGGTGTCCCCCCCCCTCCCCCCCCTGCAACATTGTATTCTTGCCCTGGGTTCACTCCCTTGGAAATTAATAGGCTATTCAATAAATGATTCTGGAAAGCTAGAATCTCACTTTAGCTACTGTTTTAATAATAGAGTGGTATATAAAGATTAATGGTAATGAATTTGTATGAGTGATTTTTGTAACTATTAGCAGTAGAAAGGATGCAGTTGGTGATCTTTTAAAAAAAAGCATAAATACAGAACAATTTTCAAAGTTGCAGAATGGTCATTTTATGTCCTTTAATTTATAATAGTAACCACAACAAAATAAACTTAATTTGGTGATCTGCTGATTTAGCCAAAAGGAACAAGCTTTTACTAGATTAAAGCATGGAAGAACTCCAAGCAAGAGCAGATTATACTATTTTTTGAGCTGCATACAGTAGGGCAGCAGAATTCTGGTCATCTTAAAATCATAAAAGTTAGCCTTGACCAAAAAAAAAAAAAAGGCCCACATAATCATGTGTAGCCAAATGCATCCCCCCTTTAAATATAAACCACAGGTTCGCAGGGTAAGGGCGGAGGGGAGAACAAGAAAATCTTCCCTGCCTAAGCTGGTCACTGGATCTACTTTCAAATCCTACTTAACATGAATATTAATATCTCAGGGGCTGCCACAAAGAAGCAATGGGTGGAAGCTAATCAAGAAGAGAAGCAACCTAGAACTAAGGAGAAATTTCCTGACAGTTAGAACAATTAATCAGTGGAACAACTTGCCTCCAGAAGCTGTGAATGCTCCAACACTGAAAGTCCCTTTCAAGTATTCTATTTCTATTTCTACTATTTCTAATTCTTATTCTATTCTATTTTATTCTAGAATATGTCTCTTGGGCTCTTCCATACGTAATTAGGCCTGACTTAGTCCTGCTTATTGGTGCATCCAAAAATGATCTTAATTTGTTGTAATTTCACATCCTTCAGTATGATATTTGCTGTGTATTACCTGAGGTCTATAAGAAAATGTGTGACAACATCAAGATATTGCTCCAATTACAAAGCTATCAGCACAACTCAAGAAACTATGGCAACTGTCTGGGTCTGTGGACCTCCATCCAGATGCTGCTGCTGCATTACAATTCCCAGAAGCTTCAGCTGGATGGCCCATGGAAAAAGATGCTGTGACTCATGATTTAGCAACCTTCTGAAAGCTACAAGCTTTCTCTTCCTAATTAGTGTAGGAGGAGAGCTGTACTGTTTGTCTATTGTAGCAAAAAACAAACAAACAAACAAACAAACAAACAAACCCAGGAGGACTCTAAAAGTCCTCTGCCAACTAACAAGTGCTATTAAAAGGCATAACCTTTTAATAAAATGTGTTAGTCAGAAAAGGTGCTACAAGATTCTTTCAGGATTATAATGATTTAGTTACCCAAACTCTGAGTAAATACAATATTTTGCTTCCTATTAGGAATTATGTCTTGTTCACTCCCTACACTTCTCTTCCATTATTCTCAAAAGTCTCAAGGCTAAATGTTACAGAAATTGCCTTCCTAAAATCTGCCAGTGTTTATCCATCAACAGAAATATGTGGACAAAAAGAAAAATCTAATTTTTAAAGGTGCAAGTTTAGATCCTAGAGAACTCATGTAAAAAGGATTAAATGTCTAATTATGATTACAAATATTATGAACCTTGAAAGGGTTCATGAATAAAAAGGAAAGTTATACAATGGGATTAGAACTGTTGTAAAATGTAGTAAAAAGCATCCCTTTGTACTGGTCTCCTGATATGACAAACATTACTATAGGAATGACTCTGAGTAAGGCACTTCAAATAATAAACCCCCTTCTTTCACTCCCAATAGGAAAAAATATGAATATACTATTACTAGCTGGGAGACACAAATTAAGAATTAAATGAAAAGAAAACTGTATCCTAGGTTCCCATCAAAATAACAGAATTTTTCCATTAATTAAAGTAAGTCATGTTGATATAATTGTGTCCTCCACCACTGTATTACACTGAAGAGAAGTTTCTGATTATACAATTGGGTTACATAAATATTTATTTAAAAAAAACAGGCAAACCAAATAAAATCAAGATTTGGGAAGGAAAGGAAAGTTAGTTGCCTTCAGTTACTTTCAGCTACTGCTCTGAAGTGCTGGCTTTGCTATTTTTTTTTGAAGGGGTGGAAAAGGTGCTTTACTAGCTGCTGGCTAGCTGTAAGCTCTCACTTAAGTGGTGAAGTGCTGGCTTCTGCTTCCCCTTTTAGTTATAAATAGAATCATAGGGCTGGAAGGGATCTCAGGGGTCTTCCAGTCCACTCCCCTGCTCAAGGCAGGAGTCCTTATACCATCCCAAACAGTTGTCCAATCTCTTCTTAAAAACCACCAACGTGGGAGCATCCACAATGTCGTTCCACTGATTAATTGTTCTCCCTGTCAGGAAATTTCTCCTGAGTTCTAGATACTCAATGTTGCTGCCTTAAAATCAGTAAAGTATTAAGAAAGTATAGTCTACTCCTATATTAAGAAAGTATAGTTTACTCCTGTTTGTTTTTGTCACTTACTAACTGTGCAACTCCACCAGCTGCAAAATCTTCTTCTCTGCTATATCCCATGACACAAAGTTTTTTCCTCCATGTCCACATTCAGATGTGTTATTATTGGAGACTAGATATGGTTCAGTAGTACTCTTCAAGGTGCCTAAAAGTCCCAGGGGAAAGAAAAAAAAAACTAAGGGAAGGAAGAGCTCATGTTGGCCACTGCAAGGCTTTCTTTCTACATGATGTAAAGCTAAATTTTGTTTCAAGTGCTCAGAAAATGTCTCTCATTCCCTTCAGGAGGGCTCCTGGATGTTGAGTTGTACATCTCAAGATGTATCATACTTTGAAAGCCCTATGCTAGGAATTAATTTCTGAGGGATCATGCACAGAATCTGTATCTGATTAGTAGTTCAACACAAACTCAAAGGTTTTATTTATACCAAAGGTCACACCCATGATTTAAGGATATCTGTTCTTCTTCAAATTCCAGACAGCAATTTACTAAAAGAGGGTTCCCTCAGGGACTGAAGGAAGCCTTAGTTAATATGCACAGAAGTAATCTCATCAAAGTGACTCATCAATTCTATTCCTTAGCACCACTTTTTTTTAAAAAAAAAATCAATACTGGATTTATTGCTCTTCTGGTCCACCTTCCGATGTTATATAACTTATCAACAAATGCAATTCACCCCTCTGAAATTAAAATGGGAGATAAAGAGCGTGCTGAATGTGGTTCCTATTAGATGGAGCAAATAACCCACAGGTTAGTCCTCAACATTTCTTTAAGAAATGTTAAGTAGGGCTTATATTTCCTCTTACTTGTTCCCTCCAAACTTTCAAAGACCATAGCAACCAAATGTTTCTTAATTATCAGCCTCTGAATGCCATTCTGCATAATGGGCAGCAGTGCTAATATTTTGTTACTGTGTGCAGTAACAGTACATTTACTCTGACTATTACAGAGATGTTATCTGAGTGCCAGGAGCTAAAATGTGTGTACTTTGAGATGGGATATTTCTGGAAACCATTTTCATGCTATATCAATAATAAACTAGAGGGTGCTTAGAGGTGGCAAAAAACCCCCCAAAACCCAATGCTTTTAGATCATCTGAAATAGATCAACACAATAGGTCTTTCAGCCCAAGGAAATTTTGCTCCACCTAAGAGGGTAGCAACTGGATGCACAAAACATTTCCTGAGTCAGAGATAAGACATCCTAAATCCCAGGGCTCACTTTTTCTTACTACAATTAGCCACTCCAGATTTTTGACAAAGAGCCATTATATCATTCTGCAAACCATTTATACTGGGCGGTTTCATTCATCTGCAATTACAAGGAAATCATGAAATGTTTGAAAACTTTGAAATGTCCCTGCCTCACTGATAAAAACCAACTTTAAAGACAACTCTGTTAATATTTATCATGATGCCTACAAAAGCCACATTAAACAGATAAATTACATAGAAAACAAGGTACAGTAAAAAAATAAATTATCAAATACCTCTTCAACATCTAAAAATTAATCTGACCTGAACATGGGACTTTGTTTCTATCTAACATGGGATTTTGTTTCTATATGTGAGAACAGCAGCATGACTTCTCTATGCCCAGGCATGGAAGAACTTAAAAATTCCTACAATGGAAAAATGGATGGTCAACTTAATGGATTGGCTGAGATGGCCAAATTGACTACTTTGATTACAGAAAAGACTGCCTAGCTTTGTTTCTACTTGGAAACTATTTTTGGACTTTTTGCGTGAAAGTGAGAGAAATGAAATTTTAATGTTGGGATTTGACAAGTAGAACTGTTTATGATTATAGAAATTTATGTACAACTGTTAAACACAGAATAAGATGTTAGTGTATTTTATATTTGTAGCTGCACTAAAGAAAATTGGAAGTTACTCTTTTTCTATTTCTTCCTCTCTTTTTTTTTCTGCACTAATTTTCCTCTTCTTACAATCTTTTCTTTTTCTAACTATTTTCTTTCTGTTTCCTCATATTTTATCTTTTGTTGAAACTTAATAAAATTTTATGGAAAGAAATTAATTTGAACTTCATATTCGGAATAAAACAGCAAGAACTCCCAAATTCTAGATCAGAAGGATTAATGTCTCCTGCATCAGGCCAGAAGAACCTTGGCAGATCTTAACTCAACAGCCATCATCACATTCACCCCATCTGTGAGGGAAACACAGATATACCTCTGAGGACAGTAGAGAAGTTGTTCTTGCTTTATTACAGCTTCCAGGGATAATTGGATCTGGAACATACTTCTATATTTCACTTCACCATGCCAAACAAGCACCGTAGCAACCATTAAACCACTGTTGAACTTAAAGTTATCCATCCTCAACATAATCTTCTGCATCATATCAGCTTCCCCAATCAGCCCACCTCATTCTAGTTAATTTCTAGAAAAGTAAACCATTGTGGCAGAGAAAGATCCTATTTAATGTCATGGCAAGGGCAATTCACGTCCCAAAGTCCCATAAATATCATAACGGAAAGAACCAACTGACCCAGCCTTGATGTCCAGTCCGAAGTTTGACCTTAAAATACCTCTAGGGGAAAAAGACTGTTATTAATCCAGAATTTTAAAGAGAAAACCCATATATAATTAGCAAATATTCCTGGCCCAATAATCCACATTCATAACTGACAATGAAAGAGGTGACTCAAGTATAGCTGCTCTGATATTTTAATCTCCCACACCACATTCATCCTTTACAAATATTGGGTGGTTGAAAGATTTGATAATTCAGATTCCACTTTGAATGGATGTTTCTTAGAGATGCAATTTTCTCCTTTAAAGGAAAAGCAATGCTAGTTGTAGAGAATATTTCATGTCTCTCTTAATGGAGTCTCATACTCTCATTCTGAGAAAAGAAAACAACAAGCATGCATTCTGTATGCTTATATTCTGCAACGTGCTGTTTGTATGTAATGTGATCAAATCAATCTTTATTATGGTCATAAACCGGGCACAGAAAATAAAGCACTCAATCCAATAAAATCCAAAATACAGCCATATTAAAACCTCAAAAAGAATTTGCTAGTTCTGAAAAACGACAGAAAAGAAAACTCAAGTGATCATGGGGGAAGCTTTTGATTCATGCCAGAATGGGTGGTCATTGCCACCTTTGGCTTTAGAATAAATTGCATGGGAGCTGCTATTCAGAAATGTTTGCCAAAAATACAGTTACGTCATGTCTCCTGAAAAGCTATGTTTTACATTTTCAAGGAAACTCAATTGCCTGGAAAAGAGCCATAATACATTGCAATAACTTCAAAGAACATAAATGAAAAAAAAAATACCAAACTGTGCAATCTGGAAACTAGGCTTGAAATAAAACCTTATATTTCAGACTTTTATAGTAGGTAAGACCATAGGAACTGATCTGCCTTGTGTATTAATTTGGCTCAAATCTCACCTTTTGCAGAAGAGTTCAAAGCAATATACAGAATGCTGCCTCCTCTTATTTTTCCCTACAGCAACCACCCAGTAAGGAATGTTGGGCCAAGAGAGAGTCACTGACTCAAAATCACCCTGTGAGGTTCTGTGGCTGAGAGTGTCCCTTGTTCCCCTGTCCCTAGTCCAGCATCTTTATAACTACATCACAGTATATTACACTGCCAGGAAGGAAAATGATAAACAAAAATCCCTACCCAATATTGAATAAGGAAATGAATGACTTTCTGGGCATATAATAAAATTTCTTTCTTCTTTCTTTCTTTCTTTCTTTCTTTCTTTCTTTCTTTCTTTCTTTCTTTCTTTCTCTCTCTCTCTCTCTCTCTCTCTCTCTCTCTCTCTCTCTCTTTCTTCCTTCCTTTCTCCCTCCCTCCCTCCCTCCTTGTTTATTGTATTGTATTGTACTGTACTGTAAAGTCCTGATGAATTTAAAGTAGCCCAAAAATCTAAAGTAACAGCAGATAACAAAATGAGGAGAAGCAACTGGTATTTTTCTCTATATTCCTCATTTAGTTCTCTTGGGCTTCCTATGTTATATCCTATAGGATAGCAAAGTTGACATCTTCTTCCTATGAACTGGATTTGCAATCAGGTAATGTTTCCATCATATAATAAAGGAAGTCATCTTTCCTTACAAAAGTCCCCATAAAAACTATTTCTCACACACTTTCAAAGGCCAATCAAAATTCAAAATACTCTTTTATATTATCCAGCATTTACCTTACAACAACTTACAACAATTTAAAAGATGACCTTTGAAATTATGGAAATGAAGTCCAACACATCTGGAGGGAACTTGGTTGTCAAAGATGGGCTTTAGCAGCAGAGATATTGCTGAACTACAATTCTCTGCTCCCTTGCTGTTTAAAAGACTATCACAGATTTTTTACCTAATTCTTTAACCAGCAATTTAAGATTCTGTGCATATCACTGATATGCATATTTTCTAATAAATACTTACCTTGTAACATACCTTATATTTTTCCCAAGGAATCCCTGGAAAATCACTTACGAGCAAATGAACCACTTAATATTGGCACAAATAAAGCAAATGTACCCAAGAGTATCCTCAACAGATGTGACTGAAAATATTAATCTCTAAAAATTTAGAATCCATACATGATAACTCAAAAATGAATTGCACAAGGTTCAGGGAGGCTTATTCCCAGAAAAATGGTCTAGGATTGCAGCCCAAACCTATAATTTCCATATTCATGAAGTAATGAGCATCACCAAAAGATACTGAAGTAAAGTTCTTGATATGATTTCAGTGAATAAACATGCAGCAGAAGCAGTAGTTCTTCAGCAATAATTTTAACAAGAAGATATGAAAGTACACAATGCACTGAATGCCTGCATTACATACTGGAAAAAAGCAAGCACCATCATAACTGAATTTAGCACTGTAGCTACTATACAGTAAACCTTTGTAAACCTTTGCCAGGTAATTCACGGTTAATTCTGGGTCAAGGAAATGAAAAAAAAAATATAGCCACTTTTTTTTCCTGCTCATTATAAAAACAAACATTTCATAAGAAAAACAGAGAGGGGTGCTGGCAAGGCAAAGGCTTTCCAAGAGACAGCTCTATCTTCTGTGGTTCTTGCAAGTTTCAGTTTAACAGCCAATTTAGATGTTTTTAATGATTTGCTCTTAATTTTCAGGAAATGAATCCAAATTGTAACACAAGAGGAGCACAAGGAATGTGTTTTTTTCTTTAGCCACTGTAGGAAGTTAGCACCCACCCCTCTCCTGGAAGAGTGAAATATTTTAGGAAATATGAAAAAGGCAGAATATTATATTTCCCTGGATGAGAAATATGAGAAGCATATTTTACAGACAAAGCAGCTCCCACCTTCCTGCCCCCCACCCTTTGTCAATGGGCCATTAAGGCCTGGGCCAGTCTATTCTACATAACAAAGATCTGTCTCCTTCAGGCAGAGCCATAGTAGGAATTGCCAAAGATAGGATTAGCCCTCTACACAATAGCAGCAGAAACTCACCACATGTGACCTGGGAAGCACATGTGACCATCAGCCAGCAAGGCCCCCACCCCCTGGGAGTCTGACAACCAATCAGGATACTCTTTTGGGGCCCCAAGAAATGCAGAGCCAGAGAGAACATAAAAACCCGAGGATTTACTGTATCTGCCCTTTTCTGTTCAGGAACTCAAGCCATGTGATCCTGTCCACCATTAAACCATCTTTCCAAGCAGTCTCCATGTTTCCAGTGTCTGTTTCCCCACTTGGAGCAGAACCTAGAAGGATGTTTCTTCCAACACCACTTTAATTTTTGTTTTGTTTTGTTTTGTTTTTAGTTATCACACTATGGCTAAAATATTGGCTGTAGCTGAGATGGAGAGAAGTGCTCTCAATTTCAAAAGAACCAAATGTAATCAGTTAGAATTTAATATGTCTCATATTTTCGTGTTTGAAAAAACATTTGCATCATCAAACCCCGGTGTCATCATATATAGGGCAAGGAGAAAGGAAACAATAATACAAATGAAATCTATTTGCTCTAGGCAAAATTTTCTTTTTTTTTCTTTATTTTCTTAATAGGTGCCAGGAGTGTCTTTTCAAAGGTGCAAAAAAAAAAAAAAAAGCCTGGGAATGCAACAGGCAAACACAAGGGAACAGGTGAGGAGAAATTAAACAAAAAAGGAAATAGTTAGCAACCATAACACAGCAATATTAAAATTATTTCTCAAGAGAAGAGAATTTAAGAAGGGAAGGCTTTTTCCCTCTTTAATAGAGTTGGACAAGCCTTTTTTAAAAAAATTGAAAATGCATTCCCCCCCCCCCAAAGTACAGCGCTAGGTTTTGAATATGCAAGCCTAATCCATTCTTTGCAAAGAAGAGGCTAAGAAAAGAACAGTCTCTTTTATTTTAAATAGCTTCTGCTATTGGGGGGGGGGAGGACTTGTCAATTGCAAAGGAAACTCTCCCTCCAGTTGGTCTCCATCACAAGTGGAAGCTACCTAAAGAAGGCACCAGGTTTCCTCCCCCCCCCCCCATTTTTGTGCCCCTCTTCTCCCCTAACCCTAACCAAAACGAGACCTGCTCAGGGACTCTTTTCCTAGAGGTAAAGTGTTAAGAGAAAGAGGAAACCCACACAACTGGGAATAAGCTACACTGAACTCAATTAAATCTACATTCAAATATGCTAATGTTAAGTACTTTTAGAGGCTGGGGACTTTCATGATTCTTCTGACAGTGGAGGGCTTTTAGATTATGTGCATTATTTTGAAGCACGGAGATAATATTACAGCTAGTAGAGGTTTACCTGTACAACCAGCCAACTTCAAAAGCTTTCATCTGTTTTTATTATCCTCATGACAAGAGCTTTTTGTCTTGCTGCAGCACTACTTGAGTAAATACATTTTGACATGATGAAAGCACCAGTGTACTTCAGAATATACCACATAGAACTGGACAGTTAGAAAGGAACTGCGAAGAAAATTCAGCTTGACCTTGTTGGAAGAAATATCCTTCTGGGTTCAGCCTCAAGTGGGGAAAAAGACACTGGAAACATGGAGACTGCTTGGAAAGATGGTTTAATGGTGGACAGGATCACATGGTTTGAGTTCCTGAACAGAAAAAGGGGCGAGATACAGCGAGTCCCCAGGTTTTATGCTTTCTCTGGCTTTGAACTTCCAGGGGCCCCGAAAGAGTATCCTCATTGGTTGTCAGACTCCCAGGGGGTGGGGGGTTTAGCTAGCCTTGCTGGCTGATGTAATCTTCCCAAGTGCCATGTGGTGAGTTTCTGTTGCTATTGTGTTGCAGATGGGTCCTATTGTCAAAGATTGAGTTTCTGCCTCTGGCCCATTAACAAAGGGGTGGGGGGAGGCAGGAAGGTGGGAGTTGTTTTGTCTTTAAAACATGTTTCTCCATTTCTCAACCAGGGAAACATAATATTCTGCCTTTTTTAATATTTCCTAAAATATTTCATTCTTCCAGGAAAGGGGTGGGTGCTAACTTCCTACAACCTAAAAACATGCCAGTAGCTGAAAGGATTTTTCATTCTAACTGCTACAGTCAAGTGGTGGGAAGATTCAGAAGCTCACAGAGGAATTGGTCTGTGTGACAGGTACCTCTTCTTTCGCCCTTTATCATCATTTTGATGAACTTCAAAGATTTTACTTTAACATAACTTCAAATGAGCCTATAAACAACTTGTCTAACTAATTAAGTCATAGTTCAGTCACAAAGACAGCTACTATGGTGCATTTAGCTTTCATGCTCACTGGAAATACCTAACATTAGAAATAATTTGGAAAAATAATTACTCCATAACGTTTATGTAAGAAATATGCTCCATTGCAGCATATTAATTTTTCCCTAATGGTCACGGGCTCTAGCTAAAATTGAAGGCATGACTAAAAACTTTAGTACAAGGAACTGGTGCTTAAAGTAAACACAGTGACCTCAAAAAGCATTTACACAAATGTCATAACTGTGTTGGGTAAATACGGACTACCCATTATTTTCACTTCCAAACCACTAATCAGAGATTGAATCCACATTAACATGTCAACAACGTAAAATGTAACAAAGGGTTACTTTGTTCTAGCGTGAAATCTACTGCTGATATGGCTCCAACCATTTTTGTATTCTTCCACTCCCCTAGAAAAAGGTTTCTTTCAAAAGCTAACAATTAGGCAGTTGTTCGATAATGTACAGTATTTTCAGAGAAAAGTCATATGTGTGTATGTGTGTATATATATTATTATAATTTTTTTTTCTTCTGTTCAATCATATCCAATTCTTGGAGAATGTCTGAACAAATACCTGCAACTTGGCCAGGTTTTTCAGAAGTGGATTGCATTGCCTTCTTCCTAGGGCTAAGACAAAGTGACTGGCCCAAGGTCACCCAGCTAGCTTTGTGCCTAAGGCAGGACTAGAACTCAAGATTTCCTTATTTTTAATCTGATATTTTAAGCACTACACCAAACTAGCTTTCACATATACATATACCTATACCTATACATATACATATACCTATACCTATACATAAGACATATATATAAGACAAAGAGAAAGATTTCCTAAGGATTACTTAATCACTTTTGATTAATTCAATACTATATTCCTCTGAAACCAGTACCAGTGGTCAAGAAATTCATAAAGAATTGGCATTCACTTTTCCTACAATATTAAAATGAATAAAGCTGAATTGTTCAAGGAGGTTACCTATGTCCAAATATAAAAGCTACTGCATAAATCACATAGACGCCATTGTTTGAGAATAGTTTATTAAGCAAACCATAATGCTGGATTCATATAGCATAGAAGGCAAAAATCACAGAAATCTCATAAAAATTAACGCTATGGCTGAGCAAGGTCACCATGCAAGTCTGTCATAGGATCCATGGTAAAGTAAATATATTCATGTATTTTATAACATCCTTCAAACAAGCTTTCATAGTGTTGAGGCAGTAACCGTGGAGATCTCACTTACAGGTCTATGCCAGTCTATCTGCATTCTATATGTTCCTAATGTATCTGTGTGACATCAGAGTTCCATTATTATCACATCTGCCTTCTGATCATGCCAGCCACAATTAGGAGACACTAGGGAAGTGTAAGGCCTTTGAAAGGGGGCTTCCAAAAATGGAGCAGTGCATATACTGTAACGCCCTCCCTTTTGTATTGTTAATGCAGCCATCATGTCTTCTTCCAGGCACAACAGTTTTTGAATCTGCTCTTGGGATGGGGGTATCTCTATATACAGGTAGTCCTTGACTTATTACAATTGAGCCCAAAATTTATGTTGCTAAGTGAAAAATTTGTTAAGTGAACTTTGCCACACTTTACAACTTTTCTTTTCACATTTGTTAACTAAATCACTGCAGTTGTTAAATTAGTAACATGATTGTTAAGTGAATCTGATTTCCCCAATGACTTTGCTTGACAGAAGGTTGCAAAAGCTGATCACATGACACCAGGACACTGCAACCGCCATAAATGTGAGTCAGTTGCCAAGTATCCAAATATCAATCATGTGACCATAGGGATGCTGCAATGGTCATAAGTGTGGAAAAAATCACTTTTTTCAGTGCCATTGTAACTTCAAACAGTCACTAAGTGAACTGTTGTAAATCAAGGACTAACTGTATATATGTATGAACAACGACCACGCTTCACATTTTTACCAAAAAGGAACGTTAGATTTTCTCAACAAATTATATGTAAATGGGAGAATATATCTTAGATTCATTGAGGTTCACAAAAAAGAGTACATTTTATATTCATTGTTTGCAAAGACATCCCAAATCAGATTACTAAATAATCTGTCTAGATACAAAAATTCCCCTTTCTTACCATATTTAGAAAATCCATACAGAGAATCAACAATTTCTATGTGCACAAAGATCAGGATTTATCAAAAGAATTTCACAACCGAGTCTAAAAGAATCACATTCGTTAAATGCTTTTAAGAGAGTTTAATTGAACTGGGGACGATCTATTCTAGCCTTCTTTAACAATAGCCACAAAGATATCACCAGCAAATAATGTATCACAAATAATGAGATATGATCTGGGTTCTTATACCTATCCTGGCTTAAATCTGATCAACTATAACAGTTAACTCAAATTGTTCATATTATCAGAAAGAATCTCTGTATTTTTATGCATCTTTTATAAACTATTTCTGCTAGGTACATTTTCCCCATTAAACTCAGCTACCTTTTTTCTTGTTTCTGGCTGGCCTTTTCAAGATCTAGGATTCCATCAAAATACATAAATAGTAATAAAAATATGTTGTGCCTTTCTATAAAAACCCTGCAGAACCCTGTTTCTGGCTGGCCTTTTCAAGCTCTAGGATTCCATCAAAATACATAAATAGTAATAAAAATATGTTGTGCCTTTCTATACAAACCCTGGCCAGCTTCCTCCTGTTATGGATATTAAAAGAGAAGACAGGGATCTTTTTGTCAAAATGAAAAAAGATCCTAACTCATGCTACTCTTGAATTCTATTAGAATTCTAACAAGATTTCAATTTAGAATTACTTCACTCTTAATTAATCAAAAACCTTCCTGCGACTATCTCATCTGTTATCTTTAAATAGGATTTAGACAGCTATATATGAATCAACTGTATAATAAATCAACTGTTAACCAATGTAAAAAAGCAAGTATTATACATGCCATTATTCAGTTACCCATGGCCCTTGGTCATTGTCATGCTGATTCCTGCATGCTGGTTGGGAGATTATGAGATTTGAAGTAAAAAAAAAAAAAATGTGAAAAAGGGCACCAGAATGCAATTTCAGAATTAAATGTTAAAGTTTCATCTAAACTAACTAGAAAAACATAATATTCACATTATGCTAATATGATTTATTGATTATAGTGCAGAATGTTGTATGATCCCAAGGAATAATTGTTACTCAACAAAATAGCATATTGAATTTTCCCACCCTGCATTCCAAGAAATATATTGAACAAGCTTTGTACATGATAGTTGTTGCAAGGATACAATGCTCAAACTATTAAAAAGAATGCATAGTTTCTTCTGCAGAAGAATGGCTAATTAAACTGGGGGAATACACTTCAAGATTTCACATTTCAAAAGCAAATCTGACATAGAATTTAACGCAACTGCTTTTGAAATATAATTCTACATACAAATTTGCCTTTCTCTTAATGTATTCAGTTCCTCAGACAGAAATTATTACAACTGTTAATCTTATTTTATCTTACACCATACTGATTATTGCTGTTGATATTCATATATTATTTAGGATTTTAGAATGATCTGTTGTTTTTAAAACTATATATTTAGCTACTGCAAATATTACAAGTATTCAAAATGTTAACCTAATTCTATGATACTTGTAAATTCCCTTTGCTTTATATATCCTGTTTTGGGGCTTCTTTGTTCTTTCTCCTTGTATGTCTTATTTTTCCTTTCCTAAGAAAAAGCTTTAATAAAAAATATAATAATAAAACAATCTAATCACATAGAGCTAATTGCAAGATTAATTGTTCTATGAAATCATGTGCTTATTGTTGCTTGCTTTTCTTGGCTCAGAAGGCAGGGCTGCAAGACAGCTGAACGGAAAAATAATATATACAGCAGGCAATATGTTGCAGCATGAAATAGCTCAAGAAACAAGCCTAGGTGTATAATAGTTAAACAAGCACACATTTTCATCCTTGACATGCTGACATCCCCACCAATTTGAACTATCACCCAGGATGGAGACAAGGTTCCCCAGGCTGAAGCAAAGGAATCAGCATGCTAGGTTTGTATATTAAATTGCCTCTTCATCCTTCCTTCTATCTTTACCTAATTTTCTTGACATTATGCATTAACAATTCTGGATTGTGTGAGGCTGCTGCATACTCTCATTGTATTTACAACTCTAATATCGCATCTCTACCTCTAACACACTAGCACATGAATAGCCTCTCTGTGACAAATCCTGGGAGGTGAGGGGGCTTTTTCTTCTTCCAAGCAATGTTGTATTTTACCTTTTCTCAGATTCCTTTTTCCTTTATGGCTGGATCGCCTTTTTCACAGTACACAGGTAAGTAGGCCCAGTCCGGCAGCAGGCAGCCACAGCTATGGAAAATCTTTCAGTGTCACCCAGCTAAAAGGCCTTTTGAGTTGACCGAGTTGGAAATTTGCCTCTGGGTGCATCACATGGCTGAGGCTGCTGCCTCCCGTTTTGTGATCTGTGTTGTTCTCCAAGAATTTCCTTTTCTGCCGCTGCCGTCTCTCCCCTGCTTCTCTGACTTTAATGGAAAGATCCATGTATTCCCCTGGACATCCATCATATAGCTCCTCATGTTATTCCATTTCAAAGATCTTTTTTTTATTATTGCTCTGCTCCCCCTCAGTTTTACTTGAGCTTACATGCATGAATTTTTAAAAAAAGTAAAATAAGATATCCTTATTTGTTTTTTAAAAGGCATGACTATGTAATAAATTAAGCTTCTTAAAGCACTGCTTTGACAAATGTATCTAATTATGAAGCATTTAATGATCCCTCTACCTGGTGGCATGGTTGAAAATGAAGTAAGAGGTCCTTATTGCATGCACTTTTGCATTAAGAGCTCTCATTCAAGGGAGTAAACAAAGTCTGACCTGAAAAATGGGGATGCTGCTATGTATCTTTTCTTTGATTTAGCATCATTCAACATCATAAACTAATCCTACCAGAAGACTGACATGCCGTAGAATAATAATTGCTACTTACCAAGAAAAGTCACATCTCACAGCAAGTATTACTGTCCTGCAGTGAATCAGATTCACCTATAGAGCCTGCATGATCTGCCGTCTCCTTTAGTAAGCAGAAGAAATCCTGGCTTCTTAGCTTACAAAACAAAAACTTTGTTGTTTGTTATGATGATCAACCCAAGGAATTGAGAAGGTTGTTCAAGATCCTGCAACCTTTAGTTTGGAAAATATTCTAGTGTCACTAGCTATAAGAAGTCCTGAAATGATAGAAGTGTTCATTCACATCTAGGTGTATCTCACAGTAATAGTAATAGCACTTAGACTTATGTACTGCTTCATAGTCTTTTACAGCTCTCTCTAAGCGGTTTACAGTGTCAGCCTATTGCCCCCGACAATCTGGGTCCTCGTTTTACCCACCTCGAAAGGATGGAAGGCTGAGTCAATCTTGTGCCTGGTGATATTTGAACTGCCAAACTGCTGGTGATTGGCAGTCAGCAGAAGTAGCCTGCAGTACTGCATTCTAACCACTGTGCCACCACAGCTCTTATGCTATAAAGATCTTATGCTATGAAGATTAAGATAAAACCATGATGTGAGAGAAATCCTATCTTCTTCTTCCATGTTCAGACATTACAGGAAATAGAGGACAAGTGCTGATCGAATTTTAGTATCTCTTGGCTGCTTCTGTATTTCATTTATTTTTATATTGTGTTTTAATCACTGTTTTGTGATTGTTCGCCTCTAGAGTTAGTACTTGAGATGAGTGGCTATAACAAATATATAAATAAGACAGAAAAGAATGAAGTTGTGGGTGCTCCAACACTGGAGGCTTTTAAGTAGAATAGAATAGAATAACAATTGGAAGGGACCTTGGAACAGTTGTGAAATCCACATTTTTTTACTACCAGTTCTGTGGGCGTGGCTTGGTGGACGTGGTGTGGCTTGGTGGGCGTGGCAGGGGAAGGATACTGCAAAATCTCTATTCCTGCCCCACTCTAGGGGAAGGATACTGCAAAATTCCTATTCCCTCCCCACTCCTGGGGGAAGGATATTGCAAAATCTCACCCCACTCTGTGGCCAGCCAGAGGTGGTATTTTCCAGTTCTCCAAACTGCTCAAAATTTCCGCTACCAGTTCTCCAGAACCTGTCAGAACCTGCTGGATTTCACCCCTGCCTTGGAGGTCTTCTAGTCCAACCCCTTGCTCAGTCAGGAAACTCTGTAACATTTCAGACGAAAACCATTTCAGAGATTGGTTATCCAATCTCTTCTTAAAAGCATCCAGTGCTGGAGCATTTACAACTTCTGGAGGCCAGTTGTTCCACTGATCAATTGTTCTAACTGTCAGGAAACTTCTCCTTAGTTCAAGGTTGCTTCTCTCCTTGATTAGTTTCCACTCATTGCTTCTTGTCCTGCCCTCAGGTGCTTTGGAGAATAGCTTGGCTCCCACTTCTTTGTGGCAGCCCCTGAGATATTGGAGTACTGCTATCATGTCACCCCATGTCCTTCTTTTCATCAAACTAGACATACCCAGTTCCGGCAGTAGGGACTGGACAACAATTTGTCTAAAATGGCATAAACTTGAGCTGGAGGGGGTTGGACCAGATGACCTCCAAGGTCCCTTCCAACTCTGTTATGCTGTTATTCTGTCTGAGTGAAGAATGTACAAACCCAAGGCTCACCATACCAATTGATTGGGATTACATAATAAATTATAGTACAACACATTAATCCATAGTTTGTAACCCTTTGAGGTACGCAAGAACAAGAAACAAAAACGCAGAGATCTTTTTAATTAGAAACTTATGGAAATGGTATACATTTCAATAAGAGTAAATTTAAACCTCAATTTATAATAATAAAATGCCATTTTACTGGTAGTAAATTGTTTACAACAGCAATTAGGACCTCATAAGACCACAACTTCCAACTTCCCGTTGACTTCTTCACTGACTAATGGAAATTGACCAGGGAAGGTCAGAAAACTTGATAATGCAGGATGCTGCCATGGCTGGAATTGAAGCAATGTTTGTAAGTATCATTTGTTCAGTGCCATTCTAACTTTAAACAGAACTGAACGAATGATCATAAGCCAAAGACTACCTGTATAAAAATGTTTGTGTAATCACAACAGGTAACAAAAGTACGTTGATAAACAAACTGCATTATGCACGTACATATGAAGCTGATTAAAACATAAAAGTATCAATTTTTATACACAATATCTTACCACGTTTTGCATGTTAGATTGCCAAGTGAAATTAAAAGCTGGAATTTTCCTAGAGATTGTTGACACAAAAGGTGACCTTCAAGGTACAATACATAAGCGTCCTAGAATTGTGTGAGTCGCATTAATCTTCAAAACTGCTGGTCTACATCTGTCAAGTCATTCAAGAGAGTGTCAAATAATTACATGCTTGCCTAGTAACTGAAGTTGGCGGAAGAAGACAGAGGGGAGCTATATCCCATATTTGTAAAGGTGAACTTCCCTTCCTACGGCCTATTCGGCAATTTATTGCCAGAAAGACATTACATGATCCCAACAAGTATATTTCTTACATCATATGTAAACGTGACCCGGTTTAAAGTACATTCAGATTTGCAGGTCAGTCAAACTAAATATTTCCATTCTTTGCTCTCTCCCCTACTTTTCCAAACTACCCAAAATGCAGAAAAAAACCATTACCCAATAGTCCTAAGCCCCAATTATTCCAATGGCCACAAATAAATAAGCTTTTGATTTAGTGACATACAGACCTACCCTTAATCCACAGATATTAGTTTGTCCAGTGGCTAAGATGCTGAGCTTGTCGATCAGAAGGTTGGCAGTTCAGCGGTTTGAATCCTTAGTGCCGCGTAACAGAGTGAGCTCCCGTTATTTGTCCCAGCTTCTGGCAACCTAGCAGTTCGAAAGCACGTAAAAAATGCAAGTAGTAAAATAGGGACCAACTTGCTGGGAAGGTAATACTGCTCCGTGCATCTTTGGCATTGAGCCATGCCAGCCACAAGACCATGGAGATGTCTTCGGAGAGCACTGGCTCTTCGACTTAGAAACGAAGATGAGCACAGCCCCTAGAGCAGAAACGACTAGCATGTATGTGCAAGGAAACCTTTACCTTTTATAGTATGTATAACAGGACAAATTGTAATTGAGTGAAATGGGAATTAAAGAAACTAGAACTTTCTGTCTGACCATCATCTCAGAAATTGCACTAGTAACTTTACAATACTGTAAAGTAAATTAGTTTATCTGGTCATGTTTCCTATTTGGTCTACCTGATAAGGCTGACAGAAATTGTTACTTAATCTGGCATAATTCTGAATCTACTTAATGTAAAATCCATTTACCCCTTTCTAGGAAACTGCAGGGAGATAAAGGGGAATTAACTACTAGCCCTAGAATCCTTTGGGCACTCATAACAATAAAACAATTTTGTGGGGATTCCACTGAAGGCACCACTAATTTACTATGAAGCAGCTTGAGAGAGTTGAGACTTCTTTTTCTTTTAACTTAAATAAAGGAACTTCAGCAGAGTTGGCACACTGCCAACTGAAAGCTCCAATGATCTTGAAGTGGATCATTTTCATTTTCCTTCTTGTACAGAAAAAGAATCTTGGCTGGACAATCTATATTAGCTGAAATGGGGGCAGCCATTTCCTTATCTCTTGAAGGGGTCTTGGATTGACAAGCAAAGATTATCTGATATATTCTGGTCCACTAGCATTTTGGTTTAAAAAGTTTTCTTTTGGGTTTTTTCCCCTCAAGGAATAGAAGGCAAGACAGATAATTGATGACCTATCAATCTCTCTGCACTCTTAATAATTTCCATCGTCATTCCCCCACCACCCAAAGGAAATTGCCACCCATGTCCTATTCAAGATTGAATGTATGTTTAATTTTATTGGATGGTGTGATGATTAATGAGTCAAGGGTGATTAGGGGAACTGTTTTAGAGGAAATATTTGGATCAACTGCCTTAGAAATTAATTAGGGGTAAGAAATATATTAATTGAGAAACTGATATGGGTGAACTTAAATGTCACTAAAGAACACACTTCATCCATGGAAGGAAATTTAATTGGTTTACTTTCTCTGAAACATACATTTAAAGGAGTGGTTTCTATACCTGCATACATCTTTTAACAAAATTCTGTAACCTGTTGGTTTTGTGATAAGAATTTTGCACCTTTTTATTTCTACAATGACCTTTGTTCATAAGAAGAGGATTGCAGCTTAAAAAATTATTGGATTTCGCTATGAAATCTTGCATATGCATACCTATTCCACTGAGTGAATATTCCAACATAAGTATGCATAGCATTGCAGCTTTGCGCAACTGTCAAGATACTGCAAGACATGGCAGGGACTTGAAAAGACAGTCACACTGTTTCTTCAGAGTATTGTACTGATGCCACATAAAATATTAGAAATTAGAAATTAGAAAGTTTAACACCATGTCTACCTGTCAACATCTTTTCAAGCTACTGGGAAATACAATGAATCCAAAACACATCCAAGTGAAGCTGAGAACAGCAACTTGCCCTTTTGCTCGTTTGTTCCTCATCAGAACCAGTACAGGACAAATAGCATTATCCTGAATGTAACTTATGGAGTGTTTTTTTACATGGCAAAATTGACATTAGGTGGAACATAACAGCTCTCCTTCCCTGCGTGCAGAACAGAAGACAAATTCTTGATGTACTGATTAGTGTTGACTTCATTTGAAAGAATATGCAATTAAATGCATGTAATTGTACTCCATGCACTGCACTCTTGCACCCAAAGAGATTTTTATTTTCAAAGGGAATTATAGTCATATTAAATATTTTTTTCTTTTTTGATACAAAGGCAGCTCACAATATAAATTACAAAAGGAACTACAAAGTCATTCAGTAATAATAGTAAAAATAAACTGAAAACAAGACAAGATTTTTTTTTTTTTTTAAAGCAGAAAATAAAATGGTGGGGGAAAGAGGGGTTCCATTACAGACACAATATTTCTATATTTCCTCTTCAGGAAGCAGCCATAATTACATGATAACATGTGTAAATGTATAATATGTATGCAACTAAATTTAAATTTTAAATTTAAATTGGGTTTTAAATGTTTTTACATAAATTTGTTTTTTGAGCCCAAATTATTTAATCTATTTTTAATAGTTTTTAACTTTTGTATGTTATTTTTATCTTGGCTGTTCACCGCCTTGAGTCCTCCAGGAGTAGGGCGGTATACAAATATGATAAATAAATAAATAAAACTAAATATCAATGACAAAGAAGCTACTTGGGTTTCTCGTAAGAAGGAAATCCATCTTAATATTTGATTCTGAACTTCCACCCTGACAACAAAAAATATGGCTCTACAAAACAAGATTAACTCAAAGTATGGGGGGAAATGCTCCTTTTGTTTTCTTATATATTTTGAGTCCCCCATAACATTTAAGGGTGTATATTCTGCATCTCCATTTACAAATGGTGTTGGTATACTATGTGCAACTGGCCGCACCAAGATGCAACTCAAACCTTCAGACCTAAATTTAATCTGGAATCAAGTTAATAGAAATGATATCCCTGGATAAAAGCTGTACCATTTAAGACAGTATGATCTGGGATAATGAGTTCTTGAAATATATTCTAAGAATACCAATTATGCCCACAAAATTAGCACAAAAACATCTCTGAATAGTCTGTACTTTGTGTATGTAAGCCATAATTGATCCAGAAAGGACCACATTGTTCCCAGTTGACTTAAGTCTCTCATCTACTAAAAGCAGATACCTGAACTATGACTTATTAAGGAAAATTAAGTTCTTCATTTAAAGAGAGTAGGAGTGTATGCTCCAAAAAAGAAACATTAACAATTGAAAACATCTGCCTACCAAAGAGCTTGTTCTACAACTGGAGACCTAATGCATTACTTATTATTATTACAACAAAAAGACTTTCTTGCCCTGGAAATCTACAAACTAAAGAAAGAGCAGGAAATTTATGAACTTCCTAAATTTTGTAGAGATCCAGAACTCAGTATCCCTCAGCAACAGAGCCTTGCTTGCTGTAAGTTGTAGAGAGTTTGGTTAAAAAATATCCGAATAAAAAAAAATATATTTATTGAAAAACAAGTCAGGAGAAATATAAAATCAATACTGTTAAAATCACTGTTGCATGCTTTTGAACACCACAGCAAAAGTTCCACCCACTTGCTCTTTCCTGCTTACTATGTAAATTCTGGAGCTGCTAAATGAGAACATTAGACCATGTTATCTGCCATGCATCTTAAATGTAAAAGTAATATGCCTTACTACTGTATGCATCTAATGAATTTAAAGATGAGAATAAAGAAGCAAAACCGACTTGCCTGCTGAAATCAATCTGCTCATAGCAATATTTTATTTTTTGCCATCCAGATCAACATGGATCTGGGCCTCTTAAATACCAATATGGACATTAAATGGGGCCCAATAAAAAGACACTGAGGAAAAGTTGACTTCTTAAAATATAGATTTCTAATTTTGATATGTTTCTACTAGGGCTGTGAAACAGCTAAAAATGCGACTGTACAAACACACATATAGAGCCAGGGACAGCTGATGAAGCAGTCACGCAGAAAAAGCAGCATCTTTTCTGATTCAAAAAGAACCAACACTATGCAAAGCACTGAGTATTTGTATGGACCTAAATAAAAATATGGTCTAAGCTCACAACTTGCTCAAATTTCATCTAAGCTATGGACTGATCCCAACACAAGGGTAGATTTGCTTTCTTGCATCGTACTACTGAGAAAAAAATATGTATTTTACTTAATTTATCTATGCGTAATACAGATAGCCGACTTACTGCATATTGCTTTGTGTAATTGGGAAGAATTTTGTCTACGTAGTTAAGAATCCTGTTCCCCCTCCTCACTGGCTCCGGAGAAATCCTGACCCAAATCTAACAAAACCCTGTTTCCTGTTCCAAAACCTGCTTATTTTGGAGAACTCATTATCCCAGTTTGTTCAATCACGGTATGGTAAACCCAACCATCTGTAATAACCTGGATCATATTTAGCACACTGTTCACAAATTACTAGCCTCCCCCCAAAAAAAGGTTTTAACTGAATAAGTAAGCAAGTTATATGCGTCAACACATAAGAGGAGTCAAAGGCAAGCCAAAGGCAGAGACTGTCTTCACAGGTATAAATGCAGTCTCCCTCCTCCCTGCCCAATCATAGGAATATATGAGTTTATTTTTAGACCATTTCCACAATAAAGGCTTGCACCGTTTGGGAATCAGCTCTGAACCCGTTTGATCTCATGACATCATCTATTTTCAGAAGCCCAGTCCACCCAATTAGCAGGACAGTACAATCTGTTTTTCCCCCTCAAATTGCTGCAGTGCTCCAGATTTTATGAGCAGTCCAATTTCCTATTGGTGGTATTTTCTAGGATTCAGAGGTAGTAGAAGTAAAAGTAGCTGCAAGACACTTAACCATAATGTGAGAGATTGAAGGTGAGTATACAGGTGGTGCTATGGAATTGCTTTCAGGCTAAATTTGGCTTGCAAACCCAAGGGGCTAAAGGGCAGTTTTGAAACAAACCAACTTGAAATCATAGCTAAGTTAAATTCAGTGTAGTAGTGACAGCTTAAATACATATTCTGTGACTTGAAAGAGGTAAGTGTCTGTTGAAATCATTTATGCCACACAGTTGAGAAATATCTATGTATAAACCCTAGGAAGTAAATTAAAGCTATATGCTCTGCCACAAGGAATGTCATCTTTTCCTATCCAACCCCAACCCCAACGTTTGCCACTGAAATTGTTGTTCTCATATGTTAAGACTTCTGTAATGGATGGGTACTCAGAATTAAAAATGTGCGTGTGTCTCAAGCTCTACTCTGTGTTTTTAGCACAACTTTTTCTATAAACAGAATTATTTTAAAACATTCATAGGTTATATAAAGTTTTAAAAGGCTCAGGTCCCATTATTGAAGACATACACATAGAGGGAGAAAAAGAACACCCCCCAAAATAAACCAAATCCTGAAAAAAGTCTAATGCATCATAATTATCATGTCATGCCAGCTAGATTGCAGTTATGAAATATGCAGTAATAAGAGAAAAAAGAAATATAAAATTTACTTTAGTATTTACTGGGGCTTTAATTTAATTTACCCAGGATCCCCAAAACAAATACTAAAAGGCTGACTTCATTCTAAAATGCTGAGTAGTTTGTTTTGGTATCTTCAGACATTTCACATCAAGGGCTGCAGATGTCGAAGGAACCACACTGTTCACTTTGACATGATAAGTTATAGTTAAAGCTGGTAGATCTTTCTGACAACCGAACCAACGTTCCACTAATTGATTAAATACCATACAAAAGCCACCTACGAGTGTCTAATCAATATGTAGGTTTGTAAAGTAGACATTGCATCAGCAAACTAACTACTATCAAGCAATTTGTAAAGCCAGCCAATGTATCAAGTATCTCAATGGATAAAGCTTTTGAATTCATTAAGTTGTATTTGATGCAGTGGCAGCAATACTTATCACACTTACAAATCAATGCCTAAAGGAAGATTTTAATCCCTGCAATTTAACGAACACAATCATACAGTACACATACTAATCATACACTCACTGGAGTCAAAAACTGATGGCAGAAATAATGAATTCTCGTATTCTAGGAGTGCTCTGGTTCCCGCAGTCATTTATTTGAGACAAAGAACTTCCATAGGAGCTGATGCTACATTCCCTTTTGGAGTTTGGTGAAGCCATGACTGGACAGTTGCTTAGAGTAACCTCATCCATAATTAGCAGGCCCTGCATTCCTGTCCACCCGGCTTAGCAAGACTAGCTAAAGGGGTAACTAGGAGCTAGGGCATCCAATGAGAATTGGACATGAAAGTCTGAAATTGCTTCAACATCTCCCTTGGGATTCTGGCCATGAAAAGGAATTATTGCTGAGGGATTCTCAGGGGGGTTCTGTAGTGTAGGGGTCCCCAATTCCTGTGCCTTGGTCCACTACTGGTCCTTGAGCTTGTGTGGGCCACAGAAGTGGCGGGTGAATGAGTTTGCATGCGCATCCCCTCTTCTGCAAGCAATGGGCAAGCATGTGCTGCCCATTGTGCAAGTGGTGGGTGTGGGTGTCCACCATTCTCGCGGAACCATTCCTTCTCTCCCGCCCTAGTATTTAGGAATGGCCTTGGGAGACAGGAGGGAGAGCCGCAGACAGGACTGCCATTACACAGAAAGGGGGGGGAGTATGGGAAAAGTTTCAGAAGGGACTTTCCCTAGTTTTACAGAGAGTAAAAGAAAAAGAGGGGAGAAAGAGTTTCAATCTTGCACAATTTTTTCAAATCTAACTTTACAATAAAAATACAGCTACTCATGGTTGTGCTTCTTCTCTGGACTATCTCACAGGGCTAACAGGTTCTGACATTGGTGAGTTCTGTGTGCAATGGCCTGAGTAGCTACTTGTCACATCAGCAAGCAGCAAATTATAAACCTGCAGTAAAAGTTAAAATGCTTGTATAAACATAAGTCCATTAAAACAGAAATATGCAGGTCAGTTGAAGTAGAGGGAAACAGAGGGTATTCTTTTTTTTTCTTGTACTGCTCTAAATGTAATGAAAATCTTCATTCACAAAAAAAAACCCCTGTAGAGCAGGTGAGAAATCTAATCTGAAACATGATAACTATCTATTTGCATAAATTTCTTTGGAAAAGCATTCTGTATTCAACCTCAAGTAGCAAAGCTATGATGGCTAACCTTGAGGGAACTAACTCTTAACTAACTGCTCTACAGGAGTTCAGATCAGGGGTGAAATCTAAAATTTGTTACTACCAGTTCTGTGGGTGTGGCTTGGTGGGGGGTGGGGTAATGTGACTGGATCGGCGTGGCCAACTTTTTTTTTTTTTACTTTTAAAAGCATTCTTTCAGTCGAAGAGGTTGTAGGAAAAATGCTTTTAAAAGTAAAAAAAACAGCCTCTGATGATCGCGCGGCTCAGCTGGGCATCGGGGGGGGAGGGGGGCAGGGATTTTTGCTACCGGTTCTCCGAACCACCATTACTGGATCGGGCGATCTGGTTTGAACCGGGAGTATTTCACCCCTGGTTCAGATGGTTGGTTGGTTGCTTTCTTTATTATCCCATATTTTATTACTTCATAAGTAACTTAAGACAGCGTGGCTGGTTGGACCAAGTTCAGTCAGAATTTGCTGACTCACAATGTGGCAACTCTATGCACAGCTGCTGTGTTTTATGCAGCCTCCAAAAAACAGGAGTCTAAATCTTCAGGACTTGACTTCAGTAAATGTGCATAGATGTTGCTAGATGAGCTGAACCAAACAAATATTTCATTAAGTACCCAAATAAATCATTGCCTGTGGACCTAGTCATTCTACTCACCAAATCAAGGACTCATATTAATATATAATGAGCACTGTGATTGCATGCTGCATAAATTGTCTGCCTGGTATAATAAAAAAATGGGGAAATTATTGTGGATGTTGAACATAATGTATAGACGTACAACCAAGCTAACCCATACAGACAGAGCAGAAACTACACACAGCCTTTGGCCTCTCCACATCCAAGAATGCCCAAGTTGCTGTGTGTGAAACTATTTTTTACAGTCAAAGATTCAGACCCTCAGAACAAAATCACAATCTGACCTTAGTCCTTCAGAGTCAGGAGATCTTGTACTGCATCACATACTAAATGATTTCATGAATATATACTCAAAATTAAGATTTATCTATCTAATGTCTGTCAATAAAAAATATATCAACCTGTACCACAGATTGCTACATTTTGGCAACAGATTTTATTTTATCTTAAAATAAACTGTGACTTGAATTAACAGGATCCTCATGTTCACAAGTTGGTAACAAAGCATCCAGTTCATAACTCATGAACATATGAGAGAGATAGATGAATTCTGATTTTTTTTTTTTTTTTGCTTGCTGATCATTGTGGCAAGTGTCATTTGCATAATTGAGAGCATATTTTATTCTGACCTTTTCAAAAGCTCTTATTTCCCAAATGTGATGGGTATCGAATTGCTTTTTCTGTACTACTAACTATCATTTCCTATGGGATGGTGCCAATTATGTTGGAAGAAAAGACTTGGATCTGATACGTAATCAGATACGGAGCACATTTATGACCATTCATCCTTGAATTTAAATATAAAGAACAGTGTATTATTTCTAATAATGAACAGACATCTGTCCAACATTTCATAAGAAGACGTGTTTGTGCAACCGAATGAGCATTTGAGTAATTTTAAAATCTGTAATAAACTTTTCCTGAAAAACAGATGTCAATTATTGATAGACACTTGGCCAGAAATGTTCCCAGATAGGTAGCTTTGCAATCTTGGGAAGAGCAAAATATTGCACAGTATGGTAAACAGTGCTCAAGCATATGATGCTTAAGCACTATCAGTGAAAAGATGGAATGTATCTTATCGGAATGTATTTCTATTTTCCTAGAAAGATCTGAGAATAGTGGAAGTGAATTTGTGTAGAGACTGTGATTGGGTTCATATATTGACCCATCGCTCATTTATACATCATACTGAATAATCCAGACTTGACTCATTATCATATACCATACTAAGCTAAGTTAAAACAAATGGCACTGATCTTTATGTATGTGACTCAAGTTTCCTTCCTACAAATTATGTTGGACGTTCCAGAAAGGACTGTCTAAATGAAAGTCATGAAATGGCTTTTATATTTCTCTTTCTCTGATTATGTAGGAATGAAGAAAAAAATAGGACCAATTTCTAAAGTTCTCAAAACTACCATTGAACTGTGAAAGAGTGAAGCTATCATGCTCAGCTCTGAAGTCCAAATTGCACAGCCAGAGCCAGAGTTTACTACAGACAAAAATACCTGAATCCAGTCCAGACAAAGATGTGGCTTAGAAGGCAGTCTGTATTTTGTGTCAGATGGTGAGGTGATCTAAGTTTACACAAGCTCTCTTCTCTTAATAAACACAGAAAGAGGATTGCCATCTTGAGACATGATGTGACATGACATTTCAGCGGGTATCTATATTAGTTCAAGTGAATTAAAATTTCTTGGTCCAGCTGGACTCTGCAAGCTCTTAAAATCTAAAAGTCATCAGATAGGAAATAACTGAGAAATGCAAAGTAAGAGTAGAATCCATGCACCGTTTTTATACCTCAAAACACATTTGCAAGATGCCCCATCTTCCTGTCTTAATTTTAAGTAAGGTACCTACCTCCCTTGATTGCTGGGAAGCACTCTAGACCAAATAAGGTAATGCTTTCTTTTTTTGCTTTGGGCTTTTGAATTTTTTATTTCTTCTGATCAACCCACTTGCATTCCTTTTTCCTCTCTTTTATGGAAGGTTCAGGACAAAGTGTGTGTGTGTGCGCGCGTGTGTGTGTGATATCCCAAATAGGATTCCAGTAGAATTCAAGTTTTAACAGTGTTTACTGTGTTTACTACTATTGCTTTGTACATTTATGGAAAACAAAGGTTTTCCAAAAATTGGAACTGACTGTTAAGAAATAGAACAATTTTGGGAAGGACAATATACCATTTTATAACAATCCCATTGAAAAAAGTTCTTTATGATTACTGCTTTGAAATTAAAAAATAAAGACAAGCTTTATTTTACTTTCTAGGTTCATTTGATCTCCTGCTTTTCAAACCACTGTATAAGAGTGATGCATGTTTTATTCCCTTTTCTTCCAACCACAATTTGATTCCTGTTATATCTGCTTCTTGATTATATCGGCATCTTCTATATTTTTACTGTACCGATTCAATTTAATTCTTCACAAGTATTTGTTTTATCTCTGCAATGAAATATATTCAACCACCCTTATGTGATAATTTGTGGTCTTTTTACTTACACGAATCAAAATTCCTTAGCTAAATAAAAAGAAATAAACAGCGCTGCAGAGAAAAGTGCCTGCGGTGCAGAGATTTCCCTGGTCAAATAAATAATCATCTTTAGCCCTGTACTCCATGACCTTAGTCCGTGGCACAAAAACTGGCGGCAGATGGATGAACAAAGTCTGCATTTGAAACACTATGCTTGTGTTCTAAATAATGGTGAAACTGAGACAAAGAGGTTGGAAAAGCTAGGGAAAGAAACTCAGATTTGATTTCATTATAATTCAAACTTAAATCAAAGTAAATTAAGTAAAAATTGCCAGCCAGGCTCATCTGACCTAAAGGTTAGGAATAAAGGGAAAAGAAAGCAAAGTACTCATTTGATCAGTTTTGTACCCAAAAAGCAGCAACACACAAAAGGATATTGGTTTAATTCTCCTATTTCAATGCAGTCAACCAGGAGGGCTGTAACTGCAGAGCACTGAGGTTTATAAGGCTGAGGGGAGGAAGTAAAATTTATAGGGATTAGGGGGAAAGAAGGACTTTGCAGATTTGTTTATAGCTCCCTTTATCTTTTCCTCTCAAATTCAAGCATTAATCCATCTGTATAGTGACTCTTTCTTTCAGTGATTGCCCATCTTGTGATACTGTATGATCCCCATAAAAGCTAACCTCTCTGCCTTTCTGTCATCCACCACTTCTCTGAATTCATGTTACTGTTCATTTCAGTCAAAGACTATGCTCATATTCTACCACTGACTGATCAATTTATATAAAAGACACTGCACCCATTGAATACCTTCTATTTATCATGGTGAGACACAGAAACATACTTAACCATTTATTATTGTGCCTTGCATGGAATAATGCCATCTAAGGTAATGCTGCCTATTTGGAACAGAACAAAAAATCCAGTCTTTATGACCTCATGCTGATGCTGCCTGTTTGGAAGAGAAAGACTGGCCCTTGAGATTCTGACACAGATGCTGAACATCTGTTGTCATCTGTAATCTCACACTGAAATTGTCTAAAAGAGAAGACTGGGCAGGGGGTTCTCATGTTGATGGTACCTATCCGACTCCATTTCTACATGCTTTTTTTAATGAGGAAGTTGGTCTTTGCAACCTTGGAGGAGTAAGAATTCACGCTATTAAAATGTCCCAAATGTTTTCCAAAAAAAGTTTCTTTTTTCCAAGAGAAACTGGACTTTCTTGGTTTTTTTCCTTTGAAAATATTTTGCTTCTCATGCAAGAAACTTCTTCAGTTAACTTCAGAAATGTTTTCAAAGGAAAAAAGCAAGAAAGTCCAGTTGTCTTTTGGAAAAAGGACTTTTAGGACAACTATGACCTGGATTTAATTTAATTTAATTTAATATTTAAATTTATATACCGCCCTTCTCCCGAAGGACTCAGGGCGGTGAACAGTCAGAAGTAAAAAACATCAAATACAAAATTTAAAAACAATTTAAAAATAAATTAAACATTTTGGCCCAACAGTTAAAATCCCCCATTAAAAATCCAAATTAAAATACACAATTGGAGAGATTAGGCCAGCCCGACTTGATGAAATAAAAAGGTTTTGAGGGCCCGACGGAAAGTACGTAAGTCCGAAATCGTCCATATCTCCAGGGGAGCTCGTTCCAGAAGGCAGGTGCTCCCACAGAGAAAGCTCTCCCCCTGGGGGCCACCAGTCGGCATTGTTTGGCTGACGGCACCCGGAGGAGCCCCTCTCTGTGGGAGCGTACTGGCCGGTGGGAGGCTCTCGGTGGCAGAAGGCGGTCCCGTAAATATCCAGGCCCTAAGCCATGGAGCGCTCGAAAGGTGGTCACCAACACCTTGAATCGCACCCGGAGGACCACCGGGAGCCAGTGCAGCTCATGCAGGAGAGGTGTTACATGGGAGCGCCATGACGCTCCCATAATCACCCGCGCGGCTGCATTCTGGACCAATTGGAGCCTCCAAGTGCTCTTCAAGGGGAGCCCCATGTAGAGAGCATTGCAGTAGTCCAGGCGGGAAGTGACGAGGGCATGAGTGACCATGCATAAGGAGTTCCGATCCAGAAAGGGACGCAACTGGCGAATCAGGTGAACCTGATAAAAAGCCCCCCTGGCCACGGCCGTCACATGTTCTTCTAAAGACAGCCGTGCATCCAGGAGAACACCCAAGTTGCGAGCCCTCTCTGTGGGGGCCAACGACTCGCCCCCAATAGTCAGAGATGGCACCAACTGACTATATCGGGACGCCGGAAGCCAAAGCCACTCGGTCTTGGATGAGTTGAGCTTGAGCCTGTTTCTCCCCATCCAGATCCGTACAGCCTCCAGACACTGGGACATCATGTCAAGGGCATCATTGGGGTGGTCTGGGGTGGAGATGTACAGCTGAGTGTCATGATTGAGAATCTCCCTAACACTTTCTTAACAACTTTCCCATTCTTTCAATATAATTAGTGAAGCAGTGTTCACTAATCCTTTTTAAAATAAAAGACAATTTAACTCAAATATATGAAACTTTTATTGAATTGAGGGCCACAACTACCTTTTAATGGCTTTTCTAGGACCATATTGCCAAAACTGATAGGACCTCATTAAAAAAATATAATTTGGCAAGAATGAAAATTGAATGAAATTAAATTAATTAAAAATAATAATAGGAATGGTTAATTAACTATTTAAAATTTAAACAGGAGTTAAGTTTATTGATTTGTTAATAAGAAGATTGTTTACAAAATGGACGTTGACTCACCTGAACGTCCCTTTTCAGCTCGCTGCGATGACAATCCACATGGGTATTCACTTGTTCTTATCTTGATAGACTGGGTGTTCAAATTTATTTCTGTTGGTCTGGCCATGCCCCTTGCTTCAGTCTTTTCACGAAGTCAAAGCTCACCTAACAGACATCTGGAATAATGAACCTCGCCCTGGATAGCCCATGACGTTTACACCTCCTGAACTCTGTAGAAAAAAAGAACACAAACAATCACCCCGGCCCCGGAGCAGACAGGCCATAGAGAGGGTTGGATTGTCGTCGCAGTGAGCTGAAAAGGGACGTTCAGGTGAGTCAAAGTTCATTTTCCAGCTTTGCTGTTCCGACAAGCCACATGGGATATACCCAAGCTTATAGACCCTGGGCGGGGGCTGGACTGCTTCCCAAGGCCTGGGCAGAAATTACATGTTGTAAAACATGTCTCCCAAATGAAGCCTCAACCGAGGCGTAAATATCTAATTTGTAGTGCCTTACAAAGGAAGTTAAAGATGACCAAGAAGCTGCCCTGCATATATTCTCTACTGATGCTTGTGTAGCCCAAGCTGCCGATGTAGCTGCACTTCGAGTAGAATGCGGCAAAATCTTTCCTGGCAAGGGTTTGGCTGCCAGTTCATATGCTTTAGAAATACACGCTCTGAGCCACCTGCCCACTGTAGTTGAAGATATCTTTTGTCCCATAGATGATGGGTGAAATGATACTAATAACGCCTCTGTTCGTCGGAAGGCTGCCGTTCTTGTGATGTAGCGTCCGAGTGCTCTACGTACATCCAACATATGCCACCTCGCTTCGACTGGATTGCGAGGATCCGGGCAATAGTCCGGCAAGATGAGCTCTTGAGCACGGTGAAAGTACGAGTTGATTTTAGGCATAAATGCCGGATCCAAATGTAGAACTACATGAGTATTATGAAAAATGCAAAGGTCACTTCAAATGGAGAGAGCTGAAAGCTCAGACACTCGGCGCACAGATGTCACTGCCAGTAGAAACACAAGTTTAATGATAAGTATTTAAGACTGATGGATCCGATAGGTTCAAATGGAGTTGTAGTTAACGTCTGGAGCACCAACGTAAGATCCCATGTTGGATAATGATGTACAATGGGTGGCCTAATATTAGTAGCACCTCGGAGAAAGGACCGAATCCGTGGATGATGTGACAATAATCCATAGGTCTCACAGGCAATTACAGTAGATAATGCTGCCACCTGGTGACGGAGTGTGGAGGGCGCTAAACCTTTGTCTAGTCCAGCTTGTAGGAAGTTGAGCACATCTAAGATGAATGCTGATGTTGGATCAATATGAGAACTGGAGCATCATTGGCAAAATTTACACCACGAAGCGTTGTAAATTCGGGTTGTAGAAGGTCTTCTGGAGGCCTGCATGGTATCAATAACTTTCCCTGAAACATTATCCCTCCTTAGAAGGACCCTCTCAAATGCCACACGGTCAACCTGAACCATTCGGGGTCTGGATGACATATGACCCCTTGGCTGAGAGAGACCTTCTCCGGAGGGATCTTCCAAGGATGTGAGACTGATAGATTGATTAGATCTGTGAACCATGGCTGCCTCGGCCAGTAAGGTGCTACTAGAAGAAGGTCTGCATTCTCGGAGCACAGTTTTCGAAGAACCTGTGGTATGAGAGGAATTGGCGGATATGCATACAGAAGGCCTCGCGGCCAAGTGCAACGAAGGGCGTCGCATTCTTCCGCTCCTGGAGATGGAAATCTTGACAGGAATCTTGGTAGTTGTGCATTTTCTGGGCAAGCGAACAGGTCGATCATTGGTTTTCCAAATATCTGAGACATTTCTAGAAACAGCTGAGGATGGAGTCTCCACTCGGATGGGTTGAGATGGCTCCTGCTCAACCAATCCGCTTGACGATTCGATGCCCCCGAAATGTGTTGTGCTGTCACAGAAAGAGTGTGTCGCTCTGCCCAGTTCATTAAGCATTCTGCTTCCTGCATAAGTTGTTTGGACAGGGTGCCCCCCTGATGGTTTATATGGGCCTTCGTAGCCATGTTGTCTGTTAGAATCAAGAAATGATGACCAGATACCTAGGCTTGGAAGTGACGAAGTGCGAGTCTCACTGCCCGTAGTTCCACCAATTGATGCTTTTGCGACTTTCCGCCGAAGACCACTGACCTTGTGCCACCTGCGATAGGAGATGTGCGCCCCATCCATAAAGACTCGCATCGGTCCTTAGCGTGATGTGGTCAGGTTTCTGAAAGAAACACCGCTTTAGTAAGGCTGATGACGTCCACCATCGGAGAGACCAACGGACTTGAGATGGTATCTGCACCTTGGATAGAGAATTGCTGGTTCCCCTTCTCTGGAATGGTAACAGGAACCATTGTAATGGGCGAGAATGGTGACGAGCCCGTGGCACAATCGATATATAATTTATTTATTTTTTAATAATTTTTATTTTATTTATATACCGCCCATTCTCCCGAAGGATTCAGGGAGGTGTACAGCCAGAATTAAAATACAAATATACAATATCATAGTTAAAATTAATTAAAATCATTAAATAGATATAGCAGAGATCATCTTCCCCAACAACTGGGAAAGGAGCAACAGCGGGACTGATCTTTGTGATAAGATCGATAACACCATCTCCTTTATACTCTGTTGTCGCTCTGGGGAAAGAAACACTTGGCCCTTCACTGAATCTATCACGGCTCCAAGATGTACTATTCGAGTGGTTGGATGCAGGTGGCTCTTCTTTAGATTGATTGTGAACCCATGATGTTGAAAGGTACGAATCACCATGTCAGCATCCTTCACTGCCTGCGATTGATTGGATGACAGAATCAAAATGTCATTCAGATAGCAAAGAATTCGAATTGGAACAAGGTGGACAGATGCTGCTACTGCTGCAATCAATTTCGTGAACGTCCGTGGTGCCGACAATAGACCGAACGGCATGGCCCAGTATTGATAGTGGTGATTTGCATACGCAAAGCGCAGAAATTTCCGATATCCTGGGTGAACTGGGACATGTAAATACGCCTCCTTTAAGTCCACCGACTATAGCAGGTCACCCTGTCGAACTGATGCCAGAATTGATTTGAGCGATTGCATCCTGAATCGCCTGTACAATATAAATTGATTTAATGGTTTGAGATTTAATATTCCTCTCCAATCCCCCGAGCTTTTCGGAACTAGGAAGAGGATGGAGTAAAACCCCATTCCCTCCTCGCTCCGTGGTACCGGCTAGATCACTTTGATGTGTAAAAGATGCCAAATTTCGTCCTCCATAAGTTGTTTCTTTAGCTGGAGACAAGGAACCGGGCATTGAATATACCTGTTTGGGGGTTTGGAGATGAGTTCCAGAGTTAGTCCGAACTGTACTGTTTGTCGAATCCAAGCATTCGCTGATTCGGAGTCCTGTTGGTGGTAGAAATGTTGTAGACGGCCGCCAATTGGGGATTGTGGCTGGGAGTCATTTTCCACGGAGGAATGACCATTGTCCGGTACCCCGAAAGAATTTCTTGGACTGGGCCTGGCATCTGCCACGGTCCCTGAATGTTGCACGGTCAGATTGCTGGTAAAATCCCTGGGGATAAGATCTTTGGTAATAGGACCCACCGGGTCCAGAGTCATAACGAAAGGGCTGACGGTATGAGTAGGGTGCTGACCTGCGGTCTGGTCTTCGTTGGGAGGAAGAAAGGACTTTTTGTTTTATCACGTCCCTCCACTAACGCTGGATCTATAGCTTCTCCGAAAAGGTGTGACCCTTTATACGGAGCAGACGCAAATTTCCATTTGGACTTGTTATCAGCTTTCCAGTGACGAAGCCACAAAAGTCTGTGCATGGTTAGAGCAGAAGCTAAAGCCCTGGAAGCAAACTTCATCGCATCCAAAGATGCGTCCGCCAAGTATTCATTGGCGGCCACCACCTTATTAATATCTTGATGTAAATGTGCTGCCTCAGACAGTATGCGGCTCTGCAGTTGTCTGAGCCAAATAAGTGATGCTCTATTAAAAAACGAGGCAGAAGAGGCTGCCCTAATGGCCCAAGAGGCCGCTTGGTGAGCTTTTCTGAGAGATAACTCTGACTTCCGATCCTCCATCCTAAGGCCCTCCATGATGTCGTTAGACAAAATAGCCAAAGATGTAAGACTGGCAACCGGAGCATCTACTGCCGGTAATTGTAGTAGATTGTCCAGAGTAGGGCAGCACAATACATCCTTTTATCATGTGTGTTAGGACCAGCAAGGGATCCAGGTTGGGTCCACTGTTTTTGAATTACATCAGAAAACAAAGGTGGACAAGGTATACTTTCTTGTTCAGCCTTGGGTAATCTAAATAGTTGCCCATGAATATTAGAAGGGTCAGAATCGTGGGAAGAGGAAGATTCCTCCAAACCCATATTAGTAGCTAACTTAGCTTTGTGCAGTAGCAATTTGAATATTGAAGGGCGAAATAAGCCGACAAAGGCTGGTACATCATTCTCCATCCCTTCATCATCAGATAACTGCAAATGGTCATAAACCTCCTCATCTAGGGTAGAACCCTCTACGCCAGTAAGATCATGTTCAAAAGGATATGCAGTATCAGTATAATCTTGTATTGGCCTTTGATATGTAGAAGGAGGCTCAATAGACTGCAACTTAGTGCCCTGCTGAACAGTAATGACCAAAATTTTTGAGATGGCTTCTGAAATTACGGATTGAACATCCAGATTTTGGTAATGCTGCTGACCTTCACCTGCCCGAAGGCCTGCAGAGGTAGGTGTGAAAGTAGCTTCTGGTAACTGGCGAACTACCCCAGAAGAACTGGGAGCACCCATACCCTGTGGCAAGGAAGATGTGGAGGGAACATCAAAGGTTGAGCCTCCAAACAGTTGCTGACCTGTGACTCCTTCTGCAGGAGTCAAAGCGGCCACTTCAGAATGTGCTGGAAAATTATCAGTTTGCCTCCTTACTTTATCAAATTGGCGCTCCAATGCCCTGTGGCGCCTTTCTGCATCTTTATCACCACCTTTGGTTTTACTAGAAGGCTTAGCCTTATCCTTAGCTACTTTACTTTTAGAAGCTGTTTTAGCACTTTGAGCAGTTGAATGCTTCGTTTTGTGCACTATGGGAGGTGCAGGCTCACCCTCAATATCAGATGATAAAGCAGAATCTGCCATAATTATGGGCTGTAAATCGCAGTTGAAATTGAACAATTTTTTAAAAAAATTGTTAAGATTCAAGTTGCTAGTCCTGATCAAGGTTTTTTTTTTTTTAAAAAAAAATAGCTGAATAAAGTCAAACTTTACAAAATAGTATCATTCATAAATCAAACCTGTGCTCCTGGAGTCTTGCAAATTGGCGTCTGTGTGAAATTTCTGGTCCTCAGATGACACGAAGGAGAGACCAGCTAGACTTGTCAGCAGGAGGAATTAAAGGCACAGGAACCCAGCGCAGTGGGGACAGAGCCCTCAAAGCACTCCACTTCGCCAGGCTCGGCATTAGTTCAAGTCCCTGAGCCTGTAGCCAGCAAGTAAGGCTTGTAAATTAGATTTTTACAATGCAGCCGCCGCGACTGACAGTTGAGCTGTCAGATTCAAAAATGGTGGGCGCGAGCTGAAACCGCTCCTCAGCGCCACCGCAGCTCAACAAGGAGGCAAGAAATTTGGCGCGAAGGCTTCAATTGCCCTCTCAGCGCCGCGAAGCCGGTTCCTGAAGAGGAGTGTGACCTGATTATTCAGGCAGTGACTCCAAAGCCGCTCACAACAATAGGGCTGCAGGGCGGAGCTGATTGATCCGGCAAGCTGGTAACCAGCCTCACACCAGTGGCAAACAAACACATGGAGGTGCCTCAGGAAGCAACCTCCAGCAAGCTGCGATTTTAATTTTACGGCGGTGGAAGCGGTCTGGAGCCCCAGACACGCTAAGAACACTGCCAGCAGCTGAGGGAAAGCTTCTTATTAATCCCCAATCCACAAATTTTTTTTTTTATTTTTTTTTTTTAATTTGATTTATATGCCGCCCTTCTCCGGAGACTCAGGGCGGCTTACAATGTGCTCAGCAACAAATGTTGCGCAGCCCTACCGGAACCTTAAATTTAGTCCATAAAGCACTTTGACAGTTAAGAAAAAGTACAGACCAACAGAAATACTACAATAAAATCTCTGATTAAATCAGAGAAATCTCACACCAGTCTGTTCAGTAAGACTGAGTGAAAAGACTGAAGCAGGGGGCGTGGCCAGACCAATGGAAATAAATTTGAACACCCAGTCTATCAAGATAAGAACAAGTGAATACCCATGTGGATTGTCGGAGCAGCGAAGCTGGAAAATGATGTAGACCATGCATAAATTAAGACCAAATGTTTCCATAAAATATAAAAATACTTTTAAAAGTGATACAATAAACATTTATTCCAAAAACAATCTCACCAATTAGAAACATGAAAAATTAACAAATAGCAATTATGTTGTGATGAGGATCTGTTCAGGGAGAAATAGTTCATATAAAAATACAAAGAGAGGTAAAACACATAGCGAAAGGAAGATTTTAAAGGAAAGACAAATGTAAAATTTAGGAAAGTGTGGCCTTCATAGGAAGCTTCTGATCATAGTTATAGAGTAGAAGTGAGTTGTATGGCAAAATGAAAGAGCCAAACCCACCAAGATGGTCTACCTAATTAAAACTTAAAAACTAACTCATGGAATGTCCATGAGAACTTCCAAGTGCCAGGCAGAGACAAAGAGGTACAGTTCTATCTTGGAAGAAGGCATGAGTGCAGAAGAAAGAGAAATATGGTAAGTTTTGAGAAGAATTTCCATTAAATGTCATTTTTCACTTGTCAAAACAACCTGTTAAGTTTTATCACACCATATGTGTTTTTATCAAGGGGCTCGGAGAGGACCCAAAAATGTAAGCAGAGGCCCATGAGCACCCTCAGTGCTTCCTCCAACACACCTAATTTTAAACCATATATTTATTGAGAGATTTTCTATTCCTTTATACTGAACCGTTTCCCAAATTTAAAATATATTTATGGGTGTATGTATGAAAAGAACTTGACAGAATTATTCGTATTTTATTGGCTCCTACTGGGACTAGCTGCATTTTAGAACTATTTCGGCTTGCAATTCATTTCTGTAAATAGGGGCAACAGCTGAAGAGCTAGCAGGAGTTATATTTACTACTATTTAGAGATGATTTTACTGTCTTCTAATAGTACCAATACCACAATAAAACAATTCAGGATATATACTATGTAAACAGAGATAAACTCTCTCTCCCACAGGAGTGGGGTGGAAATCATGTTAAACCTCATACATGAGGACATGACATAATGTAACAGTTATATCTTTCTGCTCTAAGAATGTGAAGATGGTAGACTTCATGTACTATTCCAAAGGCAGAAGCATAACGAACTAACTCAAGGAAGGCTGTATTGATTCTTATAGGAAGAAACAGCTTTGAAAACAACGAACTAAAATAAAACTGAAGAGATATTTATACATCATTGTGTATTTGTATTTGCATCGTAATGTCTAAGTAAGTTGTATTAATTACACTGTGACATCAATATGCATTTGTCATCATTTCCCCACCCTCACTTGACCACTACATATGCCTGTAAATCAGGGGTTTCCCAACCCCCAGTCTGTAGACCGACAGCAGTCCGTGACATGCCAGCAACCGGGCCATGCAAACAAGTGAAGCCCCATCTGTGGGATGCAGGCAGCACACGAAACCACACCCCCTCTGGTCCACAGAAAAACCTTTCTCCATGGAACTGGTCCCTAGTGCTCAAAAGGTTGCTGTAAATAACACAATCCACCACAGGGTGGATTTGATTTAAATCACGTCGATTTAAATTATGATTTAAATCACTAGTAAAAAGGCTTGATTTAAATCAACTCAATTTAAATCATAATTTTTAAGGAGCAATTGTCATCTCTGTCCCGCAGCAGCTCCTCCTCTGACCTGCTGTTGACTCACCGACAGTCCCAATATTGCAGAATATACAGCCTCATGCTACATAACTAAGCTCCATTTCATGCTGAATAAACTAAATTATTAATATATCTTAAATATAAAATTATCTTTAGATATATTTTTACTCCAAACGCATTTTATTAAAATAAATTTGATAAAAATAAAAAAAAATCCGATTTAAATTAAAAAAATCCAATTTAAAATTTAAAAATCTGATTTTTTAATTTTTTTTAAAAAAGCATCAATTTTTATCCACCTTGATCCACCACTTTATATTGTTTCATGACGAACATTTTAGCATTAGAAAAACAGCAAAATCAAAAAGGTTGTATTACACTACTATACTCTGATAGGCTACAATCAAAATAAAGCTCATGCTAATCACACTAAATCCATATAAATGAATGATTACTGTAGCACTATACAAATCTTCCAGAATTTAATTCATTATTGACTTAATCCATTACTTTTGCAGCAAAAGGACAAGGAGACCTTAAAAGTTCCACATTTCTTTTGGGATTAAATGACCATGTTGACATAAAGAGTAAAGTATAGATATCTACCTTTATTATCAAGGCCACATCTTCAAAACAGTTGCATATAAAGAACCGTTCCTCTCTACAAAACAAAACAAAACAAAACAAATTATTGAAATTGGCAGCATTTCAAAATAAATTAATGTCCAATAATAGATATTTCAAATAATGCTAATGGCACATCACAGTTAATGATACCAAGTAATAGCCAAAAGCATAATCCCAATTTTAATCGCTATAATAATTAAGCACATATTCACAGTCTTTCTAATTAATACTCTTAAGTTATTTAAACAATATGTCAATGATTTTAATTAATACTATACAAATATTATTACATAGAAATGATATAGTGCATTAAAATTTACCACAACATAATAAAGAGGAAAAATAATCTTTCTGTTCAAAAGAATTAGAGATTATCAAGTTTTTAGTACATTTTAGAACTAAAATCCAAATTTTGGATTTGGCATAAAGCACCAACAATTTGCATCATTCCCTGTAGATCTGAGAATCAAGAAATAAGGTTTAAATAGTTTCAAAAAAAAAAAAAAAAGAGCTAATGGCAGAAGCAAATGAAAGCATAGCAAACCTTTATTGAGGCCAGAAGTCCAACAGTCAGATCAAAGATACAAGAAGTAAAAATGAAAAACTAGAAGGCTAAAATTAAAGCAATTTTTACAAGCTTTTGAATCCAAAATGAGGTGGATTGTGCAAATAAAGGTCTAGAATTAGACAACCAAGACGTATGCAAACAATGGTCAGGTACGAGAAGCAATCAATAGAAGGCATGTTCTTTGTCTGGGAATTTCTTCACAATAGTATTGATCCTTATGGAGAGAGCAGCAAAAGAGTAAGTGCCTCGGGGATTCAACTCAGCCATCCACACAATGATATCTAGAGAGATGCGGAATATTTTTGTAGATGGCAGAAGACAATGCATCCAGCCTGCCAAAATGAAAGTCTGGCAAAATTCCAGAACTGCAGCAGGTGAGAAAAAATATGCTGGTATATACCCACTTGGAAAGACTCCATGTGCAGTAAGGCTGAGAAAGAGAGGTTGATTGATTTGAACATCAATTGATGTTCAATTGATCTTGCTTTGAAGATCAATTTGAGCATCAACCATCCCAAACAGAAACCTTAAGGATACTTTGGGCATTTTAAAAGCACGTGGAGAAAGGGTCTTCATTGAAAGTCCTAGAGATGGAAACTTGCCAATAACCTTTTTTTAATCAGATTGAGTTGATGTGAGGACCAGTGGAGCCAGATTCACTGGGGAAAAAATGTTAATTCTAACTATACAGTAAAATGATAATACCAAGCTCCATGGGGACTTCATATACTCTGGGGCTGCAAAAATAGCTCTATTTAGAGCGAATGGGTTCAAGGATGGCAAGGTTTCTAAAAGTACAGACTTAGGTACTACAGTACAGAGACGCTGAGAGAAGATCTTGGCTACAAACACTTTACAAGCTGCAGAGACAAAGTAGGAGTCTTTTGAACAGAAGACTGAGGAACTACACTCAGCAATATTTGCTGGATATAAAAATGTTCTCTCCATGATAGTGGAGCCTAAAATACCACTCCAAGATATTTGTAAATGTGTACCGACTCAATATTATTCCCATTTGCCAACAATATATTTTATGATAATGTTGTACAAATATTTTTCTGATAATAGCAGTTTCTCTTGTGAACAGAAAGAAAGAAGGCTTGGATTAATTGAGTTGACATGTAAGTTAATAAATAGGAGGACTAGAATACACTCTTGCCACACATCAGGTAATAGTGTAGGGCCAACAACTTTTGCAGCACAGGGCCAAAAACTCCCCATGCCAAGCTAAAACATTACTGAGAAGTAGAGTGGCACCTCCCCACACTTGTGAATAGTTACATATGCTGGAAACTTAAAATGGGAGTGGGTTTCATTTTGGACTCAATTCCCTTGTGTGCTCCACTTTTAGCTGTGGACACCTCTTATGCCTCCCTCCGTTAAAAAAAGAGTAATTAGTTAGCTAGCAATATTAGAAAGATAGAATAATACCATGAGCTAAAAATAATAATTGCACAAAATTCTAAAGACAGGCTCGGAAGCAGCTTTCTCCATCGATATAGTTTTTCCAGTGAACAAGAATGGAAATTCTATGCCCCTCTCCCCACCATGTTGATTATAACTTGCACCAACTCAAGTCCAGCTCCATCAATTGTGAGAAATGCTGCATTGCGTACCAACCAGAGGGCCAGAGAGAGTGGCATTTCAAATTTCCAGAAGCTAACACTTCAGTCCCACACTCATGCAGGATTAGTTTCACTGATCATGCTTCTGATTAAATGTGTCCAAGATCTACCTGTTCTTGTTTACATAATTATACTAAATACAATAGCTTGGAATGTGGTCACCAGTTTTCTGCCAATGTTCTAATGTAGGCACATTTATACTGCACAATATGAACACGATCCAATGCAAACTTCCATGAAGCTCATTATCTCAATGCACTTATTTTGGAAAGAAAGAGTTAAACACAATCACCAAAATGTATCATCAGTGTATGTCAGCGCACCAATCATATAGTTTATCAGCCTCGGTTATGGTTAGGTCTGGAAGTCAAAAGCCAGTGTCATTATACAATTGCACATCATAACAGATATACAGAACAGAAACAGATATACAGAACAAAAAAGAGTAGCAACAACATGACTAAATAGGTCTAGAACATAACGGGATTCAACTAAAATGGATTAGGGTTGCTCATGACAGCTCTTTTTAAAATAAAAATAATAACAATATTTATTTCTGTTGCTAAGCAAGAGATTTGCTAAGTGAACTCTGCCCCATTTTGTGACCTTTCTTGTCACAATTGTTAAGTGAACCACTGCGGTTGTTAAGTTAGTGACATGGTTGTTAAGTGAATCTGGCTTCTCCATTGAGTTTGCTTGTCAGAAAGTCATAAAAGGTGACCACATGACCCTGGGATACTGCAACCGTCATAAATATGAGTCAATTGCCAAGTGTCTGAATTTTGATCACATGACCATGGGGATGCTGCAAAAGTCATAAGTGTGAAAACCAGTCAAAGGTTACTTTTTTCAGTGTCATTGTAAATTTTGTTTTTATTAAAAAGTTTTATCAAGTATTACAACAATTTTTTCTCATCCCTCCTCCACCCCTTCCCTCCTCCACCCACCCCCTATTCCTCATCCCCACTCTCCCTCCAACCCTGCAAATACAGGGTATAACATTTAACAAACATAAACTAAAATATGCTAACTTTCTGTAGGCTCCAAATTCCCTCTTGCTCTTTTAACTCCCCTTTCAACTAACAAAACATAATTCAAAAAGAAAATTTTGGTTTCATTCATAGGCTATTTGAAACTTTTTAGTCCGATATTTGTTTTGAATATAGTTAATCCATCTTCTCCATTCCGATATATATCTTTCATTTGAATAGTCCTTCAAGTATGCCGAAATTTTTGCCATCTCTGCTAAGTTCACTACTTTTAATGTCCATTCTTCAATAGTTGGTAAGTCTTCCTTCTTCCAATACTGTGCCACCAAAAGTCTGGCTGCTGTTATTAAATTTAAAATCAATTTAGTCTCTATGACCGTACAATCTGTAATTATACCCAACAAAAAGAACTGTGGAGTAAATTTTATCTTCTTTTTGAGAATGTTTTGGATAATCCACCATATTTTTTATCCAAAATGCCTTAATTTTTTTACATGTCCACCATATATGATAATACGTGGCATCATCACATTCACATCTCCAACACTTAGGTTGCATACTTGGATACATACAGGCTAGCTTTTTAGGATCTAGATGCCATCTATAAAACATTTTATAAAAATTCTCTCTTAAATTTTGGGCTTGCGTAAACTTCACATTTTTAACCCATATTTTTCCCACGTTTCCATCATTATTGGTTCTTCAATATTTTGTGCCCATTTTATCATACAGTCCTTAACTAACTCCGTTTCTGAATCTATTTCTACCAATGCATTATACAACCTTTTTATATGCATTTGACTTTGATCTCTAATTTGTTTTACCAAGTTCTCCTCATTTTGCGAGATACCAATTTTCTGATCTTCTCTCCATCTAGCTTGCAGCTGTCCATACTGAAACCATGTTTGAATTATCCTTTCTTCTCTTAATTGATTCAAGGATTTTAGTTGTAGTATACCTCTTTCCTTGTTAAGAAGCTCTTTATATGTAGTCACATCTTGTTTTTGCTCTACACTTATATTCTTTATCGTGTGTCTGGATATTGCCCACATTGGTAACTTCTCGTTTAATTTGTACTGATACTTTTTCCAGACACGCAATAAAGCATTCCTTAATATGTGACTTTTAAAAGTCTGATCCACGTTCTTATCATATAATAAATAAGCATGCCAACCGTAAACCAGTCACTCATTGCTGATAGGGCAGCTGCCTCATAATATAGTCTTAAATTGGGCATTTTGAGACCTCCTCTTTCATGTATATCCTGCATTATTTTTTGCTTTATTCTCGGTCTCTTCCCTGCCCAGACAAAATTATTAATACCCTTCTGCCATATCTTCAAATTTTCATCTTTTTTAAGTATTGGTATCATTTGAAAAAGAAATAAAAACTTAGGCAAAGCATACATTTTTACTGCAGCTATTCTTCCCAACAAAGATAATTGTAATTTTTTCCAATTTTCCATCTCTCTCTGTATTTTTTGCCACAATGGATCATAATTATGCTTAAATAATTTCGCATTTGATGTTGTAATGTAAACCCTAAATACTTAAGTTTTTTAACTATTTCAAACCCTGTTATTCTTTCTAATTCTTCTTTTTAATTTGTAGTCATGTTTTTAGTTATTATCTTCGTTTTCCCTGCATTTATTTTAAATCGAGATACTTGTCCATATTGATTAATTATATCCATTAAACCTACAACCGACTGTAATGGTTGGGTTAAAGTAACAACCAAATCGTCTGCAAATGCTCGTAGCCTGTAGTCATACTGCCTAATTTTAATTCCATTTATTTTATCCGACCCTCGTATTTTACTCAACAAAAATTCCAAAGTCAAAATAAACAATAATGGAGACAAGGGACATCCTTGTCTTGTTCCTTTTTCTATATTAAAGGTATCTGTTAAACTACCATTAATTATTATTTGCGCTGTTTGTTTCTGATATATTGCCTTAATAGATTGTGTGAAATATTCTCCAAGTTGCATCTTTTCTATTATTTTCAATAAGAAATGCCAATTCAATCGATCAAATGCTTTCTCCGCATCAAGAAATATTAGCACCGCAGGGATTTGTTTGTTCTTCACCAAATACTCTAATAGGTTAACAACTTGTCTTACATTACTCTTCATTTGTCTACCATTTATAAAACCAGTTTGATCATTATGAATCATTTGTTGCATGACTGTCATTAACCTATTTGCTAGTATTTTAGCAAAAATCTTATAATCTGTATTTAAGAGTGATATAGGCCTATAATTTTTTGGCTGGGTGTGGTCTTGATCCTCCTTTGGAATCAGAGAAATAAAAGCTGTCCTCCAGGATGGGGGTACATCTCCTCCAGATTATATGTTAGTAAATAATTCTTTGAGTGGTCCCACAATTTCTAACTGCAAGTGTTTATAATAAGCAGCTGTCAAACCATCTGTCCCAGGGGCTTTACCCACTTTCAACTGCTTAATTGCAAACATAATCTCCTTGGAAGTTATTGGTTGATTTAAACCCTCCCTTTGCTCTTTTGTAATTATAGGAATATTCTCTTTCTGTAAGTATCTATCTATATCTATAGTTTGAATTTTGTCACTAGCATACAACCTCGTATAAAATTCTAAAAATGCTTTTTTAATCATATTTTGCTGATAAACCTCTTTACCTTTATATTCTATTTTCTCTATGGTCCGTGACTTTTGTTTTTTCCTTAACAGTTATGCTAACCATCTCCCTGGTTTATTAGCATTGCAAAAAATATTATGTTTAGCATATTGCAAATTAGTTGCAACCTGATCTGCCATTGGCATATTAAATTGCCCTCGCAGTAAATTAATTGCCTCTTTTATTTTCTTGTCTGCTGGATTCAATATCAAAGCTTGTTCTTTTTTTTTTAATTTCCTCTTCTAAGTCCTTCCTTTTTTTTTCCTGTTTACGTCTATGTTTATTATTCAAATATATCAAGATACCTCTCATATATGCTTTACTTGCATCCCAAACCATTTCCATAGATATATCCTTATGCATATTTATAATGAAAAATTCTTTCATAAATTTTTTATATTTTTTTACATTTTCCTCATATCTAAACAGATTTTCATTTAACCTCTAAGACCTCTTAAATCCCATTCCATACTCTAATTCCATCCAAACTGGACTATGATCCGTTAAAACTCTTGGGCAGATCTTCATCTTCTTCACCCTAGAAAAGAGATCATTAGTAATTAATATGAAATCAATCCTAGAGAAAGATTGATGTCTATCAGAAAAAAAGGTAAAATCTTTTTCTTCAGAGTTCTTCTCTCACCAGATATCTCTCAACTCCATATCATCCATCATTTCAAAAAACGATTTTGGCAATCTGGCACGCGTTGAGATATTTTGCAAGAGCCCCATCTTATCTTTTTTAGTGTCCAAAACTCCATTCCAATCGCCCAATAAGATGCATGATTTATAATCCCATTGTAATAACTTGGAATGTAAAAGCTTGTAAAATTTTTCCTGTTGTTGGTTCGGTGCATATACTCCAATTAAAAGTATTTTTTCTCCTTTAATTAAAAGTTCAATTGCTATGAATCTTCCTTGATCATCTGCTTCAATTAATTTAGCAATTAAGTCTTTTTTTAGGTATATAACTATACCATTCTTCTTCTCAGGAGCAGATGCAACAAAATGTATGCCTAACCTTGCATTTATTAAATATTTTTGATCTTTCCTTCTAATGTGAATCTCTTGTAGACAGATTACATCATTTTTAAACTGTTTCAAATAATGAAATATTTTTCTCCTCTTTTGTAGTGAATTTAGGCCATTAACATTCCAAGTCAGAAATCTAGTTGCCATTCTTGGCACCCTGAAGCTTTTGGAGCATCTGCTGGAAATCTCCATGCATTTTGATTTTTGGCCTTGCTCCTCCCACTGCTTCTGTTTTTGTAGTTTCTTGAATCATTTGGAGTTGCTGCACTCTTAATTCTTCTTGATGCTTGGCTGCCACTCGGGTCTGTCTTTGATCCTTAGGTTCTTCTATTTTTTCGAATACCTCCAAAGTTTGAGCAGTAGTCGAAAGTTGTATTAAATCTTCTTGAGTAATCAAAACTCCCCTTTGGGCCTGTGCCAACGATTCTTCCTTCTCCCCCTTTCTTGCCCCCTCTGCTTCTGTCTTCCTTCTAGCTTCTGGGGACTGTGGGCATCCAGCCTTTAGTACATTGGTGTAGAAATCTCTTGCCTTCCACACTGAGTTAAGACGATATCTTTCTCCTGAATAGTTCACCACTAGTCCAGCTGGGACCTCCCATCTGTACTGTATCTGACGGTTTCTCAGTTCTTCCACCAGAAAGCCATAATCCCTTCTGGCTCTCAACATTTTGGGGGGGATTTCTTTCAGTATTAAAACCTCCTGCACCTGCACCTGCATTTGAAGTTTATTTTTAAAAGTGACTTGTAGGATTTCGTTGCGTATTCTCCTTGTTGTAAAATAGGCGACAATGTCTCTTGGTAGATGTTTCTGTCTGGCAACCCATGAATTGACACGGTAGATTTTGTCAATTTGCCATTCAAGATTTGGTTTTTGATCTCCCATTATCTGTGCAAATGCTTCTGAAAAAATCTCTCTCAAATTCTCTTGCTTATTTTCCTTGAGGCCTCTTATTCTCAAAGCAAATTCCATATCTCTATATTGTATCATTATTACATCGGCCTCTGCTCTTTCCATCTTATTCTGAACCTCTCCCATTTTATTTTCCAAATTCTCATTAGACTGCTTAATTTCTTCCACTTTTTCATCTATTGCTTCAATATGGCCTGCGAGACCTTGGACTGCCATGACAATATCTTCTCTAATTTCCTGGTTTCAATTTTGAATGAACTCTTTAATTTGAGCCATCTCCTCAGCTACATCTCGGATTTTATCCTCAAACACCGAAGTAATTTTTTTTTTTTCTGTAACAGAGACTTGTGTTTTAAGGGCTTCCTGCAACATTTCAAGTGTTAATATTGGTGGTTCCGTTGGAACAGAGAGAGATTGCAATTTGGACGTTTGAGCTGGCGAGCATCCAGCACTTTTAGGGACAATAGTCTTTATTTGTTTTGAAGCCATTTTTAGTTTCCAATTTGAATTTATTTAGCAACCAGAACAACAAATCCACCAGATCCAAAAATTTCCAGTCTTTAAATAATATCAATCCTTTTTTTAAAAAAACACTGCTATAGTCTTTTTAGCCTTTAATCTTCTTTTCAAAGCAAGGATCTCTAATTTTAGACAGGGGCTGCCAGCGCTAAACGAAACTTTCCTTTTTAAATTTCACTTTCACGCCCCATTAAAGCTCAATCGCCATCTTGGTTTCACTTTCTCCCCTTAGTAACTCAGAAGGAAGTAATACACATTTGGAGTTAAAGTTTAGTACTTGCAAATCTGATCTCTCCTGAGTTTGCTCAGCCTGCTTCCAAATCCAATGTTTAATTCAAAGCGTTGTTTGCAGGGGTGGTCGCGGCGTCTTCTTCTGCTTAAAGCAGAAACGTTCCGGATCCGGGGTTCTGTCGGGCTTCCAGGGAGCTCTCACCCTTCGAGCCCCAGAATTGTTCCTGGGGCACTTGAGGAGCTCTACCTGCACCCGTCTGCTCTCTTCCTCCCCTTTTCCCGGGGAGAAAGTTTCCAAGCTGCTAGACAGCTGATTTGAGCTGTTCTAGCGGCTTTACACGATCGCGGGGCTGGCGCTCACAAAGGAGCATCTTTGTCACCTGCGGTGCCACCGGAGGTCCCTCAGTGTCATTGTAAGTTTGAACAGTCACTAAACAAACTGTTGTAAATCGAGAATTACCTGTATTTAATCTGTACAATTATCGTTATAATTCTGAATAGTGAAACCTGGAAAACCAGTGCTCTAGTTTCCAGGTATTGAGTGAGAAGTCAAATACAGGGCTTATTGCCTCTATAAGCAACCATGACAAGAAAACACAAAAGTCCTGGAAAGAAATCATTGAAAAATGAAGAAATTGTGAAATCTATTGGGAATCAAATCCACTGAACTATGCTTTCTAAGGTATGAAATTTGAGAAATAAAATTTCTGGAATCAAACAGCACTAATAACGACTCATGTATCAGAGTTGTTTCATACACAGAAGCCATTTCCAAATACTTGCCTTAATGGGTTGGAACAACCATTTTAAAAACATGCAAACAAAAGATTTGAAACTGAAAAAGAAAAATGGGCTGCAAAAGCTACAAAAGAACAAATAAACATAAACACCTATTTGGATGAAGCCAATTAAAATAATGAACTCTATTCAAAATAATGAACTAATTATTTTTATTTGACTATCAACAATAATTTGAGATGATCTCCTTTAAAATCTACTAAAAAAAATTTAAACAAAATTTTGCATGATGCAAATAGGGCTGCTCAATTGTGATGAAAATAATCAAAGAGACTAATCATCTCAAATAAGCCTCATAAATGCAATAACAATAGAAATGCATTATAGATTAAAAGCAAGCCACCAAAGCGAAGATCTGGTGTTAAAGTGGAAAATTAAACTGGAAAATAAAGTTCAAACATATTTCTAGTCTGCAATATTTTTTAAAAAAACTGAAAAATGGGAAAATAAAAATGAGTTTGAAAAAGCAATACAATCACTGGAGGGAAATACACCAAGATTTTTTTTGGGAGGCGGGGGGGAATTTTGGCTAAAACATTTGTCCATTTTACATTTTTGATTTATGAATCATTTCAAATATTACAGCAAGGATCCATAAAGAACCATAAACTGAACATTTCCAATCCTGAAAGACAAAACCAAAGAAACAACAACCAATATTTTTCATCCAATCCTACAACATGTAAGTTAACAAAAGTAAATTGCCAGTAACATCTACAAACAATTGAACAATTAAACATACACAAAAAGCAAAAAGGAAATTTCAAAAATCCAAACAATTGTTGATTGATAAGACAATGCTTAAAAATGCAAAAAAAACCCAGTAAAACGAATCTTTATTTAGCTTGACCTGATTACAAAAAAAAAAAAAAAAGATTTAATTCACTATTCCATAGATGAATTAAGACATGCTTGAGCATTTTTGGAATTAATTTTAAAATATAACATTTTAAAATAACACAGTCGAAAACTGGAAAATAGCATAGATGCCAGAAAAACTTGGAGAAATCAAAATTAGAAAAGGAATTTACAAGACGACTTTTTGCTCTTCATTCCTTTTTAATACAGCTCTTATTCCACTGCTGATAATTTTGAATAAAATGCCATTGGGCAATGAAATAAACAAGGACAAAAGTTTCATATTTGTTCCACATGGATGATTAGAAACTAGATGCAAAATAATCTATAGAAATACACTTTTAAAAACAATTGGGATCTTTAGTGTTGACATTAAGATGAAATTTGGAATCGATAAATTGCTATGCTGGCATTAAAAGGGGGAAATTGAGTACTCAGATGGAACGTACATACTGATTCGCCTGCAAATCAAAGCATTGGTAACGAAGGAAAGATATAATTCGGCTATTTTAGAAACAAACCATATTTTGCACACTCAAATGAAGAAGGCAATATGACAAATGAGTTAGAAAGATTCTAAAATCAAATTGAGTAAAGATAACACAGTCAAAGCCATTAATACCTGGAATCCCCCTATAATAACATACTATACAACAGATATTGTTGGTTGGACACAAGCTGAACTAATTGCTTTAGTTAGAAAGATCTGAAAATTTATGACACTACATCATGCATTACACCCAATAAGATCATTTGTATTTAACAAGGAAAATTGGTTGGTCATGGTTTGTTACAAGTGAAGTGCGGAATGAACAGTGGAGAATGAAATTGTATGTCTAAATGAATATATAAAAGAGGTGTTATTAATAAATATCTGCAAGGAAAATTATTTGAATGTGACAGAATCAACAGTGGAATACAGAACTAAACAGTTGTGAGGAAAATATGGGGCAGGAATATTAGCCATGTTTGACACCTTAAATTGAACAAAATATATAAAAGGCAGAGTAAAAATATAATAGCAAACCTCTTCATGGCCAGTGCTTTAAAGGAAATCATAACAAAACTTGGCAATGGCTTCAGATTGGATCCCTCAAGAAGGAAATGGAAGAATTAATATTTACATCACAAGAACTGGCACTACTGACAAATGCCATAAAAATGAAATATAAAGGAACTAGAAACACTAGCAAATGTAAATTATGCAAAGGGAAACATTAGATTGTTGACCACTAATAAACAGCTATGACACCATTACCCAGATAAATTATAGAAAGATATAGTTGTGTGGCAAAAATGATGCATTGGAATTTATGAAAAAAGATGGAATTGATGCCCCAGACTATTCATAGAATCATAATGTTGAAAAAATGTTCCAGAATAGCTGCCGTATGTCAGCACAAGAAAAAAATACTAGCAACATCTAGAACACAACGCACCCAAGCATCATAATATATGTGTCACTATCACATGACAGAAAAGTAGTTTAAAAGGAATTGGAAAAGTTTCTAAAATATTGAGAATTAACAACAGAGATTATAAAGTGAGTCAGCAAAAATTTCCCCATAATTACTGGAGTATTAGAAACTTCACTAAGAGAATACTACTTTAAAAGGTTCTTTAAAAATTAGAATTATTTCACTTCACAATTAGACATTATACCTTTGCTCAGAACTACATAAATATTAGAATGGTACCTGGGCTACTTAGGCTTTGGATAAAGCTTGAATTAATGCTACATTACCACCATTTGCTGAATATTCTTCAGAAGAAAATAATAATAATGGTGAAATCCCAGAGCACTTTAGTTTCTTTGTTTTCTATTACTTTGTCTATTTTGTGATCCCAGCAGTTCTTGTTTGCAGGCAAATAGTATTTCTTGCAGATAATCCAATATACCATTATTGCTACTTTGTCCTGCTGTTGTTTGTGGTGCTCTGGGACTTGAGTTGAAACAGACAAGCACATGCCACATAACACCCCAGACATAACTGTTGTTGATAAGAAGAAGAAAAAAGTCTGGATAGTGGCCATTGCAGTACTCGGAGATGTTAGAACAAAAGAAAAAGAACTGGAGAAAATCACAAAATGCAAAGACCTGCAAATAGAAGTAGAACAGCTATGGCTAAAGTAAGTCAAGATAGGAACAATAGCAATAGGTGCCTTGGGTGCAATTCCAAAACATTTGGAACACCATTTGAATGCCAGCAGCATTGACAAAATGATTCTCAGTCAATTTCAAAAGGGAGCTTTCCTTGGAACAGCTTACATCCTGCGACAATACCTTTAAACACTATCCTAGACAACATTTTCTTATCCCTGGTCCTTTGGGAAGGACTTGATGAGTGGATTAAAAATGCCAAATGCAATCTGAAATCTGGCTGATTGTGTGACCAACCATAATAATGCTGAAAGTAACCGATTACACATACACATAAATATTGATACTAGTTTAAATCACTTGTATTTCAAAACATACCGTTAATTTGAAGAAAAATATGGACCCTTATCTGCGATTGAGGATAAATTTCAGTCACCAGAAGCAAAATACATTCCTCCAATGTTGTAATTTAAGTATTTTAAAATGCTAAATTTTTAGATTTTTTTTTAGAATTGTTATCCTGCCTTTATTAATTTTTTATAAATAACTTAAGACTGTCATCATATCTAATACTTCTTCTATTTTCCCCCAACAACAACCCTGTGAGGTGGGTTGGGCTGAGAATGTCTGGCCCAAAACAGATTTTTGCCTGTTTCTAGCCTGGTGCCTTAACCACTAGACCAGTGGTTCTCAACCTTCCTAATGCCGCGACCCTTTAATACAGTTCCTCATGTTGTGGTGACCCCCAACCAGGGGTGGGTTCTAAATTTCTTTTACTACCGGTTCTGTGGGCGTGGCTTATTTTATGGGCGTGGCTTGGAGATCATGTGACTGAGTGGGCGTGGCTAGCTGGTCATGTGACCGGGTGGCCATGGCTATGTGTATAGGGACTACTCAGAGGGCTGAAAAAAAGTCATTTCTGACAGGTCCTCGCACTTTTGACTGGTCCTCACACTTATGACCATCCTCACATTTATGCCTGTGCAGCATTCTTAACAACCATGTCACTCATTTCACAACTGCTTCTCTTCAACATGGTATAAGATAGGGCAAAAAACGTAAAATGTGAGGACAGTCGTAAATTCGAGGACTGGTCAAAAGTGCGAGGACCAGTCAAAAATAACTTTTTCAGCCCTCTGAGTAGTCCCTGTGCACAAAAGGACTACCCAGAGGGCTGAAAAATGTGATTTCTGACAGGTCCTCGCACTTTTGACCGGTCTTCGCAGTTATGACTGGTCATCATTTATGCCCATTGTAGCATTCTTAACAACCATGTCACTCATTTCACAACTGCTTCTCTTCACCATGGTGACAAGATAGGGCAAAAACGTAAAATATGAGGACAGTCGTAAGTTTGAGGACTGGTCAAAAGTGCGAGGACCAGTCAAAAATAACTTTTTCAGCCCTCTGAGTAGTCCATATGCACAAAAGGACTACCCAGAGGGCTGAAAAATGTGATTTCTGACAGGTCCTCGCACTTTTGACCGGTCTTCGCACTTATGACTGGTCATCATTTATGCCCATTGTAGCATTCTTAACAACCATGTCACTCATTTCACAACTGCTTCTCTTCACCATGGTGACAAGATAGGGCAAAAACGTAAAATGTGAGGACAGTCGTAAGTTCGAGGACTGGTCAAAAGTGCGAGGACCAGTCAAAAATAACTTTTTCAGCCCTCTGAGTAGTCCATATGCATAAAAGGATACAGCAATAGAGAGGGATGAAGGAAGGGAAGGGAAATTAGAATAGGAGTGAAGGTAAGAGAGGGAGGAAGAGAGGAGGAGAAGGAGAAAGAGGAAGTAGGGAGAAGAAGAAGAGGGGGGAAAGAGAAAGTAAGTAAGAAAGAAAAGACAAAGGTGGTAGGTTTGAGGAGAAAGATTGCTGTACAATAAAAAAGATGAAAGGGAAGAAAGCCAACCCCAAACAAATATAAAGATATTAAGATAAAGAATGAATTGTTAAACTTTAAAGAATAAAAGAGAACAAATAGGAATAAATAGCAATAATTAGAAACACACATACAAACATACAACATATTTTCTTTGAACAGAGTATTTGGCCGGTCCACAAATTTAAACAGTTGTAGGAGGTTAGCAGCCACCCCTTTCCTAGAAGAATGAAATATTTTGGGAAATATTAAAAAGGCAGAATATTATATTTCCCTGGATGAGAAATGGAGAAGCATATTTTACAGACAAAGCAGCTCCCACCTTCCTGCCCCCCACCCTTTGTTAATGGGCCAGAGGCAGAAAGTCAATCCTTTGTCAAAGGACATTTGCAACACAATAGCAACAGAAACTAACACAATGGGCCCCATCAAGCCATGTGATCCTGTCCACTATTAAAACATCTTTCCAAACAGTCTCCATGTTTCCAGTGTCTTTTTCCCCACTTGGAGCAGAACCCAGAAGGATATTTCTTCCAACACAGTATTTAGTCATTTCAATTAAATTTACAATTTCTATATTTCCTTTTTACCATATTTATTTCTCAACTATTTTTTAAAAAAAACAATATTACCCTTCATCCTCATCTCTAATCTTAATCAAATTCAATTTTTCCCTTCTATTCTATATTATACCTCTTTGCATTGTCATCTATTTTTATATCCATCCTCACATTGGTTAATTATGTAATACAGTTGTTTAATGCAAATTCAACATTTTAATATAAATCAATTAGTTATATAACTATATTTTTGTATATTTATCAATATGAACATGAATATTCCAATTATTTCCATGCAATCCAATTTCTTACAAATCAATTAATTATATTTACCAATAATAATAAACCAAATAATTTCCCCCATATATTCCTCCAAACCACAACTTAACCATTTCTGCTTTCAACACAATATACAATTAATAGTATCTCAATTATTACAATTCCCTAGTTAAATAGAGCTTTTTTTCTTTTGTGTTTTAAAATCTTGATCCTCCTCTTGCCCTAAATTCCCCATTGTTTGCAGTTTTGTACCTACCTTTTTTGGTGAGGAAAAAGAAAAAGAAACCTCTCTGCCTCATTTTGTCACGTTGCAGCTAAGACCCTGCTTTCGCTTTCTCTTTTCAGTATAGCTAGGGGGAAAAAAACTTGCTCCAGGAATTTACCTCTTTGCAGCTAGCTCTTTGAAGCCCCGCGGCAAGAATTTAAAGTTTTTTTCCCTCTAGCCATCAGCTGGGACTCCGGAGCAGCAATAGATTGGGAGTGGGCGGGGTAAACGAACGGCGACCGGGCGATCCAGCAGAGGCAGAGGGTGAGTGAAGGCGGGGGGGGGAGAGAGGGCTTTGGCGACCCCTGGGAAATGGCCGTTCGACCCCCAAAGGGGTCGCGACCCCCAGGTTGAGAACCGCTGCACTAGACCAAACTGAATATTGCATATGCTCAGGATCTTCCTTTCCCACTTTTCCTGTCGAATACTATAGAAGCAGATGTGACGTGTGGAATGGAAGACAGAGAAAAGAAATGTTATCATATCTGTGCTTCATAATTTCTGTGAAAATAAGCAGACCCAAGCAAAGCCATTCAGTTAAGAACCTGCAATCACCTATTGACATCATGATCTCCCCCTCTGTCAAGTTCATTGACAAAGCATGTAGATCAACTGTCAACAATCCAGGGCACTGGAAGCAAGTAATAACGAGAAATACAGTCAGAGATGGCAAGAATGGAAGGGGAGGTGAGCGACAATGGAAAGACTTCTATTCATTTGGTTAATGAAATCAGCGACTAACCCGCACTTTGGAAATTCAGCCAGGAAACATAATCAAATCTGTATCTTGGGCTAAAAAAAAGCCTCCAGCTTCATTACTTATGCAGGGAAAGGCACAGAGCATCTGATCCCAAATGAATCTGGCAGGAGTATATTGGATCTGGACATATGGGTAAGCAGCAGATAGACTGGGATCTATGGAGTAAATGAGTTGAATTATATCAGCCAGTTTTGAAGAACCTAGCTCAAGTCACCCGGAGAATATTTTTATGGGTAGCCCCATGAACTCTATTTTGCACATCTAAGCATCAGAAGCATTTCATTTCCTGTTCAATTCTGTACCTCTTTGGGAGCAGATGCAATTTCTGTAACATGCTACAAGAAGCAAATCAAGCATGAACATGCTGGAGAAGGGGGAAAAATGACTCCAATCTTTAAATACCGTATCTCTAAAATGTAAGCCACACTCAACACAAAGAGGTGGAACTATTCTGTCACATCATCCATCTGAGTTAAAATGCATTTATTCATGTCCAGCTATTGCACTTTCATAAATAAAGATTAAACTGTATCATGTTTTTGTATTAAAAGTGTGGACTCTTTCTAGGCAAGAATATGTAACACTTGCATATAATCCAAAAATCATATGCTATCAATATTACTTCGGCTTCTACTTTGTAAATTCCACCAACATATTGAAAAAATATGCAGTAAGGAAGTAGGGAGAAATTATTCATTCTATATTTTTCCCAAGTCACCATTTATTTTTCTGAAAGTAATTAACCATATTCTTCTGATCAATAATCAAACTCAGATGTTTAATGCATAAGAAGGATTAAGCAATGAATGCAAACGCATATGTTACCTAAAAAAAAAAAAAATTCCAGCTTCCAGTTAGATGTATGCAAAAAAAAAAGGTCACAAAATTTCACTACCACAGGACAGATAAGTGGACCAGAAAGTAGATAAATCAGAAATGCTCTGGTATCCATTTATCCTAACTGTAACACTTCATATACCAAATGACATTCCACAAGATATTTCTAAATTGGGATTCAATTCCTGCATCATTTATTTTTCAGAATAAAATCCCATTACTGTAATTCCTCAAATATCTTCCAATGGTCACAGCTAGTCAACTGTATAAATACAAAGAAAATTCATGCTTTTATCCGGAAATGACTCTAGCCTTCATGGTACAAATAGGCTTAGTGTAACATTTGACAAGGATTTCTAAAATGGGATAGTAGGTGATACAGTATGGGTTTAAACAGCAAGTAAACGAATTGCTGTGGCCTCTTCGCAAAGCAAGAGCTATCTTTAGTTCTTTGTCAAGACAAAATATTTCCCACCAAAAGTTCTTAAGAATATATGTGTCGTGGTTGTTCCATGAAATATTTCCAATAGAAATATTTTTCTAAAAAGAACATCTTCATATTTCCCATATTACAGAAGTACTTATCAAATATTTACAACTGTTTTGATACTCATTTGCCTAATATCTGGCAATAATTGCTGGATATATAACCATGCATTTGCATTTTCATAAAAGTGGAAAAGCTCAGCCAAGGTATGCCTATCTCTTGGTTTGCCAGTTGCTTACTTTCTGCAGCTTATACTAATGAAAAAGCTTCTTTTACTTGTATCCTCATTCAACACTATGGTTTCATATTTTTTATTCACACAGAAAAGCAAGCAACTTCCAGCAAAACATTCAGGAGCATCAGGTTGTGTCATACAAGGTAGCAGATGAACTATGAGGGAAGAAAGCTTTGCCTATCCTTCAACAAATGAGGTTGCTTCTAAAATAATCAACATGGAAATCTTTAAAATAAATCTCTCCAGACAATTACAGTAATGTAAATAAAGATAAAAATAATTAAAACTTGCTTGACTTTGGAGATAAAAGGAAAAACAATTTTCATCTCTTTTTGCATTCTAAGCAATTCTTAATTACTTGCTTAAGACTTGGTGGGCACCATGCAATAAAATATTTGCCTTGAATACATTTTGTACTCCATACCTTTAGAGTTCTTAATTAATAGCACTAGCAGTGGAGATACCTGTGTGCTTATGTGTACAGGATTTCTCTTGGTACAATCTAGGGATTTTTCTTAGAGTTAATGTGTGTTCCTTACAAACATGTTCCAACATTATAGCCAGCAGCTTTGTGCTAAAGAGAGACCAGCACAACACTAACCCTGCAGCTCAACAATTAAGATTTAAAAAAAAAAAAACACCACATTTTTATTTAACAAGAAATTTTAAAAACAGGTTTTCAAAACTACTTGCACTAAGTAACTTTTGAATTATTGAATCCTGGTCAGCCAACCCAAGGGAATATTGTAGTAAGAAACTACCAGCTCTTATTAAATGGGACATAAGAACATCATAATCTTATTTTAAAGCAGTTTCCCATCCACTCCAACAATATAATTCTGGATATTATTTAGTATGCTGGACGTTATACTAAAATTCTGACATGCACACCCCTCACATTTTTATAGTATTTTATATAATTTAAAATTGAATGATAAAGACCTTTCTATTTCACCAAACCGGGCTGGCATAAATCTCTTCTAATTGTTCTAAATCTTTATGCTGAAGATTCTTAACCGATGAACCAAATTGGCTTAATCATCTTATATTCACATTTTATTATGTATGTTATTTTAACTGTTCACCGCCCTGAGTCCTTCGGGAGAAGGGTCGTATAAAAATTAATCAATCAATCAATCAATCAATCAATTAATTAATTAATTAATTAATTAATTAAATAAATAAATAAATAAATAAATAAATAAATAAATAAAGCCACCATCTTAAAATCCAATTTTGTATTTAGGTAACATTAACAGCTTGTTTCAAAGTTCAAACCCCAGAAGGTTCCAACGGATTGGAATTGCTAAGCAACATATCCTGAAACAATCTGTGAGAGCCTCATGGAAAAGGATGGAAAATAAACAGCATAAAATACCTACAATGTTCATGCAGCAACCTTGTTTTCCTTTAATTCCATAAACAGAACCTGGAATTAAAGTTTTGGCAGCTTAGACATACCAATGCACCAATATTTTTTCACTAATGAAACAATCATAAAAACATTGATTCAGATGTAAACCCATTAAGCTCAGTGAGACATCAGGTAACTGTGGTTATTGCAACATTCAGATACAACTTGGGTTCTGGGTGATCCATGACTCTGGCTCAACTCAATAAGCTGTTTTACTGCTCATACCAAATGCCTGCTTAATCCTGCCTTTTGTTGCCACAAAATTCAGCTACATTCCCACAAGCAGAACATCACTTACATCCTCATGCTTCATTGTCTTGTGACATTTTCTACAAAGCAGTCAATTCCTCCCTTTACAGCTATGCACTCTATAAATAAATTAATTTGCTAGTCCTGATCTTCCCATATTTTAATTTCACAGATTGAACTTCTTTTACATTAAAGGTAAAGGTAAAGGTTCCCCTCGCATATACTGTATGTGCTAATCATTCCCGACTCTAAGAGGCGGTGCTCGTCTCCGTTTCAAAGCTGAAGAGCCAGTGCTGTCCAAAGATGTCCCCGTGGTCATGTGGCCAGCATGACTAAACACCAAAGGCGCACAGAATGCTGTTACCTTCCCACCAAAGGTGGCCCCTATTTTTCTACTTGCACTTTTTTATGTGCTTTCGAACTGCGAGGTTGGCAGACGCTGGGACAAGTAATGGGAGCTCACCCCGTTACACGGCACTAGGGATTCGAACCACTGAACTGCCGACCTTTCGATCAACAAGCTCAGCATCTTAGCCACTGAGCCACCACGTACCTTTCTTTTACATTACTGCATATCTTTTGCTCACTGTGAAGTTACTCCAGCTTCTTAATCCTTTTGCTTATTGTTCTTTATATTTTATGGCAGCTAGGGAACCAACAATTTATTTTTGAGCAAGAGAAAATAGTTTCTAAGGTATTTCTTTGATGAAGAATCATCACAAATTGTGACAACTTCTTAGAACTTTTGTTTTTCTGTTTAATAAAATCAATTTCCCCACACATTCCTTTTTGCTTGGCTCTGATTCATCTCATACCGCTATTTTCTTTAGGTTCTCAATTGCAGCAAAAGAAAGATTCAACCCTTGTCTTGAAAGACAGAGGAGTCTGAGCTGAAAGAAAAGAGTATCTGCTAATTGAAATGTAACATAAACATTGCAAAAAACAATAATAATCCATCCATAATAGCTAAGCTCCATAACTATTTAAATAAAACAACCAAGTCTTGTGACACCTCAGAGACTTAGTGATTGTCTCAGTTGGTAGATCTTTGTGGAGACTATGCCACTTTATCAGTGCAGATTTGAGAAATGTGGAGAAGAATGGCAGGAGGGGAAAATAAAAGAAGAGGTGAGAAAGAGTGAAAAGTATGACAGACCAACATTTTAACCACCTTACATGTGTTAACAGTACCTCAAGAAAAGAAGGCCTCTGTTATGGCTAGCTACTCTTTTATTAATGACCATCATCAACAGGACAATTTTGAATACTTCTGTAATATTTCATGAATTTGATAATGCAGACTGTGATCCACAAAAACTTATGCAATAATAATTGGCTGTAAGGTTCCAGAAAACTCTTCGTTGTTTTCTGTTAGTGAGAGTTTAAAGTCTCATTTTTATTTGCCTCCCTGGAAACAAAGATAGATTGATTTTAAAAAATGAAAGGGAATAAAAAGAATCAAAACACCGTTGTTTTGTCCTTTATATATATATATTTTTAAAAAATTGCAGGAAGTGGGTTAAAATTAAAACTTTGTGCAAACACCAAGAACAATAGTACACTTATAAAACCGTATCAAGAATAAATGACACTTCTGTACAGCACTGCGTATATGTGCATATGTGTACACCTGCAAACACACATCCATTATAAAAGCAAAGAGGAAAAGCTGGATTTTCATGTTGTTTCTGATTCTGCAATGAAATGAAAAAAATAGTCATAAAGTAGGCCGCCTATTTGTCCAGCAAACAAACAGATTGCCTTGTTTTAGGATCCGTACTTAATTTGCAAGTCAACGGAATAGAAGGAGATTCTAAATGATATACAAAGTTACACTTGATTTAGCCACAATCAGATACAGAAGCAATACACTATTCTTCTCCATGTACTTTTTAATTCAGTTGAAATGTCACACCAAGCCCCAAAAAGCTTAATCATTCACATGAAATCAGAATTTTTGAAGAAGTATATGCTTGTGGATTCGGACAAACTATATTAAATTATGATCTACAAAATACTTCATTGGTTTGCCCTGGAACACAGCTAAAACTGATGGTGTTGATCAGCTGAGAAATGAAAACCAACAAACGAGTTAGGTGAGTGAGTAATCACTAGCTACCTACAAGTTTTAACTATAATTATTTTATTTTATATTTGTTCTATGGACACTTCAAACCATGGACTGATGTGGCAGCTGGAGTTGACTGTCATCTAAAAATAGAGTTTCTAGGATCTTACAACAGTCACAAACAGTTACGAGGGATCTTTCTGGAATGTTCTTACCATTTCCAGGCTTTGCAATCCCATTCAGTGTATATTTATACCTAGGACCAATATGCTAAAGACCTTTAAATACTTCATCTTTATAACTACTGATAAACTGAATAAAAACATCCTTACTAATTGTAGCCATGTGTTTTATGTAACTTTCAGCCTTCAGTAAAATACGCTGCTCCTCAGAGACAGAAGGCTACAACAGTTAATTCTTCAGGGTATTGGATTCTCAGGAGAAGGCAAAATGTGCCTAGAGAAGCAAACTAATGCTTTGTTCCTCTGGGAAACAAGTTCTTTTGTTCACATTCATTTATTTAAATTAATCTGCCTGGCAGACCCCAAAAACACCCTACAAAATTGTCTTAGAAAAGACAAACGAAAAAAAATGGAATGCTTTTGAATTACTTTAAAGTAAGACATTGTTTGATAAGCATATGTTATTTGTACTTATTATCTACAGATGACAAATTAAAAAAAAGGTTATATTCGGAACTGGAAATTTAATCAATGTTCCTAATTAGTAGTAACAAAACATTGTGGATGGGGGAGGAAGAAAATAAAGCAGCACAAATCACCAATGGACTGAAATAGTTATTGTGAAAGCCCAATGTTTAATTTTTTTGACATAGAGCACCCTGTCCTTGAATGGCTGGGTGGACTGGACATTAACATTTGAACTATTATAAATCCATGTATTTAGCATATGCTAAATAAATAAAAACTGTGAACTCCTGTGTTGATAGGTATCCGCATCTTTTAGGACTATTTTAGTATGTGTGAACAAAGGTAAGAGGTTCTGTTTCATCAATAATGCCTTTTTAAGATGTGTTCCCATCATGGGCGTATTTGCTTCTACCATTAATGTTTATCTTTCGTAAAACATATTAGTAATAGCTTTGAAAAATTCCACAATTTAGTGGAGAGAGTGCTAAAAAGGTAATGTTACCTATACTGGGTTGCTTGTCAGATCTCAGTTCTACCAATCTGCAGTTGATGGGCAAAGGGGAAGGAAGGAGCCAGACAAAAGGCCAGGTTATCTGCGAGATAACCTGTCCCTAGGGACAGCTACCTGATTTAGCAGATAGAGTGGGCACATTGCTAGTCGCTTCCCTTAAACATTACCAGCTTATGGGAAAGGGCGTTGTCTTACCTGAACGCCCGTTCTGGGGACCGATGTGACAGCGGTCAGGAGAGGGTTAACTACCCTGATCTGGCAGAGATCGAGTCAGGAAGTTAAGCTCCTCCTCCTGCTGCTCCCTCCAGCTTTCGGACGAGGAATGTGAAGTGATGTCCTGACGACGCACTAGCCATCTGAAAGACAAACAAACAAACAACAGGAGTGCTCCTAGCCGAGACGGACCGGCGGAAGAAAGAAAAAGGGGGCGGGGCTGACCGCTGTCACATCGGTCCCCAGAACGGGCGTTCAGGTAAGACAACGCCCTTTCTAGGGAAGCGATTGTGACAGCGGTCAGGAGAGGGACGTGCCAAAGCCCGTGACCTAATGGGAGGGACCCGCCCGGGACGTGGAGGCCTGGTCCGCGCAGACCTGTTGAAGAACCCGGCGACCAAAAGCCGCCTCCGCCGATGCAAAACTATCTATTCGGTAATGGCGGATAAAGGGCGTGGGGGACGCCCACGTTGCGGCCCGGCATATCTCAAGGAGAGGGGCCTGGGTGGCCCACGCTGCCGAGGTAGCCGCACTGCGTGTGGAATGAGCAGTGATGCGGCGAGGAGTAGGAAGAGACAGTGCCTCATAGGAAGAGGCAATAGTGGCGCGAAGCCAACGACCCACTGTGTGAGAGGAAACCTTTAGACCCAAGGTGGAAGGCTGAAAGGAGACAAAAAGGGCCTCCGACCTACGGAAAGAGGACGTTCGGTGAATATAAATGCGTAGGGCCCGTCGAACGTCCAGAGAATGCCAAACCCGTTCCCGTGGGTGGGACGGGCGCGGGCAAAAATCCGGGAGAACGAGTTCCTGGGATCGATGGAACAGGGAATTAACCTTAGGGAGAAACGTGGGGTCTAAACGAAGGACCACCCTGTCGGAGTGAAAGGTGCAAAGGTCAGCTCTCGTGGAGAGGGCTGCTAGTTCCGAAATCCGCCTAGCGGAAGTAATGGCAACCAAGAAGGACACCTTATAGGATAGGAACCGCAGACCTACGGTACGAAGAGGTTCAAAGGGTGGCCGTGTGAGGGCATCTAGCACCTTTGGGAGATCCCAGGTGGGGTAACGACGTACGGGCGGAGGACGGGAGTTGGAAGCACCTCTAAGGAACAGCTTTATTAGAGGGCGATGGGCCAGGGAGTGACGGGAACCCAAACAGAGAATAGAGGATAAAGCGGCTACTTGCCTGCGTAAGGTGTTGGGGGAGAGCCCCGCGTCCAACCCTCGTTGAAGAAAAACGAGTACCTGTTCCGTGGAAGCCAGTTTCGGATCCAGCCCTTTTGAGTCACACCACCCCGCGAAGGATCGCCATGTAGCGCCGTAGATGCGTATTGTGGCCGGGCGTCGAGCCCCCAGGATGGTGTCGACCACGTCGGTGGGAAGATGAAATTCCGTCAGGAGCTGGCGCTCAACCGCCAGGCGGTTAGCTGGAGCCAGGCCGCGTCCGGGTGGAGGAGTGCGCCCTGCCGGAGGATGACGTCGGCGAGAGGTAGACGCCAGGGAGGATAGACCGACAGAGCCTGGAGGTCGGCAAACCACGGCCGACGTGGCCAATAGGGAGCGACGAGGATCAGGTCCGCATGCTCCTCCAGGAGTTTCCGGACGACCCTGGACAGGAGAGGAAGGGGGGGAAAGGCATAGAGGAGGCCCTTGGGCCACCTGCTCAGGAGAGCGTCCGTGGATTCCGCCATCGGGTCCGGAAACCTGGAGAAGAAGCGATCCGTCTGCCGGTTGTCCTTCGTCGCAAACAAGTCTACAACGGGAACCCCGAACCGTTGCGTGATCCTCCGGAACAGGGCCGGGTCGAGCTGCCATTCGCCGTGGTCCACCATCGACCGGCTCAGCCAATCTGCCTGGGTGTTGCTCAGGCCTGAAATGTGGGAGGCCCGGAGGGACCTCAGGTTGGCCTCCGCCCAGGCTCCCAGTCGTTCCGCCTCCTCCATCAGGGGGCAAGACCGTGTTCCCCCCAGGCGGTTGACATGGGCCTTGGCGGCCACGTTGTCCGTCCGGACAATGACATGCTTGTCCCTTACCACCTCCCTGAACACCCGGAGGGCCAGGTGGATGGCTCGGAGCTCTAGCCAGTTTATGTTGTGGCCTTTGTCCTCTGGAGACCAAAGCCCTTGGGCTAGGCGGGACTGGATGTGGGCCCCCCAGCCAGAGAGGCTGGCATCTGTAGTTAGAATGACTGGGTCGGGCTCCCTGAATTCCCTCCCCTTGTATAGGGCCCCGGAAGACCACCAGTGGAGGGACTGAATGACAGAAGAGTTAAGGTGAACAATCATGTTGGAGGCCGAATTCCGGGACTTCTGATACGGGAGAAGAAACCACTGCAGGGCCCTGCAGTGGAGACGGGCCCACGGCACGATGCCAATGCATGAAACCATCTTTCCCAGGAGTTTGGAGAGGATTGCCAGGGAAACCGGGGTTCCCTGAGCAACGGAGCTGACCAGAGACCGCAGGCTGGACAGCCGCTCCTCGGAAAGGTAGACCCTACCCTCGACCGTATCAATGATAGCCCCGAGGTGTTGGATGCGCGTCGTAGGTACCAAGTGGCTCTTGGTCCGATTGATGGAGAAACCGTGAGCCTCCAGGACCTGGAGGGTGGTGTCCAGATCCTGACGTGCCCGCGCCTCCGAACTCGAAAGTATGAGAAGGTCGTCTAGGTAACATTGGATCCGAATTGGTCGAGTTCGAAGGTGCGCCGCAAGTGCGGCCATTAATTTGGTAAAGACCCGGGGGGCCGATGAGAGGCCGAATGGGAGGGCACGGTACTGGTAATGACGGCCCGCATGACAAAACCGGAGAAATTTGACATACGCCGGATGAATGGGAACATGTAGGTAGGCCTCCGTCAGGTCAACTGACGTGAGGAAGTCCCTAACCCTAATGCCTTCCAGGATGGAAGAGAGGGACTGCATCTTGAACCGCCGGTAGGGGACCCAGCGGTTCAAGGACTTGAGGTCCAGAATGGCTCTCCAGCCCCCCGAGGATTTCTGAACGACGAACAGGCGGGAGTAAAAACCCTGTCCGTGCTGCTCCTGTGGCACCAGCTCGATGGCCCGGATATCAAGGAGGTGTTTGACGGCCGAGGCCAGAAGGAGCCGTTTCCGCCGATCCCGGGAAAGGGGGCATCGGAGAAACCTGTCGGGGGGAGTGGAGAGAAATTCTAGGGAGAGGCCCCACCTAACCGTCTCCCGGACCCAAGCGTCCGAAGATGAAACCTCCCATTGGCTGGCAAAGAGAGCCAGGCGGCCCCCAATGGGAGGGTTGGACGTGCAGTTAACGGGACCTGCGGAAGGGCCGCCCGCGGCCCCCGCGGGGCTGGCGTCTGGAGAATCCCCTCTGAGATTGGAATCCCTGACGGTCAGGGGGCCGAGATTGTGGAGGGAATGCCCTGGGGGACCGCCCCCCCGGGAAGGGACTGTCAAAGGGGCGAAAGGAACGCCGGTACTCGGATCTTCTAGAGACACTGGGAAGGATACGTTTCTTGTCCCTTGTTTCTATCAAGAGAGGTTCCAACGGGGCCCCGAAGAGGGAGGGGCCCTCAAAAGGGGACGAGGCAAGGCGCCATTTTGATCTGGCATCTGCTTGCCAATTGCAGAGCCAGAGAAGGCGCCGGGCAGTAACAGAGGCACCAATTGCTTTCGCCGTAAAGCGAGACGCATTGAGCGTCGCGTCCGCAGAGAACTCCAAAGCGGCCAAGATCTTGTTGAGATCTTGATGGGTCCTGGTATCCGACACTGGGAGCCTATCCTGCAGTTGTCGGATCCATAGAATAGATGCCCTACTAAAGAAGGATGAAGCCATGGCAGATTTAGCTGCCCAGGCCGAGGCCAGATGGGATTTCACCAGAGACTGCTCAAGCCGTTTATCCTCCGGACGGAGGTTGTCCTCAGGGGGACCCGTAACATTAGCCTGGGCCGTAAGGGCCGCTACTGGAGGATCAACTGTGGGAATTTGCAGAAGTGATGACAATTCCGGGGCCAGATTATAGAAGCGCCGGTCAAGCTGATTGGGATTAGGCCCCGATGAAGGAGCCGACCATTGCTTCTTTAATACATCTTTAAATAGTCTGGGCCCTGGTATCTCTTCAGTCTCGATTTCTGGAACCTCAAAGAGGGGCAAAGGAGTCCCTGAGTCGCCCCCTGAAGGGGAAGGGGCAGGAGGATTCCCCAGGCGGGTGATCAGTTTGGCTTTGTGCAATAATGACCTGAAAAGCTGTGGCTTAAACAGTCCAATGAAGGACGGCTGATCAGGTGCTAAGTCCTCATCCTCGGACAGATCCCTGTCCCTACCATCATCCGCAGTAACGGATGGGTGCACCGAAGGAGCCCCAGACTGGGTATAGGCACCCGCTGAAGGATGGGCCTCCTCTAAGAGGGAACCCTCTAAGTCAGCCCGAGAGCAGTCAGAACCCCCCACCCAGGAGGAGGTTCTGCGCTGAAGTTCGGCCTGTACCCCTTTTTGAATGGCAGCTTGAAAGAAATTAAGGAATTCTGGAGTTAAATTTAAGCCAGCAGGAAAAAAACTTTCCACGGGATTAGGAGCAGCCCTGGGGGTGGAAGAGGCCGCTGCCTGTCCCTGGGTTGGAGGCGATTCCGACTGGGGTCCAAAAAGGGCCTCACAAACGTCCTCTTGAAGAGGAGGGGGAGAGAGGTCCCCATCAGGAGATAGGGGCTGCAAGGCCTGAGGTTGCTCCCCAGATGTCTCGGGTGGAAGAGCAGAGGAAAGATGGGAAGCCAGAGGAGGTTGAGGGGGGGCAGACCCAGGGAGAGCCGGAGCGTCTCTAATTGAGGCCTCCCTCATGGCCTTCTGGATAGACCGCTCAATTGCCTGATGAAGGCGTAGTTCCTCTTTGGCCTTGTCAGCTGCCTTTTTATCCTCCTTGGAGGAATGAGTCTTTTTTGCCCTCTTGGAAGGTGCGGCCGAAGAAGGCCCGGCTTCAGGGTCCTCAGAGGCCTGGCGTTTGGATGATTTGGAAGTACGAGACGCCATTTTGGAAGGGAAGGCCTCAATTGGCCACGAGGCAGCAGCAAAAATGGCGGCAGGAGGGGCGCTTTAAGGGCGGCTAATACAAGCCTCGCCAACTACTGTCCCAGTTAATAGAAGGGGAAAAAACCTCCCGTTAAGCCCCAATCCAGTGTGAGCCAGGTACTATACCGCCTTCTTCACTCCAGGAAACAGTCCGATCAGGAGCTGTCAATCACCCTCGCGCCGAGCGCAGACGGGTCTCCCAGGCGGCTTTAAGTTTGAACGTGGGAGTGAGGCTGCAACTGAAGAGGCGGCTGAAACAGCGGCAGAGGGATTACTCAGCCGCGAGGTGCCTTCGGAAGCGGAGAAAGCCCCGCTCGCCGGAATTCAAACCGCCGATAGGTTTTTCAGCCGCCGAGCAGCCAGGGAACTGCAACTCTAGAAGGAGTTCCCCTCGGCGGGTTTGGGCGTGAGCCGTACGCGCCGGTAAAGGGAGAGGCGCGATAACAGCCTCAATCCCAGAGGACCGCAAGCGGCCCCAGCAGGAAGAGACAAGAAGCCTCTCCTGCTGACTGCACCTCAAATAATTATTCCTCAAGTAATAAAGACACTCGATCAGGAGAATTGGCTAAGTGCGTCCGATCCGCACAGATCGAGTCAGAAAGCTGGAGGGAGCAGCAGGAGGAGGAGCTTAACTTCCTGACTCGATCTCTGCCAGATCAGGGTAGTTAACCCTCTCCTGACCGCTGTCACAATCGCTTCCCTAGAACTAGGAAGTGTGCCTTTTCTGTGACAGCTCCTGCCCTATACTAGTGTATATTTTTCCCCATGAAGTTCGACAGGACCTTACTTGCCCAGCCTTCCAAAAAACACAAGGCTTGGCTTTTCCCCCCCAAGGACTGGGATACGGTAAGGTAGATAAGCAATTTAACGAGGGATGGAATGTAGAAACCTAACTTTGGTGCCAGATTTTAATTTCATGTTTTAGTAAACATATGTGTTACTTTGCCTTATTACTGATGTTTTAATTGTTGATTGTGAGCCACCCAGAATTTGATATGTTAAGTGGCTGTATAAATGTTTTAAACAAGAAAACATAAATGGCTTATTTCCAAGGATTTTAAAGTGTGTTCTCATGACTACTGGAGAGATAGGAACCTAATAATATGAACTTCTTAAATCCAAAAATCTTATTTTTCATACTAATATTATATAGAACTAAGAGCATACTGTATAAATATCTTTCTCTCTCTCTTTCTCTTTGTAACTCAAAAGCATAATTATGGGTAGATAGATATGTCAGCAGATGGAATGGCAAGCTGCTGCAATGATACATTTATGCAACTTGTAGACAGTCTGTTGCCAAATAAGCATAATAATAATAAAAGTTAAGAATTAAATTCCACAGGTCATTTAGAAATCTTAAAAAAATATAACCTCTTCCCTTCTCAGTTAAAAACATTTCCTTCTTTTAAACACTACTCCAGGCCACTACATTCCAAGTTAAAAGCTTATTATAGATAATTCACAGAAGGTCACATTACAAAAACAAAACTTTGTAAAGCTTGTGGGTCTATATATTCTTCTGTAACCTCACTGGTGCAGCAAAGGATGAGTCTACATTAAGCTTGAGATTCATACAAGTTGGTTGACATCATGATTTTTCACCGTATCTGAGTCAGCTCACCTTGCTCTTTCCTCTTGTATATAAATTCTTTAACAACATTTCATCACGTGTTATGTCATCATTAATTATGAATAGCATTTAACCTTCAAACCAAAGTTGGAAATCAAAGTAAAGTGGATCTCCAACTTTGGATTTGGAAGGCAGCACTAAATATGGATTGGAACATCATATGCCAGGACTACACCACAATGAAGAGAAACTGCTCATAACTCTTCCATTACCTTTTCACAGATAGTCCACAGAACCCTAAATGTATGTGCTTAAACCAACCAGAGCAAAAACATCCATAAAAACCTAACAACTTCAGTACCAAAAATATAATCATGAAGTACTGGGAAAAAAAGCAGACACGCCAATGGCCCATCTGATGGGAAGAAAAAATACATCATTTTTCCTCACCATAAACATGCAGAAATCAGTCTGATTTTGATCTTGGAAAATTCATCCCAGACTGCAATCCTATTCAGATTGACTTGGAAGTAAGCTCTTCTGAATGTCCTGGATATTGCTTCCACATAAGGTAAAAATAAAATCTCCCCCAGGTCAACCTCAACAGCATGAAAGTAGTTTGCCAGTCTTGTTCTGAAATATTTTTCTGCTTCCTCCAGCCCTATCCTCAAAGTATCTCAGCTCAATCCCACCCTTAGCCTTTCTGAGATCAGAACTGCCACCTGCATTACTTCCAAATAAGTGAGAACAAAATTGTGTTATAGAAATGAAAAAAAAGGTTGTTTGGCAAATGTATCTCCATTCAGGCACAACATTGGCAGATTGGTTACCATCTGTTTTGCGGATGTTTTTACATCGTATTTTACTGTCATTTAAATTAATCTGTTTTGTATTTTGTTCTTTTTATTGATAGCTATCTTGAGCATGGGCATGCAGAAAAAAGAGCAAATTTAATTGAAAACATTATGGTTCTGAGACATTTTGGTAGCTGTAGCATTTACTCTTTGACATTCATCTCTGCAATGCTGCAGATCCCTATATAAATGTTTTAATCTAATTCAATTATAATCCATTATGTATATCTTCTTACAGAAATCACAAGGGCTGGAAAAACATGGGAATGAGGAGTATTTACAGTTATTGAACCAAAGAGGTTTCATAACACCTTCCTTATCCTTCTGTCTATAAAAATCAAAATGAATCTAAAGAAGTGGAATTCTGCAGTGCAAACATTGTGCCCCTGTTCCTGGAACTAGCACTCAGTCTAACTTCTGAACAAGGGGAAAATCATTTGTACACTTTGCACAGGTAACAACTGAACGTTTGAAACAGTGATGTTACTGTCCTTAGAAATACATACATCCTTGAAAAATCTACCAAAGTAATGACAGGTTTTTGCCTTGTTCGGTGTTTACAGACTTTTAATTACTTAGCAGTCATGCAATTAATCTTTCCAGCAGAATCACAGCTGTTAGCTGATGATGGGAAAGCTGCAGTCAAGATCAGACAGGGGCACGAGAATAGCTGGTCATAGGAACTATCCAAAGGATTCAACAACATTAGGACTGCAACCCAAGTACATGAAAATAAACCTTGAACAAGCCTTACACTGTATTGTTAAGTTTCAAGCCAGCCAATTACTTCCCCGCAGCACAGGCCCTTGTGCTTGTCAGCACAAATTAATCACATCATACTTTTTTCAATATACAATGCCTTTTCAGTATTCAACTTGAGCTTCAAAGTTACTTCTTTCATGAGGTGTACCAAATCATACACTTTATATCACAAAGGACATCGCAAATAGTTTGCTTGCAAAATATATCCTGGCTATTTTTTAACCCAGGAGACCAGAGTGATGCATAACCTATTACAGTATGACTAAAAATAACTAATTTGAAATCTAATATGACTTAAAGTCAGCTATTCTAGAGTTTATTTCTAAGATATGAGCCCTTAGGATTTGCCTTGAATCATTTTTCCTCTGTTATCTAAAAACTCACTTAACTTTGAAACCATCTATCCTGTTTCTCAGATTTATGTAAAACAACTCACACTTTCTCTTTATTTCAGTAAATTTTGCAGAAACATTCTCAACATTCATAACCAGTATTAATTTAATGTACATAACTGTACACAGTGACATCCATATTTTTGGGAGGAGAGGGCACAGATAGCCAATTCCAGACAGAATGTAGACCGAAATATTTTGCAGCACCAAACTGGTACCTGCAAGAAAAGCCATGGAGGAGGTAGCAACAATTCCCACAAACTGCTTATTTAATCCATTCGTCTGCTGATTTGCAAACCTGTGCAAGTTTGAATAGTCTTTTCATTCCCATGCACCTTATCCAGATTTAATAAACAAACAACTAAATTCCTTTCTGTCCACCAAACCACTGAGGGAAATGAATTAATTTCTCTCTCTCATAATTGTTTGGTGGATCTCTAGTGCATTTCAAAATCCATTTTACCAGAAAAGACAATCAAGTCAGTTTTATAATCTCCATATCAGTTTAACTTTCTTGACAGAAAACAATCATGACTTGATTTCTTTGCTTATATAAGTGGCAATGCACCTTCCTCTAGCAACATCCTAGAAATAAAATCATGTTCCACATGTCTGAAGCATATTGGTAGTGCACAAATGTCATTTTCCAAAAATGAATAGAAAGCAGCATGAGGAGGAAAGAAATACCATGAATCCTGTATTCTGTGTGAGAGGCAATTGTCACACATACTGTAATACCCATTCTGATCAGGCCACAGTTCCTATACTGAATAGTGGTCTCTAAATGCTTCAAGAAAATTGGGGGAAAAAAATTGCAACAGGAAAAGCCTGATCCACTCCCTAAATTTATTTATTTATTTATTTATTTATTTTATTAAATTTCTATACCGCCCTACTCCCGAAGGACTCAGGGCGGTGAACAGCCACAATATAAAACACATAAATACAAAAGTTTAAAATAGAATAAAAACGAATTAAATAATTTGGCTGAGACAAATTTAAAATACCCCATCATTTAAAAACAAATTAAAATTTACATTTAAAAAGGGGAGAAGATTTAGGTCAGGCCAGCTTGATGAAATAAAAAAGTCTTAAGCGCGCAACGGAAGGTGCGCAGATCCAGGATCCTCCGTATCTCCGGGGGAGCTCGTTCCAGATCATAGGTGCCCCCACAGAGAAGGCTCTCCCCCTGGGGGCCACAGTCAACATTGTTTGGCCGACGGCACCCAGAGGAGCCCCTCTCTATGGGAACGTACTGGCCGGTGGAAGGCTATTGGTGGTAGCAGGCGGTCCCGTAGATAACCAGGTCCTAAGCCATGGAGCGCTTTAAAGGTGATAAGCAAAACCTTGAAGCACACTCGGAAGACCACCGGGAGCCAGTGCAGCTCACGCAGGAGAGGTGTTACATGGGAACTCCACGTCGCTCCCATAACCACCCGCGCGGCCGCACTCTGCGCCAGTTGGAGCCTCCGAGTGCACCTCAAGGGGAACCCATGTAGAGAGCGTTACAATAGTCCAGACGAGAGGTGATGAGGGCATGAGTGACTGTGCGTAGGGAGTCCCGATCTAGAAAGGGACGCAACTGGCAGATCAGGTGAACCTGATGAAAAATCCTCCTGGTCACGGCCATCAAGTGTTCTTCTAAAGACAGCCGTGAATCCAGGAGGACACCCAAGTTGCAAGCCCTTTCCGTGGGGGCCAATGATTCACCCCCAATAGTCAGCGATGGCACCAGCTGACTATATCGGAACGTCAGAAACCACAACCACTCGGTCTTGGATGGGTTGAGTCTGAGCCTGTTTCTCCCCATCCAGATCCGTACAGCCTCCAGGCACTGGGACATCACTTCAAGGGCATCGTTGGGGTGGTCCGGGGTGGAGATGTACAGCTGGGTGTCACCCGCATGCTGATGGTACCCCGAAACCACGGATGATCTCGCCCAGTGGCTTTACATAAATGTTGAATAAAAGGGGCAAGAGGACCGATCCCTGTGGCACCCCACATATGAGGGGCCTCGGGGTCGATCTCTGCCCCCCCGTCAACACAGACTGCGACTGGTTGGAGAGAAAGGAGGAGAACCACCATAGTACGGTGCCTCCCACCCCCAACTCTTGCAACCGGTGCAGCATGATACCATGGTCGATGGAATCAAAAGCCGCTGAGAGATCTAACAGGACCAGGACAGAGGAGCAACCCCTGTCCCGAGCCCTCCAGAGATCATCAACCAACACGACCAATGCCGTTTCCGTGCTGTACCCAGGCCTGAAACCCGAACTGGAATGGATCCAGATACGTTTCCTCCAGGTACTGGGGAAGCTGTCACGCAACCACACTCTCAACAACCTTCGCCACTAAGCAAAGGTTGGAGACTGGATGATAATTAGCCAATACTTCCAGGTCCAGGGAAGGCTTCTTGAGGAGAGGCCTGACCACTGCCTCCTTCAAGGCGCCGGGGAAGACACCCTCACCCAATGTAAATACTTGTAAGTTTCTGAAGAAAAACAATACAGTATTTATTAAGCCTGTGTTCTCCCAATATCTTCAATTAAAGCGTAACATCAAGTCTAGAAATCAACATTTACAGTTTCATTCTTTGAATTAAACAAAACTCCCCTATCCCCATATCACCCAAGAAGAGACTCCATTGGCTTTCTATTCATTTTTACAGCAACCAACTTAGATTCTTAAGATTAAATCAGAAGTGTCAAAAGTAAGATTGATACCCAGTTATTTATATGCCATAATAGGGATATGGCAGAGTTTGGCCAAAGTATGTTCCTAAACTATCTATTAATATTATTTGATCTGGGTGCTAATAGTGTTGTCATAACTGTTACTTTTATTTAGCTAATAATATCTCAATTATTTGTTAGGTTTTTTAAAAAATGACTTATGAACCAGGTGTCATAAAATTACCCCAAGAGTTAATGGTGGTTGATTATTAATTTTCTCCCTTTATTTCTCTTTCCTACTAAAATTTATTTTATTTATTTATTTATTTATTGGTTCAATTTATATGCCGCCCTTCTCCAGAGACTCAGGGCGGCTTACAATGTGTTAAGCAATAGCCTTCATACTTAGCCCTACTAAGCAGGTAGGGCTTTCGGCCCCCCCTAAGCAGTGTTCTTTTTATACAAAGTCAGCTTATTGCCCCCACAATCCGGGTCCTCATTTTACCTACCTCAGAAGGATGGAAGGCTGAGTCAACCTTGAGCCTGGTGAGATTTGAACTTGCAGTAATTGCAGGCAGCTGGCAGCTAAGTGCTACTTAACAGCACTTTAGTCCACTGCACCACCAAGGCTCCTTAATAATTAAAATTATTAATTTGCTGAGACCTTCCCCAATCTAGTGTTACTTATCTATGCATGTACATTATCAGGAGAATTCAAGAAGTTGTAGTCCAATTAAAAAAAAAGGAGGTCAATTTAAGGAAAGCCATTTTATTACAAAGAATAACAATTTAACGAATACTTTGTATTAAATTATTTTCCAAAGCTTTTTTTCCTGCTGTTTATTGTTAGTATCAATAATAATCAGAGAGAGAAAAAATCCACTCAACACATTTTTTAACACTAGATGTTAGTCCATCTATTCTTCCAACATGACTACATGCAGAAGATTGATGAAATTATTATCAATGTAACCAACAGAAATTCGTCTGTCAGCAGCCCCTTTTCTCTTTATCACAGCAATTCCTAACCACAACTGTAGCCATAGATCCCACAAACACTTATCAAGAAACAGCAGAGGCAACATGCATGCAGAAGCAAGCATCTATCCTGACTAAGCTTACAAAACTTCTTTTGGAATTAAGGAAAAAAAAAGGTCTTCAGAAATATTTTCATATTTTTGGCTTGTGTATGTGGGGTGGCGTGGGGAGAGAGATTGGTAAGAAAGTCTCACCTGCATTAATTGATCACAATAGTCATGTTATTTATTTACTGTTTGTTTGTTTGTTTTGCTGCTCATCTCAATGATGCAGCTTACCATACAATAAAAAGTGTAAAAAAGATCATAAAAAGCAATTATAATAGAAAGCTAAAAACCAAGAAGATGGATGATCTTCTCTCCCTCTCTCTCGTCAACCAACCCCTCAACCAGCACTCTCTTACCAGGAGTCCATGACAGCTGGCAGAGCCAAGTTTTCAGGCTTTTCCAGAAGACTCTTCTCTTGGATTCCGTCAGGCAAAATTCTTCTGCTGGAGCGAGTGGGGTGAGACAGCTCACAATTACAATTTCGCAGATAGCCTAAGTACCATTATCAATAGGGAAAATAGGGTTCTGTGGACTACAGGACTGGCCTGAAGAGAAGCTTAATAAAAATCTGAACAATTTCACCACATCTGGAATATTGGCTAACAACTAGAGAAAGAAATTAGAGCCAGAATGGAAGAGAACTTCTTAACAGAAGTTACCTTTATATATACTGAAAGCTCAGTTCTTCAGACCCCCAATCTCTCTACCTAAACCAGTACAATTTATACTCAAGAGGCTTGGAAGAATGCTGAACACTGTAAAAGTGTGAAAAGTGCATAAACTCTTTGGAAAAAATAAAACCTAAGCAGACTAAGGAGGGAGGAAGAAGCCCAATCCTAAGCGAATAGAGCAGATCAAATACGGGGAAAACAGTGCAAGATTTGAAGTTACCCCTTGTTTAATATTCATAGGTGTTTTACAAATGAATGTTATTGGTTATACGTGAAAAGGCATAACTCAAAACAAACCAAAATATATTAAGAAAAACCACCAGAACAATAGCTAGAATACCTAAGAGCAAGAAAGAATGTTTTAAATCAGCTAAGTGAAACATATTTTGCATCCCTTGTGAAAAGGAAACTCAGGGAACTGTAAACCCTGATTCAAAGAGACAAGCATTCCAAATCTCATTCCAAACCATCACTCTTTCAAGCTGATGCCAAGAAAAAAAAAACCTGCACCAAGAATAGTCTAAATCTCTTCTTATGTCCAATAGGTAGGGACTGAAGTAATTATGAATGAAGCTGAATGTATTTGTCCCAGGATAATGTTGTAATCCAATCTGGGTCCGTCACTGGGACCAGAGGTTTAGTCTTTCGAGTTTTTGGACTCATGAGATCTCAAAAAGGACAATGAGAGAAAATAATGGCAACCCATCTTGTAGAGGAGTTGGATGGCATAAAAATTTAATTAATAAATAAAATAGCAATTACCATGAAGTCACCAGAAGGAGCTTAATTCACAGGTGATTTTACCTTTTTTATAAAGTTGCAGCTTTCCCAATCTCCCGATGTAATGTACAATTCCCATCCCTTCCAGCTACTTTGGCTACTGCAGTTTGTCTTAAACATTAAAGTACATGTTCTTTAGCATCAAGATAGCTATCTCCTCCGAACATGGAATACCGGAAACATGAAATTCATTGCTGTGTTCACCCATAATGATAATTTTTTTAAAAATCCAGTGAATGTAGTTGTTTATATCTCCTGACGGGTAGCTGCATTTGTTATTTAAATTTATAACCTGAGATCTATTCGGTTACATCAACCAAAGTATTTCCAAACAAACAACAAGGTTTCAGATTTTTCAAAGCATGTCATTAGGTAGGAGGTTAACTCAAAATGGGGAAATTAAGGAAGTTAAAGCTAGTGTAGTTCTGGGATCCAATGTCCATATGCCAGAAACAGTTTTGTCATGCCTCAAAAAAGACTCTTCTCCCTCTTGGTCTTCATTTCAAAGAGAGAGAGAGAATGTTTTAGTCTTGGGTGGTGACTATACAAACTGGGAAAGGAAGCACAGGTGACCCCTATCTTCTTTTCTTTTTCCATAATACAACTATACATTATCAGGGTCATTCGTAGAAAAAAAGGAATGGACCCACTGTGATTTCCTTTTCAATCACCAACTCATGCTGGCTGTATTTCTGTTTGGAGTTTTTATGTTCTTACTGTGAAGTATAACTATATTGCTAATCTTACAACAAGACTAGAGAACTATAGGTTTACTTGAATAAAAAACATACTATTACTCTATATTTGGGGTAGTAAATGTGAGAGAAGGATCTACATTTAAAGACATATCGGCTATTGCTTAGCGTCATATTCTCATGCCATGGCTAAAACGTTTAAAAATTAGGGGTTCTTAACCTGAAAAAAAAAAGGGAGGAAAGAAATTGTGTTTTAAAACAAAGCTTCTGTGCGTGGGAGTGCAGCTGTAAAGCAAAGCACATTGTTACCCAAGCAGATATGAAACCATACCTAATATCAAGTCAGGTTTGAAAATTGTTTTGACAGCCACTAGCACAGATCTATTTTACAGCACAGGTCTGATTTATAGGCAAAGACAAGGGCCACAAGCCAAGCCAAACCCACAGGCTGAAGTGCATTTTACCACTGTTTTAGCATATGTAACCTAAACTGTACTTCCCATTATATTATTCAGAAATAAAGTTCAGTTAGAAACAATGCAAATACCATCATTTATTATATTACTTCCTTCAATTTACCTCAAAACTATTCATTTATATGCGGACTAAATCTTATTTGCAAGATATCTGTTTTGGATCATATGCCAACCTCTCCAACATTTGCCAAGATGCAAACAAAAGAAAGGCAGTTATGTAATCAGACTATATCTGGTTCCAAGGAAACAGACAATTGTGCAAGGTATTTCGAAGTGGTCTATTGAAAAGTGATGCCACATAATAACTCCTATTCAATCTTCACTTATGTAACATTTATGACAAGGCTACGTTTTGCTCTTTACAGACCTTCATTTCCTTGGCATACATCAACAATTGGCAAAGCTACAAAACTGTACTGTTAAAAAGTAAGGTCTTTTAAAATTCATGCTAGATTTCTGATGCCCTCAGGGACTCGTCCATATAGCTTATTTGGCAGCAATGCAAAAAGTGCAATAGTTTGTTGTTCAATTAGAAATCTTTGGAAATGGACCATACGTTTATACTAATTATAGGAAGATAGTCATGGTGATCCATGGTGACAAAAAAATCAGGATTCCAAAATAAAACTAATTTGATTAAAAGGCATACGCTTTAGTAAAGTATTCTTTGCATTGAATTAAGTGTGCTGCAGCTCACCAAAGTGTATGCCTTTTAATAACATTTCTTAGTCAGAAAAGCTGCTACCAGACTCCTGACAGTTTAAACCCAAGCATCCAATCACAGAATCTCATATACTTTATTGGGAACATAGTACTAGTTTCCAAAGTTGAACCATTGTTTTACCTACACAGATACTCTCTTCAAGTATCATCATTCATGCATCCAATTCATAATTCATAAGTGACAAATCTGAGCCTTTGTGGCACACCCCACTTGTGACATGTTTCTCCTATAAGGACTCACTCTTTTATTCCTATACAATTTAACTCAGTCACAAACTCACCATTTTTATAAGTATTATAATACTAAGGAATGCAAGAGACAAAATGGCATTGTGATAGTATGACAAACGCATGCATATACACACACCAGCACAAATCAGATTTGTATAATCTTCGACACGTGTCCTACTGCTATGGTGATTAAATGCATGTTTGCATTTAAATATATGGACACACTTTTTCAGAATTAGTTGAGAACAGTGTCCATACCTTATGTCTGGACCAGCCACCTCTTTGATGACTCTCTGTCACAGGGCCTGCCTATCTCACAAGATTGTTGTGGGAACCAAATAAGTACATCACCTTAAACACCCAGGGAAAAAAGCAGGATATAAATATTATAAATTATATATAGTGCCATATTTTCTGCCATGTGCTCTATCCTCATGCAGGAATTAATATTACCAATTTATTAAAAATGCTTGGAACTGTAGCCCCAATACATCTGCATACACAATTTTCTTAGTAGCTCCCAAAGATTGTTATCTTGGCCAAAAGTATTACTTCATCCATGAAGAACAATAATAACGCAGGAAAGGGACCAAGAAGATAAGCAATAGCGCAAAGGAGACAGTGCCAAGCATTTAGGGTTTTGTTTTTGTTTTTTTAAAAGAAAATCAACAGCCCGTTGAAGAACACCTGGTAAGAGTCATCAAATGCCAATCCGGATTAAGAATCCGGGATCTTTCTGCCTGTATAAACTTCACGAATCGTTTCGTTTAACCAAACGCACCACCATCCCACGCTCGATGCCAACTCTGAAAAACCTTCACCGGGAAAGTTTAAAGGGAAATTCACGGAAGATGTCCCGAATCCCTGCGGGGGAAAGGAGGAAGGGAGGCTGTGGAAAGGGGGAAAATGTCACTAAATAGCAAGCACCTCTTTTTTTTTTCTTTACCTCCCGCCTGAAGCTTCTAAAACTGAAGTTTAAAAAAAAAAAAATGCCTTGAGCCACCGAGCCGCTTCTTAGCTCAGCACCCCGCGCTGACATTTCATCCCCGGATGCACATGCAAAAAAAGAAAGAAAGAAAGAAAAGAAAGGTAGATGACTTGCTGGGCATCAACAACTCAAAAGGAGAAAGGAGGAGAAAAGGCTTGGCGCTTAGCTTCTGGAGTGACCTGCCACGACGCCACTTTATAAAGCAGGACCAAACAAATCAAAAAGTGCACCAACCCGGTGTGTGTGTATGTGTATGTGTGTGTGTGTGTGTATGCAGGGAGGGTGCAGGGGAGAAACGGTCACAGAAGAAGCCAGGCCACCCAAAGGGCTTTCGCTAACAAGGTCTCGGGCAACAGCGGGCAACAGCAGCAGCAGCAGCAGAGCCTTTTCCGGAGGGCCGCCAGGAATAAATCAACTCTTTCGCTCCTTTGGCTTCTTCCAAACCGGCGCTCCGGCGGGACTTACCAGCAAAGCAAAGTGCTGCGGTCCCCGCGAGGATCTCCCTCTTAGGAAAGGAGCGCGGAGAAGAAGGGAAAGGCTGCACGGAGGACAGGGAGACGCAGCCGAGGCCCTGCGGAGTCCTCCGCGGCCGGAGATCACCGCCCCTTGTCCAGCGTCGCCCCGCCGGGAGCCGAGGAATACTCGGTTCGCCCTTTCTTCCTACCTGCCCGCCCGGTGGTGCTCGGGGAAAGGCAATTCCCTGGGCTCGCAGCACCGCATTCCACCCCCACCAACACCACACCACCCGCCTTCCTTCCACCTCTTCCCCGCCTCCTTTTTGTCAGCGCTCCCGCCAGGGTCTTACATCAGCTGTCGCCGGACGGTGCCGGGAAGGAGAAGAGAATGAGGAGAAAAGCCCCGTTCGCCGTTGCCGTTTAAGCGCTCATTGGCACAGATGCTTTGGGGAGGGCGCCTCCTCTCCTTTCCACCACCACCCCCAACCTCCCTCTCGCCCAGTTCCAGACCGCGGCGAGCGGCTTTTCTATTGGCAGCCGCCGCGTGAGTCGCTACTCCTGGTTCGCGGGGTTTAAGGCAGCTCCGAAAGGCGGCGCGTTTCTAAGCCGGAGCGCGCGGGCGAGCGCGCCCGACCCGTGCGTCGTGGAGCGCGCGGGCGAGCGCGCCGCCGCCCGCCAGGCCCGCCGGAGATGTCCGTTGGTTGCGCGCGCGCACGCGAGATCCGGGAAGGCGGCGGCGGCGGCTGCTGCTGCAGCCAGGGCAAAAGGGAACGGGCTCGTCTTAGCCAACCGCCGCGCCGTCGCCTTTGCTGCACTTGCTCGGGCGGCAGAGGTGGCCTTTCCTCATGGCCACCTCAAAGACGGCGGCGGGGGTCAAGCGACTGGCGATGGGGGCGAGGTTGCCGTATCGGTGCCCTCAGAACAATACATCGAGAGGATGGCGGCGGGAGGGAGTGGGGGGGGGAGGAGAGGGGCGGCTTCATGGAGGTATTGTCTTCGATGCCGAGGCTGTGATTGAAGCTGGCCAGCAGGTGCCTCGTTCTTGAGGGCTCACAAATGGTGCCGGAGCAGGTGCAGGACGGCAGAAAAGCCAGGCAGACTCCGAAATCAGAGCCATCACGAGATGGAAGCAGGCAGATCTGCTTAAAAAGGTGGATCTGAGCTGAGCCTCATGGGAATTGCCCCAATGAAAGTGTAGATCAGGACACACTTGACAACAAAGCAAGAGTAGGCCAAATTCTTATCCGGTGCAAATTACAGAAACACCCAAGAAGAATTAAAAGGCAGCCAAACGTCTATATTAAGCTCTTCGCCCCTATGAAACATGGAGAGGAAACAATGAACTCTGCAGCTTATTTCCTGGATCGCCTGCTGTTTCTCTATTTTGTCTCAGAACTTGAAACCCCGGCGTGAGCTGAAGCGCTCAGAGAGAACTAGAGCAAAGCTTCAATTACATGGGCTTTTAAGAATTAGTATGCAAATGAACTTGAAAACGGGAGGACAAACATTGACCAAAAAAGAAAACATTTGCCCAAAAGCAAAAGGATATCAAAGAGGGTTGCCTGCTTATTATGGAGATTGATTGCCTTTTCTAATCATGCTCTCATAACAGCTTGCGTGGTTTCCAAACATAATGTGAAATCAATTATACTACCCTAAATTTATAAAAGCAGCTCAAAACGGTCAAATTAAAATGAAAAATGTACTAGCCTTTGAGTAAGCTATAAATCAAAGGTGAGGCAGGACTGGACAATATTATTCCATATGGTCTAGTTTGAATTCATTAATTAAAAATTGAATAAATATAATTACAATGACTCATAAGATTAGTACCAATGGTAATAGGCACTTTGAGTCCAAAACAACTGGAGTACCAGTTGAACGCATTGCTGTCCATCAACTGCAAAAGACAGCTTTACTTCAAACAGCTTACATCCTGTGAGGATACCTTTAACACATCAAATAACATGTCTATCCCAGATACTTTGAAAAAAACCTCAATAGGTAGATAAAAGTGTTAAATCCAGCCTAAACTGCCTGACTGAGATGAATCATACTAATGAAGTAGAAAAATGTAACACAATTTCAATATGAATATTCTGACATTTTTAGTAATAAACACCTATTTTTACACCTATTATTTTTTCAATCTTTTCTGTTTGCATTTCTCTTCTTTCAATATTCTTTTTTCCTTTTCCCTCTTTTTTTCCTTTTAATTTACCTTGTAAGTATATCGATCTACTTATATGGATATAACAAATTAATATGTATTCTTTTAATATATATTGGCTTTTACTCAACCGTAATCTTTTATTGTTACACAGTTTCCTCTAATTTTAGATATCTATATATAAAGTCTCTTAAAATATAATGCCAAAAAGAAATTTTAATTGTAACATTTTTAAAGGTCAGTTCAAATAATTGAGTTAAAGGAAGTAACAGCTGAATAAATGTCATTCTCTCCACGTGATATCAAAAGAAATAATTTACTATTGGGATGTATGCTTTTCCTCAGCACCACGTCTTTCCCATGTGTATCCAAACTAATCAGGAGAAAACCTCTGTTAAATATTTTAGTTTACTGAGGAGTTTATGACATCTGAAGATGGACGACCTCAGATGAGCACAAGGTGGAAAAGATCTTGGCAGATTGTGTCAAGAAACACTGCCAAGGGAATGGTCAGATAAAGACAGAATAGCCCTCAACTGGATAGTGGATGGGGCAAGAGGCTCTGAAGAGACCCTCCCTAGGTTCTCATGATGTAAAGAGAAAATTGAGGGGGGAATTATACTTTCAGACCTGCAACATCGATAGCTATAGATTTATATACCGCTTCACAGTGCTTTACAGCCCTCTCTAAGCGATTTACAGTTAGCATATCGCCCCCAACAATCTGGATCCTCCTTTTACCGACCTCAGAAGAATGGAAGGCTGAGTCAACCTTGAACCCATCAGGATCGAACTGCTGGCATTTGGCAAAATTAGCCTGCAATACTGCATTCTAACCACTGCACCACCACAGCTCTTGATATCAGCCTAGCCAGGTAAACCAGATAGGAATCAGAATCAGATGAGCTAATTCTAATTTATTGTAAAGCTACATCAATAGAATTTTGGAAACTTAGCCTAACATCTTGGGGATTTGTTGCCCAAAATGCCATTCCTGGCATTATTCATTAGATACAAACACTGAGGTAGTATCTCAACATTGGAGATGCTTGCCCTATTGCGGAATCACCAAGGTCACTTAGATTCAAGGTAGCCCAAAATAAAGTAAACTGGTTTCCTATCCAAATATCTTGGCCCAACTTTATCAAAATTCTTCCTATATACCATTTTGATAGTTACACATTCCTCGCATTAACTGAGTAGTTACGATCATCACTTACTAGTTTTGTTATTTATCATCTGATTCCATGTTTATATGGAAGTAAGCGTGAATAGGAAGTAACTATTGAAATGTCTGACGTACTTGAGATGTAATTAGATAAATTTGTTGGAATGCAGATCAAAGGATGTAGGGCACATGCCTGTTTCCTTGTCAGAGTAACCAAAGCTACGCCAAATGAATGGTCTTCCACTGAACATATATGCTCCTAGCATAGGCTGAAGGCTGCAATGTATACTGGGATACCAGATGTGTTGAAGAAACATGCCAGTTCCTAAGTAAGTGCTATGACAACATATCCTAAAATCTGCCACTTAATTGGGAAGCTGGAACAAATCCTTTAAATTGCTGTCCATCACTGGTTTCAAAGTAGTCTTGTGTCAGTGGAAATACCCTGGGCCTGATAGTTTAGAGATTGCATGTATTTATACTTCTAATCTACTTTTTCATTCCAGGTATATTATTTACATTATTTTGCATAGCTTATAGTCTGTTCCAATGTGATCAGATTCAGCAGCTTATAATTTTTACCTCCATAACTCAGATTTAAACAGAACAGTAAATACATCATCTTTATAATTCCATAGAATCATATTGCTACTATGAGGAGTACACCGACAACCAACCAACCAACCAGATGGTGTATATCCCAGAATTCTGAAGGAGCTGGTAGATATGATCTCAGAACCATTGACCCATATCTTTCAAAGATCCTGGAGCATGGGAAAATTACCAGAGGACTGGAAAATAACTGATGTTGTTCCCATCTTCAAAAAGAAAAGAAAGAAAAAGATTAAATAATAAATTAAATATAAAATGAAATAATAAAACAAATAAAATAAAATAAAATTTATTTATTTATTTATTTATTTATTTTTCATATTTGTATACTGCCCTACTCCCGAAGGACTCAGGGCGGTGAACAGCCATAATAAATACAAATACATATAGAAGTTAAAAACTATTAAGAAACAGATTAAGTAATTTAGGCTCAAAGATTAATAAAATTAAATTTTAAAAATATAACCAGGAAACTACAGATGAATCATCCTGACATCAATACCTGGGAAGAACTTGAAAAAAGATAAAACAACTCTTCAAACACTTAGAAACAAGCAAGGCTATTATTGAAAACCAACATGGGCTTGTCAAGAACAAATCATGTCAGACAAACCATATTGCATTATTTGACAAGGAGACTAAATTGGTCCAATGAAATGCTGTGGACATAGTATACCTGGACTTCAATAAGGCAATAGACAAAGTAGACCATTATGTATTTCTTGGTAAGATATAGTAGAAAAATGTGGGCTAGACAGCATTACCACCATATGGATTCATAAATAGCTGACCAACCACACTCTGTGTAGTCCTCAGTGGAACTATATTTACATAGAGGGAAGCATACAGTGGGGTGACCCAAGGTTCAGTGCTCTTTAACAGCTTCATAAATGATTTTTTTTTTTATTGCAAAAGTTTTACAATTACATTTTCACCCCTTTTTTCACCCCCCCACCTCCCTCCCCAAACTTCCCATCCTCCCTAACCCTCCCTGACCCGCCCCCCCCCCGGACTTCCCTATTACATACTCATAACTAATAACACTAATATATAAGCCTGAACCCATCCCTCCCCCTATATAATTTTTCCTCTTTAATATTTCTAATACATTATTTTCAAATAAAAGCTATTTGATACTTTCTAGTTTGGTATTTGTTCTGAACATATTCTATCCACCTTTTCCATTCCCATTCATAAGTCTCTTGTGAACAATCCTTTAAATACGCTGAAATCTTCGCCATCTCTGCAAAACTAGCCATCTTCAAAGTCCATTCCTCGATAGTAGGCAAAGCTTCATTCTTCCAATATTTACCTATCAACAATCTTGCTGCAGTTATCATATACAATATTAATTTTATTTCACCCCGTGTAAAACCCTTAACTATACCCAATAAAAACAATTGTGGAGAAAATTGAATTTTTTTCTTCAAAACATTCTGCATGACCCACCAAATTTTTATCCAAAAAGCCTTAACTTTCCTACAGGTCCACCAAACATGATAATACGTAGCATCCAAACATTCGCATCTCCAACATTTTGGCTGAACATTAGGGTACATACATGACAACTTTTTGGGATCTAAATGCCATCTGTAAAACATTTTGTAGAAATTTTCCCTCAGGTTCTGGGACTGTGTAAATTTAACATTCTGAACCCAAATATTTTCCCATGTTTCCAACATCACTGGTTCTTCAAAATTTTGTGCCCACTTAATCATACAATCTTTAACTAATTCAGTTTCTGAATCCCTTTCTAGCAAAACATTATAAAGCCTTTTAATATGCATTGGACCTTTCTCTCTTATATGTCTAACCAATTCTTCCTCATGCAACATAATACCAGTTTTTTGGTCCTCTTTCCATCTCAATTGTAATTGATTATATTGTAACCAATTTAAATTAATTCCTTCGTCCAACAGTGTCTGTAATGTCTTCAGCTGCCATCTGCCCGCATCTGTAAAAAGAACCTCTTTGTATAAAAACCCCCCGAGTGACATTATATTTGTATTCCACAAAGTATGACCAAGATCCAGCCATAACGGTATTTTATAATCCCATTTGAGTCGGTGCTTCTTCCAAACTCTCATCAAAGATTCTCTAAGTATATGACTTTTAAATACTTTATCTATTTTGTCGTCGTAAAATAAATAAGCATGCCATCCAAATTCAAGATCAAAACTTTCTGCATTCAATATTCCAGCCTTCTTATTTCCAAACCAATCGCTTGTTAAAGTTAAAGCTGCTGCATCATAATATAACTGTAGGTTTGGGAGTTTAAGACCTCCTCTTTCTGGAACATCTTGCATAATTTTCAATTTCACTCTCGGCTTTTTCTCGTTCCAGACAAACTTATTCACGCCAGACTGCCAGACTTTCAGTTGTTTATCACTTTTAAGCACCGGAATCATTTGAAACAAAAACAGAAATCTTGGCAAAATATTCATCTTAACTGCTGCTATTCTTCCAAGTAAAGACAGTTGCAGCTTTTTCCAAGTCTCCATGTCTTTCTGAACCTCTCGCCACAACACCTCGTAATTATTTTGAAACAATTTCATATTTGATTCTGCAACCTGAACTCCAAGATATTTTACCTTAGGTACAATTTCAAAACCTGCCCTCCTTTCAAGCTCATGTTTACGATCTTGTGTCATATTCTTAACTATCATTTTAGTCTTTTTTGAATTCAGTCTAAAACCTGAAACTCTACCATAGTCTTGTATAATGTCGTTCATCAGGATTGTTGATTCCATTGGTTGTGATAGGGTAACAACCAGATCATCTGCAAATGCCTTTATTCTATAATCCTCTTGCCTTATCACTATGCCTTTCAGAATTTTTGAGTCCCGTATTGTATTTAGCAAGACTTCCAATGTTAAAATAAATAAAAGTGGGGACAACGGACATCCCTGTCTTGTTCCTTTTTCAATTTTAAACTCTGTCGTCAAACTTCCATTAATAATAATCTGTGCTTTTTGCTCTTGATAAATTGCTGAAATCGCCTGTATAAATTGGTCCCCAAAGCCCATCTTTTTTAAAGTCTTTAGTAGAAAATTCCAATCCACTCTATCAAAGGCCTTCTCCGCATCCAAAAAAACCAGCACTGCAGAAATCTGTTTATTCTTATCAAGATATTCCAATAAGTCTATTACTTGCCTTACATTGTCCTTCATGTATCTGCCCTCAATAAATCCCGCTTGGTCCTCATGAATCACTTTTTGGATTACTGGCATCAACCTGTTGGCTAATACCTTCGCATAAATTTTATAGTCTGTGTTCAAAAGAGATATTGGTCTGTAGTTCTCTGGTTTTTTAGGACCAACTTGTTCCTTTGGTATCAAAGATATATAAGCAGTTGTCCAAGATGGGGGTATTCTACCCCCTTGTTGAATATTGCAAAATAAATCTCTAAGTTGTCCCACCATTTCAGCTTGTAAAGTTTTATAATACACTGCAGTCAAACCATCCGTGCCAGGAGCTTTGGCTGTTTTTAGCTGCTTAATTGCCGCTATTATCTCCTCCTCTGTTATAGGATAATTCATTCTTTCCTTTTGTTGATCAGTAATTTTTGTAACTCTCTTATCCTTTAAATATTTTTCTATAAGTCCATTCTGCACCTCTTCTTTGGCATATAATTTAGTATAATAATCCACAAAAGCTTCTTTAATTAATTTTTGTTGAAAAATTTCTTTCCCTCCAATGTCAATACTATCAATAGTCCGTATACTTTGTTTTTTCCTCAGTGTGTAAGCCAACCATCTGCCCGGTTTGTTAGCGTTGCAAAATGTATTATGCTTCGCGTATTGTAAACTTGTTGCAACTTGTTCCGCCATAAGCATTTGAAATTGGTCTTTCAAAAGTTTTATAGCGCTTCGTATTCTTTCATCTGTTGGGTTTTTAATAAGTAACTGTTCTTTATTCTTTATTTCCATTTCCAACTCAGATCTTTTCTTTTGTCGGAACAATCTATGTTTAGAATTCATGTAGATAAGTACCCCTCTCATATAAGCTTTACTTGCGTCCCAAACAATTTCAATTGGAGTACCTTTATTCAAATTTATTTCAAAAAATTCTTTCAAATGCTTTTTAAGTTCTATTATATTTTTTTCATATCTAAACAAGTTCTCATTTAATCTCCAAGAACGTCTCTCAACCTTATCCATCTCGATTTCTATCCATACAGGGCTATGGTCAGTCAAAGTTCTTGGAAAAATCTTTGTTCTTTTTGTCTTAACAAATAGATCATTTGACAACAAAATAAAATCAATCCTAGAAAAGGATCTATGTCTATCGGAAAAGAAAGTGTAATCCAATTCATTTGGATTATGTATTCTCCAAACATCTTTTAGTTCCATATCTTCTTTCATATCAAAAAAGGTCTGCGGTAGTCTAATTCTAGACTTTGCCAAGCTCTTTTTGTCTAATTTAGAATCAATTACTCCATTCCAATCTCCCATAAGTAAAATAGATCTATAGTCCCATTGCAATATTTTAGTATGTAACATCTTGTAAAAATAATCCTGTTGTTGGTTGGGAGCATAAATTCCAATCAGAAGAATTTGACCATTTGCTGTGAGCAATTCAATTGCTACAAACCTACCATCTTGATCTACTTCTATAACTTTTGCTGTTAATTTTTTATTTACATAAATAACCACACCATTCTTTTTCTGCGAAGTTGAAGATATATAATGTACTCCTAATTTTGAGTTTATCAAATATTTTTGATCTTGAGTTGTAATATGCGTTTCTTGTAAACATATTATATCATTATTAAATTGTTTCAAATATGTAAATAATTTCTTCCGTTTCTGTGCTGAATTCAACCCATTAACATTCCAAGATAGACACTTAAGGGTCATCAGCCTGTTTCTGGAGCGCAGAGCAAAATATTTGAAGTTCATCCAAAAGCTTCGATCTTGCTCCTCCCATAGCTCCACTCTCTTGTGGGGTACTCTTAGCTGCCTTCTTGTCTTGTCTTTCCTGTTGTTGTTGTTGCTTTTGTTTAAGTAACTTGGATTGAGCTCTAGTTATACGTTGATCTTTAACTTCAGTCAACTGAATCAAATCCAAAATTGGAGAAGAATCCAACAAGGGCTCACTCAGAAAACCTCCTTCTGCACCTTGCACTTCTAATTCCTGCTTAGACTGTTCTTCCAATTGCCTCTCTTCACTCTCCTTAATCTCCAAAACTGTAGATGTACGTGGAGATGGTGTTCTTTCCTTAAGAATAGTACTATAAAAATGTTGTGCCTTCTCCACGGTGTTCAACCGATATCCTTCTCCCTTATATCTAAAAATTATCCCAGCTGGTGCATCCCACCGGAAGGGTATCTGTAAGTCTTTCAATTCCTTAACAAGAAAACCAAATTCTTTTCTAGCTTTCAGCATTTTAGGAGGTAATTCTTTAAAAATTACAAGTCGTGAGCCCCCCACTTGTACAGAGGTGTGAAAAGATTTTTGGAGGATTTCATTTCTAATTTCTCTCTCAGTAAAGTATATGACCACATCTCTAGGCAGTTGTCTTTGTCTGGCCACCCAAGAGTTCACTCTGTAGATTTTATCTATTTTATGAAATACCAAATCAGGATTAACTTGTAAAATCTTAGCCAGGGCTTCAGAGCAAACTTGTCTCAAGTCCTGTCTCTCCTCCTCTCGAATTCCCCGAAGCCGTATGGCAAATTCCATCGCCCGGAATTGTATCATGACAATCTCATCTTCAATTCTCTGCATTTTATTGTCTACTTCATCAATTTTATAATCATTATCTTTCATCCTAACATTAACTTCTGATTTGAGTTCTTCAACTTTAAAATCAACTTTCCCAATAAAATTTGCCAGGCCAGACGCCACTTCTGATATTTTTTTGGTCACCATATTTTGATTCTGTTTCACCATGTCTTTAACTTCATTAATTTCCTGCAAAAATTCCTCATGTGATTTTTGAAGTTTATAATCTATTTCCTGTTGAGATTCTTGAAATTTGTCATCCAAAGTTTTAGAAATAAATTCTTTTAAATCTCCCACATCAAAATCTTTTTTCTGAGTCTGTATCTGTTGTGCTGGGGGAGGCTGTGCTTTATGTGTGGGAGATCCACCTCCTGTTGCCTTCACTTCCTGCTTCTTTGAGGCCATCCTGCCACGTAGGCTAGTTTTACTAAAAAGGGAAGTTCTTCTTCCTCTCCCACCTCCACAAAGACTTTTAAAAAAGTCCCCCAGATTTAATCAAATAAGAACCAAAATAAAGCAAAGTCCAATATTGAAAAGTTCCTCTCTTATTTCTCTTGTAAAAAAAAAAAAATACAAGCGAAGCAGCTTCGTGGCAGTTTAGAAACTTTGTAACAAAGCAAGATGAGTTCAGCAATCCACACTCGCCCGCTCGTTAACTTTGAGGCTAAGCGCCATATTTTTACAGTTCACTTTCACTCATCCGCATTTCTCAATCAAGTTAGAAAGCCAAGAAAACTCTAATACTTGCGATTCCGAGTTTCAGGGTTCAAGTAACAATATGCTGCTTATTCAGGCTGGTTTCTTTTCTTTCAATTTAAAGTTTCCTGTAGCCGGCTTGTTCTGCGAAAGCAGACTTGTCCCACGCCGCCCGGAGTTCCAGCAGGTCGAATGGGAGCCGCTCCTGTTCCCTCCCCAGAAACTGTTCCCTGGGGGGGTTGCAGGGGCTCAACCTGTACCCTGCGATCTCTCTTCAAAAATCCTAAAGATTTTTGAAGTTTTCGAGCCGCTTCTTAGTCACGAAGCGGCTCTACAAGCAGCGGGGCTGGCGGAGCTTCAAAAGGCACCGCCGCCGCCGAAGACGAGGAAACCGGAAGTCAGCTTCATAAATGATTTTGATGAGGGGATAGAAGGAATTCATCAAATTTGCAGACAACACCAAGCTAGAGGGAATAGCCAATACTTTAGAAAATAGGCTCAAAATCCTTCTGGATCTTGAAAGACTTTAACACTGGGCCCTGTCCAACAAAATGCAATTCAGTGGTGAGAAAAGTAAGATTTTACACTCAGACAAGAAAAATCAAATGTACATGTATAGAATTGGTAGGACATGGTTCAGCAGCAGTAACAGTAGAGGAATCTTGGAGTTCTAGTGAACAACCACTTAAATATGAGCTAGCAGTGTACTGTAGCTGCCAAAAAAGCTAATGCAATCCTAGGCTGCATGAACAGAGGGATAGTATCAAGGACACAAGAAATTTTAGTACCACTTTATACTGCTTTGGTAAGACCCCATTTGGAATACTGTCAATCAATTTTCCAAAGCATCTTAAAGGCAGGACAAGAAATAACGGATGGAAGCTTATGAAGGAGAAATCCAATTTAGAACTAAGGAGACACTTCCTGACAGTGAAAACAATCAGTGACACAGCTTGCTTCCAGAAGTTGTGGGTGCATCATCACCGGAGGTTTTTAAAAAGGGAAAGCCACTTCTCCAGAATGGTAGAGTCTGCTGCCTGAACATAAGGTTGCACTAGATAACCTTCATGCTCTGTTTCAACTTTCTAAAATGGATTTGTCTACTTTATTCTTTTTAAAAATGAGTTTTTACTGGAAGCACTCAGGTAACCATTATGCTACACTTTATAGGATTGTGATCTTGAAAAGCAGAATAACTATAACAAGCTCAAATGAAGAATTCCAAAAACTATATCCCAATTGTTCATTTATCATGGGATGTAGATGGCAATGGAAAATGAACCTGGCATGATTCCTGATGGGAAAACCAAGCTTTTATGAAATAAATTAGCTGTGATGTAGCTTAATGATACAGTGCTGTATCCTTTGTATTTTTTCTTCCATGTCAGTCCTCTATTTCTCTAAATTGCTTTATTCACAAGCGATCCAGCTTGACCTTGGTATCCACAGAGCTTTGCTGATGTAATCACTTTGCAAGTGAATATGATTTCCACTGAAAGAAGTGCGTAAAAATAGCAATCTCGATAGTCATCTAAACCAATTTAAGTAACTAGATACTATTTCACACTGCATTGAGAAATGAAGGACTGTACCGTTTTCCTATAGTAGAATACCAAGCCAATGTGCAATCTTCTTAATGCCCTAAGCCTTGCATTGCTTGTGTTTTTACAGCTTCTCTTTTCTCAGCAAAAATGCAGAAGTGTTTCCATGGAGTAGAATAATAATTTGCTATAAACAGTACACCTCAACAGCATCCGATAACAGATCCATTAATTCTGTTGATGACTAGCATGTTTATGAAGCCATTTTCCTTTTAGTATTTGAAACATCTAATTCTTGTTTCTCAATAAAAATGAGTTTTTGTTTGTGTGTGTGTGAAGCTGAGTTCATACAATAGCTTCAACTCATGGCTAACAACAAGGGTTAAAGTCCGAGAAAGCTATTTAAATCTTTGTTTGATATTGCTTATGCATAAATCAGTGCAGAATATATACACTGATTTTAAAGAATAAACCTGATAAGGTCAGTAGAGAAAAGAATTATGTCAACACAGATTAGGCCCAAAGTTTCATTGACTTGGAAAGGCAGGAAGAAAATGCCTAGGATTTAAAACTTGAAGCACAGATCTGTATACGTAATGTGTTGACCTCTACCTATAGCAGTGGCAAATCACGTCTGTGCATATGACTTCATTCTTGTCTAATCGAGCTGAATAATGTATCAGAGTTAAGTAAGTCAATTTTTTAATGAGGTGCTTGGAGTCTTGAGAACCAAGATGTACAGTCTAACCTCATGTAAACCTTAACAAAATGGATGCTTACCAGGGATGAGACAGAAGTGTTCTTATTCAGTCAAAAATCTAACTGCCTTCAGTGAGAAAAAGACACAATACAAATCTAATACATAAGCATTTCCCAATCTTGCATAAATATGTTAACAGTAGGATTCAGCTTGCAATCGATCCCTAGATTTTACTCTTTAGGTCAGGGGCCACAGGCCACAGACCAGCAGCAGTCAGTGCCATGCCAGAAATCGGGCCACACAAATGAGTAGAACCCCATCTGTGTATACGCAGGAGATAGGCAGCACATGAAATCATGCTCCCTCTGATCAGTGAAAAAAACCTTTCCCTGGAACACCCAAAAGGTTGGGACCACTGCTTTAGGTGACACACAAGAGATGGTGGCTGCTGAATAGAGTTGTTAATAATATATAACCTACACTGACTTCTGAGAAGCTGCATGTCAGATTGCCTCAAAGTCTAGTAGGATAGAAAGGAAGCAACCCTACCTAGAAGTTAAGAGAAAAAGAAAGTTGTACTGTGGTTTGTGTATGCCTAGCTTAGTGCTCTATATATGTATAAATGTATGTGCATATGAAAACTGTATAGAGATGTATCTCAGAAACCCTTTCAGCTCTTAATATTTGTATATGTGCATACACTGTTAGAATTCCAATCCCACCTTTCCTCCAGGAACTCAAGGCAACATATGCAATATGGATTTTTTCCCAACAGTAGCCCAATGGAGTGTATTGGGCTCAGAGAGAGCGTCAGGCCCAAAGTCACCCATTCACCTAACCTCAGGCACTCGGTGCCTGAGGTTAGGCTTAAATCTGAGTTTTCATATTGCTATTCCAACAGCTTGAAATATGGGTCCTAAGCAGGGGTGGGTTCTACTTACCTTTACTACTGGTTCGCATCATGTGCAGATCGCTTTTGATGACGTCTGGGTCAGTGGGCGGAGCCTCCCGCTGGTTTTACTACCAGTTCTATAGAACCGGTCTGAACCGGGGGCAACCCACCACTGGTCCTAAGACTATAGAGGGGAGAACTTTGCTTCCCAGAGGCCTCTGATTCCTGTTCTTGTTCCTAAACTCCAGGGGCAAGTATTTGGGGAAAGAGGGTAAGTCTTTTCAGCTCTTCCCTTTCTTATGTTCCCATGAATAAATTGATTATAAATTGAATATAGTTCTGCTGCAATCCCATCTCCTTGCCTCAATAAATCTTGCTAAAGAGAACTCTATGGAAATCTTGGAAAAGAATGATTTTCGGTTGAAAGTAGTTGCTAAAGAGGCTGGCAGCTGGCTTTTATTGAGCACATTTTCTATTCCCATCTGGCCCCATTGACCCAGGGTGACCCCTGCTCCCTGAACATTTGCTTTATGGCAAATGAGAAAATGCAAAAGGACTGAATACTTCAAAGCAAATATTACATTAGGAGTATGTGAGACATCCATGCTTCACTTCAATGAGGAGCAGAGCACCAGGGAGATGACATAATTTGCTTTGTTGAAATACTTAAGCAACGTGATTTGGTAATGTGATCCTTCACTTTACACATAGTCCTTGTTTAGCAACTGCCTCATACAGTGACCGCTCGCAGGTTATGACAATGATGAAAAGATAACTTTGAGTCCTTGCGTTTATGACCTTGGCAAATCTGTAAACCAAAGGAAAGCTGAAGGAAGATCATAAGCACAGTTGCAGTTTTACTTAGTGATCGCTTCACTTAATGACAGAGTTGTTGGTTATAGTTGTGGTCAGCAAACAAGGACTGCCTGTACTTGGAAGCATCATCCAGCAGTTCTAAGAGTAGCAGTGGCTTCTGCTCAGGGGTGAAATGCTCCCGGTTCGGACCGGATCACCCGATCCGATAGCGATGGAGGTGGGTGGTTCGGAGAACTGGTAGCAAAAATCCCTGCCCCCCCCATGCCCAGCTGAGCTGCACAATCATCAGAGGCTTTTTTTTCTTTTACTTTTAAAAGCATTTTTTCTACAACTTCTTTGGCCGAAAAAATGCTTTTAAAAGTAAAAAAAAAAAAAAGCCTTGCGCGGCTCAGCTGGGATCATCAAAGGCTTTTAAAAGAAAAAAACCACCCTTTTTTTCTTTTAAATGCCTCTGACGATCCAAACTGAGTTGCCTGATCGGCAGAGACTTTTTTTCTTTTAAATGCCTCTGACGATCCAAGCTGAGTTGCCTGATCGTCAGAGGCATTTAAAAGAAAAAAAGTCTCTGCCGATCAGGCAACTCAGCTGGGATCGTCAGAGCCTTTTGAAAGCATTTTTTTACAACCTCTTCGCCGAAGAGGTTGTAGAAAAAATGGTTTTAAAAGTAAAAAAAAAAAAATTGGCCATGCCCACCCAGTCACATTACCCCACCACCACCAAGCCACGCCCACAGAACGGGTAGTAACAAATTTTAGATTTCACCACTGCTTCTGCTCATGTATCATGCACAAGCCAAAGCCTCTGGTGTTTCCTGTGAGTGACTGAAAGAGCTGGAGGAGTTATGTTTTCACATTGAAATTGCCAAACAAAATAGTAAAGTAAGGAACATGGCCATGTTACTTTTAGAAGTCTAGAGAGGGAGATGTGCCATGTTGAAAAGCAGTGCCAAAGGAGTGATTATGTGTGTCAAATATAAGCACCACTTCAGACATTGGCGCAGAAATATTGTAGGATTTAGAACAATGCTGTCTGAAACTACAACTACATCTCAGGTGTGAAATATTAGAAAAATCCAACTTCCCAAGATCAATCATTGGTAGATGTCAAAGCAGAGGTAAAATGTCTTGAAAATTATGAAAAAAACATCAAATTATGAAAAGCATATCGAAAGCAAAAGAATTTTCCTCTTTTTAAAAAACAAAAACAAAACTATTTCGTTATATGCTGCATTACAACAAATTATCAGATGTGTATAAGGTTGTCTCTCTGTGTATATGTTTTTCTCTCTCTTACTTTAGGAAAGCATGAATAAACCATCTAAAACTGTTGAAAAATTATTCATTAGAAAGGGAGGGTCTCTGCATATTTGATGCCCTTGACGTGATGTCCCGGTGCCTGGAGGCCGTGTGGATCTGGATGGGGAGAAACAGGCTCAAGCTCAACCCATCCAAGACCGAGTGGCTGTGGTTTCCGGTGTCCCGATATAGTCAATTGGTGCCATCTCTGACTTTTGGGGGCGAGTTGTTGGCCCCCGCAGAGAGGGCTCGCAACTTGGGTGTCCTCCTGGATGCACGGCTGTCCTTAGAAGAACATGTGACGGCCGTGGCCAGGAGGGCTTTCTATCAGGGTTCGCCTGATTCGCCAGTTGCGTCCCTTTCTGGATCGGGACTCCTTGCGCACGGTCACTCATGCCCTCGTCACTTCCTGCCTGGACTACTGTAATGTTCTCTATATGGGGCTCCCCTTGAAGAGCACCCAGAGGCTCCAACTGGTCCAGAATGCAGCCGCGCGGGTGATTATGGGAGCGTGATGGCACTCCCATGTAACACCTCTCCTGCATGAGCTGCACTGGCTTCCGGTGGTCTTTCGGGTGCGATTCAAGGTGTTGGTTACCACCTTCACAGCACTCCATGGTTTAGGACCTGGATATCTACGAGACTGCCTTCTGCCACCGAGAGCCTCCCACCAGCCAGTACGCTCCCACAGAGAGGGGCTCCTCAGGGTGCCGTCGGTCAAACAATGTCAACCGGCAGCCCCCAGGGGGAGAGCTTTCTCTGTGGGAGCACCTGCCCTCTGGAACGAGCTCCCCCCGGAGATATGGACAGTCCCAGACTTACGAACTTTCCACCGGGCCCTAAAGACTTTTTTTTTTCACCAAGCCAGGCTGGCCTAATTTTTAAATTTTTAAATTGTTTAATTTTAATCTGAATTTTAATGGGGTATTTAAACTGTTGGGCCAAATTATTTAATTTATTTTAAATTGTTTTTAAATTTTGTATTTTGTGTTTTTACCTTTGGCTGTTCACCGCCCTGAGTCCTTCGGGAGAAGGGCGGTATATAAATTTAAATATAAATAAATAACTAAATAAAATAAATATTTTACTCCACCAGTCATTCGGGACTATTGGGGGAGGGGGTGCTTATCTTTGTTTCAAGGCCATTGAGCCAGTGTTGTCCTAAGTCTTAAGACATTTCCTCAGTGATGTGGCCAGTATGATATCACATGATGCTGTAATGCCAGCATGATGTTAAATAGGTGCCACTTTGATGGGAAGATAACCTTCTGTTACCTTCCCACCAAAGTGGTACCTATTTATATACCCGCATTTGCATGCTTTCGAACTGCTAGGTGGGCAGGAGCTGGGGCAAGGATGGGAACTCACCTTATCATGTGGCACTCGGGTCTTGAACCTGGGCTGCCGGCTTTCCAGCTGACAAGCCCAGAGTCTTAACCTCAGAGCCACTGCACCACCCTTTCATTAAAAAAATAATGAAAATTAATTTCATTAAACGAGAAATTAAAGTTTAGATTTTCTCATGGGACAAGACATTTTGAATCTTTGTATACAAAGGAGACAAGAAGATGCCAGATTCATTTCTCAACCTCTCCAGCTAATTCTTGTGGGGGAAACATCTTGCCTCAAACTCCTAAGTACTAATGCTGATCAATAGAGACAAAAAGCCGAAGGCTTTTCTAGATGGTGTAATCATCTACTTTTAAATTAATGAGTGAAGTCTTTCAGCCAGGGTGATAGGCAAACTGTCAGGTAATTATGTTTACATTCTAGCCGCTCTTTTTCCAATTATACTCTAAAAGAATATCACAATGCATCCAACATAACAAAGACCCAGGATGTTTTATAGCTGTAATATACTTAAATAAATTGGACATGAAGAACAATGAATTGGCTTTATGTAGGTTTATAATCAACCGGTGGTGCTTCTTCCAAGAAATTCAATCAATCATTTATTGACTTATTTGCAGGACTCATTTGGCCACCCATATATTGACTCTATATGGCCCATCGTGATTCATAAAAAATATAGTTTAAAACAGAAGTGCTCTTTGCACCAGATGCCAGACCAATCATCCTTACAGCTCAACTCCCATCCTAACCCAATGCTTGGAGGAAGAGGAAGTTAAGAGAAAGTTAGATATCCTTATACAGCCTTATATTTAGTTTTTACTGGCTTTTCCCTTTAACCCCTTCTTCTTCGTTGAAAGATTTTCTTTTTAAAACATTGAGGCTGCACTTGCAAAAACCTTGGGACTCCACTGAACCCATTTAAAAACAAAAAAACCTCTTCAGGAGAAGCTACTATTTTCCACAAAAGTGTTAGCCGGCTGTACTTATTAACAGTTATTGCATTTCATCTCATAAGAACATTTCTGGAAAGGATTGCCTTTGAGCTGTGCTTCAGCCAACAACTGTGCTGCAGACAGACATTAGTTGATCTATTTAATATTGTCTAAGGAGGCCCAAACCAGCAGTTTACAGTAGCTAACCAATATACAGTAAAACATGTGCTGACTGCAATTGGTTGGCTAACTGCAATTGCTGATTGCATTTGAACTGACTGCAATACATTGGGGAATGGAATATGACACTTTTAGAGTCTGTACTCTAGCCATAATTTACCCTGGAGGTAAATTTTTCATATCATTTTGGATCCACATTATTGTATGATACTGGGTGATGACTTCAATAATTTCTTTTTTTAAAGAAGGCAGACTAAACATCATTCTAGTACCAGTCAAAACCAATCAGACACACTTATAAAATGGGCATGTTGCCAATGAGAAAAACAGCATTTAGAAGATAAATTTGATTTGAATTCTGCTTCAGTCAGTCTATCGTATGAGCATCTCTTATTTTAATAAGCATTTTAGCATAAATGAAGACTAGATTTTAAAATTACACCAATTGCTGCACCTTAATCTATTCTACGGTATCCTGTTAAGACTACTTTGCCACTGGTCTTATTTCTAAAGCAGAGTAGAGAGAAGCTATGCGGTCAGATCAAATTATGCCAGCAAATTTTTGTGACATTTTATGACCTGGGGGACAACACATTAAAACCCGCTGTGTGGATGTGTTGCTTGTCAACTCTTCAACTCTGGTTAAGGAATCTAGTTCATTATGTGCCGTGAACCCAGTATAATTAAAAAATAAATTATTTCAATAGTTTTGCACATGCTTGAAAAGACAAGCAGGTTAAATGTTGAGAAAGAATTATGAAGTCATTAAAACGTAAAAGCTAGCCAGAGTTCATTTCTTAGCCAAGGAAAGCTTTTACTTCTCAAAAATGAAAGGAACAGGTTCTGCCTTCTGATAGCCCAAAGGGACACAGCTCCAGGGTCTGTGCAGAAACTGTAGTAGTTAGGTAATTTTAGAATCAAGTCATAATACTATTATCAGGAATGATCTTGCTGGTTTCCACATTATACCTGGAGTTGTTGACTCAACTGGAAAGTTTCCCAGCTATTAATATTGAGTTTTCAGGTTATGAAATTGCAAAAATAGTTTTCCTTTGTTTCTTGAGATTTGTAGGTAGCCTACCAAATGCCAAAACATATAATTTATGTGTGCACTGGAAAAAGCCATAAACCATAAAAAGCCAAAGAAGAATATGTTTGTCATTATTATGTTGTTTATGGACTAGACTGAAGTTAATCAATTCTGCTGCTTGCATGTGTCAAAGCTCTGTTTTTTGTTTGTGGAGGCAATAATATTTTAGAAAGGGTGCTGAAATATTGTATCACTGTTTGTTATGGGAACAGTTCCTGCATTCTCCTGAGACACCAAAAAGTCTACCTCAAATACAGCCTGGGGATTTTATCCTAGGTTAGACTTGTAGATTTTAGATTATTTCAGTTTAAAGAGGATACTGAACCAATGTACAATTGCAATATGAAATGTTGGAATCTATTAAACTGAACTCTACGATGGCACCAAAGCAGCCAATGAAGGGAAGATATTACTGACTATTGCTGTCTCACAGCACACCATTAGGAAGATTATTTTTTAAAAAATCTATTAAGACTCAGTTTGATTAGATAAAATATATATACAGAAGTTGCACTTATTTCATCTATAAGGGAATTTGTGCAGAAAGCTATATATAAAAGATTGCAGTTGAGACGTAAGGACATTGCACAGAAAAATATGAAATGGTGGTAAAAGATTAATATTGTTACATATTTCCTCTTATTTTTAATGATTTGTAAAACTGATTAATATAGGGAGAGAGGCTACATGAAAACAGGGAAGATTTCCACCCATCTTCCCCAGCCAGCAGAGATCATATTCAAGGGAATTGGTTTAAAGTAGTCATCAAAGAGCAGTCAATAAGTAGCTTAATGCAAAAAAATAAATGACGAAATGAACTACACAAGTCAGGAACACTGACTGAATGTAGCCTATGCTTATGTGAGCTGTTACGATGTAAGCTAGTGCCTCCACATTTCACTTTTTTTTTTGCCTACCAAGGAAATCAAAGTGTATCCACCACATAATCTGGAGGGGGGGGGAAATCAGGCATTTTCAGTAACAAATTCCTCAGCCCTCCACTTTTCCAGCCATGAAAAATGGCAATTTTCTCCAAGAGGTTAATGGCAATGATCTGTTTCTCTGCTTTGTAAAGGCGATGACAGATTTCATGAGTCTTCTGGACAACTTCAAATGTTTCTCCATCCTGACATGGTGACAAACTAGTTCTCCTGGGAAAGAATAAAGAAGCGCTATTGTGTCCACTAATGAAGTTTACAGCTCTTCCTCAGGAGAACTTTCACAAAAGTTCCTTGAATTGTTTACAATCATTATGACAGGTTGTTAATTGATTTTGTATTTATTTAAAAGGGCCCGATGTTGGGAGAGCATTTAAACGTTGCTCTGTAGGCAAAGGATCTTTCAGTGCAGACACATTTAGTACAGCTCACGTTTTCCCATTAATAATTCACCTTCAATCATGGACTAACACAGGATTGTCATTTGAGGAGATGTAGCCAGGTGGCCTTCTGCACGGTTGCACAGACATAGCAACTGAAATGTTTCTGACTGCAACCAGTATTTGAAAATTATCACTACAGGTATATAGTCCTCTACAAATTGTGTGTATTCAGCTGAAACAGGAGAAAGGGGCTGTTTTTTCCATAGGACTCATTCTAGTTTCAAATATTTCAGACAGTTTCCTGAAATTTAAGTATGTCTTTTTTCTGTCAGCATGCAGCCTAAAATTTCCTTGGTGTTAGTTTGTTGAAATCCTTTCCCCAGAAATTCCAGTTATAGGCTCAATCATATTTACCCTTTCTTTTTGTAGGATTATGAGACCTCCAACATTGTGTGATTCTTTCTACTTTAATCTCATTGACCTATTTTACTGGATCAGTCAGAGAAGAGATAGCCAGGTCCCGTCCTTCCATCCTCTCTCTTCTGAAACAGGACATGGTTAACAAGCAATTTGGGATTATAAAGGAGATGCCATTTTTCTTTCCTTGGTAGTGCAGTTTTTCCCTCCAATTATTTTTACCCAGATGCTCTCCACTGGTTGTCTGAAATTTTCCAAATCTCTCTTAGCAATACCCTCTGTTTATGTTCACTTTGTCTTTCACTTAGTTTGGCTTAGTTTTCCTTTTCTTTGTCTCCAGAATTCTTTCTTATGTATTTGGACAGTTTTGCATATGCTGATTGTTTAAGTTCTGTACATCGGCCGGTACTAATACTTTTCCTGAACCAGTGATTCATTAATGTACACACAATATTACGAAAAATGTGGTAGGTAGGATACAACTGAGGATCAAGCTGTTTTGAATATGGGTTTTAAAATGACTAGCTACAAAAATGTTATGGAATGAGTTGTTATACAGGATCTACAAATGAAATCTGGTGATGTTTTATTAGCTAAAAAGCACACACAAATAATAAACCAGAAAAGTCTAGGATGTGCAGAATGCCATTCAGAAGAGTAATTTGGTAATTGTGTTATCTTGGACCTACAAAAGAGATGGGTTATAGTTATGAAGGAGTTCTTGAGAAAAGATTAAGAAAGATTTAAAAAAATATAGTTTTTGGGACATTACTTGAATAGACATTAAGACTTGTATATGTGATGGATAGATAGATAGATAGATGGATGATAGATGATAGATAGATAGATAGATAGATGATAGATGATAGATGATGAGAGAGAGAGTTGGTTTATTTGATCAAGGTTAAAATATACTGTATATGGTGTTTTTAAACTAGGTTTAAATGGGATTTGCTTATAGATAAGGCATATTTTGTATTTTTTTTTGAGAAAGTGATAAGCTATAATGTTAAAATTGATAGAAAGTGTTAAATTTACAAGTTTCTGAAAGAGAAAATGAAAAATTGATTTGTGGAACATTGTTTGAAGAGATTAAATATCAATATTTTCAGTGTTGTTTTTGGTAGCTCTTAATGGATTTTTTCTTGATTAAGTTTGAATAAAAAATTTTTATAATTAAGATATTTAGAGACAATTTTTTTTGTATATTTAGAGAAAATGATATTATTATATAAACCAAAGGAATTTGAAATTGATTTTTAAAAAAGTTTTAAAATATAATTATTTTTGATAATTCTTAATGGAGTTTTCCTGATTCGCTAATAGACAAAATATGAAATACAGAACAAAGAGATCTTTGGTTAAAATATTAGAAATGTTAGTGTTTTTTTTTCTTTGTATATTTTCCTTAGTTTGTATTAGTTTTTGTCTTTCTAATTTTAAACTAATAAAAATTATTTGGAAAAGGAATAGTTCTGCATTTCTTAAACTCAGGAATGCGTGTCTTTTAAATGAATTGAACATGCCAAATGCATTTTTCATCATTTTATAACACAGCTTGAAAAATCAGTATCCATAAAGCACAATGTAAAAATGACCTTCATATTGGCTACGGGATATTTCTTCATAAAGATAATCAGAAGCAGACAAATGACATAAATTCTGGTTATAAATCCCTGCAGGAATCACAGGGCTAAAATCAACCTGCTTCCCTTTGGAATAAATTTATACTATCTTTGCTAGATAATGGGATTCTGCATTGTCTCATCTTCAATCAAAGACATCTCAGCTACCTTTTTTGGTGACTAACACACCCTCAGCTCAAAATGTCCATTTCCCACTTCCTGATATAATGCTGCAGCATAATTTGCTGTAGCAAGCTTTTAAACTTTTTCCCCCAGATGTCATATCATTAGCACTTTTATGCCTTCTAAAAATACAGCTGCGGTTTCTCGCACCTTTATTTTTAATAAGGAACCTTTGTGCTGTGATAGCACTCTGGCTGTTCTTTAGAATACATACATGTTTTTAACAATGCTCTGTATCCAGAATTCCTCCCTGGGTATCCTAAAACCTTTGTTTCCATTTATAGTTAATTTCTATATGAGTTTTAAATGACATTACACCTTCACTTAACTGCACAAGCATTAAATGTACACTAATGTAAACATTAAATGTACAATGCTGCATTAAATGTACACTGTGCAACAATATCTTTTTTTTTTATTGCTCTATTGGGAGAATCCTGATTATTATTAGGACTTTGGTACATAAGCAAGGAAGGTGACATCACGGAGGAAATTTCCTGGACTCTGCTAAATGTGAATTTCTATAGGTGGTTTCAAATTATGCACTTAGTATACATGGCATGTAGTTTTAATATACATATCAGAAACACGCACGGACGAATTATAGCTGTGCAATAAAAGTTGTAGTTTAAACATAGAGCATTCTCATGACACCCAGTTGGTAATTATATTAATGTTGGGAAAATTGAGATATTGTTTGAATAATAAATATTGTATGAGAATATATTATATGTAATAAACAAAAAAAAAACCAAAACAAAACTGGTAACTAGTCATCAGCAAACACTAGCTATTAATCATCTATGATTCCATCAAATATTCACAAAATTTTAAATGGCTACTGAGAAAGAATAATTTATAATTTGTCTAGCAGCTTAGAATCTATAACTGAATGTAAGCCTCTAATTGAATGTGAAAACATGCAGTCTGTGCTTAAAGACAAGCAAAGGCTGAGTTGTTTTATTTGGAAGTAGGATATAGAATAGATATGGCCAACATTTTAACAACTGAGGATCTACTGTATACTGGCTTATGAGGATTCCCAGATGGAGACACTGGTGGGCATGGCCATGCCAAATGCATGTTCATGCTTCTTCAAAAATTCTAGGGAGGGAAGAAGCATCATTTATCTTTCCCCAGCAATCTCCTATGAACTGTTTCTCTATGAACAGAAGAGAAAGAGCCATCTGGAGCATAAGGAGATTTGCATTAACCCTTTCTACGTGATCTTTGCTGTTTCCCAGCTGCTATTGGTAACAAGGAAATATAGTTGGCTGGTTGGTGAGCACAAGGGGTGAAGGATCCAATCTGGGTAGGTCACAGGGACCAGAGCAGGGGTGAAATCCAGCAGGTTCTGACAGGATCTGGAGAACTGGTAGTGGAAAATTTGAGCAGTTTGGAGAACCGGTAGCGGAAATTTTGAGTAGTTCGGAGAACTGGCAAATACCACCTCTGGCTGGCCCGAGAGTAGAGTGGGAATGGGGATTTTGCAGTATCCTTCCCTTGCCACGCCCACCAAGCCACGCCCATCAAGCCACATCACACATCACACCCACCAAGCAACGCCCACCGGTAGAACCGGTAGTAAAAAAATTTGGATTGCACCATTGGAGCAGAGGCTTTCGGACTCATGCTGGAGCCCATCTTCAGGGAACTTCTCTCTAGCCCCTTCCCTCTAGCTCTCTAGGCTAAAGAGAAGTTCCTTAAAAATGGGCTCCAGCATGAGTCCAAAAGCTCAGAAGACAAAATGTCTGGTCTAGTGACCGACCCAGATTAGGTCCTGCAACATTATCCTGGGACATGCATATTTGGCTTCATTCGTGACAAGGGGTGAAGCTAATGGGAGCTCTGTGAATTACCAAAAAAGCAGCTACAGTGATTGCTACAGTGTTTCCCCGAAAATAAAACCCTGTCTTATAGTTTTTTGAACCCTGAAATAAGCCCTTGGCCTTATTGCCATGCGCTTAAAAGCCCGTATAGGCTTATTATCATGGGATGTCTTATTTTGGGGGAAACAGGGTATAAATAAAAATTGAGGATCTAGATCAGAGCAGTCAGGAATAGGAGAACTAAAGGAGCTGGTTTATAAAGGAAGGAAGGAAGAATAGAAAGAAGCAGATAATCTAGAACAAATGCAATGAAGATAAGTACAGTTCTTGTTTGAACCCTCCTCCTTGCAACTTGCAATGTCTCAGTTGAAAGATCTCTGAGAAGCAAAAGGAAGAAGATGGGTTGAGGAATGGAGGATGCAATGGAGTTAGGTGAGAGGCAGGGGCACAATATTTGGTCACTCTGGAGACAGAAAGAGTGAACCAGGAGGTCATGCTTGTGGATGAAAAAAGAGTAGCCAAGCCAAGACAGAGTGAAAACAACAAAAGACACAAAGCTGATGAGAATCCAGGGAGAAAAAGAAAACTTAATACGCCCAATCACAGGAAGTATACAGAAAGTAGGAAACTCTGAAGATAAGAGTGCCCATTAATCTTTCTTCCTGCAGCCTTACCAGTCAGCCACAGCAGCCAGAGAAGTGGGAATGAAAGGAGAAGAAAATGGGGTAGGTTAAGCTCAGGCTGGAGTTTACATGGATTGAGTCAGAAACATGCTGAGCTTATTCCCAGCTTTGAAAGACGTTGCTTGACTTATTTATGAGCAAATCCACATCAGCTAGGCAAGGGAGCAGGTCTCTTTCTAATTATGCCAACCAGCTAGAGGGAAATGCATGATAGGATAAAGGCATGATAGGACCTGGGAACAAGCCACCAACACAGAGGGCAAAAATGACAGGCAGGAAGCAATTAAATGAGGCAGAGCCTGCCTTTATACGCATATCCATCAACTCTGAGCCAGACTTACAGAGAAGATGCTAAGCAACGAAGCAAAGCCAAAATGAAGCTAACGAGACTGGCAGCGCATAATAAAACATTTAAGAACCATGTTGCTTATCAAAAGAACCAAACCCCTCAGATGAGCATAAAACCCCTATAAAAACTTTTTGTTACTGTAAAATGTTAATTTATCATGAAATGCATGCATGAGCTTTTGCTCTCTCCCCCATTCTAATTCCAAGGCTCCAAGCACCGAAGGTATAGTGGCATCAAAGCTATGGAAGATCCTGGTGTGTTTTTGAATTTTAGCAAATGAGAGCTTCTGGCAGCCCAGGTAATAATCCTTATTTCAATGAAGGCAACTGACTCTGGCATTATCATTTTTGTCCATGCTATTGTCCCCACACCTGCACAAACCTGAAGCCTTCTTGAGTTAGTTTTTATTGTTGTGTGAAGACATGAAGGAAGGAATAATGGAATAACAGAATAACAGAATAACAGAATTGGAAGGGACCTATGGTGGTCTTCGAGTCCAATTTCCTACCCAAGCAGAAGACCCTATACCATTCTGGAAAAATTGCTGTCTCTTCTTGCTCCCTGCCGCGTGGCAACAGCCCTACCTGAGCTACTCGACGTGATAGCCACGGTGGCAGTAGATACACCCAGGCTTTTAGTCATGGGTAATTTCAACTTGCCATCTGTTGGTGAAACGTCTCAGGTGGCTCGGGAGTTCATGGCTTCCATGAGGGCCATGGACCTGACCCAGTTAGTTTATGGCCCTACTCACAGGGGAGGTCAGACTCTGGACCTGATTTTTGTCTCTGGCCAGTGGTTGAGTGGTCTTGTTATTGGGGATATAGACATGGAACCCTTGTCATGGACTGACCACTCACTCCTTCGCCTGGATCTTCGAATCGCTGCCTCCCGCCACAGGGAGGCGGACCCAATTAGATGGATCCGCCCCAGGCGCCTGATGGATCCTGATAGGTTCCAGATGGAGCTTGGGCCATTTCCTGAGGATCTAGCACATGACTCGGCCGAGGACCTGGTAGCCGCCTGGGATCGGGCGGCTGGTGGGGCCTTGGACCGAGTCGTGCCTTTACGGCCTCTGACCCGGTGCCGATCCTGAGCGGCTCCTTGGTTTACTGAGGAGCTGAGGGAAATGAAGCGCCAGAAAAGATGCCTGGAGAGCGGTTGGAGGGCCAGTCTCGCTGAATCTGATCGAACACAGGTAAGGTGGCATATTAAGGCCTATCTAGTGGCAATAAAGACGGCAAAGTTTAATTACTTTTCCGCCTCTATTGCGTCATCAGGGAATCGTCCGGCCACCTTGTTTAGGGTGACCCGCTCCCTGCTCCATCCGGGAGTGCGGGAGGATCCCTTGGAAGGCAGGGCAGAGGATTTTGGACAATACCTGTATGACAAAATTGCTCAGATCTGGGGGGGTTTGGACTCTGACTGGGTAGATCAGGGCAGGGTGACGAGGAATAGTCTGGAGAATGTTACCTGGGAGGAGTTTGATGATGTGGACAGGATTTTGGGGAGACTTAGTGCGGCCACATGTTTACTGGACCCGTGTCCCTCTTGGTTGGTTCTGGCTTCCCGGGAGGTTACACGAGGCTGGCTCCAGGGTGTTATCAACGCTTCGTTGAGTGAGGGCCACTTCCCCACTGCCTTGAAAGAAGCGGTGATGAGGCCTCTCCTCAAGAAGCCGTCCCTGGATCCGGCAATATTGGCCAACTACCGTCCTGTCTCCAACCTTCGCTTCATGGCGAAGGTTGTTGAGAGTGTGGTCGTGTGACAGTTCCCACAATTCATGGAGGAAACATCTTATCTAGATCTGTTCCAGTCGGGTTTCAGGTCTGGGCACAGCACGGAAAGGACATTGGTCACGTTGGTTGATGATCTCTGGAGGGCTCGGGACAGGGGTTGCTCCTCTGTTCTGCTCCTGTTAGATCTCTCAGCAGCTTTTGTTACCATCGACCATGGTATCATGCTGCACTGGCTGGAAGAGTTGGGGGTGGGAGGCACCGTGTTGCGGTGGTTCTCCTCCTTTCTCTCCGACCAGTCGCAGTTTGTGTTGGCAGGGGGGCAGAGGTCGACCTCGAGGCCTCTCATCTGTGGAGTGCCGCAGGGATCAGTCCTCTTGCCCCTTCTGTTCAACATTTATGTGAAGCCACTGGGCGAGATCATCCGTGGCTTCGGGGTGAGATACCACCAGTACGCTGATGACACCCAGCTGTACATCTCCACCCCAGGCCACCCCAACGATGCCCTTGAAGTGATGTCCCAGTGCCTGGAGGCTGTGCGGATCTGGATGGGGAGGAACAGGCTCAAGCTCAACCCTTCCAAGACTGAGTGGCTGTGGCTCCCGGCATCCCGATATAGTCAGTTGACTCCATCACTGACTATTGGGGGTGAGTCTTTGGCCCCCACAGAAAGGGCTTGCAATCTGGGAGTCCTCCTGGATATGCAGCTGTCCTTGGAGGAACATCTGATGGCTGTAACCAGGGGGACCTTTTGTCAAGTTCGCCTGATTCGCCAGTTGCGGCTTTTTCTTGATCGGGATTCCCTGTGCACAGTCACTCACGCCCTCGTCACCTCTCGCCTTGACTACTGCAACACTCTCTACATGGGGCTCTTCTTGAAGAGCACCTGGAGGCTCCAACTGGTCCAGAATGCAGCAGCGCGGGTAGTGACGGGAACAGCATGGCGCTCCCATGTAACACCACTCCTGAGTGAGCTGCACTGGCTCCCGGTGGTCTTCCAGGTGCGCTTCAAGGTATTGGTTATCACCTTTAAAGCTGATGACACCCAGCTGTACATCATGGCATAGGGCCTAGCTATCTTCGAGACCTTCTGCTGCTACCGACGACCTCCCATCGACCCGTACGCTCCCACAGAGAGGGCCTCCTCAGGGTGCCATCAGCCAAACAATGTAGGCTGGTGACCCCCCAGGGGGAGGGCCTTCTCCGTGGGGGCACCTACCCTCTGGAATCAGTTGCCCCCAGAGATAAGGAGTGCCTTCCACCGTGCCCTTAAAACCCATTTTTTCCAGCAAGCCGGGCTGGCTTAAGAATAAATTTTTAAATGTTTTAATTGGTTTGTGATTTTTAATTTTTGGGCCAAATTTATATATATTTTAATTGTTTTTTAATATTTGTATTTCATGTTCTTAATTCTGGCTGTACACCGCCCTGAGTCCTCAGGGAGAAGGGCGGTATATAAATTGGAAATAAAATAAATAAAATAAATAAAATAAAAAGCCTCCAGTGGTGGAGGTCCCATGACCTCTGAAGGCAAGCTATTCCACTAGTTAATTGTTCTCATTGTCAGGAAATTTCTCCTCAGTTCTAGATTGGATCTCTCTTTGATAAATTTCCATTCGTTATTTCTTACATTTACTTATAACAGGTTAATAAGTAAATGTATTAATTTAGGTTAATAAAATTATTAATTTAGATAACTTAATATATATTTAAATTAATTTAAATTTAAAGCATGCAGGAGAGTGACCACATCCTTAATCTCTATGAATCAGAACCAACTGTAATCCAGTACTGGTGGATTCCATGGAAAGCTTAAAGTTTTGGCTACCACATCTGGGCTGCAAAGATTAGATTTCCTACTTAGTCATGAAGGTCAATGAATAGAGTTACACAATCTGGGTTGCAAAAATCTAGACAACTCCTGAATGGCAGCAAAGACAAACAACTATCTTTGATTCCACCTAGACTTTTGCAGGCCAGATATCAAAGTCTGACTTAACTCAGTAGGCAAGCATTAGCCCTATGCATCTCATTTAGAATCAAGTAGAATAATTAAATGAAGAAATATTTCTTTCTGATTAAATGTGAAATAACACTGGGCCGAGTGGATAGAATTAGTATGGGGCACGGTATTCATATAATGACTGGCTTGAGTTACCATACCATCTTTCTAAAAGAATCTGACAGGCTACTGATTCATTATCAACAACTACAACAACAACAACAATTGTTTCATGGGTTTCATCACTTAATACAGATTTTTTTAAAAAACTTATCACATGATGCAAATTGATAGCACTCTCCTAAAAATTGAGACATCTACTTTTTATCTTGACAGTTTAATATTTTCTCTCAAGCTATTAAATTTTTCTTTGCTAATTTGGTTAAATTCTTTTTTTTTAATCTATCTAAACTAGCAGGTAATGGACCATTACTCAGCAAATTGATTCTCCATCTTCTTCAACAAAATATATGTTGCTGAAATATTAAAATGACAGGAAATTAAGATAAATATATTTTGTTTGCTTCCAGCAGATTTTCCACTTTTTTAATACTGATGGCTGGGTGCTGCAATGAATATATTTTAGCTAGTTTTGTATTGAACCAGGGTTATGATCATTATCATTATGTCTGCCTTGAATTGTAGAGAACAGCCAATATAATTGGCTGATATCCTGATAATACAGGATATTGATTCAAGCCTTTCCTAAACTCAGTAACCATATATTCTAATAGCTGCCCTGTTTTCCCCAAAATAAGACATCCCCTGATAATAAGCCCAATTGGGCTTTTGAGCTCATGGCAAAAAGGCCAAGCACTTATTTCAGGGTTCAAAAAAATATAAGACAGGGTCTTATTTTTGGGAAAACACGGTACTTTTCCAGCAGCAAATGTATTGATCAGAATGGCAGAATGTATTTCCCACTCCACTCCAGAAGACGAAATGTTTCTTCGAGACATTTCACACAGGTCCTGTTAAAAAATACTCATAAAGAATGCAGTATAAACTCCCATCAATCAGCAGGGAACTTTCTCATATAATGCCACTGAATGTAATTGGTAATAATACAAATGAAAGAATACAGCTATGTATATTTTATATGCAAATATAAAATGAAGTGACCTGTATATATTTGACATCTAATAATGAAGGTATTGTACGAATTCCATTCAGGTATTACTCTCTTTACCCAGGAATTTAAAACTCTTAAGTTTTAGCCAAGTTCTAATAATTGCTATTGCAAATGAGTATTTATAAACTGCCTGGAGCCCTTGGTGTGAATAAGCAACAACCATGATTTTAGAATACAAAAAAGAAAAAACATATTTGAAAAATATTTTTGAAAATACATAGGAAGGACAGTGGATCACATACACCATCCTGGACTCTAAAACCCTTGTCCTAGGTGCCATTCCACAATTGTACATTAATGTAATATTTGAAAAGTTCTTTTGTATGATTATGGACTCATATTAAGACTCATGTTCAGGTTTCTTCTCCCACACCAAAGTAGGGACAGGGTGTGTCTATGGGACAAGTACACATAACCCTGCCCTTTTTCCCAAATATGTATTTGGAACATGTGAAGAATCTCTTGTTGAACACAACTAGACAAAGTATGGTAGGCTTCAAACCATCATTGATTTATGCACTAATTTGGACAATTGCAGAAATAATCCCAGTTGCATGGTTTTGAACTGAATGGCAGACATTTTTTAGACAACAGATCTTAGTGCTTAGACTGCATTCTTTATTTTTTTTTTTTTTAAATAGTTTTTATTGAATATAAATATTAAAAAAGACATACGTAACATATACACAACAAACATTTATACAACATATACACAAAAAGAATATAATTTCTTCTTAAGCATTTTTTCAGAGTGACGTTCTACAATTCTACTTATAATATATTCCTTCACCTTTCTTTAATCTAATAATATTTTTTATTAGATATATATGTATCAATCGGTAATATATCCCCTATATTTTTTGTATATTTCTAATTTTTAACCAATTATACCAATTATTCCATATTTTATAATATGTAATAGGGAAAATTTTAGAATGCGCTGAAATGGATAGGTTAACCAAAGAATTACAAGAAAAAGAAGAATCAGACTATTATAGACTGCATTCTTTAGTGGAGCAAAGCTTAACCCAACTGGGCACCCTAGATGCATTAAGACCGTGATGGCGAACCTATGGCACGTATGCTGGAAGTAGCATGCAGAGCCATCTCTCCGGGCACGCCAGCCATCACCTGTTGCTCTTCCGGGTTCATGCATGCCAAAAACCAGAAGACCAGGTGACCGGCGCATATGCACATGCTAGAAACTAGAAGCTCAGGTTCTCGGCGCGCTCCTGCATGCTGGGGAACTGCTTCCAGTTTCCTGCACTCCTGTGTATGTGTGCCAAGGAGCTCCTCTACTGGTTTCTGGTGTTCCTGTGCGTGCACGTACTCCCATTTCAGCACTTGGTGGCGAAAAGGTTCGCCAACACTGCATAAAGACCAAGGCTGCAACGCTTCCTCAGCCAGAATGGGAATTTTAGAAACTGTTGTCCAAATAGATTTGAAGGGCATCACATTGGGGAATGGTGATGTGGCCTACAGTGATCACAAGGCATATTTGCAGCACTTGCTCATGGCAGCTTTCTTGCTGACATTTCATTACCCAAACTAGGTAACGTAGCTAAACAGTACCTCAATCAAGGTACCTGCCAAACAAAGTAGTAGTAAACAGCTCAATCAAAGAACCTCTAAGACCACCCCCACTAACAATGACAGACCAAGCCACTAGAATATAAACTGAGAGCAAACCATACTCCCTACCAGGATTGATGATGTTACCTAGTTTGGGTAATGGAATGTCTGCAAGAAAACAACCAAGCTCAGAGAGCACCTAAGACCTCTCATTTCAACCCTGACCTACAAATATTTTCCTCTATGAGATGTGAACAAGAGAGATTGACTTCAAATGTGCCTACTGATACATTTAGTCTGAAAGTAAGAAACAAGTATGGTGGTGTGCTATGCTACTGCTGCTTACCTGAAGAAGGAGTCCATGGCTGGGGCTATCATGATCCTACTTGCCTGAATGAGATAGGCTAGCCAAGGGGAGCTGTCCAGGGCAGATAACAGCCATTGTTACCTCATGCTGATGCTTATTTGCAGGAGAGATGACAACCAACTCTATGTCATAGTGTTATGATCATTCATTCATTCATATCCTGCCTTTATTATTTTTATATTATTATTATTATTATTATTATTATTATTATTATTATTATTATTATTATTATTATTATTATTATTTATTTGATTTGTATACCGCCCTACTCCCGAAGGACTCAGGGCGGTGAACAGCCAACTATAAAATACATAAATACACAAAATTTAAAAACCCGATAAAATCAAATTAAACTTTTTGGCCCAGACAAATAATAACTCAAGGTGATAAACATATATACCATCCTCCTCCTCTTTGGTCATTCTTCCCTAGACCAGGCTGCATTTTATTTTATTTTTTTTTCACTCATATATCTTTTCAGATAACTCTTTATTTTAGAACATGTCAAATTTTTCAACCTTCAGCTTCCAAATATTAGGTGTGCTGAAAAGTTGTGACATGCCTGTGGGATTGTAAATATACAGTATTTTGGTTACTTTAATATAATTTAGATATGCTTGGTAGTAACTACATAAATATCACTTTTTAACATTTTGTTTCATAGACGTGAGTCATAACAATTAATAAACGAATGGACAGAAAAATTAAATTAAATTGTGCTATCTCTTATTTATGCAGCTATGAGATTATGAACTTTATTATACTATGAAGTTTTTTTTCCAATCAATTTCCTTGCTTGACTTCTTACATGCAAAAGCATTTAATGCTTAAATGTGTGCATAACTTTATTATGCACACACAATTCCTATATCTTTTTATAAAAGGTAAAGGTTCCCCTCGCACATATGTGCTAGTCATTCCTGACTCTAGGGGGCGGTGCTCATCTCCATTTATTCTTTTTATAAAACAACTATAACAACAACATAACACAACTCCTATATCTTTCCAGATATTCTTTAGCCTTACCATAGATGTGTGACATAACAATTTATAAATGAATGAACACACAAATAAAATTAAATTGTGCTATTCCTATTTATGCAGCTAGGAGATTGTGAACTTAATTGTACTATAAGGTCTTTTTTCAGTAAGTTTCCTTGCTTGACTTCTTACATCCAAAAGCATTTAATGTTTAATTGTGTGCATAACTTTATTGCAATCAGTGACTAGTCACATGCAATAAAAAGCATATAAACAAGACACTGAGCGTAATTTTTTACTTGATCATAAATTCTAAAATGAAGATAATAGATCTCGGTATAAAGCAGCTGTAAGTAATTTTGCAAGTGTTTTGGAGATGTTAACTTTCTTGCCTGATAAGCAAACAAAGTCATCCTTGGAATAGGTAGAATTTCTGACTGCAAGCAGAATTATGAGAGTAAGAAGCAAATTGCTATAGAAAACACATGGGCAAGAACAAATTCATTCTGTGGATGTGGCATTGTGATACATACCTTCCTTCCAATACCATGGCGGATAAGATTAAAGAGGGCTAAAGAGAGAGATCTACCATATGTTGGACAGATAATAATACTGAATAAATAATTTACTATTGTGAAGTGTTTCCAATTTATATCCTGCTAGTAGATGTACATATTTAATTTGTTTCACTGATTTGGATGGCCACCCATCTCACAATGGTTCTCAATACTTAAAAACAAACAAAGCACAATATAAGAATAAAAATCTAAATATCTTTTAGCAAGTAACACCCCCACCCCCCACCCAAACAATGAAACATATGTAAACAATACACTGCAGCTGGATCTTTGGTTAAACGGAAAATAAACTAAAGATAACCCTGATCTTCTTGGATAGCTATACTAAAGACCTACTGACAAATTGTGTCTTTAGTTCTTACTGACTTACTGTACATTATGGCCACCAGAGCTTGAGACAACAAGTTACCCCAGTATGATCAGACTGGATTCTGGTTTTCAGGAAGAAGAAAAATGGTCAGAAACCTCATGGCTAGAGAATTCTAAAAGGTATAACTTAAGCTGAAAAGTAGAGCCAGCATTATGGAGAACCTTGAGTCCAATGTCCTAAAGGTACTTTTCTAAAAATTAACTGGACTTTCTTTGTTTTTTCTTGAAGACACTTCACTTCTCATCCAAAAAGCTCCCTCAATCTTCACGGAAAAACCAACAAAGTCCAATTGCTTTTTGGAAAAGCACCTTTGGGACAGCCATGACCTGGATAACTCCATAGACACTTGAGTCCAATGGGATCATCATCCTAGATTCCTACATTTGGAATGCAGTTATGTACATGAAAGAATGCCATTAGGAATCTGGACTAGATGGTGCTTAAGTTATTAAGTGTACATATCTGAGAGCCATTTAACATCTGGGAGATGAATCGGCTTTAAAGAGTTGTATCCAACAGTTATGTACTTCTCTGCTTATGGAAGAAATCTAGTATGGCCTTAACAATTTTGTGTTATTGTTTATCTGCCATCAAACCTTACAGTGTACAAGATCCTTAGAAAAAGACATGAGTTTGGTTTCAGAGTAATTTACTAGAAGTTTCTCCTCTGTAGAGTTAAATAGGGCTCAAAGACTTCTTCTACAGCCAACATGAGTTAAAGAGAAAACAGTTCATCAAAAAGCAGAACTGTCTATTGTTGAGTGTAGATGGCTGGAATTCTGCTTGAAGTGGTGACAATTAATTCACATATATATTAAGAAAACATACATTTTTTTTTAGTTTACATTATTCATGACCTGTATGAAAACATCATAGAACACAAATGGATCACTTCTTGTCACAATATCATCCAACATCCTAACCATCTTTATTGATAAGTAAATATTAGTTCTTCCCCTGTGATACCTGCTTGAATTCAGTAACTATGATCATCAAGAATTTCTATCTTCCTCTTCAGTAACTATGATCATCAAAAATTTCTATCTTCCTTTTGCTTAAATATACAGAAAGTACAAATACAGAAATGCAGCAATGTTTTTCCTTGAAGATGTTTCATTTCTCATCTATCTCCATTCTGACTGAATGATGGAGAACTGAAGAAGCTTCTTGGATGAGAAGCAAAATGTTTTCAAGGAAAAACAAAGTCCAGTTAGCTTTTGAAAAAGCACCTTTGGGGCAACCATGACTTGGATGACTGAGAATCTCCATAGACATCTACAACTACATGTTTTTCTTGGACTGCATGAACAATCAACAAATGTGTATTTATGGACCAGGTCAGCAGCTCTAATACTGATTAGCACCAGCTCATGTGTCACCTGTTAACTGCAATTCATTGGGTTGTAGCCCACATTTTTCCAAGCTGAGTGCAAACGAGTCAGGAATTATGCACTGGCTGGGATATAAATCACAAAGAAAAGGGAGTGCTTTTAGAAAGCCATAGTAAGCATGTGCTAATGTCCTCAGAATAAATCCGTTTAGAAATGTCAGTAAATGCTGAAAAGAGGAGCACTGCTATACATTAGGAAGATCATAGGTTCATGGTTTATGAATGTTGCCATTGATTGTCGTAATTAATGCTGCTATGCTCACTTAGAAAATGCTATATATTATTCATGGCTGGGAAACCCCAGAGAACCTTCCATCTAACTCTAGCCAATAGGAATTGTTATCTCAAAGGTCAGTGGGAAATGGAGCATCACCCAATGTGAGAATTATGAGGTGGCCGCATCAGCAAGTTTGCCTTTGCACTTCACATATATTGATTGTTGTTCTGTTACGCTTTTAAAAAGTAAATTAATACAGCCAAGGAGCAACAAGAGAAGAAAAGTGGATGTGTTACATACTCAACATAAGTCATTGTCCTTTACATACTCAACATAAGTCATTGTCCTTTAAAGCAGGTAAGTAAGACTTTTGCTTCTTCAGAACAGAAAATGGACTAAAATAATCTCAGTCACCAGGGATAAGTAATAAAACAGATACAAAAATTCCCATTTTTAAAGGGGCCTAAGTGAAAGACCTAGAAAGCAATGTGTTACTTTCTTGGAAATACTTGATAGTTGAAATCAATTTTCTAATGCAATGGCCTTTTATACTGACTTCGGGCCAGTCTGAGCCCGATGGAGTTTTCTATCAGGTAACTTGTTTCACATTGAAGAATTCTTGTCCTGGTTCCCATAGATCAGGGGTGTCAAACTGATGGCCTGCCCTGCAGATGCGTCACATGTAGGCCATGCCCACCCCAGCTCTGCGAAGGGGGAAAAAAATGTCACGATACATCATGTGATGGCAATGTGACAGTGCAAGTTTGACACCTATGCCATAGACTATCAACTATCTGGAGATGTAATCAAGTGATCTTGAAAAGAGAGGTTGATCCGTTCAATCATTTCTTTATTAATTCCTCAGGGACAAGTGCTACTGTTTTTAAAAGTAATGCTGCCTCGATATGATTATTCTGTTATTATTTCTCCCTGGATCCAAGGGAGAGAAGATTGAGGGAGAGAATTGGGGTTGATGGAGACAGATCAAAGACTTGAGGAACAAAATAGTAAGGTGAATGAAAAGTCAAAGGACAGCATATGACAGAGCTTGCCAACTATTTTTTTTTCTTTAAATATCAAGCTCCTTGATCTCAGATTTCCTTGCTTTTTATGTGCAGCACATTATGAACATTTTGGGGAACAGTTACATCTGTTAGTGTAGTTGCTTGCAGCTGGCTCTGTGTGTGTCACACAACTGACTAAACGCAGCAAGAAGGGATAAATGAATAAATGGGCAGCACAAACTGGGAATAGGATTCAATACAAAAGCAGAACAGGAAACTATAAACATATCTCAATAAAATACAGACTCAGTAGCAATGGACTTAACATGCAACATGCTAGTGATTTACAGATACATAAGTATCAGGCGTGTGGATGAGGAAAACAATGAGACCAACAAGAGCACTTCACAATCAAAATATATTCACACAACCTCCATTTTGTTCTTGTGCCATGGCTTTTTCAACTTGGTCTCTTTGTTCACTGTTTTTCTTAATTTGGGATTAATGACCTGCTTGGGGCAAATATATTAGCAACATTGAGTGCAATGGTAAGCTAGTTATCATCACCCATCCCTCCATGTGTCTGTCCATCCATCCGTCCATATGTCCATCTATCCATCCATCCATCTTCATATCCATGCATACTTCCGCCACTGTGCCTTTTGTATGGAAGTTGACTATGGAACACAATATCCCCCCTCCTCCCCAAAAACAAATCCCAGAGTGACTATGCAAATGTCAGTAAGGGAGCTTCATATCTAAGTATAGAAACAATTGTAGATTGATAGACATAATTGAGCTTTGGTGGGATAATTAGCATTATTGAAATGCAAAAACTGAATAATTCAAGTATATAAATGCAACTGAAGGAGCAATTCAATGTACCATGCATCTGAGAAAGCCAGTGGAGAGCATCTGGGTAAAAATAATTGGAGAGAAAAACTGCACTGCCAAAAGAAGAAAGAATGTGAATGATGCCGTCATGAAACAAATTTCAGAAACAAGAATGAATAGTAAAAGAAAAATGGCATCTCCTTTATATTCCCAAATTGCTTGTTAACCATGTCCTGTTTCAGAAGAGAGAGGATGGAAGGATGGGATCTGGCTATCTCTTCTCTGACTGATCCAGTAAAATAGGTCAATGAGATTAAAGTAGAAGGAATCACACAATGTTGGAGGTCTCATAATCCTACAAAAAGAAAAGGTAAATATGATCGAGCCTATAACTGGAATTTCTGGGGAAAGGATTTCAACAAACTAACACCCTAGGAATTTTAGGCTGCATGCTGACAGAAAAAAGACATACTTAAATTTCAGGGAACCATCTGAAATATTTGAAACTAGAATGAGTCCTATGGAAAAAACAGCCCCTTTCTCCTGTTTCAGCTGAATGCACACAATTTGTGGAGGACTACATAGTGATAATTTTCAAATACTGGTTGCAGTCAGAAACATTTCAGTTGCTATGTCTGTGCAACCGTGCAGAAGGCCACCTGGCTACATCTCCACAAATGACAATCCTGTGTTAGTCCATGATTGAAGGTGAATTATTAATGGGAAACCGTGAGCTGTACTAAATGTGTCTGCACCGAAAGATCCTTTGCCTACGGAGCAACGTTTAAATGCTCTCCCAACATCGGGCCCTTTTAAATAAATACAAGATCAATTAACAACCTGTCATAATGATTGTAAACAATTCAAGGATCTTTTGTCAAAGTTCTCCTGAGGAAGAGCCGTAAACTTCATTAGTGGACACAATAGCGCTTCTTTATTCTTTCCCAGGAGAACTAGTTTGTCACCCTGTCAGGGTAGAGAAACATTTGAAGTTGTCCAGAAGACTCGTGAAATCTGTCATCGCCTTCAGAAAGCAGAAAAGCAGATCATTGCCATTAACCTCTTGAAGGGAATTGCCATTTTTCATGGCTGGAAAAGTGGAGGGCTGAGGAATTTGTTACCCTGGTTACTGAAAATGCCTGATTTCCCCCCCCTCCAGATTATGTGGTGGATTCACTTTGATTTCCTTGGTAGGCGAAGAAAAAAGTGAAATGTAGAGCCATGAAATTCATTATCTTACATCGTAACAGCTCACATAAGCATAGGCTACGTTCAGTCAGTGTTCCTGACTTGCGCAGTTTATTTTGTCATTTATTTTTTTCATTAAGCTACTTATTACTGCTCTTTGATGACTACTTTAAACCAATTCCCTTGAACATGATCTCTGCTGGCTGGGGAAGATGGGTGGAAATCTTCCCTGTTTTCATGTGGCCTCTCTCTCTATATTATTCAGTTTTACAAATCATTAAAAATAAGAGGAAATACGTAACAATATTAATCTTTTACCACCATTTCATATTTTTCTGCGCAATGTCCTTACATCTGAGCCTTTATATATAGCTCTCTGCACAACTTCCCTCATAAATGAATTAAATGCAACTTCCTTATATATATTTTATCTGACAGAACTAAGAATCCTAATAGATGTTTTTTAAAAAAAATTATCTACCTAACATTGTGCTCTTTATAAAATTTTGGTAGCTGAAACAGCAATGGTCAGTGATACCTTCTCTTCATTGGCAACTTTGACGCCATCATAAAGTTAAGTTTGGTAGATCCCAATATTTTATTTTGCAAAAGGTAAAATGTTATATGTTGGCTCGGTATCCTCTCCTTTAAACTGAAATAATCTAAAATCTGGGATCTAACCTGGGATAAAATCTTCAGGCTGTATTTGAGGTAGACTTTTGGTGTCTCAAGAGAATGCAGAAACTGTTCACATGACAAACAGTGATACAATATTTCAGCACCCTTTCTAAAATATTATTGCCTCCACAGACAAAAAACAGAGCTTTGACACATGCAAGCAGCAACAATGGACTAACTTCAGCATAGCCCATAAACAATGTAACAATGACAATCACACTTGCCTGGCTACTGGCTTGTGGCTTCTTCCAGTACACACCTAAATTACATGTTTTCGTATTTGGCAGGCTGCAGACAAATTTCAAGAAGCAAAGGACACTTTTTTTTTGCAATTTCAAGACTTGAAAACATTACATAAACAGCGTGTCTTTTCCTGATGCACAGGGACACTCCAGACTTTTGCATTTGGTGCTCTGACAGCAAAGTTCAAGACACTTGATTTGGCTTACTCTTCTGTTTTAAGGAGATATCTGCCATCAGATAACAGTGATTAATCTATAAACCTCTTGAAAAGACACCCTCAATTTGCCAAGAACCTTATCTTAGATGCCAGCCTAATCTTATCTCAGTTTTGATGAGATATCGTAGTACGTAGGTTGTGGAAATGGTATAGTTCAGTGGTGGAATTCAATTTTTTTTACTACCAGTTCTGTGGGCGTGGCTTGGTGGGCGTGGCGTGGCTTGGTGGGCGTGGCAGGGGAAGGATACTGCAAAATCCCCATTCCCTCCCCACTCCTGAGGGAAGGATATTGCAAAATCTCCATTCCCACCCCATTCTGGGGCCAGCCAGAGGTAGTATTTGTCGGTTCTCCGAACTATTCAAAATTTCTGCTACCGGTTATCCAGAACCTGTCAGAACCTGCTGAATTTCACCCCTGGTATAGTTACTCTATATCTTTATTTTAGAGAAATATGGAGAGCTGTGTTGCATATCATTTTGATTAATAAGCTTGTCTGGAAAGGGGCATAAGTACGGAATGGATGGTTCAGAAGGAAAACTGGTGCTCATCAATGTTCCTTTGTTGAAACCAGAACGTTACCAGATTCATTCTGAGATTCAATCTGAGATTTCCAACTGACAAAGATTTTTTTGTTAATGGATGGGATGAAGAAATCAACTTTGTAAATGAGATGCAATGCAGCATTGCTAATACCCTATAAAAAAGAAATTGAGAAATAGGTAAAATGAGGCAAATGCAAAGTTTTTCCTTAAGAAAACAAAAATCAATTACACAGAACAGAAGGCTTGGCAATACTAACGTGGAATAATAATTGATTACAAAATAAATATCAGTCAGTAGCATGATGATGACCAAAAGGGCGAAAAAGCAAGTGCAATTTTAAGTTGCATCAAGAGAAACATTTCTAAATCAAAGAAAGTAACTATTCTACTCTGTTCCAGATTCTGAAGCCCTCACCTTGAATATTATCCTTAGTTATAGATACCAAACTTTAAGAAGGATTGAAGTGGGAGATGATCAAAGAAGAGCAATAAGAATGATTAGGGACGATATATTAGACTGGGACTGAAGGTTAAAGGAATTAGAAATGCTTAGCCTTGACCACAGAGCACTGGGGAATAATAGAATAACATTTTTCAGTTCCAGAAAATGTGTCACACAAAAGGCCAAAAGCTATCCTTGTTCATACAACAATGCAAGATACAAAATAATAAATGTAATGTATAAAAAGATTGATTCCGGTTGAAGGTTAGGTTCAACCAATGGCAGCAAGGATGGATGTGATGTCTCCTGCATTATTGCCTAAGGTATTCCCTGGGTCTCCATGGCATTTTTTTAATTGTCCAGTTGCAGGACCTTCAATTAATCAAAACAATATGAAAAGGAGCCCCGACGGTGCAGTGGTTAGAATGCAGTATTGCAGGCAAACTCTGCCCATTGCCAGGAGTTCGATCCTGATGGGACTCAAGATTGACTCAGCCTTTCATCCTTCCGAGGTGGGTAAAATGAGGACTCAGATTGTTGGGGGCAATATGTTGACTCTGTAAACCGCTTAGAGAGGGCTGTAAAGCACTGTGAAGCGGTATATATGCCTAAGTGCTATTGCTATTGCTACTACTATTGCTAAAATACAATGTCCTTCTTTGGAGGAAAAATCTTCTTGGCACATCATACTTATTCCCAATTTGAAGCATTCAAAACAATTGTTTTAAGGGTACAGTTTTTAACTGTGAATATTTTCCGTATCCCTATTACGCCCATGTAAACACAAATATATGTGTATTGATACTGTCCCCGTCATAAAGATTTGAGGTGGTTTACCATTACTATCATCAATAAAAATAACAGATGACAAATAGTTAATTAGTAAAGCAGGGCAATTACCATCAGGAATCTAATATTCAAAGGATAGCAGATGTGCACACACAGAGACAGACACAAATACATAGAGTATAGGTGTCAAACTCGCTGCATCATGTTGCTGCCACATGACTTTCACAACATTTTCCCCATTCACGGAGTTGGGTGGGCGTGGCCTGTGTGTGGTGCATCCACCCCACTGGCTGCCAGTTTGACACTTGACATAAAGTAAATGGGCAAGAGAAATGCAGAAAGAGTAAGTGAATGGGATTGGACAGAGATGATGGACCAATGTTTAATATATTAAAGCACATCTCAGCACCAGTTCATTATGTTTGTAAAGGACCCAACAGCACCCAAAATATCCTTTGGCCAATTCAGTTCTCTCACTCCAGTTGCCATTTTTTAAAGAACTGACAGGCTAAGCTTTAAAGTACACACACTTGTACACACAAATGGGGACTTCATTACCACATCTAAATTGAAGGAAGTGGGGAAGGCTGCCTTACTCTGGACTCGGGATAAACTGAGGACAAACTCTGGTTATTTCCTTTTCATCTGAAGTGGAAGCCAACCATTGTTTCTTATGGCAGCCTGACAAGTTATCTAATATTAGAAGTTGCCAAGGTACACTTGCTCAACTGGTTCCGAATGCTTGCAATGTCCCTCGGCAATCACAGGATCAAATCCTCTCTTCTGGAGGAGAGATCCAGAAAGGTTCATTTAGTCCCAATATGAAGCAAATAACATGCAAAAATAGGGATCCAATTATGATTAGGGAACTTGTGGGTAAATCATAATCCTTCTCAGGCATATCATATAATTAGAAACAAGTGCAGGCAACTGGAGGTGACAGTTCTAGCTTGATTCCTGGTGCCTCCAGGACTGTCATCCTTCACAAGTTTGAAGGGTAACTATCTGCAGCAGACGTCTTGGGCCAGTCTTATGATTGGAGCCTAGATCTTCCAAGGTTCTAAGTTGGATGGTACATTCCAATGAGTACGCCAGGCTCCCTTGCAAGTAGTCAAGCTGTTATTTGCAAGAAATGGGAAGAAGGGTGGTGATATAAGGGGTGAAGTACTCACTCATATCCCTTCTTGTAAACTGAATTCCATGAGCTATTCAAATTCTCAAACAAGATGGGCATTTTGTTTTCATTTATAAAACAATAATAATAATAAAATATGAGCTAATGTGTAAACTCTTTCATGGACTAAAACCGAAGGAGTGGAGAAAATAAAGGTTTTATTGAAGCTTAAGATCCTGTCCAACCCCCAAATTGAGGATGGCAGATGGGAGGAGAAGATAAGAATCTTGGCAACTTGGCATCCACACCGGCTGATTAACATTACCAGCCAGCCCCAGAGAAATCCCAAATTCTAAAACAAATTAGTATTTGTTTAATTATACCATAGGGTGAGTTCCAGTTAGGAGCACCTGAGGGAGAATACAGTGAAAATTCTAACTACAGGGGATCATCACCTGATCTTTCCTTCTGGTTTTTCCCTAGCCATATCAAATCCCCCTTCCTATACATTGAACATTTTTGTCTTTGTATTCTGTTCATTTTTACTTTTATTTGGAGCATGGTTGGAGTTTTAACTGCACTGCTTTCTTTTCATTTTAATCTCAGCTGTTTGCTTGACGCATTACCTTGTTTTGACCTCTTGAATCCTTTCTTGATTAGCTGCTGTTGCTTGGAGCAGGAACTGCTCTTAAATTCTTGGAACTGCTCTAGGCTACTTGGGATGATGTGAGTCACGTTATGTTCTTTCCTGCTTCTCTCTGCTCCCTTCCTTCCAAATGCCACTTATGCCTGTCTTGGCTCTTTTTTTCTACTTTCTCTCTACTGCACCTGAGCTCAGGAAATGCCATCTGGTCCCTCCTTTTCTCCTGAGCTTCACATATTTCAAGTGGAAGCTTTATAGATCAAATGACTTGATGTACCATTTGTCACATCAATTTTCCATGCATTTATTCCAGCCCTTTTTTTTTTGCCCATACAATTATAAAATGAAAAGAAACTCCTGCCTTGATCAGCTCTACATTTTTTTTGCTCCTCCCACCATTCTGTCTCATCAGTTGTGTTAAAGAAACACAACTGTGCAAGCCGCCAAATTCTTACACTTGAGGTATTCCCATAGCCCACTTCTGTTATCAGTTTTCTGCATCATATCATTGGCATATCAAGTTTGTTGGTTTACCTATAGCAATAAAACATTTCCTGGTGACTCACTTTACATCTTGACCATATTTGAAGGGAAGGAATGGCTTTGCCCATGTGTTCTTGTCCATCTTTAACTCAGGGAAAACACTGTCACCAGCAGATTCTTGATTCTGTCCACTCAGAGAAAGACAGATATTGTATTTGCTGGTCAACTGTTGTTGCCTCCTTCAGTGAAAGTAAGATTGACCAATTTGCTGTCATGCTGATGTTGCATGTTTGAGGAGGGATCATTGTGACCTCACCTCCAGTTACCTATCAGAAGAGACTGGCCATTTTGACCATTTGGACATGCTGCCTGACTGAAAGACAGTACAGACCCATTGGTCTTTCTACTGATCCTGCCCATTGAAGGACAGAAAGATGAGCCATGTGCTCTTCCACCCCTTCTTTCATAGTGGGCAAGATCTGAAGAAGTCACTCTCTCTCTCTAGGAATTGTGTCTTTATAGTACTGGAAGAAACCAATCTGCCTTGCCACAACTATCTACCTGAAAAGGGATGGAGAGTAGAGAAGAAAGATTGGCCTTTGCGCTAAGGTTGCTAACCTGCTTAATGAGAAAGGAATCCCTACATCCTAAACCAGTAACAAGGCTTTTAACTTTCTTCCCCTTAAAATGTAATTTGTCCACCTTGAACAGGCTCTGATGTTCTCCAGTGGTTTTTGGATCCTGTCCCACTTTTGCTACCTTCCAATTGGAAAGCCTGCCTTATCACGTTCTAAACATTCTCTGGGTCATACCAAAATAAGAATCCAATGTATGACTTCATCCTGCATTAGCAGAATGAATGGCTAAACAAGCTGTTCCGGTCCAACTTTTTGACTGTTTTTCAAAACTGGCTTTACAGTCAAAGTGAATTCCTGTTTCTATAGTATTTAGTAGCTAATGCTGCAGAATAATCTGAATGGAGTACTATCAATGTGGCAAGTAACTGCAAGCACAATCAGCTTGCAAATTATTTCCTAGTGATAAACTGAAATGGTTCCTTAATCGAGACTATTCATTTTGAGAAAGAATAAAATAAAAGTGGAAGGAATAAATGCCGGCACACCAATTGTAAGCAGTTTTAGCTTTTTAAAAATTGGCTTGACCCAAACTCCCCATTTATGTGACAACCTAAACATAATAACTGCATTGAAGAAAAGGGAGAAAAACAATTCAAGTAGGAAGCCTAATGCTGAAACACAGGTAAACCCATTTAAACAACTTAATCTTTCATCTCAATTTTGGCATTGCTAATTGAACTGTTAAGAGAGATTTGGTAATCCTGTGCAATTTATTCAAATCCAGCTGTTTTAATGCACTCCATCTATTTTTATTTATTTATTTTTATTTTTATTTAATCAAATTTCTATACCGCCCTACTCCCGAAGGACTCAGAAGTTTTAAACTAGAAGTTTTAAGCATTCTAAAGAACTTTGTAACTATCAGATATAAGTGGCTCATGATAGCACTTGGAATTCAGTGAATAGTTTGTATTTCTTAATGTTAGTCACAAGAGTATTTATCAATCTTATAATGAATCCAATAAAGGTAGGCTTGCACCTGATTATTATTAATACATTTGTCATCCTATCACAGTTGAACATATAGTTTCTTCATAACAGAAGTGGGCAGCCTATGGTCTTCTGAATCTCTGCTAACTGATGAAATGTAAAGCACATGAAAATTACAACATATAACCTAAGAGAAGCTTGGCACAATTTTTAATTTTAAAAATCAAAGGAAAAATCCCTTCATCTGCTCATTTGTGGAGTTTTTTTACTCTGTCTTTAAGTCAGTCTTGACTCCTAGTGATTGCCTGGACAAATTCCTGTTGTATTGTTTCAGAAGTGGTTTGACATTGTCTCCTTCCTGGGGCTGAAAGAGAGTGACTGGCCCAAGATCTCCCAGCTACTTTGGTGTCTTAAGGCAGGACTAGAACTCAGAGTCTCTTGGGTTCAGCCCAGTGTCTTAACCATTAAACCAATCTGGCTATTTTTATGTATTATTTATGCATCAACATAATTCCACTGAGTGGGGTCTTCTCTCAAAACATCTGTAATGCAGCTCTCTGCCAGAAAGTTGCCCATTTCAATATATAGGCTAGACAGTGGACAACATTCAAACATATATTTCCATAGGCTTTCTGTGTTCTAATGGCAGATTTCATTGTCAGTCTGCCTAGGCATCACCATCCAATGGTTTCATCAATGAGCCAGAATGCCAAACACCGGTGACTTTTCTTTTTGGTATTTCCACAGGCAGTGGCTCAGTGGCTAAGATGCTGAGCTTGTCGATCGAAAGTTTAGTAGTTTGAATCCCTAGTGCCGCGTAACGGGGTGAGCTCCCGTTACTTATCCCAGCTTCTGCCAACCTAGCAGTTTGAAAGCACGTAAATAATGCAAGTAGACAAATAGGGACCACCTTTGGTGGGAAGGTAACAGCATTCTGTGTGCCTTTGGCATTTAGTCATGCCGGCCACATAACCACAGAGACGTCTTCAGACAGCGCTGGCTCTTCGGCTTTGAAACGGAGATGAGCACCACCCCCTAGAGTCAGGAACAACTAGCCACATATATGTGAGGGGAACCTTTACCTTTAGGTATACTTAGCATGGTGGCTAATTTTAATCTTCACCATCTTGCTGAGGGAAGCTCCTCACTATACATCATAGTAGGTACATCATGGACCTACAGTCCCAATGTTCTTAAACATTCAGCCATCTTGATACTTGAACAGGCTCCAGAAAGGAAGAATTTAAACCCCAAAACCTGATATTAACAGCTCAGGAGTTTAATATTTTTTTCTAACCACATTTTGTGGAGCATGGGGAGAACTAGGTATAGAGGCCAAAGCTTGTCTTCTAGCTAGTACTGTATCTTAACTCTTAGCGTGGACTTTTTCGTGGACTTTTTCAGTCAATGGCTTCTCTAATGAATGGAATGCAGTAAAAGGTTAATAGTTCTGCCATTTAGGAAAAAGAAATATTCAAGAAGCCAGCTTAAGTTCTATTTATTCCTAAGGCAACAACAACAAAAAACCCTCAAAATTACATTCTAAACATACATTACTTTTAATACAAAAATCAAACATAGGATTAGAAATGTTGGGTAATAAATATCCTTACCCCAAATGTGTGACTGTTCTACAGGTTCAAAGCCAAGAGTAAGAAAAACATCTTATGTGGTTCAATATTCAAGCTTTGAAATACTTCGCAGAGACTGAAAAGCAGGAGCAGATGTTCACCTTAGCCAGGATGTAGCCTTGAAAGGCATCGTTCCCTCTTGGTTTCTCTTGCTCATTCCAAAAAGCAAGATGTTTTGACTTTAACATTTGAGGTTCTTATAATCTTGCCTGTTCTGTAATCCATAATTTACACATTGCCTCATAGGTGTGCTCTTACTGTGTGAATGTAATAAAAACTTGGCGAGAAAGCCATATGGTGCCCTCAACTGCCTCCAGAAGTAAGTGAGTTGTAAAAATGTTTCTTTTAAAACAAAGAAATGCTGGCATTTTCTTCCTATTTTACATATAAATTTAAGAAACCCCCCCCCCCCATAGCTGGAAGAAAAGTGCAGTGTAAACATCTAGGCAGTGTACTCAATAGAAATTCTCTCTCAAGAAATTGCTGTTACCCTGGTTTATACCAGGGGTGAAATGCTCCCAGTTCGGACCGGATCGCTCGATCTGGTAGCGATGGCGGTGGGTGGTTCGGAGAACCGGTAGCAAAAATCCCTGCGCACCCCCCCTATGCCCAGCTGAACCACACGATCATCAGAGACTTTTTTTTTTACTTTTAAAAGCATTTTTTCTACAACCTCTTCCGACAAAAAAATGCTTTTAAAAGTAAAAAAAAAAAAAAACCCTCTGATGATCATGCGGCTCAGCTGGGATCATCAGAGGCTTTTCAAAGCATTTTTTTCTGCAAGCTCTTGGCCGAAGAGGTGGTAAAAAAAATGTTTTGAAAAGTCTCTGACGATCCCAGCTGAGTTGCCTGATCGGCAGAAAGGTATTTTTTAAAAAGCTTTAATTTTGAAAAGTTAAAAAAAAAAAAAGTTGGCCATGCCCACCCAGTCACATTACACCCCCCCACCAAGCCACGCCCACAGAACCGGTAGTAACAAATTTTACATTTCACCCCTGGTTTATACATTTTAAAACATAACAGTTATGACTCACCAACACTAAACATCCCCGTATTAACAAGGGGTTACAATAAACACAAAACCAGAAGCCTGTGGAAGGCACTTGACCACATTGTTACAATCATAACAATGGTTTTGCTCTGTTTTGTAAACTACTGATTGTTAGTAACAGCAAATTGTACACACCCCAACATAGTCATTCATTCAGATAGAAAGAGAGAGGGAGGGAAGGAGAGGGAGGGAAGGAGGGAGGGGGAGGGAGAGAGAGAGAGATCGATCTCCAGTCAAGCAAGAACTGAGATAGCTTGCAATGATATTTCTTTTATTTAATTCTACATTACCTTTTATTTATTGGTACTTAATTTCTCCATATGATTCCTGATCAAAATGATCTTTAAAGCATTTATAAATATCAGAATGAAACACCCATTCCAAACCCAGGGATTAAACACTTGTCTCCATTACACTAAAAGCAAAATATATAGCAAGGTAAAAGATAAAAGATAAAGGTTCCCCTTGCACATATGTGCTAGTCGTTCCTGACTCTAGGGGGCGGTGCTCATCTCCGTTTCAAAGCTGAAGAGCCAGCGGTGTCCAAAGACGTCTCCGTGGTCATGTGGCCGGCATGACTAAACGCCAAAGGTGCACGGAACGCTGTTGCCCTCCCACCAAAGGTGGTCCCTATTTTTCTTTTCTTTTTTTTTATTAAAAAGTTTTTATGTTATAAACACGCATACATACAATATATAATCAATCAATCAGTGTATCATCTGAATACAACTTTTTTCCTGATATTATCATTTCATTTGTTGTAACATTTTCCCCACATTTATCAACAATTTTATCCCAACCCAACCCTCCCCCCCTCCCCACCCCGCCGACTTCCCAGAGCAAAAACAGGGTATAACATTTAACAAGCAAAAGCTAAAATATACTAACCTACTACAAAATTTAAAACACCCTCACACTCTTTAACTCCTCTTTTGCAAATTCATCAACCTCCCTTTTGTAAATTCTCAAAGTCAGTTAGATTAAATTCTTCCTTCCTGAATATAAGAGCCTTTTTCTTGGTATGTTATCCAATAACTTTAACAATATTACAAGCATTAACAAACATTGATAAATTTCATTTTCATCCCTCAAACACCTTTCTTTTTCAACATTGCTCCCTAATAAAGTTCTAAATTAGACATTTATCCTCTTTAATCCTTCATAAAATTAAACATTTTAAAACTTTAAACATTTTATCTCATATATCTTCTTAAAATACTATAATCTTATGTTAAACATTTTAGAAATCTCTTAATACATCAATAGGACATTAAGTCATTTCTCAAAATATAAATTTCAAACCCTTCAAAAAGGTGTCCCTCAAATTTTTAATTATCCATTTATCCATTTAAATACCTCAATAACTCTTAAAAAGCTATCATTTTTACCTCGATAACTCTTAAGAAGCTAAGAGTTAAGAGTTATTACAATTGGAACCAATTGTAATAACACACTTCCTTTATATTATTATCTTAGAATAAACTTTAAAAATACAAATTTAATTAAGCTTCTCAACCTATTGCCAAAATCCTCCCCAAAAAAGATTAATCTTCGGTTCTTCCCTTCTTTCTGTATTTTTTCCAGTCCTTTTTCTTCGATAATTCTTTCTTCTTCAGCATTGCTCCTCCTCCTGCTTTTATTTTCGAGAATTTTAAAATTTGGATCTGAGGTTGATGTCTCTTTAAAAGAGACATCAAAAAAACCTTTAAGACTTTCCAGTAAAGCAGTGGTTTGTAACTCAAAAATTTCATGTATTATAGCTCTTATTTGTGTATTTGCTGGTGTGTGTAATAGTCCTTCAGCACTTTCAAAGATGCCAGCCATTTTCTTTTTTTTTTTCAAAGTCCAATTATTTTTAAATTTGTTCAGCTATCAGGTCAATAAATCCAATAATTTTCCACACAATTTAGACGTATAGAATAGTTAAGATCAATACCATAGTCTTTTTCATTTCACTAGCACTTTAAATCTTTTTCTTGCCATGTTTACAATGTTGCAGCTTTAACTATCACTTTCACTTGTAACTTTCGTTTTAAACGCCCTTAAGCGCCATCTTTTTTCCTTTTTCTTTTAAACGGAGTTAAAGTTTAATACTTGCATTTCCTGTTCTCCTGATTTGCTCTGCCAGCATCCAGATTCGAATTTTCTCATAATCCTTAAAATTGTGCTGCTGGTGTGGTCGCGACCCCTTGTTCTGCTTAAAGCAGAATTGTCCCGGATCCGGAGCATTGAAAGGCTTTCAGGGAGCTCTCACCCTGCAAACCCCAGGCTTAAAAAGAAAAAAGCCTGGGGGTCTAGGGGAGCTCTACCCTGACCCTTCTGCTCTTCTCCCCCCCTTTTTCCCTGGGGGAGAGTTTCGAGCCGCTAGAACAGCTGATTTTCGCTGTTCTAGCGGCAAATGGAATCACGGGGCTGGAGCTCCTAAAGGAGCGTCCATTTGGGGAACGCGGAGCCACCGGAAGCCCCTATTTTTCTACTTGCATTTTTTACGTGCTTTCAAACTGCTAGGTTGGCAGAAGCTGGGACAAATAACGGGAGCTCACGTCACCCCGTTACGCGGCACTAGGGATTCAAACACTGAACTTTTGATCGACAAACTCAGCATCTTAGCCACTGAGCCACTGCATCCCTAATATAATATATATTATGTATAATATATTATATTATATCCCTATATAATATATAGCAAACAAGGTACAAAAACAATATTTCACTCAATGATTTTAGAAGTAGAAAACATAAATTTCTTGGCCTAAAGACAAAAAGGGGGGAAATTCCAATTATATAAGAACTGGAGCGCCTACATACAACCCTATTAGGTGCCCATCAGTATCCTACTCTTGTTCTATCAGCCCTTCCTGATTTATTGATCTTGTAGTTGCTATTGATCTCTTGGAAGCTCTAATCTTGTGAACCCTGGGAATTATAGAGTCCTCCTACTGATGATTCCAGAACAACTGACAGCATGCTTTTTATACTAAGTGCATCCTGTGGATATTGAGCCCACTTTTTTGGGAAAACAGCCACTCTTTAAAAGGCTCAGTGACCAGAGCCTTTAAAAACATTTGCAGTGGGAACAGAGGCAATATTGTATGTACAAAGAGGCAGAAAGAATGTGGGATGCTTTTCATGTCAAAGGCCCTGGGAAGCTCCATGTTGTGGACTTAGTTATAAAATTTAGGTATAGCTAAATAATTTTCTTCTTTTGTTTCTTGCTATTGTACAATGGTTGCTAGTACTTGGTTGCTCCAGTACTACACAGTAAGATAGCAATCATGTTATCAATTACCATGGCACTAAGAAGCACTCTAATTCTTGTATGATGCATTAAAATCTCTAATGCTTCTGTTGGAACTATGGAAGTACTGTTTGAAAGAGAATTTATCACGTACCCTGAAGTAGGTTCTAAGATTGCTTTTGTTTTCTCCAGAGCTAATTCAATTATATCAAAAATACTGAGATCTTTGTCTCTTGTGTACAGACAATATGTCATATGAAATAATGAAGCATGAATGAAACAAAAGTCATGAATGAAAAAGCTTTTTCCATTACTGCCATTGTAGGTGATTGAATCATGATGGGCAAAGGAGAATATTTATATACTTAAACAATAATCTAGCCCTTTTTACTACTTCTTGTTCTTCGTTCTTGAATATATGCAAGATTGTTGAATAGGGTTTCCATTTTATTAAACAGTAGTTTCAAGTACTGAAGGAAATGCTTCCTAAAATATAGCTAACTTAATGGAATACTTTTGCGTAAGTTACAGTGATAAATACTGAAGAGTGACGCATAAAAAATAGATTTAAGACATATTTGATACAGCATAAGTCTAATCAACAATTATGATGGCTAAATAGGCCAGGCATAAATTCAAAAATATTTTTCAGGCACACAATCAGGGGTGGGTTCTAAATTTTTTTACTACCGGTTCTGTGGGCATGGCTTATTTTGTGGGTGTGGCTTGGAGGTCATGTGACTAGGTGGGCATGGCTAGCTGGTCAGAGTCATTTCTGGAAGGTCCTCGTACTTACGACCAGTCCTCGCACTTACGACCCAACTCATTTGTTTGCTTTCAACACTGATCAGCTGTAGGGCGGCCCTTTGAAGCCCCAGGGCAAGAGTTTAAACAGTTTTTTTCCCTCTAGTCATCAGCTAGGACTCAGGAGGCAGCAATAGATTGGGGGTGGGACCAAATAAAAGGTAAGAATAACGTGGGTGGGTGGGTGGGGTGGGAGGGCAGGGGGGAGAACCGGTTCGGTGACATCATATCGTCACCGCTACTGGCTCGGCCGAACCGGACCGAACCGGGAGGAACCCACCACTGCACACAATGCAGGTTTCTTGCTAGAAAATAGTGTGTCAAGCCTACGGTTTTTAAACTCTGCTTGTGGCTTTATATAATTTTCCGATAACCCACTGTAAGAAAGAAAAGGTCAAACCAGATCAAACTTTGCGCCTAATTCAACAAAGCATATTCTTTGAACTATTACTCCAGCTGTGGCAATTAGATATAGACATCTCTGAAATCAATCTTTAATGTTGTTGTATACTTAGAGCTAAATTATAGTGTGAAGAGTTGAAATGTCCCTTGTTTTATGTGCTTAACTTCAAATGGAAGCCAATGCTTAAGGAATCTAAATATGACATTATACAGTAAAATTTCAACTTGTTTCTCAGGATACAGTTAGTGCTTGGAGTAAAAGTGAATCCAGAAGTGAGCTTCTGATTGCCTACTTTATATCTTGTTGGATTTTAAGCTTATTCCTAGACAACCTCATTGATTGTTCTGTTTACTGCATACAACTTCTGCTCAGAATATCTTGAAGAATCTGATTTATTTATTAAATTTATAAGGTGACCATCTCACTATCAAACAACAGTTAATTGTCACAGGATTTGATTGTAGAAGATGTTAGAGCCTTAGTTTATCTTGGACTTGGACTTCTATTAGAACTGTTACCATGACTGATAATAAAGAATCCATAATTTCAGGAGGCAACCATACCATCTCACTTATTAAAAATTAAGGGTAGGCAACCTGTAGCATATGGGTTACAAGCACTTCTCTAGTGTCTTTTTGTGCCTCATAGAGACACTCCCCACACATGAGTGATGCTAAATCTGGGGGAAAAAATTTAAAGAGCAAAATAACCATAGCTCGCCAAATATCCCACAGCCCCTGGAAAGCCTCAAACAATAAACTAAGGTTCTTGGCTACATAAACTATGTTTATTGGCGAAGTTTCCTCTACATTCATGAGGAACAATGGCTAGGTTTGTTGGCAACTTCAACATAGCTCCTAACCTGAAATAAACACAAAACTGTCCTCTAGCTGTGCAGGAAAAGGAAACATTTTCTAACACCAAGATGTTTAGGATCTGGATAATTATGACAATAAGTACCGATAATGTTAAGAAATTTTATTTGGCTCTGTGATGAAAGCACATAAATTACAAGTGGAAGAAACATCATGCCACAAAATTGCATAGGGTTCTTACAAAAATGTGAATTATGCATCTAAAGGCTGTAAAATTAAATTATATACATGTTAAATGATTTTTTTTCCTAAGTGAAAGCAAAACCACTATTTCCAATCAGCCAATCACATACATTATTTATACCAATGTTCAATAACATTAGTTTCAAATGAAAGCAAGCCCTATCTAAAAGAAATCTCTTACAACCATGTTGACAGTTAAAATGTCCAAATTCTCTGTGTGAAGGTGTCCTAAGCTGCTAAAACAATTCTCAGTAGTGTATCTGAAGTATACAGTGGAGCCCAATGTAATTCAATGCAGCTCTATTCTCTATAGCAAAATGTCCACAGTAGATTATTTTGACATGTTCAACACATAACAAGGCAAATACATAGAAGGCACAAGACTCTCACATCATAGACTCCTTTTTCATTACCTTACTTTATTTCAAGTAATATTCATGATAAATGATGTATTACTGCAAGTTTTAACAATGCCAAGATATACAATATTACACACTAAAACTACAACTGCAAAAAGGGGCACTGTACAGATATTAAAAAAGTAAGTACAGTCAATGATCAGTTACAAATGTACTGAAAACCAACTACTCTGTCAACCATTAACTTGGTAACTCTACATCATAAATTAAAAAGCTTATCAGAGTTTCTCCTACTTGTCTGAAACTGCAGTATACAAGCATGGCAAAGAAATACCTATAGAACTGTTATCAATACTGGATTATTGTAGCCTGTCTAACTCGAAACAAATTTATTTAACTTTTATCTTAGAAAATGCAGCATTAAACTTTGACCCTTCCAGGTTTTTATATTTAATGATTAATAATATTGATATTCAAAGTGCAAAAGTAGAATAAATGATAGGAGTCATTTTCTTAAAATCAAAATGAAACTTTTCATTTCCATTATATCCTCTAAATTACTCCATAAAATGTAAGCAGTTTATCTTTTATATACTCTTAACAATGTGCAACATTTCTTCATGCATGATGTAAATAATGAAAAAAAAAATACTGTTTAGCCAAAATTTTAGTTTCCCTATGTACACTTAGCATTTAATTCAATTTCTATTTTGTTTGATCTCTATTTATTGCTTGCATTTAAATAAAATAAGTTATTTTTACTGAGCTCCTGAGGGAAAACGAACTACATATACGCTGTTATGTATTCCAACTCCTTACCAATATCAGAACAAAATATAGTGTTTCGGTAATATCCACATGGTAGAGCAGTAAGGAATGCTGGGGGTGGAACTGTAACTTTTGTAAGGTTAACTATATAAAAGGGTAGAATTAATCAGATCTCTCTGATACTTTTCTTTTTAACAAATATTTTAGATTTGAAACGTCTATATTTCTATACACTTGGGAAATGGCATTTCCATGTGCGTTCCATAGATTAAGAAAAGAAGAAAGATATAATAGCACAAACCATTTTAATAATTAGGTCAATGATGCAACCCAAAAATAATTGAAAGAATTCTACATTTGAAAGTAGTACAGAAGTCTGAATGAAAGATTCTGATTGTGCAATGATTATTTCATAACAGTATCAGTTATCTCTGATGACTGTACGAGTCTCTTTCCTAAAGCTTTTAATTTCACCTCAAGGGAAAGTTCAGCAAGAACTTGCCTGCACATTTGATTTACAGAGACAGAATGCGCATATACATATGTGAATTCATATCACATCTGAAGCATGTATAATCACATTACTATGTCTTGAAGAGATTTTGGCTTGGGAATATATTCTACAGTAGTAGTTACCACAGTTACAGAGAACTAACACTGATAATTCTCTGTTGAGACACAACCAGCACAGCCATAGAAAGCTAAAGAAAAAAAAAAGTTTCTTTTCTCAAAGTGTCATTGTTAAGATGACGAAAGCTTTCAAGGTGTAGTTGCCAAGGAAGAAACAAACAAGTACGGATACTGTGATAACCGTGGGTGGAATATTGTGCCACTCTTGTTTCATAAAGAGGTGTGAACACATTTACCTGCACAAAACATACTGGTCCCCAAAGAATGCTCCAGCCTGCTCGTGGTTTAAAAATGACTGGTGTAAATATGGCCAGAACAACACCGACCTCTTGGTTTATGCCATTAAACTAAAAAGAAAAACAAGGCCTACAAATAGGATTTAATTTCCACACCCACCCCATTTGTTTTAGGGATTAGTACAATATACCAATAGAGGTCTTCCCCATCTGAAGCTGCCCAATGGTCATTCAAAAAGAGGAACATTCCTGGGGAACAACATGGTAACTTGCTCTGTCAGAGAAATTTAAGATTGGGGTCTTTGTGGGAGCTGTTAGAGAGGTGTATCAAACACTTTTCCTGGATTCTCTTCTAGCTCTTCATTTTGCAGTGCTTTGTGGTTCAATTTCCCACCATCGGATGCCAGGGAAGAAGTTGTAGAGCTGTGATCTCCATCCTCACTGATTTTGCCTTTCATCGCTTCCTGAACAAATTCCAAGATTTCCAGTGGCAGTCTTTTGAATTTGTCTTGATATTCTTGATCAAGTTCAGCCTGTAACTGGAAATGACATCAATATTGTCATAAATAAAATAGCAATGATTTACCCCCTGCTTTTTTTTAAACAATAGGAAAAAAAACCACACCCTTGAATGACATTTCCAAATGGTGAAAGGGGAGGGGGCTGCATTTTGGTTATTTTTCCAGATGTGAATTTGGCATGAGGATGGGGAGGAAAATCTACCATTGGCTGACTTCCATTTCTTTAGAGCATGCAGGAAGATTGTTCATGTACCAATAAGTCATAAAGCCACAATGTTGACTATTACAGCCTGCTTTCCAAAAACTCCATCATTCTGGATGCCTTGGTATCAAACATCTGCATCCAATGCTTTCCAAGTATGTTAGACCTATTCCTACAAAATACCATGTTGCCAGGGAGATTCTGGGAGCTGAAGTCCATCTTGAGGGTATCAGATATGTGTAGGATATCCTATGTGTAGATGGACTTAATTTCGAGACTCAATATGATATGTCACATGACCAGCAGAAATTTTGCTGTCTCTGCCATCATTATGAAACTTGATGGGAGTAACACACACTGTAACATCTTTGTGTTAATTACTATTGCTATTTAGTCTTGTTTTGGAATTTGATACTGAGGAATATATGCTAAATCAAAAGTAAAGTCAACTTTTATACAAAATGTGAAAAGCTCCACTGATACAGCCGACAGAACTGCATTTGCTGATTTACAAATATACTAAATGCATTACAGTGCTTGAAAGAGCACTGTAAATCTATGAGTAATCTGACACCAGTTGATAAATATTTATTTATTTATTTATTTATTTATTTATTTATTTATTTGACAACTACATTCTTATGCAATAGTAATTAGTACTGAGCATGAATTAATCCAATAGTAGTTACTATTAGACACTTAACTGCTTATGAAAGAGTGCTGAAACATAACGAATCTAGAGTCCGAAACAATATTTCTAAATGTTGAATTACGAGTAAAAAATCTCCATAGGAATTCAAATGATAAGGCTAAGCCATGATGTTCAGAAATGGGCAAACTGCTGCACCATATTTGGAAATGAATGATTACTTTAATTTGGTGATACCTCACCGGAGAAACACCAGTTATTATGAAGACAGAATTGTAATTCTGTTGGCATTCACTCTTGAAGCTATTAGCTGGGCCTAATATTCAATTGCAGCAGATTCAATTACAATGGTATTTTCTGAATTCTCCCCACAAGAACAGAAATATGTATTTTAAAAAGGCAAAGATAAATGTTTATTCTTTTCAATTTAGGAATAACAATTCTCTGCTAAAGATTGACCTCTGGTCCTTCCACCAATAAAAATAGACCCATTACAGATAAGATTCTCCTCCATCCAACATGAACCCCCTACTTTATAAAAACTGAGACACCCTCCAAATAAAGAGTAAATTCTGAGGTGCTTGGAGGGGCAATAGGGGGAGAGGACAATGCGTGATCGTAAGATTGCAAGTTCATATCATTTACCTGGAATAAGTCCCACAAAACTAAACAGGACTCCCCAGTAAAAATGCATATATTATCAAGGTGTAAAAATACTTGTAATGAATATTTGCATTTCTAATATTCAATGATCTGTTACTTTAGAACAGGGGTGTCAAACTCGCGACAACACATCGTCATGTGACGTATCACAACTTTTTTCTCCTTCGCTAAATTGGAGGTGGGCATGGCCAGTGCGTGATGCATCTGGCCCGTGGGCCGTGAGTTTGACACCCCTGCTTTAGAATATATTTACACAGAGGAACCCAAGACTGTAAATATGGAAAGTTATTAATCATTAAAAGAAGACAATATTATTTTTATAATAATATCAGAACTAAATAGCTTAAATATTTTAAAGATGCTGTCTGGGGTTGAAGTCCATACATCTTAAAGTTGCCAAGGTTGAGAAACACTGATCTAAATCATATCCAAGATTCCAAGCCTTTTACAAAGCATGAATTAAAATATATAAAATAACAATGGCATCTTTGACTGTAATAGAGTCATAGTATGTATTAATAACTGTATGTTAGGAGGAGCTGAATAAAATCTCTCAAGCAATTTTCTCCCTCTCCTGGAATAACCAGGGAATGAAGGTGGTCATACTACCCTTTGCACTGAGTCATGTGCGTTTCCTTGAAATATTTTAAGTAATTTAACATTAGTACAGAAATACAGTTAGAAATGAAGAAAAAATGGGGAAGAGAGGAAGACTTTAGAGCAGGGGTGAAATCCAGCAGGTTCTGACAGGTTCTGGAGAACCGGTAGAGAAAATTTTGAGTAGTTAGGAGAACCGGCAAATACCACCTTTGGCTGGCCCCAGAGTGGGATGGGAATGGAGATTTTGCAATATCCTTCCCCCAGTAATGGGGAGGGAATGGAGATTTTGCAGTATCCTTCCCCTGCCATGCCCACCAAGCCACACCACGCCCACCAAGCCACGCCCATAAAACCAGTAGTAAAAAAATTTGGATTTCACCACTGCTTTAGAGGTAGTTTGGGAAACAACAGGCAGATTAAAGTGTTCCACTGATGTCATATGGATATTGTACTCCAAGGAGATAGTCTAGCGGCCCATGAGGTTATTGAAAAGTTACTATGAAAAACAGAATGTCTAATCCCATCGCTCAGTTCTAACCATGACCTCCAATTATTGCACTGAGAAACTGAAAGCAGTTCAATGAATCTGCTACTAGGCTGGGTCCAGCTTTTTCTTTTTTCTTTAGATACGTAGTGTTGGATCCCAAGAGCTGTGAGCCATGCAGAAAGCTACCTCATTTTCATTAGTACTAATTGAGGAAGATATCAGTGAAAGTCATTTAATGCAGCTATTCGAGGAATATATATCAGTCTCCAGGCTTTTATCCAATATAGTGGTATTCTTGAGGAGCCAAGCACATAGTTTCCTATTCAAATGTGTTCCCTAAATATAGGGTGGCTGGTAGGGTCCATTATCACAGCTCACTGCTCTTATAAATACTACTCACAGGTTTCAGGTACCTTGGAGGACAAAACTGTTTACCTTCCAGTGAAATAAATCTGGAAGTATATTAGCCTTGCTAGATAGAGGATGGCAAACGGGAACAGTAAAATAGCTGAAAGAGGAGCATCTTTATACTAACCCAGGCTACATCATTGCTTCTTGTGCCCAATGACAGGAAAGTACAACAAGGCAGGATTACATCTTCCAACAATGAAAGATGTCAGTACTACAGAAAATAGCTCAAAAGGTAATTTTCCTCCTTCAAAGATTAATTACAGATAGTCCACGACTTTGCCCACAATTGAATCCAAAACTTGCTAAGCAAGACAGTTGTTAAATGAGTTTTGCTCCATTTTACAATCTTTCTTGCCACAGTTATTAAGTAATTTGACTTCCCCATTATTTGTCAGAAGGTCACAAAAGGTCATCACATGACCCCGGGACATTGCAACTGTCATAAATACGAATCAATTGTCAAGCATCTGAATTATGATCATGTGATCACGAAGATGCTACAATGATTGTAAGCATGAAAAATGATTGTAAGTAATTTTTCTCAGTAGTAACTTCATTGTAACTTTGAACAATTATTATTGTAAGTCGAGAACTCCCGGTAATCTTTTTGAATACAGGTCATTCAAAGACTCTTGCAACATTTGGATGGCAATGAAATTTTTTTTAAATGTACTGTAAATATTTAGATATATTCAGATACAAATTTCAATGGTAAATAGTAAAGAACTTCCAGTATGATTCTGCCGATTGATGTAGAAATACCAGGTGGAAAATTTTGATTTTTTTTTCTTTGTTGAGGACTCCAGTCTTCATAATTGTAAAACCTCTGATCAAATATTTGAAAGAACTATACTGTATATTTAAAATAAAAAGGCCGTTCCCATTTCAAGCCAAACAGTGAGGTGGTCATTTTGTAAATACTGATATTCACCAGAGTCATCTTATAAGGGAAATGGGTGGCATAAAATTCCAATAACTAAATAAATAAATAAATGATGTAAGCAGTACAGTTTAAGATACTGTAATATTTTCTCAATTGTTCAATATTTGCACAAGCAGCAATTAAAATGGTTTGCAGTACTACATAAAACATGAATAAGGAAACAAAGTTGAAAGCAGCTGGAGGAAGTATACTCACCCACAATGGTTTACAACATTTACTTTATTGGGCGATCCCATCATAATAATGAAGTAGTATCAGGGCTGCCATGAATTTTTATTTTAAACAAAAAAACAACTGATGCATCATTGACCGAGACATGAGTAAGGGAAGCAGCAATGCATATGTACAAGAGCCTGTAGTACAGTGGACTAAAGCATTGTTATTAACATCTGCTGCTTGCAATTACTGCAAGTTCAAATCTCACCAGGCTCACAGTTGACTCAGCCTTCCATCCTTTCAAAGGTAGGTAAAATGAGGACCCAGTTTGTGGGGGCAATAAGATGACTTTGTATAAATATACAAAAGTAAGAAGGCTATTGCTTAACGCATTGTAAACTGCCCTGAGTCTCCGGAGAAGGGCGGCATATAAATTAAAGCAAAAAGAGAGAGAGGGGGGGGGGAGGGAGGGAGGGAGGGAGAGAGAGAGAGAGAGAGAGAGAGAGAGAGAGAGAGAGAGAGAGAGAGGTTTTCTAAGAAAATAGCATAGGGCTTCAACTCAATACCAGAGTCCCCCTGACTCAACAGTATTTCTCAATAAAAACACAAAGTTGCAGTATATGGGCACTAATTTGTTAGAGGTGATTTTGGTTTTTTCCTAGTATTATAAAGATGGAATGATTATTTACAAAGCACTCACTTAAGTATCGAAATCATACACAGCCCTTTTCACTGTAGATCTTAACTTTGATATTTAAAAAGAGGACTCATGATTCTATTGTCTTATTGTGACATAAGATAATAATTTGAACGCTGACAAAGTTTTCATAGTGATAGCCAATTTAACAGGTAAACCAGAAACACAGTATGCAATTATCATGACCTGTGTGAGGCATTTCATAACCGCACTAGTTGTGAGAACAAAACTACGGTTAAATATCATGAAGAGCAGCTAAGACAGTGCAAATATGAATAAGGAAAGCTTTTGGGTTATTTGATATTAAAACACAGAATACATGTTCACAATGTATCATACGAGCTAACCTCCACTCTCAACCCGTAACTCATAATCTACTAAGGTTTGTGTGTTTATCCTATTTAACTGTTAGATTAGGAACAAGAACTGTCAGTTATTTAAATAGCTGTAAAGTCAACCTGTGAAATAAATTTCAAACAGATCTTATGCAGTAAACAACAGGTGAAAATCTCAGGAAGTAACTGCAGGCTATTGAATTACAGCAGTAAAAAAAGGTAGCCTTTGTTGTAAGTACCATGCAAGTTATTTTGCATAAAAAAAAAAAACAAAACCCACTGTGCAAATCTATTTAAAGGAGTCCATGCTGACTAGGCACAAGTGTAATGTCAGGGTTCCAAGTAATACACCCATTGCAATGAGAATTCCAAGGCAGGTAGATTCCTCAAAGAATAGTTTTATTGGATATCTCATATTGGCACAGGCTGGTGAAAACCGACTCTTAATGTTCCCGCCGTTTTCACCTAATTAAAGTAAAAGTTTTTCCCCTTCTTGAGTCAGTCACATGGTCCAATCAAGGTGCTGTTCGGTTGCCTGGTAACTTCATTCCTCCTCTTTCCCGACACTTGTGGGAATGTTCTTGGTTCTCAGGAGAAAGTATTCTGTTGTGGCTACAAAACCCCAGCTATCTCTATTCCCCCCTCCCAACCCCTCAGCTCCAGTGTGGCAACACCGAAGCTTCAAAATGGCCTTGGCCAGATCAGCTTCAGGGTTGACATGTAGATTGTTTCTCATTAACAAGTATGGGAGGAACTGAGGGTTGTGTCTTGATGCTTGAATGTTACACTTTTGTTTCTTAAGTGTTTTGTTGAATTACTCGGTGGGCCCAGAAGGATTGACAAGGAAAGATGGTGGAGATTGGCAAATTTTGTGTGATCCTATTAATGACATTAAGCTTAACTAGCGAACAACTGGTTACTGTTAAACAGAAAAAATGAGATATTTAAAATATGCTCCATCAACACTGAAGAACACTGCAAGGCTCTGGAATTCTTTGCTTCGTCCTTGGACTATCCCTCAAGAAAAAGAGAACCACTGATACAGGGCAAAGTAAATGAGGGCGAACTGTCTTCACAGCTATTCCCTACTGAAGCAAAAATGTTAATTTTAAAAATATGTAATAACACCCCCACCCCACCCCACCCCAGATAAAACTACAAAGTAAGATTAAGCAATTTGAGCTTCAATTCCCATTATTGTTCCTGAAGTGATCTTTATAGATTTTCACCATTTGCCACTTTTCCAGAGATGTTTGTTTGTTTCATTTATTTATTCATTTATTCATTCATTCCATCATTCAACCAACCAACCAACCAACCAACCAACCAACCAACCAACCAACCAACCAACCAATCAATCAGGCACCTCCACCATCCTTCTTTGATGTATCCAACATAACCATTTCCATCCTATCCTGAAGTCTGGAAGACTCAACACCTACACAAGAACTTCCACAATTATTACATTCAGTGGAATTGTAATAAAGTAAAAATAAATGATACAATTGTTTGTTATCATTACTCATACATAAACTCCTTTGCTTAGGAAACTGCTTTACAGTCCAGTGGTGGGTTGCCCCCGGTTCGGACTGGTTCGCAAGAACTGGTAGTAAAACTGGTGGGAGGCTCTGCCCACTGACCCGGACATCATCTTAGGTGATCTGTGCATGCGCAGAAGAGCGCGTAGGTGCGATGTGAACAGGTAGTAAAGGTAAGTAGAACCCAAGAACCCACCCCTGCAGCAGTCCTGTGTCTGTCTGCCTTGATTTACACATTGCCAATTAATTATCCTCTGTTTCTTTTCCAAGGTGTTAAATACCCCCCCATTTAAATTTAATTTTCATTTCATGCAAATTTAAATACATATTACTTCTACAGTATGGCAATTATTAGAGAGCTTAAAGAGGATTATTTCAAAGTAGACACTATCAAGAAAATTTTAAATAACAGTGATTGAAAACACTGAAGACTAATGTTCACTTAATCATAGGTCTCTTTTAATTATTTTTGGGCAGGTAGAACTGGGGATAGTATATGAAGAATTTTATAGTTGCACAGTTCTTGTTGGTAATTTTAATCTATTGAAAATGAATATTTATCCAACAGATTTCATTCAGTTAAATCATAAAGTCATAAATAATATTTTAGGGTCCTAAGAAACATTAAAATTCACACATTACTTCAATATAATTGACAAAAAATATTTTAATTACACCAAACTGGATAAACACTGTGTTTGAATTAGTATCAGTCTTATAATCTTCAATGAGACTTATTCCGAAACAAATATGCAATCAATTTTCAAGATGGATGGAAAATTTTGGGAACTGTAGTCTAGTATTTCTAGAGGGTGCCAAGATAGGAAGGCTGGAGTAAAGAACTAGAATTTAATGATTTGCAACCTAAAGAATGATGATCTTACAGTGTCAGCTTTTTGTCAGCTATCTCTGGCAAAAAGTCATTATTTATCATTGACATCTGTGTATAATTTAGGAGCTATAAGCTTGCCTTTTGAATTTTCTAACTATATCAAATAAACAAGATTTAAACTTTGCCTCTAGAGTTCCTTAACTACTGATAAATTAATAAATTAAGACTATCCAAGAAATTAAAGAACATGCCTTAATATAGCAAGAGATCCAATCACAGTAAACTACAGCAACATTTTATATTTTCTAAAGCAATTAAAACAATACTGTAAATCGAAGTACAAAATAGTGGCCTAAGTAAGTAAGTAAGTAAGTAAGTAAGTAAGTAAGTAAGTAAGTAAGATATGATGCCATCTTAAAAGTTAAGCAACCTGGGCAAAATTGCAAAAGTGATTTTAATGCTTAAAGCCATGTGAGGGAAAGCCAAGCTTTTTTGGTAATCATTATTCGCAATTTTTCTTTTTGTGTGTGTGTGTAACTGCAATATATTGGCAGCTGGGTGTGTTTTAATATATGTTAAAAAGTATTTATGTTATAAAAATATAATAAACAATGGAATGTAATTCTGTTCTAGATGGCATGCAACATAACTGTCTTTGAGCATAATTTTTTTCCCAGATGAATGTGGAGGAACATGTAAGAATGAATAGACTAGCTCCACCCTCTCAATACAACTTCACTAATTAGATGAAAACATTCCTGCATTGTAGTAAAATAGGGCAAGGAAAGCCTTTAGGGAGCTCTTCCCAGCTCTTCCTCTTTCATAGGCAAACCTTGTACAGAACACCTGAGCAGGCTTATGCAAAAACTTTAAAAGAGATGTACAGATTGATATAATGATATGTATATATACCAGGAAGGGATGTGGTGGCTCAGTGGCTAAGATGCTGAGCTTGTTGATTGAAAGGTTGGCAGTTCAGCAGTTTGAATCCCTAGTGCCGCGTAACAGGGTGAGCTCCTGTTTCTTGTCCCAGCTTTTGCCAACCTAGCAGTTCAAAAGCACGTAAAAAATGCAAGTAGTAATATAGGGACCACCTTTGGTGGGAAGGTAACAGTGGTCCATGCGCCTTTGGCATTTAGTCATACCGGCCACATGACCATGGACATTTCTTCAGACAGCGCTGGCTTTTCAGCTTTGAAACGGAGATGAGCACCGCCCCTAGAGTCGGGAACGACTAGCACATAAGTGCAAGGGGAACCTTTACCTTTACTATATATACCCGAGGAATCTGAGGTTACTTGAGGGATTTGTCTTGTTCCTATGCTATCAACCATCTCACCCAATCAGGCAGAAAAGGTAAGTTATGGACCCGTCGGTTGAAGAATTCTCTGTCATTGCCCCTGCTCCACCTCTTCCCCTAGAGGTGTGGTGGGCCCCATTCTCCTGGTCTTTCAGAAGAGAGTAAAGACCTGGCTCTGGCAATTTGTGTGGGGCTCAGGCAACCCTGGGATGGTTAGTGCTATGAAGGTGTTCCCGTTGCCTTTTCATTTTAACTTATTTTATCCATGTTTTTACTTGACTCCCATTTTACTGATTTGGAATGTACTGTGGTTTTAATATCTAAATTTGAGAAATAAATAAATAAATGTGAGCCAAGTTTGCCAATTAAGATTAAACTAAGGAAAACTGGATTGTTTTTATATCCTTCATAGCCCCCTATTTTGAGCCATGAGCATTTTGCTATAGCATCAATATGCTACAGGGATCTTCCTTAGCATCCATCTATCCTTTTGGTTTTTAATTGGCTGCATCCAATTACACATCCACAGCCATATCCTGAAAGACCCTAAGCCCATTTCTACAGTTAATGCTAAAATGCATCATAGTAGTTTAATTCTAGCTGCCCTTACTCCAGCAATGGAGGAAAAAAATGAAAACAGTAATCCCAAAAGATGTTCAAGAATGGAGGCTGTTAATATGCAGACATAATATGCAGAACATAAACTCCATAGCTAAACCCAACATCAATCATAACAAACTTGTACTCGTGTCCTGACTTATCCATACTGCAAAGAATCCCGGAGCTCCCGTGAACTATGATCAGAACTTAAAAGACGTCAAGACCAAGGAGATAGTGACTTATACATCGACTACCGTGCCGACTGTATCAAAAGTAAGTCCTGCAACCCACATCCTAACACCCAATCCTCCACCATCCAACCCCCCAACATCCAAAACTAGGCACACATGCCCCTAACTACCTCTATAACAATTGCTACTGACCTTAAATGCAAGCTACTTAACGCAAGAAGCCTTGTAAATAAAATACCTGAATTCCTCCTCTTACTAAATACGGCTATACTCGACATTATATTTGTCTATGAAACGTGGCTGAATACATCCCTCCCTGTCTCCATTACCACAGTAAGAGACTATCATGTTTACCAGTCCAATCGTGAAATCCGTAGAGGAGGTGGCGTTGCTATCTTCTGCAAAAAGTCCCTACATCTAAAAAATATTCAAGTTACACAGCAGCTTGCTCTTCCTGAGACCATTGTCTGCAAACTGTCCTTAAATACCACATTTTGACTCTTACTATGTTACAGAGCCCCAGATTACGACATCGAACATGCGAACAAGTTAACTTCACTGCTAACATGAGCAGCCTCCTGCCCACACAATCTTTCTTGGTGACCTCAATCTACCAGTTATTAATTGGACCCTAAACGAATGTACAACTGAACCCATACATGCAACCCAGTACAATGCTGCAACTAATCTGGGACTTGATCAACTAGTAACTAACAACACTAGACTCAACAACTGCCTTGATCTCATCTTCTGCAACAGTTTAAACTCAATTTATGGACTACAAATAAAAGAACCCTTTTCCAACAACAACCACAGCATGATTGACTTTTGTCTCAACATACGTCTCCACAAAAATCATTATAATGATGGGATTCCCAGTTATAACTTTAAAAAAGCCAACTATGATCTCATAGACAATGAACTCTCATCTCTTGATTGGCAAATTCTATTCACTGGCTGTAATACTGCTGATGACCATTACAACATTTTCTTGCGCGAAGTCAAAAGAATCATTAAACTTTACAATACATACAACTAATAAGCCCCAAAACCAGAAAAAACAAATTACCAATAACAATAAGGAAGCTACAATCCAGAAAAAAAATCTCTTTGGCGAAAAAACAAAACTAACTATGTAGCTAACTTTAAAAGCCGCTACAAAAACTTCTGCCAACAAATAAAGACTGAATGCACCAATTATCACATCAAGCAAGAGGAAAACATTCTGCACACAAAATCCACCCGTGCCTTCTCTAATTTTGTAAACAACAAACTTAAAGACTCGAGATCTATCCCACCCCTAAAAGGACCTAACAATAAAGACTGTAATGATGAAACCATTAAAGCCAACCTCTTTAACACGTTCTTCGGCTCAGTCTTTGTAAACAGCAACAACACATAGCCAATATTTCCCAGTCGTACTACAAATAATTACAATGATTACGATGATCTAATACATATCGATTTTACAGAAGACAACGTTGAAAAGACACTATGCAGTCTAAAACCATCTCTATCTATTGGACCTGATGGACTATGTGCCTACTTCTTAAAAAAGCTTTCCACTGCAATTGCAGAATCTCTAAGGATAATTTTTGAAAAATCTTTCAGTACCAGCTCCCTGCCCAACCAATGGTCACAAGCCACGGTCATCCCTATCTTCAAAAAGGGAGACCCCACCAAGTTGAAAATTACAGACCAATCTCTTTATGTTGCATCACCTGCAAAGTCATGGAATCAATCATTAACCAATCTATAACCCTCCACCTAGAGACAAACAACCTACTCTCCAACAAATAATTTGGTTTCAGAAAAAAATTATCCTGTAATCTACAACTACTACACTGCAAAAACATATGGACTACACATCTCGATCAGAGCAAAGCAATAGACGCAATGTAGACTTCTGTAAAGCCTTTGATTCAGTGATACACGACAAACTACTTCTAAAACTAAAGTCCTATGGCATTTCTGGACTCCTACATAAATGGATAGCTGCCTTCCTGTCAAACAGACAACAAATGGTGAAAATAGGAAGTGCTCTATCAAATCCTGTACCTGTTAACAGTGGTGTTCCCCAAGACAGCGTTTTAGGTCCAACACTCTTCATATTTTATATAAATGACCTTTGCGATCATATTAAAAGCAACTGTGTTCTCTTCGCTGATGATGTAAAACTATTCAACACCACTGACAATGCAACTACCCTTCAAAAAGACCTTGACTACATGTCAGATTGGTCTAACAAGTGGCAACTTCAAATCTCAACCAACAAATACTCAGTCTTGCAGATTGGCAAAAAAAAAAAAAAATCAGAACATAAAATACAAATTAGATGGACATGACCTTGTAGATGACCCTCACTCTGTCAAGGACCTTGGAGTACTCATATCTAAAGATCTAAGTGCCAGAGTCTACTGTAACAACATTGCCAAAAAGGCATTAAGAGTTGCTAACCTAATCTTGCATAACTTCTTCTCTGGTAATATTGTACTACTAACTAGAGCATACAAAACATTTGCTAGTCCAATTCTCGAATACAGCTCATCTGTCTGGAACCTACACTGTATATCGGACATTAATACAATTGAGAGAGTCCAGAGATATTTCATGAGAAGAGTCCTCCGTTCCTCTACCCGCAATAAAATACCTTATGCACCACACTTGAAATTTTGGTCTTAGACAACTTAGAACTACGCCGACTTTGGTCTGACATAAGCGTAGTACATAAAATTATTTGCCACAATGTCCTACCTGTCAATGACTACTTCAGCTTCAACCACAACAATATATGAGCAAACAATAGATACAAACTCAAGGTAAACCGCTCCAAACTCGATTGCAGAAAATATGACTTCAGTAACAGAGTGGTCAATGCCTGGAATGCATTACCTGACTCTGTGATTTCTTCCCTAAACCCCCAAAACTTTAACCTTAGACTGTTTACCCCATTCCTAAGAGGTCTGTAAGGGGCATGCATAAGCGCACCAGCGTGCCTACCGGCCCTGTCCTAATGTTTTTTTTTACTTGTATCCTTTTCATGTATTCAAATTATTTTTATACTTTTATCTGTTATCTTATATATGCTTGACAAATAAAATAAATAAATAAAAATAAATAGAACATATTATGGCATCAAATGTATTAGCAGGTCAAAACCAACACTGTAAAACTAATACATACACTGGATGGTGTTGCCTTTGTGAAGGGAAGGAAGCACAATACTGATGGATCAAAATAATTTATTTTATCTTTCATGCATGTTTTTTTAAAGTAAAACACATATACAGAAGGCGCCTGTTGGCAAAGTTAGCTAATCTTCCATATTCCACACCATATGCTTTCCATCTTGAATTTTTACAGTTCTCATATAAGCATGTTAAAATACAATCTGCCAAGCAAAAACACTTATGTCTCATAAACTATATCTTACAATTGGATCCAAAAGATGACTACATGCAAGACAGAATTCCAGCTCTCCAGAGCTTATTCTGTCAAACATGACAACATGTGCTTGCAATAAATTATGTCACAACTCCCAGTATTGAATTTACTATGGGTGCTGTTTAGATGTCTTTGGCAACACTCTGAAGAATGTAATGGCCCAACAACAGGAAACTACACACTGCCACTACACCTGGCTCTTGCTTTTACCCTCCTTTCGCTCATCTATGTGTCATTCTTTGAGTTTAATTAATAATCTTCCCTGGATGCAATTATACACTATAAAGAATAACTCTATTAAGGTGTCCATTATACACAATTTTGCCAACAAACAACAGAGTTTTAACTCCATACGGTTTGCAATTAAATGCTCAAGTTATTTAGTCATTCCTGAAATCTCAGGCGCAAATCATCTCCCCAAATATTAATATTATAATGCATTTTATGGTTCAAGTGATTCAATTAGTCTTTTTTTAAATTACATTATTGCAGTCAAATTAATTTTATTGCATAGGCCCTGATGACTAGAAATAATAGATTACAGATTACTGTTTTTAAAAAAGCAGTAATAAAATGGCTGAAATAGCTGAAATTGCCAAAAAAGTTTAGTTTAAAAAATCACAAATTATCCTTCCTAAAGGCTACCCAAATTGAAACAAGTCTGTCTATAATTTATTGATAATGTTTGTTTTCCTTTATATGATTGGTTAATATTTGGTTCATTCCTTTGATTAAGTACAGTCCCATACTTCATCTATATATATATATATATAAAAGCTAAATACCACTCACTCATCATCACGAAATCTCCAGAACCATAAAGCCTACAAACTTGAAATTTGGCATGTATGTTCCTCTTGGCTTCTAGGTGCTCACTAAGAAAGGACTTTTCAAAATGACCATCAGATCATTAGTATTTCTTATATTATTATTAACATGCTCTGATGCTAAGGAGTTAGACGTTCTACTCCCCCTCACCACCTGAAAAGAACTCTGTTCCAACTGCCACTTGGGCATGGTGACTCATCCAGCCTGTGGGCAAGCCTGAGGGAGAGAAGGGGATAAGAAAGGGTCAATGGGCCCAGCCTGAGGGAGAGAAGGGGGATAGGAGAGGCTTCTGTGGGGCAACCCTGAGGGAGAGGAGAGAAGAGAGGCCAATTGTAACTACTCATTAATTTTCAAGCTGTAAGTGTCGATTTATCAAGCCCAATCACATAGTTTTGTAGCAGAGCACAGGTATCCAGCACAAAGACAAGCCTCAAACCTTCTGGCACAAAGTTATTTGGAGTGAAGAGACCAAAATTGAGCTTTTTGGCCACAACCATAAACGCTACATTTGGAGAGCAGTCAACAAGGCCTATGATTCCTACTGTGAAACATGGAGATGCATCGCTGATGTTTTGGGGATGTGTGAGCTACAAAGGCACAGGAAATTTGGTCAGAATTGATGGCATAATGAATGCAGTATGTTATCAAAAGATACTGAAGGACAATTTGCATTCATCAGCCCGGAAGCTGCATATGGGACGTACTTGGACATTCCAACATGACAATGATCCTAAACACCAGGCCAAGTCAACCTGTCATTGGCTACAGCAGAATAAAGTGAAGGTTCTGGAGTGGCCATCTCAAGTCTCCTGACCTCAATATCATTGAGCCACTCTCAAATGTGCAGTTCATGCAAGACAGACCAAGAATTTACAGGACCTGGAGGCTTTTTGCCAGGAAGAATGGACAGCTTTACCATCTGAGAAGATAAAGTGCCTCATCCACACATACCACAAAAGATTTCAAGCTGTCATTGATGTTAAAGGGGGCAATACACTGTATTAAGAACTGGGGTATGTAAACTTGTGATCAGGGTCATTTGGGTAGCTTCTGTTGTCATTATGATTGAAAAAGAGTAAATACAGTTGATTGATAATAAATGGCTTCAGCCAAACACTAACCATGAGTGAAAGATTTTCATGTTATCATCCATATTCTCTGAAAAATGGCCAAGAAATCATAAATTCTGCCAGGGTATGTAAACTTATGAGCACAACTGTATATATATATGCACTTTTTTCTCTTGGGAATTATATAAAGGGTATGTAAGAAGTCAGCAAATCAAATTAGTTTCCTCATTTGCTCCTCAAGCAACATGTAGAAAACCCTTCTGATTACTGTGGGTGCAATTTGCATAGCTGTAAACATTTATAGAATACTAATTTTCTGTATTCAACTATTAGAATTTCAAAATTCTTGTTCATGAAACAAGACAAAAGCAAAGATATCAAAATAACAAGGCTCTCTAATTACAACTTCATCTTTGATGTCCTTAAAATTGGACTTTTGGAAGGGATATTCATCTATTTTGGATGTGTCAAATTATGTGCAGTCCCACATTGAGTGAATGATGATTAACCAGACATGCTGTAATTCATATTTCCTCCTCCAAGAACTTATGTGGGAAGATGCTGATTAGCTTGCAGTGACATATGTAGATGGCATTTTGCTTTGCATTTGAAAATTCTTCCAAATAAGTTGCTTATAAATTATCCTAAATGTTCTTACAAACAGGGTTAGAGGAATTCCTGAAATTGATTCAGACTTAACGAATGGCTGCAGAGCTGGAACCACTGTAATTAATAAGACTGGTGTTTTTCGTTAATAATACTGATTTCTGTGACCCATAGTGGGTATATCTGAGTCAGTTCACTAAAGGCTGATTTAAGCTCATACTCAAATGAAGATTCCATGTTCAGTGTAATTCTGAATATGGGCTGTTGAAGGCTGCTCTCCCTTCATGTCCTTCCCCTGAAATATGTGTGAGCATGTTGCCAACAGATCCTGGATCAGAGGGACCCTTAAATCTAAAGATGATCAAAAATCTTTTTCAAAAATATAGACCTTTCAAAGCATTGTAATCAATGTAAAACTTGTTGGGATGATTTTTTCTTAACATAAGCATCTCTTTGTTAGTTTGAAAACCTGAACTTGCTTCATTCTTCTAACCTGCAATTTCAAACCTTTTCAGGCCATAAAACTCTTAGTATAAAACTTATTGAAATTCCTGATGAAAAAGGAAAGTTGTAGTGATAGAAAGTTGACAATAAAACATATGCTAAAATGTTAATTTCTGCCTATCCGTAATGAAAAGACCAATTATGAACCTCTGGCACAGGGGTGTCAAACTCAAGGCCCACGGGCCGGATCCAGCCTGCGGGGTGCTTAGATCTGGCCCATGGAGCCACCCTGGAAACTGCAAAGGACCAGCCCGCAGTGCCTCTGTCAGCGAAAATGGAGGTCGGTGGGGCTGCAGGACATCGAGCTGGCGATGCCCACCTTGGCCACACCCACTCCCCCCCCCGGTTAAACACAACCCTGATGAGGCCCTCAATGAAATTTGAGTTTGACACTCTTGCTCTGGCAGATGGAAATCCTTGCTCTGCCCACTCAAAGCTTTTCATCTGGCCTTCTTTGGGAGAAGGGGAGAGAGGCAGCGTTGAGGCAGGATGCAAAACGTGGCAGCTGTGGCTCCCCCCTCCCTTCCCCCGGAGAATACTATGTGGCCAAGGCATTTTCCTAAGTCAAGATTATGGTCATCATGTTCACCTTTCTAGCTGTACCTTTCAAAAGTTCCCATGGACACAAGTTTTATCATTTGTTTCTCATGGAACCCCATCAAATTCTTATAGAACTTTAGAGCTCCATGGAACAACAGTGGGGAAAAAACTGTGCTTTAGCCTAATCGTTTTTGCTTTATATTCCTCCTGATTCCTGATTTACTTAAAGCAAAAGACACACAAGGGAGATGTAGCTACATGTCATGGTTTGTGGGAACGATGCTGCCTAAGGAACAATCAGATGGAAGGTAGAGAGGGAGCCTGCAGCTGCATAATAGCAGAGAAAGAAACTCAGAAAGGATCTCCATAACTTAGGCTATAAAAACAGTACTTTCAGACTTGCATGATTCTGTTAATATAGTCTGACAATAAAGCTGAATTAGTTTATCTGTTTATGTTTCTTGTTTGGCCTACCTGGGGAGGCTGACACTACATTTCTCCTGGCTACAATTAAAATAGTGGGAGAAGCAGCAGATCCACAGACCAATATTACAGTTCCTTTTCCCAGTTTGTGGGAAACTATTTCCATCAAACAGCTCAGTTTTCTTTTGAGGCATTCAGGAGGGATCCAAGAAATACTGTATTTTGAAACAGTAGGTTAAAGTACCCAGCAAGAACTTGGGGATAATAATATCATAATTGGATTATTATAATTGGGAGTTTCTAGTATGAGTGGCTTTCTCTCCCTGTCAAATCTAAGGATATATAAAATCTAACGGTCACTAAAAATATTCTCCAAAGAATTCTTTCCAAAGCAACATTATTATAACAGTACATTTATCCTTTCCCATACATTCTTTATCTTTAAATATGTAGTCTGTTGCCAACTCCAGCTGGGTCCTATATGTACGTTGTTAGCATTCCATTTAACTGTTGTTAAACAATTGAGAAAAGTTAAATAATTAACAGTGTGAAACAAAATGATTGCTGCCCACTGTCATAAGGAATGCAAAGTACCACAATTTAATGTATAAAGAATATCACTTTTACAGAGAGGGGTGCTGGTGCTTATGGATTGCAGCATTTTCTTATTTTCTTAGATATGCAGTAGAACAGGGATGTCAAACTCGATTTCATTGAGGGCCATATCAGGATTGTTTGACCTTGTGGGGGCAGGTGGGCATGACCGGGGTGGGTGTGGTCAGCTTGATATCACTCGTGTCGGGGGAACCTGTGGTAGCTCAGACTGGGCTGGGGGGGGATCCTCCTGCAGCCCTCTGCCAGTGAAAACAGAGCTTGGGAGGGCCATGTGTGGCCCTCCCAGGCTCTGTTTTCACTTGCAGAGGCACTGAACCGGTCCATCGTTATTTCCAGGGTGGCCCCGCGGGCCAGATCTAAGCACCCCATGGGCCAGATCCGGCCCATGGGCCTTGAGTTTGACACCCCTGCAGTAGAATGCTGTATTTGAAGGAGATTGCATTTGGCTTGTTACTGTCCTATTTTTATCTTGAATTACTAGAAAAAAATTCTGTAATGTTTGGAGGTTACTCATTTCTTTTTAATAATAATATTTTGAACCTAAATTTGAAATGTGTCCTCATGGTTTTAAGAATATCCTATGTTCAGAGTTGAGAAGACACAGAGTGCCTTCCTATCTACTGTATGTCAGATCATAAGAAATCACTGAAACTCAGGCCATTACTTTGAAGAATCAGTGAAACAATCGAGGAAAAAGCTGTTTCACAAACAACCTGTTTTCTTTGAGTCTATTTTATACAAACACACACAGAGACACATTTTCATTACCATTTCTTCCTAAATGCAAAAGTTTTAATTTAATACATTGTATTCATTTGGGCTCAATTTGACAGCTAAGATTTGCTTTAAGGCTTATGTCCTACAACTAATATGACATGACTAGATAGGTCTCCCTGTCTTGCCCCCCCTCCAGCATCCATCACATGTCATCCACAGTTCAAAAATACATGAGACACTTGAGCAGGGAGAAGGAATCTGTTCCATTCTGGATAACATTTTGTCATTTGATGAATGTCATTGGATGTGTCTCCAAGTCAATCAATAAACATAATTAAATCAGGAAAGAAGGATTGTAAAATATTTAAGAGCTTCTTATCCAAAAATGTCTTTTATATACTTATGTGGCACAGTTGTCAAATATATATGGTGTTTGTAGGACTCCTGTATCACAAACCAGCCTGGGAGGTCCTGGTTTGTCAGGAGACATCCATATACATCAATTAGAAAATGAAGAACCTTTTTTTAAACCGCAGAATTGATGAGATGAAGTGCGGGGAGTTAATGCAGCTCCCAATTTTTTTTTCCTGAGATCCACTGTATTTTTCCAAAACTTATCAAATTTATTGTGACACAAGGGGAAATACCTAAGTAAGTAGCTAGAACATAAGAGCTATCTTACTTTGTTATTTAATAAATCTGTAAATAGAACCAGATCCTGTTTAATTTTTGCCCTAACCTCTTCCATTATGTTTTGGAGGTTGATCTCTGACATGCTACACTGAGGCAGGGTTGCCAGGTCTGGGCTGCAAAATAATACTTTTTCTATATCCCTTAGCTGCCTTCTGCTGGTTGCAAGGATTTTTGCAACCCCAATACAGCGACTTTATTCAAAGTCCATGTATGGTCATATTCATCCTTCTCCCCAAGTCATATAAAGAAACAGATAACTTTATTCCAACTCAGCACAATTACATTTAGTTCAATTTCCCTGGGCTTTAGCTATGAGCTATGTCCCTTCCTTCCTTCCTTCCTTCCTTCCTTCCTTCCTTCCTTCCTTCCTTCCTTCCTTCCTTCCTTCCTTCCTTCCTTCCTTCCTTCCCTCCCTCCCCTCCCCTCCCCTCCCCTTCCCTTCCCTTCTTTTCCTGCCACAACCAAAACACTCTTAGTGCCTTATAGGCCATACGCACAAAACTTAAAACCAATCATAACATTCATTACCTATAGCTTTGCAGGCCCAATAAATTGGTGTTAATATGCTCTCAGTGAACACCAATAAGCACCTGAGCTGTTGCATTTTGGAATAGCTGCACTTTCTGAGTAGCCTATAAGGGTAATTCCATTTAAAGCACAATGTGATATTCAAGTTGAATGATTAATTGCTATAGCTCCAGAGATCACCACAATTGGCAAACCAATTGTAATTGGTCACAGACTGAGCAGTAGCCTTGAGTTCAGAAGGATATCCTCCCTCCCCATCACAAAACTGCACTTTCATGGGTACCGCCTGCTCATCAAGGAACAACCCTGATGGCAATGGAAACTCCCCACAAACAGCACCTTCACCCACCTAGGGCTCAACTTCAGCCTGTCCTTTCTCATCTGATATCTGATAGCCTCATGCATTGGGAAGGGATACCAGAAGCATCTCTCTTACAGCACAAGGTAGTGTTTTCAATTAGATTTAAAAAGCAGAGAGAACAGAAATGATGCCAGCTTCACCCTACCCAGGGGTGGGATTCAGCCGGTTCAGACAGGTTCGGGCGAACTGTTAGCTCCGAAGATCAGCTGAGAGTGAACGGGTTCCCTCCGACGATCAGCTGGGCCCACCCACCTGCCCCTGCACAATACCGACCTATATTTCCTTTGTTTGAAGCCCAGCTGATAGGCACGGCAGAGCGGATTGCCTCACCTCAGCTGTTTTACTCACTGAGGCTGCAGTAGAAGATAAGTTTTAGAGATGTTTTCAAACGAACTGCGCACACACGGAGCACGTGTTTGGTGTGCGTGCGCTCAGCGAACTGGTTGTTACACCGGTTGAATCCCACCACTGACCCCACCATTGAGCCAATCTCTCCTCCCCCATTATCACAACTGCTCACTGAGGAAGGAATGGAACCACTACAAAATAAAATCTCTATTCTCACCCCCCGCCCCCCCGTGGATGGTCCAATCAGATACCATGGTGGATGATGTCAAATTCAACAGTAACTTTATCTATGTGAGCATTCTTATTACATTTATGGGGGGTTTTTTGGAAATAAAAGAATTATCTGATTTTCTGAGAGTTTCCTCCAAGGTGGTAGTATTAGTGCAAACATGGTAATGGTTATCATGCACAAGCCTATTACTGCACAACCCTCCCCAGAAATTTGATTCCATGCGCATACAGCTCAGATATGACTCCAGTTCTCTTATTTCTGTAGCGTATTACTATTTTGCAAATTAGATGATCCTTAAAAATGGTGTGCCATTTCTCTGTTTCTTCAGAGAGTTTCACTTATGAGTCAAGGGTTCACATTCATGATTTTTTGAATTTGTCCCTATAAAAGAGATGTCTTTGACTCCTTGATCTATTGAGCTGTCATTCAAGTGTAGCAGCTCATATAAACGCCTTTCTATGTGAGGAAAGTCTGGTGTTTGATTCATAATAAAACCAATAAAACCTCACTGGCAATTAGATAAATCTGAATATCATGCCAGAGAATTATGAGTTTTGGTATCACTGCAATGTTAGGGAGGGTTGCAAGATGTATTGTCTTTTGAGAAGAGGGAACACCAAGGATAGAAATTAAGAAATGTTTCATTTCAATCCTGAGCTACACATACTCTCCTTTACTGAAACTTGTCTTTCTTTAATCAAGAGAGGGGTCCCTGTTTAGTCATATGTAAGTGACCTTGGGTGAGGTCAAGCATACAGCTTCCACCCATGTCTTCATTGCTAAAAAAAAAAGCAATTATAATAGGAGAAACATCAATAGGGGATTAGTTTGTGGACATGTGTATGAAGCACATATAAAGTACTCTGGACATTAAATATGTGCACTATCTTGTTATCCCATTCTACGCATCTTTTTAACATTCTGAACACCCCTAAGATTAAGCTTTCTGAATGTAGAGTGATGGCTCATTTGAGCTAGTGGGAATTGAAATTCCACATCACCTTGACATAGAATGCTTAACTCCTGAGAAGCTGCCAACATTGGCTAAGAAGCCATGCAGGATGAGGATATAGAATGCCAGATACATTGGTTTAATATGTAATGAGAAACAGTTGAAAAGCTTACTTCTTAGCTTTCTAGCCTAACTCCCTCTGCAGGCTTAAATACTACTACAAAAGTTCTTCCAATGATCTAAAATGAATGTTGGGGGAAACAGATAGGAGAGAAGGCTGGTTCAGCAACTCAGCCTTCATCAACTGAATGCCTTCACTGTATTCAGTGTTTGGGTGAGTGCAAATGCTTCTTAAGGCCACAATCCAAATGTTTCTCAAGGTCACAATCCAAAATAGATTCATTCAGATAAAGCCACATTGGATAATGAACTTTATTCTCAGTTAAGTATGCACAGGAGTGCACCAAAAATGAATTGCTGATTACTCCAATTGAATTAATTCTGTTTATGATATTTCTTGGAATTCATTTTAGGGATAAAATAATTTAATAAACACATGCTGTGATGTATTCCAGGGTGGCTGTTGATTTTCCTTATTAAAAGAGATCCATCCCATAATGACCAAATATGCTTAAACTGATTATGAAGTTCTAGCCTTATGATTTTCTTCCAACTTTTCTTTCATCCTAAAGAAGTTGTTGGAAATTGAAATTACAGTGTATGCTTCATTACTGAAGAGTAAGCTCATGAATCTAATGAAAATTACGTCTCAGGAGGCCTGCATTGTAAATCCTGAGAGGTTCTTTGTTGGACTGCTTGACAAATACAGTATATCAGCAAGGATTCAAAATAATGTCTTCGTACAATCACTTTGAAAATGCTAACTTAAAAGCTCTGGATTTGCTTGTTAGCATTTCGGGCAATTGCTCATAGTGGAGTCTTAATTGCCATTTCAAAGAATTACTCCTGGTACAACAGAATGCAGTTATTTTATTATAAATGCAGTACTGTATACCATTTATCTTAGTAGCTACTGACACAACATAGGAAATTGCATACTGTAACTCTTGGTTTCATATGGCCTGGTTTTGCTTTAATGAGGCCCTTGCTTATATATACAGTATTTGCAGGTGTTAAATCTAAGGCCTTTAAAAGAAATGTTTTGTCATCAGGAACAGAAAAAAGGGGTGAGACAACCCATATTTGTATATACCTCTCCACTGTCTGCTTCAGCCTGCCCTCCCCACCAGCGTGCCCTCCCCAACAGATTCTCTTTGAAGGAATTTAGCTTTTGCCAAATAAAATGTTGACTTCTCAAGATGTAATATAAAACTGAATAGCATTTCTGAACTCTGTGCTATATGTTTTATTATTGTATTCATTAATTTCTATTGCTCATAGTTTCAAAGCAAATTTATTGGAAGGATTGAAATAGTAGGAAGAGGAAGTTAAGATCAACAGTTTATTAATTTTTTTTTAAATGGGATCATATTGGTTAAATAATCAATGGGTAACACCAGAAATTCAAAACATGCAAAGGTATGGGGATGAATCAATGGCTTTTATGTTAGGATATATATGTATATATAGATAAATAAATATATAGTGGTTAGTTTTACTAGAGAAGAAAGGCAAATGTTTCACTCACTTTCACTAGTCTCATACTCCATTTCTACTTCTGTTTTTCCTCCTCTCCTTCTGGTTCTTCTATGCTCTTTAAAACAAATCCAAGGATCGTTTCAATTTTAGATGAATAGCAATGACTAAACTAGCACATGACATTTTTACATGTAGCAATCAGTATATTTTAAAAACTTAACAAATAAGAAAAAAGTTCATGAATGCAATTTAGTTTAATTTTAATCATTTCTCTGATTGGTGCCCTCTCCAATAGGCACACACATGCATACACCCCCCCACACACACAGACAGACATACCAGGCAGTGAATCCACTCTGTCCATTCTAATTAGTTTAAAGACAATATTTTCTCCAAGTCACAAATCTGTATGACAAGCAGAAAACAAAGTTTAAGAGGAAGGAAGATATCCCTGCAAGGATAATGGCATCCTTCACAACAGAGAACAGATCCATCCATCATTTGGGATTTTCTTCTAGTATAGCTAAAGTCAGCCACAATTCAAATAAGGCAATTCTTTGATAGAAGATCTGCTAAAAAATCAAACAGCTTCAAACCTAGAGAAGCTAAACTGGCATCCCACTCCCAACCCACCCCTCACGTCATACTGACATACTAAATTAATGAAAATTCTGTATAGAGAAAACCATTCTATTTTTGCTTTTAAGGAATGTATCTCACAGTGGTTAAAAAAAATTAACAGGGTGTAAGTAATTTTGCGGTCCCTATGAGCATAAAGCATATTGCTTAACATTTCCTTGCTTTGAATTTTGTATGGCTAGAGTTGAGGTAAAGAGAAACAGATTGTAATATATCAGGATTTAAGACATTTCTGCTATAATGCACACAAAATATTTTCTTCCAACTGGAAGGAATTCTTCTACTTCGCTAACTTACCATTGTTACTGTTTAAGGGGGAAATGACTTGAAAGTAAGTACTTGCCTAAAAATAAGCTCCATTCAATTCAGTGGGGATTATTTCTGAGTAGAAATAAACGGTTCTCTCAAATATTATTTTCTTCTCAGAGGGAAAAGCAAGACATAAATTTAACTTATTTGAATTAAAGAAACAACTATTATACAGATGTTCCTTGCTTATCAATCACAAGAACCATTAAGGCTGTTACAATGTAACAAAGCTTAACCCAGAGGCAGTTTCTGAAAACACTTAAAGCAGCAGGGGCGGCAATTAAGATAAGGATTAGGCTAGAAATACAGGCATACTAGAATCTTTCCTTCCTGTGTTCCTTGCAGGATTAGCCCTGTAAAGTGGGAAAATATTTCTTCCAACAACTGGTTCTCCGAACTGCTCAGAAAATTAACATACGGTTTGGGAGAACCGGTGCAAACCAGCAGGCGCCCACCACTGTGTGTGTGTATATATGTACATATCTATGTATATAACACGTGTACATGTGTCTTATGTATGTGTACACTTTTGAGAGCAGGCAACAGAATTTCATTTTTAATGTGTGCCAGTGTGCCCACAGTAGAAAATGACAATAAAGGTTATATATCTGTATGTAATCAAAAGGTGGCATTGCCCATTGTTTTCTGCGAGGTGCTTTCCTAACATACAATAAAATCGAGAGGATCGAGAGAAACAAGTGATTGGTTTGGAAGGAAAAAGACTGGAATATTGAACATAGAAAGTTTTGATTTGGAATTTGGATGGCATGCTTACTTATTTTATGATAACAAAGTGGATAAAGTATTTAAAAGCCATATACTAAGAGATTCTTTGATGAGAGTTTGGAAGAAGCACCGACTCAAATGGGATTATAAATTACCGCTATGGCTGGATCTTGGTCATACTTTGTGGAATACAAATATAATGTCACTCGGGGGGTTTTTATACAAAGAAGTTCTTTTTACAGATGCAGGCAGATGGCAGCTGAAAACATTACAGACACTGTTGGACGAAGGGATTAATTTAACTTGGTTACAATATAATCAATTGCAATTGAGATGGAAAGAGGATCAAAAAACTGGTATTATGTTGCATGAGGAAGAATTGGTTAGACATATAAAAGAGAAAGGTCCAATGCATATTAAAAGGCTTTATAATGTTTTGCTAGAAAGGGATTCAGAAACTGAATTAGTCAAAGATTGTATGATTAAGTGGGCACAAAATTTTGAAGAACCAGTGATGTTGGAAACATGGGAAAAAATTTGGGTTCAGAATGTAAAATTTACACAGTCGCAAAATTTGAGGGAAAATTTTTATAAAATGTTTTATAGATGGCATTTAGACCCCAAAAAATTGTCGTGTATGTACCCTAATGTTCAGCCAAAATGTTGGAGATGTGACTGTTTAGATGCTCCATATTATCATGTTTGGTGGACTTGTAGGAAAGTTAAGGCTTTCTGGATAAAAATTTGGTGGGTTATGCAGAATGTGTTTAAGAAAAAAATTCATTTTTCTCCACAACTGTTTTTACTGGGTATAGTTAAGGGTTTTACATTGGGTGAAACAAAGTTGATATTGTATATGATAACAGCAGCAAGATTATTGATAGGTAAATACTGGAAAAATGAAGTTTTGCCCACTATCGAGGAATGGACTATGAAGATGGCCAGTTTTGCAGAGATGGCGAAGATTTCAGCATATCTAAAAGACTGTTCACAAGAGACTTATGAATGGGAATGGAGAAAGTGGATAGATTATGTTCAGAACAAATACCAAACTAGGAAGTATCAAATAGCTTTTATTTGAAAATGATATATTAAGATAGAAATATGTTAATGTAATGAAGATAAAAAAGAAAATTAAGGGGGAGGGAGGGGTTCAAGTTTTATATAAGTTTTATATAAAGGGGGGGTTATTTGATATGAGTATACTGTATGGAAGTCCGGGGGGAGGGGAGGGTTAGGGAGGGTTAGGGAGGTTGGGGTGGGTTGAGGGGGGGGAAAGGGGTGAAAATGTAATTGTAAAACTTTTGCAATAAAAAAATAAAATAAAATCGAGAGGATGTCTCTGCTGAGAGCAGGTTGTTGATTCTAATATCTCCATTTAAAAATATGCAGCTACCTTTTTTCAAAAAGTACATGTTCAGCTCAACTTGGGTAGGTCAGAGATGGAGAGAAAACAATTTTGGGATAATAGCCCATAACAGTGAAATTGTGTCAATAATTGAGTCTATCAGAGTTCATCTCAGTTGTTGTTCAATTGCTATAGTAGAGGCTATTTTAGACAATGTTCCAGTGGGAATGATATTGAACATTTTTAGTTTTTAGATTCATAGATAAATGTATTGTGCTGTGAGATAGTCCAAACCTTCACTGAAGTAGCTTCTTCTTATTGAACCTTATCAATACAGAAATGTGATAGAAAGTTTATGAATATATAAACTAAAATGCCTGGAGTTGAAAAAAAAAGAAGTCATGTAGTAATTCTTTGGAAAGACTGATTAAAAAAAACACTCCTGCTGGACTCTACTTTGCACCCACTCTCAGGGCGAGGATGAACAATTAGTCACGAATTTCTTAATATTTTTTTCACTATTGCAGGGAATACAAATGGGGGAATAGACATGCTGCAAAGGGCCCAATTCAATGCAGTCAGGCACCTATGTTTTATTCATAATCACCTCATGTAACATGTGTGTATTACAGTTATATAATAAGTGCATAATTACAAAAGAGTAAGATTATACTGTTCTGCCTAATCTTTTTCAACTAGAAACTGGCAGTTTACTTGACTTGGATCCATGAAATTAAGCATTCACAGGCATCTATTCGTCCCACTCATCATGGGACCAGCTCCCTTTCTGCCTCCCAAATCTTGTCATCTTTGGAAGATCCTCTGGAACAGATTGGATTAATGCAGTGCAGCAGAAGGAGAGAAAAGGAAAGTCCAGATGCATGACATATGATATTCCCCTGACATATCATATAACCCATCAATGTCTTAAAATAAAAAAACAAATAAGGGCTATTTCTTTGGGCTCTCTACCAATCTGAAATGCCTCCTTCCTGAAACTGGAAGTAGGTCAGTTAAAGCATCAAAAAAAAAAAATGGTTAATTTATAGGTGGTAAAATCTTTTTCAACTTTAGCTTGATTTGTGCCCATGTTGTTTTCTTGGCAGGCAAAAGAAAATGGTTTCCTGACTTTAAGAATGTTTTGGCTTCCCAACCTGGTTTATATCTTCAGAATTCTCTGGAACCCTTCCATCTAACTAATCTGCTTCATTTCAGAGCCCAGACAAGACCAGCCATTAGTGCCACCTACTCGGACATTTATTAATGTAGAAACACAGATCATCTTGGATATTTATCTTTAGTTCTTGGGCTTATAATATCTACCCTAACATTTAAAATACAATTTGGTAAATTAAAAAAAAAAACATAGTACGATTTTGTGTGAGTGTATATTCAAATTATTTTACAAAATAATTGAAATAAAAAAAAACTGACATAGACTTTATAATTTACTCCTGCTGTTTGAAAAGGATTCAAAGTGCTTCTTCATAACATATGTGCAGAAAATCAGAATAAAAAGTTCTATATAATACTCTCCCAAGCCATAATGAATGACAAAACTTAGGGAAATAATCATTGGGGTGGGGGGGGATCAGCAATTAGAGCAAAAATAGGAAACCTGGAAAATAAATTCTCCTATGAGTGCTAAGAAGAAAGTTGGAATTCCTAATTACAGAGTAGCATTGCAATGCTTGGAGTTTGTTATTATTTTCTTTTCATCCTGTTTAATTCGTGGACTTTGAGCAAATGGTTGTACATATTCATTTGCTGCAATTTTCAACTCCCCCCCCCACAATATATATTAAGTTCAAAAGCATAAGTGAACTGATTCAATCACATCTTAAATGGGAGACTGATACAATTGCTTGAATTATTCTATACATATGTATTTACGTGCACAATGTTTGTTATAAAGGATGGATGAATCTGTCAATTACTGTTTCTTATTTTTGTAAAATAGGTCAAGTCTGGTTTATTGTACTTATTTCAACATTTGTATGAAAATGAGTGTATATTAAAGTGCTCATTTTTCTAATAATACACATTTTGTTTGCAATGTATTTACATGGTTATTGCAAATGGTTTTCCTAAATATTGTGCATTTTTGTTTTGTATTTCCACGGATTTTGGTAAATTATATTGTAACATTTCAACTGAAAATTTCAGGCAGTAATAAGGCACAATGAAAAGTAGGATAAATTTAGCCCATGAAATCGGAGAAATCTGCTCATGCTTCCAAAATATATTAATAGCTTTCTTAACAGAAGAATCTGATTATTAGAGGGGTTTCTCTAATAATCATATTCTTCTGTTGAGAAAGCAATTAATGAAAATATGATAAAAATCATAAGAATTTTTCCAAACCATTCAATGTGACTGTAACTTTAAGGAACTTAGTTGTTAAGAAGACAACTATAAAGATACCATCATATTTGATTTATTTTTTATTGTTATTCGTTTTATCTTGTTGTTTAAGTGTTGTTAGCTGCTCTGAGTTATGAATTTGAAATAAGTGGCCACATAAACTGGAATATTACTTTTCATGTGTTTATCGCTCTTTTTTAAGATGTCACATCTCTTTATACTGTTTTCCACATGCAGAATATGTGAAAGTTATTTGTAAAGTTATTTATAGACATTATTTTACAAAAGCTACAATTCTGTTTTAATAGACAATTAATCCCAGAATTACTATAGTGTAGTAAGCTACTTTAAAGTCTGAAGAAGATAAATGTGATCTTTTTAAAAAATAAAACAAGCAGTTACAATCCATGAAATTGTCTTTGTTTATAGCATCCTACTTGACCATGGGAAGAACTTGTCAGAACTTTTAAAACTGACAAGAAAAGTTACCGACAATATATATTCCAGTTAGTTACATATATTTAATATTGTTTCATTATAATCATATTCTTACTATTGGGTATTATATATTTATTTGCCTACAATATTTATGGCAATCAAGACAGCGATATTTTTCCTCATCTTGTTCTTAATATTTCTTTGGAAATGCAGTACATCACTTACAGACAGCTTTCCATGGCCTAATGCTATCATCGGAGTCATCTTTACAGACTTCGATTTGAATTTAGCTTTGATTCATTTTGCCAGATGGTACAAGATGAAACACAAGAGCTCAACACAATGGTTGACCTATTTACTCAGCCCAATAATCTATTGCTTAATACTTGGTGAGAGCATAATTGAAACAAATAACTTTTCTTACCTACCCTAACGTACTTTCACACTGAACGATGGACTCCTGTGCAAACATGAAAATTCAATGAAAACTTTTTTTTATTACAGTAACTTAAGGACCCAAGAATGCCTAACGTTCTCCCTCATTATCCTGAGGAAGGTGCCCTTGAGGTGAATTGTAAGTCTGCTGTGTATAGATAGAATTCTTAGATACACTTGTTAGCCTTTTGTCTTCCTAACAAGAAGGATAAGAGAGAAAAAAAAGATGAACAAAAAGTATACTTTGGCTTTTCTAAGATTCATTATCCATCTACAGAACTAGTGTTTCAATGAGGTCAAGACTATTTTTAAGGGTAGCATAGGGACCAAATTCAGTTCATGCTCTGAATTCCAAAAGTAGCCAATGTACTATTCCTGATAACAATGCAGTTTGAAAAAAAAAAGTGAAATCATGGCCTCAAGAATTCCTATATGTTATCAAATCACTGTAAAAACCATTATGGTTATAGAAAGGCAGTCCTGCAAATGGCCAGGGAAAGATCATAGCGTGATACGGTCCCTGGTACAATATATACTTTGTAGGCTCACTCCTACAGATAAAGTTGTCGGTTTTCAGGAATGAAGCTTGAAATTTTATTTTGCCTGAGAAATTAAAATGAACCACAGATGGTCCAGTGGTAGCTTAAGAAGAAACATCATTAAAAGTTCAGGCCAGAACACTTGACACCTACATATAATGTAAAACAGAATTGATTCTTCAGTGCAATAAAGTGTGACATATATTTATGATATGTTGAGTAGGAAACTATCATTAATTATCATTATTATTAAAATTATTATATTTTTCACTTCCTTCTGTGAACTCATTATTTAATGTCCTCACCCATTCCCACCTATTCATGAGAAGGAGAATATGTGATAAATATACTGTAACTGGGATATGGCCCCATGTATCTAATATTGTCTACTCTTTGAAAAGTTATGCAATCATGATTTTTTATTCATCTTGTCACAGAATGTTTTATTACATTCGCTGCAATCAACTTGCAGACGACTGCCTAGACACTCAAAATTGCTCAGTGTCATCAGTCAAAACTGGTATTTTGATGTGATATGAGGCAGTTGTATAGCATATTATTTATAATTTACCAAATCAGATATCATCCATATGCAGCGGTCAAAAGGTCTTGATAAGTATACTGAATTTTACTTTACTGGGTTATAAAAATTGATGAGAGGGGTTTGCATCATAAATCTACAAATGCATGGCCTGTGTTCAGCTAGATCACAGGTGGGAAATTTGCAATCTGCAGCTGTTGTTAAAATACAGTTATATATGTAACATTTCCCCAACCCTGAATTAGACGCTGTGCTTATTTTTCTGACTTGAAGGCAGCAAGTTTTTTATATTGGCCAAAATAGGTCTGGAATTTTGTCCGCCATGATAAGAGCTCTACACAGACAAGAGCAAAACCATTTCCCCATAGAAGCTGCAGTTATGGAACTTGTGAAAACATCCATCTCCTTGCCTCACAGATTGCTCTTCTTTTGATTGATTCTTGTTTTTAATATTTTCAGTGCTCTCAAACGGAGACAAAATAATGTTTATTTTGTTGAATAGGAGACTGTGGAGAAAGGAATGTTATTCTAAGTACAGCTTCAGATAAAATGTCACTGGAGAAAAGGAAAACATGATTGATGCCAACTTTCAAGTAAGAGAATGACAATTCAAAATATTTTTTATGTGCATGCCAAAGCTACTAATTTTCTTCTCCATTGAACTTAGCTGCTAATTGCCATTGTCAAAAATAAATTGTAAAAATATCATGCCAGTCTCAGTAAATATGAAGCAAGTTAGCACCATGAAAATGGGGGTGGGAGGAAAAGAAAACGCTGTTGATGTTTTTTTGGAATGCGATTTGTTTCAGCAACAGAGATGTGACTTTTAAATTAACGTGCAATTTACCATGAAAGAACAGTAGTCTTTAAAAACTCCCAATTTGTTCTAAGCAAAGGGTTGCCAAGGAAGAAAGACAAATCCTTATGGACTGCTTCCTTTAAAATATTGAATTCAATGAGCGATTTTGAGTAATTAAATGATTGTGAATTCTGATATAAACTAAATTTGATCTATACCTGCCAGAACTAATGTACAAATCAGAACTAAGGCTATAATCCTCTCCTCAGTCTTCCCCAGTTAAGAAGGCTAAACTATCTGCTTACCTGGAAATAAATGCAATTTAATTCAGGGGATTCAGATATAAATACACCTGCATAAGGGTACACATTATGATATCCATCATTTTTTACATTTTCTAATTGTTCAGCTACCTCAAAATATATTGAAATTTCTTTATCAATCTGCAGTATAAGAAAAGAATAGATTACTGTAGAATGGCACTGAACCTTGTGATTCTATAGCAAAACTAGCCTTCTGGACATTTAGGAATGTGCATTTTGAGAGGAAGTATGAGGAAATACAGGTGTAAAAATATAAATATCTTGTCCCGCTGATTCCTTCATTTAATTACTTAAAAGGAAGAAACCACAACTGACAGAACAGTGGATGGGGAAAGAATAAAGATTTTCTATCCTCTATGAAGCCCTCTAGGTCTCCACTAAAAAACAATAAAAAGATCAGGAGATCTTGCAGCAAATATAGTTTAAAGACTCCCTGAAAGTTATCAGTATTTCTACACAGAAATATAAAATATAGATAACAGAAATTACAGTATTCCCTATTTTTTTTTCACCTAAGATGCTACAAATCAGGAAAGTGCTTAACTTGAAATCTTGAAATCTATATATAAGCTTTTGGTCTTGTTAATTGTAATGGGAAATCTAATACTAGGTGTGGATACAGGACAGAAGATTAGAATAGACAAAAAAAGCTTAAAATCTAGGTTAAATTTTATATGAACCCCAACTGTAGAACTTGCTCCCTTTCAAATTTAAAAATGATAGAGAAAAATGTTCAAACCAAGGCTTAGGTTATTGTAATGTCAAGACATAATGTCAGCAAGAGAGCAAAGAAATTAATATTCTCCACCAGATCTCTAGATCTCTTGATTGGAAGAGGTGTAGATGAATTACAGATTTTATATATCACTTTTTATATATGTCTGCTACTACATACAAACGTACATACATATATGAAAATAAACTAAGGCTATCTTCAATATGAACACACCAAGAAATAGGAAGATGCTACATGGTTTTCATACAGCCTTATATTCAATAATGATTTTGATTTTGGCATCTTTATGAGCTTGCCCTTCCAAATTCTTGGAATGTAGTTTTCTTTCCCTTTCTACTATATTTTGTTTCTGCCAAAAACAAGTGTTATAAGTATAATACAAAATACACATATAATATAAAATACACATATAATATAAGTATAATACAAAATATACACAAAATACAAGCTGAGTGGACACGACCTTGTAGATGACCCTCACTCTGTCAAGGATCTTGGCGTACTCATATCTAACGATCTAAGTGCCAAAGCCCACTGTAACAAAATCACCAAAAAGGCATTAAAAGTTAATAATAATAATAATAAATTTATTTACGGTCACAGACCAAAATGCAAGCATAGCTACAGAAAAACATAGGAAAAAGAACATCACGAACAGCCGGCCACCGGAAGCCCCGGCTGAGAGGGACCACAGCGCTCTCCTCTAATGGTTACGGCTCTTAGAAAAAATTTTGAGACCTGAGAGGTAGTGTATGAGGAGCCATCCCCTAAACAATACAAGGCCAAATCACTATCATTGGGCCCACAGAAATCTGTCTCTAAGAGAGACATCAAATTAGTCCTGGCTACGTTGTACATGGGGCAGTGTAAAAGGACATGCTCCACAGTCTCAACCTCCGCTCTACCACAGGGACATAGCCGCTCGCCCCTTGGAAGCCTCTTGAATCGACCGTCCAGCAATGCTGAAGGCAAGACGTTAAAACGAGCAAGGGAGAAGACTCTTCTATACTTAGGGATGGTTAGAGTATAGAAATATGAGGCCATCCTCAGTCCAAAATTATTAAGTTGGCTGAAGACCAGAGGGGAGCAGGTTTTATTGGCTCTAGCTCTCAGATATTGTAAGTCTATGTCCACAAGCCGTTGGACTACCCTACATTGGGCGTCTTTAAGGCCATAGTCTCCCATGGCATCCCCCGAAAAACCTAACAGGTGGAGTTTCTTCGTCAGATCCCTCTCCCATCGAGACGTATAGGGGTCAGCTAACACCAGGGAGAGGTAGCTGCCAGGGGCTGCCAAAAAGAGTGCCCGAAACCACCATTTAAAGGTGTTGATCCACGCCATGCATTCGACTGATCGAATGCCCAGTTCCAGATACATCGGAGCAAAGCCAACACAGGGAGGGAGACCCAAAAGTTTCCTTAAAAAAGCAGCCTGGGTTCTTTCAATACACTCCTTGAAGCCCTGTATCCATATCGGAATTCCATAAAGAGTTTGGGCCAAGGTTTTGGCTTTGTAAATACGCAGAGCAGAAGGAATAAATTGGCCACCTTGGGTATAGAAAAATCTTAAAATCTGCTGATGGCTACAAAAAGCTGAATTCAGCACCTGGGTTCGGTGTCTAGTCCAAGCACCAGTGTTCTGAAAATGTATACCTAAATACTTAAAATGGGAAACCTGCTTAACAGCATTACCCTTAATAGCCCAGTTGTGTAACTTCCGGGCGCATTAAAAGTTGTAAACCTAATCTTGCGTAGTTTCTTCTCTGGTAATATTACACTACTAACCAGAGTATACAAAACATTTGCTAGACCAATACTCGAATACACCTCATCTGTCTGGAACCTGCACTGCATATTGGACATTAATACAATTGAGCGTGTCCAGAAATATTTCACAAGAAGAGTCCTCCACTCCTCTGCTCACAACAAAATACCTTATGCCACCAGACTTGAAATTCTGGGTTTAGAAAACTTAGAACTACGCCGCCTTTGGTATAACCTAAGCGTAGCTCATAAAATTATCTGCTACAATGTCCTACCTGTCAATGACTACTTCAGCTTCAATCACAACAATACACAAGCACACAAAAGATACAAGCTTAAAGTGAACCGCTGCAAACTCGATTGCAGAAAATATGACTTCAGCAACAGAGTGGTCAATGCCTGGAATGTACTACCTGACTCTGTGGTTTCATCCCAAAACCCCCAAAATTTTAACCTTAGACTGTCTACTGTTGACCTCACCCCATTCCTAAGAGGTCTGTAAGGGGTGTGCATAAGAGCACCAGTGGGCCTATCATCCCTGTCCTAATGTTCCCTTTATCTGTATCCATTTTATGTATTCAATTCATGCTTATACTTATATATATTATCTAATGCATACTTGAAAAATAAATAAATAAAAATAAAAGTACTTTCGTACATACAATCTCTCTTTTCAAAGGCTATTGTTGTTAAGTCAATGTTTCATGTACATTTGGTATATGCTGCAGTTTTGCATGTTATCCTAAGAGGATGAAACACAGACTATTTACTGAACATATTTTTCATTTAGGCTGGTTTTGTTTTATTTCTTCATAATTACCTAGAGATGGAATCATTAGCTTGTCACATATGAAACAGAGCTAGAACAAATGTCTTGATGGAACTTGATCAAAGGGACTTACTATTCAGCAAATGAATTTACGATGCAGCCTTTTGGCAATTAGGTCTGTCTGTTTTTCTTCATAGTCGTTAATATGACAATACGTGGTTATTAATATCCTACTGCTATTAATATGTTCAGAGTGGCCACTACCATCTATTATTTTAAAGTAGATTTTAAAATGTAATACAAACAAGCAATAATATAAAACAGATCATATATTAACAAAGTAAAAATCACCTCAAATTACACATTAAACCCCACTGAACGGTATCCTTAGTTTATGAACTGTGATTTGCATCTGGATCAAAATCTGAGTATCACACCAGAAATGTCTTGCTACTGGTAGTATTTAGAAGTGGTGCTGAGCCTGTTTAGCTGTTTATCAACGAAGGCCATTGTTAAAATAATCTGAGTATTAGCATCCTTAAAAATCATCACCAGCACTTTAAATTAGACCAGGAATTAAACAGGGAGCTGATAAAGTCCAACTTCCTAAACCAGACAAAGCTTTGATATTAGTTCTATTTTCAATGAATAAATACCTTGTGTCCATCTTCAAATGTTCTTTATGAAGTACCCTATGCCGCTGTGTTTATTTATCTTGAAAGTAATCAAAGCAATAGTGAGAAAGTTATGGGCCCCATAATTCTACAGCCGTATTTGTTTTGTCCACAAGAGGAGAGATAAAGGTCAATAAATGATATAACATTAACAATTACAGAAATGCAGACTATGGTACTATGGAAAGCGGCATTTTAAGTTTTAGTTTAACTTTCCCTTTTCTGCACAAGAATATAGCTATAAACCTTCTCAAGCTAGTTCTTGGAAAAATGTTTCATTTACAGATAGTGGCTAAATTCAGTTTCTCGCCCTTGGGGAGGCAGCCTCAGTAGTAACGAATCATTCCTGGAAAAAAGTCTCATAATTCCCTCCTTTGGACCATTGACATCATTATAGTGTTAACAATCACCTGATTCTATGGGACCTTTGACACTGCCATCAATTTTACCCTTGTTACCCACAACAGCAAGCTTTATTGCTTCAACAGTGTGCTCTCTTCTCCAGAGAAAATGTTGCAAAACCTTTTGGTTACTGGTGATAGAGAAGTAAGATGATCATGCCATCAAAAATCTATTCCTTCTCTTTCAGAAAAGTAGACCTGCATGAGGTCACAATGGTCAATTGTGTTTCTTCAGCTGGGTAGCCTCAGTATGAGATCACAATGGCCCTTCCTCCATTCCAGGCTGGGCAGACCTCTCTATCAATAGAGAAAGAGACACCCTAAGGGCATAATGTCTCTTCCTCTCTTGCTGAGGCAGTATAGAAGCCAATTTCCTCCCCAATGGGATACATGTAACATAAAGAGGAGTATTAGCTTCCAAGCCGTAGTGACTACCAATACGTCTCCCACTGAATTGGGCAACAGCATATGATCAGGGAACAAGGGTGGGCTTCAAAAATTTTAGCAAGGGGTTCTCTGCCTGGTTGCTGGGTGGGTGTGGCCATGGAGGGCATGGCCATGGTGGGCGAGGTCTGCATTACGGCGGGGGGGGGGTGTTTTTGCCCTACCTGGGCTCTGAAGGCTTTTCTCGAGCCTCCTGGAGGGTGAAAACGGCCTCCCCAGGCTCCAGAAGCCCTCTGGAGGCCGGAAACGGGCCTGTTTCTGGCCTTCCCGAACTTCCAGTAGGCCCGTTTTTTGCCCTCCCCAAGCCTCCGTGCACACCCTGCACTTATTACATCCAAAACAGGCCACGTGGGGACTCCTGAGAGGAGAGGGGCAGGGTAAGCGGGGCGGGGCCAGCCAGGATTGGGATTTGGGGGTTCTCTAAACTGCACAGAATCTTAGCTAGAGGTTCTCCCGAACCCCTGCAAACCCCCAGCAGCCCACCCCTGGCACAGAAGCAACAACTAAAGAAGAGGTGGAAAGCAGGGGCATCATATACAAGAAACTTTGATTTAGGAAGACTGGCACCAGAAGAGGCAGAAATAATGAAGGTTTGGAAGACACTTTAATACACCACGCACTATCCGTTCAGATTCAGGCAGTGTGAGAAATGAATTTCTAGTCAGTCAACAAGTGGAAGCACCGCTGGCTCTGGCATGCCAACCTCTATAAGAGTGGGCATTCATCTTTCAAAAAGTGCCCCACAGATCAGACTAAACACAAGATCAGGGAGTAACAGAAGGTGTCCAGGTAACAAACTGGGGAATGAGACTAGTATTGTTGAGCACTCCAGGAGACTGGGATTTCTAGGTACGATGACAAATTCACTTGCATCACTCATATGAAATTTTGAGCAGTCATTCTGACAGATGTGGCCCCAAAATTAACCTATGCCCAGGCCTATTAGAAACCAAAGTGCATAACCTTCCCTTTAAAAATAATGTCAGTCTTATTCTAGAAATGAAAAAGTGGTTTATTTGGATATGATAATTCGCTTTAAACCCAAAGGGGTTCCTGGTGCTCATTTAGTATGACATTTTAAACCTTCTCAAACATCCACATACTCCTCCCCTAAGCAAATGTATACCAAGACAGAGTCAATTTGCATAGTATCTCTGTAGGGGAGTCTCAATGACTCTTTCCTGAAACCTTATTAACAGGGAAAATTGTTTTCTCTTCTTTTGTGAAAACTACATAAAGCCTTCCATTCTCAAGAGAGCAATCAGCAAATCTCTGGAGTAAGGAAACCATTTGAGATTGTCCCAAGAGGTATATTACAGAAGAGAGGACATCAGGGTTAATATAGTAAACAAGGAGGAGCAGTGTGTCTTTTAGATTATAACATATTACCAAACCTAGTAAAGGTAACTTTTATAGCAAGTTTCATCCCATTCAGGTATGGGATGCTCCCCCCCCCCAAGTTTATCTTATTTTGATGAATGCTTTTAAGGTTTTATTTGAGGGATTGCTTGTCTCCCATAATATGTGCCCAGCCGATCTGATCTGGCAGACTTGGCATGATCCAGGTTCTTTCAATTAAATGATGCCATCTATCTGGACCTCAAAAGTGCACCTTCACTGTAGACATGCCAGTCCTCTGGAATAAAGCTTCCCCTGCTGAGATATGAATGGCCCTCATTCTGCTGCTATTTAGAGGACCTGTGAAGACCTGACTCTTCATCCAGGCCTTTAGGGAGGGAGAGTGAAGTCCTGTCCTCTTTGAATTATGCAGTTTTATCTCTTTGTTTTTGCTATATCCATTTTTGCTAGTCTTCCTCTCTTTGCTTTTGTCTATTGTTTTTGTCTTGGCTTTAAAAAAATTTTTTTATCTGTAACTACCCAGAGTCATTGGAAGTTGGGGACCATATAAATGTAATAAAACAAATAAATTAAAAACATTTTTTTTTAAAAAAATTGATTTATATGCCGCCCTTCTCCGAAGACTCAGGGCAGCTTACAATGCGTTAAGCAATAGCCTTCATACTTTCGTATATTTATACAAAGTCAGCTTATTGCCCCCACAAACTGGGTCCTCAATTTACCTACCTTAGAAAGGATGGAAGGCTGAGTCAACCTTGAGCCTGGTGAGATTCGAACTTACAGTAATTGCAGACAGCTGGTGTTAATCACAATGCTATTAGTCTGCTGAGCCACCAGGCCCCTGTAATATGTGTACTGGTAGTCCTCAACCTACAACCACAATTGAGCCTAAAATTTTTGCTGCTAAGCGAGACATTTGCTAAGTGAATTTTGCCCCATTTTACAGCCTTTCTTGCTACAGCTGTTAAGTGGATCACTGCAGTTAAGTTAGTAACACGGTTGTTAAGTGAATCTGGCTTCCCCATTGACTTTGCTTGTCAGAAGGTCATAAAAGGTAATCACATGACCTGGGATACTGCAACCATTATAAATAAAAGTCAAACCATCTGAATTTTGATCACATGACTATAGAGATGCTGCAATGGTCATAAGTGAAAAACGTTCGTAAGTCATTTTTTTCAGTGCCATTGTTAACTTCAAACAGTCACTAAATGAACTATTGTAAGTTGAGGTCTACCTACTGTATATATAAATAGCAAATACATAATTTTATTTAAAAATTCATGCCATTTTAGCTACAATGTGTGTAAAGGAAGGAAAGAAACTTGAACAAGACATTTTTTTAAAGAGATCAGTTCTATTTACTATGAATATTTCATAGTTTGTTCTGGTTCAAACTGGATATTACTGGTCTATGATGTTATTAATTTCTCACACCTGTGGCAATTCTGGATAATCATTTTCTCTTTCCATCAGAAATTTGAGCTCCCAGATTTATTTTTGCTTGTGTCTATATTTCTATTTAGGGACACAATTGTTGACTGAAATCATTTTTTTACAAGGGTCAGGTTTAACACAGCTAGTAGAGATTTTAGATGGCTTTTGCAAGAAATAACTATAAATAATAAAATAATAAAGGATTATTCCCATTGCTCCTCATTCATACAAATGCAATTTCACCAGCATTCAATGTTAGAAGATTTAGAATTGTGAATAACTTAAAAAATGGAAATCATGATGTTAAGAATGTACATTTTTTCCTTTCCCAATACCAATAAAACACACACAAACATTTTTGCTTTCAAAAACTAATAGATTAACATGCAGCTACTGTACGTCCAACTATTCATGCAAAAGAAATGGTCAATATGTATTTGTTTAGAAATAACTTTATAAATGTTCTGGCAGGATACTGAAATAAAATATATGTACTGGTCTACCTCCAAAAATAAAGGGCCTGGAAATTGTCGTTCGTCCAAAATAGGACCAAGGTAGATCTTTGAAGTACAATTTAAGATATGGATAACAGTGAAAAAATAAAATTATAGTGAATAGTGGGTTTCAACTAGCCCAATTGATTTTTTGCAAAAATCTAGATCCTGGAAATAGTAGCAAAACCATGTGTACCAAATATAAATGAGAAATGAAATTTCTCATGACGCAGAATTAATTCCAAGTGTTCTAATTCTTCCTAAGATTACATTACATGATTGAGTTTACATTGGCGAGCAATTCTCCCTTTTTAAATATAAGGTCAAGAGATCACCTTCAGTCTTGCAGAAAGCCTACATAAATGTATTTTATTTCATAACCTTCTTTCAGCGAAGGCTTATACTAGGTAAACAGAAAAGGAGTTACCCAGGCTACATATAACGTCATTCACTGCAATGCTTCAACCACAGCAAACAAAAGCAATGAAATAGAAAAGAGGGTTACTCAGGCTACACATCACGCCATTCATTGAAACCCATATGACATATGTAGCAAGAAATCAAGAGATCCACCACATTCCAAAGGATTACAATTGAGATAGGAACCAGGCTAATTAAGAGATGCTAGGAATTCTTCTTCCTTTGAAGAGCTAAAATTTCTCCACTCATTGGCTTAAGGACAAACCCTACTACAGCCAAGGTAAATTATCGATTAATAAGGAGTTAGTAATTATTTCAATTTACTTTCTTGGCAAGTCACCCATGAATTAGAAAATTCCGTAATAAAACAAGATGCTCTATTATTAATTCACATAGCACCTCCCATTATGAAAATATATATGCACACACACTCTATAACATTCATATCACACAAAATGTGGTGAGTGTGTTTGGCCCCCCTGCATTTATTGTTATCTTTTCCAGGATTTTAATTCTATTTTATCATATGGTTACACATCCCATGAAAATAATTTAACAGTCTTTGGATTATTCAAAGATAATTTACACGTAATGAAGCAGAAACACTCAAAATGCAGTTCAATTTAGCACACGTCCTTCTTCCCATCAAACTTTATGCACTCCTATGCTTTTAATATGGTGAAGGAATTTGGAACTGTATTTATCAATTATTTTGAACTTTCTTTCTGATTTTTCCAATTCTCCATTTCTACTCTAAACTTAGTGTACCTCACAATTACTCCCCCCCCCAAAACCCACTATGGAATTAAGCCAAGAGATTTTACCAGAGAGTATTATCTGTGGGTTTATTTATATTCATCCATCCAATTTCTATGGCTTTCATCTCAAGTGATTCTGGATGGCAAACAGTCATAAAAATATATACTGCTGTAAGGCGTGTGTGGCTTGAGCACCTCCTGCTTCCTATGAGGCATCTGGATTTCTAAATTCTCTGCAATTGAGGCAATTATACATGTTCCAAAATAATGTTGCAGGATCCAATCTGAAGTCAATCACCAGGACCAGAGGTTTATTCTTCCTAGCTTTAGGACTTGTGCTGAAGCCGGTCCTCAGGGGTTCTCTCTCTCTCTCTCTCAAGAATGTGTGCACTGGACTGTTCTGTGTGTAGTATTTATAAGGTGCCTGGTTGTTTGTGGCTTTTAGTTGTTAATAGGGGTGTTGATGGCTGGCTATTAAGTCATTGAGTGTTCTTTCCCTGTGCAGCCGTGCCTTTAGTTCCTAGGTACCTGGTGGTAAATCAGCACTCCTGTTGACTGACAAGAGGCTGGTTTCCCAGGCATCAAGCATTTCTCTGGCTATTTTTGTTCCTGCTCAGCCACCAATCTTAGTAGCTGCAAAATTGAATGCATGTCCTTGCTCATTGCAATGAACAAATTCTAAATCCTCCTCTCATACATCTGCTGCACTAGGAAGAATCACTAAAGAACACTGCCAGAGGAATTCTTCCCACCTCCGATTTACAAGAAAGAGGGGAGTGGCAATGCTCTTCCTCCAATAACCTGATCTGGCAGAGAGTTGTGTATTAAAGCTGGATCCCTTTCCCAAAATGAACATCACTGGTTTATTAAGAATTCTAAATTTTTATATTAAAAATAAAGAAGGAAGTTGCACTGAAAAAAGGAGAAGGAATGAACAGATGATTATTAAAGATATTAATCTCACTTGCATTAGTTCAGAGAGTACAGTAGATGTTCTCTCAGTTCCTGGATCTCTCATAAACATATACATAAACTAAAAGATAGTCACAGAGCCCAGCTTCCAATCCATAAAATGAAATAGAATCTTTAAACAATTTGCTTTTGGTTGCTGTCCAACTTCACTAGATTTTAGCCTTGCTGCCCTCAGGTTTTTCCCATTGCTTACTTTCATCCAACATTGGAGGGACCGAGGGGTGGAGGGGGGAAATGGATATCAAAAAGCCAAATGGAAACTGCACTTTTTTTGTAAAATCCTCTGAGAAGGAAAACCCATCGTCTTGGCTGGCTCCTCAATCTTTATTTTCCTAGACTTTTGCTGTTTCCCTCTATTATCTGGGATTGACAAGCCAGATAGATTTACTTTCTATCTTCAATGGATTTCCATTGGGTTTCCATTGCTTTCTGACTTTTAAAATTTATTTCAGTTTAGAACTGGGAGACAGAAATAATCTTGGTCTGCAGTGACACAACCTTTATTCTGTTAATTCTCTTCATCTTTTGCCATGCTTTTAAATTTCTCTTATGCTTCTCATTGGTTTTTGATATTCTTCTAAAACAGTTGTTTTAACCTGGTTTCACTGCTATCTGATGAGCTATTTCCAAAAAGGAAAGAGAATTAAAGGTTTGTTCCAGGGTAGTTATCACATGCGGATAGTCAAAGCTATGGTTTTCCCAATAATAATGTATGGCTGTGAGAGTTGGACCAAAAGGAAACTGAAACTCAAATACTTGGGCCACCTAATGAGAAGAGAGGACTTGTTGGAAAAGATCCTGATATTGGGAAAGTTTGTAGGCAAAAGGGGAAGGGAACAGCAGAGGGTGAGATGGTTAGTGTCACTGACACAATGAACATGAATTTGGGCAAACTCTGGGACACAATGGAAGATGGGGGGGGGGGGCTGGTGTGCTATGGTCCATGAGGTCACAAAGAATTAGACATGACTTAGTGATTGAACAACAGCAAAGTTATCACATGAGAATATCCAGCTCATCCCACACCCTCATCCTGCAATTATTAAATTTACTGGGTCAAATAACCCTGGAATAAGATGTGAATCTTCAGAACAGGTACAAGACAGTGGACCTTCTCTGTTGTGTGGTCCCAGTTCAGTGGTGGAATTCAAATTTTACTACCGGTTCTGTGGGCATGGCATGGTGGGTGTGGTGTGGCTTGATGGGCGTGGCTTGATGGGCATGGCAGGGGAAGGATATTGCAAAATCTCCATTCCCACGCCACTCCAGGGGAAGGATACTGCAAAATCCCCATTCCCTCCCCACTCCTGGGGGAAGAATATTGCAAAATCTCCATTCCCACCCCACTCTGGGGCCAGCCAGAGGTGGTATTTTCCGGTTCTCTGAACTACTCAGAATTTCTGCTACCGGTTCTCCAGAACCTGTCAGAATCTGCTGGATTTCACCCCTGTCCCAGTTATCTTCAGAGGTATCCTTGGAACTCGTATGAGTGCTTTTTTAATGCCAGCAAAATATATTCTTTTTCTCCCGGGTATTTTTCAAGATTTGTATAGTTTTTAAATATTGAAAAACTTTTTACATTGTTTAGCAGTTCTGTGGTCTTTGCAAATTGAGATTAATAATATAACAAATACATATTAAAAAAAAGGCCACTCCTATCAGAAGACAAACTCTCTTTTATAAGTACTTTCAATCCCATCCGAAGCCAATATACTAAAAGAATTAGGGTTCGTCAGAATTCAAAGGATTAGGCAAATCATCATAATAAACAGTAAAGAATTATTTAAACTATAATAAGCAATCTCCCGTAGCAGCTAAGAGAACTGTTGTCTGCTGTGCAGAAAGTTTCCAAATTTGGGGCTACTGTGGCTTCTAGTTGCTAAACTTCAATGGGCACTTTTTCATAATAGCCCCACTGTATTTTTCTTTTATTATGTTACACAGCCCATGGTGAGTTCCTCTGTGATGCAAGCTTCAGCAAGTCAACAAGCAATAATATATAACATCAGTTTACCCCACCTCTTCCTTTATAGGGCAATGTCAGTTTAAGTAGCAATACCACCCCATAGCAAAATCAACAGCAAGATTAATTCCCCAATTATTTTCTTTAAACAAAGTTAAATGGATCAGTGTAAAGTGAATCAATACATAGTTATTACATAAATTGTACAGCATTTGCAGAATAAACCCAAAAGTTCCCAGAAAGAAGGATCTGAACCTATACCTTCAAGCAGAACTGTGATTGGGCTGAAAAAAGTGACTAACGGCCAATTCTTGTACTTATATCCACTACAGCATCCCCAGTCACGTGATCAAAATTTAGGTGCTTGGCATCCAGCATTTAATTAGGAATGCTGCAATTATCACCGTTTGTGACCTTCCCAAAGCACTTATTACAACAAGCAAAGCCAATGGAGGAAGCCAGATTTGCTTAACAACCATGTCATTCACTTAACGACTATGGGGAATTTCATAAAACTGGGTGCAGCTCACTTAATGACTGCCTTGCTTAGCAATAGCCATTTTGGTCCCAATTGTGGCAATAAGTTGAGGACTACCTGTAGATCCTGAATGCTTTGAGACAGATGGCCAGAGAAACAATAACAGTTTTCTGCATCTGCATCATTACATACAGTAATAAACTGAATGAGCTCGGAGACCCCGTCTATGCAATAATGCTAGAATTCCTGTAATTATACCTTTTATCAACTGTGGCTTGATTATTATGATTAGTACTTAGATGTTGCAGTTTTCCTGCAGTTGCAATCAAGTTCTTGATTATAACCACAGCTACTCTTTAAGGCATTTTTCTTTATAATCAAGACTCTCTAAAATCTTTAAGTAACTGACAAAATCAGTAGTTTGTAAGTACACGCTGGCTTAATTGGGTGCTTTTACCTGCTTTTAGGATGTGTGGAGATCAAGATTTAGATCATATTTATGTAGAATTACTGAAAGTTCAACCATTCATAATTTTTTAAACATACTATCAACTCTGTGTGGCTTCTGAAGGAAAAGAAAATGGCAGACTGAAAATCTTTTTGTGAAAAGCAGATCTGATAACCACATTGAAGAATGAAGAGCTGGTGGGTAGACCCACTCTTCAAATCTCTTTGTATAAACAGAGAGATTGATTGCCCACAAGTTGCTGTCTGGAATGATCTCTGGCAGGTTTAAGTAGTGAGAGACAAGGGAATAATATTCTTGCTCAAACCACAGTCAGGGCCTTTAAAAGAATACTGTTTGCATTCTTCTTTATTTAATTTCTTTTTCTTTACTACATTCTTTTTTCCTTTTTCTTACTAGCTCCACTTTTTTCTTTTACTTAGCACTTATTATCTTTTTTTTTAGTCCGTATTAATTTTTATTTAATATAATTTAATAATTTAATATAAGAAAGGCTGAGCGCCAAAGAATTGAGGCCTTTGAATTATGATGCTGGAGAAGATTCCTGCAAGTCCCTTGGGCTGCAAGGTGATCAAACCGGTCAGTCCTAGAGGAGATCAACCCTGACTGCTCTTTAGAAGGCCAGATCCTGAAGATGAAACTCAAATACTTTGGCCCCCTAATGAGAAGGAAGGACTCACTGGAGAAGAGCCTAATGCTGGGAAAGATTGAGGGCAAAAGAAGAACGGGACGACAGAGAATGAGATGGCTGGATGGAGTCACTGAAGCAGTAGGCGTGAGCTTAAATGGACTCCAGAGGATGGTAGAGGACAGGAAGGCTTGGAGGAACGTTGTCCATAGGGTCACGATGGGTCGGACACGACTTCGCAACTAACAACAACAACAAAATTTTTATTATTGCAGCCATCCTTAGATAGGTAAAAGTCTAATTCTTGTTTTCTTCCTGTCTCTTTGCCTCTTCTCTTGAAGTTTTCGTCACCTTTATCCAAGTCCATTTGTAATTTCCATGAAATAACTTCAGTAAATATCTTGTATTTCAATTTTAAAAAATAGTCCATCTCACTATTAGGATGCATTGTTTGTATGTTCTTTCTGATTTTTAAATGATCATCCAATTCCACTTATACATCTAGTATTTTCATCTCTTTATTGTAAATTATAATGTTTAAGTCCATCTTAAAATCCATTTTGATTGTTTTCAAGGGAGATTATTTATCTTCGGTAGCAATTTCTAGTTCCAATAAAGAGTTATAAAGCTCAAGAACTTCACAAGCCCACAAATCAAATATTTCCTTTAAAGTAGTCAACAAGTGCTTTAGTATTTGAACTTCAAAGTGTTGTTTTGCATTGAAATGTAAACAAGATTCACTTTTCCCTTTCTAATTAATTTCAGTCTTTCTTTAAATCAGTTTCACAAACCATAGCGTTTAAACTCTTAAAAAACAACTTTAAAATCCCTGCTGTATGTTGCAAAAAGTTACAAAAAAAGTCCTTTCCAAAGTTGAAAAAATGTAATTTCCTTTCTTTTTAAACAGATCGAAGGGAAACTCACCCAGCTATGCGTAGGCTTGTTGTTCCAAAGTTTTCCAATCTTAAAGAGGCAATAAAATCACTCCAAAATGATTAAAACAATGAGGTTTGGTCAAACCTTGAGTCCATGAAAGGTTGCATTTATGGCTCAAAGAACAATGAAACCTCAACACCCAACTGATTGTAAGTGGCTGCAAAATCATCAATTTCTGCCTTCTTTTCACAAAAAACTACTCTACTGTTATGGAGTATTTATGGGCAATCTCCAGATCTTTGTTCCAGAGAGAATTTTGGCAGTTTGGCTTTCACATCTAGCTGCCCTTATAATGCTCCCACAATCTGAGCAAAGTGGACTGAGGACTGGACCCTTTCCAGTTGGGTTTCAAGCTCGGTTAGGGGACAGAAACAGAATTGGTCCCACTTACCGATGATCTCTGGTGAGAGTGAGGTGGCAGTAGATTATCTTTCCTTGCTCTCCTTTACCCCTCAAGGCCAGTCCCAATTCGTGTTCAGTTCATCCAGCCCATGGCTGCTCCTTTGTAGTATGCCACAGAATTTGGTACTTTCTCCACTCCTTTTTATCAACTACATGAAGCCATTGGGTAAAATCATTCACTATAAGGGGATGAGGTATCATCAGTAGGCTGACGATGCTCAATTTTATATCTCCATCGCGGGTGACTGAAATGCTGTTGTCACTGCTGTCTTGCGGTATGTGGAGGCTCTGGGGATCTGGAAAGGGGACAATAGGCCTTGGCTGAATAATAAGATCAACTAAGACCAAGTGACTATGGGCAAGTGGGCTTCGGGAACCAGCCATTTAAATCTTTAGCTCTGGACAGGGTAGCACTGCTTCAAGACACTTAGTGCACAACTTGGGGATTCTCCTGGATTCTCGACTCCTGCCTGAAGAGCAGGTGGCAGCCATTGTTAGGAGGACCATTGAATACTTTCCTGGATCAGGAAACCTTGTATTCAGGTCCTGGCCATCTCACATTTGGATTAGTGCAATGTGCTCTAAACGGGATTACTCTTGAAAAGTATTTGGAAACAACTGCTGGCTCAGAATGCAGCTGCACAATTCTGGGGGCCCCCAGGATGGCCCTTATACCACCTTGATTATGTGAGCTGCACTGGCTGCCAGTTTACTTCTGGGTCCAATTCAAGATGTTACTTATGATCTTTAAATTCCTTTATGGCATGGATCCAGATTATCTGAAAAACTCTCTCATCCCAATGAAATTGACCCACACTAGGAGAAGAGGCTGGCTGTGAACCCTGTCAGCCAAGGAATTTTGACTGGTAGGGTCCAGAAGAAGAGTCTTCTCTGAAGAAGCACCTGCCCATGGGAACATCATATGAAGATCAGGTCTACCCCACCCTCTTGGCATTCCATAAAGAATCTTCCTTATAAACTGGATCTGCAGATTGGCCTGGGTCCCAGATAGGGGTTTGCCATTCTGGAGGTGGTTACCAGATTAAATAGAAGCTCCTACTTCCATTTGATTGTATAACCCCTGTTAATTTAGCTACTTCTTTGTTAACTTTTATGTATTTATTATTCTCTTACTGTTTTATAATTTCGTTTATTGGATTGTAAACTGCCTAGGATTGCATTATAGTGAGATGGGAGATTTAATTTAATAAATAAATAATGCAAAAAATGTGGATATTAGTTTATCTTGCCTCACTGGAAGCATTTTTAATATTGCAGTTATAATCTTTAGTTTAAAAAAAATTCAACAGAAATCCCTTTGGTACTCATGTATGCAGAAGTATTAGCCAAAAAAAAGAAATCTAATTATCATGCTGAGTATCACTTCAGATTGTAATATGCGTTTTTGTGACCCACTCATAGTTGGGATAAAAATATATGCAATGTTGGAGCAAGAATAAACCTGAAATAATGCAGCAGGACAAATATAAAACCAAGGAACAGTCACACTGTTTCACAACTTCTAATTTGTGACAATTTTTTTTTTTTGAATGGGAAATTTTCAATTGCAGGCTTCTGTTCATGGCAGTTTGGTTCATTCAAATGAAAATAGTTCTTTTATTATTATAAACACACACAACCCCCCTCACATGCATATATTCACCCATTTTTTAATTTTTCTCAGTACTGAAACATACTCAATTTTAAGATGTTTTTTCATTTCTATGAGTCCAGAAACATTATTACACTTGCCCAGAACTCAAGGAAATGTGCACATTACGTAACAATTTATTTACCAGCCCAGTTCATGCATCCAGAAGTCTCCCGCACCCCTGGAATCCCTCCCATTCTATAATATCCCAGATCACAATTTACCTCCAACAATCACCCAGTTTTAACAGAAGCAGCAACATAAATGATGTTAAACTCCATAACCCCACCATAAACTCCCGTCACTCATTTCTTGTTCAAGGAACACACACAAAAGCAAACATTGGGGCCCTACAAATTGATCCAGTCAGTGACTGCATAAAAAGCCCTTATCCAGTGCCATCTTTAAAATGTTTGGCCTTTTAAATGTGCCATAATGGATCCCAGGATCCATATGCCTATAGGATTCGGGGTGAGGTATCATCAGTATGCTGATGATACCCAACTGTACATCTCCACCCCGGATCAACCCAGGGATGCCCTTTCCATGATGTCTAAGTGCCTGGAGGTGGTACGGTTCTGGATGGGCAGGAACAGGCTCAGACTCAACCCCTCCAAGACTGAGTGGCTGTGGATGCCGGCATCTCATGATCTAGTATCCTCATCACTTCGGATGGTGGGGGGGGGAGGAGTAGCTTACTCCCTGTGAAAGGGTTCGTAATCTTGGTGTCCTCCTTGATTCATGGCTGTCCTTGGTGGATCATCTGATGGCCGTGACAAGGGGGGCTTTTGCACAGGTTTGCCTGGTGCGCCAGTTGCGCCCTTTCCTAGACAGGGATACCCTCCGTACAATCACTCATGCTCTCATTATTTCTCGGTTGGATTACTGCAATGCCCTCTACATGGGGCTGCTCTTGGTGTGCACCCAGAGGCTCCAGCTGGTCCAGAATGCGGCCGTGTGGGTTGTTACAGGAGCTTCCCGTTACTTCGGTGTAACACCTCTCCTGCGCGAGCTGCACTGGCTGACGGTGGCCCTTCGGATCCACTTCAAGGTGCTGGTACTTATCTATAAAGCCCTTCATGGCATGGACCCAAGATACTTGCAAGACCACCTCCGACCAGCCTCCCTCCGCCCAGTGCTCTCACATAGGACTGCCCTCCGGCCAGGTGCCGTCGGCCAGACAATGTCGGCTGGTGGCCCTCAGGATGAGGGCGTTCTCTGTGGTCGCACCGACCCTCTGGAATGAGTTACCCACCGGGCTCCGGACAGCCCCCGACCTCCGCACTTTCCGCGCCGACCTGAAGACATGGCTTTTTCAGCAAATTCCCTGATCTGCCGCGAGGTTTTAATTGACTGGGGATTTTAAATTGGCTTGTTTTAGCACTATTTTATTGTTATGTTGTTTTTATTCTGTGAGCTGCCCTGAGTCCTACGGGAGAAGGGCGGCATATAAATTTGATAAAATAAATAAATAAATAAAAAGGGTGGGGGGAGAGGGCAGGATGTAGTTGAATCTTCATGTTGGATTACAAGCAATTCTTGGAACTTTGCAGAAAATTGCCATGTAGATTATTTATTTATTTATTGAATTTCTATACCGCCCTTCTCCTGAAGGACTCAGGTTAGTCATAGTTCCTCCGTAAATTCAGGTCTAAAACACAATCATGTGTATAGATGTAGAAGTTTGAATCCTGGTCTGAGTATCAAAAGTGCAGCTCTCCCAAATCTAAAATCCAACACTGCCTAGTAAGTTTCACTGATTGCCCATCACATGCATCAGTGCTTCAGCTGCTTTGAAAAAGGTACTCAGAGAACAAGCAGATTCTTTATGGGGGTTTGGCTCATAATCCTTTAGCTAATTTACAACCATTTCACTTCAAAAGAATAAGCTTATGCAAATGAATAGAATGAAGGCTATCTGGCTTGGCATTGTGAAGAATTACATCATCAACCCAAGCCTTACAAAGAAATCAAATATATTGTTGATATTTCACTATAATTTTATTATACCTGCTGATCTTAAAATTTTATAAATGCTCAAATCACGGCTACTCCCAAAGCTCAAAGGTAGCACAGGTTTTGGGGCAAGCGAGAACCGTTTCAGGTTCACTGCTTTGCTGTGAATGTTGTTTAAACAGCATTCTGAAATTCCCATGACCCTGCTTTCCAACACAAAATTAGCATAATTTATTAACAGTTACTGCATTTTTTGTTATAAATATGAACAAGTAAGAACAACAAGTTTCTCTCTTTCTCCCTGGGTATGCTTTGCCTTTTGCAATGCAATTAACACGGTCATTTTTGCATAATTATTTTTTGTTTTGTTCTGATTTTTTCCCCCTCTGTATTATTGCTTGCTTTGCTACTAGTCTATTGCTAATTGCATTTCAGTGCAAAGCTGCTGCTCTTCTTATGCTGTGGACATTTTTTAAAAATTCTCTTTTGTTTTATACAGAGTTTGCACTGGGTACTTTGTATTATTATGTAACTTATAATAAATCCTTATTTCTTTAGCTTCATCGCACCGGAAAATCCTTTACCACTAGTTCCATGCCTCCCACGACTTCTTGAGAAATACCACCCAGTGGTAAATATTATAAGCATATTGTTCTGCAGCGTTCAACTGTTGGGTGAAACCTTCTACCTCAGATGACCTCTGATTCTCATGCCTGTGAATCTGAAGGCATAAATCAACAAGCCCTTCATCTTTCCATTCAGTTGCTTGTACTTAGCACTAACTAAATAAAGCAATTCTGAAAAAGATGTGCCTGTTACGGTTTTGGGGTGGTGTGTTTATATTGTGGATATATACATTACAGAGTGTTCTTTACAATTCATGTTTTTCCATTCATTTACATATTAGCATTTGCAGTTTTTTTACAGTACTTTATAGCAGGGGTCTCCAACTTCGACAACTTTAAGACTTGTGGACTTCAACTCCCAGAATTCCTCAGCCAGCTTTCTGGGATTTGAAGTCCACAAGTCTTAAAGTTGACAAGGTTGGAGACCCCTGCTTTATAGCAATGCAGCCAATCAATACACCAATTTCATTTTGGCTTTGTCTGCTACTACACTATTTTGCATTGGGTTTCCCAACCTGGGTTTTTAGAAAAAGAATGGCATTTTAATCTTTGGCAGTATAATTTCCAAAGATTCCTCTTTGGGGCTGTTATCTTTGATTCTTCCCCCAAAATAGAATAGGAATAGGAGTCATGGTCACAAGAAAGATACTTCAGAATAGCTGGCAGCATTTTGAAAGGGTTTCCACAGATTGATGCCAACCTCTTCCTGATGTCAATCCAAATTGTTACATGCTTTTTATTGTCCAGAGTATACTGCAGACAATATTTTTCCTATTAGAGGAAAAGAATCATGAAGGCAATGTCTTCTCTGGTGAGGATCTTAGTGGCTTACCAAGCAATCAACATATGGGGTAAGCATGAGGCATTCAAGCCATCTGATCCAGGTATCTAAAACTCTCTGCTTTGGCCCTTGGGCTGGTCTAATTGTCTTCTATGGAAAAGCTGCATACTTCTGCTAAAAATGAATATAGAACCTGAGCCTGTTAAAGCATTGATGTGAGTACATATGAGCTGAAAGGGCACAAGAGAACTGGGTTGACTTCACAAGTCCTGCAAGATATTTCCACATGTATGCCCAATTTCTTTGGTTTAGCTGAAGATGCCTTAGAATGGCTAGAAGCCCTGTGAAGAAAAGACCTACCGGTCAAAATCTATGACTCCAAACTTCTTTCACAGCCAGCCTGCATTATTATTATTATTTCAATTCTTCTCTATGATGAAGATCTACTATATCTTTAAGGAAGCCTCATTTTTACAAGACAGACGTGTTTTTAGCACCTATAGCTTAGATCTTCTAGTCAATAGCAAAAAGCACTGTATGTTTTCTTGGATGTGTGTGTTTGTGAAAGTCAGAGTGAGAAAAAGAATGCATATATTTGTGTGTATTAGCTTATGTAACTGTGGATATACAGAGTCATGCTAGTGACATAACACATCTGAATAGTTCTGTTGCTGAAGCAGAACATAACAACTAAATTAATAATAAGATATCTGAGTTTATAGCACATTCTATCAGGATTATAAATAAAAAGGCTAAGAGAAGAAAGTTCAAGGTGAATCCATGTAGAGAAAGAAATTCAGATCTTGCTTTCACAAACAGAAGATAAGACCACAAATGTGTCTTTGGGCAGACTTCATTGTCTAAGTTAAGTTTCTCATCCTTCTCTCTCTTAAATTAAAGCAGCCCAGCTCCTTTAGACTTGTTACATGTGAAATTCTCCAGACCTCTGAACAATTTTGTTGCTGTCATCTGAATGATTTTCAATTTCCTTTTGAAATAGGTCTTTTATGAAATAGGGCAACATAATGTAGCATTCTAGCAAAGAACACAACTCACCAGTGCTGTGCAAAAGAGGAAAATCTATTCTTTGTCTTACAGTGGACCTTTTTGTATGACTGCATATAAAATACTGTAGCACACGGGTGTGAAACGTGCGGTGTCACGTTGCTGTCACTTGACATTTTGTGACAATTTTTCCCTTCACAGAGTTGGGGTGGGCATGGCCTGTGTATGACGCATCCAGCCCGTGAGCCGCCAGCTTGACACCCCTGCATTTGTAAAACATTATACAGCTGATCAAAAATTATCTGATTAACTAGGATTTAGAGGTTGACCTCCTACCTAATAAAAGTGTAGAAAATATTTCTTACATATCAGGATTTGTTCTAACTAGATGCAAAAATTCACATTTATGTCGAGCAGACTACATTTGAATATAGTAACCATTAGAGTCCACCAACTGAAATCAATGAGACATAAACATTTGCTCTAGCTAATTGAAGCTCAATTTATTTCAGTGGGCCTGCTCTAAATATACTAATTCTGGACTGAACTCAATTCCTCAAATCTGATTTAGTTTTATCAAAGAATCTGCTGAGAAAATATAAATTCAAGATCTTGGATTGTCTAATATCTGCAATCATTTCCAATCTGGAAGTATTATGCATAAGAATTGTGTACTAATTTAACTACTTTCCTCAAATCATTAATGAATGTATTAAACAACACTAAGAAAACGGTTATGTTTTCAAATGCATTCACTTTGTCACAGGGATGAAGAACATGTCCTCAAACTCCTTCAGGCATCTATAATTGGAAACTGCCTTCTGCATTATTGAATTTCTAATATCTGCACAAGCAAGGAAGCAATTACAATTAGAGGACACCTCTAGACTGCTGGACAGGTAGGGTAAAAATAGGTCAGCCAAATATGCTCCACATTGACAACAGCTGTTCTCCCATTAATATGAAGGATAAAACTCTATCTAGGCTAAGGTATGCCTAAAATGAGTTTGCCTAATAGGTTTTTAAAGTATAAGAAAAGATATTTGGAGTAAGTATATTTGGGAAGTAGTTTTAGCTGGGACAAAGGTTTCACAATGTGCTCACACGTATTCCCCCCTCCACTCCTTCCAGTGCAAGAAAAACAGACACAGGAGATTGCCATCAGAAAGAAAGCATATCTACTCTCCATTTCACATATTTGAGTAATAGGAGTAACTAGGGTCTATGGCAGTCTACGCAGGTGCCCAAGTCTATTCATTGGTGTCTATTCATAAAGATCCTGCTTTCCTGATTTGCCCCACATGGCTGATGTAAATATATATTCAGAAGTGAGAGGAAGTGATGCAGGGGTGAAATCCAGCAGTTTCTGACAGGTTCTGGAGAACCGGTAGTGTAAATTTTGAGCAGTTTGGAGAAATGGTAGCGGAAATTTTGAGTAGTTCGGAGAACCGGCAAATGCCACCTCTGACTGGCCCCAGAGTGGGGTGGGAATGGGGATTTTGTAATATCCTTCCCCCTGGAGTGGGGTGGGAATGGGGATTTTGCAGTATCCTTCCCCTGCCATGCCCACCAAGCCACGCCCACCAAGCCACACCACGCCCACAGAACCGGTAGTAAAAAAATTTAGATTTCACCACTGAAGTGGTCTAGATCAGTGGTTTACCTACTGCCTGCTCTGTAGTATCTTCTTTCACTGTGTGTACCACAGGTGTACAGGTCCTCCTTTACTTAGAACTAGTTGCTTAGCAACCATTTGAAATTACAAAGGACCTCCCCTCCAAAAAAGCTATAAAAGACCCAGTTTCAAAGGAACCCCTCAAACACTATAAAAACCCCAATTTAAGTGGCCCCTTCTGCTGTCATCTGATTGCATTGTGGGAGCTTGGCAACTGGCCTGCATTTTCGGCCATTCGCAGAGCCCCATGGTCCTGAGACTGCAATTTTCAATGGTTTTTTTTTAAACCAGAAATCAGTGTTTACTTCTGGTTTCCAACAAAAAAATGCCCACTGGGTACAATCGGTTTGCTTAATGACCAGGGTGTTTGCTTAACAATTGTGACATTCACTTAATGACTGCCACAAAATAGACAATAAAGTCAATTAATTAATTAATTCCAGGCTGAGTTACCATCATAAATTGAGGATTACTTGAATATGCAGTCACACAAGGGAAGCCAGAAGAATCTTTAAATTAATGTAGCTAAGTGGTAGCTGCAACACTGGATCCATATTCATAAGAAAAGCATCAAGCTAATTCGGAAACATTTATTGGACACCATGGAGAGGGTAGTTTCAGGAGGGTCAAAAGAACTCTGGGTAAATGCCATTCCTTTACTCTTATTAAGTAATTGTCTATTTGTTAATTCCTCTTTCCTAGTCTTAACAATCCTAAATGGTGGCTGTCCTGGTTCACATATTAAAAAAAACCCTGCAAACAGAAAAAAGAGGTACAATAATCTCAATCCGATTTCATCCACTTACTCATTTTTTCCAGACTTAAGTTTCTTCACTCAATATTTCCAGATGAGATTGCAATTTTAAAAATTACAAGCAATTGAACTTGGAATACAAATTTCATAGAATTTTTAGCTACTGACATATTATACTGCTAAATTAAGGACTCAAGATTTCAGAGTACCTATAAATGTCCTTCCAGCTTAGTTGTCTTGTACAATTGCCGAAGTCTAATCAGTATTCTTGAAAAACATTTACACTGTTGGGTAGTTGGTTGGATGGTTGGCTGGCTGGCTGGCTGGCTGGCTGGCAGACTGTGCGTGCGCATGTGTGTGTATGAGTGTGTATGGGGCTCTGCCTATCTGCCCAACAGAATGAGTTATATACCCACTTTTTTTAATGTATGCTGAATGTTTGCACAATGTTTATATTTGTATCCTCTTTCTGTAATTTTATGACATAGTGAGATAGGATGAAACAGCGGTGTAATATATTCCTCTTTCACCTTATTCAATATCCAAAAAGCTAAAAATTACTTGCAATAAACAAATTTGTCATCTCGTAAGCTTTTGTAAATCTCACTCTGATTCATCAGATAAGAAATATCAAAGAAGTGAGATACAGTGAAATCTCACCTATTGGTGGTGCCCATTAAGAGAATTTAAGTTTGTCACAGGCATTCTTGCATTGACAAATGTGTTAATACACAGATAGCGATAAGAAAACTGGGTCCCTGGTACAGGTAGGGCCACAATTGAGACCAGAATTTCTATTGTTAAGCAAGGTAGTTGTTAAGTGAGTCAAGCCCAATTTTGCAACCTTTTTTTTGCCAGTGGTAATTGTATCACTGAATTGTTAAGTAAATCATGTAGTCCTTAAGTGAATTCCAGCTTTGCCCGTTGACTTTGCTTGCCAAAAGCCAGGTGGGAAGGTTACAAATGGGAATTCTGTGATCCTGGGATATTGCAACTGTTGTAAATACATGCCAGTTGTCAAGCACCTGAATTCTGATCACATGACCATGGAGATACTGTGTCAGTTGTAAGTGTGAGAACCTGTTGTAAGCAACCTTTTTCAGTGCCATTTTAACTTTGAATGATCACTAAAAGAATGGTTGCAAATTGAGGACTACTGTTAATCTGAGTTTTACTGCACTACAACCCACTGGTTGCTAAAGTTGTTAATCAGTGGAAAACAAACTTTCCTTGCCAATATTTAACAATGCTACTCCAAGTTTTCTCTTCCTGAGAGATTGGTGGCGAGTAGTAGAGAGACAGCTTTTTCAATTTTGAGACTCTAGAAAGAGTGCAGAGAAGAGCAACCAAGATGATTAGGGGACTGGAGGCTAAAACATATGATGAACGGTTGCAGGAACTGGGCATGGCTAGTCTAGTGAAGAGAAGGACCAAGGGAGACATGACAGAGGTGTTCCAATATTTGAGGGGCTGCCACAGAGAGGATGGGGTCAAGCTATTTTCCAAAGCACCTGTAGGCCAAGCAAGGAATAATGGATGGAAACTGAACAAGGAGAGATTTAACCTAGAAATAAGAAGAAATTTTCTGACAGTGAAAACAATCAACCAATGGAACAGAAGTTGCCTTCAGAAGTTGTGGGAGCTTCATCACTGGAAGTTTTCAAGAAGAGATTGGACTTCCATCTGTCAGAGGTGTTGTAGGGTCTCCAGCTTGGGGGGGGGGTTGGAGTGGATGACCTACAAGGTCCCTTCCAACTCTGTTAATCTGTTGAATTTCAAAGCAAAGCCCTTGCAGATGAGATGCAGGGTCACTGGCAAGAGGTTTCTTCCTGAGATTGAGGCACAGTGACAGGAAAAAAAAAAGCTAATTTCCCAACTTTTCTTAATAAGTGCATTTTTAACTTCCTAATTTTCCACAGCCAAGTAGTATTTGGAGCAAGCGGTTTGGGAGGTGGGGGTGGGGAGGGGAGGCAAAGGCAGAGTTTTCCCCATTTATGATAGCACTCACTGTCTTTCAATTCTAAAAAGTCAGAGTTAGATTTAGCCAACCCAGATTATCTGGATATGAATTCCAAAATGAGATGATTTTAATGGCTTAAGCAGAGTGTGCAAATACTGCACAGATGGTTTGGCAGTATATTACATCAGATAAATCTTGTAGGTAATTTGTAGTTGGGCAGCAACATTTCTCAGTCTACAACTGAATTAATTTGCTGCCACTGTTGTAAGAAAAAAAAAAGTATGCCATTTGTGTTTGATTTCTTGATTTTATTTTTGCACGCACCTGGAGCTTAGTGACAGTACCCAGAAAAAAAACTTAAACATATGACAGAAAGACGATTTTTAAATTATTGGTGCCTCTAATTTGAATTTTGTTGTATGATGCCATTTATTTTATTTTATTTTATTTATTGCCATGATACCAAACTGCAGGAATTCAGTGAAGCTGAAACAGGTTCATAATATGGGATTTAGACAAGTGATAAAGAGCTTGTCTAAAGCTGATTAAATACCTGTATCACCCCTGTTTATATCTAATCACAAAATACCTTAAGCAAGCATATTTCCAGATAAGTGAGCTTGAGAGACATAATCAGGCATTATTTCCAGTTTAGGAAAGTGAGAAATCTGCCCTTTGAGTTTCAAGGCGACAGAGAATGGTTGGTTATATAATCAAGAAAAGATGCATTCATTGTCTAAGCAATATTGAATATTGCAGTATTCAATGCTCCTATTCAGGATATTCCATTCCTTATCCCCTTCTGCCTGTATCCACAAATACTTAAACAATATACCTCCTGAACTCTGAATACCTCCAATGCTTGTTGGGCTACTTGGGAGAAGGGTGATTCTTCAACTACGGTATATCACAAGGGTTTTCCACTTCATTAATTGTAGACTGTTCTCCATTAATTTTTCAGAAGTGATCCATTTTGGCTGGCACCCAAACTCAAAGAATAGTTCTTGTTTTCAACAAGAGGCATATCTCTTCTCTACATTTAAAACAACGAGTATATTCCAGATCCCTTTTCAAATCATTGGCTTGTAGAAGAAAACTTTCTTAGCCATAAGAAAACAGAAGGGGAAAAAATGCTCTGACTTGAATATTATACTAACTCTAATTTTCTGCCTTCAAGGACTATAAAATATAGCCAATCGTTTTATAATTTCCATGCACTTAGAAAAAGTCTAAGATAAAATGTCACCTATTTTCCAATGCGATGACAAGCATAGTCAGTTAGAGTAACTGTAGTGCAGGGGGTCATGTGACTAGGTGGGCGTGGCTAGCTGGTCCTCGCACTTACGACCAGTCCTCACACTTACGACCTGACTCATTTGTTTGCTTTTAAAACTGATCAGCTGTAGGACGGCCCTATGAAGCCCCCCGGCAAGAGTTTAAACAGTTTTTTTCCCTCTAGTCATCAGCTGGGACTCAGGAGGCAGCAATAGATTGGGGGTGGGACCAAATAAAAGGTAAGAATAACGTGGGGGGGTGGGGGAGTGGGAGGGCGGGGGGGAGAACCGGTTCGGTGACGTCATATCGTCATAGCTACCGGCTCGGCCGAACCGGACCGAACCAGGCGGAACCCATCACTGCTGTAGTGAACTTAGCAAGAAAACAGTCTAAAACATTTATATGATTGCCTTTATTTGTTAACTGGCAAAAAGCACAACCAAAAACTCAATGAATTAATTTCTAGGATGGTATCAGCTGCCAGAATAAGCAATACGACCATTGGAAACTAATTGCAGACCTCCTGACAAGAGACTGGGAAAACCAACAAAACAAATATGATATTATGTTCAAAGTGCATGCATACGCCATCTGCTCTGCTGAGAATAGATAAGAATTCAAAACATGCCTCATAATATCTGCATCTTGTAAGAGTATCTTATAGCATACTATATTCTTTGCATTTTGCTAATTTGCTGAGACCAAAAATCACTAAACTTTCTTGCATGTTACAACAAGAGAACCTTAAATGTGCTATTTTTTTTTTTACACATCTATCAATGTATTGCACCCTCTGCTGGTCAAAGATATTCCCAAACAAAATGATAGCTATTTATCAATCCACAGATTAACAATGTCCTTGATGGAAGGTATTTCAAATGTATATATATGTGTGTGTGTGTGCTTTTCCATACCATGAAATATTTGTACATCTATCTGATATCAATCTCATAATTATTAATTATGAACATATTTGTGCTCAAGTTCTCTTACCTTGGGCTTTTCATCCAGTATTTGCTGACGAATCTCTTTGTGTTTCTCCACGAGTTTTTCCTGCCTTTTGGTCTGGGCATCTTCTAGCTGTAATTGAAAAATAAAGTCCACTATAATTCACATGCCTATCTGAATTCCTCAGTTTCACACTCAAGAACGCAATAGCAATAGCACATAAGATTTATATACCGCTTCATAGTGCTTTACAGCCCTCTCTAAGCAGTTTACAGGGTCAGCATATCGCCCCCAACAATCTGGATCCTCATTTTACCAACCTCGGAAGGATGGAAGGCTGAGTCAACCTTGAGCCGGTGAAACTGCCGGCAGCCGGCAGTCAGCAGAAGTAGCCTGCAATACTGCATTCTAACCACTGCACCACCGCGGCCCTTCAATATCATAATTATCTTGGGTAACAAAGTTTTAGAGAGCATTGTGACATAAAATAATATCATTATTATTAAAATAGTCAACTTCTTTCATGTAAGACTTCAAGGAATGTCAGTAGATTTGTTTCAAATTTAAAGTTATATTAGCTGGAAATCTGCAGCGGAAAATGGGAGATACATTCTTAATATATGGTGATTAACTGCAGCATTTAATTAGGCCAAGTAGCCAGCATTAACTACAGGGCACACTGTCCTTTTTAAAATCTAAACATATTTATGTTCCTGCAAATCTCTTGGACTATGTTGATAATTTTTAATACCAACTTCTGTGTCATTAGGTGAAGTGCCATATGCTCTGAAGAGAGTGAATGGCTTAATTGGTCTCACTGGTAACTTGTTTTAGAAAAACAGCATTTTTTTCTATAGACAACATGCAAATCACAGAGCTTTGAGGAAACGAAGGAAGGAAGGAAGGAGACAGATACTAGATACTGATGAGCATGCTGATTTTATTTTTAATTCTATTCAATCATGTCTGATTCTCAGAGACTGCCTTGACAAGTCCCTACAGTTTTCTTGGAAAGGTTTTACTGAAATGATTTGCCATTGCCTCCATCCTAGGGCTGAGAGAAAGTGATTGGCTCAAAGTCACTCAACTGGCTCTGTGTTTCAGGCAGAACTAGAACTGGCTTTTCCGGCAGGCTTGGGGCCATTGATCTCGCTCTTGCGATCCGGCGAGATCCGGCCATGAATGGTGTGAATGAGTTTTAATGTTTTTAATTCTTAAATGTTTTTTATAATGATTTTAAATGCATTGTGAACCGCCCTGAGTCTTCGGAGAGGGGCGGCATACAAATTGAATTAATAATAATAATAATAATAATAATAATAATAATAATAATAACTCACAAATCTCCAAGTTTCCAGCCTGATAATGCTTAACCACTACACCAAAATAAAGCTTGTTCATAAAGAACTCTTTATTCATGCATGTTACTGGGAAGCATTTACTTTTATAGATGGTCTATTTGATTTGTCATGAAATCTTACTGTAACTAAGTGATTTTTTTAACCTATTTCTGAACAGCACTTTGGGGTCATAACTTTGTCATACAAGAACAGAACCTGGATTACAAAGATATTATTTGGTGTTCATCTGAAGTATGCATGCATAAAGGAGAATATTTGTAGCTCAAGGTTGAAATGAGGAGTCCTTGGTGCTCTCTGAGTTTGCTTGTTTTCTTGGTGACGTTTCATTACCCTAACTAGGTTAACATCATCAGTGCAGTGTGAAGCATCGGTAAGAAAACAAGCAAACTCAGAGAGCACCAGGGACCCCTCATGCATGTATGTATGCATTGAACAAATATATATGGCCACTCATCTACCAAAAGTACTCAAGGTATCAGACAGAAACCCAAAACCAAAATTACATTCCATAGCAAAACAAGTAGCAACTGAAGTTCCAAATCTGAAACACAATTGTTCAACTTCTCTATATTCCTTATTTCAGTTGTGGTGCTGTTACATTTGCAGCCAGGTAAGATTTGATCTGCCTCCGGAGAATCAAGGAAAAATGGTAAATTAAATTTATAAAATTTTAGCACTATCTGGATATTGGGACTAGAAATTGTCTCTGCACAAAAAATAAGCACTACTATTATGTTGGGGTTTTGCTATTTCAAGATAATTACAATGTGCAAATCAGCCTAAATATTGAAATGGATGATATAGTCTTTATGCCAAGGTGAATACATGTTTTAGGCAGTAGACTTACTCTTTTAATGGAATGTACCACCTCTTGAATATATGAACGAATCATTTCTGTCTTCTCCCTGAGAGGAAAATTAAAAATGATTAATCCCATTTATTTTTAAAATCAGTTATTACTGGTTTTCTGCTACAAATAATTTGTTTACAAATAACTGGCAAACTTCACTAAGAGAAATTCAGAGCCAAAATTTACATATATTGCCCAGTGTATTCTTCATCAGATTTCAAAATGGTTTAATTCTTTATTTCAAAGGGATTGTGTGCTTTTTGTCATGTACTATTATGAGTGCCATTATGATTGATTTTAAACTGCTTGGAGGATGAATCAAACAAAATATAAGATAAGCTCTTCTAAATAAAGGAAAAATAATGCACTGTGGGAATCTATGCTACTATTCTGCCTGCTTTTTAATATAATATGCGGGAAGCCATAGTCAAACATACATAAAAAAAAATATTAGGATTTTCTTCTATTGGTGTTTCAGGTCTTCTGGATACAAATTAAGCTGAGAATTGAAGACTGCACTTACTCATCCATTTGATTTCTGTCCTTGGACTTTGTTTCGGTGACCTTCTCTTGCCTTTTTTTGTCCATCTTTTTCTTCAGCTCTTTCTTTTCTCTTTAACAAATCCAGATTTGTTTTTAATGAAAGAAGAAAACAGAACAAACGTTACGCTATGCATATTCACCCAGAAGTGATTCCCTTTGTCTTGACTGGGGAGTTACTCTACTGTAAGTACATCTAGAATGGTAGTCAAAAGAATTGGTAGGTAGTCTTTACCTTTCAGAAATCTCTTTCAACTTCTTCAGTTGGTTGCTTTGGCATTCTTCTGCTACATCTGTCAGCTTTTGTATAAGCTTAGGAGGGGGAAAAACAGATATGTCATAAATTGTACCAGCCACATTCAGTTGGTAAGTATTGAACAGGTAGTCTTCAGGTTTTGATTCTAATGGAGTCTGCCCATTAGGGTAGAAGATCAAAATAATGTTAAATGAACTGCCTCAAGTAATGACCAGCCATCCTTGTTCTCCCCAATACATTTATTAAATGAGTGCATGGGTCTTTAAGTGGAAGTGGGGGAGATCCTGTGAGGCCTAATGCAAACACCAGCCCATCTGCCTCAGGCCTCCCCTACCCTCAGATACTGGGCCACAGCACAGCTGACTGTTTTACCAACCAGAAACAATAGGGAAGGAACACCCTGGGATCACCTCTCTTTCCTAATTCTGCCTTTGCTCTTTCTCCTGCCAAGGTGTTCTGCCTTTCTGGGGCAAAACAAGAACTAGTTTGCTAGCCTTTTGGAGTGTTCTCCACTAATCAGGTATTTGCCCATCAGCTGTCCATAGGGAGGCTGCAAAGCTCTCCTGCCTCTCTAGGCTTTGAGAAGAGGGCCTTTGCACAAAAGGTAACTTCAGGAGGAGCTTCCCAAAACCCTTTCCATACCTTAATGCCCCCCTCCCTTCCCTCCAAAAGCCACATTTCTTCAATAACAAAAAAAAAAAGAAGCTGGTAGGGATGGACTCATTGATCTTTCTTCCTGCCTCCTCCCACTCGAGTTAGGTGCTAAAACTAAACTGTCCCTCTGCTTTCCAAACAATATCTCTTTGGAAACCATAACTTGACTCCAAGCTGAAGAGAAGAGGAACCAAGCGAGCAAGGAGAAAAAATTTTTCTGAAGCTTTTTACTGTAGAGGGCAGTCTATAGTCTAGCCTTTAAGTCCTAGCTGGACAGTATAAGTAGCCAGCAGGAGAGCTAAAGCTTGCAAAGACCAAGCGTCCTCCATTTTTTTGGCACAACTTTTAGAGATAACCTTTTTTTTTTAAACTTCATTTTGTCTCCTTGCTCATTTGGTTCCCCTACTCTTTAGCCTGGAATAAGCCCAAAGCCTAGAGAGCCAGGAGAGGTTTGCAGCATCCCTATGGACAGCTGATGGGCAGACAGCTAATTAGCAGAGAAAGCTCTGTAAGCAGCCGCCATTTTAGCAAGGAATTGTCGGGGTATTGAAAATGGCGGCTGCTTCCAGAAGTCATGGGGAGCAGCCCTAAGTGCTGCAGAGCGTAGTAGGTAAGACAGGCAAGGGAGGTCACTGCAGCATCCCTCTGGTCTGTTGTAAGTATGAATGACCATGGGAATGCTGCATCTGTCATAACTTTGAAATAGGTTATTTGTTGTTTTGGGGTGTTGGTTGTTTGGAAGGGTTGTTAAATGGCCTGTCATTTCTGGAGAACTACCTGCACAGTGAGACTTTAGGATTCTATCTGCTCACCCTCGGAATGGATGCTTAGTCAGACAGCAACTGGTAGGCAAAAATTTCCTGAAGGACTAGGATAGACTCCCATCTTGAGTACTAGAAAGCTACCACTAGTTGGCATGGATAATATTGACTTAAATAGGCCAGTAGCCTATATCATACCAGTGAAGTAACATACATATGTACATGCATGCATGCATAATAACTCCTTGAATAATCATCCTTCTTCCTATTAGCACAGTCAGGGGATATTTCCCACCTGTGCCAAACTGGAGAGGATAATTAGACAAAATAATCAACCCAATCAGACAAGGCCAGCAAAAAATAAGCAGTACTACCACTTACCTCAGGATTATAGAAAGAACCAGAAAACAAAATAGCCAGAATTAGGCTTGGATATTGCTACATCCATTATCTGGATCAACACATTTTACTCTGTCCAATGGTAAGGACACTTCTACATATATAATAAATGGAAATAATTTGCCCCAAACATGAAGAGATTTCATTTGAATCTAAAATCTGCCTTTAACCAGAACAGGACTGTGGATCTATACAGACTTGTATGGTTGACATCTGGGACACTGCTGTCAAGAACTGATAATGCTTAATGCAAGGACAGATAAATTTTTGCTCCCTGTTACTTTCCAATCTCATCCAAAAGAGAGGGGTAACCAGGCCTACGTGGACTGTATTTATGAACCTCTGTTTCTCGTTATTTTAAGGCTTTCTGCAGATAGATACCTTGTGATCATCCATTTCTGTCTACTAATTTCCAATGCATTACGAATATCATGTTATTTTTAATTGTGATCATGCTAAAATAACTTTAGTATGACAGAATAGCAAATGAGGAACAAACTCCATTATGTTTCATATAAGAAGCCATCTGCTCATCAGAAAGCACAATCAAGCAACTTGTTACAGTATTTAAAAATGCAAGTTCTGAAAACTTGATTTGAAAACATACCACTGGACCAAATATATGAAATTAAAAGTAAATATATACAAATTAATCAGCAATAAGTTCTAATTAATAATTCTGTGCCTTCGAGGCCGCCATGACTCCTGATGATAGACAAGAGATTTATATCTCTATTTTTATTCAACTTCTATGGATTGAAGATCCTCTGTAGGTTTGCTTTGCAAAACTTTCAAAAGTTGTTTGCCACTGTCTTCTTCCATCTGGCAGTTCTTCAATCCATAGAAGTTGAATAAAAATAGAGATATAAATTGCTATGCTAAGTTAGGGGTCATAAGAACATTGTCTTCAATTGGAGCAAAGACACTACTATACTACTAGTAGTAGTACTACTATACTACTGCGGGACTATTTTATCCCAGCGCATCAATTAAAAATATTTTGCCTAATCTTACCAAACTAAGTCTTGAACTGTGATGGCACAGGAATGAGTTTCAATATATTAAATAAATGACTTGTTTTCATGAAAAAACATGAACATTGTGATGCTTTGAAACCTAAGAACATCCGACCTGAAAGGATTTTGGAGATTTGACACAGGACACTGTGGCTATTGCATACATTTTCCCACAGTTATGTATTCGTGTGAAATAGAGAAATACTGATTTGAAATATTACACATTGTGGAAAGTAAATGGGAACTTTCAGCAATTACAGCATGTTAACCAATCATGAGGATTGACCAAAGTTAGGCATCATGCAAAGCACTGTTCTGTGATGATCAACTCCCTTTGATCCCTCAATCAGGAACGAAAGCCTCAAAGAGCATGTTTCCCCCATCACTTTTCCTGTTACTGAACAGATGCCTGAATCACTGAAACTTTTCCACTGATCCCAAGCTGGCCCTAATGTCTTTCCTGGGAACATTCATGTGAAATTGAGAAATACTTTTCAATAGTTTTTCAATAAGAGACTGGACAACAATTTGTCCAGAATGGTGTAAAGTCCCTTTCAACCCTATGATCCTATGATTCAGCATCAGATAAGTTTCCTGTATATAGTAGCATATGTTTGGGGAGGATGGATAAGTATTTAAATTAACTTACCAGTGGTATGACTGGAATTTCATGCCTTTTAGGCAGGAAGCTATGTTTACACTCATACTTGTGAACTGTGATGCCAGTTCCCTGTTCTGGTTCATAAGGCTTACTAAATTAGCAAACACAAGTCTAATCTGTTTTACCATATTATACAGATGGAATGAAGTAGCCAGGCTTGTTAGAGTATCATAAATTTGGACAAATCCACATTCTGGGGCAGATTGAAATAATAGTAACATTCCATTGCCTCCTCCTCTTTTTTCTTGACATTCCAAAGCATCTATTATTATCTGATCGGACTCTTCATTTAGCTGCTCCATGCAGGGTGCCTGGATCACAGCTGTAAAAATAACAGCTGCTCTGGGGACAATAAATACACAATATTGTTTTGTTCTTTCTAGCTTGTATTCTAGCTTCTATTTAGAACACATAAATTTACAGGAGGTTTTCTGGCACAAACAAGTAGTTAGAAGACAACTTAGTAGTATTAAAGCTCTTGTTTCCAATTTTATAGGCTACACTAATTTAACTGCTCATTTTGAAATGCTTTCGAAACTTTTGAGAGACAGCACTGCATTAGGAGTAGCATGACAGTCTAAGTATCAAAGCCAAGACGAGGAAAAGACCCCCAAGCAATAGTATTACCACCATAACAATATATTAGACCTCACTCTTTGTTACTTGTGGTGAGCAAAACTGAAAGGATTGCATCTGCTCTCAATAATCACAGATACAGAAAGTAGGAAAGGCACTGACACTAAAAAGATTAATTAAATAATACAAATTTGCACATGTGTACATTTAATACAAATTACATTTGTACCAGGGGTGGGTTTTACATTTTTTTACTACCGGTTCTGTGGGTGTGGCTTATTTTGTGGGCATGGTTTGATGGTCATGTGACAATTCTTTAGGATTTAGCAGAAGTACTGGTCTATCAGGCTTTTAACTGCTTGCAGAGCCGTACCGGTCTACCCATTTGTTTTGGGAGCGTTCCGATCTACCTATCTGTTTTTGGAGCGCACTTGTCTACCCATTTGTTTTTGGAGCATTCCGGTCTACTTATTTGTTTTTGGAGCACACTTGTCTACCCATTTGTTTTTGGAGCGCACTGGTCTACTTATTTGTTTTTGGAGCGCACTTGTCTACTCATTTGTTTTTGGAGCGTTCCGGTCTACCTATTTGTTTTTGGAGCGCACTTGTCTACCCATTTGTTTTTTGAGCGCACTGGTCTACCACCACACTGCCTTTTACCGCTGGTCAGCTGTAGGGCGGCCCTTTGAAGCGCCGCGGCAAGAGTTTAAACAGTTTTTTTTCCTTCTAGCCGATCAGCTGGGACTTGGGAGGCAGCGAATAGATTGGGGGCGGGGCCAGGCAGAGGTGGTATTTACCGGTTCTCCGAACTACTCAAAATTTCCACTACCGGTTCGCAAGAACCGGGGAGAACTGGTAGCAACCCGTTCAAATAGATGATTTGTACATCTATTACACTGAACCAACAAGTCTAAAGAGAGTGTGATGTATATTTCTGGTTGCTCTATCTTAAATACCTGCTGTGCACACAAATGTTTGTCCCATGCCAAGACAGATGGAGATATGTCAGTAAACAGATCCATGCATAATGCCAAGGAGCAGAGCCATGAGATGGGTTACAAAGAAACCTCTATAGGTAGGTTCTGAAGAGGCCAAATCTAGGTTTGTATACAGTGTTTGCAGTAGTATTCATCATACAAAGCAGGGAAGCAATTAGTACATACCAATTTAATATGTGCTTGTTTCTGGTACTTTTCACTGTAGTACTGTTCTTGTCGAAGGTTCAGCAGTTGCTGCTGCTGTTTTTCTTTGAGCTCTATTAACCTCTGTGTCATTTCTGAATCAAGGGCAGCCAACTCTTGTTCAATAGTTGAAGGGCTATGATCTGGGCTGCTGGTTTCACTTCTATAGCACAACACAGAACAATAAATATGAACTGCAGCAATACAAATACAGAGGCCCTGTCCCTCAGGTGACTCCCATTATTCCATTAGCCAATAGAACATTGACCTAGCAAAGATTCTTTTTTTTTCCTTGTCTTGTGCAAATGTGTAAATATGCATCTGGTGTTCACATATATGTATACAGAACTCTTCATTTCTTGAAATATGGACGGACAGAGCATTCAGACAGCGATTATGAATTTAATTCGATTTCTATAATACCCCTAAAAGAAAGCTGTTAGGAACAGCAGTAGTATAACAAAAAGGGATGAAGGTTGGTGTAGATTATTATTGTCAAGTAACTAAACTGATGACTTTTCAATGAATATTGGAGAAATAAGACAAAATATTGACGCTTTGGGTTTCATTAGTTTCATCTAATGACATTATGAATGTCATTGAGGTTAGCATTATTTCATAATTCATAAAGCTTACCAAATCAATTTACCGGTTCAATTTTTTTTTTAAAAAAAAAGTCTGAGCATCCCCAAACTGCATAGCATCCTAATGTGAAACTATTTAATGAACTCCAAAGAGCAAAGTTCATAAAGACCAAGGATTTGTCAAAGGAAAGCAAGCTTGAAACAACATACAAAACCCAAATGAGAAAAATAATCTGTGCAAAATGGAAACTGAACAAAACTCCCTAAGGAACAGGGAGTTTTATTTTTGGTCTTGGGAAAGAACTGCTATTATAAAAGTGAGGTGAGAAGGAAGAGCAATGAATGGAGCATGTGAACCAAACAGAGCAACTGCAAACTAAATAGTAACAGTAGTACATTCCAACCACCCCCCCATCCCGAAAATTAAAAGCCAGGCCAATATACATGAAATACATCTTCCTGAGCCCTGACAGTTATATCAGAGATGCTTATAGTTCTACCCAGGTATTAAGCCAGTTGCCTAGGAAACCACAAGCTTAAAAGGAGAGGTGGCTAAAGGATCAGGTTCCAGGTGGAGAAAGATAATAATCAAACCCTGAACACAGATTTGTGTAAATATAAGGAAGAAGGGTAGCAACTCAAATCTAGAAACCAACTCTGACAATGCTGTAATGTTTTGAGGCTGGGAACACCTACGCAAATAGAAAATGGCTTAACTTCATTGGTATTGAATTTTGACCTAGTTACTGGGTCTGACATCTAAAACTTTCTGTAAACTGATGGGATATGGATGAGGGCCTTCCTCTCTCTGATTGACATTCAGAGGTATGCACGCTGCATGTAGCTCTTCTCCCCTAGCACCACCACCTGCAACATCTTGTAAGACTTTAATGCTGAAAACCTCTGCTCATTTCTCTCCCTCACATATATATTTGTGTTAAAAAATCTATTGACACCAGTCAAGGGACACTAGGCACTTTTTAAAAATTACCTACCTACTGTTGTGGCCCATACGCGGCCTGTGCAGCTAGTAGCTGATTCAGACAGCGAGGAGGCTGGTGTGGTGCTGCGCCAGCAGCCTGTGCAGCTGGCACTTGAGTCGGACAATGAGAAGGCCGGAGAAGATGTGGTGCCAGAGGCAGGGATTCAGCCAGGGCCTTCAGATCCTCCAGAAGCTCCCTTAAGTGAAGAGGATGAAGAGGAGAAGCCTCTTCTCAATGCACGGGCGCGCAGAGCTGCCAAAAGGCAGGAGTGGCTTCTCAGGAAGAGGTCTCCTCGAGAGTAAGGCTTGGGGCTAATTGGCCACTCCCTTAGCCTATTTAAGGAGGAACGCCAACTGAAGCAATTTGCAGGGAACAACTTGGTTCACATACCTTCGCGCCTTGATCTTAGTTCTTTGCAAATTGCTTCTGGGCTTTCTGCCAACCACAGTAAGATTAAGATCATTTATTCTTTGGATTCTTGCAGGCTGTTAAGAAAGTTAATTAACAGTCTTTGTTTGAAGAAAAAACTGATTTTATTTTAGTAAACTAAGGTTTGTACAGACTTTGTGTGTGCTGTGTTCTTTGGGGTCCGTAGCTGGGGCAGAACACCTACTTAATGACTTGCCTCCAGACGTTGTGGCTGCTCTAGCACTGGAGGTTTTTAAACAGGGATTGGACAACTATTTGTTTGAAATGCCTGAACAAAAGGTTGAACTAGAAGATCTCCAAGGTCTCTTCCAGCTCTGTTATTCTATTAATATAGGCCTGTCCAGAGAGCTGTATGACAGAGATCTGTTTTTAGTCAATTTTTCATGACTACATGCCCTACCAGCCCCTGGATCAATTTGTCACTGGCATGAATTGCAGAAGCTTCCACATCACAGTAACGTTATATATAAAGCAGTGCAACAGAGGTTGCTTCACTTAGCATAAAGGAAGCTCCAGTCTTGTCTGGGAGGAGACATGAGGCCCAATCAGGGAGTATACTACTTTCATGAAAGGCCAAAGGAACCTTTGTAAGAAGATAGACATACTTTTTCTTACTGTCTCTCTTAGCTGTTTTCTCCAACACCGCCCTCCGTCGCAGATAATCGTTTTGAATTTCGTTATATTTTGTGGTATGCTCTTTTATAAGATCTGTGGTTTTTTTGTGATGTTTCTTCACAAGATCCTTCATTTCTTTGTAGTGCTTCTTCTGAAGTTTCACAAATGCCTTCTGCTGCTTTAATTCCTCAATGGTTTGTGCTTCAACTTCTGCAAGAATAAGGGGAATTATGTGATTGCCGCACAACACTAGACATGCAGAGGATATGCATTGTTTTATTAACAGGATTTTGCTGCTACTGCACGAAGCTGCATTTAAAAGCAATTATCCTGTTCCAATAGAAGAGAATGTACATAGCTTAGAATTGAACTGTGGGGTCTTGGTGCTCTCTGAGCTTGGTTGTTTGCTTGTAAACACTGTCCCAATTAGGTTAACATCAACAGTTTAGGTGTGGGATTTGCTCCCTGTTTATATACAGTAGCTTGTCCTGCCAGTTTTGTTGACAGTGTGGTTTTCTCCTTGGTAGATTCTCAATTGTTTTTTCTGCTTGATTGTTTGCCTGGTGTTAATCCCTGCTTATCTGGCTGCTGGCTGCTGGCTGCTAGAGAGGATATCTTTTGGTATATTTTTGTACCTCTTAGTTTTTTATTGTCTCTTTTGAGTGGTGTATAATTATGATTTATTTCTATATATGTGCATTGACAGCTGATTTGAAATTGAAATTAAGTCTGTTCATGAGTTGTAAAATTAAGGAGTTTTCATTGTGTCTTCTGATTGCTAGTTGATGTTCTTGGATGTGCTTTGTCTTCTAATTGTCTATCCTACATAGTGGTTGTTAACAGTTTTTACATGATTCCTTTCCCCACCACCCACCCTTGGGCTGCTGGGTTTTTTGGTTTACTTATGTTTTGGAGGGTTTTAGTTGGTTTGTGTGCCATGGTGATGCTATAAGGTTGTAGTAGGTTGTTGGTTGTTTTTTATATGTTTTTGATGTATAGTAGTATAATTCTTTTCAGAACTTGTGTTTGTTGGGTTGAGTAGTCAGATACTTTTTGATAAAGTTATATGGGTATCCATTTTGTTGGAAGATATTGTTTAGGCAGTTTGTTTCCTTCTTTTTTGATGTTATGGGTTACTGTAGTATGTTGGAATCATCTGAATTCATGAGTATAAATACACTGTGTTTGTACTTGGCTGAATTGATTACTGCATTGCACTTGTATTGTATTGCATTTGTACATTGCAGTGTACACTGTACACTCTGCACTACATTTGTACACTGCACTGAATGTGTGCTCCTCTGAATTGCACAAGTACATACTGTATCCACTGCAGCAACCTCTTTCTGTCTTTATGTGATCTTATGAGTCGCGGTGTTGAAGTGGTTAGAATGCAGTACTGCAGGCTACTTCTGCTGACTGCTGGCTGCCTGCAATTTGGCAGTTCAAATCTCACTAGGCTCAAGATTGACTCAGCCTTCTCTCCTTCCGAAGTGGGTAAAATGAGGACCCAAATTGTTGGGGGCAATATGCTGACTCTGTAAACCGCTTAGAGAGGGCTGTAAAGCACTGTAAAGCGGTATATAAGTCTAAGTGCTATTGCTATCTTATCAGAATTATATAATTCAAAAGTCTCAACTTGTATGAATTATGTAATTCAGAATATTTGAAAGATAAAGGTATTTCAATTCGATTTATTTTGCTTCATCAGCCATTGTTATTTATACTACTGAATCACCTCACCTGGAGATAGGCATACTACTAAATAGACCCCACATTTATTAATACATTCCACAATATAAAAATGATCCAGTTCAGTCTTTTTTTTTTTTTTTACAAAAGCAAGATATATTCTATGTAAGTACATCTACACTGCTCAAAAAAATAAAGGGAACACAAGCAGAAGAAATCCGAGATCTGAATGAATGAAATAGCCTTATTAAATACTTTGTTCGTTACATACAGTGGTTTTGTGGTCCCTTTAGGTGTTTGAGCAGTGTATAAACTACTGTATATAAAGAACAAAGTATTTAATAAGGCTATTTCATTCATGATAGTTAAAGACCACCAGAGTCTTAACTATTGCAGAGTTTAACTATTGTTCAGAGTCATTCTGAACAATAAACAGATTAAAATAGCTATTTGTATGTGGTATGTTTTTTCTTGCAACATTCCCATTAATTTGTTTAAGAGATACTGTTGTACAGCACCATCATGTTTCTTACCTGTCAGGACACTCTGAATCAGATCTTCTGTTTTGGCTGGAACTTTCACAGAACCTAGGTATAAATAACATCAATATTTCAACTGGTCTGAAATGATGAATACAAAACCGTCATTCTTCTCATTGGCTCTGAAAGAACCAGAGGATATAATGCCATCCTTGTTCATGCTGTATTGACAAATAACATGTTTTTAGCTGTAGATCAGGCTACCCCAATCCACTACCTGCCCTCAAATCAATCCACCCAGCCTCTAATAATAGAACAGCTTTCTAGGTTCTGCCCCTTTGAAACAAAGTTAGCATCTACATGGAAGCAGTTTTGTCAGCGGCTGCTCCAAATTAAGAGTTGCTCATTGGCTGAAGCTTGTCTAGTCCTAACTCTGAATCTTCAGGCATAAGATGAAAACCTGGTTTTATTTCGTTGATCTACTTTTTAGCTCCTAAAACCTGTTGACTGGCTGAGGCTTTGATGTACACACTGTGTTTTTTATGACTTTAAATACAATCTCTTGTTTTTCATTTGTATTAGCTGCTTTGAAAGCTTCATAAGAGAAAAGTAGGTTGAACATATTTTAAATACATCCCTGGAGCAGATGATAGAAAATTGCCTCTTCATTATTTGATGGTATTAGTTCCTTTTCTTAATGTGTGAGTATATATTTAATGTTAAATTGGGGCTGTATTTCTGTCCCAGCATACAAGTCACATTATCTCTCTCTCTGCACCTACCCCATGCAAGAAGAAACTTTTGTCCCTGTTATCTCTGGGATAGTAAGAGCATTTACCTGCATACCTCCATTACCCTAAGTGGTCCAAGCCACTTACAGTCACTTACTGAAGTTGAGGTTGGGTGTTCAGGGAGATATATACTTACAGGCGAGTGCTGTGGCCAAACATTGCTGCTATTTATCTCAATAATAAATGAATTATGCATCAATCCTCCTGGTTAATCTGCCCCATGAATGTAAACAGGAAAAGGCTTGTTGCCCCACACTATCACTGCTGTTTGTTTCAATGATTGCTAGAAGGTGAAGCTAGCCATTGTGATTTCACACTAATGTTGCCCATGTCACGAGACATGGCCTTTGTGACCTCAAGATGATGCTTTCTGTTTAAAGGAGACAGTCTGTCCATTGGGACCTAATGCAGATGACATTTGGCTGAGAGAAAGGATCTGCTCATGGTTAACTTGTACTCTCAAGAAGATAAACTGGATGGGTGCCCCATCCTTTTAATCCTGTTCCTAAGATTGGGTTATGGCAGACTTCACCTGCTCAGGTGCCCTGCAGATTAATGGACTTCAATTTTCAGAAGAGAGAAGGACAGCAAGAGGTATTTTTGTTTCCCTTGCTCTCTCTTAGGCATTGTTCTTCAAAGTTTCCCATATCCTTTTGAAATAAAAGCAGGGGAGAAGATGCTTCTGCAGGCAATAAATACTTCTTGAAATCTTTGCAAACAAAATTGCTGACATTCACTCTCAAATGTCTGCTGCTTGCTTAGTTTAGTAGAAAGATAATCCCATTGTAAAATTATCTGGGATTATTTTGTGGGATCCAAGGAAATGATTAAGAAACTTTTTACTATACATTTTTTGAAGGTAGGAATGGTCCCTTTAAATTTGATGGAGGCAATGATAATTTCCTTATGAAGAGGTCATCTCTTAATCCAGAAGCCTGGACAACTTCTATTCATTCTACAATCTTAATTTTCTGATAGATTTTGCAGAAAGTGACAGAGTTTCAGCTACAAAAGTTCTAGAGGTAATGAATTATCTGGATTTCTTCAGTTGCAATTCAGACCAGGGCATGGGACTGAGACAGCATTAATTGCTTTGGTGGATGGCCTACCTAGTGTGTCCCCCTAGATATCTTGGTAGCATTCACTACCATTGATCATGGTATCCTTCTGAATTGCCTGCAAGGATTGAGGGTTGAAGGCAATGAGTTACAGTGATTCCATTTCCTGAGTGGATGGTTCCGATTGTGACCATGACGGAGGAACACACTAGCCCATGGTTGCTCTAATATGGGTTGCTGCAGCAGTTCTCTCTCTCTCTTCCATGTTATTAATATCTACATAAAACTGCTAGGAAAAGTCATCCATCCATTTGAGACAGAACCTTCAATACGTTGTGATACTCAGTTACACTCTGCCACCAAGGCCAAGGTGGAGATACTATGGTTCTTACTTAGTGACTGGAGGCTGTGAAGAGCTGGAGGAGATGAAAGAAACTCAAAATGAATTCTAGCAAGATGGAGTTGCTCTTCATAATTAAACAATTTGGCTCAATTTTGGTGTCAATGTTAGCTCTGTATAGGCAACAGATCTATGACCTTGGGCATCCATGCCTTCAACCCCACCTGGTTTGACTACTGCAACATTCTTGATATGGGGCTGCCTTTGAAGTTGACTAAAAATGCAATTGCTTTAAAATACAGTGGGTCTGGCAATTAATATTGATAAGATTGACACAATCTCTACAGTAGGATTGCATGCAAGCATTTGTATAAATAAATAATAGCTGGTGCATAAAGACTTGTACCGAATTCGTTTTTACAGTACATAATGGAAGCATAGATATAATGGGAGAAAACTGATTTTTTAAAATAAGTTCACACATTTAGAGATTTTTGAGCATTAAAACATTATTCTGGGGATTAAAATGTCTTAATCCTGCATTGGATATGTTCATTATTTCTTCTGTAATATGCTAAATATGCAGCCTCTAAAGAATGAAACTTGACTGTTCTATCCTTGCTTAGTCCTAACTATTCTTCCTTGAAAACTGAAAGTCTAAAAGGTCACATGCTGGAACTTAGTTCTTTAGCAGGGTCATAATATCAGTGACCTGTTTTGTTCTTCTTGAGTCACACTGGCTTCAACTATCCTAGAACCAAACTTTTACCACATAGCTTCAACTATAGCAACAGCAACAGCAACACAACCAAAATCTCTCTAGCAAATGGTTTCCTAGAGTCTATAAACTCTGATCATATTCTTGATAAAGCATTAAAGCTGGTCTAAACAGGACACAGCCAAATTCTGCTATGGAATGTATTTAGCATTCTCTATCTGGTCTCAAAGCCCACCAGTTCATCTGATCTTTCATCTATATCCTAAACTTCTTCAAGATGTGTACATACAAGACAGACTTTATCTACACAACACCCCATTGAGACTTAGAAATTGCCACTTGCCCATGATCTTGCCCATAGTCATGAGCTTCCTAGCTGAGCAATGATAGGCCATTGTTCAGAACCAATATATCTAGCGAATATATTCTTTTATAATTTTATTTCTCTGTCAATCTTCCTCCTGTGGATGCCTGCTACAGACCACAGACCACTGAGTCTTTCTTTCTTTCTTTCTTTCTTTCTTTCTTTCTTTCTTTCTTTCTTTCTTTCTTTCTTTCTCTCTCTCTCTCTTTTTCCTTCCTTCCTTCCTTCCTTCCTTCCTTCCTTCCTTCCTTCCTTCCTTCCTTCCTTCCTTCCTCTTTTTTTCCACATTGGAAGATATGAATAGAGATTTTGTTGCAAGCATTGCTTTTCAAGCAGTCACAGATATAGATGTAACCATCAAAAGTGATGTAATTTTTTTTCCTGGCCAGGAGAAATTTAGCTCTTTTTTTTTTAAATAGAAGAATAGCCCCAAAATCATGCACTATAGTATAGTTCTTACCCAGTGTTGGTTGGCTTGGAACAACCTGAGTAGAAGGTTTAGGGCTGAGAGATGTAGTGCAATTTACTCCATTTTCTGCTGGTGTAGGTTTTGGTTCATTGTGAGCTTCTGAAGGCGCATCTCCTTGTTCTGCCTAACAATTCAAAACATTCCCCATAAAATATGAAAAAAGGATTTGCGATTAGAGAACTTGCATGAGGTTTTTACTTTTAACATGTACAGATTCCACCCATAACAAACGCTGGTATTCCTGTACTAAGATTTATTCAAATTGTTCTTTGTTAAGAAAAATTGTACTTCTTCTCATTTCACCATCAAAAAAGGCTTGCATAATAAAATAAATCTAGCTGCCATTATTACTGTTCAACTCTTCTGATTACTTACAGGTAAATGGGGGAGGTTTTTTTTTTTTTTTTTTAAAAAAACAACAACACTTGAAATAAAAAAACCCTATCATTTTAACAAATAAATAGGAACAATCCAATTTCAAAATTAATATATAATTAAATATACAGAGACCCCACTTGGAAAGCTGCAGAACCTATTATATAGATCGTGTTGGTAAAATACACCCCTAATTTTAGCTCTAAAGAATCACCATGTCAATTAACCCTGGCAATGGAAAATGACAGTAACACACATTTTTAACGTCAGTTTCTTTCATTGCTTTTCATCCAAATTTATTCTCCCTGAAATTAAAAAGAAAACCTAGGCTTAGGCACGCCAGTAAGTCACAATCGTCCCATTTCTGCCTACAGAGCTCTGTAAGCTACTATGTTTTAAGGTAATAACTATGCAAGGACATCAGCAGAATGCACCAGTTACCACTTAACACCATATGACAGAGAATGATTTCTTTCGCTTTCCTTTCAGGGTTTGTGTCCCAAAAGTCTGATTATCAATTCACCACTGAGGCACAGCAATAGTTCCCAGGACAGCTCGCCCATAATTATATTCAACAGATAAGCTTACGTAAACAGTACCTCCATCCTTGCCGCATGCTTGGATGACTATGCCTGTACCGTTCAACCTGTTTAAACATTCCCAACAACCTGTACTTCCTTTACCAGCTCTCAATGCCCATGTTTAGAGCCTCATTCCTTTTTACTAGGCACTAATCCTCTCCCCCTTGCTTAAGGTCCTATTTATCGGAGGAGACTGAAGACTCCTGCTAGACAACTGGAAGGGGGGAAGAAGATCCATAGTTACAGAGCACTGCTAAGCAGTTTGCCTCCTTGAGGTACGAAAATTTATATAAGGAGGACCTGTTGCCATGGTACCTTGCTGGATTAGCTTCTCGGGAGGTTTTCATTAGCATTCTTCACTGGTAATAAACTGATGAGAGGGGGGAAAGAGACAGTTCTTTTCTCAAAACCCTTCACCTTTTTAGTAAGAAGGTATAGGTTGAACAACAGAGTGGGATAAATGAAACTAAAAACTCTGTTTTTGCACGACACACTACCGATAAGGTTTTCCTTCCTGCTCCAATTTAGTACTTCAGAGGATAGCAGGTGTAAATTAGCTCTATAAGGTATAAGTCTATACCTTACAATATATCCAGTCTTTCAAATGTAGGAATTATCTGTTTACGTTTCCTCCCTAAAAAATTGAGGCAAGGTAGCTAATAAACAACTCTATATTGAATTTTGTTTGTTGGCACCTACTGAATAAAAGGAAGAACAAGGGGAAAAAAAGGGAAAGTACAGTATAATAAATAAAAGATTGGCATCTTTGCAGATTAAACCAGCTAGCTCATAGAGAGATACAGGCATTTATTTGGCTCCTCATTACAAAGATATTTATTTTGCTGGAACAAAAATGCAACGTCTTAAAGAGCTGGAGAGAAGCTGCTTACAGAAACATTGATGTAATGCTGAATTACAGCCAGAGCAATTGTTTGTGGAGGGATCCCTCACCTGGTGCTGAAAGATAACTGCATCTGGAGCAATGCAGCAGATTTATCACACAGTCTAGTGCACATAAAACAAAGTGAGAAAGAGGGAGATGATTTCCTTGGGGATGGGGAATTTTAACACACAAGTGTTCAGACTTGTAGAATTATGACTATGCCATGCTAACTCAAGCATGGTTGACAAAGATGAATAAAACAATTTAGTAGTGCTTTATCTTTTTTTTCCTAATTTGGAATTTGTTGTGGTTTGCATTTTTATTTTTGGAAGCTGTTGCATCTAGAAAACAAATGTTCAATTACAATGAACAGGGCTGAAAAATATAAGTAGGTGTTCAGATATTATAGCTAGGAGATTTGGGGGAAAGGCTGATTGTTTGAGTTATTTGAAAGGTTTACACAATACATATCGGGATTTATGTCCCTTTTCCAGATATGCGGATTCTGTTTGACTGATCTCTAACCATGACTCAGTTGTCCAAACCATGGAAGCTTTGACTAAATGCTAGTTAAGCAACTAGCTGCAGGATATAATATTTTTAATAAAATGATAAAAGTAGGGACATGATGTACACTTTTTTAGTATGTGTGTATGATGTTAGGACACATGTGCAAAAGAGATGGACTTTGTGGCACAATGGTATGACACTGCCTTTATTGGTTGCCCCCTTGCCCTCTCACCCAGCCCCCCTGAGGGAATGTCTCTGTTAGAGACAGTTTGTTTAACTGTCTCTAATTTATGGGACTCAAGAAGAAAATAACATTTTCGTAGAAAACCACTCCACTTAATATTATTAACAATATTTGTAGTTTTAACAGTTGATAATTATTAAGAAAAGTAGTTCTTTCCAGTCATGAAAATTAAATGAAATGTGCTGTTCCATGTCTAAGCTTTTTCAAATTTACAGAAATACAGTATATAGTAAAAGCTGGCTCATATATGTAAATCAAAATACATGTTGTTGACAGAAACATGCAGAAATATACATTTTATGTTGGGAATGCAACCTTCTGAAGGGAGGCATTAACTTGTGAGGATCACTTCTCTTATGCTACATTTTAGGAAACTGATTCAAAAAAGAAAAAGAAATCCATTCTGTTTCTTATAGTAGCCAATTACATTGAATAAATCCACGTTACAAGTCATGATGGAATTAGATTTTACCTGCAATGCAGAATGCAATGGCTAAAACTTTTTAAAGTTTCTGTTACTGTTATTGACATTATTGGAACACGGAACTGGATGGGGAGAAATAGGCTTAGACTCATCTCAAGGGACTGTGGATCTGGAAACCAACCAAGACTAGAGATAGTTGATGTGTGTCTCTGGATAGGGTAATATTCTCCTTTACCAATTGACCCCATACTGTGTGAGTTTCTTGGAGTCATAGCTTCTGACTGAACAATAGGTGGAGAGACCATTCCCAGGACAGCTCTTGGGCCTTTTTGTGCCTTTTTTATTTTTATGAGGCAGCTTTCATTGCAGTCCCTTGTGTCCTTTTCACTACATGGATAGAATATTGTGATATGCTATATATTGGGTTGGTCTTGTAGATATATCCTGAAGTTTCAGGTGATGTAACTTGCACTAACCTACCATAGTTACAGGAACATCGAGGTTCACCCATGTAAGAGCATGACTACTGAAATTGCAATGGCTGCCAGTTAGGTTTTGGGTGCAAGCATGTCTCCTTTAAAGACTTACATTAATTAAAGTCTGGGTATACTATGCTTGCCTCTTCCAAAGTGAATCTACTATTTAGAAAGCCCCCAGACAGTCTGACCTCTGAGGGAAATAAACTTTTATTATATGGGTGTCCCTATAAATTATTTAAATAAATAAACTTTGACCCAAGATTCCAGACTTCTCAGTAATACACTCCCTGTCCCTCTGGAAGCAAATAAGCAAGCAAATAAATAAATGTTTCAAATACCAGTTTATTCAACAATATTACCGAGCAGTGTGTGTAAATTGAAATGTCATCACTTTGAATAATGGAATCTGTTCACTGTAGAACAAGACCAGCCACATGAGTGACTCCACAATTTCCTGCATGTCTTTTGATTATCCCAATCTTTCTATAAAGGAGCAAATTTCAATGTAGGGCATACAACTTAAGAAAATATTAAATAATAATAATAATAATAATAATAATAATAATAATAATAATAATAATAATAATAATAATAATAATAATAATAATAATAATAATTTTATTTCTATACCACCCTTCTCCCGAAGGACTCAGGGCGGTATACAGCCTATTTAAAAACACAGACAAAACAACAATATAAAATTTAAAATAATTAAATAAATTGGCTCAGATTTAAAACCCCAAAAAATTTAAATACCCCAATTTAAAACTATTGTGTTGATAGTCCGGCCTGGCGGAACAACAGGGTCTTCAATGCGCAGCGAAACACCCGGAGGTTGGAGATCTTACGAATTTCCGGGGGCAGTTCGTTCCACAGGGCTGGGGCTGCCACAGAGAAGGCCCTCTCCCTGGGTGTCGCCAGGCGACATAACTTGGCTGATGGCACCCTGAGGAGACCCTCTCTGTGGGAACGGACTGGTCGGTGGGAGGCTATTAGTGGCAGAAGATGGTCTCGGAGGTACCCGGGTCCTATGCCATGGAGCGCTTTAAAGGTGGTAACCAACACCTTGAATCGCACTCGGAAGACCACTGGGAGCCAGTGCAGCTCGCGCAGGAGGGGTGTCACATGGGCACAACGGGTTGCGCCCATAACCACCCGCGCAGCCGCATTCTGGACAAGTTGGAGCCTCATGTAGAGAGCATTACAATAGTCCAACCAGGAAGTAACAAGGGCATGAGTGACCGTGCGCAGGGCGTCCCGATCCAGAAAGGGCTGCAACTGGTGAATCAGGCAAACCTGATAAAAGGCCCCCCTGGCCACAGCCGTCATATGCTCTTCTAAAGACAGCCGCGCGTCCAGGAGGACACCCAGATTGCGAGCCCTCTCCGTGGGGGGCAAAGATTCACCCCCAATAGTCAGCGATGGCACCTGCTGACTATATCGGGGCGCCGGAAGCCACAGCCACTCGGTCTTGGAAGGGTTGAGTCTGAGCCTGTTCCTCCCCATCCAGACCCGCATGGCCTCCAGGCAGCGAGACATCACATCAAGGGCATCGTTGGGGTGGTCTGGGGTGGAGATGTACAGCTGAGTATCATCAGCATACAGATGGCACTTCACCCCAAAACCACGGATGATCTCACCCAGCGGCTTCATATAAATGTTGAACAGGAGGGGTGAGAGGACCGACCCTTGCGGCACTCCCCATGCGAGACGCCTCGAGGTCGACCTCTGTCCCCCTGCCAACACGAACTGCGAGCGGTCGGAGAGGAAGGAGGAGAACCACCGCAAAACGGTGCCCCCTATTCCTAACCCCCTCAACCGCTGCAGCATGATACCATGGTCGATGGTATCAAAAGCCGCTGAGAGATCTAATAGGACTAGGACAGAGGAGCAACCCCTGTCCCGAGCCCTCCAGAGATCATCCACCAACGCGACCAATGCCGTTTCTGTGCTGTACCCCTGCCTGAAGCCCGACTGGTACGGGTTTAGATAGATAGCTTCATCCAGGTGCCGGGGAAGTTGTCGTGCCACCACGCTCTCAACAATCTTCGCCACAAAACGAAGGTTGGAGACTGGACGATAGTTGGCTAATTCAGCCGGGTCCAGGGAAGGCTTCTTGAGGAGGGGCCTCACTACCGCCTCTTTCAAGGCGGCAGGAAAGGCACCCTCACTCAGAGAAGCACCTATAATCCCCTGGAGCCAGCCTCGTGTAACCTCCCGGGAGGCCAGTACCAACCAGGAGGGACACGGGTCCAATAAACACGTGGTGGCACTAATCTTACCCAGAACCCTGTCCACATCCTCGGGAGTCACAGGATCAAACTCCTCCCAGATAACATTCTCAAGACCTGCCCCGGTCTCCTCCCGTGGACTCATCCAATCGGAGTCCAAGCCATCCCGAATCCGAGCGACTTTATCGTGCAGGAATTGCACAAAATCCTCAGCACGACCCTGCAAGGGATCTTCCCGCACTCCCTCCCGAAGAAGGGAGTGGGTCACCCTAAACAGGGCGGCTGGGCAGTTCTCTGCAGATGCGATAAGAGTGGAAAAATGGTTAGATTTTGCTGCTTTTATCGCCACTAGGTAGGTCTTGATATAAGACCTCACCTGTGTCCGGTCGGAATCGGATTGACTAGTCCTCCAAATGCTCTCTAGGCGTCTTTTCCGACGCTTCATCTCTCTCAGCTCCTCAGAGAACCAAGGAGCTAATTGAGATCGGCATCGGGTCAGAGGCCGCAAAGGCACGACGCGATCCAAAGCTCCAGCGGCCGCCCTCTCCCAGGCGGCCACCAGCTCTTCAGTCGAGTTGTGTGTTAGAGTCTCAGGAAACGGCCCAAGCTCCGTCAGGAACCTTTCGGGATCCATCAGGCGCCTGGGACGGAACCATCTGGTCGGTTCCGTCTCCCTGCGGCGGGGGCAGGCGGTAGGAAAGTCTAGTTGAAGGAGTGAATGATCTGTCCATGACAAGGGTTTAATATCTAGGTCCCCTCTACCAAGATCATTCAACCACTGACCAGAGATAAAAATCAAGTCCAGAGTGTGTCCCCCTATGTTGACATGTGTGGGATACCCTTTACAATGTAAATTTTTTTTCTACAGTCTTACAGCATCAAGCAGTATGCTCAACTGACCCCTCTGTTATTTCATCAAATCCCAATTCTTACCTCCTTCTTTATTTCTTCCTCGTCTTCTAGAGTCAGTGCTGCCAGTTGTTTTGCTCTCTGCTCCATCAGGTTTACGTATCTGATTGGATTGGATAATGCCTCAATAACATCTGCAAATGAGGGAGAGATTTAGAACCCAATGCTGCTTTCTATTGAATAGCACTGATTTTTTTTTTATAAAAACATCTATCATCTTAAATTTAGGCTGATTTTTTATATTTATTAATCTTCAAAGCCAGTTTTAAAAAAATAGGGGTCTAATGCAACTGGAGGAAGAGGAAGAGGAATTAAATTCCAAGTTTGACATAAAAAGCAGGGACGAGTGCAGGAAGGAGCAACATCAATAGTTTACAAGGAAAGCACAGCAAAATGAAATCAAGGAACACAGTTCAAAGTCCTCAAGAACTGAGCACCTTCTTCTAGGACACAGATTGTTGGGGGCAATATGTTGACTCTGTAAACCGCTTAGAGAGCACTGTGAAGTGGTATATAAGTCTAAGTGCTATTGCTATTTCTCACTGTTTCAAATTCTTAATGCAAAGGTTCAATTAAAGTAGTTATTTTAGATGCTGACAATATATGACACTATGTAAATAAAATAATTGTAAGTTACATTTCTATTTTATCTTTATAAATTTGATAGTTACCTGCATAGGTATCAGGTACGTAATCTTTCACCTCAATGTATACAAATATGGCTGGCAACATCAAGGGCTGATTCCTTTCATTCCTTAGGCAAATATAATGATAACCTGGGGGAGAAAAACAGTGGGACAGCTACTCTCTCTGGGCTTCCATTTCTCTTACAAGTTAACGAATGCAGCGCTGCAGGCAATAAAAGCACACATCACAAAAAAACTGATAAATGTAAACTTGAGTAAGACAGTTAACGTTCAAATTCATGAAAGTAAGATGTAAAGAACAAAGGCCCATCCATTACAATATTTTTGTGTGCCTGAAATGCCCAATGACTCAACTGACTCCTTGTGGCTTTCTTTCATTTGAATGTTTATATTTTAAAAATCACCTTTTGATTAAAAATCTGAAAAACTGGAACTGGAAAACTATCTGGCAGCCATTTTGTGTCACCACCTATTAATGTGTTCTCACAATGCAATTGTGCCCCCTGAGTCCAAAGAGAGTGGTAAGACTTTCTTAGGTGCTTGAGCGGCAATATGTAACTTTGGGAAAGTCCAGGTTTGTTAGGAAGCTCAAAGGTAAGCTCAAAGAATAAGTCTTAAAATTTGCTACTGGAGGATTATAAATGGAAGATAATGTTTGGTGTTTCAGGCTTGCAACTGCCTAGAAGCCCTCTCAGAGAAGGGAGAAGTCATGAAATTAAAGGTCCGATAACATTGTGGACCAAAGCAGGAACTCATCTCAGAGATAAGCCAACTTGAAATAGAGTTTGAGGACTTGTGAAAGCTTCCTTTCCCATATGTCATTTCCTAAATGGTCAAGGCCAGTTTTGGGATCAGGTTTAGTGCCATTTCTCCTGCAAACAATCTCTGCAGGAGGGAGCAGCAGCAGCCTTGGCTGGAGAGTCAAGGGGAAGGAGGCTGATTCAGCTGACTTGGGTCTCAAGATGCCATCCCCTAGTAAGTCCTGTCATAGTTGTATACTTACATATGCAGGAAACATGTTACCTGAGTTCTGTTTGTCTTCTTTCCTTCTTTCAAGATTAATGCAATGACAAAAACAACAACAATAATCCAAATCTCTACCTGGTCGAATTGCTGATACTGGTAATATCCGATGCCCAATAAACTTTCCTCCTTCTTCATAAGCAGCTATCCTCAAACATGCTAGAGAAGGCAGGACCACCTGAAGAGAGATTTTTTTACTGTTTTATGGTGCACTACATTCACAGAGTTGGAATAAGAAGCATTTTCACAGAGATATTTCTGAAAACTGTTAACAGGATTTGAATAATACTTGGATAATACAGTCTGAGTCTTTGGCTAAATTTTCTCTCACTCATTCACATACAGAGAAAAAGTACCCTTGGGAACATCATTCTTGGCAACTATATAAGCATGTCCATGTTTTCTTGGCAACCATACAGAAGCCGTTTGTTTTTTTCTAGGATTTTTTCTACTTTTCAATCTAGTCTATACTTCTGAGATTTCTTGGTGGTCTCCCATCCTAATACTAATCAGATTTCAGATTTCACCCTGCATAACTAACTGAGATCAGCTAAGGTCAGCCACAAGAAAGAAAACAAAAAAGGTAATCAATTCTCTTTTTCTAAATACTGGAATGAACTGTAGTAAAAGAGTTTAAAAACATTTTAATTAATAAGAAAAGCATCTTTTTTTCTCTTGCATGTTCTTTATGATGACAGGTAGTCTCATTTCAACAATTGAAATCAGCAATTCAATCACTAAACAAAGTGGTTGCTAAGTGAAACTGTGATTGTGTTTCTGGTTTTCACCTCTGCTTTGCTTTATAGACATGCAAACATCATAAACTTGAGCATTGGTCATAAAGTTAGTTTTTTATCATTGTCATAACTGTGAATAGTCACAGAATGAGGCAATTGTTAAGTGAAGACAACCTGCATTGTCTCTTCAAGATGGTTCTGATCTGATATCACAATTGGTCTGATGTCACATAGAATCCTCATAGAGTCTCAGCAACAGCTGATGTCAATAGAATCCTTTTAATTCCTAAGACTTATAACTGACAGCGTGAAGGCAATGGAAGACTGAGAAGGGGTTATGTGGAATCTTCTGATATCTAGGAGCAGCCCACAACCCACAGAAAACGGCCACAGGATTTTACATGAAAACTTGTGGACGCCAAAATGGCTCAAATCATGTCAAAGAGTTCATGTCAAAAGCAGGAGGATTTGGATGAGCAATAATCAGCTCATCTCATGGGCAGTAAGAGTTCTCATACTACTAAAATTCAGTACTCAATTGCTCTGAGTAAAAAAAATGTAAGTATATAAACCATTTGATGTATCATGTTTGTTAGTTTCATTCTTCTTCTGTAACTCTATTAGCTCAAACGTGTGTATCATTAAATATTAAATGTTTTCAATACCTTGTTTCCTTGAAAATAAGACATCCCCCTGATAATAAGGCCAATCAGGCTTTTGAGCGCATGTGTTAAAATAAGCCTCCCCCGAAAATAAACCCTCCCCAAAAATATTTAAACGCAGAGCTGGAAATCAGGTAAGATGGCAAGAGGAGCCTCATCTTGCTCCACACACCTCAAAATAATAAGACCTCCCTGAAAATAAGGCCAAGTGCTTATTTCAGGGTTCAAAAAAATATAAGACAGGGTCTTATTTTCGGGAAAACACAGGTATTTGGCACCTAAAATAGTCGATAATTTTCCCATCATTAGCTTTAATGTAGAGTGGAGACTCACATCTGGTTTTCAGAATGCACTTTTCATGTGCCAATCAGTTGTTGGTGCAGAACTGAGCTTAAAAGAACAAGCTTTCAACTAACTTCTTCTATATGGTTCTGCTTATCTCAGTGTCTGAATGATCTTGGGCATATTATTCTCTCAACATTAATCCCTCTCTTCTTTCTGTATCATGGATATATTCAAATGTCTTACAGACTACATTAGGGCTTACAAAAAAGTATTACATTTTTCTTTAGACACTTCTTAATATTAATTCCTCCTTCTTCCTAAAAACCCTATCAAATATTTCACAATATCCTAGAAATATAATGCTTTATATTACTATGATTAGATTTATGATTTTCATTTGGGAATAAGCTATTCAATAATTGGGTTTTCTTTTAATTATTTGTGTACTGTGTCATTTTAGGTGGGATAATGGCTATTTATTGAATTTTTTTTTTTAAAAATTGCAATTTATAAAAGTAGAGGAAAAAGTAATATGCAAAATAAATGAAAAGAAAAACAGTAATATCCAACAACTTAATCAATTATAAAATTGTAATACTATAACAAAAATAAAAAAAAACAATAAATAGAACTCTCTTCCAGAAATTAATATACTAATTTAAAACAAATCGCCTAAAATGAAACATATGCCTTTAATCATGTAAAAATACTATATTGAATTGTGCATAGAATTTGCTTGTAAAATATTATGAAATCTGTATCAAAAGGAAACCTATTTCAGGGGAAAACTGTCTTATCAAATATGGGTAAATTACACATTTCAAGATTGGTATCTCCCACTCTCTCAATATAATCCTGTTGTCTATTTCTCATGCCTGATATAACAATAGAATGTCTTTCCACCTATTTTTACTTTTTCCACAAAGATAAACATTCATTTGACTCAGTATCAAAATTCAATCTACATGCCAATAAAGCCCAAATATGTCTTAAGTGCATTTAAGCCAGGAAATTAAAGACTTTTTTTGCTGCATGTTGACCCAAGAAATTATTAGGAGTCTAACGATAATAACTCTCAATTAAGCCCATATACACTTAGAATTCTCATTCTAGTTAAATATAAATCCAATCATATTTTTGATAGTCTGATAAATGAAAGCCTCTTTCAAAAAAGAGTCTCAGCTTAGCCTAAAAAAATCTTTGTGAACCTGCCACATTAGTTTAACACAAATAGCATATGAAATAAAAGTATACACTAAATGTAGTATGATATATCTATATATATACATATATCAGGGGTGAAATGCTCCCGGTTCGGACCGGATCACCTGATCTGGTAGCGATGGAGGCGGGTGGTTCGGAGAACCGGTAGCAAAAATCCCTGGCCCCCCCATGCCCAGCTGAGCCGCACAATCATCAGAGGCTTTTTTTTTACTTTTAAAAGCATTTTTTTACAACCTCTTTGCTGAAGAGGTTGTAGAAAAAATGCTTTTAAAAGTAAAAAAAAAAAAAAAATTGGCCATGCCCACCCAGTCACATTATCCCACCACCACCAAGCCACGCCCACAGAACTGGTAATAACAGATTTTAGATTTCAATGGCTCCCATAACTCAAATAGAAAAACACCCCCATAACATGAATAAACGTGACAATACCTCCCGCCTACCAGACATCTGGAAACTAGCCCTTGTCAACAAACGATTTCCAGCACCCACAGACAGAAAAATCTACACCCCAGAAGCCAGACACACACACCCCGAGACCTCCAACCAAATCACATTCCAGCCAGCCACAAAGATGAAGCCCTGCCACCTGGTGGAGAAAAACCGACCATACACCCGAAACCAAGCCAATAGACACAGACTGGGACTCCCAACCAATCAGAACGAAGAGGTGGGGCCATCCCAGCAAAGCAGACTACCAGCACCAGATTTGAAATAGTAACGGCAGTTGCTGCAGAAGACCCCTTGCATAAGCCTGATGATGGCAGATGAGATTCTGTCGAAACGTTGCCAAAGTGCTCTCAATCTTACATGGGAGAAGACCCGAATACACCAAGACTTGCATACCTGTACCCGTGAAAATCTACGATTTTAGCCAGAAGAGAATTTTTTCTTCTGGCTGGCTGCCAGAAGAAAAAAAGTCCAGAAACTGAACTAGGGCTGCATAATATCTTGGTTTACGTAGGTAGAACCTGGCTAAAGAGAAATACACATAAAACCTACGAAAAAGATATATATATTTGTTTTCTGAGGTTTTCGCGGGTGTTTGTATGTAGGTCTTTGGTTATTCGGGTTTTCTCCCGCGTAGAATTGGAAGTGTCTTGGCGATGTTTCGACGAAGTCTCAACGTCGCCAAGACACTTCCAATTCTACGCGGGAGAAAACCCGAATAACCAAAGACATATATATATATATATGCATTACTGTTCTAGCCAGGGTTTTTCCTACGTAAATCAAGATGTTTGTATAGCCATAGTTAAGTGACATCCCAAATCACTATTTTCTAGGCTTTATCAGACATTTAAGCAGCATTATGCTGTCAGCTGCAAGACTTAAGGGAGACTAAAATAGATCTATTTCTGCCTTATTTGGCTTCATCAGTTAGCCACACCCTCATTTTATGACTATTTGGCTTCATCAGTTAGCCACACCCTCATTTTATGACTCCTCCCTGTAACGGTCAAATATTTATTTTGTTCTTTTTTTTTCGTAAAAAATGAAGCCAAATAAGGCAGAAATAGATCTATTTTAGTCTCCCTTAAGTCTTGCAGCTGACAGCATAATGCTGCTTAAATGTCTGATAAAGCCTAGAAAATAGTGATTTGGGATGTCACTTAACTATGGCTATACAAACATCTTGATTTACGTAGGAAAAACCCTGGCTAGAACAGTAATGCATATATAGACCTACGAAAAAAACAACAACAAAAAAAACCCAAAATAAATATATATATATATAGTGTGTGTGTGTGTGTGTCTGTGTGTCTATATATCTCATTGAAAATCCTTAACTGGATCACTAATAAGTTATCGAAAGACATAGCAATTTGTTTTGTAAAACTGCTAAAATTTATCAGAGCAATGTGTCAATCAAATCTCTTCAAAGAATAGGATATACATTATCTATATATTCTTAAACCCTATAAATATTTATAGATTTTTAAATAAAACCATGACTCCAGCAACCTTAGTATTATTACTACCAATATATAATAAACCCACCAAACCATTTTTTTTTTCTTATAATGACCTTGTAATTCCCTGTACCGGAATGGAATCAGGGTGACTGAATGGAGCTGAGCATTTTCTGGCTGGATGCCCTTCCTGATGCCTACATGGAGTATGCAGCATATATTTTCACTAAGCACCCAGAGAGAAAAATATCTACTGCTACCTGGGATCTAACTCACAGCTTCCTAATTGTGAGGCAACAGCACCACCTCTAGGCTACCACGCCACTCATATCAATAGCAAACCAATATACACAAAAGATTTTTCATCATAAAATATCTCCTGTAAAAGGATAACTTCGTGTCAGCCCTTCAAATTATGCCATGTCACAAGACTGACATCACAGGAAATACTAAAACTTGACTATGTATTGATACAATAGCAGAATCTTGACAATGTGACAGTGTTTTTCCTCCTCTTATACCAAAGACAGTGAAGACAGAGCAACTGTAATTTTCTTTCTCCCATTTTTTTGTTTTCTAGGCTGAGCTCAATATTTTTGCTAATGATCACCACACACCTTCTACAAGGCTATTTCTTTTTTGTTCCTCTACACCTCTTCATTGTATAGCTTTTTAAAACAGTGTTTAAGGTTAGTAACATTACACGTTCTTTAATATTCTGGCTTAATAACCTAAACCCATGATGACGAACCTAGGGCACGCATGCCAGAGGTGGCACGTAGAGCCCTCTCTTTGGGCATGCACGCTGTCGGCAGCTGCTCTTCTGATTTCCAGTGCACGTATGCACTCTGGCCAGGTGATCTTCACACATGCCAGAGCCTCGGAAACCAGAAGACCAGTTGGCTGGTGCACATGCGCGTGCCGGAAAGGTTCGCCATCACTGATCTAAACATTGAAATGTAATAAAATAAATAAAAAAGGGCAAGCCCTTTTTGATAGCAAAATATGAAATGATCATAGATGTAAAAATTATGAGCTATCTAATAATAATAACTAGTATACTGTTATACTGAGGTAAATTAAAAGGAAAATGAGTATAAACAAAAAACATAAAACAAGAATAAAATAAATGACTTCCTAGGAGACTCTATTTGTTGATTTGTTTAAAAGACCTGTATGGCTGCCTATCCTAAAGCACAACTCTGGGCAGCTCACAGCAACAATAAAACCACAAACACAATAAAAACCATAATAATTGCAAAAAAAAAAAAAAAAGCCAACTGCAGGTGACTTTGGGGCAGTCACTCTTGTTCAGCCCAACCCACCTCACAGGGTGGTTGTTATGGGGAGAATAGGAGGAGGAAGGTGTGTTGGAAATGTTTGCCGCCTTGAATTATTTGACAAAATAATAAAGACAGGATGTAAATAAATAAATATAAATAAATAAAAAACAAAATGAAGACCTGATGCCTCAGTCATTCTCCTAAGATGTCCCAAGGCTCCATAGCTCCTCAGTTTCTATTTCTATCACATTCACTACCTGACCCCACTCTTCCCTTCTGTAGTTTCATTAGGCAAACAAGTGCCAACCTTAATACTAAAATAATAAAATACTAATAATACAAGAACAAGACTGGAAAAGAAGGATCCAAATAAAATGCACCTATGGGCAGCCATACAAGTCTTATAAACAAATCTATCAATAAATTCAACTACCGTAAAATAAATCACATTTTATCAGCAAGCACTTAGTAGCATCTAAAATTAAAGGAAGAAAGCTTTCTTTACAACTCAGGTGGAACAGAATTAGAGCAGACAGAATTTTTAAGTGATTCAAGTTGGCAAAATCAGAATATAATAGCCAGAGGGATCAAATGCAAATACCAACCTTCTTAAACACTATGGCTTCTTCTTCCCATACAGGATTCACAGCATTGCCTTGAGATGTCTTTGTCTTGAGAGCTTTTCTTCTCGTATCCACAGGCAGACCAAACATATCTACTTCGACATAAGTTCCAACTTTTTTGTCAGAAAGTAATTGCCCAGAAATGACCTAAAAAGGAAAGTTTGAGACATTCTATTAACACACCTTTGCTTCAATTCATTTCACATTGGCTAAAGGGCTTGTTTTCTTAATATGTAAAGCTTATAACAAGAGAAAATGGTTGGGAGAGTCTACCATAAGTCCTTCACCACAGACTGATCGCTCTGTAATTGTCTTGGAAGGAGTACCTATCCCAGGCACCTGTTGGACCCAGCTTTGTTTCAGAAGGAGCTTGGGCTCATTCTTGAAGGTCTGTTGCACAGTTCAACTGGGACCTTGAATTAGATTGGGCCTATGTGGCTCTCCTCAGTTTACAAAAATGTAGAGTGACAAAATGACAAAAGAAGCATAAAGAGTACCACTGGAGGACAACAAAGAATAACCACACATCTTAGAACCTTTATTCAAGGCTGGTTTGTGGTGATAAAACTAGCAGAAAGTGCATATTTTTCTTCCTTTATCAAGTCCAAAGATAGTCAGTTGGCAACCCTACTGAGTTGTGGAAGATTGTATCCCAATTTGGTAGGACACAGTCTGTCATTACTACAGGGCCATTGTGAGGAATATTCTAAGCATTTGTTAAGATAAAATTGCTCAGATTGGCTTGTATAGGTCTGGTTTTGTTAGCGGGGATGAGTTTGAACCTGCTAGTCCCAAGGAAGCAGACACACTCAAGGCTGTGAGTTTGACCAGCTATATATTAGATCCCCGTCCATTCTGGTTGGAGGCCTCCTGGGAGATGACATGTGATTGATGGTAAATTCATCCCGGAGAGTGGGAATGATCCTGCTGATGTTTAAGAAAGAGGTGATCCTACATCTCTTCAAATAGCCGTAGTTCAATTTTCATCGGGCCTCCAACCTTCCATTTTTAGGAAAAGTTGTTGAGAAGGTGCTTATATTGCAGTTTTAGAAGACCCTGGAGGAAGTGGATTATATGGATGGATGTCTTTCAGTCAGGCTTCAGATCTGGATATGGGAACAAAATGACATAGACATGCAAATGACCTATAGTGGGGATAATGCACCCATCTTTTCTCTCCTTGATCTTTCGGTGGTTTTCAACACCATCAATTGTGATATCCTTCTAGACCAGTTGAAAGGGGTTAGAAGATGGCAGTTTAGTGTTGCAATGAATTTTCTTCTTCTTCCAGAATTGGTTCCAGTGAATATTCATAGGAGAGGAGATAACTGATCCCTTTTTTTTGTGGTCTCCCCTCAGATAATAATGTCTCCCTACCCTTCTGTATTTCTTGACTACTGGTTCCTTTACTGCTGATGGTTGATTCTAAAAGGCAGAAGCTATTCACCATTTTGATATGTTCATTATCGATTCTAAGGATAGTTATTTTACCTTTGCCATCAGTTTGATCTTCTTTATATAATTAATTAAGCTTGTTTTCTTGTCCAAACATGTGTATCATCTCCCTTTCTTCAATTTTGGGCATAATTTCTATTTTCCTGGTTATAAATATCTGAATGTGACTTGTTCAATATGCTTATAACATATGCTGATAACAAGTACCTTGCATATATGAGATTCACACTTTTTAAAAATATTGGGAATGAGTACATGAGAACTTATTTTGGTCTTTCAGGTTCATTATGCTTATAGAATTTAGCAAATGAGCAACTGGATACCTACCTTTACAGACAAAGTGTTTGCAACTATTCCATCTACAATACTTTCCGTAAATGGATCAAAATGTTTGTCTGGTCTTCTCATGAACTCTGGTTTTAGTCTGTATCCACTTTTGCCATTATACTCATACATCCCCATATTTATTTGCATAGACAAATCTATATGAAAAAAATAATTGTGTTATGGGATACTACACAAATATATATTAATGGGACAATAGAGAAAGCCTAACAAATTCGAAGTTAAAACAGGTAGTCCTTGACTTACTATCACAATTGACCCCAACATTTCTGTTGTTAAGTGAGACTTTTGTTAAGTTAGTTTTGCCCCATTTTACAACCTTTCTTGCCACAGTTGTTAAAGTGAATCACTGCAGTTGACAAGTTAGTAACATGATTGTTAAGTGAATCTGGCTTCCCCATTGTTTTTGCTTGTCAAAAGATTGCAAAAGGGGATCATGTGACCTTGGGACACAGCAACGGATGTAAGTATGAGTCAGGTGCCAAGCATTTGAATTTTGATCATATGATCATGAGAATGCTACAAAGGTTATAAGTGTGAAAAATGGTCATAAGTCACTTTTTTTCCCAATGCCGTTGTAACTTAAATGGTCACTAAATGTTACTGTTGTAAGTCGAGGAGTACCTGTATACTGAAGTCTGTCTGTAAAAATAAGAAGCTAATTTTCCATTCAACATACAATATTTTGAGCTTACTTTCAGGACTATTCACAAGGTTTTTGTAAAAAAAACTATATCCAAGACAATGATAGATAATAGATTTTTATGTATATATAGATTGGATATTTCTGAATATGCTCAACAATAACAGCATGTAAAGTGCTGTGACGTTTGCCTAAAGTGCTCTGAATAATCATAAACCTATTTATGCTGCCCACTGAATCTGGGCAAAACAGCATGGACTAAAACCAGCTGGATGAAGAGACCTCTTAGTCTTTATCCATGGTCTGGTTACATTATATATTGAATTTAAAAAAAAAAAAAAAAACCACCATTAGCCCCTCCACAGAGCTGAAAAGGATTCTATTTAAGTTCTGGTCTAATTTTTATTTAGATGAAAAGGAAGGAGAGACAATGTAACTTGCCTCACTACATGTTTGGCAAGTTGTAACAAAGCAGAAGTGAGGTAGTCAGGTGTTAGAAACAAATATCTCTGATAATTAATAACTGCCGGCTGTGCTGCCAAACTCATTAAAACCATGTGCCCCTTTTTAATAAAGCAGCTAGTGCTTTCATTTTGATTTCACACCAACTGATCTTCTTTGAAAATACGGATTCTCAGCACTGAATGGGTAATGCAGTTCTGAACTGGGTAAATGAAAGGCTTTCCACATTATCATGTCTGAGATTCAGAAGGGAACAGAAACAAATGAACAATCAGTTGCTAATATTAATTTCCTACTGCCTATAATCACATGTTTTTCACTGCTCATATTCATAAGCTTATTATGTTTTCTCAATATATTGCTGGTATTAAAATATGTCCCTCGTTTTAATATCACAATAGAGCTAGGATCAAAAAATCCATCAAAGAGACATGGAGAAAACCAACCCATGTAACGAAATAAATGGTAATCATGATTTGCTTAAAAAGCTTCTATTAATGCAGATTAATTAATGCAAGAAGAGTCCTCCACTCCTCTGCTCGTAACAAAATACCCTCTGCCACCAGACTTGAAATTCTGGGTTTAGAAAATTTAGAACTATGCCGCCTTCGGTATAACCTAAGCATAGCTCATAAAATCATCTGCTACAATGTCCTACCTGTCAATGTCTTACCTGTACTTCAGCTTCAACCACAGCATTACACGAGCACACAATATATACAAACTTAAAGTGAACCGCTTTAAACTCGATTGTAGAAAATATGACTTCAGTAACAGAGTTGTTAATGCCTGGAATGCACTACCAGACTCTGTGGTCTCATCCCAAAACCCCCTAAACTTTAACCTAAAACTGTCTACTGTTGACCTCACCCCATTCCTAAGAGGTCTGTAAGGGGCGTGCATAAGAGGACCAGCGTGCCTACCGTCCCTGTCCTAATGTTCCCTTTAATTGTATTCATTTTATGTATTCAATTCATGCTTATACTTATATACATTATCTAATATGTACTCGACAAAATAAAATAAATAAATAAATAAAAAAGATTACTTATTCATGCCAAAGTTTTAAAGAAGCAATTGGTTTCAGAAGTAGGCATGCCACTCTTAGTACCTTTAATTTTTCACAAACTTGGTGCTTCATTATCTGCTACTCTTCCTTATCAGAAAACATACAGTAACATAGATCTTACCTACAGTTTGGAAGTTAAGAGCAACCATTTGACAGCCTGCATTCCAGAACAGCTGAGGCATGTAATTTGAGGAATCAACACGTGTCCCTTTGGGGTAAATTCGGCTCAGCTGCATTTTATTATACCTAAATTGTGAGTGGTTAAGATAAAATACAACCGGAGAAACTACTAGATTAAAAGTTTGCACAACAAATTACTTGTTAATTTTGGAAAGAAATGGTGACGCCAGATTCAGCTCTGGCTTTTTCTTATCTATTGCTATTATCAACTTGATAGGTAAGTAGTTGTATCTGGCCTTAAAACAATAATAAATTTGATCTGATAGTAGGGATGGAACTGATTCTGAGAACCTTAATAAAACAGGTTGATTTACAAAATGAGTATGTTTGCTAGGAATTATTGTGGAAAAGAGTAAAAACAAACAAATTCATGGCTTAGGGCCAGGGTATTTGCGAGACCGCCTGCTGCTACCGATAACCTCCCACCGGCCAATACGCTCTCACAGAGAGGGCCTCCTCGGGGTGCCGTCGGTCAGGCAATGTCGGCTGGCGGCCCCCAGGGGGCGAGCCTTCTCTGTGGGGGCACCCACCCTGTGGAATGAGCTGCCTCCTGGAATACGATTGATCCCGGACCTCCGGACCTTCCGTAAAGCCCTGAAGATGTTTTTATTTCATCAAGCCGGCCTAGCCTAAATGGTTTTTTTTAATTGGGATTTTAAATTTTATGGATTTGGGGTTTTAAATTTGGGTAGCCAATGATTTAATTCTTTTAATTATCTTAACTTTTGCATTTGTATGTTTTTTAATTTTGGCTGTTCACCGCCCTGAGTCCCTTCTGGGAGAAGGGCGGTATACAAATTAAATTAATAATAATAATAATAATAAAATTCAAACTTCTTTGTTGTCCAAGGCCAGTCTATGGATAGCTGAGATAAGCAGCACTCACAGTGTACTCATCCACGCCATCATGACATAGTGAGCCTTGTCACTCTGAAGCAAGTAGATTAACGGACACTTCTATAAAGAGGTGCCATCATACATGGCAGTAGAAGAGACTTAAAAATGGCTGCCATCATCATGTAATAATATTGGCTTCACAGTCCCACAAAGTACTGATTTATAGAATCAAAAGAGCCTCTATGCATTTTGCTTTGTATCTATGACAAGTATTTGTGTCAAGCATTTAATGTTTTGGTGCAAATGAGAAATTTTGATTCTTTTTTATATAAAATATAACAGCAAGAGAGAAAAAGAGTGGTAGAATCCAAGGACTGATCTTATTTTTTGGACAGATCCTGAAAATAAATCTACAAAACTCAAGATTAATAAATAGATTAAAACATTCCAAAAAACCCTTATATATTTTAGAACAGAATTATTGCTCACTTGACACAAAATATGATAAATGGGGGCAAGAGGAAGACTATAATGTCACTATTGGAAACATGAAAAGCTTCCTCATATTAATGGAGTCTTAAATCTGAAAATGTCAAGTTTGATTGGCAGCCACTCTTCAGTAGTAATTATGTTTCTTATCACCAGTTACTGTAGTTGTCTTGATTTTAATTGAAAATGTCATAGAGCAGCAATATGTCATCTGTTCTATGCTAAAATTTGTCCACGTAGAATCCACTCTGAGCAACTATAGATTTATCCAGATATAATTGATAAGTACTTAACTAGGAATGTAAACCCCCTTCATTTCTAAGTTTTAATTAAAAAGGATGAATACTTTTGTAGGGGAAAAAACCTCTGATGTATCTATCAACATCACTTTGCTATCCTAATACTTATATATAGTGGTGTTGGGTGCATGTTTCTTCAACCTAAATTAATTTTCAGTAATGGTTCTCAGCAGCCTCTATTCCTCAGATTGAAGGTTTTCTAAGATATTTTTCTCAATTTCAAAGATACTCCACAAACTCGACAGGAGATTTTGTGAGCTGTTCAAGTGCTTTGGTTTCCACAAAGGAAGACATTTCAAAACTCTTGTTCCGTTCTGTAATTTAAAAAGAAAAAAATATCACAGTTTTTAAAATTAAGATTATGCTTTATGTTGCTCAACATAAATCCATCCATCCAGCATCGCATCAAAGCTTTATCTTGCTCATGATTCAGTTCCCAAAGAGGTGAACTAAAAACCCAGGAATTCCTGTAATTGGGGGAAAAACATGTAATAGTTTATATTTTGGCAGCAGGGGTCCATACACTTCAGATAGTGAAGACAATAGACAAATCTGTTTGTAGTTTTCAGTACACGTTTTTATTTATCTTCCCATCCTTTTACATTGGATATGTCTGGTTTTTAATAATATGACTGAGGCAAAACTTGCAGGCAGCTATCATCTAGATCTGCAGTACTCGAACCATGTTCCCTGGAGGTCCAGGCTTTCACAGACTCATCCAGCGGTTCAACATGACTATCTAAGAGCTACAGCGGTCTTTATTCCTTTGTTTTATTTCAAAAAAGAATTGTCTGTGATAAGGTATTACATAAATATTATTTGCTACTGCACTGCACTGATTTTTTCACATTGAGAATGGTCCCTCAGGTATCTCAAGTCTGAAGACCACTGACTAGACCAGGGGTCCTCAAACATTTTAAACAGGGGGCCATTTCACGGTCCCTCAGTCTGTTGGGAGGGATGGACCAGCTAGGTGGGTGTGGCTAGGTGATCATGTGACTGGGTGGGTGTGGCCAATTTAGCAGTCCATTAAACAATGCACACAAATTAAACTTGGTTATGCTCCTGGGATTGGAAAACAGGTTAGTGAAGGGATGTGGCTGCCTTGTGTGTGTATGTGTGTCTCCCTCTCCCTTTCTCTCGGCCACAGAGACTCCCCTCTCTCTCTCTCAGCCTCCAGTACTACTCTGCTGCTCCAAAACAGGCCCATTTTTGGCCACTCGAGGGCTCCGCGCATCCCATTTTTGGCCTCCTTGACCTCAGTACCACTCTGCCACCCAAAAATGGGCCCATTTTTGGCCTCCCGAGGCCTCTGCACATTCCATTTTTGGCCTCCTTGGCCTCCAGAAGGTGGGTGGGGGCTGGTGGGTAGGTGGGGTGATGTGGCAGGGTAACCTCATGGTCCCTCATGGGCTGGATAATGGCTTTGGTAGGCTGTAAGTGGTCTGTGGGCTGTAGTTTGAGGACCCCTGGACTAGACCAATGGTTTGCTTATTTTCAAACCATCTGTATACTGTTTACATAACAGGAAAATTGATGTCATACTAGTTACACCATGCTGCAAATGATGCCTATGAAAGTTTAATCACTGGACATTTGGAAAGTAAAATAGGCTGTAGAAAATATTGCTATCAACTGAACTGCAAGAGTTGATAAAACAAAACCTAGTAGTACTGATTAAAAACTAATAAAATGATCCATTTGACACATTTTACTTTGTAAGAAATGGTACAAAAAACACAGTAATGATCAAAGGACTAGAACAGATTTATACTTATTACAGCCCCCTCCTCCCCAAAAGTGCTAATGAATACTAAAAATAGTGAACAATGGCATTTATGTCAAATAATAGAGAATATCAAAACTTTGTAATCGGGGTGAAATGTAAAATTTGTTACTACCGGTTCTGTGGGCGTGGCTCGGTGGGGGGTGGGTAATGTGACTGGGTGGACGTGACCAACTTTAAAAAAAAAAACTTTTCAAAGCATTTTTTCTAATGCTTTGAAAAGCCTCTGCTGATCAGGCAACTCAGCTGGGATCGTCAGAGACTTTTCAAAGCATTTTTTTACCACCTCTTCGGCCAAGAGGTTGCAGAAAAAAATGCTTTGAAAAGCCTCTGATGATCCCAGCTGAGCCGCGCGATCATCAGAGGCTTTTTTTTTTTACTTTTAAAAGCATTTTTTCGTCAGAAGAGGTTGTAGAAAAAATGCTTTTAAAAGTAAAAAAAAAAGCCTCTGATGATTGTGCGGCTCAGCTGGGCTTTGGGGGGGGGGAGACGCAGGGATTTTTGCTACCGGTTCTCCGAACCACCCGCCGCCATCGCTACCGGATCAGGCGATCTGGTCCGAACCTGGAGCATTTCACCCGTTTCTAATCCAGAATTGAATAATATTTGGAATAATTTCATGTATGAGAATTGACAGATGTATATTTTGTGGGAATATATATTTGTTTTATCATTAAAGAGCGCAGACCTGGTGAATTTTACAAATCTCAGATTCACGTACACCCTAGTCACTTCTTATCTTGACTACTGCAGCATACTGTACATAGGGCTGCCTTTGAAAAGTATCCGGAAGTGCCAATTAGATAAAAATGCAGTAGCCCACTTGGTGTTGTACAGAACCAGATGTGCATGTGTCATCTCTCCTGCAGGAACTGCATTGGCTGCCAATTTCCTTCTGGGTACAATTTCAGGTACTGGTTGTTACCTTTAAAGCCTACATGACTCAGGACCAAGTTGCCTAAAGGATGATCTCTTCCTGGTCACATCCACCTGATCCACTGGAGTAAGGAGGCAGGGAATGTTGCCAGTCCATTCTCCTAAGGAGGTATATCTGGCGGGACCCAGAAGATGGGCCTTCTCCATGGTGGCTCCAACCCTTTGAAACATCATCCCCACAAGGATTAGACTAGCTCCCATTCTGATATTCTCTTGCAAGGCCTGAAGACCAAGTTTTGCCAATGGAGATGGAGAACCCAAAGTGGGTTGAAGCCCATCAAATGGTTTGTTTGTTTGTTGTCATGGGGGGGGGTGTTATTGTTTTTACTGTTTTTCAGATTTTGATTTTTTGTAAGTCGCCCAGAGTCACTGAGAGTGAGTAGACGGCCAATAAATAAATAAATAAAACAAAAGATAAAGGTAATATGAGGCAGACTGTCATACTGATTAAAACTACAGAGTGCCATTTGAGACAAAAGTGTTAAGGGCACAGTAATGGAAAAAAATTGGGGGTGGGGGAGAAGCTTGCCTTTACTCTTTTCTTTGCAATTGACACACTTTCATTTTGGGATTACAATATTCTAATAGCAACCACTAGGAAAATAGTAAAAAAAAAAAAAAAAGTAGAGGGGAGGAAAGGGTCACTAGAACAACCTGCAGAGAGAGGAATTACACCAGATTTACTTCTAAAAATGTTCAAAGAATTCAGCAATAAGTTAGCTAACTCACTTGATATTAAATTGATGGCTTTTGAAAAAAGAATGGGTCAAAGAATGTAAAGATGAAAGAGGAGAGAAAGGTAGAAGTTAAAAAGGTGGAAAGCTATGTAAAACAAAGTGTCAGGAGATGTAAAACAAACTAATGATAAAGTGGAAATTCTAGAGAATAAGAAGTTGTAAACAATAATCTCTTTCCAAGAGAACTAGATAATTTGGCTTTAATAGAATTAAGAGAGAAGGAATTTTCTTTGAGATTTAGAGCAATCCCAGGGGATTCTGATGAAGATATTAGAGAAAAGGTAATTACAGCTTTAGGGAAGCCCCCTTATGAACTTTTTATGTAAAATAGAACAAAATGAATTTATGATTTTGATGATTAGACAGGACAGATTATAGAAAGAAGAGAATCGTGTTGTAACCTTAGAATCAATTTATAATCGTACTTATAACTGCTGTAAAGAAGATTGGAAGCCACTTTGTATTTTTTGGGGTATTTCTTTTCCTTTTTTCTTTTCCTTTTTTCCATTTCTTGCCCTTTTAGCTTTTTCTGATTTCTTTATTTTTCTTTTCTTCTACTTATGTTATATTTATTTATTAAGAAAATGTATATGGCCACCCAACTCACTCTCAGTGACTCCAGGCAACTTATAAGGATAAAACCCCAGTAAAAAACCAGTGTTACTTTTATTCATTTTTATCTTTCTTTTTAAAAGAAAAAGAATTTAAAAAGAAGTAAATTTGCTAGTAAAAAATTATAGATGATAGAGATAAAGAATTGGCATAAGCACTTATACCAGCCTTCTTCAATTTTCTGGTTTTCATATATAAATGTGTCATAATTCCCCAAATTCCCATCCAGTATGACATACCCACATGAAACTTTTACATACATGCGTTTATTCAATGATCTTCCAAAGCAAATAATAACATGTGTCCAGAGTCTTAATAGTGTGATTCATTATTCCCATCCATCACCAATAATAAATTCAGTCAAGTGTAAACATATTTTGAGAAAGCAAATAGAACATAGTGCAAATATCACAGGCTGCCTAACAGAAAGAGTACTGGAAGCCATAATTCCTATCAGCAGTGCGCACTGCAATTCAGTGGATGCAGACTTCCTGAAAAAGTAACAGCAGAAGACACAATTCTCTGCTTTATCAAATGAAGTGAAACAGGACATGGTCTCAAATGGTGTTCTGCTCCAAGTAAGAAAATGTAATAATGTGTGTTCCCAGCAAGATGGTTTTAGCAAGAACCAGCTGGAAATCTTAAGTATGGACCATTAATTTCTAGTGAGTGATTTAAAAATAAGAAAAACAATTTAATGTGTGCATTCTTGTCCTGTGTTGTGCCTATAATCAAAAACATTTTGCAGAAAATAAAAGCACCCTAAATCAAACCAAAACTAAAACATTTAATACTTCCTTCCTGGCATTGTGGCATAACACGACACTACCACAGTACTACTTTTTAAAAATACATGGAACATAAACCCAACTTGCATGTCTTATGACTCTTTAAACTGAGAGGAAGAGGGTTTCATCTCCTATTTACAATGTTCCAGTGGTGGGTTGCTCCCGGTTCTGTCCGGTTCTTTAGAACCGGTAGTAAAAGTGGTGGGAGGCTCCGCCCACTCACCCGGACATTATAATTGACAATCTGGGCATGTGCAGAAGCGAGCGCGTGCGAGTGAACCGGTTGTGAACTGATAGTAAAGGTAAGTAGAACCCACCTCTGCACTGTTCAGCTTGTTTGTTTGTAAGTGAAAGCATTCCTTAAGAAGTTACCAGAAGATTTCATAGCTGTCTTGTAAAAAAAACTGAAACCTTCACTCTTCACAGAGGAACTGCCAAAACATCTCCATGTAACTTGAAAACTAAGCTGCTATTAACCAATAGTTGGCACTATATAACTTAATCAGTTTACTACTGTGTCTGGAAATGGGAAAAAAGATTAATGATACAAGCTACACCCAACCAACACTAAATGGTAAGAAATGAATAATCCCAATACTTACTGTTAGATGTCTCAAATGACTCAAACTTTACAGGCTGTATATAATTGACTAAGTTTGACATTTCTTCGGTAGCCATGGCCTCACTTCCAGCTGTTCCCTAGAGCAGAGTTAAACTAAAATTAATACCAGAATGCTTTTCAATGAGAAGGTTGAATGAGCTTCTAGAGGAATGAACAGTTCTGCTCATCTTTTTTAAATGCTTTCATACCTCAAAGGCAGAGAAACACATTTAAATCCTAAAACTTGAAATAAATACATCATCTAAAATATGATGTAGAAGTACACATAAGCCAACCATTGGCTCATGGTGGCGCAGTGGTTAGAATGCAGTACTGCAGGCTACCAGCTGCCACAGTTTGGCAGTTTAAATCTCACCAGACTCATCCTTCCATCCTTCCGGAGGTCGGTAAAATGAGGACCCAGATGTTGCAGGACAATATGCTGACTCTGTAAACTACTTAGAGAGGCTGTAAAGCACTGTGAAGCGGTATATAAATCTAAGTGCTATTGCTATTTTACTTATTCAGCTTTGTGGAGTTAATTCAGTTCCCTAAGCCAGGGATCCTCAGCCTGTGGGCCACAGTCTTTTCATAACCGGGCCGTGTAAATGGCCGGCTTGGGTGCACACATGTGCACACACACAGCCCCACTCATGTGAGTATAGTGGGGGCTTGCGGCCCCACTCGCATGAGTGTCATGAGAGCTCGCAACCCCACTCGCACGAGCAACGGGTGTTCACAGGTGCGCACGCATCTCCCACAAAACAATCCCCTCTTTCCCCATCCCCACACCCCGCTGTGGGCCACTAACCCAGAAAGGATGGAGAACTCTGCCCTAAGCAATATAACAGAGCATATATGGAGGACCATCCCTACATATGTCAACATCTGCTCTCACTAAGGACTGAGTGTGCTATGTGAAAAATAAAAAGCCTATAGAAGTTATTTACAAATGGTTGCTGATCATACTAAATTAGACAGGGAGACATGGAATAAAGAATTGGGATGTCTGATTCATGAATATCAACAGGAAGCCTTTTTGGCACCCATCTTTTCCATTACTCTAGATTTAAACAAGTATTCATAAAAGTATGTGTATATTGGACTTATACAGTATGCCTATTTTAAAGAGGAAATGAACAGCTTTAACTGACTATTGAGAAAGTGGTCCATATGATCTGATTGTTATAGACAGAAATTATTTCATATTTGAGTCTTGGAAGACTAAATTTTCTATTTCTTAAAGACATATGTTCGGAGTTTGGAAATTAATGGATGGACGATAGCAATGGATCCTGCATATTGTTATGTTAAAGGTAAAGGAGTTCCTGAAGATTTTACCTCACTAGTTGTCAGCTATAGGGCATAGTACTCATTTCTGTTTCAAGGATATTAAGCAAGCTCTGACCAAAGACATTTCCATGGTCATATGGCCAGCATTACATCACAGAGCAATGTTACCTTTCCACTGTAGTGGTAACTATCTACTTGCATTTTCATGCTTTCAAATTGCTTGGTTGGCAGAAGCTTGGGTGAGGATGGGAGCTCACCCCATCATGTGGTGCTCAGGCCTCGAACCTGGGCTGCTGGCTTTCCAGCTCACGAGCCCAGCACCTTAACCTTAACGCTGAGCCACCGCACCATCCATTATAGTAATTTCTTTATTATGGTCACTAATAAATTACTGTAAGGCCAGAAGGAGATTCATTTACCAACAGCTATAAAATGGTCTGAAGGACCTCATCTCGCTTTGTACTTTTGAACAAGCATGTGTCCAACAACATTTCAGTTACAATTTTACCTTTCTTGTTTATTAATAAGTGAACTACCACATATAAATATTGTAATTCTATAACATTAGGGTTGTGCATATATCAGGGTAATTTCTCTCTCTTTCTCTCCCTCTATTTTTGTTTCTCTCAAAAGACAGCGATCAAGACAAAGAGTAAATTAATGGGTATTTTATTGGAGTCAGACTTTTTCTACATATGAATAAGGCACAAGAGAATGAGGTGTGGAGATGCCAGAAAGCAGAGGGCTAAATATGCCTCAAATAATTTCACCTAAAACTGGAAATCTCTTCCATACGTTTTGGACCAGTAGTAAAAAAATATGCCATATGTTTTACGGCTGGGTTTTGGTTCTTAGTATCCACAAGATGGCAGTAGAATACTGACTCATGCGGATAATTATGTAGACATATTTCCAAGTCATACCAGGACAATTTATACTTCAAAATTATTCATTCCTTACTTCATCCATTGATGATTTTTTGCAGTCATCATCATAGTCATCATCATCGTCACTCTCTATCTCTGCTTCACCTGCAATATTTTAATTGGCAAGGAAAAATCTTAATGGGAACATCAACCAATATTCACACATATTTTATAAACACACCTTTGCTTCAAAGCAAATGCATTATAACAAGACCTACTGCACAGATGTTTTCCTCCCAAATTATTTAAGAGGCAAACAACCAAAACAGTGCCTTCTATGACTAAAGCAAGCAAGCAAGCAAGCAAGCAAGCAAGCAAGCAAGCAAGCAAGCAAGCAAACAAACAAACAAACAAACAAAAAACAACAACAATCCCAGCTTCATGCCCCTACTTGCACATTTTTGTTTTTTAATATTATGGAGATCATTAGCTAAGGTTTTATTTTCCATTGATGATTGAAATGCTTCTTCATTTCTGTCTGAGATGTAAATGCAAAGACTGTTTCCATTATTCATAGCTTTACCAGATTCATGCACAAACACATACACATATATACAATATATACAGACACAGTATTATCCAACACACCCTAAAATTGACTTCAGCCTCTGCTTGTTCACAGAGATGTCTTCAATCAGCCATGACATATAGTGGAAGTTGGTCTAATAGTAAATCTCTTAGCGACACTATTAGCCTTTTTTTAAGGTGCTAGTCAGGGCCCTTATAATATGGCACAAGACCAGGCTATAACAGCTACACCTTGCCACAGTTAATGTCTCAGGAAGGCCTGCTAAGGGTCCCTTTTTCTGTTTGAGGTTTCTGGGCCTTGGGTTTATGATATGACCTCTTCAATGCTTTTATTTTTAATGCTGGTCTGTGACTATAATAAAAATAGATTGATTGAACTCTTGGTGGCAGTTTCTATATTTTCAAAATATAAAAGTCAAATGGCATCCTCCCCATTTGTATTCAGAAATATTTTATTTACTGTATTTACTTATTCATTCACTCATTTGGCTGTTCAGCCGTTCATTCAATTTCAATAGCTATCCAACCTCAATCCTATTGACTGTGGTTGGCAAAGAACATCACAATAATTAAAACCATAAAAACTTACAATGGAAATGGATAATCATAAAAAGTTAATGGAAATATTTCTTCTTCAACAAGCTTTCAGCTCTAGCTGACTGGCTCGTGTACATTTCGCCTATATTTTTTAACTGGCTGTTTATTTTACTTTTGTATTATTTCTTGACTGTTTCATTTTGTGGAACAGTATTCAGAATCGTAATATTAGGGCAGCTAACAAATATGGCATATACACAAACAATATTTTCAAAATAGTCAACAATTAGTAATGATAAAACAACAATACACCCACACCCACATACCCACTAAAATGCAGAAAGAGGAAAAGTCAAGAGTGATATGGAAGTGAAAATACTGTGCTCATTCATTTTTGGAATTCAGACATTATGGAGTGGGGGTGCATGCTCTAGCTCAGGGGTGTCAAACTCGATTTCATTGAGGGCCACATCAAGGATGTGTTTGACCTCAAGGGGCCAGGGGGGGCATGGCCAGCTTGACGTCACTCATGTCGGGGGGTGCCTGTGGTGGTCCAAGCACTCTGCCAGCGAACACGGGCTCCCGAGCTCCGTTTTCGGCTGCGACGGCCTCCTGCAACCCTCTGCCGGCAAAAACGGAGCTCGAGAGGGCTGCCCACGGACCTCTCAAGCTCCATTTTCACTGACAGAGGCACTGTGGGCCAGTCCTTCACTGTTTTCAGGGTGGCCCCATGGGTCAGATCTAAGCACCCTGTGGGCTGGATCTGCCCCCAGGCCTTGAGTTTGGCACCCCTGCTCTAGCTGGTAGATCCAAGGTCTGCCCATCACTGATATTCCTTTCTCTGTCCCTCTCTCCCTTTACAAATTGAGAGTCATGGAAACATGTTGGTGTGGAATCAATTATGAAAGCCATAAAAATTCTATAATTGACTTCAAAGTCTGGGAGGGAGTGGAAAGAATTTGTGCAGTTCAAGGCCAAAACTTTCTGAACTAAAACTGTATAGTTCTTCCCAATTCTCCTTCAGATAGACACAACAGATTTATATCAAACAGTGCCTAAATTTCAGAAGAAATAATAAATACCACCCAACATAAACTTGCTTCCCCGATCAATGTTATGAAAAGCTCTTGTTTTATTTAGCAAATTCCTTGAGGTACATGACTGATGAACAGGTCTTAATTATGTGCGAGTGCTTGAATAGTAGTAGGCTTACTATTAAACAGCCTGGTTGTTACTACACTTTACTTCCTCTTTTATTTGAAAGATAGGGTGGAGTGGGAGTAGGAGTAGGGGTGGACAGCAGTGGTGGGATTCAAATTTTTTTACTACCGGTTCTGTGGGGGTGGTTTGGTGGGCATGGCATGGCTTGGTGGGCGTGGCAGGGGAAGGTTACTGCAAAATCCCCATTCACTCCGATCAGTTGGGACTGGGGAGGCAGAGAATAGATGGAGGCTGAGCCAGTCAGAGGTGGTATTTACCGGTTCTCTGAACTACTCAAAATTTCCGCTACCAGTTCTCCAGAACTGGTCAGAACCTGTTGAATACCACCTCTGGTGGACAGGGCTGTTAATTTAAGAGTATCTTCACAAACTATCATCTGGACTTGGAGATTAAGGCTATGTCCAGATGTCATCCCTTTATCCTGATCACCACTTTATCTATTCAATTAGTACAATAATTGAATAGGAATATGCAAAGTGCTTTTACTTTGAAACAGGTTTGGTCTCCTCAGTCTATTATTGTGGTGAACCCACATTTGACATTCAAAGCATTTTTTTTAGTCTTATGCTTAATACCTTTCCCCAAGCAGCTGGGATAAAATCATTTCTGACTTTGCAACTGTGCATTCCTACAGAAACACTTCATTTCAAATCAGGTGAAATGATAAAGGGATAGAAGGAAAAGCTTAGCTTAAGTTCCTTATAACAAAAGGACAACTGCATTCCTAAACTGATTATTGATATAATGCTGCTGAATGGGTGCTATGACATCTGCAACTATACACCTTCCAAAGAATCTGTTTCTCAGCAGAGATAAAGTGGTGACCAGGATAAAGAGATGACATCAAATATCTGTGATCACATCTTTCGTTTATTTTTAAAATTCACACATCTTACATTCTAAGTATAGTAGTTCTGTTCAATGGGGAGGGAGTAAAATAAAAACCAAAATGAACATATTTCTTTGTCTGATGAAATGAGAATGCCGTGAAGCAAGAAAGAAACCAAATTAATGGTCTAAAATGTTCCAAAATAATTTGATAGTGAAGCAAAAGGAAATAAATGGTATTTATTTTTCTGAGCAACTGAGGTGACATGTCTCTTGGCATAGAAGACTTCATAAACCGAAACAGGCACTGTTGTTCTACTATAAGCGGGCAGCTCCTAGAGTTGATATTAAAAACTGGTATTTTTTTAAAAAACAAGCTTCTGAATGGATGCTAACAATTGAGAACTTGAGAGCAATACTGATATGTATGGCATAAAAAGAAGGATGCTGCTGTCATGGAAACAGACTGCAGGGAGTCAGACACATCAGCGTAAGGCTGGCAGGAATCCTGAAACTTGTATTGTACCTTCCCTGGACTACGCTCAGCCTAAACTGTGGGCAATAGCTACAGTTGGCACTGCCAATGTTCCACCTGGTATCTAGGGCTCTGACTTCTACTTCCTCCTGAAAAGCAAATTTGCTAGACCACTCAAACATTAAGACTATTCAAACTATGTCTAGTTTGTAAACAGAATTGTTTTCTAGATATAATATTAAAACACAAAGTAGGTTCACGATATCTCTTTCAAGTTTTTAAACGCAATGACAGCAAAGCGGGGGCCTAGGAGCTTCCCGCCCTCTCTGCATTGGGATGAGCACTTCCCTAAGAGGATTTTAGATTAAGTAGCAGGGCACTTGCTTTGCCTACAGAAAGTCCTTAATTCAATCCTGGGAATCTCTACGAGGCTGCTTGTCGGTATTTACGATATTAAGCAGATGATCGATGGCTGGGTTTTAGAACAAGAAGCAACCCATTATTTTTACCTGCTCCGGGGGAAGAAGGTTCAAAGCTACTCGATGCATCACTGCACGCATTTGAAACTTGTTCTGAAAGCTTCTTCTTTGCGCTCCCATCCGCAGACTTATGGGACTTCTTTTTGTTCTTTACCAGGATTTTGTACATCAGGTCTGCTGGGCTAGGAAGTGGGATTCCACGTTCGAGCTGATCGGAAAGAGATAAGGGTAGCGAAGAAACCTCTTTGAGCAGTATTTACTTTTAATTTCCCTGTCTTTTAACAGAAAAAAAATATTTAAACATAGCCTATCCTCATATACTTCTATTAAAACTATTTAAGATTATTTCCCTCTGTTAATGGCTGCCTTAGTATGCTCCCATAGACAGGTCCTAATCTCAATAATAGTTTGCTGCCTGCTACATTTTTATTCTACTGCAACCATACTATACATTTGTTCTACACACATACAATAATACTGTAGGCCTTCCACACCATTAGCAGTGATACTTTTCCATCTTTAATTCTGTTAGAAAGTACTGTATTTGAACCTCTTAATGGCGGCAGATATTCACGGAATCTTTGTATAGGATGCCATTATTATCACTCTAGTTCAACAAACGACCTTAACCTTAAAAATGTAATATCAACATACAAAATGTGTGCTGTGCTATATGGATTCCTCTATAAAATATGAGTCGCATAGTCATGATGATTCCAAAGAAAAAGCTTTAGCTTTTTAATTTCCTTTTCTTGGTGTCTGTAAAAGACATCTTATAAGCATGTGGTACTGCTTTTACCCACCTCTATGCTATTTATCTCCTGGGACAAAAAACAATTTAACCTGTTTTTCCTGTCTGTGGTCACTTTATGTTTCTAATGAATTTTTTTTTCATGTCTTCAGGTTGTGTTCTGTATCATAAGCAAAAGAAAATCCCTGCTAATGTATCTTGCTAATGTAGGATAATGCACGTACATTAGTACAAAATAGGATTTTTGAATTACATAGTAGAATTTCCTGATATCAGATAATTTTAAAGATGGAGTAAACAGGTGCATAGAAGATAGGGCTACCTAGAGCTTACTAGTCCTGTTGGCTGTTTGTTAGTTTCATATCACAGGCAACATACCACGGATATCAGCTATGGAATAAGCGGGGAGGAAGTCTATTCCCTCTCTATCAATAAATGTTATCTCTGTGAAGGGAAATGGTTGATCACTTTGTGTAAACAGAATGCAAGGTTGGATGACTGTTAGCCTGATCTAGCAGGGTCATTCTTAATATTATCAGCTATCTCATCATTACTATACTATGAATATTTGAGCAGCAAGAATAAGACTGGATTCCATAAATCTTAAATGACTACACAGCACAAGATCCCTTGTATGCGTGAGATATCGCTAACAATTCACTTGTCAATGGGACAAAATGATTGTTTAGCAAAGGGAGATCTGGAGGAACCCACATCACCAGGACGTACTAGGTATGTATATTTTTTTAAAACTATTAGTATCCTACTAAATACCACTTGCTGTTGTTATACCTCTCTCGCTTTATGTGTTTGATTCCACCTGGGACACAAAACTATTCAACCACTGAAAAACAATTTAAATTACATTGAAGCATTTTTGCTGGACCAGTTTACAAAGGAGATTATAGTCTTTTTAGGCTTTCACATATAGACTTGGTATGGATAGGATAAGGTTAAGAGACTGCTTAGGAATAAATTCAAATCCTCAAAAAAAAAATCCTCCTTATAGGTTTGATACAATTCTTGTGCTGCTCAACCCAAATAAATAATATTTTGGGAAATGAACTCTACTTTACAGCAAAGTAAAACAATTAAAAAAGATTCCATTTATAAGTCCCTGTTACACTTTTTTTCTTGTGAAAGCATACATTATACAAGAGGGATATGTGCTTCAAATATATTTCGAAGATATATGCCCTTCAACTCTCAATTACCCAAGAATAGAATAGAATAGAATAGAATAGAATAGAATAGAATAGAATAGAATAGAATAGAATAGAATAGAATAGAACAGAACAGAACAGAACAGAACAGAACAGAACAGAACAGTATATAACTTTATTACGGTCATCGACCAGCAATTACCCAAAAATAAATAAATAAAACAAACCAGACATTCCCCATAAATAAAGAAATTCATTAAGTTAGAAGATAGGAAGGAACCACAGAAACTTAAACTTCTACATCAAATATTACTTGATGTAGTCAAAGAGTCAACAAAGCTAAATAAATAAAAAGGTACTTACTGGGTATTTTTCTAGTGGTTCCATCAGCAAACCATCTCCAAATATTAACCTGCAATATTCTGCCATTTTTGCCTGCTGTTTAGGGCTAAAAGTGGAAGAAATTGTGAAATTAAATAAGGCTTTTTTTATAATGCTAGAAATGGAGGATATAATACCCTCTAACTAGATGAAGAGGTGTAATTTTCCGATCCTATCATCTTAAATTGTACTCGGTGATCTAAAGTCATTACACTATTAATTTGACTTCAATAACAGCTTTCTTGCCACATTTTTACATTAATCAGCACAATAAAGGTACTCATTTATAGTTTGTCATTAATAGTGATAAAAGGAAAAAAATGAACTTTCCTCATATACATACAAGAAACGACGTGTTTAAGAGATTACAGAAAATTATTTTCACATCTAGGTACTCGTAAAAATATTTATATTGTTCTACAATAGAAGAGAATATCTGTAACTTGGGTTTGAACTGCTGAGTCCTTTGAGCTCTCTAAGCTTGGTTGTTTGCTTGTAGACATTTCATTACCCAGCTAAGTAACATTGTCAGTGCAAGTGAGTATGCAGTTTGTTCTATGCTTTCTCCTTTAACGCCAAACTCATTCACACATTAAGAGCCATTTCCTTTTGCTGTAGATGTGAGCCATGTCCTTCCTTTCCTTTCCTTTCCTTTCCTTTCCTTTCCTTTCCTTTCCTTTCCTTTCCTTTCCTTTCCTTTCCTTTCCTTTCCTTTCCTTTCCCCCTCCCCCCTCCCTTAAATTCCTGTCAGTTTCCCCATTTATTTTCCCTGTAGGAAGCTTGCAGGGAGAAAGTCAGCAGGAAGTTAAGTAGCTGCTGCCAGATGTGGGGGAGAACAAGTGTGTGTGTGGGGGGGGGGGGGTCAGGGATAGTAAATGAGTGAGAGGTATTGCATGGGTTGGGAAGGTTGTGCACCAAAGATACCATGTGAGCAGAGAGAGCACAAAGGTGGGTGGTATAGATTGAGAAGGCTTCCTTTTCCCTTCCTTTACTTTCCTTTCTCTTCCTTTCTCAACAGGCAGGAAAATGGCTGCTGCTGTACTGGGAAGGAAGAGAGGGATTGTGAAAGTGTCTGGGAAATTGTCACAGAGCTTTAGAAATGAAGATCATGTGGCTGCAGTGGCTGTGCAGTCTGCAGTGACTTGATGTTGCTGTGCAGTGACTGCACAGCAATAACCAGCAGCACTAAAACAAGCACATTTCTCTTAAAATTCATTCCCTCAGAAATCATAGGTTCTGGATTTTGGGCATATTCTGTAAGTTAGTTCATATGAGGCACTGTGGTTCGAAACTTGCTGCCCGATCATGCATCATTTTACTCAGTTAAGGGTCATAGTTTTAATAATATATAGATCATAGATACCCCAAAAGCTCTGAAAAAAATAATAACTTAGTTTGACTGGAGTATGCTGCAAGTGCTCCCTTCGCAAGTAAATGCCTGGGAGGACAAGAAATGTTCATGCAAAAGAGCTACATTACAATTTAACACATTTTTTTTTTTTACCGGTAGCAAAAATCTACAACAATAAAATATTATTGATGCATCTTATCTATTGCAACCTGCTGGAAGATGGCATTGTATTCAATTGCCAGCACTGGAAAACCAGATTTTCCTTTCCCCTTTGGCATAATGGATCCCCCCATCTCAGGGGTGAAATCCAGCAGGTTCTGACAGGTTCTGGAGAACTTGTAGCGGAAATTTTGAGCAGTTCGGAGAACCGGTAACGGAAATTTTGAGTAGTTCGGAAAACTGGCAAATACCACCTCTGGCTGGCCCCAGAGTGGGGTGGGAATGGGGATTTTGCAATATTCTTCCCCTGGAGTGGGGTGGGAATGGAGATTTTGCAGTATCCTTCCCCTGCCACGCCCACCAAGCCATGCCCACCAAACCACGCCCACAGAACTGGTAGTAAAAAAAAATTGGATTTCACCACTGCCCCATTACCAATATATTAAGTCATTTAATAGTGCACTTTATATGCCACTCAGTTCCAAAATGATTCTAAGTATCTTACAAATAGTGCAAGGTAGAGAGAATTAAATGGGGGAAATGCAGGGAAATTGTGTTAGCAGCAACCTACTGTAGGGAGGGACTCCTAAAGTCGTTTTTAGACCAGGGGAGAAAGTAAAAGAAACTTCTGCTTCATAAGTAGAAAGCATCCATATAGGAAATTGGACATTATTTATACAAAAATCTTAAATTACTTACGAATCCACATGATTCTCAAAAGAGAGGAGTATAGGGAAAGGAGATGTCTTAAATGCACATTCAGCAATAGCTTCTATAACTTCCTAGAAAGAAAGAAAAAACAAAGAACACATTTTCCCTTAAGAAAAGAAATGATTTAACACGCAAACATAAAGTGGTTTTGACAATTCCACTGACCCACGCTCAGGATTTTATAATTCTTAAAAGAACAAGGCAGTTCCAGCACCATTAAGTTTGTCTCCGTTGTGACTGGCCTTCTAATCTTGTAAACCAAGTAAAATGCTGCTGGCATGTGGGAGAATAAACAGTAGTTTGTATTTAGAATTGTGTGTTCACAGGGCTTACAACAGTATTCCTAAAGCTTCACTTTTAAGAGATTTTTGCATAAAACATAGTTTTGTATTGCCAGGTAACATTTATTGTATTTGAAAGGAAGATTTCTTTTAGGTACCATTAAATTGCCACTCTTTAGACTGATGTCTGAGTTTAATAAATCCTTGAGTATCTGACAGAACAAAAGAAAAGAAAAGTAATGTGTTTTAAACTGCAATTTGTTTCATTTTGGCTTAGCATGCTGTATAAACCCAGACACTATAGTTGGTAGAATATGTATGAATCTACTTAGTAGTGTACTCAATGTGCCAGGACAACAACAAATGTGGTGTAGCACAAGAAGGAAACCCCCAGCTGCTGATCCAAAAGAAAGTCAAGATGCTTTTTAGGATACTTCTACCCCTGATTAGTATATGTTTATTCCAACCTGAAGCCATTCTTATCACTCACTGCAGCCATAAACATGCTTGAAAAATTTATAGGTTGGAATGGGTCAGGTTAATCTGATTTAACCTCACACAGTGATTTTACTTAACCTGTTGTCTGATGCTTAAAGACTTGGGGGGGGGGGGAATGTATGGGAAGGCTTTTCAATTTCCAAGAAGCCTCCCTGTCCTGCCCCCACTCCCCATGGATTTACTTCCTGAGGAAACAAATAGAATGTGTGAAAAACCAGTAGGATTTAGCTGAAATGGAGTCTGCTTCTCTACAAGCTGATTTAAGTTAAGAGTTGCCTTGTCTCCTTACAAATTTACTTGCCTGTGGGTTTTTATTTTTTAATACTTCATCTAAGTGGAAAGTGCTTAAAACTATTCATATAAAAAACTGCTTCCCAAAGAGTGTCTTAAACTTTGATGTAAGACTGTGGGGACAGACTGTGCAGCTTGATATAATTGGATTATTGATATATTCATTGAAGGTGGATGAAGCAAAGATACTTCGAAAGGGCAAACAAACAAGGGAGGTGGCTCACTTACAGTCGAAACAATGAAAAGGAAAAGAATAGAATCCATAACTTGAGAGATGGGAAAGGCAATTGGATTACAGGGGAAGAAGGGAAGAAAATAATTGCGCAGGAATTTTATACTAACCTATATTGTAAGGAAGATAAGTCTGAGCAGGAAATAAAGAAATACTTAGAGGAATCAGACATACCCCAAATACCAGGTTTATCTAGGGAAGTATTGGATGAAGAAATTACGGGGGGGGGAAATCGAAAGGGTCATGGGAAAACAAAAGACAGGGAAAACTCCCGGTACAGATGGCCTACCGATTGAATATTACAAAGCACTTTGGGAAATACTAGGTACGCATATGACTGAGTTATTTAATGGGGTGATTCGGGAGGGACAGACCCCAAAATCATGGACAGAAGCACTAATAACTCTTTTGCCAAAGGACGATAGTGACCTATCTCAGATTCAGAACTATAGGCCCATCTCGCTCCTTAACGCAGATTATAAATTATTTGCAGCAGTTTTAGCAGAGAGACTCAAAGGGTTTCTTAACCAATTTATACATGAAGACCAAAATGGCTTCTTACCAGGCAGACAGATTAGAGACAACGTAAGAATAGTTATGAATGTTTTGGAATACTATGAAACCCATATTGATAAACAACTGGCCCTGGTATTCATGGATGCACATAAGGCCTTTGATTGTGTGAACTGGAGCTTTTTAATAGGTTTACTGAAACATATGCAATTTGGAGAAAGATTTATTTGGGCAATCCATGCAATTTACTCGAAGCAGACTGCTAAAATTTAAATTAATGGTGATGTATCCGGTCAAATTGATATTGAGAAAGGAACTAGACAAGGGTGTCCGCTTTCCCCGTTGTTATTTATTCTGTCATTAGAACCCTTACTGAGGGAAATTAGACGTAATACAGGGATAAAAGGTCTTTATATCCAAAATCAACAATATAAGGTGCAGGCTTACGCTGATGATTTAGTATTTATATTAGAAGATCCGTTGATATCAGGACCGTGTCTAACCCAGGAAATAAAAAAATATGGTAAGGTGGCAGGATTAAAAGTCAATAGGGAAAAAACTAAAATTATTGCCAAAAATCTGACAGTAAAGCAAGGGAAAGAATTAGAAGCGAATTTGGGGTTCCAAATTGTAAATAAACTAAAATATCTAGGTATTATTATATCAGCCAAATGCTCCACGATCAAAGAAGACAACTATCTGAACCTTCTCAAGAGAACAGGTCAGGATCTAGAGAAGTGGAAGAACATGCAGATATCCCTACTAGGTAGAATAGCAATTATAAAAACTTACATACTCCCGAAATGGATATACCTATTCTATACAGCACCAGCTAGATTGGATAATAATTTTTTAAAAAAACTAAATTACTATGTCCTTAAATTCATTTGGCAAAATAAAAAACCCAGAATCAAACTTAAAATGTTTCAAGAGCTTAACGAAAGAGGAGGATTTGGTGTTCCAAAATGGGAATACTACTATCAGGCCGCAAATTTAGTCTGGATCAGGGATTGGATATTGTTGAGAAGAAGGAGGTTGTTGATCTTGGAAGGGGAGGGGCTACATCAAGGTTGGCATTATTTTCTTTGGCAAAACAAAATCCCAAAGCACAGGTGCCTTGCAGGACATTATGTGAGGAATATTCTAACTGAGTCCTGGAGGAAAATTAAGGGTAAATTTTACTCTTCAATCCCCTCTTGGCTGGTCCCACTCGAAGCTATAACGTATAGGCCTCTATATAACAAAGAAAATCACCTCTCTTACCGGGAACTTTTGGACCCCCATGGTAGTCTGAAATCAAGAAATGAGTTGGAGTTGCAAGGAAGACAACTGGATTGGTGGGCTTATGCCCAAATTTGCTCGAAATTTAAAAAAGATAGGGAACAAGATGATATTAATTTGAATCAGCATGATCTGGACAATATCATTCTAGGAAAAGAGGACAAAATGTTATCAAGGATATATAAACTTTTAATAGACTATTGGATAGGGGATGAAATAGTTAAAGACTCTATGATTGCCTGGGGGAGAAATATTGGCTATCCAATTGATATGACAAAATGGGAAGAAATCTGGCTTAAACATATGAAATTCCTGTGGGCAACATCATACAAAGAAAATGTGTACAAGATGCTGTATAGATGGCACCTTCCACCTGCTCGTCTTTCTAAAATGTATTCAAATCTCTCACCAATCTGTTGGAAGTTTGGGGAGATTGGCACCTATTTCCACATGTGGTGGACCTGCTCCAGGACGACTGAATTCTGGAAAGTTATACAGGCATGGATCATGGAAATCACAGGTTATAACCTAATTCTGAAACCAGAGTACGATCTACTGAATATCAGGCCAGACAACATAGCACAAATATATGGTGTCTGTGTGTATTTATCACCACGTCAGCAAGAATATGTTTCGCCCAACATTGGAAGGGGAAAGACCTGCCGGCTGAAGATTTGATTTTGGAGAAAATTTTGGATTATGCGGAAGCCGACAGACTGACTAAAGCATTGAGAGATCAAAAGGACTCAGTATATTTCCAATGTTGGGACAAATGGTACGTTTGGTTGAACAACAGACGCCCAAAAAGTCAAGTATAACCAGGATTATGTTTAATATATGTTAAATCTGACTGAAGCCTACATACCATAGAAAGTGTAAATATCATGTAAAGTTCCTGTTGCGATCATTTGTTTGACTATTTCTTTTTTTTTGATGTATTGTTTTAAATAAATAAATAAATAAAAAAAGAAGCACTGAAGTACATATTTTCTTATATAGTGATAATTCTAATGAAAAATTATATAGCTCAGCAAAGACATGAAGATTTACACATTCGCCATGTTTACCTTACCATGCTTTTAAAATTAATTACCTTGGCTAAAAGGCAGCATATAGAAATCTAAACATTTAGTAATAAAAATATGTCATATAATTCAACATAATTACACAGGCTATATAAACAAAATTAAAACAATCATGATGCTATTTTTGCACAAAAATTTACTTCCAGAAGCTTGCTTTATCAAATGTATTCAGATAATTACTTATCCACTAATTGCCTAAGAGGAGAGAACAGAGAAAGTTTTAAATTTACCCTAGAGAAATTTTTATGACAAAAATGGGTGTATGCACGTATATATATACATTCTATAAGTGGAAATTCTGTTCCTCCAGATCACAGACCCTGAAACAACACAAGGCAACACTAAAACAGAAATTCTGGCTTTCACTTCTCATCTAGTATTCTCTGTCTGAAGAACTTTTAATTGGTACCAATTCAGTAATTTTAACAAATGCACTAAAGTTTAAACTAAAATGCTTTCATTATAATTTTGTAGTGCAATGTAAAGACAGTGTATGAATATAATAAAGAAAATCAATAGTATTTGAATTTTGCAGGGGATTCTTTTAACATAACTAACCATCAGATAAGGAAGGGTAAATGGTATCTAAAAGTCTTCTAATAATTGTGAGGCTTCCTCACATGAATTTTCCTGGAAAAGCTAAATTTACACAATATTCACCTTTTTACTGAAAAAATGAATTTGACAATATTAAACAAGCTAATCTAGATAAAACACAAGTCTGTTTTACAAAGAAATGTTCAGAGGGCAACATGTTTATTATCAAGTTCTACAGTGATGAAATCAAGAAAGAATTTTTTAAAAATCAAATTACATAAGCTTTGCACTAGGTTTGTGCCTCTGCACATGTCAAAACTACTTGTCAGAAAAATGACAGTCAAAGCAAGCTATTACATGGGCCACCAAGAAGTGTGCTGATTAATGGCTTTGACCTCAGACACGGTTATCTCAAAATTGTTTCCCCTGCCTACTAACAGATTACTTCTCTTTTACTTTACTCCTTACTAAATCAGGAAATGTCAAGTTAAATAGCAAAGTAGCAGCATTATTTTGAAAGAGACATTCAGGCATGCGGTATTAAAGGTACAATAAGTGTAAGTCAAAATATCCTGACATTTGTCATCATTTCTAGTGAAAGAAGTAACATAAAAAAAGAAAAAAATTAGAGAGGAACAAAATCTCCCAATTCATGTGTGGGATGTGCACGACTCTCTAACGCTAGCATTTTCAGAAGCATTCTGAGATTAAAATAAATGTTTAAAAATTGTCAGTTACTAAATTAAAACACCCTCTCTCTTTCTCGTTCTTGATTATACAATGCTGCCAACAAAGAAGCCTATATAAGAATCATATCCAAGGAATGCTTGGTTTCTAGATGCCACTTTTCTGACTTTTGTTTCATTTCTGTGCATGCATGGCAAGCCAAAGAGAGATTTCTTTTGAAAGAAAACTGCTGGGTAAAACAAGGAATCCATCCAAACTTCAACAGGGAACATTGCTCTGCTGGGCGTCACTTTTTTGTCTGTTTTACTGTCTGCTCAAAGATGAGGTGGCTCCACAAACTGGAGCAGCAGTGCAATGCAGTGTAACATACATGGCAGAAAATATCCTTCCCATCAAAATTTTACTTTTTTTTTATTACCTGTATATTCCACAAACCTTTGGCAAGATAAGCAAGGAATAACAAACAAAACCAACCATAATTGATTTAACAATAATCCAAGCAACACAATGACCATCAGCCAATTCACGAATGAATCTAGCAATAATGGGGAACAAATAAGAAGCTACAGCCGTTTCAGTAGAAAATTTAAAAAAAGATGATAACTTCATGAAAGAGTGTTCTGAATCTGGGCATGCTATAATTGTGGTCTCCTTCTATTCACCACTCACTTGATCTTAGAAAAATGAAGTGCAGGCTTCTGTTGCTATCTGTAGTTTAGTTGTACACAGTCTGTTTTGGCAGTCAGAAATGCAAATCCATTAATAGCAGATAATCATCACAAACAATATATGCAATTAATGAGACAGTAATATAAAAGTTAGGAGCAAAACATTGCTTCTTCAGATGTTGAAATTGGTTACGGTAATCAATGTGGGACTTATGATTTAGCACTGAATTATTTAAACAGGTAATGTCAATTATGGTTTCCTGATTGAGGCTGCCTCATATTTAAAAGTGTGTCTAGTCTGTGCATTGAGGTTTTCTCTTATGTGTGTAAGTTGATGACTGGCTCAGATGATACATCTATTATAATGATGGACAAATCACTTTCTTCCGATCACTAGCAATGCTGTTCTAATTTTCTGTCAAGAATGCTGATTAATTGTTCCAAAAATGTGTGCACAAGTGAATCTTTAAAGCCTACCACTCTCACAGGATTCATATCCAATAATACACCAGAGGGCTTGCAAACACTATTCTTTTATGTAATAAAGATTGTCCTTCCTGCTGCTCTTAAAGGTAATTTTCTCCCTGAGAAAAATTGATATGCTTCATGTGATCCAGGTCTATAATAGGAAACTTCAGTATAGTTTATATGAGTCATCTGCATAATTTAGGTATATAGGCTGCTACATAACCTCAGCCTTACCAATAATATCTGGTGTAAATCATGTTTATCCAGTGTCATACCTCATAACTCTATCGTGATTTCTTGCTTAACAAAGATAATTGAGACTGGCATTTCCATTGCTAAGTGAAAATGTAAAGTTAAGTAAAGCATGTTGTTGTGGAACTGAATTTAGTGACAGCAATCCCTGCAATTCACACTACAGTTGCTAAGTGAAATTTCCAGGTAGTTAAGGAATAACTTCATATGGCTACGACTTGTGACTTCCCTCTGGCTTCCCACAAGCAAAGTCAATGAGAAAATTGCCTAGAATTTGCAAGTCCCGGGCAGCTCACAAGCAGGATGGATGGTGGGTATGTACGGGGTGTGTGTGTGTGTGTGTGTGTGTGTGTGTGTGTGTGTTGCAATGAGTGTGTGTTGGCAGGGAAAGGTTTCTGTGACACTGTGTGAGTGCATGAGAGCTGAGGAGGGGGTGCAACGGTAGTCCTCTATTCACAACAGATCATTTAGTGACTGTTCAAAGTTACAATGGCACTGAAAATAGTGACTTATGACCATCTTTCACAATTGCAACCTTTGCAGCATCCCCATGATCATGTGATCAAAATTCAGATGCTTGACACAATTGGTTCATTCTTATGACCATTGCTGTGTCCCACGGTCATGTGATCTCCTTCTGTGACCCTCTGACAAGCAAAGTCAATGGGGAAGCCAGATTCACTTAGCAACGGGTTTACTAACTTATCAGCTGCAGTGATTCACTTAATACTCATGATTATTGTACTGCTCTCCAGCCCTTTGCCAAACAAACTGCCTCCTGCTACAGCCAAATGTTTCAAATTTTGACTCATCAGTCCAGAGCACCTGCTGCTATTTTTCTGCACCCCAGTTCCTATATTTTTATGCATAGTTGAGTCTCTTAGCCTTGTTTCCACGTCGGAGATATGACTTTTTGGCCACAATTCTTCCATGAAGACTGCTTCTGGCCACACTTCTCTGGACAACAGATGGGTGTATCTGGGTCCCACTGGTTTCTGTCAGTTCTGTACTAATGGCACTGGACATCTTCTGAAGTCAAAGGGAAGTAAGCCATACGTGTTTCATCTGCTGCATTAAATTTCCCTTGGTTGACCATTGCATCTATGGTCTTCAATGTTGCCCATTTCTTTGTGCTTCTTCAAAAGAGCTTGAATGGCACATCTTGAAATCCCAGTCTGCTTTGAGATCTTTGCTTGGGAGAGACCTTGCTGATGCAGTATACCTACCTTTTGTCTAGTTCCTGTGTTTAGTTTTGCCATGGTGCATGGCATGTGACTTGAAACTATCTTCTATAACCTCACTTTAGTAGCAGAGTTTGGCTGTTCCTCACCTTGTTTTAGGACTCCTACAGAGATGTTTCTGTTTTGGTTAATGACTATTTTTCAAATTTCAGATGAAATTGATGATCATTAGCACCTGCTTGGCATAATTGGTTAATCACATACCTGAATCTAATCCTACAAAACCCCTAACTTTGTGCAAGTGTAAGAATTGATACTGTTTTGAAGGCAAGGGGTGGTCACACAAAATATTAATTTGATTTGGATTTCTCTTCTGTTCATTAACGTTCCCTTAGGTTAATTGATAAAAATAAACTATCAACACTTCTATTTCTAAAAGGATTCTTAATTTACAGCAGTTTTGCACAACTGCTTAACACTTTTGCACAATACTGTACTTCACTGTCCCTGAGGGGAGTAATATCAAAATGTATTGGGCATATTTAATTTTGTCAAGGTTTTTAAAAGGCTAGCAAATTTATCTTTATTAGAATTACTCAGGGGTACTCATGTAGTTTCCCTAAAGAGAAACATTATGATCTTATGAAAAAATAATTGAAGGAGCACTGAAAATAATTAAGAATCCAGAGATATTAGAAATAAATAATAAAACTTTGAAAGGGAAGACAAGCGGTACACAATAAGTACTTGTAAGCAGGGAAATATTATCTATAACAAAGAAGCATATTAGATGGTGAAATCCTGGCACTTGTTTATTAAATAGTGACAGGCTACAGTTTTATATTTATATATATATATTATTATATATATTTATCTATATATAATATATCTATATTCAGGATCAAAAAGTTTGTCTATATATTTTTCAAAAGTAAATCCATCACTCAAAGTAAAATATATATTATTTGATCAAATTACAGTGTACGACCAGGTCTTCTGATTGATGCTGCAGTGAGATTGAACACGAGGAGCGGATCTCTGTGCTCCCATGCCAAGTTCTCACCATTGGTGGGCTACAAAAGGAGCCAAAGCTGCCCTGTAGGTGCGGCAAAGCAAAGAGGGGCGCTCTGTGAAACCGCGGGGAGTCACAACTCTCCTCCCGGACCCTGGGCTTTTTTCCCCTCTCAGCCATGACGAGGAGAAAAGACAGTCTAAAGATGACTGCCATGAAGCTGGGGCAGCCAAGGAACACCTAAGAGTGATGCTGGAGTGGAGTTAGTGAATAGTGCCTGGAACAAGGTGAGAGGATTCTTTCTTATTTAAAACCCAACCCCAAAAGGAAATAATCCAGAAAAAGAGACACTCACAACTATTTGCTAAAGCAGCAACTAAACACTTTGAGAAAAACTTCAGAATTGAAAGAAAATAATTAAGGGAAGAAAAGCAAAAAAACCTGTTAAAAATACAGAAAATTGGACTTTTAAACTGAGCATGCATTGTTCTGGAAATACATTTAAAAAATACTGAAACTATTTACCTAAAAAACTAACTTTGTTTCTATATTTTGACTTATTAAACTGGTTAACATTGAAATCTAAACCGAGAGTGCCATCTGTTGACGAAAGGAAAGTATAACATATTCTTAAATTCTGGAAAATTCTGACAAGGGTATGTTTTATGCACTTACGTCATGACTACCAGAGATTTAAAAATGATAATAAGGAAGATTTTTTCATTAAAGAGACCCCTGAATGCTATGATACAAGATTGAACGCATAAAGGGGATTTAAGGAGGTTCTGGAAAGCCTTTGGGATTAACTAAAGGAACAGATTGATTAACTATGGAATACAAAAATTAGGAACATTGAATTCTCTTTGGGGAGTGACTTTAGGCTTGAATATATGGTTTTTGGATTACTGGACAAGAGCAGGACTTATTAAAACAAGATGAGATGCTACATCTTTATCTTTCTTTATCTTTTATTAGATTTCTATACCGCCCTACTCCCGAAGGACTCAGGGCGGTGCACAGCCAAACAATAAAAACACATACAATACAAAATTTAAAAATAGAATCAAATCAAATTAAATAATTTTGGCCCCAACAAATTTAAAACCCCAAACTTTTAAAACCAATTTAAAATTGAATATATAAAATACTAAAAGATATTTAAAATTTTAAAAATCAGGGGAAAATGAGTGGAATTTGGGAAGAAATGGTGTTAATGTTTCAAAACATCAAGGACATCCACAAGGAGATTAAGAACTTAATACATGGCATGAATGAAAAACTGGGAAATATTATACAAAGGACAATGAATGATCAAGACGCCCAGGAAAAAAAGGAGCCAATTGAAAGAGCAGATGAAAAAGCAGAACAGATTAATCAGCAAACAAAACAAGACGACAAAAAGGAGACAATAACAAAAACAACAATTTTTGAAAGGGAGATAGGGGCAGGGGTAGATATTTTGGAAGCTAAACAATGGAAAAGGGCAGAGATGGGAGAAATGTTTAAAATGAATAGTCAGGACATAGATGCATATAGGGATAAAGATCCAAGAGAGGAATATGGGATGCAAGTTAAAAAACAAACAATTAAAGCTTTCAAAATGGCAAGTGTTGACAGATAGAAAGGATTTGTTCTTAAATATAATGGTGACATGATTAAAAGTTAGAATAGCGATAGAAATAAGAGAGAGGGGAAATATTAGTATACACATGTATACACATGTATACACATTTTTATACAATATGATAAAAGTAATAATAAGAGGGAAGATTAGAAATTGAATGATGGTATTATTAATTATGTATGTTTAAACAATATTGTGATTGGCATTTAAATAACATATTGAAACATTGAACAATTAAATAATGAAAGTTTATAATCTAATATAAATATGTGTATTAACACTAGAACTACATAAACCTGAGGAATGTAAGAAATGATTAATATCACTATTTTTATTTGTACTTAAATATATATGTAGATAGGGATAAAGATTCAAGAGAGGAATATGGGAGGCATTAAAAAACGAACAATTAAAACTTTAAAGTAGGCAAGAGATGACGTATAGAAAGGATTTGTTTTTAAATATAAAGGTGGCATGATTAAAAGTTAGAATAGGGATAGAAATAAGAGAGAGAGGGAATATTAGTATACACATTTTTGTACAATAAGACAAAAGTAATAATAAAAAGGAAGATTAGAAATTGAATGATAGTATTATTATGTATGTTTAAACAATGTTGTGATTGGCATTGGAATAACGTATTGAAACATTGAATAATTAAATAATGAAAGTCTATACATTATTAATACAAATATGTGTATTAACACTAGAACTACATAAGCCTGAGGAATGTAACAAATAGGATTAATAGCACTATTTTTATTTGTACTAAAATGTATGATACCCAGATACCACACTGTTCACGCATTGATATGGATATTTTGCAAAATAAAATGAAAAACTTGAAAAAGAAATTACAATGTATGACCTATTACATAAGATAGAAGGCTCCTAGTTGTATTCATCAGGAATAATAACAAATAACATCTACAAGATACATCATTATTATCCCAAGTATATAGGAATGGACGATGATGACATGTAATCATTAGTTATTGGTAGAGAGCAGGAAAGAATGGAGAAAAGGGCACATTTTTATAGACAGTTACAAATTGTGCTGAAGAAAAAAGCATGAAGAATTACAGATAGCCATTAGTAAAGGGGGTTTCGAAACATAAGGTCCTGAATTCTGAGGCATTGTCTGAAGAGAATGTACATTCAAAATATATTTTCTGTTATCAATCAAAATTCCACAAACCATTACTATGTAAAATCTGCAAGTTAAATCATCTCATGAATTACATACATAGACATGTGTGTGTGTGTGTGTGTGAGAGAGAGAGAGAGAGAGAGAGACATGGAGGGAAGGAGAATGGGAGAGGGAGGGGGAGAGAGATTATGCCTGAAAAAACAATTTTGGTTTTTGGATAGATTCAATATTAATGATACCACACACACACACACACACACACACGCGTGTGTGTGTGTGTGTGTGTGTGTGTGTGTGTGTGTGTAAAAGGTCAACTGAAGGAAAGAAGATAAACTGAAATTACACAACTGAAATTACAACACAGGAAGCCTGACAAGCAGCGATAATATACATTATGGGATAATTAGCCATATGTTTTCCTGTAATTGCCTCTATCTCATTGTTCTTTGCTTTTTAATAATATCTAGCTTCAGTTAACTTGAGTGAATCATGATCCCAGGATACTTTCGGCAAAGACTGACATAGGGAAAGAAAAGTTGTATCTTACCCAGAATACCTGAAATCTGCCCATTAAATTATTAATTCAGCTATTTTGTTACTGATGTGAAATCAAACTTATTTTAGTGTATCCCCAATACCATAATACATGTTTTAGTTTTCTCATACCCCTAAATAAATGTGCTTTTTAACATACACAAAAAAGATGGCATGCAGGTGAATTACCTCAATAACACATCTGCAGATATAGACAACTGTGATGCTCATTGTATCTCTGTTAGTTAAATAACTTTTAAATAACTATTCTGCTACCTCAGTCTGGGGAAAAGTGCCAGACTGTATAAAATCTTTAAAAGGCCCAGATAGATCAGGATCTGTTTCAAAAGTAGCTCAAATAGTCCACATTTGCTTATATATTCACGTATTATCAGTTTTGTGAGAATTGTATACCTGTTATTGAACTGAACCATGCTTTCTCTGGATTGAAAATATTGTTTTTTTGTCTCCTTAAAAATGCTGATGCCAAACAAGCTTTGTAAACAGTTTATTAATGAAATATTTCAGCTGAAATAGCTATTTCTGTTTGTACCACTACTAGTTACTTAATTGGCACTCTACAGTAGGCTCAAGCTCCTATTTATCATTCTATCCAGGGATGAAATTCAGCAGGTTCTGACAGGATCTGGAGAACCGGTAGCGGAAATTTTGAGCAGTTCGGAGAACCGGCAAATACCACTGGCTGGCCCCAGAGTAGAGTAGGAATGGAGATTTTGCAATATCCTTCCCCCAGGAGTGGGGAGGGAATGGAGATTTTGCAGTATACTTCCCCTGGTACGCCCACCAAGCCACATCACACCCACTAAGCCACGCCCAAGAACCGGTATTAAAAAAATTTGGATTTCACTACTGACTCTATCCAATATTGGGCAGTGATTTCCTTTTTTTCACTTTGGGCTCTATCCCTCTCCAAGAAGATCTGGAGGATCCTATGCAATAAAACAGAATTCATGAGATTCATGCCTAGCAATACTTTATGCTGTAATGTTCTGTCTACATGCATTTTATGTCAACTGGAAGTGTGTGAAAAGGAAACTTTTATTGCATTGTATGAATCATACATTTAATTGTAAAAAAGTTAACACAATCAACATGTGGATTAATTTATAGTTATTTGCAAGTATGGAGACATAAGCTATTCTACATGTATGTAGAAAATTTAGTATGATATAAAAATGCTTTGTTTAAAAAAATCCTTAAAATCCAGGGAGTTGAGTTAGATGCCTGGTGATTTCATGGATGCATCCATGCAATTTTCTCAACAGAAACACAGAAGGAGTTTTCAATTGCTGCTTTCAGGGATTGCTTCGCTTCTTATTCTAGTCTATAGCCCCTGAAGATTTCAAAATTTACCATTACAGTCATTGGTGGGTTGCCCCCGGTTCGCACCGGTTCTATAGAACCGGTATTAAAACCGGTGGGAGGCTCCGCCCACTGACCCCAATGTCATCAGAATGCTTCTGTGCATGTGCAGAAGAGCGCACGCACGAATGAAGCAAGCACGTACGTGCGGTTCCGTTGCGAACCGGTAGTAAAGGTAAGTAGAACCCACCCCTGATTACAGTACTGCCAGATGATCTGCAAAAGTTCCTTTCACTACTTGAAAAGTGATTATTTTATTTATTTATTCATTTATTTATCCAAATGAGTACAAGACTGAGATTAACTGGTTTTTAGTCAGAAACCAGTGAGTTAGCTAGCATCTTATACAGATAATCATCCCTTAATGTTAAGTATAATGGAGCAAAATATTAAGAATATAGAATACAATTAAGATAATCATTCCTTTGTCTTCCTGTCATTTTCTGCAACTTTATATACAACCTCATTGTTATAAAAATTAAATCATGCACATTGGCCGGGCAACACTTCAGAAATAATTTGGAAAAAACTGCTTTGGAGTGCATAGGAGTGTGAATACAGCAGCTATCTACATTTTGAAAGCAGTCCATTTGTCTTGGGGTCACACAGCTGCTTAAGAAATGGCCTGATAATTTAAATTCCTGTTGTTGTTTTTTTAACCTTTCTCTATTGAATTGAATTTCTAAAACAGGCATCATTTGTTTTTCTGGAGACATTCTATATTCACCTGTATGCATCTTATGTCCGCATATACACACGTGCATAAATATTCTATTTTGCAATTATATTTTTACAGGGATGTTCTCAAATGTACCTTAAAGGATATTTCTGTTGTCATGGTGAATCCATGGGTAATGACCGGCTCCTCTTCAGCAGTTCGGCCTTTCCAGCAGTCCAGCTCAACACAGCGGCAGCCAGACAACAGCACTTGACGATACATCTCTACAGAAGAGTTGCCGGCTAGCTGTCCAGCTGCAAACAGAGAAGAAGAAACTGAATCAAGGCAATCCATTCTGGACTAATGGACCTAAAGCATATTGTCTTAAAAATATAAAAGTCTGTGCCACCTATTTTTCCCAGTGGCAAAAGACAAAGTGATAAATAGATAAAATTAAATGCACTCTTACAGGGAACAGAAATAGAAAATGACATAAGGGGCAAAATGAAATTAAAAGATAATTAATATTCTAACTGTTTTGAATGTTCCTATTTTTTAAAATGCTTAAGAACACATTGGACTACACATTTTGGTGGCCTAGTAAGAAACACTACAGAACTATACACAGTAAACAAAGAATTATGAAAGCCTCTTTGTGTTATTTAATGGCAGGCAAATCTAATTTCTGAAAAAACGTGGTCATGTCATTTAAAGATCAGGCAAGATGACTGAATAGAATAATCTCTTTTTTTTAAAAAATCGTTATCAAGTCTACATAGTTTGAAAAACGCTGCAATCCCTTGTAACTCCTCAGAGAAATTAATCAGGCCTTCAAATCTTTCCTCATCCTCTGGAATTTTATATGCAACTATTTAAGTTATTTTACAATAGCCAATTGCACACCTAAATGGGCTTTACTTACCCAATGGGAAACTTCTTCAGAAATTAGTGAGACAGGTTTTGTGGCTTTCTTATTGAACCAATCCTTGTTTAAGGATAATATGTGTCCAACCAATAAACAACTAATTAAATGAAGTTTAGGTCATCCATAAATCCACAATGATACATTTAAGGAAATAAGCATCTTATTTCTATATAGTAAATAATAATTGATACATATTTACCTCGTGTCTTAGCTTAAACTGCAAATTTTAGTAAGACAACAAAAATACCTGCAAAAAGAGCTAAACTTCTAGAATTGTAGTGAATGCTACTAGCTTTATTTCTAAAAATACTGTCAAAGAAAAAATTAGGTTGAGTTGTTACATTCTTGAAAGCCACCTTTGAATAGCGAAGAATCAAAGTAATGTTGCTGTCTTTTCTTTTCCTGAATACTGTTCAGGTACCAAGCCTGACGCTATGAGACTATAACCAGTTTTTTTTTTTTTTTATAGAACAAAAGGGTCTTCAGGATTTTGCTAAATTATAACCATATCCATCATCAAGCAGTGTGGTGGCCTAGAAGTGAAGAAGCTCGCCTCCCACTTGGAAGGTTGAGAGGCAGTGACAGATCAGGGTGCAAAGAGAAAATATCAGTTGCAAACTCCACGTAGGCGTCAGGAAGGGCATCTGGCCAGTAAATGCTCAGCTCCATTCAGTCGCCCTGACTCCATCCCGAATCAAGGGATTACAGGGTCGTAAAAAGAAAAAAAATTAACGTATCCAATCTATCATCATTGATAATGCTGGATGGAAGGGCTGAAGCTCTACTTCACTGACAACTATAGGTGCAAAATATTTTCTATCAATAGGCAATAAATGGCAGGGAAAAAAAGGCAGACGAGCATCAAAATCTCAACATTGAATCACTTCAGATTCAATATCAGACTGTCTGGCATTTGTTCCTTAATGTGTTCCTTTGGTCATCCAAACAGACAGAAAGATATTTGGTTAATAGGAGACTAAAGCCTTTTCATAGGATAGCAGCTTTATTACAGTATCCAGGATCATGTAAGGGGAAGAGATTATGTATATTCTTTTCAGCCAAGAACAGGCAGAATCTGAAGCTGAATTGGTTAGACACAAGAGGATGCCTGCTAGCTGGGAGCTGAAATCCAAGGAAATTATTTTTAATTATTAGAAACGGTAGTACAATATGGAAACTGAAAAGCACTTATGGGAATAGTTGTGTGCCTCTAGTGCTTGCTTAGCTTTGAAGCCCAACTTCATTGTTGCCATCAGTTGAGAGCTATTAGGAGGCACCAGAGAACAAACCCAAAGGGATCTCCCAACCAATACAAAACTGGAGAATTTGTGATATTCACCCATATTGATACACTGAACCATTTCATTACATAGCTTAACTTTCCACACTTTAAAACATCGTGTCTATGCTAATGAAATTTGGAAACATATATACAAAATGCTTTTACTCCAGTGTTGTTGAGAGGAAGAGGGAAAACCAAAATGAAACCTTTAGGTAGCAGAAGATAAAACAAAAAAGAGACAGAGATTAGCGATACTTCTCCACTTTCCAAAATGCTATGATATTAGCAATGTGGGTTTTTTGCAATGGGGAGGGTGGCTGGGAAATCCAGCATTGCAAAAAGCACGCAGAGAGGATGCTGTAGGTAATATCAGACACCATGACTTCAGGGTGCAGGAAGTACAACTTTCTTGCAGTCCTCATCTGCATGGAAGATGCAGTTCTGTGCAGGAAGCCTGCAGGAATTATTACCATCCATCTTCTGCGTTTTCCGCTGTAACTGCTTTGTGTGCTTTCAGAGAGAAAGAACCTTTGTGAAGAAAGCTACCCCTCCCCTTACTCTACATGAATACCTCCTTCTACTTGGAGATAAGACACTCTTTCAATCATCTCCTATATACCGTGCCTTTAGGGTAGAATAGGAGACTCAAAAGATTGGATGTAGTGTCACCATCTAGTCTGCAGTCTAAAGACCTGCCACCCAGACACAGAGAATTACTTCTGCAGGATGAGCTCTGCATCACTTTACACAATGGGGACAGGAGTGCAACGACAGAATAAATATGCCTTATAAAACATTTCTCATGCAGAAAAAAAACAAAACACTGAAGGTCTCAAGAAGACTTGGGTAAGACTATTGCCACCATCACCACCGTTATTTCTCTTGTGAAGCATTTAATCACCTGAGCTTCCTCCGAAGTAGCAACTTGCGTGCACCTTTGCATTCAGCTCAGAAATTATTCAGGTTTCACAAGCATTTCCTTCGATTTGCAGGCTGTCCGAAATAGTAAAAAAAAGAAAAAAAGAAAAAAAGCTTTCCAAGGCTGCACTGCTTGTCTCATGGCAACAATTTTGTGGGGTGAGGGAGCATAGATTTTTAATCTTGCTTAAAAAAAATCGACCAAAAACTCTTTTTTTATCTTTATTGTTTAGACGTTTAAATGATCTTGTTAAAGGTGCCGCCGTTTTAAAAATGACTACTATTGTGGAGGGAAAAAAATCAATCATGAACAAGCCTCTTGGCTGAACGGCGTGCAAGAATGGACTCAGTTTTATGCTCTTCAAGCAATTATTAGAAATGCAAATTTTGCAGCTCCCATTCATGGACGCTCACAGCCACTGTCCATGAAACGTGATGGCAATAAACTATATTGCTTTTGATAATCCTCATTCACATTGCCAAAGCACATACTGATTTCAAAGCAATCCAGGCCTAAAAATAAATTGCTGTCTACTATTTGCTAAGACATGTACTGAATAACCCACTCCATATTTGGGGAAATCTTTAACAATGAATAAAACTGAAAAAGGTATCCGTTTCCTCAGAATGTATGAATGTCTGTAGTCAAGTCCCACAATAATTTGCTACTGAAGTAGTATAAAACTTTAAAAGAGAGAGAGAGAGAGAGAGAGAGAGAGAGAGAGAGAGAGAGAGAGAGAGAGAGAGAGAGAAAGCCACCGCCTTAATATTGACCTTTTTCACGTATGAAAACTTGAAAATGTCAAAATAAAAAAATAATGGAATCAAACAGCTAAGTCAAAATTTTGATCTAAAGATAATTCAGCAAGGAGTTCATGTGGACAATATTTAGTGGCTTACATACAGTTGATCAGAATAGAGCTGGAAGAGAACTTGGAGGAATTCTAATCCGACCCCCTGTTCAAGCAGGAGATCCTATACACCTGGTGGCGAACCTATGGCATGTGTGCCAGAGGTGGCATGCAGAGCCCTCTCTGTGGACACACGCACCGTCGCCCCAGCCCTAGGGCAGGTATTGGCAAGTCGCAGATTCTTTCGTCCTTCACTGCGGCTCCCTGTCAGGTGATCCCACCATTGGCTGGCCCCACCCCCCATCCCTCACCCCTCACCCTCCTCTTCCAGTCACCCCAAAGGAGTCTTTGAGGATTGAACACCGAGAGGCATGGATGTCCTCTGCCTTCTGCGTTCCCACCGCGCACTGAAGTGAACCAAACAGGCCAGGGTCTCCCTCCTTGCTAAGTGGCCCCGTGAGCCCACTTGAAAACTGCCTGCTCTGCTCTCGCTGGCCAGAGGTGGGGCTCCACGCTGCTGCCTCCCAGCCAGAGAGCCACATTTGTTTGCTTGCTGATTGCATCGGAGGAGGGTGCTGCGCTCAGGCTGCCTGGGCCCCTGCCATGGGGGGAAAGAAGTAGAGGGAGGGGGGGTGTCTCCTTGACAGGATCCAGGTTGGAGTTGCCTTATTTTGCGTGGATCTCTAATGCTTGGCTTTGCCTGCCAGCCTCCACTCCCCCTCCAGAGCCCAAGTGGTTGGATTCACACGACATGTGAAACTGGGCAGGAGAGCAGAGATAGATAGATAGATAGATAGATAGATAGATAGATAGATAGATAGATAGATAGATAGATAGATGAGGCAGAGAGAGAGGGAGAAAGAGAGAGAGGGAGGGAGGGAAAGAGAGAGAAACAGGCAGAGAGAGAGAGAAAGAAAGAGGGAGGGAGGGAAAGAGAGAGAGGAAGGAAAAGGAGAAAGAGAAAGACAGAGAGGGGGAAAGAGAGAGAGAGAAAAAGAAAGGGAAGGAGAGAAAGAGAGGGAAGGATTTATCACTCTTAGAACAATTAGCTAAACTCTAGCTTATTTATCATTATTTTAAGTAATAAAACCTCATTATTCAGGTTAAACTGCCATGTTGGCACTTTGCGATAAATAAGTGGGTTTTGGGTTGCAGTTTGGCCACTCAGTCTCTAAAAGGTTTGCCATCACTGCCCTATACCATTTCAGACAAATGGCTGTCCAATATCTTCTTAAAAGCTTCCAGTGATGAAGCAGCCACAATTTCTGAAGGCAAGCCTAGTTAATTGTCCTCACTGTTAGGAAGTTTCTCCTTAATTCCAGTTTACTTCTCTCCCTGATTAGTTTCCATCCATTATTTCTTGTCCTGCCCTTCTACATGGTATCTTCTATCACTTTTCAGAAACAGGTGGATAAACTTGTAATTAAATGAACAAATGACAAGTACCATGAACAAAAGTTACAATAGTTTTTGTAATGTCATCTAATGATTGTTATAGTTATACTCATTTTTCAAGAACACAATGTCCCCTAAACTGTAACACTACAAAGGCATCAGAATCTTCAGGCTTTCTGGACTGGATTCTGTCTCGTACCTATCATGTAAATGAAGGAACCTACTGAACCTATTAAGTAAATTTCAGACTCTTCTATAAAGAAAGAGATCCTATAGCACATTCTCCAACCTATCAATTAAAACTCCAACTATCTTGGAGAAATCAGTAAATAAACAAAAAGAAGGGTGGCTCTTTTATAGCTTTTACAACTTAAGGCTTTCAGCAGTTCTGTCCTGACTTGGCCAATCCTGGATCTCTAGCAAAGTATCTAAATACCACTAAAACTCTTATCCTGGCCTTTAACTGAGTGAAACGGTACAATGTAGGGCAACTATTTTTGAACCTATGTACCTCACATGGACTAACTTACAAAATGCACCCAAAATCTGGGACCCATGGCTCCTGAGGGAATGAAATTTGGGAAAGTTGTGACTGCTTCAGTACAACTAGCTGCTGCTCCACTACTAGGCTACTGCTGGAGTCACCTGGTTTTCATTTTTAATGTTCTGTGATAGTTCCCTACCTAGTCTCACAATCCCTCACTCCCTTTCCTCACCCAGCAGCAGCTACTTACCAGCTTGCTAGGAAGGCCAGATCCTGAAAATGAAACTCAAATACTTTGGTCACCTAATGAGAAGGAAGGACTCACTGGAGAAGTGCCTAATGCTGGGAAAGATTGAGGACAAAAGAAGAATGGGACGACCGAGAATGAGATGGCTGGATGGAGTCACTGAAACAGTAGGTGTGAGCTTAAATGGACTCCAGAGGATGGTAGAGGATAGAAAAGCCTGGAGGAACGTTGTCCATGGGGTTGCGATGGGTTGGACACGACTTCGCAACTAACAACAACAACAAAAGGAAGGAAAGGGAAGGAAAGTGGAGGCGAGAGGGAGATTTCCAATGATTCCCACAAGGAAACTGATTGGGGAAATCCAACAAGAAGTTGGAAGCTGTTCTTGCTCCCACTGCTTTTTTTGCCTTGGTCATTCTGTTTCTCCCTTTAGCTAAGTAAATATCTTTGAAACAATGATCCAACAGGGCCTGGGTTGTCTCCTTTGGAATGGTTACTGGGATCTTACACTACGTTTTGCAGCAGTCAAAACACTGACTTTTAACTATAATTTTTAATAAATAATTTTATTGCTCCAGGTATTTGATATTTTGCTGCCCTTGTTTTAGCTTTTATCTAGAGCAAATGACTGCATTCCAGTGGGTCAGTGCATTGCATATTTTCATGACTGAAAGCGGTTTTCCCCAACACTTGAGAAGTCAGGCGGTCACAATGACTTTCTCTCTAGCGCTAGTGAACATTTGCTTGCATAATGTTGCATCTCATATTGTGTTGTACCCATAGCCATCAAAGAAACGATGCTGCGTATCAGTTTTTGTGATTAAATATCCCATGCCATTAATAATGGGGTGACACAATGCTACAGTCAATTTCAACATATGGACATGGTCAATTTTAAGATACGTGCATGAAAGTAAAATAACTGGATGTGATATCCAGAAAAGATCATCTTATTGTTATCCCATGTTATATGCTGACATTCAGCAACGCATGCTTTCCTAGCGAGCCTTACTACGGCAATCCTGAAGCAACTGCGGGGAAAAATATGAAAGAGGTTTATCAGCTACAGAAGCCGTAGAATGCAATAGCCGTGTTTGGCTTTTAAAAAGGATGTGTGTACATTGAACTGTAAAAAGCTTAGAAGAGTGTGCCTTCTTAATCACACAGATAAATGATAATTGTTCTTGAGCTTTTGGCACTGCAATACGAGGTGCTATACAGTCAGTCCTTCATTGTGACAACAGTAATAAACTAAACTGATAGCTAGGAGAAATCTATAGCAAAACTGAGTTCCAAATTAAAGGCTGGAGGCTATATGAGGGAGGTAGGGATTGAAAAACTACTTCCCTGTTTTTGCCATCTGGATGACAGATCAAATATAGCTTGGAATCTCTTGGAATTGTTTTCCTTTTTTTTTCTCCTGATAAGATGGTAGCTTTGGATTATAAAGAGCATTATTTTCTTAAATGAAAGTAACCATTGTAATACTTAAACGAATAATCAGTGCTTGTACTGTCAAGCATGTTTTCATAAGACTAGTATCAAACATAAGGATCAGCGTAAGATACCGACTCAAACAGTGGTGAGTTTCAATTTTTTTTACTACTGGTTCTGTGGGTGTGGCTTGGTGGGTGTGGCTTGGTGAGCGTGGCAGGGGAAGGATACTGTAAAATCTCCATTCAGAATTTTTACTACCGGTTCTTCGAACTACTCAAAATTTCCGCTACCGGTTCCCCAGAACTGGTCAGAACCTGCTGAAACCCACCTCTGGACTCAAAATATCATACATTTAGTAAACTGTACATATTAAGATGATTGGTCAGGGAACTATTACAAAACAAAATTGTACAAAGAAAAGAAGGTTGAAACTTAAGAAAACAAATGGAATATCATAGATGGTTAAATTGACTCTACTTCTGTTAAAACCCCATTTAAAGTTAAATCCATCTTCCTCCATCTCTTTCATGTTGGTACTTTGGAAACTGCTTTTAAAAGTTATACAACAGCTTGAATATTTCTGTAATCCCTATTGGCGTAACTTCATAACAGTAAGCACTTGGGAGGGATGCTATAAAAAGAAAAAGACTAAAATATTTAGTAGCAATAGAAAGAGGGGAAAAAATCACATTCAGGAAATACGGTGCAAGTCTGAAAAAAACATCATTATTGATGCAGATGTGACCCAATAGGTAAAGTTAGAAAACAGCTACTCTTCTACATAATAATCTAATGTGTCCATATTTCCAAGTCCATAGGTGAAAATTTACTTAGAGAGCAAAACACCACTATAGAAAAGGCTCAAGGACAATTGGTTTTATATATGATAATTACAGAAGGCTATTCTAAGCACAAAGACGGAAGACTACAGAAACACCATAATGGAGAAATGGATTGAGAAGGTTGCCGAGTTTGCAGAAATTGCTAAATTGATTTTTTTGATCAAGGAGGGAACTGCAACTACTTTTATAAAAGACTGGAAACCCTTTATGGTGCGGTGGAGCTGTGATTAGAATGCAGTACTGCAGGCTACTTCTGATGCCTGCCAGTTGCCTGCAATTTGGCATACCGAATCCTACCAGGCTCAAGGTTGACTCAACCTTCCATCCTTCCGAGATGGGTAAAATGAGGACCCAGATTGTTGGGAGCAATAGGCTGACTCTGTAAACTGTTTAGAGAGGGCTGTAAAGCACTGTGAAGCAGTATATACCGTATTTTCCGGCGTATAAGACGACCCCCGAATTTTCCTGTTAAAATATAGGGTTTGGGCTATACTCGCCGTATAAGATTACCCCTCTTCCAACGCACACCAAATAAAAATTAAAAACATCAACTGGCTCACCCACAATGTAAAAGCAGCTGTGCTAGACCTAAAATGGCCCCTGAAACAAACAGGAACCTCACACAGTCACAAAAAGCCCAAAAAAACAACTTTCACACTTTACACACACACAACACAACACAACTGGCTCACCCACAATGTAAAAGCAGCTGTGCTAGACCCAAAATAGCCCCTGCAACAAGCAGGAACCTCACACAGCCACAAAAAGCCCAAAAACCCAACTTTCACACTTTACACACACAAAATTCCACATACAGCTTTGTGAGATTTTGTGTGTTTGTGTAGTTAGAGTGAAACACTACAAAAACACACTAAATCTCAGAAAGCTGCACAAATATTATTTTATTTTAATTTTTATATGAAAGCTAAATTTAAAACTTCCTAAACTTTAAATGGCTAGGTCTAAAAAAGAACAACTAAAAAATCCCCCAATTAACTATTTTTTTTAAAGCTCCCAAAGGGGAAAAAAACTTACCCAATAGAACAGGGGTCTCCAACCTTGGCAACTTTAAGACTTGTAGACTTCAACTCCCAGAATTCCTCAGCCAGCTTTGTTTTGCAGGCAGGGAGTTGCTTGCTGATGGAATGGATTCAGGCAAGTGAAGCAAGGCAAGTGTTGTGACTAGCAGCTAAGGTAAGCAAGCTGGAGGGGGAAAACTTTTTTCCTTCTCCATGGCTCTGGCGATCCCAGCTGAGTTGCCTGATTAGCAGATCGTCAGAGCTTGGATCGCCAGAGCCATTTAAGGCTCATTAGAGCCTTTCGGGCTGGTCTGCCTGGTTATAGGAGAACGACACCTGGCGTATAAGACGACCCCCGACTTTTGAGAAGATTTTCATGTGTTAAAAAGTCGTCTTATACGCCGGAAAATACGGTAAGTCTAAGTGCTATTTCTATGGATTTTTTTTTTACTGAAAATGGATAAAAGTGAATTGATGATATGGGGATTTATTGATTAAAAAGGTTTGTTTATGGGAAGAGAACCACAATATGCAATTCAGGAGAGTGGAAATAATAATTGCTATGTTTGTAACTGCTGCAAAGAAGTTCAGAATATGCTTCATTGATTCTTTTTCTTTCCTTTTCCTTGCCCTACCCTTCTAACATTTTACAATTTCTTTCTTTGCCTACTTCTCCTTTTATGTTTCTGAAGGTTTTAAAGATTTTGTAAAATCTTGTAATAAAAATATTTTTTTTTTAAAAAAAGAAAGATGGTATGGGCATTGGACAAACAAAAACCACAAATATTTTCCCAGCTCTTTCCCAACAAGCCCATAAGCTCTGTTGGGAATCTTGTGCTTGATTTATACACAAGGAGCTTTAGTGGGATTTATAGACATTTCTTTCTATTGATCCCAGCACTCTGGGCCATGCACACTTTTAAATGGCAGAAAAAAGGTGGCTTCCTCTACCAGAAGGCATATGGCATTAGGCTGGGTCAGAGAATGGGAGGGCATAAATATTTAGACAGCTGGGATCGCTCTACTCTGTGTAGTACAGAACAGCTGGACTGAAAGATGGTTCACTAAGAATATTTGTGTACTGGTACTTGAGTGCTTGGATATAAAAAATCTCTATACAAAATTAAACACTACATCTCCAATAGGAGATACCCAGGGGTGCTATTCAGCAGGATCTGGAGAACTGGTAGCGGGAATTTTGAGTAGTTCAGAGAACTGGCCAATACCACCTCTGGCTGGCCCCAGAGTGGGGTGGGAATGGATATTTTGCAATATCCTCCCTCCAGGAAGGGAGAGGGAATGGGGATTTTGCAGTATCCTTCCCCTGGAGTGGGGTGGGAATGGAGATTTTGCAGTATCCTTCCCCTGCCACGCCCATCGAGCCACGCCCACCAAGCCACACCATGCTCACCAAGCCATGGCCACGGAACCGGTAGTAAAGAAATTTAAATTCCACCACTGGAGACACCCCTTATTATTATACAAGAATTTCCAAACAAGCACATTTTAACCAGATTCTTATATATATACGCCATTTAGGATGGCAAAACTCTTGTCTCTTCTCTATACAGCCTTCTTTTGTGAAGAAAGCAAAACTGCTAGTCCTTCTACCAGTGCTAAGAACTCTCATATTTGCTCATATGCATAATTGGTCATCCAGTAAATTTAGAAATGTTGATAAACTGTGTATAAATACTGTGGAATCAAAATGCATATTCTTTCATAAGTTAGTTTAGAACCCCAATCCTGGGTGATGTTTGGAAGGTTATCTTTCCCAGTGGCCTTAGTTTCTTTCTTAGTATTCTTCGCTATTGTTTCTTATTGTAGTTCTAGTATTTTACAACACTGGTATTGTATTTTAGCCTTTTTCCTGTAAGATAGAAATAAAAGCCACTTAGAGTCCTGTTGAATTGGAACAACAGGTGAACCCTGTCAGTAAACTGAGGGTAAATAAATTTCCCTGTATCTAATGTTGATTTATTTCCACTTCAGATTTAGCAGACTTCTTCCTAAAATTCTCTTCATTTCATTTTTTTGCATGCATGCCTTTTTTTTTTTTTGCAGTTATTGATAATAAGGAATCATAGTAGCAAAAGGAACATCCTGTATACAATATAAGCTTTATACTGTAAAGTATAAAGTATCAAGAAGAATCAATGACTTTTATCTCTTTGAAATTTTTGGTGGTGTATGTTCATTGATGTAAGAGTAACAACACTGAATCACAGTATACATCTGAAATACAAGGCTGCTTATTTTATAACTCAAGCAGGGAACGGATGGGCTTTCCATTGGTATTATAATGCTCACCATTATTGCAGATAATAATGTTACATACATGTATACATGCATACATATAAACATACATACATACATACAATTTATAAATCTTTTTCATTGAAGAAACAATCACACTCAGATTTGTTGGGGGTGATGGGAATTAGTCTAACATCTAGAGGGTTACTGATCCTCCACTCCAGTGGTGGGTTTCAATTTTTTTTACTACCGGTTCTGTGGGCGTGGCTTGGTGGGCGTGGCATGGCATGGCTTGGTGGGCGTGGCAGGGGAAGGATACGGTAAAATCTCCATTCCCACCCCACTCCAGGGGAAGGTTACTGCAAAATACCCATTTCCTCCCAATCAGCTGGGACTTGGGAGGCGAGAATAGATGGGGGAGGGGCCAGTCAGAGGTGGTATTTACCCGTTCTCTGAACTACTCAAAATTTCCGCTATTGGTTCTCCAAAACTGGTCAGAACCTGCTGAAACCCACCTCTGCCCCACTCTTTGTATTTCTGCAAAGCCATATTGTATGTATCATCTAGAAATCATGGTTGGTCTCTTTTTAGAATGGCTACCCTTTCATTAAGGTATTTAAGCTACTATCGAACATGCAAATGTTCCTGAAACTTCCACTACCAGACACAATCTATTTCCATTTTATATTAATTCTGCTGTTTACAATTGACATTTTTGCAAATATTTTATTCATTTAACAAAACTGAATGCTACAGATAGTCCCCGACTTAAAACTATTTGTTTAGTGACCATTACAGCAGCCCTTAAAAAGTGACTTACAACTTGTCCTCACACTTACAACCACTGCAGCATCCCCATAGTCACATGATCAAAACTTAGGCGCTTGGCAAGTGGAGGTATTTAGAATGGTTGCAATGTCCTAGGGTCATGTGATGACCATTTGTGACCTTCCCATTTGGCTCCCTACAGCGAAGTCACTCTGGATTGCTTAATGACCACATGGTTCACTTAACTGCTGTGATTCGCTTAGCAACTGTAGCAAACAAGAGCGTAAAATTCATTTGATAAGAGCAGATACTCTTCGGCTTAAGTGAGTCCCTTGACTGCCTGGATGAGCAATAAATATTCTGGCCCCAATTGTTGTTGTTAAGCTGAAGACTATCTGCTCTTATCCAATGAATTCAGCAATGCCACTGTGGCTGCTGCAACTTGAAAATAAAATATCGCCAGTGGTAGTAATGATCTATAAAAATGCAATGATTAAATTCCATTTCAAGCCACTGCTTTTTTTTTTTTTAATTGGTGTGTGAAACTAAACATCAAAAAGCGGGGACTTGGGGTGTTTTTGCACAATGATGTTCTTCTGGTTATTCATCTTCACAGTAAACACTATAATTTGACCTAGCCAAAAAATGTATACTAAACAATATTTAGGACTATCTGTTCCAAGGCCAATTTCTAAAATTACACATTTAGCCATAGCATGACAAGAAACTGGCAGTCATGGGTCTGGGTGGAGTTCTTTCAATCTTTGCTTAAGCCAATCAAAGCTACAGTATCTTCAGCTCACATCACCAAGCCAAAAAAATATGTAGGACAACATCAAGCTAAATCTGTATCACTGCTGATCTCAAATAGAATAGAATAAAATTGTTACTGCCATTTTAAAAGTACACTAATCAGCACATGATAAAATGAAATTTCATTGCATTTAGCTCTCAAAAAATAGCCATTATGCACAGGGGTGGGTTCTAAATTTTTTTACTACTGGTTCTGTGGGTGTGGCTTATTTTGTGGGTGTGGCTTGGAGGTCATGTGACTAGGTGGGTGTGGCTAGCTGGTCAGAGTCATTTCTGGAAGGTCCTCGCACTTACGACCAGTCCTCGCACTTACGACCCGACTCATTTGTTTGCTTTTAACACTGATCAGCTGTAGGACGGCCCTTTGAAGCCCTGCAGCAAGAGTTTAAACAGTTTTTTCCCCTCTAGTCATCAGCTGGGACTCAGGAGGCAGCAATAGATTGGGGGTGGGACCAAATAAAAGGTAAGAATAACGTGGGTGGGTGGGGGGGCGGGGGGGGGGAGAACCGGTTCGGTGACGTTATATCGTCACCGCTACCGGCTTGGCCGAACCGGACCGAACCGGGAGGAACCCACCACTGATTATGCATATTTACAGCCCCGCACACACATATATGACACAGAGAAACATCACAGTCTACTTTGATTGTGTGTGTGTGTGTGTCTGTGTGTGTATATCAAAAAAAAGAGAATCCTGCGACTTTGCAAGACAGATGGCAAAGGAACAAAGCTGTTATAGAAACTAGTAGTCCTGCTATAGATACTTCAAAACCTCCTCCCAGAGGGGAGCAACGGAAACAGGCCATGAAGTAGGTGTGTGGGGTCTCTAACAATACTTCGAGCTCTAAGCACATAATGCTTATAAATGGTATCCTGAATGATGGGAAGCAAGCTTCCTATAATCTTCTCAGCTGTTGTTACCACTCTTATCCAGAGGGAAGCAACAGAAACAGACCATGAAGTGGGTGTGTGGGGTCTCTAACAATGCTTTGAGCATTTTTACACAAAGAAGTATTAAAACTTAATAGGCCCAGATTGTTCAGCAAATGTTGAGGAATGGTTTTTGTTTTCACAAAAAAGTGTTCTATGTATAAGAAAATAAGACTTGTCAAGAAATACTTGATTACTGTTGTGTGCTTATTTCAAAACATTTTCACTCTGTCGAAAGTCAACTCTTCATTTAACTTATGAACTTTGGTTTTAAATATGATCATGTTTTGAATAATAAGAACTGCCTTCTAATTACAGAGGTACAAATTGTCTCACATATGTAAGTGAAGCAAGTTCCAATAAACTCATCTCCACATAAAAATCAGTGCAACACACAGACATTTTAAAAAAACATACGTTTTGCACTCATAAAAATGAAAAAGTCTATTAAAAACAACTGAGGGAAGCAAAAGAAAAGGCTGCATTTCATTAAATAATCCTTGATGAAGATTAATATTGCTGTCCATCTACAAGTGATCCTACGTGTCTTGGCTTAGCCTGTGTTTCTAGTCAGTCTTGTCAGACAAGATGGAACGTGTATCTATGGTTCAGGAAGTTCAATATATATAAATTTGAATTTGATTTATAACTTTGAATCCTACTCATTTTAAGTCCACTAGCTTGGCAAAGAAACTCCACTTAGCATTCAAGATAGCTGTGGTTATCTAACTGTATGATGTCTTGTATTCCTAAGCACTTGCTTGAACAGGCAGAGTTTTCAACTTTGAAAGCCAAAACTAAAAACCAAACAGTTGTCATTCATTGCTTGAACTTTAAAACTTCACCAGTTCTGAAAATAAGGCATAGGTGCACAGGCTTCCCTAAAATCTTGGACACACATTCATAAGACCTCCAAATCTTGATTCCAAACCATCATTTCAACACAACAGATGAGTGAAATTATTAAATACCAGACTGGTATTTAGGATAATTATATTACCTACATTTAATTTCTATTAATCTTTAATATAAATAAAATTAAACCAAATTTAGGCTTTGCATTAATACCAGTGCTTTTTGTGATTGAATGATTTGAGTGATCAAAATGCCCACTCAAAAATGTATTTCTATAAAGTATGCATGTATAGAGGAAAAACAACCTTATTCATAATAATTAACAACCATGTTGCTCCTGATGAAAAACTATGTTTAAAAGGTAATACTTGAGTATGTTAATTATATTCTCATATTGCTTCCTTGAATCCAGTGTGGCTTATGCATTTCACAGAAGAAATAAAGAATGTAAAAATAACTGGCACGCACTTTCCCCCTTGCAGAGTTAGGAGTCCTCTGTCAGTAATAGAAATAATGTAGAGAAAATATGGATCTCCAGACATGCTGTTTCCTTTCAATAGGGAGGGATTTAGTTTTATGTGGGAGCAGTAAAATTTAGTTTTATGTGGGAGCAGTAAAATGTAAAACTTCCTTGAATACAGTCTCAAAAAATATATCAAGGAAAAGCTTCTGCATTTGAGTATTGATTTGTTAAGATGCACCCAATGATCAGTAAATAAAAGAAGATTACTTTTTTTCAGACATTACTTTGTTAAATCTATGGTAAGGCTAGGAATTCCAGCTTTTATTTGTTATAATTCATCTATTTCTTGTGAGCTCGTATGGTAAAGGAAACCCAGATTCTTGTCCACCAATAGTGAAGAAAGTTCACTAGGTGACTTTGAGTCCTTCATTCTCTTAGCCCAACCACTTCACAGGGATGTGGCAGTGCTGAAAAATATGTCTAGGTATCAGCATGTCCCAAAATTTTTGATGAACACTGGGCCCTACACAACAAAATGAAGATCTTATACTTAGGCAAGGAAAATCAAATGCACAGGTATAGAATAGATGATACCTAGCTCAACAGCAATAAAAAGAGAGGGCCACTAAGAATCCTAGTGGACAGCCATTTAAATATGAGCCAGCAGTGTACTGCATCTGCCAAGAGAGTCAATGCAGTCCTAAACTGCATCAGTAGAGAAATAATGAAGTATTAGATCATATGAGTAGCACTATATACTGCCTTGGTAAGACCATATTTGGAATACTGCATTCTGGTCTGTTCACCACAATACAAAAAAGATGCTGGAACTCTACACAGAGTGCAAACAAAGGTGAGTAGGGACCTGGAGGTTAAAACATATGATGAACAATTGCAGGAAATGTGTATGTCTACTCTAATGAAGAAAAGGAGTAGGGATGACATGATAGTAGTCTTCCAATGTTTCAGTGGTTGTCACAAAGGAGAGGAAGACAATATATTCTCCAAAGCATCTGAGGGCAAGACAAAAAGCAAATTATCAAAGACAGATCCAACCAAGAACTAAGGAGAAATTTCCTGACAGTGAGAATGATTAACCATTCTTGCCTCCAGAAATGTGGGTGCTCCATCACTGGAGGTTTTTAAGAAGAAGTTGGATAGCCATTTGTCTGGAATGGTATAGGGTCTCCTGCTTGAGCAGGGGATTGGACTAAAAGACCTCCAAGGCCCCTTTCAACTCAGTTATTCTATTAAATAAAAATACTATTTGAACCAGAATATTACAAGGCATTATGTACATGGTCTAAATCTCTTTAATTTACTCCAGACAAACTAAAGACACAACCACAGTATGCAAACAAAATAAACAGAAATGCAAGACAGTTGCTGTTCTTCCCCCTTTTGGCAAGCTTGCCTTGAGTGAAGAATGAACAGCCTCCATCTACATTCTGTCCTTAGCTGACCTACTTGTTGTTCACTCATTGTCATCAACATCTCAGTTATCCTGGTTAATGGAAAATGGCTCTTGCCATATGTGTACCTCGTGAGAAAGCTGACATTCTTTAAAAAATGATTTCTGGGATTTGTGATGGCCATCTCAGAGTTTTTGCTAAATCTAAGAAGGCATTCTTCTGAAGTGCAGGCTTAATTTAAAAGAAGCTCAACAAAAACCAAAGTACTGAAAGTTAAAGTCAACATGGCTTGACTTGATCTATTTGTTGACAGTAGATCATTCATTTTATGGCTTAGAAGTTCTTAAAACAAGGGCAAGAGCTGAGGAAAAAAAGCAATGTGGGCAGGTAGAACTGGCAGTGAAAATGGCCCAAGAATTTGTGAGAGGCCACAACATATATAAAAATGGATAAAGTGACAATCTTGGCTCAGAGAGACAAGCTTCACGCACTTCATATATGCATTGTTGAATGTAAACAAAGAGAGTAGGGCTTATATCACCATGCCATGTCCACCATTTTGCCTAATTTGGCTACCCATATGGATAATGCTGGACAGTATCCAGTCCTCTTAGCAGGTATCCTTCAAACTTGAAATATGCAGATTTGTATATAGAATGTACAGAACATCAATGTTATAAAAAAAATCTAAAGAACTTGTTTTTATACTGTACCTGTGAGGTAGGTATTATGTGAGGAATTGATAAAATAGTGAGACAGAGGCTGACTCATATCTTCATTCAAATCCAGTTTTTCAGGTGGAACAACTCCATTTTCTTCTCCACTTAAGTATCTCATAAATCCATCCACTGATATCTGTCCTGGGAGAAAAGAAATTCAAAAGTCATATTCTTTAGCTCCATATGCTCCACTTGCAGCTCACAGGCTCATTTGGATTAATAATTTTACAAAGCAAAACAACACATTATTTCTTGTATCAGCAGCAATATACTGTAGGTTCCTTCCCCCTTTATTGCTATTGATCTATTAACGACTTGTTCAACCAGATATTATCCAGTTGTGTTGGCGCTAAAATTCCAAGAAATCCCAGCAAATATGGTCAAGTTCTTTTTTTTCTAAGGGTAGGATGTAGAGAAATAAGAATAAGTTTTATCTAAGTCAACCATATTAGCTCTATTATGTATTCCTCAGTCTGTATTAAACAGCCAATTTCTCAGTGCCCCAAATGTCATAAAAGATAAGGATCTGATTGCAAGGGAAGAACACCTGCTACTACTTGCATCAGATTTCTTTAATAACTATTGCCTTGGAAGGTCAAAATGAGAAAGAGAAAGAAATAGCCAATCTATACATACAACATTACTTCAACATTTCTCCTTTTAGCTTTATATTTTAGTTGTCGAAAAAAAGGAAAAAGTTTAATGAAGGGAGTTTCAGAATAAATGTCCTTAGAAATCTATGAATCTGTGTCCTATTGATTATATTGCAAATTGACCGCCCTATCTTGATTCTAGTGACAGTTGCAATGATGGTGTTCTCACAATATTGTAACCGTAATGCCCCAAGTACTCATGTAATTAAAAGCATGACTTCTGCCAACTTTAGTTTGGCTTCTGCTCAGGCGATCGCTCAACAGAGGAAACAAACATACTTTACATTGCAGAAAGAAGTTTGAAAATTGCTCTCCAGCTTGACTGTTTTAAGCTTGTCTGTTTCGAATTTAAGAGTTCAGAAATTACACATTCAAAAACCTCCATAAAATATGGCATAACAGGCTGGTGAACATCCCATCCAACTCAAGGATGGCTGGCAAATTCCACAATTGCTCTGGATATTTAACAGAGGAGGTTTACATATGAAGAAATATAATTAGAAGATGTGTTGTTCTCAGCTGCAGCTTCATGCAGCTTACTGATGTTCTTGCTAATATCCTGCATTCTTCATAAGGATATACATATCTGAATTAGAAAGACTGCACTGCTTGCAAACAGCAGGACAACGACTTTGCCAGCCAGAAGCTGTTTAATGTCTCTTATTATGGTTTTTTCTATATTCTCATCAAGTTATTTTCATTGTATACGTGGATTATCACTGCATGAGAGAATGAGTGGGTAAAGCCAATTGATCCAGCACTTTTGTTATATCTTCACCAGGGTCATTGTACTGGGAAAGCAAATGTCTATAACTGGCAGCTCCTCAAAGAAGTTTCCCGTGATATTTTGAACCTTGGAAGAATGACATTTTTAATCCATCAGTAGCTCAGTGCAGAAACAGCCATGCCATCAGCCTGCACTCCCAAGAAATGGAGAACAGCAGGGGTCACCATAAGACAACAAAAAGGCAGAATAAATAGGATTCCTACTCCATTATTGATCACGGTGTGAACCCCTGAAGAAATCTGCATTCAGCCCAAAGACTTTGTGCCAAGTTGTTTCACTTCTCATCCAAGAAGCTTCTTCAGCTCTGAAGAAGCTTCTTGGATGAGAAGTGAAATGTCTTCAAAAAAGCAAACAAACAACCCAAAGAAAGTCCAATTGCCTCTTGAAAAAGCACCTTTGGGACAACCATGACCTGGAAGCTCATTAGACATACTTTCCAGTGGTGAAATCCAATTTTTTTTACTACCGGTTCTGTGGGCGTAGCTTGGTGGGCGTGGTGTGGCTTGGTGGGGGTGGCAGGGGAAGGATACTGCAAAATCTCCATTCCCACCCCACTCCAGGGGAAGGATACTGCAAAATCCCCATTCCCTCCCCACTCCTAGGGGGGAGGATATTGCAAAATCTCCATTTCCAAACCGTTCTGGGGCCAGCCAGAGGTGGTATTTGCTGATTCTCCGAACTGCTCAAAATTTCCGCTACTGGTTCTCCAGAATCTGACAGAACCTGCTGGATTTCACCCCTGATACTGTCTTGGAAAAAGGACAAGAAAAACTACCTTTCAAAATTCAGAAATATCAAATCTAGCAGAAAATGAATCCTTTTCTAAAATGACCATACTTTTCAAACACAACTTAGAATGAGCAAAAGTCATCAAGCCCATAAAAATCACACTATCAAAATTTGATAACAACATATAGAAACTTAAAAGAAAAGAACCTGCAAAATGCCTCAAAATTCAAATACCTGGTGCATTCATTGGCATTGTGAGGTCAAAATAAACCAATAAGCAGCATTCTTAACAAAGTCTTACTTGATCTCAGAACAATCCATAACCTTCAAATCAATACTGTACATAGAACTACAAGCAAAGCACCTCAATGAAAATAAGGTGCTAATTCCTATTGTAGTATCGAAAATATAAACATATGTGAATTTAATATACATTATACTAAAAGAGAGTCTGAAATATGTATAGATGCTATAAAAAGATGGCATTTTTACTTAAAAACATATGCTATTTTTATTCTTCACCCAAGTCTCATTTTAAGCTTTTTTCTATAAACATAAAAGAATGAATAGCATGTTTTTTTTGTGCAATATAGCTGGGGAGTGAATACTCTGACCTGTTCAACTGATACATATTTCTGTAATTATCAAAAATATAGGTTAGCAGATGAGCTTATTTTAAGTACATTCCTGCAATCTATTTATACATGTATCTGCACATGAATTATTCAAGAGTAATGTGCATATTCTTAATTATCTATTAAAGAATAGCTTCTTTCTGTTAAACTGGAAAAAAATCCTCTTCTTCTTTCTTTTTATTTTCAAGAAAGAGGTTTAAAATGCCCCATTACAATATCCATGATATTTAGACTGCTTATTCTTAAAAAAAACATATTTCTAAGCCAGTATGTATGCTTTGCTAGATTCTGAGGATTTCAGATACAGCTAAAAATAAAAAGATAATTTTAAAAAATCAGAACACCCTCATTGTCTTATTTAACAGATAGGATGTTCTGGAAGCTACTTATTTTTTTTTTATCTGGGGTTCTCTCAGTTCTTAATTCCTTATCACAAGAAACTTAAAAAACTATTTTTCCCCCATTCAAGCTTCAGTTCATAGCAAAAGCGAATCAAGGATTTATTTTTTTCCTCTTTGCTCAGGGATAACTGTCTTTGCTGGTCAAATCTCGTTGGACTTCCTAAAATTAAGATGTCCTCTTAGGTATAGGGAACAAATATTGAAGATGTACAATAGAAACATCCATTAATATGATACTCTTATTATTGAATATACAAATTAACTTGGCAAAATTATAATTATTAAATGCATACTGTTAAAGTACTGTTTCCAATATAAAAATAAACTGAATCTATTTATGAAATATAAAAATGCAATTAAAAAACTCCACACTCTAAAAAGCATATATCAGTAATAATTGTATATTTGATGTCCCTTTGTTACATTATTTTCTCTACCGAGCATTCTGAAAATCACATCGACATCTTCTAGATTTTCTCTGCATTCTTCAGTATGAGGCTGAAATACTGCTTATGTTTTCTGGGTGAGAGAATTATATTTGACATTTTTTTTTTTGTCCACTAAAAGGAATCCAATGCTTTTAGAGCAAAGAGCTACCAATGAAAAGCCATTTTGTCTCTGTCTCCTTAGCAATAACAAACATTAAATTGATCTCTGCAGGTCTGTGCAGAGATCCAGATATCAAGGGCCAGATTGATGTGGAGTGTCTACTGCCACACACCTGCATCTATCAGGAACTTCTTAAAGATGCTGTATATCTTGTCCTGGATGGTAATGAGCCCAGGCAGTTTAAGTAGGCTATGCAGATTCTTAACCACATTTTATTTTTGAAGTCTGGATCTCTTCACAGCTCTAACATAAACACATTATCAAAAACAAATGAAACCACAGAGAAAATGTAGTTTTAGCACTGTGCTGATGCTGCCTGTCACCAGCCTAGAATGCAGAACTTGGGGCAATTTAAACCGGAGGAGAAGGCAAAGCTTGCTGAACAAAAGCTGGATGGGGAGGAGCAGGCTCAGGCTCAACCCATCCAAGACCGAGTGGCTGTGGTTTCCGACGTCCCGATATAGTCAGCTAATGCCATCGCTGACTATTGGGGGCGAATCATTGGCCCCCACGGATAGGGCTCGCAACTTGGGTGTCCTCCTGGATTCACGGCTGTCGTTAGAAGAGCATGTGACGGCCGTGTCCGGGAGGATTTTTCATCAGGTTCGCCTGATCCGCCAGTTGCGTCCCTATCTAGATCGGGACTCCCTACACACAGTCACTCATGCCCTCGTTACTTCTCGTCTGGATTACTGCAACGCTCTCTACATGGGGCTCCCCTTGAGGTGCACTCGGAGGCTCCAACTGGCGCAGAGTGCGGCCGCGCGGGTGGTGATGGGAGCGACTTGGAGTTCCCATGTGACACCTCTCCTGCGCGAGCTGCACTGGCTCCCGGTGGTCTTCCGAGTGCGCTTCAAGGTTCTGGTTATCACCTTTAAAGCGCTCCATGGCTTAGGACCTGGTTATTTACGGGACCGCCTGCTACCACCAATAGCCTCCCACCGGCCAGTACGCTCCCATAGAGAGGGGCTCCTCCGGGTGCCGTCGGCCAAACAATGTCGGCTGTCGGCCCCTAGGGGGAGAGCCTTCTCTGTGGGGGCACCTACGATTTGGAACGAGCTCCCCCCGGAGATACGTAGGATCCCGGATCTGCGCACCTTCCGCCGCGCGCTTAAGACTTTTCTATTTTATCAAGCTGGCCTGGCCTAAATCTCCCCCCTTTTTAAATGTGGAAATTTTAAATTTTTAAATTTTAAATTCGTCTTTTTATAGGGGTATGGGTAAGGCATTTTAAATTGGGGAGCCATTTTAGATTTAATTCTGTTTTAAACGTATTTTAATTGTTTATATTGTATGTTTTTTAACTTTGGCTGTGCACCGCCCCGAGTCCTTCGGGAGAGGGGGCGGTATAAAAATCTAATAAATAATAAATAATAATAAAATAAAAAGCTAAAAAATATATATCTAAAATATAGCACTGTGACATATGCAAAGAAGACTGGCAATACAGAGGCTATGGCACTGAGGGGAAATAGGAAGCTCTTTCTATAAAGTGTTTGCTCTATCTCTGTCTATTATTTTTGTGTTAATTTTTTTCCCCTCACTATGGGATGATGTTTCTAAGGACTAACGCCAATCACTAGGATTTTTCAACATAAAAGATTCTCTTTTCTGTCAGCCTTTTCCTTTATTATTTGCCTATCTTCAGATGATCAGAGCGACTCTCATGTTATGTAAGGGCAGCTCAAGCAAAACCTGAAAGGTTTCACCCTATTGTTCTCTGGAATGCCAACAAAATTCTCAGTATCATTTTATTTTTTGATACCAATCGGAATTGAACTATTCAAGTTGAGACTTTGACAGATATCCAGGCAGACTATTCCTATGAACGTACCCTGTCTTTTCAAAAAAGAATATCTTCTTTTTCATGTATAACGTTTTTTCAAAAGCTTTCATATTTAACATCAGAAAAATATATTATTTTTCTGACAGATGGGTGCATCAAAAGACTATGGATGTGTTTAAATCACAGGCCAATTAAAATTAGTTAGAATTCTGGCTTATTTGTGAACAGGCAGTGTAATAATTAATGCAAATATCTTTCTAATTGCCTCATCCATGTTTCAATATATAGATGGCTGAATCTGTGATATGTTTACTGTTGACCAAACCAGGCACCTTGGCTTGTTCACGTCCCAAAAGCCTGAACTTTGGGTTTCTGAAACCAAAGTGAAGCTTTTGGTTTCTGACCCTGGATTGTTTTAAGTGGGATGCATCAAAGCCAATGGTTCAGATGAGACAGTAAATGAACAGGAGATGAAGAGATCTGGGATTTGACGACAAGGGTAATGCTCATTTTCTGCTACAAAACCTGACTTAATATCTTATCTGAACTCAGCTGAAGCACCTTTTGATGCTTCAATTAGCACTAACTTCAACCAAATTAAAGAAAATGTTTACATATTTTCCAATTGCAAATGCAATTCAGCTGATTGCAGAAGTTACCTTCTTTTTAGTACGTTTTGGCAATAAATAATGAGATGATGAGATTATTAATGTCTCCTGGGAGACCATTCCAGAAGGAACAAACAACATCCACATTTTTATTGCGGAATAAAATCCTTCATGATCTGCATACTCACTTCTATACATTGTTTTAGCATTAAGATTATTACAACTTGCCCTATCCAACCATAAAAAGGTAAATAAGGTCCTTCACTTATGACCACATAAGTGAGCCCCAAAGTTCTGTTGCTAAGTGAGACAGTTGTCAAGTGAGCATTACCACATTTTATGACCTTTCTTGCCACAGGTGTTAAGGGAATCACTGCAGTTGTTAAGTTAGTAACAAGATTGTTATGTGAACCTGACTTCCCCATTGACTTTGCTTGCCAGAAGGTCGCATGACCTTGGGATACTGCAACCATCATAAGTATGAGTCAATGGCCAAGCATCTGAATTTTAGACAGGTGACCATGGGGAAGCTGCAATGGTCTAAGTGTGAAAAACAGTCCTAAGTCGCTTTTTACAGTGCTGTTGTAACTTCGAACCAGTGGTGGGTTTCAAAATTTTTTACTACCAGTTCTGGGTGTGGCTTGGTGGGTGTGGCATGGCTTGGTGAGCATGGCTTGGTGTGTGTGACAGGGGAAGGATACTGTAAAATCTCCATTCCCACCCCACTCCAGGGCAAGGATACTATAAAATCTCCATTCCCTCCCCACTCCAGGGGAAGGATACTGCAAAATCCCCATTTCCTCCCAATCAGCTGGGACTTGGGAGGCAGAGAATAGATGGGGGCGGGGCCAGTCAGAATTTTTACTACCGGTTCTCCGAACTACTCAAAATTTCCACTACCAGGAAGTGACCACACACTTCTGCAGCTGTGATACTTACTGCTATATCTGCTAGGTATTTCATGGTGAAAGGCCCTGCCAAGAACATTTCCTAGGGGACTGTTGGGACAGAGGAGAGCCAGTATTTAAACACCGACTGAAAATAAAATAATCTGCTAGGTTGAATGCCCAGCACAACATCCCCACTAGTAATACCCACTTTTTTGTCCCAATCAATGAAATCAGCAAAGTTCCAAAATGGTAGTGAATCCAAGGCTGTGCTCCTTCTTCCCAGGTCCACAGAGAATTGTTTTGTAAACTATTGTTGGTCTAATGAAATGCTTGTGGGTCAGTAATTTAGAAAATCCTTCACAATCTGCCATTTTCTGAGGTGGGACAACAGCAGCTAAAATAAGAATAAACTAAATAATAAATTAGCCGGTTTGGTCTAGTGGTCATGGCAACAGGCTAGAAACTAGGAAATTATGCGTTCTAGTCCCACTTTAGGAATGACTTTGGGCTAGTCGCTCTCCCTCAGCCCAACCCACCTCACAGGATTGTTGTCGTGAGGAAAATAGGAGGAGAAAGGGGGTATGTTCGCTGCCTTGAGTTATTTATAAAAATAATAAAGGTGGGATTAAAAAAAACTTTAATAAATAAATAAATAGGTTTCAAGAGCAGGACTCTTGAGCTGAGTGGTATATCACAATGTGAGTAATCCTAGAGCCATCACTCCATCTTGCCTTCTTAAAATGGTGCTTCAAACTTTAATGTCCCCTTTTTATCAACAGTTGTTACTGACATAGGTTACTGGCTGTTTTAAAATTATTAAAAAAAAGCAAATTAAAAAAATTGTTTACAGAAATGCCTTTCCTTCTAGAGATGCTGTTGAATAAGCATAAAAATGTCATCTTGAGAAAACACTTTATCTATTAGTGCTGATGTGGTCCTTCCTTAAACAAAATCTCCAAGTTAAACTCTGTGGTGATTGGCACTGGTATCTGGCCCATTAAAAGAGGATCTGTATGATAATTCTTGCCTTCTTTTTCCCTTCTAGATTTCTGAAGCTGACTAAATGACAGAGATAAGTCATCTTTGAGCCACATACAGTACCTGTGTTGCCCCTCTTATTAAGAGATACTGGGTCCACTGGTTCCTTCTCTTATATAGTATGAGAGATATAGAAGTATACATTACACACACACACACACACACACACACACACACACAGAGAGAGAGAGAGAGAGAGAGAGAGAGAGAGAGAGAGAGAGAGAGAGAAGAGGGGGGGGGAGAGAGAGAAATATTATCTGTAGTCCCCTACCTGAAAAAGATAGGAATATCAGTGGATTTTGTCTACCTGAACCAAAAAAGCTAGGCCAATGACCTTGATGATCTAGTGCAGACATTACATACCTGAGGGAAAGGGACCAGCCATTGTGACCTCACACTGATGTTATCTGCCTGAAGGAAGGACATTGGCTATTAACACCACATTGATGCTACTTGCTAGAAAAAGTCTGACTTACACTATCAGAAACAGAAAGGTCTTTCTTTTTGGGGGAAAATGGACATTTTATTATAGCCTTAAACTAGGAGTCAAATGTAAGTATTCTTTATATCCTGGGAAGAAGCATTGAAAAGTCATTCTTTGTATACATTTGTGTTTTCCTTTCTTTTTCTTTAGATCTTTTCACACTTTTACTCTTATTCTCTTTTTATCATTTCTCTTACCGTTGTTTCCCCCAAAATAAGACCCTGTCTTATATTTTTTGGAACCCTGAAATAAGCGCTTGGCCTTATTGCCATGCACTCAAAAGCCCGATTGGGCTTATTATCAGGGGATGTCTTATTTTGGGGGAAACAGGGTATTAGTTTCTCTTGTTAGCTGTTGTTATAGGTGTATGCTTATAAAATGTACTGAAGTGTATGCTTATAAAATGTACTAAAATGACTTGATGAGAAACAGAGGGGGTCTTACACCATCAAAAGTAAAGAGAAAAACTGATTTTTATTTCATATCTTTCCAGAAAGATATTTGGTTCAAATAACAATGAAAATTAAAGAAAATATTCCATTTCTAGCCATATTTATTTTCCTCTTGCTAGAAAATAAGGCATTGGGCCATGATGTTGGATGAGCCCACCTTGGAGTTCTTTATTATGTTACTTCATTGCACCTAAGAGTTTTCTGTTGCTTTGAATTTATTTTTATGTTGATTTTTCTTTATTATTATTTAAAGTCATGTGTTGAATGGGTAGCTATATAAATTTAAATAATAAATAAAAACAAAAATGGCAGTCTTCTCCAAGATGCCTTCCAGATATGTTAGCATCTCATTTAGAATGTGCCAAGTTAGGAAATGTTTCTTCCATAGGAATCAAAGGAAAGGAAAGAGATAACGTTCTTAATTCAGAAACGTTATGAAAACAGCTGTAAGAAGCCAAAGTGAGAATCAAGATTTCTACACAATTGCAGGCAAGGCAGTAATCTCCTGTCTGAACAGAAGAAAGCATACTTCAATGAGGAAATAGTAAAATCTCTTATCATTTCAGTTGGAAAATCCAGCCTTAATCTCTACCCTTTCAAAATACAGCTAGCAGTAAAAAGGAACAAATCTCACCATCAAAAATACTAAAGAAACCTGTAGCATGAACTACAAATCTCTTGCTATTTGTTAACTCATAGCACAGATGTTTCATTTTACATTTCAAACTTATCTTCTTGATCTTTTTAATTAACTAATGTGAAGTGCTTTAGCTTCTAGCTATTTGAGAACTGCTACATAAACAGTCATGAGGATTTCACATTACAATAAAAGCTTTTATTAAACTCATAAGTTAACCTCATTAACAGGGACACTTGGTGTAAAGAAATGGAAGGCAATTTATTATCTATTGATACAGAAAGTATTCAAAGATTAAATCTAGTGATAACAAATAACTCTGAGCTTTGCAATGGACCGAGAATAGATTCCCATTTCTTTCTTCATAATAAACTGAATACTTAGAGAGCATTCATGTCAAGCATTAATTCTAGGCTTTCAACAGGCTGTAGAAAACTTATGACTTCTCAAGTTAGGGTTATTAGAGCTGATACGATCTTTATAAAAATGAATTTAAGAAAAAATATATAAGAAAAATGGATCAGCTTAGCAGCAATCTACTTGAAAAAAGAAGAGAGAATGCAGGAATGTAAGCCCTTATTTCGTGCCATTCCCACCCACCCCCACCCCCCAATATATAAGATCCATGTGAATAGAAATTCCTCTCTCATGCAGTAAGCTCTAAAGCACAGCAATATTTTCTAATTGCTTGATGAATCAATTAGTAAAAGGAGCCTTGGTGGTGCAGACTCCTCCAAAAAGTCATCAAAGCTTAGCCCTGCAAGTTGTACTTTCATGGGGCCCTCAGTTACTATGAAGTATGACTTACTTGGGATGAGATTTACATCAAACACTGTATTGAAAATCGTGTTGCATTATTAAAGTATATTCCAAGTGGAAAAACCGGGCCTCCCATGCTTTGTACTTCTGGTAGTGTGGCCTACTGTCAAGAAAAGAGACACACCTTTCCTTCCAACTGAGAAGAGGCAGAATCATAACTGCTTTTTCTTATTAGATGCATCACTGAAAGTTTGCATTCATTTTCATCTGTGCTTTTAAAAATAACTACCCAGAACACTAAAAAAAATTGGTAAAGAAATAAAGAATAAATAAATAATAATAAAGAAATAAATAATAAAGAAATAAAGAAATCATCAAATATAAGCTAAAATAATATATTAAATAGAGAAGACTGAAAGTTGAAAGTTGTACCATTGTACTGCAAGGTACGAAAAGATAGCTCCATGTAATTAGGTCTGTACCATTTTTCACCTGATGTGTGGTTGAAATACAACTTCCAGCAATCCTAGCTAGCACCTGGTTCTCAGTCCTGGACTGTAATATGAATTAACTGAGGTTCAATGCCTTATGACATGGCTATAGCAGGTTTGTGAACAATATTTATTTGTATAAGAAGGATTGGAAGTTATAGCTCATTATAGTTCATATTCAAAAATTGTTCCCGAAACGTAAATAGATTATCATCACTTATAACAATTCCAGCATACATACTGCTCTTGTACTTGCTCCATTGCCATACAAAAATTCCTAGAGAAATTTGTATAATGACCTGTTTTTTTTTTTATTAGCATACACAGGCCTTTTCATCGGATTTTGCCAATACCAGAAATTATATGTACAATACTTTCATCAGAGTATGCCCCATTGTGCATGTATGTGGGATAAAATAAAGCCTTGACAATAGTTAGCTAAGATAGCTATGTTAAAGCTACAGTAAATCATTCTACCTCACCTTGGTCTTGCTCAGAGGGAGCTTATGCAGAAAGCTTTTTAAAAATTGAAGCTTTTGTTTATTGATATTCCAGGGACTTTGTAACACCTGAGTTGCGTTACTTAATAATTTTTTTAAAAAAAAATGTGTATGCATTTCTTTATTGATTTATAATTTCACTCCACATACACACCCCTTCAACTCTGGTGGGAATTGAAAGCAGCTTACAAAATTTCAAAACAAAAACAAAATAGAAAAAGTTGAAATCCAGGTTGAAAAATAACAACAAAATAAATACTAAAACCATCTAAAACTTGAGAGCCTGGATGTTGATCAATTTCTTAAACATTGAGAGAAGAGGGGGTCAAACGCCACTCCCCATGGAAGATACTCCACAGTTCTTGAGCGGCAGATAAGAAAAGGTCTTCTTGGAGATGACAGAAAACCTGAGTCTGATAGCAGAACATAATCTAATTTGCTGATATTAAGAAGTAGACAGTCTGACAATGAGACAGATAGTCTTGTACAGCTTAAACCATTTAAATTTTGAATGTGTCGAGTAAACCAACTGCTATTATCAAGGATAGCCAACAATGACAAAGATTGTTCTTCCTGTTTAATCATAATAGTTCAGGGTTTTCTAACCAAGTGCCCTTCAGGTATATGAGACTTAAATTCCCACAATTTCCAGTCATGTTGTTCTGGTAAGAAGAAGAGTTTATAGTAGGAAAGCAGCTCAGTCTTGGAGAGTGGGCTAGGAGGGAGAAAAAAAAAGGAAGATTTTACTTTTAAAGTTGGTTTATCTAAGGGGGTGGCAGAGAGGCACTTTACTGCTAGTGAAAGAGATCAGAGAGCCAGTTTGGTGGGGTGATTAAGGCATCACACTATAAACCTGGAATTGGTGAGTTACTCCCAGTTACTCCCTCAAGGAAGGAGTCAATAACAAACCACTTTTTTTTTATAAAAACGTGCCTATGAAACTGCAGGGACTATTTTTTATAGATGGCATCTAGACCCTAAAAAGTTAGCTTGTATGTATCCAAATTTGCAATCCAAGTGTTGGAGATGTGAGTGTGATGATACCACGTATTATCATATATGGTGGACATGCAAAAAAATCAAAGCATTTTGGATAAAAGTATTGTGGATTATGCAAAATATTCTTAAAAAGAAGATAAAGTTTACTCCACAGCTGTTTTTGCTGGGTATAATTACAGATTGTACGGTTATAGAGACTAATTTGATTTTAAATTTAATAACCGCAGCAAGACTTTTGGTGGCGCATTATTGGAAGAAGGAAGACTTGCCTACTATTGAAGAATGGACACTAAAAGTAGTGAATTTAGCAGAGATGGCCAAAATTTCAGCATATTTAAAGGACCATTCAAATGAAAAATATATTTTGGAATGGAGAAGATGGATTGACTATATTCAAAACAAATATCGGATTAAAAAGTTTCAAATAGTTTATGAATGAATAAAGAGATTTTAGAAAGTATTTAAATCTAGTCATGTAAAAGGGGAGTTAAAAGTACAAGAGGGAGATAGGAGCCTATAGATAGTTAGCATATGTTAGTATATGATTGTTAAATGCTATACCCTGTATTTTGCTCTGGGAAGTTGGGCGGGGGAGGGCTGGGGAGGGAGGGGGGAGGTGAGATGGGAAAATATTTGTAAAATTTTAAAAATTTTTTTAATAATAATAAAAAAGAAACTGCAGGGACTAGTAAGGCAGTCACCAGTACAGACAGGAAGGAAGGAAGGAAGGAAGGAAGGAAGGAAGGAAGGAAGGAAGGAAGGAAGGAAGGAAGGGAGGGAGGGAGGGAAAGGGAATATCTAAGAACATTCCGAATTTAATAAAGTCCTTTTCAGGACTTTAAATGGTTGAAAAAAAAATTCAACCATTTGTTGGGAAGTTAAAGTACTAAGAGAGAAACAAAAACACATGTAAAATCCCACTTTTAAAATTAAGACATTTTGGCTCAGTAGGTCTCAAAAACTAAAGTTGAATTAGCCTTTTGTTAATTGGCTCCCTTTCAATGACGCTTCCTCTCCCATACCTAATCAGCCTGTGACTCTATACTATTGTTATGGAATCGTTTCAAAAGCAAGGAAGCCTGCAAAATACCCTTAATGAAAATCATAAATACAACATTATGTTAAAACGCCAGGCTCTTGCAATGCATATGCTTAGCTGAATATAAGCATAGAATCTGGCAGAAAGCCCAGCTTTGGCCAATAAAATGATTACTGATTTCCCTAAAAGAATACCTTTTCCCAGGAGATGATGGAATGCACTTCTATCTGTTCAGAAGCCCACTTAGCATAACTACAGGTAGTCCTTGACTTATGACCACAGTTGAACCTAAAATTGCCATTGCTAACCAAGGAGTTATGAAGTGAGTGTTGCCCAGTTTTATAACTCTTCTTTGCCACAGTTGTTAAGCACGCCAGTTGTAAAGAGAATTAGGTTGTTGTTAGGCAAATCTGGCTTCCCCCATTGACTTTGCTTGTTGGAAGCAGCTGGGAAGGTTACAAACAGTGACCTGGAGACAGTACAATTGTTATAAATACATGTCGGTTGCCAAGTGCCTGAATTTTGATCATGTGATGCTGGGGACACTGCAACAGTTGTATGTAAAATGGTTATTAGGTCACTTTTTTTTCAGTGCAGTTGTAACTTTGAATGGTCACTAAATGAATGGTTGTAAGTCGAGAACTACCTGTAACATCTTCCCAGTACAGAGGAAACTATACTAAAACCACCACCGGGATTATCAAGCAACAGAAATCTTTTGCTGCAACTCAATGATATAAGGATGGTTTTCTATATTAACCCGCCCCCCTCCCACATAGAGTATGCTCCCCCCTGCAGTTTTCAAACTCTAGTAAATTAATTATTGTCCTGGTGATTACATTTACATTGCCCTGAATAATCTATCCTGTGAAGTGAAAAGCAACAGGGAAGCTTAACTTGCTTTGTTCGCTCAACAAACGTATTTAATCTGTAACCACTGAAAAATCTTAAACAGGCATGCTAATAATGTCATTGAATATGAACTGGTATGTGCCACAAGGCATATATGTCCACTGTAATTGCTTGGAGCCCGAACTGTAATATAGAAGAAAATGACAAATACTGACCTTTCTTTGCCAAACTATTATTGGGTTCATATTTTTCAATCAGTTGTTGAACCTGTTCCTGCTTCAAGGGCGGATAGAGAATTTCATTTAACCGTGGGTCTCGTTGCTTGAAGTTTATAAATTCCATCATCTGGTCAACAGTTAGATACGGTCTGCTCTTTGCCCCTCTGATAAAAAGAAAAACCATCAAAACATTAAAAAAAAGAAAGAAAAGGAATGTGAGCAAGCATCCTATATATCTCCTTCTGTTATGTTTCCTGGATGAGCTAATACACACGAGAACAAGCTCTTGAATGTGTAGGCTCATACCGATAATGGACTAGATGTTTGATTATATTCCATTTTATTGAGCTTTATGTAACTTCCTCCTCTCTCCCACATTTTATTAAGACTGGAAGGGATGGAGTACACTGGTAAGGATGATAAATCTATAACTTGAGGATTATCTCTAAGCCTGAAGCTACAATGCAGAGAAGGTTGATACGCTGAACAGTTACTCTCAATTTTATTGGATCTAAAGTAAGTGTTGTTCCTGAACATCTGTGGCACCTCTGGAGTGGGCATTGGTCGGAACCCTGACAATCTGCCTTCACTGTCTTGCTTATAGAAAACATAAAATAGAATCACAAAAATCACCCTCTTTGTCCCTTTACAATCGAATCAGAATGTAAAAGGAACCAAAAAAACCCCACCAGAGATAAATTACATGTTATGATTTTTTTGCTTCTCTGGGGCTCATGGATCTAAGTGAAAGGCATTGGACAAAGCACATATTAATTGGGCACATATGAATCTTCCTAAATTTTAATCTTAAAAAGGAACAGGAAATCTCAAACCAACAAAACAGAAAACTGTTAGTTAGGCAGTTGATTATCAATAGTAGCTTTTGAACTTTTTTTTTAGCCAGTTTACTACTGAACCAATTTTTAAGTTTGCTAAATTAGATTAGATAATAACAGAGGAATTTAATAATAAAGATCTGCAATGGATGCAAATTAACATGGATTTTGATCCCCTAGCACAAGCTTCTGACACCTTTTGGTGGTCAAATTTCTTCAAAACATTTTCTAGGGCAACAAGTGTCACAAGAGGAACAGTGATCATATGAAACAAATAGTACCAGAGTTATATATTCTCCCATTCTTATAGAAAGGAAGTTCTCTGCTGTTTTTCAAGCTAATTAGCCACTTTTCGGATTTTCACTGTTTTTTGTTTACATACGGAATATGTGAAATTGAATACTGGTTCCTCCGACCACACGTTTCCCAAACCTGATTTGTAAGATGTGATTCTTTTGTAAGAATCTCATCAGATCAAACTCATCAGACCCTCATTGGTTTGCTTAGAGCAGCCACTGTCACAAGTTCATATTTGCAAATAGGCCTGCCACTTTTCCTCATATCATCATCAAATAGCATCAGGACATAGTGGCACAGAAGCAGCATCTAGCAACATCCTTTAAGAAGAAAATAAGAGTGTAGAGCTATTGCTAAAACATCAGAAAACCAGACTGGAAAATTCTATGTAACTCACAACGCATGAGAAAAGAATATGTGTATTCTTGGGAGGGGCAGATATGGTGGGAGCAGGGGGTCATATCACGTGGTGGGGGCGTGCACTCGCTATCTTCGAGCGGTGGCACGCCCCGGTCCCCAAAGCTCTTCTCATTCCCCAGGTTGCACAGACTCTCAGGGCCTGAGCCTTTGGCTGTTGTTGTGCAATGCCAGGTCCATGGTAAATAAAGCCCCCCTCATTTGCGATCTTATTCAGGAGGGGGGAGCGGACCTGGCAGGTATTAGGAGACCTGGTTGGGCCAGGAGGGAGGGGTTCCCCTCGTGGATATGTGCCCACCAGGCTTCCGCGCATTCCATCAGCCAAGAGCTCAGGTAGGGGCGGGGGTGGGTGGTGGCAGTTATTATAAAGGAAGGTCTTGATCCAAGGGAGACCACTATACCGCAGATAGCCAGATGTGAGTCCCTTTTTGTGAAGTGGGGTCATGGGGTGCAGATGGGCCTGTTGATCACGTACCTGGCTCCCTGCCACGTGGCAACGGCCCTGCCCGAGCTGCTCAACGTCATAGCCGGGGTGGCGGTTGATACCCCCAGGCTTTTGGTCATGGGGGATTTTAACCTTGGTAGTACAGTGGTTTAATGCACCCTGTAATTAACACAGCTGCCTGCAATTTCTGCAGGTTTGAATCTTACCAGGCTCAAGGTTGACTCAGCCTTCCATCCTTTCTAAGGTAGGTTAAATGAGGACCCAGTTTGTGGGGGCAATAAGCTGACTTTGTATAAATATACAAAAGTATGAAGGCTATTGCTTAACGCATTGTAAGCCGCCCTGAGTCTCCGGAGAAGGGCGGCATATAAATCAAATTAAAATAAAAATAAAAAAATAAAAAAACCTGCCATCTATCAGTGAAACGTCTGGGGCGGCTCGGGAGTTCATGGCTTCCATGACGGCCATGGACCTGACTCAGTTAATTCATGACCCTACTCACATGGGTGGGCACACTCTGGACTTAGTTTTTGTCTCTGGTCAGTGGTCGAGTGGCCTTGATACAGGGGATATAGTCATTGAACCCTTGTCATGGTCTGACCACTCGCTCCTTCGATTTTACTTTCTAACCACTACACCGTGCCACAGGAGGCGGAACCGATTAGGTGGTTCCGTCCCAGGCGCCTGATGGATCCTGATAGGCTCCAGATGGAGCTTGGGCCATTTCCTGAGACTCTGGCTCATGACTCGGCTGAAGACTTGGTGGCCGCCTGGGATAGTGCGGCCGCTGGGGCTTTGGACCGCATCGTGCCTTTGCGGCCTCTGACCCGGCACCGAACTCACCTAGCTCCTTGGTTCTCCGAGGAGCTAAGGGAGATGAAGCGCCGGAAAAGATGCCTGGAGAGCGGTTGGAGGACCAGCCGTTCCGAATCTGACCGAACACTGGTGAGGTCTCATATTAAGACCTACCTAGTGGCGATAAAAGCGGCAAAATCTAGCTATTTTTCCGCTCTTATCACCTCAGCAGATAACCGCCCAGCCGCCCTGTTTAGGGTGACCCGCTCCCTCCTCCATCTGGGAGCGCGGGATGATCCCTTGCATGGTCAAGCTGAGGATTTTGTGCAGTATCTGCATGATAAAATCGCTCAGATTCGGGAAGGCTTGGCCTCTGACTGGGTAAGTTCAGATGGGATGATTGAGGCAGGTCTTGAGAGTGTTATCTGGGAGGAGTTTGATCCTGTGGCTCCCGAGGACATGGACAGGATTCTGGGACGGCTGAACGTGACATGTTTATTGGACCCGTGTCCCTCCTGGTTGGTGCTGGCTTCCCGGGAGGTTACACGAGGCTGGCTCCAGAGAATTATTAACGCTTGAGTGAGGGTGTCTTGCCGGCTGCCTTGAAAGAAGTGGTGGTGAGGCCCCTCCTCAAGAAGCCCTCTCTGGATCCGGCTGTTTTGGTTAACTATCGTCCAGTCTCCAACCTTCGTTTTGTCGCAAATGTTGTTGAGAGTGTGGTGGCGCCGCAGCTTCCGCAGTACCTGGATGAAGCTATCTATCTAGATCCACTCCAGTCTGGCTTCAGGCCTGGGCACAGCATGGAAACAGGATTGGTCACGTTGATGGATGATCTCTGGAGGGCTCGGGGTAGGGGTTGCTCCTCTATCCTGGTCCTGTTAGATCTCTCAGTGGATTTTGATACCATCAACCATGGTATCATGTTGCGCCGGTGGGAGGGGTTGGGGGTGGGGGGCACCATTTTGCAGTGGTTCTCCTCCTATCTCTCTGACCGGTCACAATCTGTGTTGGCAGGGGGGCAGTGGTCGACCCCGAGGTGCCTTGTTTGTGGGGTGCTGCAGGGGTCAGTCCTCTCGCCTCTCCTGTTCAACATTTATGTGAAGTCGCTGGGTGAGATCATCCGTGGCTTTGGGGTGGAGTTCCATCAGTACGCTGATGACACTCAGCTGTACATCTCCACCCTAATGATGCCCTTGAAGTGATGTCCCGGTGCCTGGAGGCCGTGTGGGCCTGGATGGGGAGAAACAGGCTATGACTCAACCCTTCCAAGACCGAGTGGCTGTGGCTTCTGGCGTCCCGAAATAGCCAGCTGGTGCCATCGCTGGTTATTGGGGGTGAGTCATTGGCCCCCACAGAGAGGGCTTGCAACTTGGGTGTCCTCCTGGATGCACGGCTGTCTTTCGAAGAGCATATGACGGCCGTGGCCAGGACGGTTTTTTACCAGGTTCGCCTGATACGCCAGTTGCGTCCCTTTCTGGATTGGGACTCCTTACGCACGGTCACTCAAGCACTCGTCACTTCCCGCCTGGACTACTGCAATGCTCTACATGGTGCTCCCCTTGGGGTGCACCCGGAGGCTCCAACTGGTCCAGAATGCAACTGCGCGGGGGATTATGGGAGCGATGGGATGCTCCCATGTGACACCCCTCCTGCGCGAGCTGCACTGGCTTCCTGTGGTCTTCCGGGTGCGCTTCAAGGTGTTGGTGACTACCTTTAAAGTGCTCCATGGCTTAGGGCCTGAGTATCTACAAGACCGCCTTCTGCTGCCAATAGCCTCCCATGGGCCAGTACGCTCGCACAGAGAGGGCCTCCTCAGGGTGCTGTCGGCCAGACAATGTCGGCTGGCGACCCCCAGGGGGAAAGCCTTTTCTGTGGCGGCACCCGTCCTGTGGAACGACCTACCCCCAGAGATATGTATGATCCCGGATCTCCGGACTTTTTGTCGGGCCCTTAAAACTCACTTATTTCATCTAGCCAGGCTGGCTTGATCCCATCTTTCGGTTTTAATTCGTAATTGATTTTATTGGGGTTTTTTTAAATTGTGGGCCGAAACTATTTAATATCTTTTTAAATTGTTTTAAATTTTGTATGCTATGTTTTTACCTTGGCTGTTCACCGCCCTGAGTCCAGCTGGAGAAGGGCGGTATAAAAATCAAATCAAATAAATAAGTAAATACATGTGTAAAAAAAAGTGCTGGCACCAATTTTTAAAAATTGGAGGACTTTTGAGAGGGAAGATACAAAATACAGAACTTGAAGAGAGTGTGGTAGCAGAGACAAGAATTTAATTCTTTGTGCAACCAGAGTTGCTCCATTTCAATTATGTCCTCCTCCGATTTTCTTTCCCTCTCTCCAGATAATTCCAAATATATCCACATTGCTGTCAGTATTCTCTTTCATGCATCTACAGTTAAAGTCCCTCTAAATTCCAAGGAGTTCCATACCAAAGGCATGAATATTAAAATCATAAGAAAAGGAATACATTTGATGTTCACTCTTAAACTGTTTTGGGTTTTCCATAATATTAGAGTATGAAATAACAGCAGCTCAGCTGTCAATTGAATTTTATATTGAATGCAAGCACTGACAATAGGCACTGTATTACACAGTCTTGTGACTTATCTTTTTGCTATGTTGAAAAGATCACCATGGTACGCACTGGGTACTTCCTGACTGTTTAGTTTAACTGGAGTTCAAACTAGTATATGCCGGAAGATAAACATCATCTGACAGTTACATTCCATTAGGAATATTGTATTATTAATGTTCAAGAGATCAACAAAAGAGCCTTACAGAGAAACATTCTGAAACATTAATGTATCAGAACAGCTGATACATTAAAATAATAGCCAAAATATCCCAAACTTTGGTTGATCAAAAGATGATGCTAGAACTAGAATAAAGCAATTTGCCATTGGTAAAAAATATTATAACAAATACAGAAGTGAAGAAAAATGTAGGTTTCTATAACTCAATTGCAAAATCAAAAACTCCAAACTCGATTGCAGAAAATAGGACTGCAATCAGGGTGGTCAATGCCTGGAATGCATTACCTGCCTCTGTGGTCTCATCTCAATACCCCCAAAACTTTAACCTTAAACTGTCTACTGTTGACCTCACCCCATTCCTAAGAGGTCTGTAAGGGGCATGCATAAGAGCACCAGCGTGCCTACCATCCCTGTCCTAATATTCCTTTTTACTCTTACTGTTTTCATGTATTCAAACTATGTTTATACTTTTATCTGTTACCTTATATATGCTTGACAAATAAATAAATAAATAATAAATAAGTAAATAAATAAAAATTCCTTACAGTTCTAGGAAGATGTGATCAATTTCAGGCCGAGGACAGAAGTTGCTCAAAAACTCCCTGTATATTTCTGGAGTGAAGTCCTCTTGGGGAATTGAATCATTCTGGAGAGGAATTAAAATACAGCATGTAATGATTTCTCAAAGTTGTTGTTCTTTTTCAGTTGTTCAGTCTTTCTCAAAACTTTCAATCTGCTAACAGTTCTACTACATTTCTTCTAATTTACTTGGCTCCTGTATCTCCTTGGAGTTTTGCTGAATATTTGTTACAGATTGAAAAGCAAAGCCAAAGGCTATACATTGAATTAATCTTTAATAATGGTTACGGACCAGAATTAAAAATTAAAATGTTAAAACAAAACAAAACAAAACAAAACAAAACAAAACAAAACAAAACAAAACAAAACAAAACAAAACAAAACAAAACAAAACAAAACAAAACAAAACAAAACAAAACAAAACAGAAGATATAACAGTATATTAGAGTTAGTGATGAGGTCACCAATAAGCAGCCAAAATCTGCCTACCGTGTTTCCCTGAAAATAAGACCCTGTCTTATATTTTTTTGAACCTTGAAACAAGCGCTTGGCCTTATTGCCATGCGCTCAAAAGCCCGATTGGGCTTATTATCAGGGGATGTCTTATTTTGGGGGAAACAGGGTAATTTTACAGACAATGTAGCAGAATTTAGCTATGTTCAAAGAAACCATATTATAATGACCCAAAAGTAACCGCTGTACTTATAAGGTATCAGAATTTCCCAGATCTTTTGTTAGATAAAGAGTTATAAAATGAGTCCATAACTGCTGTCGGGACAGCATTACAACATGCTAGGATTAGCACCCTCTGATATTTAGAAACAGTTAATATACTGTAAATGTCTCACTGGCTTGTGAAGCAAGGCCTGCCTGCTCAATAAAACAGTCTTGGATAGAATAGCCAAATCCTGTTGAATCTCCCAGTTTTTAATATGCCGTTTAAATGTACCAAATCAGTGGTGAAATCCAAATTTTTTTACTACCGGTTCTGTGGCTGGGGCTTGGTGAGCGTGGTGTGGCTTGCTGGGCATGGCTTGGTGGGTGTGGCAGGGGAAGGATACTGCAAAATCTCCATTCCCACCCCACTCCAGGGGAAGGATACTGCAAAATCTCCATTCCTTCCCCACTCCTGGGGAAAGAATATTGCAAAATCTCCATTCCTTCCCCACTCCTGGGTGAAGAATATTGCAAAATCTCTATTCGCAGACCACTCTGGAGACAGCCAGAGGTGGTATTTGCCGGCTCTCTGAACTACTCAAAATTTCCACTACTGGTTCTCCGAACTGGTCAAAATTTCTGCTACTGGCTCTCCAGAACCTGTCAGAACCTGATGGATTTCACCCCTGTACCAAATGCATGCTCATAGCCCGTCAGTAGGAACTCCTCCAAGATGTTGAAGTATTTTTAAACCCATGTTGATTTACAATTATCTTCCATAAGGGGAGTTCAGACCTGCACCCTATCTTCTTACACCCATTTTTTTCCAGTATCTTATTGTGATTCCAATATGACTTTTTGAAATTCTTCCAGCAAACAAAGTCAGCATCCTATTTTTCCTTTTTAAATGGTTCAGAGATATCTCAAACTACACTTGAATACCTTGAGACTATAGCCTTATCAGAAAAAAAAAAACCATAAAATACAATGAAAATTTGATTTAATGGGTCCATTTGAGAAGGGGTTATCTTTCAGTCTTAAAGAATGTGAGATGGGAAACCTTTAAATCAAAATTTCATAAATGTCAACCCTCAATCCAATTTGTTGTCATATAACAATGTAAAGCAAGCAGATGGAAGTGGAATATAAATTATATGTGGTGGAATTATTCAATTTCCCCACTTCAAAATTTATTTTCCTACAATCAGTAAGGACTGCAGAATGAATTGCTTGTACTGCACTATTTATTTTCTGTAAAAGTTGAAATAATATGACATTAAAATAACTTATATATCTCCAGAATAACTGCAAAGTCAAAAATCAGCATTTCACAATTAGTATGTAAAAATATTTCTACCCATCTAATAGAATCATATATAACACTCTTTCAGCTATGCTGTTAAGACCAAAAATTTACAAGTTTCCATTATTGAACAACTTTCACAAATTGGAGCACTGTATGTCATCTTGATTGCTCAAGACTGAACAGCTTCCTAACTCTCTTTTGCTAGATTTACAAAAAGAGACTACTTAAAATACGAAATAAATTTGTAACAAAGATCAACAACTGCTGGAATGGACCACAGAGAAAGACTGTCTTATGCTAAAAAAAAGAAAGAAAAATTGACTTATTTGACCATAGTTAAGAAGGGAGATGTCCTTTTGACATCTCTCATCTTAATGTGTTGTGTATTGGAGTTTGTTTTTTTCTTAAAGGAGAAATGTCTTTGGTTATGATGCTAAACTTTAGATATGGTTTATTTAAATGAGGATACTGGGACCTTTTTATGCCTTTTAAATGGATAACACCTATAGTTGAGAAACTGAGTTTTATATTTGTTAATTTTAATATTTTAAATTGGATAAGAAGATGTACCATGTTTCCCCCAAAATAAGACCTTGTCTTATATTTTTTTGAACCTCGAAATAAGTGCTTGGCCTTATTTTCTGGGATCTCTTATTAGTTTGGGGTGTGTGGAGCAAGATGGGGCTCCTCTTGCCATCTTACCTGATTTCCAGCTCTGTCTCCCTAACCCTAACCAGAGGAAATGGCAGGGACCGGCTGCACATGCGTTTAAATATTTTTTGGGGAGGCTTATTTTCAGGGAGGGCTTATTTTCAAGGGGGGCTTATTTTAGCGCATGCATTCAAAAGCCTGATTGGGCTTATTATCAGGTGATGTCTTATTTTAGGGGAAACAGGGTAATTATTTGTTTTGTTTATTACTAAAAGATGGGTTACGGAATTAAGAGTTCTATATTTGTAAATTAAAATGGTGAAAAGATTAGGAAATCGTTTATACTTGTGATGAGGGTGGGAAGTTGCTTTCTTAAAAGGCGATTTTTTTTTTTGGCATTCTTTTTCTTTTTTCTTTCATCAGTTATTGTTTTTTATATAAAAATCTTAATAAAGTTATTTTTAAAAAGACCGAGCAGCTTCCATATCTCTACGGTCCAAATGCTATTCTGATCTGCTTAGACCAGAAATATATTAATTATTAATGGATGTTTTATTTCCTCTCTGGGTTTTTATCTGCCACCAGATAGTGAACTCCCTTCTTATTTTTACCATATACTTCCTGCCAATTAACTGTTGTTGTACTGTTTTTATTTCCAAATATTGCTCTAAAGAAATTTTCTCAACTATCAAAGTAGTTTGAAAAGATCATCAATCTGAATGAAAGTGAACTGAAATTGAAAACCAATTACACTAAACATTCCAGTGCCAATCAAGAGATATTTTCTGACAACTATAAATCTTTAGCCATTATTGGTCAATCACAAATCTTTTCCATATAAATCTAGGCAATTTGAAATGAATCTGTTTACTTTTTAATAGAAATGCAGTATTTTCCATCTATAACTTTCATTTTTGATGGCTAATAACTATAGTTTTTAATATTTAGCATTTTAAAAAGGAATTTTGGCATGTCTCCTTTTGGAGAAACACTACATTAAATTTCTGTTATCTTATTTCTGTTATTTCCCATAATAACTGAAAAAAATAATTTCATTTAAATATTTGTGTTAAAATTATTTTCTATAATAGTGAACCAGATTGCATTTAGTTAATTGGAGGCTACAGATGTCCCCAAAACCAATAAAATCCTTTCAAAAGTCTAACAAAAAAACCCTTCATACTTGTTGTGGCCCGTCAGCTGCCAGCAGAGCTAGCTGCAGAATCAGAAAAGGAGAAGGTTGAGGGAGAGCCTGGGCCAGCTTCAAACCCTTTGGAAGGCTCTGATAAGGAAACTGCATCAAACAGGCAGAGCCGGGGCCTTCTGTCCTCCCCCAGATGGAGAGGCAGCTATCTTCGGGGCCTGAGCTGAGTGAGGGGGAGGAACAGATGGGGCCCATCCCAGATGCGCTTATGCGTAGAGAAGAAAGGAGAGGAGAGCAAAGGAAAGCAATAAGATGGCTCTCAGGGAAAAGCAGATGTAGATGCTAGCCAGTCCCTCACTAGCTGGGAAATAAATAGTAGGGGTTTGGGAGTGGCTGGTTGTCACAGACAACCATTCATTTTCTAATATACAGCAAGCAACCCAGATTCCTTGGCCAGAACCAGGTTTGTTGGGATAATTACATTTGGTTTTTGTTAATTCATGTGAATAAAAGACTGTTCCTGCCCTGCTTTGAAAAGAGGTTTGTTTTACTCATGAGTAAGAGCCTCACCATTACTTGCGAAAGCTGGGTCAGAACAAAACTATGCATCTTTTTGTTTCACTTTTATTTGGTAAAGATATTAACCAGTTGTGGATTTTTAAAATATTTTCATGTTATTCTCTTCTTAAAATAAATTCTAATTTTCAACTACTTTCCAACAGTATTTATAACATGCACTGGATTTCTTTCATTACATTTTGCTGAAAATTAAAGTTATGCTATTCACAAAATCTCCTAGCCCAATCCTAACTCTGCAACAGGGGTGGGTTCTACTTACCTTTACTACCGGTTTGCAACGGGGCCACACATGTGCGCACACTTCTGTGCATGCGCAGAAGCTTCCTGATGACGTTGGGGTTGGTGGGCGGAGGCGCCCATCAGTTTTACTCCTTGTTCTTGTGAACTGGGGGCAACCCACCACTGCTCTGAAACTAGTACAACTAGTCTTGCGGAAGTCAACCCTACTTGTTTTCTAAGGGGCAGGGCTCTAAGGTAAGGGCTCTAAAATGCATGCCTCATTCTGATGTAAAGCACGGTGAATGGCACATATATTGTGGCCACTAGCAAAAGCATAACCAGTCAACCACTGCCATGAGATCACAAAGGGAAAGGGACTGAACAGAAATGGTATTTGATGACAGAGTTCTGCAGGATAAAAGTACTGTACATGCATTTTGAAAAAAAAAATATTGTTCAAAGAATGTATAAGCACTGCATTATACAACTTCTCATATCTCCAATAGCAACCTAATCGCTTTTACACATTGTCCCTTATTTACCTAGGCTCTTTTCAACTATTTTTATGCCTTACTTAGCAGCTATTAAATTAGTCGTTCACTATCACAACCATTTAGCATTTAGTAATTGGGATCGTGCTTGAGTAAGTTATTTTCTTTTTTCTTTTTTGTAAAATTACAAAAAAATGTTGTAATTTTAGCTCTTTTAAGTATATTAGGTCTTCTTCTGTAAGTTAGTGTGTACACCCTTGTATTATTTACTCATTCAAAACTTTTAACCTTATTCTCAAGCTCTGTAACTTCTTGTCACCGAATTGTGTTTAAACTTGGCGTGGCCAAAATGATTTATTTCATTTCATTTTGAAGAACTTAACTGCAGTACCTGGCTGTGAAAAATAAAACTGAGCATTTACCTAAAAAACTCTAAAAAAAACAAAAACAAAACAAAAAAAACCCTTCTCACCTTAAATTTCTCTGCTGAAATAAGCAACATGCACCAAACCTGTGCCTCTTTCTGGGTTCAGACAAATCTTTATTTTTTCCCCCTGCTATACCAATACAAAAGCTGGATACTTCAATCTATAGACATCTGATTGCAAAATTAAGATGTCATGCCATCATCATTACTTTTGATGGGAATGTTTGGATTTATATACCAACTAATCTCCAAGAGTGTAAGTGGTTTATGCACAGGTATTCTTTCATTTTAGCTATATAAATGCCTTGTGTAGAAGACTGGTCAGAAACAGACCACTCATTTCATTGGTATGCGTTGTCATTAGAATCTTATATATATAGTTTTTAAAAAAATTAAGCTTTTAGAATGAACTTTAATGGATTTTTTTAAAATTCTACCTTTCTTTCATATATAACTCATGGTTGTTACCATGAGTTATATATACCAATATTTCTTCCCACTCCTATTTTCCCCATAACAACAAACATGTGAAGTTTGTTGAGAGTGACTGGCCTAACTGGTTTTCTTGCCTAAGATGGGACTAGAACTCGCAGTCTCTTGGTTTCTAGGACAACTTAACCATTACACCAAACATGTTTCCAATTTAGCTAATTATGTTACATTATTGTTGTGCAATTTGTTGTTCAACTCTTTTGTTCTGATCAATGATGAAATAAATCATTGTACTTATTTATTTGTCCTATAGGTTTGTATGGGAGGGAACAATTGAACTGGGTCTCCCAAACCTAATCTATTTTCTTAACTAGATGATAACCAGTGATAGAACAGAGAACTGGACCAAAAGAGATTTCATGAGAGTAGCTGATTGCTCTTCCACACACTGAGAATAATGCAACCACAGTGGCAGCAGGAAAAGGTCAGGCAAAGATGAGATTGCCTACAGAAATTGCTTGCTTTTTCTCTTCCCCCACCCGTTTCACAGAGAAGAAAGAGAGAGAAAAAGATTTCAAGAGAGCACTGTAAACTGTTTGTGTAGCATGCCAATGGATCCCAGCCTCAGACTGCCAGTTTGACATTGCTTTTGATGTATAGAAAAGCTAATAGATTACTCTCTTGAAATCCCTCTCTCTCTTCAATTTTGCTGCTCTCTTACTGTAGTGAAATCCCTTCCTCTCCAGTATCTCTGCTCTGCAGGGGACGGGGGAGAAGAAACTACAGGTCAGGCATAAAAGTTGTACTGCCTATAATGGCAATCACGTGATTGAGGTATGCTGTGGAGGCAGTAAATGAGCTGTAAAGTTTTTTTCAGCACCACTGTAATTTCAAATGGTTGCTGAATGAATGGTCAGTAAAATGAGGATGACATGGTACACACTCCAAATTAAAAATACACATTCTGCTTCTAAGGTCTGAATGTTAGCAATGATTACAGTCCATTGTGAATGAAGGATGTGAACCATATAATATTTAGCTTTTTGCACTAAGTAATATATTTTAATGGGTTTCTGATTCACAATTTTTACTCTATTTCTCTAGGACATTCAACAGTTCATTCTTCGGGAGAGTCACTGACAAATCTTTGCTGTAATACACTATGTAATACACTACATTATCAGAAATGTAAAAAGTATCATGAAAGATAACAAAAGTAATTAAACTGATGCAAAATTATAGAGTGGATGGGTAAACAATCTTTGCTCATAGGAAGCTACACCTGAAATGTCAAAGTAAACACAAAAGGTTTTTTTGAAATATACAAAAATGTAGCAAACATAGGTCTGGTTTGCTTGAATACTGCTGTGTTGAGAGAAATACTAAGATAGAAAAGCTAGAGCCATTTATTTCTTTGCTTTGTACAACCTACCAAGGTAATAAGAGCTGGCTAGATAAAAGATACTGTTGTCAACTTTCTTCTGGGTTTTTGTTTTTTAAAGATAGGGCCTTTTCCCCCACAACATCCTAGTGACTGGAAAAATTCCCAGGAGCCAGTAGAAAGATCAAGTGATGTTTCACATTTGCTTCCCCTCTTAAGATATCTGCATTTCATATTGGGCTGACTTTCAAGAATAACCCAAAAACTTCAGCTGTGAAGCTTTCAATAGGAAGAGGGAGAAAAATACACATTCCATCACTTGATAAATAACTTCATTGGCCATCCAAAATGGGCAGAATGTTGATTTTGAATGAACAAGCTAGAGGCCGTCTTGAACTAGAGTATCTGGAATACCACTTCCTCTCTCAACATTGCTGGTTTGATATTAAATGTGCCCAACTTCAGCTTTGTAGCTTGTGGGTGCCAACAGTCAACCTACTAGGTAGACCAGAATAGAAAATCAACTCTACTGGAAGACTAAAGCTATATCTTATTGAGATAGGCTATAATAACAGAAGCTTGCCAGCCTGATTGTGCTGTAACTCCTCCCCAAATTTATCCCAATGAATCAGAGGGAGCCTGCCTGAATTGCTTCTGAATATTATCTTATTTCCCAGGACATAATCTTCAGCCCTCTTTGCTTATGTAACAGTTCTTGCATATTTCTGTCATGGTAATTTCCCTTCCTCTTTATACTGTTAAAGCTGCATAATATTTTTCTTGCTGGTGCCTTTTTTTTTATTTTTTTTGGTAGAATTCTTAACATCCCATATGCATTTTTGTGGCATGTAGGAGGAAAGCTTACTAATCAGATAATCCTCAGTGTCTCTCCCCATCAAAAGGAATCAATGTTGCCTGCAGGAAGAGACTGATGAGACATTTTTCCATATTGAATGCTTTTGTCTACTGTCAGCACAGATCAGGATGTACTTGAAGGTATTAATTAAATAACTTTATATTTTTCTCCTTCCACAAAGATAAATTCCACATTAATTAAACCAAAAGTTGGCAACGTATCCTTTATCCTCACACTTCTGCTCCCCAGGCTCTTTCAATTCCACCCACCCAGGAGTTTCTTCAACTCTTGTTTGGCTATCAGTAATCAGGGTTTATTTTCCTAAGCACTTATTACAAATTCTGTTTCTGTACAGGTTTTCTCTGGCAAAGATAAATTTTTTATCATTTTTTTTTTTTTTGGTTTCTACTGTTTAACTTTAACGTCTAAAGATTCACATTGCATTTTTACTTAATTGGTATTTTATAATGTAGTCCTTAAAAAGTTTTGTCAACCAACCTAATTGGAAAGATAGTGGATACATAATTTCAAATTCAAGATTTCACTCTTCAAAATGTGTAGGAGAGGAAGTGCCACTGAGAACCATTCTTAGAGCATTTCTTCCTTAAGATTCAAATCAAAAACTTTAGGTTGTTTGGAGGAAACGTATGACATGACATTCTCTTGCCCTGTTGGAATTTGACAAAATGCTGAATATATTTCTCCAAAACATCTAAATCCCTATTGAGGCTCTGACATATTTTTCTTTTTCCTACCCCAGTGCTGCTCGCTAAAACAGCAGCAAATATCTTTCAGTAAATAAGCCAGCTAAGGGTAGATACAGCAAATTTGCCAAGTTGGAATCCTATTAGAATGCTGAACAATAGGATGTACCCAGAGACAAGCATACAAACTCGGTGCATGAAAAATTCTAGAACTGACACACACTAGAACTAACATCAGAGTACCTGGATTGTATGGCTGGAATGGAAGCAGAGGCCAACGTTTCTTATTAAAATCAGGCAAAAAAAGTTTCAATACTTACTCTAGCAGATGGAAGATTACAAGCTTCCAATGCAGTCTCAACACGCTTTCTGTCAGAGGAGAATAAGCGATAAATACTGCAAAATAGAAAAAAAGAGAAATACTCTTCAATAATCCCTCATACATTCTTGGTTTGCTAGTATCACACTGTCTAAAAGATTGCTTCTTTCTTTCTTTCTTTCTTTCTTTCTTTCTTTCTTTCTTTCTTTCTTTCTTTCTTTCTTTCTTTCTTTCCTTCCTTCCTTCCTTCCTTCCTTCCTTCCTTCCTTCCTTCCTTCCTTCCTTCCTTCCTTCCTTTTCTTTTGAATTTCTGTACTTGGCTGCCTCTATATTCATATACCGTATTTTCCGGTGTATAAGACGACTGGGCGTATAAAACAACCCCCGAATTTTCCTGTTAAAATATAGGGTTTGGGCTATACTCACCATATAAGACTACCCCTCTTCCAACGCACACCAAATAAAAATTAAAAAAACCATCAACTGGCTCACCCACAATGTAAAAGCAGCTGTGCTAGACCCAAAATGGCCCCTGAAACAAGCATGAACCTCACACAGTCACAAAAAGCCCCAAAACCCAACTTTCACACTTCACACACACAAAATTCCACATACAGCTTTGTGAGATTTTGTGTGTTTGTGTAGTTAGAGTGAAACACTACAAAAACACACTAAATCTCAGAAAGCTGCACAAATATTATTTTATTTTTATTTTTATATGAAAGCTAAATTTAAAACTTCCTAAACTTTAAATGGCTAGGTCTAAAAAAAGAACAACTAAAAAAAACCCCAATTAATTATTTTTTTTAAAGATCCCAAAGGGGAAAAAAACTTACCCAATAGAACAGGGGTCTCCAACCTTGGCAACTTTAAGACTTGTAGACTTCAACTCCCAGAATTCCTCAGCCAGCTTTGCTTTGCTGGCTGAGGAATTCTGGGAGTTGAAGTCCACAACTCCCTGCCTGCTTGATTGCAGGCAGGGAGTTGCTTGCTGATGGAATGGATTCAGGCAAGCGAAGCAAGGCAAGCAGCTAAGGCAGTGGTTCTCAACCTTCCTAATGCTGCGACCCTTTAATACAGTTCCTCATGTTGTGGTGACCCCCAACGATAAAGTTATTCCTAAAACCATCAAAAATATGTGTTTTCCGATGGTCTTAGGCCAGAGGTCCCCAACCTTTTGGACCTCAGGGACCACCAACTTCATAATTTTAAATTTCGCGGTTCAGACAATAATGATTTTACCCAGCCAACAAAGCACACTGTACTTATATCCTTCCTCATCCATTCTTAAAAAAGAGGGGGAAAAACACTTTTAAGGTTTTACTAAAAACAGTTTCCAATTACATAGTATTGGCATAAAGCCTGGTTAAAGCAAACATGCTTAGTCATAAAGACTTGAGGCAAGCCATTCTGCTTAAGGTTTAAATTGAACTTAAGTGCATTATCCGGTATAATGCAGATTAATTCTGGCTGAAATACCATAAATTGGGCATCTTAACCATAAACCAGGGATATGAACTTTTTTTGTATGGGTGCTGAAGGCTATAGTAAGTACAACATGTTGGAGCCTGCACTGCAATAGGGGACGGAAACATATAAAAGCTTTAAAAATACAGGAAGATTAAATATTGTTACTGTTAATGTAATCATCTGGACTCCCAGTACGGGATGGGGTCCTTCAGGCACTCTCCCTCCTCTCTGTCTCTCTCTCTCTGTCTCCCACTCTTTCTCTCTCATTCTCTCTTTCTCTCTCTCTCATTTTCGCTTTCTCTCTCTCCCTCTCTTTCTTTCTCTCCCACTTTTTCTCATTCTCTTTCTCATTCTCTTTCTCTCTCCGCCTCTCTCATTCTCTCTTTCTCTCTCTCTCCCACTTTCTCTCATTCTTTCTCCACCCTTTCTCTCTCTTTCTCCCACTCTCTTTCTCTCTCTCTCCCCACTCTCTCTCTCTCATTCTGATTCTCTTTCATTTTGTCTCTCTCTCTCTCATTCTCTGATTCTTTTATTCTCTCTCTTTCATTCTCTGTCTCTTTCTGTCTCTCATTCTCTCTCTCACTCTCTCTGATTCTCTCTGTCTCTTTCTCTCATTCTCTTTCATTCTGTCTTTCTCTCTCTGTTTCATTATTTGTCTATTTCTCTCTCTGTCTCATTCTGATTCTCTCTCTCTCATTCTCTCTTTCATTCTTTGTCTCTTTCTCTCTCTGTCTCATTCTGATTCTCTCTCTCTCTCATTCTCTCTCTCATCTCAATGGCCAGCCAGTGTCTTGGGGGTGAGAGGAAGTCAAGCATCTCCCTGAGAGACTGAGGGCCGGAAGAAGTATGGGAGCGAAGCACTACTTGAACTTGTGCAGCATGAGCATTCGCCTTGGTATATTTGCGCCAGCCGATGGCCAAGGCAGCCCTCATCTCTCTGCTGAAAGTGCAGCATCAGGATTCTGCCTTGGTATATTTGCGGCGCAAGGCAGCCTTCGTTTCCTGATGCTTGGGACTCAGAGTGGTAAATGGTGACTGGTCCGGGGAGCAGCTGGATTTTGCTCTCCATTGCGGACGCCAGATCAGCCCCCTGCAAGATCTCATCTTTCGAGGAGCGCTCCCTGAAGTGGCACTGGAAACGTTGGTCGGGCTCCTCCAGAGACGAGAGCTTGCAGGGGGCCGATCTGGTGTCTGCAATGGAAAGCAAAATCCAGCTTTTTCACTGGAAAAAGTGAAACTCCGCGCAGCAACCAGCTGAGTCCAGCATTGAGCGGCATGCAGCCTTGACGAGATCGGCACAGCTTCCTGAATCTGAGTTGCTGGCGCTGACTGATGATTCTACGGGAGCGCCGACAACATTGAGAGGAAGCTGTGCCAATCTAGTCAAGGCTGCATGCTGCTGAATGCTGGAACCAGCTGGTTGCTGAGCAGAGCTTCTCCCAGGCATCCAGGGGGATATTACCGATGCTCCGACTTCCCCAGCTGACCCCCACTGATGGCGAGCCCCACCGGTCTGGGGAAGTCGGAGCGTCGGTAATATCCCCCTGGATGCCTGGGGGAAGCTCCGCTCAGCAACCAGCTGGTTCCAGCGTTCAGCAGCATGCAGCCTTGCCTAGATTGCCACAGCTTCCCGAATCTGAGTTGCTGATGCTGACTGATGACGCGACGGGAGCGCCGACAACATTGAGGGGAAGCTGTGCCGATCTAGTCAAGGCTGCATGCTGCTGAATGCTGGAACCAGCTGGTTGCTGAGCGGAGCTTCCCCCAGGCATCCAGGGGGATATTACTGATGCTCCGACTTCCCCAGCTGACCCCCACTGATGGCGAGCCCCACCGGTCTGGGGAAGCCGGAGCGTCGGTAATATCCCCCTGGATGCCTGGGGGAAGCTCCGCGCAGCAACCAGCTGGTTCCAGCATTCAGCAGCATGCAGCCTTGAGATCGGCATAGCTTCCCCTCAATGTTGTCGGCGCTCCCGTAGCGTCATCGGTCAGCACCAGCAACTCAGATTTGGGTACCCGGCGTATAAGACGACCCCTGACTTTTGAGATGATTTTCCTGTGTTAAAAAGTCGTCTTATACGCCGGAAAATACGGTACTCAGTGGCATCTAAATTTATCAGAGAATATCATTTCTCTCCATCTAACTTTAGAACCAATTCAGACATTACAGAAAAAAATCAGATACCCTGCATTATTTTGGACCAGGTGACACAAGCAATGTTAAGTCTCTGATGCTTACGATGCACAATTTTTCAAACCGAGTTTTATATATTAGTAAGATACATTTTGGATGTAGGTAGATGGGTGGATGATCCTGTTAGAATGAACTTGCTAAGAGATAATTATTGCCCTTTCAGTTCTGCATATATCACTGTGCACATTCCCTTCCCAAACAAGCTCAAATAATATTCTAGAACTGGGTTGGAGACCCAGCTGATATTTGTGAAGCACAGCTCCTTCCATCACTTGCTTTTGAACCATGTTGATGGAACCTGGGGTTCAGCAATACCTAATTTCCATCCCTATCCTAAAGGCCAAAATGGCTGATATCGATCTATGGTCTACACAGTGCTTTCACATTCATATCTGCCACCGAAATACTAATCTAGGAAACTACTGGGCTGTCATTAGCAAATAAACTGAAAGGCCTTGCACATTTGATCTGTTCAAAATAAATCTGATTCACTCTTCAACTTTATTTTTATGCATTTCTGGCAAGGTTTTTTCCAATTCTTCATTTCTGAAACAAAGATTTTGCTCCCACTGTGGTGATTAATTTAATTCTGAGCTGTACCCTCCTACACTACAATTGGATAACCTATATGACTTGCCAGAGGCATTATGTTGCCTAAAGTAAAGGATTAAATGCTCCCCATTCCTTCTATTCCACATAGGGAACATCAATCAACAAATAGTTGACCATACGTCTACATTGGTTATGTCATAATGTATTTAGTTGCACTTATGGGTAATGGGCTAATTAATATTGCATTTCAGACTAGCTATATGAGAAACATGGCTCTTCAGTCTGACATCTTGCCATGTATTTTGATCTCTCACAGCAATTATTCTGGTTCAATGTATGTTTATCCCTTGGGAAGCTTCATACAACTGAATGCCCTTGTGTACTTATATTTCTTTTACACAACAAAAGTTTTCAGTAATGCCTTTTTTGTCACATGCTAACTATGTTGGCATGTCTGTGTGTGGTTTGCAGAAGAGGAGAGTGAATTATTTTGTATATGGTAAAACAACCAAAGACACCCCCTTCCCTCATTTACAATCTGAAATGGTATAATCCAGACACAGCTAGACCATCATAAAGTGAAAAGCACTGCACAATAATGAAATTTCATGGCATGCTTCTATTTTTAAATGGTGCCTAGAAAGTGAGTTTCATAATACTGTAGAACATGCAATGACACAATGGAACCCAACTTACTTCTTCAAAGGGATACGCCCATCTGTAGTGACTTGCAATTTAAGTTTTGTGTACCTAAGGAACAAAATAATGTGCTGGTGAGAAATTATTTACAATCACAATATTAGAACTTGCTTTATCTATTGTTTACCATAAAAAAAACTTGCACTTTGTTCTATTGAAGAAAATTGTAATCTCACCCAAACTGTTTCCAAGAAAAGCTTAATGCATCTAAACATCAAGAAAATGATCTTTACCTGTAATGACATTTCTAAGTGCACCTTCTCAGGGAATAATCGAGTCCCCCCAGTGTTTAAAACAAAAACAGAATTTTGTTCAAATTGGTTTGTTTTACACTATTTTTACATGTTTCTATTATACATATATGAATTCTGTATTGTACAGAATACAAATCTGTACTCTGTTCATTAAAAAGACAGGTCATGGATATGGGAAACTGGAAAACTTCACTAAGCAGAGATTGTGCACTAGAGTAAATGCAGGTTGAAGTGCTGACAGAATCCTTCAGTGGACAGATGGACTTGATGATCTTTTAGGTGAGTTCCAAGCTCTTGCATTCAAGCTGCTTATGGCACATTTCTATTCAAACAGTTCACTCTTATCAGGGTGGCTTTTGGACCTGCTATAGCCATGTAAAAAAGTCATTTCTCTTTCAGAAGTAGGAATGTAGGGTAAAAACAGAGGGACAGGTTCAACTGCTTAATTGGAAATAAATGTAAATAACATATGGCACCGTGAAGTTTTTGAAGGGATACTTTACTTAAACAGAACAGGCCTATTAATGTTCACCAGATGCCTTCTATATGTATTCATGTATGTATGCATGCAAGTATTCAATTTTTATAGCCATGCATCTCAGTCAATGACTGGGCTTACAATTAAAAAAAAAAAAACATATTACTATCAAAATACTAAAACATTTTGAAATAGTAGAAACAATAGAAATGGCCAAAATAAATATACATAGCAGTTGAGATACTTGGCCAGTTAGCAATATAGCTAGGAAACGGAGCCCTTAACACATTCAGCACCCCAGGCACGGGAACACAGCCAGAGTTTTAAGGTCTTATGAAAGGCTAACAGGGTTGGGGCCATTCTGATCTCTGAAGAGCAGGGACCACTGTGGACTAAATCTGTGTTCTAGTCACAGCCGACACTCTATGGCTGATGGGATCTGCCCATTCTGCTGAATCTGTGTGTAGTGCATCCAGAAGGTAAACTGCCTAGTAAGTATTGGTGAATAATCGGTAGGAGACAAGTATGTCTGCAGTGCTTACCACAATAACCACTTGGCTGGGTACCACACTGCACGATAGAGCTGCCTTGCCTAAAGCTCCCTCTGCACTGACCAAAGTTGTTGTAGGCAGGCTAACTCTACTTCATTTTGTAGACAATCCCAAAGCCACCCAGTTTGAAAGCACTTTAGCCAGTAATGAAAGAGGGGATTGATAAGAGCCTTTTCTCGAAGCACTGATCTGAAGTGGTTGAGGCCCTGCAGATTGCTTCAATTAAATCAAATGGCCTCTTTGCTTTCCCAGATCCAATGACGCCATCTCCACTGCCCCAAAATACTCCCTTGAAATGAATCTACATTGTTTCACAAAAGCTTATTACTGTATACACTCGTGGATAAGCCTATCCATGGATAAACTGAACCCAGTTTTGGGGATGTATTTGAGGATCTAAAATTCTTGGCTTATCTGTGAGTATATGATATACAACAGCTACCTTATACATAATGAATCAAGCTATCAGGAGTTGCAGAAATGATGGGAAGAGAAAGGTGATACTATGCTTCCAATGTTTTTCACTAGTTTTACCCTCTGAAGTTAAGAAGCTGGCTTGGGAGTGAGAAAAAAAAAGGGAAAATGAAAATAGCTGTAGGCAGGATTAAACCCTTCTGCTGAAAAATTTCAACCGCCCTTTTCTCCACATTCACTTAATCTTCAAGCAAATCCTTTTCTTATTGGAAAATCCTATCCCTTGTCTATTCTCCTGTGATATAAACAGGTTAGACATTACGACTTATTAAATTATAAATATAATATTTATAATTTTGGTTTAAAGAAAACATTATTATTATTCCAGTTAATTCATCAGACAGTTTGAGAAATCTTGGCAATGCAGTTCATCTGTACTTCTTTAGTGGAACCTAAATCTGAATATCAACGATTTCATTCTTTGCATTACTCTAATCCAGTAGATTTTTCAAAAAGGATTCATCTACAGCAGCAGTCCCCAACTTTTGTTGGGTGGGGGGAACCGGGTTGCAGGAGCAACGGGCCAGCGCACAAGCACACGCAACTCAACTTGTACAACCACGTGCAGATGTGGACCAGTGGTGGGTTTCAAAATTTTTTACTACTGGTTCTGTGGATGTGGCTTGGTGGGCGTGGTATGGCTTGGTGGGCATGGCAAAGGAAGGATACTGCAAAATCCCCATTCCTTCCCCACTCCTGGGGGAAGGATATTGCAAAATCTCCATTCCCACCCCACTCTGGGGCAAACCAGTGGTGGTATTTGCCAGTTCTCTGAATTACTCAAAATTTCCACTACAGGTTCTCAGGAACTGGTCAGAACCTGCTGAAACCCACCTCTGACGTGGACGGGTGCTAGCCTGCCGCTCACACAAATCAAATTGTGCACACATGCATGCACGCCAGCATGCTGCTCATGGGACCCAGTTAAAAATTGGCCACAGCCCAGTAGTGGGCTGCAGCCCGGGAGTTGAGGACTTCTCATCTACAGTGCAGGAAATATCCATATGGAACATGTGGTGTGTGAAGAGCTGTTAATTCTTGGGGAACTCTTTTATTCATTTGGCTCTGAAAGCATTGTGAAAGAGAACACACCTTTCTGTGCATTACATTTTCTACCGAAAAACAGCATTTTTTTAAAAATGTCACCAGGATTTCATTACATATGCTTGTGTGTAACATGTAGTTTAAATATATCTCCGTTTATTCTTGCTCAGTCATCTGCATGACTGTAGATAAACTTGGGTATATTTAGGCGTTTCCTCTTTAAGCTGAAAAAAAATGCCAACTATTTTTGCCCCAGGATGTTGTCATCAACACCACCCTTTGTGCTTTTGTTTCAAAGCCTTCTGGATCAACACATCGTGCCTACAGACTTCACAGGAACAGATTTACAGTTATTTGCTTCTGAGGGCAAAGGAACAGGCAATTAAGAAAGGGAGGGGGAAATTTGTAGCCTTTTATTGTTCAGCTAATACCCTGTTTCCCCAAAAATAAGACATCCCCTGATAATAAGCCCAATCGGGCTTTTGAGCGCATGGCAATAAGGCCAAGCACTTATTTCAGGGCTCAAAAAAATATAAGACAGGGTCTTATTTTCAGGGAAACATGGTAATAGATAGCACATCATAAGGAGATAAGCCTGTCATTTGTTGTTTATAACCTTAAGCAGCAGTATCAGGAATCCAGATCTGTCAATTTTCAACTAGCCAATCGATAAGAAAATAAATATAGTTTTAGAACTGGCCACTATTATTTATGCTATGTTGACCAGCAGGTTTAAGGTAATGCATACTAAATATTGTTACCGCTCCAGATCCATTGAAGGGAAGATTCAAATGATTTTTTTCCAGAATTCTACTGGGATTCAAATCTGGATCTATCCAGGGAACTGCCAGAATCAATCTCCGGAGGAAAAAGTTGGGTGGTGGTAGTGGAGGATGGAGATTGCTCCTGTAGTTCCATGCTGAAAAGTCTTTTATATCTTTCTTAGATATAAGAAAGATATATAAGCTAGTGGTAGTCACATGTTCATTCCAGGACATACTGAAAAAGGAGCCCCAACATTCTAACAGAGCGGTGTATAACTTTAAGTGGATAAGATTTTCATTTTTTATAAAAAAGACTAGATCCCCCTGCTGTCTTATAAAAATTATAAAGTAAGTGCCATATCCATCTGCTCCCAGTCAAATCTGGAGAAGTTGTCTGATCACGAATCTACTGCTAAAAAATAGAACAGACTCGGTGTCTTACGAATCCCTACTGCTGAAGGATTCAAGCCGATTGTTTAAAGAACTTAGTTCATGTTCCTACTCTAACTTTTAGTAGAACATCTCTCAAGGTTCTCAGGCGATTTCTCAGGATGTTGCCGATTTCCTTCTTTACTCGTGAAGTGCCAAATGTATCCACAGAGATCCTTCCTGAATAATAGAGCTTTCTGCCACGTAACCATAAATAAGGATGAAAAGATTCTCCTCCCCATGCATAAGCTAAATGACAAAATTGTGGGCTTCTGCATCCAAATACTTCACAATCAGGAATACATATCTTGATTATGAACTATATTTTTGGGCCACAAACATGAATTAGAGAGTTGCTTAGCACACTATCTGCTGCTGTGATTCCTCTTGTATATTCATTACTAGAATAGGAAGTGTATTACATAAAGTATTAAGATGGTGCTAACAAAGGCTCAGACTACACCTATTTGAGTCATCATGGCTGAGGTTCTTAGTTCTCTTTCTAAAAAGACGTTCAGTTTGCTATCTCAGTGAGAAAGGAGGAAAAAGCATGTTTAGAGAGGCAGTAATCCATCATCATGAAAACAATTGGTAGCAATAATTCTTTCAAAAAAAAAAAAAAAGGGAAGCTGACACATAAGAAACTGAAGCAACTTCCCGCACAATAAGGATTTTGGTACTTACGCTTTTTCCAGAAAAGCATCCCTGGACATGTTCTGTGCCAACAGGTTTGTTGCCAGACTGAAGATTTCTTCTGACCATTCCTAAACAGAAAAGAAAAATAGAAGAAAAAAGAAATTCTGTTTAGATTCATCCAGAGGAACTTTTCTTCAAGGTTCTCTTTGAATAGTGACACCAGGGTTAAACCTTCCCTTAAGAAAACAATCAAGGTTGGTAGAAAGGTGTAACAAACAAGCAGAAATGGACAGGTTTATGGACAGGTATGAAACAGAATGGGGTAGAAAGCATGGCGACTGGGATTGTTGTGTTAACGGAGAGAATCAAACAAGAATGAATAAGAAGAAGGACAATCCCATTACTAACAATATCATCATACAGTTTTGGACATACAGATAATCCTCCACCTATAACCACAATTGGGCCCAGAATCTCAGTCACTGATGAAATGGTCATTAAGTGAGATGCCACCTGACCACTTTGCTCAAAAGCCACAATCTTGGCTCTCCCAGTTGCAGTTATTAAGCAACCGTGTGCATCATTCATCAGAATGTCAGGAAGAGGGCCCAGGCCTCCATAATCTGGTTGGCAGAGAGAAGGCTCAGGCCTCCCAACACAACCGCTCAGGTCCTCTCCCTGCCTGACCGGAGAGAGAAATCACAATAACCTAGTATTTGCTAGCATTTTCAAACATTTGAGGTTCATTTCTCCAGGGTACTGAGGGGCAGACCACAAATCTGGCAAAACACTGGTGAACGCTATTGTTCTGGAAGGCTCAAAACGTTAGCAAATGTCAGAATTTTCCCCTTACCCATCAGTGTCCTGAGCCTTTCAGAACAGTGGCATTTGCTAGCATTTTCCCCTCCCCCTCTGGAAGTTGAGGAATACTTGTTTCAAATACTATTTTACACACTTACAACAAAACCATAAGGAAGATTTGTATTATTGTCTCAACTGTGTAAGTTTATGGCAGAGGTAATACTTAAATTTGAGACTTTGAGGCTCAGTTTTTGACTCTCTATATTTTTTCTTCTACCATTCCGTCATGTCCAATTCTCAGAAAGTGTCTGGACAAGGCCCTGCAGTTTTCTTGGCAAGAATTTTCAGAAGTGATTTGCCACTGTCTCCTTCCTAGGGTTGCGAGAAACTGACTGCAGGTATTGTTCAACATATAGCCACAACTGGGACTGGATTTTCACTTCACTAATCAATGTGGTCATTAAAGGAATCTTCATGTGACCAGATCTGATTTCATGACTATTTTTACAGAGGGCATTAATGACGCAGTTGTTAAGCAAATCCACTCTCCCCAATTAACTTTGCTTGTTGGAAGCCTACTGGGAAGTTCGCAAATTGCAATCATGTGATTGCAGGACACTGTATCCATCATAAATGTGAGCTGATTAACAAGCATCCAAATTGCAATCACATGGACTGCTGGGGTGATATGATGGTTGTAACTTTGATGAGGATGGTAAGGCCCTCATAACCTGAAATTGTCATTAAATAAATAGACGTAAATTGAGGACTACCTGTAGCCCAAGATCACCCAGCTGGCTTTGTACCTAAGTCAGGGTTAGAACTCATAGGCCCCCAGTTTCTAGCCTGTTGCTTTAAGCACCACACCAAACTGGCTTTTACATTAGCTGTCTTTTATTAATATGCAAAAAAAGAACCATGGAGCTCAGACCTTCTTTTGGAAGGTTAATGAATAAACCTCTTGATGATAATATAACAACCTCATTTCCATTTGAGCCATATTATGTAGCAGGAAGCTGACATATTTTAATGTAGACTTTACACATGCTTTAAGGGAGAATATACATGTGCTAAAATGATTGTGGAGGTCACAGAATTCCCCATGCCAGCTGCTATTCTTTTTTCTTGATGGAATCTGATCTAATTTTTACTCTCATATTACAGTGAGAGCAACATTCGTGAGAAAGCAAAAGTATGCACAGCAGTAAATGGTGAATTAAATGCTATATGAGAAAAACAACTCCCAGCCAGGATATTTTACAAAACTGCAATTGGCCAATTTAGGGAACGGGATTCTGCTATGGATAACCGAGAACTGTGAAGATGAATTTGGACGCTATGAACTGTTGGTCACATGTCAAGTCTCACTGAAGTAGCAGCAATCACATGTTTTAATTAAAGGTTCCCACGCTCTGAAAAACACAGATGCCCAGAGCCTCTCTCCCTCCTGCATACAGCATATTCTTCTTTCATTTCTTACCCTTATTCCCACATCTATGCTGATAGCTTGGAAAATCTCCTTGTAATCCAATCTTAAAGTCTGAGGCTTATTATATGTAAGCTTTCCTGCTGTTCTCCTTCAATATTTGGTCTTTCAAATTATCTTCTTGCCAAATAACTCCCTTCCCTTCCCTGAAATTCATAATAAATTCCTATTTACAACATTTCTCTAGAAACAATGCAAGTACACTTGTCTTCAATCTCCTTGTCATAAAAACCTTCCCTTCTTAGTTCACTGTATAGTTGGCAACCACAATATTATTAGAACTACTTAAGACTGAACCCTGGTACAATACTACATAACACTTGAGAGACTTGAAAACAGATGTTTGTCCCAAAGGTGCTTTTCAAAAGGCAACTGGACTTCGTATTTTTCCTGAAAACTTTTCACTTCTCATCCAAGAAGCTTCTGAAACATTTTCTTGAAAATGTTTTATTGAGAAACGAAACATTTTCAAGAAAAAAACACAGAAAGTCCAGTTGTCTTTTGAAAAGCACTTCAAGACAACCATGACTTGGATGATTGAGAATCTCCATAGACTGTTTTGATCTTTCAGGGCAAATACTCCTTAGCTAACCATTAAGCACTTCTTTTCCATCAGATCATCATAGGGTTGGAAGAGAGCTAAGAGGTCCTCAACCCCCTACACACTGTAGGATTAACTTCACCATCCCTGATAGATGGCTATGCAGCTTCTGTTTGAAAGCCTTCAATGAAGACAAAGAAACCATAAAATGCAATTTTCCTTCTAGTTCTAACTTAAAGCATTTTAGGTGATCCGATCTTACCATGAGATTTTAATGGCATGTGAAGCAAGCAAAGATCTATTTCAATTGTATAAGTATTATGTCTAAATGCTGGAGCAATTTTGCATTTTTCTCCCGAAACAAAAAAGGAATTTTATCTGGACAAAAGCATACTCCTTGTAATAAATAAAAATCAAAGCAAACATAATTATTCTGCAGATTAAATATGCTTCCTTTAATTCAAAGAAGTTAAACCAGGAGGGATTTTCTTATTGAGAACTTAAGTTCACACTTTCTATTCTGCCTAACATTCAGTCCTTCTACGCTGCATTTAATCTCTTCAACCAACTCTCCTCACTCCCACTGAAAATTCAGGGTACTACTTCTAATATCAAACTTATCTTACAAGTGCTAAAAGAGATTAAAAAGGGAGGTAATTAACAAACACAAGAAGCATTGAAGCATGTAGATCCTCCATATTCTGTAGGAAAGCAAGTTAGCAATTCAGAATCTTTCTTAGGGGTAGTACCAGAGGGTGGGTTTCAGCAGGTTCTGACCAGTTCTGGAGAACCAGTAGCGGAAATTTTGAGTAGTTTGGAGAACCGGTAAATACCACCTCTGACCGGCCCTACCCCCATCTATTCTCTGCTTCCCGAGTCCCAGCTGATTGGGAGGAAACGGGGATTTTGCAGTATCCTTTCCCAACAAGAAACGCCCACAGAACCGGTAGTAAAAAATTTTGAAATCCACCACTGGGTAGCACAGATATATTTCTGCACTTTATTGCTGGCCACACTCAGTATAACCTTATCAATGGTATAAGGGGATGAAACAGACCCCATCTTTTTCTACATTACCAGGGAGTAAATGTTTAGCAAAAATATGAAAAACTATATATCTATAATATTTGACTAATTATGTGACATTAAGTTCTTGGTAAGATACATTGGAAGTGGTTTGCCTTTGCCTCCTTCCTAAGGTTGAAAGAGAGTGATTTTGAACCTAGAATGAATACTTTTAAATAGAAAGTCTAAATTCAGGCATTAAAATTCACATTTTTAAGGAAGAATGAAAAAAATAGTGAGTTAAGTATCAGATAGACACATACAAAATCAAAGAAAGAAATAATCAATACAGGAAGACCAATAGATGAAAACGATTATTATTTGTCAGAACGATAGAATTATGGAACTACTAAACCTTCCTCCCTTGATATGTTAAGACTAAAACTCTCACAAGGTCCATCAGTGTGACCATGGAAATTTGGGTGGCTCAATATGCAGAAAATATGACTTCAGCAACAGAGTGGTCAATGCCTGGAATGCACTACCTGACTCTCTGGTTTCTCCCCCAAAGCCCCAAAACTTTAACCTTAGACTGTCTACTTTCGACCCCATTCCTAAGAGGTCTGTAAGGGGCGTGCATAAGCACACCAGCGTGCCTACCGTCCCTGTCCTAATGTTCCCTTTTATTTGTATCCATCTCATGTATTCATAATTATGTCTATTCTTATATCTGTTCTCTAATACATGCTTGATGAAATAAATAAATAAATAATAAATAAATAAAGAGTACCAGGTTGGAAAAAAATGAAGAGGGAGGAAATTCCAAAGACGAGGGGTTTACAGTGAAAGAAAGGAAGTTTTAGTTGCAAGTTTCTCAGAGCCATTTAGGATTCAGTCAAACAAACAAACAAATAAAGCAAAGCTCCTTGTTTCTTCTTGTTACAAGACATAGGTGGTCTATTATTTTGGATGTCTATGATTTCAAAAGCAAAAGAAACAAGGTAATCCTTTTATTGTTAGGTTCTTATCAAAGCTACGGCTCATCCAACATTTTATCCTGTCTTGTCTTGCTTTTTCACTTTCCAAAATAACCAACTGCTTCTTTCACATTGCAATGCTGGAAGAATTAATAATATGTTTTAATTCTCCTTGTGACACTAAATGCTACAAAGATTGAACATAAAAAAGGTTACACCTCAAAATACTTTTGGTGTAAAAACAGAACATTCCTCACACATTTAGAATTCACATTCTAATGATAATAATTGGATTTGTTTTTAGACAAAGCACGAACATCACTTCATTTGAAATGCAGCCTCCCTCTCTGCTCTGTAATTCTGTCTGTTTTTAAAAACTGGAGGACTGGGTTTTTTTTGCTTCCTTCCATCCTCATACCCTCATTTGTTTCTTGATTTATTTTTTACTGTCAAACATTACAGTCCTGCATTGATATATATTAATTAGAACTAAGAAAACTCCTGTTAATACACTTCATCTAACCAAAATGGAGAACAGAGGCTTCAACATTTGATTATATAGATTTGATAGCTTGTAAATATCTCAAGTACACAATTCCCACTATTATCCCGGGGTGGCCATTTATTCACTGCCAAGATAGACGAAATACATCATTCAAAGGCAGGACTCAGCACCCTTAAAGACATGCCAAGAATTGCATATATTCTGAACATGCAGACACACATTTAGAACAGTGACAGTGACTTGACATACATTTAGAACAGTGACAGTGACTTGACATGACATACAATACGGTATGGGAAAGATTGTCTGGGCAGCTTCTAGTATGTCCATCCTGGACAAAGTTAACTTGGAAATGTGCCTTTCTTACAGTTTTTCACCTTAAACCATGTTTGGCTACCCCGATAGCCCTGATTCTTGAAGGTCTGGTTCCTTTCTTAGTGACAGTTTCTCTTAGTGAGAGTTAGCTCTTCATATTTTTGTGTCCAATAGCAATTCCTTTTCTCCATCAGAAATGCTGGACAAATGAAGAAATTCTAGAAGTGACATTTTCATATATCTCTAGCTTTCTTTCAAAGTACAAAATTCTGGATTCCCTTCAAGAGAAACTCAATACAGGAAACTAGAGGTGGAATCCTGTATGTAAACATATTCTCCAGAGTTCCTAGTATCTTTCCTTGTACAAGTAGTATAAACTCCCATTTTACTTCCATTTTTAAATTTTCTTTTTAAAACATGCCTATTCAGTTGTAATCTTATTTTTTATTGGCTCCAGCAAGTTTCCCAGGATGTGGATATCTAATATCCCAAACAATGTTTGGGAAATACTTTCTTATATTGTATCTTCATTTAGGTTTCACTCACAATTTTTTTTGTTTTTGTTTTATAAAAACTGTTGCAATATTTTCAGGATCAGACTCAATAAAGATAATAGAAGTTATAGGTTTAAATATAATTCTCTTTAATCATAATAGGCATTCTATATTCGCTGAATATTCAAGATAGAAGCAAGGAAAATGGGGAGGATGGCTCCTTTTATATACAAGGGGCGGAGCCAGGAATGAGAGTGGTAAATTATGAATACATTAAAGCTCAAGTAATAAGTTAACCCCTGATGTTCCATATATACATTATTTACACATTAGAGAATAAGGCATTTACATCTGACAAATCCCCCTCTAAATGCCGGTTCGTTATACAACACCAGTTACATTCAGATTCAGGACAATATAATACATATAATTTAGAAGTTAAATATTTGTGTTGTTTAGAAGGTAAGGGTTTTGTTAATATGTCAGCTAATTGTTCAGAAGTATCACAATGTATTGCTTTGATGAATCCGTCTTGAGATAGTTGTCTCACGTGCTTAAATTTTATATCAATATGCCTGGACCTTTGTCCAATTGCATCGGATCTAGAAATTTCAATGGCCGCTTTATTGTCTTCATGCATAATAAATGGTAAAGTAGGTTTCTTCCAAACATCTGTGATCAAATCATTGAACCATACAAGGTTATTTGCAGCTTTAGACAAGCAAACATATTCTGCTTCTGTGGTAGAGGTGGCTACCAGTTCTTGTTTACCAGTATACCAGTAAACTGGACAATCGTTCAATAGAAAAACATAACCAGAGGTACTCTTTCTGCATGATGTATCACCAGCCCAATCTGCATCAGCATAACAAGTAATTTTTGGTTCTTTGTCATTATTGGGTTCCAATATTAAACAAAAATCTAATGTACTTTTCAGATATCTTAAAATTCTTTTGACAGCTTCCCAATGATACAAGGTTGGTTTGCTAACATATCTTGACAATAAATTGAGAGGTAATGCAATATCTGGCCTAGTCCAATTAGATATATAAAGGAGTGAACCTATAACTGATCTGTAAAATGTGTTGTCTTTAAACTCAGGGGAAGATTCATCATTGTTTCTAAGAAAATCAGTTTGCATAGGTGTGTCACATGTTTTGGCATTATTTAAGTTACATTTGTTTAGGAGTTCAATGATTTTATCTTTCTGAGTAAGTTTGAATCCCCTTTTTGTTTTGTTAATTTGTACACCAAGGTATTTATTCACTCTACCTAGTGATTTCAATGAGAAGTGTTCGTTTAACTTATTTACAAAGATTTCCCTGCTCTCTTTATGCTTTCCAATATATAAAATATCATCCACATAAATTAATACAAATTCAATATGATCATTACTCTTTTTTACAAAGAAACAGTTATCAGCAGTGGTGGCGTTGAAATCCATGGTCTTTAGTACTTTTACCAAACAATCGTACCATCTTTTGCCAGATTGCTTCAATCCGTACAGACTCTTATTTAGTAACCAAATTTCGTTCTTATTAGTGTATTGACTGTGTGGTGCTCTTACATATATTTCCTTATCTAATTTTGCATGTAAGTATGCAGTCTGTATGTCATATTGAAACACGTCTAGATTGAGTGCAGATGCTACTACAAGAGCTGTTTTGACACTCTCTGTTCTCACTGTGGGTGAATATGTGTCAGTATAGTCTTCTGGATATTTTTGTGCATAACCTTGTGCAACTAGTCTGGCCTTGTATAAGGTATTACCTCCTTCTAAATTCTTAATTTTATAAATCCACCTGGTACCTATAATTGTTTTATCCTTAGGTGCGATCGCAGGTGTGAATACATTTAATCCTTGTAAACTTTTCATTTCTTTTTCCATAGCTAGTTCCCATTTTTCTCTTTCTTCACGGGGAAGTTTCAATACTTCCTCATATGTATTAGGTGTTATTTGTTCTCCATCCATATGCATAATATAATCTTTGTATTTATTTGGTATTTGGTTTCTATTATTTCTAATATTTCTTTCAGGTTTGCTATGGTTGTCATGCAAATATCTGGCTTCCTTTTTTGTTAATGTGTCTGTCTTTATTTTATGCTGACTATTTGTCCAAGTTTTGGTTTTGTTCTTACTTTTGTTAATATTTTGATTTTCTGTTGTTCCTTCCTCGCAAGATATATTATCTTTGCTTTTATTAGGAAAAATTTCATTAAGGTGCAACTTAGACCAATTGGCCTGCTCATGAAACACAGCTGTTCTGGATACTATAAATTTGTTATTATTATCGATGAATCTGTACCCTTTGGTTCCAGTTTCGTATCCCATGAATCTTAATCTCCTGGATACGTTTTCTCCCTTTCTCCTCAATTGTTTAGGTATGTGCACGTCTGCAGTAACTCCAAATATGTGCATGTGTGCTAATTTAGGTTTTCTATTGTACATCACCTCATATGGTGTCTTATTCACAATACTGGACCATGTTCTATTTTGAGTGTAATTTGAATAATGTAAGGCTTCTGACCAAAATTGTTTGCCTAAACCAGCATCCTCTAATGTGCATCTAATCATGGTTTGTAGTGTGGAGTTCTTTCTCTCTGCAATCCCATTTTGAAAGGCAGAAAATGGATTGGACGTGAAATGTAGCATCCCTCTATCCTTTAACCATTGGGAGAATTCTTTAGACATGAATTCACATCCCCTATCTGTCATAATTTGTTTTATTCTGATATTATGTTGTGTTTCTATGCGTTTGTAGAATTCCTTAAATTTCTGAAAGGTTTCATCCTTGTGCTTTAATGTGTAAACAAAACCATAGCGACTGTAATCATCCACTATTGTTAGGAAGTAACGTTTTCTATAGGTAATTGATGGAGTTAATGGACCAACTAAGTCCATATGTACCAAATCAAAAATATTGTTAGTTGATCTGTTAGATTTTTTTGGTCTAGGACTGGTTTTTAGTTTGGTGGATTTACATACTGAGCATTCTAAATAATTTTCACAATTTTTTATTTTTACACCTTCTGCGTGTTCAGTCATTTTTTGTACTACAGGAAAGCTTGCATGTCCTAACTTCCTATGTAAGATATGAGCACACTCATCATGAATTGGTTTACCTATTTTTGGTTTCTTCTCATTGTGTGTATTTTTGTTATCATGAGTTATTTTACATTCATCATTGTCACTGTTACTGACATTTTCATCATCTGCTTCAATACAATCTTCCATATTTGAATCAATGTTATGTAACCATCTTTCTTTGGTTATCAGATAGGGTAGACCCCCTTTTATCATCACAGTGCCTACATTTGTTTTGTTCTTTTCTATAGTTGCTTTCCCCTTTGAGAAAACTATATTGATGTCAGATTCTCTGCTTAGTTTTATAGCACTTAGTATGTTGTGAGGTATTTCTGGGATTAATAATACCCCCTCTATTTTCCCTAAACCAGGCAAGGTCATATTTCCTCTGCCTAATACTTGAACCTTTTCTTGATTAGCTACCTTTATCACAAACTTATCTTCTGTAAATGAAGATAATATACTTTTGTTATTAGTGGTGTGATTTGTAGCACCAGAATCAATAAGCCAATTATTGTTCTCATCTTGTTGTGTTTTGGTGCTGTCTTGTTTATTTAGCCCATTTAGTGACCCAGATTTTCTCTCTTTTGAATTTTCTCTACCCCCTCTACTTTCTCTGTAGTTTGGTGGACTTCTATATTTGTGTCTATCTGTGGAAGATTGTCTGTAATTGTATTTGTTCCTATATTCTGGCCTATGTCTCTCCCTTGGGACTTTGGGACAGTCTCTTCTACTGTGTTCCCTGGATCCACAATTGTGGCATCTAAAGGCCTCATTATATTTATCTTGAAAGACTACTTTCCTAAAAGATTTGTGTTCTGTTTGGTTACTGGAACGATTTTTTCTTGAATTGTCTTCTGCTATCAATTTGTTAGATAGACTTTCTATTGATAAATATCCCAAATTAATGGTATCTAAGTGTGACATAAAGCTATCCCATGATGGATCAAGTGAATTGATAATAACACTTTTCATAGTTTGATCTGAAATCACTTCCCCCCTCAATTGCAGCTCAGCTCTTATTTTGTTTAGATTTATCAAATGTTCACTTATAGAAACCCCTGGTTTCACTCTAGAAGAAAAGAAATCCTTAGACATTCTTGTGGTTGTGGCTACGCTATCGCTGTGAAATAGATTAAACATGCATTGAATTATTTCTGATACAGTTAGGTTTGGTTTGATGCTATGATACATTGCAGGAGACACGCTAGAAATTATTATGAAAAATGCTCTATGATGTAAACAGTCTATTTTTAAAGTCCAAGGTCTTCTTGGAGGACTAGTTATAAAGAATAGTAAATTTTCTTTCATAAAAATAACCTGAAGCTGTTGGTACCACTCTTGTAAATTAATGCCATCAACTCTAAGTTTTGGGAAGTCACTGGGTAAGTTCCCCACATTATTTTGTCCATTACTTACAACCTGAGGCAGTCCGTGGTCTCTCAAGTGCAGGAAATTACAGAACGGCATTGGGATGCTTGTAACGAGTCTGCGCGGTTCTCTGACCAGTTCAAGTCTTTCGGGGCCGTCTACGTAGTTTTGCACATGCGCGTTGCTCATTTCTTCTTTGGCGCCGTTGTGGAAGGTTCTCTCCATTTCAGCTCTCTCGATCCGCTCCTCTTCAGATGAGTCGGTCTCTGGCTCGGTTTTTGGGGCTTTGGTGATGGCGGCGGTTCTTCTCTTTCTCTTGTGTGTGCTGGCACTCGATTCTGTCTGCGGTGTAGGACGGAATCGGCATGGCTCTCTGGGCTCGGGTGTCGTCGTTTTCGAAGTCAGGATGGGAGCGTGCAGGTCTTGAGTTGTCGGTTTGATTGCTTGCTTCTTCGTTGATGTCTTAGAAATTTTCAATCTTGGCCCAAAAGCAGCAAAAAGTGTTTTCATTGCTGACTCTACTTGAGACTTTGTTAAATCGTCTTCACTTTCTGATTTTGGTTCATCTGAAGAGTTTGAGACTTCTTTTTCACTTTCTTCGTCTGATAGCGTTTTTCGCGCCAGAAATTTTGAACTGGGCGTTTTGATTGGCTCTGCTTCACTCTCTTTTGAAGTTCGTTGAAACCAAGATGGCTGCCGTTCAAAATTTCGCGCGGGGTCACATCTTTTCTTTTTTACAACTATTTTCTCAGTAGTCATTTCACTCACAGTTTTTTGATCTTTGGGTTTTTCTTTAATGATGTTTTTCTCTCTCGCTGCTCCGCTGTTCCTCAGCATCTCCTGGAGGTCCGCGATGAGGCTTTCATCATTCTTTTGGCTTTTTAGTATTTTTAATATTTCTGACCTGAGTTCGTTATTTTCTATCTCGATTTCTTCCTGGTCGTTATTTTCACTCATCAGTTCTTCTTCTTCAGTGGTGTATTCTTCGGATTCTCTCGAAATCGCATTAGTGGATTCGTTGATCATCTCTTGATCAGTTTCTATTTCTTTGCTGTAGGCCCTGGTGTTGGGCCTATCTTTCTTGGACATTTTTAATTACTTATTGAGTCAATTAACCATCCTCTGCTACCAGCTTGTTGCAATATTTTCAGGATCAGACTCAATAAAGATAATAGAAGTTATAGGTTTAAATATAATTCTCTTTAATCATAATAGGCATTCTATATTCGCTGAATATTCAAGATAGAAGCAAGGAAAATGGGGAGGATGGCTCCTTTTATATACAAGGGGCGGAGCCAGGAATGAGAGTGGTAAATTATGAATACATTAAAGCTCAAGTAATAAGTTAACCCCTGATGTTCCATATATACATTATTTACACATTAGAGAATAAGGCATTTACATCTGACAAAAACAGTGCACCATACTATCAGAATCTGGGGCTTCAGGAATTCCAGTAAAATACAGTAGATCTATTTCCCCCCTTCTTTCATGCTTGGTCCCCGTTCACCAAAATTGTATGCTTGATGTGGCAGAAGCAAGATGTGATGTTCATCCATTGTGTTCGAAGAGGACCATGACATTTAACAGGTTGTGGGCTATCCGAGATGTGTCCGCAGGGGTTGGTAAGGCCTATACGGGCACAAAATATTCTGTTGTGGTTTGCCAGCAGCCTGCGGAGCTGGCAGCGGAACCAGACAGTGATGAGGCTGAGGAAGAACATGGGCCAATCCTGGAGGCTGGGGAAGGCCCGGATGAGTGCTCTGCATCAGAGGCAGAGATGGGGCCAGGGCCATCGGGGAGTGATGTGCGGACTTCGGAGGCTCCAGAGGCTGACGGTAGAGAGGCAGAGGAACAGAAGGAGCCTGTCCCTAGTGCATGTGTGAGAAGAGCTGCCAGAAGGGAAGAGCAGCTAAAGCAAAGAGGACAATTTGGGAGTAGGGCCAAGAGATGATTGGCCCCTCCCATAAGGCTTAAAAGACCAGCAACAGCTCTTGGGCTCTGTCGGAAAACAACGTTGATAGTCTTGCTGCACTTATCTCTTGTCGGGGTTTTCTGCTTCTGAACTTTTGCCAAGAGAAGCCTTTGGCAGTTTGCCTAATTATACCAAGGTTGGTGATTAGACTGAAGAATTTGTGTTATGAAGAGTTTGTTTTAATTTAGTTTGGACTATGCTGAGAATGAGTTGATTCTCAGCTGTTCTAATAAAGTCTGTTTGTTTTGGAACTGTTTGCATCGATTACTACCTACTTGGGCCTGGGTCACAACATGTTCTGCCACATGTTGGGCAGGCATGCATGGGCACCATTGTTGCAGCATTTGCAACTCTGGCTTTGTGGAGTGCTCGCTTCTCTTGTGCTATGGTTGTTCTTCTGTCCGCAGATGTTTAGCAGCCTTGGCGGATCAGCATGTGCCATGTCGATCGATCTTGTGCCAGGGTTTCCCAGGAGATGGTGTCAATATCCAGAGACATGGATATAAACATGTCTTTATATCGCTTCCTTTGTCCCCTGTGCGACTGCTTTCCTTGAGACAGCTCACCATAGAGGAGCTGTTTAGGGATGCGATGGTCTGGCATCCTTGCAACATGGCCTGCCCAGCGTGTCTGGGCTTTCATCAGCAGGGTGTGAACTGATGGCAGGCTTGCTCTGGAGAGGACTTCTGTGTCTGGCACCTTGTCCTGCTACTGGATGCTCAGAATTCTATGGAGGCGGGTCGTGTGGAAGTGGTTCAATTGCCTAGCGCGACTCCTGTATACAGTCCAAGTCTCACTGGCATACATCAGGGTAGTTAGCACTACTGCTTGGTAGACTTTGAGCTTTATAGCAAGGCTTATTCTATGGCGGCCCCACACATTGGTCAGTAGTCTGCCAAATGCAGTGCTTGCCTTGGTGATTCGGCAGTTGACCTCAATGTTAATTGTCACTGCGTGGGAACAGGGGCAGAAGCAAGTTAAGATGCTTCTGAAGCACAACCTTCTTTTTAAGCATTTCAATGTTGCAGGCAATATGAGGCATCTCATTCTAAATAGAAGTTTCCTTAAAGATACAAAATATTTACCTGATAGAGCACTTGAGACATCTGTTGAAAAATATGGATGCTTTTGCAGATTACCTGTGACTTTGAAAAAGATTACTTGCCTAAAGAATGTTAGTATTTTTGCAATGCCTAAGCAAGGTCTTCTTCTCCTTCATTTATTTCCCTGATCAATTGATGCGGTAGCTATTTCACTTGTCTGTTCGCCATCCAGTTTTATAGCCCCCCTGTTGTTTTTATTTCCCTTCCCAATGCAACTACTCCTTCCTCCTTCCTTTTTTCCTGTATTTGCTGGAGTGCACGAATGTGTTCAAACATTGCATCTGGGAGATATAATCATTGTTATATGCTGATCAAGGAATCACTTAATTTTATAAATGGGATAATTTATACACACAGAGAAACACAGATACACAGATGCAAAACCCAGGGGGAAGAGGGGAATTGCCACAAGTGATTTCAGCGTGAATTGGAAATGTTACACTATCAAGGTGGTAAAGCTGGATTGCACAGAATTTTTCTCTGTATGGATATGCAGAGAAAGGATTGTCTTAAATTTGCCATACTCCTTTGTGTAAAATTCAGGCTCATCTTCCTTTGAATAAGGTTGGTAAAGATGTCCATGGGAAAAAGAAGAACATCTCATGAAAAGCAGTTTGTTGCACTTATCCTTAAAGACATTCCATACAATTGCGCAGACTTTGAATGTGCTGACACATTTAGAAACAGAATGACTGTAACTGCCTAGAAATACAATTCAGCATAGATAAAATTGAATAGACAGCATTATTTATGTGCTCAGTCTGCCATCCTGGGCGAAGGACCTATCATTAACTTGCAAATTTGCCCTTGTTATGGTTATGGTCAAAGTTATTTGTTAACTTTGACCCTTTGTTCATTTTAAACCCTGGGTGGACATTTAGCTACCCCAATATCCGGATTCTTGTGACCTTATATGAATACGTCAGTTCAGATGGCCAAAACTTTATAGGAGACTGAAACTCCAGAACAGAAGAAATTATAAGACTGAAAAAGTAAAGAAAAGAGCTGGAAACAATTAACAACTGATAATTATTTGGAAGCTTCTGTTTAAGCAGCTTGCCCTAGGTCGGTGAAATACAACAACACCCCCCCCACCCCAGGATTATCTAAATCCATAGTTTCATGAATGTAAAATGTCTAGAACTACAGAGCCATCTTTTAAAAGATTGCAAAATCTGATGGCTGGTTAAAGTCTGACATGCCCCTGAGAAATGTTGATCAGGATATTTTGTAAAAGACTTCAGAAAGCAGTGACTTTCTTAACTGTCCCATGGGTTTATTCATGTCCTATGTGCTCTGCAAATGCTGTTCTGCATTTTCTCCTTATTTTCAAAGTTTTCCTAAGATTGTTAGCCTCAGGCTACCATAAAAGCAAGCCAAACAATGTGCCTGAAAAACTGCCTAATGACAGTTAATTGCAAACAGGGCAAAATGTCAAGCCACTAGAAAATAGTCCGAGAGATATGCCACCATTAAGTCCAGTCAAAATAAATATAGTTGAATGAATATTGGAAGGTGACACATACCTATGGCATGGTTCTCACACAGCATTTCTCCTGAGGGAAACAATTTTTGGTATGCATTTATTACAAGGTGAAGTGTGTTCATGCACAACAAACCAGATATACTTATTTTTAAAAAAGACCTATACTTTTAATGCATTGAGTACAGCAGTGGATTGGATTGTTCAGGTTTCTGCAAGTTGATGAGGAGAAAAGAGAGCCAAATATCCATTAATCAGGGTTAAGTGCTGAAAATAACTGCTAGATGTTTAACATAAAGCTATTGCCTTTAGCACCTTTCTGTGTCTAGAATTCTGATTGGAAGACTGTCCTTCCTTGTAAATCAGGGATGTGAATATAACTCTTTAGATTTAGTTAAGCTTTGGGTTATTTTACACTATACAGTTTTCCTTTTGCTCTCTATTGCTTATCTATACAGTTTTTCTTTTGCTTATCTATTACCTATAACTCACAATTTTTTCAGTTAGTTCAGAGGATTCTTTGTTTTCTTATCCCCAAATAGTAGCTTCCAACTGTGAAATGACTTTGATTTACTATAAAAGCACCTAACAGAGAATAGACAAATATAGTACCAAATTTGGTTGGAAAGAAGCCAGGAGTGATCAGTCTTCATCCCATATCATAAAAAAGTATACCTCAATAGTTGTTGGCAAAATATTCAGAGAAGCCAATTATAGATTAATAGACAGATCAACAGACACGTGGAGATAAACCATATTTTCACACCATTCAAAACAGACAAAAAAAGCTACAGATGCAGAAAAACCAGAAGACATTCTCTTCAGCAGCCAACACCCAGATAAGTGAGGATTAACACCAGACAAACAATCAAACAGAAAACAATACTCCAATCAAGGGACTACCCAGGAAAACACACATCCTCACCAAAACTGACAGGGCAAGCTATTGTGTACAAACAGGGAACAAATTTCACACTCACTAGCACTGAAGATGTTACCTAATTGGATAATGAAAAGTCTGTAAGCAAATAAACTCAGAGCACCAAGGACTCCACAATATATTTATGGTTGATGGACTGCACTGCCCACCTGATTTCACCAGCAAAGTACACATTAGCATTATGTTTCAACTCATTTTGCCAGCAGCTATGCTGGCATCTTCAAAGACAGAATTTCAATTTCTTCAGAATAGACTAATTTGAAATCTACTCAAATGAAGAACCAATCAGGAATCAGCTTTCTTGAACTCTTGTACTATGGGCCAATCAGAAGTCGTCTTGCCAGGTTATAATACTACAATTCAGTGAGTTCCTGTTCTCTCAGTTCACAATATTCTTAATAAATATCTTTATATCATATATAATTTGAAAGTGCCTTCTTTCTCTCCAAGTTTTATTTCCTTACTTTTTCAATGGAGAGGCCATCAAATTAACTATTGTCTTCTTTATTCTCTCTCCTCCCTTGTTCTTGTTTAAGCTGCCATTGCCTTCATTCCTAGAATTAATAACCTCTTTTCTTCTCTATTATACTGGTCAGAGCCTCTATTATTAAGCCCAAGGGGAAAAAATCTGTTTACCACTTTCCTATCTTTGCCTTTAAGTAGCATTCAGGCTAACATTCCATTCCATTTTCTTAACCTTTTTTTTTACTTTCTAATTCAGCTGTGCAGTAGATACAGTATGGCATACTGGAGGCCAGTTTCAATATCATGGCAAAGAATTAGCAAGTTAAGAGCAGTCAGATAGGCACCTGGCTATTCCTAGGTTTCTCCTTATAGCCAAAAGGATAGAGATAATGGAGGAAGGATGAGCCATGGTGGCGCAGTGGTTAGAATGCAGTACTGCAATCTATTTCTGCTGCCTGCCGGCTGCCTGCAATTTGGCAATTCAAATCTCACGAGGCTCAAGGTTGACTCAACCTTCCATCCTTCCGAGGTGGGTAAAATGAGGACCCAAATTATTGGGGGCAATATGCTGACTCTTTACAAACTGCTTAGAGAGGGCCGTAAAGCACTGTAAAGCGGTATATAAGTCTAAGTGCTATTGCTATTGCTATCAGGAAAGTTTGCTGAACAAAGTTTGAAAGCCAAACCAGGAGGTTTTAGTTTAGTGGAAGAATAGCAAACAGTGCTATATAAATAGTAATTTACTGAAATTGCTATCAGGCGCTTCCAATATCATCACATGCCGAAAAAGTGGGAATGGAAAGCGAAGGACGCTCCACTTACACATATATCATCTGAAAACAATCTAAGCATATAAAGGGACCCTAAGAAAATAAAAATTGATAGTATGCTGCTGCAGCTTAGCACTTTCTTGGGAAATGTGCCAATCTGCCCCCAAAATAACAAAACAAAACTGAGGGATCTTAGGAAACTACAACCAATATGTTTGGCGAACTGGTCTTAGGACAGCCATTCTCTAAGAATGCCTACAGCCTGTTCTCAAAATATATCCACCAACCCAAAAGGTTGGCGAATCATCCTATTTCCTGTTCCTATAACTCCAACACATTTCTACTCATAAGTATATTCTGTCATATTTCCAAGTTAATTTGCATTTTTATTATCCACTTTTTTATTATCTACAGTATGTACTAATTAAATGCTTACAGTTTACTATGCATTTTCTCCCAAGCACATTTTGCTAAAGATATATTTTTCTCAAGATACACAGTACACAAAAATGCACATGCGCGCGCACACAATATATATGTATATACATACAAACAATTTTTGAACTCGGGAAAAAATGAGAGAAAAGAGATTTGAATCAAGAAAAATATCAGAACATTTGGGAACTGAAGATGTAAAACAAATCCTTTTAATTTATTTCTTTAATTCCATCCGATTTATTTATAGAAAGAAAATAAACCATTTGGCCTCAGAATAAACCAATTTGATTTCCAAACAATACATTTCAAACATAATAAAGCTACATACTCAGTCATTTTTCTTCCCTCCTTGTGCTGTTTGCATGCTATAATTCAGATTATGCTGTTCCTATTAACTCTAGCAACAAATTATGTAGTTTAATGCCCCTCTGAACCAATGGATTTCAAGGTTTGCTACTTCATGAATACATTTCTCTCACCTGCCTCAATATAGATAAAAATATTTTTTCATAGAAAAAGACAGCCCCTAAAAGATCCATGTTCTCTGAGGCACTTCACCCAAATTGGAACCGATTGGTGAAAGTTATTTTTTCTCACTTATTTGGTTCTGCCAGAGGGGACGAGAGGGGAGGAAGGACCTGTAGCTTAGGGATGGAAAAATGCATTGCAGAAAAGCAACACACACAAGACATTTCCATGGAAAAGAATTTTAGGCAAAAGCTCGACATGAACCCCCAAGATGTTTGAGGGGACTAGGAATTTTAGTTCAGCAACATCTGGAGGACCACAAGTTCCCTACCACTTGGAGTAACTCTTGTCAGGCAGAGTAGATAGTCCCCTTCGCCAGTTGCGTCCCTTTCTGGATCGGGACTCGTCACGCACCGTCACTCACGCCCTTGTCACCTCACGCCTGGACTATTGCAATGCTCTCTACATGGGGCTCCCCTTGAGGAGCACCCGGAGGCTCCAACTAGTCCAGAATGTGGCCGTGCGGGTGGTGACAGGAGCGACGTGGCGCTCCCATGTGACCCCCCTCCTGCGCGAGCTGCACTGGCTCCCAGTGGTCTTCCGGGTGCGCTTCAAGGTTTTGGTTACCACTTTTAGAGCGCTCCATGGCTCAGGACCAGGGTATTTACGAGACCGCCTTCTGCCACCAGTAGCCTCGCACCGACCAGTTCGCTCCCATAGAGAGGGGCTCCTCAGGGTGCTGTCGGCCAAACAATGTTGACTGGAGGCCCCCAGGGGGAGAGCCTTCTCTGTGGGGGCACCTGCCATCTGGAACGAGCTCCCCCCGGAGATACGGAGGATCCAAGACTTACGCATCTTCTGCCGTGCCCTAAAAACGTTTTTATTTCAACAGGCTGGTCTGGCCTAACTCTCCCTTTTAAATTGGGTTGTAAATGTTTTTAGATAAATTGGATGTCTTAAGTTTGTTTTTTGAGCCCAAATTATTTAATCTATTTTTAATAGTTTTTAACTTTTGTATGTTCTTTGTATTTTTTTCTTGGCTGTTCACTGCTCTGAGTCCTCCGGGAGTAGGGCGGTATACAAATATGATAAAATAAATAAATAAATAAATAAATAAATAAATAAATAAATAAATAAATAAATAAATAAATAATAGATAACCCTCTTGGTAAAACTTGATTTAGACTTGCCTGCAACTATGCCTAGGCATCAATGCATACCTATGTTGTGAATAAGTTGATGGGTAAGCATAAGTTGCAGATGGCGGCAGATGGGCCAATACAGATACCTCCCAAATCTCAATTATGCATTGTGTGGAGATGCGCATCCTGCAAGCTGATTGGTGGATCTGATTTTTTGTTGGGAGGAGGGTGGAAGGTAAAGCACATTTTAACATTAGCAGAAGTATAAAGGCAACAGCTATGCAACTCTCTTTGAACAACAGATGCATACATTCCCTGATGTGCCATGACGCATAAGTCTAACCCAAGCTTAAGCAATTATAGCGCTATTTTTGTTATTGTAGCAATTGCCAGAATGAAAGAGAAACCTTGCTTTGAGTTGTTTAGGGATTTATATGTTATCCACTAAATCCTGAATTGTTAACTGACAGCCAATCCAATACTACAATCAGAAGTATATGTATATGCATGTAAGCGTATAATCCACCATTATAGTTTTTACAGCTGAAATCTTCGTAACATAGAATAATATATTACAGCATTATAGAAATCTAATCATAGATATCACAATGGCTGTGATATAATTATATATATTTTTTAAGGACATTCAGGGAGATATAATTATGCAACAATTATATTCTCAATTACCAGACTTTAGGCTAGTTCATTAATAAATCTATCTTTTCAAGCTTCAGTTTCAGTCTATTGATCCAATATATTCAAGCATTAGACAAAAACAGGCATGGCCTTTCCTGGTTCAGATGTAGAAGTGAAGTAGACTTGGATTTATCAGTGTACAATTGACACAATACCTAAAAACTACCGTGTATCCTACTCCCAAAGGCCTCTTACAAATCAGAAGCAGGCAGCCATTTTGCGAATAGACCCTTAAATTGTTTTGGGAAAAAAAAAATCATTTTTAGACAGAAGCAAAGATGTAATTCGGATGCACTGGAGTCATGGGAGGAGTCCGAGTTGAAACCTGCTTTTCAGTCTTTTAAATACAACCAGAAATGCCATTAAATGTTATTGAGAAAGGTGAGGGATCTCGATAGTGATAGGAGCTTGAGGAATCTCCTGAAGAGCTTTGTGATGGACTGGAGAAGGTAAACCTCATCTGCCATCCTGTCTCAAAGGAATATAAACTGTACTTGTGGCTGATAACCCTGGCTGTGGAAAATAACACATAAGAGGTTTCACTCATGGAATGGGAAAATGGAAATAGACATAGAAGCTGGCAATGATATAAGGTAAAGTTGGAGTAAGGGAAAGGGAAAAATTAAAATATATGGCTAGCAAGCAAATAAGGAATTAAGTAATCTTGGAGTGCTTCAGGTATGTAAATTCCAGGGGTGTTCAAAAATAGTACACACACAAAAAAGAAATAAGCACAGGGATTACTGAGGAACTGAAGGCACCAGAACAGAGGCCCAAATGTTGCTAGCCATATGAGGCTGTCGGCTAAATTTAACTGAAAGTCATGATTAGCTCTTTGGGGAATTTAATAACAACTTCACATTTAGATAAGCCACACTGTCATTTTGGCACAAATTGTATTATTGCCAGTAGAGAGATAGTTAATCTCTGAACAATATAGTACATTATAAAGTGAATAATCATAGAACAATCATAAAGTAATTTACTGCAAAATCCACCTCCCGTCATAGCAGATAGAGGAGGGAGAGAGAACTGTAGCTCAATTTATATAACTTAATTGACTTACACTTGCTTAATTATCACACTTTATAAATCAACCGTTGAGAGAAACTAGTAGTATTCTAGCCATGTTAAATATAAAGGAAAAAAAATGCAAGAAAGAGCTTGTATGCTGTATTTTGTTTGATAAATCTTGAAAAGTCATGAGAAAGTTAGAAGCTGGATTCCTAACCAGCATTAGGAACACAACAGTGACACCCAATTTTGTGACAGCCCACAATATCTCTATGCATGGTGTGTGGAACAGTCCACTAGTCAATTAACAGTGTAAACCATAAAAGAAAAAGAAAAACAAAGAGCAATCCAAATATGAAGCAAGAAATAATCTTTGCAACAATTAATCACCTGTTAAATCAATGAGGGATTTCAAGACTTTATGAACTCAAGAGTACCAAAAACTTTTTCACCATATATCTGAAGGATAACATGTAACAAACAAAATTAAGTTTCCTTTCAGATGGAATTCCATAATGAGGTTGTTGGCTATGCTGTTACACAAATATAATAATCTGACAGTGATCAGTTCAATTGACTAAAAAAATATGGTGAACACAGTGTTCCTTAAATTCAGCAAAACATTTTACAAAGTTTCCCATAAGATTCTAATATTAAAAAAACAGTTAAATGTGGGCTGATTTTTTGCTTCTATTAGGTGGATACAATGCTAGTTAAACAAGCATTATTTATATTAGAATCTTATGGGAAACTTTGTAAAATATTTCGCTGAATTTACATAACAAATATGTATCAGTAGTTTCAAATCAAGGCTACCCTTTAAAAATCCAAACTGGAATTTAAAGTACTAACTAATATTAATATAATGCTCAATATTCTGCAGAATATATAGTGGGGCACATATTCTCAGATTTGGTACAGAAACCTGCTATTCTTCATATATACCAAGCTACGAAAGCAATCTATAGCATGGCATATTGACTCTAGTGGTTAAGGCACCAGGCTGGAAAGCAGGAGACCGTGAGTTGAAGTCTAGCCAGCTGGGTGACCTTGGGCTAGTCACTCTTTTAGCCCAACCCACCTCACAGGATTGCTGTCATGTGGAAGAAGATATGTCAGACTGCTCCCCACCTTGATTATTTGTGAAAATAATAAAGGCAGGATACAAACAAACAAACAAACAAACAAACAAACAAACAAACAAACAAACAAACAATCACAGAACCCTTGACCTCTTCCAAATCCTAATATCTGGACTACAATTGGAGCTATCCTGCCATACTTCTCCTGGGCTGATCATATAACCTTCTGGAAGAGTAGCCCCCAAATTTTTGTTCCTTTACCTCATGAAGTGTGTGTATGAAATATTTGTATAAAATATACAAATGTATGTATGCTGAAATTAACATCAATATATTACTCCTCTAAGATCAAAGAATACTCATTACAGTATTTTGAAAGAGTTTTTTCCGAATAAATGATTTTTTGACCCAAGGGAAAAATTAAATAGATTACTGAGGAAAATGCCAAACTAGAAACAATTATAGAGTTTATTCCAGTTCTGAATTTCCATTTAAGTTGTTAATTCCATCATTCTTCTACGAGGTTTATCATAATTCATGCAATCCTATATCCATGCTTCATGTTCTCCTGTAATATCAAAGGAAATTGGCACATTGCAACAACAGTGACCTGATCCATTCTTTCTTCAAAATTGGAAGAAGTTATTGACTGGTGTTCTTTAATTACTAAATAAAAAAATGTAGGGATGGTCTGGGTAGAAGACAATTCATTCCAGCTGTATATTTATTTAATCAACATCCCATGAAGTCTGCACTGAAAAATTTTCCTCCTGGAAATGTTGAATACTTTAGTATCCATATTAGTAGAAGACAGAATAACCTTCCAGCCCAAGAGAAAGAATGCCTCTCTTAAGTCTGTGGGTCTTATTATTACAGCACTCAGGGTGAGTGCTTCCTCAGCAATAAACCATCTATGCCAGCTAATCCAGTGTGTGTGTGTGGGGTGGGGGTGGGGAAATCACCCAGGTTTGGCTGATGTTACAGAAATATATAGAAAGGTAGCCAAGTTTTGTCCTCATGAACTCTAAAATCCTTTTAACTATTTAACTTGCTGTCTTTTATTCTCCATTCATTCTCTTCTTTTGAATTGCATAGCCTGTCAACAGCTGATCTAAAGCAGTAAATAAAGCTAAGCTGAACTAAAAGCAAATCAAGTCACACATTCTCAGAAATAGCAAAAGTGGAATCTTCAAACTGATTTAACTGTAACATTCAGTTCGTTTTTTTTTTTAAAGCAGAAAAGTACATTAAACTTGGTTCTAAAAAAATATTGTTTGGTGCCATTCATTGTTAAAGTTTCCATTAATTTTACTTCAGCCTTAGAAAAAGAACAGAACTCTCAACCAAACAGCAAGTGGAAATCTCAGGAACTAATTATTCTCCATAGTCAATTATCGAGAGACAAACTTCCAGAAGCTAAATATGAGAATGTCTTTAATCATTTCCTCAAAGTGATTTCCAAACTCTTCTGCTTATCCAAACCTCATTATTTACAACAGAGTATTATAATAATAATGATAAAAAAAACCTGCCAACAAGAACAATAAGTTTTTTAAAAAGCCTATTGAATGAGACAACAAGGCCAAATGAAGGACATCTATCTATCAGCTGTGGTGCCCTAAGAACCAAATATCATTTATCAGGCCTCACACTTGTATAACATTTCCAAGGAAAAGTGAGGGAGAAATGACTTTGTAAAAAAGGGAGGCAAAGGAAGTCTTTCTTTTCCATGAGACCCCCACTGATCCCCCTGATCTCTTTCAGATATTCCTGCAATGTATGGAATCTTCAGTCACTAAGGCAGAAACTTGTCCACCCCAAGGATAAAACACACAGACACAAACTGAGCAATGGGGTATATGCAGTACAATGTAGTGAGACATGTGCAGATCTGTACATTGGTGAAACAAAACTACCACTCCATAAACGCATGGTGCAGCATAGGAGAATAAACCCATCAGGACAAGATTCAGTAGTCCATCTGCATTTAAAAGACAAAGGTCACTCTTTTGAAGACAACAAAGTCCACAGCTTGGACAGAGAGGGCTGCTGGTTTGAAAGAGGAGCCATCTATGTAAAAATTGAACAGCCCTCCCTCAAATGGGGTGGGGTGTAGCTAATGAAAAGCTAGCATCAGTGGTGAAATGCTACCAGTTCGCACTGGTTCGGGTGAACCAGTAGCTTTAAAAAAAGCTAGCGGTAGCTTAAAAAAAAGCTACCGGTTCCTCAGAACCGGTATTTCCAACGATCAGCTGTGCCATGTGATTTAAAATTGCTAGAAAGCAGGAAATCCTGCTTTCTAGTGAATCTAAATCATGCAGCACAGCTGTCCTCCCCCCCCACTGTTCTACTTACCTTCCCAAGCCTCCTTTTTCTGTGCAAAGCGCATGTTTGGCACGTATTGTGCCTGTGCGTGCACACAGCATGTGTTTGGTGCGCACTGCACATGCAGCGCATGTTTGGCATGCACTGCCTATGCACATGCATGCACCATGCATTTGGCACGCACTGGGTATGCGCGGCCAGCGAACTGGTGGCAAACTGGTTCAGATTTCACCACTGGCTAGTATGCTCTAATGTCTATGTTATATCTTGTTCCAGGCCACCACAAAAAAAAATTACAGTATTAAAGGTGGCAAAATGTAAGAGAAGAGCAGGCAGAGTTGGGAGACAGAGTTAAATGAGTTGTCAGCTTAGAATTGTTATGTTCCCACAAACAGTCTAAATCCAATCCCTCTTGAATTCTGTTTACTATGTTGCCTGAAGCGCAATCATGTGACTGTGGGTGAGATGGGGAGAGACTATCAGAACTTCGATACCTCCTTTTTTCCAGATAGGTCGTAGTTTTGAATGGTCATTAATGGACCAGTCATAAGTTGAGGACATGCCTATATCACATACATATTAAGAAAACTTAAAATTTGCTTTCCAATTTTCAAAGCAAAAAATCATATGTTTTAAGGAACTGGTCAGTTCCTTAAAAATATAGCTTCATACTGGTACAAAAGATGTCTATGAACAAATAAATTGTTTTTTTTAACTAAATAAAACTGCTGAGAACAGGCTTGGGAACACAAAAGTTTATACAACACATATTTAGAAAGAAAACTGCTAAGACCCATATTATGTAGTTCTTGACACATTTTTTTTAAAAAAAATATCACTAGATAATACCAACAGACCCCAAACTGTATCCATATAATTTCTAGCTGCAGTCACGTTCAATTTAAAAACAAACATTAATAAATCTTTTCAGTTTTAAGGGAAAAAATCTGAACTGCCATACCTTTGCTATTTCTTCCTGAGCGGCTACTAAATTCAAGTAAGATATATTGACTAGGTCAGGGCCATGAACAATTGTAAGCATTCGATTTTCCAGTCGTCCTCCTGCATTTCCTACATCCAGGTGTTCACGTAGTTTTGGATCCTGGAAGTAAAAAGACAGAAAAATATTAAATTTACTTTCTGAAATTCAATTTCAAAATAAAGCTAAGGGTTTTAAGCAGGTACATTTCAAGATTTCCCATTCCGTATGGGATGCTTTCATTCTTTTTCTATATAGTCAGAATACCTGTATTTCAAGCTGAGCACATATATTTCCTAATTGTGGGATTCAGTAAGCAGTATAGCTTGCAAAGGGTCTTTAGGTTAGAGATTCTAGGTTATATAGAACAGTGTGAACATGCTTGTGGTAAAATTGGGCTCTGTTGCACTTGTGGTGCCAAAACTGATCCTGACTGACCCTCACCACTAACAAGAAATGGTCTTCATTTTGGTTCAGTGGTTTTCTCTGTTTTCATCATATGAAAACCTCAGTTACCAAAAGCCACGATGAGTCCATTATTCATGATTACAACATGACATATGGTATCTTGGAATGTTAAGAGAAGAAATAAAATGAACTGAAATGAAGAAAAGAATACTGCATATTTGTGAAACCAAGACAGAGAAGAAGGGTTGTAAGAACTTTGAATAAAGGTGGCCTGATCTGGTAAAACGCACTTCTTCACGAGAACACGTGTAGTGGTGAAAGTTTAGATTTAATTATGGATGAAAAGGGTCTCATGTCAGAAAGTTTGTACTAATGGTATCTAGATTGTTGTAGAAGATACGTTTGGAAATAGTTTATTGTTGGTGATGGCTGCATGTTACACTCCAGTGAATGTTAAGTATGAAGAATTTGCAGTGAGATTTGCTGCAGAAAATTGTGCAGTATTCTGGCTGCACATGATTTAGGAGAAAAATTTATTCTGTTATTCTGTTAATAGACCTGGATGAATGCACGGTGGGAATGAGAGAAGTGAATAAACAACAAAAACCAAAACCTGGACCATTTAGAAAATGGTCCCATTATTAAACTGCTTTCACTAATGAAAGATTTTCTTAAAATGCTTTCTTGCAATTTAAATCCATTATTCCCTGTCCTATAATTTAGTATTAAGTCTTTACCTACTGTAATACCAAAAGTTATTCCTTTTCCAAGCACAATTTCCTGAGAATCTATGAAGCAAGATATTTTTTTAAGAAAAAAGGGAAGAGATTACAAGACTTCCAGCAATTGAATTAGTTCTTATGCACATTCCATAAAACCCCAAAACTACTGCCCTTATATTTGTTTTTACTGCCTTTTTGTGAACCAGCAGTCTCTTCACTGACAACAAAGAAGCTCCTGGTGGTTATTTATAAAACCATTTTCTGAATATTTATCACTCTGGGAATTTATTGTTGTATCTCAAATGACAGAGAACAGGTCTTAGCTTTCTTTTGTGTAACTTCATTTGAAGTGGAGGAAGGGGCCCATCCTAATCCTCCTACAGTTTATTTCCCCATTAGAAATGTATAGCATCTTCTAGAAGCACCCAAACATCACTGAAAAAAAAATGTATTAATATTTATAATGGGCTCTGATTATCGGATAATAAAGTGGAATTATAAAGTATACTTCTATTGATGCAAATTAAAATTGGATTTATACCTTCTGCAGCCTTATTACATTGTTGGGTAATTGTTGTAAGCAATCACCTTTCCAATATCTTTCACACTGCTATTATCAAGCTAATTACCCACCCACCCATATTATACCAGCACATTTGACTTCTGTTTTCCAAATGCAGTTATTTTATGTTAATTTTCAATCAATTATTTTCAATCCATGCCTCTAATCTACTATGGTAATGAATATTAGAGACATAAACAATATTTGATTACCACATCCAATTTTGTGTCATTTGCAAATCTGAATTATCAGAGTTAGGTTTGACGTTTCTATGTCCCCTCTCCAGTTTGATGAGGAATTGTTGAAGAATTCTCTTTTGAATGTGATTTGAGCTAGCTGGGTGTCTTCTACCTTTTTATGTACCACAACCTATATTTTAGAAGCTTCCAAATCAGAAAAATCACATGGTATTTGCTCCTCTTTTTAAAGATGGGGAAACATAAGGCTGGGGAAACCAGGAGATTCAGGCAGTTCAAATGAATATAAAGATTTATTGCAAGCTTAAGCTCTCTACAAAAATCTGAACTACTAATGGTCAAGGGAAATGAGCAGGAATAAGAAGACATTCAAAGTGGGCTGATCTTAGATCTCTTTTGGGTGTGCAGGGACTTGTGACTTATGACGTGTTTGACTCCTCCCTCAGGCTCAGCATGGTCATCTCCTACATTGTCATCTAGCATTCGATCTTTTCTGTATTTCCCCTTAGGTAATTTACAGCATCTTCAAGCATCACCCAGACTTTCCTGAGAGATCATAATGAGCTCTGATTAGCAGATAATAAAGTGGAATGATAAAGTATACTTCTCAAACATTTCTCCAATTTTAATTTATAAAGTTCATCTAGCCTATAACTGAATTGCTTCAAATTAATCTTGCCTTGGAGGTTGTATGGTTGTATGGTGGAAACCATATAGCCTTAGCGGTAGGCTCATCATCATTATGGAGCTCCCTTTCATGGGAAGTTTATTTAGTATCCCCAATGTACAGTTTTAAAACTGGTTGCCTGTATTTGCTTTCATCTGATTAATTTGAGTCGCCCCTTTAAATTACCCTTTTCCTCAGTCATTTGTATTGCCATTATTTTGACGGTTGGCTTAAGAGATAGATTGAGATCCATTTTGTATTTAATTTGCAGCTTCATTGTTTTTAGCGTATAAATCAGTTTGGCAGGGCTGCACACAAGTTTGTAAGCAAACTAACCAGCTACCTCTCTTCCTGGCAACCAAGAGTTTGATCCCCCTAAAACTTCATCTGAAATAGCCACTCTTTCAACAGTAAAAGGAATACATATCGTCTCCATCAACTGTATGAGCCACAATTTGAGGAGAAATCATAACTCTTGTGATTTGCAAAACTATTTTTTTTTTAACACTGAGTTGCCCTCAACTTGTCCCTTATAATCTTCTGAAGTTATGAAATACCCTGACCGTTGGCCGAAGTCAGCCTTATTCGATGTCAGCCGTGATGATTAATAAACCAATTGCCTTGATCTGACAAGATAAGAAGCAAAGCAAAGGGCCAGTTTATTAAAAGCTCAAGCACTGATTTATTTTTACATACATTTGTTGTCACTAAGCCAGGCAAAGATTTCTTTCAAATGCAATGAAATACCCTTTCCTATTAACCTTGACAAAATGTCAGTACTAGGGTTTTGTTTTGTTTTTTAAAGGGACAAAGAGAGCAAATAACAGCAGACTTCTACCCAACGTTTCTTCTCAATTATTTAGAAGTCATTAAGTTTATGATTCTTATGATGCTTATTTCACTTGACTCCTACTCTAGTGCTTTAGCATTTTCCGATCAGAAATTGCAAAGTGTCAAAAAGGGGCAAAACCACTCTTGAAGATGATCCTACATATACCGACCGTATCATTAACCCACACTGAAAAATATGCACAACAAAATTATCACTTTTCTACGTGCAGTTGTTACCCATGGGATTGGGTAGAAGCAACACGTGAATGCAAACATTCGATTCAATGAACGTAATTATGTTGAAATCTGCACAAAAGATCTAATACATGACAGAGAAGGGATGGGAGGAGAATGCATCTGACTCAATGACACTGTCACAACTAAAGCTCCATTTTGGGCAGCACAACACAATGAACAAGTTAAACACATTTTATCAAGCCAGGAAGAATGATTTGACCGTTCACTATTCTTAGAGGAGAGGAATGTGTATGTCATATGATTGGCTTAAAACTTTGAATTATTCTGACTTGACAATATGAAGCAAAACATTGTTTTATTGCTTTTGATCAATTAAAATTCAATTGCCAATCTAGCTGGCCTATTTTGTGCCCATAATAGAAGAGGATATCATTTTATGCTTTTCCTCCTGAGCTTCTCTGCCACTACCTACTACTTATTCTTGGTGACCATTCAGGTTTGCTTCGTAACTTATCTTTTTACAAGAACATAAAACACAGACACATTTTTATTTTAACAAGATTATCATTTTGTGCAGGGGTGGGTTCTACTTACCTTTACTACTGGTTCGCAATGGGGCCATACGCGCGCATGCTCTTCTGCGTAAGCGCAGAAGCTTTTGCGCATGCGCAGAAGCATTTTCATGACATCAGGGTCAGTGGGCAGAGCCTCTCACCAGTTTTACTACTGGTTCTATAGAACTGGTGCGAATCGGGGGCAACCCACCACTGATTTTGTGCCCAAAATAGAAGAGGGTATCATTTTATGCTTTGCCTCCTGAGTTTCTCTTCCACTACTTACTACCTATTTTTGCACCCTGTAATTAACACAGCTGCCTGCAATTTCTGCAGGTTCGAATCCCACCAGGCTCAAGGTTGATTCAGCCTTCCATCCTTTCTAAGGTAGGTAAAATGAGGACCCAGATTGTGGGGGCAATAAACTGACTTTGTATAAATATATAAAAGTATGAAGGCTATTGCTTAGCATATTGTAAGCCGCCCTGAGTCTCCGGAGAAGGGCAGCATATAAATCAAATAAAAATAAAAATAAATAAATAAATTTTTGGTGACCATTCACTCTAGGAATGTTCATAATTTATCTTTTTACGATGGATTCTAAGAACATAAAATAAAGATAGATTTTTATTTTAACAAGATGCTATTTAAGGGCTTCTGAGATTCATACATTTGGAGAAGGATGAAAGTTCTTCAAGCTACAGGAAAATCAGATACACAATTGTGCATTATATCTACTGTGCATGCAGTATCCAGAGACCATAGAAATTATAGCTTCATAAATGAGCTGGAAACATACAAGAATATTCCTGTCTTAACCAAAAAGCATTTTTTTTTAGTCTGGATAAGGGAAAAACTACTGTGTTGTCTTGGTCAGGAACTAAACTATAAAATGAGAATATTCCACCCTGAGCAGTAGGATCAGATCATAGGATTTAGGGTGGTCTCCAAATCACATCGGCCATCCTTTTGGGACAATTACAGCACATTTGGACTTTTTAAATTCATGTTTAAATTAGGCTGAAAAGTTTAATCTTTCTTCCCTTCAGTAATGTAAGTCTGGAAAAGAGACTGATTTCAATAAATTTGCATTATTTCCATTATGAAAAAAATCACTGTAAAACTCCTGAGAAATATGAGTTTTCAATCATTTGAGAGTATATTCCAGCTATAGTTGATGGATATATATTATGCATAGCTACTGACACCAGGGATGAAATCTACTTACCTTCCGTACTGGTTCGGAAGTATGCACTCTGCGCACATGTCACGTGCGATTTTGGACCTTCTGCGCATGCACAAAGCCTTCTACGCATGTGCAGAAGTCAAAAACAGGTTACTTCCCGGTTAAAACCAGGAAGTAACAATGTCTGGGCGGGTGGACGGAGCTTCGCGCTGCTGCCGCTACCACTTCACCAAACCATGCACTGCTGCCACTACTGGTTCACCTGAACCGGTGCGAACCGGTAGCATTTCACCCCTGACTGACACAGCTTTTTTTTTTTTTTTAAGATCTTGCCCCATCATAGAAAATGCTTAAAGCAGAGGTGGGTTTCACCAGGTTCTGACCAGTTCTGGAGAACCAGTAGCGGAAATTTTGAATAGTTTGGAGAACCGGTAGTAAAAATTCTGACTGGTCCCGCCCCCAACTATTCTCTGCCTCCCAGGTCCCAACTGATTGGGAGGAAATGGGGATTTTGAAGTAACTTTCCCCTGGAGTGGGGAGGGAATGGAGATTTTACAGTATCCTTCTCCTGCCATGCCTACCAAGCCACTCCCACCAAGCCATGCCACGCCCACCAAGCCACGCCCACAGAACCGGTAGTAAAAAAATTTGAAACCCACCTGGGTTATACCATTATAAGGCAATTCCAATCTTACTAGATTATTGAGGAAAAGATTTTGTTTTTGAGAAAGGAAAATAATTTGAAGATTAAAAACAGTACTTAATTCAATACAGAACAATCACTATCTTTTCTCCGGTTACACAATTAGCTATCTATATATCATACCACAGACCCTCTACAACAGGCACCCTCTATATATATATACACATATATATATATGTATCCATAACAAGAACATTTTGGATCTGTGCAAAAGTAGGTGCATTTTCTGGTTTTCTACAAAAACCAGAAAATGCAGCCTGCATAAAAGCAGTTGCTTGGCAGAACAAACCTCAGAGAGAGAAAAAGACAATAAACACAAATCTGCTGATATGCCCTTAATTTCCAGAATCATTTGCTTGTCTAAGGCATCCTACTGAGATATGTCCCTCTTGACTATTCTAACCATTTTGCTCAACCATCTCCTCAACATTGTCACAAAGGCCACATTGTGCTGGTACCAAGCGGTGTTGAAAGTCTATTACTTGAACAATCTTATTTTTTATGTAGTGTGCATCTGCTTTATTTTAAGTGGGTGACTGGCTCATTTATTTCATTATCATTCCAGCTGACAAAAGTCCATAGCTAGTGCTTCTCTAGTGCACAAAAAGATGTATTTGCAGATACCAACTATGACAGAAGCTGCAGGCATTTTTGTACAAAATAATCCCTGTCACCCACCAATCTTTTGAAATAAGATCAGTGATAGCATAACATACTCTAGGAATATGAAAGTACCGCACTGTGCTTATTCAAAGCTGGCATCCACAGCCAGGATGGATTTCTTGGGCTTTATTTCTTTATTTACAATTACAGAATCAATATTCATTTGCTGGCTTAAGATATGTATTCCACTCACCCTTTAATATAAAAGAGTACAGCCACAATAAAATACCGTTAAAATAATTCAGTGAATAATGGCCAAGACACAGTAATCAAAACCAACAATGTATCAACCAATCAGTTCAAAAGCAACAATATTAACTTGTTTTAAATGGCATAAAAAAAGGAGGCCGGTAAAACATCAGTAGAAAAAAAAGGTATGTGGAAGAAAATTCAGTAGCATCCAACTGCAAAACAGACTTAATTGGCAAGTGGGAAAACCAATCCTCTTCGCTATAGCTCCTAAATTTGTGCCAACCAGTGCAATGCACTGACTCATGTCTTTCAGATAAATCAAGAGAAATTCAGTAAGGTTACAGCATTTCTCAGGGTGAGAGATTCAAAGCATGGGATTGCGGCTATGTTTTGAACAGACATTATAAAGGGAGAGATTTCAAGTCACTCAGAGCAAAAGCAAATTTAATGCTAGATTATGAAATAACGGGACAAATAATTAAGCAAGGTCAAACAATTAAGCAAGCATCCAATATACACGCTATAATAAAGATGAATGTTAAAAATGCTTGTCACGTAAATGAAATCGGAGGAAATATGCCGCATTACCAAGAGTTACAATCTTGTACAAACGTGACATTTCTTTTTCAGTTCTGTGCTGCTCAGTTCAATGTGCCAGTGTGGAAATTACCTGTAATATGATTTTTTTCTGTATGACACAGATGCTAATAACCCAATTTGGACCATGGCTCAGAAACAGAGAAACCGTAGAGAGTAGACACACTTGTCTTCTATAAATTAACTTCTCAGCTCCACTAATCGCTATAATCAAAAGCAGATTTGGTAAAATATAATTGAAAAGTTTTTCAGGGTGAATCAAAATGATTTGAAAACCCTTGGAAGGTGTACCTTAGTACTTATTAAAATATTCTTTGCATTGGTCACTTCATCCAATGTGTACCAATTAACAATACAAACTAGAAAATTGCAGTGATGAAATCCTCCCCGGTTTGCCACCGATTCGCTGCCAAATGCATGCTGCGTGCAAATGCGCAGCGTGCGCCGAATGCATGCTGTGCGCGCATGCACGGTACGTGCCAAACGTGCACTTTGCATGGAAAAAGAGGCTTGGGAAGGTAAGTAAAACAGCGAGGGGGGGAAACAGCTGTGCCGCGCGGTTTAGATTCACTAGAAAGCAGGATTTCCTGCATTCTAGCGATTTTAAATCACGCGGCACAGCTGAACATCGTAAATACTGGTTCAGCACAACTGATCATCGGAAATATTGGTTCGGACAAAATGGTAGCTTTTTTTTACTACCGATTCACCCGAACTGGTAGTTTTTATTCCTACCAGTTCGCACGAACTGGTGTGAACCGGTAGCATTTCACCGCTGGAAAATTGGGTATGCATTTGTTCTTCCATTGGCAAAGAGTGAATCCAAAGCACAGACAAACCACCATTCTTCCACATTTAGAATGTGTAGCTACTTTTATTTTAACATCAATATTCTCATCATCTACAAAAATAACTACGATCCCTCTAGCCAAACCTTCCACTCCCAGGCAATCAGATCTGTATAACAGAAGATTGGAAACTGCACCCAGTTCAAACTACCCTCCCACTGCTTTTCTGTTGCTGACTTCTAATGTGGACCATGTAGCAAGGACATCCTTTCCACAGCCAAAAATCTGCTCAGCATTAGTCCTCATAGACTTCAGATGATTGCCTGCATCAAAGGTTGAATGTTAAAACACAACTGGTGTGTGTGTTTAATAAGTTTAATTCTACTTGACCTTTCTGCCATATCTCGTCTCATTCATTCAGATGTCTTTGTATACCAAGGCAAGATAAAAATCCTTGATGTCTGATTTAGGATAATAGTGAGTACAGGTAGTCCTTGACTTACGACAGTTCATTTAATGACCGTTTAAAGTTACAATGGCACTAAAAAAAGTGATTTATGACCGTTTTTCACACTTACAACCTTTCCAGCATCCCCATGAACATGTGATCAAAATTCAGGTGTTTGGCAACTGGTTCATATTTAGAATAGTTGCTGTGTCCTAAGATCATGTGATCCCATTTTCTGACAAGCAAATTCAACGGGAAAGTTAGATTCACTTAACAATCAGGTCACTGTAGTGACTCACTGAGGCAAGGAAGGTTGTAAATTGGCATAAAATTCACTTAACAAAAATCTCGCTTAACAACAAAATTTTGGGCTCTATTGCGGTTGTAAGTCGAGGACTACCTGTAGTTACTAAGATAGGAGTTGAATAAGAACTTTGCTTTGACTAAAATTTAATTATTGTATTTTTCACTCCATAAGATGCACCTGACCATACGATGCATCTAGGTTTAGAGGAGGAAAACAAGAAAAAAAAAATCAGGCAGCACCTGAGAGGACCACAGATAGGTGTCCTCTCATGTGCCAGCTCTGCCTATTGACTCCTGCACTGAGGAAAAGAGACAGAAGAGGCAGGCAATGACAAAGACAGAAGAGGCGGGATTCAGCACTGTAAAAGGACCCCGCCGTCACGGCCCGACTGCTATTCACCAAAAGACCTGCACCGTCCACCTTTCTTTTGGGGGGGGGGAGTGTTTCTTATGGAGCCGAAAATACAGTATATTTTTAAATTCAACAATGTTTAATTGTGTTTTTAAAGTTTAAATGAATTGGTTATTCAAGAAATAGAGCTGTAAAGAGTATATGCATTCGTTAGCTATATATTATGGAGAATGTAATATATCTAAATATAGGCAGATATATTTACTTCACTGGTTTCACAGTATAGATGGACACATGGACACACACACACACGTATATACAATATTTAAATCTCAGCAGCATAAATATTACCCAGTCAATACCTCCTGGATGCAGTGACAAAGCTTTGTTATTTTTACTGAAATGTGTTAATTTTTTAAAGATTTTGGTTATTTAAAATTACAAAACAACAGAGAACAATTAGTTACAAAATAATGTTAACATTGAAACTTACAAACATACAAAGTCTTGGAAATTTCTCATTTAAAAAACCCTTAAAGAAATTAAAAAAACTGACCAGATTGTACCAAATAATGCTTTTGGCCACCCACTGAGCACAAAAAGATCCATTGTTCCTAAATCTTGACAATCTCCAAATGCTGAGGATACATCCAAGCAGAAAAAAGAGATGCTTCAACAGAAATTCTAACAACTCTGTAGATTTCTTTTTAATCTCATATTAAGGGCAAAAGAAATTGCTTTCATATTTTTTAAGTCATCCATTACAGGTTTACAAAACAGCATTGAAATTAATTGTTTCAGATTGTGCGATAAATAATATATACTATATATCTCTTGTGGCACTGTGCAGATATTGAAACTGCTCATCAGAATTTTAATGGGCTCATGTAATAAGAGATTTAACTTCAGAGTTGATTTGTTCAATAATTTCTTTTCATAATTTTATTTCTTCACACTAATTCAAATAGATTTATAGTATATTAAGTTATGTTTATTTTACCCAAATTCTAAAACAATAACCCAGAATTCAACCTTTCCAAAAGTTTAAACGTGTAGCAGATCATTAAAAAAAACCCTTGTAAATCTACGCACTCCCAAAACTCTGACTTCCATTATCTTTAACTGGGTAAAAATCAGGGGTGAAATGCTACCGGATCAGACCGGATAAGCCGATCTGGTAGCAATGATGGTTGGTAGTTCGGAGAACCAGTAGCAATGGCAGCTGGAGGCTCCGCCCACCCACCCAGAAGTCATTACTTCCTGGAAGTGGCCCAACAGGCAGAAGTGACATGCCCCGGAGCCGCCGCCCACTCGCCACCCCGCTTGCCCTTCACCTTGGGTCAGAGGCCAGGGCCCAGGGATGCGCCATTCACCGAAGCCCTGGAGCCGCCACCTGGTTGCCGCCTGCTCAGGTCAGGGAATGCACCATTCCTCGACTCAGGCCTTCCCACGGAGCTGCTGCCTGCTCGCCCTTTGCCACACGGTGTATCCTACTGCTCACCTTTCTCCCGTGGCTGGCTGTCAGGGAAGGCAAGCGCCCGAAAGTCACCGGAGTCGCTCACTCTCCTTCTTGAATGTGCCACCACCATCGCCGCTCTGGTCCATGCGCCAGCTGTGCAAGCGCACACCGTTTATTTAATTCACTCATCAGCAGCAGGTTGGCTGTGCGCTTGTGCAGCCGGCGCATGGACCAGGGCGGTGATGGTGGCGGCACATTCAAGAAGAAGAGTGAGCGACTCCGGTAACTTTTGGGCGCTTGCCTTCCCTGAAAGCCAGCCACGGGAGAAAGGTAAGGACACGCCGCTTGGTGATGAGAGAGCGGGCAGCGACTCCGGGGCAAGGCTGGTATCGGGGAATGGTGCATTCCCCGACCTGGTTGAGGCAGGCGGTGAGCAGGCAGCAACTCCAGGGCCCCAGGGAATGGCGCATCCCTGGGCCCCGACCCAAAGTGAAGAGAGAGCAGGTGGTGAGTGGGTGGCAGAATAGAAATTTAAAAAGTTTTCCTACCGGGTTCTGTGGGCGTGGCTTGGTGGGAGGGGTGTCTTGTGACTGAGTGGGCATGGCTGTGAGTGTCATTGAGTTGGCCATGCCCATTCAGTCACAGGACACCCACTACCACCAAGCCACGCCCACAGAACCAGTAGGGAAAAATTTTAGATTTCACCCCAGGTAAAAATGATGCACCATAGGGTAAATTTTTTTGAACCAAAGAACCCCAAAACTTACAGAGTGTGCCATCCGTAGGTGAGACATCTGAGGTGGCTTGGGAGTTCATGGCTTCCATGACAGCTATGGACCTGACCCAGCTAATTCATGGCCCTACTCACATGGGGGGAAACACGCTGGACCTGGTTTTTGTCTCTGGACAGTGGTTGAGTGATCTCGAGATAGGGGACATAGCGATTGAGCCCTTGTCATGGTCGGATCACTCCCTCCTTTGCCTTGACCTTCGAACCGCCACACCCCACCGCAGGGAGGCGGAACCGATGAGATGGTTCTGACCCAGGTGCCTGATGGAGCCTGATAGGTTCCAGACGGAGCTTGGGCCATTCCCTGAGGCTCTGGCTCACGTCTCGACTGGAGACCTAGTGGCCGCCTGGGATAGGGCAGCCGCTGGAGCCTTGGATCGGGTCGTGCCTTTGCGGCCTCTGACTCGGTGTCGATCCCATGTAGCTCCCTGGTTCTCCGAGGAGCTGAGGGAGATGAAGCGCCGGAAAAGATGCCTGGAGAGCAGTTGGAGGGCCAGCCTTTCTGAATCCGACCGAACACTGGTAAGATCTCATATTAAGACTTACCTAGTGGCGAAAAAAGCGGCAAAATGTAATTATTTTGCCGCTCTTATTGCATCATCAGATAATCGCCCGGCCGCCCTGTTTAGGATAACCCGCTCCTTGCTTCACCAGGTAGAGCGGGAGGACCCTTTGGAGGGTAGAGCCGAGGATTTTGTACAGTATCTGCATGACAAAATCACTCCGATTCGGGAAGACCTGGACTCCGACTGGGTAGATTCAGGGGGGATAGTGGAGGCAGGTCTTGAGAATGTTATCTGGGAAGAGTTTGACCCTATGACTCCCAACGACGTGGACCGGATTCTGGGTAGATGGAATGCGACCACATGTTTGTTGGACCTGTGTCCCTCCTGGTTGGTGCTGGCTTCTCGGGAGGTGACACAAGGCTGGCTCCAGGGGATTATAAATGCTTCATTGGGTGAGGGTGACTTTCCCGCCGCCTTGAAAGAGGCGGTGGTGAGGCCTCTCCTCAAGAAGCCTTCCCTGGACCTGGCAATGTTAGCAAATTATGGTTCGGTCTCCAACCTTCGCTTTGTGGTGAAGGTTGTTGAGAGTGTGGTTGTGTGACAGCTTCCTCAGCACCTGGATGAAATGATTTATCTGGATCTGTTCCAGTCGGGCTTCAGGCCTGGGTACAGCACGGAAACGGCATTGGTCGCATTGGTTGATGATCTCTGGAGGGCTCAGGACAGGGGTTGCTCCTCTGTCCTGGTCCTGTTAGATCTCTCAGCGGCTTTTGATACCATTGACCATGGTATCATGCTGCACCGGTTGGAAGAGTTGGGGGTGGGGGGCACTGTGTTGCGGTGGTTCTCCTCCTTTCTCTCCGACCGGTCGCAGTCTGTGTTGGCAGGGGGGCAGAGGTCGACCCCGAGGCGCCTTACATGTGGGGTGCCACAGGGGTCGGTCCTCTCGCCCCTTCTGTTCAACATTTATGTGAAGCCACCGGGTGAGATCATCTGTGGTTTTGGGATGAAGTACCATCAGTACGCTGATGACACTCAGCTGTACATCTCCACTCCGGACCACCCCAATGATGCCCTTGAAGTGATGTCCCAGTGCCTGGAGGTCGTGTGGATCTGGATGGGGAGAAACAAACTCAAGCTCAACCCATCCAAGATCGAGTGGCTGTGGTTTCCGGCGTCCCGATATAGTCAGTTGGTGCCATCACTGACTATTGGGGGCAAGTAATTACCCCCATGGAGAGGGCTCGCAACTTGGGTGTCCTCCTGGATTCACGGCTGTCTTTAGAAGAGCACTTGACGGCTGTGACCGGTTCTCCTGATCTGCCAGTTGCATCCCTTTCTAGATCGGGACTCCTCACTCATGCCCTTGTCACTTCCCGCCTGGACTACTGCAATGCTCTCTACATGGAACTCCCCTTGAGGAGCACCCGGAGGCTCCAACTGGTGCAGAGTGCGGCCGCGTGGGTGGTTATGGGAGCGACGTGGCATTCCCATGTAACACCTCTCCTGCGTGAGCTGCACTGGCTCCCAGTGGTCTTCCGGGTGCGCTTCAAGGTTTTGGTTACCACCTTTAGAGCACTTCATGGCTTAGAACCTGGATATTTACGGGACCGCCTGCTGCCACCAGTAGCCTCTCACCAGCCAGTACACTCTCATAGAGAGGGGCTCCTCCGGGCGCCGTCGACCAAACAGTGTCGACTGGCGGCCCCAAGGGGGAGAGCCTTCTCTGTGGGGGCACCTGCTATTTGGAATAAGCTCCCCCCGGAGATACAGAGGATCCCAGATCCGCACAGCTTCCGCCGCACCCTCAAGACTTTTTTATTTCAACAGGCCGGCCTGGCCTAACTTTCTCCCTTTTAACTTTTTAAATTGTAAATTTTAAATTTGTCTTAAGTATTGGGGGTGTTTTAATTTGTCCCGGGCCAAACTATCTAATGTGGTTTTATACTGTCTTTTAAATTTTGTAATCCATGTGTTTTTATTTTTTGACTGTTCACCGCCCTGAGTCCTTCGGGAGTAGGGCGGTATATAAATTTAATAAAATAAATAAATAAATAAATAAATAAATAAATAAATAAATAAATAAAATACAGGAGCTATTATTATCGTGGAATTTAAATTTGGCAAACTTTGTAAAACGTTTTATGTCATAAACATTCATAAAGCAGCTTATGATATTATACAAAATGTCACAAAATATTTCCGGTGCTGATGTTTCATTGAGATGTACAATTCAACATGGGCTATTTTCAAGGCAGATGCATCTCTGAATGTATCCCTACTTTTCCAGTTAAGGCAGTACATTAGAAGTTCTGTCACTGTTGGAGGTACTGAGGAATCTGGTAAGGAAAATTCTCTGAAACAATGACCCCAAAGGCTATCTAATAAATACTATTTGCCAGATTTACACAGCCTATAATAATGATGGCTAACCTTTTTTGTACAGAGTGCCCAAAACGCGCACGCGAACCCCCCAAATACAATCCGTGCACGCCCCCCTGCATGCGCCCTGCCCGGGCATGTGCCCCACCCCCATGTATGTGCCCCTCACTTGCACCCCGCATGCACGGTAGAGACATGAAGACCAACTGACTGGCAGGAGGCATGCATGTATGCACGGCGGAGCTGAACTGGGGCGACGGCTCACGTGCCCACAGAGAGGGCATTGCGTGCCACCTCTGGCATGCTTGCCATAGGTCCACCATCATGGGTCTATAATAATTAGATGAGCAAATCTGAAATCATGCTGGCTAGTCTATACATTTGAATTTTATGGTGCACATTAATTTGTGCCAGGAAGGCTTTAGACATATTGTATTATGCTTATTCAATTATTCTGCAGGAAAGAATAATTATGAGAAACTGCAGCATAAAATCTTCACTAATTTGTAAGAAAATTATATTAACAGGACTATTTGTTTATTGTATTTCAAACTGCTACACTCAAAACTTGTTGCACTCAAAACTCCCATTAGTTACCCCGTTAAAAACAAAACAAGGAAAATAAATAATATTAATTTGGTGAAATAAAAAAGAAATTACTTGAAAATGTTATTCAATATTGGTAAGAGTCATTATTGTTATTACTACAATTTTCTCTGTGAATCCAGTAGAGATTCTTTTATCAGCATTTAAACAATTGCTGGGATTCATTCTTAATCTGAGATGTAATTTATTGTTGCACACAGCAAATGAATACAAAGTAACTTGCATATGTGGATTGGAGGAGAATTCTTGCAGAAATCTGTTAGTGAACAGTGGATTGTTGATTTCTCTTAAAATATGCTACCATATTAAGTATGTGCATGTGACAAATACATTCCAATTAAAAAAACCCAAAATGAAATATATACTGTACATTTTACGATTATATTTAGAGTAAATACTGCATTTTTGGAATATCTTATTAAAAATCCAATTGTTGAAGTTCAGCTTTCAACATCAACAACAGCTTTCAGATTTCACCCACGAATTTTAAGGGAATTGCAGACCTCACCGTACCTCCTTGATTTAAGCTACAGCTGAGTGTTTTTATGCAGTATTCTAGATGCTTAATTAAGAGTAGTCTTTCTTGTGATCTCAGTGAATATTGAGAGGACAAAATTCTTGCTATACTGAAAGAAGTAATCAAAAGCATTTAATTAGCTAAATTAACTGATATTAAACTGCAAACAAGCATAAGAAGCAGCATGCCAAAACTTAAAATTATGGGATTCACTCTATCATAACATGAGAATATTTACCTAGTTAGATTGATAGGGCAACCCATTTCACTATGGTGATTTGGGGTGGCTAATAGCAGTTAAAAACAAAAACAGCAGCAAACTAAAATGCATAACCAGCAGCCAAGGTAAATACTACTTAAACAGCCATTAATACAACTATCTCACAGGTTCTAAATGATAATTCGAACCCAATGCCCAGCAACACTATGAGTTCTTCAGGGCTTTGTAAAAGTTTGGCAGAGTGAAGGCCAATTTATTCCCCAAGGTAAGGATGTTCCAAAAGACAGGTGTCACAACAACAACAACAACGAAAAGGATTGCTTCCTCAGTCCCACCAAATGACTGGCAGCTGATGACTATAACATGCCACTCTTCTTGATTCTGATGAGACACGTAGGAACTATTGGAGATAGGTGGCCCCACACATAACCCAGCCCCATCCAAGAAGGGCTTTGTAAGCGATCACACTATAACATTGAATTGGGCCTGGAAGCACACTGGTAACCAAAACAGTGAATGGAGCATGTATATACAGTCTGCATACTAGGAGGCACTCACAACTGTTTGTGTCATTGCATTTTGAACTAATTGCAGCTTCTAGATCAGTGGTTCTCAACCTGTGGGTCGGGACCCCTTTGGGGGTCGAACGACCCTTTCACAGGGGTCGCCTAAGACCATCGGAAAACACATATTTTCAATGGTTTTAGGAATAATTTTATGGTTGGGGGTCACCACAACATGAGGAACTGTATTAAAGGGTCATGGTATTAGGAAGGTTGAGAACCACTGTTCTAGATGTTCTTCAAGGGCAGCTGCATCTACAGCTCATGGCAGTAATCCACTGGGCTTTTGACCGCCAATGTTTCTTGAGGACTGCCAACGTATATGCGACACAATGGAAAGAGTCATGAACTTTGTAAGTGCTTTATTTCTTGCAACAGTTGAGACAATACACCTGCAACTCAATATACCACTCAGAATTACTCTTGTAGCAACATTGCAAGGCCCACTGGGAGTTGACTCAACATTTGCTAAATTAATTCAGCCCATGGCTGCAGGCATGTGTAAAAACTTAGCTGAGAGACAAATCTTATTTTTCATATTAAGAACAATTATGTAACTATTATTTGACTTCCCACAGATAATAGCACAGGTAAGATTGAGGGGATCTTGGACAAAGTCTCCATTCTGTCCCAACTATATTCCTGGGCATTGTACCTTGACTTTCACTCTAGTGCTCTTCACCCACCTAACCCTCATGTTCCCTTACTCTCTGTATTATAGTGCAGACAGAAGAAGAAAAATGTGAGATAGGACCTTCTTGATTTTTTTTTTTTAAAGTTTATGGTGGAAAACTGGCAGGCTGGTGGGTAGAAGTAAGGAGCATAGTATACTCAAATTTAGGGCTGTCCTAATTATGTTAGCTCTTTATAAAACCATCTTACCAGAAAGTGACTTTACTTGCAATCCTCATTCACAATACTGTCAACCTCAGCTTCTCCTTGACTTGAAGAGGCTATAGAATCTGTCTCTAATTCAAATGTCTTCCCGGAATCTGTATTTTGCTGATGGTAAATCACGTATCATTTATTTCTGGCTTGCTCGGGGTGCGGGGGGGGGGGGTGCGGGGGGTAGAGGGAAGGAAATGCTGGTTCTTGTGAAGCATGACAAACCAATCTGCACTGATGGCAACTAATATCTCAGATATTAATATCTCAATGCGGAAATATAGCATTGCAAGAAATTTAACTGTCAGTGAACTCAGTGCTACACACACATTTTAATTATTTTTCAGGAGTTTGCTATCAAAGAATTTTTATTTTGGAACATGCCCACAATTCCCAGTATTTGCAATCTGATGAGGAACATTGCGTTGATACACAGGCTTATCTAGAATAGCTGATGCAGATGATGAGTTCAGTGGCGGTGTTTCTCTAACGCTGTTAATCCATTCTCCGTCAGTGTCATTCAAATTGTTATGTGTCACTTAAAGCGAGTGGCACAGTAATCCATGCTATTTTGATGCTTGTCGTTAAGACATATTTATCAGCAGAGAGTTAAACAGGAGGCTTGTACAATCACCCTATTGCTGCTTTGGAAAGATGATGTTTTAACAGAACAATCAGAACTTGAAATATGTTCATATAAATATGGAAAAAGGAAATGCCATTCAAGATAAAAATGTATCAATATTTATCCATTATAAACATTGGATACATTATAAGCACTTAAATACGGATCTCCCACACCAGCGGTGGGTTGCCCCCGGTTCGGACTGGTTTGCAAGAACTGGTAGTAAAACCGGTGGGAGGCTCCGCCCCCCGACCTGGATATCATCAGGAAGCTTCTGCGCATGCACAGAAGAGCACATGTGTGCAAGTGAAGTGCGCATGCGCACGGCCCCATTGTAAACCAGTAGTAAAAGTAAGTAGAACCCATCCCTGTCCCACACGCTAACAGGGTGGAAGGCAATCATACCTCAGGGGTAATTGATTCCATAAGAATTAGAATTAGCATTAGAATTCTTTATTGGCCAAGTGTGATTAGATACACAAGGAATGCCATTGGATCACCCATCTTTAGCTTTCATGGAGTTGGGTCTTGAAGTATTCTGTTCCAAATACATTGTAAGAGATAAGCAGATTCTGACTGGAGTAACAGTCCCGAAGGAGAACGGAAGCAAAGCCACAGAGGGCTTTACAGATTTGAAGGCAGAAATTATGAGCATGTCTTAATCATCATGCTTTTAAAAATATTCTGGTGCAGCCTTCCCTCCATTTAGTTCCTACTGTCTTGAAGTCAACCCATGTATAGCCTGTCTGAAGAACAGGGGACTTTCCATCTTAATGAATCTGGTGGTACCTGGCATATAAAGGTTCTTTTAAGTTAGATGAGAATGTATATACTTCAAGTGTGCAAAATGTTGGAGACAGGGGAGAAGCAACATTTTAAATGCCATTATGTCAAGTGTGGCGGTCTAGAAGAGAATCAAGGGAAGTCTGACATTTCTGAATGGGCCTATGATATAAGTGAGCAGATCACAAGATATTAATCCCAAAATAGAGAAAAAGAGAGAGAGAGAGAAAAGAGAGAGTTACACCATAAAGAATAAAAGCCTACAGGCAGCCAAGCAGAAATCTGGAGAAGGTGATAGTAAATCTGTAAGTGAAGGCAATGACGGGAATCCTTTCATTGGAAACAGATTGTGCTATTAGTGCTATACAAGAGTAACAGAAATAGGATGCCAAAAACTAGGAAAATGAAAATGATTAGAAACTATGTGGCTGAGAAATGAAATTTGCCTAGGCACAATTCAATATAAGTAAATAGTCATTTTACATACATTCTCTTTTGTTATTATTTCTTTACTTACCAAACATAACTACTTATTAATGTTACTTGGATTTTTTTCAGATCAATTTCGTTTATAAGTATTTGCAGAATGGTATACCTGATTTCTAAATTTACACTTTTTGTCAAGCTAGCATAGAAACTAAAACTAAAACACTAAAATTGTATGTACGCCCCATTATCAAAATTCAGTTATCTGGAGGCAAGTAAATTAAGTGACTGCGCCACTTGGTGATGGAAATTCCCAATTTTGCCATCATTAAACAAATACCACTTGGAAAGTAGATAGATTTCAATGAAGAAATGCAATGAATAATAATGGTTATTTAAGGCTTGCTTTAATTATTTTGTTTTATGGTACGCTATCCAGAGTCACATTTGTGAGATATCAAATCAAATCTTCATTAGGATCTTCTGTGTAAACCCTATTGTGCCCAATGATGGGGCATTCTGCATTTCTGACCTGTGTAAATTCAGTTCAGTTTTATTATTATTTCTGTAGTTATTAATTTCTGCATTTAAAAAAAAAAAAAATCTTCAGGATGCCATGAATTTCTTCAGTGGTTTTCCTGAACTAGATGCTGATTACATTTCTGAAAATCATTGAAGATTATACTGTCAACCTAAATGGAAAGAATAAGCTAAAAATGAAAATATATTGGTACGAGAGATCTAGCTGCAGCCGACCAAATGATTCGATATGTGCTTTTCTATTCCTGTGCACTTACTCTTTTGCACCAAGGAAACTATTCTAATGAACTCTGAAGTCAGATACATTCATCATGTTGAGCCATGAAGTATTTATTTGAATTTAGCTTTGTGTGATGTGTGAGCCCTGTGTTTTATGAATTATTCCATAAATCCTGATTAAGCACTTAGCCCAGGGGTGGGCAACTGTGGCCCTTTTACAACCTGTGGACTTCAACTCCCAGAATTCCTGAGACAGCCAAGCTGACTTAGCCTGATGTTGGAAATTTACTACTACATCAGTAGTAAATAGTTGAGCGAATAATATTAATAATATTTTAAAAACCCTGAAATTTTAACAAAACTACTTTTTCCTATGTTAGCATATCCAATGCAAGCAGTTGCATAATGAGTGGAGGAATATAGTTGTGTCGATCAATTTCCCTGTGTGATTGGTTTTTTCCCACAATGCTCTGGGAAGCAACCATGTCCAGTAGTTCACAGGCCATTTTAATTATGGCTATTTTATCTGTTACAGCAAAACTTGCTTGGTGGGGAATGAAGGCTGAGGAAGAGGTCTGATTCACTGGGACAAGAAGAAAATTATTTACAGTGGCACTTCCAGGTTAGACAAACTGCCTTACTCCATTCAGTTACATTGTACACTGAACTAATCTGTGTCATGAGAGGGCATTTCATGCAAAAGCTTCAAGCCCGTAAGATTTTGGCAAAGACCCAAAGTAATTTCTTTCGCTCAGAAAGCTCAAGATGAGCTTGCCCAGTAAAGTTTATCATCTGCACAAAATATATTAATGTAACTTTCTCATTTAAAGCTTTTGTTCAGTGAAAAGCTTCAAGGAACCATTTTATTATGTGATCATTTGTTTTCTTTCTTACAGATTTGGGAACAGAACGTGTTTTGTTCTGCCATTACCACTATTCAGCAATGCAGTGAGAAGCTGTTTAATGGATGTGACTTTCTCCAAATACTAAACTAAGCTTCTGGAATCATATGACTCTCCAAATTCAGAAGACTGAGCTGAGAAAAAGAATATGCATTCTTTTCTTCATAAAATCTTGTGTTTTTTATACCACTATGAATAATTCTTGAAATCTTTTTTTTTTTTAAGTATTTCTTCAGGCATTATCTTATATACTGCGTTCATCCAAATCCCTGAAAGAAAACTCCAAGCTTGCTACTCTTTTATTTAATATGTCAAGATTTTCCTCGGTTGTTCTCCAGGCTCCTGAAACCTCTGCCATAACCGTATTAAAGCAAAGTCTGCTTTAGCAAAAAGCAAATTATTCAATCATGTTTCACTTAGTATTTTCTTGTAAAGATAGAGAGAAGAACGAATAGCAAAAGGAGACATTGAAACTTTAGCCTTCCTGTCTTTTTTCTAATTTGTTCCTGTCATAAATGATTTGTGTCCTTCTCATTCAATAATCTAAGAGAATAACGAACTTTCATCCACATCAAATGATTTTTGAAGGCATTTCTTTTTTTAAAAAAAAGTGATAGGAAGCACCCCAGTGTCACTATTGTTGACTATTTATTGTTAGATTGTTTAACTGATTGCTGACTTATTTTTAGATTGTTGTTGTTTGCCTGTTTTGAACTATTTGTCTGTTGTCCATTTCAGGAGTCAACTCTGATTATGGCAGCCTACAGATACACTTAACACATAATCTCAGAGGATTTCTTAAATGTCAAAGAAATCACGAGTACTGCAACTGAAATTATATGACAGTGTTATATTTATTCTGAGGCAAACAACAACAACCCAGTCTGGAAAGGAAAATGATCCAAACTAGTTTAATATAGAAATATAACTTTTTTTCAGGTTAATGTAGAAAACACAACATGTCGGTTAAACCAATAAACTAAACATATAACTGTTCAGGGCTAACCATCATGAAGATTATAGCTTCCTAGGTGACAAATCTCTATCTAAATTTGGATCAAGAATTTTATTGAAATTCCCTAATTATCAAAACAATAATGAGGACAAGATATCTTAGGCAATTATGAAATACACCAAGGGTACCCAAATTAGAATCATGAATATTAACCAAACAGTAGCTTTTTTTCCCTCAAAAAAGTTAACAGCTGTTTACATCTGTTGTCAATCCAAAATAGAAAGCAAAGCACCTTTGTGTATTTATATGGCTGCTCCGCCCCGCCTCCCTTTTTTCCCCCTATCAAATCATGAATGTGAACAGCTTTCATCTGATTCTTCTGCAATTTATCTTTATACTCATTTAATGGATTTATTTCTGACATATTACATTTGCAAATATTTGTTTTCTTTTGTGAGGAGTGCCCAGAATCTTCATGTTCCCCATTCCAGTATTGAAAAACATATTAAAAATATTATTCATCTAATACATACTGTATGTTCATACCTATGAATATCAAAACATCAAAGTCAACACATTCTTTTTAATAATAATATCAGTAAAGGGTTATGAATGACATTGTTTATGGAATAATATGGCTGATGCTGAAATTGCAATTGATTTGAATCTGAGAATCTTAGAACTGAGAAGGACCATTTAATCCTAGGAATAGGATAAAATGAAGCTTTTCCAGATATACATATATCTGAATTGCCCTTTGGAAAGGTCTACAACCACAAACATCCTTGACTGAAATAGTTGGCAAACACATCTTCATAGAAAAATGCAACTCTCAGTCTCTGTAGCCACACAACAGAAAACCTTTTGAGATCTGAAATTATCCCAGCAACTGGCCGGCCAACTAGGGTTTCCACTACCTTCCCATGTATCCCATTTGGTTTTTTACTCAGAGCTGAAGACTTAAAGTTGATCATCCAAGCCCAGAAAAGCTCTACAAAGTAGAAATCAAAACCTTGTTTTGAATTAAGTTTACCTTAATCCCTCTCCAAGGGGAGAGTGCTGTCTTGGTTATGTATTGGTTGTGGTTTAGTACTTGCTAATTCAAGCTAATGAGTCCCACTCGGAGCCTGAGTGGCGTAGGAGGCTAATGCCTCCTAAGGCAGCATTTAACATCCAGCTGCCTGCAATTACTGCGAGTTCAATTCTCACCAGGCTCAAGGTCGATTCAGCTTTCCATCCTTTCTAAGGTGGGTAAATTGAGGACCCAGTTTGTGGGGGCAATAAGCTGACTTTGTATAAATATACAAAAGTATGAAGGCTATTGCTTAACGCATTGTAAGCCGCCCTGAGTCTCCGGAGAAGGGTGGCATATAAATCAAATTTAAAAAAAATTCATAACCATGAAAATCAGCTAAAATCTCTCTCTCCTTCTGGGCATCTTTCTATGGTTGAAAGTGGTAAGAAACTGGGGTATAAATTGAAAGTTGGCTGTCAGACAAACAAACCTGCAGTTTCCCTGCTTTTATGGCATGGCTATATTAAAACCAAATCAAAATATACTGGAGTAACTAGGTAATAAAGAATCACATATTAAACCCCAATTAACGAAGAATACTACGGAACGGGCATGTTCTGTTACCAAGAATTTTATGATGCTGTTGGCATTTGTTGAGGAAAAACTGCATATAATCACATTACAAGAGCAAAAAGTGTTTCTAAAAATGCACGTCAAAAATGTATGCCTTAGACAAAAAATGCAAAAAAGCAATGATATTTTTTTTAGCGCCAATGCTGACGTGGGAATAAGCTGAAGCAAAACTAGAGTATGGAAAACAAGAATATGAGGGAAAGCAAAAGAGCTAATATCATCATTCTCATCAGTTATAATCTTTGGGTAGAGTTGGGTGTCATTAGTAATAATGGATAATTTGGCAGGCTTCTACTTGCTGTAATTTATAGAGACGACCTTTTACTGTAACAAAATCAATACATCTTATTTGTGTTTAATGTCTTTATTTGTCCCGGTGCCTGGAGGCTGTGCGGATCTGGATGGGGAGAAACTGGCTCAAACTCAACCCTTCCAAGACTGAGTGGCTGTGATTCCCGGCATCTCGATACAGTCAAATAACTCCATCTCTGACTATTGGGGGCAAGTCTTTGGCCCCCTTGGAGAGGGCTCGCAATCTGGGAGTCCTTCTGGATATGCAGCTGTCCTTGGAGGAACATCTGACTGCTGTGGCCAGGAGGACTTTTCGTCAGGTTTGCCTGATAACGCCAGTTGCGGCCCTTTCTTGATCGGGATTCCCTGTGCACAGTCACTCATGTCCTCGTCACCTCTTGCCTGGACTACTGCAATGCTCTCTACATGGGACTCCCCTTGAGGGGCACCTGGAGGCTCCAACTGGTCCAGAATGCGGCTGGGCGGGTAGTTACGGGAGCTGCATGGAGCTCCCATACAACACCTCTCCTGCGTGAGCTGCACTGGCTCCCAGTGGTCTTCCGGGTGCGCTTCAACGTGTTGGTTATCACCTTTAAAGCGCTCCATGGCATAGGACCTAGATATCTTTGAGACCACCTGCTGCTACCGACGGCCTCCCATCAACCTGTGCGCTCCCACAGAGAGGGCCTCCTCGGGGTGCCATCAGCCAAACAATGTAGGCTGGTGACCCCCAGGGGGAGGGCCTTCTCTGTGGGGGCACCTACCCTCTGGAACCAACTGCCCCCAGAGATAAGGAGAATCCAAGACCTCGGTGCCTTCCGCCGTGCCCTTAAAACTTTCTTTTTTCAGCAAGCCGGGCTGGCTTAACACTTTTAAATGTTTTTAATTGGTTTGTCATTGTTTTTTAATTACGGGGCTAAATTTATATATATATATCTTTTTAATAGTATTTTAATGTTTGTAGTCTATGTTTTTATTTGGCTGTACACTGCCCTGAGTCCTCAGAGAGAAGGGCGGTATATAAATTTGATATAAAATAAAATAAAATAAAATAAAATAAAATAAAATAAAATAAAATAAAATAAAATAAAATAATATGACTTATAAATGATATTCCTACAATAGATACCTTCAAAAAGCACAAAGGACCCTTCCTTTGCAAAGTTGCTCTTTAATATATAATAATACATTACTGGTATGAACATGGTAGACAAATCTAAATGGCATAAGAGCGTCATGTATTCGCAGAGGAAGAACGTAGAGCTCAATAGTTTGTTACATTTAGGAGCAAGAAAGATAACTGCATCTATCTGGTAAAGCATTTGCATTTGAAGAGAGCTATTAATTTTACATATTGAGTTTGGGAGGTATAGGAAGGAAAGGTTAGCCAATCGTTGAATTACAAAGAATCATTAATTAGTGGGATATGATTGCCATACTGAAGCATTGTTGAATAATTTTAAAGTTATTGAAAGACAAGCAAAAGAGAAAAACCTATAATAAATCATAACAATTTAGAGAATATCTATAATTTTTTTTTTTCAACCAGCTTCCCTGGAGACAATTCATATATTTAATAAATCTCAATCAGCTCCAGCCATTAACCCAAGACAAGGGTTATGGTAACAGTTATGCTAATCATTTGGAGGGCTCCATGTTGCCTACCCCAATCCCACCACACCAATTCCTCAAGAAGGATGTAATTGAATCTTGTTCTTCTGCAACTGGCAAACTCGCGGCTCAGTTCAAACAGAGCAGAAAGGCCACACCAGGAAACAAGGAGTTTGATTATGGTGTTGAAAGTCCACACTTCTCATTTCAATGAACGTTACAGAATGAATTCTCCGTTTCATCAAAATGCTGGTTTTAAAGCAACTGACACTGAACTAATGCACTGTCCCCGTTTCTGCATTCAATTGGGAAAAATGAGACAATAATTAAAAAGCCTGCTTACTTAGATAACAGGACAGGTATTGTTGATGACAATGTAAAGGAAATCGCTAATGCAAGACATAAGCATTTAATACTCTCTTCAAACGAACAAAGGCAGATCTGTCATCTGTTCCACTTCACAGGAAAAAAAGCTTTGATTGGTAGCAAACAATGCTTGAAAAGTTATGGGCAATTTTATTTCTTTGAGTTCTAAAAGAAAAGCATCCGGGGACATCTGGAATCCCATGAGATGTAAAAAAAAACAAAAACCCACTCTGCTGTTTTAGTCATCAATCTCCAGAGATGACATCAAAGATAGATATTTGCAAGAAAACTCTACTTCGGGAGAGAATTGAACTTATTTGATCAGTCTTCCTTCAGATGTCCCTTGCTGATTATTTTGACCATGTTTCTTATGAGTCCCAGCTGGCATGGATAAAGTAAAATAAAATAAAATAAATTGTAGGCCAAATGCTTAAAGGAAGGAAACCATGTTAGAGAAAGATTAGGTAGGTTGAGCAATCACAAACTAAAACAATCCGGAAGATGTATAATGCAAATGTTTAACATTTCCTACTACATAAAAGAGGAGAAAGCTTTCAAACCACAGTTATTAAGGTGTGCTGAATCAGACTAAGAAGATTTAAATATGATTTGTACAGGATTTATTTCTTTAAAAGAAAATACATAGCAGATAAATGCTGGCCATTGTTTCCTGCCCCAAATATTGCAATGAAGCATGCTGCCTGTCTAGTCACAATCTGTCCATCAGCAAGAAAACTCTCCAAAAACAAATCAGAACAGGATTCGTGTGAGGGGGAGAAATCACACACACACACACACAGGTAAAGGGGTGGGGGAGGAGGTTTAACAAATGGAGCCAGAGCCACTTAAGGCCTGGGGAGAGAAAAAAAAATATCCCCTAATGTACCCCTACAGGAAAGATATATGTAGCCTGCCTTGTGTTTCCTAATGCATGTTTATATATACTTTTAAGTGTGCAATACAAGAGGAATGTGGAAGCATAAATATGCAGAGGGTACACTAAGTACCAGTGGTGGGTTTCAATTTTTTTTACTACCAGTTCTGTGGGTGTGGCTTGGTGGGCATGGCTTGGTGGGCGTGGCAGGGGAAGGATACTGTAAAATCTCCATTCCCTCCCCACTCCAGGGGAAGGTTACTGCAAAATCCCCATTTCCTCCCGATCAACTGGGACTTGGGAGGCAGAGAATAGATGGGGGCGGGGCCAGTCAGAATTTTTACTACCGGTTCTCCGAACTACTCAAAATTTCCGCTACCAGTTCTCCAGAACTGGTCAGAACCTGCTGAAACCCACCTCTGCTAAGTACCTACCCAAATAAAATTCCCTTGCACACATACCGATTAGATTCCGGGAAGAAAATGCAAGCCCATCTAAATACATAAGCATCCAACATATTACTTTGTTATAGAGAAGAAAATACAGATAGACCTTAAAGTCCGTAGAGATTCTCAATCATCCAAGTCATGGTTGTCCCAAAGGTGCTTTTTTTCAGGAGGCAAGTGGACTTTCTTGTTTTTTGTTTTGGAGACGTTTCGCTTCTCATCCTAGAAGCTTCTTCAGCTGTGACAGGACCTAGCACCCCCACTTCAATTCCCCATTTTCCTGTCAGAGCTGAAGAAGCTTCTTGGATGAGAAGCGAAACATCTTCTAAAGAAAAAACAAGGAAGTCCAGTTGCCTCCTGAAAAAAGCACCTTTGGGACTGATAGTCCTTGACTTACGACCACAACTGAGTCCAAAATTTCCATTGCTAAGCAAGACAATGGTTGTGAGTTTTGCCCCTTTTTTATGACCTTTCTTGCCACAGTTATTAAGTGAATCAAGCAGTTGTTAAGTTAGTAACACGGTTGTTAAGTGAATCTAGCTCCCCCACTGACTTTGTCAGAAGGTCACACAAGGAGATCACATGACCTGGGGACACTGCAATTGTCATAAATACATGCCAGTTGGCAAGTGTCCCAATTTGTATCACATGACCATGAGCTGATGCTGCAACAGTCATAAGTGTGAAAAACGGTCAAAAGTCACTTTTCCAGTGCTGGTGTAACTTCAAATGGTCACTAAATCAAGGGTTGTAAATCAAGGACTATCTGTATAAAATGCCTTGTATGTCCACATTTGGTAAATAATCTTAACAACCATGGCTTCCCTTGCCTATTTAGACATAATTTCCTTCCTTCCTTCCTTCCTTCCTTCCTTCCTTCCTCCCTCCTCCTTCCCTCCCTCTCTCCTCTTCTTTCTTTCTTTCTTTCTTTCTTTCTTTCTTTCTTTCTTTCTTTTCTCTCTCTCTCTCTCTCTCCCTCTCTCTCTTTCTTTCCTTTCTTCCTTCCTTCCCTTGTACTTTTTATTTACTTATTACTTTGCTTTCCTGACTTTTCTCTTTCAAAATCTGTATTGTTGTTATTCTTTTTAAAAAAATATTTAATAGACATATTGTTTCAGGTAATAAGATCAGGGCTGCAGCATCACACTTGGCAAGGGTGTGCATGACATTTTGCCCACCTTCCTTTCAAGCCAAGTCGCATTGCGGTTCAAGGTTGGCAGCCTAAATCAGAAGGACGCCTCTTTCCATTCAACAGGACTTACAAGTAAATACATAAATACAAGGACTAACAGTAAAACACAGAATAGAACCTTTGCAGTTTCGCAACATTGCATTGTCTCTAAAGGCAAAGCATAACCATAACTTATCTGAGCCATAATGTGCTATAATTAAGATTAAGTAGAATGTTTTACATATATGGGCCTGCATAAATCTGTGGGAGGAACTGTTGGTGCCTTTCCTTTCACTTTGGCTTTATTTTGGAAAATTTCATTCATTTTGCATCCAATTGTTAAAGAGTTTTTATGCACAAAATAAATGCCTGCTATAAATTATCCCAAACAAATACATCCTTCTTCTTTTTCTTCTTGAAAGACACTTGCAGTGAATTTCTTCACATATCTCTTTCAAGGTTTGTTTTCTTCATTTTTAAGGTCAAAATATCTGGCAGCTGATCTGAAAGTTATTCATGGTCAATTTATTTTCTGGGTGACTGACACTTCAGTCTGAAAAATCCCCAGTTTTGGAAATATACTCTATACTGTATATGAATGGAGGCATGGTTGACTTTGTCTGAATAGCCTCTTAATACTGCTTGTGTGCGTGTGTGTGTGCGTGTGTGTATATATATGTCTTCTTAAGTTTAAAACACCCAAGATTTTAATTTTTTGCATATATATATATATGTGTGTGTGGTTTTTTTTTTATATCAATTTTCTTACTTCTTCGTAGGGTCTATGTGTGTTTTTCTTCTAGCCAGGTTTTCCCTACGTAGCCAAGGTTTTTTTGTAGCTCCAGCTCAGTAGAATCTCATCTACTCAGTTCTGGGCTTTTTTCTTTTCTAACACCTAGCAAGCTCTCACTGCTAGGTGGGAGACCTAAATAGATCCATTTCTAGCTCGTTAGCTTTCATCAGTAGGCCACACCCATCTCCTCCCTGTAAAGGCATAGTATCAATTTTCTTACTTCTTCGTAGGGTCTATGTGTATATATATATATATATGTGTGTGGTTTTTTTTTTTATATCAATTTTCTTACTTCTTCATAGGGTCTATGTGTGTTTTTCTTCTAGCCAGGTTTTCCCTACGTAGCCAAGGTTTTTTTGTAGCTCCAGCTCAGTAGAATCTCATCTACTCAGTTCTGGGCTTTTTTCTTTTCTAACACCTAGCAAGCTCTCACTGCTAGGTGGGAGACCTAAATAGATCCATTTCTAGCTCGTTAGCTTTCATCAGTAGGCCACACCCATCTCCTCCCTGTAAAGTATCAATTTTCTTACTTCTTCGTAGGGTCTATGTGTGTTTTTCTTCTAGCCAGGTTTTCCCTATGTAGCCAAGGTTTTTTTGTAGCTCCAGAAGCTACAAGAAGAAGTAAGAAAATTGATACTATGCCTTTACAGGGAGGAGATGGGTGTGGCCTACTGATGAAAGCTAACGAGCTAGAAATGGATCTATTTAGGTCTCCCACCTAGCAGTGAGAGCTTGCTAGGTGTTAGAAAAGAAAAAAGCCCAGAACTGAGTAGATGAGATTCTACTGAGCTGGAGCTACAAAAAAACCTTGGCTACGTAGGGAAAACCTGGCTAGAAGAAAAACATATATATATATATATATATATATATATATATATATATATATATATATATATATATATATATATATATATATATATATATATATATATATATATATACATATATATAAATGTTCTGTCATGAACTGCCTGCCAAGAGATTTTACTCACTAAGGGAGTAAACACACACACACACACACACACACACACACACATACACTGTATATAAAAATTATATATATATTTGGATATATATATCCAAATTTATTTTTGCACATGCACATGCACGCACACAAACACAACTCATTTTGCCTATCCAAATTTTGCTACACATGATGCCTAAGATGGGGGTTAAATCCATTTCCTTGTACTCATGAAGGATAGAAGCTTCTCTTACCTATTACCTTCTTAATAGCAAGAATTTTATTTGCAGCTTTTGATGGCTTGAAAGTCAGCTTTATTAAGTTTATGACATAATAAATTCATTTATTGGTTTGGAAGCAAAAAAAATGGCTTTCTCTCTATAAACTGATACTATCTTCAAATTAATTTTGCTGTTTATCTATCCCTGTTTGAATTCCTTGGCTGCCACTTGTAGGGTTGAGATTAGGCCAAATGCTATGTTACACAATTGATTTATTTTGAGGACTGTTACAGAAAAGGCATGGAGAAAAAAATATGGATGAAGACCTTATTTGGAATATCTTCATGATTTGCCTACATATATCCTTCCTCTAAAGAAATGATATTAAATATAAATACTGTTTTGAAAATCCATGCTCTATGTTTATAGTATAGGAAAAAGCCATTAGCCAATAGAAAAGTCTTTAAAATAACCAATACCTAAGGCTTATCACAACTGAATGGAATAGAATAGAATAGAATAGAATAGAATAGAATAGAATAGAATAGAATAGAATAGAATAGAATAGAATAGAATAGAATAGAATGACAGAGTTGGAAGGGACCTTGGAGGTCTTCTAGTCCAACTCCCTGCTTAGACAGGAAACCCTACACCGCTTCCGACATATGTTATCCAATCTCTTCTTAAAAACTTCCAGTGTTGGAGCATTTACAACTTCTGGAGGCAAGTTGTTCCACTGATTAATTGTTCTAACTGTCAGGAAATTTCTCCTTAGTTCTAGGTTGCTTCTCTCCTTGGTTAGTTTCCACCCATTGCTTCTTGTCCTGCCGTCAGGTGCTTTGGAGAATAGCTTGACTCCCTCTTCTTTGTGGGAGCCCCTGAGACATTGGAACACTGCTATCATGTCACCCCTAGTCCTTCTTTTCATCAAACTAGACATACCCAGTTCCAGCAACTGTCTTTATACGTTTTAGCCTCCAGTCCCCTAATCATCTTTGTTGCTCTTCTCTGCACTCTTTCTAGAGTCTCAACATCTTTTTTACATTGTGGCGACCAAAACTGAATGAAGTATTCAAAGTGTGGCCTTACCAAGGCATTATATGCTCTTCTCTGTGGCAGATAAAATACAACAACTAAATATGAAAGATGATGTTCATGCAATTTTGGAGAAACAAACAATTGGACATGTCTTCCTTTACTTTAGAGATTTGTAAAAATATTATATAACATGAAGCCTTCAGCAATTTCTAGGTAAAACAGCTAAACTATTTATTATTAAATAATAACTAAGATAAAACCTGGAGGTTTGCCACCTATTGCTGGGCAATGGCGAGCCATGACATCAGTTGAATCCCTCAAAAAATGTCCTTTTAAAAAAAAATGTGGTTCCTTTAAAATTAGGTGGTTCCGCCCCAGGCGCCTGATGGATCCTGATAGGTTCCGAATGGAGCTTGGGCCATTTCCTGAGACTCTGGCACGCGACTCGACTGAGGACCTGGTGGCCGCCTGGGATAGGGCGGCCGCTGGTGCTTTAGATCGGGTCGTGCCTTTGCGGCCTCTGACCCGGCGCCGAATCTGCCCAGCTCCTTGGTTTTCCGAGGAGCTGAGGGGGATGAAACGCCGGAAAAGACGCCTAGAGAGTAGTTGGAGGGCCAGTCGCTCCGAATCTGACCGTACACTAGTGAGGTCTTATATCAAGACCTACTTAGTGGCGATAAAGGCGGCGAAGTGTAATTACTTTTCCGCTCTTATCGCGTCGGCAGAAAATCGCCCAGCTGCCTTGTTTAGGGTGACTCGCTCCCTTCTCCATCTGGGAGCGCGGGAAGACCCCTTGCAAGGTCGTGCTGAGGATTTTGCGCATTATCTGCACGATAAAGTCGCTCAGATTCGGGAAGGCTTGGACTCCGACTGGGTAGGTACAGGCGGGTTGTCCGAGGTCTGTCTTGAGACGGTTATCTGGGATGAGTTTGACCCTGTGACTCCCGAGGACGTGGACAGGATGCTGGGGAGGTTGAACGCAACCACATGTTTATTGGACCCGTGTCCCTCCTGGTTGGTGCTGGCTACCCGGGAGGTTACACGAGGCTGGCTCCAGAGGATTATAAACGCTTCCTTGAGTGAGGGGTTCTTGCCTCCCGCCTTGAAAGAGGCGGTGGTGAGGCCCCTCCTCAAGAAGCCCTCTCTGGACCCAGCTGTTTTAGCAAACTATCGTCCAGTTTCCAACCTTCGCTTTCTGGCGAAGGTTGTTGAGAGTGTGGTTGCGCGACAGCTCCCCCAGTACCTGGAGGAAACCGTCTATCTAGATCCGTTCCAGTCCGGCTTCAGGCCCGGGTACAGCACGGAAACGGCATTGGTCGCGTTGGTTGATGATCTCTGGAGGGCTCGGGACAGAGGTTGTTCCTCTGTTCTGGTCCTATTAGACCTCTCAGCGGCTTTTGATACCATCGACCATGGTATCATGCTGCGCCGGTTGGAGGGGTTGGGAGTGGGAGGCACTGTTTTACGGTGGTTCTCCTCCTATCTCTCCGACAGGTCGCAGTCTGTGTTGGCTGGAGGGCAGAGGTCGACCTCAAGGCACCTGGTTTGTGGGGTGCCACAAGGGTCGGTCCTCTCGCCTCTCCTGTTCAACATTTATGTGAAGCCGCTGGGCGAGATCATCCGTGGTTTTGGGGTGCAGTGCCATCTGTACGCTGATGACACCCAGCTGTACATCTCCACCCCAGACCACCCCAACGATGCCCTTGAAGTGATGTCCCGGTGCCTGGAGGCGGTGCGGGTCTGGATGGGGCGGAACAGGCTCCGACTCAATCCCTCCAAGACTGAGTGGCTGTGGCTGCCGGCGTCCCGATATAGTCAGCTGGTGCCATCGCTGACTATTGGGGGCGAGACATTGGCCCCCACGGAGAGGGTGCGTAACTTGGGTGTCCTCCTGGACGCACGGCTGTCCTTAGAAGAGCATTTGACGGCCGTGGCCAGGGGGGCTTTCTATCAGGTCCGCCTGATACGCCAGTTGCGCCCCTTTCTGGATCGGGACTCCCTATGCACGGTCACTCATGCCCTCGTTACTTCCCGCCTCGACTACTGTAATGCTCTCTACATGGGGCTCCCCTTGAGGAGCACTCGGAGGCTCCAACTGGTGCAGAATGCGGCCGCGCGGGTACTTATGGGGGCGGCGTGGCGCTCCCACGTGACACCTCTCCTGCGCGAGCTGCATTGGCTTCCAGTGGTCTTCCGAGTGCGCTTCAAGGTGTTGGTTCTCATCTTCAAAGCGCTCCATGGCTTAGGACCCAGTTATTTACGAGACCACCTTCTGCCTCCGATAACCTCCCACCGGCCAACACGCTCCCACAGAGAGGGTCTCCTCAGGGTGCCGTCTGTCAGGCAATGTCGGCTGGCGACCCCCCGGGGAAGAGCCTTCTCTGTGGGGGCACCCGCCCTCTGGAATGAGCTGCCCCCAGGGATACGACTAATCCCGGATCTCCGGACCTTCCGCCGGGCCCTGAAGACGTTTTTATTTCAGCAAGCCGGGCTGGGTTAAAAATTTTTAATTGGTGAATTTTATGGGTAACGGGGTTTTAAATTGGTGAAGCCTAAGATAATTTAATTCTGTTTTAATGCATTTTAATATTTGTATTGTGTGTTTTTAATTTTGGCTGTTCACCGCCCCGAGTCCTTCGGGAGAGGGGGCGGTATAAAAATTTAATAAATAAAAAAAAATAAATAAAAAAAAAAAAATATATTTTTCTTTTTCTTTTTTTTAATCAAGTTTTTTATTTTATATTGTTTATACATCTCAATGCATGAATAGTGTGATATCTGGGTATCATACATTTCAGTACAATAAACAAAATATTATTACTCCTAGTTATTACATTTCATTTACATTGTTTCATATACACATATCTTTTGCTATCACCCTTCAGTTCTAAACCTTTTTGTTCTTTCATATGCCTTCACATGTGAATGTGTGTGTGTGTATAATAGTTTGTAATATATGTATGTATGTATGTATGTATGTATGTATGTATGTATGTATGAGGGGTGGGTTCTTGGTGGGGGGGTAATGTGACTGGGTGGGCGTGGCCAACTTTTTTTTTTTTACTTTTAAAAGCATTTTTTCTACAACCTTAAGAGGTTGCAGAAAAAAAAAATGCTTTTAGGCACCTCTGACGATCAGGCAACTCAGCTGGGATCGCCAAAGGCTTTTAAAGGCATTTTTTTTCCCTACAACCTCTTCAGCTGAAGAGAAAAAATGCTTTTAAAAGTTTTTTTTAAAAAAAGCCTCTGATGAGGTGGGCGGGGTAAGCGGGCTGGAGACTGGTTCGGGGGCGTGGCCAGCCAATGTTATTACTGATTCTCCGAACGACTACAAATTTTTACTACCGGTTCTTGCGAACCACTGCGAACCGGGAGCAACCCACCACTGGTATGTATGTACTGTATGTATGTATTTATGCATGTATGTATGTATGTATGTATGTATGTATGTATTTCCTCTCTTGTTTCTATCTCTATCTCTATTATGTTTTTTGTTTTTTTTTCCTTTCCAATATCATTATAATATTCAAAGACATGTTTTTTTAACTTCCCTTAGTTAACTCTTCACATCAATTTATATCAAAAATTCATCTCAATCTTTCATTATTCATTGCCTCAATATAGTACCAATCACAATCATTACATAATTCTATAATATAGAGTATAATTCTATTAATACACATATGTATATTAAGCTAATCTCCCCTAAGTACACCTATCACTGTTCCTTGAGTTATACACTATGATATGATGCTGAGGTGATTTGAGTAATCTGGTAGACAAAATGAATTTATGGCATACATAGCATAGTTTCATGCAGTCATCGGAGTTAAGGTGATATTTAAATTTTAAATAAAAGCCTAACCGATTTAAGAACAGAAGTTGAAAAACTCTCTTCATGGTACTTGGAGCTGAGTTCCCCATGATCTGCAAGAAATGAAGTCTGCAACATTATGTTTTAGAGCTGTAACAGCTGCCCAGAGTCATTGTATTAATGAGAAGGGCAGAATGGAAATTTAATAAAGAAAGAAAGAACAGAATAACAGAGTTGAAAGGGACCTTAGAGGTCTTCTAGTCCAACTCCCTGCTCCAGCAGATGACTTTGTACCATTCCAGATGAACAGCTGTCCAATCTCTTCTTAAAAATAAACAAGGTCCCATAATTTATGCTTGCTACTTAAAATAGTATCACTGTCCTTTAAGTTGAACTCACAAATAGGAAAATATTGTCATTTGTAGTAATATTATTCTTTTTTTTTTTTTTTGCTCCAAATGACACTGTTGATCAACAGATCCTTCTATCGTGTAATGCCTGGGAGAATATTTCACCCAGTTGGAATATACTATTCTCAATCTGTTGCAATATGGACACCTGCCTTCCACTTCCGTTAAGTCAAGATTAGTTTATCACTAGAAACCTGTGACCCACTGAGTCATTGCTTTAGATATATTTCCTTACCAAAGCAGAGAAAGAGAATGATGACAGGCAAGGGGGGAAAAAACAGTGGGAGCAGGAGTGATTTCCAACTTTAGGCCAGCTAAAACATGGCTGACTGCCCTCTGGCAGTTAATGGCAGACAGGCAGGGGTGGGATCGCGAAGCGCGCGATCACCGAACCGGTTGTTGAACCGGAAGGATCCCACCACTGCAGACAAGTCTCCGGGCCTCTGGAGGACTAAAACAGGACCAGTCTATTGAAGCTCTGAGCAGCAGGGGGACAGTGTAGTAGGAAAGCAGCATTGAAACAGCAACAAATCTGCCAAATTTGAACCCTATAGGAGTCGAGGTCCTGGATTTTGGGCATATGAGAATTTTAGTTGTATATAGATTAGTGTCATTCCCTCAGCAGTCTCTATCATATCACTCATATCATTCTGTCAGTTACTAGGGAATCAAAGAAATAGAGAGAGAGAGATAGTCCTCAACTCACAACAGTTCATTTAGTGATCGCGCGAAGTTACAACGGCACTAAAAAAAGTAACTTATGACTTTTTCACACTTATGGTGGTCATGTGATCAAAATTCAGACATTTGGCAGCTGACTCATATTAATAATGGCTGTGGTGTCCCAGGATTGTGTGACACCCTCCCCTCTTTGGTGATCTTCTGACAAGCAAAGTCAATGGGAAAGCCAGATTCACTTAAGAACTGTGTTACTAACTTAACTGCAATGATTCTCTTAACAACTATGGCACGAAAGGTCATAAAATGGGACAAAACGTACAAATGTCTTGCTTAGCAACAGAAATTTTGGGCTCAGTTGTGGTCGTAAGTCGAAAATTACTTGTACAGCAGACAATTTCCAAACTTGTCATTAAAGAAAATTAACAAAAGGCCATCCTTGCATGGAAAACTAACTAAAATTAGTCTTTTAGATGCCATTTAATGTCTGTAAATCTCCTGAATTCTCATATTCTCATATTATATTGTTTTGTGTGTCAGTCCTATTCGCCAAAAGAATTTAGTTTGTTGCAGGGCAAAATACAGTACATTTTTCTTTTATGCCAATATTACGTTTTTTTATCAAAGTAACATGTTTTCCCGAAAATAAGACCCAACAAGAAAAAAAGCCCTAGCATGATTTTTAGCATGACCCCCAAAATAAGCCCCAGCTAAGATAATCAACCCTGGGGTGGATGTGGCCAGCACAGGAGGTGGTGAGCATGCGGTGGCCAACAATGTCCAGCAGTAGCCACAGCCTGCTGGCCCCTTGACCGGTGCAGTCTGGGGCTATGCAGGTGAGTCTGAGCGCTGAGACCACTGGGCTCATTTTTAAATAAAAAATGATTAAAATAAATCTTGTTTCAGTTTTGTCTACTTTCTCTCTTATAGGAATACATATGAAAATATATCCAGATTTTTCGTGGAGAACACTGTAGAAAAAATACAAAGTTAAAGTTGAAAAGAAACATTAAGTTCGTATTAATTTTTTTCCATGCTGTTCTCTCTGAAAAATTTGGATATATATTCATATAAACTTCTACAAATAAACAGATTCCTATGCCACATTATTTCTAACATTCTTTTCAAGGCCCTGGATTATTGTGTACTCCACAATAAGAGTGCCCAGAATTAGAGCTATAGTTTTCCATTGACTCTGTGGTCCTATTTCAGAATTAATTTCTTCTATTCTGTGCAATTTCATCTGTTCAATAGAGTGGAGCAGACAATCATATACCCCCTCAAGCACTGAGGGAATAAATGTGTAATTTTTCTGAGAAGCATTCCAGATATAATTTCTCACCCAAAGCACTTTGGAAGAGGTATCAGGAATAAATTAAAGGCAGACTTATGGTCAGCATGACAATACTTTCCCAGTTTCAGTGACTGGAATATGTAAGCTTTCAAATAATTAATCAAAGTCATGAGTAAATATCAATCCCTCATTGAAGTTTTAGTCCATTCTCCCATGCTGTTCCAGTAAAACAGCTTTTCCCAACATGGACAGCATGTATTTAGCAACAATTCCAGATGCCAAGGCCAATCTGGAATGGAAAACAGAACTAGTTACTAGGTGCCCAGGGATGTCACCTTCCCTGACCCTAGGATCTAGCCCCACCTATTTTAATAAAGCACCATTAAGAGTGGAAGCTGCCATACTGCAAAACAAGGGGCCAGTTTATGGCATTATCATTATTTACAAGAATGTTCCTAGTCCCACTCCTTGTGTACTCTTAGAAAATAAGCATTTTCTCTTGGGGGTGGGGGGAGTAAGTGACAAAAGGACAAAGGACATCCCTAAGAGGGGATAGGCAAGGAGCAATCTCTCCTATTTGGCATATAACAACTGTTTTGTGAAGCATGACTCAGCATGATGGTCATGTGGTAAGATTCTCATGTCATGCCTTCAAATTTTCAAAAATATTCATCAGCCTCCCAAAATTATGTTCTTATTACTGGTCCTACATTTCAAAATAGCCTAGACAAAAACTCTGCATCAAATGTTTGCCACATATAGCTCCAGAAAGAGCAACAGAATAGAAAGTGGCTAATTTCTAGCATTTAACTCACTTCATGATATCCTTAAAAAAAAGTTTTTAAGCCCTCCACTCCTAACTTCTATATTTCCTACAGTGCATTTAGCTATATTTACCTTCATTCAAGCAGGCACTTACTCCAAAACATGCAAATAACTGAATCTAATTTTCCATGAATTTGGATTTTTGGGTTCAAATCTGCATGCTCACTAAGGGAAATATTGTATTTTTTATATTTATTAATCAAATATATGTGACTTTGGGCTGATAAGTATATGCATATGTGTACATGCATTTGTATGTGTGTATACTCTCTCTGTGTGTATATGTACATGTATATGCTTGTGTATGTATATATATATGTATGTGTGTATGTTTTATACACACACACACAAACACACACCATACATATATATGTGTATGTAAAGGTTCCCGTCGCACATATGTACTAGTCGTTCCCGACTCTAGGGGTGGTGCTCATCTCCATTTCAAAGCCGAAGAACCAGCGCTGTCCGAAAACATCTCCGTGGTCATCTGCACGGAGATGCACATCAAAGATGCACGGAACACTGTTACCTTCCCACCGAAGGTGGTCCCTATTTTTCATTTTCATTTCCATTTTTTACGTGCTTTCGAGCTGCTAGGTTGGCAAAAGCTGGTACAAGTAATGGGAGATAACCCATTATGCGGCGCTAGGGATTCGAACCGCTGAATTGCTAACCTTTCGATTGACAAGCTCAGCGTCTTAGCCACTGAATTCCCCAATATGTGTGTGTGTGTGTGTGTGTGTGTGTGTGTGTGTTTGTATATGTATATATATGTATATGCATATATATGTGTATTTATGTATGTATGTATATATCATATAAAAATCCACATTAATAGGCATCATCAAAGCAAAAAGATAGAAACCATAGAAGACACTTTAGCAAACTGCACAAACATTGAAAACATATATCTTCCTGTCAATTAGGACAAGAATACATAGTTCCCTACAAATTTAAAATATGGTCACTGGGTTGGGATTTGCCCATTATTTTCTTCTGTATAAAAATGTTAACATTGGCTCATTTCTATTATGGACAGTGCTACGGAACATGGTTTTCCATGGTTCTATGGTTTTCTTTTAAGCAAAATCCCTCCTATATATCTGACTGAATGTTTTTTCTTTCAGCTTACTTAAAATTGCATCATCTTTCTATCTTTACAAGTGTCACCCTAAGGAAAAGAACTGCATGTAGTTGCCATGAAAAAGAAATGATCTGAATAACAGCTACAATCTTCGCTTCTATCTAGAAGAGGTTCAACCAAGGTACAATGGCTTATATTCCTGAGATTCAGTGTTCTCATCAGCTACTTCTTAATCACTACGAAGTACTAACTCATGTCCTCAACATCTTGGAACAATAAAAATATGTCCATGCGTTTTTCCTACCCCAAAATAAATCTGTCCTGTGAAGGAAGGAAGCTTTCATGTCTCTGAACACAACTTTTGCTTAACTTCACAGAACCACATAATAGCACATCTGTAGGCTCTTGACTGGGGTTTTGTCTGGCTTGTTCTTCTGCCAATAGCCTGCCATTCCCCCTCCCCCATTCCTTTTTTGGGTTGGATGAAAGGCTTCTCTCCAATTTTATGTCAAAAGGGTGATCACTGACCTTTTTGAGAACAGTACTTAGAGAAGGAAAATAATCCCTAAAGCACATAAACAGTGCCAAAGTGGCTCAAACTGGGAGCCTAACTGGTACAATTGGCATCCCTGCTAGCAGACTCCAGATGACTGCGTACCAGAATCTTCAAAAGCTTTTATAGCAAAGAATGAAGATGGATGCCTTCAAATTCTGGCTTTATTCATACATGCTTGTGCCTTTGAATAGATAAATGTAATTCTGGCTTAACTTTTCCTTCATTTTAAAATGTTAACTATGTTCAAATGTGTTTGGTGTGATTACACACAAAAAAAACCTTTAATTTGCAAATGAAGACTTCTAACACAATCTTGTACTCTGTAGTCGGTTGGAGGAGTTGCAACAGCACAACAAGGAGAAGCCTGACGTTGGCTGTATCTGTTCAATACAGAGCAGGCACTTATGCCTCTTGCCAGCAGGCAACTTCTATAGAGAGACAGTTAATTTGGGTGAGGAAGTTCTCCTTCTTGTTCTATCTCCAGCATAGAATCTAAAGATTAATAAGACTGAGCAATTATATAGAATGGAATACTTAAAACCACTATTGTAGAAGGTGAAAGCATTCTGTCTCTCTGGGATTGAGCATTCTTGCGAGCAGGAGCCTAGCCTGCAGGCCTCAGAATGATAGCAGAAAGGAGATTTATTTAAGCAGCTACATTAGAGGAATAGGCATAAACCTCACACCTAGTTAACTGCAGTCTGCAAGGGGAAGAGTCAGAGAGAATATGTGCTCTGTGCACGTACCTCTGAGAAGTAAGCCCTAAGGGTGTGATCTTGGATTACCAGTTGCTTAAACAAAGAAGGACCCTTTTCTCTTTTCAGCCCATTACCCACCCATTGGTTGATAGGATAGGTCAGAAACTGAAGAATTAATGCCACTGAATTATCATATCCAACAACTAAGTAAAAGGTCCCACTCTAGGGCACGATGCTCATCTCAGTTTCTTGATTTAGGGTGCCAGGGTTGTGGTCCGCCAGCAGCCTGCGGAGCTGGCAGCAGAGTCGGACAGCGATGAGGCTGAGGAAGAACATGGGCCAGTCCTGGAGGCTGGGGAAGGCCCAGATGAGGGCTCTGCATCGGAGGCAGAGATGGGGCCAGGGCCATCGGGGAGTGATGTGTGGACTTCGGAGCCTCCAGAGGCTGACAGTAGAGAGGCAGAGAAACAGGAGGAGCCTGTTCCTAGTGCACGTATGAGAAGAGCTGCCAGAAGGCAGGAGCAGCTAAAGTAGAGAAGATGACTCGGGAGTAGGGCCAAGAGATGATTGGCCCCTCCCATAAGGCTTAAAAGACCAGCAACGGCTCTTGGCCTCTTTGCCGGAAAACAACAAGAGATTTGCTTTGTGTTTGGATGTATTTCTTTCTTGTCAGTGTCTTCTGTTCCTGAACTGTTGCCAAGAAAAGCCATTGGCAGTTTGCCTAATTATCCCAAGGTCAGAGATAAACTGAAGGTGTTCTGAGAACTTTGCTTTCATTTAATTTGGAATAAGCTGAGAATGAGTTAATTCTCAGCTGTTTTAATAAAATCTGTTTGTTTTTGGAACTGTTTTGCATTTAATATTAACTACATCGGCCTGGGTCGCAACAGCCAGCATTGTCCAAAGACAATTCCCATGGTCATGTGGCCAGCATGGCTATACGCCAAAGGTGCATGGAATGCTGTTAGCTTCCCACCGAAGTGGCACCTATTAATCTACCTGCATTTGCATGCTTTCAAACTGCTAGGTGGGCAGGAGTTGGGGGAAATAACAGGAGCTCATCTTGTTGTGCCCGACCTTGAGTCTCCAACCTGGGCTGTCACCTCTGCAGCTGACAAGCTCAGCATCTTTAACCGCTGAGCCATTGCACCCCCATCCAATAACTACCCCTTGATAAATAAACAATTGCATAGATCTGAAGAAATGGCAAAGAGCTTTCTCTCCCAGGCTTGGCACTAACCTATTCTAACCTCAACAATATATTTGTAATGAGGTGGGGGTTATGCTCAATCTTTTTATGGCATTTTACCTTTTGATAATTGTGGGATTTTTTTTCTGTTTCTAACAAAGAATGCCACCCAAAGTTGCTTTGAACAGCCTTTAATTTAATTTAATAGGCCCATATACCCATTTATTCCCATTTAAGGGTGCTCACCAGCGGTGGGATCCTCCCGGTTAAACAACCGGTTCGATGATCGTGTGACTTGCATGCGTGCAGTTTGAAGAAATCTTCACTTCCTGGTTTCTTCGGAGGAGTAACACAGCTGATTCGCGCAGCAATCCACTCTACCGTGCGAATCAGCTGAGAAGATAAATGTAAGAAAATAGCTCAGACGGGCGTGTGGTCCATCTAATTGTTGGGGCAAACCAGTTCGCTCCCAGCTGATCGTCAGAGCTACCAGTTTGCCCAAACTGGTGCGAACTGGTAGAAGCCCACCCCTGGTGCTCACCTTTGTGGCCATCACAGTCCTGTCAGGGTTTCAAGTAGTAGATCCATATCAAATATTTATCTGGTGAAAACCGATTCTGAAAGGACCCACGGTTTTTCACCTAATTAAAAGTAAAAGTTTTCCTCTCAACCCAAAATGATCAGTCACATGGTTCAATCTAGGTGCTGTCTAGTAGTCTGGTGACATCGCTCTTCCTTCATCCGACCAGGTGTGAGAACGTCCTTGGTTCCCAAGCGAATGTATTTCATTTTGACTACAAAACCCCAACTATCTTTAATTCCCCCCTCCCTATCCCTCAGCTCCAGTGTGGCAGCACTGAAGCTCCAAAATGGCTTCAGCCAGGCCAGCTTCAGGGTTGACAAGTCCTGGAGCCGAGGTGGCGCAGTGGTTAGGGTGCAGTACTGCAGCTACTTCAGCTGACTGCTAGTTCAGCAGATCAGCGGATCAATCTCACCGGCTCAAGGTTGACTCAGCCTTCCATCCTTCCGAGGTGGGTAAAATGAGGACCCAGATTGTTGGGGGCAATATGCTATTTAGTATACTGTCTTTGATGTAAGCCGCCCAGAGTCCTCGGAGAGTGGGCAGCATAGAAATATGAATAATAAATAAATAAATAAATAAATAAATAAATAAATAAATAATCAACAGGTCCCCTAGCAATATTTGACAATTCTCATGATAAAATAATACAGAAACAAAAGCAAATCAGTATCATCCTATACAAGCTTAACATCCAGCCGTGAAATGACATTCCTGTTTGGCAACATTCTTTGCCAGATTAGGCTACAAAGAGTGATCCTTTTGTGTTATCTCTTTTAATTAGCATGAGATACATATTCAGTGTCCTGGATTTCTTTTTAATCTTTGTATTAATGCCACAACAAATAAATCTGTAAACTCACATCAACTGTGGTGCATATTTTAAGCTCTCCCTAAATTCTGAGTTCTTTTCTTACAATTTAATGTGACATTTATACTAAAGTTAAATTACAGATTGACATAATTACTAATCATCCAAAGAGTAACAAGAGACCAAGTATGTGACAGCACAATTCATCAGATACAAGGCATCTTTTCTTAGTTCAAGAGAAAAGCAATTGAAACCTATTAGTTTATCTGACATATAATTGGTTATTACTGACTAAATTATTACTATCAAATGCAGAAGATGTAATGTTTGGGGAGAAACAGCTACATGGGAAGTGATAAAATTACTCATAAACCAGACTAGTTTTCCTATGAGATGCTCTGTCTCTGCCCTGCAGAATCTAATCTAGATACAGAGTCACTTAGACAGTGAGATGGGCAGAATATAAATTAATTAATTAATATGGGTCAATCCCTTGGTTCCAGCTTCAATATATTTTGCTACATTTTCTCATTTACTGAACTGTTCAGTGAAGCCCATTTCAATTATTTCAGATTTCAGCTACATGTAAAGTAACCCTGACAACCAATTTATCCCTTCAGCAAAGCAAAGGGACAATATATACCTACGAAGTACTGGGGGTACTTGATCCTTCCTCTTATAACCAGAAAGGAATAAATCTGGATTTTCATTTAAATTATGAATCTGAATTTCTTCTAAATAAAAAGGAACAGGAATAGGAACAGGCTGCAAGGGGAGGAATTTGGGAATAGTTGAAATATTAAGCAGCTTTTTCTCTTTAAAAACTATAGAGTGAGAGATGAGAAGAGGGTGTGTAAAATGGCTACTTCTTCCACTGCTACGTTGCACATGGCTGCAAAATGCTGCACATTTAGCACTACATTTAAAAAATATTGTATTATATTTATGGCAGTAAAGCTTCTGACCTGCAAAAAGACAGTGCTTATGAATATTCTACCTTTCTGTAGAGCAAAGCTATCAAAGCTGTGCACCACACTACAACTGCATCAGGGCAAATTCAGTTTAGAGTAATTGGTTGGCTTCAGAAAACACAAACATGTAAACAGCATTTTATCTTAACTGCTTGTGCAAACCCTATGCCAGTGATGGCTAACCTTTTCCAGTGCCCAAAGTGCACATTCTTGAATCCCCAAAATGCAATGTGCATGCAGCCCCCGTGCATGCGCCCCACCCCGCGCATGCATGCATGGCCCCCCACATGCCGCCCGCACTTGTGAGGCAGTGACCCAAAGACCATCTGGCCAGCAGGAGGTGCACACGCATGCGCAGCAGAACTGAACTGAGGCGACGGCTTGCGTGCCATCAGAGAGGGCGTTGCGTGCCACCTCTGGCACACGTGCCATAGGTTTGCCATCACGGCCCTATGCAAAGAATGAAATTATCATTATAGCTTTGAATTGAAGAGAGAACTAAGAAAAGAATTGAGAAATGCGTAGGGATCTTGAGCAAGCCAACATAAGAAGCAATAATAAAAGAACAGGTAGAGTGCTGAGTAACTCTCATTAATTAGAGATAGATTACTATCTCTTACTAGTATCTGGTCAATTATTATTAACATAATCAAACATGGATATACTTCAATGGGAAAAAAATTCTCAAACCAATCAATATTTTCCTTTGATTCAAACAGGAGGAGAGGAAGGGAAGGGAGGCAACCAATTAAGAACTTTTATGTATTTCTAACACACTGGTTCCACAGAAGCACAACATAGCAAATTATGAAACAGAACTGCAATTCCCAAAGTACTGTAGGTGTCCCAGTATTTTTTGTCATTTGTCAGGTACCATACTGTTCATCTATAATGCGGAATATTTCTACGGCTCATATAACAGTTTAATGTAGATGATAAATATCATGTAGACAAAATGGAACCAACAACCTTCTGTAAGTCATTAGCAAAAACCTATGGCACCACCATTCACTTGAAATGAGATGAATAATCAAACATAGAAAAAGCATCCCAGAAAACCAGAAAATAATCAAGGTTATATTCCTTTTCTGAATGTGTATTCAGAAAAGCCCCACCATACTAATCATAATCCATTGTTCATATTATCCCAGTGTAAATCTTTTATTAATTTCAATAAAATTAAGAGGCTAACTAATGTCCTTCAGTATTACCATTTGTCGTGACACTTTAAAACCTAATACCATGGAATAAGAACATATTTTTCCTAAACATATTGGTTCATAACTATTTTGTTTCTGTACCTATGCTACTACCATACATATACATAATGTATCAAAAGCCAGACCCCATAGGTAACTTATTGTATAAATTATATTCAATGTTCAAATTGGTTGTTTTCTTTTAAACACTTTCTTACTTTTTGATGCCTGACCTTTGAATATTTCCATTTTCTCTTTAAATATTAATTTAAATTAATAAAACATATTGTGATTAGCCTAGTGGGGTCTGAGTTTTGGTACTACCCATACACAGACTGAAGATCTCTTCATTGTAGGTTATGGACTATAATCTGCCATACTGGTTCCAGTAAGGGTTGTTAGGTAAATACTTTATAACTTCCCAGTTAAGGACTAAAACAGAGTAACTTCTCAAAGCTCAGTTTCCATGCTAAAGAGAGGATTACAAATTGGACCTTCCACTTCTAGCATCCTACTGGCTTATTTGTTATGGAATGATGGGACCAAACAACATTCCTGGATCAGCCAGAGACAGTTTTATTGCGCAGTTTCAGAACCAGATTTGTATCTGCAATTCTGAACCAAGAAGAGCTCTGATACAATTGCTTTTATACATCTCCAAGACAAAGGATTTTGCAAGCACAGCAGTTTTCCATATATGGTTAACATACATTTGTTACATGATAATTGACACTTACTAATTACTAAATTCCTTCATTGTTTTCTAGTTCATAATGTTATCTTAGCTAAACAACCTTCCTCAATTCTGTGACTGCTGATGCATAGATTAATGACTGCTTTTGGATAATAAGTAACTTTTTGTTTCAGATGGATGTCTTTGCATGTCTTTGCATCCTTGACAGCTAGGCCCCTCAGAAGATATATATTACCAAGAATGGAATTTAGCTGATTTAGTGTAATCTCTAAACAAGCACATTTCTTTCTTATAATAATGTGAATAAAGAGGGTCCTTCAGTGTTCATATAGCTGACCCTGTACTATTCCTACATCATTCACATTATATTTGTATCTCTTACACATGTGAATATACACATGCACACACACAGATATAACATGACATTAACAATAATCTGAAGAAAGCACCACTGCCGATGTAGATAATAATACAATCAGTTTTACTAAATGAGTCAACTCTGTAAGATATTGTTCTGTCCCCGTCTCACACACGCACACAAACAGTCAGCCAGGAGTTAAAATAAACTTGCAGACAATAATTTCCTTCGATAACAGAATTGGCAGCAACCCAGTAGCTGCTTGCCAAAAACTTTACTCACAGAGGGAGGTGTTCCTCCTCCGTCAGATAAACCAAAATAAATTCACAAAGCCAAAGAATTCTCAAGTCCAGTCCATAATAAATCCAAGGAAGGCAGATAACGAAGTTCCAGAGACACAGTATGGCTTGCTAGCTGTTCAGTTTTGTCTATCACAAAGTCTGAATGGCCACCACATCCCCTTTTATCCCCTGTGGGGTGTGGTCCAGTGGCTCAGCTTAATCTCTGGCACGCCTCCTTCTCTGCTGCGTACGCTTGTCTTCCCAACGCTGGCGGGGATCCAGCCAAGACTTATCTCCGTCGCTGTCTAACTGCGGCTGCTCGGAGATGCCTGGCTCCTGGCCTATCTCTTCTCCTTCGGGAGACACCTGAGGCATTGCCAGAGAGGAGGGTCCTGGAAAGGGAGGCCTTGCCAACTCCTCTCCTTCACTTTCGGAGTCTTCTCCCTCCGATAAGACGGGCTCAGTGGTCGGAGTCACAACAGATATAGTATTAACAGTATATGATCCTGATAATTATTACATGTCTAACAAAATATATTCTTTTTGAACAATTAAAGCTTCACATTTGGTATGATTTCATTATAAAAATGGAACATTTCAAAATGGTAAATCTGTAATGCTTAGGACTAAGTTAATCCATTCCAACATAACATTAATGTTTCCAAAACCAAGGGAAGATGCTGAACAGTATCTGGCATCACTGACAATCATACATCTAACTTTTCCCCCAGATAATATTTAAACTTGTTCCTTCAAAAACCTGGGGACTCTACTTGCCAGCTATTATTAGGAGAAAGTTGACAGTTGAGAAACCTAAGAAGCACAACTGGTATCAAAGGAAAGAAAGATGGCATTTCTGAACTAAATAGTATTACATTTGCATTTGAAACAACTAAAGGATACTTTGAGTTAACCTTCAATCTTAAATCAATCAAAACTCAAGAATGCAACATAGAAAAGCCATGTACAAGATTCTCTTGCACCCAAATCACAATGCTTATAAATTATTTTCTGTCAACAATTTTGTGCTTTAGTAAAGATCCATTCAAAAGGAACGTGATGGCTCAGTGACTAAGACGCTGAGCTTGTCAATCAAAAGGTTGGCAATTCAGTGGTTTGAATCCCTAGTGCCACGTAACAGGGTGAGCTCCCATTACTTGTCCCAGCTTCTGCCAACCTAGCAGTTCGAAAGCACGTAAAAAATGCAAGTAGAAAAATAGGGACCACCTTTGGTGGGAAGGTAACAACGTTCCGTGCGCCTTTGGCGTTTAGTCATGCTGGCCACATAATCACTGAGATGTTTTTGGACAGCCCTGGCTCTTCAGCTTTGAAACGGAAATGAGCAACACCCCCTAGAGTTGGGAACGACTAGCACATATGTGCGAGGGGAACTTTTAGAACCATAAAGGTTCTAAACCTTAAAGATCCATTCATTTATACATCAAGACTTATGGAAGCACTTAAGAAAAACAGCTACTTTTTGTTCCATGCAAGGAAAAGCCACACATTCTGTATCCTTGAAAACTGAATCTACTGAAAATTTACTCAACATGCACCCACATTTTCAACCCCCTCCATGGAACTCAGATACTCAACAACAGTTACATTTAGACGCAGCACGTGGAGCTGAGTGTTTAGAGGGCTGGAACTGTGTGCCATCAGGATTCTGACTTCACAAAGGATAGTGATCTCATTTAGACAAACACAATTAAAGGCCTTTTAGCCCTTCTCCGTCAATACTAAGAGATTGGTCATAGAAGAATAGAACATTTTCTCATGTTCTCTTGAACATCCTGTTTTTTTTAAAAAAAAATATAGTTTGCCTGTTCTCTTAAACGTTCAGGTTTTCAGTTACTACATGATAATCATTTCATATCAAACAGCTACAAGATTATCTGTGCAATCAGATGCATTCTGAAGTTTGAGAAACAAGCATCTTGTTCACACACTTCACAATCTCCCTAATTCATTGTATGGCTTTCAAAAATAAAGATGCTCCCATCTGTAAGGCTTTTAATTCATTCTCAAACTCAGACGCAGGCTAACCAAGTGGTACATCAGATTATTAGGACTCCAAAAACACAAAACAATATCTTAAACCCAAACTGCCACTGATTAACATTAGGGGCGGCCATTATATTTCTAGCATTACTTCCCATGATCTGGATTATGTGGCTCCTGTTAATATGTGCCAAAATATTGTTAACAACTGATGTATTAGAACACCCAGTTTCCTTTTATAAACCCAGATCTACTTTCTCTTATACTTGAGCAATTCATCCCCCCTCCCTCACCAGATGCAAGATTTCATATCTCTGTTGTTATTATTATGAAATTTATTGGCTGTCCGTCTCTCATTTCAAAGCGACTCTGTTAAATTTCATGTTGCTTGTTGTGGTCCACTATTGAAGTATCTGTATCTTGCTGAATTTATTTTATCTCCTGAAGTTTTACTCACTCTTCTTACTTTTGTTGCCATCTACGTATCTGATAATCATCCTTTTAATACTTTCAGCCAAGATTTTAGTAAACAGGTAAAATAGCACAGACAGCACCCAGGATAAAGCCTGTTACCCTTCAGTCAGTGCTGTTCTCCAAGTACATGTAGGATCTTTCATCAAGCTGGCCTGGCCTAAATCTTCTCCTTTTTAAAATTTTTAAATTTAAATTTTAAACACTAATTTTAATTTGTTTAATTATGGGATATTTTTAAAATTTAGCCAAATTGTTTAATCTGTTTTAATCTATTTTAAATTTTGTATTTCTGTGTTTTATCTTTTGGCTGTTCACCGCCCTGAGTCCTTCGGGAGAAGGGCGGTATAGAAATTTAATAAAATAAAATAAAATAAAATAAAATCTCATTACCCATTGTTTCCTATCACAAAAAGCTTGTTGTTTGGGCTATTTCTTCCAAGCCTCACCTTTTTCTGAGTTCTAGTCTGTTGAGGTGTAAATAAATCAATGTACCGTAAAACCTTTATCTCTATTAAGATCTACTTTAACAAATGAGTCTCTGAAGCAGTTAACAATAAATGTTTTTATTTACATAACAATAAAAATGATATCTATTCAAATATTAAATAGTATTTCATTACTTTGCTTAAATATCCTGTCAGATATATATATATACATATACATATACATATACATATACATATACATATACATATACATATACATATACATATACACATACACATACACGTGTGTGTGTGTGTGTGTGTGTGTGTGTGTGTGCATGCGCAGTTAATATAAGAAACCCGAGATATTAACTGTACACACATATACCCGTGAAAACTTACATACATACATACATACATATATATGTGTGTGTGTGTGTGTGTGTGTGCATATTCTTTCTAGCCAGGTTTTACCTACGTAAGCTAAGATGTTATAAAGCTCTGGTTCTGTGAAATCTCATTCACAAGTTTCTGGGCTTTTTGTTTCTTGCTGACAGACAGCAGACTGTGCTGCCCTTTGGGAGACTCAGATAGCTATTTCTGCCTTATAAGGCTTCGTCAGTGAGCCACACCCTCTTCTCAGGTATCGTATATATATATATGTTTATGTAAGTTTTACATTACATATATATATGCAATCGTCTGAGCGATGTTAGTTCTGGCTATTCTTCCTCAGAAGAAAGATTCTTGTAAACCATCAGAACTGCATCAGAACTGCATCAGCACTGCCCACAGTTTTCTAACAGAAGAACTGAACCAAACACTCCTAAATGCCAACTGCCTTCTGAACTGCCATTTGGACTGCCAATGGTTTTCGTCAAGAATCTCCTTTTATACTGTCAACTGTGACAGTTAGGGGAGGGAACATAAAAGTCCTGGAGATTCAAACCCATTAGCTGCTTTCTGATTGGCTCACCCACTTGTCCATTCCAAAGCCATTAATAGGCACAGCAATTGAGAAATAACTTTTCTCTCACATAGTGTTTCTATACGACCCAGATTGTTGGGGGCAATATGCTGACTCGGTAAACTGCCCAGAGAGCACTGTAAAGTTCTACAGGGTGGTATACAAGCCTAAGTGCTAGTACTATCACTATTGCTTTTTGCTATCTTGCTTGTTGCTACATAAACCTTTAAAAATAGTTAGAGAATAGCCTCCACTAAGAGGAAGGCTTATTAAGATACAAGGAGGCTGAAGTAGGGAGAGGTACTCTATTTACATCCCAAGCTACTGGGACTTCAAGTGGCAATGCAAACAGCTTAAGGCAGTGTTTCCCAAACTTGACTGTTTTAAGATTTTATTTTATTTATTTTTTATTTTATTTTGAATTTGTATACCGCCCTTCTCCCTGAGGACTCAGGGCGGTGAACAGCCAAGTAAAAACATCAAATACAAACATTAAAATACAGTTAAATATATATATATATAAATTTGGCCCCATTAATTAAAAACGATAAACAAAACAATTAAAAACACTTAAAAATTAGGCCAGCCCGGCTTGCTGGAAAAAGAAGGTTTTAAGGGCATGGCGGAAGGCACGGAGGTCATGGATTCTCCTTATCTCTGGGGGCAACTGATTCCAGAGGGTAGGTGCCCCCACAGAGAAGGCCCTCCCCCTGGGGGGTCACCAGCCTGCATTGTTTGGCTGATGGCACCCCGAGGAGGCCCTCTCTGTGGAAGCGCACGGGTCGATGGGAGGTCATCAGTGGCAGCAGGCGGTCTCGAAGATAGCTAGGCCCTATGCCATGGAGTGCTTTAAAGGTGATAACCAACACCTTGAAGCGCACCCGGAAGACCACCGGGAGCCAGTGCAGTATGCCTGGTTGAGGAATAGTATGCCTGGTTGAGGAATTCTGGGAGTTGAAGTCCATACATCTTCAAAGGGTCAAGTTTGGGAAACACTGGCTTAAGGTGATCTTTTGACTCCCTTTTCAACTCCTTCAGAATTGGTGCATTAGAGGGTTATTAAGATGAGAGAGATATAAGACACCTTAACTGGCCTATCATAATATGCTCCTATGTGAAAGATTACCTTCTAAACTACATGACAAATACATGCATTTGATAGCAATAATAGATGCTTTATTTTACTCATCTCCTGAAGCCTCCAGGTTCTTTTTAAGACAACCCCACAATTGACACATTACAGAAGGCAAAAAAACACAAACCCTCAATGTTTAAGAGGACCTAGTCACAGCACTCTTTTATCACCCCAAGTTAATATTTATACACATAAAAGATTACTCAAGGTCAGTGGTGGAATTCAAATTTTTTTACTACCGGTTCTGTGGGCGTGGCTTCGTAGGCATGGTGTAGCTTGGTGGGTGTGCAAGGGAAGGATACTGCAAAATCTCCATTCCCACCCCACTCCAGGGGAAGGATACTGCAAAATCTCCATTCCCAACCCACTCTGGGGCCAGCCAGAGATGGTATTTGCCGGTTCTCTGAACTACTCAAAATTTCCACTACAGTTCTCCAGAACCTGCTGAATAGCACCCCTGCTCAAGGTGTTGTATCATTTTACCTGATGACAAACTCAATCAAAAAACAATGTAAAGAACTAGGAAGGGACAGGTTTCTAGGCAACTAGGAAACATATTACAACAAGTACCATTAAAGGTAAAGGTAAAGGTTCCCTTCGCACATATGTGCTAGTTGTTCCCTACTCTAGGGGGGAGTGCTCATCTCCGTTTCAAAGCGGAAGAGCCAGCACTGTCCGAAGACGTCTCCGTGGTCATGTGGCCGGCATGACTAAACGCCAAAGGCTCACGGAATGCTGTTACCTTCCCACCAAAGGTGGTCTATATTTTTCTACTTGCATTTTTTATGTGCTTTCGAAGTGCTAGGGTGGCAGAAGCTGTGACAAGTAACTGAAGCTCACCCCGTTACGCGGCACTAGGGATTCGAACCACTGAACTGCCGACCGTTCGATTGACAAGCTCAGTGTCTTAGCCACTGAGCCACCATGTCCCTATGTATGAGTACCATTACTATCATTAAAAGTTGTCAAAATGTTTTTTTGCTATTTGAGGTATTGTCATATAGGCACATCATTAAAGCTTCTCCGCTGGGATGCCAGGGACGCAGTCCATTGAACAAATGAATAAAGGAGCTTGCAAAATTGGTAAAATATAAATGAATTAATCACTTCACTTACGGGAGAAGAAAAAAAGCACCAATGGAACGGTAATGGATGTTTGTGAGCTTTTGTTTCCTGTTATCTCAATTAAAACTGATGTTTTACAGACTGTTTTTGATAGTCCCTTACTGAATTTTCTTTCAAAACTGTCTCCAATCTTCTAAATAGATCAGTTCTGCAAAATAAGTATCAGCTTTTCTAAGGATATGCATATTAAGGGATACATATATGAAGTAAACACACATATTTTTGATGGAAAACTATTAATTTCTATCATTTATTCTCTGAATACTCTATACTGCTATCAGATTCAAATACACATAACATTCATTTCTTAATTAATGAATCTAATGACACAACCATTTCTGAGCACCACAATTCTAAGGTGTATTATCATTTAAAATTCCAATATTTTTCTCTTTCCAAAATCTTGTCTTTTGTCTTATACTTTTGAAGGAAGGAATAAGCAAAACTACCATTCTGAGAGCACTATTATCAAGGAAAAGTTCATAATCTGGCTGCCACACTTTATCACTCTTGGGAGAATTAATACTATTTCTGTTTGTGTACAACTGAGTTTACTCAAATTAAAAGAGAACAATCGCTTCTAGGGAGACTTGAGTGTGGCTTTATATGCATTCAGCGATTAAAGAGAGCATCACTTGATGAAGTGATGAAGCAAAATAATGCATATTACGCAGAGGCAGTTAGCTTTGTGAGAGAATTCCAGGAATATTAGCTTGCCATTAAATACACAAATTCAGGACTGGAACCCTGGCAGCTGAAGCAATCAAAGTACATTTGATGTTCTCATCTTACATATTCACTAAAGCCAATTTCTAAACTTGAAAGTTGGGGTGGGATGGCCTTGTCTGAGGTTCATGTTTAAGCCTAATGGCCTGAATTAAACTTCCTAGAATTATTATTTTTTGTTTTTCTACTATTGCAGACTTCAAGAGTTAATGAACCATATGTAAGATTATATGGAGCGCTCTGAGCACTATTTTGGATTCTTCTCTGGTGAAGACATAAGGTTGCTATTTTGCACATATTTTTCTATACTATCTTAGATGTTTTTCCCACAAGGGAGGATTAAGTCACGTACATGAATGCCAAAAGTTGATCGGCCAGTTGAGAAGTTAAAGCGATTTTCTGAAATGTCTGGAGGTTATCTGAAAGAGCAGCATTCCAAGAGCAGCCACTGAGCATTGCAGAGAATTCTGAGAAATATTTTTCTTTATTCGTTGACTTCCCCTATGAGAAAATACTGAACCCAAGCAATTGGGAATAAGAGATAGTGGAGTATCAGAAACCTGAAATCCAGAAAAGATTACCAAGTCCTACAGAATGTATCATTTAGGAACTTTGGTTAAAAAAAAAAAAAAAAAAAAAAAAAAGCTCCTCCACAGTGTGTAATCACTAAACTAAAACCTTTTTAAATTCTGAGCACACATATGAAGAGCTGGATAGATAAATAATTTGACTGAAAGCCACTTCAGTCTAAATTGCACTATATTGTGGACTAGTGATTTCCCCATAAAATCTGATTATGTAGACTAACAGAATGCAAATGCCATAAAGTCTAAAGAATGTATATGCCATTAGTTCCCTGTATAGAGTGTTCACTCATTTCCAAAGTGTTCCGAGCTGCTTAATTTAAGTTTAGAGCTGCAAAAGAACAATGCAAACAAGCGTGTTAATATTAATACTTCACCAAACTGCTTCTTAAGATGCAGTTTCCTTCCAACCTTTGAATTAGAGAAGTAGCAATGCATTTTGCTAGAAGGCACTATAAAAGACAGCACAGTATGGCTGTGATTACTAGGATTTTTTTACCCCTCCTTTGGTTAACAAAGTAACATTAAATAAACAAAGAAATTATGTAAGTTCTTCATTCTTCCAGCATATGGTTTACATACTCTATAGACAGAAATAAAAGATAAGCAAATTTTTGATCATTGCCAAAATATATACTTAATCTCAACAAATGAACAAATTTGTTGAGATTTGCACAAATAAAATGCCTCTTCAAGATTCCAGGTTCCATTTTTTAAAGAAGTTCCTGTCAAGCACAAACCATCAGGCGAAGATAAAATTAAACTGATTTATTGGTATTCATAGCCAGGCACAGGAATTTTCTCAAGTAATGGTTATTACCTACCAGGAATTAGATAAAGTCAAAAGAATTCAAGGGAGGCTTGGACTTAACTCATTTGTAGCTACATAGGGATTCTAGGCTGATCCCCCTTTTCGCTCCACCCCTAGGTTCTGCCACTCGTTCCCCCACAGTTCCATTGCTTAATTAGCATTATCACACATTGAAAAGCCCTAAGTCAAACAAAAGCAAAAATTGACAACCTTTCTATCAAAATGTATTGAGAAACTATTTTCTATTATCCAGAAAATTTACTGGGGAACCTGAAGAACTGAAAAGTATTTTTACATAAAACATGCCAGAACATAGATGTGTTAAAAAGATGTATTCCTTTTATCCCTAACAATGCCATTATGTGTTATTATGGTTGGTTACACAGCCAGCCAACTCAGTTAGACTGAATATAGCATTTTTATCTACCTGTCAAGTCCTTCCCAAGGGTATAGGGATAGGCAGATGTTGTTGTTTGGTGGTATTAACCATGACATCACAAGATTTAAGCTGTTCCAAATTTGTTTGTTTCTTTGTTTTTGAACTACCTATATCCCTCAGAGTAGGATTCTGGGCAATATATGACAAAATGTTGAAGTGTACAAATAACATATAAAAATTAAAAATTTAGAAAATATGGAATTTAGAAGGAAGCAAGGATGATTAAACATTTAAAAAGGCAAAGGAAAGGCTCTCAGGGTGCTAAACAGTCAAAGCCAAAATGGCTTTGTGCTCGCTTTCCCCTCGAGGCTACAGAGCCATGTTTTAAAGCTTCACGTTGGAGTTAAAACAACTGACAAATTTGTCAATGCTAATGGTGTTCAATTGGTGCTCCAGTTGCTTTGGGACTGCATCCAAGGCAGGGGTGAAATCCAGTAGGTTCTGACAGGTTCTGGAGAACTGGAAGCAGAAATTTTGAGCTGTTTGGAGAACCGGCAAATACCACCTCTGGCTGGCCCAAGAGTGGGGTGGGAATGGAGATTTTGCAGTATCCTTCCCCTGCTACACTCACCAAGCCACACCATGCCCACCAAGCCACGCCCACAGAACCAGTAGCAAAAAAAATTTGGATTTCACCACTGACCCAAGGCACCTATTACTATTGGTACTATATTTGTTTTCTTTTGCCATAAGTCATTCTATTTCTATTTTCAGGCTTTTATATGCAATGTTTTTCCCCCCAGTTCTTTCTCTTTTACCCTGCTATACCCAGATTTTGCAACATCTACTAACTAGCCTTCCTTCCTTCTTTCTTTCTGTCTCTTTTTCTTTCTTTCTTTCTTTCTTTCTTTCTTTCTTTCTTTCTTTCTTTCTTTCTTTCTTTCTTTCTTTCTTTCTTTTTTTTTCTTTCTTTTTTTTGGGGGGGCTTTCTTGTCCACAATGATTAAGCCTGGGGTGTTATGTGGCAGGTGCTTGTTTGTTTGAATTCTAACAAGATGATTCGCTGAAGGGGATAAAGGTACAAAATAGCTTTAAATTAAGCAAACTAGTTAACCAAAGGGGTCAACCATGGTGAGAGATAGGGTGTTGCATTGCACTTAGATACAAGTGCATACCAAATAAAAATTCCAAATATTAAGATGATAAAATACAATGTGTTTTTTTAGCAAGCAGGGTGTAACTTCAAAAAGCAGAAAGACTGATTTGCTCCATTGTCTCTATCCAAGGTCCTGAAAAACCTGCTTCTCCCTATCTGAGTTCTTGCTGAACCTGGATTTTGCATGGTCCTTTTCAGCAAAATTTCTTTCTCCCCTCCAGAAAGCCTGACAGAACTGCACCCTTCTCCTAGCCAATCAAAATGTTCTTTTTGGCCAGTACTACACTCTGAATGACTGAATTATGAAACAAAAGGTCCTGTTTCAAATGTCAGCTCTACCATGACTTGAGTAGGTAGCTGTAGGCAATTAAATTCTCCATCCACTTCAATGTAATTTTCCAATTGGAGTTAATTAATACACACACATTCACACACTTGCTTAAATTATAGGACTGATGTAAGGACTGTTACAATGAACATGTGTGAAGCATTTTAAACATTAGAAAGCATTATATGAATACTAAGATTATATTAGGATACATGACATCACACATCCTAAAATATTTTGTCTATGTTCAGGCTATTTTTTGATTCCACTTCTACCCACAGCTGAAGAATGGTTGCTATGCAATGTGTCAGATGCTATTTCAGCTCCAAAATTCTGCCTGATGCAGATTCTCTATATTTAGCTCACAAAATATGTTACAATAAAAATCTAGTTCAAAACTCAAATTCTCATTAAATTTGGATGCATTCTAGTAAGAAATAATGAAATATTTCAGATGCAAAGTCATCTATGCAAACAATGTAAGGTTTAGTTTGTACAAATGTGTGCTTACAAAACAGCATTGTCCAAAGTAACTAGCAATGTAGGCACACCGCAAACACAATTAGTATGGTAGGGTATTTTATTATACTGCTTTCAGAGGTAGTTAAAAATATAAGAAACATTCAAGAGATAATGTCTAAAAAGGTTGTCTTATACAGCAGCCCATTTTATAAGAAATTTTTGAAGGCTACTGAAACAGTGTTTGCCACCTCTGATCATATTCTGAAGCATCTGTTTTCAAACTCTGTGGAGTATCTACATCCATCTGACATCTGAATAATTTGTTTATTCGCATCAGAAGCATCACAATCTGAATAATTATTTCTGATATTCGGATTTCAACTCAAGCTTCAATGGAAGTCCTTTGAATTAATAGGGAAGCCAGCAAGAAATGGATCAGGTTGTAGAATTAAAAATCTTGGAAGAATCCATTTATACTCTTGGGTTTAATTCCCAGCTCTGTGTAGAAGTCCAGATTAAAACAACCCTAATAGATGGCTGTCCAGCCACCTCATAAAAAGAACTAGAGAAAGATAGTTGGTGAACTGGTGAACTGCTTGTACTGATAGGAATGTTTGTTTTTTTCTTAACACTTAGTTGGAGCTTTGAATCTGTTATTTTGCATCCTTCACTTCGGAATAATAAAGCATCTTTTCCCTTGAGACAATGTTCAATATTCAAAGAGTACTATGTTATCTCTTCTCAGTCTCTTCTTAAGACTGACTGTTGCCAACACCTTCAATCTTTTTTCACAGGATTTATGTTTCTAGAATTCTGATTACATTGTTGCTCTTTTCTGGGTTTTTTTTTTCCCCAGAATTTGTCTGAAATTCTTTTAAAAGACTGGTTTTTAGAACTGGTTACAGTATCCAAGTTTGAATAAAGCAGAGATATTAATTATACCATCTGTTGATGTAGCATACAATTGCATTTTCAGCCACATCACATGGCTTTTCATGTAATTGGTTTGTGATCACCAATTCAATGTCTTTATCAGAAATACTATTATTAAACTAAGTACATGTAGTCCATGCATACCAACTGCCTTGTGAGGCAACCATTCAAAATTGTGGCAGTGCTAAAACAATATCGTTGAGATGTGCCCTCCAGGTTTCTATGCATTCCATCAGCCGAGGTCCCAGGGGAGGGGTGGGGGGGTGGCGGTTCTAGTAAAGGAAGGTCTCACCCCAAGGGAGGCCACTGTACCTCAGATAGCCGGATGTGAGTCCCTCCTTGTGAAGTGGGGACAAGGGAGGCAGATGGGCTTGCTGATTACGTACCTGGCTCCCTGCCACGTGTCGGCGGCCCTGCCCGAGCTCCTCAACGTGATTGCCGAGGTGGCAGTGGAGACCCCCAGGCTTATGGTCATGGGGGACTTTAATCTGCCGTCTGTCAGCGAAGCGGCTGAGGCGGCTCGGGAGTTCATGGCTTCCATGACGGCCATGGACCTGACCCAATTAATTTGTGGACCCACACACACAGGAGGACACACTCTGGATCTGATTTTTGTCTCTGGGCAGTGGAAGAATGATCTCGAGATAGGGGAGATAGTGATTAAGCCCTTGTCATGGTCGGATCATTCCCTTCTTAGGCTTGACTTTCTAACCGCCACACCCCGCCGCAGGGAGGCGGAACAGAGTAGATGGTTCCGCCCCAGGCGCCTGATGGATCCTGATAGGTTCCAGACAGAGCTTGGGCCATTTCCTGAGACTCTGACTCATGGCTTGGCTGAGGATCTGGTGGCCGCCTGGGATAGGGCGGCCACTGATGCTTTGGACCGAGTCGTGCCTGTGCAGCCTCTGACCTGTCGCCGAGTCTACCTGGCTCCTTGGTTCTCCGAGGAGCTGAGGGGGATGAAGCGCCAGAAAAGACGCCTAGAGAGCAGTTGGAGATCTAGTCACTCCGAATCCGACCGAACACTGGTAAGATCTCATATTAAGACTTACCTAGTGGTGATAAAAGCGGCAAAATGTAACTATTTTTCCGCTCTTATCGCATCGGCAGATAATCGCCCGGCCGCCCTGTTTAGGGTGACCCATTCCCTCCTTCATCTGGGAGCGTGGGAGGATCCCTTGCAGGGCCGTGCTGAGGATTTTGTCCAGTATCTGCACGATAAAATCACTCAGATTTGGGAAGGCCTGGTCTCTGACTGGGTAGGTACAGACGGGATGATGGGTGTCGGTCTTGAGACTGCCATTTGGGAGGAGTTCGACCCTGTTGCTCCCGAGGACATGGACAGGATACTGGGGCGGCTGAATGTGACCACATGTTTATTGGACCCGTGTCCCTCCTGGTTGGTGCTGGCCTCCCGGGAGGTTACGCAAGGCTGGCTCCAGGGTATTATCAATGCTTCTTTGAGCGAGGGTGTCTTGCCATCCGCCTTGAAAGAGGCAGTGGTGAGGCCCCCTCCTCAAGAAGCCTGCTCTGGATCCGGCTGTTTTGGCTAACTATCGTCCGGTCTCCAACCTTCCCTTTTTGGCGAAGGTTGTTGAGAGTGTGGTGGCGCAACAGCTTCCTGGGTACCTCGATGAAGCTGTCTATCTGGATCCGCTCCAGTCCGGCTTCAGGCCTGGGCACAGCACGGAAACGGCATTGGTCACGTTGGTGGATGATCTCTGGAGGGCTCGGGATAGGGGTTGTTCCTCTGTCCTGGTCCTGTTAGATCTCTCAGCGGCTTTTGATACCATCAACCATGGTATCCTGCTGCGCCGGTTGGAGGGGTTGGGAGTGGGGGGCACTGTTTTGCGGTGGTTCTCCTCCTATCTCTCTGACCGGTCGCAGTCGGTGTTGGCAGGGGGGCAGAGGTCAACCCCGAGGCACCTTTTTTGTGGGGTGCCTCAGGGGTCGGTCCTCTCGCCCCTTCTGTTCAACATTTATGTGAAGCCGCTGGGTGAGATCATCCGTGGCTTTGGGGTGGAGTTCCATCAGTACGCTGATGATACGCAGCTGTACATCTCCACCCCAGGCCATCCCAACGATGCCCTTGAAGTGATGTCCCAGTGCCTGGAGGCCGTGCGGATCTGGATGGGGAGTAACAGGCTCCGACTCAACCCTTCCAAGACCAAGTGGCTGTGGCTTCCGGCGTCCCGATATAGCCAGCTGGTGCCATCGCTGGCTATTGGGGGCGAGTTATTGGCCCCCACGGATAGGGCTCGCAACTTGGGCGTCCTCCTGGATGCATGGCTGTCTTTAGAAGAGCATATGACGGCCGTGGCCAGGGGGGCTTTTTATCAGGTCCGCCTGATAACGCCAGTTGCGTCCCTTTCTGGATCGGGATTCCTTACGCACAGTCACTCAGGCACTCATCACTTCCCGCCTGGACTATGCAATGCTCTCTACATGGGGCTCCCCTTGAGGAGTACCCGGAGGCTCCAACTGGTGCAGAATGCGGCCCGCGCGGGGGATTATGGGAGCGAGGAGTCGCTCCCATGTGACACCTCTCCTGCGTGAGCTGCATTGGCTTCCAGTGGTCTTCCGGGTGCGCTTCAAGGTGTTGGTTACCACCTTTAAAGCGCTCCATGGCATAGGACCTGGGTATTTGCGGGACCGCCTTCTGCCGCCGATAGCCTCCCACCGACCAGTACGCTCCCATAGAGAGGGACTCCTCAGGGTGCCGTCGGCCAGGCAATGTCGGCTGGCGATCCCCAGGGGGAGGGCCTTCTCTGTGGCAGCCCCCGCCCTCTGGAACGATTTGCCCCCGGAGATAAGAAGGATATCAGATCTCCGGGTCTTTCGCCGTGCCCTGAAAACTCTTTTTTTCCAGCAAGCAGGGCTGGCGTGAACCCCGCCCCCCTTTTTTAGTTTTTAAATGGTTATTAATTGTTTAGTTTTAATTTGTTAATGGGTTTTAATTCGCACTGTTTTAATTCGGGCCAAAGTATATAATTCTTTTAATTAATTTTAAATTTTGTATTGTTATGTATTTTAGTTTTGGCTGTGCACCGCCCTGAGTCCACTAGGAGTAGGGCGGTATATAAACTGAATAAATAAAATAAATAAATAAATAAATAACATGCAACTAATCCTCACATTTATGACATCACAGCATCCCAAAATCACAGGATCATCATTCATGTCCTCATATTTAGGATACCAACATCAATTGATTGGAATTGAATTGATTATGGAGCTTTTAACTCATTTACAATAAATGGATATTCCCAGATTATGTTTATCTCAATCAGTAATCCTGTCCCTTCATACAGTTGTTCTTAATTTCCTGATAGAATACATACCCTTTTGTACAGGAAGATTAAGCCAAAGTAACAAATTGAGTGGCACTGTCACTTCTTTCTGATAGGAGTTGTCATGTTCATTAAACATCTAATTATTGTTTCTTCTGTGTTTTGAAATCATGTTTAAAAGCTTTGTATTACTTTGCATTATTTATTTTAAAAAATGCTCAAAACAGCTACCCATAAAACCAGTAACAGATTTTAAATATACTGAATGATGTGAGAAGTGAAATCATCTAAAAGTAAGAATAGTATATAATGTACAGAGCAGCAGAGATAAAATTAATCAACCACAGAGACAAAACATCTACATTCAGAATGTGGTGGCATTGGGAATTCTGAAAACAACAAATTAATGTATATGTGAATACATCATGTCTACATCATGTCTACAAATATCATTTATCCACTTTTGCAGGGGGGAGGGGAGATAGAAGTATGTCCTATAGTCTACTTTTTCATAATCTAGCGAGGTTTTTTTAAAAATAAAAATACGTGTGTGCAAGTTGAAAACCGAATCCTCTTCTTGGACTGATGCAACTTATCCTTAAGTCTTTCAAGAAACGTTGGGGAATTTATTGTTTTATAGCTTGCTCTTTCTTCTACAGAAGCAGTGCCTGGTCAATACCTAAATGACAATTGTTAGTAAATTTTTCTTACAAGTGTTAGAAAAAATGAAGCAAATGTCAATTTTTGCAGCTTTACTATGGTTCATCTGCACATATTATTTCCAAAAACTGTTAGCTTCACACTGCACACTGCAATCTATCTTTTTATGAAACCTCAACCTGGATTTTAAGAAAAATTCTGTTCTTATGCTTCTGAAACTACAAGAATCAGTTCAGATTTCCTGTGCATTGATTTTTCAAATATCTTTCAGTCAAGCTTTCTAACAATTGTAGTTAAAATTTCCAGTTCGTGCTAAACAGAATATTGTAAATAAATAGCAAAAAAGAAAGCTACTCAAGCTATTATTTCCTGTTCAATTTAGGATTTCCTCAAAATCATAACACTCATAATCTGTTAACCATGAATTTGCAATATAAATATTGTTCAACATTGTGTTTGATAAGTACTTTGGAAACCTCTTCCTTTCCTTTTATGATTTTGTTTGATGCAATAGGTGACTGTCAATATAAATGTGTGCAGACATAGAGTCAAGTAACTGGAAAAAGGAGGAGGATTGGGTTCAAGTGAAAGGTTTTGTTCAAGTGGAGAATATATGTCAAATATTCTCTTAACATCGACCTCACAACATATCTCTCTGTTGCTTCCTGTGACATTGATTTTTTGAATTGTCTGACATAAGTACTAATGAACACTCAATGTAGCTCAGTATTTGCACTAGTAATTCTATTTGTTGTCTCTGTGTGAGCAGCTAATGGCAATTTATATATTGTATTTATGCATCACACAAAGCTATAATATAGCATGTTGAGTGAATCAGCTTTGGAGCCTTGTAAGCCATGGGTCATATATAACTCTATTGTGTGAACCCAAGTAATTGCAATGAATGCGATTCATCACGATGAAGCAACCTTGTTTTCTTGCAATATATGAATTAGTTGCAATATATAAACAATATCTAAAACTGAACATTTTACTCAATATAAATGACAATATAAATAACAACTGATTTATGCCATAATTTTAATTTTCTTCACGTTATATCAAAACAGTGAAATATTTTATTCCTATTTTAGTTACAGCTATAGTTACTATAATAAGGCAGTGGTTTTATGGGAAAAGTTTGAGAAATAAGCCATTTTAATTAGAGGTTTGAACATCAGATTGCTGTTTTTTTACTTCTTCTTCATCATATCTTTTACTTTCCAATTTGGCCACACCATCACAGCAGGTCTAATTGGTATATGAAAGAACTGGGGAGATTTAACTAGGGTATAGGAACTGATTGGTCAGGCTACTGAAACTTCAGCACTGAAATAACACAATGCTTTCTGCAGAACATCATATGGTATAAGTAATTTTTTCCTTCAGTAGAGGGGAAATGATAGCAAGAGGAATAATCAGAAGAAAAATGCAAGAAATGCTTGGGGGTGGAAATTGTTTTTTACCTTCCTCTAAATTGCTGATTTGCTCTCCCTGGGTATTCGTTTATTTACTGATTTGAAAACTTAGATTATATTCAAGATCTGTTGAAAATCTGTATCTAATGTGCACAAAATCTTTTTCCCCTCAAATTTCTTCACTAACTTCTCCAGGGAATCTTACGGTAGAAGTCTTAGAATACAAACACTAAAAATAATGTATATCTGCTTTGAGTCTGGATCAGTTTATAGACTGGAACTTTACCATAAAATGAATTTTTCAGCAAATTGCAATTTTCAATGTCTTATCCTTTTTGAGACTTCTCTGTTATCTGTTCCTTCTGTACATTTCTAGCCCATAGAATTAAATCAGAATACATTTCTTTACTTGGACCAAGAATTATTGCACTTTGTCTTTCAGTGGATTCAGAAGAAGAGATTCATGTAACCTAATAATTAAAAGTAATAACTCAAGACACCTAAAACAGGACTTGTGAGATACATAAATTGATTCTTAGCATAGCCATTGCACAATGCAAGCTAAACTGTAATGAAGGCCATGGATTTAGTTTGCAACATAATACACCTTTGTCATAATAAGAAAAGGAAGTTTCATTAATTCATGCTATATATATCAGAATACAACATGACAGTACCGATCAGCACAAAAAAGCATCTCATACAAAGTATATTCATCCCCACCCTATGCTACCAGTGCCAAACATGAACACTTACAATAAAACATACATGAAAGTTAGTAAGATATCTGAGGAAAGCTGCTGGAGTAACCAGAAGAGATAAAATCAGAAGGGAGACCATAAAAGAAAGAATTGTCATAGAACCAATCTTAAACTACATACCAAAATGCCAAATATAAGTGGTTTGCTCACTTGGAGAAAATGTTGTGGGATTCCACACTGTACAAGGCATATATAAAAAGAGCTGACAGTCAAAGAACACAAGGCAGACCCAGAAGAAGATGGAGAGACAACGTCAAAGACCCACTACATCAATTAACAATGGTTGAAGCCACCAGAAGACCAAGAATCAGAACTTTGTATCTCCCTCAATACCGATAGATAGATAGATAGATAGATAGATAGATAGATAGATAGATAGATAGATAGATAGAAAGAAAGAGGGAGGGAAGAAGGAAGGAAGGAAGGAAGGAAGGAAGGAAGGAAGGAAGGAAGGAAGGAAGGAAGGAAGGAAGGAAGGAAGGAAGGAAGGAAGGAAACCAAATGCACCAGAAAGATCATCTAACTTTCCCAGTTCCTTTCTAACTTTAGCTGAGACTAACAAAACATGTTTGCATACCTGAGCAAATGTGAATCACAAAAACTGAGCAACAAAAAGGCTAACTCGTATTTACTTATTGATCTATGTAGTCTGCCACATTCTATATGGACTCATGACTGTGTGTAATAAAAACCAAAATAATAAGTAAAATAAAATAAGTAAAAATAAAACAGTAATAATGTAGATAATTAATAATATACATAATAATATAAAATACAAAGAAACCCAGAAATCCTTCAAATTCTCTCTTCCTCCCCACCCTAAATTACTGGAATTAAAAATGATAAGGGTTATAGGCTTGTTTATTTAGATTAAATGGTCTGAGCAGTTCAGGTTTTCTAAAGATCAATGAAGCCATCTGGGCTTCTGGTGAAAGGCTGTTTGAAAGAGTTGGAACCAGGACTGATAAATAGGATGATCTGGCTTGCTCCAGAACTCACATGTGGGAACCAACCTTTAGCATCCCAACCTGACATCAAATGAAAAATACTAGGTCCCACCCCCCACCCCCCCATGCAGCATTCAAAATTAGTAGGTAAACCCAGATCTGTAAAGCCTTCACATTTCAAAGGTTGTGCACACAGATTAAAGCACAGACATTGAAATATAAAGGCTCTATGGTTCTTAGTTTATTTATTGATTTTGAATGCTGTGATAGGGGGGAAAAACAGCAGTATTTACCATCAGGTATTAAATAAAGAGAAAACGAGTGATTAATGCAGTCCTTCACCTATGTTACAGTAATTTCTTACTGCAGCTTTCCCCAAGTTGATATCCACCAGATGTGTTTAATCATAATTTTAATCATCACCGAAACAGAACAGGAAATATTTACGGTAGCTCAAGAGGATAGGAATTGTAACCCAAAACATTTGTAGGGCATTGGTTTGGGAAAAGTGTTTGGTGGGTGGGTGGATGTGTTATATAATATTTTTGAATATTGCACTCAGATAGCAATGAAGCAAAACAGGACTCACACACATCACTTCCAACATAGGTCTCTTGTGCACCAACACAAAGTGTGTCTAAGATTATTGGAAAGAAAACAGATGGTGGCCTGTTCTGAAAAAAGCATGCCTTTTAAACAGCTAAATCTAGATACAGCCTACGAAGCATTCGCCAAACTAAACAAGGGCCTGCAGTACAGAACTTCCTTTCCCAATTTAGCTTATCATAACAGTTATTTTAAAACCAATTTATATCCCTAAAGTGACAATATAATGAGGAAAAACTTTAAAACAGATTCAGAGATGGTCTAGCTGCTTGTCCCATAATATATTCTGATCTAAGCATTCCAAGTATTTGTTCATTTCTCTACGTTCTCCTTTTCATTCCCAAGTGAAATATGTCTAATACCACTCTATAAAGTCTTAGCCACACCTAGAATACTGCATCCAGTTTTGGTCACCACACTATAAAAAAAGATGTTGAGACTTTAGGAAAAGTGCAGAGAAGAGCAACCAGGATGATTAGGAAATTGGAGACTAAAACATATGAAGAGAGGTTACAGGAACTGGGCGTGACTAGTCTAGTGAAGAGAAGAACCAGGGGAAACATAATAGCAGTGTTCCAATATTTGAGGGGCTTCCACAGAGAGGAGGGTGTCAAGCTATTTTCCAAGGCACCTGAAGGCCAGACAAGAAATAATGGATGGAAACTGATCAAGGAGAGATTTAAACTAGAAATAAGGATAAATTTTCTGACAGTGAGAACAATCAACCAATGGAACAGCTTGCCTTCAGAAGTTGTGGGAGCTTCATCACTGGAGACTTTCAAGAAGAGATTGGACTGCCATTTATCAGAAATGGTGTAGGGTCTCCTGCTTGGGCTGGGGGTTGGACTGGATGACCTACAAGGTCCCTTCCAACTCTGTTAATCTGTATCTGTATGTCCAAAGGTGCTTTTTCAAAAGGCAACTGGACTTTGTTTTTCAACTGGAAAAACAAAGTCCAGTTGTCTTTTGAAAAAGCACCTTTGGGACAACCATGTCCTAGACGACTGAGAATCGCCATAGACACCAACTGAAGTATGTTTAACCACTTTTCATTATCTATAATGGCCCTATAAAATATATAATCTGCCATGCCCAACAGTCTGATAACCATGCAAAGCAGTCCCTCTATGGTTCTCTAACTCTCTAGAGCCATGATGGCGAACCTATGGCACGCGTGCCACAGGTGGCAGGCGGAGCCATATCTATGGGCATGCGAGCATTGCCCTGGCTCAGCTCCAGAGCACATGCATGCACCAGACAGCTGATTTTCAAGCCTTCCAGGCCCTCTGGAAGTTGGGAAATGGACCATTTCCAGCCTCCGGAGGACCTGGAGGGGGGGTTCCACTCTCCCCAGGCTCCTAGAAAGCCTCTGGAGCCTGGGGAGAGTGAAAAACGGGCCTACCAGGCCCACCAGTAACCTTTTTGCCATCACGTGCCAAAAGCAGGGGGAGTGTTTGTGGGGCACACGCACATGCATGGGGTGGCGGGACATGGGGGGGCATTGAATTATGGGTGTGGGAACATATGCGCGCAACCCCCTCCCGCACTCCCCCCACTTTTGGCACACGATGGTATCACTACTGTAGAGTCTTTTGTAGCCCAGGAGGCATCACGTTAAGTCCCAATACGTGGCTAAAAGGCTGCCTTCAATATAAAGCCTCAGAAGTTGTGCAGGATGTATTAAAGGCCACCACTGATTCTGAACAATGCCTGAAGGCAAAATTTATCCTAATACCTCCTGAAGGCGAATACCCACCACTCCCCTAACTCGATTTTTAACAGCTCAGATGAACAAAAACGGAAATTACCAAAGTCTGTCACAAACTAATTAGCAGTGTCAACTGCAGGCAAAAACAACAGCAGAAAGAGGTTTCAAAGCTGGTATAGGAAATAAAGTGCAAATGATCAATACTATTTGCCCATTTACAAGAGTAGATTAAAATTGTAACACCCTTTGCCTTAAATGATGCTGTGCTTGTAAAGGCAGTGGATGTAACACACTTTTCTACATAATATTTCACCAAGTATTATTAATAATTTACCCTCCTACTATAAGCCACAGCGTTAATAAATATTTCTCTTTTCAAAACTCTCTTTTCCAGAGTTACGATGGATTGTTTTATCACGAATCTGTGGTCTATATAACCTCTCCCTCTCTATGGTTAAAAAAAAAAAACTATGAGTTATAGATTTATGGCTTTATATAAGTTATAGCTTTAGTTTGGCAAGATTGATGTCATGCCCAAGCCCAGAGATGATGGACAGAATCTTGCCAAACTAAAGCTATAACTTTCTAACTTACAAGTCATATCCTGAGAGATTCTACGGTGTGGCTCAAGGACTGCACGGTCCCTTAATTCTTTTCTTGGGGCAAACTCTGTGTTGCCAACCCCCCCCCCCCAGCTCCTGCAGATGCACATTCCCTCACATGCAATAATAAACAAAGTTCAGATTTGTCTTCTGCCCAATGATTCTAAAATCCCTATCTATGATAAAGAGTCTAAATGATATCGTAACTATTCAGTCAGTCTTATTAACAGAGGCTTCTTGGTTGCTTTGCATATATTGGAAAAGCGTTATCATACAATTTTTTTATTGTCATCATTTGTCATCTCTATGATGGCTGACATAATCAATGCACTTATGTTTACATCAAATGCTTCACTTTAGCTAACTGGCCCAATTTTAGCTGTCTGATATCACAGCAAAATAACATTTCGGTTGAAGGTCTATGGAGATTCTCAATCATCCACGTCATGGTTGTCCCAATGGTGCTTTTCAAAAGACAACTGGACTTTCAAAATCCAGTTGCCTTTAGAAAAGCATCTTTGGGACAGCATTTCAGTTGATATTTCTATACTACCTAAACGTTTACCGATCTACAACACATTCTGAATACTACACATTCTAACATGTATTCTGATTAATACATTTGAAATGCCCCATATACTTGTGTTTATTACATTATTGGGATGTTTAACAAAAATATCTGACGATAATTCTTCCTGTGCAGCATTGTTTCTAGAAAGATGCCTAATACCATAGGGCAGTGATGGCTAACCTTTTTGCCATTGCATGCCAAAAGTGGGGGGAGCATGGGGGGGGATGTGTGCGTGCATGCCCACACCCATAATTCTATGCACCACCCCCCGCACATGCGTGCACAACCCACCTGCACTCCCCCCGCTTTTGGCATGCAATGGCACAATGGGCCCGGTAGGTCGTTTTTCACCTGCCCCAGGCTCCAGAGGCTTTCTAGGATCCTGGGGAGGGAAAAATGGTCTCCCCCCATCCAAGGGGCCCTCAGGAGGCCGGAAATGGCCCATTTGCCAACTTCCGGTTCCACCGAAAGTTGGCAAACAGGCTGTTCCGGGCCTCTGGAGGGCCTCTGGGGGGGGGAAAGGCCATTTTCACCCTCCTCAGGCTCCTAGAAAGGCTCTGGAGCCTGGGAAGAACAAAAAACAGGCCTTCCTCACCCCCCCAGGCCCTCCGGAGGCCAGAAACAGCCTGTTTCCCTACTTCCAGTGGGCCCAGAAGGCCCAAAAATCAGCTGGCCGGTGCACACATGCACGACAGAGCTGAGGTTGCATGCCCACTGATATGGCTCCACGTGCCACCTGTGGCACCGTGCCATAAGTTCGCCATCACGGCCATAGGGCATTGCATATGTTGGGAGATGCAAATGCCTTTCCTTTCTTTTGTTTGAGAAATGTAAGTTATGAATTCCTAAGTATGGGAAGATAACACAGGGACAAACAGATGTCATAAAAACCTCATTTGCTTTCTTTCTTTCCCACTTTAGCAATCAGCTAATGTAACCAATCAATGTAATAGTTAGAGAAGCAGCACAACCTTAGACTAATTTCAATAAATTATCCTCTAATGATTGTTTAGCTGGATTTGAATAACTAAATATTTTAGCTAGCTTTTGTTATGTTTTGGGATCTAGTTCTTGGCACAAAGGGCATTGAAAATGTGTATGCCAGCAGCAATTTTATTCTGGGTGGTGGCTAATATAGTGTTAGGCTGACTGTATTTGCATTAATTATTCAAAATAATAGTATCAGAAGGTTATACACTATTATCTTAATTGACAATATCATTACATCTGATGTAAACTTTAAGGAGCTCATTTTTATTGCATATTATTTTAGTATAATATTTATGTTAAATAATATTAATTTGTAGAGTCAATTTGGTGTACTGGTTAAAGCAACAGGCTAGAAACTAGGAGACAATGAATTCTAGTCCTGCTTTAGGCATGGTCAGCTATGTCACCCTGAGCCAGTCCCTTTCACTGAGCTCTAGGTAGAAAGCAATGGCAAACCACTTCTGAACTCTTGCCAAGAAAACTACAGTGACTTGTCTGGGCAGTCGCCAGGAACACACATACACACAAAATCTGTCTTTGTTGAGATTATCATAAAAATGATTGAATTAATGGTTCCATTCTCTCCCGTTTAAATTTCAGCTGCTCTCTCAGAAATACAGATATATTTTAGACAGTGATACCTTTCTCTTCTCTGAATAGATGCAACCAAGATATTGCCCCTAGTAAATATTACAATGCCCGAGTAACTTGGACTGCTTCTTTATAAGTGCAGTCACAGATCAGGCTTTAGGCTCTAAAACTCTAACTAGACTCTATTGTCCTTGAACAATAAAAATAAGGCTAATAGTTTCAATCACAATGCTCATTAGGCATGATACTGTTATACCAGGGGACACAGTGTCTCAGTGGCTAAGACGCTGAGCTTGTCGATTGAAAGGTTGGCAGTTTAGCGGTTCGAATCCCTAGTGCTGCGTAATGGAGTGAGCTCCTGTTACTTGTCCCAGCTTCTGCCAACCTAGCAGTTTGAAAGCATGTAAAAAATGCAAGTAGAAAAATAGGGAGCACCTTTGGTAGGAAGGTAACAGCCTTCCGTGCGCTGGCCCCATGATCATGGAGATGTTTTCGTATAGCGCTGGCTCTTCAGCTTTGAAACAGAGATGAGCACCACCCCCTAGAGTCGGGAATGACTAGCTCAAGCAGAAAGATCACTCAAATGTATTCTGTATGCCTAACAGCCTTTGCCTGCTTTGTATTTGTACCAAAAACAAGTAAGATGGAAAACACATCTGAACTTTAATAAAAGAAAAACTTCAAAATGCTGAAAGATGCTTATGAATTTAATGAAAGCAGAGGACGGGTGTTAACTGATAAACCCTTGGCTTTCTTATCTGCTTAACTCAGTTGCACTCAGTCTTATACAGAGCATGACCAATAGTCATTGGCACGAAAAGGAAAATGTGACAGTTTATAGAGCAAAAATGGCCAAGCTGCCTAAATGAGACCTCTGCTTTATTTGGTAAGAACTGTTAAAAGAAAATGTATTTTAAAGTGTGTGTGTGTGTGTGTGTGTGTGTGTGTGTGTGATCATTCAGAAATAATTCATTCATCTTTTTTATTGTATGCCTTACTTTATCAAATGTGCTGTATGGGAATAATGCGTGTGCTATAGAGTATTTTCAATTTTATTGTGATTTTATTCATTGGGTCTTTCAAACCCAATGGTAGGCTAGTGGTAGTCAAAAACAGAAATGTATTCTACTTATTCATTCAATTAATTTATTAAATATGAACTTATATTTTGCCTTTTTAGTGTGACTCATCGTCTTCTCCCCTTTCAATCTATTCATCTTTTTTTCAGCCATACATATTTTTATTGTTTAATTTTTGGCACGTGCAGGTGGGAACTGTAGTTTTCCCAAAATAATGTTTATACTAAAAATCTCATTTTAAGGTGATGGATAAACACTAAAATCTGTTTTTTTTTATTTGTGAGGAATTAAGAATTATATTTGAACCACAGATGAAACATTTCAATACAAGAAATTTAAAGACATAAATGTACAATACATTTAGGATTTAATTTACTAGCTTGGTCTATCCATAAATCAATGTCTGTGGCCTTGTAATGTAATGTAATGTAAAAGAGAAGAAAGGAGGCAACATCTTGCAGCCCTACTGTAAAAATATCTCAAAAGAGCTTCTTAAATTGAGCACCTGAAATAATTCCTCCCTTGAAATAACAATAGATAAGAACACTTACGGATAAATTCTAAGAAAACATAACTAGCATTTATGAAAAAGAATGACATGAATATGAACGATCCATTGTTGTTTTACATTTACACTTTTTATTCACTATACCTGAAGACAACTTAAAATAGCAAACAAAGAAAACCACATTAAAATAAATACAATTTATTTGGCCCTTAACTCTGTAATAATTTAAAACAGGTCCAAACATCAGTCTTGAGAGAGGACACGTTCCCATGTTTGAACATGAAGAAAAACCCATTCCCACAAAATGGGCTGAGATACCTTCAGAAAGATTCTGCTGATCTTCATAGCCTTATGGCTTTGTAACAGAAGAGGCAGTGTGGCTAAGATGCTCAAGCTTTTAATAGTCAATACTAAGAGCCCTGATTCTGGTATGCGATGTATGATCCACATACTCTGTACCCTTGGCAGCTGGCTGCTGCATTTTGCCCCAACTGCAACTTCTAAACAATTTTCAAGGGTAGCCCCAAGTAGAATCTGCTGCAGTAGTCAAAATGTAACCAAGGCATGGGTAATGATAGCAGAATCTAACTACCTTGTTTTCCCCAAAATAAGACATCCCCTGATAATAAGCCCAATCGGGCTTTTGAGCGCATGGCAATAAGGCCAAGTGCTTATTTCAGGGTTCAAAAAAATATAAGACAGGGTAGCTCAGCAAGAGATACTCTTTAATTTTCCCAGTAAGGAGCACAGGCTGTAGAAGATCTATCCCTTTCTCACACCTGGGCTAGAGGAAGATGCAAAGACCTCCTGGGTGATAGGTACCAGCAAGAAGCTGCATCAAAGAAGAAAGGTGGGCTAGGTATACAGAGCCAGAGGATTCAGCCCTACCGCTTCAGCAGTGCTGAAAAATGGCTTTTTGGAATTGAACGATAAAAAAGAAACGCAGCTGGATATTGTTAGAGAAAATTTATTTCTCTATAGCTGTGCCTATTAATGGCTTTTGGAATGGACAGATACACAAGCCAATCAGAGGGCAGCTAATATGTTTGAATCTCCAGGGTCCTATCCTAACTGTCATAGTTAGCAATATAAAAGGAGATTCTTGTCAGAAACTCTTTGCTCTTCGATCTTCACTCGTCTTAGCTATTTGGTCTTAGGTCTTAGGTCTTAACTCTTCTATGATCTTCCGTTAAACAACTGTGAGCAGTTTGGAAGTCTGTTAGAAGAGCAGTTCTGGTGGTTTATAATAATATTTCTTCTGAGGAAGAATAGTCATAGATAACATAGCTTAGAGAGAATAGATATAAATATAGATATATAGCTGACAGGATAATTAATCATAGTAACTAAGGGATTTATTAATTGTATAGATGTTATGTTTTTATTATGTAAATAAAAACATTTACTGTTAAATGATTTAAAGGCTCATTTGTTAAAGTAGAAATTCATAGAGACAAAGGTTCACGGTTCATTGATTTTATTAACCTCCACAACAGATATCAACAGTCTAATGACAACACCCCATTCCAAATTTCCAGATGATCTCTTCTTGCAGTTGGGTAACACAGGGAAGAAGATGAAACCCCATGAAACACTTTCAATAATCGTATCCAGTGAGCCACTGCTACAATATTATATTTTTCATGTTTGCCTTCCCAGATGCTTCATTCTTCACCTACATTTTTCACTCCACACTCAAAGCTATGAAGTACCAAGTGGTGCAACTGTGGATTGTTTTTCCCCAACATCATCCTGTTATCCATCTAAAAGCAGAACACCTATTTTTTTTTCTTTGTATGGGCTTCCCCAATTCATTTCTACAAAATTTCGTTTTCACATCTCCTCAACCTTCAAAGATATTTGAAAATAATCTTAATCTTTTGCATTTCTACTAGTTATAAAATGCATAGAATACAGTACAGAGGGTGGGGGGAACCCCATTGCCCTGCCCTTAGCATCTTACAAGCAGATGCTATACTACTGAGCACCAAAAAGCAGTTAAGACACTTCTGTGTGAAACAATGCAGGTACCTAACAGAACAGGTCATGCGTGTCTTCATTTCTGTATCACAGCTCAGATGAATGATGAAATTCCACAACTGCCTAAATAATGTGGTTGCTGAGAAAGCCAGCCAGCCAGCCAAACAATCATTTGACCTGGTAACTTTCTGGTATTCATTTCTTATCTCAGGTAATGAGATTTATTTCACTCCAGACTCTATTAATATAGAAATCTATTTTTATATCAATCTTCCTCTGAAAACATTGGAAACAGCATGTTGCTGGAACAAAACAATTCTCCATCTAGAGTCTCTATGAACCAAAGACCTGAAATACTGAAAAATTGAAAAAAGAAACCTTATATTGCTACTTCCAACGCTCAGAAATCAGAAATATTATACATTTAACATTGTTTATGTTATCTGAAAAATTTACTGCATTATTAATAGTGTTATCATGAAATTTACTTCCATGTTTCTGACTCAAGGTCATTTCCATTGAAAGTTATTCTTGACTCTGCCTATGTTTACTGGGTGAAAGGACAAGCAGCAATTAGTTTTATGTAGAATAGAATAGAATTCTTTATTGGCCAAGTGTGATTGGACACAAGGAATTTGTCTTTGGTACATATGTTCTCAGTGTACATTAAAAAGACAAGATACATTCGTCAAGAATCATAAGGTACAACACTTAATGATAGTCATAGGGTACAAATAAGCAATTAAATCATACTAGGAAACAATCAATATAAATCATAAGGATACAAGCAACAAAGTTACAGTCATGCAGTCATAAGTGGGAGGAGATGGGTGATAGGAACGATGAGAAGACTAATAGTAATAGTAATGCAGCCTTAGTGAATAGTTTGACAGTGTTGAGGGAATTATTTCTTTAGCAGAGTGATGGTGTTTGGGAAAAATACCGTTCTTATGTCTAATTTTTCTGGTGTGCAGTGCTCTATAGCATTGTTCTGAGAGTAGGAGTTGAAACAATTTATGTCCAGGATGTGAGGGGTCTGTAAATATTTTCACAGCCCTTTTTGACTCGTGCAGTATAGACAGTCTGCAATGGAAGGCAGGTTGGTAGTAATTGTTTTTTCTGCAGTTCTAATTATCCTCTGAAGTCTGTGTCTGTCTTGTTGGGTTGCAGAACCAAACCAGACAGTTATAGGGGTGCAGACGACAGAGTCAATGTCTAGCCTTTGTTCCCTTTCTGTCATTTCAGAAATGCTCCCTTAATCTGACATCATTCTCTTAATTTGCCACCTTTCCTCCTAGTATGGTAATTGGCTGAAATTCCATACCTCAAAATAGTAAGAAGTTTTCTTCTTATCTTCGTTTCTTCAGGTTTTCATGCTTGTGAATCCACACTCTGTGGACCTATCAGTTAGATGCCTTTTGGAAACCCATGTATGCCATCCTCCTCCATTTCTAGTAATTATTATTTCCACCTCCACAACCAATCCTTGCCTCCACAGACTATCATTATATTCTGAAAAAATCTAATTCAATTTCTTCTTAAGCACTGCCCACTATATAATGATAGTCTGTGGAGGCAAGGGCTGGTTGTGGAGATGAAAGTAATGAGTTTGTTCTTCTAACCGTGGTCTTCTTTTCAGCCCTAGTAGAAAAATGAGTCCCTTTAGATGCCACAGAGCAAAGGAAAGAACTGAATTGGATACAGCAGAGCTAAGCAACCTTACAGGCCAAGAAAACGTGAATGTTGTATGTAATTAATGCTCTCACAAAATGGATACTATGCCTGCTACAGACCGATATAAAACATTCGATTCTCTGCCATCCTAAAGTATCTTTCTTGGCTTTTAGGCAAGCAGCCACATTTCCAAGCAAAGCCATTTTACAAAGATTGATTGATGCAATTTATAATGTTGCCCAACTCATCATTTATGACTCCGAGAGACATACATCAATTATTTTTTTTAAAAAAACCATTTTTTAAAATAAAAAAAAATTCCAGTTACTAAACCACAATGATACATGCAGATACAGATGGACAATCCAGAGGAAAAACAACCACTGGCTTTCCCAGTAGGATAGGGTTCATTGTCATCTGGGTCAATAAATGAGGGAAAAAGTGTTTTTTCACAGTTCTAGAAAAGGCTAATAAGGTTAGGACCACTTGAACCTCAGGGAGCAGCACATTTCAAAGGGCAGAAGCAACAACAGAGAAGACACATTTCCTGGGTGCCATTAGATAACCCTGCTTCAAAGAGGGGACCTGGAGTATGCCCATTCTGTACATTGCAATCTAGTAGAATAAGCAGATATATCCAGGAAATGACAGCTGTATGCTATGAAGGGTGTTGTCTATTATGACCCATGCTGCTGCATTCTTGACCAGTTGCAGATATGGATGGTTTTCCAAGGCAACCCCATGTAGAACTTTAAAACTGAATGTCTGTAGAGATTCTCAGTCATCCAGGTCATGGTTGTCCTCAAGGTGCTTTTTCAGGAGGCAACTGGACTTTGTTTTTTTTTTTTTTTTTTTTTTTGAAGATGTTTCGCTTCTCATCCAAGAAGCATCTTCAGCTCTGACAGGACAGTGAGGAATGGAAGCATTTATATTCCTTGTAGACAGCTGGTCATTTGCATCCTTTTAGAAGGCCATTTGCATCCTTTTAGAAGGTCATTTGCATCCTTTCAGAGGGTCATTTGCATCCTTTCAGAGGGTCATTGCAAGTGCTTCAACGACCCTCTAAAAGGGTGCAAATGACCAGCTGTCGGCAAGGAATATAAATCCTTCCATTCCCCACTATCCTGTCAGTGCTGAAGATGCTCCTTGGATGAGAAGCGAAACATCTTCAAAGACAAAACAAGTCCAGTTGCCTCCTGAAAAAGCACCTTTGGGACAACTTTAGAACTGGTTATCTCAATGGTACACTGGTACCATTGACCATGATAAGCTTCCAAACCAATTCAGGAAATGCTTTCAACTCCATGGAGGACAGGTTGAAGTCTCTCAAGACCATAAGCTTAGGGAATTCCTTAGTTATACTGGTCATGGTATCTAGGAGCTCAAACAGGGAGGCACTTCATAGCATGGAGGTGTTGTGGTTCGCCAGCAGCCTGCAGAGCTGGCAGCAGAGTCGGACAGTGAGGAGGCTGAGGAAGAACATGTGCCAGTCCTGGAGGCTGGGGAAGGCCTGGATGAGGGCTCTGCGTCAGAGGCAGAGATGGGGCCAGTGCCATCTGGGAGTGATGTGTGGACTCCGGAGCCTCCAGAAGCTATCAGCAGAGAGGCAGAGGAACAGGAGGAGTCTGTTCTTAGTGCACGCATGAGAAGAGCTGCCAGAAGGCAAGAGCAGCTAAAGCAAAAAGGACGACTTGGGAGTAAGGCCAAGAGATGATTGGCCTCTCCCATAAGGCTTAAAAGACCAGCAACAACTCTTGGGCTCTTTGTCGGAAAACAACGTTGATAGATTTGTTTCTTGTCTTGCTGCATTTATTTCTTGTTGGTGTCTTCTGCTTCTGAACTTTTGCCAAGAAAAGCCTTTGGCAGGATCCCTGATTAGAACAAGGTTGGTGATAAGGCTGAAGAATTGTGTTATGAAGAATTTGTTTTGAATTAGTTTGGACTATGCTGAGAATGAGTTAATTCTCAGCTGTTTTAATAAAGTCTGTTTGTTTAGAACTCATTGCATCTGATAATACCTACTTGGGCCTGGGTCACAACAGGAGGCTGGTACAGCAGCATCAATCCCTAGAGCCCAATTTTATAAACAAGGTCTCACATCTGTGAAGTAGCTCCCTTGAAGAGCACAAGCTGCCAGCTTAGCTCCCCCTGCCCACCACCACCACCATCAGAAATAATATTGTCTACCCTTAAAATCCTGGTGTATATTCTCTCCCTAACCCCTGCCGTCCTTCTCCCATTTCAAAGGGCTCCATCAAACACTCCCATTAGCTGATGGTTCAGGCATTAAAGATGCTTCTACTTCTCATTCAGTATCCTAAATGTAGGCCAACAGTCACCATCCACACATAGACTACATCAGCATCTGCTTTCACTGGGCCAACCAGGGTAACCAATCACAATTAATTGAGAATATATCTGAAAAACTGGTGATATGCTTGGAAAAAAAGGAATGCTGCAGGCTGACCCTTAATTTTGCAGTACCCTTATATCCAATTGCATTTTTATAAATGACAATCATCTGAAAAATGTTGGGTCAGTTGGCATGGACAGCCAATACATTTTTCTGCCTCTGTGACAATTATCATTAAAAGAGACCACACTGGGGTGAACTAGGAAGAGGCATATAAATGAATTGTGAAGGACCAATCTGGTTGGCTTTCATTGAAAAAAAAATTCTTTCACAACTATCTAACGTTTTCACATTTTCAAAGCACTATTCAACTGTAGTGGCTTCATATAAGTCAGGGTTAATATCTTCCATTTTATAGATTAGGGCAGAGGCTATGGAATTGGCTTGCCTCAAACCAGCTACTGAGCTCATTACAGAAACAAGATTCAACTCAAAGACTTCTTAATTCAGAGTTTGGTCTCTGAGCCTTTAAGGTTGTATAGGGCCTCTCATTACCCAGGTTTCACTTTAACTGCATAAAACAGCAAGTCATGTTCAATGGGGAGAATTGGGAGAGGGGGAGGGCATGGCAGGGAGACAATCTGGTATGTGTGTTAAACTCTTGTTTCTCCCAAGTATGGACAAGGGTAAAATCACACAAATAGCAAACAGAATATTAGGAGGAAAATATGCTGCACATCAACAGTTTTCATTTTGATTGAAGGAAAATTCATAATGAGTCTGAATATATAAGAGGGTCTCCAAGTAGAAGTAATCAACCATGTAAGCAGGAAAGCATTTAAGTGGATTAATGGTTCATTGCACAATGCACAAACACCAGAAGCTAGGGCTCCTACATTGCAATAAAATATAGGGGACAGTATTAATTTGTGGGCTGTGGGCAATCCTCTTTTAGTGCACCCAAATGGATTAAATGACTCTTGGAAGATTCCATTCCCAAAGTATTAGATCTATTGGCAGAAACTTGTTACCCAAATCTCAACTTGAAACAACTTTATCCTTATTCTGCAGAGGTTAGTCATATTCGAGCCAGGAGGTTTGATATGCTTGCAATTTTTAGATAAGGTTATTTAAAATTGCACCAGAAGTAATTGTATTGAAATAAATGGAGAAGCTGCATTAACAGCCATTTATTACTCGTGAAGCCTACAGTAAATGAATTAGGAAAGACTGCACTTATCCAGACATCTGAAAGATGACTAACAAAGCCTGAGAAGCTTTCCCAATATACCATGGTAATGGAACATTACTGTTATCTCAAAATAACCATCACAGAATACCAAAAGAATTAAAGATGCTAATGTTCACATTTACGAGGTTATAATAGATGGGATTGTTGCAATTCTAATTACAATTAATGTACTGTGATGGTTACAGGCAATAAGGAGACACCTGCATTTATTAACCTATGCTATCTATGCCCAGAAATTAGTACCATACAACTTACTTGCTAGCACAACAGAGCAAGCCAGAAGTATATAATTAATTTCCTGAATTTCATAATTATATGCAAATCTAAATCAGCATCATCACAGAACACGTAAACACATGTAAACTGAGCAATTAGCAACAGTAGTTATTAGGAAAGGTTTGGGCAAAAAGATTGTTTTATTCAGAATTCTTGTTTTTCACATCCTGACTGCAGAATGATAACCGCTAGAATTATTAAAAGATTGATGACAAACCGTGGCCCTTCCTCAGTTACAAATCCCCCCCTGCTCCCCTCCGCCCGCACCTCATCCTCATCCATGAGATTCAGTGACAGGAGCTGCTGGGAATTTTATGTGAAAAGTTTGTTCCAGGTTGTCCAGCCTGCATGCCTTTTAAATGTTGGGGTGCCCAGAACACCAAATATTGAAGAACTAACATTTAAATTTACACAAATGAAAAATGCCCCAAAGCTGTTGAAAATTTAGGAAGAAAACATTAGCATTTCATGAGAGAATGTTTAATTTTGCAGATTTGTTGCATTCTTTCTTTCTTTTCCTTTTTTCTTTTCATTCCCTCCTTCCTTTCCTTTCCTTTCCTTTCCTTTCCTTTCCTTTCCTTTCCTTTCCTTTCCTTTCCTTTCCTTCCTCCCTTTCTTTCCTTCTGTCTCTCTCTGTCTTTCTCTCTCTATGTCTCTGTCTCTGTCTGTCTCTCTCTGTCTCTCTCTGTCTCTCTATGTGTGTAGTGGTGGTGGTGGGTTCCACCAAGGAGAATGTTAGCATCTATTATAAAAGAACCTAACTTCTGGCTATAGCAAGACACATGGGGCTTCTACCTTACTAGAGCTTGGTTATTTATTTCTTTATTACATTTATATTCCAGCTTTATAATATGCAGCTCAGGATGGCATACATTATGCTCCCTCTTTCTGTTTATTGAGTGAATGGAAATGTGAGCCATATGGTATAAAAGGATCTTTAGTAAATGTTCCAGTAAAAGAAAATTCCAAGCATATAAATAAGAAAATCTCAAATGGGCCTAAAGCAGGGGTCTCCAAACTTGGCAACTTTAAAACTTGTGGCTGGGGAATTCTGGGAGTTGAAGTCCACAAGTCTTAAAGTTGCCAAGTTTGGAGATCCCTGGCTTAAAGGGTCTGGAGTGGGGTGAGCTGGTTCTGATACAAGATTAATAAAATCCATTGCCCAGGAATATCTTATTCTATGTTGATGTTTCGTTTCTATCTAGCCCTTAAAAACAGACTCTGCTTTTAAGGATCATGCCTGGACTGTGTGGTGAAAAATCCTGCTGAGCCTTATATCATTACATTCTTACATAGCTTAAGAAGTATATTTCCAATCCCCTCTTCTCAATTATCAATTCTCTTTCTGCTCATAGATTTTCCCTTCACGTAGAAACTTCACTCTAAATTCTGCATGTCTCTTCTCTGTAATCCATTTTTAAACCAAGCACTTTAACCCTATTTTGATGTGATTATTGAGTGCTGATGAAATGTAAAAATTTGTATTGCCAATTCACTGAAGTTGAATTAGTTTGCTCCCGTTCCCTGGCGATTTATGCCCATATCTCAGTGGACTATAGACTAAAATTAAAACATTACCTCAGCACCTTTTAAAGATTTCATTCGTTTCTTCTCATGTTCACAGACACGTGCCCTGTCTAAGTCACTGTGCTCTTACTATGTAACAGCTTATGCTGTTACAATATTCCTTTTCACAACTAAAAACATCATTCCTGTCACTTATGAAAAGTGAGTTTCTTTCAGGGTTCTTTTTTATTTTGCCTTCTAAAATCTCTAACGGTGAAGGCCGATAGAGATTGCCTTCATAATCTCTATCGGCCTGCCTAAAACATCTGACCTGATCCTTTACTTACTGTCCCCTCGATATTTTATGATCAGTTCCACTAAATCAGCTTCCATAGTCCAGTCTAAAAGGTGTCCAACTCAATCAATGTTGAAAACAAATAATGGTGCTGACACTGGGAATGTAGGCCGTGTTTGTCTGAAAAATGACTGTTAAACTTTAAAACAGCCACATTCCTTTGGGAAAACTGATGATTCCGACCACAATTAAACATTCTAAGGGAAACAGAGGAAGTTAAAACTACAAATATCTCAGCCATACCAGTCTCAGTTCTGGTCATGCACATAAGCTTTTTCATTTAATTTTCTACTGTCTTTCTCAATAGAATGAGTAGCTTCCCTAATGAAGTATGTGCCATATCTTTGTTTTGGGGGACCAGGAGAAAGGAACTGATCTGAGACTTACAGGGATGTCTTGCACAGATCTCTTATTCTAATTGTGTCCAAGAGGAACTAGCATTCTAAGAAGAAGGTGAAAACCAGTTTGGTCTGGTGGTTAAGGCACCAGGCTACAGTCTGGTGCCTTAAGAGACTGTGACTTCTAGTCCTCAGACATAAATGTTGGGTGGAAGAGAAACCAGTCACTCTCTCTCTTTCTCAGCCCAACCCCCAGGATTGTTGTGGTGGGTAAAACAAAGAGGAGGAATGAGTATTAGGTGTGTTGCCGCCAAGGATTGTTTATAAAAAATAATAAAGGATAAAAACAAAGAAACAAACAATGTAGATCTCAAGGTGAAGGGAGGAAGAAACTGTAGTCTGAGGCCTTATCTTCTTTTTTCCTGTATCCACTACTGAAAAATAACTCAAAAGTCTGTCTTAGTGATTTACACTATTCCTATTTTTGATATATATAATCATGACTCAGTAATAAGGATTGAATCCTGTTACAATATTGAATTTTAAATGGACATTAAGGAGTCAGTGCAACAAGTAATTAAACAAGAGATAGAATTAATATTGCAACCCCTTTATACTCCTGCACTTCAAAACAGATTAAAAATGCTCAGTGGGGACCATCCTGAACTACTGTTCTTTCCTGTTTTATTCAATATTCCAAAGCAAGGAAGAGGAGTTTTAGTCTGGATGAATTTGCAATGCTTGCACTTGGATGGCAGTACCAAATAAATGGAGACTAAAATGGAGCAGAGAATCAATTTTAGCCCAGTAATTAACTGCCATAGCTATTCAAGGATGCACAATGAGACTTCTACTTATCTGAAATAACAGCAAAGGGCAATAGACCTTACACTGCAGAACTGTAATGATGAATTAAAAGAGAAATCAGCTTTTAAAGAAGTTTACTTAACCAGCAGATAATATCATAGTAAAAACCAGTTTCGTTTCCTTTTGGATCATCTGCCTAGGGTCTGATAATTAAAACATTCATATTTATCTGATGGTAAAATAACGTCCACAAATAAGGGTCTGATAATTAAAACATTCATATTTATCTGATGGTAAAATAACGTCCACAAATAGTAAAGTGATTATGCTTCCACTGTTCTAGTGCATTGCTCAAATCCTTTTTTTGCAAACTGCTTTTTTTCGTTTTAATTAGAGTAGTTTTATTCCTTTTGTTTTACGGTTTATATCCCACTTTTCTGCTCTTGGGGCACTTGGCAGTAATGAGAAAATAATAAAACATAAGCACTTAAAACAGCACAAAATTTACCCCAATCTAGTTCAAATTTAAAATATAGTGCTTCACTATGAAGAATCTCATCTGTGATAACTTAAGGTACCCTATCGCTGCCTCTCCCAGACAGCATGGAGCACTGAGATGTAAGACTGCCTACGGCATGTCTTAAGTTCTTACTATGACCCTACTCTAACTTTAAATATGATCCTGAAACCTGAAGACAGAGTTTTCCACCATTCTGTAATGGCAAAAAGACCATAAATTCTATATGCTATAAATTCTAAAACAGACACAGCACAATTACAAATACAACAAACAAAACCAAATCTTTCCACTTAATGTGAAGTGACTTCTACATGTCTTGATTCCTCAAAACAATAAGTGCAGGCCTTAGGTACGAAAAAGTTGCCCACCCCTGAAATACTTCTAAGCTCTTTATTTCCAACAGCCTCTTTCAACCTTTCCAAATATTTCATTAGTACACAGAGGCGTTAGTAGGATCAAATAATGCTATTTTCATGTCACTTCATTTAATGATAGCTTCTGAGCTAGAAATAAAAGTCAAAAATAAATAAAAGGATCTAACAAAATTGGGTGTGTGTGTGTGTCATTTAGCTAAGTCAAAGTTAGTGCATGGTACAGTAAAGATAGCTGAAGGATATTTCTACAAGCCATATGGCCAGAAATGACAACTACTTATAGAAAACCTGGCTCTTTTTACATACACTATCAGATGTGCATTTGTAAATATTTTGTAAAGGTATCCTGGAAAAATGATATAAACTCATCCATGGTGGCCATAATATATACTGGAATCTGAAGGGCTTATTAGACCTTTTTTTTTAAAAAAAAAAATGGGGTGAATGGAGTGGTTGGAGCCATTTGAAATCATCATATGGTATGCAGGAGGCTGAAGGTATAGTACTTACTGGTCCCAGCGGAGTCTCACAGCCTCAGACACCAAGCACAGATGCCAGGAGGTGATATAAAAAGACACTGCAGAGAGAGGCTGGCTTGAAGACGTGAACTGGGCCAATGACAGTGGAGAGAACAGGAGACCTGCAACACTGGGAAAGCTATGAGAACTGAAGAACTGAAGAGTAGGGCTAGCAATTGAATCTAAATCCTTCCGGCTGGGATCTTTGGGGATGAATGCAGCTGAACCAGCCTCTGGAGGTTGTCAACAACATCAACTGCAATTGAGAGGGCTTAAGGACACCAAAACTGAATGCTGGCTGGTGAGGGTGATGAGACTGCTAGTGATCCTGCTTACATTAACTGTGACATCATAAAGCTGGCCTATTTGGCCCATGCAGCCTGGCTCTGGGTAGGACATTTGGTCATCTCTCTCTCTCTCCCTCCCTCCCTCCCTCTCTCTCCCCTAATGGATTTTTAAGAAAATGAAGTAAAGTATCTCCTCACTGTGAATGCATACCTAATTTCTGGAATTCATCTACAAAGGATTTTATAGATAATAAATATAACAATAATTTAGGCCTAGAGTTATACAGAGCTTCAATATGTTTGGAGATGAGATGTTGTGGATATTGATTATTGGATAAGAACAAAAGAGAGATTTTTTTGCCTTAGATCCCAGAATAAAGATATCATAAAAGCAAGTAGCTTGTCTCTGTGGAAAGGAGATTGCTGAATCAGATGAACAGTTACTCTGAATAAGCTTGTTGGCCTTTCTTCAAATTAGTAATTGCTTAATCTATTACATGAATTGCTTTCAGGGTCATATTTCTTGTTATTCACACTTCGTGATGCACTTTTAACTCTTATAAAAACCCTTTGGGAAATTCATTTTTATTCATTTTCTATAATAACTATAAAACATTTTTCTATTACCCAACTTTTCATAATACAAGTTAATTTATATGATAGAAAAATAAAACTTTATAAGTAATAAAAATATAAATGCAGTTTAGGTCCACTGTTCTTATCAAAAACCCCTCAGAACAGGGTGATTTTGAATTATTTGTAAAATGCAAGCAAGAAGGGAGAGTTCTGTAAGGTTGAGGCTGCCTCTAAAAAGATATTGCTGGCCTTTCACTCCCTTAAACTCAGATCAATGGGAATCTAGAACAGTCCTTCCGCACATGGTTCTGGTCAGAAGAGGCAATCCTACCAGCAGAAAAGTCCCAAGCCTTTCAAGTTTAAAATCAGCAGCTTGAGTTGTGCCCAGAAAGTTACTGATAATCTATCTAGCAATGCCAACTTAATTGTAAAACTGCTGAACTCACTTTCTCCTGTCAGTGCTCAGGCTGCTATACAGTACTTTGTACCAACTAGAGCTCCAAGTATTTTTCAATGGTTTGGTAGCCCTAAATAAAGAATGTTGCAGTAGTTTAACTGTGACGTGTTCAGGACACGGATCATTATAGCATAGATCATTATAACCAGCACTCTGGTTCCAAAAAGTCTGAATTGGAATACCAGCTGAAGCCTGACAAAAGAATCAAGCATATCTGCAAGTCACAGAGGATTCCCAAGTTAAAGATCTGTTCTTTTTTTGTGAGGATACTACCTCACCAAGACCCAATTTAGGGATCAGGATTGAGCGACACCTGTCATTCACAAACAAAAAGTCCATCTTTCAGGGATTTAATCTGAGGCCATTTTGAGCTCATTCCAATCTTTAGACACTGGGTTAGGATTTCCACAACATCTGTGCAAGAAATTGCAACGTATGATTGATTAGCATCTGGTGATACCTTATCCTAAACCGGTGGACGATCTCTTCAAATAGTTTCATGAACCTATTAAAAGCACTGGGAAAAAGAGCCAGGATCTATGGCAGGGGTGAAATCCAATTTTTTTCCCTACCTGTTCTGTGGCCGTGGCTTGGTGGGCGTGACAGGGGAAGGATACTGCAAAATTTCCATTCCCACTCCACTCTAGGGGAAGGATACTGCAAAATCTCCATTCCCTCCCCTCCTGGGGAAGGATATTGCAAAATCTCCATTCCCACCCCACTCTGGGACCAGCCAGAGGTGGTATTTGCTGGTTCTCTGAACTACTCAAAATTTCCGCTACCGGTTCTCCAGAACCTGTTAAAACCTGCTGGATTTCACCCCTCATCTATGGCATGCCATACTGGAGGATTTAAGAGCTGGACTGTTTTTTCCCATGCACATCAACTGATAAATTTCTACTCGGTAGGTAGAGGAAAAGTTGTCTAATTTCGTTGGATTGAGCAGATGTCCTTTCAGAAGAAGATGGACTATGACCTCCTTTAAAATAGAAGATCCCTCCCTCTCTGTTGAGGAAAAAATGATCAACCTCCAAATCTAACCTCCTTCAGCTACTCAAAGAGATGGGACAGAGATGCAACCTACAAGGAAGTGCTCATGTCACAGTGCAGCCTACCCACTCTTAAATTAAAGCTACATTATAACTTTCTACTCAATTTCAACTGATCTTGCAAGATGTTGCCTGAATTATACTGTAAAACTCTGGCTAAGACGTATCTTATTCAATGGTAGTGTTGGTAATTTTATCTTTAAACAATTTCATAAAATTGTCCAAGAGGAAATTCTTTCATCTGTACACCCAAAAGCTAGGATAATCCTAGCTAAAATCACTTGATACTCATCTGCAGATAATAGAAATATCTTCAATAAAAGAAATATAAATGCTTTGCCATTCTTTTACTCACAGGATACTCCTGAACATGAGTATGCTACCATATTTACTTCCAATCATTCACTATTTTTCACTATCACTGTTCTTAGATGTTTCATGAGCAGCTTCAATCCTCCAGGATCTGAAATCCAGGAGAAGTTACTTGGGGACAATCTCATCTAGAGATCTCTGCAGAATTTCAGAGACCTAGATGTGCTATGTAACTATCTGATAATTAGGAAGACCACCACTGGTCTTAGAAATTTGTCCAGATCCATTAGGCACTTGGATAGGATGTTAATTGGCCCACTATTCCTAAAAACATCAAACAAGGCCACAAAAATATGTGTGCACCATAGCAAAGCACTAATGTCTACTAACTTGAGATCACAGTTCCACAACTGTGAGATTATGTATTACATCTAGATGTGACTTCTCATGTATATCAGGCCAGAGATGAGCTTGGACAAGGCCATGGTCACCATGGAAGCCATAAACTCTGAAGCATGGAGATTTAAGTCATCCAGCACTCAAAGGCTAGGCAATTCTAATACCAGCCCAGGCATGAGCTCTACAAATCCAGACAACTTCAGTCCTGCATAACTGCACTATAATTTACCCTTTCTGCAACTAGGGTATTTTTCTTTAAAAAAAAAAAAAATCTGGATCGCAAGTCATTTATAACCAATGGAGTTATTACATAAGTAGGTTTTCTGTGAGGAAATGAATGCAATGTAATTTAACAAATCAGCTGCCCAATCCACTTGCACTTTAAATACCATTGTATTGTAATTAGCCAGAAATTTCCAATTGATCAATTCACTAATCATGCACAATTATTGCACATATTGGCATTCATTATTTTGAAACAAGTGCAGCTGCTTTAGATTCTGATCTACTTCAGAAGCAACCCAGTTAATTTCCCATTAAAAACAACAACCACAATTTGCATATTGAAATGCTAAGTGTTGCCTCAAATGATTACCGAAGATGAAATCAGTATTTTCTTTTTTGATTCCATCTACAAGAACTGATGTCACCTTGTGATGTAAATTCCTCTTCTAATTCAGTGTATTATACTGGGTGGAGAGAGAAGGGCAAACAAATGTCAACGTTCTGAGTAACGCATCGGCCAAAAGCAGAACTCCGAGGCAGGTAGATTCCTCAAAGAACATGTTTATTGGATACATCATATTGGCAAAGCTGGTGAAAACTAACTCTAAAAGCACTGCACACCAAGACAACTAGACACGAGAACATTTTTTTCCCAAACGCCATCACTCTGCTAAACAAATAATTCCCTCAACACTGTCAAACTATTCACTAAGGCTGCACTACTATTACCATTAGTCTTCTCACCGTTCCTATCACCCATCTCCTCCCACTATGACTGCATGACTGTAACTTTGTTGCTTGTATCCTTATGATTTATATGGATATTGTTTCCTGATTGCTTATTTGTACCCTATGACTATCATTACATGTTGTATCTTATGATTCTTGACGAATGTATCTTATCCTTTTATGTACACTGAGAGCATATGCACCATAGACAAATTCCTTGTGTGTCCAATCACACTTGGCCAATGGTGAAATCCAAATTATTTTACTACCGGTTCTGTGGGCATGGCTTGGTGGGTGTGGCAGGGGAAGGATACTGCAAAATCTCCATTTCCACCCCACTCTGGGGCCAGCCAGAGGTGGTTTTGCCAGTTCTCCAAACTACTCAAAATTTCTGCTACCAGTTCTCCAGAACCTGTCAGGACCTGCTGGATTTCACTCCTGCACTTGGCCAATAAAGAATTCTGTTCTGTTCTGTTCTGTTCTGTTCTGTTCTGTTCTGTTCTATTCTATTCTATTCTATTCTATTCTATTCTATTCTATTCTATTCTATTCTATTCTATTCTATTCTATTCTATTCTATTCTATTCTATTCTATTCTAAAGGTTCCTGTGGGTTTTAGCCTAATTAAAAGAGCAAATGTTTCCCTCCCCAGATGTCACCAGTCATATTGTCCAATGAAAGTAGCTGGCAGGCTGCTTGGTCACTCGTCTCCTCCTTCAACTGCTACTTGTTGAGATGATCTTGGTTCCCACAAGAAAACGTTTTGTTTTGACTGCTAGCAGGTCTATCTACTTCCCCTTCTCAGGGTGCATGGCAACTATGAGGCAGCAAAAGATGGCTTCAGCCAGGTTCACTTCAGAGTTGACAACAAGTCAAAGTAACATTCTTAAGCATTTTTCCTGCTCACCTTATAATTGTCAAGCAAACTATAGAGTTCACTGGAACAAATAAAATGTGAAGGGGAGAATCTTTTCAGACTAATATATTTTATTAAAAGGTATAACGTTTCCTACAGCCCACTCTATCAGATGGGCTGATATGTCTATCTTCCTACAATGAAGAGAAAAAGGATAATTTGAAGCTTTTCTTTGGGAATTGAAAAAGAATAGCACTCTTCACATAATACTTTTTTAAATGTGTTACGCACAATCTGCCTCACTAAATATTCTATCTTCTTGTGAGGTACAAATCTGCCTTTTCCAGGAGACAACTGTGTGCACATAAAGTGTCTGTAAATTGCATTGATATCACCTAAAAGGAAGAGGAATAGCGATCCTGGAGTCCATAGGGAATTTGCACAGCTAAGCAATAGCAACCATATTCTTTCCCTCATTCCTTCATCCTCACAGAAAAAATAAGTGATAGTATCACCTGGGGTTGGCAGGGAAGACAGGAGTCTTGTTACATTTTTGTGTGCTTGTGCATTTCATGTGGATTACCCAAATGAGATAAACCTCACAAAACTCATCGGAAAGATGAGCAACCATAGTTCACACATTGCACTAAATTATAATGTGATTTGTTTACATTTGGCTTAACATGATGTATGAACCACCAAACCATTGTTTGGTTCATACCAAACACAAAGAAATCACAAAGAAATAACTCACAATGAACCTAATGTGTTTGGCCAGTTGATATTACACACTTATTTATTTACCTAATTTCTATAATCACCATTTCAACCAAGAGACTCTGGGCAACGAACCATTCTAAAACAAATAAAAACAGTACAAAACAAACACATACAACAGGCAAATTATTATCATAATAATTGTCAATAAAGCCAAGAATTGGTCCCCTTAAAAACAACTCCCCCCCCATGAATGATTGTGCCTTTATTAATTTAATTATTATTTTTTATTTCAAGAAAATCCTGAATAAAACATCAGTACAGCCAGTGTGGGTTTGTTTAAAATGACGAGTACTTAGTTACATAAATTTCCATTTGCAACTGAAGGTGGCATAGTTCAAGTATATTGCTGATTCTTGGTTAATACTAAATTACACTGTTAGTTCAACAAGCGTCAGCTCTTTGAGATAGGTTAGGTCAAGAAACTAGGCATGGCAGCGATTTCAAGAATACTCTTAACTGAAGCAAAGTAGCTAAAATAAAATCCTCAGAGCCTATTGTGGAAGTTTTTCTCTGCCCCGTATTATACTGAAACAAATCAGGATGGGGTTGTTTGCCGTTTCTGTCACACACTTCCTTCTTCCTCAGGACTGTATAATCTTTTCTGCAAGTCCACCATCCACCCCCCTTAACCACTTACTCACCCCTTCCCTTTTCCCCAACGTCAACTCCACATTTCTTTACAATAGGCCACTTTTCAAAACCCATACTTGGAAGTTGACCTATTTAGCGGAAAGCTAGTGGAATTTATTTTAAAGCAGGAGTCCAAGTTCAAATATAATGCAAAGCTGGGATTCTCTAAAAACACTGAACTGGGCCAGACCTTTCTTTTTTCCAATTCAAAAGAAGAATGGGAGCGAAAAGAACACAGTTATTTTTCTCCGTTTTTTCAAGGTCATCATTGTATGGTTCAAACTTTGCTGGCAAGTTTATTTTCCCTGTGGTATGATAAATAAGCCAGAGTGTCTTGCACCACGTAATGGTAAGCAGTACATAGGAGGGAAGTGATCTTTTGGGAATTATGGTAGGCTGCTTTTTCATTCTTTTGGGACATAGGCAGTGATGTCCTGAGAATGCTGTGGTAGGTGAGTTTAAATTTTTCAACCCTCTTTAGAGGATTTTGAGGATGTCTTTAAGGTGATACAGGTAGTCCTCCACTTACAACAAGTCACTTAGTGACTGTTCGAAGTTACAATGGCACTGAAAAAAAAGCGACTTATGACCATTTTTCACACTTATGACCATTGCAGCATCCCCATGGTCACATGGTTTTTCACATTTATGATCGTTGCAGAGTCTCAGAGTCATGTGATCCCCTTTTGTGACCTTCTGAGAGAGTGGAGCCTGTCTCACCTGTGGGGTATAGGTTCCGCAGCATACTTTCCTTGCCTCACTGGGTGGGATGGGCTGATATAATGGGATGGAGACAGTTCCGTAAATAACCTAGCCCAATGTCATGGAGGGCTAGTTTTAAAGTCGTAACCAACACCTTGAATTGGACCTGGAAACAAACTGGCACCCAATGCAGTTCACGCAGCAAAGGTATTACATGTGTTCTTTAGGCACTCAAGATTGCCTGTGTGGCTATATTCTGCACCAGCTGAAGCCTCTGGATACTTGCTTTAAAAATCACTTGCTATCCAGGTATTATCCCGGTATTACTTTAAAATCACTTGTTAAGTAGAAATGTGCTTGAAATAAGAATCTTGTTTCATATTAAGAACAAAATATCCTCACTTGAAGTGGGTGACAAGTTGGCTGTATTCTCTCAGAACAAACTCAAAGCATCTCAAGAGTTTGTTCTGACTTCAAAGCAACAGTCCCAGAACATATGTAATTTGTTCTAAATTTGGAACACATGAAACACCCCATTCTGAGACTGAATAGCTCATTTTTATGTTCTTTTCTATGACCAGAACATTGAAAATGCTGCCACTCATAATAACCAACCATTTTTTCCCTTGAGATTGAACAAAAGGTTTTTTTTAAAAAAAAATTGAGCTCAAAACCAATTCTTGGAATACACAAGTTTTATTGCAAGGCTAGAATATTCAAAGCAGGCATTTCAAGCTTGAAATATTTTGAGTTCAAAAGGTTTAGTACAATTCTCCCCACTCCTGTAATGAATTGCATGGATAGATGATCAGTTGAAAACATTATTTTCCTTTTTTCCTTCTAATTTAATCTGCTAATGAGCAATTTGTTCAGTATAATTTTTTTCTACTGAATCATCTCCTCACTATTTTCTAATACATTTATCTTTGCTTTCTTTCTAAATTATAAATCCCCTTAATTCCCCAGCCCCTACATTATCCAGATATTTGCAATAATGCAAGTCTGCTGTCCTAAGTAACTCCAGGCCGTATAGCTATTGTTTAAGAGTAGCAGAATGCTTTAGCAAATCTTGTACCCTTTATAACCATTGAAAAAAAATCTGTTCCACAAGTTCTGGAAAGATACCTCATTTTATACACTGTGCTAAGTTATGTCTTCTTTTAATTATGGCATGTTCAATAGGTCGGCGGATTGGTATATCATTCATATTAAATGTAAGTCATGGTTTATCAATCACGATAGCGAGAATGATTTATCCATGTGAAGCATAATGCCGGAATTCAGCCAATGAGCTCTTTCACCAATAGATCTAAGATTTAATGGTTGTGAGGAGGCTGTTACTTGGTGCCAGACCACTGCTGAGGCAGATTTAAGATGAATGAAGATGATCCAGCAGGAAAGAGATGATCTTCACTAGAAAATGGAAGAAAACCTCTTATGTAAAGTAGTAGTTTACATAAGAGGTTTATATAATTTTAATTGTTTTAACTCTTTTAATTGTTTTTAATTTGTTTTTTTAAAAAGGGGTTTTTAATTAATATGGGCCAAATTTGTTTAATATACTTTTAAATTGTTTTAAATTTTATATTTTTATGTTTTTATTTTTGGCTGTAGACCGCCCTGAGACCTTTGGGAGAAGGGCGGTATATAAATTTTAAAAATAAATAAATAAATAAATAAATAAATAAATAAATAAATAAATAAATAAATTCCTCTATGTCACCTGGAGGAATTGTCTTCAGAAAGCAGACATGCATGGCTTCAACCAACCTCCTGCAGGAATGCTGTTTTCAGGACTCTGTACTTTGGTGGCTGTTTCTGATTCAGTTGGCAGAGAGAAGATATTTTCACCTAATCAAGGAACTACCAAGAAGAAAACTACCTCCTGCCCACCAACATTGGCAGGGCATTATATAAACAGGGAACAAACCCCACACTCATTAGCACCGATGGTCTTACCTAATCAAATAATGAAATGTTTTCAAGCAAATAGCTACCCTCAAAAAGCACCAAGGACTCCACCACTTAACTCTGAACAACATGTATTCCCTTCTAATGGTTCCTTCTGCCAGGCTGATCACCACTGTAGTAAATTAGTCAGATGTTTTGCCAGTCTAGCTGATTCAGAATGCCCAGCAGCCAGGGCCAGATTTAGATGAAAAGAGGCCCTAGGCTATTCCACTTATGAGGCCCTTTCACCTATAGTGAAAGTGTAATTTTAATTTTGCTAACAATTTGAATATAGGACCCTCTTGATCTTGAGGCCCTAGGCTGAAGCCTAGTTAGCCTATAGGAAAATCCGGCCCTGCCAGCAGCAGGGATGGTTGTGTCAAGCCTGGAACACAATTCTCCTTCAATTTCCACACTTCTCTGGATCAGTGCAAATCGCAACTCAATTTACAGTGCAGATCACAACAATTTACCATGAGCCATGGTGGCACAGTGGTTAGAATGCACTAAATTCTATTTTTTTTTTTATTTTAACAAAGCTGCACATCCCAAGCAACTCCTTGGACCCCATTCAGGCTGTTCCATACCTACCTGCAGTTTAGTGTGTTTGTGGACAGGAGGCAGGGGGGAAAAAGGCTAGCTAGATTGTAAGATACAGCTACTACTTTAGATTTAATGAGAAAGTGTTACATGTGTAAATTGCAGCAATATGTTAAGGTTTGAGAAGTCAGTATATGGAACTAGCCTGAACAGTTCACCATAGTGAAATCATTTAATAGGAAATGTATGTGCTGAGTATGTGAGACTGAAAATGAGATTTAAAATGCATCACTAAAATGTTATCAGTGGAGAATTATTTCTTTTCTGAGTAGTTTCAGGGAAGCTAAATCAAATGGATACATGTTATATCTTTATTTCATAAATTATGAATCATTTACATTTATATGATTTGGAGCTATTGGATACTTTTCCTTTGAGGCAAATCTTGAATATCTAATCCATGGGTTCCTATCAAAATGCAGAATAAGAATAATCAATGTAATATTGAATGGTTGATTAGTCTGCAGCTGCAGTATTTCACCCTATCAGGAGGAACATGACATTTTGAGCTAAAGAGAGAGTGAGAAAAAAAAGAAGCTGAAATAATGAATTCAGAGGCTTTTGATATCCAAGAATGGGAGGCAAATCAGAAAGGAAGATAATGGAAGGAAGCTGTAAAACATCTTCTATCACATGTAGTGAATAATTTATAACATTAAATTCTGGCCTAAAAATAGACAAAATAAACATCATTTAACATAAAATATAAAAATATGACCAAGAAAAATTATTATATTTCAGATTGGATTATTACCCCAGTGCAGTGTCTCAGATTTTCAACAGCTTTTACAAAACAAAACAAAACAAAACAAAAATCCGGAAAAATCTTCACAGAGCAGATGTCAAAAAATATTCTGCATTTTTAAAAGGCCTTTAACACATAACAAATGGTGCAAGATGTAACTGACAAACTTTTTTTTTCTATGTCTGAGAAGGTCTACAAATGCTGCATTGAGTTCTTAAAGGAAAAGAAGGACATACATCTAATTAATAAAATAAATAACACATTGAAGAGTGAAAATCAGAAGTTGCTCAAATGAATCTGAATTCAGGAAGAACCTACAGGGAGGGCACTATCATTCCTACTACCATTCATTTTTATCCCAGGAACTGTTCTGTTTTGAAACCACTGGATGTAATTACTTCCGACTAAAGAAGAAAAATCAGTAGGGAAAAAAGAACACACTGATATTTTAGGAAGTTTCTGGATACCAGATGGTTGAAGGTTCCCAGGAATTATATATCTTCAATTTTGTCTTTCATAAAAATGTCTAATTGGAGTCTTAGTGTGGTTTTGTATACACAAAAATGCAGAGTAGTGCAACATAAATTGCAGGGATAAAACACTCTTTCAGGGAAGCGACCCATCTGGATTTTGAGAGTAAAAAATGCAGCCTAATCATAAATTAACATGCACAGAACTGTTCTCTTAACATTATATTTTGAGAGCATTTTAGTTTGATTTTTACATCAACCCCAACCCAACCCAACCTACCAAAAAATCAGTAAAGTCTATGGAACCTGTACGTCTCTCACACAATATATGTATGATGTTTACTATTCTGGAGAAAATCTTGTCTAGGGAAAAGATAAGAACATGAAGATTCAACTCCTATCATGGTAGAGTGCCCAATGGATTTGTGGACTTTCTTTTCCATGAAAGAGCTATTAGAAGGAATTTCTGAAATGCAGAACTGGTGACTGTGACAGAATGAAGAGCTGGAGAGTAGACTGGTTCTTTGGTAATTCACCAAAGGAGATGATCTGAGATTGCCCCAAGTACTCCAGATAGCTGTTCCCTGTGAGTTGATCACAAGACAGTTGTCTCCCAAGGGTTTAGTGCTTGGGACATGAGGGAATGGCCCAATGGTGGGTTGCCCCTGGTTCGGACCGGTTCTATAGAACCAGTAGTAGAACCAGCGGGAGGCTCCGTCCACTGACCCGGACGTCATCAGAAGTGATCCGTGCATGTGCAGAAGCTTCTGCACATGCACAGAAGAGCGTGCACGCGAGTGGGCACAATGCGAACCGGTAATAAAGGTAAGTAGAACTCACCCCTGGAATGGCCATCTTGCTCAAACTGCAGTTGGCACCTTTGAAAGGACACTAAATCTGCATATTTCCTTTTCAGCTACTTTGGAAAATGCTTGCTAACTTGTTTTTCAGATGTAAAGAATGTTTAAATCAGAACCTTTGGCTGTCCCTATCTGGCCCAAGATGTTTGCAATGGTTGGGTGTCAGCAGCGGAGGGTGGGGTATCAGCAACAGGAAGGTTGGCAGTGGAGGGGCAGTGTGGTGAATGCCAGCATAGGCAGGAAGTAGGGCAGTAATGAAGGGCGGCCTTCCACAACAGTCCCAGTTTCTCAAGTGACCCCCTTGGAAAAATTAATTGCCCATCCCTGGTTTGGATCAACAAGTTTGACAGCACCAAGTGAATTTCTTAAGTACTTTAAAAAATGGAATAAACAGCAAATTAAAACATTTAAAAACATTTTTTTATGTTTTGTTCCTTTGAAAATATATGAATTTGCATTGTAATTTTCTTTATGTTTTGTTTTTTCCCCTCTTTCTAAGAATATTAAAAGGAATAAAAAAGTTAATAAAAAGATTGCAATTAAAGGAGAACATATACACTCAACCTTGAACTACGGAATTACAGGACTTAATTTACAATTACAGAAACAAAATATTTTAACAGTGAACAAATTGAAGGATATTTTTTGAACAGTGGGCTAAGAAGTTAATTTTAAGTGTGTCAACAGAGACATCTGCCACTATGGAAAGACTATGTCTAAAAGATGTTGCGGAACAAGAACAAGTTCTATCTGACAAGATCAAGAGTGATTTGAAAGTGGATTTACAAATGACTGACTACAAGAATATCATGGAAGAAGATGTCACACTGGATATTAAAAAGAACCCAGTTGATGTCTTAATTAAAGGGGGAATATACAATCAATAAACCAAGAGAGTAACCTGAATAATTTTCCTACATATGATTTACAGAAGAGGATGATTAAAGTCTTGAAGAATCTCTTGAAAAGGGACAAAGAGAAAATGAAAACAGGTTCTATGACTTTATTTGAATGGATGAATGATTAAGATTGTTAGAAGTATTACGAAGGTATACAAAGTTGATTTATTTGATCAAGGTTAAAATAGATTTGCTGTTATTTCTGGCAACCCTTAATGGACTTTTGTTGATACCAGGACAGAAACGTCAATGATTTATGAATTTGGTTATATATAACTGATGGGAAATGAAAAGAAAATATCATTTTTTCTGTTTTATGAGGAAGTGATAAGTTACTAAAATTATATACAGGTGTTCTGAAGAGGGTGGGAACTGACTTCTTTATATATCTTTTTTCTTTTTACTATATTCTTTCCTTTCCTTTCTTTTCTATTTCTCTGTTTCCTTTTTTTTATTTCTTTTCTGGACCTGCAGAGCTAGATTATTTGTATTTTCCTGTATCATTATTAAAAAATGATATTTGAAGAACTCACGGTTTCATTATCAATGATTTTCCATTGTAGCAAATCCTGACTACAGATACTCCATTTTTGATTCAAGGAACACCACGATTTTTTTTCTGTTTATAGGCTGCTTGATATTTCACACATTTGCAGAAATTGGCTTTAGTAAAGTCCAATTCCATGGAAACTCAGCTGTTGTTTACCATGGGCATGTTCATTTTATGTCCTAAACACACATACACTGGGTACTGTGTGGTTAAACATGTTATATTTATAAATAGACAACCTAGTGGTATCACGAACCTTAGCAGACATTGAACTAATCACTTGCAGCAGGGATGGGTTCCACTTACCTTCGCTACCGGTTTGCTCTCATGAACGTGCACGCACATCGTGTGCGCACATCGCTTCTAAGCATGCGCAGACCATCTGTGATGACGTCCAGGAGGGTGGGCGAAGCCTTCCACCACCATTACCGGTTCACCCAAACCGGGACAAATTGTAGTAACCCACCACTGACTTGCAAAACAAATAGTGCATCAGTATTCCAATACAGATAGCTTTGAAGCAATAGATTCATAATGTTGACACTCTCCATACAAACTGCTATCAGATAGTCTTCAACTTACAACAGCAACTGGACTGAAACCTCTGTCTTTAAGCGATGCACAATTACATCACTTAACAATGGCGCTCCCTGCAGTCCCAGTAGCCATCATTCATTTATGGTCAGTCCTATATTATGTTAAAAGATTGCCTTTTTCTTAGGACAGAATGCCAACATCTGATGACAAAGCTATTTTTTCCTCTCAGATACTCTGGTTAGTTTGAGCAGCCATAATAGATCACCCAACCTGTATCATGGCTGAATGGTTATTTAGACCAATCTCTCCTCAGCTCTTCTCTAACCAGAACAACATGCATTATGAGATCAGATTCTTGATTATATGGAAACATGCTTAACAGAAAGTATAAAATATTGGTGAGAAGGGCCGAGTTTGTACCAAAGAGCTGCTAGCTGACCAAAGATATGAGAAAAACAATAAAAGTCATGAGGGACATTTTTAAAGCAACCTTCTGGCAGCCCTGAAAATCTCTGAAGTGCTCATTTCTCAAATTTGGCACCACGTTCTTTAGTCTTTGAGTTGCTCATTTCCTGACTCAAACCTAATCCTTGGATAACAACATCATGTTGATCTGGTTAGCAACATGCTATTGCTTATAATGATTATGTTGAAAACCAGATGTAGTTCTTCAACTGAATGACTGAAACAAAGAAGCTATGGATGCCACGGGGCCTATACTGATAATGTGATCAGTTTAGAGACTAAGTGCCAAACAAAGTGTGACAACTTTGGACACATCATCACAGAGCATCTGACCGTCTTTCTATATTAATGATCTGCTTAGATGTTGATTTATTTTTCATGGGGGGAAAAGAACTTTTATTACCATACAGCACTTAACTTAAAGCTTCAAAGCATGTATTCTGTTAATAAAGTATCAATTACTATTATTTTTCATCTACTATAGCTAGACAAATTTCCAAATGGAGCCAAAAATATCTCTTTCTATCCTTGCAGAATACTTATATGTATATGTGTGTTTTAAATAATTAAAAGTAGAAAACATTTTGAAGGTTCTGTTCAAAATTCTCAAAATCAAACTGATTTTCCTCTTCTTGCCAAACAATTTAAATTCTCCATCATTTCTGGTCAACACGCCTCAAAAAAATTCAGAGTTACTTGAAAAAGCATCTGTCTTACTTCCAGGAGCTCAATTGCCTAATATAGCAATTAACCTGTCACCTTTCATTTCCCCCCCAATTTTCCAAACAAAACCATTAAATGAATTATTCCCAAGTATATCAGCCACTTAGCTGCACAATAAGGTCCCCCCCCCTTTCCCTAAAGGGAAAGAAGGTGAATTGTTTGAAATGTGTAATTATCAGCCATTAGGGAGGAAAAAGGTTTAAGACTCATCAAGTCTTCCCCTCCAGTCTTTTATGGAGGGGGATAACTTTTTACCCTTGGTAAAAGTGTCTGATATCAGTAAAGAAATGGAGGGAGAGGGAGGGAGGGAGGGAGGGAAGGAGATTTAGAGCAAAGCACAAGTTGGTAAAACATTTCTAATTCTAGTTCTTTCCTCTAGTCAAGGGGGGGGGGAATCATGCTTTTCTATGAGTCTATTTGTTATAACTTTGCTTTCTTCCTCTGAACAATGATTTAATCTTTCCCAAACAGTATGCCATTATATTGCAATGAATACTATGCTGGTAATCCTCTTTACAAATAAAAAGGAAACCTAAACCATTATTTTATTTTCCTCTTCAGTCACCCCAGAGAAGAATATAGGAAAAGAGAACATAGCATGCCAGCATGGAAGAAAAAGATCATACCTTTCCAGTGACCAGAACCATCTAGGTATAGTGGAGATATCATCACTTGGATATCATTAAGACACCATGAAGATCTCTTTTGTGATGATTCAAGCAGCATTCCTTTGCTTGCAACCATTCTTTCCATCTCATCAGCTATTATTCTGCCACAAGGCAAGTTTTTAGCACCATGGGTTTCCTTGCAAATCTATCTAAAGATAGGCCGCATTTGCTTTCATCGTGGATGTGTCTCTGGCTTTTATTTTTTTAACAAGGCCTTCTATACTGGGTAAACACGCAAGAGTTTTTTCAAACCTAAAACGTTTCTTCTCCTGGATATGAAAACAGGCAGCCAACCACTAGGTAACAAATAATCTATTTTGTAGCAGTATGAAACTAAAAAAAATCATTTTTTTTATTTAACTTCTCAACTCTTTCTCCCATCATTACATTTTCATTTTTTTTTCCTGTCAGAAACCATAAATGCTTTAGAAAGGATGGAGGACCATTAAAAATAATCATGGAGCTCTGGGAGACATATTGCTCAGATACGTGCGCATGCCAGCTTTTATTCATCCCAAAATGGCTACAGGTTAAGTGGAGGATTGATGGTAGAGAAAAGGAGAGCAGCTTTTCTATACCGTGTGTGTTCATTCCTGCCAGCTGATCGTCCGCAGAATAGATAAAATTCAGAAACAAATTTCATCCCTGCAGATTGGAAAAGTAAGAAAGGGGAATATTCTAATATTAAAAATCAGCTGCTTTTAAGACCTCTGACCTATATGTATTCTGGAAGAAATCATAGCAGCATTTTATTAAAAATTAAAGAGGGACAGAGAGATTACCATAGCATTATATGGTATATGTTTTTGGGTTTTTTTGTTCCTAGTTTACTCTATTCAACTGCAAGGTTAAGTTATTCAGTCCATTATATATAGTGCAGGCCCTGACTTACTAAAATATTAAAAATTCTTCTGCTGGAATTTTTACCCCAGACTAAGTAGGATGGGATCATTTTGCAAGAAGAAAGCCACCAGCAGTCCAATCTCTATAGCAACATCTTAGGTTGGAAAAAGCTATACATTTAAAATAAAGGGTACATTCTTGACCCTCCCCCCCACTCTTAATCCAGGGGCTCAATATTTATCCTTTGAGATACTTCCTTATTCCTCTTCATCAGCCCTTGAATCCCTGAATACCACCAGAGAATACAGAACAAAGACACAATCAGAATGTGACACATGAGCCTGGCTGCACATTTTCTTTCATCGTGTTTTGTTCCAAAGGACAAAACTTGATTTCAATGCTTTTACTGTTCTCTAATTTGTACAAGAAAAGATGGAGCCACTAGACACACCTTCAAGCTGCTTACTTGACAACTTCTTTCTTAGAAGTCATGTTAAAGTTCCTAGCCTACTATAAGTACTTGCTAGGTTCTGGGGCAATGATGTAGGTTCATCCATTACAGTATTGTGAGGAACACATTTTATGCAATTTGGTATAAAATCAAGATTTGCAACATATATGTGTGTGTGTGTGTGTGTGTGCGTGTGTGTGTGTATATGTATGTATATATATGTGTGTGTGTAGGTCTTTGGTTATTCGGGTCTTCTCCCACGTAAAATTGGAAGTGTCTTGGCGACGTTTCGACGAAGTCTCATTCGTCATCTTCAGGCTGGTGTTCTCGGCAGATGACGAATGAGACTTCGTCGAAACGTCGCCAAGACACTTCCAATTTTACGTGGGAGAAGACCCGAATAACCAAAGACCTACATACAAACACCCGCGAAAACCTGAGAAAACATATATATATATATATATATATATATATATATATATATATGTATGTATGTATGTATGTATGTATGTATGTATGTATGTATGATGTATGTATATGTGTATATATATATATATATATATATATATATATATATATATATATATATATATATATGCAAGCACAATCTTATTCATTTTATAAAGTTCTCTCTGAAGTTTGTATCTTCCAAAACCTTGAACAACATAGCCCAATTTAAATTGCCAAAGACCTTCTCTAGGAAAATCAATGCTGCTTTTTTTTTAATTATGTTGCTTCAAATATTCCAAAATCTCCAACACACTTTTAACATCACCCTTTACACTGTCTTTTAGATAAAAACCCATATTGATTCCCATAAATTCCTGAAAAATTATTTTAAGTCTGGCAGCTAAAATGGTTTTGAAGAACTTGGAGTCATTATTCAGCTATGATATTGGCCTCTTTAGACATTAGTGCTATATTGGAATCTTCCCAGCTCTCTGGCATCTTTCATCCCTGTAGGTTAGAATTCATTGTGTTTTGTAAAGGTTGTAAAAGTTCATCCTCTAAACATTTATAATATGAGCTTGATAAGCCATCTGGTCCAGGTACTTAATCTTTTTCATAACTTCAAAATTTTCCCTTATTGGGTCCATTCATAATCTGCCTCTGTTGCTCTGTAGTTCCTGGTAAAGGTTTATTTAGATATTCACCTATTTTCTCTACTGAGATCTCACTTCCTTATAGAAATTGGAATAATATTGATGGAATGGTTTTTGTAAGGCCACATTGTCCATAATACAATATCCCCCTGTAGAACTTCAATATCATTTTCTTTTCATTATATATGGTAGACACTATCCTGGTTTATTTGCAAACTCCTTATTTTCTTTCAGAGCTGTGGAGTCGGGAGATAAATGTTCCGACTCCGACTCCGACTCCGACTCCTCAGTTTTTTGTACTTCCGACTCCGACTCCGACTCCGACTCCCCGACTCCGACTCCTCTGTATTAATATGCGAATGTATTTTATACATTCCTTGAAGGAAAGAAAGGCAACATACACGTCATTACCACAGGACTACTGGCTGGGAAGCCAACAGTCTACTGTATTGAACAGTTTAAGCAAAAGACAAACACAATGAAAACAACAAAGTTTTATTAATTTTTTTTATTAATTTAATTAATCAAGTTGCTGGATAGTAGCAGCAGGCATAAACATCAGGAACAGGAACTTTACCAGTTCAAAAATACAAACCACATTATTTGGTTGTTTTAGAACAAAAACAAAGCTTATCTATATGAACCAAAAACAAAATCTGTAAAACCTAGAAATGGTTTATATTAATCTTGAAATGTAGTTATAGGCTTAGCAAATGCAAATCAATTCAATGTAGAGTTCTAAGGAAGAGAATTGCCTCTGCCAGATCCTCTTTCATAGAGGCTCTTAAATCAGACTTTATTATTTTTAGGGCTGAAAATAATCTTTCGACACTGACTTGGGTGGGTGGCATTGCAGTAACTATTCTGGCCACATCACTAACGATCTCTGGATAAACAAGGATGGCTTCTTCAACAGTAAGTTTTGATGAGCGATCATACTTTTCAACTTCTTTTAGTGCTTTATAAAACTCCTGTTGGAATTTTTTTATTTGGACATTTACTGGTTCTGTAACGCTTATGCGACGTCGCTTTCCTTTAGCAACTTCCATTTTGTCTAAGAAGGAATCAAAGTCTAATTCTTCGTTTGAAGAAGATGATTCTGAGTTACCACTATTGCTTAAAAGAACTCCATCCTCCTGTGGAGGTATTTCAGGTCGTAATCCCTTCATGCGAACTGCTACATCATAGAGGGCCTTTTTCCCAGTAGCAATCTGTTTACTGTTCAATAAAAGTCGGCTCATTGGGTCGACATAAATAGCCGCTAACAAGATTTCATTTTCCAGCAAAAGACTCTCTCTTTTCATCATTGAAGATGCAATGCCCTCAGCTATTAACCCTCCATTTTTGTTCAGGCGATATAACAGGCTCTTCCATTCCAAGAGGAATTTACCCGGGGTTAGATCATCACATTGCAACCTCTTGGTGACAGTGAAGGGGTGAGAAAGAAGGTTCTCCAGCTCTTTTGTTTGTGTCCACTGGCTTGCAGTTAATGCAAGATTTTCATTGTCCATTTCTTCTATGAAGTCTTTAAGTTCAAGCAAACGCTTCACCATTAAATAAGTGCTTCCCCAGCGAGTTGTTTGATCCAAAATGGCTCCTTTTCCTGCACGTCTTTTCAAAATTGCATCTGTTTTTGGGGCCCTGGCTGCAACAGTTACTTGCCGTAATTTGCCAATTAATGTAGCTGCATGGCGATCTTTTAATCCATCTCTTATGGCAAGTTGCAGTGTATGAACAGCACATCGCATATGATGAATAGTAGCAAGCTTCAATGCTTCTTCAACAAAGTTGTCTAAAAAAATGTCAGCATTCTCTTCAGTTTCTAAACTTTCTCTAATACTTGCAGAGCTGTCTTCCTCTAAGTCTAATATCTGTTTGATACCTTCTTCATCTGCCTTCATCTTCTCAATTGTGCTCAACATGTTAGAAGCGTTATCTGTCACAACACATAAAATCTGTTCCTTTTTAATTTCAAAATCTTCTAGAACACCCTCCACTAACTTCTGAAGGTAATCACTGGTGTGATGTGCCTGAGTGTCCTTTACTCCGAGGGTCCGTGTTATTGTTTTGTTATTTTCATCCACAAATCTAACATTAATAGCAAAATAATTGACTCTGTGACGTGTGCATGCATCCATTTTAAGGAAGACAAAACGTCCTTTCATAACTTTATGTTAGCAGTCTTTTTGCCATTGTTTAGGATGCCTCCGGAGTCGGAGTCGGAGTCGGTGCATTGTTTGCCGACTCCGACTCCGACTCCAGGTACCCAAAATTTCCTCCGACTCCGACTCCTCGACTCCGACTCCGACTCCGACTCCACAGCACTGTTTTCTTTAAGAATTCACTTTTATTTCAATTTCTCTTACCAATAACTTAATTGCTTAATTTGTTAAGTAATACTTATTTTCTCTGGATATTTCTTTAATTCTCCTTTTCTCTTTACTTCATCCAAAACAGCTTGTGTTTTCTCTTAACTCATTGTTTCAAATTCACAATTATTTTGTATAAAATAACCTCCAATAAAACCTTTACTTGAACCCCAAACCATTTTTAAATCTACATTTTACCTAAAAAAAGATCCCTATTTCTACAATTCTCCACTTTTGCTTCTTTCTATAGCAACCTTTCATTCAATATCTAACTAAAAGACTTAGATTTTCTTTTATAAAACAAATTCACAATATTATGATTCAAAAAGTCTTGTATAATATCTCTGCTTTAGAAACCTTAGTAGCCAAAATTCTTTGAAATTCAGATCATGTTAACATCTTCAAGAATCTGTCTTTTAGAAAACTAGGTATACTCTCCAGAATTACCATTTTTCTGTCTCTATATATCAGCCAGTCTTAAATCGTCCATCAAATGAAAGAAAACTTTGGGTAATTTGCCTTGAATAATTTTAATATTTTTCTCTTTTAGTTGCAGATTTAACTACAAAACAACACCTTTTTTTCTTTTTTTTTCTTGCTCCTGCTGAAATAAATTCTTCAACCAAATTTTTATGTCAAATACTTTATGTCATTTTTCCAATATGTATTTATTGTGAAAAATTTTTTATCTTGTTTTGATTTTTTTTAAATAATGAAAAATATGTTCTTTCTTTAGAAGAGCGTGTTACATTTATATTCCATATCAAGCTTTTGTAATCCAAAAGGTAACAAAAAATTAGGGGAAAACATTATTCCTGTAGCACATAGTTCAATATCTATCAGCCCAAGCAACCAGGAAGAGTTGTGGATAGACTCAATAAAATAGACTATTTTATTGCTGATCCCTTATATTACAGTAATCTTGCTAGACAGTCTTCTCTTGCAAAATGGCGGATTAGACTCAGATGTTTCCTCCTCTAAATACACACTAACCTGGAATGTCTCTTTAACTCCCCCTAGAAAAACACCCTTTCGGTGGATGGTTCCAGGGGTGGGTTTCAGCAGGTTCTGACCAGTTCTGGAGAACCGGTAGCTGGAATTTTGAGTAGTTTGGAGAACCGGTAAATACCACCTCTGACTGGCCCCGCCCCCATCTATTCTCTGCCTCTCGAGTCCCAGCTGATCAAGAGGAAATGTGGATTTTGCAGTAATCTTCCCCTGGAGTAAGGAGGGAATGGAGATTTTATAGTATCCTTCCCCTGCCATGCCCACCATGCCACACCCACCAAGCTATGCCACGCCCACCATGCCACATCCACAGAACCAGTGGTAAAAATTTTTGAAACCCATCACTGGGGGGTTCCACTGTAAGTTCACCCCTTTAAGTTTCCTGTTACACCTCTTGGAGTTTTTATGTAGTTTCCTCTGATACCTCCATTTAAATCGCCTCCAATTTTTCTTTGAACTTTTCTAGAAATTCCCTTGCCTTCTGGACAGAATTGAATAAAAGCTCTGCTATTTAAAAGTAAGAACTCATAGCTTCCAGTTTGACCCATTGAAATAATCACCCCTCCTCACAAGGAACACCTGGAGGGAAGAAACGTAAAGGAGAAGCCGTGATAAATTAGTCTTTGCCAGAAACAATTGTTTGCTTTGGTTTACACTGTCCTGGCTTTTGACTCGTGCCTGCTGCTGTTTGCCTTGCCTCACTTGGAAGATTGCTCTTCACATTTTGTTTTGGACTAGCCCTTCTCTTGTGGTGTGCATTTGGCCTCTGCTTCACTGTACCTTTGGAACTGCTTCTTGTCCACGACCTGTTTCTTGTCCTGAGGACTGCCCTTGTCTTGTGCCTAGTGTCTGCCTTGTGGGTGGGACTTGGGACCTTGCCCTGTGTGCATGCTCCTACTCTGTGGTCTTCCTCTGGACTGTGGGCTGTGCTTGGGAGACTGAGGGTGGTTGCCTTCAGGGTAGGGTGGGGGTGGAGCCTTACCAGTTGTTGGAGGACCGTTGGCTGGAACATTTGTTAAGAGAAATAAAGAACTCTCTAGAGGCCTGCCTTGCCTTCACCACCTTGGTCATAACACCAATCGTTATTATCCCACTATAATCCTAACCCTCTCTTATGTAGTAAATTTTCAGCCTAAAAAGCAGCTTTCCGTTTCAAGAATGAAGAATCACTGCCTCAATTAACTTGAACTCTAGGTGATGTACAACATTAATAAAATAACTCAATATATAGTTACCGGTAATATGTTTAGTTGGGTGCTTTTTTTTTTGCTTCAGTTTGTATATTAGACAAAGAAGAATTGAGAAACTCAGCAAATCCTACACTAGAACCACACAATTCTAAGTGTGTGGTGAAATTCTCCAAATGCAGTGGTGATAGAAAGATACAAACTCACATGAATTCAAGGAAACTCTTCCATATAGAAAAGGGAGAGCTGTAATCCTAAATCTGTTTAGGCAATGTATATATTTGTAGTAAGTTGGGTTCCGGTTCATGTTTATTGTATTAAATAACTAATTCTAGATGCAACCATTTTGATTCATTAGTTTTATAGGTCAGTTAAATCATCAATCTTTTCCCTTAGAGATACAAGGCAAAATCAAGAAATTAAACACGTAAGTGGTTAACAAATCATGATAAGAAGCCTATTCAGAGTTTTGCGATGAGAGCAGAGGATGGCACCTGCTTGTTCAGAATAACAGCTTGAGGATATGGAAAGATGGGGGCAAGCTATTTCATTTTTGAAGAGTTCTTTAAATGTGAAAATGTTTCAGTTCAAGCAAGATTAACCAGCTGTCTTGATTTCTGCCCCTTTGTTCGCAATAGCAGTAATTGTTCACATAGCACAGTATTATCAATACAGAATCTGAAAAATAAATCAGAGCCACATTATTTTCATGATTAAAATTGAAGTGTGAATGCAAACTTGGGGCATAGTCACATTTTTAAATCAAGACTGAAAGTGGAATGTTTTTTTTTTAAAGTAGATATTCAGATTCTAATATACTTTCCAAATATTCTCTTAGAAATTAATTCCCATCAGTACAAGAGATTTGCATTGCTTCCATTACTCACACTTGAAGATATCAGGCCAAATTTTACGGTGTCTAAAGTCCTTATTAAAACCCAGGAACAATGTGGGTTCTATGGTTAAAGCAAGAATATTGTACTGATTGTGTCGATATTTTGCTACAGACCACAGCATGATATTTGTCATGTCAGTGATAAAATGTCTTTCACGCATGCAGAAATCACATCAGAAAGCCATGGATTTCTATAAGCTTGCAAAGACAGAACCAGTTTCAAATGTAGTAAAGCAATGTGCTATTTAGGAGAAGTAAGCCAATATAGATGTCCTTGGTTGAGGTCAGATTCCACAGTTCACTGTTTATACCAAAAAACAAAAGACTGCACCTTATAAAATGCAATGGGTTAGATATAACATGCAACAAATACAATTAACATGGAGGCTCTTTAACTACAACTCAGATGCAGCCATAGTATAGCAACTTTTTAAGAAGGGACTTTAAAAAGGATGGCATCTTGAATCATCTGTTAATTACAGAGCTCTATGGGATTTCTCTTCTGCTAATAGCAGAAGTTATCACCTGTACTGCAAATATATTGCACACAATTCAACCTATCATAATTGCATTATCTCTGCCTTCCTGATTAATAGGGCTACCAGTCTGATGTTAGGGAAGATAAAAAAAAATATTTGAATAATTAGCTGCAATTCTATCATGTTTACCACTGAGTCTAGTGGAATATATTTTTTATTATTTGTTTTTGTTTTTTTGTTTTATTGAAAAGTTTTACAAAGAAGAAATACAAAAATCCCCCCCCCATGTTCCTCCCACCCTTTCCCTCCCATCATCCCACCCTCCCCCCAGACTTCCCAGAGCAAAATACAAGGTATTTCATTTAATCAATCATAAACTAGATTAATCTACTTATCCTTAAAGTACTAACTCCCCCCCTGAAACCTTAACTTCACTATAGATAACCTAATACTTCTAATACTAACATTCATTCATTCATAAGCTATTTGATATTTTCTTGTCTGATACTTATTTTGAATATAATCAATCCATCTTCTCCATTCCGATACGTATCTTTCTTGTGTGTGGTCCTTCAAGTACGCTGAGATTTTCGCCATTTCTGCTAGGTTTGTTACTTTCAATATCCACTCTTCAATAGTAGGCAAAGAGTCCTTCTTCCAATATTGACCTACCAGCAGCCTAGCTGCTGATATTAAGTTCAAAATCAATTTAGTCTCTGAAACTGTACAGTCCATAGTTATACCCAATAGAAACAATTGAGGAGTAAATTTCAACCTTCTTTTCAAAATGTTCTGCATCACCCACCAAATTTTTATCCAAAATGCCTTGATCTTCTTACAGGTCCACCATATATGATAATAAGTTGCATCATTACATTTACATCTCCAACATTTAGCTTGCAAATTCGAGTACATACATGATAGTTTTTTAGGATTTAAGTGCCATCTGTAAAACATTTTATAAAAATTCTCTCTCAAATTTTGTGCTTGCGTAAATTTAACATTTCTGACCCAAATCTTTTCCCACGTTTCCATCATCACTGGTTCCTGAAAGTTTTGTGCCCATTTTATCATACAGTCCTTAACCAATTCCGTTTCTGAGTCTATATAGTGGAATATATTTTTGAGGACACTTGTGCAGAACGGTGCTTCTAACAATAGGCACATCAATCCTTAAATCTGACTTCTTTCCTCTTTATGTTATGTTTTAGTATATTGAGACAATGTGGGCCATATGGGCTGGGTAACTTAATTTTTAAACATGCATTTATTGCAGAGAAATCTTTATTAAATAGTTTTCTTGAAAAATATGTGATGCTGTTTTTAGGGACTTGGTTGAAAATCAAGATGATCTGAAAATATTGTCATTCTCTACATATACATTTGGTGAAAGCAACTTAGTTATTCCACAGGTGTTAATCTTTTGCTCCTTCCCCCCTCCCCCCCAAGTTTCTGTTTGTCACTTATGACAAAGGCACATGCATCTCTGCAGGCAAATCAGCAGTGCTAATTTTGGCTTATTTACAGGTAGCTCTTTTAGGAAGAACATGTTTTTCTGCAGCTGTGATAATCTGCTCTTAATAATATTTAATGGCCACTGGTTGTTTTGGTTCAAGTTTATTCTGCTAAATTAGAGAAATGACTTTCATCCTACTTATGAGAGCATTTAGATCTTCCAGGTGTGTGCATTTGGAAACTTAGTAAATGCAAACAGCAGTTAACAGCGAGCAACATCTGGATGTATATATGCAGCATGTGTATATCATGTTTATTTTATCAAAGATTATACTGCCTCATTTGTTTCTCCCCCTACTACTTAAATTGTCTATTATATGGAAGAGGGTGAGGGGGGAAAATGACTAACCCTTCACTAATGACACACAGATAGCTTACCAAAGTAGATTGCTTACTTTAAATTCATTGGAGCCATCCTCCGGTGAAGTGGGGATTCCAGATTATACTGCAATAACAACTACAGGTAGTCCTTGATTTACGACCACAATTTGAGCCCAAAATTTCTGTTGTTAAGTGAGGCATTTGGTAAGTGAGTTTCCCCCCCAATTTACCATATTTCTTGCCACAGTTGTCAAGTGAATCACTGCAGTTGATAAATTAGTAACCTGGTTGTTAAGTGAATCTGGCTTCCCCACTGACTTGCTGATCAGAAGGCTGCAAAAGGGGATTACGTGACCTTGAGACACAGCAATAGTCATAAATACGAACTTGTCGTTAAGCATCTGAATTTTGATCACATTGTCACGGGGATGCCGCAAAGGTTGTAACTGTGAAAAACGGTCATAAGACTCTTTTTTCAGTGCCGTTGTAACTTACATTAAATGAACAGTTATAAGGAGTCCCTTTCTGGATCGGGACTCCTTACGCAGTCACTCAGGCACTCATCACTTCCCGCCTGGATTACTGCAATGCTGTCTACATGGGGCTCCCCTTGAGGAGCACCCGGAGGCTCCAACTGGTGCAGAATGCGGCCGTGCGGGGGATTATGGGAGCAAGGGGCGCTCCCATGTGACGCCTCTCCTGCGTGAGCTGCATTGGCTTCCGGTGGTCTTCCGGGTGCGTTTCAAGGTGTTGGTTACCACCTTTAAAGCGCTCCATGGCATAGGGCCTGGGTATTTGTGGGACTGCCTTCTGCTGCCGATAGCCTCCCACCGGCCAGTACACTCCCACAGAGAGGGACTCCTCAGGGTGCCGTAGCCAGGCAGTGTCGGCTGGCGACCCCCAGGGGGAGGGCCTTCTCTGTGGCAGCACCTGCCCTCTGGAACGACTTGCCCCCGGAGATACGCATGATACCAGATCTCCGGGCTTTTCGCTGTGCCCTAAAAACTTTTCTTTTCCACCAAGCAGGGCTGGCGTAAACCCCCCGCCCCCTTTTTGAGATGTTAGATTTTAATTGTCTATGGGTTTTAGTTGGGATGTTTTAAATTTTGGGCCAAAGTGTGTAATTCTTTTAACAAATTTTAAATTTTGTATTAGGATGTTTTTTATTTTGGCTGTGCACTGCCCTGAGTCCAGCAGGAGAAGGGCGGTATACAAATTTAATAAAATAAATAAAAATAAATAAAATAAATAAGCCGAGGACTACCTGTAACTGGAGGCACAAAAAAGAATGGAATGAACACATTTACACTGTTTTTATAGGCCAACCCTCTAACTTTCTTTACAGTAAGATTCTCTTTGAGAAAGATGGAAAAGAGAATATATGTATGTACATACGTACGTACGTATGTATGTATGTATGTATGTATGTATGTATGTATGTATAAATAATTTGATTTACATGCCGCCCTTCTCCGGAGACTCAGGGCGGCTTACAGTGCGTTAAGCAATAGCCTTCATACTTTTGTATATTTTATACAAAGTCAGCTTATTGCCCCCACAAACTGGGTCCTCAATTTACCTACCTTAGAAAGGATGGAAGGCTGAGTCAACCTTGAGCCTGGCAAGATTATAATCAATGCATGTCTACTATCTTAATGAGACGTGTTAATTCCCTTTTAATTTACTTGAAATATTTTATTACAAAAGAATCACTAAAATATATTTATATTACATTGCTTACAAGTCTCTTTTTTCTTTTTTACAAAGAACGAAAAAGAACGTAATATAATAAAACAAAATCATACTATGGAACAACCAGATGAAATAATATTCACCATCATTTATATAATATATGCATATATATTCATTGCTTCAACAGAAAGTCAGTTCATAAATAGAAAGTGAGCACATATCCATAATCCAGATCCGAAATAACTTTCTTACAATGTTGAATAATTATCTGCCTTGCTATCCCTCATGTGTCATCTATCCATAATTTTTTAGACAGTGACACCAAATATTTTAAATATAATTGAAATTATGCTGATTCAGCCACACAACTGTGCTTCTTCCTCTCCCCAGAGAGTAGAGTCACTGTCACCATTGTACTGCCATATTTAGGAGGCATTTTAACAAGTTCCATTTTAAAAGGTGAATAATTACCCGGCAGAAGCAGCTTCAGGGGAGAGAAGGAAGCAACAGATTAACCCTTGCAAAGTCAGTCTTTCACTTCACAAATGAGGAAATCATTAACACACATCTTCCTCAACTATTGGTTTGTGAATCTTTGTTTTCTTCTTCCATTTGAGGAAGATGGGGATGGAGGGACTCTCTCATAGACATACCCACGGGGGTTATGACACGTTTGTTTTCCTGCAAGAGGATGACAAGAGCAACATATGTTATAAGTAAAGAGAGTGTCTTGCCCTTTGGGAAGAGAAAGTGAAGGGACCAGAAGCAGCCCTGTCTATCCTCTAGTTTATCAAAACAGGTGAGCATCTCCTGGATCAGCATAGAAAGCACTTAATAGTACTACCAAGAACCCTACCAGGGGACAGAATGTAGCCAGGTGGAGGAGATAGGTGAGAGAATATAACACAAAGGACGGAGCCTGCCAAGAAGAGATTTTGTTGTTCTTTTATTTCAGAATACATTACAGAGTCTCCCCGGTGATTATGATTCTGAAACTCTGCATGAAGAATAGCTTCTACAGAAAATCAATGTCTACAGCTTCTTCTCTTTCCTGCCCAGCACCTAATCTGTTTCAGGATCTCAGCTGTCTCTGGCTACCTTATTTGCCAAGGAAAGGATTTCTGCCTTTGTCCTGAAGAGGAGAAACCAATGGTTAGTGATGGTTAAAACTTGGTGCTAAAAGGAACAGTAGCAGCAGTCTCTTGTTTTGATAGTCTCTTGGAGTAACAGTATTCCCTTCCCAGGGCTAACATGTGGGACAGGATAGAAAGGCTTCAAAACTCTTTAAACTCACTGACAATTATGATGTACTACTGATCCACATGACAACAAATGACATAACCAGAGATAGCCAAGACCCTACATTATTTTCTTCCTCCTCCCAAATTCCATGGCCCAGGAAGAGAAGGAAAATTCTGGAAATAAACAATTAGTTATATGCAGATGGTGCCAATGGGGTCACTTTGGATTCTAAATAGGAGGAATTTCAATAGTGAGGGATTCTTATTAAATGATGGGCTATATCTCATGAATACTGGGAAAAATGTGTTTGGAAAGTGATATAAAGAGTTTTAAGTTAAATCTTGCAAGGAAAGAAGAAGAAAACTCAGAAAATAATGTTATGGGTGTGGTAAAGGGAGTAATACACATACATAAAGCTATCCAATAATAAGCAAGTAAATGATGGAGTAGTTACATGATCCAAGATTTCCTGTGCCTCTATTCGCATTCACAGAATGGAGGGGACAAATTGGAAGAACAGAAATTTTAATAAAAGTAGATACAATTTATAAGCAGTACTGAAATCCAGTGTGATGAAGCCCACAAGTGGAATGCGAAGACTAACAATAGGGGATTACAACTGCCCAAATAATTTTGGAAACCAATAGTTCCTTGAATTTCTCAGAGGTCTTGTTGGCTCTTTAGTTTCCAGAAGTCTGAGATAGATTCAAGAAAATCAGTCTCCTAACTAACAGGGAAAATTTGATTGAAGAGATAAAAGCAGTGGGAAACATGGAAAGAAGTTACCATACCATTTTGACTTTCAAGATATTATAGAAAGAGAAGTGGGCAAAGGTATAAATTGACTTCATTTGACTTCAGGAAAGACAATATCAAGAAGCTTAAAGAATATGGTAGGATCATGGGATTTCAAAGATCCTAAGGTCAGAGCACAGGAAGGTCTTAATTTTTTCAAATTTAAGATTGCATTTCAATGCAGGCTTGAAAGCCATCTGTCAAGAATGCTTTCCTGTATTAGGCACGGATTGCACCTGGGGGTCTTTAAGGCCCCAGGATTCTATGATCTAGTCTACTTTCACAGTTGATGCAAACATACCAGAAGGATGAAGGCACAATGAGCAGATGCTCTAAAACAGGGGTCCCCAAACTTGGCAGCTTTAAGACTTGTGTACTTCAACTCCCAGAATTGATAGCTGGCTGGAGAATTCTGGGAGTTGAAATCCACAAGTCTTAAAGCTGCCAAGTTTGAAGACCTCTGCTCTAAGAGAATGTGACCCTGTTGCTTCCTTGACTTTTTTTTTCCCCCTAAGGGACTTTGTGAGTAGCCAAAACACAAGAAGAGAGACTGCCTCCTTTCTGCCAAGGCTGGCTGGATTATGTATCTCCCTACAGAGAACTCTGCTTCAATGCCTCAAGAAATGGGCAGCTGGGATAGCAGGGCAGGAATGACAAGAAATCAGAGTGCAGGGTCGCACAGTTGCAACCTGTTTTGATCTTTGGTCAGAAAATGCACAGAAGTGCTTACCTTTCAATCAGTTACGCTCTCCTTTCTAAGCAGCTGTACCAAAGAGCAGTGTTACTTTAACAGGCATAAGTTTAAGGGTTCTTTCTGTAACAAAACTCCATCATTCAACTGGGAAGGTACAGACGAAGCCAAAGCTCATTCATGTTGGCATAATTTAATTATTAATTCATTCTGTCAATTGTTGTAATAGATGTGGGGATTTGTGTGTGCACAAATCAAGCAACAAAGAATTCTAGATTAATCTTTGCTACAGGTTAACAACTAACTGCAGCCGTGCATTTCTCCAGCTCAGGCACTATCTGTATTTGTATTTGTATTTATTTGCATTTATTAGTTTGTCAAACATGTACAAGATAGCAGGTATAAATATAAACATGGATATGAACGAAAGAAATTAATACAAATGTGGACAGTAGGACAGGGACTGTAGGCACGCTGGTGCGCTTATGCACATCCCCTTTACGGACCTCTTAAGAATGGGGTGAGATCCACGGTAGACAGTTTAAGGTTGAAGCTGTGAGGGTTTGAGGATGTAACAACAGAGTCAGGTAGAGCATTCCAGGCGTTGACCATTCTGTTGCTGAAGTTGTAGTTTCTGCAATCGAGTTTGGAGTGGTTTACCTTGAATTTGTACCGATTGTTTGCCCGTGTATTATTGAGGTTGAAGCTGAAGAAGTCATTGACTTCAGGTATGATCTATCAACTAAGAATGTTCCCACTTCTCCTGAAAATGATCTTGTTTGGTCCCTGGCATGCAACTCCAGTTTCAGCTTTTCTTTTTCTAAAAAGGGTTTCAAAAGGAGGTTTCCTAGTTCCTGAACTATGACCCCTGACCTTGAAATGACCACCTCACAACAAGCGTCACTGCTGCGCTTTGGAGTACTTAGGAAAATGAAGTCATTTGCCAGCCTCCTTGATTCTCACCATAGACAGGAAATCTGGCCACAATAGACAATTGTTTAGAACTGTGTATGTATCCAGCGTTTACCGTACTTGTGTATTATTACGGAATAGTAGCTTTCAACAAACTTGATTGAGAAGTCTGTCAGAACTTCCTTCAACAGCTGCCAAAGCCTTTAAATCTCTGATTTAACCAAAAGTTTACTTAAATATATCATAGAAAAGCATTTGCTCCAATGTTCTTTATAAAGCCAAAATCTGGCTTAACATATATAAAGCGTTAAGGTGGCTGAATATCAGGTCAGCTAAAATGCTGATCTTCAAAATTTATCTGCAAAACTAGCTTCCGTACCACTCACAAATATTTACTTCTATGTTCTTCCCTGTATTATTTCACAGTGCAAATTGGATGCTGGTCTTCCTAAGTTTTCACAGAAAATATTCATGTGATAATTATAATGGAATCAAGTCCAATATACACAGGAAATAGTCTTTTTCTTTTCCTGAAAGTACAGCTGTAATGGTTCATTGGGCTGAGAGCCACGAAGAAATAATTCTATTAAGCATTCTCTTGTTTCTAAGCAAACTTTCAAAATATTAAATAAGTTGGAGATACACATTGTTGCAAGAACATCCACCAATGATATAACAATGCTCGTGTATAAGGCAAGAATTAAAGCCAAGAACAACTCAATTGGCTGCTTGTCCAGTTCATTAATGACAGATATATCAATTATTGAAATAAACCTATTTATTACAAGTTGTTTTAAAGGTGTTTAGAAAATATTTCTATTCCATGTACTTATGAAAGCTGTAATAGGAATGTATCATCTTAGAAGAGGCATCCTTTAGCAACTGTTCACAATTACGATGTTGATGGAAAAGTAACTTTACACCCAATCTTTGCATTTACAACTTCTGCAGGTCAGTAAAGCAAAGGAAAGCTGACATACGTTCATTAAGTGTACACACAGTTTCATTATAATGACCATTTTGCTTAGTAACTGAGTTGCTGGTCCCAGTTGTGTTCACTTAAAGGAAGAATCCCTATATTTCTCTCCTTAGAATTTGCCCGCCTGACTTCTCAATTGTGTCAGAGAAAAAGAGCTCAGTTTAAAAAATTATTAAAGCTTTTTCAACTAAATCCTTCTCACGTAGGACTTGGTGTGAAACCCTTCTTTATAGTCTTTATCACAAGTTATTGCTTACAGATATGATTTCATCATTTCAGAAAATTACTCCTGCTATAGGCTTAAAATTACCACATGGCTTGGGTATTATATTCAAGGCAGACACTTCAGCGCCATCCCCCCCACCCCATTATTACAAACTATGCTAATTCAATTTTAAAAATCCCAAAAGTTGAAAGTGTTTTGATTCAAAAGGTCATTTTTCAATATTGATGGGCTGTCAGATCAAACAAATAAGAGAGTACTGTTTATGCTAGTACAATGAGAAACTCCTTCCAGACAGGGTTTTCGGTTCAGATGTATAGTCAATGTTAAACTTCACTGAAGCATTTAGCAGATGAAAACAGACAGCTTCTCCTACACTACCACCATGATATTGCCCTCAGCTCTGACAGTAGCGCTTTTTAATATGGCATTACTTGCCAAAATCACTGACTTCTTTTGCTTTTTTAATTAACTCACAGTCAGTAATACAGAAGTCCATTGTTCAATATAAAGGAAGGAAATGAATGGTGAAGAGTTATTTTAAGCACCCTAAAACAGATGCTACATAGTTTTATAGGAAAATTTGCATATTATTTTCTATTAAACATAAAACCATTGCAGTCTTAAGAGGCTAAAGAACAAACTGGATTCTTGTTTATTTGAAAGAAATCAGCAAATAACGCTGATTTAATTAAGTTTAATGCTGATTGGAAACCCCTTTTGGACTTTTTAATGAGAAACAATACACAGAGAAAATAGTAGATGAGACTAACCGCAAATGGCTGAGTGGAAAGACTGACGAAGGAGCAAGAAGGAGGGCGGATCCAGCTCCAGAGGGATAAGATTGACACTCAGCCTCGCAAATAGGAGTGAGCAGATCCCATACTGAGGAGTGTCTGAGCAGCGAGGTGGAAAAAGCACATGCAATGCTCTCAACAGACCATAAGTTGATGATCCACCATTATTACCATGGAAGAAAAAAGTTCAGGATATGTACATTGCTTCCCAAAAAATAATTAATAGGAAAAATAAATCTTGAATTCAGTATGAAATTTCATAGAATGCATTACTTGTAAAGAGAAATACAAATAAGAAAATATAAGATTTCCAGCGAATTTGTGCTTTCTCATTGCTGACAATTATGAATCAATATAAAATAGGACAATAGCTAATACAATGATTTTTCTAATAGCTTTTTTAATGAAGGATTATGACTGACCATTCATTTCTCTTAAGGAATGTTCCTGAGATCAGGAAACCCAACTAGATGCAATCTGCCCTCCCTAATGTTTTTTTTTTTTCCCTGAGAAGCCAGTGAGATATTAACACTACACAACTCTCTCTAAACTTTGGAGAAAACTAAGCTTAGTACCCTTTAATGTGCTCCATATGGTGTTTCTTGAGGGGATTTACAAAGTAATCTTTTATGAGCTATGATTGTATCTTTATGAAGAAAGTATAGTCAATTCAAAGACTGTTCTACTGAACTTTTAAAAGCCTATAACGATCTGCTTTATAATTTCTTATTTTATAAAATGCCCAGGCCATTCTAGATTATTCTATATGCAACTGTTGTCCATGATTCATTTTCTATAAACATGCCAAATTTTGCTATTTTTTTGTAAAACCAGACATACATTTATTGTATTGGTGATCTAGCTTAAATTATCCTGTTTTATGTACTGTTAATTTGTTAAATTCTGGCCAGCAGCCATAATGAAGAGCTGAATTGAGTGAGGTAATTTGAGGTTGGCCATGCTTGAGAACCCAAGTGTTGTCTTAGCAGGTTTGGGGAATGAGATCATCACAAACATCACAATAGTTTATTTATTTGAACATGGTATAATATATGAACACAAAGGTTTATTTCAAGCCAGACATAAGGTTTACTGTATCATATGACTCCAGCCAGTAAGTGTTAGTCTATTTAATCTACTATTATCAACATTAACTAGCAGTAGATCTCCGGGATTTTAGGCAGCTATTGGGAAATGCCAAGACTTAATTTTGTGTGTACTCTGTATGTAAAGCTCTATTGCTCAGCCATAGTCCCTTACTTACAGTATAGCAATATTATCTGCCTTGGAAGATATTGTCCATGGAGACTGGTAGGAAATCTCTACAGATTTATTTGAAGTATTTCCTTTGTTCATTACATCATTTTGATTTTTTTTTAAAAAAAAAATCCCACCTGGATTTCTCCCACTGAGAAAGAAAAGCAGCTCAAAACCCACAGGACTTCAATGTTCCCGTTTTACAGTTTACTACATCTAAGGTTTTCTTAGTTTTCAAAGGCTATTCACAATCTTCACCAGACACACACACCCCTCCCCCAGTGACACTCAGCATGAATGCAGCTTCACTGTAAAGCTAATAGCCCAAAGATAATAGTGTAGGAAGGCCACTATGATGACTGAAGCAGACCAGATTTTAGACTTGGTCAAAAATAGTTGTAAGTAGCTCCAGGAGCGATTTTTATGGCCTTTCAGCACTGAGGCTTATGGTGTACACTGTGAATTTTCTCCCTGAAATTCAAAACTATCTTTAAAATAATAAAGGCTTCACATGCTGAAATGCATACAGAAGAGACAGTTCCGATAACACAAGTAATATTTTTGGGTTCCTGAACATCAAATATCATAGAAGGATTCTTGAATCTAGCGGTCTCACATCCCAAAGCTATTACCTCTGTGGTGGGGGGGGGAAGAAACACCTCATGCCTCTCTCCACAGCACAGCAAAGTCAACGGAACACCTTAAGGTTTTCCAAGCTTCTAGTTTTGTAAGCAGATATTTGAAAAGTAATTTCCTAGAACCAAACAGTTACCGTACGAAATTGAGTTTCTGTATTGCTTCCAGGATAGGGATGCTTCTGGAAACCAAAACAGGCAGATGTTTAGAATATGCAGATTCTCACATCCTGCACCTGGTATACAATATTAATATCCCACAGCACTCACAGGGAGGAAAAAAAGCCCAACACATCCTTTGTTATTTATCAGATGATCTGAGACAAAATTCTAAAAAGAAAAATACATTTAAGCAACTGTATTATTATTTAATCATTTTCGTCGTCATCTTTAAGTCAAGAGCATTGTCTTAGTCTTATGCATTGATATTTAGCTCACACTTCATACACATCTGACTTTAATAGATATTGGATTCAATAAAAAAAAAATTTCTATAAAAGTATCGTTTACCACCATCTCAGATAGACAAGAAATCCTTCTTTATTAACCTTCAGGAAGAGACACTGTCTCACTTGTGGAAATTAGGATTTCTGACTCCCGTCCTCCCACTCTTCTCTTCTAATCTATCAGTACAGCCAATATTGTGGGAGGAGCAAGGGAGCGGCTAGAAAAAAGCTATCCTCTGTGGATATTAAGAATATGTCTGGAAACATAACGTAACAGGGAAGATAGGCCTTCAATGCCTTATGAGGAAGGTCTTAAAATGGAAACCATCATCATCATCCCAAACACCACCTACGTTTTCTATTATATCAACCACTGCTATTGCTCTCTTGTCAGCATTCCCTTTTTCTTGTCAGGGAAAAAAGAAAACCCTTGCCACTTTTCAATTTCTGTAAGAAAACCTGCTCCTGAGAATTTTCTTTTTTCACTTTTTGTTCACTAATGGCTTGAATGTAAAGAAAAGCTTGAGACCAAACAGTAGGCAAATTCCTAAGTACGCTGTGCTAAAATACAATGTATCAGTGGATGCCCATTTAACTCCACTAAAGCTTTTCAAAATCAGCAGAAAGCCCCAATTATTGGACAAAACGTAGGCTTCTACCTACAAGAAAATGAATAGAAGATTAAAATCACAACTAGTCAATAGCTGAGACAGACCGAAAAACAAAATTTTAAAACAAATTGAATTAATCAATGTTGGTGGCTAAAGGCTGTAATAAAATTGATGTGAATAAACAAATTAAAATAATTATGCCACATCCATCCCCACCCCACAATATTTATTATTGTTGCCTTTTATCACATTAAACAACATGACAACAACTTTAGATGCATCCTTGTTGTTAAAGGATTGGTTAAACAATACAAGATTGTGTGTAAAAACTTTTAAAATGCTGATTTTAATCTTTGTGCATGTTATACATTGCTCAGAACTAGTTGGAATGGAAGAAATTTGATAATAAAATATTGGCATCACAGTTAGAATTACTTGTAACATATTGCTTGCTTACTTGCTTATTTGAATGCTTTCATGTCCACCCAACCCAAAGTTGACTCAAAGCTCTCCTTGTTGATTTCTAACTAGGTATTCAAGATTTAATGATTCTGAGTGAAAACATGTTTCTTGTTTGTTCAATAGCTCCTAGAACTATAGAAGAAGAAGAAGAAGAAGAAGAAGAAGAAGAAGAAGAAGAAGAAGAAGAAGAAGAAGAAGAAGAAGAAGAAGAAGAAGAAGAAGAAGAAGAAGTAGTAGTAGTAGTCGTAGTAGTAGTAGTAGTAGTAGTAGTAGTGGTAGTGGTAGTAGTTTGCACCTGATGGTTCATTTTTAGCTTTAAACTCTCCTGCAGTTGTACGGTGGATGGTCTCTGATTTTACAGAATGCATTGCTGCTTAAAACGTGCAAGATAAATTGCTTAGTTATCTTGTCTGAAAATCACTTTACGAAGGACTTAGCAGTCATCACGGCAGAGTCCTTGGTGCTCTCTGAGCTTGGTTATTTGGTATTTGCTTGAACACATTTCATTACCAAACTAGGTAACATCATCAGTGCAAGTCAATGATGATGTTTCCTAGTTGAATAATGAAATGTCTGCAAGCAAACAACCAAGCCCAGAGAGTGCCAAGAGCTTCATAGTTCAACTTTGAGCTACATAGATTCTCTTCTATTGGAGCCAACAATGATATAGAAATATGTTCCAAATGTTTCCGTGTAGTACTGTAGAAGTCAGAATCCTTTGCAGCTTTCTCCTTGTTTTGGAACTTTTAAATCTCAACTCTCAGCCTTATCAAATATAGTTAAATAATATAATAGTCCAAACCATCTAGAACATGGTACGGAACCTTTCCTTCACCATGGATCCCCTTTAAATAACTTTGGTGGCCACAGAACAGGGCCACGGACCACCAAGACTTAACTCAAGATTTAAATTATAACATTTCTTCAAGCCGTGGACTATCTGTGATGACATCGTGGCCCCCAGCGGTTGGAGGACCACAAGTTGAGAACCACTGAGTTAGAGGACTACTGATCCTCTATTCTTCTATGCTGAGTGTACACTGTACATTGGTGGTGGTAATCATTAAATGTATTGCTTTAGTCGAAATTTATGCTTTTAAAAAAAATTGTATGGCTGATTTGATTTTGACTTTGCATGCCATGTAAACCCAGCCACTGTGGTCTGCAAAACATTTATCCTGTAAGGTAGGCTAATGAAATAACAACAATGGAAGGAGAAGCAGCACTGTACAAAATTATATTGATATAACAGCAGACCCCAAAAAAGTATCATAGCATTGTATAAACCTCAAAAGTCTCTGTTGTCCTTACAGCTGAAATTCCCAAATCAATACAGTAAAAACAAGGGCTCCTGATGAACATGAGATTCCTTAACTTGTAAAGCTAAGAAAGTGACAATAAAATTCTGTTCTGTTCTATTAACTCTCCTCTCCTCTCCTCTCCTCTCCTCTCCTCATATCAGAGAAATCAGAGTCCTTCAAGCTGATTGGGCGAGCATTACCCACACTGGCTGCTGTCTCCACTCTCAATGGAGAATAGGAAGAAGTGATTTAATTTGTACTTTTTCAATTTTTATACTACCACATTTCCCCAAAAATAAGATAGGGTCTTATATTAATTTTTGCTCCAAGAGACCCTTTAGGGCTTATTTTCTGGTTAGGTCTTATTTTTTGGGAAATATGGTACTAAATGCATCCAATCTGGCTGACAATCTTAACTGGGGCTTATTTTTGGGGCAGGGTTTATATTACAAGCATCCTGAAAAATCATGCTAGGGCTTATTTTCAGGGAAACACAGTATGATAAAAGCATTCAATTGAGATAAACAGCATTATTCTTAATATTAAAACAGCTAATCATCATTATTACCTAATCCTTTTTCTTTATTAGCTAATGATCATTTTTCTTTTGGGATAGACATTAGTTAAAACAAGTGTCCTTCCAAGGAACACCAATCAGAGTTCTTATTCCATTAGAAAATTTGGACCCAGAATGCCAGAACCATATCCAATGCTCATTTGTTTGTATTTTTTTTTAAAAAAAAAAAAACCTGCATTCAAATGCAGAAATGCAAATTTGCAACTTATATTATTTACTTCTAAACTTAAAAATCACCACCAGTTCACACATGCGCTGACCCAACTCAGAATCTAAATGGTCAGTCTTAAGTTTCAGTTCCAGAAAAACCCAGGAAAACTGCCCATCGCACATGGGCTTTACTGTGTTTGATGGGTTCAAAGAACTATAATTCCCATACGTGGTCATTTACTTAATAATTTGATTCCTGCCATAATCAAAAGAGACACTCAATGGCTAAAAAATTTCTAAAGAAGACTTGACAGTTCCATCAAATTTCAATTGGTCTTTTGACATTTCTCTCAAGTGACTTGATATTTTTTCATCAGAGAGCCATTGTCTCATTCAGTTTCTGTGGAAAATCTGTTGTTTTTTGACTCATCTTTTGTTGTGTGACCAAAATCCCAATTATCATGTCATGTGTTCTTTGAGGTCACCTTCTACATAAATAGCAATTTATCTGAGCAAACCTTTCCATATTTGGGTCTACTTTGAGTGTGTATTCCAGACTCTATTTTTCATACACATCCATCTATACAATACTTGTCATAAAACTACATACAACCATTGTAAAAGGATCGGCATTATACTGTATGTTAGAGACAACAAACTGGCACTATATTTCAATACATAGGTTCATTCATTCATGTGGCTATACATGATTAACATATTCTAACAAGACTGCAAAATGAATTATTTATTTTATTTTATTTATTTATTTTATTAAATTTCTATACCGCCCTACTCCCGAAGGACTCAGGGCGGTGAACAGCCACAGAATAAAACACATAAATACAAAAATTTAAAATAGAATAAAAACGAATTAAATAATTTGGCTGAACAAATTTAAAATACCCCATAATTTAAAAACAAATTAAAATTTACATTTAAAAAGGGGAGAAGATTTAGGCCAGGCCAGCTTGATGAAATAAAAAAGTCTTAAGCGCGCGACGGAAGGTGCGCAGATCCGGGATCCTCTGTATCTCCGGGGGAAGCTCGTTCCAGATCGTAGGTGCCCCCACAGAGAAGGCTCTCCCCCAGGGGCCACCAGTCGACACTGTTTGGCCGACAAATTACAGATGTAAAGAAATTACATCTTCTTTTGCTCCCAAAAACTTTTTGTTACCTCTTCCCTAGCAGTCATTCAGTTTTTAAGGACATCATATGTATTTGCTGTGATATATTGAATGAAAATTCACATTGAAAGTTGGTGGCTATAAGGCAACCCAGCTGTGACAGCAATTGCTATGCTTCCCTTAATAGATATCCATCTTTTAAATTCAAGAGCGGATATATTTTTTAAACAAGCAAGCTAGGCAACAGTGTGATTCAATATGATTTGAGCTATCTGTCCATCAGAATTTCATTAATTAATGCCATAGTCATGGAATATTGCCCATCCTCCCTTCAAAAAGTGCATGTCAGTTGAGTGATAAAATACTGGTAAAATAGCAATGGCCTTTCAACGTTTAAAGTGCTTTATGGAGGCCCCAAGAGCTTTTAAGATGGGCTGATGGTATGGAGTAGGAGGGTAGACAACTAACCAGGTGTAATACAAAGATACATTCCCTTAATATCCTAGTCATAAGTGCTTATAACTTTCAATATAGCTGTACTGCTGTCATTTCTCGTTTAACCAGCTTTTCTGCAGCTATACTTTTAATAATATAATTTTATTGATATTAGGGTATAAAACACCAATGAAATTGAAAATGGTGGGAAAAGGGAAAAAGGGGGAAAGAAAGAATTGTAGGATAAAGAGGAAAAAAAAAAGCATTAACTTCTGATTCTTTTCAGTGCAGTAGACTGAATATAGTTACAGCCTCAACTTTTTATTTTACCCACTCAATATATACTAGTCATGTCTATAACAAAAACCTTGTCTAATCAGTAAATTGTCAGCCCTGGAGGCCATCTTTTCTTTGGATCTTCAGGGCTGCCACACTTGGTGGATGGGCATGCTGTGGGAACTAGGACAGGGGCTGGATGGTAGCGGGGTGAGATCTATAGCCATAACAACAACAACAGTCTTTCACCGGGAGTCAAGGACATTCAGCCTGCACACCTGGGGAGGCATGACTGGTAAACAACTCCAGTTAGGATGGTGACCTGATTGGACCATGTGATGGACATGTGGGTGCAAGGGAAGGGACTTTGACTTTCCTTTAGGTGGGGAAAACTCGGGAGACTTCAGATTCGGGTTTTCCCAGATGTGCCAATATGACATCTCTAATAAAATGGAACTTTGAGGAAATGCCTGCCTCAGAGTCTTACTTGGTTGGGGGTGTTACTTGGAACCATGACATCAAATATCAAAATCAAAGTTGCAGGTTTTTTTGTCTCAAGCACAAACTCCAGAAACAGTTTCCAGAGAGAAACAAAACTAGATGTATTCTTTTCTGTCATTAAAGCACTTAATTTGCTAGTTCCATCCGTTTCTCCAACCATTCTTCCATTGTGGGAATTAATATATTTTCCCATTTTTACTCATAAATTATTTTTTCTGCTGTCAACATGTATAGCATATGTAACAAGTTCAAGTTCCAATTTTTTCCCCCCAAGTCCTTTGTCCATTCATGCAAGAAGGAAAATCTCTGGTTTAATTTGTAAATATACATGCAGCTGTATTTTTGACACTATCTTATATATTCTATAATTGGGCTTTTGGCTTTCTAGCAAATTATGGGTTTAATTATATTAAATTATTTAGTTAACACCTAATCAGTTATCTAGTGCTGCAGTATATTTAATTCATCGTTCACCAGAAAGTAATTAGAAACCTATTTTTCCCAAGATAGACATTCTCTGAGCTGGAGTATAGCCAATATTAAAATGCATATATTCACAGAGATCCCATTCATCAAGACCAATGCCAGCCTCTAAAATACATTTAAGAAGTCTTTCATTTACTTTTCTGGGCATGAATAAATGAAGTTCGGAACAGATTGAGCATTTATTAAAGGATGCATCGTCTGTTTGTGTTTTCCTAAATATTTCCCTGTTGTTTTAGCATTCAATATTGTTACAAAAGATGTCTTTACATTAAAAGGCATTTCACTGAAGCAAATGAACTGAAAAACTAAAATAATGCCTCATGTAGTTGATGGTGTGCTTTTCAATCACTGTTGAGTTCTGGCAATGCCTAGACAAGTCTTTGCAGTTTTCTTGGCAAGATTTCACAAGTAATTTGCCCTTGCCTCCTTCCTAGGGCTGAGAGAGGGTCACCCAAGGTCTCTCAGTTGGCTTTGCATAAGGTAGGATTAGAACTTCTAAGCTCCTGGTTTCTAGCCTGGTGCCTTAAGCACTATACCAAACTCGTAACGCATGAAATTAAGCCATTTTCTTCTGCAATAACCTTTAATCTTTAATTGGCTCACATACATTATACCCATGATGGCGAACCTATGGCACACATGCCCATAGTGGCACACGAAGCCATATTGCCAGGCACGCGCCCCCTTGACTGTTTGTCTTCTGGGTTTCTGGCGCACATGTGTGCATGACGATCACCTGTCCTTCGCGCATGAGGCAGTGCCGAAAACCGGTGTGCTCATGTGTGCTGGCTAGCTGATTGTCAGGTGCCCATGTGCACCAGAACCTGGAAGTTTGGCTTTTCCAGAGTGCGATCCCTTCATATGTGCGGCAGTTCCAAAAACCGGCCTGCACATGCACGCCAGCCTGCTGATTGTTGGGCGCGCATGCATGCTAGAACCCGGAAGTTCAGCTTTTCCAGACTTCGGCACAGACCAGCGTGTGCATGCACAACATTTCCAAAATGTTTGCCATCACTGCATTATACTATTAGTTTATTTAATCAGAATGTGTTGAACAAAGAATTCCTTTTATTTATATGAAACACTAAGCCATTGATAAAGTATTTATGAACAACAACTGTGTTCATCCCACACGCCAAGCCATAACCCAAGAAAACATATTCTGGGCTACTATAAACATGATACTTCCATTAGCTCAAGAGCCACACTTTATGGCGCTCCCAAAATCTGTATAGTCAGGGCTCAGTGCTATTTAGGAGTGAAATGGATGTTTCATTCATGCAACATGTAGGGTCCATTTTGGCTCTTACCTTCTCCCAACACTCTAAAAATTGTGGGGAGAAATGCTGAAAATGTTTGTCCTGCCCTCTCAATAGGCCATAAACAGTTGCTGGAGGACTGCAAACCTAATGTTGTTCTTAGCATGATGGGTGGCTTAGCATGATGGCTGAACTCAGCCTTTGTGGGTGTGTGCAGTTAAATATCTTGAGTAGATCCAAGGGTGTTTTTAACACTAATAGAATTGGCTGAGAGAATTGATATCTTCGTACTACCCTTCCCCAGTCCTATATGCCCTCAAACATAAACAAGGACCACAACAGATTTGGGAATGCAGAGGACAAAAGGTAAAACTCCCATTATACAGGTAGATTTTTAGATGAACCAGTCCTTCAAAATAGTCCGTTAGTATAGCCAGCTAACAAATAAACTAGCTTCTTTACTTCTGGTAAAGTAGCCAAGACCACACTTTTTTCAAACTCATGCAAGAAACATTTAGCCTATGAGATATCCATGAAAAGCAGAAAAATTCAGGTAGTCTTCGACTTAAAACAGTTCATTTAGCAACCGTTCGAAGTTACAACAGCACTGAAAAAAGTGACAAGGCTATTTTTCACACTAATGACCACTGCAGCATCCCCAGGGTCATGTGATCAAAATTCAGATACTTGGCAACTGACTCATCTTTATGACGATTGCTATATTTCCAGGGTCATGTGATCCTGACAAGCAAAGTCAACAGGGAAGCCAGATTCACTTAACATCCGTGTTACTAACTAATCAACTGCAGTGATTCACTTGACAACTGAGGCAAGAAAGGTTATAAAATGGGACAAAGCTCACTTAACAAATGTCCCATCCAGCAACAGAAATTTTGCGCTCAATTATGATCGTAAATTGAAGACTAGCTGTAATGAACTTTTTTCTTATGCTCTGTATAGGTGAACAGTATATGTTGGCCAATAAGTAATATTTCTATACATTTTATACTTTGTGCTCACTGTTTTATTAGTACGATATGCTCAACAGAATACTTTATTTGACAAGATGTAATTATTCAAGCAGAAATTCAGATCAGGTTGGGGAAATTGACTATTTTTTTGCCAGTGTTCAACACTTATTCCTGGCTGCAGAAAGTCGCTTTAATATAATTGATTTCATTGCTTCCAGTTCTGTGAGGGTAGCCAAAAAAAAAAAAAAAAAAAGGGGGGGGGAGTGAATTAAAAAGTACCTTGAATTTATCAAAAGGTAAAAATAGAAATGATGACAAATGGAAGTAGCTAAAGCTAACTTTCGATCTAAGGCAGAGCTGGATATTCTTTAGGAACGTGCAGCAAGGATGGTTTTTTTTTTTTTTTAATGCTGATGTTTTCAATAGATAATGATGGCAGGTGAACATCTCCATTCTAAGCTTAAAACGTTGCATTATGCATATTCGAAATTCTACGAAACTAAGTCATGAAAAAAGCTAATATCCTCACTGCTAAATTTCTGTTCCCGTATAATGAATAAAAATAAATAAACGAACATTTTAGGAGTTTAGCCATCAATAGGCAAAGCTGCACAGTGTGTGTGTGTGTGTGTGTGTGTGTGTGTGTTAATAGAAAATTGTACCGTCTAATTGGTTCCTGACTACAAAAAGGCCAACTCACCATTGGTATTTGGGAAGGACTTGACGCTAAATGGAGAAGATGCCGTCTCTTCCTCTTCTGTAGCTCTGCTTTGATTTGCTTTCCTGGACTGCAGACAAAGCTAACGCTTACTTCAGCTAGCTGAATGAAATTATATCAATCCATCTATCTATATTTGAACCTTGCTTCTAAATAGAAGACAAAAATAAATGAAGCCGGGACTGAACAGATGCAGCAGAGCTGCTTCATCGCTCATATCTGCATTTAGGTGTTTTTAATGACAGTAGTTTACAAAGAAAAAGAAGCACAGCAAGAGTTATCTTCCTAATTCAAACAGCAACTGCGCTTCCCATATACAGAGCAAATACAGAGCCCAGGCATCAGCACATGTTTTTCCTGCCCTTTCAATTTTACCCTATTTTAAAATAGTACATTTTAACATGCGTTTCTTTCCCTTTAATTATTTTTCAGTTAAAATAAATAGACCAGGCTTTGGTAGATTTATTAGATTTTTTTTTACTAGACTTATTAGACTCTTTTGAAATGTAATCGTAACTTTTTCCAGTGAGACGAAACTGTTATCTCATTATTTGAGCAGCGATCTTGGAACCACTGAAAAAAAAAAAAAAGATTTTGAGGCTTTTGTTCAAAAATACGAAACCAGATCCGCTAATCCATTAAGGCTTATGCAGAAGCTCCAGCTAAGCCACACATTCCAGATATGAGCTCTGATAAAGGACAAGTGATTAAAGTAAAACAAACTGACAAAACTGTGCAACAATCCAATCGTTATATTAATAAATCCTTACATTGTGACAAGGCAAATAGTGGTGGCTTCATACACACTAAAGCCTAATAGAAGAGAATCTGTCTTGCTCAGGGTTGAACTGCGGAGTTATTGATGGTCTCTGAATTTGGTTGTCTGCTTGCAGATGTTTCATTACCCAACTAGGTAACATCCAGACAGACAGCCAACTCTGTTCCCTTATAGCACTGAAGATGTTACTGTTTGATTCAGTGATAGAAGAGACGGACACAATTCTTCAGTAACCACAGCTCTTTAATAGTAGACCAGTACAACCCAACAACCTGCTAGTCTGGCAGCGTCCTCTTTTATAGAGGGCTGCCAGACGGCTTAGCCAATGAGATTCAAGTATTTTCCCACCTATTTGGAGGACCTGAGTGAAGCCTGCAGCTCACTTCCTTATTGCCTTATATGGTATATAACAATTACCTAGTCAGGTAACAAAATGTCTGCAGACAAACAACCAAGTTCAAAGTGCACGAAGGACTCTGGTTTGGATACAAAAGAGGACATTATCTGCAAGTCTCATCTCGTGTCACAAACGCAAGAACCAGAAAGGGGGGAAATTATTAATTTAAATTTGAAAAGTTTAAAAACTTTAATAAATTTATTAAATATAAATTAAATATTTATTTATTAATAAAATGTATGTAGTTCTAGCTAGCCCAATCCTAGACCACGTTGATGGCAGGGATATTTCCAACCTTCAAGTCATTTTGTGTGCATGTCCGCTCAGGGGACACTGTAAAAGATGGATAGTTTAAATAGTGCCACATTCTCAATAAACATTGTTGTCTTCTGGGAGAAACCCCCATTTTTCCATGTGGTCTTCAGTTCTAGCCAAACCACCATTCACTTAAAACAAACAACAGATTGCTCTCTGTAGCTCCTGAACAGTCTCAATATTGAGATTTTAGGAGAGTAATTGTAATCTCCCTAGAACTTCTTCACTGTCAATACAGACAGAGATTTATATGCTGTTGAATAGTTTCAAAGTGCTCCAAACCAAAAATGGATTTATTGTCTTTTAATCAGGCTAGTATCTCTGTGATGCTATTGAAGATGGGACCATACTTAGCATTGCTTCAAAGTCTTTTGCGAAGTAAAAGCTAATTCATCTCTGTCTTACTTAGACTCTGTAGTTATTCTAAAATTTTTATCAGATGTCAGCAAGTCTTCCTCTCCCCCCACATCCAGCCTTAGAAAAGCAAGGTAGTGGGAATCAGTCACGCTCACTAAATAAAGATGTGTCAGATATAGATGAAGCTTACCTTATCAGTACCTTTGGTTTCCTTCCCAGAAATGAACAAGAAAATAGAATACCTAAGCTGGAAAACCTTAAGAAAAACTTACTGGTCGCATTTATCTAAAACAGTCCCAAGCACAAAGTTGAGATAGCGAGATCCCATCAAGTTGACTCCTTTACTTGTTTATACCTAATGGACAGAATCTTGAAACTAAAGCTATAACTTTCTAAGCTATTAGCTATTACCTGAGAGATTCTAGAGCACGGGTATCAAATTCAAGGCCCGCGAGCCAGATCTGGCCACGGGGTTCTTAGATCTGGCCCACAGGGCCAGCCTGGAAATAGCAAAGGACTGACCCACGATGCCTGTGCTGGCCAAAACGGGGTGTGGAGGCCTGCATGCGCCCCCCCAGCACCCAATTTTTGGCCTGGATGGCCTCCTGCAGCACTCTGCCAGTGAAAACGGGCTGCACCCCTCCTCTGTGCCCCATTTTGGCCAGCAGAGTGCTGCAGGACGCATCCGTCCCATCTGCCATCTGTCCTGTCTCCTCCCACCAGCCGGCCCACGGAGGGCAACTACAATGCTGATCCGGTCCTTGAAGAAATCCAGTTTGACACCCCTCTTCTAGAGTGTGGTTGCCCTGAATCTCTTCCACCACCACCCCACATCCAGCTCAGGATTTTGCCATCTCTTAATCTGGGCTTCTCTCTGGGAAAAGTATGTGTTACCAAGTCTCCCCCACTGCTCCTCCATCACACATTCCATCACAATGAGCTAAGGACACCCAGCCACAGGTGTCATCACCTGCTCTTGCAAGATTGTCCACCAACTCTGTCTGAGGACCTGAAAAATGAAGAATCGCTAGATCCAGGAGTGAGGCACAGGCCAATCTTACTAGGGTTGAGTTATAACTTGATCTCCCCTATTCAGGCCTTCAAAGTCTCCTTCTTAATTACTTTCCATTAAAAATTGGGTAAGATTAGTGACTGTGGAATGAAAAGGAACTATTTGTTGGGGGGCATGGAATATGAAAAACAATATGAGAGGGATTGACCCAGATCTGGAATAGTAAGGTGACCAATCGTCCTCCTTTAGGGAGGACAGTCCTTTTGTAAGTTCTGTCCTCTCTCGAAAAGTGTCCTCCTACATGTCCTCCTTTTCGATATTTGAAGACTAATCTGTAAATCTCCGTATTCGATTGATGCCGATCTGATCCGTTGCATGTGATGTGACATATTTGTATTTGACATGACGATTCGTCAAGGCTCGGTACACTGTGGCGAGACGCGATTATGAGACACATGCGCTCCGCACAGGAGAATTGTTTTGAGAGAGTGTGCCATTCTCAAGAGTGCGCCACGCACAAGTGGTTTTGTTTACTTCTTACCGAAACACGATATGGCACACACGCACGCATTAGACTCACTTCTTTCTCAGTGAATATTCAATCATACACAGGTGAGCACAATAATTCACGTTTTATTAATTCATTATTTATTTAATAATTTCCAAATATGTATAATTTTATTTACAAGTTTTTATTTAGAATATTTTTTTCCTTCAATTTATTTGTGTCCTCCTTCTCATTGTAAAAACGTTGGGTCACCTTAGGAATAGGCAGTTTAAGAGAGATATTGATGAATTACAACTTTTAATACCTTCACCGCTAGTCACTATACTGCTGGGAGATTTAGTACATATCTGAAGGGATACCAGTTACCTAGTTTGGATAATACACCTGAAATAAGGGATGTCTCACTGATTAAGCAAAACCATTAACACAACTACTGTTAATTATGAGGTTTTATTGTTGCTTTTAAACTACTTAAATTTATTTTGTTATTCTGTGCCTATTTTTTGCTATCTCTGTTTATGTAAGACACATCAAGGAAGGAGGAGTGTTGCGCAAGCCTTTTTTAAAAAAATAAATACAAGCTCTTGAATAATTTTTAAATGAATATTTGGGGGTTCTTTTTAAACTGAGCAATCACTTGGTCCATGTATGCAGATATGAAGTTGTCAATTGACTTCTCTTTGATGTCCTTTGGATTGATGGATCTGGCACCTGGCTCCCCAAACTAAATTCTGAATCTACCCCATACTCCTCCCCCACTTTTTTTGTTACTTTGCCTTTTTCAAAACATTTATTAAAAATAAGTGTGGTTTTTTTTAATAGCAAAAGCTGCTTTTTGAATATGCTTCAGAAATCCATGACTAGTGACGTTATTAGCCCATTCTGTTGAAAAATGTATGACCCCTGAGCAGAAATAATAAAAATGTACCACACATTTAAAAATGAATGTTCACCACAGTTGACACTATTTCAGCTTGTTAGTAAAACCTCAGAACTATATAAAGATTCTAGTTTCCATAGAAACTGTTGGGTGAATTTCAGGATGTTAAGCATATATGTTAATCTGTATTTTTCATTTTCCTATCACATTTAAAGTATCGTTTCTAATTTAGCAATATAAAAAAAACTGATTATGATCTACAGCTTTTCACTGCATCAATATGCCTGTACTTCCCAGCCTCCCTCCCCATCCCGCACCACTAATAGTCATGATCTGGCTAATCCTCCGACAAATGTAGGTGTCAGGGTATTTCACAGGCTGAGAATTAAAATCATGAGATTTACAACAGCCCTGCAATGGTCGGGTTGCTATATGTAGAGAATAGAAGAGCCTAATGACAGAACTCCTGTATAATAGTATTAACAGCCCTGCAATATGCATCACTTTTTTAAAAAAAATTATTCTGCTTTTTAAAAAAAAGAATGTGTAACCAAGAGATGTCCCAAAGGTGATCATAGCTGCAAGGTACTGTCTCACAGTGATGCTTCTAGAGATTAAAAACTTACAAAACTTGCAAGATGGCTTATCATAAATACAGCTGATCACATTAGACCAAGTTTTGCATTGGTTATTATTATTATTATTATTATTATTTTTGCAGTCAACCCTGAACCAGAGCAATGAGCGTTTAAAATAACATCACAAGCTATTATTTTCTAGATTTAATTTATGCCTCATCCTTCTCCGCTTTCCTCTAGCAACACGAGAGGCAGGAATCTGATTCTATTTCGAAAGAAACTGAGATTTCCACTTGTCGTCCCATAAAGGCATGAGCTGAAATCTTTTAGAGGAGGAAATGTTGTGATATTTACAGTAATCTGACACTTGGCTAACAAATACTCTTACAGGACTACTTGAAATTAATTTGTAACTGCACCCATGAACATTTTAATGAAAGGGTTAAGAGGGTGAACAACAGATGTCCATAATATGATCTTTCTGTCTTTTTTTTATACATGCATGCAGATTCATAAAACTAACTATGCTCAATAATACAAAACCAAATCTCGTTTTCTCTATTGAAAGATTTGGTGTTTGGAAGAGAAGCAAAATCAATAGGTTATTATGCCTGTTGTGCAACAAATTAAATACCGGTATATATATATATTTTATGGATCAATCAAGCTGTTTTCCAATTGACCTTTCAACAGCATCCCACCTTACATGTGTTTTATTAACCAAAATAATGAATAATAAGGTACAATGGAATAGTAGTAAATCGTACTGCCTTTGAATTATAAAAGTATTCCTTTTAGAATATTCTTGCATGAAAAGTACATAGCTGGAAGGATCCAGTGCCTAAAATGTAAAGATATACTTGTGTGTTGAGATGCGCATGCTGCTTTAAAGCTTAAAAATAGAAGTCTGATACAGCAGGGGTTACAGGAAGAGGGCAGAGAGGAAAACAGGATAAAGAAGTGGAATAACGACTGCATCCCTGGTACTACACATCCTAGTTGCTGGAATACAGGTAGTCCTCGATTTACAGCAGTTTAGTGACCATGCAAAGTTACAACGGCACTGAAAAAAAGTGATTTATGGCCATTTTTCACAGTTATGACCTTTGCATCATCCCCATGATCATGTGATCAAAATTCTGGTTCATATTTATGATGGTTGCAGTGTCCTTTTGCAACCTTCTGATAAGCAAAGTCAATGGGGAAGCCAGATTCATTTAACAACCAGGTTACTAATTTATCAAGTGAAGTGATTCACTTAACAACTGGTACAAGAAAAATCATAAAATGGGGCAAAACTCACTTAACTCACTTCCTTTTTTGTTCCTATTTTCTATATTTTGTTTTCTTCTCCTTTACATCTTTAACTCTTTTTTCTATTCTTTCTATTAGTTTGTATTAGATTTTATATTCTTTCTACCTACCTACCTACCTACCTACCTACCTACCTACCTACCTACCAACCTACCCATCCATCCATCCATCCATCCATCCATCCATCCATCCATCCATCTATATCCCAGTCTTCCTAAAACATAACATCACAATAACATAGCAATCTTAAACAATAAAACTAGCAATATAGAGTATGAGAGATCTAATCCATTTCACAGTCACTAAAACCAATATCTATATATGGAATATATCATGCTGTTCTAGTTCCCTGATAAAAAATAACCATGTTTTAATAATTTCCTAAAAACCAAGAGAGAGGGGGCCTTTTGGGTGTTTAGGAGAATCCTGTTCCATGGATGAGAAACAGTAATTGAGGAGGCTCAACTCTGAAGTCCCTAAAGATATTGTTGCAATATTTTCAGGATCAGACTCAATAAAGATAATAGAAGTTAGAGATTTAAATATATTTCTCTTTAATCATAATAGGCATTCTATATTCGCTGAATATTCAAGATAGAAGCAAGGAAAATGGGGAGGATGGCTCCTTATATATACAAGGGGTGGAGCCAGGAATGGGAGTGGTAAATTATGAATACATTAAAGTCCAAAGAATAAGTTAACCCCTGATGTTCCATATATACATTATTTACACATTAGAGAATAAGGCATTTACATCTGACAAATCCCCCTCTAAATGCCGGTTCGTTATACAACACCAGTTACATTCAGATTCAGGACAATATAATACATATAATTTAGAAGTTAAATATTTGTGTTGTTTAGAAGGTAAGGGTTTTGTTAATATATCAGCTAATTGTTCAGAAGTATCACAATGTATTGCTTTGATGAATCCGTCTTGAGATAGTTGTCTCACGTGCTTAAATTTTATATCAATATGCCTGGACCTTTGTCCAATTGCATCGGATCTAGATATTTCAATGGCCGCTTTATTGTCTTCATGCATAATAAATGGTAAAGTAGGTTTCTTCCAAACATCTGTGATCAAATCATTGAACCATACAAGGTTATTTGCAGCTTTAGACAAGCAAACATATTCCGCTTCTGTGGTAGAAGTGGCTACTAGTTCTTGTTTACCAGTATACCAGTAAACTGGACAATCGTTCAATAGAAAAACATAACCAGAGGTACTCTTTCTGCATGATGTATCACCAGCCCAATCTGCATCAGCATAACAAGTAATTTTTGGTTCTTTGTCATTATTGGGTTCCAATATTAAACAAAAATCTAATGTACTTTTCAGATATCTTAAAATTCTTTTGACAGCTTCCCAATGATACAAGGTTGGTTTGCTAACATATCTTGACAATAAATTGAGAGGTAATGCAATATCTGGCCTAGTCCAATTAGATATATAAAGGAGTGAACCTATAACTGATCTGTAAAATGTGTTGTCTTTAAACTCAGGGGAAGATTCATCAGTGTTTCTAAGAAAATCAGTTTGCATAGGTGTGTCACATGTTTTGGCATTATTTAAGTTACATTTGTTTAGGAGTTCAATGATTTTATCTTTCTGAGTAAGTTTGAATCCCCTTTTAGTTTTGTTAATTTGTACACCAAGGTATTTATTCACTCTACCTAATGATTTCAATGAGAAATGTTCGTTTAACTTATTTACAAAGATTTCCCTGCTCTCTTTATGCTTTCCAATATATAAAATATCATCCACATAAATTAATACAAATTCAATATGATCATTACTCTTTTTTACAAAGAAACAGTTATCAGCAGTGGTGGCGTTGAAATCCATGGTCTTAAGTACTTTTACCAAACAATCGTACCATCTTTTGCCAGATTGCTTCAATCCGTACAGACTCTTATTTAATAACCAAATTTCGTTCTTATTAGTGTATTGACTGTGTGGTGCTCTTACATATATTTCCTTATCTAATTTTGCGTGTAAGTATGCAGTCTGTATGTCATATTGAAACACGTCCAGATTGAGTGCAGATGCTACTACAAGAGCTGTTTTGACACTCTCTGTTCTCACTGTTGGTGAATAAGTGTCAGTATAGTCTTCTGGATATTTTTGTGCATAACCTTGTGCAACTAGTCTGGCCTTGTATAAGGTATTACCTCCTTCCAAATTCTTAATTTTATAAATCCACCTGGTACCTATAATTGTTTTATCCTTAGGTGCGATCGCAGGTGTGAATACATTTAATCCTTGTAAACTTTCCATCTCTTTTTCCATAGCTAGTTCCCATTTTTCTCTTTCTTCACGGGGAAGTTTCAATACTTCCTCATATGTATTAGGTGTTATTTGTTCTCCATCCATATGCATTATGTAATCTTTGTATTTATTTGGTATTTGGTTTCTATTGTTTCTAATATTTCTTTCAGGTTTGCTATGGTTGTCATGCAAATATCTGGCTTCCTTTTTTGTTAATGTGTCTGTCTTTATTTTATGTTGACTATTTGTCCAAGTTTTGGATTTGTTCTTACTTTTGTTAATATTTTGATTTTCTGTTGTTCCTTCCTCGCAAGATATATTATCTTTGCTTTTATTAGGAAATATTTCATTAAGGTGCAATTTAGACCAATTGGCCTGCTCATGGAACACAGCTGTTCTGGATACTATAAATTTGTTATTATTATCAATGAATCTGTACCCTTTGGTTCCAGTTTCGTATCCCATGAATCTTAATCTCCTGGATACGTTTTCTCCCTTTCTCCTCAATTGTTTAGGTATGTGTACGTCTGCAGTAACTCCAAATATGTGCATGTGTGCTAATTTGGGTTTTCTATTGTACATCACCTCATATGGTGTCTTATTCACAATACTGGACCATGTTCTATTTTGAGTGTAATTTGAATAATGTAAGGCTTCTGACCAAAATTGTTTGCCTAAACCAGCATCCTCTAATGTGCATCTAATCATGGTTTGTAGTGTGGAATTCTTTCTCTCTGCAATCCCATTTTGAAATGCAGAAAATGGATTGGACGTGAAATGTAGCATCCCTCTATCCTTTAACCATTGGGAGAATTCTTTAGACATGAATTCACATCCCCTATCTGTCATAATTTGTTTTATTCTGATATTATGCTGTGTTTCTATGCGTTTGTAGAATTCCTTAAATTTCTGAAAGGTTTCATCCTTGTGCTTTAATGTGTAAACAAAACCATAGCGACTGTAATCATCCACTATTGTTAGGAAGTAACGTTTTCTATAGGTAATTGATGGAGTTAATGGACCAACTAAGTCCATATGTACCAAATCAAAAATATTGTTAGTTGATCTGTTAGATTTTTTTGGTCTGGGACTGGTTTTTAGTTTGGTGGATTTACATACTGAGCATTCCAAATAATTTTCACAATTTTTTATTTTGACACCTTCTGCGTGTTCAGTCATTTTTTGTACTACGGGAAAGCTTGCATGTCCTAACTTCCTATGTAAGATGTGAGCACACTCATCATGAATTGGTTTACCTATTTTTGGTTTCTTCTCATTGTGTGTATTTTTGTTATCATGAGTTATTTTACATTCATCATTGTCACTGTTACTGACATTTTCATCATCTGCTTCAATACAATCTTCCATATTTGAATCAATGTTATGTAACCATCTTTCTTTGGTTATCAGATAGGGTAGACCCCCTTTTATCATCACAGTACCTACATTTGTTTTGTTCTTTTCTATAGTTGCTTTCCCCTTTGAGAAAACTATATTGATGTCAGATTCTCTGCTTAGTTTTATAGCACTCAGTATGTTGTGAGGTATTTCTGGGATTAATAATACCCCCTCTATTTTCCCTAAACCAGGCAAGGTCACATTTCCTCTGCCTAATACTTGAACCTTTTCTTGATTTGCTACCTTTATCACAAACTTATCTTCTGTAAATGAAGATAATATACTTTTGTTGTTAGTGGTGTGATTTGTTGCACCAGAATCAATAAGCCAATTATTGTTCTCATCTTGTTGTGTTCTGGTGCTGTCTTGTTTATTTAGCCCATTTAGTGACCCAGATTTTCTCTCTTTTGAATTTTCTCTACCCCCTCTACTTTCTCTGTAATTTGGTGGACTTCTATATTTGTGTCTATCTGTGGAAGATTGTCTGTAATTGTATTTGCTCCTATATTCTGGCCTATGTCTCTCCCTTGGGACTTTGGGACAGTCTCTTCTACTGTGTTCCCTGGATCCACAATTGTGGCATCTAAAGGCCTCATTATATTTATCTTGAAAGACTACTTTCCTAAAAGATTTGTGTTCTGTTTGGTTACTGGAACGATTTTTTCTTGAATTGTCTTCTGCTATCAATTTGTTAGATAGACTTTCTATTGATAAATATCCCAAATTAATGGTATCTAAGTGTGACATAAAGCTATCCCATGATGGATCAAGTGAATTGATAATAACACTTTTCATTGTTTGATCTGAAATCACTTCCCCCCTCAATTGCAGCTCAGCTCTTATTTTGTTTAGATTTATCAAATGCTCACTTATAGAAACCCCTGGTTTCACTCTAGAAGAAAAGAAATCCTTAGACATTCTTGTGGTTGTGGCTACGCTATCGCTGTGAAATAGATTAAACATGCATTGAATTATTTCTGATACAGTTAGGTTTGGTTTGATGCTATGATACATTGCAGGAGACACGCTAGAAATTATTATGAAAAATGCTCTATGATGTAAACAATCTATTTTTAAAGTCCAAGGTCTTCTTGGAGGACTAGTTATAAAGAATAGTAAATTTTCTTTCATGAAAATAACCTGAAGCTGTTGGTACCACTCTTGTAAATTAATGCCATCAACCCTAAGTTTTGGGAAGTCACTGGGTAAGTTCCCCACATTATTTTGTCCATTACTTACAACCTGAGGCAGTCCGTGGTCTCTCAAGTGCAGGAAATTACAGAACGGCATTGGGATGCTTGTAACGAGTCTGCGCGGTTCTCTGGCCAGTTCAAGTCTTTCGGGGCCGTCTACGTAGTTTTGCACATGCGCGTTGCTCATTTCTTCTTTGGCGCCGTTGTGGAAGGTTCTCTCCATTTCAGCTCTCTCGATCCGCTCCTCTTCAGATGAGTCGGTCTCTGGCTCGGTTTTTGGGGCTTTGGTGATGGCGACGGTTCTTCTCTTTCTCTTGTGTGCGCTGGCACTCGATTCTGTCTGCGGTGTAGGACGGAATCGGCATGGCTCTCTGGGCTCGGGTGTCGTCGTTTTCGAAGTCAGGATGGGAGCGTGCAGGTCTTGAGTTGTCGGTTTGATTTCTTGCTTCTTCGTTGATGTCTTGGAAATTTTCAATCTTGGCCCAAAAGCAGCAAAAAGCGTTTTCATTGCTGACTTTACTTGAGACTTTGTTAAATCGTCTTCACTTTCTGATTTTGGTTCATCTGAAGAGTTTGAGACTTCTTTTTCACTTTCTTCGTCTGATAGCGTTTTTCGCGCCAGAAATTTTGAACTGAGCGTTTTGATTGGCTCTGCTTCACTCTCTTTTGAAGTTCGTTGAAACCAAGATGGCTGCCATTCAAAATTTCGCGCGAGGTCACATCTTTTCTTTTTTACAACTATTTTCTCAGTAGTCATTTCACTCACAGTTTTTTGATCTTTGGGTTTTTCTTTAATGACGTTTTTCTCTCTCGCTGCTCCGCTGTTCCTCAGCATCTCCTGGAGGTCCGCGATGAGGCTTTCATTATTCTTTTGACTTTTTAGTATCTTTAATATCTCTGACCTGAGTTCGTTATTTTCTATCTCAATTTCTTCCTGGTCGTTATTTTCACTCATCAGTTCTTCTTCTTCAGTGGTGTATTCTTCGGATTCTCTCGAAATCGCATTAGTGGATTCGTTGATCATCTCTTGATCAGTTTCTATTTCTTTGCTGTAGGCCCTGGTGTTGGGCCTATCTTTCTTGGACATTTTTAATTACTTATTGAGTCAATTAACCATCCTCTGCTACCAGCTTGTTGCAATATTTTCAGGATCAGACTCAATAAAGATAATAGAAGTTAGAGATTTAAATATATTTCTCTTTAATCATAATAGGCATTCTATATTCGCTGAATATTCAAGATAGAAGCAAGGAAAATGGGGAGGATGGCTCCTTATATATACAAGGGGTGGAGCCAGGAATGGGAGTGGTAAATTATGAATACATTAAAGTCCAAAGAATAAGTTAACCCCTGATGTTCCATATATACATTATTTACACATTAGAGAATAAGGCATTTACATCTGACAGATATCAATCTCTGAGTGAAAAGGATACAAAGATAACCTACACTACTAGGCCTTATTGTGCACAGGCAGTTGTTATAGGAAGAATGGAGTCCTGTAGATATCCATCTTTTGAATCATGCAAAGCTATAAAGGTACTAAATGAAGACCTTGAACAGAACCCAAAAGTCTACTTGCCACCAGTTCAGCTCCTGAAATAGTGATGTTGGAGCCCCATGGAGAGTATTTAAGGTTGTTCTCCATCCCCCTTTCAGATTCCTTTCATCCCAACTCTCCTATCCTTCCCTTCCCCAGAAGAACAAAATTAAATAAAAGCAACTACTTTTTTTAAAAAAATCTAAGAATATCTCTTCAATATGTGAGAAGCCCAGATAAATTCTTATATATATATAAATCTTGACAACTGTTGTTTTCCTTCACAGCATGCCAGCTTCTCAACTTTGCCTTTTGTTTTTGTTGTTGTTCTTGTTGTTGTTAATCAAAAGGTGTGTGTGTGCATGTGTGTGTGAGAGAGAGGGAATGAGAGAGAGAGAGAGAGAGATGGAATGAGCCTAACAAATTTTACAGGACACATTAATTCTCACGGTATTTCATTGCTTATCTTCAGGAAGACATTACTTGTCTAAATTGTATCAGGGACTGAAGACTCATATGTTGGAATTGCAAGCAAGAAGAAGAAAATAATAATGGAGATACTCACAGAGACAATTTCAGGCACAAGTAAGCAAGTAAGCAAGTAAGAACAGCTACACTTGTGTAAGAAAGCAGATACCTTGCTGTTAAAGTATCTGCTTTGATTTCTCTGCAAAACTACTGGCTATCAACAATCGTCTAATATAATACAGGTGAAGCTCTATCTCATCTCACATATAAAAGCTGTTCTTCAAGCAACACATTGTAGTTAAAACTGTTTATTTATTTATTGGTTCGATTTATATGCCGCCCTTTTCCGGAGACTCAGGGTGGCTTACAATGCGTTAAGCAATAGCCTTCATACTTTTGTATATACCTGCTTAGTAGAGCTTTCGCCCCCCCCCAGCGGCGTTCTTTTTTATACAAAGTCAGCTTATTGCCCCCACAATCCGGGTCCTCATTTTACCTACCTCGAAAGGATGGAAGGCTGAGTCAACCTTGAGCCTGGTGAGATTTGAACTTGCAGTAATTGCAGGCAGCTAGTGCTACTTAACAATGCTTTAGTCTGCTGTACTACCAAGGCTCACTTTTTTGCCACTGAATGGCAGAAAACAACTTGAATATGTTTATGGAGCTTAGTACAAACAGCTGTATTTCCTCATAAGCCCTCAATTTATGACAGAAATATTGCTAAGTGATGTGGTCATAAAGTACAAGCACATTATTTAGCACCAGCAATCCCTGCAATCCCCATTGTGGTTGATAACGGAATCCAATGGTTGTTAGGTGAGGCAATTTCCCACAGGAAGTTGCACATCCTATGCCTGCAGGCAAGCAAATGGCTGCTGCTGGGTGGAGCATGGGGGGGTTGGAGCGGAAGGCTGTAGAGGAGGGTCAGGACAGTGCATCAGGGTTTGCAAGAAGTTCTGTAATGCTATGTGGGAATGATCTTGAGGGACGAGTGGAAGAGATGCTCCCTAAGGAATGATCAGACAAGAGGAGGAGGAACTTCACTAATTTAACTGTCAGTAAAAGACATTTAAGAAGGACCTATCCTGATTGACCAGGCTGTAAAAAGAGAAGGTGGGAGATTTGTACTTTCAGACTTGCAAAATTTTGTTAATGTAGCCTAACAATAAAGCAGAATTAGCTCACGTTTCGTGTTTGGTTTACCTGGAAGGGCTGACAGGAGCTATACATCTTGAGGAGGGTCAGAAAAGGTGCACAAGGGTTAAGAGGGGATGTGCAAGAGGCATCATGCAGGATAGGGAGTGTCTCTGAGAGACACTACGTTGGTCAGGGAAAGTGCGCAAGGTACCCAAAAGATGCACAAGAGGCACCACATTGGTTGAGAAGGGGTGCAACTTGGGGTATGCAAGAAATGCCACAAGGATTGGGGAGAATATTGCAGACGATCCAGAGGGTTTTCTCACAAGTCAAGAAGAGCGTGCAAGAGGTGCTGCACAGGTCAGGGTGCACAGGACTGTGCAAGAAGTACCAGACTTTTTGAGAAAGATGTGTGAGATGTGGAGCAGGTCCAGTGCTCAGAGGTGCACGAATGGCTGGTATGGTGTAAGTGCAAAGGGGTTGGAGCAGTGGTGAAATGTAAAATTTGTTACTACCGGTTCTATGGGCGTGGCTTGGTGTGTGTGGGGGTAATATGACTGAGTGGGCATGGCCAACATTTTTTTTTTACTTTTAAAAGTAAAACCTCTTCTTTGGCTGAAGAGGTTGTAAAAAAAATGCTTTTAAAGCCTCTGACGATCCCAGCTGACTTGCCTGATTGGCAGAAGCTTTTTTTTTTTTAAGTCTCTAATGATCCCAGCTAAGCCGCGCGATCATCAGAGGCTTTTTTTTTACTTTTAAAAGCATTTTTTCGGCCAAAGAGGTTGTAGAAAAAATGCTTTTAAAAATAAAAAAAAAAAAGCCTCTGATGATTGCACAGCTCAACTGGGCAGTGTGGGGGAGGAAGGGATTTTTGCTACCGGTTCTCCGAACCACCCGCCTCCATCGCTACCGGATCGGGTGATCCGGTCCGAATCGGGAGCATTTCACCCCTGGGTTGGAGGAAGGTGTGCTGGTAGGGAAGACTCATCCTATTAACTTTCTGAGGAAGCTGGCAGGGAAGATTGCAAATGGCAATCCTATGATTGCAGGAAATTTGACAACCAGTCCTGAATGCAAATGGGTTGCCAAGGACCCTGGTCACGATCATATGACTACTTGGGTGCTGGGATGCCTGGAATTCTGAAGACCAGTTGTAGCTACCATTCATTCAGCACTTGGAATGGTGGCTGACTAAATGGTCATAAGTCAAGGGCTACCTGTATTTAGGATGCAAAGTTATATATTCGGGATGCAAAAATACTGTATATACCCTTCACTATTTTAAAAATAATGATATGGTAAAAAAACACCTTTTACTTTTCACTTTTAGATACTATAAATCTTCTCGTGCTATTCATCTTAAAATCAATAACAGGGAGAAGTACTTTGATATTTACGTGCAAGCACCATAAACAGCCACTGTGAATTTTCAATTATACTTCTAGCCTTTTAAAAAGCTTTTTGCCACTGAAGTGGGTCCTCGGAAGAAGAGCAAAATATCACGGAAATAGCTGTTAACCAAATATATTCAGGTGCATGACCAGCTTCACACAAAATTGTCTTTTTTAATTAAGAAAAGGCCAAGGATGCTGCCTGTTTATATATTTGAGAGCTGGGTTTTCCACAAATGCTATTAAGGGGATCTTTTGTTTGGGAAGAAGACTTGCAGATGTTAATAACCAGGTAAAATACCACACGGCTCTCACCAAGATACTCAATTTAATATGCAGTAAATGCAATACTGTTTGACTTTAAATCAGGGGTGAAATTCAGCAGGTTCTGACAGGTTCCGGAGAACCGGTAGCAGAAATTTTGAGTAGTTCGGAGAACTGGCAAATACCACTTCTGGCTGGCCCCAGAGTGAGGTGGGAATGGAGATTTTTGCAATACCTTTCCCCCAGGAATGGGGAGAGAATGGGGATTTTGCAGTAACCTTCCCCTGGAGTGGAGTGAGCATGGAGATTTTGCAGTATCCTTCCCTTGCCACGCCTACCAAGCCACACCCACCAAGTCACATCATGCCCACCAAGCCACGCCCACAGACCCAGTAGTAAAAAAAAATTAATTCCACCACTGCTTTAAATGAAATGTTATACCAGATCAATTTTGCCGGACTATAGCAGTATGCAGTACCAATAAGAAAATACAGTAGTCAATAATAGCAAAATAGTATAATAGAAATAAAAACATACACTGATGACTTGAGACTCATTCTCAAAAAAACCCTTGAAGATCCAACATTTTACATCTTTCTGGAAGACTTAAGAGTCGGGGCCATTCTTGCCTCATATAATAAGCTGCTGGGGACCAAGCCTTCCATCACATCGGGGATCAGATGGGAGTCCTCCTCCTCCTGCATCTCATGGCAGGTGGGTACTCTAAGAAAAAGCTCCCTAAGGGTCTGGATCAAATGGGCAGGTTTGATTTATGAAAACACGGCCAGATCTCAAGCCATTAAAGGTAGTGACCAACCCCTTGGCTTGTACTCAGAAACATGCTGATATCCGACATAGCTCTTCATCATAATCATAAGTTTATTCATCAATAAATAATGCAAGCATGCTTGTTCATGTCTTCAAGGATAGCCCTTACAGTATTCTAAGTGAGGGACTGTGCTCAATGCATCTTGACGCTATTAAAAATCAGTTTGGTGAGTGTACCTAAAATTGATCACCGATTGATGTTATCTATAGTAATCCCCTTGAAAAAGGACAATAGCATACTTCCATACTTCTCGTGAATGCAGTTATTCAAACTAATTTGGCTCGATTTAACTGGATCACATTATAGTCACTTCCACCAAGATTTTCAAATCATTTGACATAATATGCTTTCCAATAAAGAGCAAGAGGTCTCATTAATGCATTAAAAACCTCACAGTTAACCTTATTCTAAGTAGTAGTGAAAACGTATGCTGAGGTCTTGTATGGTCACATGCAGGGCTAGCAATAATATGCTCTATGTTCCTGCGAACGAAAACAAGGGAAACCCAAGGAATACTTCCATTAAGATATATTCAACTGAAGTCTCCAAGATTTGATTAATCAATGTGTTTAATTTTTTTAAACTGACTTATGTGCCTTTCACAGCAATATTCACGAAAGCAAAAAGAAACTGAAGAAATCATGTAATCAAGAGTAAGTCTACGTATCGCCCGCCAGGCACGCTGCATCTGGAAGCAGTAGACTACTATTGGGCAAATTAGATTATGGATTTCTCTTTCGTTAAAAAAAAAAAAATCCTCCAGACAAGGAAAATTTACACAGGACTAGCAGTGTAAATCACGTGGGATGTGGTGGCTCAGTGGCTAAGACGCTGAGCTTGTCGATCGAAAGGTCAGCAGTTCAGCGGTTCGAATCCCTAGTGCCGCGTAACGGGATGAGCTCCTGTTACTTGCCCCAACTTCTGCCAACCTAGCAGTTTGAAAGCATGTAAAAAAATGCAAGTACAAAAATAGGGACCACTTTTGGTGGGAAGGTAACAGCGTTCCACGCACTTTTGGCGTTTAGTCATGCCGACCACATGACCACAGAGACGTCTTCGGACAGCGCTGGCTCTTCGGCTTTGAAACAGATAGCATTGCCCCCTAGAGTCGGGAATGACTAACACATAGGTGCGAGGGCAACCTTTACCTAGCAGTGTAAGGTATCCTACATGAGAGGGATTTTTGAGTAATTTATTCACAAGGAGAGAGCTAACTAATATCTTCCAGGGGGACCGTTTATGTGGAGAAGTAGTCACCCATTCATCAGATTAACACTTTCAGATTAACACAAATGTCATTTTTAACTTGTAAAATATCTGGACTAATTAAATCAAGAATATCTGCAGTTACCGAGTCAGGCTTATCACATAGCTACCCTAATAACAGTTTTCCTGAAAGGCATTCTTCATCAATTGTGCAAAACACGTACAATTTTTCTACTATAAAGCATGTCATGGCACATGTTCTTTAATGGAAAGACAAGAAGCCTTGGCATACGTAAGGCGTCTTTTCTTTTAGTACGCCCTTCATGTCGTACGCTAAATGATCACTGCAACATTTGTATGGCACAAAGAAATGTTTCTTACCTTAGGGGCTCTGGCAGGTTTCCCACATCGAGCATCTTTCACAAGGCTGACATCTAACAGTTCGAATTCCTGCACCTGATAGAAAAAAGGGAGGAAAAAGCCTCATGATTTATACTGGGCTATACAAATGATACAATTACATCAATTCCACTGCATTTCTTTATATTAAATGACCGAAAGTCCGCTTGCATTCAGGTTCTTAATATGCCTAAAGTAATGTCTAAGCTCAAAGCAAACCTACCTGTAATTACAAATAATTATGACTATCCATCAGAGATGAGAGAGTCTGTAATCCGGTTCATGTGGAAGTCACAAAGTGGAGGAAAGGCTGCTCTAAAAGACCCTTAGGATAGGATAGGATAGGATAGAATAGAATAGAATAGAATAGAATAGAATAGAATAGAATAGAATAGAATAGAATAGAATAGAATAGAATAGAATAGAATAGAATAGAATAGAATAGAATAACAGAGTTAGAAGGAACCTTGGAGGTCCGCTAGTCCAACCCCCTGCCCAGGCAGGAAACCCTACACCTCTTCAGACAAATGGTTATCCAATACCTTCTTAAAAATTTCCAGTGTTGGGGCATCCACAACTTCTGCAGGCAAGTTGTTCCACTGATTAATTGTTCTAACTGTCAGGAAATTTCTCCTTAGTTCTAAATTGCTTCTCTCCTTGATTAGTTTCCACCCATTGCTTCTTGTCCTACCCTCAGGTGCTTTGAAAAATAATTTGACTCCCTCTTCTTTGTGGCAACCCCTGAGATATTGGAACACTGCTATCACTGCTATCACTGCTATCTCCCCTAGTCCTTCTTTTCATTAAACTAGACATACCCAGTTCCTGCAACTGTTCTTCATATGCTTTAGCCTCCAGTCCCCTAATCCTCTTTGTTGTTCTTCTCTGCACTCTTTCTAGAGTCTCCACATCTTTTTTACATCGTGGCGACCAAAACTGAATGCAATATTTCAAGTGTGGCCTTACCAAGGTATTATAAAGTGGTATTAACACTTCACGTGATCTTGATTCTATCCCTCTGTTTATGCAGCCCAGTTGGCTTTTTTGGCAGCTGCTGCACACTGCTGGCTCATATCTAAATGGTTGTCCACTAGGATTCCAAGGTCCCTCTCACAGTTACTATTATTGAGCAAGGTACCATGTATAAGGTACCTGTGCATTTTGTTTTTCTTCCCTATCAAGCCCTCCTCCTTACAGAAGTGCTGTTCTCTAGGGCCATGTTCTCCAAAAGATGCTGAAGTCCTACTGAAAATATCAATTGCCTGGATAACAAATTAATTTAAAAAGGGCTTTCAAACATGGCATTCTAATTTGATTTAGAAATGCAACACTAGTCTACTGTGGCAGAGTAAACTAGCTGGGTATCTCTTATGCAGCCGCCTGGATTTCTTATTAGCTCAGAAACTCGCCAAAGATCAGAGAAGTTTAATGAGTTCTAGTATTCTTCAACTATTGAATATTGGCAATGCCAATCACCCTGAGGATCTTTTTAATGCTAATAATAAGTTCTTAGTAAGACTTATTTGCTCTATATCCAAAGCAGATATCTGGGAGAAATAAACTAGTTGGTGGCAAATCCCATCCAACTTCTTGTTTTTGCTTCTCATGAAGCATTCTACAGATTAGTACATACCGTATATTTATTTATACTATTGACATATTCATTTAATAGGTTATCATCCAGTCAATACAACCAAAGTCAGGCAGACTCAACCCAACAATTATTTATTTATTTATTTATTTATTTAATCTGGATAGTAAAAGTATGTTCAATTATCAATATTGTATTATAACTATATCAAGCATTGTTCAAAGCAGGCTTAAGTTTAGAACTGCTTACAAAGTGAGTTTTTTTTAAAAAAAAAATTGTCCACTTAACAGACTTTCTGTGAATCAAGGATACATTCAAAAGGGCTTTGACTATAGATCTTTACTCATGCATATTTGTAATGAAACAGATGCCTTATTAGATAACTGGCCTAAACTACAGTATTTAACAGATTTAAAGATAAATGCTTTGAATTTAAGACTGGAAAACAGTTGATTATGACCAAATGATTATGGAGAGACTCAGTTATCCAGGCCATGGTTGCCCCAAAGGTACTGTTCAGAAGGCAACTGTTTTTTTTTTCCTTGAAAATGTTTCGCTTCTCATCCAAGAAGCTTCTTCGGTTCTTCAGAATTGAAGAAGCTTCTTGGATGAGAAACGAAAATGTTTTCAAGGGGGAAAAAACAAGAAAGCCCAGTTGTCATTTGAACAGCCACCTTTGGGAGTTGACAACCAAGGGATCTTCTTAATAACTGGACAGCATGAGCCCATTTTCATGCATCAGATAGGAGTGAAATTCTAACAATTTAATACTCTACAACAAGACCCTACACGTGCTACATAAAACCAATGCATGAAAAGCTGCAAGCCAATTCCTTCTTAGTCAACTGGAATGAATGAACAGCTTCTGTCTTCAGATAGCATGTGTGCATTGCTGAGTTCTGTTAGTGGATGAAGTAATCCACAACATGCAGGCAAACTGTGGTCAAAAATCGCTCCAGGCCTCTCTAAAAAGGCTTCCCAAAGGTGCCATTTCCTTCGACATGGTACGATCTTCAACAATAAGAGTGCTGCACACTAAAAACTAGCATGTCAACACTAGGCTAACCTTTACCCCGAGTAAGCCATAAAAAGATCATTTTTAACTCACATGGATCTGAAAAATGTCTTAGTTTCTAGTTTGCCCTCAAGACATCTGCAAAAGCTGATGATGATCTAAGATCTAAAATTTAAAAATCAATTCAGTCATCTGTAATTTCCATGTACCATCCTGTAAGTTACATCCATACTGAATTCACACAATATAAATATTTAATCCATAGCAAAACAAAAATGAAACATCAGCCGATGAATAGCAAACATGTCGAAAATGAAATTCTGCTGCCCTTCAAGAGAAAATCCCCTTTACCATCTTCAGCATTTTTTTTCTGTTTAGACTAATTGCTTTCTTTTTCAATTCTTTGTTCTCCTCTGGGTTAACAATCAGGGAGAACTGACCTGTACATCCATTGCTAAGCAAGGTAGTTGTTAAGTGAGTTGAGTCTGTCAGATATTGCCTGCATATGATGCACCAGAGACTAGAAGGGGTTAAGTCTTTACAGACATCACATGTGACTATATCAGCCTATGAACTCTCTTATTGGACTCTTACCTAGAAACCACTTGGATATCTTCCCCTTCTTTTCTCTCTCTCTCATCTATCTCTCAGCGAGACAACACATGAACTTCTCTCTCCTCTCAACATCTGAGTCATACAGTTAGGGTAAAAAATGTAACAGGACACCCTGTTCATTATCGTATGCATGTATATATTTGTAAATAATAAAAACAACCTTTTGAACCTGAAGCTGTATTGACCAAATAACTTCCTCATAGAACCAAATGAGCACGACCATCAATATATATCTGATAGTGTCCAATTTGTACAGTTCCATAGTCAGTATCAACCTTCTCCAGCCAACAGCTCTGTTTGTGATGGTGAAAGGTTCGTTCTCTAAGTTTGTGGGTTCGTTTCCAAACATTTCGTTATCAAGCTAGGTAACATCTTCAGCGGAGTTTAAGGGAATGTCAGTGTCAGTGTTCTTCTGTTTATAAAGGCTTCAGATGTGGGTGTGTCAAGGGAGGGTCAGCTGTGAGTCCTCAGTGAGTCTTGTGATGGGTTTTTTGATAAGGAGGTTACATCAGGTCAAGGGTCATTAGGAGGTGAACTGCTGATGGTGGTGGAGGGGTTGCATGGGTTGGTTGAGGGTCAGTGCTGTCTCTGGTTGGCTGTGCGGTTGATTTGGATTCTGAGGGATTCGTAGACTGTAATGTTTGGAAACCAACCCACAAACTCAGAGAAGGAAACTTCACCCCCATCTTACACCCGAGCTACAGATATTCGCCACTATTGCAAAGCTCCTTTTATGTCAAGGCACGTACCATTCCCATCACTCAGTCAATGGAGATGATGGGAAGAGTAATCCAATTCATCTGGGGGCAGGGACTGATTGAGGAAAGATTAGATTATGGAAACAAATGCCTTTCCCAAAACAATTACAGAAGTCCTTGTTTAGTGACCATAATTGGATCAGCAACTCAGTTGTCAAGCAAAGTGGTTGCTAAGTGAAATTGTAACAGTGCTTATCTTACTTCAACTTTCTTTTGCTTTCCAAACCTGTGAAGGTCATAAATCTCAGGATTGATCATAAACTTACTTCTCTACCACGATTATAACAGTGAATGGTTGTTAAACAAGACAATCACTCAGTGAGGACTATCTATACCACAGGTGTCAAATTTTCTGCAGCACGTTGCCATCACGTGACGTTTTGCGATATTTTCCCCCTTTCAAGAAGCTGGGATGGGCGTGGCCTCTGTGTGACACATCTGGCCAGTTTGACACCTCTGATCTACACTGTTTCTGGTATTTTAGCATATTACTTATTTACTGTTCTAATATGTTCTGCTTCTGACTTCCTAACCCTCTTAAAAAGCACAGTCTTTCTTGTAACTATTGCTGCAGTGGAAGAATCATTTTTTTTTTGTATTGGCCAGTTGAAAAGGTAGAGTGTTTTGTTTGCTTTGTTCTTGTTTCATTTTGTGGAGTCTTTGATTTTGGTTGTTTGCTTGCAGACATTTCATTATCCAATTAGGTAACATCATTAGTGCTAGTGAATGTGGGGTTTGCTCCCTGTTTATTATAGGCATTCATGCAGAAACAATCATTGTTCCTTGGTGGAGATTTGCCTACATGCACATTTCTCCCATTTGCATGCTTTCTCAAGCATCTGACATTCATATGTAGTTCCAAAAGAAGAATGTCCATGGAGATTCTTAGTTATCTAGGTCACAGTTGCCCCAAAGATGGACTTTGTTTTACCTTGAAGACGATTTATTTCCCATCCAAGAAGCTTCTTCAGTTCTGACTGAATGGTGGATGATAGAAGGATTATATTTCCTGCAGTCCTCTGGTTGTTAGAACTCAGAAACAGTTATTGAGACCACCTGAAGGTTTGACTGTGACCTCAGAATCACCTAAATAGTGCAAATGGCTGTGGAACCTTCTTGGAACTGCTGAAAGAACTGTGTTGTAAGGCCTCAATGACTCTCAGAAAAAATGGTAATGATCAGATGACTGCAAGGAATATAAATCCTTCCACCCTCCACCACTCAGTCAGAACTGAAGAAGCTTCTTGGATGAGAAGTGATTGTCCAATTGCCTTTTGAAAAAGGACCTCTGGGACTTCCAAAAGAAGAGAATTTATGTAGCTCAGGGTTGAATAAAACTCACATTCACTACCTGGCTGAATAATGAAATGTCTGCTATGTAAGGGTCTTAAGTGACTTAAGTCTAATGAAACAGAGGTGAAAATGAATAATTGGAGAATTACTATCAGAGTACTTATTTAAGAGTATATATTTTAAGAAGGACACGGTAGCTCAGTGGCTAAGACGCTGAGCTAGTCAATCGAAAGGTCGGCAGTTCAGCAGTTCAAATCCCTAGTACCGCGTAACAGGGTGAGCTCCCGTTACTTGTTCCAGCTTCTGCCAACTCAGTACTTTGAAAGTACATAAAAAATGCAAGTAGAAAAATAGGGACCACTTTTGGTGGGAAGGTAACAGCGCTCCATGCGCCTTTGATGTTTAGTAATGCCAGCCACATGACCATGGAGACATCTTCAGATAGTGCTGGCTCTTCGGCTTTGAAACAGAGAAAAGCACCGCCCCCTAGAGTCAGGAACAACTAGCACATATGTACGAGGGGAATCTTTACCTTTACCTTTATTTTAAGAGTATTCATGTGAAGTTGGACAAAATATTCTGGCAATCATCACGTGGAATTGAAACCAAAACTTCATACATCTAGACTTGGTTGAATTATGTATCTTTTGATGGTGGTGGTGAATCATCTTTCGGTGTTTTCATTTTCCTGTCATTGTTCTTCTCAGATGCCATGACTTCTTGGATTCCGACGCGCATCTTCCAGGCAGAGCAAGTGAGAGTTGCAAGTGAGAGTTGCTAGTTGATGTATCACATAAATCATATTATACAAATCTCCCTGGGGTTCTTCTATCGCTCTTGCTGGCAGCAGGAGTCAAACAGACAGAATTCAGCAGCATGTATCTGCCCCGCTGCTCTTTCTTGGATAAGCCAAAATTCTTCACTAATTTGGTTTCTTGCTGCCATTATCTTGGAACAGGTAAAAAAGGTCAATTTCTGACAAACAGCATCTGTCTTTCTTGAACATAAAAAAAGCAGCACTCACGACCTGCGTTTCTCCCTTTACTTCCTGTTTGGCAGATTGTTTTGGTTTTAAAACAACAAAGCTATTGATACAGCATATGCTGCTACATTCTAAAAATCAGCAGAAGCTTTTAAAGCCTAGTGCCGTTTAATTCAACATGCTCCTCAATGGGTCTGCTTTTGGGGCGGGGTGGGGAGCAAAAATCTTTTTTTAAAAAAAGATGAAAAAGTCAAAGTGCATTTTGAATGACTCTTGGATGATAAACCAAATTCTGAGGGACAGTAACGTTTACAAAATCTTCTCTACACACGCTATTAATTTATTAGATTTTTATCCTGTTTTTATTGCTTTGTAAGTAACTCAAGGTGGCGAACATGCTTAATATTCCTTCCTCCTATTTTCTCCACAACAACCCTGCGAAGTGGGTTGGGCTGAAGGTGACTAACTAAGTCCTAAACCCTAAGTCACCCAGCTGGCTTCCATGCCTAAGACTGGAGTAGAATTGATAGTTTCTTGCAGTGGTGAAATGTAAAATTTGTTACTACCGGTTCTGTGGGCGTGGCTTTTAAAAGCCTCTGACGTTCCCAGCTGAGCCACGCGATCATCAGAGGCTTTTCTTTTTAATTTTAAATGCATTTTTTCGGCCAAAGAGGTTGTAGAAAAAAATGCTTTTAAAAGTTAAAAAAAAAAGCCTCTGATGATTGCGCGGCTCAGCTGGGCATGGGGGGGGGCAGGGATTTTTGCTACCGGTTCTCCAAGCCACCCACCACCATCGCTACTGGATCGGGCGATCCGGTCCGAACTGGGAGCATTACACCCCTGGCAGGGCCGGATTTTCCTATAGGCTAACTAGGCTTCAGCCTAGGGCCTCAAGATCAAGAGGGGCCTCAAGATCAAGAGGGGCCTACATTCAAATTGTTAACAAAATTAAAATTACACTTTCACTATAGGTGAAAGGGCCTCATAAGTGGAATAGCCTAGGGCCTCTTTTCATCTAAATCCGGCCCTGACCCCTGGTCTCCTGGTTTCTAGACTAGTGCCTTAACCACTAGACCAGTGATGGGGAACCTATGGCACGGGTGCCAGAGGTGGCATGTAGAGCCCTCTCTGTGGGCACACATGCCATCGCCAGCTGCTGTTCTGGTTCCCAGTGCGCACATGCACACCGGCCAGCTGGTCTTCGCAGGATCTGGCGTGCCAGAAAACAGCCTGAAAACGGCCCAAAAACAGCCAAAAACCACCCAGAAAATGGCCCAGAAAACGGCCCCAAAAATGGCTTGAAAACACCCCCCAAAACACCCAAAAAACAGGTATGCATGCACCAGCTAGCTGGTTTTCGGGTTTCTAGCATGCGCGAACACCAGCTGGCCAGTGCGCATGCGTATGCCAGTGCACCAGCCAACTGGTCTTTATGTTTCCGGCATTCCAGCATGCACACTGCTTGCGCATGCACGTGTACATGCGGTCCGGCTTGGGCACGTGTCGAAAAGGTTCGCCATCACTGCACTAGACCAAAGTGGTTCTCATGAAGGCCTTGAGGATATGGCAGTGTGCTTTGATGAATTTTCTGCCATTACATTTTTCTCTTTCCTTTTCCTTTTCCTTCCCTTCCTTTTCCTTTTCCTTCCCTTCCTTTTTATTTTCTTTATATGGCCCACCCATTTTACAAGAAATTACTCTGGGTAGCATAAATCTCTGTTAGTATAATTATTTTTAGGAAATGGTTAAGCCACTGGAGGTTTGTAAAACTTCAAGGAGATACAGAGCCTGGAGGACGTAATGAACTTTTTCTAAAAACAAACTTGCCGTGCAACTGGCGTGTGATCTCAGCTCCTAGTCTCAAAACTCTTACAATTGTGTTGTGTTGCTGTCATCCTCCATTCATTCTGTTCTTGGCAGAAGCCAGAGGCTACTGATATCAAATGGAATGGTTTTCCCTCCATGCAAGTTAGCTCAGACATATCAAAAAGAAAAAGGGCCTCGCTGTTTTTAGATGTAGCTCCCTCATGGTGGGTTTTGGAGGGGGAGGGATTAATTAAGAGTGGGGTTTTAGACAGAAGTCTAAGGGGAAATGATCAATCTATGGATAATGATACCCATCAGATCTATCTTTAAAAAAGGATGTGGTTCATAGATTATTCACAGGTGATAGAAAGGACTCAAAACCACCACATCAATCTGATCATTCAGAGGCAATGTAGAATCAAACAGCACTTCTTCAGAGCAAAAAGTATCCCAACTAAGATGAACTTGTGGAGAGAGCTATTTTGTCTGATTATTAATAGTTCCTTCAGGTGGGTGAGATGCAGTGGTGGGATTCAAATAATTTAACAACCGGTTCTCTGCCCTAACGACCAGTTGGGTAGGCGTGGCTCAGTGGTCATGTGACTGTGTGGCCGTGGCCAACTCAACCTCATTCACGTCGATGGGTGCTTCGCCTTAACTGTTACAATGTAATAAGGATTAACCAGAGAGGCAGTTTCTGTAAGCAGGGCAATAAAGATTAGACTAGAAACAACACCAGAATGTTTCCTTCCTACCTTCCTTACAGGATTAGCCCTGTAAAGTGGGGGGAAAAAAACAAAATAAGATTTCTTCCAACAACCGGTTCTCTGAACCGCTTAGAAAGTTAACAACTGGTTCTCCCGAATAGGTGCGAACTGGCTGAATCCCACCACTGGTGAGATGCCCTCTGCCTTAAAGGAAGCAATGGTATGTTTCATGTCAACAACATCATCCTTAGATCTCTTCACACTTAATGCCAAACACAGAGCTTACTATTCCTACAATTTTTAGGAAGAAAGAGAACAGCTTCCAAAATAAAAGAACTACAGGAATCTTAAAATTGCTCTTACATAGGTAGGCTGAGTCTTACATTAATATGCTAACATAAATATATTACCTCTATTTTTATTTACGTTTTCCCTGTCTTTCTCCTCCGCAAACATTTCTTTTGGCAGAAACCATTATTTCCAACTTTTGTCCTAAACACTCTCCTTTCTTTTCATAGATCATAAGAATAAGGAGTATATTCTGTATAAATTTTTTTAGAACAATTCATATTTTTCTTTTTCTTCTGATTGTTTTAATATACATGGTATCTTTATTTCATTTTGCATACTTAGGTGATCTTCTTCTTCTCCTTCTCCTTCTCTTTTTTCTTCTACTACTACTTCTACTTCTACTTCTACTTCTACTTCTACTTCTACTTCTACTTCTACTTCTACTTCTGTATGACCGTAACCTTGTTGCTGGTATCCTTAAGATTTATATTGACTGTTTCCCTATGACTATCATTAAGTGTTGTACCTTATGATTCTTGATGAATGTATCTTTTCTTTTATGTACACCAAGAGTGTATACACCAAGACAAATTCCTTGTGTGTTCAATCGCACTTGGCCAATAAAGAATTCTATTCTGTTCTGTTCTGTTCTGTTCTATTCTTCTTCTTCTCCTCCTCCCCCTCCTTCTCCTCTTCCTCCTCTTTCTCCCCCTGCCCCTTCCCCTACTCCACTTTTACCGGTTCAGGTGTTGAGGGAGATACAAAGTTCTGGCTGTTGCTCTTTTGGCAGCTTTAACCATTGTTAATTGATGTTGTAGTAGTGTGTCTTTGATGTTGTCTCTCCATCTTCTTCTGGATCTACCTCATGTTATTTGACCTTCTCCTCTTTTTGAATATGCCTTGTACTGTATTTGAATATGCCTTGTACCCAAGACATCCTCTCCAGATGAGCAAACTACTTCATTTGCTGTTTTTGTATGCCGTTTGGGATTGGTTCTATGCCAATTCTTTCTCTAATGGTCTCATTTCTGATTTTATTTCTTCTGGTCACTCCAGTAGCTTTTCTCAAACATCTCATTTCTGTGGGGATTAACTTTCATTTATGTTTTACTATAAGTGTTCATGTTTGGCACTGGTAACATAGGGTGGGGGGGATGAATGAGATCCTTCTTTGTGCTGATTGGTACTGCCTTATCTTGTAGGAGTGGCACTAATACTTGGTTCACTTTACTGCATTATACAGTATATTAATCTCTGTCCATTTTACCATCTTCAATGAATGTTGTTCCTCAATATTTGAAGTTTGATACTTGTTTTATGCTTGTTCCCTCTGTTGCTATGTTTAAGGTATGCTTTTGCAATAACTTCTTTTTTCTCTTTGATGATTCTCATATTATTTGTCTTGCATTCTTGGTTCACGGTTATAAGATATTGTTGTAGTTTCTTAGCTGCGCTTGCTAATCAATGCCTGATCATCTGCAAAGAATGATTCATTGATATTACTTCCATTCTTGGGTTTGACTAAATTCAAAAAATTAACTCAGTAAATTCAATTAAAGATCTTTTTAACTCCAATTTCTTTCAATTTCCAGTACTTCCTCTTGGTTGGTTGGTTGGTTGGTTGGTTGGTTGGTTGGTTGGTTGGTTGGTTATTTATTTATTTATTTATTTATTTATTTATTTATTTATTTATTTATTTATTTATTTATTTATTTATTTATTTATTATTTATTTATTGGTTCGATTTATATGCCGCCCTTCTCCGGAGACTCAGGGTGGCTTACAATGCGTTAAGCAATTGCCTTCATACTTTTGTATATACCTGCTTATTAGGGCTTTGCCCCCCCCCCCCAAGCGGTGTTCTTTTTTTATACAAAGTCAGCTTATTGCCCCCACAATCCGGGTCCTCATTTTACCTACCTCAAAAGGATGGAAGGCTGAGTCAACCTTGAGCCTGGTGAGATTTGAACTTGTAGTAATTGCAGGCAGTCGGTGCTATTTAACAGCACTTTAATCTGCTGCGCCAACAAGGCTCTTTTACCTATTTTGGACTCTACTATTTTGGTCCTTGGCAGTAAGTAAATCTTAACCATTGTCATTTCAGAAACAGCGCTTTAGCTGAAGGCTTATACGGAGTGCTTTTTCCTTCCTGTGGAGTAATCAAAACAGGAGCTACTCTTTGAAGGAGAAAATCTCAACTCAATCATAATGCCCAGGAAGCTCAAACCACAACTCATATGATTAGGCAATGGGGGGGGAAAACATCCCAATTGGGGGGAATGTGACTTGAATGTGGATCAGGAATTCTCTCACTTCCTCTCATTGTTTCTGGCAAAGCAGATCTGAGGGGGGTGGAGGATGGATCCTAAAGTTCATGGAATATGTACTGCTCTGCCAGAAAGGTTGTGTAGATTCCTGTACACAAACATTTTTAATCGAACGACTATTTTCAGGAATCTTTCAGTAACAGATGATAGGAATTATTGAAGGAAATCCAAATGAGGGACATGTGCCTCAGAAATGAAGATTTATTTGACCACTGATTCTGCATATATGTGGATACTGTTTATAAAATAAATGTTGTGTTTCTGCAGAAGTTATAATACTGTTCACTCTGATGCATAGTCAAAATAGCACCTGAGAAATCAAGAAGCAGTTGTGTTTTAAAAAGCAGGCATATGCTTCACCATCTAAGCAAAAGTAACAGATTTCTAAGTAAATATAGGCCGTTGTCATTATGATGGCAATTGGAGTCAGAATTGCCATTGCTAAGCAGTGTGGTAATAAAGTGACGTGCCATATGATCACATTGCTTAGAGACAGCAATCCGGGCAGATCTGGTTGCTTTTGTAACCCCAAGACATGCAGAAGTGAAGTTAAGTGAAAAGTGATGGGATTCCCATGTATGGAGCCTGGGGTTTTTTTGTGAGAACTTTAAGTACCACATCATGGGAATAAAGAGGTTGCTTCCTCAGAATGCCCAAATAAAAGTGGGGTATAATTGAGCAGTTACCGTATATTACTTGCTTATAACTATTCTTTTTTTTTAACCTACTACAACTCGGTTAACATAATTTGAATCACATTTAGTTAAGGTGATTGTACTGGATCCTGTCAATTTCAGTTTTAAAAATGAAGAACCTTGAAGGAAGTCCAAGGATCTATATGGCCTCAGTATAGTTTAGATCAGGGGTGAAATCCAGCAGGTTCTGACAGGTTCTGGAGAACCAGTAGCAGAATTTTTGAGCAGTTCGGAGAACCTGCAAATACCACCTCTGGTTAGCCCCAGAGTGGGGTGAGAATGAGATTTTGCAATATCCTTCCCCCAGGAGTGAGAAGGGAATGGGGATTTTGCAGTATCCTTCCCCTGGAGTGGGGTGGGAATGGAGATTTTGCAGTATCCTTCCCCTGCCATGCCCACCAAGCCACACCACGCCCACCAAGCCACGCCCACAGAACCGGTAGTAAAATAATTTGGATTTCACCACTGGTTTAGATGTTTCCACTGCAGGAAAATATGGTTTCTAGGGCTGTGCTGCGCTTTGGATTGTGTAAGTACTTTCTTTTTCAGTGCCACACAATCCTGGGAAAAGATGTGCTTCCTTTTAGGTGTTGTAGACCAATGTTACATTTGTACTCTTGTGTATTCTGAAGCACTGGCACATTTGTAGTGAGTTCCCTCTTTTAGAAGTACGTCAGTATAAAACATCAAATGCAATCTTGTTCTTCTACAATTGTAGAACTGAAGCTCCTTTGATTTGCCAGTGTTTTAGAGCTTATTTTCTGGACTGGCATTGGCCATGAAACAATTAAATCTATTGCGATAAATGTATTTTATACACCTACCTGAACAATCCTAAATACTTGGAGACTTAAGTACCTTGTCTTCCCACATTATGTCAAATAAGAAAGGTGGACAGGTACACAGCAAAGAATAAAAAAGCAATTCAGATTTTTAAAATAATAAATCATTAAACACAAGGTGGTGACCGCTATTAACGGCATTCATTTAATAAATGTCATATTTCAGATCTCAGCTTTTGCTGCAGCTTTCCAATCTTCAGCCTACAGACATTTTTTAATTCCTATTTTTCATTCTATGCCTATTTAGCACTCCCTCCCACGCGTGTAGCACAATGCTGCAAGTTGGCTGTTTATAGAGAATTATACTGTAAAAGTTAAAATTCCATTCCAAAAGTATATAAGATGCCATTCAAAGGAACTTTAATCCAGAGCATAATAATGCATGCTTATAAATCATAAGCCAAGTTTTTAAAATTATTTGCTCAACCTCTTCATAGTGAAAGGTAATTTCTCATTCTTTACAAGCTTGTGTTTTTTGAGTTTCCCTTTCTTGAGCTCCCCAGGCACTCAGGGAAATTGTGTCATGTCACTTGAGAAAATGGCATTTGGAGATGAAGATGATCATCCTGTCGTAGTATTAAGAAAGTGGAATTGCTTCAAAATCCCCTACCATACATTCTTTATTATAAGGAATTATACCTCCTCTGTTAATAAACATAATTGATTTCCTACATGACTGTGTGGTAAGCAAGCTGTACAGTCAAGACCAGGTTCCTGGGCAAGCTAACATAAATGTAACACGCTCCAAAAAATTTTTGTTCTAACTAAAGAACATTAACTGTTCTAACATGTTAAAGAATTTGAATGAATGCATTTTTTTCCTAACTGCTTTCCACTCAGAATAATTTTCTAGGCCTACCTTATTACTTAGGGAAATTAATAGAATATGCTGCAAGAAAGTAAAACATGTAATATTAATAAGGTTTAGGCACAAGGATGCTAGAAATAACTATGCAGTCTCCGAGAGAGAAGACCGAACCACAAAGGCCTGTTCGAAGTCCAGATGTTTCAGCACCAGCTCCTTGGCAAATATGGCTTTGAGAGCTTCGAATGCCTGCTGGCAGTCCGCCGTCCAGTGGAGTGGTTGACCCAGTCGGGGCTTTGTCTCTGTGTGCTTTGTCTTCAAAAGGTCCGTTAATGGCAGGGCAACCGTAGCAAACAAGAGGATAAACTGCCGGTAAAAATTGGCAAACCCTAGGAATCTCTGCACCTGTTTGCTTATCGTCGGTGCCTGCCAGCCCCGGTTTGTCTGTTCAAGCACTGCATTCTCTCTTTTTTTAAAAAAATAATATTTATTGGATTTTTAAACATTAAAATACATAGTACAAAAAATAGAAAAGAGCAAAAAATAGAAAACCATAACACACAACAAAAACAAACATATCAAAACTTAAACACTAGTAACAGCTTTTCTACATCAGTATCTCTATCCTAATTAATTTCCATACACAAATTCTACTTCTATCTATCACTATCTTAACTTACATCCTTATCTAAGTTGTAATAACTTTTATTCACAATTCGACTTCATGACAAAATATCGCTTACATTTTAGATTTACTCTCAAGTCAGGAATGCCATCTATTCCAAATTAAATAATACTTGGTATCTTCCCTTTCCTTAATTTCCATAGATAATCTGTCCATTTCTGCCCATTCGTATAATTTTTTAATTATAATTTGGTCTGGAGGGATATCCGGTTGTTTCCAATTTTGTGCTATGACAATTCTACTCGCAGTTAGTATATGTAATATGATATATTGTAATTTTTTTTCCATTTTCCCTTCCAAAATACCCAGGAGGAATAGTTCCGGTTTTCTTTCTAACTTCTGCCCAGTTATCTCTTCCAGCCATTTTTTTTATCTTCCACCAAAACTTCCTAATCTTAGGGCATTCTCAATCACATAATAGTGATAGAAAATAGGTTTGATTGAGATATCAAATGGTTCCTTCAATTTGACAAAATGTGAATCAAGTTATCCCAACCAAGTAGATCCACAAAGCACCAAATCATAGCACTTTACAGACTTGATGACTTTGGTGATGTTTCTGGGATAATTATGAGTTTATCTCCATGTAGGAGAAGTTGATGGCCCTTTGATATAAGTAGATGGCCAATGAAAAACACTATCGCATTAATTTTTTTGTCTAACAAAGCTTTTTAGGAGTGGCAAGCCAAAGGCTTTTGACTTCATTCACTTTCCCAGCTCTGAAAATGTTTTAATTTGCTTAGCCATAAACCTTAACTTTATTCTCTTGGGCTAATAGAACAATATAATTCTGTGCTCGTTCTACTAACACAACCAGAAGTTTAATTCAAGTCTTATCTGACCAATCCAGTAAGCACTCCTGGATCAAAGCTTACATTTAGATTACATTCCACTGACATTTGGATCAAGGTTAAATTTTATAAAAAAAATCAATGAGCTTATGTCAATAGTTATAAAAGTTGCCCTAAATGTTTACTGTCTTTAATAATAAGACAGGGCAAGGTGACTAATGCTATTTGTTCAGTATCAGCATCTTTCCCTATGTTCAACCTCTTTCATTATTATTCCTTCATACTGATAATGGCATCTTGTTTGACTTAAGACCACCCTTGATTATATGACTGCATCATTGAAACTCTGATTTAGAGTTATTTGTATATCATAATCTTAAATCAGAGGACCACAAGATGCCATTGGTCCCTAATTATGATGCCATCTAAGGCTAGAATATGTCATGCAGCTTTTTTAGATCTTTATATTTCTAATGTACATAACAAGCAAGGAGTGTTCGATGATAATTGCTACGTTACTATTTAACCTCATTAGGATGTTGCAGAATTGTGCAATCTGATACATTCTAAAAGTAACACCTTCTAGGCTTGTTATTCTATAAATATGCCAGAGATTGTGAGTGTACCTGACTCTTTTATGCATAGGATGGTACTAAGTCACTGATTTTAGAATATGCTTCTTGGGAAGTAGTACCCTGTTTCCCTGAAAATAAGACATCCCCTGATAATAAATCCAATCTGGCTTTTGAGCGCATGCGCTAAAATAAGCCTCTCCCTGAAAATAAGCCTCTCCAAAAATATTTAAATGCAGAGCTGGAAATCAGGTAAGACGGCAAGAGGAGCCTCATCTTGCTCCATGCACCCCAGAATGATAAGCCTCTCCCTGAAAATAAGCCCTCCCCAAAAATATTTAAACGCAGAGCTGGAAACCAGGTAAGACGGCAAGAGGAGCCCCATCTTGATCCACACGCTCCAAAATAATAAGACCTCCCTGAAAATAAGGCCAAGTGCTTATATCGAGGTTCAAAAAAATATAAGACAGGGTCTTATTTTCGGGGAAACACGGTATGCTGGGACTTGCACTTCGTGAATAACATGCACAATGGGTGTTTTTTACACTTCTGAACAAAGCTCTTTTACTGCATTTGATTTGTGTCCAGAAAAACGTTTCCTGTCTCAATTTAACAATGAAGAACTTCTCATTGTTTTTCTCAAAATCATAAAATGTCTGCTTCAAAGATCTGAGGAACTTATCGTAGCTAGACAGGAAGTACTGTATACAATGGAAATAGCTCTGCCAAGTACTGTTTAAGATTTCTTAGGAAATTCTGAACCTTGCTTTTATCTAATTCAGGTTTTGGGCCTGTTGCTGCCCTTGCTTTGTTATAAGCATGGCATCATTGCCAGACTCTGCAGTACTTTCAAAACAAGTCCCAATGTATTGACACTTCATCTCAAGAAAGAGAAATTGTTTTGGCAGTTCTACTTCTAGGAGGTAATTGCTAGAGGATAAAAGGGCTTTGTTGTTAGCCAAATATGAGATGGAAATTTTCAAAAACAAATAATCAGACACTCTTCTGGAAGCAGCTTCAGTCCCATACCATTTTTTAAAGTCCTGGAAAAGAAAGAGCGCTCTCAATGCAAATAAGATGATGGATGAACACCTAAAATGCTATACAGTTCTCTGGCTCCAGGTGTAATTACATTGGACACTACGAAATAGGCAGGATGTCCTCAGCCAATGCTCTGCATATGCCATCTATTTGCAAGGAATGGTTATTTGCTATACACCTCTGTTGCTGAGCCTATTTTTCAACAGGGCCATAAACTATGGTCATAACAACGGCACACATATGTATGTATATGTGCAGTGCAGAACATTTTGCACTTACTGCATATAAGATCAGTTCAATCATTACCAAATGTTATTATAAACATACAAGGGAAAATAAATGTGCATTCCATCATGTTATTATACAGTAGACTTTCCAAATACAATATACTGTTAATTTAAAGGATGATTAGTTCATATTGGGAAGTGTTTATGAGTACAATAAACCCAGTGGTGGGATTCAGCCAGTTCGCACCACTTTGGGAGAACCAGTTGTTAACTTTCTGAGCAGTTTGGTGAACTGGTTTTTGGAAGAAATCATTAGGGCAGAGAACCGGTTGTTAAATTATTTGAATCCCACCACTGAATAAACCCAATTTGTGGCAAATGTTGGTTTTTATCAAACCACAAAGCAGTTTTTCTAGGAACCTTATTTTCCCGTTATTTGAAGGACCCTGTATATCTCATAATCTAACATAACGTAATTAGGTAGCATATCTCCATGCAGGCTCTCACAACTATCCAAGTATATGACTGTAAGGACATAAGTGGTTTTTTTATCTTAGCCAGTCAGTACAATACTGAGTAGCTATACAGTTAGCTGTAAGGAAATGTCGCCAAAGTTAGCCAGGATTCATATTCTTTTTTATCTAATATGCATAGCAATGACAATCAATGTACATTCATCTCATATGGACATCCTCATACAATTCTTGAGCATTAAATAATTAAGATGCCAAAAATCATGGGGAAAAAAACCCTGGTCCCCCCCCCCTTCTTTCTACTTATGTGAGAATACAGCTTGCAACAAAATTTGTTAAGGATTAAGATTCAGGTTGGTCTAGTGCTTAAGGCACCAGGCTAGAAAACAGGAAACCAACAGCTCGAGTCCCCCCTTAGCCATGAAAGCCAACTAGGTGACTTTGGGCTAGTCACTCTTTCTCAGCCCAACCTACCTCACAGGGTGGTTGTTGTGAGACTAAATAGAAGGAGGTATAAATAATGTATTGTATAAATAATGAAGGTGGAAAGAAAGAAAGAAAGAAAGAAAGAAAGAAAGAAAGAAAGAAAGAAAGAAAGAATCAGTTCAATAACCCAGAACTAAACAATGTATAGAAAGAAAAGAAAAGAAAAGAAAAGAAAAGAAAAGAAAAGAAAAGAAAAGAAAAGAAAAGAAAAGAAAAGAAAAGAAAAGAAAAGGTCAGTTCAATAACCCAAATCTAAGAGGCATATGGGAGGGTGAATATGGAGTTGTTTTGACTAAACCTTCCAACTTCTCCTTTCTAGAACTCAAGAGGCATATATGAAAACATTGCATTATCTTTTTATTTGCTGTTTGAGTAACATGCTTCACTGCTACCGTTAAACACAGACCATACTGCTTGGGCCAAGAGAGACCCCTCTAACAAAAAGTGACAGGAGTCTGTTACACATAAAGAATACTACTACTTTTTTTTTATTCCTTCCACCTAATGAAATATTGAAAAGAAATTATGCAAAATGATGAAAAACATTTTCTGTAGTGATGGGGAACTCTCAGAAAACAGAGTGAAACTAGACTAAATCTAGTGTGAGGAAGAAGTTGACAAAAGAAAGACAAGAGTTTGAAAATAGGCAGGACTGGGATAGTGAATACATCCCTACGAGACAGCTGGAAAATGGCTTAAAGCATTGCCATCTGATCCATCCTAAGGCTGTTTCTCTTCTGATCATGTGATCCAGTCAAAATTTATGCAACCCACCCAGAATTTCCCAATGTGCACACACACAGTGTAGCCAATGCTGTCAAAGGTGTTGGAAAGAATCCAAGAAGCAATCCTTTTAATGCTTCCCTATCCTGTTTCAATTAAAACTCAAAATGCCAGGAAGTAACAAGTTACTATTTGTTGTTTGTGTATTGAATAAAAGCCAAGTTTCAAATGGCTTTACTCTGAGTGGCAATCCTGAAGTTTTGAAAACAAATGCATAACATCAAGTAATATGGTAAAAGCCAAAACTCAGAATCTTTTGTTCAAGCAATTAATTATTTAGCAACAGAAAAATCTGATTATTGGAGCTATTAATAATTGTCAGGTAAGATATGCAATAGGTATGTCTTATTTGTCCACTGTTTTTAAGTAATGAAAACTGAATAAATAGAATTAGAATTAGAATTAGAATTTTTTATTGGCCAAGCGTGATTGGACACACAAGGAATTTGTCTCAGTGTACATAAAAGAAAAGATACGTTCATCAAGAATCATAAGGTACAACACTTAATGATAGTCATGCCAAGGAGCCGTGATGGCACAGTGGTTAACATGCAGTATTGCAGGCTAATTCTGCCGATTGCCAGGATTTGATTCTCACCGGCTCAACGTTGACTCAGCCTTCCATCCTTCCGAGGTTGGTAAAATGTGGACCCAGATTGTTGGAGGAAATAGGCTGACTCTCTAAACTGCTTAGAGAGGGCTGTAAAGCACTGTGAAACAGTATATAAGTTTAAGTGCTACTGCTATTGCTATATTCTTTTCCATTTTGAAGTTCCACCAGTAAAGGAAGGCAATGCGTAGATTTTGGAAGTTGTGGAATGGCAGAAAATTGCTTGTTATTTAATTTAAGGGAATGTTTCTTTGTTTTACTATGATATAATGCTTAAAAAGATTTAGCATCCCATCACTTAAAATGACTTGGCTGGGTTGGGTGGGGGCATGTATACACTGAATTTTTATTCTATTTCATTGAGATACTGTATGTCTTTGAATGTAAGGTTCTTTGTGCAAAATGAAGGAAAAAGGCAGGATGCTCTCATGAACATTCAGATGAAAGCACATCAGATGAAAAAGATCAGTTTTGGTTTGGGATTTTTATGATAGTTTCTTCTAGCATAACCAATATGTATCAGTACCAGTGATACTTCAAAAAAAAGTCCATCATTTTAAGTACAGGAGCCATATTCTTAAAGAGCAGCAATATGTTTCCAATGGAACAAAATATTTGCAAGAATAGAATTCAAAATCTCATCAAAATTATAATTTGGGAGAATAAAATGGCCTTTGTGGTAACAAGAAAAGTGTTCAAAATACTTTGAATAATTAGCATTACATATCGGTTATAAAATAAAATGCATGGTGAAAAAATGCTGACAATATCAAACTGTTAGATTATGAAAGCTCCTTCTATCCTAAACATATTTGACTTTAGTGTAAAACAGCTTTAAAATATCAATGAGTCATTGCAGAAAACTATAAGACAGTTCACATTACAAGATTTCCAGTAACCTCAAGAATTCCCACTAGTATAAATTTAACACCAGTTATGGGTACTCAGTTAATATCATAACTGCTGCTGGACTAACAGAGAAAAAAAATTAATCAGTATAATCGTTCAGAGAATGAGTGCATGTTGTCTACTGAGAATCAACGAATGGATGCATTCCAACTTCTCCTAAAATACACAGCAAAGGATTGTCCATAAATATGTGATCCAAATTCATAAAGGCTTTGAACTGTGAAGAACTGGGAACTCTAAATACTGTCCCATTCTTATCCACAACTCTTTCTATCCTTCCCACCAGGATATCTGAGCTCTAATCAAAGCTAAATCACCTCTCTGCTTTAGCATGGAAGTCAAAGTGGTGAAGAGGTAGGGCAAAGTAGCTTGAGAGAAAGTGAAAAGTGCCTTGGATCTAGAGATTGAAAACAAAGCATAACCCACTTCAAAGCTTGCCTTTTGACACAACACAATAAAGAGGTCTTACTTCTCTCTTTCACTGGGAAGAAATCAGAGAAGGAATCAATTTAGGTGAAAAGAGGCAACCCAATGCAGCTGTGACAGGCATGGGAAAGAAATGTTTCAAAGAGATTCTGCCTTATTTAATTCACTGTAAGATTGGCTAGGAATTTACTCTTGCAGTGTTCATTATTTATTTATTTATTTATTTTGTCGAATACATATTAGATAATATTTAAAATGTGGATTTACAGGCGGCTGTTAATGTATAAGCTCGGTTGACAAAATCAGAAATGAGGAGGTGATAAGCCGTCTGGGAAAGCCAAGGGAAATCATCAAAACCATTAAAAAGCGAAAGTTAGAATATTTTGGACATGTGATGCGACACCCGGAAAAATACAGCCTACTTCACTTAATCCTCCAAGGAAAGATGGAAGGCAAATGAGAACCAGGAAGAAGAACATCATGGCTTCAAAATCTAAGGGACTAGTTTGGACAAAACTCAGCAGCACTTTTTCGTGCAGGTGCTGATAAAAATATGATCGCCGACATGATCGCCGACATCCAATGACAGATATGGCACAAGAAGAAGAAGAAGAAGTTAATTACTGTGTTTTACATCAAACTAGCACAAAAAAAAATGCCTTTCTGGAAAGCTGTTGCTTTCTTGTTTCTTTGGTTTGTCAACTATCTGGCGCTTGATATCTACTGCCTCAAGCAGACTAGTGAAAAGAAGCCTCATCAGTCAGTGGCTTGCTGTATACCAGGCCTTGCTTCCAGCTTTAGAAGAAAGGGGAAATATTCAGTTTTTAGAAATGGTCAAAATATCCTAGAGAAAATGTTGTGTATTAACTCTCTGGTGAACTGTATCTCAGAGGCATCATCTCTTGAGAGCCATCTATCTGGCACCTTCAAGCAGGACTAAACTACTTTCAAAAGAGCTGTGAAATCCATTTGTCACTTGTCAAGGTTAAAAGCTCAGCATACACAGAGCACACTGAAATCCATTCCAGGGCTGCAGTTCCCATAGCAGCAGTTAAAAGTACTGGCAAGCGTTTATTATTTACAAGTAGGATTTACTAAGTTCAAATCAAAGGCAAGTCCATTCTTGGGTTTCCTTCCTGAAAGTAACTGAAAAGACCCCTTTAAGATTCTGCATTCATAAAAACAGACTTCCTCCACATTAATTAGCATGCTAACTAGTTCGTTCTGAGCTAGGGAAAGCATATCTGCTGGGAAAGATTGCATTTGCATAATGCATCAACTTAAAAGAAGGTTAGTTCAATTTCTGGGTACCATTCCAAAAATGTGAATAAGAACCTTGAGAATTCTTGACAATCGATAAGCTGACTGGGGAATTCAAATCCACACATCTGTAAAGTGACTAGCTTATTGAAGACTGGGCAATGTCTTGCAGTTTTATCTTTATACAATTTGAGTGGTAAAATATTATTTTTTTTCTTTCAAACTGCAAAAAGTAGATGAGGAGAGTAGAATGATTCTCTTGTTTCTTGTAAAGCAAAACACGAAGTGAAAGCGGTTAAGAAGTATCAGGTACTGTTAGCTTCTAATTATTCTAAGAAGCCTCTCTTCATCTTCAACACTGGAAAGCTTTTTCAGAGATGTTGAAGAGGGAATAAACATACCTGAGAACAGAGTTGTTCCAAAATGCTTTGATTTACTTTTACACAAATTCGTGTTTTGTTGCCGCCCCATATTCTAATCTGCTGTCCTGTATCCCAAATATGCCACTAGACCAGGGATCAGCAACCTGCGGCTCCAGAGCCACATGCAGCTCTTTGGGCCTTCTGCTGTGGTTCCCTGTCGGGTGATCCCACCTCTGGCCAGCCCCACCCCTCGCCTACCCCTCCCAGTCACTCCTCGTCTGACCTGAGAAGGTAAGGGTGACGGCGGGGGATGGAGAAGTGGCTAGGGCAGAGACAGGGAGATACAGAGAGAGGGGGAGAGAGAGAGAGACATAGAGAGATACGGAGAGAGGGGGAGAGGAAGGGGGAAGGGAGGGAGGGAGGGGAGAGAAAGATATGTCAAAAGGGTTGTGTGGTTCCCAGTGTTTTTTAACAACTGGTTCTCTGCCCTAATGACCGGCTGGGTAGGCATGGCTAGGAGGTCATGTGACTGGTGGAAGTGAGCGACATCAAGTTGGCCACGCCCAGCCAGGTTTTGTGGCTCCCGGTGTTTTCTTTTCTGTGGGAAACGGGTCCAAATGGCTCTTTGAGTGCTTAAGGTTGCAGACCCCTGCACTAGACCAGAGGATGTGAAAGTCTGGTTGAGTCTGCTTGTTTTACCCCGATTGCAGATCACATGTGTGTTGTTGTTGTTGTTGTTTTTACTATGCTGTTTTAATTGTTAGCCACACAGAGTAATGAACTTGAGTTGGACAGCCTTATAAATTGAAATAAATAAACGATATATCCAAGCAGTAGCATATTCTTTCATTTGAATTTGACACATGGCCTCTTTAAGTTCTCCTATTTATAAATGTGTCTACCTCTGGAAATTTGAAAGAAATATTCTCTGGCATACTGTGTATGTTATCCCATGGCCAAATTTATCAAACTATTTCAAAACATCAGCTCCAAGATAGGACAAACTGAAACAAATGTGTCTAAAAATTTAGCATCTTTTTCAGCTCCTTTCCCCACCTCATGGTTAGGAAGGGAATAAAGAATCCCATGTTTTCCCTCTGCAAGTATCTAAATTCTTTAATTTCCTCCTTACCTTCCTACTTTCTCAGTATGACATAATATTAATGTATAATGAGACTTCCAGTCTGTCTGCTCAAAGGATCGCATTAGACCAGTTTGCACTCAACTCCTTTCACTGGATACTGAAAAGTTACTGTGGGGACAGATATGGGGAGGGCATGCAATAAAAGCCATATTAAACTCTTGAATGGAAGATAGAATATAATTGTATGGTACAAATATATACATTTTAATTAATCACTTCTTTTTCCCACTCTTCCTTCCAATTTAGGATTGCTTACAAGTGTCAAACCCAACCAATGATTGGATCCTCACAACAGTCCATTGGGGTTTATGCTTTCCCCAGTTAAAATTTAGTATTGATCTCTACATCATTCTGGTGCCCTCGTTCAGGAAAACTGAGGAGACAAAGAAAAGTCAGTAACACATGATTTCTTCCAATCAGATATCATCTTATTAGTTTTAAAGGAAAAACAAAAACGTAAAACACAGCAAAGGGGGGGGGAAATTGATGCCTCCCAACCCATAGTTTCACTCTTAAATGGCTAATATGACTGACAAAGAGAAATGAGATTTATTTGTCTATTAAGATCTGCCTCAGTTTCAAATATTATCCTAACGTGGCTCAGATATTACATCTTTGGACTTTGCCCATAAATTATTTACCTCCGCCAGAACACTTAAAATGCAAAACCCAACAAATTTCCTTTTTCTCCTTTTGCTATCAAAGTTTGCATACCAGCCAAAAGATAAACAGAAAAGCATTAAGTGTTTTACACAGGATTGTATGCTTTCAATCATCAAACAAATATTTCTGAGGTCAACATTTGACAGCATTTTGCATTTAAGAACTAGAGACTGAGAAAGCCAGGTTATGGCCCTGAAAGACAGAATGCTGCAAATTACATTGGAGTATAATACCTAATTCTCCATAGTGAATAGGTGGGTTTATTCAGATAGAGTTGTTAAAACTCAACACTTTGATGAGAGAACACAAAGTACAGGAACTCACTGCAATTTCGGTACTAAAATCGCAAGTGTTCCATCAATAAGGAGAGGCTATTTTCAATATCTTCTTCTTTCAATTGTGTTTTTGCACCCTACATCTTAGCCCACAATTCCAGTGTCGATGGGCAATTCTACCCTGCTGACTGATAAGAAGATGAAAAATACTTTCAGAAAGTTTCATCAAGCGTTAATTAGTGATTGTTCATATAATCTACTTTTTCTTGGAAGAAACAAGATTGCAAAGAAGAGAACTACATATGCTGATGTGGGGTAATTTTTGTTACTATTATTCTAGATGGGAGGCACCAACATTTGATGACCTAGGTGACACCAAATCTTCAAATGCTTCCTGGTCCTCAATCAACATGAAAGGAGACTGCACAGTTGTGTAGTCCCTCTTGTATACCATACATACATACATACATACATACATACGTGTGTGTGTGTGTTTTCATAGATTTTCACAGATAGAGGTATGCAAGTTTTGGTGTATTCAGGTCTTTTCCCGTGTAAGATTGAGAATATCTTGGCGATGTTTCGACGAGGTCCCACTCGTCATCTTCAGGCTGGTGGCTTCGGCTTCGTGCCTGTGCGAGCAGGCACATCTTTTGCTCGCACAGGCACAAAGCCAAAGGCACCAGCCTGAAGATGACGAGTGGGACCTCGTCGAAACGTCAAGATACTCTCAATCTTACATGGGAAAAAACCCCAATACACCAAAACTTATATATATATATATATATATATATATATATATATATATATTCAATATATTGACTTATTCAGTATTTCACGTACAGATAGCACTCCACAGAGTTCAATAAATTTTATAGACTACTCTGTAAAAGCAAACATTAGCCCTGGAAATAGATTAAATCAGTTGAGATTGGACCATGCACAAAACTATACGATTGTCTGATTTAACACGGGGTACAAAAAATGGGGAAGAACACCTTTGCTCTGTAAATTTTATTTGGGTATCGAGATGTAACTTATAAGTGCCAAACAAACTGCAATTTGGCTATCCAACAATTCCCATCCAAAATGCAGTCACTAACAGCAAAAGTACTATGCCGATCAACAGCCATCCAGACAAAATTAGAAAAGGTGTCTCTTCAGCACAGAACTTCTTCAAGGTGTAAATTGCACGTTCCTAACCTCAGCTTTTATGAGAAATAAGGCCTCAATATCCTTCATTTAATGTCTTAATATCTCTTTCAAGATAGTTTTTAACAGTTTTCGTATAACTACATAATGCAGACTGTTTTATTTTTAATGCACTCAGGTATAACACAGTAAATTGCCTAGCATTATATGCATCAAAAATCAAACAAGCCAAGTGTGTATCTCTGTATACTAGCAGGAGCACTTCATCTGCATATCTGGCTCCTAACAATTAGATTCTGGTAGCCACTGTGCATCCATCACTGAGTTTTTCCTATTTTCTTTTTCTAGCAGAGTAATTCTCCAAATACAATTACTTTTCCTCCATTAACTGAGTTCCAAAGCTAGACTGCAACCATTTCAATGCTTAATTCTTTACCTAACACAAATATTGAAGTCTTTCTCTGTGAAAGTGTTACATTTAAGAGTGCACAAACTCTGCTAACACTATAAAAATATTTTGTTCTAGACTCCACAACAGCTTGCCCAATCCATGAGCATCAACTATCAACTATCGACTATCAACACATCAACTATTAATGCCACAATGTGAAGACTTACAAAAGCTTTCTAGAATTAAATTGCACACAAGTTTCAAATGCAAGACTACTCGGCGAACTGTGTCACCAAGATCAAAACAAACTATTTACAACTGCTAATCTTGACGGGCCAAGGAACTGTCAAAACTTGGTTGACTAAGAGTTTCTTTCAAGAAGTGAATTACATAATCAAAGTGCTATAGAAATAGCAAATCCATTATAAGTATCTAGGCTAATAAATCTATGAACAAGATATTTGCCTTTTGGATACCATAGATATGCTGATGAGATAAATATTGCAATTGATTTTCTTTCAAATATAAAAAAATTGGCACATTTCAGCCTGCATCAAGCACACTCACATCTATATTAAAATTTCTTTAGGAAGTAAGACAGTTGAGTATACCCTTCTAAATGTTATCAATTTCAAATATACTACCATGACTCAAATTTTGCTAACGTCCAAGCTTCATCTTCTGTACACATTTGTTTAACCTCCTTCTAAATCTCACAGAACTAGTTATGCTCAGTGTTATGGTGTAGATCATTCACCACCCTTGCATTGTGCAACGGAGAACAACTTAGGAGCATTTGCCCAAACAATAAATTAAAGATCAGTGAAACCAAGTATTGTCACATTATGTTTAATTAAAGAATTTGCTTCTAAAATATATAAGACATTGCTGACTGAAATGGTTTTCAAAGGTGATCAGATACATTGACAGGCAATTGATCTGTAAGACTGGTTCAATACTTTCTATATGCACTTGTCTCAGAGAACATTGTCTGATATATACACGGGACACATTAAACACCAAGTAGATTGATGCTGCTAATAGTGCATAATTTTCGTTAAAATATTGTTTTTGTTAAAACGATTACTTTCATGGTAACAAGTTATAGTAAGAGAATTTTTCAAGTCTAAATGTGCTTCCCCTTTCTTTCCTTTATCTTTGTGTGAACTAGCAAGAGGTTTATCTGAGACCTTTTTTCAACTTATTTGAGCCACTGTGGCGCAGTGGCTAGAGTGCAGTACAGGGGTGGGTTCTACTTACCCTTACTAGTGGTTCGCAGCGGGAGTGTGTGTGCACATGCTTCTGGGCATGCACAGATCACTCATGATAATGTCATGGCAGGTGGGTGGAGCCTCCCACCGGTTTTACTACCGGTTCTATAGAACCGGACCGAACCAGGAGCAATCCACCACTGGTGCAGTACTGCAGGCTACTTCTGCTGACTGCCAGTTGACTGCAATTTGGCAGTTCAAATCTCACCAGGCTCAAGGTTGACTCAGCCTTCCAACTTTCCGAGGTGGGTAAAATGAGGATCCAAATTTTTGGGGTCAGTATGCTGACTCTGTAAACCGCTTAGAGAGAGCTGTAAAGCACTCTATCTATGTCTAAATGCATTGCTATTTTCTTGGCCTGAGTTCAAGCTTCTCTTATTTGACTACTGCCTTACAGCAGCTCTTCCTCCTGTTATTCAAGGCCATTCCTTATGTCCTCTAAAGCAACCCTATGTTATCACTTAGATAAAACTGATTTAAAAGAAGACTTTTTAAAACTTTCTACCTACTGGAAATAACAATTCTCTTCTTCTCTTCTAAATTAAAAAAGAAACATTGAGGATTTATTAAGAAAGTATTATGGGTGATGTGCAACAGCCACATACTTTAATGGGTTGTAAACCAGGTATAACAATGTGAAAAACAGGAATAGTGAAGTATTCAAGTAAATAGAGTTGCGATAGCTACCCCATTTAAGGACAATGTAGGTATTTTTGCAACCTCAGGAGATAACTAATATGTAATCATGTGCATGGACCATTCACATAATTTTGAACAGGATTCTTCTAATTGTGAAATTGTGATGTGGCAAAATTGAGCTTGTGAATGCCAATTTATTTTCTCTGCTGAACTAAGAAATATTGATTCAGGTTGATTGTTTTCCTGATGTGTCAGGTTTACTTAAATGATCAATCATGCTCAAGAATGGGTATTTCAGACAAATGCTGCTGAGCAGGAAAAAAGGGAATGATCTTATTCCTTCTTCTAAAGATTTTTTTTTTTTGTTCTCCAGCAAATAAATTATTTCTTTTTTAAAAGATGCACTACTTCATGGTATATTCTGGGTACCATTTGTGGTACCTTAGCTCCGAACAATAGAGAGGCTATAGCAAGAACCTATTCTGTAGTGGCCAACAACTTGATTGATGAGGCAGTGTCATCAGGATTATAGCCAACTCTCTGACCTTCTACCTACAAGTTGTTGTAGCGCCGTCAACCATTCCCAGGTACATCTCCTTATCAGGGGTACTATCAGAAGACAAACATAGCAACTGAGCCAAAACCCATTATTTGTGGAATAGAGTTTCAAACTACTTTGCCAAGTACCAAGTACCAAGTCCTTCCGCCTTACTAGTTATTTTCCAGTCAAATTTTGTGGTACCTGTGACCACAACAGTAGTACCTCTGTAATGGAGGGGCTTTTGGTTTCAGCGTTCTGAGTTTTGGGCGATATGGCGGGGGAGAGAGGTATTTGACCAGGTAAAGGAGTTTCCATGACATGCAGGGGTGAAATTCAGCCGGTTCTATCCGGCTCGGGAGAAAGGGTAGCGGCAGCTGCGGGAGGCTCCACCCACTTGCGCGGACATCATGACGTTGCTTTTTTGCGATGATTTAAAGCCTCTGTGCATGCGCAGATGATGCGGCATGCACACATTTGCGAACCGGTAGGGAATTTAAGTGAATTTCACCCCTGATGACATGAGTTTCTGGCTGCAGTTAAAGCTCCGTATGACTGAAGCTGCTGTAAATCGAACAACATTTCCCAGGCTTTGGTTGACAGATCAAAGAACTTTTTTGGTATTCCTACACCACATAACCTTCCTTTTCATTGTTGCAGTTAATCTTCTTGTAAGTCTATGGGTCTTATACGCATACATGTCCATGTATGTGCCATGTCATTTTTTTTCATTAAAAACTACAAGAAACTGCCGTAATAAACCCAATGATACTTACTGTATGTTATTATATAGAGTTCATATAAATATATTTGTGTGGCCACAAAGGGAAATGTATCAGTGGTGAAATCCAAATTTTTTTACTACCAGTTCTGTGGGCGTGGCTTGGTGGGCGTGGCTTGGTGGGCGTGGCAGGGGAAGGATACTGCAAAATCTCCATTCCCACTCCACTCCAGGGGAAGGATACTGCAAAATCCCCATTCCCTCCCCACTCCTGGCAGAAGGATATTGCAAAATCTCCATTCCCACCCCACTCTGGGACCAGCCAGAGGTGGTATTTGCTGGTTCCCCAAACTGCTCAAAATTTCTGCTACCAGTTCTCCAGAACCTGTCAGAACCTGCTGGATTTCACCCCTGAAATGTATTATGTTGGCCATTGCACTGTACAGACTATTAGAATGTTTTAAAATGATCGCCATAAGAGAAAGTCTAGAAGGCAATCTAGCATGTTAGACTAGTATACAAATGTAGGCTCTCCTATTTCTTCAGAGAATAGAGAAATGTGATGCAAGGAAAGGAAAGTTATCCTCTTTAAAATGGAGAGTTTCAAGAAAACGGCTTTTAATATAGGTTTATTCTTCTATTTTCAAAGAGAAGAAATCTTTTCATTTGTGTATTGAAAAATTGGTATTGCAGCAGGAGATCTAAACCCTTTGAGTGACATGCCAACAATGTTCATTTTTAAAAACAAAATTTTCTCAAACTAGCAATGAAACCACATGCATTTTTATGGCCTCAAGGCTTCCCTAAGATCAGTGGAAAGATGGCATTGCTCCTAACCTTTGAGAAGGGTTTTTTTCTGCCATAAAAGAGAAGTAGAAGATGGTATCCGAATTAAATAGAATTCACACAACAGAATTCACACACAAGTAAAATTCACACAACCAAGCCTATGTAATTAATTGAATTGTCAAGTTGGATCCAGAGCTGCCGTGAGCAGTATTCCATTAATAATGAACTTTGTCTGAATGAAAGATCCGTAAAGATTAATGCAAAATGCACTCACGAGGGGGAAAAAGAAAATCAAAAATATAACTTCCAGTTCCCATCCAAACTTTGAATAAGAATTTCATTTGGCTAACAGCTCATTCCAAAACAGATGGGCACTCTGGGTTAAAACCAAGATGATGTATGAATGCAAAAAGAAAAGAAAAAAGAAAAAGAAAAACAAGAATATCTTAATGCAATACATATTTTATAATAATATTTTATATTACATATACATATCAATGCATGAACATGTGACACCTGGGTGCCATACATTTCAGTACAAATAAAATAATATTATTAATCATAGTTATCACATTCATCCATCTTATATATTTCTAATAGTAATACACATTTATATCAAATTATAAGCTTTCATTATGTCATATTGTTTAAACATACATAATACTACCGCTGTTCCATTTCTAAACCTCTCTCTTATCATTACACTTGTCTTATTTTATAAAAATGTGTATAGTAATATTCCTCCTTTCTCTTATTTCTGTCTTTCTTTTATTTCTGTAACTCTGAACAGTCATGAAACGGACTGTTGAGAGTCGACAGTTGTAATGTTTCCCTGCTACCAGAAAGAAAACTCCTACTAAGCTTATATAGGTAGTCCACATTTTTTTTAATAAACACTTTATTAAACTTTTATTACATTAAAAACATAAAAAATTATTTCACTCAACAACAGCTAACTGTGGTGTTTTTCTTGTGACAATAATTCATGCATTACTTACAAAAATTAAATTGTGCATATTTACATTCTTATTTTATCTATTACTTGTACTTAATAACTATCTATCTTCAATCTATCTCCGTTCTGTCCAGTTATACTACTGTTCCCACACATTGTAAAATATCGATGTCTCTTTATCTTTTAAACTCAACATTAATTTGTCCATTTCTGCGCAATTCATGATCTTTTGTATGACCAGTTTCTCTGCGGGTGTACATGGCTGTTTCCAATATTGAGCGTAGGCAATCCTTGCAGCGGTTAATATGTGTAGTACTAGATATTTTGTGCCCTTCACATTTTTTTGGGGGGGGGGAAGATCCCCAAAAGGAAGAGTTCCAGTTCTAAGTCTAATTGTAATCCACATTTTATAATCACAATTGGGGCTGGAACTTTTGTTGCTAAGCAATGCAGTTTTTAAATTATTTGCACCTGATTTTGTATCTTTTTGTGCTGTAGTAGTTCAGGGAACCATCATGGATGTGAAGCAAATCTGGCATCCCACACTGACTTTGCTTGTTTGAAGCACCCCAGAAAGGTCACAAATAGACCTGTTGTAAATACATGCCAGTTTCCAAGCACTCGAATTTTGATCACATGACTGATGCAACAATTGTAAATCACTTTCTTCAGCTTGGTTGCAACTTTGAACCGACGTGAAACAAATTGTCTTAATTTGAGGACTACTTGTAATTTGATCCTTTATTAGTGCCAAGGTATTGGAAGGGAGAGATTTTTTTTTTTCAGAAGCCGAAATCGGGTTGCATTTTGGTATGATAAAGTCTTTTTTGTTTTTTTTTAATTCAGACAAACCTGCTATAAAAGTTCTATACAGAACTATCGTGGAACATCGGTTTTTGAAACAAATTCCTAGGTGATTCCCCAAAAAAAGTAGGAGGTGGGCTTATTGAGCCATAAGCAAAACTGTTGATAAGAATGAAATCAGGAATTTAAAATTTTAAGTAAAAACATATAGGAAATTTTCAAAATGACCCTTGGGGATACTGCATTATTTGAAAAGGGAGTCTAGCTGCTCTAGAGAAAAACCAAACTCTCTTTTGTAAAATCCCCTTCTTGAACAGCAGAATCAAGCAAGCAAGGAAACCAACAAGCATGTCCAAGGCAGCCAAACAAAATTCATCAATATTTTGAAAATAACAGTTGAGTGTACACAGCCACTCAAGATGCCAAGCGTAGAAATTCCCCATGATAGTAAAGAAAGTGAGCATCCATCCCCCTCCTAGAATAATGAAATATTTTGAGGAATATTTTAAAAAGGCAGGATAAAATATTTTCCCTAAAACAGAAATAAAAAATCTCAAGGGAGACAGAAACTCAGAGCCCCAATTACCCTCCCCCCAGCAGATATTTTGTGCTCGTTGAGAAAGATTGGGCCAACCTATCTACAAAACAAAAGATTTTCAGCTCCAGAGTGAAGGGATTAAGACATGACCCTTCAGGACATAATAGGATTAACCCACTAAGACACAGAGCTCACTACATTGCACAATCTCCTTAGGACGCTGCATCACCTTCAGAAACTTCAACCAAACTTCTCAGACAACCTACAGAGCCAGCTATGACCCCTTCATAGCCCCATGGGAATCTGACAACAGCCAACAGAATACATGTTCTTGCACAGGAACAGGAAGCTCAAGTTCAAAGCCCAAGAAAAGGCATAAAAACCCCTCACTCTCAACTCCATGTGGTCAGCTGCACCAGAACCATGTGCTTGGTGGTTCTGCTTCATCAATAAACCATCTTTCCAAACAGTCTCCATGTTTCCAGTGTCTTTCTCCCGTCTTGGAACTGAACCAGATGGATATTTCTTCCAACAATAGGGAGGTTACTTTTGATAGAAGGCAAAAGACATTTATTCCCATTTTTCCCCTCAGATGGGACAACACTACCATTTAATTTCCAAACACACCTGGCTCACGAACAGGCAAACAATATTAATTTAGCAACAGAAGTAATAATTCTCCCCCTGTTGACTCATTTGAAATGGAATTTATTCAAGCTCCCTCTTTGGAAATTCATCCTTTTGCCCTCCCACCCCATCCCCATCAAGTCTCTCCTCCCACCCCCAGCCAAGCTCCTCCACCCACCCAAATGGTGTTCAGAGCAGCCACCATTAATATATAAAGTAACTAACAATGTAAAATAAACATTAATGAAATTGAGATCATTGTATCATTTTCTTATGCCTAATTTACTCAAGAGGAGGGCTGTCAAACTCGCGGCCTACGGGCCGGATGTGTCATGTGCTGGCCATGCCCACGCCCAGTTTAACGAAGGGGAAAAAGTCCGATATGTCATGTGACGCCACCGTGATGACGGGAGTTTGACACCCCTGCTCTAGAGTCCCAGAGGGGGTTAAAAACCACAAGTACAGTTAAATCAGCAGTGAAGAAATAAAGTCAGCAGAGTTTGTTACTTTTGACAACTACAATCCTGCTCTTCCATCTCCTATAGGACAAGACTCCATCACAGCACAATTTCTCTCTGCTGTGTTCTGAAAAGCAGGGTTAAATCACTTTAACAGAAATTGGTCTGTCTGTTACATCTGCACTGATGACTAATTATTTACAAAGCAGCTGGGATGTTGTCTTTAGATATACAGAGGATTTCTGCTCCTGTCTGAGCTTGCGGTGGCCATTTCTATGAAATAATACATTTTAGAACACAAACCCGTGCCGAATTATGTCAGTTGGCAAGTAACAAGGACTCTTTACACAGCAGAGTGGCCCTGCACTGACCTACTTCAAGTTGCGCCTTGCAATATTTAAATAACACCCTTAAATATTAATCACAATCTGTCCCCTTGAAAATGCCAGCTGTATTTTAAACAATTACCCTCGCCACAAAAAACAGGGGGGCATCAAGGAAACATATGCATGGATGCCCTGCCAGCATCAGTGAATTGCAAAATATCTTCCAACCCTGTAATTGTCCCATAACAGTATAGAGAGCTGTTTCTATTTTAAACATGTAATGATCCATCCAATGTGTATGCTGGGAAAGAGCAAAGCAACCGATGTATTTATAAATTTAAGTGGAAACTGGTGGAGTGGGAAGGAAAAGTTTTTAAATAGTTAAATCCAGTGAAGAATTTAATTTTGTATAAGGGGAGGGGGGGGACAATCCTAAAGATTTCCTGCTGTAATGCAGGAATAGAAGCACGAAACAGGTGTCTTCTTAATATTCAGGCTAGCAGCTACACTACTGAGGCCGAAGACATAAATAACAACCAACATATGCCCAGATATCAAGGACATGATGCAAAGAATATACGATGTCATTCACTATATAGGCTCAAAGCCACATAGAGATTTCTCCTCAACCTGATAAAAAACAGGAAGCTGCAAAATCAAATAAAACTGATGAATAAAACAGGTTTTCAGCTTAAGAAGAAGGTAAAATATTTGGGTATAACTATGACAAATATGAATTGTATGTTATTTTACAATAACTATTGTGTTAAGACCTGGAATGAAGATGGGACAAATTACAATTGTCATTGTTGGATAGAATTTCTGTAATTAAGATGAATATTATTTTCATTTCAGATAATACCCTGTTTTGACAACTGATGTACCAATTAAACAAGGCAGAATGATATATCTAAATTTGTATGACAGGGGGAAAAACATCTCCATGAGTTAATTATAAGGTAGTGTAAGATGTGAAAGAAAATGGAGGTTCTACTTCCAGAATCTGCTTCTGGATTTTGTGCTTGAAACGTAAAAAAATTAAACTTTGACTTTTTTTTTTTAAATTTGATTTATATGCCGCCCTTCTCCGGAGACTCAGGGCGCCTTACAATGTGCTAAGCAATAGCCTTCATCCTTTTGTATATTTATACAAAGTCAGCTTATTGCCCCCACAACTGGGTCCTCAATTTACCTACCTTAGAAAGGATGGAAGGATGGAACGAAGAGTCAACCTTGAGCCTGGCGAGATTCGAACCTGTAGTAATTGCAGGCAGCTGGTCTTAATAACAGGGTGCTTTAGACCACTGTACTATCAAGGCTCCTTTGGGTTTTGCTGATTAAATAAGTTTGTTGTTCAAGAAATTGCTAGCGCATGTTAAATATGTAAAAATAAAAAGCTGAGGTTGTAATGTTACTATCTTATTCTACTGCATTAAAATTAATGAGATATCGAGAACACATCAATAAAATAAAGAAAAACAATGAACTAATCTGGAGCTACATAATAATACATAAAAATATTTTGTGAAAAGACACTTTCAACTGTGGATTTTCTATCTGCTTCTAAAATAAGATTCTGTGTTTTAATCCCTCTTCAATCACAAAGATTTAAAACTGCTACAAATGTATTAAAATTAATTACATATTCAGTTGTAAAATGCCAGGAGTCAATACCAATTCCATGGTATATACGGCTAATAATTAAGCAGCCATCATATATTTAATCATACCTACCAGGTTTATATACCAAGAATATGGGTTAAAATCAGTGGTGGGTTTCAAATTTTTTTACTACTAGTTCTGTGGGTGTGGCTTGGTGGGCGTGGCAGGGGAAGGATACTGCAAAATCCCCATTTCCTCCCGATCAGCTGGGACTTGGGAGGCAGAGGGTGGGGCCACTCAGAATTTTTACTACTAGTTCTCCGAACTACTCAAAATTTCCGCTACTGGTTCTCCAGAACTGGTCAGAACCTGCTGAAACCCACCTCTGGTTAAAATATGGACTCTTCATTATTGGAATCAATTTATCAGACAATATTATTTCATCAGGTCTTATTTATTCTCCAAAAGGTCAACCTACATAAAATCAATCAATTAATATCAACCAATACATGGCAACTGTTGTCTTCTGCTGTGTCTGGATGGTTATGGGTTCCCCATTCCTGTTTAATATATAAGAATTTTATCCATCATCCCCTAGACCAGAGTTTTGATTTTTTCAGTGGTGTCTGTGAAATCAAAGTTATGTGTTAGATATTGAAGAAAATTGCAAAATGTAAATGTTTTCATTATTATTTCTTAGTTTTTTAAAATGTGGGGATTTGCATAAAATATTTTATTTATGTTAATATCTAATGGGTTTAATATTGTTATTTTTATGTTCAATAAATGTTCCACCAATGTGTCAATTTTATTTTTTTTAAATAGTAAATATGGATAAATATAAAGGATCCCGAGAGTAGAAATTCTGAAACACAGCCCTTGACATTACACTGAAAATAATAATAATAATAATAATAATAATAATAATAATAATAATAATAATAATAATAATACCTGAGATATTCACCCAGCATTTGAAGCAGATTAGTAAATCTTGCTATAGTAACACTGGTTTGTATCCAGTTAATCTGTCTCTCCCAAATTACTGTAGTCAAATTCAGCAGGGATTTAATTTTGAGAAAAAAATATATCCTCAATTGACACAATATCACTTCCAAAGCAAAGTTTTGAAAAGCACATGGATCTACAGAGAATAAAGATATTTAAAATTACATCCACCTCTGCACCATTAGTGGAAGAAATCTCCACCGAATCCAAAAACCATCAAGAAAGAGTCATCACCTTCGAAACAATTCCTAATCCATTGTTTCCAATTCCTTGTTAGTTTTGCTTTCAATGAAAGATGACAGATTTTGTATGTCCAAAATTGCTACTTCAGTTTTCCATCAAGAATTTGGCTTATATGTAAACCACAGGTGATTTGAAACAGCAGTTAATTGTTCAGGAATGCTTTAATGTACGTACTCTCTCTTTCAACCAGGGATGTAATTATTATAATAAATATTTAACATAGTTGGATACAATACTCAAATTTAATATGCCTTCCCTGTGACCAGTGGTCGGATTCAAATAATTTAACAACCGGTTCTCTGCCCTAATGATTTCTTCCAACAACAAGTTCACCAAACTGCTCAGAAAGTTAACAACCAGTTCTCCCGAAGTGGTGCGAACTGGCTGAATCCCACCACTGCCTGTGACATATCCACTTACTGCTGGCCCACAGAAGTGTTAGATAATGTGTCTCAATGGGGCTCCATTTTAATAAGTCAAAGGTCTATGATATTTTGTTTACTATGTTCATACACCACACTGCTATCCCAAGTAAGGCCCATCATTTGCTGCTGCTTGTAGAACACAGTTATCTTTTCCATAACTGCACTATTGCATGACTTCAATAAAGAAAGAGCTTTTGCACTTACAGCTATAGATGTAGAGGCTCCAACAGAAATACTTAAATTAACCTCAAATGAAATAATCACAAAATAATACTAAACATTTTCTGAATCTGGAAGATCCTATGACAGTGATGGCTAAACTTTTCTGGACTGAGTGCCCAAAGCACGCATGCACACGCACAAATGTGCGCATATGTGCCCAAACCTCCAAAATGCAATGCATGCATGGCCTCCATGCATGTGCTCCACACCCGCACGTGCACCCCACCCCATGCATGCGCCCCACCTCCTGTACATGCAACCCCCCCGCACATGCCCCGCCCCCATGCATGCACGTGTGACCCCCCCGCATGTGCCCCCCCGGGCATGCATGGCAGAGACCCGACGACCAGTTGGCTGACGGGAGGTGCACACACATGCACGGCGGAACTAAACTGGAGCGACGGCTTGCATGTCATCAAAGAGGGTGCTGCATGCCATCTCTGGCACACGTGCCATGGGTTCGCCATCACGGTTCTATGACAACATTTTGCAACTTGTTCTGTTCTGACTGAGAACTGTTCACATGAATGAAATGCAAATCACATTCTTCAGTCCTAGATGCAACACTGGCTAAAAGACCAATTCCAAACAGGAAACCTGTAATAACAAAAATAAAGTAATATACCTGTCACCATCTTTACCTTCTCAGAGCCATAAGGAAATCCACTCCAAAAGTAAGATTTGTCAAAATATACCATTCCCCATCCCTCAACCAACCAACCAACTGTTGATGCATTTGCTGGTCATTGCCTCAGTATCTTGACCATTTGAAGATGAAGAACAACTTCTAAGAGAAAATGATATAGGACTTCATAATTTTTATTTATTTTATTTATTTATTTTGTCAAGCATTTATAAGATAACAGATATAAGTATAAACATGATAATGAATACATGAAATGGATACAAATAAATGGGGACAGTGGGACAGAGACGGTAGGCACGTTGGTGTGCTTATGCACGCCCCTTACAGACCTTTTAGGAATGGGGTGAGGTCAACAGTAGACAGTCTTAGGTTAAAGTTCTGGGGGTTTGGGGATGCAACCACAGAGTCAGGTAGTGCATTCCAGGCATTGACCACTCTGTTGCTGAAGTCATATTTTCTGCAATCGACTTTAGAGTTTATCTTAAGTGTGTATCTATTGTGTGCTTGTGTAATGCTGTGGTTGAAGCTGAAGTAGTCATTGACAAGTAGGACATTGTAGCAGATAATTTTATGTACTACGCTTAGGTCAGACCGAAGTCGACGTAGTTAGAAAAATTCCTTTCTCAGAATACATCCTGACCCGAACTGAATAGTGAACCCACTAGAAAGGATTGTCTTATTAAAATTCACAGGAATTCAAGAAATGGCTTCCAGATTATTTGCAAGCATGACTTGAGCAGAAAACTACTCCTAGTATCCCACTCTATTCCAGCATATGTGTAAAAAGTATGATCAAAACCAACAACATAGACTGCCCTTATGAGGTTTGATGAGTCCTCCCTTGCTTCTGATCAGACAGCAATCTTAACTCAGCCATTTATTTCCTACATTTGTCCACCTCCAGTGAAGTCAAACATATGCCCTTTGTTTCCAAGACAACAGGGAAGGATTACAAGTTGCTAAACAAAGGTTTTGACGGGAAAACCAGCTCAGTTGTATTTTAGCCTTAATAGATTGCTTGTATTGAGAAATTCTAGAAAAGGGAGAATTTGGTTATGTATTTCACCAGAATAGCCTAAAGTAACAAGTCATTTTGATGGCAGAAAATAGAGCCTGAAAGAACTGTACATCTTTCATCTTCTCCTGTTGACATAAGGTAAAGGTAAAGGTTCCCCTCACACATATATGGTAGTCGTTCCCGACTCTAGGGGGCGGTGCACATCTCTGTTTCAAAGCCAAAGAGCCTGTGCTGTCTGAAGACGTCTCCCTGGTCATGTGGCCGGCGTGACTAAACGCCAAAGGTGCACAGAACACTGTTACCTTCCCACCAAAGGTGGTCCCTATTTGTCTACTTGCTTTCGAACTGCTAGGTTGGCAGAAGCTGGGACAAGTAATGGGAGCTCACCCCATTACTCAGCACTAGGGATTCGAACTGCTGAACTGCCGATCTTTCAATCAACAAGCTTAGCATCTTAGCCACTGAGCCACCGTATCCCTCTTGACATACTTGACATACTTCCTGTTGACATACTTGTCTTTAATTGGTTATTGCTTTCTTCTTCACAGCTTCTGCCACCATCACTGTACCACAAATGAGAAGATAGATAATAAAAGGCAAGCTAAACAAGCAAATAAAGTGATAAAGTTTTGTTTGCCTTTAATTCCCTTTTTTAAATTCTTCGCTGTCAACGTCAGACTTATATACATGGCTGTTTTTAATGATATGGGCAATGTAAACCATGACGGTCAGATGGGATGGTTCCCATTACTGGCAACATGGCAATAAAAACAGGCTTAATTGGAAACAGTATATTGGTATGTACAACGGAGGAAATATATGGAATTTGAAATGAACATCTTAAATCAGCTAAGCTATCAAAATCGATAAATTCCTGTTACACAGTGTAACAATTTTAACTGGCGTTAGTGGTATTGCATCCCAAAATGCTTCTCTTTCTGATAAGGCATGTACACCACAAAGAGGTAATGATATTATTTTCCAAACATCAAATACTTTTATTTCAATATTTTTTTCAGGCAATTAGTCATTTCCTCCAAGGTACTATATACTACAGCCTATAGAGAAGGTAATGTAGTAAATGAACAAACAAAATGTTAAAAAGTCATCTAGTTACTTACCAAGCACATCTAAATTATATTAAAGTAACCAAAATATCTTTACAGTCCCCAAGGCGTATCACAACTTTTGAGTACCCCTAATGTTTGGAAACTGAAAGTTGGAATTTTGACACACCCTAAGTCAATGTAATGTACTACAGCTTAAAAACATGTTATGCTGTTCATTCATATTCCTGCACTATGAATATGACCTTTCCCATAGGTGTCAGTATAGGTAGACATCGGCTTAGAATAGTTCATTTAGTGAGCATTCAAATGGTACTGAAAAAGGTACCAATGACTTATGACCATGTTTCATAGTTGCGACCATTCTAGCAGCCCCATGGTCCCGTGATCAAAATTCAATTTTTTAAAAAAATTAAAATATTATGCTAGTCGGCCCTATTTGATTATATAGGTAGTCCTTGACTTACAGTAGTTCATTTAGTGACTGTTTGAAGTTATAATGGCACTGAAAAAAGTGACCTAGGGCAATTTTTCACACATTGCAGCATCCTCACAGTCACATAATCAAAATTTAGATCCTTGGAAACTGGTTCATATTTATGACCGTTGCGGTGTCCCCAGGTCATGTGATCCCCTTTTTTGCAACCTCCTGATAAGTAACGTCAATGGGGAAGCCTGATTCATTTAACAACCGGGTTACTAACTTATCAACTGCAGTGATTCACTTAACAACTGACACAAGAAAGATTGTAAAATGAGGCAAAATTTACTTCACAAAAGTCTCACTTAACAACATAAATTTTGGGTTTGATTGTGGTTATAAGTCGAGGACTGCCTGTATTCCTATTTTTTGCATTCTGTACCTCCCAAGAATCCACAAACTCAAGTCTTTCAGATCTTCTAAATATGTAACATTCAGACCAGCATGCGGTTAAAAGGAGAAATCTTCATCAAACATCGTTCACTATTTTTCTTTCAAAGTTTCCGCAAAAAGAACGAATCCCGTTTCAGCTATCTTCCTGAAAAGAATGCAAGGACTGAAGACAGTTTCCTCCTTAAAATGTTAAGGAGGATGATCCATTCTCTGCCTTTTGTCAGGAGGGAACATTATGCATGCTTCTTTGAGCTCCTAGAGAAAAATCAGGAGGTAGATGAAATTTAAAATATATATATGTAGCTGAATAAAATAGAACTATCATTTCTTGTGATGTAAGTCAAAATATGAAAAGAAACTATACTCTCCCTAATATAGTTTAAGACTGAATTTATTTTACTTTGTGGTCACATTATACCAATGACTCACATTCAATCTGAAAGCAACCACCGCTCCAATCGTTTTCACAAGTACTATTATTAAGCTAGATACTTCCCCATCCCATGCCGGTTTTATTTTTGTTTTCCAAATTAAGAACCCTTCATTTTATTCTGTTAGTTTCAGCTCATTTCTCTAAGCAATCAGGAAAGTTCTGAAATTTACTTCCATCTTCTAGAGTAATAACTACTCAACATCTTCTTGGCTGGGTAGAAATAATATATACCAAATGTTATACTTTTATTCTGTCCAGATACAGGATAGAATGTATTACTATAGCTATAAATTCCTTTGAGAGAGAAATAGCAACCTGAAAAGAGCAAAATCAAATATGCCCTAGCCCAAAATTTATGAAAACTGCCTTAGAAGTGGAGTGATTGATGGCCGTAGCTCAATCACATCCAGATGCTTCAGTGAATGGAAAGATGCAAGGACCAAGCCGTATAGGAACTTGCAGAATAACTGAAGGTTCAGGTACACCGTTTATTTATTTTATTTATTACTTTGTATGCTGTCCAGCTCTCAAGGGCCTTGGTGATGAGCCAGGTCTTCAAGGTCCTTGGACGTTTCAAATAGGATGGATTTCAGTGGAAACCATATTCTAGAGGGAAGGTGCTTCTACAGAGAAGGTGTGCTTCTGCAATCCAGAAAGATAGCATTGTATAATGGAAGAAACCCAGAGCATTTGACCCCTGCAAGACTGATTCAGCCAGGTAGATACTATGGAACAGACAGTACCTCAATTAATTAGGCCCTATGACATGTAAGACTCAAAAGACAACAATTAGCACCTTGAATTGCACCTGGAAGCAAACTGGCAAGCAGTGCCGCTCACCAAACAAAAGCCCTTCCAGTTAAACCTAACAGATGGGAAACACAAGATAAACTAATTGTATTTCATTGAAAATACAAACTTGAAAGTACAAACTTCCCGCCACCACCTTTAACTGGCTGATCCAATAGGATGGGTCCTTCCTGAGATCTTTCTCTTATCATTAAGACACTGGAGGCTCCTGCCTCTTGTCTGATTGTTTCATGGCAGCATCTCTTCCCCTTGTTCCCCAAGGTCATCCACACATTCTATCACATCCGTGGACCTCCTTAGGCATGCCTATGGCATGTTCATACCACTATACCATGGACCATTTGAAGCTGCTAGGTCATGGGTGTCAAATTTGCCATGTCACATTGCCATCACAAGACGTATTACAACATTTTTCCCTTCGCGGAGCTGAGGTGGGCGTGGCCTGCGTGACACATCCAGCCCACAGGCCGCCATTTGACACCCCTGTTTAGGTGGTCTTCAACAGCGGCCTCATGTAACTTAGAGCCTCAATTTCCACACTTTGCATTTGGGTTGCCCCCAACATGCATATAAAAGTATGCCTCTCAATCCAGTCCTGAGCTGGAGCTTTCGGTTGAATGTCTGCATACTGAGAGCATTCCTACCATTCCAGCTTTTCTAAATTGTCTTAGATGCAACCTTAGAGGCTAATCGGCACCATGGAAACAGACATGCAACTGCTGAGTTAAGTATATTCAGCCAAATGATCAGTGAGGACAACTGATAACAGATTGCATATATGAATGGTTATTGTGTCACCTGGTACACAATATTTGTGCACCTGCTACATATTTCTACTGAGCAGTGTTTAAATTTGAAGAAGCATCCACAGGTGTATCCTATATAACTTTTCTGATGACTGTGGTTTCCCAATGAAGGGAAATTACTTTCCTATGCGGTCTTATTTTTGGTCCATTTCCTTTGTTTATCAATTGTGCTTATTTATATCTGCACAGTATTTTCATCTTCCATTTTTTCTTGCTTTTAAGTAAATCATGCATCAAAATGGAAATTAAAAAAAATGATATAAAGAATAAAACAACCAACACCATACTCTCCTTTGCCCAAAATACAAAGGAGCATAAAATTAAAAAAAAAAATCCTACAACATAATTTGGGATAATACATATAATTATTATACAGCTCTGCCTCACCTACATCTTTTCCATCTGCACAAGCTTTCATCAACTTGGACCTCAATTCTCGTAATTCCTGAAGCATTATTTACTACCCTGTTTCCCCAAAAATAAGACCTCCCCAGATAATAAGCCCAATCGGGCTTTTGAGCGCATACACTAAAATAAGCCCCACCCCAAAAAAATAAGCCCTCCCCGAAAATAAGCCCTCCCCGAAAATATTTAAACGCATGCACAGCCGGTCCCCGCCATTTCCTCTGATTAGGGTTAGGGAGACAGAGCTGGAAATCAGGTAAAATGGCAAGAGGAGCCCCGTCTTGCTCCACATGCCCCAAAATAATAAGACCTCCTCGAAAATAAGGCCAAGCGCTTATTTCAGGGTTCCAAAAAATATAAGACAGGGTCTTATTTTGGGGGGGGGGGAACGGGACGGTACATGTAAACAACATATGGCCTACTGCGTATTGCTGAACCTATGTCTTCCATATCCTTCTTTATTGGCGGTGGTGTCTGGAGTTACTTTACAATTTTCAGACCCTCAGCAATATTTGGAGGACTGCATATTGCCATGCATGTGAGAAGGTATTGATTAATTAATTAGTTAATTAATTAATATAGTCACCCATCTCTAACCAATGACTATGAGCAACAAACAATCATAAATACAATTAAAACATGATATAAAAAGATATTAAATACAAATAGCAGCTATGAGGGTTTATAATTCATCAGTGTCAGCATCACCAAGAAACGGGATCCTCCGTATCCTTGGAACTCCAGGCCCAGGCCAGGTCTTCAAGGCTTTCCAAGAGTCCAGCAGGGTCAGGGCCATCCTAATCTCACAGGGAGGGTGATCCAGAAGGCAGCACTATGGCAGAAAAGGCACACCTCCTTGCCCTCACCAGTTGTCATTCCTTAGCTGACGGGACTGAGAGTGAGCAGATTCTTATTAGAATTATATTTAATTATAAGGTTTCATCAACTGGACACAATTTTATTTAGTTACTCCCTTGCTTCCTCTTCAACTGGCTTCAGATATCTGCAACAAGTTATTTAGGAGAAAGGGTACTTACATTCCCTGTGTTGTTATTTCCAAATGAATTATTAAACACTTTCACTCACTTTGAGTTTACGATTCTGCATTCCTCCCTAATTTAGCCTATATAGATGGAAAAACAAAGATGGACAGTATGAACTTTGTTTCTTAAATTGTTAGATCTACTAACCCTACATTGATTGCAACTTCCCTTGCAAGCCTATGGTATGTAAGGAGTAACACATCATCCCATGTTAATCCATGACATCTGAAGATGTTTCAGAGCAGAAATTGTTGCCCCAGCAGGCATTTATTTTTTTTAAAAAAATAATTTTTATTGAACAGTTTTTTTAAAAAACAAAAAATGAATTTTTTACAATTTTCTTCTTTCCAACATTTCCACATCAGTTTTCATTTCTTACCTATCTATTTTTCTCCCTTTTTTCTATTTACTATATATACATGTGATTCTAATATTTATTTATACATATGAAAATATCAACGTACTAAATTACTATCATTCAATCAGGCATTTCTTAATACAAATGAGAAATACTTGTGAGCAGCAACAGATACTCAATTTGTTTTAAAAGTAGTTAATTATTTCAAGTCAGAAAATATTATTTGTATACTAATGGGGGATGTTTGTATGGATAACATCATGAAGCTATGAAAGTTGTTTTATAATTTTAAGACATAATAAAATCCACTGCAGATGTCTTAAATATTACTATAAATTTTCAGGAGAAGATTTACCATAGAATTTAAAGGGTTTTTTTTTTGCTGATGGCAGATTCTAACAATCCAGTGGTGTTGATTGATTATTATTTTATCATATCTTTTTATATAAAACTCAAAATGGTGAGAATATCTAATACTTCCATCCTATTAAAAATAAATATGTTTTTGTTCTCCATATCAACACTTTGACATGGATTGTGCTGAAAATAAGTGACTGTCCCAAATTATAGCTTAAGAAATCTTGCTTTACTTGATCATTTAAGTTATTTTGATATACAGTATTATCCACATGATGAATGGGGCCATATTCTCTATCAATGTTAAAGAGCTTTTCAGGCCATGGACAAAAGAAGCCTACTTGTGCACATATATGTATGTAGGATGTATGTTGGCTTCTATGTGATCTAAAGCTCTGAGCAAATTCTGTTTTCTATGTAAGTTTATTTTTCCCTTTGTCATTTCCCCTTTTGTCAAGATGACTGATGAATAGCAGCAAAGTCTAATGCAACCTTGGCCAGTTTAAGACACATGGACTTTAACTCCCAAAATTCCCCAGCCACTTCTTAAAGCAGGCAAGGTTGTGTTAGACCAGGAGTGTCAAACTGGCGGGCTGTGGGCCGGATGTGTCATGCGCAGGCCATGCACACCCCAGCTCCGTGAAGGGAAAAAATGTCATGATACATCATGCGAAGGCAATGTGACACCACGAGTTTGATACCTGTGTGTTAGACAGTGAGTTAACTAGTAGAAAAGCAGAGATACATTACTTCTTCTAAACTCTGACCTTCCTTTGGACTGATAATCATTTAAAAGAAACCAATTTTAAGCATATCTCAACTCTTCCCCAAAACAAATTCATGACAAATTTTGTAATAAAATCATAATCAATACTCCCTCTGTGATGTAAGGAGGTAAGGATCATATATCATACCTTTAAAAAGGCATAAATAGCTTCATCAATAACTAAGCATTATTTTGGGACATATATGCTTAATTTTAATTTTGTAAAAGTGCCAAAGATATTGTACAACACAAGTCAAAATTAACCCTACATTGATTGCAGATACCCTTGTAAACCTGTTGCATGTATGATAACACAGGCATTCCTTGTTAATCTTCATCTTTTGGATGCTTCTGGAGTCATCCCAGACATTAGTTATCTGTGTGATCATAAATTACAAGCACATGCATAAATCTAAGCTTAACCTTTGATCCCTGCCTTAATTATCTGAATTAAAACCCATCTTACTTCAGGATAGGCTATTAAGCACAGTACATCAAATCCGGCAACAAACTATCCATATTAATTTCAACACATTAAATTTCATGTTTTTAGTAAAAGGGAGAAATTAAACCATGAATGCTCCAAGTAATAAATGACAACTGACTCCAGTATAAAATGTGTGGGCTGATAGCTTAAAGCATGAATGTCTACCATGACTTATTGGAGTCATTAAATGAATAACATACATTAATTACAAAAGGCCTGAAGTGAAAAGAGTTATTTGTTGTTGTTTTTTTAAGACAAAAACTTGGTTTATAAAAATTCCCCCAAAAACAATAATATCAGGATTTTAACTAATACAGAATCTTCTGAAACCATTTCAGAAAAGTGACCCTAAGAATCCTGTCATAGAATTAAAGACTAAGGTGCAAACATAACATACATCAGGGGTGGGCAAATGTGGCCCTTTTACAACCTGTGGACTTCAACTCCCAGAATTCCTGAGACAGCCAAGCTGTCTTAGGAATTCTGGGAGTTGAAGTCCACAGGTTGTAAAAGGGCCACATTTGCCCACCCCTGACATACATAATAGTTCCAATTTGATCCAGCGAACAGATGTAGCAGCACAATAACATGGTACAATGTAAGATAGGCCCATTTGGGAACGAAAGGTTAGAATCAGAAAGTACAGAAGAATAAAACTGGTTTTCTCACCCCACAAGAGTTGAATGAGGAAAGTTCCTTACCCTTTAAGATTGCAACAATAAAACATCCGTTTTTAAGAACATTCCCTGGGTTAAAAAGTGAGCCAGACCTAGCACAGCAAGTAACAAGTTGGGTTACAACTTCTTTCCTTCATGTAGTAAATTAATTTGTAGAAGAGAGGGCCTTTTTTAATCCCTGGGAGACATATCCAGGTATGGCATAAACATTGCTGTCCCATCAAAGGATTCCACTAGAACTCTGAGGTGCTTAGGTAGACTTGACCTAAGGGATTTGATACAGAAGAAGGAATCTAGTGTTGACATTACCAGAATCAATTTGTCTCCCACAGGAAGAAATCACTGAACAGCTGGTGCAAGTTGCTGAAGGGCAACTACGTGATATAAAGTCTTAAAGCCTGAGGTAACTGGCTTGTTTTGCGCTTGAACAGCTATTATGGGGCATCTCTGCCAGCATTAGGCTGCTCCCTTACGTAATTGTAAAACATTGTTTACTCCTTCAAGTATAAAATCCTTCTGGCACTTCTCCACAAAGCAACTAATTTTAGCTTATTGTTTCCCTCTGGCTGAAGGTTAATGACCATATGAATAGACTTAGGGAAGAGCTCCCTGAAGGAAAGGATCACTATCATAGATCTTAGATCTATAGATCATCACCCAGGGCTGAGGACTGCTTCTTCATTCTTAATATCAAAATTGGGGGTATTTTTCCTTCAAAATCAACTTCCACCAAAATTATACATGGAATCTGGTTTATTAAACATGTAAAAGATGTTAAAAACATCTCTCCTTTAAGTGCCTTGGCAAAATTGGTTAAATATAAATTATTCAGGTAGAATTGTTATCATTCAGCCACAGATGCCAATGGCTTTTAAATTCACATCACTGAAGGTCAACACTTTACAGTGCGATTTCAAATTACAAAGTAATGTTATGTACCAAATAATGTTGCATTCTATAGTTTTGTCCTAAGTTATATGCATATGAAAAATAGCATTATTAATATTAAGGCTTAAACACACATTTACCTACCTGCAATCTTTTCTCCAAAATAAACTGTCAAGTCAAATTAAGAAGCCAATACTGAAAATTAAAGTCTATTCAATTAGGATACTGCAAGCATCAGTGGTGGGATTCAGCCAGTTCGCACCACTTTGTGAGAACCGGTTGTTAACTTTCTGAGCAGTTTGGCAAACTGGTTTTTTGAAGAAATCATTAGGGCAGAGAACCGGTTGTTAAATTAGTTGAATCCTACCACTGGCAAGCATCCACTTTCTATTGGCTGACCTACAATAAATCTGAATGGTAAGCAGAGGTTTTGCCAAATTTCACGATTCTTTCCAATATGAATCTAGCATAAAAAGCTTGGCATTACAACCTCCTGAATTACCGTATTTTTCGGAGTATAAGACGCACTCCCCCCCCCAAAAGAGGCTGAAAATTTGGTGCGTCTTATACTCCGAATGTAGCTTTTTTGAAGCTTTTTTTTCAGCCCTAACAAGACGCTAGCAAGTGAAACGATCTTCCACGTTTTGCCTGCTTTTCTCATTGCTTCTCTCTCTAACGATCAGCTGTGCTTGAAGCTGTTTTTTTATTCCCAACCAGGGGATAAAAAACCAGCGCTCATAACCAACGAACTAATGTGCTGAAGCTGACCAGACTAAGGACGCTAGCCAGATGAATACCTGGTAGGCAGATTTTTTCCCCCCTATTTTCCTCCCCAAAAACTAAGGTGTATCTTATACTCCGGTGCATCTTATACAACGAAAAACAAGGTATTTCTTGCTTCAAACAGTATGGATTGGATTGGCCCTTGAAGGTAATTTAAAATGTGGGGTGTTGGGGAAAAGAGGAGAAATCTTTTTTTTAAGCATTCTCCATATGAGAAGCAGACTGGTGTTCAGGAGTATTCTATTATCTATTCCACTGTATGATTGGTCTATCTAGTCCATGCCTACTGTTCATATATTCTTTCATTAAAATACAGAATAAATCAAGGCCACCAATAGCAATCACTTGGCATAACCAAGCATAACTTAGTCTATATTAAATTAAATACATTCTAGCTATCATTTGGCCTTTATACCAGGACTTGCTGTGAAATTGATGTGCCATTTGACAATCACAAATCATTCATCACGCTAATCAATTTGAGTTCATCATGCATTTTACTGAGTGTGTGAAATGACAACAATGGCAGGAAACCTTTGTAAAAATAAACTGGTATTTGAATACAACCGAGGAGAGATGAGAGAATTTTCTGAAGGTCACCTTATTTTAATTTGGAAATTTCTTTCATTCCTTTGAAGACGATTAAATTATAATTACTTGCCTTCATGAGCTATTTTTGATTATATAATAGCTTTATAAATTAGATGACATTAGGATACAATTTATTTAGAACACATGGATTTTTTCCTTCCTTCTATATTTGCTACTAGTACAGTGTGACATATGATAGTAAAACATGGGTAATCCAGCTGAAAATGAAACTGTTTCAGAAATGCCTTTCCAAATTTCCACCCCTTTGGCCACAGTGATAGCTTTAATTCCAGTCTCCCCTTGCCCTTTGCTCCCGTTTTTATTCTTCCCCTGGAGACTTGAGAATAAAATTAATCAGAAAATTCAGTCCAGACAACTCTGACAACTAGAACCAGCCTACAGTATCTGCATACAGAATTTAAATGCCAAAATGTCTCAATGCTGTATTCTGTATCTATTGTTTACTTCCTCATTCAGTATTATCTCCTTGGTGGCCTTCACTGATTCCCAATCAAACCAATTCTTTCTAAAAGTGCATTGCAACATTAATTTTTCTAATCAAATCAAGTAAATAAATATTTTGGTTCTCATTTTATTCATACATACATACATATGTATGTACGTATCAATTCAATCATTCCCAATATAGCTCAGACTATATGTTTGGATTTATTCTTTATCAGACAATCCCAATCTGAATACACTTAATCAAATCAAATACAGTTGGGTCCAAACTCCATGCAGATCACTGCAAAAGCTTTTGATCCTTTGTTACTCTCAAGAGCATAAGCCTCATTTTGCAAGAATCCTTTTCATCCATCATGGATCTCTAAGGTTATGCTACAGTTGACACATTCCTTTATTATGCAAATTGGGCTGTGGGATGTGCATAACAAGAATGCCTACATAAATATAAATTGGAATAATAAATTTACTTGTTTTACACCGAGTTTCTGAAGCTACATTATAAGGCTCTGTGCCTTAAAGCTAAAATTTCATTTTTATACCAAAACATGGCAGAAAACATCAGATCTTTTCCCCCTACAGCTAAGAAAGTTTAGGACAGCCAATCAAAAAAGAGAGTTTTGACTGAGTTTAGAGCATTTGGGAATGCTCTAAAATGATCTTGCAGCATTTTAGAAACCCTATTAGGCTCCTAGACCTCATCTCAGGGTTGGCGTTGTATTCTTCCCAGTTTATATTACTGATGCACTTCAATATCTGTGCTCTGCAGTAAAGTCTAAACAGAGCTCATGGCCTCCATAATAACCATGAGCATCTCCCAAGTAAACTTTTATTTAACACAGAGATGTTACTCTCTTGAAGTTTTGTTTTGTGGAATGGAATGGAATGGAATGGAATGGAATGGAATGGAATGGAATGGAATAGAATAGAATAGAATAGAATAGAATAGAATAGAATAGAATAGAATAGAATAGAATAGAATAGAATAGAATAGAATAAATTCTGAAAAGAGAGTGTGATTGTCACTCCTCTGCTATTGTTAGACTGTTCACACATTTACCTGAGATTTGCTGTAACCTCAAATCACATACCTAACCAGAGTGCTAGATGAGATTGTTCCTAAACTGTCATCCTTATGAGGTTATCCAGTTCAGAAAACAGATTCTATAAACAAACTAGAACTATATGTAATTGAGAAAGGCGATCCTAACTTTATTTTGCAAGTCCGACTGTGTTTTGCCTTCCTTCCTTCCTTCTCTCTTACATCAAGAGATGTGGGGAGCCCACCTGAATCTCTTTCTCACCCAGGCTCAAAACATGTTTATGCACCTATTGTTGTCTTAAAAGTTTTCTGGAATAGTTTCTCCAAGGTCATCTCCATGGCTCCCCTACAATAAATAGTCACTATCTGTTGATCAATTTACCAAGCAAGTCTGCAAACTAAGGCACCAGAAGTAACACTTAGGACATTGGTGGAGAAAAACTAGAAGTGAACTGATTGAACCTGGATAGGAGCTCATAGTCATACCATGGCAGTAGGTAGTAACAACTGACAAAATCTACCTACAAGCCACTGTTTTACTCTTCAACAACATTTCCTCAATAACATTACTCAAACTTGTTCAAATCTTGACTCCACATGGGCAGAATATTTAGAGATATAAAAGCTAGAGATTCATATTCCACTGTTGGAATGGCCTGGGAATAGCCCAGACCTTAACCCAATTGAAAATCAATGGAGCCAACTAAAGAAACTTGTTAGTCAGAAGCAACCCAGCAATAAAATCCAGTTAATAGAAGCAATCAGTCAATCTTGGTTTCACATTATAACAGCTGCAAAAATAAAAGACTTGGTTCACTCCATGGGATGATATTGTAAAGCCGTAATTCATGCTAAAGGTTAAGCAACTAAGTATTAACTGATGTGATAATTTTTGTGTATCTCGTTTTTTCTTCGTGTTTCGCTTTTCTTCTTTATACTGCTATTCTCATAGCAAATCCTTCATAAAAGTTTGCATTACATTCTTGATTAAATTATCTTTCCATTGATATATAATTTTATGGTACAACAAAAAAAAAGTGGTGTTATTAGCTAGTTTTAGAAAATATACTTTTCCCAAAAGATTGCCACAATTTTGGCCACTACTGTAGTTTGAACGATACCTCTGGTTTTTGTGTGGCTTCAAATAACAAGGAATAGACTTTGGGGTTTGGCAGCTCATAGTAACCAAATAGCTAGTTTCTAATTGAGCATAGTAGCAATTTGGCAATTAGATGGACCAGTTTCTAGTTATCACCCTGATTGATTCCCTATATTTGACTGCCACTATAGAAGCTTTTCCTACCCTAAATATTAGGTTGGAGAGTATTGAGATAGAAACAACACAGCAGGTTGAGTTGACTCTGCATTATAGAAGGGAGGAGATATTAGTTCAGTAACTCTCCTTGAAGTAATAGGAGCTGTAATATTTTATTTTATTTGGTTTAGAATTTTCATATACTGTCAGATTGACCTGTGGTATACGGTAAACCCAAATAAAGATAACTGTCCTGTAAAAAGGATTCAAAAATAATCTTTAAAACTATCAAATGTTATCATAATCACTATAACAAAAAATAGAAATCTTACTGATTGCAGCCCTTAAATAAAGGCATTCTTATGTTTTGGAACCTACAGGATAAAATTAATCCCAGATAACATTGCAATTATCTTGAAACTCCCCCTCCCCAAAAAAAGTGGTTATTAGCCATCAAACCTCAAAAATACACTTTTCCCAAAAGGTTTCCACAATTTTGGCCACTACTGTAGATTATGTAATTTCTCCCAGTCATAAGACACCTCCTTCAGTTCTATTTTTTAAAAAACCTAAAGCAGCCAAATGTTCTGTATTAGAGCTTTAGTACTGATTATACTGACATAAATGCCAACTTTTAACTGAAAATCCTTGATTTCCCCTGTACTAAACTCACAGCCATAGCTGTTTTCTCTGGAGCTCGTGGAACCCCATCCATTTTAGCCTGCTATTAGGAGTAGCCAATTACTATTTTGATGTGTTGAGAGTATTGTCTGGATCATATATATACCTGCCCAGCAGTGGTGGGTTTCAAATTTTTTAACTACCGGTTCTGTGGGTGTGACTTGGTGGGCGTGGCATGGCATGGCTTGGTGGGCATAGCAGGGGAAGGATACTGTAAAATCTCCATTCCCACCCCACTCCGGGGGAAGGATACTGTAAAATCTCCATTCCCACCCCAGTCCAGGGGGAGGTTATTGCAAAATCCCCATTTCCTCCTGATCAGCTGGGACTTGGGAGGCAGAGAATAGATGGCGGCGAGGCCAGTCAGAATTTTTACTACCGGTTCTCCGAACTACTCCAAATTTCCGCTACCGGTTCTCCAGAACTGTCAGAACCTGCTGAAATCCACCTCTGCTGCCCAGCAAAACTGAGCTCTCCACCAGCTTTATCCATCATGACCGCATCAAAAGAAGCCATCAAACACACACACACACACACACACACACACACACACACACACACACACACACCAGCCTGTTCTGTCCCAGTTCAGTCTACCCAAAGCACCACTCACAAGCTTAGGAATGTGCATTAAACATTCATTATGCCCTTTTGATTATGTTTATGTATTTATATATTTGATCCCTCTGAGCTTGCATAAATGTACTGAACATATTCAGTCATATAAAACTAAGTAGATGCTGTATTTTACTTTATTGACTTTAAAAATGTTTTTTAATCTTGCCTTTATTATTTTTATAAATAACTCAAGGTGGCGAACATATCTAATACAATAAAAACTTAATCACTCATTTTCTTTGTGGAAGTCAATCAAGTTTAACCCATTGGCTTACTTGTGTTTGAATAATCACCTTCCTAGGTAAGCTATCCCTGCAGAGACTGAGTGTCCCATTAAAATTAAAGGTGATATGTAATTATCTATCATTAATGAAAGAATTGGAGAACATTTTACTGTGCCTATGCTCATCATGCCCACTAGAGAAAAGCAGATTCAAAATTACTTGAGTGAATGAGAACAGGTAACAATTGTGAAAGATTCATGCTTAAATAAAGACGTACAATTCAAAGTCAACTGAACTGCAGTGGTCGTAGCAATGAAGAAATGCTATGCTGTAGCACTCTATGTACCAAGTCACTCAACAGCACTCATAAAACATCACATGCTTCTTGTGCTCACAATGTATAAGCTGTCCTACATAACTTGAGGCCAAGGGGTTGGAGTCTAACCACCCTTAATGACTTGCCCAATTTAAAAGATTCACTTCTGCTTCCATTAGAAACAAGTATGGCAGGAACATAAGTGCCTTTTTGGGCAGTTTTATGCAGGCTCCAGTATTTCCTGCCTGCAAAACTGGAAAAGAGAAACTTCATCTGTGTTATTATCCTACGACTGGCACACAAGATTGAAATTTTTTTCCCCCTTTTCATACAACATTTGATGAGTGCTATCATTTCTCTTTCATTGACCTTTTATCAGAGGTTTTAATAATGTAGTGGTTTACTATAAATAATGTAAAAAGAATGTATAATAGAAATGTATAAAAATACAGCCTCTTATTTTTATTGTCATCTCGCTTATTTGAATAAAAAAATCAGGACAACTCTTTCATAAGCAAGTAAAAAAAAGATGGGGGAAAAATCATGGTACAATTGGCTTGTAGGAGAAAAACAGGGGGGAAAAATCAGAGAAAAAAAATCTTATTTTCGCTAACATGAGGAAAAGTTGAAAAAAGATAGAAATAGATTTAAAACTTCAGTGAAATATGTTATGAATGCAATAAGACAACATGCTCATTATATAGCTATTTATTATTCCCAATTATTATTATTATTATTATTATTATTATTATTATTATTATTATTATTATTATTATTATTATTATTTCAATTTATATGCTGCCATTCTCCGGAGACTCAGGGCGGCTTACAATGCATTTAAAAAACCATTATAAAAACATTTAAAAATTAAAACATTAAAACCCATTCACACCATTCATGGCCGGATCTCACAAGTTCGCAACAGCGAGATCAATGGCCCCAGACCTGCCGGAAAAGCCAGGGCTTCACCGCTTTTCGGAAGGCCAATAGGGTGTGGGTGGTCCGGACCTTAGGAGGTAACTGGTTCCAGAGAGCTGGGGCAGCCACAGAGAAGGCCCTCCCCCGCGGGCCCGCCAGACGGCATTGTTTAGCTGATGGGACCCGGAGGAGATCAACTCTGTGGGATCTTACTGGTCGCTGGGAGCTATGTGGTAGAAGGCGGTCTCGAAGATAACCTGGCCCTGAGCCTGGTTTATTATTACAGGTTATTACAGGTTATTATTAAATAACCTGTTATATGTTTTTTTCTAGTGAGGAGAATCAGTTTGATCTAGTGCAGGGGTGTCAAACTCATGTCATCATGGCAGTGTCACGTGACGTATTGGGACTTTTTTCCCCCTTTGCTAAACCAGGCATGGGCGTGGCCAGCACGTTATGCATCTGGCCCGCAGGCTGAGAGTTTGACAGCTCTGGTCTTGTGCATAAGGCACTAGCCTAGAAACCAAGAGACGGTGAGTTCTAGCCCTATCGTAGGCAGGAAAAGCCAGCTGTGTGACTTTGGGCCAGGCACTCTTTCATTCCAACCCACCTCAAGCAGTTGTTGTGGAGATAATAGGAGAAGGAAGGAGTTATAAAGTAATAAAGGTGCGATAATATCCCTTTAAAAATCTAAGATACCTGTCTACTTACCTACCATGTCAGAGACTAATTTTTGAATACAGAATAATAATTTTATTTCATTCAGAAATACATACCAGCAAATACGATACACACACAAAATACTCAATGAAATATCTTACCTATGGACAATTGAGATGGGAAAAGTCAACTGAAAAACTAAAAATATAGACTTGGAATTTTACTGTTGTGTTATAAATCTTGATACACTGTAGTATTTCAATGCAGATTTCTGTGCAGTAATATTTATGCAATATGGGTTAAAAGTGTGAACATTCTAATTATTTAGAAAGCTTGAAGTGTTGAGGATAAAAAGAAAAAAGTAAAAATGTTATAGATTTTAATTGTTGTTTAAAGTGTCAATATTACAGTCATAAGGCTGTTTGATTCTTCATCTAAACTATAGCATAAAAGGAATTCCCCTGCAATTTACATCAAAGTAAATTGATGTAAATAATACATAATATTTAAATAATAATATTTTTACTATTTTAATGGGTTGTTTTATTAGAATTTTTGGCCAATTGATTTAATTGTTTTAACTTGTTCTTAATTTTTCTATTGTCATGGTTTTATTTCTGGCTGTACACTGCCCTGAGTCCTTCGGGAGAAGGGCGGTATAGAAATTTAATAAAAATAAAAAAAATAAAAAATAGAAAAGTATTAGTTACAGTAATAGTTTCAGTCTTGAACTAATTGCTTAATATTAAGATCTCCAGTGTATTGCTCCTTAGTGTGTGTTTTACACTGATAAAAACAAGAGATAAAGTAAATATAAAAAAATTAAAAAAATTAAAACATCTAAAAAGTAGAACAGTAATAATAACAAAAAAAAAAAAAGAAAAATACTGTACTAATTTCTGACTCCCCCTTTTTATACATTTGAGATATTTGTAAGCAGTCAAGGTCCCTTAAAAATATACTATACGTGGTTATATTTACTATGCTGTATAATGTGTTGTATCTATGGGAACCATGCTTGTTTAAATTTAGTTAAATTTGTATTGTGTAAGTATCATATACTGTCAATTTTGCCACTGCTGCATATTCCCTAAGTTTTTCTAAAACAGTATTGTTGGATTTGCATTTGCCTCCCAGCGTTGAGCAAAGTTTATTTTTGCTGCTGTAAGCGTATATCTCATTAAATTATGTTTCTGGATAATTTTTTGAGACAATATACCTAATAAGAATAGTTGTGGTTTCATTTCAAAACTAAATTTCTGCATTATGTGCCAATACTTCCTTATTAAAATAAAATCTGTGGTTTTGCTTTCTTCTCTTTTTAATGATCCACAGTTTTGCCTATTGCCAATCCTTTCTGGTAATAGAAACTGCAGCACTGCTGGAACAATAAGGATCTCTGGCGTTATATGTGTGTGTGTGTGTATCAGAAATCTTCCTTCCATTATGAAACACATGTTAATAGATGTCTTAATATCTTAATATCATCATTCAATGTATCCCATAATTACAGTAAGTCAGAGGAAATCAAATTCCAATACATTCTTTATAAGACATTTCACACTCTTTGTGTTTTTGCAGCTAAATACATTTCTGTACTTCACCATAAGTTCCCTAATAATAGGCTTTTTACAAACACATTATATAGCATTCCTTTGAAAAACTGCTACTTTGTTCCTGAGATGAATAAGCTTCAAACTAGAGTCTAGGTCAGGAAAAAGAGCTGTTCCTTGGCCAAAGGACATCAGTTGGCCAGGTTTCAAAAAAGAAAAAAAAATATTTTCACTGTCCATCTTTTGTCCATCTGAATAACCCAAGTAGCAATACACAGACACACACACATACATGCACACTCTCTCTCTCTCTCTCTCTCTCTCTCTCTCTCTCTCTCTCTCTCTCTCTCTCTCTCTCTCACACACACACACACACACACACACACACACACACACACAAATTCACCTTTTGAATCTTAACAGGCTGACCACAAAAATAGTCAGGTACCCTCCTCTCCCTAATACCTTCTTGTGGACTTTGTGTGCAAGAATCTTCTTTACTCAGTAAAGAATATTCTTTACTCCATATAAATGGGCTCACCAATATTCTTTATGCCAAGTAAACATCCCTCAGAATACACCAAATTGTACTTAAGAATTAAATTTGACAATAGCCTCATTATGTTCATTATGAAAGAATTACTCCATTCAGAACAGGCTGCTAAAATCATTCCAAGATGCAGGGAACTAGTTTTTTTGGACCGTGAAGAACAGAATACAAGTCAGGAAATAAGCCGCTTGGCATACTGTGTTGGCAACCCAGCACTGTGGACTATTTTAACTATCTTGATGACAATCCTTCCATTCTCTCCAAATCTGGCAGTTTGGCTGGTTCACCCTATTCTTCTTGATAGCTCAAAAAATAGAGGACTATTTCTTATAAGAATTGGCAGTCACACCAAAGGTTTGCAATAGGAAATAATAGCCAATTTGTTTGTTTCACGTTGTGGGGAAAACACATGTGTGCCAGCTATGTACAAACAACATGAGTTCTTGTGTCAAATAATGCCAATTGAGGAAACTACAACTTCAAATCCTGTCATCTTAGGCAAACAGCCATAGTCTGAGCAGATTGATTAAACCTTCAATATGCATCAAGTCATTATCATAAATCACGTCAATTCCCTGTACAGTTCAACGTTTGAAGATATTTTGTTCAAAGCAACTTGCTCATAAGAATTTGTGGTCTGTTATGACAACTGAAAAGTCAATCCTTTTCAATGCTGTACTCTTTAAATATAAAATCTGCCATAATTAGAGTGAAGTAAGATGAAGCTCTTATTCAAATGTCTTATTCTTTTTCAAAGCATGATTAACTCAACCCTCTAGATAGGAAATTTAACTCATCAAAAGTATCCACAGGGTTCCAATGAATAAATCATTTAGCATTTTAATCACTAAGTAACATTATTTCAGCTATCTATTAACCCTGATTTCCGAAATAGCCACTGAAATTGTATTGAAGTCATTAACAATAATTCATTTCATCGAAACAGCTTTTTAGTGAATAAGACCACCGTAAAAACTCTGAAAGTTTAAAATGAACTTTATAGAAGGTATTATTCATTAGGTTAATTTCTTCTACCCTGTGCCTTAACTAAACTATATATGTTTAGTGCACTAAACTATATATGCTTTTTAAATATGTTTCCCCTTACTTATTTTCCCTCTAACTTAAACTAGAAAGGTGTTGTAATCCAACATATATTTGAAGTTTTTCTGTATCTTTTCCAGCTTTACAATGTCTTTTGGAGGTGTGCTGATCAGAACCATTCACAATACTCCGAAGTCTCAGCACAGATGTTTAAAAGCATATTGCTATTTTTGTTTTATTTTTAATTACCTTCCACTTGATTGCAATCATGGAATTTGCCATTTTCAAACTAGCCACGCACTGTGTTGGCAAGTTCATTAAATTAGCTACTATGACCAAGATTCCTTTCTAGACCCAAACTCTTGTTTTTTTCAAGAGGCAACTGGACTTTCTGGTTTTTCTTCAAAGACATTTCACTTTTCATCCAAGAAGCTTCTTCAGCTCTGACTGGATGGTGGAAAAATGGAAGGATTTATATTCCTTTCAGACAACTGGTCATTTGCATTCTTTTAGAGAGTCGGTAAGGCCACCTGGATATTTATCTGTGTCATCAGGGTCACCTGAGGTGCAAATGGTATGGAGCCTTCTTGAAACTGTTGAAAGGACTGTGTTGTACACTGGAGATAGATGATGTTGTATCCCTCCCCCTCTGTTGAGAGAGGGCTGTTCAATTTTGACACAGATGGTCTCTTTGGCCCCTCTTTCAAACCAAAAGAAGTTTGAATGTTGTGCAGATCCTGGCACCTTTTTAACATAGTCAGAATGAGGATTATATGTACCTATAGAGTGATACTACTCCAGGCGGCAAGTAGCATGCAAACAAAGGTCTGCTTCCTGGGTCATTTGAGGTGACATTGTTTGATTGACATGACCTGGAATATGTTCTTTGTGTTGGATTGTACAGGCTGGGAAGAAACTATCAGAGGCAAGGTGTTCATCAGATCATCAAACCCTATGCCATAAAGGATATAGGAGTGGTAATCATTACTTTGGATTACACCTTGAATTATATCTAGCAACCAGCACAGCTTGCAAAGCCGCAGCATTATCTTGGCATACTGTGGAATTCCCATCACTGTGTCTGCCATGGATTATAGACCTTCTGCAGTTTATCAGTGATCTTCAAGGACAGCCCCATGAAGAATGCATTGCAGTAGTCTACACACAAGGTGAATAGACCATAAGGGGGAATATATCTTGAATTTATATTAGTAATAAAAGAAAATGTTGACTGATTTAATAAAAATATGACAAACTCTTGCAACTATAATTTATTTTCCATTGAGAACATTTAACAAATTGATAGTCATTTAAATGATATCTAATGATATCTAATAAAGTTCATCTTCTATAACATTAGTTTTAAGTAATAAAACATACTCGATACACTAGATATTTTAGAATGGTATACATACATGCATTTTCCTTTGTTACCATAGTACTGAATGCAGTCAATTTTATAGGCCAGCCTTTTCCAAGTTGTCAACCTCTATATAAATCAGAACTCTATGAATACTGAGTGGACATTCTTGGAAATAGAGAAGGTTGCTATAGATTTTATCCTATGAATCCTGGGAGTGATACTGCAGCCATCACATTTATGATAACTTGTATTTTATTTTAATTTTTTTTGGTAGATGTGGATCATAATTGAAACTATCAGGTTGCTTTGCAGGAAAGAAAACTTTAAGACATTTTTATATTAACAAGGATAATCAACCAACTAGAGAGCCAATTTGGTGTAGGGATTAAGGCACGGGACTAGAAACCAGGAGACTGAATTCTAGTTCTCCCTGAGGCACAAAGCCAGCTAGGTGACCTCGGGCCAGTCATTCTCCCTCAGCCCTTGGAAAAAGAAGGCAGGGCCAAACCACTTCCAAAATGTTGCCAAGAAAACTGCAGAGACCTGTCCAGCAAGTTACTAGGAATCAATACTAACTCAAAGGTACAAAGAACAAAACATCTTAGTACAGGATGGGTTCTTCACTTACTCACTCATGCACACACACACACACAATAGGTGTGCGTGTGTCTGTGTGTGTAATAAAAAATTCCTTAGTCTTGGGATGGGTGATAACAATATGAGCTTTCCTATTTCCTATTCCTAAATAGTGTATTGGCATTGTTATGGGCAGCCATTTTACACTGTTGGTCGTTGACTTTTAACAACTTTCCAGCCATCATTCCTTTTCTAAAGGAATAAAAATTCATTCTTTCTCAGAAGGTGCAATCTAGTGTTGTGGAAGCTAAGTTTCATTTTAACCATTACCAATTCCATTTACCTATGGCTCTCTAGAGGAAAAACCTCCATAGTTTCATTCTGAAAGACATGTAAGACATTAATCTGTCTACTAACCAAAACTTCCACTTACGTGTTTAAATCATCAGAAGTGATGCAGAAAGAGCACATCTTCTATGATTCAAGAGGGCACTAGATGCCTGAAGAATGCAGACACAGAACAATGTGTTTTCTACTAATTAGAGGAACCTAGCAGTTGACTTTTGATCAATTAAATATTCTACCTTTCTCCATAACACCCAAGTCTATGAATCAGGCCCAATATTGGAAATGTGAACCAATCAATCAATCAATCTAAAAGCATTAAGTCAACACACAACTCATCCCAACGATAGCAATCAAGCTCCATATAGCAAGATTTTTGTGTATGGCCTTTTAAACTTCTTGACCTAAAAAGGTAAAGGTTTCTCCTCCCCAGTTGTGTCTGACTCTAAGGGTGGTGCTCATCTCCGTTTCCAAGCTGAGAGAGCCAGCATTTTTTTTTTTAATTTGATTTATATGCCGCCCTTCTCCGGAGACTCAGGGCAGCTTACAAGGCGTTAAGCAATAGCCTTCATACTTTTGTATATTTATACAAAGTCAGCTTATTGCCCCCACAAACTGGGTCCTCAATTTACCCACCTTAGAAAGGATGGAAGGCTGAGTCGACCTTGAGCCTGGTGAGAATTGAACTCGCAGTAATTGCAGGCAGATGGAAGTTAAATGCTGCCTTAGGAGGCATTAGTCTCCTATGCCACTCGGGCTCCATTGTCCGAAGACTCTTTTGTGGCCAGCATGACTATTCGTCGAGGTGCACAGAACACTGTTACCTTTTCACTGAAGCGGTACCTATTAATCTACTTTCATTTGCATGCTAAATTGGCAGGAATCCTAAGCCCTAAGGTCACTTAACTATTAAAGATTTTATTTGGCCTGTTGATGGTATGCTGAAAATAGAATCCCTAAAGCAAAAATGTAAAGAAGCAGGGCAAATACCTGTATTTCCCTGAAAATAAGACCAGGCCTTATATTAGTTTCTGCTCCAAAAGATATATTAGGGCTTATTTTCTGGTTAGGTCTTATTTGGAGGGAAATATGGTACTAAATGTGTCCATCTGGCTGACAATTTTAACTGGGGCTTATTTTGGGGGTAGGGCATATATTACGAGCATCCTGAAAAATCATGCTAGGGCTTATTTTCCGGTTGGGTCTTATTTTCAGGAAAACACTTCATTGATTTAATGAAGTCAAAATGAAATTGCATTAATGAAGTACAATCAGTATGATCATTTCTCAAGTATTTTCTTCTGCTCATAAATAATTATAATTTTGAAGCAACTTCTGGAGGGTCTCTAGCAATTCAACATAGTGTACAAGACTCTGGTTTTGAAACTTGCTTCAATAGCATACTTAGTGTTTTATATTCCTGTTCTTATCATTCTAATTTCTTGATTAAATTAGAATCCATTTTTGTTGTGAGAAAAGAAATCAAGGCAGAAAATCCATTTTCAAGAAAGCACAAAAATTATTTCTTAAATTATGTGCATTAATATAGGTATTCATACTTAAATAATTTCAAATTGCTAGCTTTTCAACTATGGATTCTACCAGTACTAGAAGTACAAATAATCCTCAACTTGCAAACACATTTGGGACCAGAATTTCCATTGCTGAGCAAGAAGGTTGTTAAGTGAGTCTTGACCAATTTTACAATCTTTTTACCGCGCTGTTAAGCAAATCACTGCAGTTGTTAAATGAATCACACAGTCGTTAAGTGAATCCGGCTGTTTCTGACTTTGCTTGTTGGAAGCGAGCTAGGAAGGTCATAAATGGCGATCACTGATCACACGACTGACCCCAGGAGACTTTAACCATTGTAATTACATGCCAGCTGCCAGGTTTTGACCCAAATTTTGATGACATGATCATGGGGACGTTGCAACTATTGTAAGCGAGAAGTCGTAAATCACTTTTTTCAGCACCGCTATAACTTGAACAGTCACTAAACGAATGGTTGTTAAGATTTTTTTCTGTGATCTTTCCAGGAACAATGATTCAGTATGATGACTTTGTATAACCACAAACGACCTTCAAAGGATATGATATTTAATAGCTATTATATATCCTTCACATACCAAATGGGGCCAAATACGTTTATCTCTCTTGTGCAAACCATGCATTTTCCATAATCTACAGATTAAGCACTGACAAGATCTTTTGTCCATCATGAATGGAAACCAAATAATTTGTTCAGGCATTAATTTATCTTGTCTCCCAGGTAAGAGGTGGGTGTTCTAACCAATTATCTGTCTTCCTCCTGGCAGTAAAATAATGAATCTAACGACAAATCATTTATACACAGCATACACAGGATCTCTAAGTAATCAGGTAAGCATGGGATCTTAAGAGAGTCAGACACCCAATAGCTACACAGATATCACAGATAAAATCTGGCATTATTTTCATTACATATTAACCCTCATGAGCTATACTGAGCTACTTAATATTAACATTTAATATTAATATTAAATGAAGAGCCTGGTGGTACAGTGGACTAAACTACTGTTAAAGTAGTATTTAGCTGCCAGCTGCCTGCAATTACTGCGAGTTCAAGTCTCACCAGGCTCAAGGTTGACTCAGCCTTCCATCCTTCCGAGGTGGGTAAAATGAGAACCCAGTTTATGGAGACAATAAGCTGACTTTGTATAAAATAGAACACCGCTTGGGGGGGGGGCAAAAGCCCTACTAAGCAGGTATATACAGAAGTATGAAGGCTATTGCTTAAAAGCATTGTAAGCCACCCTGCGTCTCCGGAGAAGGGCAGCATATAAATCAAAGTAATAAATAAATAAATATTAAACAGCTCAGTGTAGCTCATGAAGATTAATACTTTAATTTTAATTTAATAATAATTTGATTTAATAATAATAAATTTTAATTAATATTAAAAACTGAGAAGGCAGTAGTGGAAGCATAAGTTTCCCTCACTGTCATTTGGTTTGAACTTCTACATGCTCCTCAGGTCAGAGTTCTTTGACCAGACCTTTTAGAAGAGATTAGGGCCAGGAAAGAGTGTTTATATTTCTTTCTATTCTTATTTTTCCACTAGCCATGCCAGCTATATTGAAATTACTGGTGGGTGAAGAGTCTGCCAGGCATGTGTGTGTGTGTGTGTGTGTGTGTGTGTGTGTGTGTGTGTGTGTGTATATATGTTGTTTTCATGCACAGAACAACAGACTGAGCAGATAAAGCTAGAATAAAGTTAATATTAAGATAAAGTCCTGTTTCCAGTGAAAATTTAGCTAGGGTATAGGATATTGTATAGGGTCTCCTGCTTGAGCAGAGGGTTGGGTTAGAAGACCTCCAAGGTCCCTTCCAGCTCTATTCTGATTGATTGATTGATTGATTGAGGGTTAGGCTTCCTGCAAATCAGAGCCAAAAACCAACCAGTGAGTAAGGTTCAGAGAGGCTCTCTAAGGAAAGTGAGAAGAACTGGAAATAAAATAGAAATGTATATTTCACCAAATACATAAACTGAATCTGCTTGGTGCTTTCCTAAGAAGAACCCCACACAGCATACTTGAACTCACGAGTTGTGTACTTACATTTCAAGGCTAAAAAAAACCCCCAAATGAACGATGGTCTTTGAGATGAAACAATTTTGATTTTAGATGAGATTAATATGAAGAAAACCAAAAAGAATTTGTTCTATTTTCTCAGAAAGAAATTTTCTAACAAACATTTGCCTCTGTTATTATTTGGCTTATTTCCAGTATCAGATACCTAGGGAGGATCAGTGAGGGCGCACGGTTGTGCCCATGTGCCAATGGCCATCTGCTTGGCCACTATGGGAAAAGAATGCTGGATTTGATCAACATTTGGCCTGGTCCAGCACAGCTGTTCCATTCTGAATGTAAATACAGAGCTGTGTGAGCATGCTCAGTATGAGCAGTCCACCATTTTAAACCACATGTGACCTAAGGTTAAACACCTTATGTGAAAAATCAGGTAAAGTCTCAATGGCACCACTGTCTCTTCCCTACTTGCTCAGGAGAAAAATTAAGAGTGGTGCCAGCAAAAGAACAGGGGCAAGAAAGGAAGCTCTGTCAGAAATAAGGCTGTTGGAGGAAAAACAGACACGCCCATCATCTGCTTTATGCTCTTGCCTTATGCACTGGTTCCTTCAGACCTATATATTATTTAATTGCCAACAAATTACTCCTAAAGGAGTAGGATCATGAAAAGAAAAGAAGAAAAAAATTGTTCAGTTCACCTGGTTAATTAACAAAAAAAAGAGGAACACAGTACCATTCAAAACCTTGCCACTGATTACAATGACATAGCCGCGGTTTCTGGATTATAGGTTTTAACTGAGAAGAATAGGCAGCTGCCACTTTATTTGAACAGAAGAGAAAGTGGGGGTGGTTTTAGGGATTCCACTACCAATGTCTGACCAAGTCAATTCAAGAGCAGCAGTTGCCCACGGATCAAAGGACAGGCCGTGTGGGGGAGAAGCTGTTGCTGAATTAACAAGATGCTACGAAAGTCTTTCAAGACTGGCTCAAATCTTGAGGTTGCTCCGAGGACTGGCTATGTTGTGTGAGAGTCTGAAGTTTCACAGGAGTGTTATTTGCTTAGCTAATCTAAGAATCTGGGAACAAGAGCTAAGGATCCATCAGTAGGTAGATGGCACCCAGCTCTACCTTTTACATTTTAACCTAATATTGGCTAGGCAATTGGCATTCTGAACTAGTGCTTGGGCAGGATAATGACCAGGATGAAGACCAATAAACAAAGCCTCAGTCTAGATGGAAATATGGCTTGTGAGTGATGCATTGCTTAGCTGATTGTCCTGAAGGGATCTGAACTTGCCCTAAAGGCAGGTGCCCAGTGTGGGAAATGCTCCCAGATTTATCACTGTAACTAGAGGCCCAGCTAGCCTTAGAAGTGTTTTCTATAAACTTTGATTGATTTCCTTTGATTGATTGCAACTTTAACCAGTTAGGGGCAGCTTTTCAATAGTTAGTTAAGCTCTGGTGACTTTCCAGTTGGATTACTGCAATGTGCTGCACATAGGCCTGCCTTTCAAAATGTTTCAGAATAAAAGCAGCTTACTTCAGAATAGAGCAGCTACATTACTCATTGAGGTTGACCAATATGAATGTACAATGCCAGTTCTTTGCTATCAACACTGGTTGCTGGTCAGTGGTGGGTTTTAAAAATTTCTACTACCGGTTCTGTGGGTGTGGCTTGGTGGGCGTGGCATGGCTTGGTGGGCGTGGCATGGCTTGGTGGGCGTGGCAGGGGAAGGATTCTGCAAAATCTCCATTACCTCCCAATCAGCTGGGACTTGGGAGGACGAGAATAGATGGGGGCGGGGCCAGTCAGAATTTTTACTACTGGTTCTCCGAACTATTCAAAATTTCTGCTACCGGTTCTCCAGAACTGGTCAGAACCTGCTGAAACCCACCTCTGTTGCTGCTCCATTTCTGGACCTGATTCAAAGTGCCGGGATTTTTTTATCCTTTTTTACCCTTAAAGGCCTAAACACTGGGCTATGTGAAGAAGTGCCGTCTCTATTATGCATCTAACCAGATCTTGATGTCATCCAATGAGGGCCTCCTCCAGTTCCCTTCACCAAAATTGATGAGGTGGTTTTCTACAAAAGAGAGAGCTTTTTTTTTTCTGATGGGACCTAATTTATGGAATGCCCTCTCCAGAGAGACTTGACTGGGGCCAATGACATCATTTCAGTGCCATGTTTATCTGGCTTTTTAATCGGCATTTGATTGTATTTTAATTGCACTTTAATTCATACTGTATTGTTTTCATTTTTGAATGACTACCTTGTACCTGCTGAGTTTAAGCGGTGCTTTTAATAATTCTTTTTAGTATGTATTGCATTATAGTTTCTGTAATTGGAGGGTTTACATAGTTTAATAAATAAGTTCTGTTTTTGGCATGTATGGGAATCCTAGACTTGACTGACAACCCGTAAATCTCTCACAGAACTCCCTATTATCACTTCATACCAAGTATCTCAGCTTGGGTATGTGTCCTATTCCTGAAACCACTATCAGTCAGTGGAGACATTTGCAGTGACTAAATGGACAAACCTTTTGACCTAACCCATGAACTTTCAAAAAGATACTAGCTACATAAACTTATGTCCACACAGCTCAGAAAACATCTTACAAAAAATGCATTTCATTTTATTAGCATTTAGAGATCGCAGGCTTAGCTTACCTAAGAATGTCTTTGGAATGATATTGGAAGTCACAGTGACCTACAGTATTAAGCTTCTTGTTGTGCCCTTAGAAGACTTACAATAAATTTAAATTTTATGGTACCAATGACTTTATTTGTGCTTTGTCAACATTGCAGACCATTTTATATATGCATCTTGGAAGCACCTGAAGTTGTTTTTCTATTTTCATATAGGCTACAAATTTAAGGTAATGGATAAAACTACAGAAAGTCATTAATATAGAGAGATGCTTCAAAAGCTATAACATTTGAAAGGCAGTAAATTGAGTAAGGCTATATTAGGAATGCTACCCTTACTTATAAACTAGAAGGGACGTCGCTGTAATTAATGAAATAAATACATTTATATCCCACATTTTTTTTCTATCTATCTTTCCAAGAAGCTTACTCAAATAGTAGATAAAGGACCGATTTAATGATGTGCTTTCTGAGCCTTCAGACATTTCAGTATACAGTGCATCTTCTCAAAATGTTCTTCAATGCAATTTAAGGGAGTAGAAGTTCAAGTCAGAAGCCAAACAGCATGGAGTACAAGTTATCCACTCCCAAATTGGTTTTAATGGACTAGTGATCCCAGAAATAACTGCAGATCACTTTCTTCTGTTTAATTCTAATCAATTTAAAGTGACCAGGATCATATTGGCAAAGAGAGAATGCTTTCAAAACTCGTAAGTTTTGAGAAATGGTTAAATATCCTTTCATACAGCAGTGCAATGATCTTTAGATGGTTTTCTGTTCCTGATGATTACCAGCTACTCGCTGTCAAGTAGCCAAGCTGATAGAGGAGTAACTCTAGGTAGTTTTAAAGATAGCCTATAGCTTAGATAGTGAAGCTAGGTCAACTACATCAGCTCTAAATGGCCTAGGCGAAATTGTCTTCTGCTGTCATCTTATAATACTAAAGTTTTGAAGCTACTGCCTACTTTCAACCATGGTCCCTTACTGGAACAGAAATCAAGACATACTTTTTTCTCTTGATGGTACAGGGCAGGGGTCTGCAACCTTAAACACTCAAAGAGCCATTTGGACCCGTTTCCCACAGAAAAGAAAACACCAGGAGCCACAAAACCCTTCCCGTGCCTGACTATTTCTTGGGCGGCCACAAAACTAGCATATGTAGTTGAATTAAACGTTCTGTTTTCTTCCGAAACTTTTCTTTTCTTGGATTTATCCATTGTTGGCCTGCCGGGGTTGAAAAGCTCAATAAATCGTGTGCTGGCTGGTGTCGCACATTGGCGGTTGTGATGCATATTTTGAGTGACAGGGAGCCGCAGCCGAGGGGTGAAAGAGCCACATGCGGCTCCAGACCCTCGGGTTGCTGACCCCTGGTACAGAAAGTAAGGCACCAGGACTACATTGTCAACAATCTCATCTGGGACCACTATTGCCTTGCAGACAACTTACAGCAATTTTTAGTTTGAGGTCCATTCTAATCAGCAGAATGCGACATAATTTAGTTTTTGCCAATTACTTGGCTCTAAATAAGATGATCAATACAGCATCCCCTTTAAAGTTTTTTTTCCAAGAAGGCAAGCGTTACTGTTCTCAATGGAGATTTGTTCTGAGTTGGAGGAGTCAATCTCAGTTGGCTGCTTCTACTTTCTCCAGCCTAAAAAAAAATCTTGCCCAAAATCAACCATGGTCTGGTTGGAATCTACTTCCTGCCAAGGACTATGAGTAATAATGTAATAAAATAATTTCACCTCTTTTAGTCATTGGTTTGTATAGTGGAGGAATTGCTAACCAGCAATAGAAACTTTGGCTAATTTCCTGCCAACCCACACTGTAGAGTATCAGCCATATCTCATGAAATGGAAGGACTACATTTATGTTACATACAAACCTATAATTATGTTTACAGTATTTACCTACTGTTTCTCCCACAAAGAATTTACCATTAAAATGGAAGGGGTTATCTTAGCCTCACTGAGAAAACAGTTCAGAAGGCAGATTAGTTTTCCCTAATTCCCATGTATTGATAAATATGACATTGCACACAAAAAGTAATTCACTTTCAAATAACTATTTTTAATTTTTATTTATTAATCATATTTATATAGCCACCCATCTCACAAGAAAGCATTGTTAGAGACCCCACACACCTACTTCATGGTCTGTCTCTGTTGCTCTCCTCGGGGAGGAGGTTTTGATGTATTTCTAGCAGGACTTTCAGATTCTGTAACAGCTTTGTTCCCTATGCCATCCACCTGGTAAACTTGCAAGATTTGTTTCTCTCACCATGTACATGTATAGATCCGAACTAGACTGCGTTGTTTCTCTGTGTCATATAATATATGTGGGCACATGCATAATTTAAGAGGGATGCGGTGGCTCAGTGCTAAGACACTGAGCTTGTCGATCGAAAGGTCGGCAGTTGAGCGGTTCGAATCCCTAGTACCGCATAACGGGGTGAGCTCCCGTTACTTGTTCCAGCTTCTGCCAACCTAGCAATTCAAAAGCACATAAAAAATGCAAGTAGAAAAATAGAGACCACCTTTGGTGAGAAGGTAACAGCGTTCTGTGCGCCTTTGGTGATTAGTCATGCCAGCCACATGACCACGGAGACGTCTTTGGACAGCGCTGGCTCTTTGGTTTTGAAATGGAGATGAGCACCGCCCCCTAGAGTCAGGAACGACTAGCACATATGTGCGAGGGGAACCTTTACCTTATGCATAATTTTGTATTTATTTATCTTGTCATGTTTATGTTTATATTAGAGGTGGAGAGGAGACCCTTTGAGAGTTGTATGCAACGTAAGTTCATTTTAATGGATGCCGATTAGTGTACATTCTAAGCCTAAGAAAGTGACTCTAGGCAGCATGCAACACTTAATTTTTTAAAAAACCTAATAAATACATATAAAACAATCATTATAAACACTATTAAAAGAGAGGAATATAAGAGAGGAAAATGTTAACCGCAGTAAGAGTGCCATTACAAAATCTCTCCTGTCCTCTGAGACCCCTAGGCTTGATAGCACGGCCAGATTTTGAGGGACCTGAAGAATGTTGTCAGGGATGGATATAACCTCACTTCCAGGAGGGAGAAAATTCCACAAGGCAAGCACCATGACAGAAAAGATTATGCACATATGGTAATCCAACTTCTGGCTGCATTAAACTTTAATCCCAGATTCAGAATTCATATACGTAAACCTACCTTCCGGGTTTATCCAGGAAAGAGAATTGAGTATGAATTATCAGGATGCAGGAAGCAGAATCAATAGCAATCATATTGCTCAATGATTGCTACATTAAAATAGCACTGAAATATACCCACTGAATTTCTATAAAATTCCAAAAATTTGTCTTTGATGGACAAAACTTTCTTAGGATGACTATACCAAAATTTGTCATTTCTACATTGCACCAACCAAAGAAATATACTCTTTTATTCCAAGCTAATATTTTATTCAGGAAATAAGATAGATTTAGTTTTAGGTTCCACGTAAGGTCTGATACCTCAAGTTTATGAGACACATTTTAATATTATTTGCCAAGATATAAAAAAATTCTTCTGAGCATTAATATCTGGAATTTCTCTAACACCATATAATCAGGATTGAATTGGCAGGTTGAATAGTTCTAAAATAGAGTGGCAGAGAGGGATCCACAAAATAAATTAAATGCATTTACAAAATCAAGGCAGACTTTTGAAAAATAATAGACAATTTTAGACTTTAGATATATAGACATAGGTTACAAATGTCAGACAACATCCAACCAATCTTTTTTTCATGCATTTAAGAACTTAAACCCACCAGATATAATGCTTCCAATTATTATGAGACCTGTTTTTGCTCATTCTCCATAAAACACTCTGATTCAGTCACTTTATTGTATTGGTCTAACTTCTGAAATATATTCTGTTATGTAGTTAACCATTTTTACTATATAATGACATGGAAGAACAGGCCAGTCCCTTCAAACACAGAACGTTCAGTGCTAACATCTGGAGCAACTCTTAGTTGTTTCTAGTGCTTGGATAGAAATTGCAATAAGAAAACCACCAGCACCACAACACAACATTCATCTTCTTAACATGTTTTCACAACCTAACAGCAGCTGAGCAAATGTTTGTAATCAGTATTAAGTTGCTTTTTGCTTGTTTTGAACATTGCTTTGAAATTCCAAAAGTTGCTGATCTACAAAATCCAAGCTAGGATTAGAAAATTTCATATAACACCCCCCACACCCCAAGATAAAACAGTTTCACATTTCCTAAAGTTTAACTGAGCCAACATGATTATTGGTAGCCTATATGAACCAATTACCATTATATCTGGTGGTAGGTAATTCCAGTAGTGAATATTATATAACGTCTTGAAAGTCACATTAGTCCTTAGTTATCATGGTCAAAACCCTTTAGAAATTTATATGGAAATTCGAAAAAAACATGGTGTTCCCCTCCTATAAATATAGCATGGAAGCATCTAGGACAGGGGTGTCAAACTCTATTTCACTGAGGGCCACATCAGGGTTGTGTTTGACCTTGGAGGGGGCTAGAGTCGTTGTGGCCAGGGTGGGCATGGCCAGCTCAACATCACTCATGTCAGGAGTGCCTGTGTTGGGCCAAGTGCTCTGCCAGTGAAAACAGGCTCCTGAGCTCCATTTCAGCTGCAGTGAAAACGGGCTCTATTTCAGCTGCAACAGCCTCCTGCAACCTTCTGCCAGCGAAAACGGAGTTTGGGAATGCCACCTGCAGCCCTCATGAGCTCCATTTTTGGCTGCAATGGCCTTCTGCAACCCTCTGCCAGCAAAAACGGAGCTTGAGATGGGCCACACGCAGCCCTCCCAAGCTCCGTTTTTGCTGGCAGAGGCACTGTGGGCCGGTCCTTCACTATTTCCAGGGCAACCCCGTGGGTCAGATCTAAACAACCCATGGGCCGGATCCGGCCCCCGGGTCTTGAGTTTGACACTCCTGATCTAGGACTAACCCAAATGGTGGCAGAAAATTTCACAGTAATAATAAATAATTTCAGCTTTTTGCATTTCTTGAAATTATGGGTGCTCAGGAAAACTCTTTGAAAATTAAGTCCAAGAATGCAATATATGTTTAAGAAAAGTAAGATCTTCTATTTCCAAGTTCATGTATGTAACAATGATTTTACTCCAATGGGGTGGGAGGGAGAGAGAGACAGAGAGAGATTCCAACTCCGTTATGCTATGCTATGCTATGCTATGCTATGCTATGCTATGCTATGCTATGCTATGCTATGCTATGCTATGCTATGCTATGCTATGCTATGCTATGGTATGCTATGCTATGCTATTCTACCTCAATCATTTCAATATATTTATCACTGCTAGAAAAGGCATAATAATAAGTTTCTAGATATTGCAGAATTGCAGCCAATTCTGACTTGCTGCAAATTTTACTGATCTCAGAGTAAGTTTAAAAGCAATTGTCTCTGGGTCTTCCTTAAATGACTCTATGGTTGTTAGGCCTTGACAAAACTACTAAGTTGTCTGATAGGTGAGTCCAAGTACAAGATGCTCTATGGTTTCTATGCATTTCAGAAATAGGATCTTGATAGAGCAACTTCATTAGGTCACACAAAAGTAAGAACTGAAGAGGAACTGATGGGAAAGCAAAAAATACAAGGGAGCAGTCAGGAAGACATGCTTTTTTTAATAACTAAGGCTAATTAAACACATTATTGTTTTAGACTCAGTAAACGAATAATCAAGGAGGCACAGATGACTAATCCATTTAGATTGGATTGTTCACCAATCGTACATTTGTACTACAGGCTTTTTAAAAACTCATGTACGTACTTTATAGAAGCAATATTTTCATATGCAGTATTAATTTTTTTACTGAAAAATGGAATAATTGCTAAAATGGTGCTATACATAAAATGTTAGCCAGCATTTTATATATATTAAACATATTTTATAACAGCAAGTTATGCATTGTGAATTAAAAATAGCTGACATTCTCAAGTGCATGTTTATGTGTTTCCATTATTTATACTCATGAAATAATTCCCATTTATACTTAAAAAGTTCATTGAACTTGTTTATTCACAATTAAATGTTGCTAGCTTACATTACAGAGTGTGCATTATAAATTTTTAAGGAAAATGAACCAGTTACATCATTTACTGGACATGATTATCCAGCCCGGTTAAGCAAACAAGAGACTTCTTTAAAATAATAATTTCTAAACCTACACAATATTTATTCATTATTGAATATTGTCATTTACTTAGATGTTCAATCATACATTATTTCTTATTTTTCTGACATACTATGATTATGGTGCTGTTGGGATTATCTAAACAAAGTAACTCTTCCAACCAGTTTTGAGCAGTATCTAGGAGTATCTGAGGACAAATTTTATTCAAGCAATGCCCTCATATTCTGGCACCTAGTTCAAGTTTTCAGGGGCTGATATTTCTTTCCTTCCTTTAAGTATCTTTTTTATTTCATTCAAGTAGAAAAATCTCTCATCCCTTGTTTGTACAGTACATAGGATCTATAAAACACAGACCAAAGCAGCTATGAGGAAAACCAAAGCTAAGAGATTTTAAGAACTAGATTATTATGAAAAATCTTAGGGACCATAATTATGGTAAGTAATAGAATCTAGTTTAGAAGAGAAAGTAATCCAGAGGCCAATTTACAACCATATGATTGGGGAGAGATGGGGCATTTGCTTATATTCGCAGTTCCATGAATGAAACCTTCTTTAATTTAAACAATGAAGCAAACAAGGAAATGCTTAGATCCTGACTTTTCTGCAGCCATCATCTTCATCCTATTTTTCCCCAAATTTCTGTCTCTGTTGCCTTTTACAGAACAAAATGGGCTCTTGGCCTCAGTGCCAGTGTAATGATAATTTAAAAAACAGACATCATTATTCATTTACAATGGCCCATGATGTCTGAATTCCGCTGCAATAGATTAAAGGCAATTGTTATCGCAACACCTTTTTCTGCTTTAGAAGAAAACAGAAATTCTAGAATATGGTGAAGCAATTTTTTCCCATCCAGCAGTGCTCTTTTCAGCCTCTGAAGTTTGTGCACAGTGATATAACAAAGACCTTAGGAATGGGGTTGAATTTATCCTCCCTCCATTTATTTTGGATGTGCAACATGCCTATAGGTATATTAAGGATTATGGTGACTTAAAATAAAATTGTGAACACTTTGCCACTGAATTTCACAGGAAAATATGCAGATGCTTTGAATACTTCAGTAATAGAACATGAACTGTATGAAGCTTCGGATCACAAAATCCAACCCCGTTTTTAGTTGCTTGTTCTTTGCACTTTTGGAAACACGATATAAAGATCTAAATTAGGCTATTTGTAAATCTATACACCTTTTGATAGAGTTGCCAAATAAAGCCAAGTGACAACTGACTAAAAGGTTGAAAAGACCAATTTGAAGAAATAAGTTAATTATAAATATACCACATTGACACAGCCTGCTTGCAGTATAGAAAATTGAATCATTAAATGAATTTTCTACCACCTTACAGCTATGTAATTGGACCCATATCCTACTGTTTGAAAAGAGTCAGCCATGACATTGGGTCAAAATTAAAATTTCCATGGGCATACTTTTCAGCAGCATCTTCCTGTAACTATTAAGTAAGCTGTAACATGGTTTAACAATGAGCTGTTTCTTTAACCTTTGTTCTCTTATCCAGCTCTAGTCACACATAGCAAAAGGTTCTCATCCAAGACATAGGCAACTTGATGATGTAAAAGATAAAATTCCACACTAGATATTGTTAATATTCATGGGTGACTTCAATCAGCCCAGAAATATGACCCATAATCCATATTGTATTACATTTAAGCATACTGTACGTACTATATTATTACAGGTAGTCCTGAATTTACGACCACAATTGAGCCCAAAATTTATGTTGTTAAATTAGAATTCTTTATTGGCCAAGTGTGATTGGACACACAAGGAATTTGTCTTTGGTGCATATGCTCTCAGTGTACATAAAAAGAAAAGATACATTCATCAAGAATCATAAGGTACAACACTTAATGATAGTCATAGGGTACAAATAAGCAATCAAATCATACTAGGAAACAATATAAATCTTAAGAATACAAGCAACAAAGTTAGTCATACAGTCATAAATGGGAGGAGATGGGTGACAGGAACAATGAGAAGATTAATAGTAATGCAGACTTAGTGACTAGTTTGACAGTGTTGAGGGAATTATTTGTTTAGCAGGGTGATGGCATTCGGGGAAAAAAACTGTTCTTGTGTCTAATTGTTCTGGTGTGCTATAGTGTCGTTTTGAGGGTAGGAGTTAAAGCAATTTATGTCCAGGATGCAAGGATTAGGGTTAGGGTTAAGTAAGTTTTGCCTCATTTTACAATCCTTCTTGCCACAGTTGTTAAGTGAATCACTGCACTTGATATGTTAGTAATCTGGTTGTTAAGTGAATCTGGCTTCCCCATTGATTTTGCTTGTCAGAAGATCACAAAAGGTAATCACATGACTTTGGGACAAACCAATGATCACAAATACAAACCAGTTGTCAAGCATCTGAATTTTGATCATATGATCATGGGGATGCTGCAAAAGTCAAAACTGTGAAAAATGGTGATAAGTCACAATTTATCAGTGGCATTGTAACTTTGAACGGTCCCTAAATGAACTGTTTTAAGTCAGTAACTACCTGTACTTGTTTACCAACAATTCCATTCTATCACCATGGAACTCAAAATTACTTTTCTCAGGCCAATCTATAGTATAAGTTAAAAAGCTCCATGAAACTGTGATATCTCCCTTGGATGACTCCCCAGATTCCTCAGATGTCAGCTCAGGGGAGGATGAGCCCACTCCTGGCACTCAGGAACTGAGTTGATTGATGGCTCTCAACAGCTAGCTGGAAGAGATTTGGAGGAGGCTTCACTTGGGGAAAGCTTGCAGTGGCAGACCGCCAGTGAAGAGGAGGAGGAACTGCCTTCTGCACCTGATCTGCACCTGATCTGAAAACACATAGGGCAGAGAGAAAAGGCAGGAGCAACAAAGATCAGCCAGACTACTCGAGAGGGGAAAGTCCCGCCCATCTTGATGGGCGGGACTGGAAAACTGCCTACTTATCACAGCAGACAAAGGGAGGCGTTGCTGGGAACAACCTGTTTGTTTTCTGTGTGTTTTTGGTCGTCGTGTTTCCTGCTTCAAACATGGACACCACGTTTGGAATTGAATTATGCCTTGTAGATTCTGAAATTTTCTTGCCTCGTGAGCTCTCCTGTGTGCGGATTTAAGTTTGTTTGGTGGAGTTATTGTCTGAGCAATTTTCAAATGCTTTGTAGACCATTGGGCCATTGCTTTGTGAACTAAACTTGGCCTGCTTGTGGTTGGACTTATTTGGGACAGTTTTGAGTCTTGTTGAAGGGAATTGCTGGGGTGCATTAATAACCACAGTTATATATGTGTATGTTAGTGTGAGCGGGGGCCAGCACAGAAAAAAACAAACAAAAAGTCATATTCCAATAAAGTATTTTTCCCTCCTAACATCACATAATCAGTAAAACAATGGTGACACCCACAATCACAAAATACTTTGATTTCTTTTTCCAACTTGAACAATCTATCTGTAGGAAATTGTCACAGACCTGTAGCATCAACAAGCTGAGAGATATGCTATTAGTATGAGCAAATTCCAACCGCAGACAACAAGAAAAACTGTCTACCTATTTATTGTTAACCGCCTTTAATGTATCTTTTAATGTAGTAGAATTAAATAGTGAAATCCCAATATCAAGGACAGAGACTTTAATATTCCATTTTAACATCAGGGCAGCCTCACTGAGTAATGCTAATTAACATCTGCATTCTCTAGAGGAAAGTGAAATATGCTGTCTAGGCAGGAGTCTTGCCACACAAATGTGCAGATGGACCATCTGGATAGAAAAGGGCATCGCATCCAGCCTGCAGGGTTATGCAATTTAAGGAAAGTTGCTATTTCTGTTTTCCCAGATTACAAATTGCCAGTGAGGGAAATGAGCCGATATAGACAAGGCTGATTTATGTATGAACTATCACTCCTCAGTAGTGCTAAAATGCTTTTTGTATGAATTTCTGATTACTGTAGTTGAACTAGAAGAGATGAGGCTATACTTAGTTTAGCTATAGCTATACTTAGCTATACTTAGCCAGTAAAGTGCCTTCCTGTGGCATCTGGCCTTTTTGTAGTAGTTAACCCAAAAACCGCAGCTTCTCTTATCATAGCTCTCTAAGCCATCAAACTTTAAAAAACTCAGGATATTAGATGCCTCTAAAAACTACTACCCAAAGGAAGAACAACTAAATAACATGCCCATGTTCATATTCATACCTGCTATCTTGTACATGTTTGACAAACAAACAAACAAACAAACAAACAAACAAACAAACAAACAAATAAAATGTTGACAAGGAAAGGACAAAACAAAATCACTACAAATTTCTGGCCTATTTATTACCTAAGGCCAAATAAAATCTGGAAGATTTAACTTACAATTTTGCTTACTGCAAGTTTTACTGGTAGTTTACAATAAACTAGTCAGCTGCTACTAAAGAGGTAGTAGCCACCTATATTTGCCAATTGCCTCCCACATTGCTTTTTGGATACAGTAAACAGTCTTAGGCAGAAACAACTTATTCAGCCACCCACTAATATTTCTATTGTACTCAGCTTTACTAGGCAAATCATGTGAAAAGAAGCAGAAAAAATACAGAGGGCGAGCCAAAAAGCAGGGATTATTGCAATGAATACCTACAAGTAATCCTCGATTTATGAGCACAATTGAGCCCAACATTTATGTTGCTAAGTGAAACATTTGTTAAGTGAGTTATGCCCCATTTTACAACTTTTCTTCCCCACTGTTGTTAAGCAAATCATTGCAATCGTTAAGTTAGTAACACGGTTGTTAAGTGAATCTGGCTTCCCCATCGACTTTGCTTGTCAGAAGGTCGTAAAAGGGGATCACATGACCCTGGGACACTGCAACTGTCATAAATAGGAGGGAGGAAGGAAGGAAGGAAGGAAGGAAGGAAGGAAGGAAGGAAGGAAGGAAGGAAGGAAGGAAGGAAGGAGGGAGGGAGGGAAGGAGGGAAGGAAGGAAGGCCAAATAGCAAAAAGAATGAAGTATTTTAAAAGTGACTACAAACCAACTGGAACTGTGAATAGATGCATCCCATATTGCTCCCACTTATCACATCTACCATCTTGCTTATGGGCATGTTTCCATAAAGCATTAAACCATAAGTTAGGTCTACGTGTTTCTGATTCAAAAAACAGATTGAAGACACAGCAAGAGCTGCTTAATGAAATTAGGAATTTGCCATCATATGTTACAAATTACAGGAAGAATAAAAAGTTATTTCAGAAAGAGGGATTTTGAGAAAGATGACAGAATTTGAAACACTTATAGAAATCAAGAAGTATGTATATATACTTTGTGTGTGTGTGTGTGTAAAATTTTTATTGAAAGAAAAATATTACACCAGATTAAAAAGCTACAGAAACTTAAAGAGAAAAATAGAAAAAAGAAAAAGATACAAAAGAATTAAAGAATTAAAGAATTAAAGAAAAGGGGAAAGATAGAAAAAGGGAAAGAAAGAAGAAAGAATGATATAATGATAAAGAAATGGACGTTGTCTTACCTGAACGTCCCTTTTCTGGGCGCTGCGTACACTATCCATCAATGGGTTAACTTCTTCAGCCTTTGGCAATAACTGAGTGAGAGCTCAATTTCCCTTTCCTGTGGCCCTGCCACGCCCCCAATCCCATGATCCCCCAGTCTGAGCAAAGTTATAGGAGACCACACCGTGTCAGGTAAGTAACATAACTTTAATAAGTCCACAGTAAGAAAACCAACACAGATGAAACTAACTGGGCAGAAGCCAAATAACGAGGGGAGGGTATGGATAGTGTACACAGCGCCCAGAAAAGGGACGTTCAGGTAAGACAACGTCCATTTTCCTGTGCGCTGCTCCCACTATCCATCAATGGGATATACCCAAGTTTAAACCCCATGGGCGGGAAGCTGAGTGCCTCCAGAGTCCTCCTCTGTCACCACCGACTGCAGCACCCTACGGCCGAAGGACGCTTCCGCCGAGCTGTAGGCGTCTATTCTATAGTGACGGATGAAGGGCGTCACCGATGACCAGGTTGCTGCTCTGCAAATATCTGCCACCGACGCCTGCGTTGCCCAGGCCGCCGATGTGGCCGCGCTCCGGGTGGAGTGTGGGAGGATCCGCCCCGGGAGCGGTTTAGAGTCCAGCTCGTACGCTAAGGTGATGCATGCCTTGATCCATCTGCTCACCGTAGAAGCTGAGATCTTCAGTCCCATGGAGGCCGGGTTGAATGATACTAGAAGCGCCTCCGTGTGACGGAAGGCCGCCGTCCTGCTAATGTAGATGCGAAGGGCGCGCCGGACATCGAGGGAATGCCATTGTTTCTCCCTGCTGTTGCGTGGACAGGGGCAGAAGTCCGGTAGGATGAGCTCCTGAGCGCGGTGGAACCAGGAGTTCACCTTTGGGATGAAGGCCGGATCCAGCCGCAGGACCACCGAGGAGTCCCTGAAGATGCAGAGATCCTTCCTGATCGAGAGTGCTGCTAACTCCGAGACTCTCCTGGCTGAGGTGATGGCCAGCAAGAAGGTCACCTTAAACGATAAGTGTTTGAGGGCAGCTGAGCCTAAGGGTTCAAACGGGGCCCCCATTAAGGCTCGGAGGACTAGTGGGAGGTCCCAAGACGGGTACCGGTGCACTGTGGGGGGGCGCAAGTTCTTGGCGCCGTGGAGGAACCCCCTGATGCGCGGGTGATGGGACAGCGCTTGGTAGGGCGGGCATGAGATGACCGTGGACAGAGCCGCTGTCTGGCGTCTTAGGGTCGCAGGCGCCAGTCCTTTCTCCAGTCCTGACTGCAGGAATTTGAGGATGTTCTGAACCGTTGCCGAAGTTGGGTCCTCATGGTGCTGGGAGCACCAGCAGCAGAACGCCCGCCACGAAGCCTCGTAAATGCGAGTCGTTGAGGGCCGTCTGGCAGCTTGGATAGTATTTACTACCCCATTCGAAAGTTTATCTCTTTTTAGGATGACCCTCTCAAATGCCAGACGGTCAATTGTAGCCACTGAGGCTCTGGATGAGTGACCGCTCCTTGGCATAGTTCCACCTGGTGGGGGGGATCTGCCAGGGTCAACCCACGGACAATGCCACGAGGTCGGCATACCATGGTCGTCGAGGCCAGTTGGGCGCCACTAGCAGTAGGTCGGCTTCCTCGGCCAGCAGCTTCCGGATGAGGCGAGGAAGGAGAGGAATCGGTGGAAAGGCGTAGAGTAGGCCCTTGGGCCACCTGCATCGTAGGGCGTCGTGGTCCTCCGCCTGTGCTGATGGGTAGCGGGATATGAAGCGGGTCAGCTGGGCGTTGCTCGGGGTCGCAAAGAGGTCCACCTCCGGCATCCCGAAGCGGGCGCTGAGCTCCCGAAATAGGCGTGGGTGTAGTTGCCACTCCGCTGGGTCTATCAGTTCGCGGCTGAGCCAGTCCGCCCTGACGTTGGTTGCTCCCGAGATATGCTCCGCCCTGATCGACAGCAGGTGAGACTCTGCCCAGGCGAATAAGGCCTCGGACTCGAACATCAGCGCGCGGGACCTCGTGCCCCCTTCCTTGTTGACGTGTGCTTTTGCTGAAATGTTGTCCGTGCGGATTAGAACGTGCTGGCCTTGGAGTGCAGTCTGGAATTGACGTAGTGCCAGCCTGATTGCTCGGAGTTCCAGGAGGTTGATGCTGCTGCGTCGTTCGCTCCTGGACCACTGGCCCTGGGCTACCAGATGGTGTAGGTGGGCACCCCATCCCCGCAGACTTGCATCTGTGGTTAGTGTGAGTCTGTCCGGGTCCAGGAATTCGCAGAGACGGACCTGAGGTGGTATGGTTACCTTGCGCTTCAGGTTGGTCTTGCCTGCTCTCTGGAAGGGCAGCAGGAACCATTGGAGGGCCCGCGAGTGTCTGCGTGCCCACGGAACGATACCGAAGCAGGATACCATCTTCCCGAGGAGTGATGCTAGCTGAACCAGGGGCACTCTCCCCCCTTCCGAGACCTGCTGGATTAGGTCTCGAATGCTCAGGATCCTCTCCTGAGAGAGGAACACTTGGCCTTTGACCGAGTCGATCTCCGCCCCCAGGTGCAGAAGACGGGACGACGGCTGTAATTGGCTTTTCTCGAAGTTGATGGAAAAGCCGTGGTCCTGGAATGCTCGAAGGACTCTTTCCATATCCTTGGACGCCTGGCCGTGTGACGATGAGAGGATCAGAATGTCGTCTAGGTAACAAAGGAGGCGCACTGGAATGGTGTGGAGTGTGGCTGCCACCACCGCTACTAGCTTGGTGAAAGTGCGGGGTGCCGACGAGAGTCCAAAGGGCATCGCGCGGTACTGGAAGTGGTTGCCTGCGAACTCGAATCTCAGGAAGCGTCGGTGACTGGGATGGATTGGCACATGGAGATAGGCCTCCCGCAGGTCGACTGATTGCAGGAGGTCCCCTCTCCTTACGCCCGCTAAGATTGTCTTGAGGGAGTGCATTTTGAATCTGCGATACTTTACCGACCGGTTTAGTCGTTTGAGATTCAGAATGGCTCTCCAGCCTCCCGAGCTTTTGGGCACCAGGAAGAGGGTTGAGTAGAAGCCTGAGCCTTGCTGGTCGTGAGGCACCGGTTCTATAGCTCTTATCTCCAACAGGTGTGAGATCTCCTGTGCCAGAAGGACTCTGAGGTCCTTGGACTGTGGGACCGGGCAGCGTACGAAGCGACTGGGCATAGGACCAGAGAATTCGATGGAGAGCCCCGAAGAGATTGTGCGTTGAATCCACGAGTCCTCCGTTGACTGGGCCCATTGGTGGTGGAAGAGTTGGAGTCTCCCGCCGATGGGGCCCACGGTCCGGCCGTCACTTTCCCCTTCTGGCGGTTTTGAATCCCGCCCCGCGAAAGGGCCATTTAGCTTGCTGGGGTCGGCCGCGGTCTCGGAACTGAGATCTGTCCTGGTACCTGCTCGCAGTTTGGAATTGGGAGCGTTGTGGTGGGGGTCCTCTCGGCCCAGAGCTGGTCCGAAAGGGCTGCTGGTAAGAGTAAGGTGTGTATCTGCGGTCCTGCCGCCGGTACGCCGATGGGAGCACCTTCCTCTTATCCTTATCTTCGACCAAGAGTGGATCCAGGGCTGCCCCAAACAAGTCTGGAGCCTTGTACGGGGCTGCGGCCAGCTTCCATTTGGCCTTAAGGTCTGCCTTCCAGGGGCGAAGCCAGAACAGCCTCCTTGCTGTGATGTTCGAGGCCAGCGATCTAGAGGCGAATTTGGCGGAATTCAGGGATGCATCCGCGGCATATTCGGTGGCGGCTACGATCTTATTCAAGTCCTGGTGTAGCCTCGTGTCTTCCGGGGGCAGTCTCTCCTGTAATTGGCGTAGCCAGATGAGGGTGGCTCTGTTGAAAAAGGAGGTCGCCGTTGCCGTCCTGACTGCCCAGGCCGCTGCCTGATGAGACTTACGGAGGGCCCACTCCGTCCTCTTGTCCTCAGCTTTGAGCCCGTCTACCGCATCCGTGGACACCATCGATGAGGAAGACAGGGAGGCTACTGGCTGGTCCACCGATGGTAGAGCCAAAAGGTCCTCCAATTCCTGGGCCGAGCAGTAGAGTTTCTTTTCCAGGCTGCTCGGGGTAGTTAGTGAGGCTGGCTGTCCCCAGGGGTTCTGGATCACGTCCGAGAACAGCTGGGGGCAGGGGATGCAGTCCTTCTCCTGTTTGGAGGACTTGAAGAGTGCATCGTGGGGACCCGCGGCCGCGGGTTTAGGCGCAGAGATGTCCCCAGGCACGCCCAAATTGGTTGTGAGGCGTGCCTTGTGCAGGAGCGACTTGAATAGGGCTGGACGAAACAGGCCCGTGAATGCCGGAGAATCTGGCCTCAGACCCTCGTCTTCTGAAAACTCGAGGGTCTCTGGGCCATCCTCGGCCTGGTCAGAATCCTCTGACGAGGATGACTGGGCATGCGGTTGTTGGTGCCGGGCCTGTTGCTGTTGGGGCGCCCCCTGAGCTGGTAGTTGGCGAGGGGGGCCTCCTGCAGCCTGCTGCCAGCCTGCAGCCAGGAAGGAAGACATTGCGGCTGAGAACATGGTCTGGAAGTCTAGCTGATTGGCTGGGAGGGGTCCTTCTGGGGCACGGAGGCCAGCTGCCGTTGGTGTGAATGTAGCTTCTGCCCCACGGTGGCGCCAGTGAGGTGAGTCTGACAACGGAATATCCGGCAATGAGCGAGAGACTCCTCTGGCCCGTGGTAACTCCTGGCAGACCCCAGCTGCGCTCGGGGTTGCCGGTGTTAGGGTCAGCTCTGTCAGGCTTGTGATGCCGGTGCTCGCCTCTGCACGTGCTTGGGGGGTGGGCCTGGGAGAATCAGGCTCCTGGGCCGGTGTTGCCGCTCTATCCATCTGTGCCTTAGCACAGAGGCGCTCTAGGGTTTTGCGGCGCCTTGCAGCGTCCTTGTCCTGGAACTGGGGCTCCCTTCCCCCGCGGTCCTTGTGATTGGAGGATCGCTTCTTTGAATGCTTTTTTTGAGGTTCTAGCCTCCTTGCGAGGTGGGCTTGCCTCTAACTCTGGGTCTGATGAGAAAGGGTCATCAGACATGGCCATGGTTGCCATCCTAGCCCCTCAGGGAGGTTGCTTTGGCTGTGCCCTAAATGAATCGCTGGTGCCTCCAGGGAGATGGAGCCTGAGGGTCCCCAATCCCTCTGCAGCGAAACGCTCTTTGAGATGGCCCTGCCGATGGGTGAGGGCCTCCAACTGCCACTCTGGGAGGGGCTAGCCTCGTGGAGATGAAACCAAGATGGCGGCCCGGGGGGGGGGGTCCACCAAGATGGCGGGAGCACGTGGCTTTGGACTCCGAGGCTGGGGAAGCTGCGGTCTCACAGCGGCGGCCCGAAGGTCCTACCGCCTGCCGCGCTCAGCCTAAATCGGCCCCAAGGGCTCCGGCAACGAAGGGGGGGGGGGCGGATGCCTCCCGCGCTGCTCCCCTGTTAGCCACGTGCGTTGCGCTGGGCTATGCCTGGGGCGGACTCACGGCGGCGGCCCGAGGGTCCTACCACCTGCCGCGCTCAAGGAGGGACAGCTCCGGGAATTTCCTGGCGCTGGGAGGGGGCGGCAGCTTGCCTTACCGCTCTCCGCTGTCCTTTCGCTGCTCCGCCGGCTGCTTGCTTCCGACCCCGCTAGTGGGGGTAGATGTCTCCGCTCGCTCTCCCCCCCCCTGCTGCTGTAAAGGGGGCTGGTGAGAGCCTCTGCCGAGCGGGATGCGTGGGCGGCCGAAAAACGTCGCCGCCTCTCAGCTGTTGAGCCGATCTTCCTGTTTCGGCTTTTGAGGCAGGGAACCGTGAGAAAAAAACCAACTAGTCAAAAATAAAATAAAAACCTAGGAAACGCTAATGAAGGGAAAGAAAAATAGGCTTTTGAAGCCTGGAGCTCTGATGGACACTTCAGTCTTTGCCAATAACTCAGTGAAGACTGGGGGATCATGGGATTGGGGGCGTGGCAGGGCCACAGGAAAGGGAAATTGAGCTCTCACTCAGTTATTGCCAAAGGCTGAAGAAGTTAACCCATTGATGGATAGTGGGAGCAGCGCACAGGAAAATGAAATAATTCAAAAATTGTGTGATAAAATGGATACAAAACTTCAAAGAACTTATCACAGTACAACATTAGGAAGCGCTATTGAAAAAGAAATCAATGAATTTTATTCTAAGTTATAGTTTAAGGCAAGATTGGTATGGAATGTTTTATCAATGCTATATAACTGTGTCAATAATTACTAAGAATGTTGGAAATGACAAAATAAAGAAGAAACATTTTACTATGGGTGGCGATTATGTAAAAAATGCAGAAGTATATGAAGGAAATACATCAAAATCATAAAAATAAATTTTGAACTGAAATCAAAATATTCTTACTAAGTTTAACTCTAGAAAATGCAAACAAAAAGCATCACAATTTGGCATACCATTTTTAGGAAGAATCAATCAATCAATTTTTATTACAGTCACAGACCAATTTTAGGAAGGAAGTTATGAAACCAAATATAATACAGTGAGAATTTAAATAGATACCAGGAATAATATTCAACATTAAGTATAAATACTTACATTCAACAGCTAAAGAAATATACAGAAGAGAAAAGGAAAATCTGTTACTAGAAAGTTTTCTCATTTTTTGTTTATATTCATGCTTAATTGTTTTGTTATTCCATAGTTACTCTGCAAATGTAGGCTTTTTTCCCTTTATATTTAATATTCTAAATTTAAAAAAAAAACAAACAGGTTGACAAGCTTTATGAGAAACAACCTTCCATCAACTGCAAAGCTCCTGAAAAACCTTTTGCTCAGTTACCAGCAGAATAATTTCCATTCCATTTAAGAAAATTTCTAGGTGTGGCATGATATAAAAACTGAGTTTCAGTTCTGCTTTGTTAACTAAATCAAAAATATAGTCCAGGTTTCTTTAAAAAAACACTCCACAAAAGTAGTCTTTCCTATCGTGAGGTCCTCCTCTCATGGCATGCTTACTACAGTACTACCAGAATTTCTTTTCATCGTTGACCACATCACAAGAATACGATGGAAAATAACATGTTGGAGAAGTACCCTTCGACTATAAGATGCAGCATTTCAACAATTTTTTACTGAACATTTTGTCAAAAACATATGGAAGCCGAAAATGAGCACAGCATTTGTACATTTTGGATCATGCATTTCAACAGAAATGTTCTCAACGAAATGCTTTCTCTGCTTTCCAGTTCCCGCATTTCTAGAAGAGATAAATGACTGCTTATTTTCAGCCTAGCTTAGTTCCTTGCTTATGATATGAATCAAGTATTGTAAGTTACCTTGACTAGTTCCTGACCATTCCTGTATAGAAAACTAGAAATACAAGCACTTCAAAGCTGTTAAAATTTGGAAGCAGCGTCAATTAGGAAACCAACACTGGACAACAAAAGAAGAGACAAACATACCAAGAAGACATTTAATGTGTTTAAATCCTAAGGATTTATTGTTAGTCATTACTGAACTGTTGATTGTTTAATTACACAATATTTATTTACAATTTATGCAACAGCTCTATTAGCTTCATGCAGATCTTGACAACTGGAGACCAAGACTTTGTTAGAACCAGCTGTCGGGCAGTCGTTTTCTTCCAAAAAATGCTCTTGTTTACAGGGCAGAGTTAATTCTCTACTCCCTACCCTTCCATTTTATCAGAGCATTTACAGCCCATATTTACAAACGCTTCTTTTTTAGCCACCTTATTCGATGGGAATAGGGAAGCTATTGTTTGTTGGATAGCTATATAACTGATGATTGGTTATGAGCAGTATGGGAAATAAATGATTACAGCATGGTTCTTTTTAATGCAGTGCCTTTTTCCATTTTTTTTAGTTTAATAGATATTTAGAAACTCAAGCACATAAAAGAGAGTTTACAAGCTTGTATATAAAATTCAGTAAGAATGTCTGAAGTAACATTAGATTATTGCTGGCTAGGGAATTCTGGGAGTTGAAGTCCGGACCTCTTTAACTTTAAACATTTTATTAGGTTATAAGATAAGATACAAAATACAAAAGTAAACAGGACAGCAGTGGGGGGAGGGGGAGTAGAGAAGTGAGGAAGTTTGGGAAAAAGAAAAAAAAAAGTGTTGACTTCCAGCTTCCTGTGTTGCAGTAAAATACGGCCTCAACATCAAACCACAACTTTTGGTTGTATTATATAAACTAGCCATTTCTACAAGCATCTATCAATCTAATTGGTAAAACCCAAAATCAGAGTTTCATTTTTTTCCACTTCAAGCACAAAGTTCAGAAGCAGTCTCCGTGTGGAAACAATTTTTCTTTAATTTTAATTTTATTATTTTATTATTTACTGCCATCACTTCTGCAACCATTCGTCCATAGTGGGAATTGAAATGTCCTTCCATTTTTGTGCATACAATAGTCTTGCTGCTGTCAACATATATTAGGTCAAAGTTCCAATTTTTTTCTCCAAGTCTTTTTCCATTAGATCCAAAAGAAAAGTTTCTGGTTTCATCTTCATTTTTCAGAATTTTCTGAATTATAATAAGAATCTTACTCCAAAATTTCTTTGCTTTATCACATGTCCACCATAAATGATAAAAAGCCCCTTTGTTACTTCCAGATCTCTTAAAGTGACCAGGCTTGAGAAACACTGAATGAGTGCTGCGTATAAGACTGATCTCCTATCAATTTAACCAGCGGTGAAATCCACTTACCTTCGCTACTGGTTCAGGAATGGGAGCGTGTGCACCTCTTCTACGCATGCGCAGAGCCTTCTGCACTTGTGCAGAGAGTCAAAAATGGGACGTAATCATATCCCGGTGGGTAGGCGGAGCCTCCCACCGCCAGCGCTACCGGTTCGCATGAGCTGGATAGATCCGGCTGGATTTCACCACTGAATTTAACCCATAAGGCTCCCTCTTCTATTTACATTTTACCTTTGTTAAAAGATTGTTTTATGAATTTGGTTTGTTAACAGGTGCATCTAAGCATCTGTTTATTGTAAACATGCTTTGTGGCAGCGCAAAGATCCTACAGTTACAGAACCCTCTAGGCATCTACACAGCCTTTATGGCCACCATTTTGTGAAACAGAAGTCTGCACAGCAGCTTTTTCAAAGTAGGCCTCCTGAAAATTCCAAAAGACCATCTATAAATTACTGATCTATCTGGTTTTTGCGTTGAAATTATAGGCAGTCCTTGTTTAATGATCACAATTGGGATCGGCAACTAGATTTGTTAAGTGAAACCATGACTGTGCTTATGATCTTACCTCAGGTTTCCTTTGCTTTACAGACCTGAGAAGGTTATAAATGTGAGGATTGGTCATAAACAGAGTCATCTCTAATGAGTCGGATGGCACATAAATTTAATAAATAAACTTTAAAAAATAAAAACTTATTTTTTTCAGGGTCGGGCTGAGGATTTTGTGCAATATCTGCATGATAAAATCACTCAGATTCGGGAAGGCTTGGTCTCTGACTGGGTGGATACAGGCGGGATGATGGGGGCAGGTCTTGAGAATGTCATTTGAGAGGAGTTCGACCCTGTCGCTCCCGAGGACGTGGACAGGATTCTGGGACGGCTGAACGCAACCACATGTTTATTGGACCCATGTCCCTCCTGGTTGGTGCTGGCCTCCCGGGAGATTAAGCGAGGCTGGCTCCAGGGGATTATTAATGCTTCTTTGAGCGAGGGTGTCTTGCCTTCCACCTTGAAAGAGGCGGTGGTGAGGCCCCTCCTCAAGAAGCCCTCTCTGGATCCGGCTGTTTTGGCTAATTACCATCCAGTCTCCAACCTTCGCTTTGTGACGAAGGTTGTTGAGAGTGTGGTGGCGCGACAGCTCCCACAGTACCTGGATGAAGCTGTCTATCTAGATCTACTCCAGTCCGGCTTCAGGCCTGGGCACAGCATGGACACGGCATTGGTCGCATTGGTGGATGATCTCTGGAGGGCTCGGGATAGGGGTTGTTCCTCTATCCTAGTCCTGTTAGATCTCTCAGCGGATTTTGATACCATGGTATCAGGCTGCGCCGGTTGGAGGGGGTGGGGGTGGGGGGCACCGTTTTACGGTGGTTCTCCTCCTACCTCTCTGGCCGGTCGCAGTCGGTGTCAGCAGGGGGGCAGAGGTTGACCCCGAGGTGCCTTGCTTGTGGGGTGTCGCAGGGGTCAGTCCTCTCACCCCTCCTGTTCAACATTTATGTGAAGCCGCTGAGCAAGATCATCCGTAGTTTTGGAGTGGAGTTTCATCAGTACGCTGATGATACTCAGCTGTAAATCTCCACCCCAGGCCATCCCAATGATGCCCTTGAAGGGATGTCCCGGTGCCTAGAGGCCGTGCGGGTCTGGATGGGGAGAAACAGGCTCCGACTCAACCCTTCCAAGACCGAGTGGCTGTGGCTTCCGACGTCCCGATATAGCCAGCTGGTGCCATCGCTGGCTATTGGGGGCGAGTTACTGGCCCTTACGGACAGGGCTCGCAACTTGGGCATCTTCCTGGACGCACGGCTGTCTTTAGAAGAGCATATGATGGCTGTGGCCAGGGGGGCTTTTTATCAGGTTCGCCTGATTTGCCAGTTGCGTCCCTTTCTGGATCGGGACTCCTTACACATGGTCACTCAGGCACTCATCACCTCCCGCCTGGATTACTGTAATGTTCTCTACATGGGGCTCCCCTTGAGGAGCACCCGGAGGCTCCAATTGGTGCAGAATGTGGCCGCGCGGGGGATTATGGGAGCAATGGGGCGCTCCCATGTGACATCCCTCCTGCGTGAGCTGTATTGACTTCCAGTGGTCTTCCGGGTGCACTTCAAGGTGTTGGTCACCACCTTTAAAGCGCTCCATGGCTTAGGGCCTGGGTACTTACGGGACCGCTTTCTGCCACCGATAGCCTCCCACCGGCCTGTACATTCCCACAGAGAGGGAATCCTCAGGGTGCCGTTGGCCAGACAATGTCAGCTGGTGACCCCCAGGGGAAGGGCCTTCTCTTTGGCAGCACCTGCCCTCTGGAACGCCCTGCCCCCAGAGATATGTAAGATACCGTTCTTTTCGCCGTGCCCTTAAAACTTTTTTATTTCATCAAGCTGGGCTGGCGTAACCCCCTCCCCCTTAAATATTTTTAGATATTTTTAATTGTAAAATGATTTTAGTTGGGGTGTTTTAAATTTAATTGGGCCAAAATTTGTCTAATTCTTTAAAAAAAAAATTTTTTTTTTTTTATGTGATGTTTTTTATTCTTGGCTGTTCACCGCCCTGAGTCCAGTAGGAGAAGGGTGGTATAAAAATGTAATAAAATAAATAAATAAATAAATTGTCTATGGAGATTCTCAGTCATCCAGGTAATGGAAGTCCCAATGTGCTTTTTCAAAAGGCAACTAGACTTTCTTTGTCTTTGCTTGAAGATGTTTCGTTTCTTATCTAGAAAGCTTTTTCAGTTCTGAAGAATGGATGAGAAGCGAAACGCCTTCATGTAGTAAGAAAAAAAAGGCGCAGTTGTCTTTGGAAAAAGCACCTTGGAATTGCTTTTTCATCACTGTTCTAAGTGTGAGCAGTTGCTAAATGAGGCAACCTACAATATTCATCTCACTTTCAGCTTCCAGTGTGCTGCCCCAGATCCTGAATCTTATTCAGAGGTGCTTGCTTCTCTACTCTTATTACTCTACTTTCTGTCAAGCTCTTCAAGTAGTTCCAATGAAGTTTTCAGTCAAACCAATATACCACACAAAGACACATATACGCATATAGAGACCCTGCCAGTTACCTAATTAGAGTTTCCACCACCTTTTAAAAAAATTATTAGATTGCAGTTATTATTACAGGAAAGAGCCCTTGTCCTTGCAATCCTCTACTGGCATCTCCTATAATCATTGTAAACTTTCCATAATATGGTGACTTTCTGATTTCTATTGTTAGTTATGTACTGCTTCCTTAAAGAAGAAAATGTAAAACTTCTTGGAGCTTCTGACCCTAATAATTACTATGATTTTCCTCTTTTCCTCAACAATAATATGAAATCTAAGGTTTCACAGACCATTTTTAAGTGCAGAATGTATGTCTGCATGTAGTCCTTGACCTATGACCACAATTGGAACAGAAATTTTGGTTGTAAGCTGTTATGGTTGTAAGTCGAAATACCCACATGACTGGATGTGCTTGCTGAATTATTTTTATGACAGTTCTTAAGCAAATTATGTGGTTGATAAGCAAATCCATTCTCCCAAAAGGACTTTTTTTTTTTTTGGCAACGAACAGGAAAAAAAACATTGCAAATCATGATGATGTGGCCACAAGACACTACAACTGGTCATAAATGCAGCTGGTTACCTAGTGTCCAAAATGTGGTCATGTGACATAGGGGTATGTGACATTTTACAATAGCCAGAAGTGTCTTACTGGCAGTAAAGCACCCTTTCAAGGATATCATAACGCTGAACAGTCATTAAATGAGCGGTTATAAGTCAAGGACTATCTGTATGTTTATCCTCAACTGACTGAAAATAAATCTCTGTCACAGTTTACAAGGCCGGAAAAGAGCTGACCCTTCTTCACTTACTTTATGAGTTATGCAGGTTTTTCTTAAGCTTTTCATGAAAAATTCATAAAAACATTTGAGAATTTATGTTTTTTGTGGAAGCTTTTTGCCCAAAAAGGAAATCTATCCTCTCAAAAATAATAGAAAGAAACTGAGATGATGCACTAAAGGTAGGAGAGACACTTCTGTTTTCTTCTTAATATAGCAGATTTCCAGCACATGATTAGAAAGATCCTTTCTTACTAGGAGTCCGAGTTTTTATTTCTTCACCAGAAGTTGAACTGAATCAGGACACAGAAAACCACAGGCTCCCTTTGCAGGAAAGAATGCTTTAGGCCATGCTTAGGGCTTCTCCTTCTCCTTCCTCTTCTTCCTCCTCCTCTTCCCCTTCTCTCCTTCCCGCTCTCCCTTCACCTCCTTCTTCCTCTTCTTCCTCCTCCTCCTCTTCCCCTTCTCTCCTTCCCGCTCTCCCTCCTCCTCCACTCCACCTCCTTCCTCTTTTTCCTCCTCCTCCTCTTCTCCCTCCTTTTCCTTCTCCTTTTTTTTTTTTTTTCAGTAAAGGAGAGGAACAAATATCTCTTACCCCATCAAGCTCTTCAGACAGTATGATGCCGTTTCCAAGAACACATGCAGACATGTTTGCAAAAAAGAGAGAGGAATGTTTCTAACACTACAGAAACATCAATGCCTGCTTATACTACCATAATTAATTTGCCAAGAGCTCTGCTACTGAATGCAGAACAGTGCACACAAAGTTGGGATAAAAATCTAATTAATAAATGTTCTTGTCTATGGTTTTCATATGCACAATTAACAAGAAGGGTTAATGTATGATAAAAGATGAAAGATCTTATGGTTTTGAACAAAATTGAGTCTGAAATAGAATTATGTACTAATAATGAACATGTAATTGCTCAAATGTACAAACTGTTGCTGAAATATTGGACAGAAGAACAGGTGAAAGAATATATGATTAAATGGATTAAAATTTTGGTTACAGTGTATAAATGGACCAATGTGGTCGAAAGGACTAAATTTTACTCTATATTCTAGCCTTAAAGAGAACTTTTATAAAATGTATTGTTGGTATTTATCACCAGAGAGAATTATCTAGCATGTATAAACATGTTTTGAATCTTTGCTGGAGGAACATTTTATCATGCTTAGTGGATACATAAAAAGCAAAAAAAGGAAAAGAAATGGATACAAATGTATACATTAGATTCAGAAGATTTTATAGATTAAAATACAAGTGAAACTTTTGGGACTAAATGGACAGGCAATTAGAAAAAAGTCATAGAACATTGTTTCTATACATGACAATTGTATAGAAAGACTATTGTACGCTCAAAAACAAAAGGGTTTGAAATTACCCACAGCAGAGGAATGGTGAAGATGATGGAAATTATCCAGAGATGGAAAAAATGACTTCCTTGATCAGAGAATAGGCAACGTCTACATTTATGGTTAACTAGAAATCCCTTATATACTGGTTGAATGAAATGGAGAAAAATGTACTTATGACTTATGGTTTTAATGATTAGAAAAAAAAACGAATAAAAAAGGTGAGCCCTTTTTGTAATCATGAAATAAGGTATAATTTTGCAATCATGCTTATATTTGCTGCAGAGGAAATCAGAAGCTTCTTCTTTCTATTTCTTTTTATTTTCTCAGTGTAGTTTTATTTTGTCTTTCTTTCTTTCTTTCTTTCTTTCTTTCTTTCTTTCTTTCTTTCTTTCTTTTCTTTCTTTCTTTGTTCTTCCCATTTTCTATTGTTAGCCTTTAATATTCTCTTTAAAACTTTTAATAAAATTTATTTAAAAAATAAAATAGTGCCATTTTCAAATATACATCTCTTTGCTCCGCATCTTGTTTTAACAAAATAAATACTTAAGTTTTATCTTTTTAAAAATAAATAAGTTGGCATCTGAAATGCCCTTTGTTTCAAAACTAATAAATGTCACTGTGAAAGCTAACTCTCTGCTGACATTTACTCAGTTACAGAACACTCTAAAAAGCAGCCCGCCACTGAGGAAGAGCTTTAACATTTTTTCATGGTTAGGAGGTTTGTCATTAAGGCCCTGCTTCACTAACAAGACTACTATCAAGACAGAAGACAAACTTGGCTTCCTCCATGATAGCTTTTCCTTCTCGTAAATAAAGCACAGCACTGAGCATTAGGCTCAGAAAATCGACCTGCAGTTTATCAACACCTTTTCTATTAAATTCTTTTAAGAGAAGATTGCTTCCAGGTAGTAGGGGCAATGTGGAAAATATAAAACCCATAAGCTTTAAATTCACCTTCAAGTAAAACAAAAATAATTTTAAGCTAGAAGAGAACAATTATATTCAGACACGTGAAGCAATGCAGATGAATGTATCAGGAAGGAAAGGGGGAATTATCCTACAGGTTGTTCTTGACCATTTGAAAAGACAGTGGTGCCGAACAAAGGAATTGCAATCTTTATCCAAGTTATGGCCAATGTAGCAGCCCTGCGGTTACATGATCACAATTTAGGCACTTATGACCAACCACAGAAATGCTTCAAGTGCCTCCACTTGTCCGTCTTTCTCCCATCCTGCTCCCCTAGGTTCCTTGATTCTACTTCCCGCTTAGGTGAGTATCTACAGGCCTTGGGCCTCCTCCCTGCCCTGTCCTGCCTTGGTCCACTTACCTCTTCCAAAAATCACCTTTCCAAAAAAGAATCAGCTGATGCGCTTACATGGCCTTCCTGTACAAGAACTGCCTTGTGCCCTACTGAAAGCGTGCACCATTTTGGAAGTTGCTGAAGTTCTCACAATCTGAGAATTGTAGGCACTTCTAAAATGACACCCACTTCCGGACTGTCATGAGATGGTGTCTGTATAGGAAGGTTGCGTGGCATGTCAATTGATTCTCTTTTGGAAAGAGAATCACTTTTCTGAAACAGTGCCTAGTTGATAAAATGCGCAGGGGTTGCCTCGTACCATTCTGGAGGTGGGGACCATTTGTGCAATCTCTCAGAAGAGCATGATTTACAAAAGGCCAGGTTTGAGTTGGGTAGTCTTGCTGTGCGGGTCTGTGTCAAGTGTCTTAGGGCATCTCCCACCCTGAGGCCCCTCTTAATTACCACAATGGGGAGAGACGGCATTGTGGTTCAGTGAAGCGATCACTGAACCACAATGGCTTATGGCCAGAATTCCAGAGTCAATTATGTTTGTAAGTCATACTTTCCAGCAAGTAACTAGGCATGGACAGAAATATTTTCAAAACTAACAAATTATGCAAACCAATCAACAAATTACAATTATTTGCATAATTGTAATTTGCATAATTACAAATTAATTTAATTATTTATTTCTTTTCCTGGCCATCACATCCCTTTGAGAGCATTGAATCTGACTTTTGTTTTTTGTCCAGAAATTGTTTCCTTTTCCCTGTCTTACTAACTTATAGTATGATGTCTGTGGTTTATTCAACCTTTTTTTCCATACAAAAGCATTTTGAAAAGCAAGTTGCATCTGCGCCCTAATCATATATCAACTCCACTCTGAAAGTCAGCATATGCTTCATCCCCCACCCCCAAAAAAGTGCAAGCTGGACATTTTTATCTTTGGCACTTTCTCAACTCTAAAAGCACTTATTCTTTTTTCCCCCCTGCTATTTGGAAGAAGAAAAGCAATCTCAAAAGGTAATTGAGTAATGGGTTTATGTTTTGGCACAAAACCCACTTATTACATAAAATGCTACTGGCTTTGCTATTATGTTAATTTCATTGCAACTAGTTTGAAAAAACGATGGTCAATGCTATTTTGAGCTGCTATTTTTCAACCAGTCAACCTCACCAATATTAAGAATATGATTTATTCTGTGGCAAACAAATAACTTAAGAGGGAAAATATTTCTCAATAGGGCACTATTAATTTATGGATATTAAGGTCTTCACCATTCACCTTTCAAAACCTAAACTTTAGATTTAGAACCAAATACAACAAAGAATCTATCCATCTAAACCAGGGGTGCCAAACTGGTGGCCGGCGGGCCAGATGTGTCATGCGCAGGCCACACTCACCCCAGCTCCGCAAAGGGAAAAAACGTCGTGATACATCACATGACGGCAACATGATGCTGCAAGTTTGACACCCGTGTTCTAAACTGTCCTACTTTGGCACTTTTATGAGAGATGAAACACTACAAAATTCCTTTCCAATGAATTTAAACACATATTTTAAGACAAACTTATCTGAATATTATCACCAAATGCGCAACCAACAGTGTTTCCTGAATTGTACTTCTGGATCTTTCATAATAAAGAATTATGAATGGACTGAAAAAGAAAAAGAAATAACTAGCTTCTGACACCTGAGGCTATATACAGTAACATTAATAATTCAAACAGAATGAAAAAGAAATCTACTGTGGAAACAGGCTGTTTGGGGCATTCACTTCTAAGCATAAGTATTTCTTTTTATTCTCTTTTGGAGCACAAGTGAATGAGTCTTTTTTAAAATATTAGGGACCTCACACAAAGGCGTCTTTTTCCAAAATTTTGTTTTTCTTTAAGTGAGCAATTATTTCATTCTGTACTGGTAATTCAAAGGAGCAAACAAAACAATGACATAATTCTCTAGGGAAACTGAATTCTGATCAAATCAATTATCGACATTCTAAAATTCAAACATTATAGTTCAGCAACTTATGCAAAACCTGGTGCTAAACAGAACTGACACCCTCTATCTCCCTGTGTTATAACTAAAGAAACTTAGTGGTACAATGCCTTTTAAGAGAAATAGCCAATGGAATATCTACTGACTAATGCTGCTCTCCTCTTTATGCATCCCAGAATACTGACTACATCATAAAGGGTCCACACATGAGTGACAAGGAATCATTCGGCTCACCAGCAAGTATCAGTGGGTAAGGCACTAAGGATTGCCAAAGCAACCATTACGGGTAGTTCTCAATTTATGACTGTTCACTTAACAAACATTCAAAGTTACAACAAGCCTCCCTTGAGCTACTAAGACCCGTTTCTGGAGTTATGACAGCCACACACACACATATAGTGCATTTTGGGAATTGGGCAACTGGTTTTTTTGTAAAAAAAACTGCAGTATTCTGCAGTCATGTAACTGCAATATCTATATCTATATTTATATCTGTATCTATATCTATATCTATATCATCTATATCTATATCTATCTATCTATCTATCTATCTATCTATCTATCTATCTATATATAGAGAGAGAGATTGATTCATATTCGCTGGTTTTCTGGTATTTGCTTCTGATTTCTGAGGAAAAAAAGCCTATTGGGAAAAATGTGTTTGCTCAGTGACTGCCATGTTTGCTTAACAACTACACTGTCTGCTTAATGACTGTCATAAAAATGGTCATAACTTTGAATCTGGTCACGTGGTGCCTCAACCTATGACCACAATGACTTATGATGGTAATTCCGGGCTCAATTACAATCATAAATTGAGGACTACTTGTATATAATAATTTTTATTAATTCAGGATGAGGAAATAAACATATTTATTGTAATAAACCATATAGTCTGAATCTAAATTTAAATTAAATTAAAGCAAATTTAATTTTTATCATAGCAGTTCCCATTTGTTAAAACACATCCCTTTGTTTGTCAGTCTAAGGGTTTGTAACCTTCATATAAAGAATGGCTACTCATGGCAAACCACTTCCAAAAATCTTGCCTAGAAAACTGCAGGGATATCTAACTTTCTTTCTACTTGGAAACTGCTTCTGAATTTCATGCTTGGGATGGGGAAAAAAATGAAACTTTGACTTTGTGTTTTGATGATTAGATAAGTTTGTTGTTACAGAAATGGCTAATAGATATTAAATATATAAAAGTAAAAGGTTGAGGCTATAATGTTACTATATTATTCTATAGCGTTAAAAAGAGTCAGACATCAATATTTTTCTTTCTCTCCCCCCCCCTTTTCCCTTCTTTATATTCCCTTTATTTTCATTTTCATTTGTATTTTGTACTTTGATAAGTTTAATAAAATTATTAAAAAGGAAGAAAAATGCAGAGATAGTTCAGCCAGTCTCTGGAAGTCAAAGTATGCTCCCTCCAAAAATACTGTTCTACCATTTACTGCTAGACTTAGAATGCCTTTTACTAAAAGGGTGCTCTACTTAAGAATTCTTGTTTATCTTTCTTATCTTGATGTATTTGTAGCTGTATTCTACTTGTAGGGACAAATTGCTGAGAATTCTTGACATCCTTTGAACAGTCAAATATTCAGTTGTTCAAGAAACAACTTTGTTTCTTGAAATAGCATGTACCATAAAATCCTAGTAAACACAGTAGTGGCCAAAATTGTGGAAACCTTTTGGGAAAAGTGTATTTTCTAAAGCTAGTTAATAACACCACTTTTTTTTGGAGTAGTACCATAAAATTATATATCAATGGAAAGATAATTTAATCAAGAATGTAATGCAACAACTTTTATGAAGGATTTGCTATTAGAATAGCACTTACAGTATAAAGAAGAAAAGTAGAAAAAACAAGATAGACAAAAATTATCACCATAGAAAAAACGAGATATACAATAATTATCATGTCAGTTAATACTTACTTGGATAACCTTTAACATGAATTACGGCCTTACAACGTCTTCCCATGGAGTGAGCCAAGTCTTTTAGTTCTGCAGCCGTTATAATGTGAAACCAAGATTGAATGATTGCTTCTATTAACTGGGTTTTATTGCTGGGTTGCTTCTGACTAACAGGTTTCTTTAGTCGGCTCCATAGATTTTCAATTGGTTAAGGTCTGGGCTATTCCCAGGCCATTCCAGCAGTGGAATATGATTATCTTGAAACTCCCCCCAAAAAGTGGTGTTATTAGCCATCAGACCTCAAAAATACACTTTTCCCAAAAGTGGCTATTGTACAACCTACAGGTCACACTAAAGCTTTGGATAGAGATCCTCGCGTGTCTTTTGGCTCTTTTAAGATCCGATCAGAAAAATCTAATCATATATGCTAACTTGAGACATCTGGACTCATGAAATAGAGTAAAGATACCACAAGAATGTGCTTAATCCAAGAAGGCATTTCCCATTGTTAATGTATTAGCAAATAATTGGAAAAATGAAAAGGAGTCTTAAGAATAGTCTCTGAGAAGGATGACAGAATTTGAAATACTTATACAGAATCAAGATGATTTATTAGAACATGTTTACAAATTATTCAAATATGTCATGGACACAGAGGAAAATAAAAATTCTATGATAAAATGGAAGCAAAATTTCCAAGTAGTAACAGTGAAACAATGGGAAAAACCATGGAAAAAAATCAACAATTTTTTCATCAAGTTACAATTTGAGGGAAAAATAGTATAAAATGCTCTGCAGATGGTTTATAACTCTTTCAACAATCATAGAACAATAAACATTGGAAATGCCACAACAAAGAAGAACATTTTACCAAAGTTATGGAAAAAAACTCAAAAGTACTGGAAAGAAATACACCAAAACATCCAGAAAATTTGAATTAAAGCCACAAATATTTTCTTATGATCCCAGAGAATAATGAAATGAAAAGAATCACCATTTTTATTAAGATATATGCTAGCAGAGGCAAGAATCAACCCAGCACATCGCTGGAAAAGAGAAACCTTGCATTCAATAGGGAGAATAAAATTGGAGAGAATATTTGGCAATGGGAAAATTGACTGTATATATTCACACGAACAGTCTAACCAAATTCAAGCAGGTAAAGTTCCCTTAGATACAACACATAACACAGCAAGGCAAGCTAAGACACTTAGAATATGTTTTTTTTTAAAAGAAAAAGATGAATTGCTTAAAAATATAATCAAAATGATACAACTAGAAATATGCAGCCATTGCATAGGTTCAGTATAGCAATTAGCAACAGGGGAAAAAGAAATTGGGGATGGAGACAGGGGCCATTACAAAGCATTTTTCTGTAATGTTTGTATTACTTATATGTAGTTTTGGATTATTTTCCTCAATAAATAAATAAACACATATAATGTTTTGGCTCATTTGTTAGTGAGGTTTTCTTTAGTTTTAGGACTTACATAGAAGCCAGATCACATTTTGGGTCATATTTATGCAGCGATTCTGAAAACGCAAAAGAGCTCACAAAGTATCAAGCATTGTTGTATGTGGCCAAAAATGAACAACTAATGCTTACATTTTCTGTTCCCTTACAGATCTCTCCAGCCTATTATCCCTGAAAGGATAAATTTGACGCCAGACCACAAGCAGACTCTCATCATCCTGTCATATTTACTTGATTGCCCAAAGGGGCCATTAATTTTTATCTTGCTATATGAAGCATCTGTGTTTTGGCAAGCACCACCTTTAATCCTGATTGCAAAAGGGACTAAATCCAATTTATCAGGCAAGGTCATCCTCTGTAGGTACAATCTGCAGGACAACAGTATTTGGTAACAAGCCAAGGGATTGGTAACTTTCAACTGCTTTTACATTGTACTCATCTCCAAGTAGATTTTAGCAATTTTCCAGCAAGCAATTTTCTGCACAATGCGAATAAGCATCCACCATCAAGACCAGTATCAAGGTTCAGTGCTATCTATTCTGAAATGGCCACTGATTGCCTAAAGCTCTGAGACCACTTTTTAATTTCTCTTTGAGCAACACAGCTGGCAAATTCACTCTTCAACTACCAAAGCTAGCAAACATGTTTCTCCTAAAAACAGCCAGGATTCTCGGGACGTTCCAAACTGAAACTAAAGCTAAGTTTACACAAGGCAGAGTTAATCATATACCAAATGCACAGCACTGAAGATAAATTCTGTAGGTAATTAATACATCCAGTCATCAACTTTATTCCAACATCAAGTAAAATTATAGATGATTGCTGCCTGCATCTGACATAGAATTCAGGGAAAAAAATGTAAATGTTACTATGAACAAACATCTAGCTAAAAATTCAAACATTTAGAAGTCATAATTTGAAGATGATCCTCAGTGAAAAAAATAAGAATATGAGTGGTCAGTCAGAACCAAAACAGAGATTCACTATATGAATTACTTGGAATTGGAAAGAACAAACAATCAATCTGAAAGTGAAAATAAACAGAATTATAAAAAATACAGCTAAATTTAAAAAATAAAATAACTAGAATTTTTTTTTTTAATCCAGATCACACATTAGTGAAAATGTGCGGTCTCACATGATCAAAAATAAACAATTGGATTAGGTTACTAAACCAGATGAAAGCTATATCTCCCACCCAAAAGTGATTGGCTTCTAGCCCTTTATGTAGGATTAGTGAGAAAAAGAGGCACAAAAAAATTAAGCGTTGATTAAGCAGAGCTCAAATCTCACAGACAGCAGTAGCTGGAATTCCTTCATAATAGCTTCCTTGTTTTGCTACAATAAATCTACTTATCAGATCCCTTCTATTCTGGGAAATATTCCTGTAATGTTTTGCTTTGTTAGTTGATACAAGCTTGATAATTACCTCCTTTCCCCACTCAGGGAAAATAGACACATCAAGCTAAAGTGCAATGTGTTTGATTTTTCACTTAACATGTATGAAAGTATCCGTCATAGTTTACTATCATGTGTGATGTACTAGACCACCATAATATGTGGTATATTTAACCAGTATTTTAAGAGATACTATATCTAGTAGATTCTGACATCTGTTAAAAAAATCAGATTAGGCTTTCATGTTAATTAAATTTCTTCTTAGATCAGAGATAGGGTAGAGCTGAAAAGTGAACAAATTAGCCCCCAAGACAAAGCACCCATCTATCCATCACTCCCTTGGACTAATACACTAGCAAAGCAAAAGCAGGTGAATTAAGTTTGCTTATGAACTTAATTTATAAAGTATGCTGCAAAGTGAAGCTACAGTCTTTAGCCAATAATCTGAACAGGCATATTTGACATTTATTAGTCCCAGATGTACATTTATTTACATGAAAGTTTACAATTTCTAAGGACATAGTCCAACATTTTTTAACTGAAGTCCCTCTACTTTAAAATAACCATATGGTGTATTGCATTCACAGTCTGCCACCTGTATATATTGTAGGTTCCAAGACACAGTAATATAATCGAAATAGATCTGTCAATGTCTATCAACATAAATTTCTCCAGTGTTTGGGGTCAACATGGCTGCTTAATCAATTGCTTCAAGCTAGTATATTTCATTCTCTTTATTTGTTAAATATTAATGATATATGGTAGAATAGAAAAATTTAATATGCTTGCCAAGGAAATAGCTGCTAAATAAATTTTGCTCTAAATACATGATTCTTTATTCTTCAAAATTAACTGTAAAGCTTTCTAAATCAATACAACTAAGTGATCTAAAACAATTCTATAGGCATATCCAGCTAGCAATCTTGTATTTACTTAAATATGTACATTTAGTGCCAATTGTTCCTTCTTGTGCTGGCATTACTTTCTAGTTACTCTATCAGCGTTTGGAAGGCCAAGTTAATTTTTAAACAAGCCATAGTCTTTATGGTACACACTGTAGATGTCAAGCATTACCCATAACTACAATTATGCTGTGCTAGTCAGCTACAGAAACCAGAAGTAGTAGATGCCTGATGGGCAGGAGGCACTGGTGATACAGCTAATGATTACTCATGCCTGGCTGATTTATTGAAGCAATAAAATTAAATGATACAGCGCAAGGCCCATATTCGTCCACTATCACAGCCCACACCTGCTTACATGGAACAATGCCAACTCACTGCTATCATCGCAAGGCAAAAGCAACATCTGTTGCAGACCACTTTGTCCCACGATTAATTCATCCATAGATGGAATCGCCACCCATCCTAGGAAGCTAATTACTACTTAAGAACAGGAGCCTGGGGATCTTGTCTTTTAAACTCAATCTCACCCGACAGGCTTGGAGAAGTAACTTCAATAGGACAGAAGCAGCAACTGAAAAAACAGCAGGAAAGAGCAGTGTTTGCTCTGAACCATGGCCATGCATATTATAATTATATTGCTCCGCTTACATTTTATATTAGAAATCTGCAGCTGTGTAGATATCCTCCAGAGATGGTATTCAGCAGATTCCAACCAGTTCTGGAGAACCGGTAGCGGAAATTTTGAGTTGTTTGGAGAACCGGCAAATACCATCTCTGACTGGCCCCGCCCTCATCTATTCTCTGCCTCCTGAGTCCCAGCTGATCGGGAGGAAATGGGGATTTTGCAGTAATCTTCCCCTGGAGTGGGGAGGGAATAAAGATTTTACAGTATCCTTCCCCTGCCATGCCCACCAAGCCATGCCACGCCCACCAAGCCACGCCCACAGAACTGGTAGTAAAAAAAATTTGAATCCCACCACTGGTATCCTCTCTGGCAAGTATTTTCATCTTAACAGCATTAATATCAGAGCCATTTCATGACTAAATACAAATTATTCATGTTGGAAACCAAAGATGTAGAATCCAAAGAAATAACCTGTAGCCACCAAGCACTACTGATCTTGCAATATTGCTGTTCGGTGCTGACTTGGGCAATTATATACATTCTAAGAGGGGATGCGGTAGTTCAGTGGCTAAGATGCTTAGCTTGTCGATCAGAAAGGTCGGCAGTTCGGCAGTTCGAATCCCTAGCACTGCATAAGGGAGTGAACTCCCGTTACTTGTCCCAGCTTCTGCCAACCTAGCAGTTCGAAAGCATGTAAAAAATGCAAGTAGAAAAATAGGGACCACCTTGGTGGGAAGGTAACAGTGTTTCATGCGCCTTTGGAGTTTAATCATGCCGGCCTCATGACCACGGAGACGTCTTCTGGACAGTGCTGGCTCTTCGGCTTTGAAACGGAGATGAGCACCGGCCCCTAGAGTCGGGAACAACTAGCACATATGTGCGAAGGGAATCTTTACCTTTACCTTTGTACATTCTAATCTCATGCTTCCCATATTTTTCAAACTGAGATTTATTTATAGAAATACACATTTTTTTTAAAGACAGGGTGTGATCTTCTAGCCAGGTTTTCCCTACGTAACCAAGGTTTTTTTGTAGCTCCAGCTCAGTAGTACAAAAAAACCTTGGTTACATAGGGAAAACCTGGCTAGAAGAAAAACACACATAAACCCTACGAAGAAGTAAGAATATATATATATATATATATATATATATATATATATATATATATATATATATATATATATATATATATATTAGCTACAATCATAAATGGATGAATCCAACAATATTGCCTCCTCGAGTTGTGGATGCTCCATCACTGGAGGTTTTCAAAAATGCAGTAATTTCTTTATTTCATCAAATTGGGACTTCTGCTTAAGAACATCTAAAGTTCGATCAACCAGCTTCTCTTTATTCAAACCAGTTTCCTGAAACTGACATTCCACAGGTTCTATTGGAGTATTGTCTTCAAAGTCATCATTTGAGTCCTGGCTCATGACACTCGCCACAATCACCATCCCTATATATTAAACCCAGTATGTGTAGATTTTTGTAAAGACTAACTACCCTGTTTCCCCCAAAATAAGACATCCCCTGATAATAAGACCAATCGGGCTTTTGAGCGCATGGCAATAAGGCCAAGCGCTTATTTCAGGGTTCAAAAAAATATAAGACAGGGTCTTATTTTCAGGGAAACACGGTAGTTAGAGAGGAGTATGGGATATTATATTGCTGAAAAAGGACTTTGTCATTTAATCCCATATTTGCATTAAAATTAAGTAAATACATCTGTAAAGCTTGGAGATCTAGCTGTTTAATTCTAGAAAACAGAAATAAAATGTTCCCCACCACTGTTACTTTTGGAAATATTTATAGGAAATGGAAGTAAACAGAAGGAGAATGATTGGATCAAGTTTAGAAGAAGACCAATAGCTGGGTGGTTGCAAAAAAAGAAGATAAAATATATGTATACAATGTAGTAGAGTCTAAGATACTGAGTGGCCTTTGTTTTTTGTCTATTAAAATACTTACTAGTTAGAAGTTAAGTTTAAAGATTTCAGAGGTAATGCAGTGTCCACCTTAAAGAATGTTAAAATATTAACCTGAATTTTCCTTTGACATTTAATGAAATGCCTTTTTTTGCAAACAGGTTGATTATTTATCCAGTGATGCTTTCGGCTGTTTTTCAACTAGCTCCCACATTACAGTACCAAGAATTTTTAAGCTAGAACACTTTATTAGTTTACACAGAGACTAATGATATTTACAATTGCTTTAGGAACAAAGGGCTCCCCCAATAAGCACCTTATTTAATAATATGCTTACCTTAAAGTGTTAGATATTGTTCAGTTGTTCAGTTGCTTTCCAATGCTACACCTTGTACTTTGTTTTGTTACACAGAAAGACCCACCTGCTGAATGCCTCATTTTATGATAATTTTTCTCTTTTATATTCTTACTAATGGCACACATTCTATTATGCAGAATTCAGCCTTTCTTCACATGGAAATTGAGGGCATTTATTGTATTTTACTTTGGATACAATAAATTACAAGGTTCATTGCTTTTCATATTAAAGCTGTTCCTTAAATGCATTGAGTTGAACAAAAAAAATAGCTCAACAACTCATGTTTCAACTGAACTCATTGTTCATATAAATGAAAGCTTGAAGTAGAGTCAGCCTCCACACTTATCGTAATCTTGTTCTTCACTTCAACACTACAATGGAAAACCTAACAACTTGTCCAAGTGCAATTTTCTTGTAAGTGTTCCTTTCCTTCTCTAAAAGCTTGCCCACTGCAGTCATCCAACTTATTTAACACACCATGGAGCCAAGCAATCGTGTATTCTATTATTTTGCTCTAATATTCAATTGCATGATCACAAGTATTCAGGGCCTTTTCTTTTATAACTACCTTAATTCTGTTGAGGGAGTTCCCATCCCCACTTTCTGCCATGATTTCACCACATTAATTTTGCTAACAAGAGCGATTATCTATTGATCTACAAAGTAACTTGCTGAAATGCACCCAATCCTGAATCACTTGAGGCAGCATCCATTTTCCCTAGTGAAAATGCAGTGCAAAGCTTAAGCTAATACACCATTTACCCGAAATTTTCAAATTGCTGTAGTGCATATTTGGAAGTAACTGCAAATCATGGCAATCATCCCATTTGGCAATGAGTGTCAGTTCAGTTTCTAAGTAACCAAGTTCTAATTTGATGTCATTTGCTTTATTTCATCTTATTACTAAACCTCATTCACTTCTCAGATTCTTTCTTCCGTTTTATTTATGGTTTAATCATTAGCACCGGTGATCAAAAATATAATTTTCTTTGTACATTTTGTATCACTAGAAATGGTATACCATTTTACTAGTTTTTCTACAATAAACAATGTTTATATACACTTCTATTAATGAGGGTAAAGGTTTGTTCGTCCAAGCTTGTGGATTGGTTTCTGAACGTTTTGTTACCAGGCTAGGTAACATCTTCAGAGTTTAGGGAGTGTCAGTGTTCTGTTTATAAAGGCTTTAGGTGTGAGTGTCAAGTGAGTGTCTTGTGATGGGTCAACTGGGAGTCATCAGTGAGTCTTGTGATAAGGAGATTACCTCAAGACAGGGTCCTTGGAAGGTGAACTGTGTGGGGGGGGGAATTGTGTGGGTTGGTTGAAGGTCGGTACTGTCTCTGGTTGGCTGTTGGTTGATTTGGATTCTGAGGAGTTCGTAGGTAGAGATTAAGGATCTGGGGTTGTGGTGTTTGACTGCCAGCCGGTGTTCATGGATTATTAATTGGAGTCATATTTGTCCCAGATAGAATTGGTTGCATTAATCTAAAAAAATTAATAGATTACTTCTATTACAAAATTAATAGATCTATTAATGCTAAAAGAATGCATGGATATGCAAGAAAAAAAAAAACCAATGCATCATCAAACAAATCAAATAAAGAGTTAGCTCTCCGGAGAAGTCAATACTGCTGGGAAAGGTGAAAGGAAAAAGGAAAAAAAAGATGACAACCAGAGGCAAGGTGGATAGACTCAATTACAGTGTTGATGAATGAGCTGTTGGAAGACCTGAAGGACCAGGTTGGGAGCAGATCCTCCTGGAGAAAAATCTATGTGGCCAGTAAGAGCGAACAATTTGCTGGCACATAATCAATTGGTCTATAATTCTAAAACATTACTTTAATATTAATACTATTAGTAGTAAGTATTGCAGTAATTACTCATCACAGAAGTAGTTAATGCTATAGGCTATCTGGTAGAAAATATAGAAAAAGTTGAAAGGCAGGTCAGAGCATTTATATGTAACAAATATAAAATAAGATCATTAACTGCCTATCAACCTTTAGTCCTAAATGGATTAAGTTGAAAGGAAAGGTTTCCTCTTACAATGCATTTGAAGAAGCATGTGCATGATTTGAAGAGGGACAAGGGCAGCTTTCTCCTGAAGCCTTCCAAAGCATTACAAGAAGGCAGTGGACAATTTGAAGAAGTGCATGGATGGATAGATTCAGGAAGACTTGACATGACTAGCAACTGCCTCTCATAGGACCTTGCTGGGCACATTTCATCAGCAGTGGGATGAAGAAGACGACAAAGGTCAGCTGGGGGCAACAGGGCTTGCAGAGCAGTAACAGTAACAAAGTTGGAAGGGACCTTCGAGGTCATCTAGTCCAGCCCCCTGCTCATGCAGGAGGCCTGTACTAGGGATTCGAACCGCTGAACTGCCAACCTTTCTGATCGACAAGCTCATGTCTTAGCCACTGAGCCACCAGAGGATGGCAGAGGCACCTTGGGCTTTGCACTGTGGCAGTGAGCTGGCTGGTCGTAGGGTAGCACAGGGGTGGCAGTGGCCAGCTGAGACTGCTGTAGATCACAGGCCTCTACTTCAGTTCCAGCACTGCAAGGATCACCATGGAGTCCCACTGTGGAGGGTGGCCAAAAGGGCAGAGATGGGGCAGGAGACAGCTGGTAAGAGGAACTGAAATATTCCAGCAGTCATAAGTGCTGGTGGCCTGCCAAGCATCTACACTTTGATTTTGTAACCATGGGTGTGCTGCAGCAGCCGTAACTTTGGAAATCAAGCAGTTACTGAATAAGTAGTTATTAAGCAAGAACTGCTTGTATTTATTACCATCTCAATCTGCAATTACCTGTAAATACCTTTGCTAATACGAAGCCACACCAATTTGCAGGTACTAACACTGGAAAAATTGCATTGTTTGCTTATCAACAAAAGGCACTGTTCACCCTTTATTGCAACATGAATACAGATTTAATTTATATTGTGAACTACATCAAAGGAACACCCAGGCCTATCTGCAAGTATCACTGAGCAAACCTTTATTAAAAAATGGTTTGCATTTATTTATTAAAATGAATAGAATGGCTATGTTTCCAGGAGTAATGTGCCCACTGTGGAAACCAAAACTTCTGTGAGTAAGTTACTGTTACTGCCTGCAGCTGCTTATTGTGAATACAGCCTCATTATGATACATTTTTAGAAACTGAGTCATAAATGTTTCTGGGTGACCAGAATAGTTATAAATAAAATGTAATCTATACTGCTGTGTTCCTGTAGTGAGTACTAGGTCATGGCATCAGCAAAGAGCTGCAAGCAAAATTATCTTCTGGCAGATTATAATTGCAATGTATGGCTTCACATACATATGAGGATTTCCGTCGATAATGCAGTTTCTCTTGGACAAACCATTTGTGCATTGTCAAGCTCCTTGACTTGTGGTCCTGAACTAAAAGACCCACATCATATTCTCATAGCCCAAATGCACCTTCTCCGTGGCCTCTAGGTTTCATTTCATCTATAAAAGAACCGTGCCACAGCATTCAAATATTAAGTTCTTTTGAAATAAGTATGCTGTAATGCAATCCTATTCTATACTTTACGATTTGAAAGGATTTCCGATGTTATTCGGAGGCCAATACAAAACCTCTATAAAGCAATCCAAAACGTTGTCTCTTCTCTGATAAAATTACCAAGATCTTCAGATCATCTTCACAGCCTTCTCCCAAATAAATAGAGCCGTGGTGGCACAATGGTTAGAATGCAGAATTGCAGGCTAACTCTGCTCACACTGCCAGGAGTTCGATTCCTTCAATCTTGGCTGGCTCAAGGTTGACTCAGCTTTTCATCCTTCCGAGGTCGGTAAAATGAGGACCCAGATTGTTGGGGGCAATATGCTGACTCTATAAACTGCTTAGAGAGGGCTGTAAAGTGCTGTGAAGTGGTATATAAGTCTAAGTGCTATTGCTAAAGTGATGTATCGTATTTTTCGGAGTATAAAACGCACCTTTTTCCCCCCTAAAAGGGGGTGAAAATTTAGGTGTATCTTATACACCGAATGTAGCCCCACCTACCCAAGGCCCTCACCCGTTGGCCTCTGCCTCCCAGCAGTTACCTCTTTGCAGCAAGCAGCAAGAAAAAACAGCTCCTTTCAGCTTCAGCACAGCCTAATTAGCACAAGTTGATTGGATCGGCCTCCCGACTCTCAGGTGTTTTGCGGGGACCTCTGTTGCTTGCTGCAAGGAGGTAAATTGCTGGAGCAGATTTTTTTTTCCCCTTGTGCTAATCAAGCTATGCTGAAAACAAAAATGAAAGTAAAGCAGGCTGTTTGCTGTTTGCTGCAACGAGGCAAAATTGCTGGGAGGCAGAAGCAGAGGCAGATTTCTTGTTCTTGTTCTCCTCACCAAAAAAGGTAGGTGCGTCTTATAGTCCAGTGCGTCTTATACTCCGAAAAATACGGTAAGTGGTTTCTAAGAGGGATACCTTGTAGCAGAAAAACCTTGGGAGAAAAATGCCTTGCCCCAAAAACTTGCTTACTGATTTTTGGGGATATAAACAGTACAAATACTGTGATCAGGTGGTAGATTTCAGCAGCAGACTGATGAATTAAATGGAGAGGGTTAAACTAATTAATTTGCCTTTTCCAAACTTACTTACAAAATGTTGAATGATACTTGTGCAAGAAAATAGAGTGAAAGTGGCCATTATTTATTTTAACCCAATTGGGAAAACCTCTTGTGTTGCTGCATTCCCAAACTCCTTTCTCTCTATGAATAGCCTGATTGTCTACAGAATTCAACATTGTACACAAGGTTTTCCTGGCTCCCCTCTCTTCCCCTTTAGTCAGGAGACATTTTAAAAAACAGTGTTGAGGCCTTGGGGATACTTGTCCCATTTAGCATTAAGAACTAACCAACAACACTGCGGAAGGGAACGTCTTTTTAAAAAGGAGAGAAAACAGAAAAAGTACAAAATGTGTGCAATGTGGATAAAAAAACAATTCTACCTACGGCTCTACGGACATTTAAATTATTCACGCAGCTTTTTGCCCTCCTAAGACACATCCTCATATGACCGATGATAATAAGATCTTTTTAATCTAAAAGTTCTAACAATATATTAGAGCTAAAATGCCACATAATTTTAGGAAAATACTCTTCATACAGAGATATTTTTGCCAACTGTTGCCTGTAGATTCTCACCCTGATAATCCAGAGGAAGTGCCTATCCTCTGTACCAATAGTCCTCAATTTACAACACTTTGTTTAGTGACCATTTTTCACACTTATGACCATTGCAGCATCTCTATGTCATGTCTCCTCCTCCTCCTCCTCCATCTTCTTTCTTCTTCTTCTTCTTCTTCTTCCTCTTCTTCTTCTTCTTCTTCTTCTTCTTCTTCTTCTTCTTCTTCTTCTTCTTCTTCTTCTTCTTCTTCTTCTTCTTCTTCTTCTTCTCTTTCTTCTTCCTCCTCCTCCTTCCGTGTCTAGATCAAACTTTAAACTGCAAAAATGAAGCCGCCTTCTTCACTTTGTCATTGGCCAAAAATAAGTCATTATCGGTATATGTTTCTGGTAATAGCCAACATACCAGTAGATGGGTGAGGCTCTGTGTCTCTCCACATTTACATAATATGTTGTTATCCACTAAGAGGTTTTGGTCATGTGATCAAAATTCAGATGCTTGGCAACTGAGTCATATTTATGACAGTTGCAGTGTCCTGGAGTCATCTTTTGCAACTGTCTGACAAGCAAAGTCAATGGGGAAGCCAGATTCACTTAACAACCATGTTATTCAGTTAAAACTGCAGTGATTCACTTAACAACTATGGCAAGAAAGGTCGTAAAATGGGGCAAAAATCACTTGACTTTCTCATTAACAACAGAAATGTTGTGCTCAGTTGTGCTCAAGGAATACCTATACTCCAGTTTGGAGATGTGTATCTATGGAAGGGAACAAGACTCATTTCTGCTGATAAGATACTCTTCTTATTTCCATTGTATATAATCCTGTATTTTCTTTCTTTGCATTTGGACTGGGTGATATGCAAAAAGGATGGAATACATGCTGTATGTGTGTGAATTTGCCACTCATTTTAAATAAGGGTTTAAATATGTGTGTTTCTAAATGAAGGTAGCACCCCCACACTCTAGTATTACAAAATACATTACATTACACTAGCAAACATCACATGCATTTCATGCATTCTGTCCTTTAGTATCTGAAAGCTGTTACTTGAGGCAGATTCCCATATTTGCTCATTATCTTTGAACTGTTGCAAGAAGCTTTCCCTTTTATTTCCAATGATGGCCATGCGGCATGCTTTGCTTCGGTCAGGTTGTCCTCCAGAATTTGATAGCTATAGCATCCTTTTTTCATATTTACCTAGAGTTTCAGCCAAATGGAAACAGTGGTACCAATTCCACCATAGTTCTTTGAATCTGGAATGGAACACTCAAGTGTTTCAAAATGAAAGCACTCTTAACAATGGCATTGTCCTAGTTCCACCACTGTTTTGATGGGTCTCAGTAGTTCCAATATCCTCATTAAGACTGCAAGTGCTGGATGTCTGGGAGTCTCACAGGAGACTGTAAGTAGATAGGAAGTGGCTCCATTCGACCTACCGGCCTTTATATCAAACAAATACAGCAGTGGTGGGATTCAAAATTTTTTACTACCGATTCTGTGGGCATGGCTTGGTGGGCGTGGCTTGGTGGGCATGGCAGGGGAAAGATACTATAAAGTCTCCATTCCCTCCCCACTCCAGGGGAAAGTTACTGCAAAATCCCCATTCCTTCCCAATCAGCTGGGACTCGAGAGGCAGAGAATAGATGGGGCAGGGCCAGTCAGAGGTGGTATTTGCCGGTTCTCCAAACTACTCAAAATTTCCACTACCGGTTCTCCAGAACTGGCCAGAAGCTGCTGAATACAACCTCTGAAATACAGGGTATACGGTTTTTTAAGTACACTAGCACTGCATAATGCCACTGCTTCCAAATATTACTATTAAAAAATGTCTTCAATCTTCTTTGTGTTTTCTTCATGTATATTTACTCACTCAATGTGTCTTGTCTGTGTATAAAATATAGTCCTATAAAAAGTTATTGGCACTTCAGTATGTTCCCGGGTGTCAAAACAAACCTTGTCGTTGCATTTTAATATTTCCTTGTTTTGAGCCAGAAAGCTATATCAGAAGATTCAGAAGGTGCAAACCCAATGCACAACTTAATTTCTCACCTGTATATACTGCTATTCTTAAAAATCAAATTCCTCTTACATATAACAGTGTTGATAATGAAAATATGTTAGTTTGTTGTTGTTGTTTTTTACAAAAAGCAAGTACAATGTAACCTTAAAATGTTTTTTTTTTAAATGTGTAATTATTTACTTTGGATAAAATTAGATTACATGTACTAAGACCTCCTATTCAAATAATAACTAGAGAAAGCATTATAACCATGCTATTTTTCTTTACTAGAAGGGAAATCAAACTGACCTGAAAGATAACTTTTGAAATCTTTGGTTCTCAGAGATGACAAAAATCACCCACCAGAATTAACTGGGGAGTATCACAGCATCACTTCTCCTGATAGCTATATTTTTATGGTCCAACATTCCCTTTAAGTAATAAAGTAACAATAGGCAGGGTTCTTCCAAAGGATTCTGGATGCTAAGGAATGGCATGTGCTCTAAGGAACACTATCATCACAGCCGTTATGGAAATTCCACTTTCTCTTCCCCTCCTGGAATAATCAGCATTCCTAGTTGTGCCCCCTACCCGATCTTAGTAAATTACAAATGCCCCAATTACTAAAGGTAAAAATGGATAATGGCCAAATTATGAAAGTAAATGCTTCATTTATTTAGAAACAAAATGATATTGCTGACGAATGCTATGAGGAAGTTTGCCTCATGCAGTTTATTTGTGTGCATTTTATTTAACGCTTCTGCCATGTCATCATTTCAACGTATTATACTATGCATTCCCTTCCAGTCAGGGTGGATAAAAATCAATGATTTTTTTTAAAAAAATCAAAAAAATCAGATTTTTTTTTATTTAAATTGGATTTTTTTGATTTTTATTGAATTTATTTTAATAAGAAACTTTTGGGGTAAAAATCTATCGTAAGATAGTTTTCTATTTAAGATACATAAATAATTTAGTATATTCAGCATGAAATGGAGCTTAGTTATGTAGCATGAGGCTGTATATTCTGCAACACTGGGACTATCGGTGAGTCAACAGTGGGTCAAAGGAGTAGCAGAGATGACAGTTGCTCTTTAAAAATTATGATTTAAATCGAGTTGATTTAAATCAAGCCTTTTTACTAGTGATTTAAATCATGATTTAAATCGTGATTTAAATCAACTCGATTTAAATCAAATCCACCCTGCTTCCAGTCATTTTGAATATTCTTGGGCCACATCAAAAGAGCAAATTAACAGTCCCAAGAACTTATACCATGAGAATATCTAAATTACACTCTAGTGAGGGGACAAGGGAAAGACTCTTCAACTGAAAGAAGAATTGCAATTTCTTTTATCCCTAGGTGAATCAGTCTACTGACTACAAGTAGTCCTCGACTTACGATCACAATTGAGCCCAACATTTTTGTTGCTGAGCGAGACATTTGTCGAGTGAGTTTCGCCCTATTTTTCTTGCCACAGTTGTTAAGTTGTTACACAGCTGTTACACGGATGCCAAGTGAATCTGGCTTCCCCATGGACTTTGCTTGTCAGGAGGTTGCAAAAGGGGACCACATGACCCCAGGATAATGCAACCATCAGAAATATGAGCCAGTTGCCAAGTGTCTCAATTTTGATCATGTGACTATAGGGGAAATTGTCATCAGTCACTTTTTTTCAATGCTGTTGAATGGTCACTAAAGAAAATGTTGTAAATCAAGGATTATCTGTACAAACACCTACACATAAACAAAACATCATATTGTAGAACAGAGACATTTTTCAATGTATATTTTTTTTCAGCTTACCTGGCGGTAGACTGTTGGAAGACATTAGAAGAAAATACCACTTTTAACTTTTTTTTCTCTAGTAGTAAAATACAACACTCAGAGCTTTCTCTATTAATATGCACTTTCATTGATCAATCAATATGACTTCCCAACAGACTCACGGTTAATCAAATCATCTTGTCACTTAATCATTTCTGAGTCTTGCCCACCCATAAGCAAATAGCTATGAAAAAAAGAAAAGGTAGCTGAATTCTCTGACTCCTAAGTTTCTTGTTTTTTTTTCTTGACACATGGTGATGTGTCCAAAAAAAATATAGACTCATGTGAAGCCTGGGGCAAAACTGTTAATTCAATCACTGTTTGGCCAAGAAATCATAAATACCCAAAAAGTGCTATTATGACAATACTAATAAAAGAATAGTAATAAAATAGAGCCAGTTTAATCTAGTGGTTAAAGCATCAGGCTAGAAACCAGGAGACTATAAATTCTAGTCCTGCCTTATCCATGAAAGCCAGCTGGCAACCTTGGGCCAGTCACTCCCTCTCAGCCCAACTCACCTCATAGGGTTGCTGTTGTAGGAAAAATAGGAGGAGAAAGGCTTGTTGACTATGTTCACCACCTTTAGTTATTTGTAAAAATAATAAAGGTGGGATACAAATAAACATATTTTTTTAAAAACCTGCACTCAGAATAATCCCCTTTCTCAGTATGTTAATCATCATTTTCATACCACCAGCCTTGTGCAAGTCTGTCTAAAAAAAAATGCATCTCTGTGTATAAGGATTTATGCCCAAACTACAATATGTGAAATGAATATTTGATCTTCTGATGTTCTATTTTTACTTAAATATAGCTTCAAGGGATCTGTATTTTACCACTGACATTTGTGGAAGTTTTATTCGCTGCCATGATTGTGGTCACTCCAGAAAATGCTTCTATTCTACATACTAAATCTAAACAAAATAGGTGCCTTTTAGGATCTTAAGCAATTTAAGTCAGGTACACAATTTAGATGAATTTTAAACCCTTTTTATCAGTGTCACTGCTCCAACGTAAACCATCCCCCTGGACTTTTCTGTGTTTATGTTAAAATAAAACAGGAACCATGAGTAAGACATTAGGTTGCTATGTTTATGCTGTAGTCCTTCAAATGATCAAAAAGGCCATTAAAAGTATAACAAATAAAGTAAATGGCTGCTATTGGATTCACAAGAATCATAAGGTTATGTAGAACTTCACCTCAATATCTAAAGTATAAATTCAGAAATGATAGCTGCCCTAGCAAAATTTAAGTCCATATTTCAATGAACGCCTTTTTGAAAAATGAAAAATGTTTTTGTAAACAAAAAAAATATAAATTTGTTTTGTGTTCTTTGACAGGACAAAAACAAGAGCCCTTTGCTAACCAGAAATTTGCTTATTCCCCCTTAGTATGCTACTAAGAATAAATCATAGAATTTAGATAAATAGATAAATCTATCATCCTAGAAGATTTACATAAGATTTCCTGTTCCTTTTTTTCTAATCGTTTTCTAGTAACTGAAAGGTAAATGCTGGTATTTACTGCAGATTCTTCCTTTAAGACTTTTTTTTAACTAATCTTTCAATAGTTGCTAACACTGTAAATAAGTGTCCAATTTCTAAAGTCTTTCAAACAGCTGATCTGTTTTTGTTGTGCCAAACAGAGCCTTAAAAGATACACCCTGGCAAATATTTCTAAATCCATTAACTAAAGAGAAAAATGCTCATCTGACCTTTACAAAATAGGGCATTTTACATATCTATGATCCCGCAAATAATCATTTCAAGAATTTTATGCCACTCTTTCAAGATTCTTGGTTTCTTCTAAGCCAACAGAAAGCACAAAACCCTAGCAAGCACAATATTATATATGAAGATATATTGAGGGAATGAGTGCATCCTTCCTCAGTATATCATATATTATCTTTCAAACTTGTTCCTGAAGTTCATAAATTGCAAAATTCCCCCCTTCCTTGCCTGATTTTTCTTTCACTTGTGGCTAAATTTCTCTGATTCAGCCCTTTCTAGAGATGTTGGAATAAATGGCAATGCTTGCTGGCAGTGATAAGGAGTTGCAATTCAATATATTTAAACAGGATGGCCAAGTATCCACAGCTTTAAGTATCAGCAGTCAAAAGAATTTGCAATCCGAACTACTGTCAGTCAGAATTCAGTGATCCTCTGAAAATATATGCCAACACAGTGAAAATGATGAACTCACTCAAGTGAATCTCACACTAACCAACAATTACTCAAGTCTCTCAATCATATCAACAAAGGGATCTTGTTAAAAAGAAAAATGAAAAGCTAATTCAAGCAGTTCAGAATATTTTTACCTTATTTTGATCTGTCCAGTATAAGAAAAATCCATGTGGGTCTGTTCTGAGAAAAACTGTTGTCACGCTAGTAGAATCCTGCACAAAAACAAAGGATGAAGAATTAACATGTGACATAATCTTGAACAGAAAATGTTTAGCTCATAACATATGCATACAGAAATATAACTAACTCATAACATATACATATAGAGAACAATACCTAGAAGGAAATAAATTTAAACTACTGTAATTTGTTGTGTACTCAAGTCCTTTTTACTCAATAGGTGTTCACATAAACCATTTGAACAGACTAGGTAAATATGAGGGTGCCAATTAACTATACTACTATACTTTTATAACTCTATCTACCTCAGGTGTATCCAATCCACAGTCCAAGGGATGTGGCCCTGGACAACTAGTAATGTGGCCCCACAAGGTCATAAACTGTTTACACTATTTGATTTATATACATTAACTATATTATATATTTTATATGCAGCCCAAGACAATTCCTCTTCACTCAATGCCACCTAGGCAAGCTTAAAGTATGAACACCCATGATCTACCCTCTCCATACTCCCAAACGCATTTTTGAAGATAAATCTGTCAGTACCCATTTGAAATCCTACTTTAAATGCCGCTATTTCAAAATGAAAGCATTACAGTTAATTAACCCCACACAAATATACACTGCAAATATATTCATCAAGTACTTTAAAACCTTCTCAATTTGCATAATTGTTGAATGAGACCAATTGACAATGCTGCCGTATCACAACATTTGGGAAGCCAATCGCATCTCATAGCTAAGCAATCAAGAACTTGGCTTCTCTCTTTGGAGAACTGCTTTGAACGGGGAAGCATTTGAAAATGTGTCCCCTTCAATTTCATTGAGTTGACATTGCAAGTCAATTTCCATTCAACATCATTTTTACATTATCTCCCCTTGAAGTATACAGCATGATTCTTATTTTGTTGATATGCAGCTTTTTTCTATGTGTTATCCAATTATGCTTACTGTCTATCTGACACCTGCTCTGTAGAGCCTATAAATTCCTCTATTTCACAACTCTTGCTTTTTAACATCCATATTTTTTTGAGAAGTACTTTACAGAACCACCATCCCTCTCATTAGAGACAGAATGTATATAGGAAGGAGCTTCAGTATACACACAAAAAAAACCACATGTAACCTTGTGCTTTTGTTTGCTTTAAGCAAGGGTCAAATAGTATATTTAAATGGTCCCCTTGGACTCGTCCTTGATGTGTTAACTGACATAAGCCTAATAAATATAGTAACTAGGAAGCCATAGTTGATCTGTTCCTTTAGTAGCTGATTTCAAGCAAAGGATAATACACTATAACAGGAAGCCACAAACTGCTTTCTTCTGTGTCCTCACCTACTTGAGCTAAACCAGCACTTACGTCCATTCATTTGTCACTTGAGATTATTTTATTTGCTTCTGTAGAAAGTTTTTAAAAAATAAAACAGAGCTCATAATATCTCCCCATAAATAAGAGACATTAATTCACACGAACATACAAAATCATTCGTTTTGCCTCAAATTCAGTTTCTACATGATACAATTATTGTTATCATTTCCCCATTAAAACATATTTTTGCTGCACTAATTTATTCACTTTTAATACCCTGTTTTCCCCAAAATAAGACATCCCCTGATAATAAGCCCAATCGGGCTTTTGAGCGTATGACAATAAGGCCAAGCGCTTATTTCAGGTTTAAAAAAAATATAAGACAGGGTCTTATTTTCGGGGAAACATGGTAAGACTAAATAAATTAAGAATCCCCATCTGAAAATGTTGTATAGATTTTCATATTTTACTACAAATAGTCCTCATTCATTTAACAACCGTGTTGCTAACTTAACAACTGCAGTGATTCACTTAATAACTGTAGCAAGAAAGGTTGTAAAATGGAGTAAAGTTCACTTCACTGTCTCACTTAGCAACATAAATTTTGGGCTCAATTGTGGTTGCAAATGGAGGACTACCTGTGTGTCTAATAGGATGGTTAAAAAATAGAATAGAATAGAATAGAATAGAATAGAATAGAATAGAATAGAATAGAATAGAATAGAATAGAATTCTTTATTGGCCAAATGTGATTGGACACACAAGGAATTTGTCTTGGTGCATATGCTCTCGGTGTACATAAAAAAAAAAGATACATTCATCAAGAATCATAAGATACAACACTTAATGATAATCATAGGGAAACAGTCAATATAAATCTTAAAGATACCAGCAACAAAGTTACAGTCATAGAGTCATAAGTAGAAGGAGATGGGTGATAGGAACAATGAGAAGATTAATAGTAATAGTAATGCAGACTTAGTGAATAGTTTGACAGTGTTGAGAGAATTATTTGTTTAGCAGAGTGATGCCGTTTGGGAAAAAACTGTCCTTGTGTCTAGTTGTTCTGGTGTGCAGTGCTCTATAGTGTCGTTTTGAGGGTAGGAGTTGAAACAGTTTATGTCCAGGATGTGAGGGGTCTGTAAATATTTTCACAGCCCTCTTTTTGACTCGTGCAGTATAGAGGTCTGCAATGGAAGGCAGCTTGGTAGTAATTGTTTTTTTTTTTTTTTCAGAAGCATATTGTAGCTACAGTACATTCATTCATTTTTCATTTCATTTTATTAAATTTGTATACCGCCCTACTCCCAAAGGACTCAGGGCGGTGAACAAGCACAAAATAAAACACATAAATACGAAAGTTAAAACACGATTAAAACCTAATTAAATAATTTTTGCCCAAGACAATTTAAAACTCCCAATAATTTAAAACAAATTAAAATTTGAGTTTAAAAATTTAAAAGAAGGGGAAAAAATTAAGCCAGGCCGGCCTGCTGGAATAGGAGTGTCTTCAAAGCACGGCGGAAAGTGCGCAGATCCGGGATCCTCCGTATCTCCGGGGGGAGCTCGTTCCAGATAGTAGATGCCCCCACAGAGAAGGCCCTCCCCCTAGGGGCCGCCAGTCGACATTGTTTGGCTGACAGCACCTGGAGGAGCCCCTCTCTATGAGAGCGTACCGGCCGGTGGGAGGCTGTTTGTGGTAGTAGGCGGTCCCATAAGTAGCCAGGTCCTAAGCCATGGAGCACTCTAAAGGTGGTAACCAAAACCTTGAAGCGCACCCGGAAGACCACCGGGAGCCAGTGCAGCTCGCGCAGGAGAGGTGTCACACGGGAGCACCATGTTGCTCTCATAACCACCCGATTATGATTCTGTACATGATTCTGTACATGACATAGGACCAGGATATTTACGGGACCGCCTTCTGCCACCAATAGACTCCCACCGACCAGTCCGCTCCCACAGAGAGGGATTCCTCAGGGTACCGTCGACCAAGTTATGTCAGCTGCCAATACCCAGGAGGAGGGCCTTCTCTGCCGGAGCTCCTGCCCTTTGGAATGAACTGCCCCCAGATATTCGTAACATCTCTGACCTCCGGGTCTTTCGCTGTGCCCTCAAGACCCTACTGTTCCGACAGGCGGGGCTGCCTAACTGAATGATTTTAAATTGGGTTTTAATATTATTATTATTATTATTATTATTATTATTATTATTATTATTATTATTATTATTCCCAGCTTCATTAGATAGATCAGATCAAGAATAACTCACAGATACACCAAGAAAACTTTGATTGAGAGTATTTATAAAAAGAGAATCTTGCAAGTCTAATTGTGCTATGTCTCCTTCCTTTCTTATTCTGTCCCCATATGAATAAGGGAGGATTCTGAGTCACTTGCAAATGCTTTCTGCTTCTTTTGGACTTCAACCATGTTTTTCTCATCCCTCTGGGAACAGATCTAGCCTATCTCTGTCAAGATCATCTTCCCTATTCTCTACAACGATTGATACAACTGTGTAACACAAAAGAAAGTTAAGAAAAACTAAAATTTGGTAGCCAAATACTAAATAAAAATGATGCACTACAAGCAATTCTTCAAGATTCTTCCTCTTTACAAACCTAACAACGTATGTAGGTGGACTAGGTTAGGAAATCAAAAACATGCAAGCCAATACAAGTAGTCCTTGACTTACAACAGTTCATTTAGTGACCATCCGAAGATAGAACACCACTGAAAAAGTGACTTATGATCATTTTTCACACTTATGATGACTGCAGCATCCCCATGGTCGTGTGATCAAAATTCCGGCACTTGGCAACTGACTCATATTTACGACAGTTGCAGGGTCTCTTGGTCATGTGATCACCTTTTGCGACCTTCTGACAAGCAAAGTCAATGGGGAAGCCAAATTCATTTAACAACTGTGTTACTAACTTAACATGTACAGTGATTCACTAACAACTGTGGCAAGAAAGATTGTAAAGCAGCGTGAATCTCACTTAACCATTATCTCACTTAACAACAGAAATTTTGGGCTCAATTGTGGCCATAAGTTGAGGACTAGCTGAACTACATTTATTATAATATTAAGGTATCAGAATCTTACAAATCTGAATGTCCTTCTCCCCACCTCCTTTTATCTTCATGACAATTAGGGAGGATTTGATCTGATATATTTTCTTGAGTTACAGTTAGGCCCTAGACCTCATTTATCTGATTATTGTCATCTTGGTAGCAGCTCTTTCTCCTCTTTCTTTTCTGGCCATTACATACATATCTATTTTATACCTCTAGAATTTCTTGGTGACTTCCATCCATGTGTTTATAAAGGTCCAGCTATCCTAGGAAGATCCTAGGGCCGTGATGTGCCACACAAAGCCATGTCTCCCAGCACGCGCAGCCTTACCTGTTTGTCTTCTGGGTTTCTGGCACGCATGTGCGCGTGACAATCAGTGCCAAAAAACAGTGTGTGCATGCACGCTGGCCAGCTGATTGTTGTGTGCGCATGCACACCAGAACCCGGAAGTTTGGCTTTCCCAGAGTGCGATCCCTTCAAGCATGCAGCAGTGCCAAAAATTGGCCTGCGCATGTGTGCCGGCCAGCTGATTGTCGGGCACACATGCGCGCTAGAACCCGGAAGTTCAGCTTTCCCAGAGTGCGATCCCTTCAAGCATGCAGCAGTGCCAAAAATTGGCCTGCACATGTGTGCCGGCCAGCTGATTGTCGGGCACACATGCGCGCTAGAACCCGGAAGTTCGGCTTTTCCAGAGCACGATGCTTTTGCGCCTGCGGCAGTGCTGAAAACCGGCATGCACATGCACGCCAGCCAGCTGATCATCAGGCACGCGTTCATACTAGAACCTAGAAATTCGGCTTTTCCAGAGCACAGCCCCGACGAGTGCATGCATGCACACGACGTTTCCATGCAACCTTTTCGGCACTCAGTGCAGAAAAGGTTCACCATCACTGTCCTAGGGGAACCTATCCCATTTGGGGGAATCTAACCAAAATCAGCTAGGTATTACCATTTTTGTACATCATTCTACCATATTAATTTTTCTACCATATGTACCTAAGGGCTTGTAGGAAGAGATCTGTGTTAAATTCTGACGGCAGAAAGTCAGAAGGAACTATAGCAATTTTTCAGCTAACAAATTATTTTAAAAGGCATAAACAGTTTGAGTTGCACCTCATTTCCTGAGATGCATGGAGTGGATTGACGGATGTAGGATTTAAATTGGGATGAGACGGGAAAAGGGAAGGGAAGACACAGTTGTGATATAGCTACAATGTACATGTGAGGCAGATTACAAGTATCTTATCAATTAATAACTGCAATGTGTTAAAAACTCAGAGGGCCTGCTGAGACCTTCTGAACTTGTTAGATAGCTCAGACAAGGAAATCAACTCCACAGGAAGGCTAGAATTGGCTACTGAGTGGATATTATAACAGCATCTTGTAAGTCTAACTGTGCTGTTCTTCCTCTTCCTTCTTATAGTTCTTTGAATTACGGACATATCTGCCTGACCTGCTTCCAAATGTTATCTGGCTGTTTCAGACTTTAAAAAATGCTTCAGCTCTTTTTGCCTAGAAAACAACTCTTCCATATCTCTGTCAAGATCATCTTCCTTATTCTCTATAGATTGTTTGAAACCTTTTGATGGGAGTTCAGCAATGTCTTGCTCAACACTGCTATTAAATTTCCCGGTCTGCCATACTTGTCCCGGGAGACTAGTGAAAAATCAACTCATTTTTCACAAGCAATGAATCCAAGGGACAAAACAAGAGACATACTTAGGCAGCAATAAATGAGAGTATTTGTAGCTCAGTTGAAATGAGAGGTGCTTGGTGCTCTCTGAGCTTGGTTGTTTTCTTGTAGACATTTCATTACCCAAAGTAACATCATCAGTGTACTGATGAAGTTACCTAGGTTGGGTAATGAAATGTCTGTAGGAAAATAACCAAGCTGAGAGAGAACCAAGGATTTCCCACAGTGAGGTAAGATCCTGAGTTCAAAGCATTGCACAGCATTATTAATGCTTCCTTGAGTGAGGGTGTCCTACCGGCTGCCTTGAAAGAAGCGTTGGTGAGGCCCCTCCTCAAGAAGCCCTCTCTGGATCCAGCTGTTTTGGCTAACTATCGTCCAGTCTCCAACCTTCGTTTTATTGCGAAGGTTGTTGAGAGTGTGGTGGCACGGCAGCTTCCACAGTACCTGGATGAAGCTGTCTATCTAGATCCGCTCCAGTCCGGCTTCAGGCCTGGGTACAGCACGGAAACGGCATTGGTCACATTGGTGGATGATCTCTGGAGGGCTCGGGATAGGGGTTGCTCCTCTATCCTGGTCCTGTTAGATCTCTCAGCGGCTTTTGATACCATCGACCATGGTATCATGTTGCACCGGTTGGAGGGGTTGGGAGTGGGGGGCACTGTTTTGCAGTGGTTCTCCTCCTACCTCTCTGACCAGTCGCAATCTGTGTTGGCAGGGGGGCAGCGGTCGACCCCGAGGCGCCTTGTTTGTGGGGTGCCGCAAGGGTCGGTCCTCTCGCCCCTTCTGTTCAACATTTATGTAAAGCCGCTGAGTGAGATCATCCGTGGCTTTGGGGTGGAGTTCCATCAGTACACTGATGACACTCAGCTGTACATCTCCACCCCAGGCCACCCCAATGATGTCCTTGAAGTGATGTCCCGGTGCCTGGAGGTTGTGCGGGCCTGGATGGGGAGAAACAGGCTCCGACTCAACCCTTCCAAGACCAAGTGGCTGTGGCTTCCAGAGTCCCGATATAGCCAGCTGATGCCGTCGCTGGTTATTGGGGGCAAATCATTGGCCCCCATGGAAAGGGCTCGCAACTTGGGCGTCCTCCTGGATACATGGCTGTCTTTAGAAGAGCATATGACGGCCGTGGCCAGGAGGGCTTTTTATCAGATCCGCCTGATACGCCAGTTGCATCCCTTTCTAGATCGGGACTCCTTACGCACGGTCACTCAGGCACTCGTCACTTCCCGCCTGGACTACTGCGATGCTCTCTACATGGGGCTCCCCTTGGGGTGCACCCGGAGGCTCCAGTTGGTCCAGAATGCGGCCGCGCGGGGGATTATTTGAGCGACGGGGCGCTCCCATGTGACATCTCTCCTGCGCGAGCTGCACTGGCTTCCTGTGGTCTTCCGGGTGCGCTTCAAGGTGTTGGTGACCACCTTTAAAGCGCTCCATGGGTTAGGGCCGGGGTATCTATGAGACCGCCTTCTGCCATCAATAGCCTCCCACCGGCCAGTTCGCTCGCACAGAGAGGGCCTCCTCAGCGTGCTGTCGGCCAGACAATGTCGGCTGGTGACCCCCAGGGGGAGAGCCTTCTCTGTGGCGGCACCTGCCCTCTGGAACAACCTACCCCCAGAGATACGCACGATACCAGACCTCCGGACTTTTCGTCGGGCCCTGAAAACACATCTATTTCATCTAGCCAGGCTGGCTTGATCCCATCCTTGCGGTTTTAATTTGTAATTGGTTTTAAATTGATGGCCAAAATTATTTAATGTCTTTTAAACTGCTTTTAAATTTTATATGTTGTGTTTTACCGTGGCTGTTCACCGCCCTCAGTCCTGTTGGAGAAGGGTGGTATACAAATAAAATAAAATAAAATAAAATAATAAAATAAAATAAAATAAAATAAAATAAAATAAAATAAAATAAAATAAAATAAAATAAAATAAAATAAAATAAAATAAAATAATAAAATAAAATAAAATAAAATAAAATAAAATAAAATAATAAAATAAAATAAAATAAAATAAAATAAATAAATTGTAAACATGTCACAGCTAGATTTTTTTAAAAGCTCTCTGTGTTTTCTCTCAGGGAGAGAGGCCACTAAATAACACAAGCTGAGCCTTTACCCAAATGCACAGCTGAGGCCTATTTCTTATTGTTTACTCTCCTCTGGCTTGCTCTTTGGCAAGTCCCTCTGATCTGTGGACTTCGGCCTTCTGCTGCTGTATCTTTAGAGCATGCCCCTGTTTAGGACTAGACGGCTGAAGTTCAGAGTCTGAGATACTGTCAGTGGGTACAGGCAGGGAATCCTGAAGCTTGCTGGATCTTCCCCAGCCAGAACAGGATCACTGGCTTCAATATTGCTGGAATCCCCTCTTCTGGGACCACTATCCCTAGATGCCCCTGGTTCTCTTTCCTCCTTGTCATCATCATCAGAACACAAGACCAGCAAGACCATAACATGGGGAATGTAACCACTGAATTCCTTGTGGTGGTCAGATCCTTCAATGTTGGCTCTGGAGTTCTCTGCAGCTATTTTCCACAATGAAGGAGAAGAACATTCATCTAATCTACCCTGGCACCGGATAGATCCAGCTAGCTTCCAAACTAAGGGAACCTGATGTTGTTTCTGAGGGTCTGACATACGATTTGACCGAGACCTCAGTCGTTGGCTTGAATGGAGAGACAACAACGGCCTTGACTTGGGCTGTTCTCATGCAGATACTCTACCTGTGAACCAGGAGTGGGTTCTACTTACCTTTACTACCGGTTCGCAACAGGATCGCACGCAACGGGATCATGTGCAGATTGCTGATGATGACATCTGGGACGGTGGGTGGGGCCGGTTTTACTACCAGTTCTTGCGAACTGGTCCGAACTGGGGGCAACCCACCACTGCTGTGACCCCTAAAAAGCCCCTTGCCCTTCCCTAAAACTTTAGCAAGTTTTTTTTTCCTCCTCAAGAATTGAGTTAGGATTTTGGAGGAAACCATCTGAAGAACTGGCACAGGATCAGAATATGTCATGTTTTGGGTCTCATGTTTCTGCTATTTTAATTGTGATGTTCTCATTCTTATTGTTTAACTTCTTGGGTTTTGAATCCTATTTGACTCACCCAGAGTTGCGTTTTGTAAGCTGGATGTCCATTCAAAACTGTTCAAATAAATAAATAAATTCCTAGGCTTGTCAAAGTTCATTTTCAAATGCTGAGGCACAGCCAAAGGTATCAAGCTCCTACGAAAACAAACACCACTGAGTCATGTGCATTTGCAGTTTGTCACAGACGGAAGGTCATAAACATGTCAACTTTTTACATAAGGAAGGATAATGCATTGCTGTTTCTGATTGGATGTTATTCTGATTTTTTTTTTAAAAAAAAAAACCCAATGAACCAGACTGTGACCTCATATACTATTAGATCTTTTATTGTCAGTGCCATCTGGTATATGTAGCTCCCCCTGACAGGCTATACATTTCTCAAGAGTAATTCTGAACACTGAGGGAAGTTCTTGGCCTTCATTTATCCGCTTGGCAAATAGCTCTTCCTGAGAAACTAGGAGCTTAAAGGACAATCTTCTCTTATATCAAACTTCTACTGCTCAGGAGTTATTAGCAACATGTTTTACTATTGAATTATTTGGGGGGGAAGGGGGAGAACCCTAAATTGTTCATTAATGATGAACTATTTTCCCCCTCAGCTGTCTCTTTGTGAAAGCATTTTGTCCATCTGAAAAATACATTCTGTTCACTATAAGAACTGTCAGATATATATGACTCTCATACAATATAAAAAAATGTTCCAACCATAAATGTTCAAGGTACTTCCAGATGAAATGTGTGATACCATTCTCTTATGATAATGACTACCAATATATCTTCCTCTGAAGCTTTTTTTTTTTAAACCTGCAAAAAAGGAAGGTTCCAACATTTTGAATGACTTGCAGCATAATCCAGGTTTATCTTCCAGATATTGATTTGTTCTATGGTGGTTTTAAAAGGCCTTCTCTGAAGCTGTTTTAGGTGCTAAATTACATTCTGATGATGCTTCTAAGTTTTTCACCATTTTATATATAGGCTGCAATGATTACACTGATTCCTAACCTTCCTTCTTTTCTATCAACTACATGAACCAAAGGAAGAAATGTTTTAAACCCAGAATTGTGTGACTTACCTACCGCAATCTTAGTTTCATGTGCTAAAGTTATGACACGTTTATTATATATTTGTATCCCAGTTCTGAACAGAAAAGTATTCATATTCTTATCACCTTTCTGAAGAATCTTCAAGGATAAGAGTTTTGCCATTGGAATGTATTTTTTTTTGCACACATCAATGTATTTCTTAAATAGGATAAGGGCATTATATGAACATAATTAAGCTCTGCAAATGGAGTGACTAGTTAACTGGCAGCATTCAGTATTTGTGTCTATTTCCTTTCATGTTGCTAAATGCTGGAAGGCTACCAAATCTATCAAAAATGAATCCAAAAAGGAAAAAATCTGGGTAACATACATAACGGTTCTTGTGGAACGCTTCCAAGGTAAAAACTCAAACATTCCAAAATACTTCTCATACCCAATTGGACTACGACTTTAACAAGAGGATCTTCTCCCTATGTATTAGTGACAGTGTCACCTCTACAGGTAGTCCTCGACTTATGACCACAATTGAGCCCAAAATTTTTGTTTTCAAATGAGACATTTGTTAAATGAGTTTTGTCCCATTTTATGACCTTTCTTGCCACAGTTGTTAAGTGAATCTTTGCAGTTGTTAAGTTAGTAACAAGGTTGTTAAGTGAATCTGGCTTCCCCATTGACTTTGCTTATCAGAAGGTCGCAAAAGGGGATCATATGTTCCCGGGACACTGCAACCATCATAAATATGAACCAGTTGCCAAGGATCTAAATTTTGATTATGTGACTGTGAGGATGCTGCAATGGTCGTAAGTGTGAAAAATGGTCCTAAGTCACTTTTTTCAGTGCCGTTATAACTTCAAACAATGAAGTCAAACAGTGACTAAATGAACTACTGTAAGTCAAGGAATACCTGTATAATCAAATAGGGCCGACTAACGTAATATTTTACTTTAAAAAAAAAAATTCCTAACAATAGGAACAGGTCAACTATAGAACAAATTGTTCATTGAGAAGATAGAGGACTTAAAAAAAAGGCCGGACAGTCACCTATAGTGTTTCCTTTAACTTGAATCCCTACCCTGAGTAAAGATTTGTATTTAATGAGTCAATTAGTCCCTTCCAACTCTATGCATTGAGAAGCCAGTTAGTGTAATTGATTACCCTAACCCTAACCCTAACTCTAACCCTTCCATACTACCACCTCTTACAATACTAAACAACACAGTATCAACAATAGAGACCTTCAAATTTTTAGGTTCTATTATATCTCAAGACCTAAAATGGACACCTAACATCAAAAACGTAATCAAAAAAGCACAACAAATAATGTTCTTTCTGTGCCAACTCAGGAAGCTCAAACTGTCCAAGGAGCTGCTGATTCAATTCTACAGAAGAATTATTGAGTCTGTCAACTGCACCTCTACAACTGTCTGGTTTGGTTCTGCAACCCAACAAGACAGACACAGACTTCAGAAGATAATTAGAACTGCAGAAAAAACAATTGCTACCAACCTGTCTTCCATTCAGGATCTGTATACTGCACGAGTCAAAAAGAGGGCTGTGAAAATATTTATAGACCCCTGGCATCCTGGACATAAATTGTTTCAACTACAACCTCAAAAGGATGCTATAGAGCAGTGATGGCTAACCTTTTCCGGACCGAGTGCCCAAAACGCACCCGAACCTCCAAAATGCAATGTGTGCGTGGCCCCCACGCATGCTCCTCCTCCATGCACGCATGGCCCCCTTGCACAGCCCCCCACCCCTCACACATGCACGGCAGAGACCTGAAGAGCAGCTGGCCGGCGGGAGGCACACACACATGTGCAGCGGAGCTGAACTGGGGCAACAGCTCGTGTGCCATCAGAGAGGGTGCTGTGTGCCACCTCTGGGACACGTGCCACAGGTTCGCCATCATGGCTATAGAGCACTACACACCAGAACAACTAGACACAAAAACAGTTTTTTCCCGAATGCCATCACTCTGCTAAACAAATAATTCCCTCAACACTGTCAAACTATTCACTAAGTCTGCACTACTATTACTATTAATCTTCTCATCGTTCCTATTACCCATCTCCTCCCACTTATGACTGTAAGACTGTAACTTTGTTGCTGGTATCCTTATGATTTATATTGATTGTTTCCTAGTATGATTTGATTGCTTATTTGTACCCTATGACTATCATTAAATGTTGTACCTTATGATTCTTAATGAATATATCGTTTCTTTTTATGTACACTGAGAGCATATGCACCAAAGACAAATTCCTTGTGTGTCCAATCACACTTGGCCAATAAAGAATTCTATCTATCTATACTAATAATATGGATTAGTCTCAGTCTATAGCCATAGAGGGCAGAAGGAGTGACCTTGGGGAACAGGAAGAAGACCTGCTACCAAGATAAAGTCAGATAAAAGAAAACCGAGTCCAAGACAGGAACGTAACCTGAGTAAACACCTCAGAAAAATTCCCCCTAGTTCTCACAAGGTAAAGGAAAGGAGTACATTCACACTTGCAAGATTCTGTTAACATAACCTTATAATACAAATAGCACTGTTCTATATGACACTGGATTTCTTGAATGCCTAACAATAATATTTAAAAAAAAACCCATTCTAGAATTGTCTGATTTGTGACAGGATCCTATGCTAACTCTTGCTGTAGCGAACTCCATTTTCTGAAGGCCTTCTAACACAGAGGTTTCAAAAGTCTTCTGAGACATAGGTAGCATCCATTCCTCACAAACACATTATATGTTGTCAGAATAAAAAAAATAGTCAAGAAGAGTTTGTTCAAAAAGAATGTTTTGGGAAGTTGGCATCTGATCCCCTTAATAGGAAAGCACTGCCAAAACAGTTATAAGAACTATTTCCCACCTCTTCAATCAGAAAGATAGACTCTGTGGGAAATACACAAGGGAATTCCTATTTTAAGGTAATGCTTCTCTGCTTCATCCTTCTGGCTGAACAAAGACAGGGAAAATTCCTATTAACATAGGGCCAGATTATTAGAGTAGTTTTCCTTCCGAAACCTTCATGTTTAGGAAAGGAACAGAACACAGGAGAAATATAAATCCTCTATTTTAGTTGGGAAATATATTAGGGATTTTGCAATGGAAAGAGTAAAAGCAGGAAAGCTGACTGTCATTGCTGAATTATTTGTGAGAAATTTTGGGACGGAGGGCAGTTTCCCAAGGCTATGTTTTCTTGTAAAATAATCCCTGAATGGCATGTCAAAGGTCAGTGACTAAAGAAAGGGCCTTTCCACCTATCATAGTTTACAAGGGCATGTTTGATTTAGTTTCCCGGTACCATTTAAATTTTTTTTCCCCTTCCAAACAAGCTAAAGCCTGAACATTTTTATTTCTGTTGCAAAAGGCACAGGGAGGAAGGCAGATGGTAATTAGGTTCGCCAGGTCTTGCAAAATGCTGTTTGTACATCGTCTGCCTCATGTAAGCACTCCAAGTACAGCCTGACAAGCTAAGCAATAGGGATCAGCGTGCATCATCCATACATTTTTCAAGCGCCTCTGACTCTGTAGTTCTGACTTCTCCAAGGAACAGAATGACAAGTGTTGGAAATGATCCTGGAGGTCTTCTGGTCCAACCCCCTGCTCAATCAGCACACCCTATACCATTTCAGACAAATGGTTGTCCAATCTCCTTTTTAAAAACTTCCAGTGTTGGAGCACCCACAACTTCTGAAGGCAAGTCGTTCTACTGATTAATTGTTCTAACTGTCAGGAAATTTTTCCTTACTTCTAGGTTGGTTTTCCCCTTGATTGATTTCTTCTTGTCCTGTCTTCTAACATTTCTCCAAGCAGAACATGTTCCAATATGGAAACTTCTCCAATCTATATGCAGACAGCTTAAGGTCACCTAGACCCCTCCAGATGCAAATCCGGACCCAAGCACATACCAATTTTACATTAATTAGGGACATCAATTCTCCTCTTTCTACAGCTGCTAACCAAAAGTGACAGCTGTTTTACAATCAGCCTCTATTAGTCATATGCTGGATAGTTTATTTGCTCATCTGGTCATCCAGGAGCTATCTTTCTTTGATTCATATTGCCAGGGTACGCTGTTTATAATTTATATTTATGTGATTTCTTACGTGATTCAGAATATATTTGAAACAGCAAGAAACTGCAAGCAACTTACTTTGCCTTACGTTGTGGGGTGAAGTAAACATAATTTTAGCAAAAATCTACTTTACTTCAAATCCGATTTTATAAATGATTAATAATGCAAAAATATATCAATCATTCTGCAAAGCCCATCTGACTTCAGTTGTTTTCCATTGGTTGTTTTCAGGGGTGGGTTCTACTTATCTTTACTACCGGTTCGCAACGTGAGGACATGCACTCGCTTCACTTGCGCGCCTTGCTTCTGCGCATGCGCAGATCGCCAATGATGACATCCGGGGTGATGGGCGGGGCCTCCCGCCGGTTTTACTACCGGTTCTTGCGAACCAGTCCAAACCGGGGGCAACCCACCACTGGTTGTTTTTTCCTAGCTTAATTTCTGGATTCAGACCAAGTTGATCTGAGCTCCTGGAAACTAAATGGACACAGCCATGCAACTCTTGTGGGAGCAATACAGAAATAAAGTTTGCTACTGTCATCTTCTGGAATGTTTTCAAGTTATCAATCTACCCTACAGCCCTGGCATTCCCTGATGGTATGCCATCCAACTATTAACCAGGCCCAATTTTGCTGCTACCTGCCAATTCTACATAGTCTAATGGAGGAAACAACGTCATTTAAAAATGGTCTATAAGACAATAAATGCTAACAAACACTTATGTTCTTGCATTTAAAAATTGGTAAGATGCAGATATTAGATTGAACAGGTTGACTGAATAATACAAATCTGAAATAGACCATATGGCTGGTACTTTGGCAATAAAAATAACATAATTATGGCTGTTTTATTGATCCCATGAATTTCTGAGTTCTATTGTTCACTACTTATGACAATAGACATCCCATGCACCATTGGTTCATCATTTCCATGTTTCCTCACCTAAACAGAGAAACTGAGAAACCAAGGGTAGGCAAAAAAGCAATGGGAACAGGAACAACTTCTGACTTCCTGCCAGCTTCCCCACTGAGTTTCCTTGTAGGGATCTGGCAGGAAGCCTTGGAAATCTTCCTTCCTTCCCAGCATGCAGGTAAGTGGCTGCTGCTCGGTGGAGGAGGGAGTAAAGAGATTGTGAGACTGTCTGGGAAACTGTCATGGACTGTTGAAAATGAATATCACATAACTGCAGCAGCAGTGGCAGCCAGTAGCACTGAAGCAACCACAACTTTTCAACTTTTGAACCTTGGTTCAAAAACTGTTGCCTTATGATGCATCATTTTGCCCAGTTAGATGTTATGACAAAAGCAGCTTCACTGCATATAAAACAAATCATTTATAAATTTAATTAATGTATCTCTTATGTTTTTTTATTGATTTCACATATTTACATGGTCACCCCATTTACCAAAACACTCTGGGTGGCAAACAAAAACAATCACAATCCATAACTATTAAAAAAAGGCATAAAAATCAATAGCATTAGCAGTTGCAGACCCTAAAAAAAAAACCCTCACAATTAAAGAAAGAGACCTACACTACCGTGTTTCCCTGAAAATAAGACCCAACCAGAAAACAAGCCCTAGCATGATTTTTCAGGATGCTTGTAATATAAGCCCTATCTAAAAAAGTAAGCCCCAGTTAAGATCATCAGCCAGATGGACATATTTAGTACCATATTTCCCCAAAAATAAGCCCTAATGCGTCTTTTGGAGCTAAAATTAATATAAAACCCGGTCTTATTTTTGGTGAAACACAGTATATCAGAACTCCATCAATACCCTGATCCCAGTGCATGCAGGAAGAGACTGGTCTTTACAGCACTGTGGATGTCCAGCAGGGTCAAGACTCATATCTCAGCGGAAAGTGGTTTCGTAAGACAGGCACCATGACAAAGAAGGCATGCTATGAAATCTCATCAAAAGACTGCTTCACCAATTGAATCTGAAGTTTGATCATTCCGCCCAATCTGTTGGTCAGAAACTATCAGGAGTTGTGGTCTCAGAAGGAACCTGGTCCCATGCTCTGTACAGCTTCAAAAGTGACAACCGTCACAAATTGCACTCAAAAGCCTATTGGGAGTTAGTGCAATTGACAAAGTTTCAGTGTTACATAGGCATAACATGGGGCAACTAGTACTGTCCATATAGCTGCATTCTGGACTGGTTGAAGCTTCCAAATGCTCTTCAAGTGGCAGCCCCATGTAAAGCATCTTGCAATAGCCAGGGGAAAGCTGGCTAAGGCACGAGTGACTTTAAGCAATGTTTCCCGGTCTAGTGCCCAATATATAATTGTTTCCTCATCTGGTGCACAAGACATAATTGTGCAAAGGCTCTCCCGGCCACAGCTGTCACTTGCTCTTGAAGCAGGAACTGTGAATTCAGGAGAACCCCCACATTATGCATCAACTCTGCTTGGGGGGAGTATTGAAGCTAAATGCAAGTTCAACTTTGAACAAAGTTATCATGTCACTCCAATCAACAAAATGTGCTTTTAAGATTCAGTGTATAAATTGTTTTTGCACTTTTGCTTATGGTGTTAATGGGTGGACAATAATGATTACTCCCTGATATTCTGTGAGCTGTCTTGGGAACATTTTGCAGAAGCTACATATTAAATACATTCGTTCAAACATGTACTGAAAAATAGTCAAGCTTTTCTATGAACACACACACACACACACACACACACACCAGGAAACTCACACTGAGATTCATATATCAGCCACAAGAAACATCAAAAAGCAAAGCCGTAATTTTGTCTCTTATGTATAAATTAATATCTGAGTTCATCTCTCATTTAACCAGTTTCATAAAAGTCTGTTATGAAACCAACTTTGATACTTCAAATTCCTGATGTTATCCCGCCCTTTTAAAGCCATGAACCTGAAAACCTATAGTGTAACCCTGTTCAATCTTATTCTGCAGTTAATCTCTAACTTTAGCAAGTTACTAAAGCTTGTTGCTTTGCAAATATGTTGAGGTTTACAAACCTTGGAAAAATTGAGCAAGTTGCCATTTGAAATCTATCTACCTGAAGTACAGTGATAAGCGGCTCAAGAAGAGTAGCCAAGAGTCAACAAGAGCCAGAGCCTGAAGCACAGATATTCTTAGAAGCCCTTCAGATTTTGACATATTTGCAGTAAACATCTGCTCATCTATGAAAGCTCTGACTTTTCAGTTATGCTCTACGGACTTCAGATTGGCATGAACTAATACTGTAATACTTCTCATGGGTGTTTGTCTACTTGAGAACCAAGAATCTCTTCGACTTTAACAACCCAAACCCAAGAAGCAATGAATTTATTTTTAACAGAACATCCGCTGAAAACAAACCTACTAATAATAGTCATACAACTGGCCATTAATAGGAAACAATTCTCATTTGTGTAATATATTCTATCCTGTGTATGAAATGAGCCTCTGTGTGTGTGTGTGTGTGTGTGTGTGTGTGTGTGTGTGTGTGTGTGTTGTGTATACAATGGAATTAGGGTTACACCGAAGGTACTCAGGTGAGTCCACCCAGTGTTCCACTGTAGCTTGTTGGAACCCTTCCAAGACTCTAAGTTAGGGCAAATTGAAGAGAAGACTCCACCTCCCATTGTAGTGGAAGGTAAGGAACACTATGAAATCAAGAAGATATTGGACTCAAGGTATTTTAAGGGGAGATTGCAATACTTAGTGCAGTGGAAAGGATATCCCTCAGCCAACACTGAGTACGTAGGGGCCTATAGTGTTAATACACACACACACACACACACACACACACACACACACACACACACAAGCATATCTATACACAGCAAATCCCTGGACACAGTTAAGAATGGAGCTTACTGTAGTAAAAACTGAATTAAAAACACAATGCAAGTAAAATACACAATAGTTCAACCTCACTACACAATACTATCTATACAGAATTATACAATAATTCTCTTCCAACTTACATGCAAATTCGACTTAAGAACAGACCTTGAGAATAGAACTCATTCTTAAACTGGGGACTACTTGTTTGATCTAGTGGTTAAGGCACCAGACTAAAAACCAGGAGACGGTGAGTTCTAGTGCTGCCTTATTTATGAAAGCCAGATGGGTGACTTTGGGCCAATCTTTCTCTCTCAACCCAACACAGCTAATGGGGTTGTTGTTGTAGGGAAAATGGGAGGAGGAAACAATATTATGCACAGGTAGTCCTCGATTTACAACAGTTCACTTAGTGACACTTCCAAGTTAACAATGGCACTGAAAAAAGTGACTTATGACCATTTTTTCACACTTATGGCCGTTGCAGCATTCCCATGGTCATGTGATTTACATTGGGATGCTTGACAGCTGACTCACATTTATGACGGTTGCAGTGTCCCAGAGTCATGTGATCCCCTTTTGCGACCTTCTGACAAGCCAAGTCAATGGGGAAACAGATTCACTTCACAACCACATTACTAATTTAAGAACTGCAAAGATTCACTTAACAAAGATGATGAGAAAATGAGGCAAAACTCACTTAGCAAATTTCTCACTTAACAGCATAAATGTTGGGCTCCATTGTGATCGTTAAGTCGAGGACTACCTGTACAACCATCAGCTTGGGTTATTTATATAAAAAAAACACAATAAAGGCAGGACAAAAATAAATATTAACAAAATATTAATGAAAAGGTACCAACAGAGGAAGAAATAATTAAGAAAATCCTGGACTGTGCGGAGATGGATAAATTAACAAAAGAAGAAAAGGAAGATACAGAATATTATCAAGTCTGGACTAAGTGGTACGATTGGCTCGAGATTAGGGAAAGTAAAAGTGAATAAATGATGTGACAAATGCGTTAAATACTGTAAATGAATAAAACTGGAAATAAAGGGACGATAAAGATAAAGATAATAAAGGATGAAAAAAATGGGAAATGTAGAAAGTAGAAAGTAAGAGGAACAAAACTGATACGTAAAAAGAAATACATATTGTGTGTTTGTGTTTTGTATGTTGTGTTGTGTTGTTGTAAACTTAATAAATAAATAAATAAATATTAAAAGTCAGAATCTGGTATTAAATCATTGCAGTATTGGGATATTTCTCATAAAGTCTGTTAATAAAATATTCCCTCTTATGCTTATTGGGACATTTTCCCTGGTATATGACTCCTGACAAAGTAAAACAAAAAAACAAAAACAACTGCAGCAATAATATACTGCTTCCATAAGGAATCCATCTGCCTAATGGTAATTCTTGAAGTGAAACTTAAATTTGCACAAGATTCAGCAGGGGGACAGCTGGCTTCTGCATGGATTGATGCATATACTTAAGAAAAAAAGTTCATCTGCTTCTTGTTTACTTCTAAGCAATATCTGTTCGGCAAACTTTACTCATTTTAACTTTACTTTTTCTTGGCTCCCTGCATTGTACTTACCATTTATTTCAAATATAAAATTTAAATGACTAAAAGTGTGTATCCTATATACCGATTTAATTGAGAAAACCTAATGGACTCTAAATAAAAAAAGGGGAGGGGGAAGGGGAAGCAAGGAAGGGAAAATAAAGGTTTGATCTCTGTTCTCTGAAACAGCATTGGTAGAGCTTTCATCTTTCACACTGGTTTATCCATCACAGAATATGCAATTAGCAAAGCACAATGCAGCAGAGATGATTAAATCATTAACTCATCTATACTTTTCCAATTCCAATCATGGAGCATAGGGAGCATTTCAGTAGAACATTGGGCAACTAAAAGGCTTTAAAATTCTGATGCAGAATCATAGCTTTTCCAAGATGATTATATCCATATTTCCCCCAATGAACACTGACTAATGGCCTATGCTTATTTTATTGCCTTTTGTTGCCATATCTACAGGGTATCATAGTCATTTAGAGCTGTTTGTCCCAAGCATCTGTCACACTACTTTGACTGGGTTTATATATTCAGTAATGGCTGGATAGCTCTGCATCCATTTGCAAGACAGCTAGTGTGTACCAGTAAGACCTTTCCCACTATTCCTAATGTATTTCTCTTTTATTTATAAAGGAAAGAAAAATTGAAACAATTTCTTACGACCCATTATTTCTACCAATATTTTACAGTTGAGCTGAACTTCTGAAAACAACCACTATATTTTGAAAACCAGATAATGCACTCCCTAAATATGTTGAATAAGAAATAAGAAGACAGGAGAGAAAAAAAAAAACACTGCCCAATAAAATCTTTTTTGCCACTTCAGCCAATCAAGCCTTCTTCCTAGATTGGATCTCTGTTCCAATCTCTCTCTCTCCCTCACTAAACCATAGGCTTAGCAGTGCCTAACAAATGAGCATGTTATTTTTATGTTCCTTTGTTCCATCTATAGCTGTTACGGCAAACCTATAGCATGTGTGCCTCCCACCAGCCAGCCAATCAGACACACCTGCATGCACGGGGTTGTGCACATTACATTATGGGTTATAAGTGCACAGAGGCCTACTAGGCCCAAAATGGGGGGTGGGGGCGGGGGGTGGGGGGCTAGGCCCATTTTTGCTCCCAGGAGGCTGTAGGGAGGCCTACTAGGCACAAAATGGGGCATGGAGGGAGTGTGGGGGGATTGCACACACATGTGCAGGAGGGGGGTCACTCGGGGGTGGTCGCACATGCATTGCATTATGGGTGCTTTCAGCACACGACAACAAAAAGGACAGCCATCACTGTTTTTAGACTTTTACAATTCAAGTCTTTAGGCATCTCCTTACCTGGAGAGTAGACCCTGATATGCTGGCTATGTAAAGGATCTACTCTTGGAAACCAAAGTTGTACTGGCATTGGGTACCTTAGATTATAATTTTAGACACTTAAAATAATGCACCAGATACAGGTAGTCCTCGACGTACAACCACAATTGATCCAAAATTTCTGTGGCTAAGGGAGACATTTGTTAACTGAATGTTTCCCCATTTTACAACCTTCCTTGCCACAGTTGTTAAGTGAATCACTGCAATTGCTAAATTAGTGACATGATTGTTAAGTGAATCTGGCTTCTCCGTTGACTTTGCTTGGCAGAAGGTTGCAAAATGTGATCATATGATCCCAGGACACTGCAACCATCATAAATATGAGTCAGTTGTCAAAAGCTGCAGTGGCGCAGTGGTTAGAATGCAGTACTGCAGGCGACTTCTGCTGACTGCCGGCTGCCTGCAATTTGGTAGATTGAATCTCACCAGGCTCAAGGTTGACTCAGCCTTCCATCCTTCCAAGGTGGGTAAACTGAGGACCCAGATTGTTGGGGGCAATAGGCTGACTCTGTAAACCGCTTAGAGAGGGCTGTAAAAGCACTGTGAAGCGGTATATAAGTCTAAGTGCTATTGCGATCTGAATTTTGATCACATTACCATGGGGATGCTACAATGGTCATAAGTGTGAAAAATGGTCATAAGTCACCTTTTTCAGCGCAGTTGTAACTTTCAACGGTCACTAAATGAACTGTTGTAAGTTGAGGACTACCTGTACTCAGCAGGGGTTAAATATTATACTAAGCCACTTTGTTTTTCTTAAGAATGGTACATGGACCAGGCCACTATTCTGGCTTCGCATATGAACATTGCCAAAGTTATAGATATTTTGAAAAGAGTCAAGACTGAAATCACGTCCTTCAGGAGTTGAGGAATCTTTTTCTATTGTGCTTAGCTGGGAGAGCTAAATGTGAAAACTCCAATATCCCAGAATCACTTTGCTTTAACCTTGATGAAACACAGTAGCTCTGCAGTTTTCAAGGATGAATGACATGAATTCCACTAGAGCTATGGGGCATTTAGAAATATACTTAGTTCATTTGTTCTAGCATTAAGTTCTGGCATTGAAAATGGATTCCAGGCAGAACTCTGGCATAAATCTTTTCTGACCTTTTGCGAGTTTATAACATGGACGAAGTCTACCTTTGGTTTAATATATATCTATCACATAGTTGAATTCCTATAGCAGGTTGGTTCCCCTTAGATCAATAATCCCCAACCTATGATCTTAGGAGCACCTGTAAACAGCAACAATATTGCAGTTTATGTTGGTGTGGGCACTGAAATAAAATATAAAAAAGTGAGAATCCCACAAGATTGTCAAACGTCAAGGTTTCTGACGGAACACTAAAATCTTGTATCGTTAATTGATCTAATGGAATTTTGCCCATTTAAACAAATCAGATGGATTTACTTTTGGTGTGCGTTGGAGACTACTCTGGTAATCCATGAATACTGGCTGGACTTGTGAAAGTCACAATCGACACATCTGGAAGCTAGATTTAACCAAGAAAAAAAAAGAGGCTTCACCAAAAGAGAGACAGAAACTTCAAACAAGGTTTGATGACTCGATAAATGTTCTTAACAGCAACATGGAGCTGTCACTTCTCTTCCAAATTGTTTTTTCAACTTTCAACTTTAGCCGATGCCCCTAAAATTCCTTGAAAGCCTCCTACCTTAAGCGCTAACCAGGCCCCAATTTTACTGTAGCTTCTCAGCCAACCTTATTCTATGTCTGCTCAGGAGAAAAATTATTCATATTTTTTTATTATTTTCTTAATAGGGCTAAAACCCTACCTGGACACTATCCAGATAAATAAGAGAAACAAGGACAAAAGAAGAGGCTAAATAAGTATAAATATACCAAGAAATCTCTTTGAATACTATTTCTGAAGAAGCTTCAGAATTTGAGCCTTGATCCAATTATTATGAACGGTATTATTCCGGTTAGCACTGTTCTATAAGGACCTACTTTATACACATCTCCTCTTCTTGCAGGGGTGCGCTAAAAGCCTCTTTACCCGAGTGCTCATCATTTTAGCACAAATTAACCAGTACACTAATTTAGCAGCTCTACTAACTTAAAACAAGCCAGTTAATACCATAAATTGACATAACCAAAGATGCGAAATATAAAATGTAAGGTTATTTGAGGTAGGAAAGTTTTTATATGTTTTAGCATAATCGCTAGGTAATATATAGGGAAGCAATCAAATCAAGGAATGCATACAGGAGATTCCCCACTATTCGTTTCAAAAATCTCCTTTTGTCCTTGCCTTATTTAGAATGCTGCAATCAATTTAAATATATATATAAAAGATAAAGTGTCTAGCAGCTCTATACTTATAAGAGCAGTGGTGGCACAGAGATTAGAATGCAGTACTGCAGGCCAGTTCTGTTGTGTGCCGATTGCCAGCAGTTCAACACTTCGATCCTGACCCGCTCAAGCTTGACTCAGCCTTACATCCTTCCAAGGTCGGTAAAATGAGGACCCAGATTGTTGGGGGCAATATGCTGGCTCTGTAAATTGTTTAGAGAGGGCTGTAAAGCACTGTGAAGCGGTATAAAAGTCTAGGTCAGTGATTTTCTCGTCACATGCTGGCACCCATAATGCAATGTGCATGCCCCCGCCCATGCGTGCATGACCCCCCCATGCTCCCCCTGCCCCCAATGCATACACATGCAAACCTCCCCACGCTCCCCACACCCCACCGCGCATGTGCGCGTGACCCCTGCCCCCCATTTTGGGCCTAGCAGGCCTCTCTGCAGCCTCCTGGGCCCAAAAACGGGCTGTGGGGGGGCATGCCGCATTCCCCATGCTCCACCCTGCCCCTGTGCATGCGTATGTGACCCACCCAGCCAGCACATGTGCATGACCCTCCTGCATATGCACGTGCATCTCCCGCATGCGCCCTGCCCCCTGCACATCCCAAAAATCAGCTGGCTGGCAGGAGGCGCGTGCGCGCATGTGCGGTAGAATTCAGCTGGGTGATGGCTCGGGTGCCTGCAGAGAGGGTTCTGCATGCCAGCTGTGGCACGCGTGCTGTAGGTTTGCCATCACGGGTCTAGGTGCTATATTTTATTTTAGTTTTTATTGTTCCTCTTCCAGGAGAAACTAATTTTTGTTTGGTAGACTGAATATGTAATTGACTTCTGAATCCAAGCTCTAGGTGACTTTAGATATATCATTACATTCCATATGTTTCTTCCTCTGAAATAATAATTGGATGGAGCCCCTAATAAATACTTGAACTATGATGTAAAAATGGAAAGATTTAATACTAAAAAAAAGTTCAGGGTTTTCCTTGTTAAAAAATGATCCTCCCTGTGAAGTAGAAATTTTGTCTTTTAAAGTGCCATTGTAAGAAATTAAGAGAAAGAATTTTTGTTGATAAAACCTAATTGGAAGTGTACTAAGTAGATAGTTTTCTCCAATAATACAGCCATGTATCATAATATAGGTAGACTAATATAGGTCAAACAGCATTATTCATTGCATGAAAGAAGGCACCAAGTTCAAATCCAACAGAGTCAATTAAAAATGATCCAAGCAGAGGGTTGAACAATCACATTTCATAATTTGGTGTCCTCCAAGTTTTTTGAACTTCTATTTTTATCATGCTGTGACATATAGCCAAGGGCACAAATGTGGGTGTATGTGGTGAAAGGAATCCATGTTCAGTTTATTTTACATTATCTTATAATTCCCAAGTATCTCAGCTGACAAATCCTTAGAATCTATCTGGCAGCACACCATACTATTTTGACCTCTTCTGAAGCCAGATCATAATTAAAATTACAATAATACTTACCTAACAGTAATCTCTTAGTTCAATGGACTCTACATCTCGTTAACCTGACATACATTAGAACAGAGCTATAAAGCACTGAAAGAGATACTGCTCATCACTCAACTGCCAACTAGAAGCAATGCCAAATTGGATATTCAGTGAATTAGCAATGGTTTATTCTAGCACAGCCGTTAGTTAAATTACATTTATTCAACTGGCGTATAAGCTATTAAGGATAAAATTAACAGGGCACAAAAGTGAAACAAAATGCAAACTGACCTCAAGTTTCCAAAATACTTCCAGCTCAATAGTTAGCCAAATATTGGAATTCACACACAAATGTATGAATCCAATGTGCGATCATAGTGCTCCCATAATTATTATTATTATTTGTGATTGTATCAACCTTAGCCAATATACACAGAAGGATTTACAGACATATGCCAACTCTCCCCCTGCCCACTATAATCCAGAGGAAAATAAAGAACTCAGTAATGCTACTTAAATTTTCATACTTCCATGATTTTATTCAAACCCCTGACATTTCTGTTTACTCAGCTTCTAATCAGATATGTACAGTAATTACTTCTCAAGGACCCAAGTTTTAGAACTTGCTTGTTTAAGTCTGGTGTCAATTCCTCCATGCATTGTGGATGGTTTGCCCATCTATGTTTTCTAAGAAAATCTTCCAACTTGGTACCCTACAAATAATGTAATTTATAATTACATAACTTCCAGAATTCTCAATGTAGTCAAAGCTAGTGTCAACTTGCAAAGCATCCCTGGCCTGCTCTCAAGTTGCCATAGGCCGGAGGGGGGGGGGGGCGAAACAGCACGGCAGCCAAAGACAGATGCACATTCCATGCTTATTTCTCTCAAGGCTGTATCCCAGGGTCACTCACAGCAGCCGGAGGGGAATGACCTCTACGATCTGCGAAATTGCTCCGTTGGCTAATGTGACTGATGACACACCCTGGGGAGAGGGGGGAAACATGGTCATAATTGGAGTGTAAATTACGTAGGGTCAGGTCAGAGCTGGTTTGACTTGGGAACGTGCCGACATGAAGCTCCTAATAAATAACTGGATTTCTTTTGAAGCTTGGCTCGAGGCTCATGATTTAATTAGAGCATCTGTAGGAACCCTGACAACAAGCTCACCTGGAAAGCATAAGAATAGGAAGGCTATTTCTAAACTATTATTTTCTTGCAATAATGGTCCCACTGGCTTCCTCTGGCCATAACAATCCCTCTAGTGTCCACTGTCAACCACAGGGGAGCAAGTAGGAGCAAGTGATGAATGATGCAAGGAACACCATGCTGCATGTTTAAAGAGTTTGGGATAATCATAGAAGCATGGAAGTCTGTACTGCTGTCTTTTCTGATCCTATTCTTCATTTTGTCCTTCATCACATCCTGCTATGACAGGAAGGGAAATCAGAGGAGAAATAACTCTGCTTGTCACATGAAGTGGCGAACTATTACCAGCCTTAAAGCAGAAATGGAGTAGCTGCAAATCTCCAGATGTTGCTGAACTATACCGTCCACATTGCTGAGGCTGCTGAGAAAACCACCAGCTCACCCATTCCTACCCTTGAGTAGAATTCCTCATAGGAGGGCCTTCTTACTGAATGTCAAAACAGATTGATTCTAGCATATTTCATAAGAGATGGTTTTGCATACCAGGTGTTTCACTGAGGCCTGCTTTGTCATGGATTAGCATATTCAGTGAACCCAGCTATTGGGGTAAGTCATGATTTATGATGTAGCTCAATATATGAACCCAGCCAAAATGCAGGCATTACATCCACTGAATATGTAGGACTTTGGAGGTATTTGGATTGCATTTCAAGTACAACTTGAACTAAAGTGTTAGGGAATGTTGTCTGTTTCCATAAAGGAATAAGTAGCAATGCAATTTGTACATTACGTTTAGACAGTGAGTTCTGCCAGATGCAAATGTATAATATGATTATATTTTAAAATATATTTAATACCTTTTAGTCTCACTTTTCTTCTAGGAGAAAGATGCACCACGGACTGTAAGCAGCCCTCCAGATCATTTAGGGCAGACAACACGTCATTCACTTAGCATGAGAGCAGTGGTCAAAAGTAGGGCAGCAACTTGCCTGTACTTCCATAGTTGACAAGGAAGGAGGACAGGGATCTTCAACTCCTAGCTCCAAGCAGGTCCAGCCATGAGAAGGTTGCATCTCCTCCAGCTGCATCTCCTCCTTGTTACCGTTTTAGAGAATACAGGTAGTCCTCAATTTACAAGAGATCTTTCAGTGACAGTTTCAAGTTACAACGGCACTGAAAAAAGAGACTTATGACCATTTTCACACTTACAACCAGTGCTGGTATTCAGCCGGTTCTATCCGGTTCAGGTGAATCGGTAGCAGTGGGAGACTCCGCCCACCCACCCGCATGTCATCATGTCCTTTGACACTCTGCACGCACTCCCATTTGTGAACCAGTACCGAAGATAAGTGAATTCCACCCCTGCTTACAGCTACTTTAGCATCTCTATGGTCATGTGGTCAAAATTCAGATGCTTGGCAATTGATTCATATTCATGACATGTGGGGTCATGTGATCATCATTTTATGATCTTCTGACAGGCAAAGCCAATGGGGAAGCCAAATTCACTTCACAACTGCATTGTTAACTTAACAACTGCAGTGATTCACTTAACAACGATGGCAAGAAAGGTCGTAAAATAGGGCAAAATTCACTTAACAATTGTCTCACTCAGCAACAGAAAATTTGGGCCGAATTGTAGTCCCTGCAGCTGTATCTCCAGACAGGGTTAGTCAAGGTGTTCTTGCACTGCTAACCCTGCATCCAAGTGCTGGATCCTGACAACTCACTATCAAAACATGGATTGTGCTTCTCATTATACAACTATAAAACGGAGAAGTTGCGGTAATGATGGTGATAGAAGGAACAGTCCCCAGCAGTGGTGGGTTGCTCCCGGTTCTGTCCGGTTCTTGCGAACCGGTAGTAAAAGCGGCGGGAGGCTCCGCCCACTCACCCGGCTGTCATAATGGACGATCTGTGCATGCGCAGAAGCACGTGTGCTCCCGTTGTGAACCGGTAGTAAAGGTAAGTAGACCCCACCCCTGGTCCCCAGCCCTGGCCCCTAGCTATGTTTATTTTGATCCTTCATACTCTTAAAACAACCCAAATGGAGGGAAGGCCACACAGTAGAAGAGAAGCAGTAGAAGAATCCACAAGCCCTGGGCTAAATTGGTCTAAACCCACATCTGGTAGGAATGGCATAGAAGGCATCTCGATTGCTCCATATACCACCTGATTACTTCTAACGCTTACTGGAAACCCCAATGGTCACTGTCCCAAAGGTGTTTTTTTTTCCCCAAGAGGCAACTGGACTTTCTGGTTTTTCTTTGAAGATGTTTCGCTTCTCATCCAAGAAGCTTCCTCAGTTCTGGATGAGAAGCAAAACGTCTTCAAAGAAAAACCAGAAAGTCCAGTTGCCTCTTGGGGAAAAAAAAAAAAAAACCTTTGGCACAACCATGACCTGGATGACTGAGAATCTCCATAGACCCCCAATGGTCACTGCACATTCTCAATGCACGCTGCACTGCACAGCCATTTGTGTGCATTACTACTCCCCACTGCATTGTACCACACCCTTCCCATCTGGTTGGACACCATGTCTACCAAGAGAACAAAGACATTCTGTTGGCATTGCATCCTCTACAGGCCTCAGCTGACAACAGCATTATTCTCCAGAAAATTGCAGAAACCATTTTGATACACAATTTGCTATGGGTTAGTGCAGGAGTCGGCAACTTTAAACACTCAAAGAGCCACAAAGGTCCTAACCGGAAACCCCTCATTCGATTCTGGAGCCAACCAGAACTCCAGTTCCCCCACCATAGCGTCTCCTCCTAGCGTGGCATCCTTTTTCCTCCGCCAACGGAAGTTCGGTTCCCCCACCATAGTGTCTCCTCCTAGCACGGCGTCCTTTTTCCTCTACCTGTCTTAACCAAAAGCCCTGTCGACTGTAGAGCCGACCGGCGACAGGGAGCCACAGCAGAAGGATGAAAGAGCCACATGCGGCTCCAGAGCTGCGGGTTGCTGACCCCTGGGTTAGTGATATTAACAGCACTGAGAAATTAAAAACAGAGGTGCATGGTTGTCAAATCCCATGCAGTGTTCTTTTGATGTATATCATAAGAAGTCAAGTCAAAAGTAATCTTTGGACATCACTTAGACAATTGGCTATGTATTAATGACATCCATGTTAGGGTTAGCAACTTTAAGAGCCTTGATAGTACAGGGGTTTAGTCCACCCCGTTATTAACACAGCTGCCTGCAATTTCTGCTGGTTCGAATCTCTCCAAGGCTCAAGGTTGACTCAGCCTTCCATCCTTTCTAAGGTAGGTGAAATGAGGGCCCAGTTTGTGGGGGCAATAAGCTGACTTTGTATAAAATATACAAAAGAATGAAGGCTATTGCTTAACACATTGTAAGCCACCCTGAGTCTCCGGAGAAGGGCAGCATATAAATCAAATTTAAAAAAAAAATGGTTTCATTATCCAATGATAATGGGATCCAAAAATGATTTGTGGAAGAAATAAAACATTTTCCAAGACAAATGGGAGAATCTGTATTTATAAAAGAAAAACCCAGTCCTTATTTAGCAAATTATTATTGTTCCCAAGAGTATGTTTATGGGTCTTGAAAAATTACAATGAAATCCTTGGTAGGGGGAGGGGGGGTGAGAGGAAAAAGTTCTACAACTTGGCAACATTTTCCAAGCCTCTAAAAATTTGAATCAAGGTAACTAGACTTATTTTTTGTTGGTATGAGACATTGCGTTGCTCATCCAACTAGCTTTTTCAGTCTGAGCATGTTGATTCAGTCATTAGAATGTACTAACACTTCCCCACCAACCTCAGGGTTTCTTCCCCAAAGTGCATAGCAATATGTCGATGAAGATTCTCAATCATTCAGGCAAAGTTGTCTAGAAAATTGAATCATGGCAACAATGACTCAAACAAACAGAGAATAAGTCCAGTTGCCATGATTCAATTTTCCAGACAACTACTTAGATGACTGAGAATCTTCATCGACGTATTTGCCAAGCATCTTTTTCTTTTTCCAAGTCTAGTAAAAATTCAACAGCAGCAACTGTTATGGTAAGTGAAATGATAGCAAAACCTTTTAGAAAAAGATTTAGCTGTAAAAGAACATGAAAACAACAAGCAGATTTTATGTCCCTGCAAAAGTTTGGAAGGCATAAGCTTGCCTATTAATTCAAACACTTGAATTAATGTTAATAATTAATTGAAGTGAATATATTAATAATAATTAAAATTAACACATCTTTTTAAAACTACCACCACAAAACCCCCCACAATGGATTAAAGTTAAGTATAGACTTTGAGCGATTTTCAATTTGGTTGTCAAAAGTACCAGTGTTTTCTGGGTCACGTATTGGCAGAGTTCACTAAATTGGAAAGTGCCAGAAGTACTAGAATTAATGCCACTGGAAGGTATTATAATGAATCACAAGAACTGGGAAAGGGCACTGAAAAGGCATGCCAACAATTTGTATCTTTGGGTACAATGGGGCACCTTCAATGCGTTTTGAAAACATCACTAAGGGTGGATGGGTGTAAAAAAAAATTATATCTTTTAATATGTTAGGAATTGATTTCCTTAACATAAACTGCACTTTGCATCAAGAAACTGTAGGAAGCACAAATGAAAGGTGTATGGAGATAGCTATTTGGCAATTTAAATGTTTATGGGTAAAAAGGCTGAATCATAGGCAGTGTATTACTTTTTCTAGCAAGTACCTAAACTTTCATATCATATTTAAGTTAGATGCCTGAGTCCTGAAATTATATTGTTTCTCTTAGAGAAGAGATTGATTTCTTCATGAAAACGAAGAACAAAGTGGTTCCTTGGCTGGCTGATCCTGCTTTTCTCTGCATTCTTGCTTTTCTATAGATGTAATTAAGTACTGGATTATTTCGATGCCAATGAATTGTTCGCCTTCAAATTACAGATTGATTTCCCTGTACTTTCTTTGGGGAGTCAATGTAGTGGTTAAGTTATTTCTCACTTAGCAACATAAATTTTGGACTCAATTGTGGTCGTACGTTGAGGACTACCTGTGAATCAAATGAGTGAAGGAATAAATAAATAAATAATCTTTGGGGATAAAAATCATTTGCCTCATAGGGAAATAGTTTGATACCTTGAAGAAGCCCTTGGATTAATGAGCTTGTCCTCGCATGTGACACACTTGATTAGTCGAGTTTTAGACCTCTGCTCTATGATGGATGACAATTTTAACATCAAGAACCCGATTTGTTAGTGGTCACAAGTAATGCAGGATAGAAGTAAAGAGCAGATGTAGCCACAGCTTTTCTATTCTCTCGTTTCCTTTCATATCATTCACTCCAGCCAGTTGCGATAAAAAGGTATCTCTTTACCCCATTTCTGAACTGATCTCTGGAACAGATGCTTTGAAATTAGAGGAAAAGCCTCGTGCGTAAGACGTGCAGGTTCTAATCTCCACTCTTACCTAGCAATGTAAACATACTTTATTCTTCTCATAACCTATGATGATTGGATCCAAGTAATCTTGATTAGCCCCAAACACCATGGGGGTAATTACCAGCAAGTGAGGACTTGAACCTGTATCTCTCCTCCATTCTATTTCAACATAATTATTACCCCATAGTGGCTCATATTCCAAAATATATAGAGAAATGTATTAAAATTTGTAAGATGCTTCAATCTCAGAGGACTATTTTATTTTCAAATATTCGTTCATGTGTTCATTGAATGTCAACACAGATCCTTGGGAGAAAATGTAATAAACGGATTCTAGTCCCACTGACACTTTCAGTCTATTTAAATGTTTATAGTTTCTGATCCCATCTGATTCTTACCATATCCAACACATCCCTTGTTTCTTATTTCAGCAATTTAAATTTAGCTGTGAAATCTGAACTGAGACTGGTTTCTGCCTCCTTTCGGTACAGTCCCTTATATATGACTATACTAGTTTCAAAAAGCTTCTTTATAAACACAACTAACATTTACTGATCGTGTTTTCCCCAAGCAGTAAGTGGATTGTTGTTTTTTATTACTTATTTTCTACTTCATTAGAATCTGCAATTACAGAAAGACAAACAAAGAGACAGCTATTCTAAGTTCCTATTTTGTCTTGTCAATATTTCAGCAATATAACTATGACAAAAATACATTCTATTTTATTTAAGTATATCTTCTCTTGCTACTAAACTGCTGAACAGAACCAAGGATAAATCTCGTAATAAAAAATTATTAAAAGCCTAATTAGTAAAGGAAGTGTTTGGAAATTGCGAGTCTGACAATTAGTTACCTAGAAAGTATATGAACTAGTATTTATGATTTTATGAAATTAATTAGAATGTTTATAACTTATAATTTGTACTATCTTTTATGTGCTGTATGATTCATTGTATCTGTAAGCTTTTAGATTCACTCAAATGAAGTGGCACAAAATTACTTGTAATCAATGAATGAATGAACAATGTATGTATGTATTTTATTCGAATCACAGCCTAGGAATCTCAATCTCTTTCTCCCACATGCATACACATGCACACACCACACACACACACATACATACATATACATGGAGTCCTTTCACAAATTTATCTTCACTAAGAGAAAGGTATAATATTTCTAGCTGTTTTTTTCTCCTTCTAATTGAATTGGTGGAAAATTAAAAAGACAAAAAAGCAAATTAGGAGCATACAATTTGTGATCCCTAAAGAAGTGGTACTTAAAGATTCTTCAAAACCTATTATCAATTGACAACATTTGTGTGATGGAAGAGAAAAACATGAACAGAGCATGCAAAGAGCAAAAAGTGCATTGCCTGTATTTAGTTTTAATTAACTTTAAATATGTTAAATTTCACTTTTGTCTTCAGCCTGCTTATTTGTTTGTCTTAACCCCCCTAAGACGTACTATTCAAAGTTTAAATGTGACCCTCAGCCTCAGAAAAGTAACAGCATAACCCAAGTCTACAGTTCTCACTTGGTCCTTACAATTACATAACCCACAGAGGCTGGGAAATTATCTTATCTGCATGTCTAGCTTGGCTTTAGGATTAGATTACATCTAATTACATGAGATCTTGCAACCATTCACCTTCTAGTTCCCAGGGTCATTTTTAACCCAAGCTAAATTTAGAGGTCAGGATTTGTTCTTTAACTATACAAAGACAAGCAACACTCCCAAAATTCAACATCAACATAGCTTCTGTGTTGCCTGATGTTATGCCAAGAAAATAGATTGAATGAGGTGAAGTAATTTAGGCATGGTGTTTTCAAAGAACCAAGTAGCCTATGACATGTTGTTGTAAATTGTGACTAAGCAGCTGTATGAAGAATTTTTGAAAGGAATTTCCATAGAAGGCTCGATCTAAATATATTTAAGTCTGTAAGTCTTGTAGCTTTAAAGAACTTAATTGCTTAGATGATGCTATGCATATAAAATAACTTGGCAAATCTACATACTCTGAAGTTTATGCATTGTTATAATTAAAGGCAAATTGCTTTAATAAATAATACCTTCATAGAGTCTGTTAATCTAGAAGGCTCCTGCCTTAACAATCTAGCATGTGGCTTCTATTTACTTGGCAAGAAAATATTTCACAGCTCTAATTCTCAAAAGAAGCCTGGATATCTATGAGAACTTTTAATCATTATCTTTCCAATCCTTCCAATTCTTACATTAATAAATATGCTCCAGTTAATTGGTGAATTAGCAGTGGACTTCTTTAAACAATATGTTTTATTTAGAACCAGAGATCATCATAATGTGAAATAATGCGCAAAATAATTTTCTAGGGTGTCTCTGAGCAAACTCTGAACTGAACTGCATCAGTTTAGTAGCAGAATTCTATTCAATTTTTTTTCCTTACCAAAAAATATTAAAAATCCTAGTTTCCACAAATTCTCTTAATTTCAGCTGACTAATTTGGGGATTGGGAGGAAGATTTGCTGTCGCTGTTATTATGAAATCAGCTCCAGATGAGAAACGTATACCCAACATCAGAAATCTATCTCCTGCCTACAGGAAAACTAACAGGCATCTCTTCCTGTCTATGACAAAGGCTAATTGTTTTGTTACATTTTCTTCAAGAAAACATCTCTCCCGCAAACTGATTATGGTAAGTAAGAGATATGCTCTTTTACAGATCACCACTGACTTTATTCTGTACCCACAACTTGTGATATTTCTAATGAGATAAACTTCTCAAACAATTTTGTTTAAGCAAAAAAAATCTTATTAAACTGCAACTTTTTACAGTATGATTTGCTGTACTTATATATCAGTTTTAAAAAGTCTCTAATCCTAACCCTTAATAGAACACATCAGTGCTAAAAGACCCCAAAGAAACCTGTTGCCTAAGCATTTCAATTAGAAATTAATAATTTATTGCTATCTGTTCTCCCTGGCAATCACTATTTTACAAATCCATATTCAGAAGACATAGTATTCAGAAAAAACTAGCTTTGTGGCAAAGCTTTACACAATGAATAATAACTAAATGTAACATGCAGAGTCCATGAAAAAGCCAGTTTTACTAAGTAAACAGCCCAATAACTAGATCTGATTTACACCCGATACACGATCTACACAAGAGACAGAAATTGGGGAAGGACAATAACAGAGGGCTAATTGCATCACTTGGCCTGGAGAAAGAGTACAAAAATTGAACCATTAATTTCACCTATAAAACCATTTCATATTTAATAAACACTGGGATTCTTTTGCAATGGCTTGTGCATTTTTCTACAATAAAATTATTTATCTACGCTTTTCTGTCTGTGGAAATCTTTTCTTGCCATTTCATTCTTAGCCAATGAAAAAAGTCTGATAGTTTGCTTTTTGCAGAACTACTAATACTGAACTTTTAAGGGCCAAACAAATTAAGCTTTTTAACAAGCTTGTTTTCTATGAGTAAGACAGTATACCACTTTACTGTATATTGGAACATTCAGCTGGACTCCGACCAAAGTAATAAAACATAAGCCGAGTTTAACAGCTTTCATGAGAATGAAAGTGCAGGTCCTACACCTGTTACAGAAGGATCACAAGTACTATATAAGGTGAGAAAGAAATTCGCTCTCTAAATAAATCTTTAGGTCTCTGAAATCAAATGTGCCGTGTTATTCTTAAACCTACCAGAAAGTAAGATGCAAAAAGCACTCCTCTTAGAAAACTAACTTTTCATTCTCATCTGTTTTAATTGTCCTCAACAAGATAATGGCAAAGAGACAAAAAGGAAATCTCATTTAATTTTTGAGTCTTTTTTGTCTAAGAGATCTCTCTTCTCCTTACCCCATTATCCGTTTTTTTTTCCATTGCCCTTTTCAGACTATAAGCGTGTCTGTTGGGACCACTGAAGTCTTTTTTGCTTATGCAAAGAAATAATATTTCAAATGCATTAACAGCAGAGCATATATCTATTAATTGATCATTGTGCTGTAGGAAAAAAATGTGAATCCAGCAGATTCAACATATGAAGAAAGGTCTGTGAAACAGCATCTAAGGGATGGTTGAAAACTAAAAATATTTCAAGCCAAAGAATAAACACGATTGGTATATCTGCCACTTTGGTGGAGTTGTTTATTTTCCAATTCCAAATTTCATTTATCCCTTTATGCTTTTTTCCCCCTCTCCAGTACACATGCACACAAGCACACATACTGTGCATGTTTTTCTTCAGCTGCTTGTCTAAATCCACATAAATGCACCGAGTCGCTTGTTGCTATGGGTAACTTGCCAGGAACCAATGCTCTAGCTTTTCCAATGTTACAGTGCAGGGGAAAAAAAAATTGGCAAGCTCCATCTTCCTGCTCCTTTCCCAACTTTAAACCTGGTAGCACCTACACTTCCCATTTTACCTCCTCTCTGCCCACTTATCAGAATGAAGGATCCATGTCACTCAAAGCCACATGGCTCTCTCACCCACATGACATGTGGGTATAGTCTGACCCACAGGCTGGCTCTTACCGCCTGAATGGCCAGATTAAACTATTTGGAATTGAGGGGACACAAGATGCGGCCTTATAATGCTGGAGCCACCTTAAATGGTGTCGTCCGTCCTGCTCGCAGGAAATCTCCTAACTGGACAACCCCAGCACACTCAGAATTGTTCAATATTCCGCGTGCCAAGCATATGCTCTCTGGCTGGGCTGCAGGCAGTGGACAATCTGGCTGCCCCCAAACAGCTGAAACTTGGCCAGCTCCACGCCGTCTCTTCTTTGATGGTTAGCACACATCCCACACGCGGATGCCCTCGCCCCCTTCCCCGGGCAGCGCGCGCCGCGCTGAGGAAACGCATCTCCCGGCACATGGTGCAGTGCCAGCCCATCCATCAGCTCTGCCCGTCGCATCGCGGGGGTCTTGCGCCCCTCGCGCCCTTACACCGTGGAAAGGGAAAGTAAAGCTGGCGGGGTGGGGGGAGGGAGGAGGAAAGAGGGAGGCAGAGAAGGGGGCAAGTAGGTGGCAGAGCTCCGCAAACTTACGTCGTCCCACTTGACGAAGGTGGAGCCCTTCTTGAGGCTGGCCGAGACCCGGACCGGCTGGAGCTGGAGAGCGTGGACTCCTGGCTGTGCCCCAGCCATTGGCGGCAGCACATCGAGGCTTCCCACCGGAGAAGGGAAGGAAAAGGCAGGCGGTAGCAGCGGCGACGGCCGGGAAAAACGCGAGCCTTGTCGCAGGAGCCGCCTGGATCGCTTCTACGCCGACCGGAGGGAAAGAGAAGAGAAGCAGCGGCAGCTGCTACTCGTGCCAAGCGCTTCTCGCAAGGCAGGGCTAGCCAGACGCGTGCCTACAGCAAAGAGCCAACCGTTCGGCGGTACATCCTATAGAGAGAGAAGGCGAACGCACACCTGCATGCATACATCCATGCATGCATGCACCCCCTACATGCACATGAACACGCGTCGCCGAGGCGCTCCTCGCTGCTCTGGCAAATGCAAACCGCGCTGCCGCCCTCTTCTTCCTTCCCCGGTTCTCTCTCTCTCTCTCTCTCTCCCCCAACTTTTCTCCGCGCTCAGGGCGCGGGCGAGCGACTCGAGCGGGCAGCACCACCTGCTGGCCGAGGGCGCCGCCTCTGCAGAGCATGCGCCCTCCCTTGAAACCCGCCGCCTTCAATGGACAAGCCTTCCCTGACAGGAAGAAAGATCGCAGTGCCGGATCGCCCCGTGCGCTCTTGGAGGTGCCTCAGCTCTAGAGATCCGCGGGGCCACCTCACCGCCTTATGGAAAGCCTGGCTTTTAAAGGATGGAGAGAGAGCCCCGATTAGACGAAAACTCGCACAGCGAACGATTTCTTTTCGTTCAAGGAGATCGGTCCGGGTTGACCGAGACGGAGGCGTTCAGGAAACCGTGTCCTGACTTCTCCGCAGAGTTCCTGTTGGCCCTACCGATCTCGTTTGCAAGAGCTGCGCGATGCCAAAAATTTGTTGTTGTTGTTGTTGTTGTTTTAAATTAGGCGCATTATGTGATAATTTCAAATCACGAGTTTCTTTCTTTTTCCCCAGATTCCTTGCACTATCCTATAAAGAGGAACAGGAGATACTCAATAGCTGAAGAAACTAGCAGTAGGGTATGCATATATAAAGCATATATAAATAGTCCTTTTAATAAGGCACGCCTATCTGTGGGAGCCAGTGTGCCACCCATGTGGAAGGGGTTAAAAAAAACAAACCTCAGAGGAACTTGTCCATCTTTCCATGCAAAGTTTCTGCTCTGAGTCAAGGTTCATGGGATCAACCACAGTCAATTGGGTTGCATCCACATTTTGATCTGAGGCTAAACAAGCTACATTAGCTGCGCTCCTTGGTGTGCTCATCTTTGAAAAACTCAATTCTACATAGATCCTGTAACCACCACCCCTCACACCCACACCCTTTTCCCTAACTTGTCAAAGTATCTATGAGTCTTGTCTGCCATCCCAGGATTCAACTATAAACCGTAGATCTAAAGGTGGGGGGGGGAGAAGAGATCTAACCCAATTTAGGCACCACTTAACCAACCAAGGCACAACTTAAGAGCATTTTTAGAGGGGAGGAATTACCTCTTTGATGAAATGATGATTTATTTATAAATGATTATTTCAGCATGCCTTCAACAACATCTGTACCGGTAGTTTTCCTTATGTGACATTCAATTTTGCCCCAGCGTGATACATTCCAAACAACTATTTTATGTCATCTGACGGAGGCCACGAGGAATTTTTTAATTCCTCTACAATATAATTACTACTCTACAATAATATGCTATAGTTATTGCTCGAACAAAAATGCTGTACAGATTTGTCCTTGTCTGTTTTCCACATCCGATACCCCTCACCTGCAATTTTGACTGAGGAAAGTGAGATATTCTTATTAAAACAAATGGCTCCTTTTCCTTCTGGTTTGCCAATTTCTCAAAGGGATTTGTTTATACAGCCATTGAGTTATCATTGTCAAAGTGTTCAGTCTCTCCCCTTCATTACATCCATAGTTCTACCTAGTATTTTAATAGTTCATACTCTATCAGGGCAATTAATTCTGACCATTTTTATTCATAACTAAACATAATATTTCATAAGTCACTTTTTCAGTGCCATTGTAACTTCAAATGGTCACTATACCTGCAATATATTATTAATGCTCACAAATGCTCTGCAAACTCTTGTCTTGGGGAAAAAATACTAATGCAACAAAATGTATAAACATTTGGTTGAATGTTATTACTGGAGATTTGGAGTACTGTATTTTTTAAAAATATATATATATTTCAAATGCAACACAAAGCAGTAGTATTTTTTATGCTTTTACATTTCAAGTTTATCTCAAATTGTCCTACCCTCCCCCAAGCTAAAATTATTTTAGTTTGCTATACTGAAGATGCTCTTGGAAAATGATACACACTTAATTTGCAATCCTCCTTTTATATTGTTTGTGAAATCAGTGACAAAACACAATAGGAGAGAAAAGATCAAAACAGCCTTTCAGAATTGCCAGCTAATATGACCACTATAGAATCTGGAAATTATGGTCCAATACATGGAAGGCAATAATATTGTATCAACAACATTCAGGTAATTGACTGCAAGATGATTATGGGCAATAATGATAAAGACATATGTCATATAATTTTATCATCTCAGTAGGCTAATTATTCCATTTGCTTGCAAATTAGCTACAGATGTGTCCTAGACCAGATTTGAGCCACCAGTGCACTTAACACAGAAGGGCTATTACTGTTTTATTACCAGCCATAGGTTTCTTTGCATATTACTTCATGGACTGATGAAATCCACCCAGTTTATTCCGTTGCACCACCATTCACATCCTGATTTATTCGTAACTGGCAAAATCCCTATCGAATTATAAGGGTAAGCACAGGCAAGAATGACAGGTAATTGTACATCTTTGTGATTTACATTCAAGGACATTATGCCTCCAATATATTATACAAAATAATTCTAGTGGAAAACAGGATAGCCTTTTAGCTCAACTGCAACAGTTCAGTGTTTTGGCTAAATAGTTTTTGGCCACAATTGGATACACATTTGACTATGGACTAGAAACAGCAGTTATTACCTTTGGAAATAATGGCATAGCCTTATTGTGGTCATATGTTAAGATGAGAAAACTATTATCTATTATCAGTATTGCTAATTACTCCGTTTTTTTGTATAAGACTCAATTGTTAATGCACAATTAATGGCAAATTGCTTAACGCATTGTAAGCCGCCCTGAGTCTCCGGAGAAGGGCGGCATATAAATCAAATTTAAAAAAAAAAAAAAACTCAACAAATGCAATGAAATGATGAAGGAAAAACCATGCCATTGCTTCATGACAATGAATCAATTTGAAACCACAATTGGATGCATATTTACTAAGATATGATTTACATGCTGAAAATAGTTCTTAATTAGCAAGGATACAAATCTTTGGAGTAGAAATATAGATAGGCTATCATAACTCCTTAACACAGTGTTTCTCAACCTTGACAACTTTAAGAGATGTGGACTTCGACTCCCAGAATTCCCCAACCAGCAGCTAGCTGGCTGCTGGCTGGGGAATTCTGGGAGTTGAAGTCCACATCTCTGAAAGTTGCCAAGATTGAGAAATACTCCCTTAAAGGATTAACACAGCATTTACTGGTTTATCCTTACCCTTTCTGCTAAATGAAAGTCTCTAATGCTGAAGGGGAGCGGAAACCATATTAAGGCTATATTCCACCCATAGCTCTATATAGGAATCTATGGGCACTAGATTTCACATGTTTCTCTCAGATTAATCTTAAAGGAGTAGCAGGAGCTGTTGGAGAAGAAACAGTTTGACGATGCCAATCCTAAGAAGCTAAGGCCTAATTCTAAGGTCTTAGCAAAACTTCCCCCCTCCCAGGCCTGCATTTAGATTGTAAAGCAAATACTCACTAAATCTATAATACCATTTTCTTCCCCAAGTCAGAGAGCAAGGAGATGCCAGACTTCTAGGAATAGTTCTTTGGACTGTTGATCTATTCAGACGTAGTCCAGCAAATATAATTTAATCAATCCAGCCCAAATGTGACTGGCTGGAGACCAGGCGGTCTGGAATAAAAGCTTTTGTCTGGTCTCATTCAAATGCTGAAATAACATCCCTACAGCCTGGCTAAACTGTTTGTTCTTCACAATTAATTCTTCAATTGACCACTTGGTAATATAACCAATGCCAGAACTATTCTGAACTTTACTACATACACCGGAAACCTTTGCCTAAACTCTGAACTAAACCTTGATCATGCTGTTACTGATGGTTTGTGTACTGATTTTTGACCCAAGATTTTCTGGCTGTCCTTTTTATTGTTTCAGTATGTGAGATCTAGAACAAACCCAAACAGATGTTCCTAACTGTCTATCAGAGTTAAAGACATGAGGTAGAAGCAAAAGAGAAAGAATTAACTGGTCCAGAGGTACAGAAGAACTTGGTTTCCAAATAATTTGTGGGAAGTGTCAATTTTGGAAGCTTTCTTGGTAGAAAATATACTGTGCAATAAGTCTCTCCAAGTAGCAGGATAATCAGGTGGTTTATAAGACAATAAAGGATTCTAGTTTAAGAAATTAAAGGTTTGTGTCAAAAAATATGCATGTACCACTCAAGAGTTAACATGAATAAAATAACAATTGCATCAGTTTCTTAACCCAGTGTTGAGAAATGGTGATCTTGAAGGCAGTCCGTTTAGCCATGGAAATAAAACCAGATATCTGAAGGGTCACTGGAGAGAGTTAGACCATATTTTTAAGTAGGTTTCTCTTGCTCTCAAGTACTACTTGTGAGATCAGTCATTCCCAAGAAACAAAGAGGAAGTAGATTGAGTTTCTGCCTACATTTATAGGAAAGTGTACTTTGAAGGACAAGCTTTGCTTAGAATAAACTATTGCTCAGTTTAAGGTTTGGCTGTTATGTTCAGACATCCATACTAAGGTAATTTTATTTCCCATATCTATTGTAGAGTTAAAAGGGATGCAGTGGCTCAGTGGCTAAGACGCTGAGCTTGTTGATCGAAAGGTTGGCAGTTCAGCAGCTCGAATCCCTAGTGCCGTGTAATGGGGTGAGCTCCCATTACTTGTCCCAGCTTCTGCCAACCTAGCAGTTCGAAAGCATGTAAAAAATGCAAGTGGAAAAATAGGGACCACCTTTGGTGGGAAGGTAACAGTGTCCGTGCGCCTTTGGCATTTAGTCATGCCGGCCACATGACCACAAAGATGTCTTCAGACAGCGCTGGCTCTTCGGCTTTGAAACAGAGATGAGCACCGCCCCCTAAAGTAGCACATATGTTTGAGGGGAACCTTTACCTTTTATTGTAGAGTTCCATCTTGGGAAGCATTCATTTATATTTGAGTTAGCCCAGTTCTTTACCAAAATCTGAAGTTACTTCCAAAAATCAACAGAAACATACCTAAAAACAAACACAAAAAATCAGAGAATTCAAGATAGAAAAAAATTAAATGGTCTGGCTCCTTGTGTAATCTATCTGCTACTACAATAATAGCATCTCTTTTTTCTGCATTTGTGATCAGCTGAAAAGCAGCATTTTAAAGTTGAGATGTCACCATTGGCTTCTGGCATACTTTGTAACGAAGTCATATGTCATTTCCATTGTGACATATATGTCATCATTTGCCCATACCATAAACACCAAGAGCTATCATCTGTCTGACCAATAATCAAAATAATATTTATTCAGCAGACATCAAAGTCTTATCAACATTTATATATTCTCATTACAATAAAACTGGCTTCAGCCGGGAAGTAAATTTGAAGAAGGAAGGCTAGAATGACACTTTCCTCCTCATCTGAAAGTTGATCTTTAGTTTTATAGAGTAACACATGTTGATTTTACATCCAGATACCCAATCAGTTTCTATTAGTGACTATTTAAATGCTTTAGCCAAAAGCAATGTTCTTTTCTGAGCACCACTGCTTCAGCTATTAAGAACAGGAGCCATTAATCAGTCAGTCCTAATCACAGATGTGTATTATTGAGCACAGATTAATTTGGGGGATTTCATTTGCATTCATAAATTAGGATCAGCTGGGTAGCCTTCACAGTTTATGAATGTCTACGCAGATAGCCAAGCCAACATGACTTGATCCTGGACCCCAAATAAATAAATACTCAAACAGATGAATTCAGATGAATGTATCAATGCACTTCAATACAAATAGCACTTCAAATTCATTTCTATTAGAAATGAACTAAATAATTTAAAGTTGAAATTTAGCTGCCAAAAAAGAATGAGAGAAAGGCTAGAATAAATGAAAGGTTTGAATTATGCCATAAGACAATACAAAACCTGAAGGAGACACAGGTAAACTAGTAAGGTGGCTCCCTTATTAATATTATGCCTATTTCCTTTTTAGTTTTGCTTTCATACTTTTTAATGATTAATAATTATATAATGGTTTTAGATAACTTTTATATTTTACTGGATTGTTGTACTCCACCAAAATCACTTCCTTGAGATGGGTAGCTGTATAAATTAGAAATATTTGCTTGGTTTAGTGTAACCCATCTAAATTTGTTCATAGAACATGATTGGCTTAGTTTTTCATTACTATTAACAGATAAAGAAATATGAAACACTGTTGTTTATATCAAGGGTAGTGATGTTAGTTTGTGTCTTAGCTTCCTCTGTTCCAGATAGTTTTCTTCTGTTTCATAATCTTTTGAAAGAATATTTAGACATTGAAAGAATATTTAGAAATTTGTTTCAAGAGTAGTGACTCTGGGATTACAGTTTAGCCATGCTAGGCCCTTTAATAGAAGGGGTGAAAAGTTTTTGTTTTTGTTTTTAAGAGATGAAATGATTGCAGCAGGCCTATTATTGTAAAAGTGTCCTAAACTCACTTTCAGTGTCTTGATATTGGTAAGATAATTAACATCTGTTCAGTTTTAGGACAATGTATCCTGAATACTATAATATTCAGCCCACATTGTTTTTCAATGTAATACAGTAGAACCTCGGGTCGTGAACGCTTCTGACCATGACCAAAAAATTCACATTTTTTTTTTCACGGCCGATTTCCCCTTCCAAGCTATTTTTTTTTGTAAATGCCAAATTTCCAAAATTAGGTTCGGGTCATGACCAAATCGGTTTGCGACCAAAGTTATGGAACGAATTATGGTCATGACCAGAGGGTTCTACTGTATTCTAATTTGCACAACTGCTGGGCCCTTAAATGTCTCACCTCAGCTTTTTATGCAAATAGATTCACAACAATGTAACCGATCCACAAATCAAACCAATTAATTCAGTGAAACAAAATGAATCCAAATATAGCCTGAGATAAAGTTCAGAGACATTCTATGAGGTTAGGTAATGGGAATTCAAGACTAGAATAAACAGATAACCCAGCACCAAAAAAGGGCAGTTTACAATTGTTTGTTTATTACATTTCTAGGCTACCCAACTCCAGATGACTATGAGCAGTTCCCCAGTATTTAAAAACAGCAGCAATATACTATATTAAAAAAATCAGAAAATAGCAACCATTAAGAAAATAAAACTATGCCTTCATATCCCCAGTAACTCACAGAGCCTATCCCCCATCTCAAATCAAGGTCTGAGGGAAAAAACAGGTTTTTTAAAATGCTTTAAAACAGGTGAGATGGGAACTGAACAGATTTCTGGGGGGCTGTTCTCAAAGAACAACCTGAAAAAGGAAAGAATGAAGATTAAAATTGTCCACTATGGTAGAATTCAGTAATAGTTTCTTTAGCCATCACCATGTTTTTTAAAGTAGTGGAACCACCACATGCTCCCAGCCACTCATCACCTGTTTCTTGCCAAAGAGAAAAGAGGGAGGAACCCTACAATAATTAAACTTAACTTGGTCAAAGTCCTGACCATTTATAATCACCAATCTAGCCAACACTAGTTCATTTTTAATTGTAACAATATGTGGGCATTCATAACAAACAGCCAGACTGGCTTTCTTAATCGACTGAATGCTTTTAATTAGAACCCATTAGAAGCTGCAAACTAAAATTCAGGCAGTGAATCAGTTTATGTTGTTCCTGAATAATTTAGTGTGCCATGGTTATTAGAACATTTGGTGTACAAAAATATCAACAAGGGCACGTAGTTTTTTTTTTTTTCCTGGAATGACTGAGCAAGTTTAGGGATCCCAGTTGGGATAAAGGGTGTGAAAAAGTTCATTACATTCTTATCAGATTGTAGTCCTTGATTACAATAGTGCAAGAATGGAATATACTACTATTCTGGATGCATATACATGGAAGATATACATGGAAAGGCATATTCTGGAAGATATACATGGAAAGGCAAAAAAACATTTTGAGTTATGAATAACAATCAGTAAAGTGCATTGAAACATCAGGCAGGCATGTAATCCTCTAGACTAGAGCAGTGTTTCCCAACCTTGTTCAACCTCCAGATGTGTGGACTTCAACACCAAAAATTGCTCCATACTCATGTGTTATTAGATGAAGGGACTTTACCCAGGTATACAGTTAGAAAAACAAGGCATGGATCAGCTGTTTCTTTAGGTAGTGGAGATATTCCTCCTGCATGCCTCATTGAATTTTTCAGCAACTATGGATTACCCATGTATTTCTCTTAATTCAGAATTGGCTCCAGCCCCATTCTATATAGTAAAATTACCAGCAGGTTCCACTTTCTCTTGGGATAGCAAAGGGTAATTTAAAAGGAAGCAAGATGCCAAAAAACAAAAAAAGATTTCCTCTTCAATATATTCAAGTGAATATGGACCTCGTCATTAAAATTACCTTCCTTCTTCAGCAATGAATGCTCAAATTTTTCATTTATTGTTATTCAGATAATATACAGAAACAATGCACCATTCACAATTCAGCTGCATGCAGATTGAGAATTTCTGCTCTGAAAAGTTATGCACACACCCTCTTTTAAAAGGTTCCTCATCAATCTTTCAGAAAAATGCTTGTCTTCCTGAACAGTCTTGTAAAAAATTACTTTTAATAACTTTTTCTATGAAGTCTAAATGAAACGTAAGGTCTCAAACTCATACTGTGCGGGTAAGGGTTAGTTCTAGCCCCTTGGGTATGCTTTTCTTCTGTTAGGCTGTCAGAATTTCAAGTTTGATACTGCATTTCCCCGAAAATAAGACTCTGTCTTATTTTTTTTTGAACCCCGAAATAAGCGCTTGGCCTTATTTTCGGGGAGGTCTTATTATTTTGGGGCACGTGGAGCAAGACGGGGCTCCTCTTGCCGTCTTACCTGATTCCCAGTTCTCCCTAACCCTAACCAGAGGAAATGGCGGGGACTGGCTGAGCATGCGATTAAATATTTTTAGGGAGGGCTTATTTACGGGGAGGGCTTATTTTTTGAGAGGGCTTATTTTTAGTGCATGCTCTCAATAGCCCGACTGGGCTTATTATCCAGGGAGGTCTTATTTTTGCATTGAACTACAAACACAGTATTTGTAGTTCAATCAGGATTTTAGAATATTTTTTTAAAAAAATTCCCATTTCTATGAGCCAGGAGGTTACAAATCCAATCAAGGCTGTTCTAAGCATTTTTTCAGCTTTTTACACTTGATAAATTAGTAAGCTACACTAAAAATACCCTAGGCACTGTAACAGATGTGTTACCACCAAATTAGTCTCAATGTCTAATTAATATGAAGGAAGTCTAACACAAGTCTATCAATCACTAAACTTCTTATAAACTCCAGTGCCACCTCTACTACACCTGACAGATATAACCAAAGCATGTTCAGAACTAAGAAACAGAGCAGACATCAGACTGTGTATGTCTCTCTCTTTTTCATCAGTTCTTTAAATCAATAGCACAGATGTCAAAGAAACATGATGAGAATAGTGTGCTTTGTTCTGGAATAAACAAAATGTGAATATTAAGTTTGCATAATCTTGAAAGTACAAGCGAAAAGATAAGACGAAAAGAAAGTGCGAGCTTAGGAATCCATCTCAGTTCAAGAAACAAATCCCAGAGGTCAGCAATAGACCTTTTATGATGTAACATTGATGGGTAAAATATGTTACCGTGTCAATTTAAGATTAGCTAAGTTATATTTTTAGAAGCTAACTATAACTTTCATTATTATCTCCCTGTCACATACAGTTATATTTCTGGTCAAAGCTCTGGATATGTCCCCTGATTTTTGTGATAATAAATGTTTTGGTCCCTGAACCTAGCAAGTTTTACACTTGGGGTAATCAATCATCTTATTCCCATAAGACATTTAATCTTGAATGTTCAGCAAGTCCAAAAAAGAAATACTAGCTATCACTAAACCCCAAAATATAATTTATCTCATAGCAGACTAAACCCCAAAATATAATTTATCTCATAGCAGTCCTTTGCCTTACAACAGTCTACTCTTCCATTGAACGTAATCTAATGGGCAATACTAAGGCAACTGTGCTTTTAGTGTTCTTTTTGGTATGAGTCATGCACACTCAAGAGCTGTTTACTTCTTTTATCAGTATATTAATAAGCTGAATTCGTTCAGAGAGAGGTTAGGTCCAGCTGGTGAAAAATCAGTTGTTTTGAGCATCCAGAAATGGATCAAGGCTTTTAGCATTTCAACCCTCCCTACTTAAGATCACTTTGTCCTTCTGAAGTAGCAATTGCTGATATCATAAAATACTTTTGGTTTTTACATTCTAGATAAAATCAGAGTAACAATTTAGAGACTGAGTAGTGCCTGTCTATTCTGGTTAAACCATAACAAATGAATGCCTGTTTTGACTTGCTTGCACCGAGTATATAGCAGCCTGTTATTTATTTATTTATTTCTGAAAAAGCAAGTGGTTGTGGATGGATGAACATATCTTAGAAAGCACTAGTTTAATCTCCCCTCTCCCAATATTTTCCATCCCTAGTCTATTTGACCCATTTTGAGTACAAAATGTATTGGTTTACTCTGATCTCTGGTTTTAATAGGCTAAAAATATAAAAAAATATTTCAGAAGGACCAAATTTAGATTAAAGGTAGAACCAATGTTCCCAAGTTTATAACTCCTGAGTTTACACTAGGGTAGATGACGCAAAATGCTACTACATTTGGGGCTGCAGACTAAGCAGTAAGTAACAGTACTTTTAAATATATCGGCATTATAATTCTAAAGAATTACAAAGTAAGCTAGTGGATACTCCCAGTGGAGAGGGGAAAAAAGATCATCTGATGAGGATGGTTTCTTTTTTCATAAGTTGAAGTTACATGTGCTGCTGGTTAGATCAACTGACTGAGTAATGTTGTTGGGCTTTAATTAATTGCATGTAAGGCTCCATCATCTCAAATTAATATCAAGTATCACTTATATAAGGGTCACAAGCGTTTTTCCTCTTCTTTCTCTGTCCGTGATATACTTATCTTATGCCTTGTGCTGGAAATAGATTTGAATAACTGTCTTCTTGATGGCTGCAGCCTTCACTATGTAAAAGCCAGCTCAGAATTTTTGTAAACTGACCAGACAAATGGACAAAATGCACACGGAAAACTCAAGAGTGTCCCTAACAATTTATTGTTTTCGCTTTCATTCTGGAATGTTTTATATTACTCCAAGAACTAACATTACTCAGGGTGCAATAACAATTGGTGTCCTCAATTTATGACCGCAACTGGGATTGAAAAATTCATTGCTAAGTGGTATAGCTGTTAAGTAAGGCATTAGGTGGCAGCACCCGATTTTACAATCCTTTTTGGCCATAGTTATTAAGCGAATCACCACAGTTGTTAAATGAGACATCCTGGGACTACGATTTCAATCTTTCCTGCCAGCTTCCCCATTGACTTTGCTTGGGAGAAGCCAATCGAGAAGGTTGCAAATGGGGATCACATGATCACAGGGATGGCGCAACTGTCATGAGTCCAAGGACCAATAATAAGTCACTTGTTTTCAATGCCCTTGTAACTTTGGCCATGAAATAATGGTCATACATTGAGGACGTTTGTTTTTCTTCTAGGTTGGCAGGAGTACAATAAAGATAATTTCACAGCCAAGTTTAAAATGCTTTTGTGATGGTCTTCATAGAGTTTTCTTCAGAGGATGAGGAGTTATTACTGACTATTAGGGTCAGGATCCAGGAAGAAGAACAAAGGAAGAACCAGCAGATCTGCAATCCAAAATTCCAATCAGGATTTCCCAGCTTCTCAAGGTTTATGAGGGTGCTAGTAGACTGACAATGAAAGGGATGAAAGCATGAGAAGTATGAGAATGCAGGGCAAAATTTCTTGGGAGTAACTGTCTACTCAGGAGTTGTTATTGTCCAAATTAAGCTTTGGAAAATTGGAGAGGACTCAGTGTTGGAAACAACACCTTTACTTTTTGTGTACCTATGATTATCTGCCCAAATCTTTGTCTTATCCTCTAGAAATGTCTACTTTGACTATGGCCCAATTTGTACCCTGAGCTTATTATACTCTTCAATCCTCTGGTGTGGGAAGGGAATTCCTTTGCTACCTCAGCTGACTTCTGGATCATTGCTAGACTCTGCCTCTGATTCATTCCCTGGCTGGTTGTTATTTGGTTAACAGAAAAGTTTAGCAAGTTCTATCTGCAAGCACACTGTCTCCTCAGCAGGAACAGGAAGAGCTTCTAAGGCTACACGACTTTCCATAAATAAACAAGCAAACAGAATTGTTAAAAGAGTAAAGATAGGGATGGTTCATTGCACGGGGGAGGAGGAACCAAGGTTATAGAGAATGGGTGATAAACTGTGGATATTTTAGGAAAATTAGAATTGCACATTGCCAAGTGCACAATGGATGAGTCATGTGGGGCACAATGAAAGCGGCTATACAGAGCTCTTGAGAGCCGTTACATTAGTGGAGAGGCTGTGGTAGGCAGTAATTTGGCAAAAACCTAAATTGAACACCCCAGAATGTATTCCAGGGTGAACCCACATTACTTGGGCTGAAATTGGAAACAAACATTCTTAAATTCTAATTGCATTGTTTTCTTTTTATTAAAACGAAAATCTTCAGGAATGAACATAAACAGAGTTGAGACGATTGCTTGAGGCTAAAAATAAAAATCACTGAAGACAGGCGGCTGTACAAAGAGAATAAGCTTTCCGAAAACTGGAATGTTTGTGGACAGTGAGGAAGGCCTGATTAAAGCAACAGATATTTAGGGCAACTTTTTGTACCTTTGAAGACTTCTCTTTTATGAGTTGTGCAGCACGTCTGTGAAGAAAATGCCAGCTTCCTCTCAAACTAATCCTGTTTCACAAGGGACAACATTCTAGATCTGGTGCTTCCTTGTTGTCTAGAGAAGAAAGAAGAGGTTTGCTCCGCAATGGATGTTGACAACACATCAGAAAGAGAAGGTCTCTTTCTAAATCAGGGGTCTCCAACCTTGGCAACTTTAAGCCTGGCTGGGGAATTCTGGGAGTTGAAGTCCTCCAGGCTTAAAGTTGCCAAGGTTGGAGACCCCTGTTCTAAATGTCTTTCCCTGAGCTGCCCAGAGAAGACTGCTTCTGTCACTAAACTACAAAACCAACAATGTCTTAGCCTGGTGTGTGCTGTGTGGACCTATCCTATGTGTTTATTGAACTCAGAACATTGATATTAATTGCATAAACCTTAGTTGGATTAACCCTGGTTACCCTTGTACGAACACAGCAGTAGCTTTTCAGACATAAACCCTAGTAACTAATTAAATAAAAGTATATTCGTAAATATTCTTCTTTCAGTAAATCAGAAGAAAATAGAAGAAACCTCAGAGATTTTACACCTGCGTGTGTACAAGGAAGGTGGTTCTCCCAAGTAGTAGCTGTTAAATTCATTTCATCTATTTTGCTTTTTAAAAAATAATACTGGCAGCTTGAATAGAACAGAGAAGACAAAATCAATAAGCTGGTGAATTGGCACAGAGCAGGAAGGCAAGACATAGCATCTACTGATCATTATATATTAATGCCTCCATACTCTGATTCCTTGTTTTGTTTAGTAAATCCTGATATAATAAGCTAGCCTGCATATGTTGTAGATGCGGGGATGTTGGGGAAATCAATAAGGATTTGGATGCCTCTGGGAAAGGCCTCACTCTGTAGCCGTCTTACTACAGCAGATGGCTTAATGTTATTAAAAACTAGCAGAAGTGATAAATGTCATTACAAAGAACTGACAGAAGGACGGAGAAAGGAAGACACATTTTCTATACAGTGGAAATTCCCATGCTTTCTAAAGTACTTCTAAAGGCTGGCTTATTTTACTGTTGGGAAAAAAACTTTGCAATACGATTTTGATTCAGAGATTTGTCGTTTTCAGATAATTAGCAGGCTTAAGATGTATTTCCAGAGTTGCCAGAACCTGTTAAACCTTGCCTGTTTTCTTTTTTATAATCTTACTCAAAAAGGAACTTTTATTGCAAGAGTGAGCCTTGATTGCATAATAAACCCCATAGTGTGGTTTCTCATGACACAAAATATATTCAATTATGGTAGTAAATTCAAGGAAATAGCAATAGCACTTAGACGTATATACCGCTTCACAGTGCTTCACAGCCCTCTCTAAGCAGTTTTCAGAGTCAGCATATTTCCCCCTATTGGTCTTCCGGAAAGCGGTGAAGACTTGGCTTTTCCGGCAGGCCTGGGGCCGTTGATATCGCTGTTGCAATCTTGTGAGATCTGGCCATGAATGGTGTGCATGGGCTTTTAATGTTTTTAAAATGTTTTTACAATGTTTTTAATAATTTTTCTATGTTCATTGTTCCCATTATTTTTGCTGTAAGCCGCCTAAAGTCCCTCAGGAGTTGGGCAGCATAGAAATGCGATAAATTAAATTAAATTAAATTAAACAATCTGGGTCCTCATTTTACGCACCTCAAAAGGATGGAAGACTGAGTCAACCTTGAGCCAGTTAGGATTGAACCCCTGGTGTATATTCCTTGTTGAAAAAAATTGGACAATGTATTGTATGGAAGGCTGTGAATAGATTCTATTCAGCAATCACTGAAATCAATATTTCAATGATTGCTGAAATTACTTCGTACATCCTCCATACAATTACACAGCAAAGAGCAAATGTTTCCCTTTAGATAGATACTAACTTTCCTGAATAAAACATAATATACTAATTTCAATTTTTATAACATATCGTGCACTCTGACTCATGGTGGGAAAACAACCCAAATCTTGGCAGGCATGAAGGAAAAGCTTAGTCCTTTTGGCTAGTGGAGTGATGTTTCATCACATTAGGATTAAGCGGTCATGTAATATTAGCATTCGGTATTTAGGTTTTTGTATGAAAAGATCAGTTCTAATAATTATAACGGGCTGTCGGAATAACCCTGGGAGACAAGAAGAGGAGCCACAGCCTAGACCATAGTTAAACAAGAAAGAATGGGGGTGGAGAAAGCATCTCAGAAGGGACCCTCCCTAGTGCTCTGGGAAGTAAAGCCAGAAGAGGGGAAAAGTACTTTCAGGCTTGCCAGATTCTGTAACTAAAATTTTACAATAAAAGTAGTGCTAGAACGCATGGCTCCGTTTCCTGCCTGAACTACCTTGGAGGGGTGACAGTAACCAATACAGTAAATATAATTGTTACCTTACATAACTGGCAATATAAACTGAAGACTCTGTATAAGCAAAATATGTTCAGCCAATGAGTTATGACCGTTCATACTAAAAGCTTTTAAGTGATGCTACATAGGAAAAGGATTAACTACAGATGTTGTGTGGCAAAGGTTTACTCTGGGATATGAGAAAGCATTAGCCTCCAGTATCTGAGGGATGCTGAATTCACTGAAGCAGTCAAGCAGCAAAAACTTTGTTGAAATATTTTGGGTTTTACCTTACAAAAGAATTAAAATATCAAACCAATAGCATTACAGGAAATAAAGCAAGGCAGTTATTTCAGAGGGAGTCACTGTAGGAACATGATGGATTCATACATTACTTTCAGCCATTATTTCTGAAAGCATATTGAGTAAACGATAATTGGCTAGTTTTGCTCAGCGTTGCCATAAACTGTGATCATAAATCTCAAAGTCTGGTTTCATACAATGCACTAAACTGAAGTTAAACAAGCCATATTATAGCCAAGGATAGTGTACGCATCCAGTAAACAACTCAGTGGCATAAAAATGAACATTGCAACTCATCTACAAGTAGAACGTAAGAGACTTTCAGACTTATACTAGGAAGTCTGGTCACGGCATAGATGCAATTTAAGTTCTTCAAAGCTGAAATAATTTTGAGAGCCCTACAAAAATCTGAGGCCACTAATCTAAAGATTGAACTCTTTGGCTAAACTTTGGACCACAAACGAGCAAATTATGTCGAGCCAAATGCTGTTCATACTCTTAGGCTCACCAGTCTTAGCAAGCATGGCTGATAGTTATAGGAGTGAGAGTGAAAAATTCAGAACATTTATCACATTTGAATTATTGCTTACTCAATAAAGATAATAAAGATAAATAGATGCACACACATACACATATACATATACATATATAAAGACATGCTGGAATCTGATTCATATACATAGCCTTTCCAGAGTTATTTATGAGTTCAACTTAAATGAGGCTCGTTAGTGCATAAGCCATTGTAAGGGCTGATGCATGATATATGAAGATCTACAGTAGAATTCCATCTCTGCGGAGCGATGACAAGGATATGGCTTCTGCTGTGTGACCATGCTCAAATTGCTTGCTGTCTCATTTTCAGGAAATAGGGTGAATTAGGGTGATTTAGATTCTGTGTGTGACTTGGGTCTATTTCTCCTATTTTTAAAAGAGCAAAAAAATAAAATAAAAAATACCGAGCATCTTGCTCTAATAATATGGCGAGGATTAATGACATTGCCAAAAAAATGACAACGTGAAAATAGGATTGGAGCTGGATGATGCTGTTGCTGGGAGAGTTTTAAATCAGTCGAAAAACAACCACTTAGTGAAATCTGGGGGAGCCAGAGCTTTGAACAGTAAAAACAGCCCAACAAAAACATCCTTATATTTAGCATGTTGTGATAGGTGTGTGCATGTTTGCATTTAGAGGTGAGTGAGAGAGTCCGCTGGTTGTCAGTGCTTTTCTTGGGAATCCTTTTACTGGGAACGTCTTTCCCACCAAAACCAACAAGAATTTGATAAATATAATATGGTATATGGCTAAATGTTATCATTCCAAATTATATTTGACAAATTGCTTCGTTTTAGAGCGTCTTTAGAAGATCAAAACAAGCAGTGCTGAAATACAATCTATTTACATTACTTGAATTTAAAATATTTGAATCTTATTTAAAATGCCACTTTTTAAAAAACAGTAAAGATACTTGCTGGCTCCTAGGCTGACATTATAAAATGTCATTCTGCATTGTGACTTGTCTCTGTTCAAATGGGGGAGTGCTTGGAAACAGTTATAAGCAAATCGTAGCTCATAGACCAATCCTGGCGAACATACAGGAGGGATGTAAGTTGTGCCATGGTTGCCTACCACTTTTCTTGCACAACTTTAATTTAATTAAAAAATAAATAAATTTAAATGTAGAACATTGCTAGGAAGCTGTCATATTATAAACACCCACCTCTTGCATCATGTTTATTTTTAAGATTGGTAGCTTCAATCAACATCCACTTGCCTTCCTCTCCCCCCAAGACCTTAAAAGTAATGGTAAAGGTTTCCCGTCCAGCTGTGTCCAACTTTAGAGGCGGTGCTCATCTCCGTTTCTTAGCTGAGGGAGCCAGCGTTGTCCGAAGGCATTTTGGTCATCATCAGCATGACTGTATGTCGAGATGCATATTATCTTCCCAACAAAGTTGTACCTATTTATCTACTCACATTTGCATGCTTTCAAACTGCTAGGAGGGGAGGAGCTGGAGCAAGTAACAGGAGCTCATCCCATCGCGCACCACTTGGGTCTTAAACACGGGCTGTCAGCTTTCCAGCTGACAAGCTCAGGATCTTTAACCGCTGAGTCATCACGCCTTTTCTCCCAAAACCTTAGGATGCTAGAATATGGGAAACAGAGGGGATGGCACAAAGGTACCTCGTGAACTGTGGAAGTTAACAAAGGTTTATGACTAGTCACACAAAAATACGGTATGCATTTAAGTAATAAAATAAGCAAACCTCCCCAAAGCAGTATTTTTGTGAAGATAAGGCTGTGTTTACCATCAGGCCTGCCCCATTCAACTGGGTCAGCTCAGGATGATGCAGCAGTTATTTTTTTCAGCCAGTATTTCCTGCTATGGTCTTCTTTTCTGCCCTTTATGGGCTCAAGGGCAAAAGAAAGGCAACAGCTTCTCCTGTTTTAGTTAGCTGAGAAATGCAAAAGCAGTGTTAGCCCACTACAGTAGGTCAGCCTGGAGATGTCTAGGCCTACTGAAGCATGTGATCAGATTATAAATCCACCCCCAACACAATGTGGCAGTGACACTATTTACAACAGTAGAGTTTATTTGGAACACACAAAACACTATAGGAAAAAAAAACCCATAATGGATATCAGGAACACAGAAATAATGGATAGATCCATCTAAGGTGGCAATTAGACCTCAAAGAAAAATGAAACTTGGAAAGAAGCCAGGTGTTTGTCTTGAGCACATACTGCATAAAATACACTAATCCTTGCTTAGTGACACTTTGTTCACGAAGATGATGAACAAGAAGACTTATGACTGGCCTTTACAGTTATGGACATCACAGCATACTGCGGTCATGTGATTGTCATTTGCAACCTTCACATCCTGCGTCTGACAAAGTCAAAGAGGAAGCCATCTGGAAGTTGCAAGTCATGGTCACATGATGACATGCTTAACATCTGGAATGGCCATGGTAAGTCAGCATGGTCATGTGATGTCACCTTTTATGACTGCATCACTGAGCGACAGAATTGCCGGTCCCAATTACGGTCGCTAACTGAGGACTACCTCTAAAGCCAAATCTTAATCTCCCGTTGTCTGTTATTCACAGTTTTTATCCATGGGCTGTCAGACTCCTGAATGAGAAATAACTATGTAGTATGATGGCCTGCAGGGCTGGCGCAATGTGTAACATGTTCACACTGGTGAAATAGGACTGGGTGTTTTGTTAATATGATTTATTGGGTTAGGGGTTTTCTATCTTCACTATGAGTTGTATTGTGTTGGGTGGAGTGCACTGAGGGAGCTCAACCAATCTCATTGCACATGTGTTGTGCACTGACAATAAAGATTTGATTTGGTTTGACTATACCTAGAGTTCCTGGTGAGTTAGGTCCTTTCCTGCATTCTTAAAAGTTCATGTCCGACAACTTGGGAATGAGGTTATGATTCCTTTCTTTCCTTCTCCACAACCAGCTGCTGCTTTTGGAGAAATTCAAAAGAGCATAGGTCTCTAGCAATTTCCTCCCCTGCTGCTTAACTACAAGAGGAGAGGAAATGAATGTAATCATGAATTTAGCCGACTAGTCCCCGGAGGCTTGCTTGCCTAGAAGCATTCATCTGCAGGTGAATTGGAAGTACTTTCTTATCTAATGGAAATCTCTAGACTTTTGTGTTCACAGCAGTGCCTCTTACAGTGGGAATACTTACAAAGTGCTGAAAAATGGGGGGTGGGTTCTTTTGTGCTAAGGTTTGCTTTTACTCCACCCAACAGTTAATGGGAGGATATGGAGGGACCAAAGTAATACACATTCTACTGAAATGTGAATCCAGCCAGTTCAACCAGTTCTGGCTCCTACCTCTTTCATTCAGCACAGAAATAAAAGACAGAGCTATTCCTTTTCAGCTTAGCCATCCAATGTGATTAACCCTTTTAGAGATACAAGGGAACATCTTTTAAAAAGCAGGGTGGGACTATTATCTGTCTCTGGCAGCAGAGGCTTGCTGGTTTCGAGGAGAGGCACTGAAAACAGCTCTCTGGCTGGTGGAAAATAGGGCACCTTGTTCCAGGATGCCTGCCCTGGGCCTCTTCAACCAACCTGCTCCTCCGCTGATCTGCTGAAAGAAGCTAGCCGATCATCTGATTCCAAGTGAAGGGTACCTACCAACCAATCTAAAGGTACCTAAAGGTACTAAGGCTGCATTACTATTACTATTACGGTAGTTTTCTCACCATTCCTATCACCCATCTCCTCCCACTAGGACTACATGACTGTAACTTTGTTGCTTGTATCCTTACGATTTATATTGATATTGTTTCATTAAGTGTTGTACCTTATGATTCTTGATGAATGTATCTTGTCCTTTTATGTACACGGACAGCATATGCACCAAAGACAAATTCCTTGTGTGTCCAATTACACTTGGCCAATAAAAAATTCTATTCTATTCTATTCTATTCTATTCTATTCTATTCTATTCTATTCTATTCTATTCTATTCTATTCTATTCTATTCTATTCTATTCTATCTCTACCCTACCCTACCCTACCCTACCCTACCTTCTTCAAACCGGAAGGGGGAGATATGACATCACTGTGCCCTTCCTTTTCCTCTGAAAGAAAACGAAGCATGGCTGGCCTCTGTCTGCCATTGTTCTTTTTTAAAACATTATCTTTTTCTCTGGAAGAAGGAATCTGTGATGAGGGTCCAAAGGAATTTGAAGTTTGACCTGAACTTTCGACTTCCACAAGGCATACACTTGACTCCTGTTAGTTATGAGTCTACCTGTGCATGCTTTTCTTGACAAAAATGCAGCAGTGTTTCATTACTACCTTCTCCTGGATGAGATATGGATTCAAACCATTGGAGTGGGTTGATCAGCTGGAGAATTAACCTCTTTTAGTCTCAGTGCAACCTTAATCCAACACTTGTCACTGCTTGAACAACAGTCTAGATTCCTAGTCTAGCCCACAGCTCTGTTTCCCCACCCCCCCTTATGGTCTCCTATTCAAGTATTGACCCAAATTTGAATTTAAATCTTACTGTTATGAATGGCTTCCTAGTCTCCAGAGTCACTTTAGCCACCACTGCTATTCTTTGCAGCCAACTGGGTTGCAATCTTTATTTTTCTGTCCTTTCCAGATGTAGTATTGGGCTAACAAGCAAGCCGAACACTAAGTAAATGCTGAAATCATTCAACAGAACTGTGACTCTATGGGGAATGTCTGCAGGGTATAAAAACATTTTTCTTTGGTTAGAAAATATTCCATAATTGCTTCTTGGACGCTCTGACTGTATATTTTAGGTCTGGCTTCAAAGCAGCAAAAGTTCACCCATTAACTTTCTTCTTAATGTTACTAGTTTCAACAGGACCCTAGATGAAGTCTGGAACGCATTTGCAATTGATGTAACGCCCAGTCCAGCAGTGATTGTCAATACAAAATTCAATGCATATGTACTCAAAGGCTCCCTTTTCTTTCAAGGGCTTTGCAAATCCCCTGGGCCTTTTACCCTGGCTGCTCTTTGGAGATTCCCCCCCCCAACATGCTAGACCCAAATAGAGTGGGTTAGTTGAACCTAAGCTAAGAAAGACCAGCTCTTGTTAGTACTTGCATGCACAAATCCAAAGGAAAACTGATAGATCAGAAAAATCAAACATAAATCTTGAAACAAAGGGGTGGAAAATCAAGGAAAAGGTGTGGACGTATCTATGAAAACATCACAGACTTCAGTTTAAGCCAATCTGGTTGAAAGAATACAGGCCAACCTCTCACCCCACCCTCACCCCCACAACCGCCCCCCCCAAATGTGGCTGTGCTTTCAAAGATATGTGACAAACAGAAATCCAACATGCTTCCTATCAACTGAATTTCTATCTGATGGACTGTTGTAAGGGGCCTAAGAGGATTCTCTAATTGAAACCTAGTCTCACTACCAAAGGAACCTGGGACAGATTCATGGATTATGCAGAAACATGGGTTGTTTTTTTTTAGTTTAATGTGGTGCTTAAATCCAGCCATTGTTGCATCACACTTGTGCCAGAAGCACAGAGGTGCTCCCAGGTTGAAAGGATTAGCCAGTGACATCACCGTTACCCAGGGAATGCCCAGTTGGGGGCTCCTTTCATGTCCCCAGCATGAAAGCCGGAGCAAGGGACGGGAGCTCACCCGCCTTATGGCAGCACTCAAGATGTCAAATACGGGCTCGCTTAACCTCCAACCCTGTGTCCTAAGTACGCAAGCCACCACGCTCCTCTCCAGCCATTGTGGCTTGTAAACTATGGTTTATAATTCAGAATATGCAATCACAGCAAATTGATTCTTTCAGCAAACCAAGACAGAGCAAGCCATGGGTTAACATACTATGTGAATGCAAAGTTGGAATTAACCTTGCATTTCTGAGTTTCTCTAGATATGTGGGGCTCATTTCCATTAAGTAAGGGAAGGCTGCAGTTTTACTGAGCAACCTTTTACTTTACTAGCACAAATCCAGGTAAGAAGCACGTAACTGCATCTTGATTTCTGTTACTTGTAGGGGTTGAACTTTTTCAAACTCAGTAAACTTCATGTGTGAGCAGACATGCTCCGATTATGTTGATTATTGCTAGGGTTACCAGATAGCTAAGGAGAAATGGAAAAGAAGGCCAAATGAAAGCAGAGGGGCAGGAAGAGACACTAGCTCTTTCTTGGCTTCTACAACAAAAATTACAATGAAAAGCTGCAAAAAAAAAAAAAAAGTACTATTATAAAATTACCTTTTCCAGCATCAGAAAGACTGATTTTTAATCACAATATTTTTTCCAACATATCTTTATTTTCAAGAACATATGCTAGCAATAATACAGAATTGACAACACACTCGCTCAATTTCACTATAGAAATGATGAGTCATTGATCTACAGATTACAGGAACCATAGATTTGAAGTAGATTGAGATCAATTGCTGGGATCAAGAAATAAATATAGATAATCCTCACTGACTGACCGCAATTGGGACTAGCAACTCTGTTGCTACACAATGAAGTTGTAAAGTGAAACGTCACATGGCCGTGTGCTTGAATTTGCTAGTTGAAAGCCAGCATGAATTTTGCAAATGGCAATCATGTGACTGTGGAACACTGCAACCATGTTAAATGCACGCTGGTTGCCAAGCATCTGCATCATGATTATGTGACCACAGGGATACTCCAAGGGTGGTACGTGCAAGCACCAGTCTCCTTTCCCAGTGCCATCATAACTTTAAATGGTCACTGAATGAATGGTCTGTAAGCAAGAACTACCTGGAATATAAATTTAGGCAGTCAAGTCGGTCGACAGACAAGGAAAAGAAAGCAGCAGACAATTTGCAAGGTTGGTTCACATACAAGGTACATGAAAGTTTGAATGACTACTGTTGTGAAAACAATCCAATTTTTTTAAAGAAAACCATTTAAAAAGCTGGACAATATTTGATTTTAAGATTATGCCTGCTAAACAGAGGACAAAAATGAGGATACACCACTCTTTTGGTGGTCATGTAATATTATGTCATGCAACATAACATAATCACAACAATTGCTCTTCTTTCATTCTCAGCGCATTCTGGCTTCTTCTCATTAGTCATCTCTAATGTTTGGTTTCCATAACATTTCCATAAACCGTAATTATGCGAGTAACCGTAATTATGGGAGGTTTCCTAAAAAAAAACCCCAACTTTCTTTGAATTTGGCTGGCTAAGTGCATGAGTCCAGCTGCTGTGGTTTAATATATGACTCAGTTCAGAGTGTGAACCCAAATGCCAAGCTTTGATTAAGCAACCCATGATTTAGCAAGATATCCAACCAAGGTCTTTCATTATAACTCATCAAAATGGTTGTGCACCTATCCCAAGGGTGCTTTTTCGGGAGGCAACTGGAGTTTCTTGTTTTGAAGACATTTTGCTTCTCATCCAAGAAGCTTCTTCAGCGCTGACAGGACAGTGAGGAATGGAAGAATTTATATTCCTTGCAGACAGCTGGTCATTTGCATCCTTTTAGAGGGTTGTTGAAGCACTTGGAGGTTTATCTGTATCCTCAGGGTTACCTGAGTAGTGCTCCTGGTTCCTGTAGTCTCAATTTTTCCTCTGGAAAAATATTATGTTCCTGTTTCGTCCCTTGACAGTCTGGATCCTATGAAACTGCAGAAGGATTTACTTCCAGGAATCCATGCTGATCTTCCCACTCATCTTTTCCCATTTCGTTCCCAACATTCATCCAGCTACTACTTAACCAATTCAGTTGCATAAATTAATCCATGGCGTTGGACCCAGAAGCGAATCAATTCGATTTTAATCGAGGGTTTAATTGAGGGTCTTCCCGTTTACATCATGTTATTAATCATAATTATTTCTTGCTTTATATTAGGTAAAGATTCCCCTCGCACATATGTGCTAGTCGTTCCCGACTCTAGGAGGCATTGCTCTCTGTTTCAAAGCTGAAAAGCCAGTGCTGTCCAAAGACATCTCTGTGGTCATGTGGCCGGTATGACTAAATGCCAAAGGCGCACGGAACGCTGTTACCCTCCCACCAAAGGTGCTCCCTATTTTTCTACTTGCATTTTTTACGTGCTTTCGAACTGCTAGGTTGGCAGAAGCTGGGACAAGTAACGGGAGCTCACCCCCTTAGGGATTCGAACCGCTAAACTGATGACCTTTTGATTGACAGGCTCAACGTCTTAGCCACTGAACCACCGCGTCCCATATATTACTTTTTAATTATTTATTATATTACTTTTTAGAAAATAGCCAACCAAACAAAATTTCAATAGTTTTTTAAAATTACTGGTCCTGAGAAAGGTGTTTTGTATTTTAAAGTATGCATACTACTGACATTTGCAGCCAGAACCAAAGGCGATCACACCGCCCTCCCAAAACCCGCGTATTGCCCTGAGACGGGATTCGTCTTGTGCTCATTCCCACCGCGCTTCTTCTACCCCGCACATGGTGGAAAGCCGTCGCATCGAACCGGAAGCAAAGGTGCCCGTCGGGCAGTTCCCGTCACTCTCGGTTCCTTAACTCGATTTTGGCGGCGGCGGTTTAATTTCCTAGTTGCTCAAGATGGCGGCGGCCGCCTTTCCAAGGCGCTGTTGCAGCCGCTGGAGAAAAGAGAGGATAACTCCGCTTCTGGTGATGCTGTGGGGAGCTGCCGGCCTGGCGTCCCTCCTTACGGTTGCGGCTTCCCTGGAGCCAGAGCCTGGGGCGGTGGGGAGCCACGTGGTGGAGCTGAGCGGGTCCAACTGGAGCCTCCTGCTGCAGGGCCAGTGGATGGTGGAATTGTGAGTAAGCCAAAGGGCGCGCGCAAACTTGGAAAGGGAATGCAATGCAGGCAGAAGAGCCCTGCCAGCCTTCTCTCTCTCTCTTAGAGCGCCAGTGGCAGGATGGACTACAGCCACCATCATCCTCAGCCAGTTTGCCTAACACGTTGCAAGGCAAGGCAGTGTAGAGGTCTCCGGCTGCAAATCCGGATAGCCTGGCTTGACACTTATTTGGGGGGCATTTACTTCGGTCCGCAAACGTGGGGGAATCCTTTCTAGCGTGATAGGCGTTTCCCTGCGCTTAAGGCAGATGCAGTTTATAAACCTAGTTCGTCCGTGTTTAATTTTGGGGAGTTGGCTTTTTATTAATGCAAGTAAATAACTAAGGCGATATGGGTTTTTTGTTTGTTTTACAGAGCTTTTATTGTTTAAGTCTTTTCCGATGGGCTTTAATTAAATCCAATTTCCCCCAAACCAGTGCCTGCTCAATATATTAGTATTAATATATACTCAATAAGTCAGGTTAAAGAATTCCCCTCTTCGGGCCATACTGTTCGGTTGTAAAGTTGTAGTTTATTGAGTGTCCTTGCAATAGTTAGGCTACATTGCAAGATATTGTTTGGTATTTGATGCTAAACAACACCTGCTGCAACATGCTAAGCTTTGCTAATGAATTGATACATATATGTAAAGTGCTGTGCCCAAACAAGCAATATTATGGCATAATGTAATGGCCTAGTTCTCAAAATGCTTGAAGGCAATGGCTGAATTTGCACAACGAACTGAACTCACAAACCAGTTTAGTGATTGTCTAGTGGAGGGGTGGGCAATTGTGGATCTTTTACAACCTGTGGACTTCAACTCCCAGAATTCCTGAGACAGCCAAGCTGTCTCAGGAATTCTGGGAGTTGAAGTCCACAGGTTGTAAAAGGGCCACATTTGCCCACCCCTGGTCTAGTGTATTGCATGAATGTATCTACTATCATAGATATGCTTAGGAAGGACATAGTGAAAAATAACAACAACATGCAGTTTAGGATAAGGGGTTAGCTCTACAGTCCATGAATAGCTGTTAGTCACTTCTGATAAGGATGACCAAATTTTGCACGTGAAGTAGGTTAGACATGCTGTTGTAGCAGCCCACAAATTGGATTACGTATGTGATATGGGTGTAATTCTGAAACAGCAAAATATAGTATTCTAGTATTTTTGTTGCTTTTTTTATAACTGTTTTTCTGTGGGTTTCTCGAAAAGTGGCAGTATGCATGAAGCATTTCCTTTTTAATCATTCAAGCAGACATGTATTATTTCCAGGCTTACAAGGCTGCTTCAAAGGGCAAGTGCATATGTAGCTATCTACAGGCATGTACATGATCCACAGCCATTCTATTTCCTTGGAAAATACAGAATGGCTGCCCATGCATGAACATGAGATGACAGCCAAGGGCATTTTCCATATTAGTTCCATGAACTTGGACAAGACATAGCTTCTTTTACAAGTTGGAAAACAGATTGATTCCTACCCACTCGCTCATATTGAACACTCATTTTGAAAAATGTACAGACTATTAAATAGCAATTGTCAGCCTTTTTTATATTTGGTACAGCTATTTTTATTTGTGTACACAAATTATATGCTTTGTCAGATGTGCATATAAAATAATAGCTCTTATTTTAGATTTATAATGTAAAAGACACACCCTGATCAAACAACAATCAGATTCTGCTCAGGGTAATTCACTGGTGATTCATTGCCAAACAAATGAAGAAACCAAGAGATGCTTTGGTTCACAATTTGAATACCATGGATATAAAGCAAAAGAGAAATACAATTGAAAGAGAAAGTATGTTCACCTCATCTTAGCCCTCTTTTTTGGACATGGATGAAATCCTAAATTGTCACACAATGAAGTTTGGTTATGTCTGGGTTTTTTTCTTTTAACACAAATGCATAGACTTCTTCAGGGTTTCATTGATCTGGTCCAGGGTATCATATGGATGAGAAATAAATCTGTGAAGTTAAATTTAGAACTAATGAATCTAGTACAATATATCATGAATAGGTGATCTTTTGATGGCTTCTGGCCTTAACATTTTTGTGTAACTGCAGAATGCTAAAATCAAGTAAGTTGGGGACTTGAAGATTCTGCTAAAATATTATAAAACTAGCTGTCAGAATTACATTATATACTTTATAATTTAGGAAACCCTACGTGTTTTAGCACAAAACTAGCAGTTAAACATCTCCAGAAGAGGTTTGCAAAATGTTCTGTCACAGGATGTTCTGTGAAACGTAGAATACATTAAATGGCTTGTTTTGGGACTGGAACATTGCATGATGTCCTTGCTTGATAGGCAATAGTATAAAATCCTTACATAAGAAACACTGCATCGATTGTGAAGGCGGTTCTCTTTCCTTCAGATATATTTCTTGCAGAATAACTGTTAAGTGTGCAATTTCTGCAGCATACTTTTCCCTTTGGTTTGGCCCTTCGTGGCCAGAATAAAATTTTTATGAAGTAATATATTAAAAATGTTTGCTGCCTAGAAAGTTTGTCTTTATTGCTGAAAAATTACATTATGGAAGGTGACTGCAGCAGATTGGCTGGTGTTAGATACTGATTTCTTTGATAAGAATTTTAAGAGTATTTGCTATACTAATTATTTGGATGTTACGTTGTGATGCTGTTGAGTTGTTCAGTTTTTTTAATAGTATTCAGAGCATAGCTGTGCTCTCAAGACTATCATGTACACTAAGTTTTTCAGTCAGCATGCCTGCAAACATCTCCTGCAGAAAGTGTATCTCCTTCAAATGGCTATATAAAATCACTGTTGAATACTGTGTTCATATATACTGGATAAATGAAATATACGATCCAGGATGTAGCTCTACATCAAAATGTAGAGCTACATCCTTAGAATTCAAAGCAGCAGTACTGGTCTTGTTAGAGGTTCCAAGAAGCAAACTCAATAGGGGAAGCCAGATTCATTTAATGGCCATGATGAGGTTAGCAATGAAAGTTTCGGTTCCAATAGTGGTTGTAAAACAAGAACTGCGTGTATATAATTTGGCCTATAGCAGTGTATGCCACTGCTCTGTCAGTAATCTGTGAAATTGAGTCAATTGGATTTTTGACATTGACTGAATGTTGAGAATAATATTTTTGGCATGTCTATTGAGTGAATTTGGAGAATAGAATGATTGTGGAAGTGTAACATTGGCATTCTCACTGCTTTTTGGTGCAGTATTATGGTAGAAAAATACCAGGTTGCATTGCAGAATTCTTGGAATGAAGAACATTAAGAGCTGAAAATATCTTGTAAATTAAAAACTATTGTTTCAATTTTCTCTGAACTTGAAAGTGTTCCAAGGTAATAAAGGGTATGTTTTGTGCTCAGATTCCTTAGAAATACGTAGAAAAGTTATGGTACAGTCAGAACAGCCTGTTTGGAATTCAAAGCAAGATACTGGATGATTTTGAATTCAAAATGTTTTGCCCTTGTCTTTTTTCTGTTAACTGTTGTCAAAAGCCTATAGATTTTGATAAATTGAAAACCACCTAAGCAGATAATGAAGTAAGCTCATGCTTGTATTGTACTGTCACTTTCCTTAGCTATGCTCCTTGGTGTCCTGTCTGTCAGCAAATGGAATTGGCATGGGAAGCTTTTGCAAGAAATAGTAAGGAACTCGAACTCAGTGTGGGCAAGGTTGATGTCACTCAAGAACCAGGTAAGTAATGAATAATCATTAAGAACAAAAATCAATGTAAGTAATTCAATTGCTTTTTTACGTAAGTAATTTAATTGCTTTTTTTAAAAAAATGGAAACAGGATATTAAGTCTTAATGTTATTAGCCCAAATTCAGATTAATTTTCCCCAAACTCTGGTAAGATGTCTGATATGATCCCAGATCAGTGTGATCAGCACCCATGCTCAATGGGGATAATCAGCATTGTAGACATATAGTCCAGTGATTCTAGATGGTGACATAGTGGGCTAAAGCTGCTTTGGAAATTAGCACTATTGTGTAAGATAGTCCTCAACTCACCATAATGAACCCAATCATTATGGTTGCAAGTCATGATGTCATTAAGTGATGCGTCCACAACATTGCCTCACTTAACAACCCTTAAACCCTTACCGCTCCTCTCCCATTAAATGGAGCATGGGATGCTTCAGGTGAGTGAGATCTAGTACAGGCCCGGGCCTTCCTGGTTCAGGCATCCCAAGGTCTCCTCCTCTCCCTGAGGCACCTTAACAGAGAGCAGAGGTTTGGGTCATTAAATGAGGGTTAATCTTGGGTTCCCGTAGCCTTTGGTCAGCTTCTCATCCCACCTTTTGTCAATATGCAGAGCTTGAGCTCGCGTTGGGAAAGGGATGGCCAGGCTGCTCTGCCCCTCAGCATTCCTAGACTGTGTGGCTCCATCTCAGAAGCAAATGCCATTATCGGAACGGCCTTAATGATTGTTTAAAAAATATCAACATGTACTTATAACTTCTTTTGTAATAAATAGAAGAAGCTCACTTGTGAAGTCCATAAAAACCTGCTGTTCCAGAAGTTTGTAATGTAAAAAAAGAATTTAAAAATCAATTCCAAGGTGATTAAGAAACAAGGAATGGTTGAATTTTTAACTTGAACTTGAAGCAGTGTTGAAATGTAAAATTTGTTACTACTGGTTCTGTGGGCGTGGCTTGGTGGTGGGGGTAAGGTGACTGGTTGGGCATGGCCAACTTTTTTTTTTCTTTTAAAAGCATTTTTTCTACAACCTTAAGAGGTTGCAGGAAAAATTGCTTTTAAAAGCCTCTGACGATCCCAGCTGAGCCGCGCGATCATCAGAGGCTTTTTTTTTTTTTACTTTTAAAAGCATTTTTTGGCTGCAGAGGTTGTAGAAAAAATGCTTTTAAAGGTTAAAAAAAAAGCCTCTAATGATCGCGCGGCTCAGCTGGGCATGGGGGGACAGGGATTTTTGCTACCGTTCTCCGAACCACCCGCTGCCATCGCTACCGCATTGGGTGATCCGGTCCGAACCAGGAGGCATTTCACCCCTGCTTTGAAGGCTATATTACAACTATGAGTGTAGTTGTAATCCGTCAACTTCTAGTCACTCAGCTCATAAGCAGACCTCAAAAATATTGGTTCCTGCCATCTACTCAGAGGAACATTGTGTAGAGTCCATGTGGACTATCTCGAGAACTCTCTTTTCTCTAGAGTGATTTTTTTCCCAGCTTGGATCCCACATCCGGCCAAGATTTCGGCTGTAATGTCCTGTTTCTTCAGGAACATCTTCAGTTTGCTATGGCCTTGGAACCTTTTTAACAATGGTATTAACCCTATTGTAGGGTTTATGCTAATTTATACGTTACCTGTCTCACAACAATTTTTGAGAGGAAGGAATTGCTGTTAAAAAAAAAGCTTTTTATTTGACGTGACTTAAGTCAGAAAATATATTCTTCTTCCAAGATGCTTCTGGATTGTCTGTAAACTAACAGCTTGTGTACGTGACAAAAAAATTCTCATGGATATTTTAAAATTGCCCCTGAATATTTCTAAAATGTGCTAAGACAAATTCTTTTCTGTTAGTACTTGGAATTCCTCTCTCTTTCCCTTGTTTTCTTTCAGTGTCTGACCACTTTAATTATAATTAACATTTTTACCAGTGGTGGTTAAGGGGATCCAAAGGAGACCAAAGGGGTTCTTGTTATATATGTGAAGCCATGGGAGTGTAAGTTGCCAACTCCCACAAAATGTGTAGAATATAAAAATGAGCTCTTAATTGTAAAGTGTTTGTCAGATGATGATTATATGTAAGAAGCAAGATAAGTGCTATTTAAAACTAATATCTATTCTCCTCAGGTGTAAGTGGCCGTTTCTTAGTCACTACTCTTCCCACTATTTACCAGTAAGTATGTATTTTAAGTACTCTGAAAATAGTTGCTATTTACAATTTTAATTGAAAATGTTTCCTTTTGTGTGTGTGTGTAGCAGAATAAAATATGTGATGAAGCTAAGGAAAAATCATCCATATATGTCAATTACTTCAGAAAGCAATGCAAACTTTTTTTAAAAAAATCTTATTGCAGAGAGCCCCATTATTTTATTTGTCATAAACAAACCACAATGGAATTCACAATATCTCTCCCTGTAATCAGGTCCAGTGGGTTTTATTAATTAGATTACTTTGATTAATTATAAAAAATGCCATCACTCTGCTAAACAAATAATTCCCTCAGCACTATCAAACTATTTACTAAGTCTGCACTACTATTAATCTTCTCATCGTTCCTATCGCCCATCTCCTCCCACTTATGACTGTATGACTGTAACCTTGTTGCTTGTATCCTTACGATTGACTGTTTCCTAATATGATTTGATTGCTTATTTGTACCCTATGACTATCATTAAGTGTTGATGAACTTTATGATCCTTGACGAATGTATCTTTTCTTTTATGTATACTGAGACCATATGCACCAAGACAAATTCCTTGTGTGTCCAATCACAGTTGGCCAATAAAGAATTCTATTATATTCTAAGATAGTAAATTAAGGTTGTTCCTGGGTTTATATACTCCAATATCCTTTGGAAAACACAACCTAGATTTTTGGCCCAGAGGAAACATGCTATATGATAGCTACCCAAAACAAGTAATTAGGTGATTGAATTGTAATAAGAATAAAAGGAACTTCTTTTCGTTTTTCCCTGAATACATCTCCTTATTCCTTTCTTCTCTGTCTTATTTTCATCTCCTTTTCCCCCTGCTTTCCAATTCCCCAAGTGGAATAATACTCTTAAGGATGTGGAGAAAAATAGTACAAAAAGGATCCGGTTCTCTGTAAAACTTGTTAATTTGCATGATTGCTGCTCTTCTACCCTGGAGGGTAATAAGGTTTTAGATTCAATAGCGTAACTATACTTTAATCTGTTTTCAGTGCAAAGGATGGAGTTTTTCGCAGATATCGTGGCTCGAAGACATTGGAGGATCTAGAGAGTTATATCCTGGAGAGGAAATGGGAAAGTATAGAACCTGTGGCAGGATGGAAGTCTCCCTCATCTCTAATGTAATTATAATGCAATATCGTGTCCCAGATTGGAATTTCATCCTAGGTTAAATGCAGCCTTGGCTGAAAATAGCAATTCCCAGTTGAATATTGTTTGCACTTTTTAACTTTCAGGGTGACTTATTCTGGTAGTCTATGTTTCATTCTGCTCTACCATCTACTGGTAGAGATTGTCCAGTGCTTTCAGGATTATAGAAAGGTATTTACTTTGCATTTAATTTTGAGCTGGAGGTCCATGTTTTTAAGGAATAAAAATCACAACAGGTGGTAATTGGTTGTGGTGATGACATATGGAATATATGTAATTAGAGGGTACCTGTAGAGTACAGCTTAGTGAAGATTGCTATTATATCTTGTGTGAAGTGTATTCATTATGATAGAGATTTTCTGTATAAATGTAGATGAAACAGTATGATAAAATCTGATAATTTGGTTTTACTAATACATTCTGTAAGTATTGTAAAGGTTGGTTAGAGAAACACCACTTTCTTTTTATTTCCATAGTTACCGTATTTTTCAGAGTATAAGACACATCTTTTTCCCCCAAAAAAGAGGGTGAAAATTGGGGTGCGTCTTATACTCCAAATGTAGCCACGCCCAGCTTCTCAAACAGAGGTTTCAGAGGCTGAAAAAAGCATCAGAAAAGAAGCTTCAGAAAAGAAGACCCCAAACAGAGCTTCAGAAAAGAAGACTTCAAACAGAGCTTCAGAGGCTTTTTTTTCAGAGGCAGGAAAAAAAACAAGGCACAGAGCTCACAACCAAGGAACCTGTTGCTAAAATTCACCTCTGGGAACAGCTGATTGAGGGTATTCCGGGAGGCCAATCCACCTGCCAGTCAGCTTTTTTCTTATTTTTCTCCCCAAAAATTAAGGTGTGTCTTATACTCCGAAAAATACAGTAAATTATTGTGTCTCTCTTGATCAAGTAACATGAGAAATAATAGAATAGTAGTCCCAGAACAAATGGGAACACACTTTTTCAATCTTTAATTATTTTTAGTGATCATGTTTATATTGATTCTTATTAGGATGTATGGAATGGCAGGACTCTTCCATTTATCTGCATGGATCAGAGTAAGTAAGCAATATGTGTCTTAAATACTGCAGAAAACCTTTATATCTGATCTATGGTTTTAAAAGATCTGTCGTGTTCCCCAATGATCATATAGCTTGTGCGTCTTTATATGGTATGGAAAGAATATAGATCAATATTAATGCTGATCAAACCTATTCATGGAAAAAGTTTCTACTTCTAAAACTTTGGTTCAAATTGTGACAAATAATTGAAATTTTATGATGGGATGCAAGATTTCAACCTGGTTGCATATCAACGCCGTATTCTGCCATATGGTAAAAGCTCCAACAGATTTATAAACTCTTCAAAACAGTGTTTTAAATTAAGTATATAATTCATACATTTCTGTTTAGAAGGTGTTAAATAACAATAGCACTTATGTATTGCTTCACAGTGCTTTACAGCTTCTCTTAAGAGGGTTACAGAGTCAGCATATTGCCCCCAACAATCTGGGTCCCTCATTTTACTGACCTTGGAAGGATGGAAGGCTGAGTCAACCTTGAGCCCGTGAGAATCGAACTGGCGAACGCTAGCAGCATTATTAGGATTATTAGGAGCCTGAAACAGTGGCCCCCAACCTTTTGGGCACGAGGGATCAGTTCCATGGAGAAAAGTTTTTCTGTGAATTGGAGAGGGCATGGTTTTGCATGCTGCCTGCAGCCTATGGATTGGGCTTTGCTTGTTTGCATGGCTCTGTTGCTGGCATGCTGCAGATCAGTGCCAATCCACAGACTAGTGATTGGGAACCCCTGGTCTAAAACATACAGAAGAAAATACACAGTTGCTGTTTACCTGTACTTATTTAGACAATGGTATCAGTTGTATTCAGAAATAAAAGTTCTAATATTAATGCTACTTATAAGCCTGGGAAACCAACAGTTAGAATGTTAATTAGAACAACAAACAAGCACAGCAAGACTCTCAGTTTCTCTGAATAGGCTCACAATATCCACTGGCTTTATCTATGCACAGCTTCTGTGTTTTTCCTGTAGGTACTTAAGCTTTAAAATCAAGATAATCTCATTCTGTATTGATGAGTGTGTCTTGTGAGAAATTAGAGTAGACATGAAAATGCATTGTTCAATAAATTGAATTGCTTCTGTCAACAGTTGTTGGTAACTTAAAACCTGCGAGGTGTACCTCATCTGAAAATTAATGTTAAAAAAATTGAAAAATATAGTAATCTTAGTAAAAAAAACATACCTCAGATGCTGAGCGTAGGTACATATCGCAGCTGGCACTACCTAATACCCACAGAAGATACAGCCAATGATAGTTTTATAAAGGATTTGATTTTGTAAATGATTTATGTGAAATTGATTCAAACCTCTTAAAGTCAAAACAAAACAAAACTGTATTCTTCTGTAATTACATTTTCAGAATGGATATATTGTACAAATATTCCAAACAATAACTGGTAGATAATGGAACAGCAGTTTCAAATCAGATTATGTTTCTGTTGCAGCAAATCCACAACTATTTTACTGGCACTCTTGGGATTCATATTTGGGTTTCTTATGCCATCTTCATATTAGCCACCCTTCTGATTGGTCTTATCTTGGCTTTGGTAAGAAAACAGTTTTATACTCTTAAAACAGGTGTATAAAAATGGGAATAATAATATATTGGTAACAAACACAGCAAATGGTATCATCTGAAGAGTTCACTATATATCAAGAAGACATTGGTATTCCTACTGTATTGGGGAATTGTGAAAAAATTAATGGTAGATCAAATCTTTCTATGCTATCAGAGAAAATAGTAATCATTCTCTCAAGAGAATGGTAGACAATTATCTCTCAAACTCTTGGTCTTCTCTTGAGCTTTACTTTTTATCAACTAAATGATCCTGGTCTATGAATTATAAAACTCAAGAGAAATTAGTATTTCATATGTTAATAAATTTTGAAAAGAAACATTACTGTCAAAGATGTAATGTTTAATGTTTAATTTTAATTTTATGATGAATTTTGGCTCATTAAACTTGGAATAGAGCAAAAAGGATAATCTTATCTTTATCTTCCTGATATCAAGGAATAGATTTATTATAAATTATTTAATCTATTTTTGAAATGTCCTTATGTTCCAAAAGTGAAAAGATGGCACAGCATGTTTCTGTGGTCTTAAGTATAAGCAGACATTGAAGCTTAGATTAACCTATATTGATATCAAATATGTTTTTGGATTAGATTTATTTTTTGTTTTATTTTAATTGGTACAGTATATGTAGCTTCTTTTGTATTATATAATCACTGGTGTATTTTGTTGCTGTAGTTATACACCACCAATTAAAACACACAAAGAAATATCACTAGAGAAATTATAGTCTAGAACAGTGGTTCTCAACCTTCCTAATGCTGTGACCCTTTAATACAGTTCCTCATGTTGTGGTGACCCCCAACAATAAAATTATTCCTAAAACCATTGAAAATATGTGTTTTCCGATGGGCTTAGGCGACCCCTGTGAAAGGGTCATTCGACCCCCAAAGGGGTCCCGACCCACAGGTTGAGAACCACTGGTCTAGAACTTCTATATTGTTAGAGTAATAGATCAGGATCTCATTAAGGATTCTGAAAAGTCCTGGTTTATCTGGTTTAGAAATAGCTGCATGAAGATTTGTGTAAAAAAAAAGCATTTAGAGAGGGCTTTGATCTATGGCTTTCTTTAGCACAGCTCATGACTTTCATTGGCATAAAAATATGGGTATTTGACATTGAAGTGCAACATAATTACAAACCACTCAGATATAATAGTGTTGGGCTATTTAACCAGTTTTGAAATTCCCTAGGTTTGTTTTATAGTACTTTTTTCTTTCTTTCAGATATTTGTTTTGCTTATAGACTGCATGTGTCCAGCTAAGTCCAAAGAAGAAAGTTTTGGTATGTACACATAATGAAGAGTAATGCTAGTGCTTCTAGTGTTTGTATATAGTTTCCCGGAAAGAACTCAACAGATAACAATATAGTACACTGGAAGAATCCCTTTAAAACAAACAATAGACTATACTGAGGTCCTGATAAAATTTGCATGCATCTACTGACCACACAGTGCCAGGTTCGTCAACACCTTGGCCACAGTGCTCTGGGGGTAAAACCAAATCTTCACTGTTTTCCTGCAAGTCAGCAAGGCCAGGCTTATCAATGGGAGGCTGTTCCATAGGATAGGCACCATGACAGAGAAGACATGCTTCCAAGTTCCCACCAGGCAACACTGTTCTACTGAGAGGACCTGGAGCATGCCCACCTTGTCAGTTTAGTAGGAGGGTGGAAACCATTAGGAATAGGCGGTACCACAATTAATCTGGCTCCATGCAACATAGGACTTTAAGGTGACAACCAGTACCTTGAATTGCACCTTGAAGCCTACTAGGAGCTGAGGGCCAAAGGCAGTTCATACAGCAGTAGTATTGCATGGGCATACCAAGATGCACCAACTAATGCCCATGCTACTACGTTCTGGACCACCTGCAGTTTACCAACAAGGGCAGCCCTATACAAAGCACTTTGCACTAGTCCAATGAGTTCTACATGGAAGTAGAACACATTTTCAAATAGTATGGAAATATGCCACTGTGAATAATAATCTATTTTCAGCATTCCCTTAATTTCCACTCTGATAAATAACCTTATCACTGGATTCAAACATCATGCTGAATCATAATGAGATTGTTTTGGCCTGACTTGTATATATTCAGACATTATATATATCCAGATGTCTGGTAAACTTGCAAGATTGTTTTCTCTTGCCATGTACATGTATGCATCCAAATTAGACTGTGTTATTTCTCCATGTCATATAATATATGTGGGAACATGCATAAGTATGTATGTATGTATGTATGTATGTATGTATGTATGAATGAATGAATGTCTTTATCTTGTCATGTTTATGTTTATATTAGAGGTGGAGACCCTTTGAGAGCTGTAAACAATGTAATTTCATTTTAATGTATTCCGATTAGTGTACATTTAAAGTGACAATAAAATTATTCTATTCCTATTCCTATTCCTATTCCATTCCATTCCATTCTATTCTATACAATCTGTAAGTAGTTCAACACAGAGGTAAAGAAGCTTGGGGAAATGAATGACAAGAGTTAGATCTGAAAGCTGGCACTTTGTAGCTTAGCAAAATATTCCATTTGTACAAAAATACTAGCTCTTGTTTCCTCAATTCTTTTACCTCAGATTCCATAGATCCTGATGAGAATAAGATAGAAGATGAACAACAAACTTTGGAACTTTCAGCAGGGGACGAAATTCCAGAAAAGGGTTTGTCTGTTGGAGAAAGCGAAGAAGAGGGAGAAGATGAGTCTCAGCCCAATTCCTCAGATGACTCAGCAGTTGAAGGATGTGAGGAAGAAAATGATTTAGAGCTTTTCGAATCTGACAAGTTAGAGGAGACCTCCTTAAGACAACGTAAAAATCAGATGGAGTCTGAACTATAGTGAAAGTAATTGAGCGTATACTTTTAAGTGGACCAAAGAAGAATGGGACCTTCGTTTTGCAGCTGAAGCCAAATATTTGACTTATAAGCTGTTGCAGCTAAATATAGGCTGACTGCCAGAAAGCATCTGTTTTTATTTTTAAGGTTAATATTTTGAATGTAAAATATGGCTAATGTTGAAATCAGAGACATGACAATCAAGCAACCACATTGAGTTCAGGGATAGGTAAGAGGTTTTATTGCATCAGCCATACCATAAACTGTACGAAGTGGTCATTCTGTACAACTGCAAATTGTCTGTGTTGCAGAATTAAGTATAAAACAAGAAAAGTTTTTTTGGGGGCTTGCTGGTACAAGTTAATTCCAAAATGTACAGTTAAAGACAAAAATCTAGAGGACCGAAGGCAGCTTAAGACGGTAATAAGGTTTTACTGTTTGATATGCTTGAACAGATAACTGTTTATAACTCTCCAAGGTCTTTGGCTCCAGTTACCTAAGGCACTTCCTACAGGCTTCAGAGCTGTGATGTGTATTTCAGGGGAGATCATAGTATAACAAGAACTATGTTTACAATATAGTTTACAAGCTGCAAAGGCTTTACTTTCAGCTTTCTTGAAAGCCAGGAAGAGATTTTTAAATATGGACGTGGCTTTCTTACAACAATCAGTTTCATATCCATTGTCCCAATATTATAATCTGTCAAGTCAATATCTCAGTATCTGATTTGTTGGCCATATTTAGATTCCTTTGGATTCATTCAAGACTGCTTTGATATAACATTGATTCTTTTATGTATTCCAATTCAACCCACAATGCAGGAGAAGCCTGAAAAAATATCATTGCAAATTTCTTAATGCAAACAGAATGTCTGGATGCATAAATTGATTTTTAGTTTGTCCTCAATAATCAGAGTATTTATTCTGTCCCATAGTTGTCAAAGTTCTGTATAGTGTAGATCTATGAAGAAATCATGTAAGTATCAGTATTCCCTTGTAAGGTTATGCAAGTGTTGAATGTGTTATGATGAATTAAGTTTATCAAAGAAGCAACTCAGAACAGTATTATTTCCCTTTGTATTTAGAGACAATTATTTTCAGTGGTATCCAGCGAATTAAAATAAATGTCAGGATCATTGTTAAACATGTTATTCAACTTTCAGGTTCAGAGATTTTTTAAGCCTAAGAAATGATAGGCTCAGACTAAAGTAGTAAAAATAAAGCACTATATTTGTTTTATGTGCATGCTGTCATAAAATTTGTCAGTTGCATTCTCTGTTGATTAGAACTATTTTCAAATTTTTGTTAACCTTTTGTTGCACTAAAATGAGTCTTAACATCTATACAATTTGCTTAGTAAAAGACCTTTCTAAAGAAGTTTTAGTAAAACTATCCATTGCACTTTGTTAATATTACAGAATATTGAGCAAATAGATTCAAGTGCTGGGGGTGAGGGAAGCATTTAATGACAAATAAATGTTTAAATGTACACACTTAACCTGCTGTGACAATACTTATTTTAAAAAAAATACATGTTTGAGAATCTTAACATAACACAGTTAAAGAAACTAATAGTTCAGCATCTGCATTTACTAGCATTTTTTTTCATTGCTGTTAAAAGCACGAAAAAGATAACTTATTTGATTAGATTCTTAAACCTCTGAACCTTAGTAATATGACCAAGCATGTTTTTTTTGATAATGTAAAAGATTCAGGTTGAGTATTGGTTTGAGAAGCTGGTCCATGATGGTTGTATCGTGTCCACGTGTCCATGGAACTAAATCCACAGTTTACTTTTATGTACAAAGAATTCAGAGTTAAATGCTCTGGGCTCAGTATGACAGTACTTGGTATATTTTTCACAGTCTTCCTTATTTGTCTTCCAATTTTTTACAAGGTAAAGTATTAGAACTTAGTTCATAAGATTTCAGTTCAGTTCATTCTTGCTTAGAGAGTTGATGACTTGATGTCTACATGGATATATAAACCACTGCTTTAAGCTGGCTTATAATAAAGATGACTGCAAAACATTCCAAAGGAATTATTAAATTTGGGGGTTTTTTTTAACACAGAAAAAAAATTGAAATTATTTTGAAACAGCAATCACTATGACCTCTATTTATAAGTTTGAATGTATAGGTGCTTTTAAAAGCAGCAAATGGAGTAAACTAATTCATTTGAAGATTCTTAAGAGTTAATATTTGGCAAGTAAACTTCTTTGCCCAGACATCGCTATTTTGCATCTAATTTTAAAAAGCAATATTACCATTTGTGTTTCTAATTGTTACTTTAAATGAACACTTGCTCAGTTTTTAGTTTAGTTTGACATGATTTCTATGTAAAACATTTATATTAAAATGCTGCTTCTTTATTAACTATAAACTTTATTATATATCTCTGTGTTCACTTAATGTTTGTTTATTTAAGGTGTTTAGAGTTTTTAATCACATTCACTCCTCATCTTCCTCTCCTGGTACTCTGTCTCAACTGTTGCTTCAGTTTCCAGAAATCCTTTGAAAGCAAGGGGGCTTTCTGGGCATTGAACTGAGACCTTAATCATGTACCAGAACCTCAGGATTAACCCCAAATTTCCTTTGGAACCAAATAGGGTCCATTCAGCCCTCATGGCTGACTGGTTTAATAGGGACACCCAACCTGGTTTCGGTTATACATGCCAAGTCAGCCCTCTTATACACATGAAGACATGAACAAGAGAGGCTTAATTATTGGTCAACGTGGCATTTAATAGTGGCATTTGGAAGCCAAGGTCTGGCAACCAGGCATAAGGAAATAGCCTTGGGATCAATTGGAGACATTGAAATATCTTCTCCAGGACCAGCCAGCCCTGCCCTATCTCCTGTCCAAGATTCTGTTGTCTGCTCCTTCTCTTCCCAAAAGGCCAAATCTCCCTGACTTGTGCCATCCATCCCATTGATAAAGGCCTCCATCCAGTCCTAAACTAGCAATCTTTCTCCCTCTCTGGTTAACTAGTTCCTGTGAATTGCTTCTGATCTAGCATGCAGTGATCTGCCAGTCAGCTGCATTCCCATCACACATCCACACCACACTCCTAAATCCCCTCCCCCACTCTCATAGGGGGGTTTATGAGGGGCAAAATAGGCACTCATCACTGGCTGGACCAACCCAGAAAATTATAGCCCCTCCCCCCACATAACATTCAGAGGAAATCTAGGTGATCGCATCAGCTGGCTCCAAATACTGATTGAAAGTCCTTTCACTTCTCATTCCAAGTCCTTCAGTGCTGTGCAGAAGATTCCTTGGGCACACATTGCTGAAAGGTAGCACAAGTGGATACATTTCTCTCATCTGCAACCTCTGCCATTTGTAAAAGACAAAATGGCCTCTGTCCAGAATGACAGGCTGTATGGCAGATAGAGGACAAAAGCCAAATCCAGCTCTGTTACTGGACCAGTTTTGCTCCTTGGTACTCACCCATAGCAACCAGAAGTTCCAAATCTCTGAATTCAGGCTTCTCTGGGTTGCCACCATTGCTTTCCACCAGCTGATTGACAGTATCTCCAACTCTAATCTGCAGCACCTCTAGATCATCTGATTGAATACATTAGCTGTAAGGGGAAGTGAATGGATTCAGAAAGGTAAAAGCTTATGTAATGATGTGTGTTATGTTTTTACATTGGAGTACACTGTATAGGGTGGCTCAGTGGCCAAGACGCTGAGTTTGTCGATTGAAAGGTTGTCAGTTCAGCGGTTCGAATCCCTAGTGCTGCATAATGGGGTGAGCTCCCATAACTTGTCCCAGCTTCTGCCAACCTAACAGTTTGAAAACACATAAAAAATGCAAGTAGAAAAATAGGGACCACCTTTGGTGGGAAGGTAACAGCGTTCCGTGTGCCTTTGGCGTTTAGTCATGCCGGCCACATGACCATGGAGACATCTTTGGACAGAGCTGGCTCTTCAGCTTTGAAATGGAGATGAGCACCGGCCCCTAGAATTGGGAACGACTAGCACATATGTGCGAGGGGAACCTTTACCTTTACCTTACACTGTAGAAGAAATTTTAGTGGTAGTTCAGCTATAGAACCATTGTGTCTATATTAATTTACATATTACAGAATCTGGAATATAATTTCCTTTGTTATTGGTTTTTTTTCCTTTTTAAAAACGAAGTTCTAGATAGAATCATAGATAAATTACATGAGTAAAGAGATGGCATGAGATTGGAGTAGGCTATTGTAATTTATCTTTCTAATTGTAGAGAGTGGACTATACCACTATTGAATATTCACTATATACTGTAGATATATTACTTTGTTCTGTATTTCCTTCTCTGATACACAGTGGAGACATCTTAATTTAGTGAATGTCAAAGTCCAAAAGAATAGTCCGGAAATGTTAATTTATTATTTGGGTTACTTAAAAAAAGGTTTTCTGAACTTTGCTTTAGTTTAATGATTAACAAGTTGAAAACGTCCAGGACTAAATGATTTAAAGGCAAAACAAAGTAATCTACACCATGTCTGAAAGACCAATTTGCATTGCTGATTTTGAAGAATATGCTAAGAAATTTCTTCAAAAATCTGTGTATGATTATTATAAGTCTGGGGCTGATGATCAACAAACATTAGCTGAAAATGTAGCTGCATTTTCAAGGTAATTAACAATTCAAATATTGTATTTAATAGCTTTTAATATAATTAAAGTAGAATTGAAAAACCATACATTATCTGAAGTGCATTCATGATTGGAATAGGTTGTACTAAAAGTAAATTGGTCATGTACAATTTGAATGAGCATTCATTTGCTTCTTTCAACTCTAGATATCGGTATACCATGAAACAGAATTCAATTTTTATATGAAATATTATAGTTTTGCAAGGCATTACCCTGAAATTGGATGAGCCTTTGAACTTGGAGCAAAAAATTGTGTTGTGCTCACAAAGCAGCCCTGTGACTAATATATTGTCGTTCTATCTACCAAAATAACTTAATGCCTGTTGACATGCTTGCCTAGTATATCACATTTGGCAATATAAAAGTCAGCTAATCATAAATATCTGATTTGTGATGCTTAAATCAAATGTTCAATTATTATTTTAGGAAAAATATCTAAGATTTGTGCTTGTAGAGGATTGGAAAGTGGCATTTTTTTCAATGGGTGGGGGAACTGAGAAATTATAGAATATTTTTTTGACTTGTGCTGTTGATAAAATAGGTGACGGTAATGGAAATTATTGGTAAAACAAGGATGAGAATTTGAAGGTGAATAAAGTTGTGCAATATGTGAATGATCCTGAGTTAGTGGGAAATGTTTTACTTATTGCAATGCCTAATTTATCCAAATGGGGTCTCCAAAGAGGTCTATTCTGACTGATGGTAACAATTCCTGTCAACAATTGTTAGTGCTCCATCAGAAAATTCAGTTCAATATTCAGAAAATTACTGGTAGTTAAGTAGTTCTGTGCAAATCCTTAGATAAAGACGCAGCATTCCAGCTTATTATTTATTTTTATTCTTATTTCAGTGATTAGGTTGAAACTGGGAGAGTTACAGTGCTCATATGATCTTAACTGATAATACCCTCTTCAAACATTGCCCAAAATATCTATCAGAGCTGCACTAGAATGCATTTCTTGACTATTTAATTGAAAGCTCTAAAAAGGAATAAGTGGGCCAAAATAATAGCACCTACCCTATATCCACCTTGTGTTTCATAAACTAGTATGAATGAGATATTATGTGAGCTACCACAAATAAAATAGGTTATTGGCATAATTAATGCACGTTGCTTTATATCCCTTTCACACATAAAGATCAATATTTATGCTTAATTAATAGAAATAATGATGCTGAGCATAGATTATGTATGTAATTAAACTGTTTCATAACAACTTTGTCTTGAATGAAATAAGCTGAATACAGAATATGAGAGCTTTATTCTGTGTTGAAGTTGTGCATATCAATCATTAGTTTTGCTTCTTGAAAAGTCTTAAAAAGGTCAAAGACAAAAACTTGCAGTTTGTCTGTTACTAGGCAAAAACAATTGTTTCAACAATTTTTTCAGTTGAATCTTTTTTATGATAACTTTATTGCATTTTAAGCATGAAAGATAAAAACTGATACCAATAAGATGAGAAAAAGAGAAAAAATAATGAAGCCAAAAGTGTAGAAAAAAGGGAAATAAATATAAAGAAATGAGTTCTGATTTTCTTTTACAGCAATTATAAATTTAAAATGACCTTTATGGTTGCAACATAACTTTTATTTTTCTATCTATTATTTTTTCGGATCATCAAACCCATGTAGCATAATTTCATTTTTCCCCCTGTTTCACGCCAAAAGTCCAAAAGGGTTTCCAATCAGAATTAATCAGTATCATTTTATCTAATCAAGGCTTTCAACTTAGCCATCTGAGCAAGTTCATCATTTTTATCATTACTTTTCCATTGTGGACAATGTCAGATCTTTTCACTGTTGTGTATGTAAAAGTCTTGCTTCTGTTTTCATATATAACAATAAATTCCACAAGTTTTTTACAACTTTTTGTTAATCTCAAAAGAAACATCTCTGGTTTCAGCTGTATATTAATGTTTAAAATTTTCTGAGTTAATGTACATATTTGATTGCAATTTTTAATGTTTATTTTTTATGTCACTAAGCATAATAAAAAAATCCTCTCTTGTTCAGCATACATTTGAATTACTTTTATCATTTTTTTCAAAGTGGAATAACATTGATGAATGTGAGGTAGACCAGTGAACCAATACTAGTCAATGCAAAATTTTAGGAAGAGATGCTCTCATGCTTTAAATTCAAGAACCATACTCTAGACTGGCAAATCAAATCTCAGAAAAAAGCAAGGACAAACCACTTTTGTATTGTTCCTGAAGAAGTGAAATACACAATGGATTGACCCTCCTAGATTGGATTCTAACTAATAAAGCATTGAGTAGTGGGAACTTTAGGACGAAGTAACCCCATTATCTTGAAGTTCAGGATTCTATTGAAAAATAAATTAGGATAGTTCTACATGTACGTTAGATTTCCAAACAGCCAACTTGAACTACAGAAATGTTAGGCAGGGTCTCAGAAGAAATCCTCAGATCAAAGGGAGCTCAGTAGGATTGGGGATTTCTGAAAAATAAGACCTTAGAAGTACAATCACAATCCGTACCAGTGAGAAAGAAACAACTCTTTATACCCCAGGAGCTTTTGACTAAGAATTAAAATAAATATATAAAGGAAATGGAAGGTGAATATAATAACTAAGGACATTTGTTCCACAAGAGAAGACAAGAAAGAATAGGCAGAAAGTAAGCAAATTTCAATTAGACACGAGGAAAAAAATCTTAACAGTAAAAGCTATTCCACAAAGGAGCAAAATTACCTTGGGAAGTGTTGGTCTCACTTTGGTGACAATATTGGACAGCCATTTTAAGAAGAGATTGGACAGCCATTTTAAGAAGAGATTGGACAGCCATTTTAAGAAGAGATTGGACAGCCATTTGTCTGGAATGGTACAGGATCTCCTGCTGGAACAGCGGTTTAGACTAGAAGACCTCCAAGGTCCCTTCCAACTCTTTTATTCTGTTATTTAAACAGAAACTGAATTTCCTTCTGATAGAGATTAGATTTCTGAACTGGGCAATGAGTTAGATTAAATGATCTCCAAGTCCCTCTTAAACTTTCCATTCTGTAATTCTGCTTCCAGGAAGTTACCAGAAATTGAGTTTGATCTTTAAGGGAGATTTCATCTTTACTTTTTTAAAGATACTGATCAAAAAGAAGAAAAGGATAATAAACACTTTTCCATCCTGGTTGAGAGAAAGAGTACAAACCAAGAAGGTTCTTTAGTATACAAATATCATACAATTTAAATTTAGTCACTGAGACACAAAATTTCTTAATGATTTCCATATACCAAGACTTTACTGTGATGGGCAGATTTGGAGACGTTAACCCCAAATGATCTTGAATTTTGGAATGATGGCTCATTCCATTGTTGACAGTATATTTTATATTTTTCCATTCAAGTTCAAGAAAAAAAAATTATAGAAGTTGCAGCTGGGTGCATATTACGGAGATAAAATTGACTTACAGTTATATTTATCTTTCAGTTCAGACATAAAGATTAAAAGGATTATTATTTCTGTGCTTTCTACAACCAAGCAATGTCTACAATTCTAAAAGGTGTTAATAGGGAGGGAAGAGGTATTAGAATAAAATAAATGAACCCTTTAATAATGCAGGAAAAAGCTTGTGTACTGTAGATTTTGAAAATCAAGTGTCATAGCCAAACTGCAATAAACCTCTTCTTACAATTGCATATTATCTCTAACAACAAAAACAAAATATATGGGAGTTTGCTCAATGTGAGTATTTTTAAAAGCTTAATTATATAGTGTTTTGAAGTCTTCTAAACAAGTGATTTGAGATTATCAGGATCTTTAAAAGTCCAAAATAGTTTGGGGGAACTAAAAGAAGATGTCATCTTCTATTTTTGATATGTTCCAAGTTTCTTTCAGCCAGCTCACATTAAAACATTGATTTTTTTTTTAAACAAGGTCATGGTGCTGATGGCATTTTGACATACAAGGAAATCAATTTAAAATATCTTATTTCAGCATGTTAAATTGGGATTCAGAGAAAATGATCAGATTGCAGAGAATGAATTCTGATAGATTGTATCTTTGACTTTCTAAAGGTCTTTAGAAAATAAGATGCTCTTTGCTGACAAAAAGGAAACCCAAAAGCAGCTTGTTTAACAAAGTTAATCATGTTAAACATGTTATTGCTTCCTGGAGCTCAGTGCTACTGAGATTTATTAAAATGTGGGAGAGGGTGATGATGGATGCTGAAAACATATTATAAAGAATTATTAGGTTAAAAAGATACATTTCCCCCCCTGTTAATTAGAATAATTGGGAAACAAATATTAATGATGACTCATAGTGCTAGAGATAAATTAGTTAAATCCTGGTGCTTTGATGTACTGTATTGTGGTTCCAATATTTCTTTGTATATGTGGATTCAAGTTCACTTCGGGTGACCTCTTGAATTAATCTCTGCAGTTTTCATGGCAAATTTTAGAAGTGGCTTGCCCTGATCTTTCTTCTAGGACTGAGACTGGCCTGACTAGTTGGTTCAGTAGCTAAGACACTGAGCTTGTCGATCAGAAAGGTCAGGAGTTTGATGGTTTGAATCCATAGTACAGGTCTCCTGCGTAAGCAGGGGGTTGGACTAGATGACCTCCAAGGTCGCTTCCAACTATGTTACTGTTACTAAGATCTCTCTGCAGGCTTCATGCTTAAGGCAGGCTTAGGTCTTCCAGTTTATAGCTTGGTGTCTTAACCACTACCTCTTTAAGGTTTGGATGCAGAGAGAAGCCAGCATTAGGGGGGCAGAATATAATGCTTTTAAAGCAAGCTAAAAGAAACACAAATAATTTTATAGATGCTATGGTAGTATCAGGATTAGACCAGCTGACTAAATACTTATATTTTTCAATAAGATTGTCTTTATCCTGGGAATTGCCAATGATATCTTCGAACTGAAAAGGGTTTTCTGCATAACCTAAGTCAGTTCCTGGAACTCATATGGCTGTCCAGATAGCATCTCTTGGTCACATTCCATTTTCATATGTTTTCATGGTGATGAAAAAAGGGATACACAGCTATTTGGACTGTAATTGGTACATGGGCTGTATCCTGGAGAGGCATGGTTCCTCCTCCTCCTTTTCTTCTTCTTTGTCATTTTCATATTATTTATAACATTTATATCATAAATTGTATTAAGGATTTTGGTTACAATAGTAAAAAACTAAACTTAACTTAAAACTTAAAAACTAAACTTAAAGAAAGAAAAGGAGACAAACAATTATAGTGAAGAAAAGAAATATGTAAAAAAGTTATTTCAACCTTCATTACAACAAATGTAAACAAATGTAGTAACTCTTCACCCCCGTAAAGTTACAAACAGATATCTCGTCATCCCATGGTCTGATTTAAAGGGATCTGCTGTGGTTGTGAGCAAGATGGTTAATCCTTTAGTCTCCTAGTGCTCAAATCATGGAGGACCCCTATCCTGTGGTCTCCTCACAAGGAGCAGCCATTCAGAGGACATGCGGGCAATCTCCCCTCCTCTCCTTGTCCAGGGAGTTTCCAAAGAACCAGTTTAATCATCAGTTATTTGGTTTTTGTTGTGGTTTCCACTTTCACAGAGACTTCTTCAGTTCACCATGCTTCCCCTGAAAATCCCTGGAAAACCATGCTTCAAAAAGAAGGAAAACTAGACTTGATTTAATTGCAATCCAATATTGTACAATTACTTTCCAGTTATGTATTATGTAACTTGTGTCAAGAAAACTACAATTGGAACTAACTAGTATTTCACAGGCTGTTCATCTTGGCACTAGACCTTGGGTACTGAAATTTTAGCTCAAACTCATTGACATTTGGCAACTAATCATGCTGCTTTTTATTTACTTGCTCTCCATTCCCGGCCATTTGTAACTAACCAAAGCTGACGTCAGTGTCTTGGCCATTTCCAGATTTCAGCATCTGATAAGTCATTTTAAAAACCTAACTTGCTGTCAGTTAATATTGGAGGCAGTAATTTATTGCGTCGGCATCACACATCTTAATTTCTAAATAAACCCTTGCTGTGAATTATTTACTATCAGACCTTTTCCATCCATGCAGATTAAGACTTTACCCCCGGATGTTGAAAAATGTGTCAACCCTGGACCTGTCAACTTGTGTCTTGGGAGAGAAAATCAGTATGCCAATATGCATTGCAGCCACTGCCATGCAGTGCATGGCTCATGCAGATGGGGAAATTGCAACTGCTAGAGGTATGTTCCGGGTATGGAAATTCCTTGTAAAGAAATTCAGCAGCGAAGATGGTTCAGTTAAGGGAAGAATGCAGAAATGTCTTCTTTCAGATTAAAGAAATCTTATTGTCTCCAGTCTGTTTTGCCTGTTTAATTATCATATTTTGCTTAGGGAACAACACATTAATACTATATCGTGTGTTTTAACTTCCAAGCAAAATATTGTGCAACAAGGCAAGTAAAGTTATAGGGATGCAGTATTTAGAGTTGACTAATCCGGAAATGCTTTTACAATCTAGCACTGGCATCCTTTTTTAAATTTAGAGTTAGTATTATTTTATTTTTCGGTGTATAAGATGCACCTTCCCCCCTCTCAAAAGAGGCTGAAAATTTGGGTGTGTCTTATACTCCGAATATAGCTTTTTCAAAGCTTTTTTTCAGCCCTAACTAGGTGCTAGCCAAGTGAAGCGATCTCCCCGTACTTTGCCTGCTTTTCTCATTGCTGCTTCCTCTCATCTGTGCCTTTGAAGCTGTTTTTTATCCCCAAGCAGGGGATTAAAAAACCAGCAAACTAATGTCCTGAAGCTGACCAGACTAAGGACACTAGCCAGATGAATACCTGGTAGGCAGATTTTTTCCCCCCTATTTTCCTCCCCAAAAACTAAGCTGCCTCTTATACTTCAAAAAATACGGTAATCTGCTAAACTACAGCTGAGGAAAAAATAAAGCTCTGTTGGCACACTGCAATAGGGCTACTTTTCTGAAATAAGACACTACATGTAGTCTAAGTAGACTGAGTAAGCAGGTCCTGAAAACACCAGCTGAAAATTGTTATCCACAATAACATTCACTTTGGGATAAACATGTGTTGTGTCATGAAAATAAAAAGTGTTCCATATTTGATTCTCCTGGGACATTTTATTTAATGTACACCATCATTACACTAGAGTGGGAATTTAGCTACTTTATTTTATGGTTTTCCACCACACATATTCTTCCTAGTACTTCTATGTGTATTTAAGATAAAGTAGCATGTTAAGGGAAAAGCTTATTCTTTGATTTCTTTCTCAGTTATATACAGAGTATTCATCTTATTAAACATATACTGTAGATTTACATTGCAAAATAGCAGTAAGAACTATTCGGCACAATTGCAAAGCAGTACAAAGTAATCATTCTGAAGAAAAAGATATGAATTGTAACTTGTAACTTTCATTTGGTAAATGAGGCTTGGCAATGTAATGTTATGACACTGGGTTTGAATTAGCCAATACTGATATCTTAACTATTTTTAAAATGTTTTAAATGTTTACTAGGCCTAGAAAAATAGTACTATTTATGTACATGAACACTATTTTAGCATCTCATTTGCTACAAGTCTTTCATCAAAAGTTTATAGGAATAGTCACAGATTCATGATATATTTAAATAGTGCAGATCAGTGCCAAAGCAGACTGAACAACAAATTTCTCTAGTTTAGTGGCTCTGATTATATTTCACTGAGAAAATTAAATTGTTCTTGGGAATCTGTGAATGTACACCATTGTCTGCCTGACCATTACATTATTAGCTTATGCTGCTAATGCATTAGAGTACATGTAAATTTACTAATTTGAAAACTATATTGGATAAAACAATAAGCCAATCCTGAAATATTTTCTGAGAGAAGTCAGTTGATCAAAAACTAACTGATTTCTCAAATTTACCATGCCAGTGCCTACTTGTCTTCAGGATTTTTTTAAAAAAATTCTACAATTTATTTAATTAAGATTGCCTTAAGGCTGATTTAGAGTTGCCTGCAAGTGTCTGTAGCCATCGCTGCATCCCTACACCGCGAAGGGGTTGATGAGTAAGCAGAGGTTGCAGAGGGCTGGAAATGGGTCACTGCAAACATCTCCTGAAACCCAATAGTGCGTATAGGTGTGCACCCTCTGTACTGATTGGTTCTGACTTCTTGCTGGGAGGCAGGAGAAGGCAAGGCACATTCAAGCAGGAAACTTTAAAATTTCTGACATATAAAAGGAAAGCCTATGCAACCATCCCTGAAAACCAGATACATACATTCCCTCACCTGCTACATTGGAGAGGTCTGCTCCAGCTTTCACTTGGGCTGAAAAAAAAAGTGTTTTTTGTGGGGGGTGTATATTGTCCCTGCCATAATTTTTTTCTTTTAATGACCCTGTAATCCAGGGGTCCTCAAACTTTTTAAATAGGGGGCCAATTCACAGTCTCTCAGACTGTTTGGTTGATGTTTTCTTTTTACTAGATCATTTTTAAAGTTGTTTAGGAATCTAGTGATCCACTTCAGGAAACTCAGTTTTGCAGCAATTCTTCACCGGCAGGTGGGCGGGATGATGTGGGCAGGGAAGCCTCTTAGTCCCACATGGGCCGGATTAATGGCTTTGGCAGGCCATATCTGGCCCGTGGGCTGTAGTTTGAGGACCCCTGCTGTAATCCCTTGAGTTGGGGTGACTGAATGGAGCTGAGTGTTTACTGGCCGGATGCCTTTCCTGACACCTACACAGAGCTTACAGCAGATATTTTTTCTTTGCACCCAGAGAGAGAAATATCTGCTGCTACCTAGGATCAAACTCACAGCCTCCTGATTGTGAGGTGAAAGCTCCACCTCTAGATCACCACGCCACTCATCCTGCCATCAACTGATCTCTGAATATTTACTGTTATGTCCTAATTTAATAGCCAGGATTCTTCCTGAGATGACATTAAAGGCTGAATCCCTCATCTTCCCACTGCCTCCATGTAATAAAATCTTTTGAACTGAATTCTTCAGGCAAGAAAGAGACACCAATTTCTAATGCAGTTTTAATTATTTTCACTAAGCACCTCCATGGCTTGTGGATTCCTAACCACCAACAGATTAAAAAGCTCTGGGCAGAATCTTGTGTATGGTAGAATCTCTCTTTCATTGAGATTTCTGTAACAGGAATACCCTGTTTATACTCTCTAAAAGCTTCATTGCTTTAATAAGCCATGGCAATGTATTTGCTTTGTTCTCCTAGTGAGAGTTTTATATCCTGGTGAAGCATTTACTAATTTTTCCTAGGTCAAAACCTGCTAGGTGGTTTGTAAGATGTCATGTATCACAAAACCCGACCACTGTTTTCAGACATATTTGCATGTTTTGGGCACATCTTTGCCCTACTATTTCTTCAGTTCATCTGCCAAACATTAATTGACCTGTTGCATACACGAAGGGTGTACATATTTTAAAAAGCAATTTACTTTGGCCATGCAGGTTGTTGGAGCTAATGGTTCACTTTAAAATAACAAATCTGTTTAACATTCTAAATTATGATGGCACTGAAAAAAATAGCTTTCTGAGGAATCCTTGCACTTATGATTGTTGCAGTGTCCCTGTAGCATCATCATCAAAACTTGGACACTTCACAACTAGTGGGTGTTTATATCACAGTCAAGTGATCATCATTTGCACACTTCATAGCTGGTTCTGACAAAGCGAGCCAATGGAGAAGCCGGCAGTAAAATTGCAAGTCATGTGATGTCTTGCTTAATGACTACGTTGCTTAGCGATGGAATTGCCAGTCACAATTGTGATTGTTGAGCAAGGACTACCTGTATCCCTGGAAGTGATCCGATTGTTGTTGCTGCATCAGCTGGACATGTGTTTCCAAATGAGCTTGCAAGTGTGAATGGAAAATGCACAAGACAAAAAAAAAAAAAAAAGCACAATTTGGTTATTATGCAATTGTTAGCATTAATTAGACAGAGCATTCCCTTGCTTGGGCCATCAGATGTAAAAAGAAAGGTGATGAGTTCTTTTGTTTGTTTGTATTACAAGGCATATACTCAGTTCGGACTGGTTCAACCTGCGGGCGCTATGCCGTTTTCTAAGCTGCGTGCATGTGTGCAAGCTGCGTGTGCAGGCAAAGCGCATGTGCAGAAGGCGTGCAAGTGAAGTGAGCGTGCACGTTACTTTGGTTTTGTTACCTATGATTTGCAATTAATTTGATCTTAAATTGATGGATTGCCATTTAAAAATCAAACTCAGTAGAAAACATTAATCAAAGCACTTTCTGAGATGTCTTGCATAATAGTGTCCCTTTCCTTAGAATTTAGGAGTAGATAAATGGTGTCATGTATATCCTTGTGCATTTTGACAAAGCTGTATATTAATGTGACACTGTTTTCAACTAAATCAATGGTCAATGATAATTTGGTTTATTCTGTTTATTAGAGTTCATATCTGCTGTTATGTGATTCAGCTAATAAGTCCAGTTCCAGCCCTTCAGAGTTATTCAACATTTTTTCTTTGTTTGTAAAATTACTCTGAGATTTAATTTTAAAAAGCTTAATTGTGAAAAGCTTTATTTGTTGGTCTGCTGGAATTCAGAAAGACGAGAGTTTGTTCTGTCAGTTGGGTTTTGTCACATTATTATTTTACCTATGTTATTGTGAGATGTTCATTTTCATAAAGCATTCCAGTCTTCTCTTACTGAAAAAAAAAAGGTATTATTTGAGCCAACTGATCAAATTCATGTTAAAGCTCTAAAAGAGGACATCTCGGTGCTATTAAATGAAATCTTAATATATTAATATGTAGAGCACAGTTGATATAAGGGGCTGTAACTGTTTATTACTCCAGTTAATGGCTGTTTCTTCCAAGTAAAATTTTTGGCTCAATTATTGATTGTATATACCCGTGATGGTGAACCTATGGCATGTGTGCCACAGGTGGCATGTGGAGCCATATCTGTAGGCACGCGATAGTTGCCCTAGCTCATCTCCAGTGCGCATGCGTGCACCCGCCAGCTGATTTTCAGCTGGCCCTGCCATGCCACCACTCCCCTCCCAGGAGTCTCCATGCGGCCCGTTTTGGATGCCAGGTAAGTACAGGGCTCATGCGGAGGCTCTGGGAGGGCGTTTTCAGCTTCCGGAGGGCTTCCGGGGAATGGGGGAGGCCGTTTTCACCCTCCCCAGGCTCCAAGAAAGCCTCTGGAGCCTGGGGAGGGCAAAAAACGGGCCTACATTTTTGCCGTCACATGCCAAAAGTGGGGGTGGGGGGGTTGTGCGCGTATGCGTGGGGGTGCGGAGTGCAGGGGGCATTGAATTATGGGTGTGGGCACACGCATGTGCGACCCCCCCTTGCACTCCCCCTGCTTTTGGCACGTGATGGCAAAAAGGTTAGCCATCACTGGTATATACTATTGAAAACACCCCATTTGCTGCACTGAAAGGAATAATGACATAATTAGGCAATCCATGTCAAGACTATGAGAGGAAGACAGAGGTATATGCTACAGTATAATGAGGACCAAACATGGACGGTGGGGGAAATAACAATATTCAAATCTTGATGCTTAGAATCTCACCAGTGATGACCAAGCCCACAAATTAAGGGCTTCAAGCAAGAGAGACTGCAAACACAACAGAACTAGCTTCCCATATTTTGAAATGAAGTAATTGTCAGTTCCAAGTCACATACCCATAGCAAACAAAACTCTGAGGCAGGCAATTTCCTCAAAGAATAGGTTTATTGGATATGTCATATTGGCACAGGCTGGTGAAAACCGACTCTGCCTATTCCCATGGTTTTCATCTGATTAAAAGGAGCCCTGGTAGCGCAGCAGACTAAAGCACTGTTATTAACATCAGCTGCCTGCAATTACTGCAAGTTCAAATCTCACCAGGCTCAAGGTTGACTCAGCCTTCCATCTTTTCTAAGGTAGGTAAAATGAGGACCCAGATTGTGGGGGCAATAAGCTGACTTTTTATAAAATATACAGAAGTATGAAGGCTATTGCTTAACGCATTGTAAGCCGCCCTGAGTCTCCGGAGAAGGGCGGCATATAAATCAAATTTAAAAAAAAAGTAAAAAAAAAAAAGTAAAAGCTTGTCACTTTCTCAAAAAAATCAGTCACATGGTCCAATCAGGATACTGTCCAGTTGCTAGGTGACTCCAGTCTCCTTCTTCCGAGCACCTGCAGGAATGTCCTTGGCTCCCACAAGAAAGAATTTTGTTTTGGCTACAACACCCCAACTATCTCTACTCCACCCTCCCTGTCCCTCTGTGTCTGTCGAGAGTGTTCTGTTTTATGTATTTTTTTATTTAATTTATTTATTTAGTTATTTTCGTCAAGCATTTATTAGATAACAGATACAAGTATAAACATGAATATGAATACATGAAATGGATACGAATAAAAGGGAACATTAGGACAGGGATGGTAGGCACGCCGGTGTGCTTATGCACGTCCCTTAAAGACCTCTTAGGAATGGAGTGAGGTTCACATTAGACAGTCTAAGTTTAAAGTTTTGGGGGTTCGGGGAAGAAACCCCAGAGTCATTCATTCATGCTGACCAGCATATCCTTGGTATAAATTCTTAGAGCATTTGATTAATGGATTATGTGCCATTGTGTCATTGATCATGTGGCCAGCATGACTAAACGCCAAAGGCTCATGGAACACTGTTACCTTCCCACCAAAGGTGGTCCCTATTTTTCTACTTGCATTTTTTATGTGTTTTTGAACTGCTAGGTTGGCAGAAGCTGGGACAAGTAACAGGAGCTCACCCTGTTACGCGGCACTAGGGATTCGAACCACTGAATTGATGACCTTTCGATCGACAAGCTCAGCGTCTTAGCCACTGAGCCACTGCATCCCATATAACGTATAACGTGGAGACTGGTTATCTCCATGATAACCAGTTCCTAATTGGTCCTTCAGCTCTTCCAGTGGCAACCACGTTGTCATTGTAGCTGAATCTTCCCCTTTGGTGTTGGCCCCTCCCTTCTTCTCTTTCCTTCCACTTTCCCCAGCATTAGAACTTTCTCCAGAGAGCTAGGTCTTTGCATAATGAGTCTGACATAGATAGGATATTTTACAGATTATGAGAACAACTCACAGGGTATCTTCACTGGAAAACTGAATTCAATTATTTTATTAGCCCTGTTATCTTAGTCTCCCAATGGGCAGCAAAGGGTCTGCTGGCTGCCAGAAGAAAAAAAGCCCAGAAACTAGTGAATTGTGATTTCACTGAACTAGGGCTGCATAATATCTTGGTTTACATAGGTAGAACCTGGCTAAAGAGAAATACACATAAATCCTACGAAATATATATATATATATATATATATATATATATATATATATATATATATATATATCACATGTAATATGACATTTTAAAATATAAAACTTTTTTCACATATGCTCCATCTGAATAGCTTAGCTTTGCATATTCTTGCTTTTCAGGCCCAAAGGCCATAATAAAGGTTTATTTGATTTGTCTATTCTTCCTGAGAGAATAAGAATAAAGGAGTTCTTTAACAGGGCTAATAAAATAATTGAATTCAGTTTTCCAGTGAAGGACTATAGCAATTAAAATATTTTAAGCTAAAACTATTTCTATTCAATGTACAGTACATTTTATTTGATCCATAAAATGGCCTATGAACTTCATGGTTGAACTACAAAAATTGGCTAGTTGTGAAGAATGGGTGTGGGTCTTAAAACTCTGTGTGTCTTTAAAAAACACACAAAGTTGGCAAAGAAAGAAAAGGGCCTTAGGTACTGCAGTTAGACTCTGGGGTCTGACAAAACTTCACACAATATTGACTGATTCTTGTAAATGGGGAGAGGAAAAAAAGGGGCCCTGGGTAGGGGGGGTTCACCACTGGAGATGGTGGATGAGGAAGATCTGATCCCCTTGCCATCCCTCTCTTTGTTTCTAGTTTTTTTTTAGTAACGTTTTAAAATTTTAATTGTTTTTATATTTATCTTTTTAATCTTTGTAAGCTGAAGAGATGGGAAGCATATAAATTTAGATAAAATATCTATCTATCTATCTATCTATCTATCTATCTATCTATCTATCTATCTATCTATCTATCTACCGTGTTTCCCCAAAAAGAAGACCCTGTCTTATATTTTTTGAACCCTGAAATAAGCGCTTGGCCATGCGCTCAAAAGCCCGATTGGGCTTATTATCAGGCAATGTCTTATTTTGGGGGAAACAGGGTATCTAGATAATGGATGGATAGATGGATGGATGATAGACAGACAGATAATACTGTAATATTTGCACTGTTCATTGCTTCTACAGCATTCATCACAAGAATCTCAAAATTTCCACCTCCTTTTATACCTTTCTGATAACATGAGAAAAGTGTCAAATGTCTAATAAACTAGCTCCCTCTAGTGAATCATTGAAGGTGCAGAATCAGAATTTAACACTTTGCTCCTGTGACAAGTTACAAGGTTATTTGGATTTTTTTTCTTTTAAAAAAAACCCTCCTTAAATTTGTAGGGGTAAACACAAACAATTCAGGCAGTGGTAATGTTAAGTTAAGAATACAAGTACTGGGATTTGATGTAATCTAGTATATTTTGATTAGCTATTGGAGAATGGAAAACATTCCCTTCTGAATAGAAGGATAGAGATGTCAGCCTCTTTCACACAATAAAAGAATTAATGAGGGGCAGAAGTAAGGTGCAAGCTATTTTCCACACACTTCAAGCTACATGTCTATTGTTCACCCTGAAGTACATTCTAGTTCACTTATCAAGCGTGTTTCTGCAGCCATTTTTTTCTGAGATATCTCAGAAAAGAGCAATCAACTTTAGATGAGCTGTCTGGTGCCAAACAAGTAAGAGCAAACTGGGCCACTTCGAAGCAAGATGGTAACCACTCTTAGGTAAAGATTTTTAATTAGAAAAAAGTATGCTAATTTGCACAAGTGAAATTAAAACTTCCCATGCATCTTTACAAAGAACAGTTCATCTGCATACCCAGAGAATACTGAAACATGTCCTCCCCTCTCCTCCCCACAAGTACTATCCCTAAGTGGAGGGTTTCCCAACCTTGGCAACTTTTAAGACATGTATAATGGATGGAAACTGAATAAGGAGAGATTCAACCTGGAAATAAGGAGGAATTTTCTGACAGTGAGAACAATCAACCCATGGAACAGAAGTTGTCTTCGAAAGTTGTGGGAACTTCATCCCTGGAAGCCTTCAAGAAGAGACTGGACTGCCATCTGTCAGAAATGGTGTAGGGTCTCCTGCTTGGGCAGGGGGTTGGACTAGATGACCTACAAGGTCCCTTCCAACTCTGTTAATCTGAATGTGGATATCAACTTCCAAAATTCTCCAGCCAGCATGACTGGCTGAGGAATTATGGGAGTTGAAGTCCACATGCCTTAAAGTTGCCAAGGTTGGGAAACCCTACCTTAGTAGCGTCTCTGTTCACATTCTTTCGTGGTACCTGTTTCCCACTAATAAACCACCACAGTTGTTATCCTTCTGAGACACAAAAGAAGAGTGGCCCTAAATAAAGTCATATTGCCAAATATTCATCATTTATAACTTGCTGAGTTGCAGGTTGTCCTAATCAGGTTTCATCCTTCTCTCTATGGTCTCATAAGCAACTTCACTTCCTAAACTAGCAGCTTATAATATCCAATAATGTAGCTTTCAGACAACAGAAGATTGACTTATTCATGCCTACTATTTATCAGAGGCAGAATCTATACTTTGTATCTGTTTCTAGGTTTCCAGTAATACAATTCATGAACAGGAATTACAGAAATCTAAGTAGCTACTTTAGGGATGATAATTAATTCTAGAGTCAATGTTAGTAGATGCTCCTACAAAAAATAGTAGGCTATTAAATGTAAATCGAAGAAATAATTAAACAGTACAGTATGCACATCAAGATATTTAGTTATTGTTCAGAAAGAAAGCAGCTCACTTAAAAGATTTGGAAACTACATTCTTCTGATTATTACCATAGATTACCCTCTCCATGTCCGCCAGCCCTTTTTAAAACTATGATTCCTCCACATTGTCTTTCTCTAACTTGATGCCCTCTGGATTTTTTCAGCTAGAACCCCCCTTAATCCTTAGTCAATATGGGTAAATCTTTGTCCCAGCAGAGGATAGAAAACCATCTAAAACCATAGTGCCATTATGAGAGGCAACAAAGCTTTAAAGAAAATTAAAGAGGGTTAGAGGTTTGTGGATTGCATCCATTTCATGTTAAATAAAATATGCCCTCTGCCCCTGGCCACAAAGCTAGAGATTGCTGTATTTCAATCTTTGGTGAAGGAGGAGAGAAATAGTTCTAACTGAGAGCCCATCAACACTGCAGATCAATACTTGATTCTTATAGTAAATGCAAGAATGCTGATTGGTAATGAATAATACACCCCATACATTCATACAACATGCATGTAGAAACAACTTTCACTGCATCAGGAACATACATGAAGGCTTTTCTTCCACACTTTTTTAGAGTACACCACAAAGTTTCTGCCTTGTGGAAATATTAACACATGAAGGCTGAAGGCTAGAAACCAGGAAACTGAGTTCTAGTCCCACTTCAGACATGAATGCTGGCTGGGTGACTTTGGGCCAGTCCCTCCCTCTTAACCCAATCCACCTCATACAATTGTTGTGGGGAAAATAGGAGGAGAAATGAGTATTAGTCCTGAGTTATTTATAAAAACAATAAAGACAAGATTAAAACAAAAATCTAAATCTGTTAGCCAAAAAACAGCTGATGACATTTAAGTCTATGTCCACTGGATGGTGCACTAATACTTCTAATAGCAAATACTGTACTCCTTAACTCCAAGGTTGTTAATATTGTGACAATTTCTTGTGATAGATTGATAAATATTAATCAATGTAGCTCTTAATAGGAAGTAATATATTCAAAAAGAGTATTTCAGAAGGATAATTGAATTTGCGATAAAAAAAAGCTGGAACTAAATGTTTTTTTAAAATTGTCCCTTTTCTAATTCAAATCTTTTTGACATAGATTGTTTATACACCTCTCTCTCTCTCTCTCTCTCTCTCTCTCTCTCTCTCTCTCTCTCTCTCTCTCTCTCTCTCTCTCTCTCTCTCATACACACACATGCTTACATACACATGCTTACACACACACAGGCAGATGCATGAAACCAAGTGGACATTAAGGTTGAATTTGAATGTAGATATGTAATATGGAGAGGCTTCTATCTTCTATCTTTTTAAAAGCATATTGAAGTATCGGTATTGTTTTGGAATTACTTGCAATATAGTGCCAATCACATGAACGGTTCAAATATACCAAACACACTACCCCAAAGCAGATTTGGCCATTAACTTGCTATTAGGAATGTACAAACCCTAATCTTCTGTTTTCATCTTTTGATTATATGGTTAGTAGGACATGAGTTTATGATTCATGTGCTTTAATATTCAACAGACAACTAAATCTTTAAGAAGTATTTCTAAAATTAGTGGGCATTCAGAAGAAATTATGGTCACAAAAAGTAGGGCCCTTGGAATTGCTGTGGCTTCCTCTTTTCTTGCTAAATGGCTAATCATCCCACCATTAAAAACATGCTTTTCTGCTGTTAGGAAGAGTTGGGAATCAGTACTCTTTTTCCACTGGCTACTTAGTCACTTGGATTAACTGGATTGTGACTGACAATGAAGCTGACAAGGCTCCTTTGAAAACCAGTGGGAAATGACTCGCTGGCTTGGGTTGGGAAGCAATGATCTGCAAGCAATCATTAGGGAGGAAGGCACATCAACTGCTTCACTTTCCTCTTAGCATCCTTGCTCAGGATTGGTGGGAGAGAAATGTTCTCAGCTGCAGGCAAGAGATCCTATACGTGCGTATTCATCTCACAGAAGTTTTTGGAGAGCAGGGAAATGCCAGGCTAGCATAATTGTAGTACAGCTTAACATCCAGACAAACTGGCCTAGATGTTATACAATATACTCATTCTATCAAGAAAGTGAGGAATGAAGTTTATAAGTCCCTTGGTAGTTGATGCTGGACAAAATAGTTGGTTTGAAATAAAGGAGCATAAATATTTTTAAAAAGGCTTTTCCACAGAATGTCTATTATTACAATAAAAAAAAAACAGGCTTCCTTTATTCCTCCATAGAAGCTGTCTGTTAGTAGTAGCAGCTAATCCGATCTATTTACAAGGAAATGATAAATGCTGTAATCAAGTCAGAGATAACAAACAGGCAACCACCCAACTGTGAAATCATCTGGCATTCATCGTGCCATAAAACAAACTGAATTCCATGCTGCCAATACAGATATTTTTGTCTTTGCATGAAAGCGATGAGGCAATTAAAATGTGGCATATTTTTTTTCAAAATTTTGAAATTCAGTTATTTTAATTTCTGTGCTATAGTCCTCCTGTGACTAATATTCTTGCTTTTCAGCCTGTAGGTCAGCAGGAACAGGAATGATGCTGAGTTCCTGGTCCACAACATCCATAGAAGAAGTTGCTCAGGCAGCTCCAAAGACAATTCTCTGGTTGCAGCTCTATATTTATAAGGACCGTGAGGTCACCAGGTCCTTAGTGCATCGGGCCGAAAAAGCTGGCTACAAAGGCATTTTTGTGACTGTGGACACCCCTTATCTTGGAAAGCGGTTAGATGATGTACGCAATAAGTTTCGTCTGTCTCCGCATCTCAGGTACTTAGGGACAGAAGTATCAACTTCCCATCTTTTTCTCTAGGTTCAAACCCTACATGCTATATGTATAGTTCATGTATAATTCAAACCTATTCCATGCTATTATTGTAACAATAAGCTAGTAAACATGCCTTCCATATCTAGTATGCCAAATATGGAAAAGAAAAAATATTTCATGCAGGTTGATAATTTTACATCAAACCATGTCCATACATTTATAAAAACAGTTTTACTGGTGTTTTACTGAAACCCTAAAAGCCATCCTTAATTAACAAAAAAATGTGCTGTAAAACAAATTTTGGTGTTGCAGTTGAAATGGAAAATGTCTTGTTCTTCCAGATATATGCATTTTAGTAATGTCACTTTGAAGGATTATTATGACATTAATTAAATTTTAAATTAATTTTAAATTAAAAATTAATAAAATTAATTATTGAGTTTATCCCTCTTCATATAGTTTTATATATTCAATCTGCTGCCGGTATTGGGAAAGTTGAATATTGATTTGATATGTTGTTTCATACTCACGGTTTCTAGCTGTTAATGGAGGAAACAGGAAATGGTGTCCTTTCAGATACAGCTGAATTGCAGCTTCACGTTTCCTCAACATTGTCCATCTTGGCTGGGGATGCTGGGCACAGTTGTTCCATATTGTCTAAAAGATCACTGTTCCCATCCTGCCATCAAGATTAGACTAGAGATTTATGAACCATTAGGAGGCAGCTGTGTTTTGAAGGGTCTAGCAAACTGCTTTGAATATTTGTTCTAATATTCTGAACACACATGTTCAAAATAGGTTGCTAAAATGGCCAGCAGCTGCTTTGAAGCTCCAAGCAAGATGTTAGCTTTAATTCTTCTCCTTCAGTTCCCTTCCTGTTGGATTTTGGGACACTGTGGGAAGATGGGAAGCGGATTGTTTCCTCTTTTTCTTTCTTTCTTACAGATGCTGTACATTAAAACAATACAATGGCCATTCTTCTCAACATTTTTTGGTGATATTTTTGCTTAACACAAGCTGAATGGATGTGTGATACACACCACAATTCAAAGGACACACTCAGCGATAGACTTCACCTGAGCTACAATATAATACAAACTGTGATGAATCAGACATACTAAGAGTTTATTTTGTCCAGCATCTTGTAGTCAAGAGTAGTTTAACCAAACAGTTTCAGGAAGCCACTGGGAGGGTCTGAGTCATAAGCCCTTCTAGTGTGAATCAATTTTCCATTCCAAATGTCTGGTATGTAGTTATACAGTACCCTTCAGTACAGAAGCTTGTCTATTTTGTTTCTATGTATGGATAATTGTTACTAACAGTTCTATTGGCTCCCATGGAGTTTTCAAATTATCTTTAAAGCTATTTAGTTGTCACAGTTAAGACATCTTGAGTAACTAATTCTATATGTGAACAAAATATACTATATGTATATTATACCAAGAAAACAAAAAATATTTTCTTTTCTTTTTGGAAGAAAAAAAAATGCATTGGTGACATAAGGTATATTGTTGCACACAATGACATTCAGTAAATGTTAACCCCAAAAGGTTCCCCAGCCATTATTTATACACACACACACACACACACACACAAACATGCAAGCTTTTAAGGCAATGGCAAGTGTTGATATTTTTCAGTTAACTTTTCTTAGTTTCCCCCCACTTTCTTTTTCCAATTTCAGAATGAAAAATTTTGAAACCAATGAATTGGCATTTTCATCTGAGAAGGGTTATGGTGAAAACAGTGGCCTGTCTGTTTATGTCGCAGAGGCAATAGATCCATCAATCAACTGGGATGATTTGAAATGGCTCAGAGGACTGACTTCATTGCCCATTGTTGCTAAAGGAATCCTCAGAGGTTGGTTTGCTTGTCTAAAATTCTATAATATTTGTGGGGCTGTAGAACTTCCTTCCCTAATCAGCTACCTTCTAGTGAAAAGCAGTGATAATGCTTAGTTTTCCAACTTCATATTCTGGGCCTTTATCCTGCTAGTTATTGGTCCAGTGGTATTTTACATGTGGTACTATCAATGATGAACATTTTGTCTGAATTGTTGGCCAATATCTCAGCAGAAGGGCATATGAACTACACAAAACCTTTGTTGAAAAGCTTATCTTCACTTTGTATATGTATATATACAGTAAATGTACATCTCAGAGAAACAGACAGCATATGTAAATACAATCTATCTTTTTTTTATAAGGAGCAATTTGTGCTATCCATTTTACTTCATAAATAACTGATCCCTAAAGCCATCAAACATACAGGGCAGCTGCTTGCATAGTTGAAAAAAAGGGTGCAAGGGTCTAGCGTTGGTTGATGATCTCTGGAGGGCTCGGGACAGGGGCTGCTCCTCTGTCCTGGTCCTGTTAGATCTCTCAGCGGCTTTTGATACCATCGACCATGGTATCATGCTGCACCGGTTGGAAGAGTTGGGGGTGGGAGACACCGTACTAAGGTGGTTCTCCTCCTTTCTCTCTGACCGGTCGCAGTCTGTGTTGACAGGGGGGCAGAGGTCGACCCCGAGGCCCCTCATATGTGGGGTGCCGCAGGGATCGGTCCTCTCGCCCCTTTTGTTCAACATTTATGTAAAGCCGCTGGGCGAGATCATCCGTGGTTTTGGGGTGAAGTACCATCAGTACGCGGATGACACCCAGCTGTACATTTCCACCCCGGACCACCCCAATGATGCCCTTGAAGTGATGTCCCAGTGCCTGGAGGCCGTACGGATCTGGATGGGGAGGAACAGGCTCAGGCTCAACCCATCCAAGACCGAGTGGCTGTGGTTTCCGACGTCCCGATATAGTCAGCTAGTGCCATCGCTGACTATTGGGGGCGAATCATTGGTCCCCACGGATAGGGCTCGCAACTTGGGTGTCCTCCTGGATTCACGGCTGTCGTTAGAAGAGCATGTGACGGCCGTGTCCGGGAGGATTTTTTATCAGGTTCGCCTGATCCGCCAGTTGCGTCCCTATCTAGATCGGGACTCCCTACACACAGTCACTCATGCCCTCGTTACTTCTCATCTGGACTACTGCAACGCTCTCTACATGGGGCTCCCCTTGAGGTGCACTCAGAGGCTCCAACTGGCGCAGAGTGCGGCCGCGCAGGTGGTGATGGGAGCGACATGGAGTTCCCATGTAACACCTCTCCTGCGCGAGCTGCACTGGCTCCCGGTGGTCTTCCGAGTGTGCTTCAAGGTTTTGGTTATCACCTTTAAAGCGCTCCATGGCTTAGGACCTGGTTATTTATGGGACCGCCTGCTACCACCAATAGCCTCCCACCGGCCAGTACGCTCCCATAGAGAGGGGCTCCTCCGGGTGCCGTCGGCCAAACAATGTCGGCTGTCGGCCCCTAGGGGGAGAGCCTTCTCTGTGGGGGCACCTACGATTTGGAACGAGCTCCCCCCAGAGATACGTAGGATCCCGGATCTGCGCACCTTCCGCCGCACGCTTAAGACTTTTCTATTTTATCAAGCTGGCCTGGCCTAAATCTTCCCCTTTTTAAATGTGGAAATTTTAAATTTTTAAATTTTAAATTCGTCTTATTTATAGGGGCATGGGTAAGGCGTTTTAAATTGGGGAGCCATTTTGGATTTAATTCTGTTTTAAACGTATTTTTAATGTTTATATTGTATGTTTTTGAATTTTGGCTGGTCACCGCCCCGAGTCCTTCAGGAGAGGGGGCGGTATAAAAATCTAATAAATAATAAAAATAATAATAATAGCTGGAGTGGGGAACCAAATATTGGTCCAAATAACAGTAGGTTCTTCCTTGGTTTGAAGATAGAAAAGTAAACAAAAGCTTCCATAGTATATTCAATAAATTTCATTGTCACAAAGATGAATGTTTGACATACGGTAAATATCTTAAAAAGAGTGGATTGGAGATGAGTTTCTTACACAAACATGAGTGCAGACATCCTTGTTGAAAATCATCCTTTGAAGATTAACTTGGGAGGGCCTGGTTTCCAGCTGAATATTAATCTTTTATAATACCTGGACAATGCTTCCCTTTCCCCCTCCCCTCCCCCCTCTCCTTCTCTTCTCTCTTTCTGTTCCTCCTTTGACTGTAAGAGAGAATGGGACATACAAATGGGGATCTATTTGTTTTTTAAATGGACTTTCTCTTGCAGGTAATTAATTTTAATCAGTAGGTAATCTGATTCAGTAATCATAATAGGTCCCATTTCTCTTTTTTGGTATATATGAGCCAGGGGTGAAATGCTCCTGATTCGGATTGGGTCACCTGATCCGGTAGCGATGGTGGTGCGTGGTTCAGAGAACCAGTAGCAAAAATCCCTGCGCGTCCCCCTTCATGCCCAGTTGAGCCGCACGATCATCAGAGACTTTTTTAAAAAAAACTTTTAAAGCATTTTTTCTACAACCTCTTCCGGCGAAAAAATGCTTTTAAAAGTAAAAAAAAAGCCTCTGATGATCGTGTGGCTCAGCTGGGATCGTCAGAGGCTTTTAAAGCATTTTTTTCTGCAACCTCTTGGCCAAAGAGGTGGTAAAAAAAAATGCTTTGAAAAGTCTCTGACGATCCCAGCTGAGTTGCTTGATCGTCAGAGAGGCATTTTTTAAAAAGCCTCTCTGACGATCCCAGCTGAGTTGCCTGATCTGCAGAGGCTTTTCAAAGCATTAGAAAAAAATGCTTTGAAAAGTTAAAAAAAACAATTGGCCATGCCCACCCAGTCACATTACCCACCACCACCACCAAGCCACGCCCACAGAATCGGTAGTAACAAATTTTACATTTCACCCCTGATATGAGCATGGGTGTAAAAGTATCTCCAGTTCAAATAATAATAATGATATACTTGCAGGCAAAATGCAAAAGTGTTTTCTGATGCTCTTTTCCTGAGGTATAAATTGTACTGTTTTGGCACTATAATTTCATACACAGCAAATAATATTTGATAGTTTATAATTTGTTTTCTAAAAGGTGCTTGTTTGCTTTAGGGTTGGGTGGGCTAGATTATACATGAAATAAAACGTAAAAATATATGAATATGAAGAGAAAAGCTATAACACAATGTTAAATGGAGCTCAGTTTAGGTCATATCCCTATTTACACTTTCTGGAATTAATTCAATCAATTTTTTTAAGGGCAATCTTTCAAGTTACTACTCTATTCCCAATGTCATTTTGTGACTTGAGGCTCTACTTTTGAAGAATCATAATTTTTAGGCGTTTGTTAAAACTGAATTTAACCTCCTTGGGTTTGGCTGCCTTTGTACTGATAGATCTATCAAACTTCTTGGAGTTGTTGTTTGAAGGCAGGACTCCAGTAGTATGGTTTTCCTACAGGGACCCTCCTTGCAGTAGAACTGGGGAGTTTCTCAACTGATATTAATTTCAGAAAAGTTTTTTTAAAAATTGGGATATAATCATTTTTTCCTCAGAAGATAGAGGATTACAGATTGTTTATTAGATAAAGGTAAAGGTTCCCCTCGCACATATGTGCTAGTCATTCCTGACTCTAGGGGGCGGTGCTCATCTCTGTTTCAAAGCCAAAGAGCCAGCGCTGTCCGAAGACGTCTCTGTGGTCATGTGGACGACATGACTGAACGCCAAAGGTGCACGCAACGCTGTTACCTTCCCATCAAAGGTGGTCCCTATTTTTCTACTTGCATTTTTTACATGCTTTCGAACTGCTAGGTTGGCAGAAGCTATAGTTTTAATTATAAAAGAGCCTTCACACTATCAAGGTGCTAGGCCTTACTATTTACGGCACCTAGGAAAATCCATGATGGAAGACATCTTGCCTTTGTATCTCTCTAGGGAGTTTAAAGCAATAGAATGTCTTCTAAATCTTAGCCTTTTGTTTAAACTAGAGGTTCTATGTAAGGAAGCATGTTTTCGTGTATGATTTCAGTAAGGCAAACCCATCAGTCACACAGACTGCTATGTCTCAACAAGTTAATGTAACTGTAAGGGCTCTTTTGATACTGAGCATGCCTATATGTCAATTTGTACATCAGTGTAATTGTGTGCTGATCTCTGGTACAATAAACTCCTTGGGAAAAAATTCTCTTTTCTAAGGCCTGCTTAGATGGATAAGATCCAGGAAGCAACATGTTTGGAATAAATTCAGAATCTTGGAAAGTGTAAGAATTTCCCACTCTGATTTAATTAAGGCATGATCTCTTTAAATGATTTGAAATGTTTCTTCACTGTCTTTTTTCCACCTGGGCTAAATTTGAGATAGTTGTGAGAAATTGCAGGAAGACCAGGAAATGAATTAGAAAGTTATCATCAGCCATCAAGACACAAAGAAGGAGAAGTTTTCCTTTCTTTTCTTGGCCTTCCTGCAGTTTCTCACATTACTAGGAATATGTCATGTCACAATCCCCCCCCCTTTTTTTGTTTGCCAATTCAAATCCACAAATAAACTTATATTTTGTATACTGGCTAGTAGGATTAGATAATAAAATTGTATCCTTGTACTTTTCTAATAGCTTTTAACTGTATTTAACATAAATTTGCTTGTGATCTTGGTTTGGAGTTGTTTTATGGTGTTTTCTACCATTTTCTGCATGTGTGTATATGAACATTTCTCAAAATCAAGTTTTACTTATATAAGTTTCTTACAACTCTCGAGGATCTGGTCTATATAGATATAATAAAATAAATATAAAAATAATATATTTAATTCTTTATAGGTACATGTCCTTTTGTGCTGGCTTGCTTATAATATATAGAATGATTAAGTCTACTTTGTTCTCTTTGGGATAATGAAGTCATTTAAGCAACATGAAGTAATTGATGTAATCATTTGTATAGATAATTACTGAAATAATTAATCATGATCCGCAATAAGTCTCTCAACTAAAGGGATGGTTTTGAGGTGATTAGGAGAATGAGTATTTATCAAAAGAAATGGGCACAACATGGAAGCTAAGTTTTGTTTTGAAGTGGAAACATTCCAGAAATTCTGCTGAACTGTTTAGATTGGTTGAATTCAATAGAAACAAAGCCGAAACAAAAACTGGAGGGATCGCAGAGTGATTTTGCAGGGTGGGTAAAACAAAACTGGTGCACATCAGTCCCTCTTCTCTTTCTTCTGAATGGCCTTATACTGGACCACCAATCCACCCCATCTACTCAGCTCTTTCCCTCCCCTCCCCTCCCCTCTCCTCCACCACTGTTGATGTCTCAGTGTGGCATGTCACTCTGAACTGCCAACCACACATTTTTCCTGGCATCTTAATTTCCCTCCCTTCCCACTACTGCCCCTTCTATTGCTTGTATGTTTCAGTTTATAACTAAAACTAAAACAAGAAGAAGTCCTATCCAACCACCCAAACTAGGCAGGCACAGATCAACCCATGGTCTGTGTACAACAGGCTTTGCACATCCCTGCTTATCAGTCTGGCAAAAGAGGTGCTGTTGATAGTCCTTTCAAAGGAAAGAACAGGGCCTTGTACTTAGGAACAAGGCTACTTTTTAGCTTCAGCATTGGTTCTGGGGATCATTTAAATGGCTGCATTGCATTTTTCAGGCTGCCTTCTGTTTCTGAAAAGCTGGCATTAATGGATGTTGCAGTTTCCAGAATGACAGCTGCAACTTTTAAAAATTCAGCATTTTCTTTCCCCAGCTGACGATGCTAGAGAAGCAGTAAAGCTTGGTGTCAATGGGATTCTGGTATCAAATCATGGTGCACGTCAACTGGATGGTGTTCCAGCTACTGTGAGTATTAAAGGAGAAAAAAATATTAAGACTTGGTCTTAGGGATCATTTGACTAAAGTGAGAGCCATCAAGCAGCTGGTATTTCTCTAAAATCAGAAAACAGTTTGGCCTTTTAGAGATGCTGCAGTGCTAATATTTGATACTAGTGAACTACTATTGACTCGCTTGGTTTTTGGAAAAGCACACAATATGAAATAGAAATTCATTTGCTTGTCTAATATTAGCTTTGTTCTTTAGTGCCAAATGCAAGCTTATTTTTTTTCCCCAAGCTTGAAAGGGTTGCTTCCTTATTTTTGTTTGCCAGAGCATCATAAAGCAAAATGTTACAAGCCTATGCATATTTTTACTAGTATTAATCTGCTAATTATTTTTTCATCATAAAATAATCTACCCTGTCTTGATAGCGTGATTATCAAAGGATATAAAAGAAGCTTGGAAGTCTCTGTGTGGCTGGAACTGACTCAGCTTGGCTAAACATAGAACTACTTCAAATAAGGTTTTAGCGTGTTTAGCAGTTATTTTTTCAGTCTATCAATAATCTGTGACTCCCTTTCCTGTTGATGCTTTAATGTTTATAGTGCTGTATTTCAGAAAAACTGTAAACCAATTACTTGCTGTAAAGTATTCCCAAGAAACATTTTAAATAAAGGTAATTAACATGGCAAACTTAAACTTTAAAGTATTAAATGAAATTCAGGCCCAATAAATGCTTGATTAAAACAAACAACAAAATTACTCTAGTTAATGTAGCAGTTGATTTATCTTAGACACTCAAGGTAATTACGTGAAAAGCAAGAGAGTGATTCTAAAGGGGGAAAAAAAATCTAAATTTTCTATGCTAATAAGATATGCAAGGTCCTAGTAATTTGTCCAATCCTGCTAGCTGACACGAAAAAAAAGGAAGCTTGGCTTTATTCTCAATTTCCTAGGCTAGAATAGCAATAGCACTTAGACTTATATATCGCTCCACAATGCTTTATAGCCCTTTATAGTGTTTTACAGAGTCAGCCTATTACCCTCAACAATCAATGGAGAAAAGTATATTCTAATCTTTTTCAGTTCCACAGATTCAGGATTCCACAGATTCAGTTCCACAGATTCAGGAGGAACACTCAAAGTGTATTCTTGTCATGTCAATGGCATAAGCTGGTTGTCAATGGATGAAGGTTGGCGTTGTGTGATCCAGAAAATTACATAAAGCCAGCAATTGACATAGCATGTTGTCTGATGATTGCTTGATTATCTGCCATCAAATTGTTTTTGATTCCTAGCAACCTCAAAGATTTTCTCCATGATGATCTATCCCTAAGCTGTTCTTTCAGGTTTCCCAATGGGACACTCATCACCACTGTAACCATGTCCACCCACTTTGTTGCTGGTCATTCTCTTCAGAGGTGGGATTCACTTACCTTCCCTACCGGTTCACAAATGTGAGCATGTGCCTTCTGCACATTACGTCCAGGTGGGTGGGTGGAGCCTCCCGTGGTCTCTACTACCGGTTCGCCCAAACCTGACAGAACCGGCTGAATCCCACCTCTGATTCTCTTCCTCTCTTTCCTTCTGCCTTTCCCACCATTAGACTCTTTTCCAGACAGTTAGATTTTCACGGAATGATCTGAGGTCATTTAAGCCTGATCATTTGTGCCTGGGTTGATCAACGATCCATTTATTTGGGTTCTGTTTGGCTGTCCATGGTACCCTCAGAAGTCTTATCCAACACTAAGTTCAAAAGCATCACTACTACTTCTTTACAATCCAACTCTCGCTTCCGTAGAGTGTCACAGGTAATATCATCACTTGCATATTTCTGATATTTTGTATGTAATGCATATCACAGTACATTAAAGCCCTACTATATTCTGTTTGTTTGGAAGTAGCTTATAATGGAGACCCAGAAGATGTTTATTTAATCTGGGTTCAGCATGTTGTATGAACCTAGTCATGTAATTATATAAGGCAGTTTGATGGAAGGGGAGGGATAATCAAGTTTATCTTTGGCGTGCTTAAGATAAGCATGTATTCATGGCTTTTATTTTCAGAAAAATTGACTATTTTTTTCACATCTATACCAAAAAAGAAATAACTTTACTGCAGCTGGCATGCTAGTTTAACAGGCTCAGAACAGATTAATCATCCTGGAAGAGGGAAAGAGAAAAAATATCTAAGCATTTTTTTTTTGAAGTGATACAATGTATTTCAAAATGGGAATTACGGTAAGTGGGTATATTATTTAAACTAAAAACACACTGTGAAACTGTGCCAAGTAAGGCATACAATCTCTGAATGAACAAAAGTAGGATAATTTGAATGCTGTTTCCAAAGGTGCTACAAATGTAAATGTCCAATACTGACGCTTGCTTATTAGTAACTCCTTATTGTATATTTAAAAAGAAACTATGGGTTATTCAGCATGAGGGAATATGTGAGGAAAGCATAAAAAATTGGGCTAGTGTAGAAAAAATATCTTCATTTGACTTCCAGGCTATAGGCTATTACTACTTATCTCAACATTAATCAAGACTAGTTGCTATTGTTACTAAGTGGAGGCAGAATATTATTGTACAATTAGTTTTTATAGGTAGCAAATTACAGCAACATTAAAGCAGTAAACTGTAATAATGTGTAAGGAAAATCTTACATCTTTGTACCAGAAGAACTGTGTTAGGTGTACCAGTTGTGATGAGCAGAAATGCTATACTCTCACTTGAGTCATCCTGTTGGTAATAAAATGTCCCACATTACTAAAAATATCATAAATATTCAGCTGTCATTGGAACATGTTCCTCCTCCTTCCATAAGATTAATACAGATAGTCCTCAGCTTATGACCACAATGGAGCCCCAAATTTATGTTAAGTGAGAAATTTGTTAAGTGAGTTTTGCCCCATTTTATGACTTTTCTCGCCACGTTTGTTAAGTGAATTACTGCAGTTCTTAAATTAATAACACGGTTGTTGTGAATCTGGTTTCCCCATTGATTTGGCTTGTCAGAAGGTCTCAAAATAAGGGGACCACATGACTCCAGGACACTGCAACTGTCATAAATGTAAGTCAGTTGTCAAGCATCCAAATTTTGATTGCATGGACATGAGGATGCTGCAAGGGTCATAAGTGTGAAAAATGGTCATAAGTCACTTTTTTCAGTGCCGTTGTAACTTTGAACAGTCACTAAATGAACTGTTGTAAGTTGAGTACTACCTGTATTCCCATGTCTGATTTTTTTTAAAAAAAATGAGAATAGGCTATGCCAGTAGGGTGTCCAATCCCTCTGATGGCCACAGCAAACCTGGACTTGAATGTGCCAAGCACAATGGCCAGATGGGAGGGGCAATTCTACTGTGGGCCAACTGGAGTCCAGCTGTAAACCCTCTTATAAAGACTCACAACAAGAAAGCAAGATTCTTACAGATACAGAATGGGCAGGTTTATTGTGGTGGGAAAAAAAAGGGGCAAGGTTCCAGAATCTCTGTAAATTGAATATGTATATTTTGGCCATCAATTATCAGCAAGTACATTAAGGCAGGGCCTGGCTAATGCCTTTGATCTTCTTTATAATCAAGTCTTGATTTAATGGGGAGGATGCTAATTACTGATTTGAGACCACAAAAATGTCCATCTGTTCTTGTTCTGCAATATTTTGAAAACCTCTATCCCTCCACCCCCGGCTAACAAAATTCTATCATAGCAGCAAGTCTCTGACTTCCAAAGATTTTTTTTTCTTGATAAGATCTAAAATGTCCACATGGGAGGTCTGGTGGAATAGATTAAAAGTTATTATTATACAGGTGGACTGAGAACAAGTCCCACACTCACCATTCGCCAGGTCATCTAGATCAGGGGTGTCAAACTTGCGGCCCGAGGGCTGGATGCGTCACACGCTGGCCATGCCATCCCCATTTTAGTAAAGGGGAAAAAAGTTGTGATATGTCATGTGGTGACAACGTGTCGTCACAAGTGACACCCCTGATCTAGGTTTTCAGTGCCCCACTGCCCTATTCAGCAATTAACTGGAAGGAATATCTTCTATTTTGTGAAAAAGCAAAACAAATACAAGGGAAACAAAGCTTGCTTCTGACCTCATAGCTTAGTCATTTATAATGGTTACGGTGCATATAAACTCAAGCAATAACTTATTCTATAGAAGGACTTCCCCAAGTAAAAAGCAGGCTTATCAGTAATTATGATAACAAGAATGAATTACTTCTCCATTTTATATGATACACTGATGCAAGGTATAACTCCATCAATCTGTGCTGCTTCTTGTCTATAGGCCTGTCTGTCCCAATGTTCACCATATTATATTTTAGCGATAACCAATGTGTCTCATACATTGGGTGGACTGAGTCTAAGTACTGCTGCTTTCCTGTCCTTCTTCAGGCACTGCAAATTCTATTATTCCAAACATCTTTTTGGCAACAATGACCAGACATTGATAGATTTCAAAAAGCTAGGAAGAGATTACACGAAATTCCATGGTTGCAATAAAAAGAAAAATCCCAGAAGAAGGCAATGGAAAACTACTTCCACACTATTGTGAAGAAAATGAATGGATGCTCATGAAGTTATCAAGAATTAACTCAGAAGTGTTATGTTACAAAGGGAAGTGTGAACTACAGTGTAGGAAAAGTGTAGCTATTCCACCATGAAAGTCATGGTGTAGCTATTCCATCATGAAAGACATGGTGTGCGCCTCTACTCAAAAAGCTATTGATCAGCTTGGCTATAGGGAAGATTATAGATAAAATAGTAGTGTTGCAGATGCAGTAGATGAACTGATTCCTTTTCAGATGGGACAGGATCATCAGACTCAAATTATCTGACTCCTATAATTGGACTGGAATGGGGAAAGCAAATGTCATGGATTTACTGGATTCCTTAGCCATCTTCAATATCACTGATGACGGAATTCTTCTAGGTTGGTTGCAAGGATTGGGGCAGAGTTTGGTTGCAGCGTTTCTCCCCATTTCTGAATGGCTGGTTCAAGTCTCAAGCTAATGCTGTTTTTGGGTGTGTAACAGGGGTGGGTTCCACTTATCTTTGCTACCGGTTTGCAATGGGAGCGCAAATGGGGATGCCGTCCGGGCGGGTAGGCGGAGCCTCCCGCTGCCGTTACTACCAGTTCGCAAGATCCGGACCAAACCAATAGCAACCAACCACTAGTGTGTAATCCCTCCCTCCAGCCTTTCTAGCAATTCCCCAACATCCTATGCATCAAGTAATCTGATGATGATACCCAGGTTTTAATTATATTGTTTTCCACGCTGGATGAGCAGAATATGCTATTGAGGTTCCTCTTGGATGTGAAGGTTCAGATCAAGGGGAAAGGTTTAAGCTTAACTCCCAAAAGACAGATTGACTATGGAGTCAGAAGCTCACTGGTTTCAGAGAAAGACCATTTTTAGCTCTGTACAGGATTGCATTCCTTAGACTGGTATGGTGAAGTCCCTTTGGATGGGTATCTCCTGCTTGTACAGCAAGTGTACATACCCAAGAATGTTTTGGCACTTAATGTTTCATGCCAGTTACATCCATGTCCACACTGAAAGTCACTCTTGCTGTTTCAGTCCCCAGCTGGGTTATTGGATTAATGTGCTCTGCATGGAGCTACCTTTGAAGACCATTCAGAAGCTGCAGCCATTTCAGCATGTAGCATCCTAAATATTTATGGGCACCTGGATGTTTCCCCATGTTTCCAGTTCTACTGTGGAAGCAGCATTTAAGAGCTCTCAAGGCCTGTCTTTTTTGCTAGGTAAAATTGTTAAAATTCACAGCGGGATAAAAAAAAATATTGTGGCTTGTAAATATAGTTTCTCCATATTCTATTTAACCAACTAAGTGGTTGTTGAATCGTATTGTAGCATAGACAATGGAATGTGCTATCCATCCACCCTTGAAAACAGCAAGGAAGCTTAGGATGGGTAGGTAAATTATTATCACCACCATAACATTTTCTATTTTTGCCCCAGGATAAACTCCCTGAAATGCCAATCTGCCTCAAATGGCGATTACCTTACTTTTAAGGAAAAGTCACTGGTCTACTCTAAGTAGTAGCAATTCCCCAAAGCTCTGGATTTATCCTACTACTTTACTGGATTGCTGGATTTGCCCTGCTGAGGTACCTCTTTAAATGGTAGATGCTAGGACCAGCTTTGTGATCCGAGTCATGCAAAGGATGTCACTGAAATGATAATGAATTCCCAAATTCATAATAAAATAATTACTTTAAAATTCTGATGGTTGCCTTTAGTTTCTTGAAACCTGTCTATAAAGTTTGGCTTACTCTTCAGAGCAAATCTGTTCCAAAGTGGTGGCTGTTTCCTAAGTCTGGTTATAAATGGATGAAATGATTGCTTTAATTATGACTTGTGTCATAGTACTAAAGGAACAGCACTTGGGGCAATATGCTTGGATATGACAGTGAGTGTACATATGCGGAAGTGGGACCAAAATATTTCTGGCTCCAAAGCAAAACCTAAAGAGGGTAAACAATCTCTTTTATTATGTGCCAGATGACTAGAAAACCTCAACTGGAATATAGCAAATTGAACTTGCAAGTTTTGATTCCCCTCAGGCTACTGATTTTGTCTTCAAAGAAATCACTCTTGCCGCTGCTTGTTTCTTATAGCATCGTTTTCAGAATATGAAAAAATTAAGTTTATACATACAAATATTCCTTTGCTCTCTTACATATCAACATATTAGACTTGGGAGGAATTGTTGACATGCAATTTAAGACCTGGAACTTGTCTGTCATGATTTTGTGTCATGTCCAATCATAACTATGAGCAAGGAGCTGAATTGTTAGACATTGTGGCTTTTCGTGTGCAGAAAAACCATTTTTTATCCTTATGAAGCAGTTCAACAATAACCTTTTTGTTGGTTGATTACATTGATTTGGAAATGTCTAGCACAGAGTATGCTTCAGCTTGTACAATTGATAAATGGCACAGCTTTTTACGCACTACTTTTATATGAGTCAAAGTAAACTATTGAAGAATTCATCGTAACCAATTACATCACCTTTGGAGTGGGGTTAAGGAGGATTTTCCCCAGAAAATGTCACAGTGTAAGGAGCCAGAATTTGTTTACTTAGCAAAGGTTTTTTTTTTAAAAAAAAAACTACTGGAAAAGTTGTGTCGTACTCAAATTCTTTTATTAATATCCCCTCTCCCCTTAATAACTTCCCCAACTATTACTTAGTAGGAATAATCATTGCATGTACTTATTTTACTTATTACATTAACTGATTCTCTCTAAATTGGGTTCAAAATATGTGCAATTTCCATTTTCTGCTTAAGCTAAAAGCACGGAAAACACTTTTAACTGTGAAGCTGCCAGTTCCTATTGGTGTGTTGTTGTGGGAAATGGTTTAACCCTAGGCCCTTGCATTGTGTGATGCTTAGTGCTTGGGTCTCTCACCATTCCTCTTTAAGATCTACATGCACTTGCTGGGTGAGGTCATTCAAGCATGGGATGTGGTATCATCATCATGATATGATAGCAGTATTCCAGTATTTGAGGGGCTGCCACAAAGAAGAGGGGGTCAAATTATTCTCCAAAGCACCAGAGGGCAGGACAAGAAACAATGGATGGAAACTAATCAAGGAAAGAAGCAACCTGGAAGTAAGAAGAAACTTCCTAACAGTGAGGACAATTAACCAATGGAATGGCTTGCCTCCAGAAGTTGTGGGTGCTCCAACACTGGAAGTTTTTAAGAAGAGCCTGGACAGTTGCTTGTCTGAGATGGTATAGGTTCCCCTCCTTGAGCAGGGGGCTGGACTAGAAGACCTTCAAGGTCCCTTCCAGCTCTATTCTATTCTAAATTCTAAATCAGTATTCTGGTAATACCCAGTTACACATCTCCAATTCTGGCTGGAAAGATGATTCTGGTGCTTTCTTAGTATCTGGAGACTGTGAAGCCCTTGATAGGGAAGAACTGACTCAGGCTCACTCCCAACAAGATAGAGTGCTTTGGAGGTTTTGGTCCAGGAGGTTTCCTGGTTGGACTATTTCAATGCGTAGTATTCATGGGGGGGGGGGGGGGCTTGAATACTACTCAGAAATCAGAACGGAACCAGAATGCAGTGGTACATGCAGTGTTAGTCGCTCTTTTGTCTGCTCATATCACGTTGCTATTGTGTGAGCTTTAGTAGCTCACTGTTTCTTTCTGGGTTCAGTTCAAGAAGCTGGTTATTAACTTTAAGCCCTATAAGGCAAAGGGTCAGGTTATTTGTAAAACTGCCTCTTCCTGGAGATATCTGCTTCCCTCACCAGATTAGGTTGAGTGGCACATTTCAGCTCCCTCCTCTTAGGTAAAGGTACAGATTCCCCTCACACATATATACTAGTTGTTCCCAACTCTAGGGGGTGGTGCTCATCTCCATTTCAAAGCTGAAGAGCCAGCGCTGCCCAAAGATGTCTCCGTGGTCATTTGGCCGGCATGACTAAATGCCAAAGGCGCACGGAACACTGTTACTCTCCCACCAAAGGTGGTCCCTATTTTTTCTACTTGCATTTTTTACGTGCTTTCGAACTGCTAGGTTGCCAGAAGCTGGGACAAGTAACAGGAGCTCAGTCCGTTACGCGGCACTAGGGATTTGAACCGCTGAACTGCCGACCTTTTGATCGACAAGCTCAGCGTCTTAGCCACTGAGCCACTGCGTCCCCTGATTCCTCCTCTTAGAAGCTTCCATTTAGTTGGACCAGGAAGTGTGTCTTTTCTACAGCAGCCTCTACCTTGTGCAACACCTTCCCCTTGAGATCTGGCAGGAATCCACTCTTTTTGAGCCTTCCAGAAAGTTGTAAAAGATTGGCTCCCTTCCTCCACACCTCCACCATTGGGATAGAATAGCCCAAGGACTATATTATTTGATAGAAGGAAGACTTGTTGCTCTGGATGTTTTGGCCTTTTATTATTGGGGAGCCGCCCAGAATTGTGTTTCATAAGATGGGTGGCTGCAAAAATACAACAAATACACAAACAAATAATGGTTAGCAAGCCTATCTGGCTGGCTGATAGATTTTCCAAGTCTGCTAGACAAGCGGGCTACCTTCATACCAACGTGTGCAAACAACCCCTCCGTGCCTCTCCATTTGCACTGCTGATTAGTGGCTCCTGTTAAAACAATGACAGATTTAGCAGGAGCATATTTGCATTGGAGATATCTGGGAATTCCCTTTGAGATTCAAGGAAATAGGCAAATATCAACACGTGGCAATCTCTACTCCGTCAGCAGGAAAGTCATTAATGCTGCTGCTGCTGCTGCATACTGTATTCTCAAGGATGTGACCATCCAGCTTATGCTTCTCTTCATTAATCACTATTTTCATAATTTTAGTTTTATACAAAGACATACATTTTTCTAAATACCAATTAGTCTACAGTAGTGACCAAAATTGTAGAAACCTTTTGGGAAAAGTATATTTTCCAAAACTAGCTAATAATGCCACTTTTTTGGGGAGTAGTACCGTAACATTAAATATCAATGGAAGGATAATTTAATCAAGAATGTAATGCAATAACTTTTATGAAGGATTTGCTATTAGAATAGCAGTTACAGTATAAAGAAGAAAAGTGAAACACATAGAAAAAAAATGAGATGTACAAAAATTATCACCATAGAAAAAACGAGATATACAAAAAATATCACCATGTCAGTTAATACTTAGCTGGGTAACCTTTAGCATGAATTATGACCTTACAATGCCATTCCATGGAGTGAACCAAGTCTTTTAGTTCTGCAGCTGTTATAATGTGAAACCAAGATTGAATGATTGCTTTTATTAACTGGGTTTTATTGCTGGATTGCCTCTGACTAACAAGTTTATTTAGTCGGCTCCATAGATTTTCAATTAGGTTAAGGTCTGGGCTATTTCCAGGCCATTCCAGCAGTGGAATATGATTATCTTGAAACTCAAAAAAAAAAAAAAAAAAAAAAAAAAAGTGGTGTTATTAGCCATCAAACCTCAAAAATACACTTTTCCCAAAAGGTTTCCACAATTTTGGCTGCTACTGTATATAACATAGCTGGAACAGACTTCTCCTATCTCTTTGGTTCTCTCTATCTTAATCTCTTGGGTTTGGATTTTCTCTGCCTTTAAACATGTCTTTTCTTTCCTTAGGCAAGAGTTACTTAACCTAAAAAAAAAAAAAGAAACAAAAAAAGAGGGGGGGGGGAGGAAAAGAACTGAGGCACTTGATAATGCTGATTAAATTACTAATTAATCATCTTGAGTCAAATAGGAACAGCTCTTGATCCTCTTTGAAGCAAGAGACTTTTTAGCTGGAGCCTGCCAGCCCATGAATTTTCTCACTTGCATTTCACTTATACTCTAGTGTTATTATAGAAAGAAGTGAAGTAGCCTGAATAGGTGGCTCAGAGGCTAAGACTCTGAGTTTGTCGCTCAGAAAGGTTGGCAGCTCAGCGGTTCGAATCCCTAGTACAGGTCTCCAGCATGAGTAGGGGGTTGGACTAGATGACCTCCAAGGTCCCTTCCAACTCTGTTACTGTTACTTACTAGCTTTGGGCTGGTGGATGAAGGATGTAAGAAAGCTCATAAAACTGGCCAAAATTCACTTAACAAATGTCTCACTTGGCAACAGAAATGTTGGGTTCAACTGTGATTGTAAGTCAAGGACTGCCTCTATATCTAAGGTGCTGCAAACCATATATTGTACACTCAAACATTCACACCTCACCAAGAATTTGGATCTGTAATAATGCTTCAAGAAATTAATGCTTGAGGACCAGGAGAATGTAAAACGTATTTGATATATGTAGAATTGTTCTGAAATGGATAAAAAAAAAATCTTAAAACTATACATTTGTTATACTAAAGCATTGTGTATATGTACACTTACATATCTGCGGTTCTTTGTATAGATAGAGAGAGCTGGAGAGAAGAAAGGACAGTAATGGAAAACAAAAATGTAAATATCTTGTCAGCTCTGGAAAAGTCTAAGCAGGTCTGTAGAAAAAACAAACGGACAATAAAATTGTAGGTTGTGCTTGAGGATCTATATAGAGCAGAAGCAGGGGTGGGCTTCAAAAATTTTAGCAAGGGGTTCTCTGCCCAGTTTCTGGGTGGGTGTGGCCATGATGGGCATGGCCTAGTCAGCCTCCTGCACCACGGCAGTGAGGGGAAAGGCATTTTTGCCCTTCCCGGGCTTTCCTCGAGCCTCTGGAAGGCCGAAAACAGCCCCGTTTCCAGCCTTTCAGAACTTCCAGTAGGCCCGGTTTTTGCCCTTCCTGACCCTCCGTGTGCACCCTGCACTTACCTGCATCCAAAATGGGCCGTGTGAGGACTCCTGGGAGGGGTGGGGTGGGCGGGGCCAGCCAGGAGTGGGATTTGGGGGTTCTCCGAACTGCACAGAATCTTAGCTAGAGGTTCTCCCGAACCCCTGCGAACCCCCAGCAGCCCACCCCTGAGCAGTGTCCAACCTTGGCAGCTTGAAGACTTGTGGACTTCAACTTCTAGAATTCATCAGCCAATCATGCTGGCTGGGGACTTTTGGGAGTTGAAGCTTGGACACTCCCTGATTTAGAATCTAAATGTTGGAACGCCATATGGGATTCTGGAACCAATTACAGGCCATGTCAATATAAACAATATTCTGAATTTTCAGTTATCTAGCTCCCGTATTTAAAGGGCCTAATACTCATCTACTACAGGTAGTCCTCCATTATGACTGGCAATCATTCAAAATTCCAAGAGATCTAAAAAAAAAAAAGAGTATTTATGACTTAGATATGTGATTCTGACAACTGTCACAACATTTTGGGTACCTGGTAACTGGCTCACATTTACAGCTATTTGCAGCATCTTGTGGTCATGTGACTGTGGTTTATAACAATAACAATAGCACTTAGACTTATATACCGTTTCACAGTGCTTTACAGCCCTCTCTAAGCTGTTTACAGAGTCCACCTATTGCCCCCAAAAATCTGAGTCTTCATTTTACCCACCTCGGAAAGCTAAGTCAACCTTAAGCTGCTCAGAATCAAACTCGTGGAGTGAGTTAGCCTGCAGTATTGCATTCTAATCACTGCGCCACCACAGCTCTTATTTATGACATTTTTGTGCCAGAAACTGGCATTTACTTCCAGTTCCTGGCAAAAAAAAAAAAAAAAAAGCTCATTGCAGACAATGGATTCACTTAATGACCACCACAAAATTTGTCATAAAATTGAGTTTGTCATGTAATGATTTCCTTAATGACCAACATAATTCTGGGCTCAATTATGTCCATAACTCAAGGATTACCTATATATTGAAAAATCTGTTCCATCAGTCCAGACTGACTGAATTACAACTTCCTATGATTTAATTTAATTAATTCAATTTATATGCCGCCCCTCTCCGAAGACTCAGATTAATGCAAATGTCGTCCAACAAATTTGAAGAGGCTGTTCTAGGATCTCTATTCTGTTTGTAGTTGACAAAAACTTTCAAGCATTAATTATACATCTCAGAGTTTCTACCAGTTGACACTCCCTAATCCCTGGAAGGCAGATTGAGTAGAATCTAGCAACTGATTTCTGGAGAATGAGAGTCAGCAAGGCTATAATAATGAAGGATTTTAATATGATGAGGTGTCACTGAGAGTCTAGGTTGCAGTTAGTAATTATACGTTGCAGAACACGGCCGTGGTTTCCCAGAGAATATGCAGAAGCTTTGGGGTTTTCAGTAATAGACACTTGGATATATAGTTCTTACTTTAGCATTTGAAGTAGGCTAGCTGGAATATTTATCAAACAGGATAATAAAATGCCATGGCATTTACAGCTTCTAAATATTTAAATGTTGGACCTCAAAGATTCTTCTGCATGTATGTCAAATATGGAATTCTCCTCCCTTCTCATTTTCATTTACAGATTGAGGTCCTGCCTGAAATAATAGATGCGGTGGAAGGGAAAACTGAAGTATTTCTAGATGGTGGAATAAGAAAAGGCACAGATGTACTCAAGGCCCTGGCTCTTGGGGCCAAAGCAGTCTTTGTAGGAAGGCCTGCAATCTGGGGTCTTGCCTACCAGGTAATATAAATCATTCTTGTTCTTCAGTGTTTGTCAGAAAGACATCTCCGTCCCTATTTTAGCAGTCATTGGAGTGCTTCTGGACAAAAACAACAAAGTGACAATTATAATGTTACAAGAACAACCCAAAGGATCTGACTGGTTAAACTGCATAGCTGGATCCTGAGGCCACTACAATATTGGTATTAATAACTTGAATGAAGACATGATGAAAAATAGAAGAAAGACATGAAGAAGACATGCATGAATGAAGATATGAAGAAATAAATTTGAAGTCGGCAACATGATATATTGGATTTGTGAATGTTCTACATAGCTAAGAATTAACTCAATGAATTTGAGAAATGGGCTAAAAATAATGGATTTCCAATTTGTATTTCAGATTTAATCTTACATTATTGTTTGTTTAACAATGATTTTTAAGACACAACCAACTGGCCTCATAAATTCCAAGCCAGAACATGATGGTACACAAATCAAAGTGCCAAAATTTATCACATGCTAAGCCCAAACCAACCAAACCATATTATGGATAACTTTTAAGTCAGCCTATATATAGTGCACCATGCATATTAACTGATGTCTTCAGAAAAATAAGCTCATGAGGTCAATTTAAATGACTTGGTATGCTCTGCCATTTTCCTAAATGATTCAATAGGAAACAAAGGAAGGTTTCGGTTTCTTTTTCAAAGCAATAAACAAATGGACCTGAAATTGTCAGTGAGCTAAACTGGAGTTGTGGAGAGTAAAGAAAGATTAATCTACTGGACAAATATGGCGTTTGTCAGTTAGGACAAAGCTAGGACCACTGCATTTATATTCATACAATGTGCTTTAATTTAATTAGGGTGAAGATGGTGTGAAGGAAGTTCTTCAGATACTGAAAGAAGAATTCAAATTAGCAATGGCGCTCTCTGGTAAGATGCAAAGCATACAGGTAGTCCTCAACTTACAACAACTTGTTTAGGGACCATTTGAAGTTACAAAGGCGCTGAAAAAAGTGACTTATGATCAGTCCTTACGCTTACAGTTATCGCAGCATTTCCATGGTCATGTGATCAAACTTTGGATATTTGGCAACCGGCATGTGTATTTATGATGGTTGTAGCATCCCAGAGTCATGTGACTGCCATTTGTGACCTTCCCAGCAAGCTTCCAAAAGGAAAGTCAATGGGGGAAGTCAGATTCGCTTAATGAAGATTAATTCACTTAGCTTTGGTGATTTACTTAACAACCATGGCAAAAAAGGTTGTAAAATTGAGCGCGACTCACTTAATGCCTTGTTTAGCAACAGAAATCCTGGTCCCAATTATGGTCATAAATCCAGGACCATCTATATTGGGATTATTTTATTTACCCTTTGTATGTTGATTACATTTGATAGGAAAATAGGATTTGTACACTGGAATGTTACACATACAGTAGTGGCCAAAATTGTGGAAACCTTTTGGGAAAAGTGTATTTTTTAAAACTAGCTAATAACACCATTTTTTTGGAGTAGTACCATAAAATTATATATCAATGGGAATATAATTTAATTAATAATGTAATGCAATACGTTTTATGAAGGATTTGCTATTCGAGTAGCAGTTACAGTATAAAGAAAAAAAGTGAAAAGTGAGATATAAAAAAATTATCACATCAGTTAATACTTAGCTGGGTAACTTTTAGAATGAATTACAGCCTTACAATGTCTTCCCATGGAGTGAACCACATCTTTTAGTTCTGTAGCTGTTATAATGTGAAACCAAGATTGAACGATTGCTTCTATTAACTGGGTTTTATTGCTCGGTGACTTCTGACTAACAAGTTTCTTTAGTTGGCTCCATAGATTTTCAATTGGGTTAAGGTCTGGGCTATTCCCAAGCCATTCTGGCAGTGGAATATGATTATCTTGAAACTCCAAAAAAAAGGGGGATGTTATTAGCCACAAACCTCAAAAATACACTTTTCCCAAAAGGTTTCCACAATTTTGGCCACTACTGTAGCTCACACGGGCATCTCATGTTTGGTGGCTTGCGTATCAGAAAGCTTTCTCAGCATCTTTTACTTGATCTTTTTAAGTGCACTTATTTGAATCTTTTATACATAAATTATAAAAGCTACTACTTAGTTGTAGCCTTCCCCTTTCTAAAAAATCCATAATATAAGTTAACAGCTATTTTTAATGAAATTCTTTAAGGCCAAACTAAGCCTGACTATTAATGTAGGGTTAAACATGAATTAACTGAGATAATGGTAACAGTGCTTATAAGTACAGGGATAAGAGAAGAGTAATGTGTTTCCAAGGAAAGTTCTTTTGGGTGTAGTATTTGTTTTATGGAAAATTCCACATCACCCCAACATCTTTGGAGTAATAGCACTCAGAAATGAAATTAATCTTATGTGGCATCTAAAAGATAAACATTATGATACCAAATGGACCTCTTTAAGGAAGATTATTCCAAAGAGATACCATTTGAGAAAAAGGCATAGTTATTAGCAACTCATCCTTACAAAATAGAGCAGGAGATCCAATGATTTGTGTAAAAACATACAAAAAACAATTTCAAGACTATTATTGGAAATACTTGTTGGAGGCAATTATTTTGACTATAACTATTCATCTTTTTCTTGTCTAGGTTGTCCAAGTGTAGAAGCAATAGACAGAACATTGGTCCGGAGAGTACAGTGGGAAGCTTCCAAGATGTAGCTGCATCTGTTGTTGGAACCGCAACTTGTTGCATATTTCTTGTTACTTATCAAGAATTTGGAATTAAAAATAAACAAAAGCTTCCAGGAAAGTTTTAGTTGGAACTACCAAAGCTGTTTCTTCTGAAAATATACCAGATACTATGTCAATCTCTTTTTAATTACTGGTATAGTCTATACTGGTATGTATCATAAGAATGACTTTAGACATCTACAGTATATCCTCTTAAAATCAGTGTTGAATGGATTTCATTACTTTTGAAGAATGTTGCGCAGCCTCCAGTGGTCTTAGATATAATGTTATAACTTTCATTAATGATGAAAGTTTTACGTTTTCTGATGGACTGAGAATGACAAAACTGCACTTATAAATATTACAACTATTAGTAATGATTCTTTGAAGTGGTTTGGCTCACATGATTAGGAGCAGTTGATCTCTAAATTAACAGTAAGCAGCTGTTTATATAGCACATAATTTTAAAATAATATTTATAGTCTGAAATTCACAGAATGCTTCTTAGCGATTCAAATACTGAATCAAGCCCAAACCGTAGTTGCTAAACTTAGTGCCCTAGCATCAGTGGTGGGATTCCATTTTCTTTTACTACTGGTTCTGTGGGCATGGCTTGGTGGGCATGACATGGCTTGGTGGCATGGCTTGGTGGCATGGCTTGGTGGGCGTGGCAGGGGAAGGATCAGTGGTGGGATTCAGCCAGTTCGCACCACTTTGGGAGAACTGGTTGTTAACTTTCTGAGCAGTTTGGCAAACTGTTTGTTGAAAGAAATCATTAGGTCAGAGAACCTGTTGTTAAATTACTTGAATCCCACCACTGGGAAGGATACTGTAAAATCTCCATTCCCTCCCCACTCCAGAGGAAGGATATTGCATAATCCCCATTTCCTCCCGATTAGCTGGGACTCAAGAGGCAGAGAATAGAGGGGGGCGGGGCCAGTCAGAGGTGGTATTTACAGGTTCTCGGAACTACTCAAAATTTCTGCTACTGGTTCTCCAGAACTGGTCAGAACCTGCTGAATACCACCTCTGCCTAGCATTATTTTTCCCCTTGTCAACTACAATGCAGGAAAGCAAAGCAATTTTTTAGCCACGGACTGCTGAAGTTATGGAGAAGGAGAGCCATACTAAATGCCTTTTTACATGTGCACACACAATTGCAAGGGGAAATGTTTGGGGAGACGATTGGAATTATCTTTCACCTCAAATCTCCTCTAGCATCAATGGCAAACATTAGATTAGTGATTCAGCTTTCCAGGTTTTCAAATAACCACCCAAAGTGAGCAGGTAGTGAGACAAACAGACCCAGTGTGACCTCCTTTGCTGGCATTTACATGGCAGCCAGAGCCTGTTGGGACCGATGCTGCTTCCCACAGCATCCTTAACTTAGAGCAGTCAGACATGCACGTACATGGTTACTGAGGCTAACCTTTATTATTTTTCCTTGAAGGATATTTACTTTTCTCCAAGAAAAAAATGTGGTTTTTTTTTCCAAGTAGGTGTGTTGAGTCATCAAACTAGCAAAAGCACACTCAAATTTTATTCCACTAATTATAATAGTGGTGTGACCTACAAAGCATAACATTAAGTTTAAATGCAAAATAACTAAGACTGATCAACCTTCTTTGGTTTGTATGGAAGTGGGAATGAAGCAAGGAATGATGGGAGAAAAACAGTGCTTGATCAATTTTAGCGCATACAGTTTTAGGAAAGAAAATATTTGGGGACGTAACCACTATGATTTTCTACTATCCTTTTCTTGAAGATGCATTCATAATATACTTATTGTAAACACATCGTGGATCTGGTTTTCAGAAATGGCATTAATTAAGTTCTCAAAATGTGTCTTATCTAAAGGCTAAATCGGTTCAGAAGTAAGTAGATTGAGAGAAAATTGCTTTCCATCAACAGTTCATCTGCATGCTTCATCACGATACTCATTAGGAAAAGTGTTGTAGCAAAACTGAACTTCAACTTGATAATGGAGCCTAGAGCAAGTAAAGCTTGGAAGTAATTCTAGAGGTCATCTAGTCAAAAAATGGGGAATTCTGGGAGTTGAAGTCTACACATCTCATAGGGGCCAAGTTTAAAAAACACTGATCTTTTCCAATCCTGTGCACAGAGTGCAGGAACTCTGTGCCAGTGGTGAGTTGCCCCCAGTTCGCACCGGTTCTATAGAACTGGTAGTAAAGCCGGCTGGAGGCTCCCCCCACCGACCCTGATGTCATCAAAACGCTTTTGCGCATGCACGCAGCCCTGCTGCGAACCAGTTGTAAAGGTAAGTAGAACCCACCCCTGCTCTGTGCCAGTTGTGGTCTGTCTACCCAGCCTATCTCACAGGATGGTGGGTGGAAATAAAAATGAGGAAAAAACCACCTGTACATCATATTCATCTCTCCTCCCAAAACAATTATATAAATGTAATGTTAGGAAGTCTGACTTGGTTGCAAAGAAATGCAAGAAGCTATTGGATGAATAATTAGATTTTATTGATTGATTGATTAGCCCTTGGGCCATATCAAAGTGCAGAGTTCCAGAAACAAATGATTACTAAAATTTGATAGAAGCAATTTAAAATGGAATTGGAATAAAATATGATTTAAAATGAAATTGGAATAAAATACAGTCTAAAATGAAATTGGGATAATTTAAGATATAGATAAAATATGATAAAATTATATTTCGGTGTCACCCTTACAATCTACCCCAATCAGTCCCACATATGCAGAGCTCAACCAAACCATTTTGCTTAAGTACTTAAGGATAAATAATTAATAAATTTAGGGCAAGGGCATCACATAACATAACTTAAAGAGCAGAAGATGATTTCAGATGATTAGTTAAGATTCATTAAAATTCCTGAAGCCATTTCAGTATATCCAAACTGAGTTTCAGAGCATCAATCACAATTCTTAAGCAATATACTCGTAATCGTAGATATGTAGCCAGATTCCTAAACACTCTCTCCCCTTAAATCTGGTGTATTATAGCCAGAGGTGGGCATCACATAATGTAACAACCAATTCACCCAGAACCGAAAATGTGAGTATGCAAATGTTGGGGTGAGGGGTGGATGGGAGATGAGAATATACCAGAAAAATTAACACAAAGATCTATAGCAGTGATGGCTAACCTTTTTGCCATTGCATGCCAAAAGCATGTGGAGCGTGTGGGAGGTCATACGTGTGCGTGCCCACACCTATAATTCAATGCGCCCCACCCCTCACCCCTCGCGCATGTGCGCACGCCCCCCGATGTTCCCCCAGCTTTTGGCACACGATGGCACGGTGGACACAGTAGGCCCATTTTTTGCCCTCCCCAGGCTCCAGAGGCTTTCTTAGAGCCTGGGGAGGGTGAAAATGGCCTCTCCCTGCGAAGGCCCTCCGGAGGGCGGAAATGGCCTGTATCCCGACTTCTGGTGGGACTGGAAATTAGCTGGCTGGCGTGTGCATGCGCGCTGGAGCTGAGCTAGGGCAACGCTCACGTGCCCACACATATGGCTCCACGTGCCACCTGTGGCATCCCTGCCACATCACGGGTCTATAGAGATTCCCAGAGAAAATAGTGAACGCTTAAACCATCAATATTAATATAATACCTTTTCCAAGCTTTGGAATGAAGAAAGGGTACAATCGTAACCGCAGCATTGAGTCCATATGGTTGAAGCCTGATATAGCCTTATAAAATGGAACTGGAGGAATAGGGTACTTTTCTAAACAATGCATTTTTTTCCTACCACATATTGCATATGGAATTTGCTTGCATAGCTTAGATGGCTTTAAAACACAATTCATCTGACAGGAAAGTAAACTTTATCAAATGAGCGGTTAGATAAATGAAACTTCTTTGCTCAGTGGCAGGGCACTTGAGAGCCAGCTGCATAAGGGGCATGCTGGCTGCAATTGTACTTCCCTTCGTGTATTGGCTGTGGTTTTTTTTGTTTTTTTTGAAGAAACCAGAATTTTATTTTGAATCCCCCCTCTTAATGTAAAACTGGTATTTGAACGGCAGAAAGTTAAACAGGAAAGCAGTTAGGGATTATGTTTTCAGAGGGCTCTGCCGGTTACCAGGACAGGGGTTGAAGGAACTGCTTCCTGCTTTGGGGAGGGTGTATCTTACGGGTGGAGCTAATCTGACGGTTGGAACATTTGCTCTGCTCATCATGTAAATTGTAAAAAAAAAAAAGAAATGCAAATATTGCCTTGGGCATCATCCTTCTAAAGAAAATTAAATCTAGTTGATAAATAATGTATCCCTGAGTTTCTTGTTGCTCAGGAGGAGTTGAAATTGGAATATATGAAGAAGCCAAAATGATAATTTCCAAAAGAGTGACCAAGATCCTCTGTTGTAGCTGAAGCCTAGCCTTATGACTCCTTAAAGCAGGGGTGTGTTTGACTTTGGGGGCCCCAGGAGGGGCATGGCCAGCTCGACATCACTCATATTGGTGGTGCCTGTGGTGGCCCGAGCATTCTGTTAGCGAAAATGGTCTCTCAAGCTCCGTTTCCAGCTGCAACAGCCTCCTGCAACCCTCTGCCAGTGAAAATGGAGCTAGGGAGGGCCGATCTTTCGCTGTTTCCAGGGTGGCCTGTAGGCCAGATCTATGCACCTTGACTAAGTTTGACACTCCTGCCTTAAAGGCTGAATATATTTACTGTGACATAGACATTTGAAAAGTACAATTTTCTTCATCAGATCTACTTGTACTGTATAGTATTGTATAAAAGTTTATATCTTATTGTACAAAAGTCATTAGTGTTATAGCTTTAAGAACACATATTGCTCCTAATAGAACTCCCTTTACTTATTGGTATAATGTATACGTGTTGAGCCTATTCAGCTTAATCTTTACATTTTAGAATATTTCTCAGTGTGAAAAAGCTCACCTTTCTTTCCTATGGAACACCATGGTCAAAGGAAGTTAGAGTTATTCTGCTTACTATTTCTTCCTGAAAATAATATAAATAATTTTCAGGGATGATTGAAAAAGTTTTAGAATCATGTGGTGGCACAAAGTAGATACGGGGTATCACAAACAAAACTTTTGAATGCTTCAGCAAGCATATAAGGAATGGTATTAATTACCATCTTATATCCTTGGACATTTAGTTCTCACTTTGTAAATTTCCTTTTCAGAAGAATTCATGAGTTGAGTATTTTCCCACCAGGACTTTTGGAATAATGAAATATCTTTTGGTAACAATTTTGAAAGCCCCTTAATGCTAAGTGATGAAACACAAAATGAAGTTGGATCTAGGTTGTAATCTGAAGATGGACAATTTTTTTTTTGGTCCTGGTTTTCAAAATTCTACCCTTTATTTATTGTGATTTGCAATGTTCATAGCAACCAAACAGTGTATATGAAAGTTAAGCAAATGTTTCTTGGTGTGTAATGAAGTGTAATTTCTGTTGTTTACCAGGCTTATCATATTGGTTGCAATGTGGGTTTCATTGCATGTCAGTTACAGAAAACATCAGACAGTGTTTATTTTAGATAATATAAATTTAGAGATTGGGTAGCTGTGTCATGTGTTTATAAGCTTAGGATCTTTTTCCAAGATTTAATCACGAAGAAATTTAGCAGTTAGCCAAATCCAGCTTCGGAAAGGTTTCCTATGAACAATAATGAAGTGTCCAATTAGTGCCTAATTAAACATTTGAGAGCTAATGGCAGGGACATTTCTTTAAGGCCACATCTGATGCCTTTCTACTACAATGTTGAATCTCTCCACAGAAAGAATGACTTCTGTGATTGATATTAAGACAAAGGTCAGTGAAGATGAAATATGTTTACTTATTTCAGTCCATTAAAGACTCTAGGATTTAAATAGAAAATTACAGAATTTTGAAACAACTTAGAGGTTATCTTTATGGTCAGGAATATCCCAGAGATACTTTGGAAAAATAATTTGGAGGGAAAAAGCTCCAGAGAGGGATTTTTATACTTCTGCCCTAAGAAACTGAACTTGGGAACAGAATTCCTTCAAAAAGGAATTATGAATACTGAAGGGCTGCCATTTTTATGTCTTTTTCCAGCAAAAACCACACTCAGTATTTATGTTAAAACATACAACAGATAATGGCATATGTTATAAACCAAACAAGATAAATTTTCCATGAGGAAAAAGGAAAATACAGTAAAGAGCAAGAAAGTTTAATTACAGGCATGTTGGCTAAAATCAATATCCCTATATAAAAAGAGGAGATTGACAATGGTCTCCAGACTAGTTAAGACTGCATCAGCAACTGTTTGAAAGACCACATTGGTGTTTTTCCTATTCTGATGAAGTTAATAAACCAACATCTATTCCTAGAAATGAATTCTCAAGTCCAACAGAGATGGGCTAGACAGCAGAAGCAGAAGAACTGGGTAGAGGTCAGTAAAATATCTTTACTACTTGCCTTAGAAATCTTGCAAACTGTAAGAGAAGCTTTCCATTCTCATTTATACTCAGTGAAGTCTGAGTGATTTGAAATGCTTCTTCCCAAATTCATTGCCATCTGAGATAAGTTGAGTCTTCTAAAATAAGGTCCCCAACTTGAGCAGGGGGATGGACTAGATGACCTGCAAGGTCCCTTCCAACCCTATGAATCTATGAGCTATAAGAAATTTGCTTTCTGTCTCTCAATAGCTTATTCTCCATTACTTTTTGAGCTCTGCAAAATCTGTGACATAAATTGAGGCAATTGTCTAATTCTCTCACACTTGAGTCAGGGAAACTACTGTTATGTTTGACTCCCCTTTTCATTCAGTCCTAGCAACATTTCTTCCTTCCTCAGATTGATCAGGAAAAAGTCTATGTTTTCTTAGTCCCATCAGTTTTAGATCTTGCCACACTGAAAATCTAATCTTTTTTGTATCCACATAATTCTCTTGATAATGGTACAAAATTGAAATTTCTCATTAATCTGGACTGGTTTTCTCAATTTCCCAGTCTCACATAAGAGTCCTAGACATTTTGGGTAGTCTCCTACCTAAATATAAAAAGGCTTAATTTGACTAACTTTTCAAATTGATAAGGAGCTATCAGCTGGGCTTGGCACATTGAATATTGAATGCTAGATTAATGTTTCTCAACCTCAGCAACTTTAATATTATGTGTGGACTTTAACTCCCATACTCAGCCAGCCTAAAAGTTCTCTATCTTTCAGAGTTCTTTGGTGGTGGCATGGCTAATAATCCTTTGAACTTCATTTTTAAAAATATATTTTGAAAACACCGCTCTAGATCATGGGGCTAGATAATTTGCAACTGTATTTACAGGAACACCGTATTACAACTATATGATTGAATTAGCAGAAGAAAGCAAAGTTAAGGCTACACAACCAGAGGTGGGTTTCAGCAGGTTCTGACCAGTTCTGGAGAACCGGTAGCAGAAAATTTGAGTAGTTCAGAGAACCGGTAAATACCACCTCTGACTGGCCCCGTCCCCATCTATTCTCTGCCTCCCGAGTCCCAGCTGATTGGGAGGAAATGGGGATTTTGCAGTAACCTTCCCCTGCCAAGCCCACCAAGCCACACCCACAGAACCGGTAGTAAAAATTTTTGAATCCCACCACTGTACACAACTGACCACATTTAAGCTGAGGCAGAAAAGGAAATCCAAAGGATTGTTAGCCTTGCCAAAGAACTCTGAAAGAGTGAGAACTTTATCATTTTATTAAATTAATTGGCCAATGATATTTCATACTATCTGTAACAGCGTCCAAAGCCACAACAAATTCATTGAATTTGCATTAGCCTTGCAAGGTAGTCCAGACAAGAACCATGCCCAGTGGGTACTAGCTCTATCTTTATTGTAAGGTTACATTAACAAAATCTTGCTGGTCTGAAAGTACCTCTGTTGCACCACCTTTACCATCTCTTCCGAGAAGTTTGCCATTCCCCCATTCCTTCTGCAGATTCATCTGCTTCTTATTTGACTGTTGCCTAGTCTGTGGTTCTTCCTCCTGTCTCCCAAGGTCATTGCCACTTACCTCTTATGATTCAAACTCCTGCTTCAGAATGCGTTCCCACTTGGATTTGTAAATCTGATTGAAAAGAGTAGCATCCTGGAAGTGTTGTGAACTAAAGCACCCTTTCAATGCCTTCTTCGGCCCTGTTAAATGAAAGAGTGATACCCATAAGGAGACACCTATTTCTGTTCTGTATTGCCTTTCCTATTGTACTATATTTGAAAGGGCAAACACATATACTTTGGTAGGTTCCAGTGGTGGGATTGAAATGTTTTTACTACTGGTTCTGTGGCTGTGGCTTGGTGGGCGTAGCATGGCTTGGTGGGCGTGGCTTGGTGGGCGTGGCAGGGAAGGATACTGTAAAATCTCCATTCTCTCTTTACCCCAGGAGAAGGTTACTGCAAAATCCCCATTTCCTCCCGATCAGCAGGGACTCGGGAGGCAGAGAATAGATGGGGGCGGGGCCAGTCAGAGGGGGTATTTACTGGTTCTCTGAACTACTCAAAATTTCTGCTACCGGTTCTCCAGAACTGGTTAGAACCTGTTGAATAACACCTCTGGTAGGTTCAATCTTGTTCCTCACTCTAACCCTTATGCACTGCAAGGAATATATGAAGAACGTATTAGTTCACTCTTTTTTACTGAGTGTAGACCTCCCTTTCCAAACCTGATATCCTTCATTTGTGCTGAATGATAATTCACAACTGAATCTTTGGTCATGGAATGTTCTTGGAAGATTCTGACTTCAGGAAGCCTAGTCTAGATGCCCCTTACATTACTAGTGCTAAATGGAAATGGTAGTAACTCTTAGAGAAAGATTTGGCCCTGTTCTTTTAATCCTAAGGACAATTTGGCATGAATATCTTCAGTCTTGGGCTTACATGCCAGTTTTTGGGTAAGAGACAAGAGCACTCTCCATTAGAAGACCCGAGTTGAAGAGTGTTCCTTCTTCAATACGACGAACACACAATTCATCTGTTTTGTGCTGACCTTCATGTTACCCCTTAGCGGTGAACTCATTTTTTTTTTTTTTGGTCTACTCAAGCCAATCTAAATATAAGCGCTGTTGCAAAGTATTGCTTAATGTTACCTTTTCCACAATACCAGAAAGGCATAAATAAATAAATAAAAAGGAAAATGCCACTTATGTGTGCAACTTGTCTGTCGAGCAGAGGACTTCTAAACATTAATAAACTGGGCCTTGAGTCACATACCCTTTTGATAAATGAAGCAGTGTGGTTTTTCTGAATCCGACTGGAGATGCAAGAGACTCCATGAAACAAACCTGTGGAAGTCGGCAGGAATGGCTCTGCTTGTTTTGGCTCCCTCAAATGGCTTTCAGCCTCAAATCAAATACAGGGAGCATGAGAAATGCTGGCTTCTGAAGTCATGATTGTACTCTGAACCTCATGCTAAGGCTCCCCCCCTCTGCTTAATAAAGCTTCTTTTCATGTGAAAACCTGGCTTCAGGCAACATGGAAGTCCATTTGTCAGCTTTCTCTTTATGATAGGGCACCTAGAAGCTGCCTTCCGAAAGCTCTTGGAGCAGTCGGAGGGAACTTCCTCTGCCTGTGCAGCTCACTTACAGCTCTGTGCAGGCTGTTTGTCAGCTGAGAAGGTCCCATGCAGAGTTGTCCAGCTTCTCTTTCTAGATTGACTTTCTGTTGCTTCAAAGGGGCAAACCTTTCGTCTAGGGGTAGACTGCTGGGGGTTCGCAGGGGTTTGGGAGAACCTCTAGCTGAGATTCTGTGCAGTTTGGAGAACCCCCAAATCTCACTCCTGGCTGGCCCTGCCCACCCCACCCCTCCCAGGAGTCCCCACATGGCCCATTTTGGATGCAGGTAAGTGCAGGGCGCGTGTGGAGGCTTGGGGAGGGCAAAAAACTGGCCTAATGGAAGTTTGGGAAAGCTGGAAATGGGCCCATTTCTGGCCTCCAGACGGCCTCCGGAGCCTAGGGAGACCGTTTTCGCCCTCCCAGAGGCTTGAGGAAAGACTCCGGAGCTTGGGGAGGGCAAAAACACCTCCACCCGTGGTGCAGGAGGCCGACTAGGCCATGCCCACCATGGCCACGCCCACCCAGCAATCAGGCAAAGAACCCCTTGCTAAAATTTTTGAAGCCCACCCCTGCTTTCGTCCATTCGTAGCTACAAATCCTTCGACCGCCACTACAGGTAGTCCTCAATTTACGACCACAATGGAGCCCAACATTTCTGATCTTGTGAAACATTGGTTAAGTGAATTTTACCTCACTTTATGACTTTTCTTGACACAGTTGTTAAGCGAATCATTGAAAATTGTTAAGTTCGTAACACGGTTGTTAAGTGAATCTGTCTTTCCCCTTTAACTTTGCTTGTCAGAAGGTCACAGAAGGGGATCGCATAACTCCAGGGACACTGCAACCGTCATAAATATGAACCAGTTGTCATCTGAATTTTGATCACATGACCACCGGGATGTTGCAATGGTCATAAGTGTAAAAAACGACCATAAATCTCTTTTTTCAATCCCGTAGTAACTTTGAACAGTCACTAAATGAACTGTTGTAAGTCGAGGATCACCTCTAGACTACTGTATTGTTAGTTACAGTGATTATTTCCCTCCTGGTTATGATAATATGAGGGTGAATTTAACAATTAGGGATCATTGTTTATTCTTTTGACAACATCATATACTTTCTGTTCTGCTCATGTGTGTTTTTCTAGCAGAATTGGATCTTCTTCTTAAGAGCAGCTCCTTAGCAATCTCAATATATTTGGTTAAAAACATTGCAAAAAAATATTGAAAGGCCCCCAATTTAGTTCTCAATTCAACTTCCCTCCTCCCCCTTGCTACAAACAAGTTTTCAAAAAAGGAACATTGACATGACCAAATGTAATTGATCAAAATTATGTTTGAAACTTGTGTACTGCTTTGTCATCTCTCCTTCCCCATTCCCCCCATTTCCTGGCAAACAAAGAATTCTTTTGCCCTGATAATCCTCTCTCTCTCTCTCTCTTTTTTTTTGCCAGAGGCAAGTTGCAGATGTTTGCTTTCCTTCCAGCATGTAATTTATTTAAGATGCAGAATTGCAGTCTGGTATTTTCATTCAGTCATTAGGGCCACAGCGGCAGGTGGCTAATAAACAAACTTCCTATCCAACAAACTGAAAATGAGATTTTTGACATCCAATTAACTTTTTTCAGATTGTCCTTGTGATGTATGACAGGGCTTCATAACAGAGGGAGTCAAAATGAAAAGTGAAGTAAAGCAGACTCTTCTAAATATCTATTAAGTTTGTCCATCGCACTCAACCTAATTTGTACGTGCAAATTGCATTACATACTATATTAGCACTTGTGGATGATGGCCAGCGGCAGTGGTGGAATTCAAATTTTTTACTACTGGTTTGGCGGTAGTAAAAACCGTTTTGGGTGTGGCGTGGCTTGGTGGGCGTGGCTTGGTGGGTGTGGCAGGGGAAGGATACTGCAAAATCCCCATTCCCACCACACTCTGGGACCAGCCAGAGGTGGTATTTGCCGGTTCTCTGAACTGCTCAAAATTTCCATTATCGGTTCTCTAGAACCTGTCAGAACCTGCTGAATAGCACCTCTGGCCAGCGGGCATGTATTATTATTATTATTGCCTATTTTTCTGCTCCATCCCTCTAAAAGCCTCCCCTTGTGCACTTTTTGGACAGCCCCTAGACCAGTTCCAGATGGGTCATCTCTATGACACTGGCTTCTTTCAATGACTGCATTCCTATTTTTCTTCTGAAAATGGAGCAAAGCTGGACCTTATTTTTTCCCAAGGCTGGGACTTCTAAACTGTGTTTTGTTTTTAGTTGGCTGTGTCTTGGCTTAGGCACAGACAAGACAAGGCTGAGCATCCCTGCAAATATTTCATGGAAGCAAGATAGGCCATCTTATTAGTGCCCTTCATCTTAATTCTTCTCGTCAATGTTGCAACCTGTGTTCAAAGAAGCAAGCTGCCCACCTGATTTTCTCTGCAACTCTTACAGTACCTTTGACCCAGTCTTTAATGTTTCTAGATGGTTTCAGAACCTTTGTAAAAAAAAACAAACACCATTGCTCCATTTGCTTTACTTTACAGTGAAGTCACTGAATTCTTATCTGTAGAGATTCTTAGTCATACGGGTCGGTTGTCCCAAAGGTGCTTTTTCAGGAGGCAACTGGACTTTCTTCTTTTTTCTTTTGAAAATGTTTTGCTTCTCATCCAGAAAGCTTCTTCAGCTCTGACAGGATAGTGGGGAATGGAAGGATTTATATTCCTTGCAGACAGCTGGTAATCGGCATCCTTTTAGCGGGTTGTTGAAGCACTTGGAGGTTTATCTGTGTCCTGAAGGTCACCTGATTAGTCCTCCTGGTTCCTGTAGTCTGCAATTTTTTCTTCTGGAAATCCATTCTTATTCCCATATTATTCAAAAGGTGTTCATCCCAAATTGTATGGCTAAATGTCTGTAGAGATTCTCAATCATCCAGGTCATTTATCCTTCCATTCCCCACTATCCTGTCAGAGATAAAGAAGCTTCTTGGATGAGAAGCGAAATGTCTTTAAAAGGAAAAAACAAACAAACCAGAAAGTCCAGTTGCTTCCTGAAAAAGCACCTTTGAGACACTGAATTCTTGCTTCACCTTGCCTTCCAGCCTCTTGGACCCCTTAATGTTTCCCCCACCCAGATGCCCATGAAAGCAAGTAAAGACCCAACAGATTAGCATCAAGATTAGAATAGAATAGAATAGAATAGAATAGAATAGAATAGAATAGAATAGAATAGAATAGAATAGAATGACAGAGTTGGAAGGAACCTTGGAGGTCTTCTAGTCCAACTCCCTGCCCAGGCAGGAAACCCTACACCACTTCAGACAAATGGTTATCCAATATCTTCTTTAAAACTTCCAGTGTTGGGGCATTCACAACTTCTGCAGGCAAGTCATTCCACTGATTAATTGTTCTAACTGTCAGGAAATTTCTCCTTAGTTCTAGGTTGCTTCTCTCCTTGATTAGTTTCCACCCATTGCTTCTTGTTCTACCCTCAGGTGCTTTGAAGAATAGTTTGACTCCCTCTTCTTTGTGGCAGCCCCTGAGATATTGGAACACTGCTATCATGTCTCCTCTAGTCCTTCTCTTCATCAAACTAGACATACCCAGTTCCTGCAACCGTTCTTCATATGTTTTAGCCTCCAGCCCCCTAATCATCTTTGTTACTCTTCTCTGCACTTTTTCTAGAGCCATGATGGTGAACCTATGGCACGGGTGCCACAGGTGGCACATGGAGCCATATCAGTGGGCATGCGAGCGTTGCCGTAGCTTAGCTCCAGCATGCATGTGTGCACCGGCCAGCTGATTTTTGGGCCTTTCGGTCCCACCGGAAGTTGGGAAATGGACTGTTTCTGGCCTCCGGAGGGCCTCCGGGGGAATGGGGAAGGCCGTTTTCACCCTCCCCAGGCTCCTAGAAAGCCTCAAGTCTGGGGAGGGTGAAAAACGGACCTACCAGGCCCACCGTGCCATCATGTGCTAAAAGTGGGGGGGGGGGGGCGTGCGCACATGCGCAGGGGCAGGGTGCATTGAATTATGGGCACACACGTGGGCAACCTCCCCATGCTCCCCCTGCTTTTGGCACGCAACGGCAAAGAGGTTAGCCATCACTGTTCTAGAGTCTCACATCTTTTTTACATTGTGGTGACCAAAATTGGATGCAGTATTCCAAGTGTGGCCTTACCAAGGCATAATAAAGTGGTATTAACACTTCACGTGATCTTGATTCTATCCCTCTGTTTATGCAGCCTAGAACTGTGTTGGCTTTTTTGGCAGCTGCTGCACACTGCTGGCTGATATCTAAATGGTTGTCCACTAGATCTATTATAAAAAAGGACTTTACTGTACAAAGTACTTTCCGACTGCCTAATATCACAGCTAATGGAGGTTTTGAAACAGGAATAATGGATGGTGCCTTGGCAGGTCACTGTTTAATACTTATTTAATTTTTCACATTTTGAATCACTCCCCTCCCTCAGAAAGAGAGTTATCCTATTACAGAACTGAAAGGATTACCTGGCAGCAGTGAATATAGGGGGATGACCTCAAGAACCAATATAGCAGTAACAGCATCATAATTGAAATTTTACTCTTTTGTGCCTGGGTGTAATGTCAAGGGAGAGATAAAAGCAACAGTATTTAGATCAAAATGCCATAACCACCATCCTGGATGTTTTAATCTTTCTACCTGTTCTTGGTATTTCCTCCACATTATTAGTGTTCAAGGTTGGCAGATGTGAAAGCAATCCAAGATCAGTTTCAGATTGCATTGTAAGGAATTGGAAAATAGAAATGAAATAAAAAACTCTGTAGTGTTGAAGCATTCCAAAAGAGTCACCTTTATTTCTTCCAGAACAGGATAAAACAATTTTCATGGATGGGTACAAGGATTCCTGCTACTGATATTTCCAACCGACGAAATTGACTAGCAATGAACAGAATTTGGTATTCTGATAAAGTAAAGATAATCCTCGATTTACAACGTTTTGTGACCGTTCAAAGTTACCATGGCACAGAAAAAAGTGACATATGACTGTTTTTCATCCTTACATATCGCTGCAGCATCCCCAGAGTCATTTGATCAAAATTCAGATGCTGGGCAACTGACTCCTATTTATGATGGTTGCAGTGTCTCTGTGTTACATGACATGATCTCCTTTTGTGACCTTTCGACAAGCAAAGTCGATGGGGAGGCCAGATTCACTTAACAACCGTGTTATAATTTAACAACTGCAGTGATTCACTTAACGACTCTGGCAAGAATGGCTGTAGAATGGGGCAAAATCTGCTGTTTTGCTTAGCAGCAGAAATGTTGAGTTCAATTGTGGTCATAGGTCGAGGGCTACCTGTTACCCCAGAATTCCAGGTTGGGCAGGTTTTCTTTTTTCTTTTCTGACTTGGATTATAGTCAGAGAGGTAAAAGAGTTCTCACAAATTTCCTCATTTAGCTGCAGCGGTGAGGTTGGAAAAACAGAAGGCACCATGGGGAAGTTGGCACCGCGTGCTGTGCCATGATATTTGTATAAAAACAGACCGGGTTAAAAAAAAAAAAAGGATAGAAATCAATGGTCTTTCTTGTCAATATCAGTGTTTGGACAGAAGCAGCCGTGGCTGCTATTACAGTAGCATGTCAGTAGGGTTCAAACCTCATTTCTAAGACATTTCTCCATTTTGGGAGGGCGACATGAAATACAGCTCATTTGTGTTCAGTTCTGAATGTATACCTTTTCTTTCCCCAGTTGTTAATTCATACTTACATTAAAACCAAGTAAGTTTGCTGCCTAAGTAATCCTCTGGCTTGTGCAGGAAACAGATATGAAAATGCCGAGTTCCTTTAAAAGGGCAATTGCCAGCTTACACGTATAGTACAGTCTCTCCCTCTCTTGGCTCAAAGATCCACCAGAAAAGTGAACAGGATCAGGGGTGGGATTCAAAAATTTTAGCAACCGGTTCTCTGCCCGGTTGCTGGGTGGGCATGGCCATGGTGGATGTGGCCTACTCGGCCTCCTGCATCACAGCGGGGGTGGCGATGATTTCACCCTCCCCAGATCTGGAGGCTTTTCTTGAGCCTCCAGGAGGGTGAAAACGGCTTCCCCTGGGCTCCGGAGGCCCTCCGGAGACTGGAAAGGGGCTTGTTTCTGGACTTCTGGGAGGCCCATTTTTCATCCTCCCAGAACCTCTGTGTGGGCGCTGCACTTACCTGGCATCCAAAATGGGCTACGTGGAGACTCCTGGGAGGGGTGGGGTGGGGTGGGGTGGGGTAGGCGGAGTCAGCCAGTCCTTGCAACTACTGGTCCGGTGAACCAGATTAAAATTAACATCCAGTTCTCCTGAACCGGTTTTAACCGGCTGAATCCCACCCCTGAACAGGATTAAATAAATCATTATACATTTTTGAAATGCTGGTGTCTGTGAGTCCTCTCTAAAAATGGTACTTAACTAGATATCAAACACCAGCCAGAAGAGTTCTTAAATTATTCATCATGTTTTGGAAGTGAGATGTTTCAGAAATGCGTCTGCTTAGGCTGTCATAAAAACAATGAAGCATTACATTTGTTTGGCTACCTGTTGAATTTTTGTAATGGAGGTATGTCACCTTAGAGGTATTTAACCACTACTGTAACTGGGACCGTCATAGATTGGGAAATATTTTATTTTCTATCTTGAAGATGCTATAAGGAAGAAGAAGATAATTGGGGTGTGATAACGTAAGAATCAAAAGCTTCAGTCTTTCCTAAGTTCTTCAACTCTCAGCTAAATTTCTTCTTCTTTGTCTTTCTGCTATCATGCACTGAAAAGTGCAGTTTATTTGGGGAGGATTTGTTTTTAACAGACAATGATTTTGATACTGATACTGAACTGATTTTTGTTTTAACTTCGTGTGTTAAACTCCATTTATAGCAGAAAGCTATCAAATTAAAATGGGGGGATCGGGGAAAATTTGTTAGTACTGATCTTTGTAATATGTAGTTGGACCCACTCAGTTAACAAGCACCTACTTCCCTGTTCAGTTAACATTTGAGCAAAGAGTATAGATAATCCTTGATTTACAATAGTTTGTTTAGTGACTGTTCAAAAGAACAACAGCATGGAAAAACTTACCGTTGTAGTATCCCCATAGTGTAGGTCAGAGGCCTGCAACCTTAAACACTCAAAGAGCCATTTGGACCCGTTTCCCACAGAAAAGAAAACATTGGGAGCCACAAAACCCTTCCCGTCCCTGACTATTTCTTGAGCAGCCACAAAACTAGCATGTGTAGTTGAATTAAATGTTCTGCTTTCTTCTCAAACTTTTCTTTTCTTGGATTTATCCATGGTTGGCCTACCAGGGGTTGAAAAGCTCAATAAATCGTGTGGGTGTCACACATTGGCAGTTGTGACGCATATTTTGAGTTACAGGGAGCCACAGCAGAGGGGTGAAAGAGCCACATGTGGCTCCAGAGCCGCAGGTTGCTGACCCCTGGTGTAGGTGATTAAAATTCAGATGCTTGGGCAACTGACTCATATCTATGATGGTTGCAGTGTCCTGGGGTCATGTGATCACCTTTTGTGACCTTCTGACCAGCAAAGTCAATGGGGGAGCCACTTAACAATTGTGTTACTAACGTAACAACTGCAGTGACTCACTTAACAACTGTGGCAAATGGAGCAAAACTCACTTAAAAATGTCTGATCTAGCAGCATAAACTTTGGGCTCAATTGTGGTCGTAGGACTATCTGTACAACATCCTAAAATCATAATTGGTTTGTTTTCTTAGCTGCAATCAGGGATGTTGTTTTGACTGTATTCATATGTCAGATGAAAATATGGCCTCCACAAAGTTTACAGCTTGATTATAAAGACTTCAAGAAATTACATTTCATGTGTTTTCTCAATACACCATGGCTTCGTCTGATAACACCAGGTGGTTCAGCTTGAAGAGATGCTTTTTCTTCCCTGTTCAACTTTGTTGTGTCTGGATTTTGATTCAGTCGGGGGGAAACCTTGAAGTTTCCATATTCGCAGAAGGAAAGGAAGATTGTAAACTGCCAACATTTCTTCTTATTACGTCAATGCATCACAGAGTTTAATCTCTATTTCCACCTCCCTCCAAATCTTGCTTTAATCCCCAGGTAAATTTTAAGCAGACGGCATCTCTGCTTTGTCCATTAAAAACCTGACTGAATTTGAAAAGCTTGCAAAGTGCACGGGAGGGAAGAGGGGAGGGGGTGGGCTTCAAAGTGCTGTTCAACTGTTGAGAATCTACCCATATTGCCCAGGGGGTATGAGGGAAGTCTGGTTGGCCTCCATTCATTACTAAGCAGCTACTCCAGACATTTCACTGGTGACTATTTTGTTATCTCTGGCCAAGGCCTGGAAAGCAAACAAGGGGAGGAGGAGGGCCACGTAAATTAGGCACGGAGGTTTGAACTCTGTGGGATTTCCTCTTTACCAAAACTTTGCATGCATGAACGGGAGTTGCTGAATGAAGTCATTGTGCTGAGACCCTGTGTAGGAAGGCAAACTTTCCTTCCTTTCAAAACGCTGATAATTAACACCTAGGTCTTCATTTATAGATCAAACTCTTGTATTACTGCGAAAGAGAAACTCTCTCCTTAATCAGTCAAACTGTATCTGAGGTCACCGTTATATGAAGAGATGAAGAGCATTACGGATTCCTTGTTTCCAGAGCAGTAAGAAATTCCAGAGGCAATCAATGACTCCGTCTTTTGAAAGGGAGCAAATCAGACGTGATCTGAAATGATTAAGAAGTCAGACCTGGTTATTTGTTGGATGGGAGACCGTCAGGAAAGTCCAGCATTGTAATTTAGACTAGGAAGTCAAAAAGTCATCCTGGAAAAAGGCGCAAGAGAACTTTCACATGGTTGCCAAGAAATCCATTATGGACCTGTCCATACAGTCACCACTGGTCAAGCGCAACACAAAGATGACTTGATTAGTTTTGCAGAAGATACTTTGTACTTACTGCCAAATACTGATGTGGCTGCCTCTCTGGAAACTATGTGTAAGGCAGGTAACTATATTTTTTCTCTTTATTACCAGCATGCTTCCGAACATTAAATTTGACTGAATTTTGAATAAAACCAAGCTGATTGGGACAGTCGAGCAGGATTCCTGTAACAGACAGAATAGAAATGCAGCAGGACAATATAGATACAATGAACATGATGAAATGGAGAAGGAGAGAAGTAGCAGATTTTCTGACTGCAGCTTCAGCTTCAATTCACAGTCAAAGATTTTAGAAAAAAACTGTCCAATCAAATGGATAATGTATAGTGAAGTAACATATCAGAAGATCATTCTCACATTTAGTGAGGCATTGTGTTCTCTGTATATGTCAGTCAATCAATCAATCAATCAATCAATCAATCAATCAATCAATCAATCAGAATAGACCTAAAAGAGACCTTGGAGGTCTTCTAGTCTAACCCCATACTCAAGCAGGAGACCCTATACCTGTGATGGTTAACCTTTTTGCCATTGCGTGCCAAAAGTGAGGGGAGCAGGGGTGGGGGGGTCACACGCGTGCGTGCCCACATCCATAATTCAATGCCCACCCTGCACCCCGCACCCCCATGAATGTGCGCGTGACCCCCTGCGCTCCCCCTTTTGGCATGCGATGGCATGGTGGGCCTGGTAGGCCCATTTTTCACCCTCCCCAGGCTCCAGAGGCTTTCCAGGAGCCTGGGGAGGGCAAAAACGGCCTTAACCCCCCCTGGAGGCCCTCCAGAGGCAGGAAACGGCCCATTTCCCGACTTTTGGCAGGCCTGTTTTTTGCTCTTCCCAGATTCCAGAAAACGGCTTTCCCCACCCCCTCGGAGGCCCTCCAGAGGCAGGAAACAGCCCATTTCCCGACTTCCAGTGCTCCTGGAAGGCCCAAAAATCAGCTGGCTGGCACTTGCATGCACACTGGAGCTGAGCTAGGGCAACACTTGTGTGCCCACAGATATGGCTCCGTGTACCACCTGTGGCATGTGTGCCATCGGTTCGCCATGACGGCCCTATACCATTTCAGACAAGTGGCTGTCCAGTCTTTTAAAGACTTCCAGTGATGAAGCACCCACAACTTCTAAAGGCAAGCTGTTCCACTGGTTAATTGTTGTAAAGCCAGCTTTCCTTTATGGTATTCCAGACTGTCAATTGCATGTTATATTGATTGGAGACATTCAAATCAACAACTTCTGTACCTCAAGCAGAATCTTTCTGGCTGAAGCATGGACGTAAGTATGTAGAGTAGAACCATAGAATCGTATGGATGGGAGGAACCTTGGAGGTCTTTTAGTGTAACCTTCAACATAATTCAGCTCAAGGTACAATAGACTTAAGGCTCCTGATTTATTTTTTTTTTTAATTTGATTTATATGCCGCCCTTCTCCGAAGACTCAGGGCGGCTTACAATGTGCTCAGCAATAGCCTTCATCCTTTTGTATATTTATACAAAGTCAGCTTATTGCCCCCACAAACTGGGTCCTCATTTCACCTACCTTAGAAAGGATGGAAGGCTGAGTCAACCTTGAGCCTTGGCGAGATTCGAACCCTGCAGTAATTGCAGGCAGCTGGTCTTAAGCAGCTTAATAACAGGGTGCCTTAAACCCTTGTACTACCAAGGCTCTTATAATTGAGCTCTGATTGAACTCTGAAATATATCACACAAGTGAGAGTTAGCATTCAAATACCTTATTTATTTTTTTATCAATGAAGTCCTGCAGACTTTCTTTAGCTAGCTGAAATGACTGTCTGTGGCCATGTAGAATGCAAAGTAAAAAAAAATCTCTTAATTAGATAGCTGTACTAATTATTTTAGAACTATAAACAATACTATTTACAAATCTAAGATCACTAGCCAGGCTGTGTTTTTCTGTAGTTGAGAATAGAGTGCGGTGGCCCTGAATTATGGTTTCTCTTTCAGAATAACATTAACTATGGCTTGATTATATCATGCTAGGCATTATTTTCCAGTGGGGTCTTTTTTTCGGGGAAACAGAGACACACACACAAATATATATCCGTTTCCCCCAAAATAAGACTCAACCAGAAAATAAGCCCAAGCATGATTTTTCAGGATTGTAATATAAGCCCTACCCCAAAAATTAGCCCCAGCTAAGAGCATCAACCAGATGGACTCATTTAGTACGACATTTCCCCGAAAATAAGACCTAACCAGAAAATAAACCCTAATGCATCTTTTGGAGCAAAAATTAATATAAGACCCGGTCTTATTTTCAGGGAAACACATGTGCATATATATTCAGCTTGAATTCTAATTCTTTTTAAAATACATCTTACTTGGAGAGGTTAACAAGGACAGGATTTTGAAAGTCCATATAACAAAGTTATACTTTAATTTGTATTGCATTTTAGCAGAATACGTATAATTAGTCCATTATTAAAATAGCCATGGGAAGCACTGATATAAGGGAATAAAAGATACTTTCTACCAGTGGTGAAATCTAAAATTTGTTACTAATGATTCTGTGGGTGTGGCTTAGTGTGTGTGTGTGTGGGTAATGTGACTGGGTGGGCATGGCCATTTTTTTTTTTACTTTTAAAACCATTTTTTATTTACTTATTTATTTTATTTTATTTTTATTTATTTTTATATGCCGCCCTTCTCCGGAGACTCAGGGCGGCTTACAATGCGTTAAGCAATAGTCTTCATACTTTTGTATATTTTATACAAAGTCAGCTTATTGCCCCCACAAACCGGGTCCTCATTTTACCCACCTTAGAAAGGATGGAAGGCTGAGTCGACCTTGAGCCTGGTGAGAATTGAACCAGGCAGCTGGATGTTAAATGCTGCCTTAGTGCATTAGCCTCCTACACCACTCAGGCTCAGATTACATGTAAAACCATGTAAAAAAATGCTTTCCAAAGGCTCTGACGATCCTAGCTGAGTTGCCTGATCATCAGAGGGTTTAAAAAACCCTCTGCCGATCAGGCAACTCAGCTGGGATCGTCAGAGCTTGGATCGTCAGAGCTTGGCTCATCAGAGGCATTTAAAAGAAAAAAAGCCTCTGATGATCACCCGGCTCAGCTGGACATGGGGGGGGGGCGGGGGCAGGGATTTTTGCTACCAGTTCTCCGAACTGCCCACCGCCATCGCTACCTACTCGCCCGAGCCGGTCTGAACCGGGAGCATTTCACCCCTGCTTTCTACTCTGAGCATATCTTTATTTTCTTTTCCCTTTAACTTGGTGTGAGTTCAGGCAATATATCTGTTTTTGACCTGTATTGAAGATGAGAAATTGCAACTCAGTTTCCTACTGATTCAGATGATTTGAGCAAAAGTTGCTCATTAGAGGTTAACTGGGAGAGCGTAATAGATAGTATAGCATGAATAACAAAACCAGTTAATGAAAAGGCCTTGGTTGTGTGTGTGTGTGGTTTGTTGGCTTATGGTGACCATGAAGATAATGATCATGCTGTTACTTAAAATTCATTTACTACCCCTGGGAGTACTAGAAATGTAAGTTGTGTGTGCAGTGTGATGGCTGTGTCATATTCCTTTCTTAGTATCTGACTCATTTTCTCAGTTTACTTCAGTCAGTCCCTCTTTTAGGCCCCTCACCTCTCTAGGGCAGAACCACAGAGGGTTGGAACTGTAGTTCTCCCCTTATAGCCCTGGAGGCCATAAATCAGCCACAAAAAGAAACTTTTAGTGAAGTACATGAATGTGGCTTTAAAAATAGTTCTAGCAAAACTAACCCAATAAAATAAAAACTGAGGGGGAATGTCAGAAGTAGCTTTTCAAAGTGTGTATATGTGTGTATATAAATATCTCCACAGCCTACACATGCACAAACACACACACAGACACACACACAGACACACACACACACAGAGGCACCCATAAGTGCCTTGTGGTATATAGGCATCTATACGATTAATTTCTAAGATTTTTTTAAAAAAATATGAATGCAAAAAGAAAAATAAATAAACCCAGCAATGTTATATGTGATGGTATAAATCAAAATGTCTTCAGGATATAATATTATAAGAGCCATACAGCATAACACAAGGACACTATTTATCCCATGGTTGTATTCCCCAGTCTACAAAAATCAAGGATGGGTTTAGCACTCAGTTCGAAAAGAAAGTGGCTGCCTTACAAAAGGCTCAGCCTTGGGGTTCCTGATAGCAACGTTCCTAGAGATTGGGACCTGTAGCAAATCTTCCCTACTGGGATACATCATCAGGGGTGTCAAACTCACGGCCCGAGGGCTGGATACATCACATGCTGGCCATGCCCACTCCCAGTTTAGCAAAGGGGGGGGGGAAGTCATGATATGTCACATGACACTGCTGTGATGCCGTGAGTTTGACACCCCTGCATCAGATGGATAGATTCTCCCTGGAGTAAATAGCCTCACAGATACTATTCTATGCAGTTTCAATGGTAATAAGTGTTTCCTTGAATGGCACCTAGAAGCCAATTGGCAATCAATGCAGCTGTCCAAGTAGAGATGTAAAATGGATGAAATGCAATGTGTCTCTTACTTCTCAAACCTGTATATTCTGGGTCAGCTCTAGCTTCTGAATGGTCCTGAGCACTAGTTCCCTGTAGTAGCTGTTCTAGCTGAATCACAATGTGACAATTGCTTAAGTGACTGCCAACAGAGTGGGTTTCTGTAAAGGTGCTGCTTATACAGTGTCTCCCTGCTCTTACAGTGGATGCTGTGAATCCAGGAGGATCCCAATTTGCAGACATCTTCTGCATAGAGGAAAGGTAACCTTGGACAAGGCCAAAGATTCTACTGTAATCTATTGGCTGCTACTCTCACAGTCTTTGCTGTGATGGAGACTAAGCTTCTTTTTACTTATCTAGACTTCTACAGTCATCAGACACTGAGATAGAGCCTTGATACTCTTTTAGTTATAGTTAAAGTATGGGTGTATAGCTGTGTGTCACCACATATTAATAATGCTCTATCTTACATATTGGCAAAAAAAAAATCAGAACATAAAATATAAGCTACATGGACATGACCTTGTAAACGACCCTCACTCTGTCAAGGACCTTGGAGTACTCATCTCTAAAGATCTAAGTGCCAGAGCCCACTGTAATAATATTGCCAAAAAGGCATTAAGAGTTGTTAACCTAATCTTATGTAAATTCAGAAGTGTTCTCCATGTGGAAACAAAAGTACTTATATTCTTTTCTTTAATCAAAATAGTCAATTATGCCATTTCAGCCAACTCCATCAACTTCTGCAACCATTTCTCCATGGTAGGAATCGAAGTGTCCTTCCATTTTTGTCCATACAATAGCCTTGCTGCTGTCAACATAAATAGTAACAAAGTTCCATTTTTTTTCTCCAGGTCTTTTACCATTAGGCCCAAAAGGAAAAATTCTGGTTTGATCTTTATCTTCATTTTCAAAATTTTCTGTATTAAAATATGAGGCATACTCCAATTTTTTTTTATTTATCACATGTCCACCATAGATTATAAAAAGCCCCTTCTTTACTTTTACACTTCCAACATTCATCTGACATACCTTTATATATCTTAAGATAACTTATCTGGTGTTAAATACCAGCGATATATCATCTTATAGAAATTTTCTTTTACATTATAATTTAATGTAAATTTAACATACTGATAACCATATCTGATAGCTACAGGTTTCATTTTGTTCCACTGTATCTTTTTTTGGGGAGGAGACTATAAATACCGTGTTTCCACGAAAATAAGACCCTGTCCTATATTTTTTTGAACCCTGAAATAAGCGCTTGGCCTTATTGGCATGTGCTCAAAAGCCTGATTGGGCTTATTATCAGGGGATGTCTTATTTTGGGGGAAACAGGGTACTTCAACTTCAACCTCTAGTGGTTATTCATGATCCAGGGAAAGAACAGGAAAAGGAAGATGGTCTGATGTCTGTCATACATCAACTTCTGTCCACAGTCTAGATAAGAATGAAGTATCTTGTGCAACATATAATTTGGTTGCTTGATCCTTATTTACTTGTGTTTCCCACTTGGTTGAAGCTTCCAAGTATTTATAAATTATCTAGGAAAGCAGAGGAAATCAGTTGTTTGCTTCTCAGTCTGACTCAGCTGTAACCTATGCTGGCACAGCACACAAAAATACAATCCAGCTGAAGCAGCAATTTTCTAATTGTTGCATCTTGCTTTATTGTTAAAAGGCCACTTTGAACATTGACCAGGGGAAATGATTTAAATGAGGAGATATTTAATCATACAATTTTATTGAAATAGGATAGGGCTAGTTTAGAGAAAAGAAGGACTAGGGGTGACATGATAGCAGTATTCCAGTATTTGAGGGGCTGCCACAAAGAAGAGATGGTCAACTTATTTTCCATAGCACCAAAAGGAAAGACAAGAAACAATGGATGGAAACTAATCAAGGAGGGAAGCAACCTGGAATTAAGGAGAAACTTCCTAACAGTGAGAACAATTAACCAGTGGGACAGCTTACCTTCAGAAGTTGTGGGTGCTTCATCACTGGAGGTTTTTAAGAAGAGACTGGACAGTTGCTTGACTGAAATGGTATAGGACATGCGTCCTCAAACTTTTTAAACAGGGGGCCAATTCACGGTCCCTCAAACTGTTGGGTGGCTGGATCGGCTGGGAGGGCGTGGCTAGGTGGTCATGTGACTAGGTGGGCGTGGCTAGGTCATGTGGCTGGGAGGGCCAATTTAACAGTCCATTGAACAATGCATACAAATTAAACTTTAATTTGTTTGCTTCTGGGGGTGTTTTATTTGCTTTTGTTTGCATGTTGCTCTTTTGGTTGCCTTTTCTTTTTACTAGATCGTTTTTTCAGTCGTTTAGGAGTCTAGTGGTCCACTTCAGAAAACTCAGTTTTGCTGCAATTCTTGTCCGCCCCAAGGAGCTTGAGAAATCTCTCTCTGTCTCTCTCTCTCTCTCTCTTTCTCTCTCTTTCCTTCTCTCTCTCCCTCTCTTTTTCTTTCTCTCTCTCTCTTTCTCTCTCTCCTTCTCTCTCTCTCTTTCTCTCTCTCTCTGTCTCTCTCTCTCTTTGTCTCTCTCCCTTTCTCCCTTTCTCTCTCCCTTTCTCTCTCTGTCTCTCTCTCTTTCCCTTTCTCTCTCTGTCTCTCCTTCTTTCTCTCTCTTTCTCTCTCCCTCCTTCACTCTCCCCCCTCTCTCTCCCCTCTTTCATTCTTTCTTTCTCTCTTTCTCTCTCTCTTTCTGTCTGTCTCTCTTTCTGTCTCTCTGTCTGTCTGTCTCTTTCTTTGTCTTTCTCCCTCTCTCTTTCTCTCTCTCCCCCTCTTTCTCTCTCTTTTATTCTCTTTCTCTCTTTCTCTCTCTCTCTTTCTCTCTTTGTCTCTCTCTCCTTTTCTCTCCCTCTCTCTTTCTCTCTGTCTCTCTCCTTCTCTCTCCCTCTCTCTCTCCCTCTCTCTTTCCATCTCTGTCTGTCTCTCTTTCTTTGTCTCTCTCCCTCCCTCTCTCCCTCCCTCTCTCCCTCCCTCTCTCTCCTTCTCTTTCCCTCTCTCTTTCTCTTTCTCTCCCCCTCTCCCCCTCTTTCTCTCTTTCATTCTTTCTCTTTCTCTCTCTCTCTCTCTCTTTCTCTCTCCCTCTCTTTCTCTTTCCGTCTCTTTCCTTCTCTCCCTCCCCCCTCCCTCTCTCTTTCTATCTCTCTCTCCCTCTCTCTCTCTCTCTCTCTTTCTCTCTCTCTCTCTCTCTATCTTGTGGAGGCGGTGAAGGTGAAAAATGGGCCGGTTTTGCATGTTTTTTTGCCTTTTCACACCCCCCCCCGCCTCCACAAGCATTCTGCAGGCTAAAACCAGGCAAAAATGGCTTGTTTTGGGGCAAATGTTATGTCCTTATAAGGACATCCGCCCTGATTGGCTGCCAGCCATCGGGCGGGAGATTTGAATCCCTGTCTAGGGGCGGTGCGTCTGCCGGGAGCGAATATAAGGAGAGCTCCGGCAGCGTGCCAGCAGTCTTCTTTCACTTGTTATATTGTAAATAAAGCTGTTACATGTATCGAGCTGGTCACGTCTTCTGTTCCTGCGCCTGATCCAACACTGGCGACGAAGGACTAGAGAAGAGAACCTGAGAAAGACTCAAGGCACGATCGCCCACAGAGCTGAAGTCACTACACCACAGCGACTTCCAGAATGGCTACCCCGCAAGCCCCGATGACCGCGCTGAACCCATTCGACCCATCCCGGGAGAAGTGGAGGTCATACATGGTCCGATTCCGGCAATTCCTGCGAGGTAATGGCTACCAGAACCTCAACGATGAGAGGAAAAGAGCCCTCTTCCTGGCTCATTGCGGATCGGACGTCCTAGAGATGGCGATCGACCTCGTGGCACCCAGGGACATTGAGGAGATGTCCTGGAACGACCTGCAGGAAGTCCTACAGGAGCACTATGCACCGACAGGCACCCCCATCGCAAACAGGTTCACCTTCCAGCAAAGAAATCAGCGGGAAGGTGAATCCATCAAGGAATTCGTGGCAGCGCTTCGCCAGATCGCTGCCAACTGCGAGTTCGACAACGTTGATAACGCAATCCGAGACTGCGTTGTGTTTGGGATGCGAGATGTGGGGCTGCAGAAGAAGTTCCTCAGCCGGAAGAGGATCCCGCTCAAAGACGTCCTCGACGAAGCAACAGCGGCTGAAACGTCTGAGCAAGCAGCCGCCGCGATGGTAAAGGCAAGAGGGATCCATAAGATCCACAAGTCGGGCCTGACCTCATCAGACGAGGCAACCACTCAATCCGAGTCGGATGAGGAAATGGCCGTCCACAAGGTCTCCCGCCCCCCCAGGCGGGAAAACCCACAGCATGGTGACCGGGGAGAACGATGCGGCAGCTGCAGAGGTGACCACCCCAGGGCGACCTGCAGATGGAGGGACGCGACCTGCCGCCGATGCCTGAAGAGGGGGCACATCGCAGAGGCCTGCAGAGCCACCGATCCAGCCCCGGAACCGCCCAGACCACGATTCCGGGAGAATCGCAAAGACAACCAGAGGACATCCAAACGGTCCTCAAACCAGTCCCGGCGCGGAGAGGAGGAATACCCCCGAAGCAGAACAGTGCACCAGACCACCATCGCTCACACAAGCGACGAGGGAACCACTAAGTTCCACGTGACGCTGCTGGCAGAGGGGTCACCGTGCAAGATGGAGGTAGACTCCGGATCCGCCTATTCAATCATGGACTGGCAGCACCTACAGCAGCTGAAGCCATCCTATAAAAAGGCACAGCTGAAAACCCCAAAGTCGAGGTTTGTGGACTTCAACGGGAACCCCATTGGAATCCTGGGCAGAGCCACCATCCACGTGAAGTACAACGACTTCAACGGAGAGCTGCCCATCACCATCGTGGAGCACAGCCGACCGAACCTGCTTGGTGTGGAGTGGTTTAAGCCGCTGGGGCTTTCCATCGAGGGCATCCACGAAATCCACAGGGACGAACTCGACACCATCATCGAAGAGTTCAAAGAAGTCTTCAATGGTAAGCTGGGGAAATTTGTGGGGAGGCCAATCTCTTTTAATCTGGATAAGGGAATCACCCCAATTAGGCTCAAGCCCCGCCGAGTTCCATTTGCCCTGCGGCCTAAAGTAGACGAACAGCTGGATAAGCTGATCGCCCAGGGCGTCCTGGAACCGATCGATCATGCCTCATGGGAGACTCCCATTGTGACCCCACTGAAGCATGATGGATCTGTGCGCATCTGCGCCGACTACCGTTGTACCATCAACAAAGCGTTGGCACAGAGCGCATACCCAGTCCCAGTGGTGCAACATCTGCTGCATTCCCTGGGAACTGGCTCAATTTTTGCGAAACTGGACCTGGCCCAGGCTTACCAGCAACTGCCAGTGGACGAAAAAACGGCGGAGGCACAAACAATTGTCACGCACAGGGGGGCATTCAAATGCAACCGCCTCCAATTTGGAGTCAGCGCTGCCCCCGGCATTTTCCAATCAATGATGGAACGCCTTCTCCAAGGCGTTCCAGGGGTGGTGCCATACTTCGATGATGTGCTCATCTCCGGTGGCTCAAGAGCTCAACTCCTTGAGCGGCTCAGGCTTGTCCTGCAGCGGTTCAAGGCCAAGGGCTTGAGGGTCAGGCGGGACAAGTGCATCATAGGAGTACAGGAAGTCGAGTTCCTGGGCTACCTCATTGATAGCACTGGCATCCACCCCACCAAATCAGAAGTAGAAGCAATCCATGAAGCTCCAAGCCCAAAAAACAAAACGGAGCTCCAGGCTTTCCTTGGGTTGCTCAACTTCTACGCAATTTTCTTAAAACAGAAAGCCACAGTTGCTGAGCCACTTCACCGCCTGCTGGGGAAGTCGGTTTCCTGGAGGTGGGGCCAGGAAGAGGAGACAGCATTCCGGGCCATCAAAGGACTATTGACGTCCAAGAGCGTACTCATTCAATACAGCGAGACGCTCCCCATCCAGCTGACCTGTGACGCATCGCCATACGGAGTGGGGGCAGTCCTCAGCCACAAACTGCCCAATGGCACGGAAGCCCCGATCGCCTACTTCTCCAAGACGATGTCCGGCGCAGAACGGAACTACAGTCAGCTGGACAAAGAAGCCCTGGCCATCGTGGCTGGAGTGAAACGCTTCCATGAATACCTCTACGGAAGATGTTTCACAATAGTCACCGACCACAAGCCACTCCTGGGACTCCTCGCAGGCGACCAACCCACCCCGACCTTCATGTCTCCGCGGATGACGAGATGGGCCATCTTCCTGGCCGGCTACTCCTATAGGCTCGTGCACCAGCCAGGCACAGCCATAGGAAACGCCGACGCACTCAGCAGATGCCCATCTAAGAACCCAGTCGAAGACCCAGCCCCAACGCTCCGCCTATTCCACATCGACGACGACGCCAGCTGCCCAGTCTCATCCGCAGATGTGGCCGTCCACACCCAGAAGGACCCCACACTCCGCCAAGTGAAGTCCTGGATCCTCAGGGGGTGGCCATCGGACAAGACGGAAGAGAAGTTCAGCCCGTTCACCAGGAAACAGAAGGAGCTGTCCACCATAAAGGGCTGTCTTCTATGGGGAGACAGGGTGCTGATCCCAAGCACTCTGCAACGGCGGACTCTAGAGACATTGCACAAAGGGCACCCGGGCATCGTCCGCATGAAGGCCCTGGCACGGAGTTACGTCTGGTGGCCCTCCATGGACAAAGACATTGAGCAATGGGTCTCCAGATGTGACCCGTGCCAAGAAGTCCGCCCAGCACCGCCGCAATCCGAAGTCGCGAGGTGGGAGACCCCCAGCAACCCCTGGTCGAGGATCCACATCGACTTCGCGGGTCCGATGCAGGGGCGACACCTCCTCATCGTGGTAGATGCCTTCTCCAAGTGGCTCGAAGTGGTACCCATGGCATCTACCACAACAGAAGCGACGATCCGAGCGCTGCGCCGCCTTTTCGCCACACACGGGCTACCGGACGTGCTGGTCTCGGACAACGGCCCCCAGCTCACATCCCTGGCCATGGAGTCCTTCCTGGCAGGACTGGGCATCCGCCACGCCCTGTCCGCCCCCTACAGGCCAGCCGGAAACGGACAAGCTGAACGTATGGTCAGACTGACCAAAGAAGCCCTCACCAAGATGGGCCCGGGAGACTGGCAGGGACGCATAGACAACTTCCTCCTCACCCAGCACATCACGCCACATGCCACCACCCACAAGAGCCCGGCCGAAATGCTGATGGGCAGAAGGTTGAGGTCACCCTTGGACCGGCTGCACCCCCAATATAGCCCGGAAGTGACCGCAACCGCCAGCCGCCCGCTTCGCGCCTTCAGCAACGGAGATTCAGTTTTCGCGCTGAATTTCAACGGCTCTCCTAAGTGGCTGAAGGGGAAGATTGCCAGCACAACCGGCCCCAAATCCTACACCGTCGAGTTGGAAGATGGACAGGTCTGTAGACGTCACATCGACCAACTCCGGAAAAGGTGGGGGGGAGCACACGAAAACCAGCCTGACGAGGGAGGCCTACAACACCCAGACGAGGTAGGCCTCCAACACCCCGGCGAGGTAGACCTACCACACCCAGACGAGGTGGGCCTCCAACACCCCGGCGGGGTAGACCTACCACACCCAGACGAGGTAGGCCTACAACACCCCGACGAGGTAGGCCTACCCCACCCCTGCGAGGCAGAGCAACGCCATCCCGACGAGGTCGGCCCAGCACACTACCTGGTACTGTCACGTCGGCAGTCCAGCAAGGTAGACCGGGGCCAACCGCACGGGGGATGGCAACACCAACCCAGCCAGGTGGACACCGGGCACAACAGGGCCAGGGACCACCAACCCAACACGCAAGTAGACCGGTACCTGCCCAGCGGAGGAGCGGCGCACCCCACCAGTGACAGCAGCCTACGCCAGCCCAGCCAAGGAGACCGCGGTTCCAGGCGAGTAGACCGGGACCCATCCAAGACGGGCACCCCCCGACCCATGGGCAAGGGTGGCACACGACTCCCCGGCGAGAGGGACCCCCACCCACCTCAAGAGGCAGCCAGTGAACAACACCCCGACCCGGATGACCCCAGGCACCACCCGATGGTAGACCAGGGACTAGGGGGAAGGGAAAGCCGACAACAACCCGGCCAGGTAGACCTGCACCACCCCGGCAGGGGCGACCTCCGCCGCCCCGCAGAGGTAGTGCTGCAACAACAGCCCGGCCAGGTCGACCACCACCAACCAGACGGGGTAGACCAACGACAGCCCGACCTAGCAGACCAACACCACCCCTGCGAGGTCGGACAACGCAACACAAGCCAGCACCACCCGCAGCCGGCGGGCCGGTCCAGAGGGCACCGAACAGAACCACCACCCACCCGACACCAGGCCGAACCGAAACCGAACCGCAGCGCCCGGGAGACCAGGGAGGAGCAAACGATGGACTTACCGAGACTCAGACGCTCTTCCCGGGTCGGAACCGAGCCACCGAGACAAGGCGATAGATCCACAGGCCAGGAGGAAGACCATCAGAACCAGCCATCCAAGGTCTGCGGTCCGGCCGGAGGCGCTGGGGGTGACCCCGCTCACTCGACAGCCGAACCACGCCCGGTTCCGGAGAGGGAGCCGGGAGACGACAGAGCCCCGTCCACCCAGGCCGGAGATGGAGAACAAGTGAGACTGCGCAGGTCAGCTAGGGTGCCGAGGCGTCCTACGTACCTGCGTGATTACGTGACTTTTGTGGACGAGATTTGACAGTCCAGACTAAGGGGGGAGGAGTGTTATGTCCTTATAAGGACATCCGCCCTGATTGGCTGCCAGCCATCGGGCGGGAGATTTGAATCCCTGTCTAGGGGCGGTGCGTCTGCCGGGAGCGAATATAAGGAGAGCTCCGGCAGCGTGCCAGCAGTCTTCTTTCACTTGTTACATTGTAAATAAAGCTGTTACATGTATCGAGCTGGTCACGTCTTCTGTTCCTGCGCCTGATCCAACAGCAAAAATGGGCTATTTTTGCCTGTTTTTTTGTCTCTTCTAACCCCCCTCCCCACAAGCATTCTGCAGGCTAAAACCAGGCAGAAATGGCTCGTTTTTTGGCCAAAAACGGGGCATTTTTGCCTGATTTTTTTGCCTCTTCTAAACCCCCCCCCCCACCTCCACAAGTATTCTGCAGGCTAAAATTGTTGAGCTTATCTTTTGGTTCCAGCCCACAGGTCTCCCGAAGGAAAGTCCTGCGCTCTGCTGAAGGGTGGGTGGGGTGATGTGGACGGGGCAACCTCGTGGTGCTCTGCAGGCAGGATTAATTGGTTCAGTGGGCCGCATGCGCTCCGTGGGCTGTAATTTGAGGACCCATAGTATAGGGTTTCCTGCTTGAGCAGGGGCTGGACTGGAAGACCTCCAAGGTCCCTTCCAACTCTATTTTGTAACCATTCAAATATTTGATCTTCCAATCTTAACAACAACAACAATAACAACAACAACACAAACACACACACCAGGTTCTACTTACCTTTACTACTGATTTGCAACGGGGCTGCGTGTGCACGCTTGCTTCGCTTGCGCGCATGCCTGTATGCTTTTCTGCGCATGTTCAGAAGCGTTCTGATGATGTTGGGGTCGGTGGGCAGAGCCTCCCGCCAGTTTTACTACTGGTTTTATAGAACCGGTGCGAACAGGGGGCAATCCACCACTGACACACACACACATATGGGGTAGAGAGGGGGAGAGGGAGAGAGAGCGAGAGAGACATGCCTCCTCCAGAGTCTGGTAATGAAGGCAGTTTGGTCATACATTACTTTCTTGGTATTAGCTACAACGGACAATGCTAAAGGCATGGTTTTTATAGGAAAATATCATTGATCTTTTAAAAATATATGCTGTGCCCTATAATTTTAATCCAGAAAAGTACAAGTAAGGTCAAAAATTATCTAGACATTTTTGGTAAATGGGGACTCCTTCTACATCAAGTAAGGGTAGCAACAGTAATCATTGATGTGCATTGAGGCAGTTGGGGTCAAGGATAGGAGCAGCTATTGTAAGTATCCATACATAGAACCCATTTTATCAAAACAATGAAAGAATCTGTAGCAGACCAGGCAAGTACTTAGTCTACTATGAATGAACCTGATTCATCAGATACAACACAGAAAACTGAAGAAGGAAGGATAACAACACAGAAATTTTGCAACACACCTTGCATTTTTTCCAGCTCCAATAGCAATTACATAATGTGCAAACATGTTTTAATAAGAATGGAAAGTTATACACATTATGAAAAGCACCAGAGCAGTATATACTGTAGCTGCTCTGCAGGCAAATGCTGAAACATCCTACATTTAGATTCCAAAGTACAGGTAGTCATCGACTTACGACCACAATTGAGCCAAAAATTGACATTGTCAAGCAAGACACTTAAGTGAGTTTTACCCCATATTCTGACATTGCCACAGTTAAGTGTACCCCTGCAGTTATTAAGTAAGTACCATGGTTGTTAAGTGAATCTGGCTTCCCCATTGATTTTGCTTGTCAGAAAGTCGCTAAAAATGATCACATGACCCTGGGACACTGCAGCTTGTTGCCAATTTTGTTGTCTGAATTTTGATCATGTGACCATGGGGATGCTGCAATAGTGTGAAAAATAGTTATAAGTCACTTTTTTCAGTGCTGTTGTAACTTTGATCCAGTAGTGGGTTTCAATTTCGTTCACTACCAGTTTGCTTGTGGGCGTGCTCATGCGCAATGCTTCTGCCAATACACAGAGATGTCCGGGCAGGTGGGCGGAGCCTCGTGCTGCCGCTGCTACCGGTTCGCCCAATCCGGGACGAACCGGTACCAACCCACCACTGCTTTGATCGGTCACTAAACAAATAGTTGAGAACTACCTGTATGTTAACATACATTCCACTTAGGGGCCATACTTTGTGACATAAGAATTGGGCAATGTTGATGGATTGAAATGTGACTGTTCCATACTCACAGATATAAGAAGAAATGGGATCAATTATTACACATAATACTTCTTAAGGCATATATGCTTAATTGTTGGTCTCATCACTAATTGGGCTACTAATCAGGCTCAGCTCAAGATCAATATTGTAAGGAATTGTCTCTACTACATGTGTAGATGACTATATATTAATGAATTCTGATAGGTGAGTATATAAATATAGGACTGTATTGTGGCATTTCTATGTATCGGTATATATTGATGATGCTTGGATGCGAGAATGGATATGAAGTCCTTAGTGCTCTCTCAGCTTGGTTGTTTGTTTGCAGATATTTCATTATTTGACTACATGAGCCTGAGTATGGGATTTTCTCTTTGTTTATATACAGTAGCTTGATGTACCAGTGTTGGTGGGCATGTGGTTTTCTCCTTGGTAGTTCCTTGATTAGAGCATAATTTTCTGTTTGTCTGCTTGATTGTTTGTGTCATCAGTAGTTCCTTGATTAGGGTATTGTTTTCTGCTTGATAGTTTGTCTGGTATTAATTCCTGCTTATATGGGTGTTGGCTGGAGAGGATCTTTTCTGGTTGTTTTGTTTTCTTTGCTTTTTTTATTGTCTCTTTTGAATGCTGTGTAAATATGGTTTATTTCTATGTGTCTATTGTTGGCTGATTTGTCAGGGCTGGAGTCCTAATTACACGTTTTTTTTTTAATTTGATTTATATGCCGCCCTTCTCCGAAGACTCAGGGAGGCTTACAAAGTGCTCAGCAATAGGGTTAGGGTTAGGGTGCCATTTACAAGAGGATTGCATATAGACATAGACTTTGCATAGACTAGTATAATGAAATATGGGATTTCATTTATACAGAATATAAGAGGTTAAAATGATAGTTGTATAAATGTGTTAGAAATATATGCATACTTGAATAATATTTGCACTAGATAAGTGATGGTTAACCTTTTTGTTAACCATCAAAGTTAACAAAAGTGAGTGCCCAAAGCGTGCACCCACGTGCGTGCCCCAATCCCCAAAATGCAATACGAGTGCCCCCTGCGCATGTGACCCACCCCTGCGCATGTGTGCATGTTCCCTGCACATGTGCGTCCCCGTGCATGCGCCCCGGCCCCTGTTTTGGCTTTCAGGTTGGTGCAGGAGGCTTTTCCGATCCAAAACGGGGCAATAGGGGGCTCACGATCTCTGCAGTTTCTCCCCACCCCAGCGCATGCCCAGGCTTTCTCCTCCATTTCTGCCTTCCCCAATCTCCAGAGTTTCTCCCTGCATACTCGGGCTTTCTCCTCCATTCCTGCCATGGAGAGGTACCTGTGGAGGGTGGAACCTGCAGAGATCGGGGAAGGCCCCACCCGCACGCATGCGTGGCAGAGACCCAAAGACCAGCTGGCTGCCGGGAAGCGCACACATGTGTGGTGGAGCTGGGCTGAGTCATGGCTGGCGTGCCCACAGAGAGGGCTCTGCGTGCCACCTGTGGCATGCATGCCATAGGTTAGCCATCACAGCACTAGATTATATATAGAATATAACCATATACAGTTATTATAACATAACATACCATATTTTCTCTTTGTTGTATTTTTTCACTTCTTTGTTAAGCCAATTTTTATGTGTTTTTTAAATGTTCTCTTTGACGATATATGTATATATCCCCATCATTATCTTTCAGTTTTCTTCTTTTTGTTTCTCTTTTTTGTTGTTAATTAAAGAGCAATCAGTAAATAAACAAAAAACAAGTGAATAACAGTCTAATTCATGCATCAGCCATCTTGGGTCTGGCTTTACATGCACAAGCCAATCTAAAAGCTGACTTATCTAGACCAAATAGGAATCCATACTGCCATATGGGTGTAGATTCTTCAGAGCAAGGAAGAAAGGCCAATGTTGGGAGAACTCTGGAACTGAGAAGTTCCTGTGCCTCAACCTTGATTCTCCTAAGGGAGCATGGCCAGAAAAAGCCTTCTCAGGTGCATTGCATACTGCTATTGTTACCTTCAAGGAGACAGTATTGTGCCTCCCCTTTGCACTAAGAAGTAGTCCCCTGCTTGTCTAGGTTTGCTGGGAGACACTCTTGCTTCTGCCTGCCTTCTCTAAAATAGCTATTTTCTCACAGCCCAGGTAATGGAGATTGCACGGAGGCTCTGAGTGATGCTGCCTTCACCATGCCCACCTGTTCTCCTCATCTTGGCTGGTGCAGGCTGACAGAAGACATAGGATGAAGTATAAAGATGGTGGGATGTAGGGAAAGCAAGAAAGACTGAGTTAGATGACAGGGAGTACCAGCAAGTACAGTTAGTAGACAGGGAGCTTCTGAGGCTGGTGCCAGGGCAGTAAATCTCATAGTTTCCACTGGCAGGCTAAGTTGTGTCTTGGATTCAGGTTTGGGTGTATAAGCCTGGATTTCACATAGACAGTTAGATCTCTGCCAGAGTGCTCTCCCTTTCTCCCTGGTCCAGTCCTGTCCAGGCAGATTGGAGACTATGTGATCTCCTACAAATTGTGCTTGCAACTGTTGTGGAGGGTTGTGACCCATAGATAGAGAACCACTGAATTATTCCATTAATTGGAGTAATTCTCATATACTGTATGGGCCCCAATGCATCTGTGGATATCTATAAAACCTTTCACTTGATGTTTGGATTTTTAAATTATCTTGGAATAATTATCCCGAAAAATGTATTTATTTCAGACTGTTTATTTCAGATAAATATTGATATTAAGACGGTTAAAAATCCCTAACAATTTATGTGGAAAGATAAACACTGTAAAAATTAATGTCACTTCAAGATTATATACTCGGAGGAATCCCCTATCTTAAAGTTAGTTCAAACAGATAAGTTATTAAGAAGGTTTATATGGGCAGGACAAACTGCTAGGTTTTTAAAATCTAAACTATGATTACCATGTGATTTTAGAGGATTTAATTTTCCTGATTTGTAGCTTTATCACTAGGCATATATTTTGACTGCAGCAACAGCAACCAAATTAAAAAGACCACCATGAGCACAATTAAGTTGTTATCTGATTCCCACAATACCATGATGGGAATTTTGGTCTATGTTAATCACAGTTCTACTGTAATTTTGTTTAAAGGCTGTAAGGCATATTTGCTAGACCTTGTGCTAGCTATATAGTTTTGACTCTTATTCACATAACAAACCGGACATTCCAGTTTGAAAATCCCAAACAATAGGGGTTTTTGAAATTTATGGAGAAATAAGGATACTAACATTTTGAATAATTAATTTCCAGTCAACTGAATACTTACAAGAAAAAAATGGCTTATATAAAATTGCCAAATGGTGTTTTATTCACAAAAATATTATTTGATTTTGGCACAGACAACATTTAAAAATCTTGAATTACTGTTAGTATTGAAATGTATTTTGGATTATTCCAAATCTACTTCAGTACTTCATAAAAGAATGTTAAATATTGCCACGAATGTTGGATAAAGAATTGGACTATCCCAAAACAACCAACCAATAGTGAAGGGTCTTAATATTAAATATGATTCCTGTCTTAAAATGAGAACAGTTGAACAAAATGTTTGTTCATATTTATTGGACACCATAGAGAATGTTTAGAAAAGATTAGCATTCAGAAGGGGATACATACCTTACCAAGGTACTCTACTTTTTTTTCATTTCGGCTTAATGACCATAGACTACTAAAATGCTTTGGGGAAAAGCAATTTGTCTATGAATGTACGTGTGATATTTGAATGATATATGCAATGATATATTTGAAAATCATATGAAGAACAATGGATTGAACAAACATAAACCCTAGCCAAGTCATTTTATAAAATAGAGAGTGTCACCTTATATTTAGTTTCAGATTGTTAATAGCATGTTACGATTAAGCAAGAAAAAAAAAGGTCAAAATTTAATGTACGTTAAGAAGTCTGGCTGTTTTCTACCTATATTAGAATCTCTCTCCCTCCCTCCCTCCCTCCCTCCCTCCCTCCCTCCCTCCCCCCCTCTCTCTCTCCCTATCTCCCTATCCATCCATCCATCCATCCATCCATCCATCCATCCATCCATCCATCCATGAGATTCTGGGTAGCTTATTGTCATAAAATAACAATATAAAAATTTAGAACTTTATATATTGTCCTTGTTCTTCCATTTCTTTTTGTTTCTTGTTACTTTTTTAATATTTCCCCTCTTTGTTTCTATATATATGAAAGGAAATAAAAAAATATTTTTCTGAGTGATGCTGTCCTAAAATCACTCAAGGAATTGGTTATGGATTTGGTCTCCTTGATCTAGATACAGCACTTGATCCAGAGTACTGCACATTTTGGACTGTGGAGGGGACTTAGTGAGACAGCTTATGAGAGGGCTTGAACGCTTCGTCTTGAAAGAAAACACATATTGTGGGCCTAATTTTCTGAACATACTGAAAATAGCTTTTTGAGGATTCAGAGTCTGTTTGGAATGTTATCTTCTTACTGTGGTTCAAATTATGCTGCTCTTTCTTTAGCAGAAGATCTAAGCATTCCAAATATAGCAAGAAAAATACAAGTCCACAAATACAAGCTAGAGTAAGTACAGATACATTTTTTAAAACTGAAATTTGTTTTTCTCTTGTCGTATATGATCCTTTTAGGACATCTTTAATTCTTTGAAAGTGTGTGTTTCCCACAGATTGATCCAAAGTGCTGAAACTGAAATGTTGAATAATAGAGCTTTACCCAGCTTATCTTTTACAGTATTTCACCTCATAAAAATTCCAAAGACAATTTTGTATTTGTGTCATACTATATGATACACATCTGTTATCTAATATTTATGTATTAAATAATGTGGTCTGCTTGGTAAGATGTGCATTTTCATAGGCAGACCTTTTGATTTACTATATTAGATTTCTACACAGTGACCGACCAGAGGTTGCTCATTGAGAAAACAGGGGTATCCCATTTATATCTTTTAAAATTATTATTAAAAGAATGTCATAATCATTATTCAAAGTTAAATCAGAATCGAGCAAAAAGGAAGGATGAAAACAAACAAATAAAATCCTGAGAATATTAGTCTAACCCGGAGGTTTCTTGGTACATTCTTGGTGCCCTCAGTATCTGACTAATTTTTTTTGTAATACCCCTGCGCCAAAGGAAATACAGTTCTATTTATTAAATAATTAGATTCAAATTAAAAATATCTGCAGTGCCTCAGTACATAATTTGAGAACTGTGGGTTTACTAATTGGAGGCAGGTTATGTGAAGACATGCAAATCTTTTAGAGTATAAGAAGAGATAAAAGAGTAGTCCCTTTGCTAATTATCTTTACCTCAATTGCGTCTGATAATAAAGCTAGTACATACAAAATTGATTTCCATCAGTTACATTAAAACAGCAATAATGTCAAGATATTATGCTGACCTCCATTAAAACAATAAAAATGGTACCAGACCACTTAGTGCTTCCTATCACCTCTCCAAATGTCCTTAAGAAGGTAAATAATAATGTTCTATAAAATGATCTGAGGTAGACAAGTCTTTAATCCAAGCAATGGCAGGAAATGTGGCCCTGCTGAACCGTAAATCCTGGCAACCTCAGCCAGTTTATCAGAGTTTTATTCCACATAATTAACACAAAAAATACAAATGCATACAACAGCATTACAAAAAAAAAGTTATTATGATCAAAATCACGATTGGTATCTGCTTAGAATACAGGCATCAAAAAATGCTCATATGTTCTGGATGTCTCAGAGAATGTTCAATAAGAATTAAGTATCATCATCCTAGTTTGGGGATATGAATTGGACGTTGAAACTATGTAAGACAATTTGGATTAATTTCAACATCCAAGTTACATTCCTATTATACCCAACCCTTACTGAACATTCTCTGAGGCATCCAGTACACATGAGCACGTAAAAAAAATGCTTCAATTTAAGATCATGGGTCTTCCATTTTACATTGTTTCATGCAATCCTCCACCAGACTTGCTGGAGATAATGCCTTCTCTGTTGTGGTACCTGTTTTATGGAACATCATCTCCTCCGAAGTGTCAGATGACCATAAATCTATAAATTTCATCCCTTTCCTTCAACTTCTTAAAAAGAAAAGTATAGTATTAGAAGCCACAGATACTTCCTTCAAAACCCCTAATCACTGTGGAATTTCTAAAGTAGCAATGACATTTGGTCTAAATAAACTGAGTAGTAAATGCTTAAATTGAAGAAACTGCCAAGAAGCGTTTCTGAGTTAAATCAACCTTGTTTTGTTAATTCTGCAAAAGTTCAACTTGCTTCTGGTGAGGGATTTGGGGAATTGTAATTCTGCAAATCTCCTACTCTTGTTTTAATTTCTGAAACCAATATTTCTATATATAGACATGTATCCTAGCCCTAACAATATTTTAAAGAAACCAGCACATATATTAAACACATTATTATTTGTAACGCAGCAATTTTTCAATTAGTCTATGTTAATATGATAATTAATAGCAGTTTCCTTTTTAAATGTATCATTTATGATGATTGGAAATAGACTACAAACAATTGTTCCTTGACTTCTTTCCTGGTCAGATTTTAGGACAATCCTTTTATTCTACTTACAGAAATGAGAACCAGTGTCCAGGGGTATCTACTACTTTCTTCCTCATTGAGAGGAACATATATGCCAATATATTGCTGGTCTGTACTTCATTGACCATTGTGGCCTCCTGCTGAGGCTATCCAACTGAAGAGGGAAAAAATGGCTATTGTGACATCATAAATTGATATTACACTTGAGTGGACACACCTAAGGGCTTTCAGAGACCACAGATAAGCCCCTGATGTGACTTGTTTATTTATTTTAAGAACAAAACTTTATACTTATCACTCACAGAAACGCTGGGCTATCACTCACAGAAATGCTACCAACCAAACCATAACTTCAATACAAAATCAAAGCATTCCTTAAGTGACAGCATTTTGTTTTATTGCTTCTTCTGACTATTCAGGACTTCATGGACATCATTTTACCAGGTCTGTATCTTGCTGAACGTTGATAAAACTCTGTCATAAGTGATATATGCTTGGTTAGTTCATCTTCTGTCAATCTCACTTGGATTGCTTTTGATTTTTCTAAGCATTAGGCTTTACCAAGCACCTCTTTTCAAGGGATATTACAGGATGTGATCAATATCAGTGTTTTGAGTGAGTAGGTTGCTTTTATACCATATGCCTATCTTAAAGAAATAATGGTCTGATGTATGAGAACTACCAATTTTTTCAGAACAAATGTTCACTAATGTCCTTAATTGTGCTCTTTTCTCCATACACATATGTAGAAAAGCTCAAAGTCTTGGAATTTGCTTTCCACCTTCATATGTTGTTGTAGGGGAGCTCCTGAAAATGTGGTAATAGTTGTTGGCTATATATGAGACACAGAAAAATCTGTTTCTATGAAGTATAAACAGACTTAAAGGAAGAACATCTTCAGTGGCGGACCATAGGATAAGGAAATATTGCTACATATATATCTTCCTTATAAGATCAAAGAAACCTTTTGACTTATTTGGAAGAAGGTAGTGCTTGCAATCTACCTTGCATCCCCCCTCCCCTTCTTTCCCCATCTACCCTGAGCTCAGAAGATGTCAGGACAGGTTAATACTGGGATGAGAAATGATGATAAGGGTTGTCTGCTAGACCTGGGGGTTGGAAAATCATTTTAAAAGAAATCAGTGTATTGCTTCCACAAAAAACTACATGGATGTATTCATGAGTACACCTGGAGTGATTTTAAGGAGATTTTATCTTAAAGGTTATCCAATAAATTTTTCTTTCCAGATGTATAATTTATCTGAATTTCATTGAGTGATATTTAAAGAGGATTTTTTAAAGCATTTCCCTTATAGAAATCTACTTTTCTGATAATTGGATCTAGAGTTTGGATCTGTTCTTAGATATACCATGCACTTGCTTATTTGTCTTAAAAAATAAACTTGGGGGAAACAAATAATCTCCTATTCATACTGAGACTGTGTGAGATTTCCTACAGTATCTCCTGCTTCCCTTTAGTTTCCAGGCTTCACTAAGAGAAAATGGAACATTCTTCTTCAGAATGAATGGAACCAACAGCAATTCTTTAAAATGATGGATGAAGTAATTTTTCCCCCTCTCTGGCAGCAGTTATATTTCTCAGTGACACAAGAGGAGGAAGAAAACATTTAGGAGGAGCTTCCACTTCTTCAAAAAAGTAGACAGATACTTCCAGACCTCAGGTAATTTTTCTGCCAGAAAAATGTGACTTACCTAAATAGCTGGCCTTTGTACAGAATCCCCTTTGTTCAAGACATGGCTATTAAGTACAGTAGCAAAGATGGGGATGGATAGATCATCAACAAGCAGGTCAAAGTTTGCCTGAGTTGAAACAACTGTTTGGCCAGACAATCTGGATCCTGTTTGTCTCTTGAGTCAGGTAGCCAGTTGCCTGTGTCTGAACAGAATATTTTACTTCTCCCTTTCATCCGGTTTGCTTTTTTGGCTAGTTGGTTGCTACAGTTCACCTATAGAAATTATACTGGTAGCATATACGCATAATTCACCTCAAAGTAAGGCTGGGAAACCCATAATCCTCCAGACTTTGCTACGCACAATTCCTGAATGTCTCAGTCAGTAATAGGGAGGTGTGATTCAGTAACAGCTAGTGGATCTTAGGTTTTCCAATCCCTTCTTCTAATCATAATTATTACTCTATAACAGATCACTGATCTAAAAATGAATTTTCAAAGGTGTTTTTTTTACCTAGGCATTACATGATTATACCAGCCGTAAAACCTAGTTAGATAAATTTCAGGGCTGGTCTTTTAAAATATTTGTAGCTGGGGTCCTGATACCAAGAGTCTGTTTCCTTAGAATCTTAGACAGTAAACAAAGCAAAGGGACTCAGTAACCTTCCAGATATTGTTGAATTCTGATTTATATTGTGCCCTGTCACAAACTCCAAATGGTTGCCTAGGTTGTATTCTTCACATCTGAAGTAATGGATCACTATCTAGGTATAGATAATAGAAGCAAAATCATTGGGCTGTAACTACTTGTAGTATTAACTAACTTTTTTATTGGCTAATCATATGAATTGGGTGCTTTTAAAACTGCTTTTTGAGTTAGCTTAGAAAATAATAACACAATAGTTCCAAATTACTCCTATCCATAATGCTTCACCACTAGAAGGATATCATTAAGGAAAAATAAATATTTTCTAATCTGAAATCTGCACTCCTCTATTTCAGTAGTTCCAGAGGACTATTGAAAGCTTTTCTTTTGGAATGAAATAACTGAAAACATAATCCATTCTACTATTCCCTTGACAGACACCAAATACTTAATTCCCTTTGAAAAGTGAAGGATAGGTTTGCATATTCCTCTTATAGGAATGTTATTTTCCTCTTATAATATAATGGACTACTAGCATTATTACCAATATTCCAGTAGTTCTTGGGCAGAGCAGGATAAAATCAGTAATCACTACCCTGAAGAAATGTTCAATAATGAGCATTAATGAAGGAAGGAGAGGAGAGCCATGTTTTGTACATTTTATACAAAATGTATTGTACTAATGCCTCCAGTGCAATTTTTAGTCTCTCTTAGCAATTATAGCCCTTTGTAGGCATTCGCTTGCTTAAGCAAATGGCTCAAATATTGTAGGAAATCTAGGACTGCCGGCAAACCCTGTCTACATAGGTCATTTTACATTTAGAAGAGAACCAGATTTATAAGAGAATTATAGAAAATATTTCATAAATTCTTGATTCCAGATTCAGCTGTTAAGTCTTTTAATAAATAAGGCAATTCACACTCTATTTTCAAACACAGAGCTGTTTTTCAAATGCTTAGTGCTCCACATCTTATCTTGTTTGATTATTTTGGTGGCTTTGCTGTTAGATCATAGTATTGAAATTGCAGTCTGTAGCAGCTGCCTTGAATCTCCAGGCCATAGAGTAGCACACTGTTCTGCGTATCCCATCTACTGACAACCTGGGTTCTCTTGTGTTAATAAGTTTAACTATATTGTAAACCTCTGCATATTTTTTCAGGGCAAAGTTCATCTATGAATTTATTTCCAGAGTAGCGTGCATAGAATGCTATACAATGAGTTAATGACCCGGCATTAGAGGATTGAAGTGTTGCACTCATTAAAAGCTATCTACTGTACATATACAGGGACACGGTGGCTGCTGAGCTTGTCGATCGAAAGGTCGGCAGTTCAGCGGTTCAAATTCCTAGTGCCGCATAATGGGGTGAGCTCCCATTACTTGTCCCAGCTTCTGCCCACCTAGCAGTTCGAAAGCACATAAAAAATGCAAGTAGAAAAATAGGGACCACCTTTGGTGGGAAGGTAACAGCGTTCCGTGCACCTTTGGTGTTTAGTCATGCCGGCCACATGACCAGGGAGATGTCTTCGGACAGCGCTGGTTCTTTGGCTTTGAAACAGAGATGAGCACCGCCTCCTAGAGTCGGGAACGACTAGCACATATGTGCGAGTGAAACCTTTATCTTTACCTTACTGTATATATATCTGAGCATAAGACACTCCAAGATGAACCAATTTGCAAATTGGTGTCATTTCAAAACATTTCTTGTAATAGGTGAAATTATAATATGGGCATATTGTAAGCTACAGGTTAGTGATATCTGCAAAGCTGAATGACCTCTGCAGATTAATAGAAAATAATCAATTGCCACCAATGCTACAACACTAGGGTGATTCAACATTGATTATAAAAAGACAATTAAGAATGGAAGAGTGAAGTCTTATCTCATTGAAGTTCAGCCAGAAAGCTCACTTGAACCTCTCTTCCCCTTTTGTTATTTTTAGCATCTACAGTTTATGTGACTGTGAAAGCATATGAGATGCTATGTTGCTTAAAAAATGTTTAAAATTTACCAATAAACCCTTGGTGTTAATGGGGGCATTAACTGACTTTGATCTGATACTGCATTAAAAGATTTCTAAAACTAGAGAGCAGCCCTATTTAATAAAAACTTTTAACAGAACTGTCTAACATCTTTACTCCTTAAGAAAATGATCCACTTTGATGCTGTTCATAATCTTGTTAGCTACATTGGTCTGGGATTATTGAATAAATGTCCTTTTTGATAGATTGGATCTATAGAATTCCATTGGATAAATAGTCAAAGAAGCTGATTGGTCAGGGTTAAGTGGTAGACAGATGTTAGATAAGCTAATAAAGGATCCCTTTGGATTTAGTCAATCATGATCTTGCTTTTTTCAAGCCTTTTGGATATGCTCAATGCCTCTCCCTGCTATTGAACTCAGAATGGTAGCTGGTAGCTGAAAGACAGCTCTCAGTGCCTCTCATATGCAGATAAAATGAAATTGTTCCTGACTGCACCTTCTCCTCTCCTCTCCCTATTTGGAAGAGATGGTGGATGAAAATTAAACATTGATCTCAACAGCCTAGAGCTGTGAAAGTATTTAATTAAACAACCCCATGATATTATACAGTGCAATTCCTTTCTCACCCTTCGGGGTTGTCTTGTCTTCTTCAAAGTTGGGTCCAAGAGGCCTGGAAGATGGAATATTTTAGCATAGTATCTTAGCTGTTCCTAGCACTGCACTCTTCTGGACAGAGATTTCTGATGTTGTTCTTGGGATCTGTTAGAGCCATTTTCCCAGCTTAGGAGTTTCTGTCCCAAGTGTTCCTGCCACTATTGGGGCCACTTTGGGCTTTACTTTATACATACATACATACATACATACATACATACATACATACATACATGTATACATACATACATACATACACACACACAGAGAGAGAAAGAGAGAGATACACACACACACACACACACACATATATGTATATAGATATATATAGATATATAGATAACTGGCTTTTATGAAGTATAAAAGCAAAGGAGATGAGCCATGTAATTAGTTAATTTTGTTGCTTCATGACTTCAATGCAACACAGTTTCAAATGCTTTAAAAAGCTTGGTTTATAGCCACACTGTGAAAGTCAGACTGTGCTTCTGATTGAAAAGCATTACTTTAATTCCTGTAATGGGGATTTAATTATTTTAGTTATTTCTGAAGATATACAACTTTTCAACCAGGGGAAAAATGACTCATCAGATGCAATTAGAATTGTCTTTTTTAAAAATAATAATAAAAGTAATTAAACAAACAAACAAACAAACAAACAAACAAACAAAAAAAAGACCTAGTCTGTTTCCCCCCACCCCCCTTAAACATAAAATTCATAACCATGCCCAATTAGACTGGTCATTGTTGGAATCTTTAAAAGAAACACTTATGAAGGAATATGAATTGATCTATTATCAATTCAGTATAAAGCTGAAACAGCCAAATATTCCACGTTTTAATTAAATATATGGAAAACAAGTTTCATTGGCATTTGTTGAAACTGCTTATAAATAAAAGCTTATATAATAGATATGATGCTGGATTGCTAAATTTCATAATGTAATGTGTTAAAACATCCCAGAGATGGCATCTTGTCAAGAGACGTAACACTTTTCAATTATGAAAGCATTATTTTTTTAAAAAATATTTTTATTAAACAGTTTTTTTAAACAAAAAAGCTATTTTTTTTACAATTTTCTTCTTTATAACATTTCCACATCAGTAATCATTTCTTATATATCCATTTTTCTCCATGACTTCAATTTACTATTTATACATATGATTCTACTATTTATTTATTTATTTTATTTTTATTTATTTTATTATATTTCTATACCGCCCTTCTCCTGCGGGACTCAGGGTGGTGCACAGCCGAAATAAAACATAACATATATTGATTTATATACATAAAAATAACAACGTACTAAATTTCGATCATACATTCTGTTTCAGTTCCATTTCCACTTGTTCGTTACTACATTTCAACTCCTGTATCTTCCTCATTTAATCTTTCCTTGCCCTTTATACCTCTCCTCTAACCATTCATACCATTTCTCCCATACCATGGAAGCATTGTTTTACCAGCCCACCACTTATCAAGTTGTGTGACCCCTGTAATAGATTGAAAATAAAAATTGAATATTTTTTTTTTTTTGCAAATCGGAATATTTTTATTCAGATATAAGATAGTTCACTGGATATATTCTGAACACAGAAGGAGCGTAGAACATATTTTTTTAATTGTCAGGCTATACCACATTGTTGGGGTTAGCTAGAAAATTACTTATTCTTCAAATTTGTATTGCAGCAGCATTTTTATAGCTCTAAGAAAAACCTTTGAAGATGAAATCCAAGGGAGGCATTTTATATCACATAAGACATTCATGATATTGTAATTTAAATAAACAAATTCAAGGATTTTTTTTCAAGTACCCAATCAGTGCTGACCACAACAGGATAACAAACACAAGATGGTGGTCACGGCAGTGAAGTCCAAGGCCCACATCTTTGCTCATGCGTTCAAAGTTGATTTATGTGCAAAAGGGGTGGGGCTTGGATTGCACTGCCATGACTGCCAGCTTAATATTTTCTTACTGTCTCCCAGTAGATGTTATTGCATCTGATGCTTAATCATTGCTGTGCTTCAGTGATGAAATGTAAAATTTGTTACTACCGGTTCTGTGGGCGTGGCTTGGTGGTGGGGGGAGTTAATATGATTGAGTGGGTGTGGCCTTTTTTTTTAACTTTTAAAACCATTTTTTCTACAACCTCTTCGCTGAAGAGGTTGTAAAAAAATGCTTTTAAAGCCTCTGACGATCCCAGCTGACTTGCCTGATTGGCAGAGGCTTTTTTTCCTTTTAAAAACATTTTTTCTATAACCTCTTCAGCTGAAGAGGTTGTAGAAAAAATGCTTTTAAAAGCCTCTGATGATCCCAGCTGAGCCGCACGATCATCAGAGACTTTTTTTTTTAATTTTTAAAAGCATTTTTCCGGCCAAAGAGGTTGTAGAAAAAATGCTTTTAAAAATAATTTAAAAAAAGCCTCTGATAATTGCGGGCAATGTGGGGGGGGCAGGGATTTTTGCTACCGGTTCTCCGAACCACCCGCCTCCATCGCTACCGGATCAGGCGATGCGGTCCGAACCGGGAGTATTTCACCCCTGCTGCACTTGCATTATATTATTCAGCTGACAGCCGTATGTTATATTATTGTTCTATTTGGAATCAGGATGTATTAAGCTCCATCGATTTGTGTAGTTCTTTATTAGGAACCAAAGGGTAGGTCCCTTTGCTAACAATTTAAAACATGACAGACACAGAGAAATGGAGGAAATTTTTTTTAAAAAAAGATAAATGGACATAATTTTACTATTTCAGTTTGAAGTCCACTGGCTTAGTTAATGAAAAGATTTACTAAAGGAAGAAGTTAAAAGCTGTTTTCCCCAAACCTCTGCCTTCCCAGTGGATTTAAATGCTCCCTAACACCTATAGAGTGCCAGGTTAGGGGAAACATTTAAAAAAAGAGATCAAGAAATGGAAAACTAAGGGGAAATGGGCAATCAGTTCAGAGTGGCGCTGGAATTCTTTAGATGGTAAAGTGTAGTCTATCCAAGTGAACAAAAGTGATAGAGAAGTCATATCTGTGATGTATAAAAATATATAAGAAGTGATATAGAAAAATAATGAGGGAAGTGAAGTTAACAGTTCTGAGTTTGTGGAGGGTTACAAATGGACAGGAAGACAGTGAAAGGAAATAAGAATTCATGTCAGAGTAACTGACAAGTGAACTGAAGAAACTACTTGAGGAGGGGAGGTGAAATGTTTTCAAAGAAAAAGAAAATCCAGCCGCCTTTTGGACGAAGCATCTTTGGGATAATAACTATGACTTGGATGATTGAGAATCTCCATAGATGGAGCAAAGAGTGTTTTTTTTAAAAAAAGAATACAATTTTTGTAAAATTTTAGAGGGAGACATGAATATAAGGAGACAAAGGAGGAAGAATAAACTGGGATTGGTTTTACATATTGTGCTAAACTATATTTTACCTTAATCATGGTTTGTTGAATCCCCAATTTACTAAGTTCACATATCCTATTAAGCCATATGCCATAGCCTATAAACTGAGTCTGTAACTACCGTTCACCCAACCTGTTAAGCCCAAACTTAACCTACTATGTCTATCCTGAGTGATCGAAACATGACAATATGTCAGAGAGGAGAATGAAAGCTTGTGTGAAAATATGTGAAATGTTGCCTTGGACATAATTTGGCTAGAGATAAAGATGCATTATTCAAGGAGAAATATCAGAGCAGCAAATGGAGATATAGCACTAAGATGGATGATGAAAAGTCTTGGCCAGTTGGAATATTGGGTTAGATAATTTGGTTTTGTAGACTGAACAGAAGACAATCTCCTGGGTTCTTAAGAAATCAATTATTCCAGTTTTTAAATGTTGGTAGGAAATACAAACCCTACTACAGCTACAGTTTCGTTTGACTTAAACGCATGACAGGCAGTATATATTGGTCAGCTGCATATGAGGTATGCAGTGCATCAGCAGAGTAAAAAGGTATGTTTGAGAGTGGGGTTAATATTCGTAGTTCAATTTACAGCGCCCCATAATAGTTGAAGCCTACTGTGAAATCCACATCCCACTCAAAAAGTTCTCTTTGTCGAGCCAACTGTGATTTTTGGCTGAGGAAGGGGAATGGGTATGCAAAACAAAGCTCTTTTTACTAGTCAAATGTTTACAGTGCAAACAAATTCAACTATGCATTACTTCAACTTGAAAACGAACTGACCAAAATTCCATTCTAGTGTCCTTATTGTTTGCTTTCTTGTTTCCAGAGGGCCTTGGAATTTTGCTAGGAAACACTATAGGAAGAAAGGTGATCAGTACAGGAAGGTAGCAAAATTGGCAGAATTAGATGCTTATTTGCTTAATTTCATTTCCAGCGTGAGAGATTTGTTTTAAATGGAAGCTGTAATGCAGGTTTATTTTATGTCTCCAGGATTACAGTGTGGCATGTGCTATGAAATATAGGATTCGGAATGAAATGCTGAAGGAGCATGTTCTGATAAGTTTAAAGGACAGGAATCTAAGGAATTGTTATTTTATTCTACAAGAGAAGGAATCTGGTGATCATACGGGATTTCTACAGTGTTTGGCAATAGGCCGTATCAGAGATATTATCTTAATTATCTTTATCCTTTATTGTGATAAGGCATTCATAGAATTCCTTATTAGCCCTTTCAGGTAATCCAGACAAGAAAGGCAACCAGTAGTACTAGCTCTGTCTTTATTGTAAACTTACATTAACAGAATTTTGCAAGACTGAAAATGTTTCTCCCTTCCTTTACTCTCTGGAAAACTAATATACTTGTATTGAAAATAGGCTGCTAAATGGTCAGTTTCAGGAGACCCTATGTTGATAAGCAAAATTATTTAGCCTATGAATGCCTAATTTCCCTGCCCTCATAAGACCTGTCTTGGCCTTTGGATGGCATTGCCCTCCAAAAAAGTGAGTGAATTCAGGAGAGAAACTAAGCTGGATTTAAATCACATTAAACATAGAGATATATTATGATTGTCCTCTATACATATATTTTTTTACTTAAGAGCCACGGTGGCGCAATGGTTAGAGTGCAGTATTGCAGGCTACTTCTGCTGATCACCGACTGCCAGCAGTTTGGCAAATCGAATCTCACCAGGCTCAAGGTTGACTCAGCCTTCCATTCTTCCAAGGTGGGTAAAATGAGGTCCCAAATTGTTTGAGGAAATATGCTGTCTCTGTAAATCGCTTAGAGAGGGCTGTAAAGCACTATGAAGTGGTATAAAAGTAAGTGGTACTGCTATTGTTATTTTTGGTTGATTCACATTTAAAATGAGGATTTGGCTGCAACTTTTGGAGGGTGTACACATTCACAAATGTAAAACTTTGTGGAAGTGGGGAATGTGAATCCCTGAAGCATTAGGCTACTCCTGTGGTTTAGTCTGCAGGTTCAGAAAAAATCATTTTAATTTTTTGCTAGTAGCAGAACAAACAATATAATTGGTTCAGGTCAAGTGGGAAAATGAAAGCAATATTCCTGTGATAGTAATCTTTGTTTATGTTTATTCTCTGTTATTGAGTTGCCAGAGTATAATGGAAGGAATTGTAGAACAATCCCTGTTTGATGAAGGTAGCTCAGACTGGAGAATCTTTAACAGATGGTTGTCAAGCTTGCATGTGAAAAAACATCCCTACTTCATTTAAGAACATTTCTCCACTCAATAATTAGCTCCACTCAATTTGAACAGGTCTCATTGCTAAGATATGCCAAGTTCACCCAGAATGCAGCATACCTCCTTTAGATCTATATGTAGTTCTAACACTGTGGAATATGCCAGACTACATGTACTTGCCTACTACATATTTAATCAAATCTTATATGGAGTATATTCAATAATTAAACGCCCCCCAAGTGCTCACAGTATCAAGGCCTTTGTACTTAAAGTAGAAAGAAACACAAGTTCAAATTCCTGTTTAGTTGTGGAGCTGACTAATATGTGCTGTGGGAATTGGTGCTGGAGTGTCTTGCTCAGGGTGAGGAAGCCTACAGAAATGTGGTCTACGAATCTTCCATGCATAGTCATTCTAGATGCTAATTTCCACTCAGGTTTGACCATGGATCTCTGGGATCTTTCAATCTAACTCAGGAGACTCCTTACTTGGCAACTTTAAAACTCGGACTTCAACTCCCAGAATTCCCCAACTACCATGGCTGGTTGAGGAATTCTGGGAATTGTAGTCCACAAGTCTTAAAGTTCCCAAGTATGGAGGCACCTGGTCTAATCTATCTAACAGAATCCTTTGATAATAGAAGTGGGGTGAGAACCATAGATGTTGCTTGGAAGTTGTTGGGAAAACACAATAAAATTGAAATACACAATCTAATATATTGGGAAAACTAGTACAAAGAAAAGTTATGATGTCTGATTGGAGAGTCCAGTTTGAATTGCCTCCTTTCTTACTCTGTTCCAAACAAGTTCAAAGTGCAAAATTAATAGGTCAGGGATAATCTTAGGAGTTCTGATCTTTTGGTCTCTTAGTCTCACTTTATAGAAAGGTTGTGGCTTGGTAGTAGATTGCTTTTTATAAGAAAACTCCCAGATTAATTTCCTGATATCTCCAATAAAAAGATCCAAGTAGCAAATCTGGGGATGGCTTCTGTTGGAGACATAAAGAAATGTTATGTTTCTTCTTCAAACTTTGCAAAATTGGCTGAACTTCACTGGCCATTGGTTCCCCAATCCAAACCATTTCCATAGCTTCCTTTTCCTTCCCATCCTGACTTTGTGTTGTCTTTGCCAAGCATTTCAAATCTGACCCTGAAGTGGAAGAGGGCCTTTTTAAAAAAATGATTAAGAAGAGTGTGGCTAATCAGAAGCCAATTTTCTCAGAGCTGCCATTTTGATGTAGTTTAGAGAAGACTTTACGTATGTATGTGTGTGTCTTACAGAACTAATTCTGGTCATACAATTTAGAGTAAACCCTAGTGAGGTCTACTTGAGAAATGAAGCCAAATATATCTCATATTACCTGGTGACATATTTATGCTGTTATGGAAAACTTCCTGTGTTCAATCAAACTAGGCTTGTGTTGTTATCACCACTTTTGTCCTAAATTATTGAAATTGCTGACATTTTGCTAGTTCTAAACAAAAGCCAGGTTGTATCTGAAATATGTAAATCAATGAAGGAGAACAGGAGAACCCTGTTATATGACCAGTCTTTGTTGTGTTGGAGACTCTCTTATTCATAGTCCTGAAGGAATGCAGTTATTCCTATACTGATGCTCCCAAGTCAACTATTGCTGGAATTTGTATAACCTGCAGCTTTGCTCATGTTTTGCTGATGGTCATAAAAATTTAATGCTGACATTTGAGCTAAGGAATTTCAGCTTTATTTCAGTTAATTTTGTCTCAACCCTCAACTACTGTCCCTTATAATCAATGCCTCGCTATATCAAGGCATGGATTTCTTTTTAAAATATATCTGTGTGTTCCAGGCCTGTGTCAACAAATAAAAATGAAATTCACTTCACTTCCTCTATATTGTGCCCTAACATATTTGTAGACTGGTTTTTACACTCGGTAAGCTTTCTGGTTTACATTGGATAAGGTTTACCCCACTGGGCAGGAAATGGTATTTCATCGCATTGAAACACAATGTAGAAAAGGTTTTGCAGTGCAATTCTACATATGAAAGTATTTGATTCAATCCAGAAAATCCCTAGCATAGTTTCCGGTATGAAACTACTGAGAAGGTCTATTAGAACACATAGTCCCAGGATGTGTAACTTTTTCTGAATTGACTATATAGGTTAGTTCTTGGGGAGTTATTTGGAGAGCCTGACAGAGGTTATTGATGAGGGGACAGTGGTTGGTGGAGATCGATTTTCAATTCTTTATGATCTCTCTCTCTCTCTCCCTCCCTCCCTCCCTCCTTTTTCCTCTCCCTTTCCCTCTCCCTCTCCTTCTCCTTCTCCCTCCTCTCTCTCTCACACACATGAACACAAACACACAAATGCAGAGCATACAGATAATTCTTGCTTAATGACCATTCATTCAGCAACTATTTTGAAGTTTGATGGTACTGAACAAATGGTACTGATGTCTAGTCCTCAAAGTTTACAGGTAAGAAGAGTTGAAGTGGAGGTGAGCATGGCAGAGTGGTAAAGCTTCATTTGCTAAAGGGAGCTTGCTGGGCTCAATCAGCGAGGAGGCAGTGGTACAGAGCCGATAGATCACTCAGGGCAGGAGAAGCATAAGGTCCTTGTCTAATGATGGTACAGTGACAGTCCCCACCTAATGAATGTAACTGGGACTAACGGGATTGCTGTTGTTAGGTGTTGTGGTCATGTGATGTTTCACTTAATGATTGATTGACATTCAAAAATTCCTGTTAGGGTTTTTAAATGAAGTTTCCCTCTAATGCACACTCCTTGCTGAATCAGTGACTCCGATTATATTTCCCTCCATTGCAATTAGTAACAGGAAAGCAGTGCGAAATTTAGTTTCTGCCATTCAGTGACCCATGGAGGAAACACTGTGGATGTGGATTGCCAACATGGGCCTTAGATAGCAATAACCTTGATGAACCAATAGGTAGATATAATCAGTTACTCTGTTCCATTCCATTCCATTCCATTCCATAGCATGATCCCATTTCAGGTGTATTTAAGATTATTCTGAATCTTTCTATTTGACTTGTATTTGGTTTACCACAAATATTTTTCTCCAGTTAGTTACAGATGACTTGTGCATTCTAGTTTGTTCTACCCATCACAACAAATCAGAAATTAAAAGAGGTAGTGTAAAAACTTAATGGGGGAGGATTTACATGTAAGCTCTTGCGATTCATGGTTCCCTGGCTTTTGTGATTCTAAAAGCAACTTTCAGGAGCAGCCATTTGATTTATGAACATTTGCAAGCTGCTATCCCTTGGATAGTTAAAATATGTCCAACTTTCCTTGAAGTTGTATCTGTTGTGGGATATAATGGTATAGGTAGCATTTTCTGTGCCATGTTAGTGATTGTTTTTGAAGACAACACTCTGGTCAAACTTGTCAACCACTTGGTCCTAGTTTCAGTATTTCCTTGTGCAATCCAATACGGGTAGTCCTTGACTTATGATCACAATTAAGCCCAAACCTTCTGTTGTTAAGTGAGACATTGGTTAAGTGAGTTTTGCCCCATTTTATGACTTTTCTTGCCACAGATGTTAAGTGAATCACTGCAGTTGATAAGCTAGTAAGCCGGTTAAGCAAATCTGGCTTCCCCATTGACTTGTCTAGACAAATTCTAGACTCGCTTTTTCTCTTAAGAGAGTTGGAAGGGACCCTAGAGGTCTTCTAGTCCAACCCCCTGCTCAAGCAGGAGACCCTATACCATTCTGGACAAGTGGCTATCCATTCTCTTCTTAAAAACCTCCAGTTTTTAAGCACCCACAAATTCTGAAGGAATGCCAGTCCACTGATTACAGTGGACTGGCATTCCTTGACTTATGACCACAGTTGAGCCCAAAATTTCTTTTGTTGAGTAGCAATAGCAATAGCACTTAGGCTTATATACCGATTCACAGTGCTTTACAGCCCTCTCTAAGCAGTTTACAGAGTCATGTATTGCCCCCAAAAATCTTCATTTTACCCCTCTTGGAAGGATGGAAGGCTGAGTCAACCTTGAGCCTGGTGAAATTTGAACTGCCAAATTGCTGGCAGCCGGCAGTCAGCAGAAGAAGCCTGCAGTATTGCATTTTAACCACTGCACCACCGTGGCTCAGTGAAGTAAGTCATTTCTTCAGTGAATTATAGAATAGAATAGAATAACAGAATTGGAAGGGACCTTGGAGGTCTTTTAGTCCAACCCCCTGCTTAGGCAGGAAACCTTACATTGTTTCAGACAAATGGTTATCCAAATTCTTCTTAAAAACTTCCAGTATTGGAGCATGCATAACTTCTGGAGGCAAGTTGTTCCACTTATTAATTGTTCTAACCATCAGGAAATTTCTCCTTAGTTCTAGGTTGCTTCTCTCCTTGATTAGTTTCCACGCATTGCTTCTTGTCCTGCCCTCAGGTGCTTTGGAGAATAGCTTGACTCCCTCTTCTTTGTGGCAACCCCTGTGATATTGGAACACTGCTATCATGTTTCCCCTAGTCCTTCTTTTCATTAAACTAGACATACCCAGTTCCAGCAACTGTTCTTTATATGTTTTAGTCTCCTCTGCTTGTCAGAAGGTCGCAAAAAGTGATCACATGGCCTTGGGACACAGAAACCATCATAAGTATGAACCAGTTTCCAAACATCTGAATTTTGATCACATGATCATGGGGATGCTGCAAAGGATTTAACAGTCTAAGTCCCTTTTTTCAGTGCTGTTGGAACTTTGAACGGTCACTAAACAAACTTGTAAATCGAGGACAACTGGTAATTTGTTTCTCTTTTAATAGTTTGGTTGCCTTTGCATTTTGTATCATTCCTTGATTTGAGATATCTTTTAATAACCGGTGGTAATGAACAAATACTTTTAAATAAATGTCAAATCTGGGTGTCATCTGGAACGTATTTCAAAGCACGATCCTGCAAAGCCCAAAGAAATATTTAAAAATGGTCTGTGAGTATTAAAATAGCGAGGATTAGCAACTGTACAAACAATTCCCTGTCTGTAGCTGTAGTAAATTAATGGTGAGTAGTTATGGATTCTATATCTTGCACTGTTCCAGATGCATTGGCTTTAATTACTGGTTCGTTTAAGTGCAGAAGTGGTGGGAGTGGAAAAGCTGTTCCAGCAATTAAGATTTGAACTTTGGCAGGGCTTTCAGGAGTTCCATTAGTTAGTCCAGTAGATTGTACTCAGAACAGCTGTCCTTGTTAAATAACTTCTTCTTTTTTTTTAAAAAAAAAAAGAGTAAATAATAGGGCTGTGTATTTCTTTAGCAAAGGAAACAAGTTAACCTCACTATCAAAAATGATAAAACGAGGTTCCCCTTCTTCCAGTGCACAGATTTAATTTTATCAATCCTCAGTCACAGTGGCTTATTAAATTAAAGAGTAGAGAAAGATCTCAGAGGTTTATGTAATCCAACCCTTTGCTCAGTGTGTTTGAGCTTGGTCCCTTGCTTTAGAATTCTTTCAATCGTAAAGAGTCCCTTGGATGGAGCTAACTGAAATTATATCATGGGGAAATAAGGAGCTTAATCCATTATCCCATCCTGCTGGTTACAGGTAGTCCTCGACTTAAGACCATTATGGAGACCAGAGTTTCTGTTAACTGAGCAAGGTGGTTGTTCAATGAGTCATGCCCAATTTTATGACCTTTTTTTTGCCATGGTTAAGCAAAAAGGTTACAGTTGTTCAATGAATGATGTGGTCCTTAAACAAATCCAGCTACTCCCATTGGTTTTGCTGGTTGGAAGGAAGCTGGCTGGGAAGGTTACCAACGGTGGGTCATATTGTTAGTTATCACCTTTAAAGCGCTCCATGGCTTAGGACCTGGGTACCTACGAGACCGTCTTTTGCCACCAATAGCCTCCCACCGACCAGTTCGTTCTCACAGGGAGGGACTACTCAGGGTACCGTCAGTCAAATTATGTCGACTGGCGACTCCCAGGGGGAGGGCCTTCTCTGTGGGGGCTCCAACCCTTTGGAATGAACTGCCCCCGGAGATACGGAATATCCCTGATCTCCGTGCTTTCCGCCGTGCCCTCAAGACCCTGATGTTCCAACAGGCAGGGCTAAACATACAAACATGCAAATGATTTTTTAAATGTTATCTAATTCTGGGTTTTATTTAATTGACCAAACTAAGTAACAATTTTAATTAGCAATTTTATGATGTTTGTGTGTCTATATTTTTCTTGACTGTACACCGCCTTGAGTCCTACGGGAGAAAGGCGGTATAGAAATATAATAAATAAAATAAATAAATAAATAAATATGACCCTGGGATGTTATTGTCGTAAATAAATGCCAGTTGCCAAGCGCCCGGATTTTGATCATGTGACCTTGTGGATGCTCCAATGACTGTAAGGGAGGACTAATTATAAGTCACTTTTTTTTCCGTGCCTTTGTAAATTCAAACAGTCATTAAACGAATAGTTGTAAGCCGAGGAGTACCATATTTGCTCAAAGGCCTCCAGTCATCTCCAGTCATCTTGAGATGTTGGCTGTCCAAGGAGCTTCCCTCACTCTTCCCAAGGAGATCTAATCAAGTCAGTTTTGATCAGGGAAGCCTTGTCTGAAAACATTGAGAAGCTTGAACACTCTGTGTCACCACAAAGTGGTACAAATATCACAAATTGAAGGACTCATATACAACAAATCTTCTAATCATATTAGGAATTTTCAGCCTTAGGAATACTTTATTGTGTTAAGGCAGTTTGAAAGGGTGCCCTATTCAGACTTCACTGCTGGGCAAATCTCCAGTCTTGGTTTTTCTGCCAGATGCTAGAAAACAGGAACTTTCCAAAGCCAAAGGGTTTCTTCAAATGTAAGCTGGATAACCAGAATAGCTTTTAACTTGATAAGAAGTCCTTCAGATCGAGTCATAGGAGAAGGCACATAGATTCTTCGGACAAAAGAAGAGCTTGATTTGTCACGAATGGCTTGTAGGGAGGTTGCTATTAAATATCACTTGCAAGTGTTTCAACAAAATCAAAGATAAAAACTTTATTAAGGAATCAGATAAAGGGAGTTTCTGATTCCAAGTCTCTGTTTTCTAGTCAAACTTTCTAGAGCGATGGCGCTTCCCCAGGAAACAGCTGAAAGAAACCTAATAAATGTCAGGATCGGGATAAGCAAGAGGTCAAGATTTACAAAGAAACGAAAAAAACTTGTTTCCTGCTAAAATTACATTTCTTACTCTTAAAAACATAGGGGTGGTCTTGATTAAGGAAAGTTTCAAAATACTATGGAAGAATTTTGGTGAAATAATATATTAGCCCTTTTTTTTTTTGACAGCAGTAAAAGATTATGCACCAGCAGCTGTTACATCTTCCCCAGTTAAATCTTCTTTCACTTGTGGAAAGTGCAACCTGATAGCGATGCAGGTTCTTGCTGGACAAAAGTTTGCTGCTTAAAAATCAGGTCCAGGTCTTCCCACTAGGCTGGAAAGAATGGGCATCTTCTTGGGGAATGGGTGGGGAATGATGCCTCCTTTATGACTTGTAGACTTCAACTCCTATCATTCCTCACCTTTGATCCAAAGCAGGGGTCTTCAACCTTGGCAACTTTAAGAGTTGTGGACTTCAACTCCCAGAATTCCTCAGCCAGCAAAGCAAAGCAACTCTTAAAGTTGCCAAGGTTGAAGACCTCTGATCCAAAGTGTCTGATTACCACTTCTCAGGAACTACCCTTACATTAGAGATACTACACTTTCAAGGTAACATGGCTACTGGTTTAGGAAGGACATCTACCACAATGGACGTTAAGAATTTAGTAACCTCACAGGTATTTACCAGGTAGTGCTGTTTTTTGGCCACATCCGTACATCTGTTTTCTTCTGTGCTTGTGGTTGGATTCACCCAACAGTTTAAGCCAGCCTTGGTTTATAAATTGCTGTGGTTGATTCATTAAGCCAAAACCAAATAAATAATATTATCATTTGCTGTAACTGTAGGAATTCGACCATTTGAGCGGCCTTTTTTGCATTAGATTATTCTTTAAAATTCTGAGATACAGTATATTTACTTTTTCTGTCTTTTTTTTTTGCATAGGGGATTGTTAAAATATAATAGCAAAATATGGAGATGAAGCACAAAATATTTGTAACAGACCAACGCACTGTTTGAAATTGTAGTGGAAGATGGGTTTATGTTTTATGTTTTGTTTAAAAATAAAAAAAATAATATATATATATATATATATATATATATAATAGCAAAAAAAATGATTTGCAAAAGAGGACACTTCAATTGCAAATCTCTGTTGTGAAATAGCATAATAGAAATAGCATTTGGACTTATATACCGCCCCAATTAAGGGATGCGGTGGCTAAGATGCTGAGCTTGTCGATCGAAAGGTTGGCAGTTCAACGGTTCAAATCCCTAGTGCCGTGTAACGGGGTGAGCTCCTGTTACTTGTCCCAGCTTCTGCCAACTTAGCAGTTTGAAAGCACGTAAAAATGCAAGTAGAAAAATAGGGACCACCTTTGGTGGGAAGGTAACAGCATTCCGTGCACCTTTGGTGTTTAGTCATGCCGGCCACATGACCACGGAAACATCTTCAGACAGCGCTGGCTCTTTGGCTTTGAAACGGAGATGAGCACTGCCCCCTAGAGTCGGGAATGACTAGCACATATGTGCAAAGGGAACCTTACCGCCCCAATTAGCACTTTATAGAAATCTCTGGGGGGGTTTACAATGTCAGCATTATTTGCATATTGCCCCCAACAGTTTGGGTCCTCGTTTTACCAACCTCAGAAGGATGGAAGGCTTTAATCAACCTTGATTCCTGAAAGAAATCACAAGGATCATAACGGAAACTCCCCCCCCCCCCCAATTTCAGCTGTCTGTAATATTGGACCACATTTACCTACTAATGAGTGTAAAAGCTGTAAAAATTACAACGTTAATATATGTCAATACCCAAGAATACTTGAAAACAATATCTGTGTGCTAAGTATTTCTACATGGCTTTGAAAGCAACTTGAGCAAATTCCATAGCCATATGGCAGTTATATGCAAGTGTTAGAAGTGTCTGAAAAACTTTAGAACTTGTTCTATTGACCTGACTTCGTGGAGCTGCCAGGATCCAGCTGCAGCAGCACGCACAAAGAGACACACATAAAATATTCCCTGAAATGAAGTTCATATAAACATGTTAAACAACCACCATCTGGATCATCTCATGTTGTCCTTCACATCATTAAGCAGCTTAAGGAGCCGAGCAAATAGGTGGGCAGTTTGAGCTCTCAAACTGAAAGGAAAAAAAAAAAATCTAATGTTTCATATTAACCACTGGCCTAGAATGGTAGTTATGAAAACCAGAATGTTCCCCTGGCTCCAGTTTGGAAAACATTAAATTTGCTTCTGAATCCAGTTCACTTTTTAAAAGCCAGTTTTGAATATCTAGCACCTTTTTTTCCCATGTAGGACTCTAATCTGTGTTGAATGATCCTAACCGTTATTTTACTACCATGTGAAATTAAGGATATTGTACGATAGTTTGCCCATTCTATAAAGTCGTTTTTGGTATTGGAATGTAGACTGACCTCTTCCAATTGGCTGGTCATCCTGTTGTTCTTCAGATTTGCTGGCAAAATTTGGTTGCAACCTTGACATTCTTTCTTCTTTCCTTCATTTGTTTGCAGTCTTTTATGGACTTCTTTAAGTTAATTCCATCATTCCTCTGGTTCTCTGTTAGTAAGGTTTAGGACCTCAAAATGATTACTGATGTTCTCATTGAAAATGATGGGTCTATGCTCAAGGTCATATTGCAAAAATTGACTGGCTTTCTTCTTTAGATTAATTTGAATCTTGCACATGAGCAGTCTGTGATCTGTTCCATAGTCAGCCACCGAATATGTATTCGATGCTATAATTGAGCTACCCCATCTCTTTCTAGCAATAATATAATCAGTTCGATTTCTGTATACTCTGTATACTCTGATGATGTCTGTGTACAGAGGTATCATTTGGTTCTTTGAGGAGAGTGTTAGCTATGAAGAAATGGATAAGAATGGTGGAAATGGATAAGTTGGTCTCCTGCTCCATTACAATTCCCCAAGCCATAACACCCAGCGATATTTTCCTCTTTCATGTTTCCAACTGTGACATTCCTGTCTCCAATTCCAAGCAGGACATTGTGTTTGCATGTTGTGTAGATTTTAAGTTGAACTTGATCATAGAAAATCATCAACTGGCAGATGAAATCTCAGAATCACTGAACTATATCTTTCAAAGATCCTGGAGCACAGGGGAACTGCCTGAGGATTGGAAAAGAGCTGATGTAGTTCCCATCTTCAAAAAAGGGAAAAAAATAGATCTAGGAAACTACAGACCTATCAGCCTGACCTCAATACCAGGGAAGATTCTGGAAAAGATAATCAAACAACGAATCACCAAACACCTAGAAGCAAACCAAGTAATAACCAAAAGCCAACATGGGTTTGTCAAAAACAGATTATGCCAGACTAATTTTATTGCATTCTTTGACAAAGTGACAAAATTAGTGGACCAGAGGAATGCTGTCGATATAATTTATTTGGACTTTAGTAAAGCATTTGATAAAGTAGACCATAACCTAATACTAGATAAAGTAAAAAAATGTGGGTTAGACAGCATCACTACCAGATTGGATTCGTAACTGGCTGACCAAACACACTCAATGTGTAGTCCTGTAGAAGTAACTGCATCTACATGGAGAGAAGTATGCAGTGGAGTACCCCAGGGCTCTGTTTTAGGCCCAGTGCTCTTCAACATCTTCATCAATGACTTGGACGAGGGGATACATGGGGAACTCATCAAATTTGCAGATGACACCAAGCTGGCAGGAATAGCCAACACTCCAGAAGATAGGCTCAAGATACAGAAGGATCTTGACAGACTTGAACATTGGGTGCTATCTAACAAAATGAAATTCAACAGTGAAAAAAGCAAGGTTCTACATTTAGGGAATAAAAACAAAATGCACAGATACCGTATATGTGGTACCTTGCTCAATAGTAGTAACTGTGAGAGGGATCTTGGAGTCCTAGTGGACAACCATTTAGATATGAGCGAGCAGTGTACAGCAGCTGCCAAAAAAGCCAACACAGTTCTGGGCTGCATAAACAGAGGGATAGAATCAAGATCACGTGAAGTGTTAATACCACTTTATAATGCCTTGGTAAGGCCACACTTGGAATACTGCATTCAGTTTTGGTCGCCATGATGTAAAAAAGATGTTGAGACTCTAGAAAGAGTGCAGAGAAGAGCAACAAAGATGATTAGGGGACTGGAGGCTAAAACATATGAAGAATGGTTGCAGGAACTGGGTATATCTAGTTTGATGAAGAGAAGGACTAGAGGAGACATGATAGCAGTGTTCCAATATCTCAGGGGTTGCCACAAAGAAGAGGGAGTCAAACTATTCTTCAAAGCACCTGAGGGTAGAACAAGAAGCAATGGTGGAAACTAATCAAGGAGAGAAGCAATTTAGAACTAAGGAGAAATTTCCTGACAGTTAGAACAATTAATAAGTGGAACAACTTGCCTGCAGAAGTTGTGAATGTCCCAACACTGGAAATTTTAAAGAAGATGTTGGATAACCATTTGTCTGAAGTGGTGAGGAGTTTCCTGCCTGGGCAGGGGGTTGGACTAGAAGATCTCCAAGGTCCCTTCCAACTCTGTTATTCTATTTTAACCCTTCTGCACCGATGGTTGAAGTATAAACTTGAATGAAAAAAATGACACTGAGCAGTATACAACAGTGAATTAAAAAAGAATTTAGATCCGTGCTCCTCCTGGCTGGGGGTTTATGATTAGCTTCTAGAGCTGGTAAACTCTTTTTTCAATGAGGGCTATTTCTTTAAAGAGGCCTTGGTTTGCTCCCTCCCTAAGAAACCATCATTAGATCCTACTATACTGGACAATTTTTGTCCAATATCTAACCTCCCCTTTCTGAAGAAGATGGTTAAGAAGATGATTGAATGGCAGTTTCAGAAGATAGAATAGAATTAGAATAGAATTCTTTATTGGCCAAGTGTGATTGGACACACAAGGAATTTGCCTTTGGTGCATAGGATGAAGGCAATTATCTGATTCTCTTTCGGTTGGGATTCAAATCTTGATATGGGATTGAAACGGCATTGGTCATGGCTTTTAGATAATTTCTGGCAAGAATGGGAAGGGGATGGTGCATCCAGCCTTGTCCTATTTGATCTCTCTGCAGCTTTTGATACCATCAGCCATGCTATTCTTCTGAATTGGCTGAGAGTATTGAGGTAGGTGGTACTACATTTTGCTTGTTCCACCTCCTTTCTTAGGGTCAGTTCCGATAGTGGTGACTGGGGAGGAAAGATTCCACATCTGGCCCCTTTTATAAGATTCAGTTCTCTCTCTGTTCCTTTTCAAAATCTACATGGATGTGATCATCTGATGCCTTGGGGTAAGGTATCATTATGCTGATGATATCCAACAAGCATGTCTTATCCTGATATCTGGAGATTATGAGGATCTGAATGGGGAACAACAGGCTTCAGATGAAACCTGACAAGACTGATAGGCTTTGGGTTTTGGCATCTTCCAGTTCTTGGACTATGCTACCTTTGATGCTGGATAGGGTTCTACAGCCCGAGACAGACCTGGTCCTTAATCTGGAGGTTTGCCTGGACCCAAATTCTTGCTCAAACAGTTAAGAGGATTTTTGCAAAGCTTTGCATTGTGCACCAGTTGCAAAAATACATCTGAATAATAATGCCATCACATCTTCAAGTAGCTGATGTTTATGGACATATTTCAAACACTTCCCAATGTATCCCAACACAGCACACATTACAATAATCTTTAGAATATTAACCTAAACAGGGGTCAGCTCCCATACAGATTAACTTGCTGAATGTGGTCATTCTTTATGTGTTATGAAAGTCCGAAGTGTTGAAAGCAGGTTTCTAGAAAAAAATGTTTTCTGAAAATACATGTTTGGAACCTATTTTGAAGCTTTTGTTGATAACTTCCAAATGTTATACAGTACATGCACAACTAGATTCAGATGAGAGTACTAGCAACTGGCTTTTTGTTGGGATTGTTCCAGTTGATTTATTGTCTGGCTGAATTCTTCAATGTAGCCTCAAAAGACAAGCAATTCCCTGAACTCTGATTGTGTGGTTTGCGGTAATTCACAAAAGTTTACTTCTGCAAAACTTGCTAAGATTTCCATTTCCAAACCTGTGTGGAAAACAAATATAATAGTCTTAGCTTTTCCAAACCAACAGTGTTCTTCCTAAATTGGGTACTCATTTCTGTTTTCACAATGTTATGAGTTTCCATGAGCTATCCACATATGTTCAACGAAAAAAATGTGGGCATAGGTATTAAAATAACCCTGACTTTTATGGAACACATACAATAATGTAATTGGAGGAAATATATATATGTGTGTGTCTGTGTGGTGTGTGTTTCTAGCTGTCTCATTTGCTTTTAGATTTTTATATAATCTGCATCATATTCTCCATGGCAAAAAAATCTATATCAGACTATCAGCTTCCAAAATGATATAGTCAAGTAAAGGTTTCCTTCAATGGAAGTCCAATAGAGAACAAAATAATTAACAAACTGTTTAAAAGTAAAAGAGAAGGATCAGATATAAAACACAAACTCAAGGAATGATACAGAATATTAGTGACTATTATTACCAGTGTTACCTGTCTCTAGAACTAACAAACAGAATGTTATTTATATAAAATTAAGACACAGACTAGAGGTAAAAGTGTAAGATAGAAGCTGGTCAAAATAAAATAATATCCATCCATCCATCCATCCATCCATCCATCCATCCATCCATCCATCCATCCATCCACTCTATCTATCTATCTATCTATCTATCTATCTATCTATCTATCTATCTATCTATCTATCTTATCTATCTATCAGTGGTGGTTGCCCCCAGTTCGCACCGGTTCTATAGAACCGGTAGTAAAACCGGTGGGAGGCTCCGCCCACCAACCCCGATGTCATCAGAACGCTTCTGTGCATGCGTGCGGCCCCGTTGCGAACCGGTAGTAAAGGTAAATAGAAACCCATCCCTGCTATCTATCTATCTATCTATCTATCTATCTATCTATCTATCTATCTATCTATCTATCTATCTATCACCAGACGTGTCACAGTACAATGAAGTGAGCAAAGCCCAACATGTCTAGATATATTATATATTCTGAATGAAAGATAAACCAAACATTTGTAATTTATTTATTTTTTTGTTGAAACTCTGGATTTTAGTGTACAGCATCTCACTATGTGTGTTTGGGGGATTTTTTTCATCTACTTTTTCATCTTTTTCTTTTCTTTTTTTAAAATGCATTTTTATATTAAGTTCTTGTATTTTTAACTGGCTAATATAACTCTTAATAAAATTATTGGGAAAAAAGTAGTTTTACATCGCCTTTATGTGCTTTCATGAATTATGAATTCATAGTTGAGCATAAACGGCACCATTTGTTTAAATTGTTTCCTTAATGAAGTTATTGTATCTTCCACTAAGAACTCAGATCAAAATGTGGCTTTTGAATCAAGTATGGGATCATCTGATATCTTGTCCAAAGAAACTGTGTGCCTTTTTCTTGCACATTCCTCTGAAAATTTCACCTGAATAGTATATTGAAATATCTCAGCAGTGATTTCAGTAGTTTTGTGGCTTTTACAAACCTTGATCTCTGCATCCAGTTATGTATTCTAAAGTACATGTCAGTAGTTCTCATACAACAACTAATTGCTGGACAGCTGTAATTGTAAAGAATGTAAAAACCATGACTCACTTATAAGGCCAAGAGCTTATAGTTCAAGTTACGCTGTCAGGATTGAGAATATTCAGCAATTTGCTAATTGTATTATAAATTTGAGATGCATCCAAACACGGAACTTTTACACTGTCAATGTATTGTAACTTTTCCATTCCATTTCCAATAGCACTTGCACACAGTGTTTCACAAAGGAATTCAATATTTTCCATCTCTTAGTTGAGAATACAAAAAAAGAGGACAAATGTGAAAAAGCCTTAAAGAAGCTGATGTTGTTTTGCAAGATTTAACTGCATTTTGTAAAACCATGATATCCACTACAAAGTCAATAGTTTTAATGTTTACTAGACAACCTGTGATCCATATTTGGGTCATATTTTCCTTACAGAGGAACAGAATGATCACAGATGGGGGAAAAAAAAAAAACAAAACACAGTGGGAGCGGGAGCTATTTCTGACTTTTTGTCAGCTTCCCCATTGACTTTTCTTGTGGGAAGCTGGCAGGGAGCATTGGAAGTGACAATCATGTGACTGCAGCTGATTGCAGAAGTGTGATAGCTCTGAAGTGACCACAACTTTGCCATATTTCAATGTCAGAAGAGGAATAGATCCTGGATTTTGAATGCATTCCTTAAGTTGGCTCATTTGGGATGTGTTGGTTCAAAAATTATTGCCCTGAGATGCATTGTTTTGCCAAACTTAAGGCTACAAATACCGTAGACACACAGACAGGCGAGTTTTAGTAGTATATACAGTAGATATCTACAAGTCTCTCTTGCACAACAGCATGCTTTCTTTTTATACTGAATCATTGTCATATTCTTGACTGTTATAGTTAATTAATGACAAATTCCGATCTTCACATTTTTTCAAGAGGAAACGGCCAATCCAGCTCCACTAGAGTCTTTCACATTTATATACAGATAGTCCTTGACTTACAACAGTTCATTTCGTGTCTGTTCAATCTTACAATGACACTGTAAAAAGTGACTTTTTTCACAGTTTTTCACAGTTACAACCTTTGTAGTATCCCCATGATCATGAGATCAAAATTCAGATGCTTGGCAACTGGTTCATACTTATACCGTTGCTTATCCCTAGGTCATGTTTTTGCAACCTTTGGACAAGCAAAGTTGGGGGGAAGCCAGATTTCACTTAACAACTGGGTTACTAACTTATCAATTGTAGTGATTCACTTAACAATTGTGGCAAGAAAGGTCGTAAAATGGGGCAAAACTCACTTAACAAATTTCACTGAACAACAGAAATTTTGGGCTCAATTGTGGTCGTAAGTCGAGGACTACCTGTATTATACGAAATGCTTTTCAATCACAGATTCACTGTTTTATATACTGACTATTCTAAGAATGATATTTTTTATGTTGTTTGTGATATAAGTCTGGAAACAATCAAGAGTGACAAAATACAGTAGTATGTTTTTATGATGCTCAACTTTTTCTTCAATATATGATTTGGGATCAGTTAGATAGGTTTATTCTGATTCTTTTTCTTAGATAGCAGTCTTGAATTTATTTTTGATATGCCTGATGTATTTTGTCACAAGTTGGTCGTACTTAAACATAAGTTCAACACATAGAAACAGCTACCACTTCTAACATGTCCAAGTGTTTCACAGACTGCACATAAGACAAATTTTCTTTCCACTAAAAAAGCAATAATTGATAATAACAATAAAATATTTTCTCCACTAGTAAGTTTCTCACTGCAACTGGAATTTTGAAATCCCAAAATAATTGCCAATTTCATTCATTCTTGGATTTCCAAATAGCCTAAGTGTCTTTTTTTTTTTTGCCATTTTTCATCCCCTCCCCGCCCTCCCCCCCATTTATCCACTCATGCCATGTAACAGAATAACTTCTGTCTGCTGCCATGGATAGCATTTATGCAGAATGTTGTATTTTCTCTTCCCAATCCTTTTACTGCTTTCACAATTCCACATTAGGTTGTGCAACCATATGGACAGTCAATAGTTGGCTTGAATTTAATATCCAAAAATGAATTTCCTTATTCAACATTTACCGTTAATGTAACTGCTGCAATCACAAAATTCAGAAATCTGTGAAATCCTAAGAATAATTACATGGCAAGTCATTACTCCAGGAGATGTGTATCAACATGCAGAAGACTGTGTTGATCAAACATTTTTGTATCCACAAGTCTGGTGTTGATTCTCCAAGGCCAATGGAAGGTAATCATGGCAATCTCTACTGAATGAAAAGGAATGGTACTTATAGCTTATTAGAAAATAGTACTTCAGATGTCCTGTTAAATACCTGTAAAAAGGGGTGTCCAATGTTGGCAACTTTAAGACTTGTGAACTTATCCCAGAATTTTCCCAGCTGACTCTGAGAGTTGATGTCCACAAGTCTTAAAGTTGCCAAGGTTGGACACCTCTGCTGTAAAAGAAAATTCCCAATAATTCTTGTGATGACCAGCAAATGTTTATAGAAAGTTATAACAGACAGTTTCAACAATTGTAACATTCCTAAAGTCCTTATGCATCAGACATTCCTCTCAAAGAACTGTGGAGGATGAGGCAATAGGGCTAACCACTAAAATGTGTTATTTTATTTGATGTGAACAAACAAGGTTTTTGAAGGATTTGGTCAAAACAGTTAACAAATACCAACCAGGCCTGGTACTTTTCTCAGAGTTAAGGCTGCCGAGGCTTGCTTGAAAGTTTGTACCACTTTCTAATGAGTACTGCTGTAAAGGTTTTTTTTCCCAAAGCTTTTCTTGTAGGAGAAAATTGAGGTGCGTGGGAGAAGAAGAACTTATATTTTATACCCAGAGTAGTTCTAAAGACCTTAACATTCATCAAACATTTGAAAACCTTCTGACTGAGGGATGCCAGGAGTAAGCCAAATGTGTTATTCAGATCTGAAAACACAATGAAAATTCTTTGTGGTTCGCAAGGTTGCACAAAGTAAATGAACCACACCGAAGAATTTCTTCTTTTACAGTAACATAACACAGGAAAAATATTTGGTGTTTTAAGTTGAATGGCTTTTTTTCATAACTCCCCTCATCTTTTTTTTTTAAAAAAATTAGTTGCATATTTTCATGGATAACAATTAGTTGATAGCAATTTATGGGAAATGTTATGGATTGTACTGGTGTACCACATCCCCATCGACCAGTCTAGTCAGCAAAACCTTCTCAGAACAGATGGACACCAATTGCTCTGCTATAGCTCAGTGATGTTTCCTTAGAGTAGATTGAGCATCAGGATAGCAGAGCTCCAGAGTGAATGTTTAAAAAGAAATACTGAAATCAAAGAATTCTGCTCCCCTATGTTAATCATAAATATAGAATAGGGAGAGGCAGAAATGTGTCAATTCAACGTGGCCAACTCGCCATGGGACAATTCAACAAATACAAAAAATTAATTTCAGTGAAACCCTGGACAATAATAACAAAGTCAGTCCAGAAATACGAGAATTACAATAATTTCAATGAAAATGTAGTCATCAATAATAAAAGCAACTAAATGAAAGGATTAATGCAGCGTTGAATTATCCCATAACAGGTTTTCCTGTGGCTAGTTGTCCCACAGTGTGTTAGCCATGGTGAGTTGTCCTAGACCCACAGAAATGTACATTTGGATCTTTTGAATAATTTGAAAGAAGTGACAAGAATGTCTGACTTCTGAATGTTTAATAAGAGTAGTAATGCTTGCATTACTTGGAGTACAACTCCAAATAAAATTGGGTTGCTGAAATAGAAGTCAACTTGGGGAAAACCAGAAGTGGGCTGAGATACAATGATTGTGAAATAAGTGATGGTCCTGAAAGCATAATTATGGTGACTCATCTTGTAAAACACAACTCTGGGCAGTTTACAGTGATAATAAAAAGCAACAACAAGAAAAAACAAAATCAGGTGCCTGATTCTCCTTCTTTAATCAGGCAGTCAATCAATTCATACAAACTTTGGGCTCCAGCCTTACCCTGCTCTAGTACCAGAGGTGGGTTTCAGCAGGTTCTGACCAGTTCTGGAGAACCAGTAGCGGAAATTTTGAGTAGTTCAGAGAACCGGTAGTAAAAATTCTGACTGGCCCGCCCCCATCTATTCTCTGCCTCCCAAGTCCCAGCTGATCAGGAGGAAATGGGGATTTTGCAGTAACCTTCCCCTGGAGTGGGGAGGGAATGGAGATTTTACAGTATCCTTCCCCTGCCATGCCCACCAAGCCACTCCCACAGAACCAGTAGTAAAAGTTTTTGAAACCCACCACTGCCTAGTACCCATTTTGGTTTGATCATATGCTTAGAAGCTTTCTGGTTATTTATTTGAAGAGGAAGTTTTCCACACTGTATTTTGGTATTCCTCCTCTTCGAGAAGATTCTCAATATTTGATAAGTCTTCTCAAGATTCTAGTAGGTCCTGTTAGTTCTGGCCCTCAAGTAGAAACTGCTCTTTATAGAAGAGTATCACATAATGGACTGGATAGGTTCTGAAAGCAACTTGACAAACACAGCCAAAGGAAAAACTCTTAATGCTCACTAAATAAGTTTCCAACCTGACTTTTGATTAATTTTGACCGTTCCTATCCCAAATTAGACATAATATCTTTTCAAACATTGGCTCTGTTTTGGAATACAGGCAGTCCTCAACTTATAATCACTATGGGACCCGAACTTCCATCACTGTGAGCAATGTGTCTGTTAAGAAAGTTGTGCAGCAAATCACTGAACTTGTTAGGTGAATCCAGCTTTCTCCATGGACTTTGCTTGTTGAAAGCTCTCTGGGAATGTCCCAAATGGTGATCACGTGATCTGATTACGCTGCAACTGATGTAGGTTCGTGAGGTTTTATTATGCATCCGAATTTTGATCCTGTGACCATGAGGACACTGCGCTAGTCATAACTACAACAGCTGGTCGTAAGAAATTCATATATAGTATTTAAATACCTTTATCAGTTTAAACAGAAGATTGCATAATAAATGTATTGTGGCTACACATTTGTTATACTGTACAGGCTTCATTTGCTCACTACCACAGTGTGTAGCCTATGCTTAATTTCCCTATTCCCCCCCCCCCAAATGGAACAGCCCAGTGGTAAAATTTGTTACTACTGGTTCTGAGGGTGTGGCTTGGTGGTGGGGTAATGTGACTGGGTGGGCGTGGCCAACTTTTTTTTTTTTAACTTTTAAAAGCATTTTTCCTACAACCTCTTCAGTCCGAAGAGGCTGTAGAAAAAAAATGCTTTTAAAAGCCTCTGATGATCAGGCAACTCATCTGGGATCGTCAGAGGCTTTTAAAGGCATTTTTTTCCCTACAACCTCTTTGGTTGAAGTGGTTGTAGAAAAAAATGCTTTTAAAAGCCTCTGATGATCAGGCAACTCAGCTGGGATCGTCAGAGGCTTTTAAAGGCATTTTTTCCCTACAACCTCTTTGGTTGAAGTGGTTGTAGAAAAAAGTGCTTTTAAAAGTAAAAAAAAAAGCCTCTGATGATCACGTGGCTCAGCTGGGCATGGGGAGGGGGGTGCAGGGATTTTTGTTACCGGTTCTCCAAACCACCCGCCATCATCACTACCGGATCGGGCGATCCGGTCCGAACTGGGAGCATTTCACACCTGGAACAGCCCTTTCTGAGAACAATTACATTGTGCCTACTCTGATTCTTTTACTTGTTCTCCCCCTACCCACACCCATCTATCTCTGGAGTACAGTAAATTCTAGATGAGTGAAAAATATGAGAAACAGTGCTCTTCACTTTGGTACTTTTCTAAGAATGTTTGTAAAATTAGGTATTATTTGAGTTACTTGTCAAAACAATGTTCCTGTGGTAAGGCATTCTATCCCTTATGAATGACTATCCAGCTTGTTAATTTAAACATCCCCCTGGAAGAAAATCACACATATTTTTTGAGAAAACAAAGGTAAGCAGAAAAGTTATCATAGATCTACATCTAATTGTCACAGAGAGTGATTTCTTCTGAAAGAATAGCTTCTCAGATTCTCCAAATCTTTTGCATCTTGATGTCTACTAGTCAGTTTTGAAAGATCCTCCCTTCATTCCTGGAAGGAAAAGACAGGCACGGATATCCAATGCTGACATTTTGGCAACAGGGACGGAGAAAGTTGTTTCAGGGTCAAGCAAAGATGACAGCTCAAGCTAGGTCTGCAGATGCCAAAAAGTTAATAGTCTGTGTAATGCTACCTTCTTTAAATTCCTGGGATTACTGTGGTTTCAAATATTTTTAGTATTCTTATTTTCATTGATTCAAGAGGCTGTCAGTAAAATGCTGTGCTAGTGCATATCTTCAGCAAAGTGACACTTGGTTGTGGCGAAATATCATAATTGGGGTGTATGGAATCTGCATCTTTGCATTGTAATTGTTTGTGTGGGTGATTTTTGTGTTATAGCTCAAGTTTTAATACTAAGGACAGGAAGAGAGAAGGTAAAATACATTTTCTATTCTCATCTTCTCCAAAGCAGAGAGTAAAATAATTAATTTCTGCCTTATGAAGAATGTTAAGTAATATAAAAATAATCAACTACGCGGGTCTTGAAATTACAGGCATGCCTGAGGTGTAAGAATTAGCATTCTAAAATTGTACTGCAGGAAATAGCTGGGTTTTATTTTACTCAGGTAAAATGTAGTTGGCTAATTTGTGAGCCCAGTCAATGTGATGAGTCAATGTTTAAATGTATTGCCCAAACCAGGGTTATTATATTAATTTCTAATCGTAATTGAACTCTACATAATCAAGTTGTGTAAATATAGCTGATTATCTTACTGTTCAGAATCCTTTTTGCATTGGGGAATGAAACTGAGAGTGATCTTCACATCTTCATGACACCATAGGTTCTAGAAGGTTCTAGAATCAATTAACTTTCAGCTCATCTCCTGCTCCAGAAGAAATATTCTAGAAGTAGTTTTGCAATAGGTTTCACTAGGAAGGATTTATTTATTTATTTGTCAGATTTATATGCCGCCCTTCTCCTGTAGGACTTGGGGTGGCTCACAACAATAAAACAACCCGACAATAGATAAAAATTAAATAATATTAAAACCAATTCAAATCCCCAAATCCCCAAATTAAAATTCACGGCAGATCAGGGAAGTTGCTGAAAGAGCCATGTCTTTAGGTTGGCGCAGAAGGTCATCCGGAGCCCGGTGGGCAACCCATTCCAGAGGGTCGGTGTGACCACAGAGAATGCCCTCATCCTGGGGACCGCCAACCAACACTGTCTGGTTGAGAGGACCCGGAGGAGGGCAGCCCTATGTGAGCGCACTGGGCGGTGGGAGGCCGATAGGAGGTGATCCTGCAAACACCCAGGGCCCATGCCATGAAGGGCTTTATAGGTGAGTACCAGCACCTTGAAGCGGATCCGGAGGATAGCTTCCCATTGGCCAGAGTTTGGTGTAATCTACTTTCCAGGTCCTAGAATTCTCCCTTCCCCTTATCAATTCTTCAAAGTAGTCCAGACAAGAAGCACAAAATAGTTGAGATAAGATTTCTAACTCTGATTTTTTTTTGGGGGGGGATTGTAAGATTAACAGAATCTTGCCAGTCTAAAAGTATTTCTCCCCTCCTTTCTTTTTACTCTCTGGAAAACCAGGGAAGTCACTCTGCCAAAAAATAAAAAAATAAAAAAATAAAAATGAAGTGAGAAATGGCCTCAGTGTCAATTTTCCTACTATACTTTTGTTCAGTCAGATAGTCTTTGCCTTCCCCTTTTCCTTCATCTGCTAAAATTTTTGGGATCAACCATGAAGACACTTGTGTAGTGGTACAAAAGCGCACTAGAAAGCAAGAGAGGTAAGACGGGTAGTAGAGATGTTTGCATACGTCAACCAAGGGCTTGGAGGAAGTGAACGCATTTGAGTTTACTTCTATTTTCTTTTTCCTGGTATGTGAGGCAAAATTTATCTTCCATTTCCCATTTCTGTCTTATGAAAATAATTTATCTTCCATTTCCCATTTCTGTCTTATGAAAATAAGCACAAATCCTTTGTTAGTTTTTCTCAACCATTTCCTCCACATTCTCCAGAAGGAGAGAACCTTATTCTCCAATGATTCCATTCCTCAGGTACATAACAGAAGAAGCAAGTAAGCACTGTATGAAGGTTTTTCTTCCAGGTAAGAGCAAGTTTTTAGTCATCCCATTTCTTAAAGGGCAGTCTTGTACAGGTCTCCTATCTGCCTAAGGAGAGGTGACTCTTACATTTGGACTTGGGAGAGTAAGGAAACCTCATCTGCCTGGTTTTGCAAAAAAAATCCTCTTTCTTATAAATACTAATATTTCTCAATCCTTCAGGCCGGGATCATCAGTGTGTGGATTTTATGGAAACATAGTGTTATTGTGTAATCCAAGCTCTATTCTTTTTTTTTTTTAATTGACCAGCATGTGGGTTGGATATAAGAAATCCTGATTCTTGACAACATCATACAACAAATAAGTAGAAATAGGGAGCAGTGGGCTAGACATTGCTATTTTTATTTAGAGCAAGGACCTCAAGGGATCTGGGAAAGGAGAAAGGAGGTTAAAGGGAGCAGAAGAATATTGGTAGAGCTTGAGATGTACCAGGGCATCAACCTGCAAGGTGTGTTTAAACTGGACAAAAGTGGGTGTGTGGTTTCCAGCGATTTCAAGGGAGGGGCTGTAGTCTTCATGTTATTTTTTTTCATGGTGTTTAGCCTAAACTGTGCTACAAATCATAAATTGCTTTTTGGGTATATATGACATCGATTTGGCCCATGATAATATGAAGCCCATTCCTTCTAACTGAACCATCCAAGGAACCCTTACATTATTTTTTTGACTTTATTCAAGCTAAAGTCTACAGATTTGCAATCTAGATTGATCCTTCCAGGAAAAATTCAGTCTATATTTCAGTTCAAGCGGTATTTGCCTCCCTTTACTGAGCTTGTGCTCCTACTGATAAAGAAAAGATTTAAAAAAAAAAGTCAACAGAAGGTGGAACTCTGAATCTTATGTAGAAAGAGAAAAAAATGCCACAATATTTACATATTTCTTTTTATATAGCACTGCATTCCAGTGTGATTCCTGATGGAATCACATTAAAAAAAAATCAAAGTGACAAAATGGAAATAAAAATACATTAAAATAATGTTTCCCATCTATCTTGACACTTCCCTCTCCTATAATATTTCATATTAGAGGAGTGTTGTAATTTGAGGAGTTGCAGAATCACTAAAATGTCACAAGACATATGTCTACTCTAATTCAAACCCTCTGCTATTTGTAGTCCAGAGTCATTTTTAATGATTAGGAAACCATTTTTAAAGATGTGATGTATATCTCAGTGAGTAAATGTGCTAAGAACTGCAGACCTAGAAGTGGTATTGGTGTAAGTTACACCAGAAGGATATATAGAGAAAAGAGAACTCTGAAATGGTATATTGATAGCTGGATTTTATATATACGTAAAATCAAAATTATCACTCTGTTCTTGCAAGTTGTAGACCTTTTGCTTCCAAGAAATTGGAACCTGGAAGTCCAGAACAAATTCTGAAATTTTATATTTTACTTCTGTCTACCTACTAAAAATAACTTTACCGATCAATCCTATAACATTATAGCTAAGTGTCAACTCTTGTTTAAATTATTGAAATGTTTTATCGTTGTTACCTCTTTTGATGTTTCAGAATCAATATTTCCTTTACAAAGGTTTCTCCCCTTAACTAGCTCTATGCAATACTTGGGCCAACTTTATATATAAACCAGATCCATTTGTGTAGCCTATTTAATATGTGTTAATTTTACAACACAGTATCCCACAGTAGTATAAATTCTCATACCGTTTGTACAACAAGCAACATGTTTACACACAACAGAAAACAATTTGGGGCATGCCATGCTGATTATCTAACCCCAAAGAGTCTACATTAGATGGAAATGTTATTAATTTAATCACAGTGTGAAATCATTCCCAGTTGAGCTATGATCAGAGAAGGAAGCTGTCATTTTTCTATTGTGTTATTTCAATTGTTACTCTAGAGCAATTGGGTTTATTAATTTTAGGGCCTTTGTACTCCAGGGGTCAGGCTTGTAGCAAATTTAAACTCAGACTGGATGATATAACAATGTTGAGCAAATGATCCTGGAGGCAGGCCATTTGATCTGTAGCCTTTGGCTGCTGTTTGCTTCATTTTAATCTGGAACTGTTTAAGAGCAACTGAAAAGCTGAATAACCATCTGATGGATTTCCTGTAGATTCTCAATAGTTTTTACTTAAACATATGTCTTCCATAGACCCACAATTAAAACAGGACCTCTGAGTAGTAGCTGTGCATTAGTGGTTTTATTTTATTTTATTTATATTACAGATGTACAGTATCTGCAAGAATGTTGAGGGCAAGATAGCTTTATAACAAGTTCAGAAGAACTTGCATTGATCCACCGCAAGAACATAACAATAAACAGTGCCCTGCTGGATTGAATCTCTGGCCCATCCAGTTCAGCAGTCTGTTATCATTGTGGCCAGCCAGCTGCAAAAGGAAGCCCACTAGTCTTCCAGCAATTGGTTGAAGTTGACTTGTTTAAATACTTGAGATAAAGAATTGTCTTCCAAGATTTAGTTATACCAGTTCAATACAGTACAGATTCCCATACAAAAGAGAAAATTCATTATTTTACCAAACTTCTTTTTTTACTGATGTAATTCTCTACATTTCTATGCATTTTATAACAATTCTTTTACTTTATTCCAAGCAACGTCAAATGCACTTACAATTCATTCTGTTGGAAGGTTAATCTTCGGTATTTTTTTGGAGAAGACATACTGTATACCATTTTCTCTTGCATTTGTTTTATTTTTATCTTCCTTCCTTCCTTCCTTCCTTCCTTCCTTCCTTCCTTCCTTCCTTCCTTCCTTCCTTCCTTCCTTCCTTCCTTCCTTCCTTCCTTTCCCCATCCCATCCATCCATGCATCCATCCATGCATCCATCCATCCATCCATCTATCTATCTGGTTGTGACATATAACAATGTTTGCTATGAATTCCTGCTTACTTTCATATGCATCCATGACTATCTGGATGATACTATTTCATACATTCCGACATGCATTCCTTTTATTCAAAAGTTACATCTTCACTTGCATGCTTGTATTCACAGTATGCACAAAAATCACAGCAACTTTATACTACTTTAATATAACCTTGTCCTTTTTATTTATTACAAATAGACTAAGTTTCTTCTTTCTATGCCATTCATGTTTTTTTTTTAAATTATGCCTATTACCCTTCTGCAATTTTGCATATGCTGTACCATGGTTGTCACCAATGCATCCTATTCATGTTGATCTTTGCCCCCCTTGTGCTTTTTTCCCCAATGTCATGTAAGGGTGGTTTTTTTTTTTTTTTGTAAGACAAGAAAGAAGGAGACTTGATGACCAATCGTAGTTGTATTCATGCCACATACAGCATTCCTTTTTAACCATAAGGACTTAACAACAGTTGGTTGAGGGTTTTTTTGGCACATTTTGGCCAATATACCACAAGGATAACCAATGTCCATTTTCCCTCAAAACATGTCCAGCTAGTTCTGTGCACGGTAGAATCTTTAGTCTACTCTCTCTACATCCCAGAGACTTATTGAATGTGGAAAAATCTCTCTCCTGAATGCCACCAACCAGGAGGTATAAGCAATGTATTGGCACTCTCAAAAAACTTTAAACATTAGATTCTTAGCAATAATCTTTTAATCTCACTCTACTGTTAGAAATCATTTGAATGAAAATTCTTGGTTAATTTAATACCCCCGACAAATAATAAATCCCCCAAGTCTGTAACACTTGATGAAGATCAAGTTCAGTGAAGGGCAGATGGGTAGCTAGTGACATGTGGTAGTTATACCTTTTTTCTACTGAAAAATTGCTTGGATATATTTCCTAAATTATGCTAGGCTGACATCCAGGTTAGACCACTGTGATGAGAGCTTTCCCGTGGTGATTACTTCTAAAATACCATTGGTGTCAAATGCAGGAAGAAGAAAATATTGAACAAATTTCTTCAATTGGAATATATCAAATAGATTTTAAAGCAGCTTCATATATATTTGTGTCTTCTCTGACCTTTAAAAAAATCCTATGACTTGAAGCCTAATACTGACTAATGCATTGGGATCATCTTTGTAAGTTCATTGGAAGACATTAGCCAGGTAGGGATGCCGACAAGGGAAATATTAGAATTGGCACCTAAAGTTGGAAAGTTTCAGCCATTGCAATGGCTTTTCATTTGCTCAAACGTTTAACTTACTATATTTAATAGTGATATTTTATGTTCTTGTTTGCTTTTCTGCTGATGTTGATTTTTAACTTTCTGCCTATGTTTGTTCATATGGAGCCTTTAAAATAAAAATACAATACACTTTCAGTTTCTCAAATATGCATCATAGCAATTTTTACAATCCCAGGTTTTTATTTTTTAATGTAAAAAACAGAAAAGAAAAACATCAACTGGATAAAAGTGGGGGTGGGGAACCAAACCCAAACTTTGAACAAAGAATGAAAAAGGAAAAAAACCCCAACACATATCAGAAAATATACATTAAAACCAAACATAAGTTTGGAAACAACAAACTTGTAAAAAATTATTTCTTAATTTAAAGGGCAAGCATTTCTAGATTCACAATGCTGTTAGAAATGTTATTTAAATAATAATGGAGTATCAGAAAATTGGATTATAATATTTGAAACTGATTAAAGCTTTGATCTGTGTGATATATTTATCTGTTTGTCCACAGGTTTTAAAAAAGCTTTCATTATCCTCACTGAATAGTTAGACATCATCATCAAGTTGTGGTTGTCTATCATCTTTTTTAGTTAGCACTGACATGTTGGCCAGACATACCAAATTTCTTATGATATTGTTGAAAAGGCCATAGTCAGTCAACCAATAGCTCACCCACTCTTCAACCACTGTTTAGCGCAGAATGAATATCAAACATCCTGTGTGCATTCTGTGGTTATGTTTTATTTAGCAGTCAAAGTGTGCAGGTTATAAGGCATGTTGTGGCCTGGACATCTCCAGAGTAACTGTCAAAGTGTTTAACTTCTTCCAGGTGGCAGTGGAAGGGGTGATACATTACAGAGGAAATGAGGTGGAGTCATTGTGGTTTATTTAGGCTGGGCGTAGTGGAAATACATACTCCTCTTCATCTCACTGCGCCAAGAATTTCATATCTGGTGCGCCAATTATAATCACATTAACCATAACTGTCTTTTGTTCCAATAGGTCTAGTCCCATTCCCAGAAAGGCAGAACTGAAAGGCAATGGAAAGAAATGAAATAATGATCCACAGTTCTGAAGGCCCCCAACGCACCATCATAGCTGTCTATTTGAGAATTGTATAAATACCACTGCTTTTAAAATATTTGCTATAGTAGTATTGGATCATCTGTTCTCTGTGTTTTTAAATCGGATCTGCTAATGTAGCTGCAGCGTGAAGGCTACTACCATGTGTAAAAAGATGATTAAATCCAAATTTGAATAAGGGAAACTATTTGGTGAGATTGAAATAGAAAGAGAATACATGCACATGTTAATACTTTAAAGACCATGTTAATACTTTAAAGACAGCGTTTCTCCAAAAGCAGTGTGTAGGATTGTATCCAATTTTTATCTTGCTAGTAGAATGGATAGTGATGATTGATCAGGTTTTCTGTACCTCTTGCATTCTTACACACGTGTCATTGATCTTTTGTGTCTGTTTATTGGATACAGACTGTATAGACTTGTGATTAACTCGGATAACTTCAAGGAAATCCTAACTGTTCATAGTCAATACAGAGATACAAAATGAATGTTAACACTTGCTCGTTATAAATATTTTTTTGTTTTATTGCTGCCTTAAGCATTCAGACAAACATGTCAAAGAAATATAAATAAAAACAGGATTTCATTTTAAATCTGTCCAGAAGTTAGGGTTGAACTCTGTCTAAAACATTACAATATCAGCAACTGACAATCTATTCCATCTTTTAAGTGTTAGCTGGTATAGGCATCTGATTCTGAGACCTGAATAGATATTACAAAATTGGCAAAATATGACAGAACTAATGGAGTTAGAGTTCAGAGATCCTAACTGCTTCAAGAAACATGTCTTCTTGTACCACCTCATAATGATTTCAAATATTTCAGGCAGTATAACTGCAAGAGTGGAAGCATCATATATTTATAACCTATTCATTTCAATTGTTCATATATAATGACTTGCTACAAGATATTTCTTCAAATCAGAAGAAATAAATTAAGGTGGTTATCTATATAGCACTAAAACGTTCACCCTAGTACCTTTGACTGAGCAAAAAGGTACTACCGTAGGGCAACATATTTTTTGAACCAAGGTACCTCAAATGGGCTAACTTACAGAAAGTGTTCAAAATCTGGGACCCCTGTTTCCTGTGAAATTGAAATTTGACAAATTTTATCAAACATTTTATGATATAAAAATTATCATAAGACAGTTTACGATAAATACAAAAATCTCATAAAACATTTCCTGTGCTGATGTTTGACTATACTATAGCCAAACACGGTTCAACATGGACTGTTTTCAAGGGAGATACAACTCTGAATGTATCCCAAAGTTTCTAGCAAAAGTAGTACATTGGAAGGCATCAAAGAATCCGATAGGAAATATATCTGAAAGGATGATCCAATGAGTCGTAGGTTGTCTAGCCATTTACAAATATGTGTCAGGTACAAAAAGAAAGAGGAATAAATAAACACCTTGTATGAACAGCGGGCAATCCATGTTTGACATGAAACCATGGCTACAGAGATTCCTTTAATGAATCATAAATGTATGTAGTGTTATGAAAATCTACCTCCAGCAGATAGCCATTGTTTTACTTTGATGTAATTCTGATGGATTGTACCTGCAGGCTTATGAAAGTTACTGAATCATTGCTTATTACACCAAGGGGTTTTTTCCCCCATGTATTTGTCTTGCTTAATGCTGCTCATGTTATCTTTTTCATGCTGTATGGACAGGTTGAGGCTTTAAGCAGGGATTCATGCCTTACCCATTGTATGTAGTGAAAGGCTGTGAGGGAGGGTAGGAAATGGGAGAACAGAAGGTTTTATTTTTTGAGTCAGCTACACTGAGAACTAATCAATTTTTCATGTACATTCTGCCATATTTTAGCTGTGCTTCATTACAGACTTTCCCCATCTTTCAGTATTTATAAGAGATTTTCTAAGAGAGGCTTTTCAGATTAGGTACATGGATAACACCACTGCATATTTGACTGATCAGATAGTGCTTGTTATATCTGGCTAAAATAAAACTTTGTACTGTTGCTGTTATGTGTCCTTTAAAAGTGGACTTCTGAGTTCTTCAGTTCTGTACGTGTTCCACAAATATCTGAACACTGAGCAGTTTTGCAAAGTTTACATTTGCATGTTTGCCTAAGAAAGATCGTCCACTTTTCTTGAAACATTTGGAGATCACTTTTCATTTCATTGTCTGCCCTAAAACAGAATGATCAGAAATATCTACTCAAAATAGATGTAATGAAATAGTTGTATTTTAAATTAAAAAGTCTTATACGACTAGCTAAAAATTTTCAGAAATAAAACCTTACATGTATTTAGGATGTATCCAACCATCCATCTAAGTTATCTAGTTGTATCCTGCCTTTATTATTTTTAGAAATAAATCAAGTTGGTACCCAATGTATCCAACAGACTTTCCTCCTTCTATTTTTCCCCACAACAACAACTCTGGGAGTTGGGTTGGGCTAAGAGAGAATGACTATCCCAAGGTCACCGCTGGCTTTCATGGCTAAGACAGGACTAGAAATCATAGTCTCCTGGTTTCTAGCCTGGTGCCTTTATCCCTAGACCAAACTCTTTTATATTATATATTGTTAAATTTATATTGTATATTGTACAGGCATATTGTCAGCTCATGAATATTCAAGTTATATATTTTAGAGGGATTTGTAAATATCTCCCCTTAGTTGAAATTTTTCATCAGATCTTGCATAAATGGAGGATTTATGAGAGTATACATAATTGAAAGCTGGTGCATATTATAGCACCTGTTGGAAAAATAGCCCTCTTGTATTTATGCTATAGTTGAGAGTGAGTCAATTTGGTCTTCTCTTTTCACCAGGAGGTGAAGGCACTGTATGTAGTATTTGCTACTATATATGGAGCATGGTGGCTCACATGGTTAGGACCAGTGGTGGGATTCAAAATTTTTTACTACTGGTTCTGTGGGGGTGGTGTGGCTTGGTGGGCGTGGCTTGGTGAGCATGGTAGGGGAAGGATGCTATAAAATCTCCATTCCCTTCCCACTCCAGGGGAAGGTTACTGCAAAATCCCCATTTCCTTCCAATCAGCTGGGACTCGGGAGGCAGAGAATAGATGGGGGCGGGGCCAGTCAGAGGTGGTATCTACTGGTTCTCTGAACTACTCAAAATTTCCGCTACCAGTTCTCCAGAACTGGTCAGAACCTGCTGAACACCACCTCTGGTTAGGACGCTGGGTTGACAAGCAGCAAGCCTGGGTTTGAGACCCAAGTGCTGCCATGGGATGGGGCGAGCTTCCATTGTTTGCTCCAGCTCCTGCTGGGGACATGAAAGGAGCCCCCAATTGGGACAACGGTGATGTCATCAGCTAATCTTTTCAACTGGAATGTCTCAGGGCTTCTGACACGAGTGTGATGCAGTTACTATATATTGGTGTTTTTTTTTAATGTAAGATTGTTCTGATCAATTGCAAAGTCCACACCAGTGGTGGGTTGCCCCCAATTTGCACCGGTTCTATAGAACCGATAGTAAAACTGGCGGGAGGCTCCGCCCACCAACCCCTATGTCATCAAAACACTTTGCACTTGCGCAGAAGAGCGCTCACGTGCACAAGTGTGCGTGCGCATGAGCGAAGCAAGCGCAAGAGTGCAGCCCCGCTACGAACCGGTAGTAAAGGTAAGTAGAACCACCCCTGGTCCACACCCAGTACAGAATGGGGCAGTCAAGAGCGGTTCTTTTTAAAAACTCAGCTGGCTCCTCCAGACTTATAACTTCTATTCAAACTTCCCTATGCAATTCCGCTTCTGATTTTCTGCTTCTGATTTAACTCAGGAGCTCCGGATGGGGTGGGGCTGTTGTGCAACAGTTGGGTAATTGCTTGAGAAAAATGCTTTGGACAGATAGCATTGGATTCCAGTATTGACAGGCTGATGCTCAAATCAAAGGAACCTTTGCAATCACGTTCCTGATTTACAGCCTTTGGGATGTATTGGGAAATTGAGGAGGCAAAGGGAGAGATTGATGAAGTTATCTTGGGAGTTTGCCATTTGAGTGTAATGGAATTCCAAGTAATACGTACCACATCCATCATGTGCGGCTCTTAAACTTTTTTAATCTCTGAGATTTGGTTTAAATTAGAATGTTGTAACTATCCTTTCAAAAAGGAGGAGGAGGAAGAGCGTGGGGAGGGGGAGAGGAAGGGAAGCAACAGAGAAAGAGAAAGGTAGATTTTGACCAATGATGTATATATACAAAGGTAATCTTAAAACTATGTATTCTGTTTAAACCAGGGGTGAAATGCTCCCGGTTCAGACCGGATCACCTAATCCGATAGCGATGGAGGCGGGTGGTTCAGAGAACCGGTAGCAAAAATCCCTGCCCACCCCCCATTGCCTAGCTGAGCCATGCAATTATCAAAGGCTTTTTTTTTATTTTTAAAAGCATTTTTTCTACAACCTCTTTGGCTGAAAAAATGCTTTTAAAAGTAAAAAAAAAAGCCTCTGATGATTGTGCGGCTCAGCTGGGATCATCAGAGGCTTTTAAAAGCATTTTTTCTACAACCTCTTCAGCCGAAGAGGTTATAAAAAAAATGTTTTTAAAGGGAAAAAAAGCCTCTGCCAATCAGGCAAGTCAGCTGGGATCGTCAGAGGCTTTAAAATCATTTTTTTTACAACCTCTTCAGCCGAAGAGGTTGTAGAAAAAATGGTTTTAAAAGTAAAAAAAAAAAAGTTGGCCACGCCCACTCAGTCATAATACCCCACCACCACCAAGCCACGCCTACAGAACCGGTAGTAACAAATTTTACATTTCACCACTGGTTTAAACTGAGATTACATTGGATCTAGAATCTATAGGCAACCCTTATGTACCCTGTTTCCCTGAAAATAAGACCCAACCAGAAAATAAGGCCTAGCGTGATTTTTCAGGATGTTCTACCCCAAAAATAAGCCCCAGTTAAAATTGTCAGCAGACCGAGGCGTTTAGTACTGTATTTCCCCCAAAATAAGACCTAATCGGAAGATAAACCATAATGCGTCTTTTGGAGCAAAAATTAATATAAGACCCGGTCTTATTTTGGTGGAAACACGGTAGGTTTTCTGAGCAATCTGTTTTCTTTTTTTTCTAATCTCTTGTATTTGCTTTTTTTATATATATAACAAAGAAAAAAAAAGCAGGTGGATTATGTTCTTTTGGAGGAAAACTTCTGTTGCAACACTTAGGTGGTCCTTGTACCCTGAGGTCTTTTTCCAGAATTCTGCTTCCTCTACCAGATGCCTAGAAGGAAATTAAATGGTGACTCCAGCTGTTTGTATAACCACAAAAATCTCCTGATGATTCAGGTTATTTATTGTGGACAATATAAAAAAGATGGAGATAAAGAGAAGAGAAACAGAAACAAGATGTTGTTTGTCTCTGCTTTGTTTCCTATCTGCCACATCGGTTTGTAAACTGTTAGGTTTACTGGAAGGATTATATAGTTTATAAAATGCAGTTGATTAACAGAAGCCCTTCTCAATAGTTGGGTGCCGAGTAGGATGAATTTAAATGTAAATATTATATACATACATACATGTATGTATATCAAATTTATATTTTGCTGATGTAGAAATAAAGGGAGAATAGTATAGAGCTATTTCAAGCTATTTAGCTCTCATCAGCTAGCCATACCCTTACTTGGATTCGAACTTGGGCTGCCTGCATGTTAGGCAGTTGTATTAACCTCTGAGCCACAAGTTCTCCTCCCTTCATCATCTTGAGCCAGGGGAGAGATTAAGTGTTTTTCTATTGAGGCACCTGGTCTACCCCACCATGTGGGAGGGAGCATACTGTTTTACTTTGTTTGGTGCTTTAGGTACACAAAAGATAGGGGTGCTTGCATTCCAGAATACTGTAAGGAATAACAATGTAGTAATGCAGTTAATGACATTTGATGTGTATTTGGGTGGAAAACAGTTAAATTGTATATAAAACAGTAAAAGCAAAACTAAACTCACAGTAGTTTAGCTACACTAAATGTAGTTGCATAGCATAGAAGGCTGGAGATCTCACACCTCCTTTCTCTGCAGCCTTACACTTTGGCCCCACATTCTGCCTTGGGATAATGGCTTGGAGATTCCACTTTCCAACATTTAGCTTCTGGGTGGCAGTTGATTTGGTCTCATATGCTAATCTTTTTTTCTAGTGCTGAGAAGGTAAACTTAGGGGAAAAAAACAGTTTTTCTAAAGCTATCTCCTAGCTTTGTAGCGTAAATGGAGGTAACTAACATTTCAGCCATTCTTTTACATCTTTGGAGAGAATAATCTAATATCACAAGAGATAAACAAAATTAAATTTTTTTAAAGTAGAAAAGTTATGGCAAATGAAATGTTACCAGCAGTCCTAAGGTTACAACAGCAGTTGGGACCAAAATTTCCATCCCTAAGCTATATAGTTGTAAACCATGATGTCATGTGTCAGCATCACTTAGTGATGGCGGATGCAGGAAGAGTCATACATGCTGGCTGCCTTGACCATGTAACCATGGAGGTACAGAGGAACTTTGAGGACCAGTCATAAGTCCATTTTTTTTCAGTGCTGTCAGAATTGACTGATTGTTGAACAGATGGATGTAACCCAAGGACTGCCTGTATTTACTTTTAAAAGATTTTTACCAAAATATTTGCAGTGATCCAGACAGATCACAAGATGGTGCTGTTGTTGTTAGTTGCGAAGTCGTATCCGACCTATCTCGATCCCATGGACAACTTTCCTCTAGAGTCTAGACCTTCCTGTCCTCTACCATGCCCTGGAGACCATTTAAGCTCACAACTACTGCTTCAGTGATTCCATCCAGCCACCTCATTCTCTGTCATCCCGTTCTTCTTTTGCCCTCAATCTTTCCCAGCATTAGGCTCTTCTCCAGTGAGTCCTTCCTTCTCATTAAGTGGCCAAAGTATTTCAGTTTCAACTTCAGGATCTGGCCTTCTAAAGAGCAGTCAGGGTTGGTCTCCTCTAGGACTGACTGGTTTGATAGCCTTGCAGTCCTAGGGACTCACAGGAGTCTTCTCCAGCACTATAGTTCAAAGGCCTCAATAGTTTGGACAAGAAGAACTGCTCTAGATTATATAACAGTTCAAACAAAGGGATCAAAGCAAACAATAAATTGACTAGCATCTAATGGTCTTTTATGGAAGCATGACTTGAAAATTTTGGATAGATCATTACAGTCTTCATAATGTGCTGTGATGGATATGGTACTGTTACAACAGCAAATTGTACTTTTTTTCTTGCACAAAAACGATTCAAAAACAATTTCACAATCACATGATCTATGGGAAATGTCTGATCTGTTCTTTGAGACTATTTCTAAAGATATTAGATATTATTTCTAAAGATATCTCCCCCCTCTCTTTCTCTCTTTCCATCTCTCTATCTCTCTGTCAGGCCTGGAAGCCATCTTTTGTATTAGGCCTAATAATTGTATTAGAACCCTATTTAATACCCTGTCTAATAACCTTGTATTAGAACCCTGACACACACTCTCTCTCTCTCTCACTCTCTCTCTCTTTCCCTCCCTCCCTCTCTCTCCCTCCCTCCCCCTCCCCTCTCTCTGCTGTTTCTCTTTCTCTCTCTCTCTTTCACTCCCTCCTTCTCTTTTCCACCTTTTCCCTCCTTTCCCCCCTCTCCCTCCCTCCCTCCTCTCTCTCTACCTCTCTTTCTCTTTCTCTCTCTCTTTCCCTCCCTCTCTTTCCCACCTTTTCCCTCCCTTTCCCTTTCCCTCTCTCTCTCCCTCCCTCCCTCCCCCCTGGGGTGGGGGGAAGGAACCCCTGAACTGGTGCTGGGTAGTGGGAATCTGATGTCTGTAGGCCAATGAGCCCAGGAGCAGCGTGCTGAAGTTCAGCTGGCTGGTGGGGAGGCAGGGCATCCCGACACAGATAGCTCTGCAGGAAAAGCAACTGACATCTGGGAGGCCAGAAGGAGCTGAGACAAAGCAGGGTCGTATTGTGGTTCCATGTCGTAATGGGCTTCAGGAGGAGGGGACCCCGTCTCCCCCATTGTGAAGCGCACGAGTGAAAAAGTTCACTCAATCAATTCCAACTTCTCAAGATCTTTTTCTTTTGTGAGAAGTTGGAATTGATTGAGTGAATTTTTTTTTTAGTCCCACAATCTTTTGTCTCCCTGCAAATGATGGCGAGAAACGCGACGGAGCTGGGCTGGGACGACGGCTCGCATGTCCACAGAGAGGGCTCTGCGTGCCACCTCTGGCACACGTGCCATACGTTCACCACCATGGGTATATACATTGCTAAGCCAGAGTAATATTTAGCATCTATTCAGATAGGAAATGTTTTAAGAAATGCTTTTATATTGTTAGTCACAGCAGAATAATTGTTTTATGCATTGCATTTAGCTTAGCGGCAAATATATCAGTGCTTAATGTATCAACCCTTACATTTGTTTTAGCTGATGACAAGATTGTAATATTCACAGTGGTTTTTGCTAGGTCATTGTTGCCTACAGAAGGATTCCTGGATGTGATATCTCAGAATGTATTTGTTGGCATGGTGCTTATTGTATAAACAGCATTTTCTGTGGTCCATTGTGGAACTGGAACCGATTTGTGTTTTGGCCAGTCTTTTCTGGCTTAAATATCATTTTTGTGCTGACACAACTGTTGCCCAGTTTCAAGGCTGAAAGTAAATGGCTCTAATAGTTTGGCAGACCAAACCATTGCTTCATGGTGGAATTAAACAGGGATACAACAAACAGATCTAGGACATGTGGACGTTTTTGAAGACCACAATGGAAAGTAGTGGCAACGCGTTCGAAGTGTCATGTTTACCTATGGCATATGATGTCAATTATATGCTCGCTTTATCTTATCCTCTTAAGGATTTCAAGTTCACAAAAGCCATTGAAATGGAACTCTAGGCCAGCAGCCAGTGTTGTTTCTAGTGAATTCTAATATAATACATCCCACTTCTTCATTCTCTTCTATCTAATCATAAAACTATTGTGCAAAGCTTTATTTTTGTTGCCACCTGATAGCGGCCCATGTGCATCCTCTTTTTTGTGTCCCCCTAAGCTGTAAGAGATCATGCCACAGAAATTTTGAAGCAAACTATCAACAAGTTGAAGTGTAATGTCCTACTGAATTACAATAAGATATCAAATAATTTTTTTGTTATCTTATTTTGATAATTATTTTGATATTTTATTTTGATAAGCTTCTGCCAACCTAGCAGTTCGAAAACACATAAAAAGTGCAAGTAGAAAAATAGGACCACCTTTGGTGGGAAGGTAACAACGTTCCGATCGCCTTTTGCGTTTAGTCATGCCAGCCACATGACCACGGAGATGTCTTCAGACAGCGCTGGCTCTTCAGCTTTGAAACAGAGATGAGCACCACCCCCTAGAGTCGGGAATGACTAGCACGTATGTGTGAGGGGAACCTTTACATTTACCTTTATCAAAGAAATAAGATGTATAAGCTGAAGACACAAGCAAAAGTTATGGAAAAAAAATAAAATGATATGCATACCCCAAACACAAGTAGAATGTTTTTTTTAAAAAAGCTTAACCATATGATGTTGTTATTTGTATCACAGAAACCAGTGGTCTCACAGTGTTTCTCAACCTTGGCAACTTTAAACTGTATGGATTTCAACTCCTAGAATGGGGAATTCTGGGCATTGAAGTCCCCACAGTTTAAAGTTGCCAAGGTTGAGAAACACTGGTGTAAAACAAAACCCTTTTCTAAGGAAAGTTGCCACGTGCAGCTTCACTTCCATCTTCCAGTCCACTGGAATGGTGGAAATCAATTATGTAAGAGGGCTCTGGACTCTTCTCGGTATCTTTCTTTCTTTCTTTTTTTTTTTTGCTGAATCACAACCTGAAAACAGAACGAGACCAAATCTGATGTGGGGAGAAACTAGCAAATGAAAGATGGAATTTAAAAGAGGCTGGATCAGGCCAGGGGCTGCAGAGACACCAGGCAATTGACACTGATACTTTTCCAACACAAACCCAAAACAACAACTTAATGTAAGATATAGTAGATGTAGTTAATAAATAGATGCAATAAGATTTAGTAGATGTAGTTAATGTAATTAATGTAATTAATAAACAGATGTAATAAGATGTAGTACATGTAGTAAGATGTAACTTAAAACTAGCAGTTCAGAGACAGAGACAGTGGTTGCGATAGTAAATAATTTTCTGCCTAACTTCAGAGACTCCTAAATTGGGGCATGTGCTAAAAATAATTTTTTTTCAAAAGCCCCACTTTAATTTCTATTCTGCTTATGGCTTTCTCCACCCATACACTACGATGCTCCCTTTCTGCTAATGTAATTTCTGAATAAAGATGGTAAATGATGAGATTTAAAAAGCTGTCTTGGGAAATTAGCTTTTTTTTTTTTTAATTTGATTTATATGCCGCCCTTCTCTGGAGACTTAGGGCGGCTTACAATGCATTAAGCAATAAGCAATAGCCTTCATACTTTTGTATATTTATACAAAGTCAGCTTATTGCCCCCACAATCTGGGTCCTCATTTAACCTACCTTAAAAAGGATGGAAGGCTGAGTCAACCTTGAGCCTTGGAGAGATTCGAACCAGCAGTAAATTGCAGGCAGCTGTGTTAATAACAGGGTGCGTAGACCACTGTACCATCAAGGCTCTAATGAGCTATCTTTCTCCTGCTGCTAAAAAAAAAGAAAATCTAGAATAACTAATAAGATCCCACATTTTCACAAACCTACACATCCATGTCTTCAATTTCTCAGGATTTTTGCCAACCATTACTCACTGAGGTAAGCCTACCTTCTCACAGCATCCTCTCATCTGACAGTGACTGAACTAAAAGTGCAGTTATTCATCGTAGAAGGAGTCATTTAATATGTAAAGCCAATAAAATTTCAAGTGGCTTATATAGAAATTGTTTTCCTAGGCTTGAGTCCTCTATTGGAGGTGGAGCATTTTGGAGCATTTTGTCTATAAGAGAAGGTGCTGGACTTTGTTCAGTTTATGGTTGCCAATCTATTTTTAACCACGTTTCCAACTTCTTGAATTTCAAAGAATCCTAGAATGATAGGGTTAGAAGGAATCTTGAATGTCCATTAGTCCAACCGTTTGACCAAAGCAGAATCCTCAGACCATCCAGATTCATGATTTTCCAAGTTATGTTTGATGGAGCACCCACAGCTCCAGGAACCAAGCTGTTCCAGTTCTTAATAACTAACATGG